>NC_064632.1:82101128-84601128 GCF_023864275.1 Schistocerca cancellata
CTATTGTATCAGCGTAATCTGAAAGGAACCTAATCGGTATACAATCTGTACCTGAAGACTTGCCCGTATCAAGCGATTTGAGTTGCTTTGCAACCCCTAAGGTATCTACTTCTAAGAAACTCATGCTAGCAGCTGTTCGTGTTTCAAATTCTGGAACATTCCATTCGTCTTCCCTGGTGAAGAAATTTCGGAAAACTGCGCTCAATAACTCCGCTTTAGCGGCACAGTCGTCGATAACATTACCATCGGCACTGCGCAGCGAAGGTATTGACTGCGTCTTGCCGTTTGTGTACTTTACATACGACCAGAATTTCTTCGGATTTTCTACCAAATTTCGAGACAATGTTTCGTTGTGAAACCTATTAAAGGCATCTCCTATTGAGGTCCGTGCCAAATTTCGCGCGTCTGTAAATTTTAGCCAATCTTCGGGATTTCGCGTTCTTCTGAACTTCGCATGCTTTTTCCGTTGCCTCTGCAACAGCGTTCGGACCTGATTTGTGTACCATGGGGGATCAGTTCCATCTCATAACAATTTATGAGGTATGAATCTCTCAATTGCTGTTGCTACTATATCTTTGAATTTGAGCCACATCTCGTCTACATTTGCATAGTCGGTTCGGAAGGAATGGAGATTGTCTCTTAGGAAGGCTTCTAGTGACACTTTACCTCTTTTTTAAATAAAATTATTTTGCGTTTATTTCTGGTGGATTTGGAAGAAACGGTATTGAGTCTAGCTACAACGACCCTGACTGCAGTAATTCAAAAAAGCTCTTCAACTCACTCATCTTCTTCGCACTTGAAGAAAACTCATTAAATACTTTAATCACTAAAGATTCAACATCGTATGACAGTAGTTTCAGTTCGTATTTCGCAGTATTGTGTAGTATATGCATGTGACAATGTCCTGCAATAAGATGTGGTGCTTCAAAAACTTTTTTCGATTTCATGAAAACGATTGGTTTTCCCGTAATTGACGGAACAGTTGTCCACACCATAAGCAACTAGTTGTGATCCTGGAAGACCTGTCTTAATGATGCTGTCTAAAGCTTCTTGGCTATAGAAGTTGATGTTTCGTCAACGTCTTTGTAAAAATCTATAACAACTGAAATTTCCATTTCTTGGTCCAAGTGCCGAGTAGCAAAAGGAAATAACTTAATATTTCCCTTATTTGAAGCGTCACATACAATTGAGAATAGAGTTGTACCAACTTTTTGGAGAATTTGTTACAGAAAATGTGGAGCCAATACATTCTCTGCTATAGCTTCAGCATTAATCCGTACACAGTGAATTTTGGATGATAGTTTCGAATCTTGAAACAAAAAGTGAGACAGGAGAGCATTTTCACAGTCTTGTAAAAGGTAACTGTGATGATGTTTCACTCAGTGATATATTAATATTTGTTCAGTTGCTGACATTTATTCTTCCTGACTAGTTCCTGTTGGCACGAAATACCTTTGAACAGCGCAGTTCGTGACACATCCTGCATCTTATCAATATGAGTCTTACCACTTTCACTGAATCGTACTTCATGGTAAAACTTACACGGCATGTTTTACAATATCCGGTACATTCATCTTGTTTCGAAAGCCGCCCCGAAAAGTCTGTTTCTTCTAGTCGTTTTTCATTGAGATGACACTCACAGCGCTGTTTTTTTGCCTGCAGCATTTGAGAAGCTCTCTATAATACGATGTTACATGCGTACACGTATCACTCAGTCACTACGATACCGTTCAGTTGTAAACTAAACGCATGCTGTGTGCTGTTCATTCTATACAGCCACGACAAAATACTTCCTACATTGTTCAGCCGAGCTCAGCAATGGGTATACTTGGGTTCGTTCATTTGCACGACAGCGGTATTCCTTTTAAATTTAGTAGGTCTTTATTGCAAGCACCGGTAATAATATAAAAATGCACCTGTTTCGTTTGCTGTTTTTGTCGCTATATAATATAACAGTGCAGAAGAACAAATAGACATAACCTGATATTTTAACTCTTACTTTATTTTCTATGGGGAAGTGACATGCAGCTGTCATAAGTAAATACAAGTTATTATTGGCCTATCTTTCCTAGTTCGTTCTTATTGGAGCCATCTTCAGATCACTTGACGACAGTGGTCGACAATGGACACCACGGTGTAATTAAAACACAAAGCCTCTTTGACCTCTTTGACACGGCTTGTCGAACTTGTACTGAAATCCAATGGAATTCTTTGCAACAAATCCACAATGCCCCCAGCTTGTGATAAACTCGTACAAAATATTGAAACTAAAGAATAATTGAATTGGAAAGTTTAACTGACTACATCTTCATTATTTGGCTGCCGTAAAGAATTTAAAAAAAAATGGAATTAGTAAATATGAATGTAGCCTTCTAACATTCTGCGTGGTGTCTGCTGTTCTATGTCGTATCTCCCTACTACTTTCGCACAACGACGCTCCGAGCGTGTTTTTTAGGGAATTGACTACTTTGAACCTGGGACCTGTTGCTGGTAAGGAGACGCCAGACCACACATGCCATGTAGAGTTCAGAAGAGTTCAGTGAGACTAGCGATGATATAACCAAATACTTAATGATTTCAGCGTCAGCTCCACTGCACTCCCTGTAAAAGAATCTTAATACTAACTAAATTTAGTGGAAGGGGTTCAAGGCTTTCCTATTTTTAATTATCTGGTAAAATAACGTCGAAAAAGCAGTTAAGTTTACCAATGGAAATTTTATTCTACTCACAAAACATTGTTTATAAATTGCACTATTGACAAAAGGAAATGTTTTAATGCAGGATAATAAAAACCAACTGCGTTCAACAAATATGTGAATGAATATTCCCTGAATGGGTTTCCAAGTTATACAATGGATCGAAGGATGACCTATGCCATATCACATCTATAATCTAGGTTTAAATTAAGTTTCACAAGAGAGAACACTATGGAAATGGTCTACAGTGACCCTGAATTATCTTTAATTACTTATCTAACTTGTCGTAAATTACAGTGGCTGATGTGGCTTCTCAATAATTATATAACAGAAAAATCATCGCGTTTCAGATTTTAACTTACGTAGCAAATGTGAATACCATGAGCTTTAATTGACGATCGACACTAGTATTACGCAAAACTGGGGTGTAACAGATGAGACTTCTGCAGTTCTGAGTGAAGCCACATGCGCTCAAAAATTCGGCATCGCGTGCGTTCATAACCTTGACGTTGGTTATGCAGCGTCAGAGGGCGGCGGGCGACGAGGCTCCATACAGCTCTCCGTCTCTTAAGCAACTCTCTCCTAACTTCCCCTTACTACAATTTACCGAAGTTGGTTTAAAGAAAAACTATCTGGCTGTGTTTTCATCTGACCAATCAGGGTCTCAATGTTCACCTTAAGCTCCGCCTACAAAAATTTTGTCTATCCAATGAGAAACGTTATACTTTTCGTGGTGGGGCAATGTTTTTAACGTTTGCAACGTAACAAAGACGCGAAAAAGTCTCACGCTAAAACTTGCGGCTGTTGTGGCCCTTTTAGTGTTATCGTAAGATCTATACCGTTCTTCTGGAGGGCTCTATCTTTTAACATGGGTTGGAGGGTGGTCCTTGCGGTTACTTTTCGTGGAGGGGCAATGTTTTTAACTTTTGCAACGTAACAGAGACGCGAAAAAGTCTCACGCTAAAACTTGCAGATGTTGTGGCCCTTTTAGTGTTATCGTAAGATCTGTACTGGTCTTCTGGAGGGCTCTAGCTATTAACTCGTGCTGGGGGGGTGGTCCTGGTGATTAGCTGGTGACGTGGGTGTCCGTCCCTTATCGTAGGGCCTTCTAGCTTAACATGGTTCTGCTCTCGCTTTCTGTTCTCGTTTCTCCCCTCGGAACTGCGTCTGTCTCACGGTGGGAAGGTATGACATGCATTTAGGCATTCTTGTGTTAGTCTGTGGCATTCCATTTGCTCACTCGTTACTCGTATTACTTTGGTTAATTTAATGTCACGATTTATTCGGAGCTATGTGACATACTACTGGATTTGCTTATCATGTCAGGGTTTTCATGCAAGGTGTTGGATTTGCTTGACTAGTTACATATCACCACCCTTTGAACTTAATTTTTGCACTGAAGTTAGGCAATGACTGAATCGTTGGCTAAGTCACTCAAAAATTATTCCTGTATCTAAATTTTATTGTCTACTGTTCAGTCACATTATTCTGGTTCTATGCTAGTTTGTATTATTAATTTATATTTTTATATTCTTCCACAGTATTCTCAAAAATGTGTTTATATTGACTAGAGAAGAATATTTTTATGCTATTATTATTATTAGTAATTTTTAATTATTTTCTTTCTTTATTTAAGTGTGAAGTTTGTTTTTTAAGAAGTTTGTTATCGAAAGTGAGGAGTCTTTCACATCGATTTTCTTAGAATTTTTTTTATAAATGTAGTAATTAAGTAACATCTATTCCTAACACATTTTCTAAATATCATGTACAAGTAAAATGTTTTTGTTTCTAGACACTCATTTCAACATTGTTACACTAACAAATAAAAATTATTTCCAAGAATTGCTTTGACAAAGAAATATACATACGCAAGTATTGAGATATTATCTTAACAAATGGTACAAATGTTAAAAAAAAGTGAAAATATCCAACATGATTATTTTTTATTCTTTGTTTTTCTAAGGAGAAAATGAGTAATATATAGTTATTCTTTTATTTTTATGAGGAGAAAATAATTGGCATATAGTTTTAGTGTTTATTATGCCTTACTTTTGTTCTTTATATACTGTCCATTTCAGAACTGATGACGTATTTTTATCGATTATTTTTTACTTAAGTCCGTAGTTATTCAGTTTTTCACATATTTCTTTTGCACAATTGCCACATCACATAATTTGATTTCACACATTCACACAATCCTATGAACGTTTAAGCATCAGGTTGGCAAATGTTTTGCACAAAGGTGATGGACTTGAGCGAGATGTATGTGGGCAAGTATTTGATGTACAGCTTCGTTCGTCATTCCTTGTTGGCATTGCAAGTGTGTGTTGCTGTTGTGGAGGTCCCATAATGGAATGGAGCTGTGAGTGAGGAATCTCGTCGTTTACTGGCTTTGTATGCGTGAAAGTCATCGCTATGTGTCGCTGAAAGCGGTCGTTTTTCGTTGTAATACTTCGCAGACGACTAGTTTACAATAGGATAGGGATTTGGGAGGGTATGTCATCTATTCTTCACCCATCTTCTTTCTTGGTCTCAATCTTGTGAATCATCAACTTCTGTTCTTTCTGCTTTTTCTCTGCTTCTTACTTGCTTCTTGGTTCTTCTTTGGGAGGATATGGAAATATTTATTGATAACTAGTCGCTTAGTAGTTCACCTCTTATTAACAGTTTGATAAATTGTTTGGGCGTGTCATTTTTTACTTTGTGAAAGTTTTCTTCAGTTTTGTGCATCAGCGTGCTGTTTAATAGCAGTAGTGTGACTTTTACACATTTTTTGTTTTGCCAGTGGTGACTTTCCCAAACGATCTTCTCGTCGGGCTGTTTTTTGCTGGCTCCACTGAGTCGGGCCATTCCAAGACCCTCTTGTCCTTCCGTGTTCCGCCACTCCGTGGTTCCGTGTTTCCGCCACCTTGTGGTTCAGCAGATTTACTGCCCACTTCAGCTACAAGAGCCCTCTGTTGATCTCGCTGTCCTTTCGCTTCTCTCGACACTTCTGCCTTGTGGGAATCATGTCTTGCTAATTATGTCCATTTCTTTCTTGATACGTCTCACGTTGCAACTTGTGGGTCGTTGTATCTGGTCTTTGCTGGAGTTTTTACAATGGCTCTTACAAAAAGTTTTACTTATAATCATCTAACGTATGTCTAGGACCTACATTGTTTTATGCCTTCTTAAAAAGCATTGCAAATTTCAGCGCCCTTTCCATGTTACAATTATAAGATATTTTGAGTCTTAACTTCTACAAGAATCCTCAAATTCTTTTTTATTTTTGTGTAGTGTTGCGGTGTATAACATTTTAGTATTTCATGCTGTTAGACTATCTGCATTTTATCCCTTCAACTTAATATATGCTACTGTTGGTGTTATTTTTGCTTTTGATTTTATTGAAACTAGTTTCTTTTTCCCACCTTCCTCTTTCTTCTTTCTCCTGACGGTCTTATCTGCAACATAAACATGAAATATTGTGCTAATTATTTACCAGTAATAAAATTAATCTTCAGACTTTTTGATATGGCTCACATGTTGAAGTACTAAGGTTTTGCCTGTTTTTGGGTTCGTTAGTTCCACAGCATTATCAGGAGCAATTTGGCTAATTATGACAGGTCCTTTGTATGCAGCGTAAAACTTATGTATTTTGTGTTTCTGTCTGCAGGAGAGATGGTGTGTTTTTACAAATACATTCTGGCCTACTGAGAATGTTCTTTTAATTGCTGTTCTATCTCCTCTTTCTTTTCTTTTAATGGCTGCCTCTCTGATGTTGAAGGGTGCTGTTGCTATGACTTGTTTGTGCTGTCTTCATGGAACAATGGGAGATCTAACATTTTCTCTGGTGGAAGTAGCGACGAAGAAGGAGAAGATAGATGAGGATGAGAAAATAGTAGAGGATATTGAAGAAAGCGTAAATGAAGGAAGGAATAGAGAAGAGGAAATAAAAGAGAGAGAAGTAGCAGTCGAAGCATATCTTACAGAAAGTTCGAATTCACAAGGGAAATTCCTGAAAAGACTCATGTATGATTCAGTGGAGGATTCGCTGATGCAAGAAGATGAGGAAGAACAGAACCAACCCTTTCAAATTCAACCAATTGTGAAGGCCACAGTAAAGCATATCCCAGTCAATATTGTAATTGATAGCGGAAGTGAAGTGACTGCGATCTGAGAAAATTTATTCATGCAATATAATGCCAATGAGTAATTGCCAGTTCTGAAAACACGTAAGATTATGTAAGAGGTCCTATTAGAAACAATGCTGCGGAAGTTATGAGACAAACAAGGTTAACTCTTTCATGTCAAGGTCAAAAGATCGAAGCCAACTTCCTGATTATACCTAATCTAATGACGCAAGATAAAGAGGATGAAGAATTAGAATGGTGTGCACAAAAGGGGGAATCGCCTCAACTCATGTTAGAAGTCCATAAGGAAATCGACGAAAAATTGCAAGAAGTTCAAGGTATTTTGGAACACAGTAAAAGAGAATTAGAGGGTATTTTACAAGATAAAGCAGAGGCATTTTTACCTAAGACTGGCAGTATTAAACTCTTTCAGTACAAGCTTGAAGTAAAACAGCACAAACCATTTAGAGTGCCACCCTACACAATCCCATTAAGCTACAGGAATGAAGTATTCCATAGAACATTATAAGTCAAATGCAAAAAATGTATGAGGGCTAAACACGTCACTTTCCAAACCACACCACCTATGTTTCCAATAATCCCTAAAAAATTGAAACAAATAGCTGCAACAGATTTGATGGGGCCCCTCCCATGCACAAAAAATGGATATATTTTCATATTTGTCGTTTTGGGACTTACTTCTACATATGTTACCTTGGCACCACTAAAATGGGCAACAGGACTTAATATAAGTAAAGCAGTTAGACAAGATTTTCTCAGACAAGTAGTTCAAGTGGAACGAATAATTTCGGATAATGGCCCACAATACAGATCAGTACAATGGCAGAACACTTTAAAACAACACAAAATAAAACCCATATACATATCTAAGTACAAACCTAGGGTAAATCCAGCAGATGATGTACAAAGGACATAGGCCCTTTATGCCGCTTATATGCAGGCAAAAGATACAGCACTTGGGATATATACCTTAAAGATTTTCAAGAAGTAATAAATGAATTGCCACATGGCACTACACTACTACCTCCAGTTAGTGTACTTAAAAATATTGAAACCCCAAACATAACCAGAGAAAATGTTAGATTTCCTATTCGCCACTCTGTGGTTCCGTGTTCTGTCCCAGCTGGGCTCCGCCACCCTGTGGTTCAGCAGATTTACTGCGCACTTCGGCTACAAGGGCCCTCTGTTGGTCTCGCTGTCCCTTCCCTTCTCTCGACGCTACTGCCTTGTACGAATCGTATCTTGCTAATTACGTCCTTTTCTTTCTTGATACTTCTCATGTTGCAACTTGTGGGTCGTTGCATCTGGTCTTTGCTGGAGTTTTTACAATGGTTCTTACAAAAAGGAATACTAATAATCATCTAACATATGTCTAGTAGCTACATTGTTTTACGCCATCTTAAAAAGCTTTACAAATTCAGCGCCCTTTCCATGTCACAATTCTAAGATATTTTGAGTCTTAACTTCTAGAAGAATCCTCAAATTCGTTTTTTACTTTTGTATAGTGTCGTGGTGTATAGCATTTTAGTATTTCATGCTGTTAGACTATCTATGTTTTATCCCTTCACCTTAATCTATAGTACTATTTGTGGTATTTTTGTTTTTATTGAAACTACTTTCTTTTTCCCACCTTCCTCGCTCATCATTCTTCTTTCTCCTTACGATCTTATCTGCAACATAATCTTGAAATATTGTGCTGATTGTGCTATGGACATTGTGATAAAGCATCTGATAATACATTCACTGGTCCTGGTACGTGTGTAATAGTAAAGTCAAATTCTTGTAGTACTAACATCCATCTGGCTAATCTGCCACGAGTTAGTTTCACGGATAACTGAAATTTTAATGCTTTGTGGTCAGTGTATACTTTTGTTTTTATTCCGAATGGGAAGTACTGAAAACGTTGGAAGCCCCATACAATGGCCAATGCCTCCAGCTACATGACTGAATAGTTTTTCTCGCTTTTTGTGAGTACCCGACTGGCAAATGCAATTGATGTATATGATCTTAGTCCTGCCTGTTCGTATTCTTGGAATAAAACAACTCCTACACCTGTTTTCGCGCTATCAGTGGCCATACAAAAATTTTGTTTTAGATCAGGATGTGCTAAAATCGGTGCTGTTGTTAGTGTGTTTTTCACTTTTAAACATTCTTCATTGGCTTCTTGATCCCATACCCCTGGCATGTTTTTTTCAGTCAATCCACATAGGCGTGGTGTTGCGAGAGAGTCGATCCAAATAAATTTTTTATAAAATCCGGTGAGACCTAGAAATCCTCTGAGAGTTTTATTATTATATGGAGTACAGAATTCATTTATTGCAGTTAGTTTTTCTGGGTCGGGCATTTCCCCTTTCTCTGAAATTATGTGTCCTAGAAATTTGACCTCTCGCCTTCCAAATTTTGATTTTGTTCTATTTACTGTGACCCCATGCTCTTTCACGATCTGTAAAAACTGATTTAATGTGCCGTTGTGATGTTCCCAAGAGGGTTGTGCTATAAACATATCATCAATATAACAAGTAATTTTTTGTAAAATTTCAGGACTGAGTATAGTATTAAATCCCCTAATAAACGCTGCTGATGATATGTTTAAACCAAATGGCAATCGTTTAAACTGGTAGTATCTACCGAATACGATAAATGCAGTAAATTTTCTATATTCTGGGGCCAGTTGTATTTGCCAGAAACTACTCTGTAAATCAATTGATGAAAATATCTTAGCACTGTTAAAGTTTTGTATCAATTTTTCTGCGCGATCTGTCTCAGTGATTATGATTGTGTTGATCTGTCTGGAATCAAGCACTAACCTAATGCTCCCATCTCGTTTTTGTACAATATGGAGCGGGCTGTTATATGTGGAGGTAGCTGGTACAATAATATCATCATCTAACGTTTTAGATATCTCCTGGAATATTTTATTCCTGTAGCTAGATGGGATTCTATAGGGTGGCACTCTAAATGGTTTGTGCTGTTTTACTTCAAACTTGTACTGAAAGTGTTTAATACTGCCAGTCTTAGGTAAAAATACCTCTGCTTTATCTCGTAAAATACCCTCTAATTCTCTTTTACTGTGTTCCGAAATACCTTGAACATCTTGCAATTTTTCGTCGATTTCTTTATGGACTTCTAACATGAGTTGAGGCGATTTCCCCTTTTGTGTATACCATTCTAATTCTTCATCCTCTTTATCTCGCGTCATTCTTAATTGTTTGTTTATAACGGGTATTTCTTCTAATTTTAGCTTTTGCTCAAAGACAAGTGTGACATTCCCGAATGTTACGCTACCTTTCCCCATATCTATTATCGCCCGTCCCTCATTTAAAAAATCTGCACCTATAATCAAATCTACTGTTAGTTTAGGTATAATCACGAAGTTGGCTTCAATCTTTTGACCTTGACACGAAAGAGTTAACCTTGTTTGTCTCGTAACTTTCGCAGCATTGTTTCTAATTGGACCTCTTACTTTAATCTTACGTGTTTTCAGAACTGGCAATTCCTCATTGGCATTACACTGCTTGAATAAATTTTCTGACATCGCAGTCAATTCACTTCCGCTATCAATTACAATATTGACTGGCATATGCATTACCATGGCCTTCACAATAGGTTGAATTTGAAAGGGTTGGTTCTGTTCTTCTTCTTCTTGCATCAACGAATACTCCACTGAATCATACATGCGTCTTTTCAGGAATTTCCCTTGCGAATTCGAACTTTCTGTAGGATAAGCTTCGACTGCTACTTCTCTCTCTTTTATTTCCTCTTCTCTATTTCTTCCTTCATTTACGCTTTCTTCAACATCTTCTACTTTTTCCGCATCCTCGTCCACCTTCTCCTTCTTCGTCGCTACTTCCACATAATCGCATCTAAATGCTCTAATTATCGCTTCATAATTTCCTTCATTATATACGTTGTGTTCTGTGCCCACTAGTAACTTATTTTCAACTTCTGTCGACTGCGCATTATCTTCATTGAATTCGCTTTCCCTAGTTTCCATCTCAAATAGCTCTGTAATACTCATTACTTCGTCCTTTCCTCCTAAATTCGTTGTGCATGCCTCTGGTAATTCATCTTCCTCGTCAGTATTCTCCCAATTAATTTCGTCCCAACACGATATTGTTATTTTCCTGTCTTCGTTTTCATCTGGTCCCTGCGGTTTTGTTTCCTCCTTGTTCTATTCTCGTGATAAGGTATTTACTTCTCTGTTCAAGGAGCTGCAATTGTCCTGGGGCGGTGCGTCATTCCCTTTGGCATGGGCGCTTAGCTGTCAATTCGAACGTTTGTCGGGGTTTGGTGGTCTTACCTCCACCTCTTCTATCTGTATTCTCTTTATTTGCTCCGCTTGTTGATATTGGTTTCTTTGTTGATAATTTGTCGGTCTATTGGCGCTCCAATACCCGTTCTGGTTGTCGTTATTCCCTCTGTAATAGTTGTTGTCGTTCCTGGGTGAATTATAGTTATTGCCATATTCTCTTCTAAATCCATAACCGGTTCTTTGTTGAAATCTATTGTCGTTTCTTGGTGCGAAGTTATCACGTGGTTCGTAATTATTGTTTCTTCGTACTGTGTCTTGCGGATTACACTGCTTTTGCTTTCGTTGTCACGTGCGCTTCGTCTTTTTCTTGAGTCATCTCCTTAAAATATGAACTCTAGTTCCCTTAGAATATCTTTAAATGCTTCGACGTCATTGCCTCCGCGACCTATTAATGATTGCTGGTATTTCAATGGTAACTTCATCGCGCATAATTTAATCAACTCTCCGTCACTGTATGGTACATCTAAGCTTTGATTTTTCTTTGCCATTAATTCGAAAAATTTCACGGGACTCTTCTCTCCTGAAGTTTCAAAATATGGGTTCTGTAATAATTCGTACTTCACTCTGTTCTGTGCTTCGCTGGACCAATATCGTGAGAGAAATTCCTCTCTGATATCTTCGTACGATCGGCATGTCGCTGCAACATTTTGCATGGGTATCTTGCCGCTTCATTGCACGATCCAAACTGTCTTGACACATACATTTGTGTTTCTGCATGTGTTTGTGGTGCCGTTTGTTCATCAAGAATTTCGAAACGTGTTTTGTTGCGGTGCAGGCTGTCTGATTTCACGTATGTTATTCTCCGCCTGTGATTGGAATCGAAAATGCATGATATCTTCGTTAATTGCTTGTTTTTCCGGTGCTGTTACAGATACGGATGTGGTTGCAGACTCAGAGCTTGCTCAATCCTGTTCACTACGCTCTTCAATGGTTTTCAACAACTCTGTTCGCAATTTCTGAAATTGTCGCTTCGTTTGCGGTTCTATTTTGACTATGCTGTTATATCTTTTCAGCGCTGCTTTTGTGATACGTTTGTGTAACACACTGTTTTCAACAATTTCACGCACTGTACCTGCTGCTTGTCTAGTAATTACGTTTATGTGTTTTTCTAGTTTCTTGACTTCTCCCTGGGTGTTGTTACGTAATGTTTTGATCTCGTCCTGATTGTCATTACGCAATGTTTGTACGTCCGCTAGTACCTTTTCAATGTCTGTTCTCAATTGATTATGACCTGTTATTAAGTTTCCTATCTCTTCTCGAGATTCTTTAGCCTCGTTTTCAACTTTTTTTTGTTTTGTTCTTTAATCTCACGCATTTGTCTCGTGGTTTCTGCAATTTGTTTCGTCGTTTCTGCATTCTGAATTTTAATTTGGTTCGCAATTTCTTTATTTGGTCTTGTCATGGTTTCCGCCATTAAATGTAATAATTCTGCCAGATTGGTGGGTCCTATTGCGTTTTCTTCCGACACCCTACGTTCTGTGTTTTCGCCCAAGTGTTGGTTTGCAACCGATTGCATTGAAATGTGCGTTGACACGTTTCTGCTCGAATTCCTTGTACTCTGTGGTGAGGGAGCTCAGATTACTTGTACTATGGGTTCTACGTATTCAAGATGCAAGTTAGAATCCTCATCGGCTGTCTCTCTACTTTCCTGCTCCTCTGTCGTATGCTGACTTATGTTTTCTATGCCTTGACGTACATTATACCCGTTATGGTGCGTTATCTGTCCTATTTCTCGCGATACTGCATCGTCTGTTGTACTGTCCTCTATTCTCTGTCCGACTTCATGCTGGGTCTCTACCTCAATTCGGTCAAGGTCTCGATCTGCCATTGCTAATCTTTCCGAATCCCTCATTTTCAGTTTTAAAAGCAATTCACGCGTCCTACTTCGCGTCAATATGCGCTCATACGATCTTACGCCTTTCATAAACTGTAAGTAGGCTGTTTAGGTTCTTATATTGGTAACGCCGCCGCCACGTAGCGCTCTCTGTATGAAAATCACTAGCTGTGATGTGTGCAGTCTGTGGCTAGTTTGCATTGTTGTCTGCCATTGTAGTGTTGGGCAGCGGCAGCTGGATGTGAACAGCGCGTAGCGTTGCGCAGTTGGAGGTGAGCCGCCAGCAGTGGTGGATGTGGGGAGAGAGATGGCGGAGTTTTGAAATTTGTCATGAACTGCTATATATATTATGACTATTAAGGTAAATACATTGTTTGTTCTCTATTAATATCTTTCATTTGCTAACTATCCCTATCAGTAGTTAGTGCCTTCCGTGGTTTGAATCTTTTATTTAGCTGGCAGTAGTGGCGCTCGCTGTATCGCAGTAGCTTGAGTAACGAAGATTTTTGTGAGGTAAGTGATTTGTGAAAAGTACAGGTTAAAGTTAGTCAGGGCCATTGTTTTGTAGGGATTATTGAAAGTCAGATTGCGTTGCGCTAAAAATATTGTGTGTCACTTTAGTGAATGTTTGAGTACGTTCAGTTTTGCTCAGCTGTTTGAAAAGCAAATAGTGTAAGAGGTTTATCAGCACAGTCGTGTATAATTTTTCAAAGGGGACGTTTCATATGTCGACCCTTAGCCAAGGATATCTCACTGGAATCTTCTGATTTTTTCTTGTAGTTTGTGTATTTAGTGTAGCTTTTGTTTATTGCTAGCGCGTAATTATAGAGAGAATTTCCTTGGTAGTTGTGGTTTTTCATTGTTGCACAGTAAAACAGTTGTGGCATGCATGTAGATTTGCACCAAGTATTTCGCAGCTGCAATTAACTAGATATTATTTTCAGTGCTATGTTAATGTGTTCTCTTATTTTTGCTCTTCAAATTGTGTTTTTCTGTGTTATCGTGTGAAATATTGTCACAATAATGGCGTGTGAAAAACGTAACACTAGGCTCCAAAGTAAACTGAGAAATAATAGTGACGACGAGCGTAGCTTATCAGCACTACTGTGTAGTGAATTAACAGACATTCCAAGTAGTAATTTGGTAATTGTGCATAGGGAAATGGAGCGGGCGGCTAATAATGGTGTAGACAGTGAAACAGGTTGTGAACAGGGAAGCATTATCGATCGATCGGTCGGCAACAGCTCGCCTCAGGAATCCGAAATGACAGGACACAATTTTACAAATACTGTAGATTCAGGTTTTGCGTCCTCACTGTTTTCTCAAATAAGTCAAGACACATTTTCAGATTGTCAAAATGTGAATGTTGCCGGTGCAAATGCACTGCCGAAAAGCGTAGAGGAACATATTCCAGACACTAATGCATTGTTATTACAACTAATGCAACAAATGGAACAAAATCAGAGACAAACACAGCAAAAGCTTCAAAAGTTAGACACAATGGAACAAAATCAGAGACAAACACAGCAAAAGCTTCAAAAGTTAGACACAATGGAACAACACCAGAGACAAACACAGCAACAGTTAGAGACAATGGAACAAAATCTTCGGAAGTTAGACACCACACTTGAACAAACACGTGAAGATTTAACTACTGAGTTACATAACATCGAATCGAAATGTCAAAAAGTCTGTAATGACGTAAAAACACCAATTTGTGAGCATTTCCAAACTATTTTTTCGCGTCATGAAAATGCATTACAGAATCACGAAGCAGCCATAAAAGAACTGCAAACGATTGTTCATGAAAATCATGAGACCTTGCAAGCTAAAATGGACTCAGTTGCATCTACCGATTCGGTTACGCAACTTGCAAAAACTCAGGAAAACTTAAAGGACACAGTAGATACTCTGAAAATTGGTTCAGAAAGACACATGGAGGAAATTAGTTCATTATCAGAGAAAGTAGCCGAACTTTCGGATCAGGTCACTAACTTATCTACGAAGGTAGATGATAATCTGAATGACACAAAACCGGTAGTCTTTAATGACACAGAAGAGTGCGAACAAATTAGGAAACTGAAACAAAATCTGAATCAAATTAATACGCAACACCAAGGAGAAACCCGGGAAGTACAAGATCAGCTGACACAGGTAATACAAGAATTACGTATTTCAGAGGACACGCGCTCCAATACGGGAAGAGGGACATAGAAATACGGAACAGCCACAAAATAATAACACAGGGCATTTCGGAAATTATGAAAGAAATTGGCAATGTGCACCGAATTTTGAGATGGAACCGCCAACACGACGTAACAATGACCGACATGCTACTCGCCGACACGATGATTTTGACTATAAGCTGTTCATTACTACACGTAAATTCAAAACGTTTAAGAATTCTGCCAACGACATTTATCCACAAGCGTGACTCCATCAATTCTCTCATTGTTTTCCTCCCAACTGGTCATTGGAGCGCAGTTCAGAATTTATGTGTGGCTACTTGGAGAATGAACCAGCTGTAAGAATGCGATCGGTCATTCACAATTGTCACAGTGAAGGAGAATTTTACCATGCGTTCCTCTCAGCATATTGGTCACAAGTTACACAAGACCGAGTAAAACATAGCATCAAGATGATGAAACACTTTGAACAATCTGAATTTTCCAGTCTTGTCAAATATTTTGAAGACATGTTGCACAAGAATCAGTACCTGTCAAACCCATACAGCCCCTCAGAACTCATCCGCAATTGCTTAATCAAATTACCTGAACATTTACGGCATATTATTTTGGCAGGACGTTGCAAAGACGACATTGAAGCTTTTCAGGGACTCTTACAAGAATTAGAAATTGACACAGACAGTCGCGGAATGCGAATACAGGAAAACAATCACTACAGGTCACATCCGTCACAATTCCGTGACGACAGAAACAATAAATGGCCACAACAAGCCTATTCTTACAACGTAAATCGTGACCAAAACAGACACCACCCATATGACAACCACTGGCAGAGTAATAGTTACAGGGAAAGATCACCTTTCCACGGTAATGACTATCACAGAGACAATCAGAAAAACAGACAATATGGGAACCAAAACAATTATTATCAAGGGAGACAGAATAACTTCAGACGCAAAAGTTCAGCACGCAGTTACGATTCCGGGAGAAATTCTCCACCATATGACCGACAAACAGGAAACTATGTAAACTACCGACAAAACGACAGACCTGAATTCCATCAAAACTGGCGAGCTTTAAACAGAACTGGGCCCTCTCGGCAAGGCGAATTTGTAGAACTTAGGTCTCCTAATCCCAATAACACCGCGCGCCAACAAAGAAACAGACAATGACTAGCACCGCCGGCTGTCGCGTGCGCCGGCTGGCTCAGAGAAAAATAACATAGACGCTAACCTTGAGAAAAATTCCAGTATTCTTTACCGACGTATACCACATGATAATTGCATTCAAGTTGAAACTCTGCGTACTAGGAAGAGTAAAGGTTTACACCACATTTCACATGTAAAACCATTTATTGACAGATAATCTGCTTTTTAACTTAGTCTTTGCAATTTTCACTTCATGCTACTTTTACAATTTGTCACACTTAGAAACTGTTAACATGCAACAATGTTTTGAAGTTCAATATCCACTCAAGAACCAAGGGTACTTATTTAAACAGAAATTACGACTGCATTGTTATTGCGAACAGACGACACAGTGTTATTGTGTGTGTACATTCTTGCTTGTTAGTTGCACGATTACGTAATGACTATAAGGCTCACATACTTAGAACATTTACCAGTACTGCTAATGAGATTCTAATGCAACATTTTGCTTTACTTGAAAATACATTCCGGATTTAAAGTACTTTCTGAGAGATACCAGATGACACAGTGGTTAGTTTATGTGACAGCTACACGATTATATCACGACGTTACTAATGTGTGAAACAATTAACATTGTTGCTTTTGCGGAGTATCTGTTTTATACCTGCACGGTTTTTCTGAATACTTCTAGAAAGCAAAACATGTTTTAGTAGTAACTTTTGTGGTATAGCTACAAGGAGACAGCCTTTTCTGTAGCACAACACTACATTACAGTACAGTACTTTCTTCATCACGGCAATAAGCGTAATAAGTAAGATATCTATACGCAAAGCATTTCACTTTTGTTTATCATGAGGTAAGTACATTGACTTCTACAGAACTTAGCTTTTGGAGGACGATAACTATGACACTTCCACAGAGATTATCTTACAGCAAGATGCACATCTAGCGCTACAGGACACGGATTTGAGTGATTAATTTTGTACTTAAAACATTTATTTTTAAAGATTTTTGACTTACAAAGAAAGCTTTCCGTGATACATTTCATTCCATTGCTGTAATCTGTAACACTTGAGGGTATAATTACATTAATCCTCAGGGGGGTACACGCTTACTTTGTGTACCATGTGTTTGGCAAGCACAAGGAGTCCTAGCTAATATGGTATTTGCTTATACAACTTTACACATCGGTACCATATTTCTCTAACACACAAATTACACAGCTATCTGATCATTTAACTGAGAGAGAGACAAACTTTTTTATTACGTCAGTGACACATGTTTACGCCATTACACCGTTAGATAACTTCACACTTACGAAATTGTATTTTGTCTGTACTGTGTGAACTCTTTATATTTTTTCGTACCCATTGTGATACTATGAGAGCTTTCTATGATGTATTTGGTAAGAGATCATGATTTTTAAAGTACGTTTGAGGCAGATGATACTTTTGATATGAGCAGAGAATTTTTTTAGGTTTTGAAATTATTGGAGGAAGCTGCGACGATTTTGAGAATTGACTGAGATGTTATGATATTTTTACGACGATGATGTGTATTATGCTGTAAGATTTTGCTTCTACACATTTGCAACGCAAATCCTTGACCTGTGAAATATTTTTATATGAGACTGTCACTGTAGCGGAAACTGCTGACGTAAATATTTCCGTAAGAAAGTTGAGTGACCACCTGACGAAAGAGAGCCATTAGGTGAAAAAAAAAGGAAGGCCATTATCCTCGCCATTGACATTCCTTTAGAGAAAACATTCCAAATGTGACACCCTCATTACTTGGAAAGATACTTACATCTGTACACCTGATTGTGACAAGCGTCTTTCTACGAGAGTTGAGAGAATTTCAACTAACTTATGAAATGTCACATGACTACTGAATGATATTTTTATGTTATGGTTTGTGTAAATGCTTATTTCATTTAATATCTGGTTTCCAGCTGTTTGCAGCGTTAGTTTTATAAAATAAACTTCGATGCTCTTGCTAATGTGAACACTTTCTGTCAACAGATCTATTAAATAATTATTTTATGACCCACTTTCTTCGATAAAGGAGCTCTTGGAATGGAAAGAAAAATAAGAAGGCACTAATAGCAGTAACTGCATACATAATTTTCTTTTCAACTACTTGGTAATTTCTTTAGAATTAGTTTTTGTGGTGCACCACTTTCATTACATAGACATTAAGATGACCACTTTAATTACATAGACATTAAGATGACCACTTTAATTACATAGACATTAAGATGTGAATATGCATTTCCCTTGTCTGCATTGTTGTCTTTAGTGTAATGTTATTTTTGCTTGAGCTATGTCATGTTTAGGTATAAGTTATAGCTTTTGCTGCTGCTGTTTGCCAGGCATAATGTTACTGAATTTGACTTTGTATTGCGCTGTTAAGCCAGTTTTACTACAGATTTTTTTTTGTTTGCTGCACAGTGCCTTATATTAGTTGTAATATTGTTGCTTACTTTGCCAATTTGAACTTTTTTGTCATTGCTGTTTGTATTAATTGTTTTATGCTGCTGCATTGCCTCGTCCCTTAGTTTAGCATCTGAGCTCAGGAGATTTAAGTTAGCTTAAGAGGGGGTAGACTATAAGAGAATGAGTTGCGATAAATTGGGAGAAATGCATTGAGAAGTTATATGAAAAAAGTACATAAAGCAGGTATAGGTAGGATTTTCCTGGAAAATAAATAATGAGGTAAGAAATATGTGAACATATAAATACAGAAAGCATGCTTGGATAGGTTGTTTTTTTGGCTGGAGCAAATGTTGAACTAAGAGGGACGACATATGGAATGAAGTTTTGGGTTGGACTGCAGTACCAAATGTTACACTGAAAACAAACCCTGTCCTTTCCTTTTGTGTTATTCCACTATGTGTTTGTGTACCCTTGTGTATTTGTTTTCTTCCTGTCTCTGTGTAGTTTCATAGAATTTTTTCTTCTTCTAATACTAAGCTACATCCGCTATGATGAGGAATACTGTTATCCCCAAATATAATTGGCATTAATAATATGTTATTTTCTTTGTACAGATGCTTAGACATTATTTATTCTGTTTTGTTTTAATGCTCATGTGTGAAGTTGATGTTTCAATAATTATTCTGATCTTTTATGTATGTACTCATGTCATAATTCCTGTAACACTGATGTATATGTCTATTTCTATTCTTTTGTAAAGCCTGTATTACTACAAATGTTAAAAATGTTATCTGTATTGTTATGTTCTTTAATGATGTATTTTGTACCTTTGTTATTGTATTTTTATGTTATAAAATTGTAATTGACACCAGTTCATCAAATTAAGTAACTTGTAAGTTACATTTCACTGCACACGTTTCTGTTGGTCATAGTATATGGACAATATGTGAAAAGTTGGGGCTCTTAGTGTTTACATGTGTGTTGATAATTCAGCAAGGGACTGGATAACAGCATTGCTGGTTCTAAGGACAATTCCAAAAAGTTTGTGAGTGCACAAGTGGTGGTTATGGACTTGCTATATTAACTGCAAGACTCTTCAATGGTGATTGTGCACCCGCACAGTCACAACAGATGGCTGCTGGCCATCTCTACAAGGACTACAGTGGGTCTGCATCTTTGATGACCCACTAATACCATTATTTCTACAAGGGCTACGGTGGGTCTACACCTTTGCTGACTCACCAGTACCATCATTTCTACGAGGACTGCAGTGGGTCTACACCTCTGGTGGCCCACCAATACCGTAATCTCTACCAGGACTACACTGGGTCTACTCTGTGATGTCCTACTTACCAATATTCTTCAAAACTTCGACTGAATCTGTTGTGGGTTTGCTCTGTTGTGGCCCATTACCTGTCAGCATGTCAATAGTCAACACTGTCTTTCACTTGGAAGGACAACACTACTTCTTCAAGACTGCATGGAAATCCACTACTTCCGTGTGCATTGTCTTTTACTGCTCAGACTTTGAAAAAAAACCCACTGAAATTTTACTGTGATGAACAATCTGCATTGTCTTTATGGACTGTGAGAAAATTTTAGCTTTTGACCAACATTGTATAAATAAGTGTGTGCATTTGATATCTTTGTTATTGTAATTATGAAAAATTTTTCAAATCATTATTGGCCACTGCCCAAAATTATTTTGCAAATTTTTTTTGTGGGGAGCATGGGGGCTATATAAGTGTAGTGTTGGGCAGCGGCAGCTGGATGTGAACAGCGCGTAGCGTTGCGCAGTTGGAGGTGAGCCGCCAGCAGTGGTGGATGTGGGGAGAGAGATGGCGGAGTTTCGAAATTTGTCATGAACTGCTATATATATTATGACTATTAAGGTAAATACATTGTTTGTTCTCTATTAATATCTTTCATTTGCTAACTATCCCTATCAGTAGTTGGTGCCTTCCGTGGTTTGAATCTTTTATTTAGCTGGCAGTAGTGGCGCTCGCTGTATTGCAGTAGCTTGAGTAACGAAGATTTTTGTGAGGTAAGTGATTTGTGAAAAGTACAGGTTAAAGTTAGTCAGGGCCATTGTTTTGTAGGGATTATTGAAAGTCAGATTGCGTTGCGCTAAAAATATTGTGTGTCACTTTAGTGAATGTTTGAGTACGTTCAGTTTTGTTCAGCTGTTTGAAAAGCAAATAGTGTAAGAGGTTTATCAACACAGTCGTGTATAATTGTTCTAAGGGGACGTTTCAAAACTTTTGCACATACCACTTGACAATCCATTCACTTAATTGTTAGGTCAGAACCAACTTGTCAACGATGTATCCGCCACCTGTGCGCTTGCATTGAGAAGAAAACTTAAGTCTAACAATTTTTAAAATTTATAACTTAATTATGCTATTGTCTCTGCCAGAATGTCTCACTTTTATTGAATATTTTCTTACTATCTATAGCTGCAGCTACTGTTTTCAACTATTTATGTTTTACAAAAAAAAATTTTTTTTTGTTACGAAAATTTTTTACAGCATATTTTTCTGACCTAGTTAGGCATGTGGTCGACCTTCAGTCATGGTATTTTACCATCCTGGCAGGGTCGCCATTCTCTAACATTCTACCTGGTTTCTCTTTGTTCTATGTCGTGTCTCCCTACTACTTTTGCGCAACGACGCTCTGAGCGTGTTTTTTAGGGAATTGACTACTTTGAACCTGGGACCTCTTGCTGGTAAGGAGACGCCAGACCACACATGACATGTATAGTTCAGAAGAGTTCAGTGAGACTAGCGATGATATAACCAAATACTTAACGATTTCAGCGTCAGCTCCACTGCACTCCCTGTAAAAGAATCTTAATACTAACTAAAATTAGTGGAAGGGTTTCAAGGCTTTCCTATTTTTAGTTAGCTGGTAAAATAACGTCGAAAAAGCAGTTAAGTTTACCAATGGAAATTTTATTCGACTCACAAAACATTGTTTATAAATTGCACTATTGATAAAAGGAAATGTTTTAATACAGGATGATAAAAACCAACTGCGTTCAACAAAAATGTGAACAAATATTCCCTGAATGGGTTTCCAAGTTCTACAATGGATCGAAGGATGACCTATGCCATATCACATCTATAATCTAGGTTTAAATTTAGTTTCACAAAAGAGAAAACTATGAAAATGGTCTACAGTGACCCTCAATTATCTTTATTTACTTATCTAACTTGGCGTAAATTACAGTGGCTGATGTGGCTTCTCAATAATTATATAACAGAAAAATCATCGCGTTTCAGATTTTAAGTTACGTAGCAAATGTGAATACCATGAGCTTTAATTGACGATCGACACTAGTATTACGCAAAACTGGGGTGTAACTGATTAGACTTCTGCAGTTCTGAGTGAAGCTCTATCTTCAACATGGGCTGGGGGTGGTCCTGGTGGTTAGCTGGTTACGTGGGTGTCCGTCCCTTATCGTAGGGCCTTCTAGCTTAACACGGTTCTGCTCTCGGCTTCTGTTCTCGTTTCTCTCCTCGGAACTTCGTCTGTCTCGTGGTGGAAAGGCACATTTAGGCATTCTTGTGTTAGTCTGTGGTATTCCATTTGCTCACTCGTTACACGTATTACTTTGGTTAATTTATTGTCACGATTTATTCGGAGCTATGTGACATACTACTGGATTTGCTTATCATGTCAGGGTTTTCATGGAAGGTGTTGGATTTGCTTGACACCTTACAACCTAATTTAAGTATTATATTGAAAAACCGGACTGTCTGATTTTAGATGGGACAGGTGGCAACCCCAATTCTTTCTGAACCAAAGGTATACTCAATTCTATACCACTCCGCTCTAGTTCCTTTCTGAAAATGGTCCAACAAAGCGAATTACAGTCTGAAAACTGCTTCACCCCTGAAACCAAATACAGGGTGTTTATAAATGAATATGGGGCTTGTAACGCTTTATAATATTTATTATTTTAAACAATCAGTTATCAGTGATATGTCAAATGAAAGAGCAACTCAAACAGTTTTACTAAGAACCTTATAAATGTTCAATGTGAGCTCCATTTGTCACACGCACACATCATGTCTGTAGCCGAGTCCTTCCCAAACATTGATAAATGTGTCTTCAGTGATTGAAGCAACAGCTGCCTCAATCAAGTTTCTAAATTCAGGGAGGTCTGCTAGTGGCGGAGGCACATACACACGATCGTTGATGAAGCCCCGAAGGAAAAAATCGCGTGACGTTAGGTCGGGTGAACGTGGAGGCAATGCAAAGCAAGCCCTGTCAACGTTTGGGAAGAACTCGGCTGTAGACTTGATGTATGCCGTGTCACAAAGGTGCTCACATTGAGCATTTATAAGGTTCCTGGTAAAACTTTGTGTTGCTATTTATGTGACATATCATTTATAACTGGAAATTTGATATAATAAATATTATAAAGCGTTAAAATCCCCATTTTCATTTATAAACAACCTGTATAAGTGACGGTAAAACAGTTTCAGTTCGATGCGTTGCTGCAGCGTATACAGGGTGTTACAAAAAGGTACGGCCAAACTTCCAGGAAACATTCCTCACACACAAAGAAAGAAAATATGCTATGTGGACATGTGTCCGGAAACGCTTACTTTCCATATTAGAGCTCATTTTATTACTTCTCTTCAAATCACATTAATCATGGAATGGAAACACACAGCAACAGAACGTACCAGCGTGACTTCAAACACTTTGTTACAGGAAATGTTCAAAATGTCCTCCGTTTGCGAGGATACATGCATCCACCCTCCGTCGCATGGAATCCCTGATGCACTAATGCAGCCCTGGAGAATGGTGTATTGTATCACAGCCGTCCAGAATACGAGCACGAAGATTCTCCACATTTGGTACCGGGGTTGCGTAGACAAGAGCTTTCAAATGCCCCCATAAATGAAAGTCAAGAGTGTTGAGGTCAGGAGAGCGTGGAGGCCATGGAATTGTTCCGCCTCTACCAATCCATTGGCCACCGAATCTGTTGTTGAGAAGCGTACGAACACTTCGACTGAAACGTGCAGGAGCTCTATCGTGCATGAACCACATGTTGTGTCGTACTTGTAAAGGCACATGTTCTAGCAGCACAGGTAGAGTATTCCGTATGAAATCATGATAACGTGCTCCATTGAGCGTAGGTGGAAGAGCATGGGGCCCAATCAAGGCACCACCAACAATGCCTGCCCAACCGTTCACAGAAAATCTGTGTTGATGACGTGATTGCACAATTCGTGAGGATTCTCGTCAGCCCACATATGTTGATTGTGAAAATTTACAATTGATCACGTTGGAATGAAGCCTCATCCGTAAAGAGAACGAAACTAAAATGACCTCTAACATGGGAAGTAAGTGTTTCCGGACACATGTCCATATAACATCTTTTCTTTATTTGTGTGTGAGGAATGTTTCCTGAAAGTTTGGCCGTACCTTTTTGTAACGCCTTGTATACAACGTAGCGCGATTCTGATGCGGGTACATAAGCACCGACAAGCAGACACGTAATCAGTGTGGTATTTGTGTTATCAAAACGCGTGTGCGGCAAATATAGAAACGTGAACTATACCGACGTTGTTACCAAATGTGTCAAACACCACCAACGTGCTGTTATTCTGTTCTTGGCTGCCGAAGGACAAACACCTTTCATTCAGATGCATAGACGAAATATATCTCCATGAATTTTAAAGCAACTAAGGAACGAGGTAAAACAGAAAGAATGACAATAAGCTTCGTCTATTCGAGTAAAGGACGTTATTCCCTTACGTTCGAAGGAAGTTGCACTTGTGTTGTGTAACGAAACTACGCGGCTGCATGAGGAACACCGCCCTGTAATCGAGTTTCGAATTATATGAGTTGGTCCACACGTGGAGCATTCTCTCCTTCAGCATGAAAATGCTACTCCACACACGAGTGCTGCGGCATCTGCAACAATCCGGCGTCTTGCATTCACTGTTATCGATCATCCTCCTTACAGTCTCTACTTGACACCATCCGGGTTTCTTTTGTTTCGAGAAGTCAAAGAAAACCTTCGATGAGTTCACTTTGATAGTGATGAAGCGGTGTAAGCAAAAGTGAGGCTGTGGCTCCGTCAACAAAGTCAAACATTCCACTGTGACGGTATCAAAAAAGAGGTCTCTCGTTGCGAGAAATTTGTTCGTCGCCAGGGTGACCATGTTGAGAAATTAATATGTATATATGAAGAACGAAGATGTAGAACATTAATAATGTTTGTTTTATTTAAAGAGCTTTAATAGTTTCCACATACAAAATTTGGAGGCATTACGTTTCACCGTGCTCTCGTAACTTAGTCTGCGCAAATGAAAAACACACCATATTAACTGCCAACATTAGACAAAAACTTCGTCTGCCTTCACTGTTCACAGGTGGCGCAAAATAATTACAACAATAAGTGAGACAATAGCTGATCCATAATTTATCACAACAAGAAATGGCGAAAATAGTTCGTCTTTTGATTTTTGAAGACGGCGTCAAGAAAACAGGGGGGCTACTTGCGTCCCAACAAAAATTCTAGGGACGAAGGACACACATGAAAATAAAGGGGACAGTCAAAATGGTTCAAATGGCTCTGAGCACTATGGGACGTAACATCTGAGGTCATCAGTCCCCTGGAACTTAGAACTACTTAAACCTAACTAACCTAAGGACAACACACACTTCCATGCCGGAGGTACGATTCGAACCTGCGAACGTAGCGGTCGCGCGGTTCCAGATGAAGCGGCTAGAACCGCTTGGCCACGCTGGCCGGCAAAGGGGACAGTCCCTTTTGGTACAGGACGAATGCCAGGCTTAAAGCTGTTACTACTTGTGTGGTGCATTCGTAACATAATGTGGCGTAAATCCCATTTCCTCCAAAGTTTTGTCTGTCGTAATGAACGCAAATTGAGACTGAAGATGTGAACTACCGAAGAATGTTCTGCAGCACACATGAAGAAATAAAACAGCTACGTCAAAAACAAACACACAACACAATTAAACACAGCAAATGCCTGTGGCACTTCGTGTTGCGGATTTACTTCAACACTGAAAGGGGGTGGGGGGGATACAAGCGGTGATTTTTGCATTGGAGTTGTAAGTAGGCTGTTTGGGTTTTTATGTTGATAACCCTACGTAGCGCTCTGTATGAAAATCACTGACTGTGCTATGTGCACTCTGTGGCTGGTTGGCGTTGTTGGAGTATTCGCTAATGTAGTGTTGGGCAGGTGGATGTGAACAGCGTGTAGCGTTGTGCAGTTGGAGGTGAGCCGCCAGCAGTGGTGGATGTGTAATGTTGCAATTGCTTTGCTAATTTAGATATATTGCTGCTTGCTTTGCCAGTTTGCATTTTTTTGTGATTGATTTTGTGTTAATTGTTTCGTGCTGCTGCATTGCCTCGTTCTCTAGTATATATATCTGAGCTCAATAGATTTAAGTTAGCTTAAGATGGGGTAGGCTATATAAGAGAATTTGTGATGAATTGAAAGAAATGCATTGACAAGCTATAAGAGGAAGGTTTGGCCAAAAAAAGTAGTGTACAATGGAGAATAATTATTTTGAAAGAGGATATGAACAAAAAAGTAGGGTTTAGAGACAACAGGTTTAGGAAGGATTTCCTTGCAAACAAATGATGAACCAAGGGAGATCTCCGAGAAGTAAAGAAAATTTTGTTTGCAAATCAAAAACAAACCCTGTCCTTTCCTTTTGTGTTATTCCGCTATGGGTTTGTGTACCCTTGTCTATTTGTGTTCTTCCTGTCTTTATGTGTTTTTGAGATAAGAGTTATGTTGTAGAATTTTATATAATGCTCAGCTACATTCACTACGATTTGGAATACTGTTATCCTCAAATATAATTTGCATTTAAAATATGTTATTTATTTGGTAAAGATGTTAAGTTAATGTTTCTAAAACAGTTCTCATTATATTATTCATTTACGTGTGTCATAATTCTTGTAATGTTTATTTCTATTCTTTTATAAAGCCTGCATTACTACAAATGATATCTGAATTATTATGTTCTTTATCGATGTATTTTGCACGTTTGTAATTGTATTATCATGTCATAAATTTGTAATAGTATACACACCAGTTCTTCGATTTAAATTTTATTTACTGCACCTGTTTCTGTTGGTCATAGTATATGCACAATATGTGAGAAGTAAAGAAAAAAGGGGACTGTTACTGCTCGCACGTGTGTTGATAATTCAGCAAGGGACTGGTTAACAGCACTGCTCGTTTTAAGGACAGTTCAAAAATATTTTTGTGATTGCACAAGTGGTGGTTCATGGACTTGCTACATTATCTGCAAGACTCTTCGATGGTGATTGTGCACCTGCACAGTCGCAACGGATGGCTGCTGGTCATCTCTACAATGACTACAGTGGCTCTGCACCTTTGATGGCCCACCAATACCATTATTTCTACATAGACTACAGTGGGTCTGCACCTCTGGTGGCCCACCAATACATAATATCTACTAGGACTGCAGTGGGTCAGCTCTGTGATGACCTACCTACCAATATTCTTCAAAAATTTGACTGACACTGCGGTGGGTTTGCTCTGTTGTGGCCCATTACCGGTCTGCATGTCAAGAGTCAGCACTGTCTTTCCGTTGGAAAAACAACACTACTTCTTCAAGACTGCATGGAAATCCACTACTTCCGTGTGCATTTTCTTTTACTGATCAGACTTTGTGCAATGTAATTACTACTGTGATGAATGACCAGCACTGTCTTTATGAGGACAATTTTTGCTTTTGACCAACATTGTGTTAATAGTTGTGTGCATTGGATATATTTGTTACCGTTAATATTAAAAAAGTTTTAGCAAATAATTATTGGGCACTGCCCAAAACAATTTGTAAACTTTTTTGTGGGGAGCATGGGGGCTATGTAAATAGACTGTATAGATTTTTATGTTGGTAACGCCACGTAGCGCTCTGTATGAAAATCACTGACTGTGGTGTGGTTGGCAGTGGTGGATGTGGAGAGAGCGATGCCAGAGATCTGAGACGTTAATATGAGCGGACGATCTGGCTGTGTGTCCGTCAGAAAAAGGAAGTTTGTTTAATCGGATGTCACTATATATATATATATATATATATATATATATATATATATATATATATATATATATATATATATATATATATATATATATATATAACTTTTGAACGCTATTAAGGTAAATACATTGTTTGTTCTCTATCAAAATCTTTCATTTTCTAACTATGCCTATCAGTAGTTAGTACCTTCAGTAGTTAGAATCTTTTATTTAGCTGGCAGTATTGGCGCTCGCTGTATTGCAGTAGTTCGAGCAACGAAGATTTTTGTGAGGTAAGTGATTCATGAAAGATATAGGTTAATGTTAGTCAGGGCCATTCTTTTGTAGGGATTATTGAACGTCAGATTGCGTTGTGCTAAAAATATTGTGTGTCAGTTTAGTGATGATCAGAATAAATAAAGAGAGAGCAGTCTGAGTACGTTCAGCTTTGCTCAGCTGTTTGAAAATCAAATAACGTAGAAGTTTACCACGAATGTAATTGATAAATTTTGTAAGGGGACGTTTCAGAGTGTTCGTTTTCTTTTCTTAAGATTGAAGCTATCTTCCTCCATGTTAATTTGGCGTACGCAGAACTGATTCTCAGGCTCATTTGTTTTTCAGATTAACACTAATAGTTAACCTAATATGATGCAGAAGTAGTTACAGCTTTATGTAAATAACTCACCTACTCAGAGAGCATCTCGGTGTCTTGATTACTCTTACAGATTTTACTAATTGTTTTTACACGATTTCACACACATACTTGTCGAGGCAAGTTTTTTTCTTAAAAAACATGTCTCGATCTTTCTTTTTCCCGTGCTCTGCTTTCAAATTAAATTAAGTGTTTTCCTGCGGTGATCCTTTGGGTACGTATTTTACCAACATTGACTTTACATCATCTGATAGCTTAGTAGTCGGTGTTCTTCTTTTCAACTAATTTTCCGATAGAATGGTCGCCAAAGCTTCGAGGTACTCACGCTTGAGTATTTATTTTTGTTGCACAACAAATTGGCACTTCAGTTGATGCCTGCAACGTCCAGAATGTGGAAAAGAGATCACCATAGTCCGTCTCTTTCTTGAACTACCAATGGGTTGTGCACACTTGGTGGGATAAATCGACACCAGATCTTTTTCCACTATAGTGAGGTATAACCTCTGGCTCTTTTTCTACCGCTTCCGAAGTCTCATGTGATGACACATTCATACTCGAAAGGAGGACTACAGTTTTCCTTCTTTTTTCAGTATATACGAAACAGGTGTTTAATATTTGGTGAAGGCATAGATGCTATTGAACTGCAGTTTGCCCTTGGGGCTATGAAATTTAAGAGCACATCCTTTTTGTTTCTTCTAACTGTGCGTAGAAAAGAGATATTCCTGTTCGGCGGTTCTTACTAATTCCAGACTAGTGAAAGTATTACCTGCCGTAACATCCCAATAGGTATGTTGGCTCAGCAAGTCTCAAAACTATTACTTTCGCAGAATTATTATCCTGAAAGCGACGTCTGTCTGTAGTTCACGATATATTTCCATATTGTAAGTATAATAACGTTTAGCGTCGAACAGACAGAAGATTTCAAGGCCATACTTTTAGGGTTTGGACGGTAAGAACTGGTGAAAACTACAATGGCTTCGAATTGTTGGTAGTTGCTCAAAACAGTGACGTTTTGATTGAGGGAATAATGTGTGTTGCAGGTATTCACAAAGGCGTTGAACATTTCTCCCGCGCCAGCTACTTTATTCACTTTGCGTCATTCTTGTCTTGAGATGTCACATTCTGAATATATGAACCCAAGATTATCTGGCGTCAAGAACTCGTGAATATTCTGCCGTCCTCCGTGAAACGCAACAGCGAGGTATAATGACGTAAAATACATTCAATCATGAATACATTTCCCACTGCTCGAATTCAGTAACAACTGTTCATTGTCCATCAAGTGCTGAAATCATTCGAGGTACCATGTTTCAGACCAAAATTATCTGTGGAGTTACACACAGAATAGAAAATATGTAGTTAACTACCGAAATTACTCATATTAAAAATAGACCATCACTATAGAACATAGTCATATTTACGGGTACCGTTCACAAAGCTATTCATTCTTCGGATACTAAATTTCGGTATCTTTAATACCAAATATTTATAGAATTTCAATCGTTCTCATTACGTAGCTATCCTCAATGTAAAGTAATCTGAGTATTTAAACCAAGGATTTGCTTTTGCCAGGACAAATAGTCCACCAGAAGATCAGAATTAGACAATTAGACGAGATAATTTCCAGAAGCAAAGTAGATGCTGTATCAAGTTAATGTTTGGCTACAAGGGAGACATTAACCAGCATTTTTGTTTCTCATGAAACTTCGTTCGTCATGCAGTTATCAGTAGCAATAGTCTTTTTTATCCGTGAGACCACTTCCTCTTCTCAAGGCCTGTGCAGAAATACACTCCTGGAAACTGAAATAAGAACACCGTGAATTCATTGTCCCAGGAAGGGGAAACATTATTGACACATTCCTGGGGTCAGATACATCACATGATCACACTGACAGAACCACAGGCACATAGAAACAGGCAACAGAGCATGCACAATGTCGGCACTAGTACAGTGTATATCCACCTTTCGCAGCAATGCAGGCTGCTATTCTCCCATGGAGACGATCGTAGAGATGCTGGATGTAGTCCTGTGGAACGGCTTGCCATGCCATTTCCACCTGGCGCCTCAGTTGGACCAGCGTTCGTGCTGGACGTGCAGACCGCGTGAGACGACGCTTCATCCAGTCCCAAACATGCTCAATGGGGGACAGATCCGGAGATCTCGCTGGCCAGGGTAGCTGACTTACACCTTCTAGAGCACGTTGGGTGGCACGGGATACATGCGGACGTGCATTGTCCTGTTGGAACAGCAAGTCCCCTTGCCGGTCTAGGAATGGTAGAACGATGGGTTCGATGACGGTTTGGATGTACCGTGCACTATTCAGTGTCCCCTCGACGATCACCAGTGGTGTACGGCCAGTGTAGGAGATCGCTCCCCACACCATGATGCCGGGTGTTGGCCCTGTGTGCCTCGGTCGTATGCAGTCCTGATTGTGGCGCTCCCCTGCACGGCGCCAAACACGCATACGACCATCATTGGCACCAAGGCAGAAGCGACTCTCATCGCTGAAAACGACACGTCTTCATTCGTCCCTCCATTCACGCCTGTCGCGACACCACTGGAGGCGGGCTGCACGATGTTGGGGCGTGAGCGGAAGACGGCCTAACGGTGTGCGGGACCGTAGCCCAGCTTCATGGAGACGGTTGCGAATTGTCCTCGCCGATACCCCAGGAGCAACAGTGTCCCTAATTTGCTGGGAAGTGGCGGTGCGGTCCCCTACGGCACTGCGTAGGATCCTACGGTCTTGGCGTGCATCCGTGCGTCGCTGCGGTCCGGTCCCAGGTCGACGGGCACGTGCACCTTCCGCCGACCACTGGCGACAACATCGATGTACTGTGGAGACCTCACGCCCCACGTGTTGAGCAATTCGGCGGTACGTCCACCCGGCCTCCCGCATGCCCACTATACGCCCTCGCTCAAAGTCCGTCAACTGCACATACGGTTCACGTCCACGCTGTCGCGGCATGCTACCAGTGTTAAAGACTGCGATGGAGCTCCGTATGCCACGGCAAACTGGCTGACACTGACGGCGGCGGTGCACAAATGCTGCGCAGCTAGCGCCATTCGATGGCCAACACCGCGGTTCCTGGTGTGTCCGCTGTGCCGTGCGTGTGATCATTGCTTGTACAGCCCTCTCGCAGTGTCCGGAGCAAGTATGGTGGGTCTGACACACCGGTGTCAATGTGTTCTTTTTTCAATTTCCAGGAGTGTATATCAAAACCTACCATTCACATGAACGAGACGCCATTTAAAACGTGACAGAAAATTCACTTTGACTTTCCCATACCGATACACACTGCAGGCACCTCTGGCAACTAAAATAGTCCATTGGCTGGAGTGGACTATAAACAAATGTAAACACAAGGTACATCCATAGCTGTCATTCTGTCCCACATATCATCACTGTCCCAAGTGAGTAGCATTTCTGTCTTCTCTTCGTTGGTGTCGTTTTTACCCACACGAACCTTCAACTGAAGATGGTTGAGTGAATAACATGTGTGTATTTTCCTCGTGTTTCGATTTGTTTAGACAACTTCAGCAAATGAACGAGTTATGAATAGCGTACCATCTTATTTGGTCCATTAATTTGTCAACCTCCGTAGTATCTCTCGAGCCAAAGTTGCTCCACTATGGAACGAGCTGGGCATACAGAACACTGATTAGACAATTTGGTAAACAAAAGAAGTAAATCAACAAAACTCGAGAAAGAGTTCGGAGCGACTATAGGAATAAATAACGCGTTAAAGAGGAAAGTTCTTAACCACTGTGAAGAACTTCATCATCGGATGTGTTTCTGGAAAGATGTAGACATTCTGATGAACCAGCAAAATTCATTCAGAGAATACAAAATGGATAAACTATTTTCATTCGGGTAAGACATATGAAAGCATTGTAAAGAAAAGTGTGCATTTTCCATCATGTTACTTTTTCGAAAGGCTTCCACCAGAAGTGTAACGACTTCCAGATCCAAGTAGAAAAGCTTTCTTGTGATACACACCTCCTATTCTGAAGCTCTTCGCAATAGCTGATAACTTTTCTCTGTAATATGATACTTATTCTTGTGGTCTCTCAAAATTTTTTGCTCGTGTTTATTTTTTTTTATTTACACAATTTTCTGTTCCACTCTGTGTGACCTCTGTATCCACTCGTTCCACGGCATTGTAGATATGGATCTAATGGTCCCACGGAATTTAACAAATGAAAAATAAGTACAGACCGGTTTAGATGAATCAGAACAGTAAACATATTGTACAGGCACTTCAATGTGACCACGTGTCTAAATCCTGTGTAATCATCTTTCGCAGTGTGGACGGCTATGAGACGTGCAAGATGAGAGTCAACGAGATTCTGGGAGGTACCGACAGGGATGTGGAGCCATGTCGTCCTCATTGCCGCGGATACGTGCGTTAGGTTTCTCGGGTGAGAATCCATGGCACCAACAACCCATTCGAGATGGTCCCAAAGATTCTTGATTTGGTTTAAATACGGGGAGTTAGGTGGCCGGAGGAGTATGCTAAACTCATCCTGGTGCTATTTGAACCATACACGTGCACAGCGGAGTGTCTGGCACTTTGCATTGTCCTGCTGGTTGAAGCCATCGTGCCGAGGAAAAACAAACTGAGCATAAGGGTGGACAAGGTCCCAAAGATAGATGCATATTTGTGTTGATCCTTTGTACACTTGAAAATGATGGGATCACACTGGGAATGCCACCTAAATATTCCCCAGACCATAACGCTCGCTCCGCGGGTCTGGACCTTTCTGATGATTGTTGCTGAGTGTCATCCATCTGTACGATGGGGCAAAAAACGTGATTCGTCTGACAAGGCCACCTGTCGCCACTCAGTGGGCGTCCATTGCAGTATTGGCGAGCAAATTCCACCCTTCGTCGCTGATGAATCGCAGCCAACATGGGTGCGTAAACCAGGCGCCTAATGCAAAGGCCCCTACGGAGCAAAATTCCTTGAAAGGTCGTTGAAATGAAATGTTGTGTGGCGACGGCCTCCTTCAGGCGACACGTTGGTAGCCTCTTGATTCATCTGGGAAGTCAGTTGCTCAACAGTTGCGAGTGTGTTCGCCGTACGCATTTGCGCAGCCACTGTTCATCCCTGTCATCTACAGCCCGTGGTGGACCACAGCTGCGTCAGCGCCAGTTTTGGATAGCATTTTGCCATGCACGGTATAATTTACCATGGTGGCATGTCAACAGGAAACTTAGCCATTTCGGAAATGCGACAGCCTAGGCCCAAAAGCCAATGATCATGCCCTTTAGAACGTCAGATAAATCGCTCCTTTTCCGCATTATGACAACGATTGGGCTGTTTTCCAATTCCTCCAAACATGCCTTACGTATGCTCCACTGCTAGTGGTGGCGCTTGCAGTCTGTGTGTGGTTATTGCATATTAACGTCGAACATGGGTGGTGGTCAAATTAATGTTACTAGACCATGTATTTATGCACTTTGTTCCAGAAGTGACAACTTCTCTGTGTTCTCTCTGTGTTCTTGATAGTTATTCATAGCATTCACCTTGGGAACCATTGTGTAGTAATGCTTTATTCCCTTACATTGCACACACGCACTAGTGTCGCAGCTACTCAACCTGCCATGACGCTCTCAGAAGAGCAGAGGGTCGCTCATTGGAATCTTGAGAGAGGACCAGTTGCTCTCTCACCTATTTTTTGCATATGGAAAATTATTAAAGATTTCATTACAATCTGATTCACCTTCAGTGAGACTCTAGAAATTTAAGAGCCTGAGCAGACATTGACGGAGCCAGGTAGGGCACTAAAAGCATGAGGTATTTTTATGATTCTTAGCTCATAGAAACGGCTCGTTGGGAGTTGAAAGCAATTGGAGGCGAGCCCATCCTTTAGTAAATCTTGCCGTACAGACCCACAGCCGTACAGGGCAGACTGGGCAGCCCCTCGCCGAGACAGGACTCTAGCAGAACAACGCCACGCTACCTACTGCGGCGCCAGCAGAAGCCTCGGCTGGGGCGACGTTCTAAAGCAATGCATAAACATAGTGGAGTCGTTAACTGGGCATTGTGTGCAGAGCCATGCGTAATAAAAATTCACATGTTTTCATGTTCGCCAATAGCGCAAACCACTTCCCTTGGCCTCAGTTGTATAAGAAAACTCCAGCATCTGAGAAATGTTTAGAAATTGAATCTTTATCACATCTCATAGCTAGGACTAACAAGCTCTAAGACACAGGCGACTTAGATAAAGGTCTTTGAGATGGTATCTGTTCGCTTGTTGCTGTGGGAAGAGATGTGACTTCAGAAAAAAAAGTCATCCCTTCCCCCTCTGCGAAAACTTAATAAAGCTAAAATTAGCGGTTTATTTTTTTCAGAGATGCAGGTTTCTTAACTCTTGTCCTGGTTTGACAGGAGTTTGTGCTGTCATGTGGGAGGGGAGACTTAGCGCCTCTAAGGCCTTGTGATTGGCTCAAGACTGGGGGAAGGTGGAGTCATTCACGCACTTTGTGGGAAAACGGAATTCTTTTTTCTGGATAGGTGCAAAGCACTGAGGGTGTGGGGCTTTGGTCTGGTAAGCACATCTGGTCGAAGCTCTGGCATGTGTGGTTGTTATTTGGGACCTGTCCTGAGACTGAATTCATTTGCAAATAGTTTAGACTGGGAAGCCTATGGTGAAGTTCTTTCTCTACTGTCAGTGTGACTTCAAATGTCTCGGACTACTCGTCTGCAGAGGGCACACTTTGGTATCCTTGTGTGCTCCGTCGTATAAGTGAGTCAAATTGGTCCTTGGTAGGACCAGCAAACAGGTGTGTCACACACTGACATCTACCGTGATTTCAGGGCTCTGGTAGAGAGTAAATTGCGATCCATCTGCCTGATCGATAGACCGTGAGATTTCTGCATTTCTTTCGTGCCTGCGATGGATTCACAGGTGCCGCCTCCACGTCTCACCTCCTCTGCCCCACATATCTCGCCAGCTGGAAGTCACGTGGCTGCCAGCTGGAAGTCGCGTGGCTGCACGAAGTAAACGGGGTAACGTACTGCCACTCCGGCATTGTCAGGTTGTTCTGATCTCAATCGCCACTTGCTCTCAGCAGCACCTATGTAGAGAAACTTAGTAGAGTTGATCAATCAAATTCTGCTCAGCATCAGATCAATTCTGCTTTCGTTATCCACATTTTTAGCCTCAGAGTACTTGACTCACTGATCACCTAGTTAAACTGTCTTTGCCAACCAGGACTCACCCAGTGGAGTAGTAAATAACCTGTTAGTTGTTTAGGATATTCTATTTCTAACTTGTTTAGTATAATTTATTTCTTGTTAGCAAAAATAAATGTTGTTAGTACACTAAATTTTCCCAACATTCTCAATGAATTATATAGTCCCACCAGAATGACCTTCCAAACTTACTTCGCTGTAAAATCTTGCGAGCGGTGCTTCGAGTACCACGAGAATTTCTCTGATGCTTATATTCCAGGTAAAACAACAGTTTATGACAAACCGAGTTCGAGTTGTTCAAGAATGGCGTCTTTTAGATTCAAATTTCAATGGTCTGAGAGATCGCTGTTACCAACTTGAATAACAAGCAGAACTGTACGTTTCCCAGTTGTGAAGCATGGTTCTACTTGAATTGATACGTTGAAACCCAGAACACTAGCATTTCAGCTCCCAGTAATTCCCACACATTGCACGCCACAGAACCCACATAAGATTGGAGTGTGGTGTGTCATACATAGGCAGCGAATTTTTGGTCCAATACTTTTCGACATAACTGTTACTTCTGTTGTTTATGCAGACATAATAAATCAGTTCATAGCAATGCTTGATTGGAATTATGATCATTGGACGGTGCAACGTCTCACAGCTCCAAAGAAACAACGGCGATACTTCGTGAGTTCTTTGACGGTCAGTTAACCTCTAAATATTTATCGCCCCCAAGCTCATCAGACCTGATTTCCCCAGATTCATTTTTCGAGTGTTATTTTAAGAAGACAGTTATCCGACAACGACGGAGGATTTAAGTCATCACATTGTCGCCGCTGTATCTCGAAACATACACTACTGGCCATTAAAATTGCTACACCACGAAGAAGACGTGCTACAGACGCGAAATGTAACCGACAGGAAGATTATGCTGTGATATGCAAATGATTAGCTTTTCAGAGCACTCAAACAAAGCTGGAGCCGTTTGCGACACCTACAACGTGTTGACATGAGGAAAGTTTCCAGCCGATTTCTCATACACACACATCAGTTGACCACCGTTGCCTGGTAAAACGTTGTTGTGGTGCCTCGTGTAAGGAGGAGAAATGCGTACAATAACGTTTCCGACTGTGATAAATGTCGGATTGTAGCCTATCGCGATTGCGGTTCATCATATCGTGACATTGGTGCTCGCGTTGGTCGAGATCCAATGACAGTTAGCAGAATATGGAATCTGCGGGTTGAGGAGGGTAATACGGAACGCAGTGCTGGATCCCAATGGCACTGTTTGACTAGCAGACGAGATGACAGGCAACTTATCTGCATGGCTGTAACGGATCATGCAGCCACGTCTCGATCCCTGAGTCTACAGATGGGGATGTTTGCAAGACAGCTACCATTTGCACGAATAGTTCTACGACGTTTGGAGCAGCATGGACTATCAGCTCGGAGACTGTGGCTGCGGTTACCCTTAACGGTACATCACAGACAGGAGCGCCAGCGATGGTGTACTCAACGACGAACCTGGGTGCACGAATGGCAAAACGTAATTTTTTCGGATGAATCCAGGTTTTTTTACGGCATCATGACGGCCGCATCCGTGTTTGGCAACATCGCGGTGAACGTACATTGGAAGCGTGTATTCGTCGTCGCCATACTTTCGTATCACCCAGTGTGATGGTATGGGGTGTCATTGGTTACACGTCTCGGTCACCTCTTGTTCGCATTGACGGCATTTTGAACAGTAGACGTTACATTTCAGATGTGTTACGACCCGTGGCTCTAACCCTCATTCGATCCCTGCGAAACCCTACATTTCAGCAGCAAAATACACGACCGCATGTTGCAGGTCCTTTACAGGCCTTTCTGGATACAGAAAATGTTCGACTGCTGCCCTGGTCAGCACATTCTCCAGATCTCTTACCAACTGAAACCGTGTGATCGATAGTGGCCGAGCAAGTGGCTCATCACAATAAGGCAGTCACTATTTTTCATGAACTATGGTATCGTGTTGAAGCTGCATTGGGAGCTGTACCTCTACACGCCATCCAATCTCTGTCTGACTCAATGCCCATGCGTATCAAGGCCGTTATTACGGCCAGAGGTGGTTGTTCTGGGTACTGATTTCTCAGGATCTATGCACCCAAATTGCGTGAATATGTAATCACATTTCAGTTCTAGTATAATATATTTGTCCAATGAATACCCGTTTGTCATCTGCATTTCTTCTTGGTGTAGCAATTTTAATGGGCAGTAGTGTATAATGTCGAGTCGATAAGTAAAAAAAAACAGCGGACAGTTTCAGCATCATTTTTAAAGGTATTTAGATATATGAATTACTTCGATAAAGAATACAGCAAGTAAGTGTTTGTCTTCGGACTTATCTGAATAAGCCTGTTAAAGCACAGGTTCTTTTTTCTGATTTTTACTGAACAGCACCCCTGTGCTATTTCGCTGGGTACGCCCTTTGGCATTTCCCACTGTTGAAGATCATTACACGTGATCGTAGCTGTGGAGTTCGCGCTGATGGACCTATGTGAATAAACGGAAATCCCGGGGAATTGTTATTACGAAGAGAAATGCGGCGTAGTGGCAAATAATTGCCGAATCTTCACGCTGACAGAATTTTCGTGGCATTTCTGAGCAAACTATTTGCCTGTGGCACATCATGTATCGCGCTATAAACGCACGACACGACGCCACGCCACCACAGGGGCTCCAAACTCGGTCGGGGTCTCGGTTTCTTCGCTACGGAACGCCGGCTCCCGCTCTCGCTTGCTGTCGTATTCCTCCGCCCAGACGGACCGCCCGCGCTGTATTTTACGCACATAATTACGGCGCCCACTCAATTTTAATTACTTCTTTTTAGAGCAAAGCGGGCAGGCAATCGCTCACTCCAAACGGACCGAGAGTGCGGAACCACGAATCCGCGCTGCGTCGCCGCGGGTTGGGGGCGTGTGCGCTCTCTCTCTCTCTCACCGTTTCCACACTTTTCCTCACTCTCCATCCTCCCCCCAAAGCTCTCCGCTCGACCTCCTCCTCATCCTCCCTCCACCCCTCCCCACCCCTAAATTCTCCCTCCGGCAACATCACTCAACGATTTCATGAGCTATTGCGCAGTTTCCCTGCCGCCTGCCGTCGCCTGGGTGCGGCCACCAAAATAAATCTCCTCGTTCGAGGGACAAGCGTTGCAGGCGCCGCACCGCGCTGAATAAACCGTTACAAATGCAAATCAAACGGAGGTAAATATCTCATTGTTCTCGTCTCCACACAACGGCATTCCGCGCCGTGAAAAAGCGATGTAGGCGGAGGAAAAAAAAAGAGAGAGAGAGAGAACCTCCTTCCTTCTCTTCCGCGACCCTCTTTCTCTCTCTTTCTCTCTCTCTCTCCCGCTCTATCCCTCCCCATCTACTGGATTTAATTGTTCTTTATCCAGCAGATTAACGATCCGTGAGGAACGGGCGGGATTCATTTCTCGGTCCCCGCTCTCCTCGGACTGGCTTTGTGGCTTCTCCGGCGCCTCCCACCCTCTAGAAACCTCCGCGTTGCCGTATCGACGTTCGCCCCAATAAGGATAATTCCCATCCGGGCATTTGTGGCGGTGGATAACTGAAAATAAAATGTATCGTTCGTTTGTCCTCGGGAACGCAGCCTTTAGCACATCACACATCAGCTCCCCACTGTGTGCGGAACCCAAATGTATTTGGTGCTGTGTGGCCGGTAAATATTTGCTCGATTTATATTTGCGCAAGTGGCCATTTGCCGGAAAATAAAGCCGGTGGTCATTCGCTATTTTTACGCATGCACCCCTCAGTGCTTTGCCTTCGATTTGATTCCGATCGACGGTCGACCATTCAAATTTCTCCCTCTTTTTTTAACGAGTTTTTTTATCAATGAGGTCCATAACTGAGTCAATATTTACTCAACGAGGCTGGTTCATTTCGACTGGCAGTTGTGATAACTTTTCATTCCAGTAGATGAAAAAAGGAAAAGTTAGGAGGGGTGGAACAGGTAACATTTGCTCACAAACCGTGGGACGATTGGCGATTTAATGTAAGCTCAATAAACTTTGGCCATCGGCGGTGATTGTCGTTGCTGATAAATTTTAGATTGTGTGTCTCTTGCAGAAGCGGGTGAGTTTGGTGCCATATATCCGTTCTTTCCAAATCAAATATCTGCAGTTGCGTTAAATGTTATAATGGCTCTCAGATATACAGTCCAAGGCCACATTATTAGACGCACCCGATGTTTTTGACTGTTTACTTATCCCTGGAGTTTAGTTTCGTAAACTGTCTCAGATACTATTGTTTAATCGATTTAGTATTGTCAAAGAGCTACTACTGGATGAAATGGGCTCGTTTATTGTGCTGCGTCATTCTTGTGAGAGCTGATCGTTGATCAACTGTTGCCAGCAGAGATGACGTAGTGTGAGTGCATCCTGGTGTATTTATCACCTGCAGCCTCTAATAATAAAGTTTTCTGATTGCTGAATTATTTTTGGTGCAATAAGACACGAAAATAACGACTGAAATAAAGACTGTGGAGATAAAAGCACTGAATGACGAAAATATGTACTCACATCGACAGATTTATCGAAGGGCCGAAATAACAGAATCACCCGTAATGCGTGTAATGAAGAAAATTGATTTTCGTGGGGAATTAGTCGATCAAAATCAGAAGAGAGATAGCAGGAGACCAAAATTTTCACCAACGTCTGAGCGCTTCTTGAAAACGATATGTCGCAAGAACCGGTTTGCGTGCACAAAAGAAATTTGAACTGGAACATTGTGGCATTATTGCTTCTGAAAGAACTGTTCAGCCTCGAGCCCTGCCTGAAAGCCAAAACTAACTATTACTATTATGTCAAAAGGCCTTGCAAGGGCAAAGGAGTACTAGCACTGAGATCTGAGCTTCTGGAAACCTGTGACTTATCATTAAATTAGACAATATTTGCCTTAATAAAGTAGTGATAAATTAGTTTTGTGACTCCAAGGACAATCCTTAAGCGAATCTTAATGGCTTTTTCATTAGAGTGCAAGACCACTGTCATATAAACAAATATTTTTGCTCCGCAACCAATACGCCTCTACATCTCAATGGCTGGGTCCCTTGCTATACTATACAGAAAGGGAGCCAATAGTTACTTGAACTCGTTTAAGACGAGTAATAATGAAAACTAAAATACCAATTAAATTAAGTAATCTGCTTCATATTTACTAAGAGGATAACTCAATTATTATCCGTAATTTAGTTATATTTTTGTTAGTACTGTCGTTTTACGTTCATGACGCATGCTTTGTGTATTTGTTGTTATATCTTTGCAGTTTTGAAGCTACTAGATTGGTTTCTTTATCGCTGACGTGCTGTTAATCAAGGCTGCTCCGTTGTCTATTTGTACCAAAGAAGAGCAACGTTCAAAAATCCTTTTTTTGTGGTCGGAAGGCGTATCAGGGTCCGAAATTCATCGAAGACTTTCGGCGCAGTACGGGAACAGAGTTTTGCCACAGCCGAGTGCTACGAATGGAATGAAAGATTTCGAAATGGTCTCAGAAGCGTTTCGCACGATGAAGGATCCGTACAACTGTTTATCAGCACAAATGAAGAAACCATTGAGCGTTCACGTGAAATGATTCTCTTAGGCAGACGACTCACTAATGACCAAGTGTGGCACATCGTCTGCAAATTAGTCACGGTTCTGCCAACGAAATCATCCACAACGGGCTTGGGTTTCATGACGTTTGTGCAAGATGGGTTCCAAAACAACTCAACACATATGCATAAACAAACGCGCTTGGACATCTGTAAAAACATTTGGATCGCTATGGTAACGAAGGGGACGCTTTGGTTCAAATGGCTCTGAGCACTATGCGACTTAATTTCTGAGGTCATCAGTCGCCTAGAACTTAGAACTAATTAAACCTAACTAACCTAAGGACATCACACACATCCATGCCTGAGGCAGGATTCGAACCTGCGACCGTAGCGGTCGCTCGGGTTCAGACTGTAGCGCCTAGAACCGCACGGCCACTCCGGCCGGCGGGGGACACTTTCTTAGACAGGATCAGTTCTAGTGATGGGACATGGATCCATCATTACGAGCTGGAGAGTAAACGGCTGAGTATGGATTGGAAACATCCAAATTCGCTGTACAAGAAAAAGTTAAAGATCCATCAGTCCGCAAGAAAAGTGATGCTTATGGGATTTTGGGAAGCACAAGGTCCAGTACTGGAACCTTATGGGGAAACGAGCACAACATTAAACAGTGTACGTTACAGTGAGATGCTTACTGCCAGGCTAAAGCCTGCAGTCCGAAGCAAACGCTGAGGATTGCTGTCAAAAGGTGTTGTGTTGTTGCACGACAATGCCCGTCCGCATACTGCTCCCTACACTGCTGAAACGCTCCACAAACGTAAATCTGAAATACTGAATCATCCTCAATATAGACCCGATCTTGCCCCTTCTGACTATCACTTGCTTGGTCCACTCAGGCATTAAGGGGCCGTCGATTTACCTCGGACGAAGCAGTGAAACAAGCGGTTCATTCCTGGCTCGCAGCCCAACAGAGAACCTTCTTTTATGAGGGCATCAGGTAGCTTGTACAACGATGGAGCAAGTGAGTTGAAACGCAAGGAGACGATGTCGAAAAATGATGTTCTTGTACGTTTCCTATTTGATTACAATAAAATTTTATAACTACTTTGCGGATAATAATTGACCTGCCCTTGTACTTAACACTTAACTAGTAGCACGGTACTTTACTTTGTTATCTGAGAGTTATGTCAAGAACTCATTTAAATTTCTGTGCCTTAAATTTAAAAAGGTGAAAGATCCATCTGCTGCAGCTCATACTAAAACTTAATACACAAATTAATGTCAAAAGTTTAATTGAACGTCAAAACTAGAATTCACTGAATTTTATGTCAGTTTCCTTTAATGCCGCAAATGTTACAAATGAAGTAGACATTTACATTTGTAAGTAGATTTAAGCGGAGTTATGGTGGGGAATGATAGTTTACCAAGGTATTCAGTGTATAGAAAGAAGGAAAACCTAGATTTAAATGGCCTTAAGTAAACTTATCACCTAGTCGCTTAGCGCCCGCTGCATGGTCTGACGAGATTTCTTTCATTATTTTATTTACTCAATCCAATTTTACGTTGTGCACAAATTGCAAAATCTTCTTAGCTTTTCACGCTAATTACCGCCTCATAATCAAGGTCATTTCCAGATGTACTTCTGACCAAAAAGCGATTCTGGTATCTAGAGTCCAAAGCTCTTGTTAATCGATTTTTTTTGCGTTCTTGTGGAGACATTCCTATAACAACTTTCAGCCCCTAACAAAATATTCTTTACATCTAATCGGAAAGTGAAATACCAAATTTTATAAATTGAGCTTAGTATTTTTTAAGATAACGAAGTATTTTCTTAAAAATTTTCATACCGTATTGCACTAACTTAGGAGTTGAATTTCCAGAAACACTGAAACATGTATTTTCTTATTTCTAACCGAGAAGTCAAATACCAACTGTCATAGTTGTAGCCTTAAAAATCGTTGAGTAGTTGTTCAGTAATTACTGATTTTCAAAAAAAACTTTCGCTATTATTTTATGCCTTTAGTGGTTGAATTCCAAAAAAAGCTGCTCATTTTATATTCTGACTGAGAAACCAAACACCAGTTTTTGTGGTTCTAGTTTCAAAATTCCCTTGATAGCGATATTCTTTCAAAAGCTTTTCATCCTCTGTTCTGCCCTCATAGGAATGGAATTTCATGCATTCCTTTCTTAAACTATGCCTACAATATGAGATCTACATCCTCTCCAAACTTCAAGTTTCTGTCCTTAGCGGTTTAGGGTGGGCAATGATCAGTCAGTGAATCAGTCTGACGCCATTTTACCCTCTTAGGGGCTGAATTTCCAAAAACAGTGAAACATGTAATTTTTCATCTCCAACCGAGAAACAAAACACCAGTTGACAAAGATTTAGCTTTAAAAATACTTCCGCAATGAAACGTTTTCATAAAACGTTGCTCCCCCTATTTTACCCCCTCAGGGGTTGAATTCCAAAAAACAGTGAACCATGTACTTTTTTTATTGCTAACTGAGAAGCCAAATCTTCATGGATTTGAGTTTAAAAATTCTTTCTTAATAAAATATTTTCCTAAAAAATGTGATCCCCCGTTTCGCACCCTTAGGGGTTCAGTTTCCGAAAACCACACAAAACACGTATTTTTTTGATAATAAAGAACAATCGCCTTCAGACACAAATGGTGATTTTATTGAAATGCACGATTCATTTCGAGGCTTGGGGGCTCATCTTCAGGTGCTTTCACAGTCTACATCAACTTTACGTCATTTCGTTCTGTCCTGTTTTTAGTTGTAGGTGTATGGTTCTGGAAAATGTTTATGTGCAGATACATACTCCCTGTTAAAAAACACATTTGCAGAAACATTTTGACACAGCACATTTTCGAACACAGTTAAAAACAAGTCAAATGCATAATGCATTTTAATAAAATCACAATTTGGGGCTGAAGGCGGTAGTTCTTCATTATTACGAAGGTAATACAGTCTCGGAAGAAACATAATAAACTCAACGTATTTTTTTATTTGCAACCGAGAAGTCAAACACCAATGTTCATAGACGTAGCTTAAAAATACTTTAGTAGTTCTTTAATAATGACACATTTTTTCAAAGAAAGCTTTCACCCAGTATTTTACCACCATAGGGTTAAATTTCCAAACATGCGGAAACACGAATTTCCTTATAACTGACTGACTGTATTGCATAGCTGATATCAGCAAATTCTTTAACAAACCTTATCCCAAGTATCAACTGCTGCTTTCTGCACGCGTCAGAATTCGCACCAGTCATCCAAGAAAATTATTTAGTCTCATCGATAAATTAAAATTGTACTTATTTGTCGTTTTTTTACCAGCAGCATTTCCCTACAAATTATTGAGCATTAACTGTTTAGAACAACATTATCTTCCATTGAGAACAAGACTTCTCTACATTAACAAACCACGTTCAATGCAGTGGCAATACATAATTCCCGAGATGCAGTTGTATTGTGATCACAAACTAAACAACAAATTAAATCTTAGATTTTTATGTTAACATTAGTTGCAAAGGAGAAAATAGGAAAAGCCAGAAATGAAGCAGGGAACGAAAACACAGACTTCTACCAAATGAAATTGACAGAAATTGCAAAATGGCTAAGCAGGAATGGCAGGAGCACGTATATCTGTGATAAAGATAGGTATCGCCTGTAGGAAGATTATAGTTATCTTTGCAGGTAAGAGAGGCAGTTGTACCTATATCGACAGCTCAGATGATCTGACATTACTGAGAAAAGAATGTAAAGCTGAAAGATCGAAGGAATATGTAGAGAAGCTTTACCAAGGACATTAGTTTGAAACTAATATTATAGAAAGGGGACGGCAAATAGCTGAAGACCAGCTGGAAGATATGATACTGCAAGGCTAATTTGACAGAATACTGATAGATCCAAGTCGAAGCGAGACCTCAGGGGTAGACGACACTGTCTCGGCATTACTCAAGTCCTTGGAACAGGCAGTCATGCCAAAATTATTCCACTTCATATCGAAGACATAGAGGAGAGAGGAAGTATGTTCGAACTACAAGAAGAATGTAATACTTACAATGTCAGAGGAAAGAAAAACTATCAGGAAAATGTTTGGACTAAAACTCACAGACGAAGGATATAGGCTTAACTTCAAAGACATCACAGAGAAGTTGTCCAACCTCGCAGCGGACATGAGAAAAAGCTGACTAAAGTTTTACGGCCACATCAGAAGACTCCCACAGACCAGACTCACCAATAGAATACTCAGATACATACAGAGGCTCAAAATCACTATACCTTGGATGGCAAAAGCCAAAATTCATCTGAAAAAGCACAGGTAGATTCAGCGGACATCACAGGCAAAAGCGTCTACAGGCACAAAATATACAAGTGGTAAGTAATATCAGGAAAGACAGCACCTAAAGCCCAAAGACCAAAGTGGACCGAATGATGGAAGAGGGCCTTTAGCGAACGAATGAAAGAGTACTGGAAGAACAGGAAGAGCAAGTAGTCATTAATGCTTCGTGTGGTCTGATAAGGCTTGTAACGTGTGTAATAACGATAACAACAACAATGGCAAAGAAAACCGGAACTAACAGGTTTGAATATTGTCGAAGTATTAGGTTAATAAGCCATGTTAGCAAAATACTGACGCGATTTACTTACAGAAGAATGGAAAAAATGGTAGAAGCGGACTTGGGAAAAGACCAATTCGGTTCCGAAGAAACGTAGGAACTCGCGAAGTAACACTGACCCTACGCCGTACCTTAGGCGGTATGTTAAAGAAAGGAAAACCTACCTTCATTTATAGGATTTGTAGACTTAAAGAAAGCTTTTCACAATGTTGGCTGGAATACTCTTTTGAAATTCTTAAGGTAGGAGGGATACAATAAAAGGAAGCAAAAGGTTACACATAGCTTGTGCAGAAATGAGACTGGAATTATAACGATCGAACAACTTTGAAAGAGAAGGCGTAGTTGAGAAGGGAGTGAGACAAGGTTGTAGCCTACCATCGATGTTACTCCATCTGCACACTGAGCAAAAGGTAAAGCAAACAAAATAAAAATTTAGAGAAGGAATTAAGGTTTAGTGAGAAGAAACAAAAATATTGAAGTTTGCCGATGATATCGATATCCGGAGAAAATAAATTTGTGGCATAATTCGAGTAAAAGAAGGGATCGTAAATGAAGAGGCTTCCACATAACAGACTAGTGTAATGAAGTGCATCGAACCAGTCTTGGGACAAAAGGCCCCGAACTTCAGTATAAACCTTTAACATACTCGTAAAATGTGTTCTTCTTAATGAGTAGATTGTGGCAGCATTATAAATTTTTGAATTCATTCAACTGTTATATGAAATACTGAAAAAAAGTTTTGAACCCTGCAAGCTGTTAGATAGGAAACCTGAAACTGGGATTGTGAGACCATTCTAGCCCCTTAGTGATATAGATTTGCTATGCACAAATCGTATAGAACGCATAATATGTCTTTAGGTGTCTCTATTGTTTGTCAATTTATTTTTGCGGATATAGGCCTCGAGTTTGGTAGCTTTACTAAGAGAGCACACTTCGTTACGAAATAAATCTCACCATGTACCTAATACGAACACGTGTCTTTTCGAATATTAAAGTTACTCAATTGAAAAATAAAAATTTTAACTTTAAAACAGTAACAGTTCAGGTGAAATCACCTTGCTTTATTGTTCCTTAAGGACGTAACACACTTCCCTATCAATACCTAAACTGATCCAGTCTTCCGTTAACAGTTAAGCACGTTTCACATTCACACTGCTACTTTGAGTTTCCACATTAATTAGATAGGTAATAAATAAGCTCCTCCACAAAAGTTACAAACACGATACTGCTTAAACCACAATCTCAGCTAATCCCGTGCGTCTTTCAGCGAGGTAACTAAATTACTTAACCATTTTCTCGTACGAATCAACATAAAACTTTCAACTCTTAATCATGCTTTCTAGCAAATCCTTCCAGCTACTCTACGCACACTAATTCGGCGGGTGACCTGTAGCCCTGGTGCATTGTTGACGTTACACGCAAAGATAGTGCTTTCTCCTGTGAAAAGGGCGCTCAACTTCGTGAATTCCAGAAACCAGCGATATGTAAGGAATACAATACCGCACTGTCATATCACTAAAGATAGCAGTATTCCTTACGAACATTAGCTTCCTTTTGTTTTCAAAGATGAGTACTATTTATACCTGGGAGAACTTAATACAACTTTGACCAGCAATTATGAGTTTCATATTGGTGACGAAGAAACGACACAAATAATAGTGTAAAAGGGCGTGATGGCAGTAATCACTTTGAGGCAATTCGGAATTTACTTTTCTTTTACAGATTAAATCTTCATTTTATGTCAAAGGACTGAAACAAAAATACGTATTCTGTAGTTCAATTAGTTACAGTGGTTTTTTTTTTTCAAACACTCCATGACGTTGTAGAGTCCATTCTCTCTGGACTATTGTTGCTGGAACTCTGAATCCTATCTTATATAATCCGAGTTTGGAATCCTCCTCCCCAATCCGCCACTCTCTGCCCCAATTCCTGTTCGCTGGGATGTGACTGGAAAGGTCTGTACTTGAAAATGGCCCGCATCTCAAACAGTCCACTCTGCCTTCAAGAATCAAATTAAAAATAAAAATATATTATTGTATTTTTCCCCATTGTGAACTTCCTTCCCCATTCTCAGCTTCCTGTTATCGGCTAGAAAGAACTGATATCTACAGTGACCAATATCTCGAGTAGAGTTTCACGTGCGCTCACTCCAAGACTGTTTGGCAAATAGCTAAGAATGTAATCCACATAACGCCTAAATACTGGAGGTGTAAATTTTTTCCAGCTCTAGGATTCAAACCGGCTTCCTTCGAGTCGAGCGCCACCGCACAGGCGTGCGTCTGAGGTCAAAAAGAATACAAATGATGTAGAAGAAAACATTTTCCGCTGCCTGTTTATAGCTGTCCAGCATTGACCTTACCCAGCTAATTGAAACCGGGCCCTAAATTTATCAACTTTTTGATAATAAAATCTGTGTTTTTTTTTTTTTTAATGGACTTATAGTCCGGGGTGATATCTCATTGTTGGAATAAGTAACATCACATCCATCATATAGCTGCGAGAATGACTGTACTGCGAATTGTTTTCAGCAGTCTGTTACCGGAATGACTGTTCAAACCGGACAGACCGCAAAAGGGAAACGTAGTTGGCGTTTAACATACAATTTTCACAACCGCAACATTATTCGGTGCTCTAGAATGTAAATAATCCCTGTTTTTCTCACTTTAGCACATCGTTACAAATTGCAGTTGCTAATGCTGCTCGTGTGGATGACAGTTGTCAACGAACTTGTCTTACATGATGACAGGCATTGTTCTGCAGTTCCAACATTGGTTATTTAAAATTCTATACTTTAACGCTAAGAACGGTCAAATTTACGTCTTGCTCTTACAGAACAGTATAAAAATTATCATTTTTTCCGTGCCATGCTGAGTTCAACACTAATGTTTCAACGTTATCCGGCATGTGGTTGTGGCTCATAGTTCGAATGTTAATAATTGTTCTCCTTTGAGTGACTATATAAATGCGTATGTACTTACTGACATTTCTCTACAAGCTTTCGCCGTATCTCATAAATTCTCGTCGTGTTAACTGGTTTTCCCTTTCAACTTTCTCGCAGTAGTTATGCTACACACACAGCGGAAACCTGACCCCAGTGTAACATTTCAACTTTCTTTTTTCTGCTTATTTTCAGCAATGGATGTAGGCAAAACCTGAAGCATGATTTCGTTACATTTCTTCGACCAGAAAATATTCCTGAGATGAAAACGTTGGAAAAGAACAAAAACCGTCGAAACAAAGGTTTTACAAGAAACACCAAATATCTATATATGACATTATCTATGACAATCTACATATGACATTATTCGACTAATTTTTCTACAACAGATGCACTGCGTTGAAATCTGCAGTGGCCCACTGCCTGTTCACCATCTATATCTACATCTACATCTACATATATACTCCGCTAGCCACCAAGCGGTGTGTGGCGGAGGGCACATTTTGCACAAAAGTCATATTTCCCCCCTCTGTTCCACTCGCGGATCGCGCGAGGGAAAAACGACTGTCTGAACGCCTCAGCACGAGCTCTTATTTCCCTTATCATTGAATCGTAATCATTGCGCTATTTGAAAGTTGGTGGTAATAATATATGCTCTACATCCTCGGTGAAGATCTGATTTCGGAATTTAGTGAGCAGCCCCTTCTGTTGAGCGCGCCGTCTATCTGCTAGTGTGTCCCACTTCAAACTTTCTATGAGATTTGTAACGCTCTCGCGATGGCTAAATGTACCAGTCACGAATCTTGCCGCTCTTCTTCGGACCTTCTCAATCTCTTGAATCAGGCCCAACTGGTAAGGGTTCCATAGAGACGAACAATACTCCAAGACTGGACGAACTAACGTATTGTGATATATTTCCTTTGTTGAAGGACTGCATCGCTTCAGGATTCTACCAAACAACCGCAATCTAGAGTTCGCATGCCCGTTACTTGTGTAATCTGATAATTCCATTTGAGATCATTTCGAATAGTCACACCCAGATACTTGACGGACGTTACCGCTTCCGAAGACTGAGCAGTTATTTTGCACTCGTACATTAATGGGAATTTTCGCCTTGTTATACGCGGTAGGCTACACTTACTAATATTGAGAGATAACTGCCAGTCATTAAACCACGCATTTATGTTCTGAAAATCCTCATTGATTTGTTCACAACTTTCGTGTGATACTACTTTCCTGTAGACTACAGCATCATCATCAGACAGTCTAAGGCCGCTGTCAATACCATCAAGCAGATCGTTTATGTAAATCGTAAAAAGCAGGGGACCTATTACGCTGCCCTGGGGTACACCTGAAGTTACGCTTGTTTCTGTGGCAGTCATTCCTTTCAGGACGACATACTGCTCCCTGCCTTTCTATCCAACCGCATATGGCATCGGATATACCGCAAGCGCGCACTTTTTGTAGCAAGCGACAGTGCGGAACCGAGTCGAACGCCTCTAGAAAGGCGAGAAATATGGCTTCAGCCTGGGAGACGGTATCTAGGGCCTGTTTTATATCATGCGCAAACAGGGCCAGCTGTGTCTCGCATGACCGCTGTTTCCTAAAACCGTGCTGGTTTCTGCAAATGAGCTTCTCAGAGTCTAGAAAGGTCATTATGTCTGAACACAAAATATGTTCCATGATTCTACAAAAAATGGATGTCATTGAAATTGGTCGGTAATTATGTACATCCGATTGTCTACCCTTTTTATAGATTGCTATGACCTGGGCCTTCTTCCAGTCCCGGGGAACTTACCGCCGTTCCAATGATCTCTGATAGATGACACAAAACAGAACTGTGCACCAATACTAAGTACAAGGGACAAGGGACGTAAAAGATTATTAGAGGATGAATAATTTATATTTGACTTCCCAACATGATACAAACAAATGAAATATTCGTTAAGTATTTCACACGTTTACGCCCAATTTTTGTAAGATGTCACAGTGAGACATCTTGACACACATCATTGTTCACATTCGCTGTTTTACGATTTTCGGTACATATAACACGCATCATTTGCAAACTTCATTGGATTCGTTTTTGCGAGTCTTACCACTACGTTTGGTCAACCATGTTTGTTGTGAGAAACCGTCTCTGCTAGTTTACAACTCAATAATTCCTGTTACCGAACAACTGTACATCCAGCTCCGAGCGCCCACGTTCCCCCCGTTGCAGCTCACAGTAAAAAACTGAGCCAGTGTTTCAAGCATAGCTTCGCCTCTGACCCAAGAATAATTAACTATAATTGCAAGACAGCGCTCCTTGGCTGATACGGTTGACAGACATATCCTTGCCGCGACTTTGGGATTAACTTTAGAGTTCATTACGCTTAAACAAGCGCGCACTCTCGTTGTTTAAGCTTCTTCGATTCTGTGACATGGAACTTGTACTTCCTTCCTTAATTTGGGTACACTAGCTCAATGATGTAGGGATTAGTTGCTCTTATTATTCCGAATGCGTCGCACGTATGAAAAAATTCGACCTTTATGGATTTTTCACGGGACTGAACTAAATTTACCACGTCAAGGCCTATCGGCTTAGTTCTTGCGTCTTGTCTCCATTTCTTCTTATTGCTCATTTCTCATAGTGCGTCTTACAACAGATTTCTTTGACTTTCCTGCGATCCGTCATCGCCGACTTGCTTCCAGTTGCTACCTCTCACATTTTATTGACATTTTTATGAAAACGATACAGTGAATCTTTTTAAGGGCAAATTAACTGAAACTATAACCTTTACTGATTCTCATAACATGAAATAAACACATCCAACATACATAAATAAAATTCTGAATTAAAAAACTATGTAACGTGCTTATAACTGGATAGAAATGTAACAAATCATTAAAACGCATGTCCCATTCATATTTACATGAGTGCTAAATTGCATTCATTTGATATCGTTGCAGTGGTTTTGTAAGGTTCTAGTTACAACAGTTAAATTTAAAATACAAATTTATTCTTACATGCACAATTTTACAGACTATATTTTTCGCGCAGCGATTATTAATTCCTGCATACCGAGTGGCACAATGGTTAGTGTACTGGACTCGCAGTCGGGAAGGTGGCGGTTCAAACCTGCGTCCGGCTATCCTGATTTTTTTTCCCCTGATTTCATTAAATCGCTTATGGAAACTGACGGGATGGTTCCTTTGAAAGGGCACAAATGGTTTCCTTCAGCATCCTTTCCTAATCCAATGGGACCGATGACCTCGCTGTTTGGTCCCCTCCCCCCCGGATCAACCACTCAATGGCTGCATCTTGCAGAAAACTTGGTAATACATTATTAATTGTGATATTGAACTTGCTCATTAAGTTTTTGTATGTTTCTTGACATGTACATCCCTGCTCAGCGTGGTTCGGATCCTCTGCGTTTTCCAGATTTTACACTCCGACCGCATGCAAAGGGTAATAAGCGTACCTTATCACAATAACCGATAATAGCTCACTCCTTGAAGTTTATTCCGAGTATGACTCAGACTTTTAGGTCTGCTCCGCTAGATTCAAGGGTGCGTCAAATATTTTTCTTCCGGCTGTATTTCTCACTGCTGTGTCGTACAAGTAGATCTGTTTGATTGAAACGTGGGGGACATCGCAATAGAACAGATGCATAAACAGCAGTTACAGTTTTCTGAGGTTCTGTTGTAAGGATTTCTACATTGTTACTTCACAAGGCACTGAATGACAACACTTTGCTTCAGAAACTGTATATACGGATCGTGGGCGTGCGTCTTTGTCTCATAGTGGACAGCTCTCTTATCGAGAACGTTGGCAGTTTCCCTCCCTCTGACATCACAGTGCCGCTTTACCCGTAAATCGACAACCTTCCTGTCGATAAAGCGTAGTTCTGTGTCCGCATTCATCATCGAGAGTAAAACATGGAATATCAGCATGTGTGAAATCGAAAGGGGTACAATGACTGGACTCGTGAACACTGATCTGTCACATAGCGAAACGATGTTTTAGATACTACAGAATATAAGTGGCCTGCCAGTAGAAAGCCTCTTCATCTACATCTACACTACGCAAGCCACCTTACGGCGTGTAGTGTATCAGTGTCACTTCTCACTTTCCCTGTTCCAGTGATGTGGACTTGAACCTCCCTGATTTTATGTTGATGATCTTCTTGCGAGATATACGTAAGAGGAATCAAGATATTGGGTGACTGTTGTAAGAACGCTCCTGGAATTCTAACAATGAACCACAACGTGATGTAGAAAGCTTCTATTGCAGCGTCTGCCACTGCAGGTCGCTGATCATCTGCTTGGCGCTATCGAGCTTACTAAATGAATCTACAACGAAGCGTCCAGCTCCCCTTTCGATCTTCTCAGTTTCCTATTTCAGTCAAACCTGGTACGAATCCCACACAGAAGAGGAATATTCAATTATTGATTGAAAGAGTGATTTCAAACTTGTTGATTGACTACATTTCCTGAGAATTCTTCTAATGAATCTCATTACTACACTACAGGCCATTAAATTTGCTACACCAAGAAGAAATGCAGATGATAAACGGGTATTCATTGGACAAATATATTATACTAGAGCTGACATGTGATTACATTTTCACGCAATTTGGGTGCATAGATCCTGAGAAATCAGTACCCACAACAACCAACTCTGGCCGGAATAACGGCCTTGATACGCCTGGGCATTGAGTCAAACAGAGCTTGGATGACGTGTACAGGTACAGCTGCCCATGCAGCTTCAACACGAGCCAGATGCTCGGCCGCCATTGACCAGACGTTTTCAATTGGTGAGAGATCTAGAGATATCTGGAGAGTTCTGTATCCAGAAAGGCCCGTACAGGACCTGCAACATGCGATCGTGCATTATCCTGCTGAAATGTAGGGCTTCGCAGGGATCGAATGAAGGGCACAGCCACGGGTCGTAACACATCTGAAATGTAACGTCCACTGTTCAACGTGCCATCAATGCGAACAAGAGGTGACCGAGATGTGTAACCAATGGCACCCCATACCATCACGCCGGGTGATACGCCAGTAAGGCGATGACGAATACACGCTTCCAATGTGGGTTCACCGCGATGTCGCCAAACACGCATGCGATCATCATGATGCTGTAAATAGAACCTGGATTCATCCGAAAAAATGACGTTTTGCCATTCGTGCACCCAGGTTCGTCGTTGAGTACACCATCGCAGGCGCTCCTGTCTGTGACGCATCGTCAAGGGTAATCGCAGCCATGGTCTCCGAGCTGATAGTCCATGCTGCTGCAAGCGTCGTCGAACTGTTCGTGGAGATGGTTGTTGTCTTGCAAACGTCCCCATCTGTTGACTCCTCTGTTGGGATCCAGCACGGCGTTCCGTATTATCCTCCTGAACCCACCGATTCCATATTCTGGTTACAGTCATTGGATCTCGACCAACGCTAGCAGCAATGTCGCGATACGATAAACCGCAATCGCAATGGGCGACCTTTATCAAAGTCGGAAACGTGATAGTACTCATTTCTCCTTCTTACACGAAGCATGACAACAACGTTTCACCAGGCAACGCCGGTCAACTGGTGTTTGTGTATCAGAAATCGGTTGGAAATTTTCTTCATGTCAGCACGTTGCAGGTGTCGCCATCGGCGCCAATCTTGTGTGAGTGCTCTGAAAAGCTAATCATTTGCATATCACAGCATCTTCTTCCTGTCGGTTAAATTTCGCGTCTGTAGCACTTCATCTACGTGGTGTAGCAATTTTAATGGCCAGTAGTGTAGCATCTGCCTTATTCACGATTAATTTTATGTGGACCGTCTACTTCAAATCGATCTTCGCGCATACTTGTAGAAATTTTACAGAAGTAACTGCTTTCCGTGATTTTTCTGCAGTTGCGTTATCATACACAAAAGGGTCTTTCACGCTATGTATTCGCAGTATTTTACATTTGTTTATTTTGAGGGTCAGTTGTCATTCTCTGCAATAATTCCCGTGATTTTTCTGCAGTTGCGTTATCATACAGCAAAAGGGTCTTTCCGGCTATGTATTTGCGGTATTTTACATTTGTTTATTTTGAGGGTCAGTTCCACTCCCTGCAACAACCGGCGATCCTCTACCGAACTCCCAGCATTTCGCTGTTTTCTATCATCGCGAAAACGCTGTACACAACAGTTTCATAGAGAAATGCTGTCTTCTTTTTGCTACAAACTCTTCAATCAAGTCGCACAGTTGGTGTGATATTCCGTACGCTTGTATTTTGTTCATTAGGTGGCAGTGCGGAACTGTATAGCATGCCTTCTGGAAGTCAAGAAACACGGCATCCACCTGGGTGCCTGTATCTACTGCATTCTGTGGCTCGTGGACGGACAATAAGAGCTGGGTTTCACACGCACGTTGTTTTTAAAACCCATGTTGGTTCTTACAGAGAAGATTTTCCCATCTGCAGAAGCGTCGTGTCACTCTAGCATAAAATATGTTCCAGAATTCTACGACAGACAGACGTAAGAGAAGTAGGCCTGTAGTTTTGCGCCTCCGTTTCACATTCCTTCTTGAAAACGGGACTGACCTGCGCTTTTTTACAGTCATTAGGAACGTTTCGCTCCTCTCCTACGGCATACTACCGATAGAAGAGAGGCACGCTCTTTTGCACATTCTGTATCGAATCGAACTGGTATCCCGTTCCTTCTAGTGGCCTTTCCTCTATAAAGCGATATCAACTCCTTATCTATTCTGTGGTCGCTTATAAGGTTCTTATATGTTTTCTGCTGTTGTTAATAATTCAACTTTACTGTACTGGGACAAATGTGAATGAGCGCACTGCATGAGCAGTGAATAAATTTCTTGACTGTTTAGTTTTATCTGTGGTAGACTTGCTAGTCAGTCTGTTGTACAGCGCTGAAACATTGGAAACATTCATTTTAGGCACATTAGTGAGTAGTTGAGTTTTTCACAGAAAGAGATCTGTTATTTCTGAATCTGGGAGAAACTATCTGGAATACTATATTATGGGGATGGAAACTCATTTATATTTTCTCTTTCTTTATATTGATGGAGAAGTTTTTGGAGGAATTTGAAAGGTATGTAATGAGAAAATTTTGTAACTGTTAGTTTACTTACGTTGTGCTTCAGTTTCTCGACAATCAGAGTTGATTTTCTCAGAAACGAACTTCTGTAGCGTAAGACCAACCCCCATAATTCATAGTATGTGCCATACGCCACAAGACTTCACAGACTGTTTCTGACAAACAAAACTTTTTAGAGTTGATTATTTGTCTTTAGCTGCTGCATCTGCTGATCTGTATTTCCTTTCGAGAACATCAGTACTCCAGACACAAAGAACAGCGTGCTGTGCAAGAATTAAGTCACTTTTATTTCAGGGCAGATCTAGCCTTGCATTCTTCAGCAAACAGTGGGTAGTCGGAATTGCCAGGTGTCATGCTAGCAAGTACATTAATTTTCAGTGAGCAGTATTGGTGATTTCAAACAGTCATTTTCTTCCGAGCAGAGCAGTAATCAATTTTTGTGGATATTTCAAGTCTAACATTGCACCTCGTATCACACAACGTTCATAATGTACCTCGGTACTGTGTTATATAGATTTCATTGAGCACAGATCCTTATGGCATTTATGCAGAATCGTTTCCTTTACCTCAAACTTTTCATTTCATGAAGTTTAAAACTACATGTCACAACACTGTTCACATGCGCAACACAGGGCCAACCTACAGTCAGTTTTGCTCAGCTATTGAGTACGTTACCTAAAGTACACGTCACATGAGGGGAAAGTTTTTCAATTTTCTTACATATAGACAGCCTAGAGCCTTACTTCGATATCTGCTATTTTGCCGTTCGTGCGTTGATTCAAAGAACTAACTACAGTGCGATCTTTCTCGTGAAACAGTTTAGGAAAAAGTCGGTTAATATTTTGGCGTCCTGTTTGTCGGTTTCTGTTTTAGTGCCATTATGCTCGCAGAGTCTCTGGACAGCCAGCTTCGATCCTTTTACGGTTGTAAGATAAAGCCAAAGCGTTTTAGGATTTTCCGTCAATATGGTAGACAGTTTAGCTTTCGTAATCGTCGAACGATTCAAGCATAATCATTCTTACGCTGATTCTGGTTTTGTTTAATTTTTGTTTATCTGTGATGAATTGGCAAAGTTTAAATTTGCAGTGAAGCTCTTTTGGCTTCCGTAGCAGCTTTCCAAAACGGTTGTCGAACCACGATAGGTCTTTTCCACCCTTCAAAATTTTGCTCTTGACTTATCCACATGAAATTTTCGTGATGACCTTTCAGGTAATATGAAATATAACTCTTGTCGCTTTTGCTTGCCCAGAGGCTCCTTCGTGCACCACTCTTTGATGTACGAATCGACAGTGATGCGCGGGAAGTTCGTTTGTTGACTAGTCTCCATGTGAACACGAATCTCTCTGATTTTAGGCTCACCGGTGTCTCCGCGAGATAACAATAGGAGAAACTAATGGGTTCCCATACGCTATTGTCAGTTAATGACGAAAAACTGACAAGCGCCCATTTTAACCTGCCTGCAGCTAACCCACCAACAGATTTTTACCTTCTTTCACCGCCAGTTTTGATTCTACACCGGAAATCATTTACAAATATAGCATAAACAACACTGAGGGAAATCTGTGCGCGTCGATAATGATACCACAGTTTTGGTGAATGGTACGCATGTTCTGATACTAGACAAATATATTTTGTCAGCGTTGTTTACAGTCTAAAGTATCCTATGATTTCAGCTAAATACTATGTCCTGATAACTGTACCGTAACTGGAATATTCAGTAAACAATTGGTATCGTGTACCAGCTGTTACCTGCGTGCACGAAGTTCACTCGAATAACTCAGATGTTACAGCAAATACATATTTACATTTACTCTCCAGAATTACAGTCTCTATCATACATTTAATCACAGAATCGTCCATCAGTGCCTTTTACAATTCATGTCATGGTTGCATAGCGTGGTTCATTGTTCGTATAGGTAATTTTACTATTCGCAGTTACGCTCTCTGTTCTACGGTTTTAATCACAGAGCAATCCTCACTGTTTACAGTACAGTACTGTTTACTACAAAATACGACAATAAGCACTTTTCATACGGCTGATATGACTTTTCAATATGTATTTTAACATTTCTTTCACACTCGAAGAAAAAGAATTACTCTTGTGCGAAAACATCGATTCGCTTCTTTAGTGGATCACTCGGGCCCTTTACTTATCTGAGACACAGTGGATACTCCATTCGTATCTCTATCAGAGTGCAAACAATACTGCATTCAAAATTGTGATATTAAATAATTAAATGAGTGGTCTTTAAATCAGCAACAAAATTATAATGCCTCAAAAACTATGCTAGTGAAAAGAACGAGAGCGCCGTCGCCTTCAGTACCAAACTATGCGTTCACAGCGTACGTTTGCTTAGCTTGGCTCTAGTGGTCCATGGAGTTTCGTCTGAGCTGTGGTTTCGTCCACGTTATTGGCTCTACGTCGGAGAACTACAACAGATATGGACGTTTAGACGTCTGCGCTTCGTCGCCGCATTCTCCGTGTATGAATGTCGGCACACAAAGTATTGAGTCGAGTTCCATTGTCCAGAAACGACAAACACATAGGTGACTTATCGAGGGGAACAAGAGTGTTTGGAATGGTCACTGGGTAGGAAGGCTATACTTGCTGGGGTACATTCACGTGAGTAACGCTTGAAAGGAGCCACGCCCCACAGCAAAAACTCCAGTCACACTACCAACCACCCCTCCCCCAGCCACTCCCTCTATCTAAGCCACGACCCTTTCTTGGAAACTGACCAATCAGAGAGTTTCTAAGCCAAAATACTCGTATTTAGGCCTCCTAATCTCAACGCCATATATTAAAAGCCATTCAAATGAAACAGCCAATTACTTCTAAATATTTTACCAGCCATTCATAAAGAAACACCAATCGCAATATTGTTCCCTGTAGCTCCCACTTCTCAACGAGAAATGATTTAACATTTTAGTACACTTGGTGCAAGACATAATTAAATATTTCCGCATGCAAATTGTCTGCAATATTTATCAAAGTACATAAAAAGTTCCTTCTACAGGAGTACAAAACAGATACAACTCGCTTATTGTCACTAGTGATCTAACTTCCATACTGAGCTTCAATTGTCAATAAGCGCTGTTCAACCTCTGTGTTGCACTTTAAATAAAACACAATGAGCCAGAAAATTAAATATTTCCACATTCAGATTTCGCACACAAAAACACAGACACACACACACACACACACAGACACACACACACACACACACACACACACACACACACACACATGCACACACGCAAAGTGGTTCTGTATGAGATGTCACAATGTTAAATCCCCATTAAAATTAAATAAAAAAGCAACTCACAATATTACTATGTCTAAAATGATTGTCAAAAATATTTTAGCAACACCCGTATAATCTTTAAGCTAAGTTCCACAATTTTATTACCACATCCACAATGTCTGCCAAAATATGTAAAGGGTGTAACATAAGTATTTCTATATCTAAAGGTATGTCAAATATACATCAGCAAAACACATGTTTAAAAGACTTAGAGATATTGACAATACTGGTGTAACTTAGAAAATTCTGCCGTCTACATGATTTAATGAAGATTTTTAGTGCTATTTCAATGTCTAAACTGCCCACATAACGTATCTATAAGAAATATGGAAAATAAAATAACGTGACAGCTACTGGAAGAGTGTAGTTATTGTATAACTTACACCTGATCCATAAAACATGACTGTGGACTCTCAAATTATGTGCCCCAATGCTCCAGAACACAGTTAATGACATATCTTCCATAGCAACAATAATGATTACCATTGTCCTCACCCTTTGAAGGGTGGAAAAGACGTATCGTGGTTCGACAACCGTTTTGGAAAGGTGCTACGGAAGCCAAAAGAGCTTCACTGCACTTGTTACCCTTGTAGATCCTACTTTCCAACCAGGTCTTCCTCATTTCCTGGTATTCTTACTGATTCACTCTTAAATTGCCTTTCCCCAGAACTTGCTATATCAGAAAACATCTGTTTTGTACACTTATAAATTCTTTTTATGTATGCCACTATCATTAGTGTTGTTATTGTCATTATTGTTATTATTATTTGTTATATTTCTGTTATTGTTCATTGTTACTATTATTTACTCTAATTGTCAATGTGGACACCCAAATCGTTTTAATACTATTTGTCATATTCAAATTGTTATTTCTTAGGCCACAGTAATGTAAAAATGGTATTGTGTATGTAAAACCATTATCCAATGTAGGAGATGTCATGATGGCTTTAAGGTCAGGTTCAATAAATAAATCAGTAAATAAATTCTGTTTTCACTTCTTAATTTTTTGTAATATTGCTCGAAAAAACTCATGTTAGTGTAAATAACGTGACTGCTGAAAAAGTGGAATCAATGTGTAACTTACACTTCCAACCTGATACATGAATGTTCTCAAAGTAAGTTCTATAATATTATTCCCATGTATAAATTGTCTGTATTATTGTCCTAGAAAACACATGTTAGCTAAAGTAATGTATCAGTTACTAGAAAAGTGCAATTATTGTGCAATCAGATGAGGGTTGGCTATTTACTTTTAAGTTCTGGTAAAATGCTGGAATGTAATTGGTTGTTTTGTTGTAAGTGCTACTAAAGTATTAGCTGTGACTGAGAGTTCTAAATATGAGTGTGTTGGCTTAGAAACTCCCTTATTGGTCTGTTTTGAAGAAAGAGAAGATATGTTAAGAAGGGGGTGTGGATGGATGAGTGACTTGTAGTGTGGCGTCTCACAAGCAATAGTCGAGTATATTTGGCCCAGAAAGTACTTCGCCGTTACCATAAACCAAGGGCTTATGTACATTTCTACGATGTCATCTGATTTTAAGCAATGGGTGTTGCTATTTTCAGATATATAGTGTCTCTGATTCATGTTTATGGATATTGACACAATGTTTTGCAGCCTGCCAAAGCACTGACTTGCTTAAAGTTGGTGGAATATATATCGATATTTTTATACACTATGTGGTTAAGCTACAAAAATTAGTCTAATTGCTAACATTACAACAAAACACAATTTTATTATAATTTTTGTTTAATAAAATCAATATAGAATCAATTATGAAAGATTCTGTTTATGTTTTAGTTTATTAAACTATAGTATGTTGAACTTTCAATGCTGTGTAGCATCTTTATTTTTTAAAAACATATAAATATTTTTTTTTCAATTCCGTTAATATCTTTTATTTCCATAATATTTTCGAAGTGTTTTTGGTGTGTAAAACATCGACTAAGTTTGATTTGTGATCACATTAAAACCGGAAGTTTATACACCACCAATTTGAATCAGCCAGTTGTCTTGATGCTTCTAGAGTATTATTTGACCGACACCTGCCAAAGACAATACTACTTCATAGCCAATTTTTCGACCATGCTGATGATCAATTCATGAGATTGCTGTCAACAACTACACATAATGATTTTATACACCTGTGTGAAAATGTTTGTGATCTTATATCTGCAGCATTGCATGATGTGGGAATAAAAATTGGATATGAAAAAATCAACGACCAGGACATCAGTAACCTCTGAAACAAAACCCAGGACTAGTTTTTACTTTGTTAAGATAATCAACTCAAGACGACTCCAAGACATTGATACCAACAGCAACACAAGTAAATATTTTATTCAGATGTGGGTCCACAGCCTTCAAAAATTTAGTAAAAGAAAACAAGGTCTGTATTAGCCTGTATAGTTATTCTTTATATGTTTCGCCACTGCCCAATTTCGACTCTAAGTCATTTTACAGCATCTACAAAAACACATGAATATGGTCGAGTAATATTTTAAAATATATACACAATGCGATGTCAGTAACCATAACTGTAATTGTGTTTACATTCCGTGGAGGTAGTCGTACATACTTTTTCATAAACAGTGCCCCATATATCCTACATGTTGTGGCATACTATTGAAAAATTTCATCCGTACGTGGGGTAATACATCTGTAGTGAAATCTGAGCTCGAAAACATCATATCAGAAGCATGTAACCACTTCATCTCATTTGGAAATCACACGACTTTGGTAGAAAACAAAGTGCAGTTTAATCTTACATCCAGTAACAGATTTTGTGAAACGTATGTTACAACATCAACATAGGTTAATGAGCCACGTGTTAAAATATCAGGGCGGTGTGCAGAAAACACGCATTACAAAACAGTATTTAAACATATTGGATCTAGAAATGTAAGCAGATATTTTAAGTGACTAACATTATGAACAGTTATTAAATCGACCTCGGATGTCGAAAATGTAATGTACGTAATCTTAGTTTTGTCAAGGATATTAGGGATCACAGAGGGATGGATATAGTCAAATTCTTTATGTAAGATGCAATACATATTTCTAGTTTCTTGCGGTGTGGGTGAGTGGCCATGTACGTGGAAAACGGCATTCCATATTATTTCATTGATGTTTCAAGCACTGCACAGAACAGGTATGTTAATGTTATGCAGGTGTGGTTGAGTTTAGTGGAACTAAACATCTGATTGTTATCATTTACAGGTCCCCCGACTCTGATTTCTGAACATTTCTGCTCAAAATAGAGGGGATTCTTGTTTTACACAATAACAAGTACAAAAATCAGTTGTATGTTGCAATTTCAATGTTAACTCTGTACCCATCATCTTCTGGCGAAGATGATGGGTACGAAACTCATTGAAACGTTGCGACAAGACGACGCCACCACTCGGCTGATAACCCGAGAAGAATTCACCATAGACAACATTTTTGTTCATTCTTCTTTACTAGAGGGACATTCTGTTAGGAATCAAGTGAATGACCTTCCAGACCATGACGCACAAATTTTAACGCTAAAAGGTCTTTGTGCTCAGTTACAAGTTAAAAATAACTGGAAACTGATCATAAAAGCTAATCCAATTGAAATTGAGACCTTATTAAACCTCATTAAGGATCAACAGTGGCAGAATGTTTATGGTACTGATAACCTAGACGATAAATATAATTATTTGCTCAACACATTTCTCATGCTCTTTGAAAGTTTCTTTGAAAGCTTCCATTACAAGTTCAGAACGGGATACTAGCACTAACAGGCAGCCAGGATGGCTGACTAGGGGGGTAATAATATCATGTAGAATAGAGTGGGATTTATATCCAAAGGTTAGAAGTAATCATAATCGAGCTGTGGCAGCCCACTACAAACAGTATTGTAAGATAATCAAAATGATATAAGGAAGGCAAAAAGTATACAGTACAGAAATAGAGTAGGTAATCCTCAGTAGAAAATTAAAACCATGTGGTCAGTCGCCGTGAAGCAAGTGCTCGACTAGCAGCACCAGGTTGAGGATATAAAGTCAAAACGTACCAGAAATGTTTTATTTACTAATAAATCGGACTATGTGTACTGTATTTAACAATCACTTTTTGAATATAGCAGATGACCTCAACAGAAACTTAGTTCCTGCAGGGACTCATATAAATCTCATAGAAAATAGCTTTTCGAGACTATTATCTAAAATACTCCTTCAAGATACTGATGACGGCGAGACTAAGTCAACAATTGAATCACTAAAGACTGAGACCTCTCGTCAATATGACAAGGTATTTAGCAGAATACTATAGTACTGTTCAGCAGTTCTTGGAGTCTGTCTGTAGCAATTCTGGACGTGTGGGGTGTCACATTGTCTTGCTGGAATTGCCCAAGTCTATGGGAATGCAAAATGGACGTGAATAGATGCAGGTGATCAGGCAGGTTTCTTACGTATGTATCACCTGTCAGAGTCGTATCGAGACGTATGAAAGGTCCCATATCACTCCAACTGCACAAGCCCCACACCATTACAAAGCCTCCACCAGCTTGAACAGTCTGCTGCTGACAGGCAGTGTCCATGGATTCATGAGCTTGTCTCCATACCTGTACACGTCCATCCGCTATATACAAATCGAAACGAAACTCATCCGACCAGGCAACATGTTTCCAGTCATAACAGTCCAATGTCGGTGTTGACGGGCCCAGGCGAGGCGTAAAGCTTTGTGTTGTGCAGTCATCAAGGATACAAGAGTGGGCATTCGGCTCCGAAAGCCCATATCCATGATGTTTCGTTGAATGGTTCGCACGCTGACACTTTTTGATGCTGTTGGTACTGTTTAGCCATATCCGTAAATTTTCTTTTCGGAATGATTAAAGTGGTCAGTAGTTAAGTAACTTTACAAAAAAGGAGGCAGGAATATTGCAGACAATTTTAGACCCGTTTCTGTGCCATTGGTATTTGATAATTTTTTAAACACACTCCTGGAAATGGAAAAAAGAACACATTGACACTGCTGTGTCAGACCCACCATACTTGCTCCGGACACTGCGAGAGGGCTGTACAAGCAATGATCACACACATGGCACAGCGGACACACCAGGAACCGCGGTGTTGGCCGTCGAATGGCGCTAGCTGCGCAGCATTTGTGCACCGCCGCCGTCAGTGTCAGCCAGTTTGCCGTGGCATACGGAGCTCCATCGCAGTCTTTAACACTGGTAGCATGCCGCGACAGCGTGGACGTGAACCGTATGTGCAGTTGACGGACTTTGAGCGAGGGCGTATAGCGGGCATGCGGGAGGCCGGGTGGACGTACCGCCGAATTGCTCAACACGTGGGGCGTGAGGTCTCCACAGTACATCGATGTTGTCGCCAGTGGTCGGCGGAAGGTGCACGTGCCCGTCGACCTGGGACCGGACCGCAGCGACGCACGGATGCGCGCCAAGACCGTAGGATCCTACGCAGTGCCGTAGGGGACCGCACCGCCACTTCCCAGCAATTTAGGGACACTGTTGCTCCTGGGGTATCGACGAGGACCATTCGCAACCGTCTCCATGAAGCTGGGCTACGGTCCCGCACACAGTTAGGCCGTCTTCCGCTCACGCCCCAACATCGTGCAGCCCGCCTCCAGTGGTGTCGCGACAGGCGTGAATGGAGGGACGAATGGAGACGTGTCGTCTTCAGCGATGAGAGTCGCTTCTGCCTTGGTGCCAATGATGGTCGTATGCGTGTTTGGCGCCGTGCAGGTGAGCGCCACAATCAGGACTGCATACGACCGAGGCACACAGGGCCAACACCCGGCATCATGGTGTGGGGAGCTATCTCCTACACTGGCCGTACACCACTGGTGATCGTCGAGGGGACACTGAATAGTGCACGGTACATCCAAACCGTCATCGAACCCATCGTTCTACCATTCCTAGACCGGCAAGGGAACTTGCTGTTCCAACAGGACAATGCACGTCCGCATATATCCCGTGCCACCCAACGTGCTCTAGAAGGTGTAAGTCAACTACCCTGGCCAGCAAGATCTCCGGATCTGTCCCCCATTGAACATGATTGGGACTGGATGAAGCGTCGTCTCACGCGGTCTGCATGTCCAGCACGAACGCTGGTCCAACTGAGGCGCCAGGTGGAAATGGCATGGCAAGCCGTTCCACAGGACTACATCCAGCATCTCTACGATCGTCTCCATGGGAGAATAGCAGCCTGCATTGCTGCGAAAGGTGGATATACACTGTACTAGTGCCGACATTGTGCATGCTCTGTTGCCTGTGTCTATGTGCCTGTGGTTCTGTCAGTGTGATCATGTGATGTATCTGACCCCAGGAACGTGTCAATAAAGTTTCCCCTTCCTGGGACAATGAATTCACGGTGTTCTTATTTCAATTTCCAGGAGTGTATATATAAGGAGAGTAGCTCACAACTGATTCACCTCTTTCTTAAAGAACAAACAGAAAAAGTTCATTCTCCGTAGAACTGAGAATGACTTCGACATGCTGTCCCAATGGGGCACTGTTAAGTGAACGGTGAAGGGTGTCCCAGGTCTTGGTGCGGGGCGTTGCTGTTTCCTATTGATGTAAATGATCTGCCTTTTGGTATTTCAGATAATTCTAAAATATTTCTGTTTGCTGATGACACCAGCTTGGTCGCGAAGAACGTTATATGCAATATCTGTGTCGGGCAAGATAAGCCGCCTGTTGAAAAGACAAAAGATCAAATCAGTCTTCAGGCCTCCAACGAAAATCCGCCAATTACTGAGACCAGTTGAAGACGCAGTAGGTCTCAGAACACCTGGAGTCTACAAAATACCTTGTGAGTGTTGCCAGAAGTACATCGGACAAACCGTGCGCACTGTGGAACAACACAGGAAAGAACATGAGAGGTATTATCGCCTACGCTGTCAAGAGAAATCTGCGTTAGCTGAGCATGCGTTAGAAATCGGTCAGCACATAAAATTAAACGATATCTCTGTCGTGGCTCGCAGTAACGGCTTCTAGGACAGTTTAATAAAGTAAGCGATTGAAATAAAAATTACCACAAACACCCTGGATAGAGACGGTAGCTTGCAGCTCAGCGCTGCGTGGGATCCAGCGATCGCGCGGTTGAAGAGGGCACATCGAACGCCTACTAAAAACGTGCCCATATATGGCAATTTCACGGGCACCAATGACGTCACAGCCAACAGCCCACTGCCAGTCATACCGCTTGACAATGGCCAAGGAGTGCTTGGCCGAAAGCTCGTGTAGTTTTAAGCAATTGACGCGGTAGGAAACTCGAGAAAATTTTATTCAATATTGACACAGTATCAAAAAACGCATTTCAAGACATAAGGCCGTGGCTTGCTAACTCACAGTAAGACTCAATGTTTATAGTTTCTAATAGACAGTTCAATAAAAACGGACTGTCTGGTTACACAGAATGGACATCTGATTAGTGAGACTGAACGGTTGAAATTACTAGGCGTTCAGAAGGATAGTAAGCTGTCGTGGAAAGCTAAATGTTGCTTCATTTACTATTAGAACATTATCTGAAATAAAGTGATAGTTCAACAAGAAAAGTAGTCTATTTTGCTTATTTTCATTCGCTTCTGACCTAAGGTACTACTTTTTGGGATAAAGCTTTTGTTTCTAGAAGGGTATTTTTGGCTCAGAAACAGGCGGTTCGAGCAATATGTAGTGTAGTTCATGAACATATCTACGTTAACGAAATCTTGACGACCTCTGTTCAGCACTCTGGGAATTCTGATATTAGTCTCTGCATACATATTTTCTTTAATGTTGTTTGCTGTTAATAATATCAGCTTATACCCAAAAGTTAGCAGCTTCGCTCAGTTTATACTAGGTAGAAATCCAATGTGCATTTGGAAGACACCTCCTCGACTCTTGCGCAGAAAGGCGTGCAGTAGTACTCAGCTGCATACATTTAGTGACACGACAGTCATCTGTTGTCATTTGGAAAGAGAATTTTGATTGTTGGTGACGCTTTAAGGTCGTGTGCAGCGCGCATGGCGACCGATGAGGCCGAGAGTAGGATGGAAGACGGCGGGGAGGCGAGCGAGTGGTCAGCGGCCGATCGCTCCACGCTGACTTGTCAGTTTCAAACAGCTGGCAGTTAAGAGATGTCACGCGGGTTTGCCCCGTTTCAGCACACAACTTAATACTTAATCCACATTTGCACTAATTACATACAAATGGAAATTAGAATGACAAAATACGATACGGTAAATGGAAGAGGAGTTTGAGACGAATCAGCCCAGACGCTGATACGATTTAAACGAATCTTATATAAAAAAATGTTAAATAAGCAGATAATATGTGCCGTTTACTGAATGATTTATATCATTGAACCAATGCATGTGCAGAACAGAGGAAGTGCTATCACTGTCCTAGGAGGCTAAAATTAAACTTTCCCAATTTAACACGTTGTAACATTACCGTACGGGTACGAAACATGATAGCATTAGTGTCCGGAGTATGGGGTGCTAGATTTCCATGTGTCACAACGCCACCGTCCATTTCCAGCTATGGCCCCCAGGTGCCGTGATCAGTCATGATGATTCATAGTCTCACACATCTGGCCAGTTGCAGTGCACTTGTTGACGTGTCAACTTGAGCTTGGGTGAAAGGAACAGGGCATTATTGGTGAAGCTCTACTATCAGAACAGCTGTACTTCGAGAATATCGCCAGCTGAAAGGATTACGGAAGCTCTTTCTCCATCTGCTGTGCCGAGCATTATGAAGAAGTTGGAATCAACTGGAGAACGGTGAGTCGCTCCGGGAAGAGACCAACGATTGGTTGCACTGCATGTGGTTGATGAAATGGCTGTCGTTATGGCAGACTACACTGCGAGCAATTCCCGATCGCCAGGCAGTGCGCGTGCTGTGTCACGACAGTTGAACATCCCGTGGTCCACTGTACGGACGGTGCTTCGAACCATACTCAAATGGTATCTGTACAAGATCCATATCTTACAGCAGCTTGCACCACAGGATGCACAACGACGTGTTGACTTCGCTGTCCATTGCCTCGCAAGGATTCAGGTTGACGAGGGCTGGCCGCAGACCATCCTATGGACGAAGAAAACTCCGTCCAAACAGGCCTTGCAAGGCCCAACCGTACCGACCGGTCGCCGTGTCATCCTCATCCCACAGGCGTCGCTGGATGTGGGTATGGAGGGGCATGTGGTCAGCACACCGCTCTCCCGGCCGTAATTCAGTTTACGAGACCAGAGCCTCTACTTCTCAATCAAGTAGCTCCTCAGTTTGCCTCACAAGGGCTGAGTGCACTCAATTTGCCAACAGCACTCGGCACTCTGGATGGTCACCCATTCAAGTGCTAGCCCAGCCTGACAGAGCTTAACTTTGGTTATCTGACGGGAGCCGGTGTTACCTATGGACAAAAGAACCTCATTTTCCTCTGATGGGTGAGGTGAACACACAGAAATCCCGAGTGTGGGGACTTTCACCTCCAGTCACCGTGTATGAAATTCCTGTGTATGGTGAACGCGCCACCGTATGGTGTGACTTCACGGCTATGTCCATCATTGGCCTATTCTTTTCTTAACAGGTTGGTTCTCAAGGACCAAAAATGTGCGGTGTGACTGGTCAGCGTTACTGCGATATGCTTTGCCAGCATGTCATACCCGCCCTACTGGAGAGAGACGTATTGAACTAAACAGCAAGATCGAATTATCAGATGATCGTTTCCAAATGCTTGGCCGCCACGATCACCTGATCTCTCTCCTTGTGATTTCTCTTTGTGGGGCTAGCTGAAGCACTGGGTTTTTGCCAGGTGAACATTTACAAATGCGCTGATCTGATGCGCAGGATATCAAGAAAAAAAGCACTCCATCTTCAGGCCACGAGTGGCCTACCGGGACCATCCGACCGCCGTGCCATCCTCAGTGGAGGATGTGGATAGGAGGGGCCTGGCGTCAGCACACCGCTCTCCCGGTATTTATGATGGTATTCTTGACCGAAGCTGCTACTATTCGGTCGAGTAGCTGCTCAATTGGCATCACGAGGCTGAGTGCACCAATAAACATGGCAACAGCACATGGCGGCCTGGATGGTCACTCATCCAAGTGCCAAGCACGCCCAACAGCGCTTAACTTCGGTGATCTCACGGAAAGCGGTGTATGATATCAAGAAAGGTAGCCAGTATACCTACGGCCATGCTTCGTTCTGCTGTGCACAACGCAACCCTTCGCTTTCACACTCTTCTGAACACTGGTGGTCGCCATATTGAGTCCCTTTTGTAGCAGTAATGGTGCCTGTATATAATGGTATGATGTACCGTATGCAGCACATTAAAAGTGTTTGAGTTGAATTGATTCTCCATCATTTATGTCCCAAAGTCCTCTTCATTAAAGCTACCAAGTTTTGGTCTTCGTAAGGTAATTAGTTTCTGTGTTATAAGGTGTTAAATTATAGCCACTAGGTACTTTGTACAATCTACGAGCAGTTTCTTACAAATCGTCGTTTGTGGTTTAGTTACTGTAGCAGATTTTCTAACTAACATATTGCACTACATCTGGTTTTCCCTTAAAAAGGTGTAGCCCTATATATTATCTGCATTTATCGTAAATTATCTCTGATTTTTGGTTTTCTGACAGCTATAATTAAGATGAAACTGTATTAGGAAATTAGTAATTTTTACCGCAAGTTTCTTACTGCCTTAATAGAAATCTCGTTGAGTAAATCTGCTACAATTCCTAAAGAAATTAGCAACTTTTTAGCTAAACAGATTTAAAGATAATCAGCAGGTTTAATTTCAAGTTATTTGTTCACAGCCTTGTAGTACACTGCAAAAGTCAAAATGCAGATCCACTGCTCCCAAACACAGGATGACTTGATTGATGTTCGTAAGCAGCTAGAAATAGCCCCGACTACTGTTAAATGATTGGCAGCTGCAGCAAAACGGTGTGCTGGAAGAGCTCCCGACAGTCGTGTACAGGAGGTACCTGTACCAGAGATACATCAAGTTCAGTCCTTTACTATGGATGCTGCCTCCTCTGCAGAAAGTACAGGATCTGTCATTACCCGTCCACTTGACTGCGAATGGCGTGCCAATGGTTCAAACAAATTTCGGGCTTGCAGCCGGTCGTCGTTCAATACTTCGTACGATATTTGAACTGTGCACCTGCCAGTCATGTTCAGGTGAGCCGTCGCAGACTGGCGAAAACGGTTTTTTTTCTTTATTGTGATTTCATCCCCCTGCCCCATATGGGCAGGGGAGGGCTGTCAGTGGCACAATCCGCCGCTCTTCAGCCGAGTGACACGACAACTAAAACATGAATAAAATGATACATACATAAGAATATAAAAAAGGGGAACATAAAACAGAGCAAGGGGAGAAAATGGAGGTAAAAATACACTGACATGTAGACGGTCATGGGCGACAGTTAAAAAAGTCACCAGAAAGTTAAAAAACACAGTTGGTGATTCTCAAAACACAGAGAAGACACTGAATGCGCATGCACAGGTTAAATGTAGGCCACAGTATTAAAAACATTCCAAGACAACACACTGAAAACGCACTTGGACCACACACAACGAAGAATAAAACTACCAGGTGGGACCTGCCGAGGGAAAGGTCAGAGAGGATGGAAAAGGAGGGAAGAGCATGGGGCAACTGGAGAAGCGGCGAGATGAAGAGAGGAGGGGTAACCGTGGGTTCTCGAAGAAGCAGGAGACACATGGGGTGGGAGAGGAAGACAGGGCAGGAGGGAGTGCAGAGACACTGAAAGGAGGCACAAGAGATGGAGGGGGAGTAGGAGGGGGAAGCCGCTCAGGAGGAGGGAGGGGGAGGAGAAGGAGCCCTGAGGAGGAGGCAGGAAGAGGGGGGTTAGAGTTGGTAGGAAGGGTAGATGTCAGGGCGAAGCTCATCATCCGGGAGGGGTAGACGGTGGAAGTAGTGTTGGGAAAGGAGATGGAGGGTGTGGAGATGGAGAGAGGGAGGGACACAACGGTAAAGGCAGGGCAACTGGTTGGGGGTGGAGAGGAAGGGAGACACCAGGGGGTGAGGGGGATCAAGGCGGCAGCCAGTATATAGTGTGCGGATGTGTTCAAGGAAAAGGAGAAGGTGGGGGAAGGGTATGAGGTCGTAGAAGATGCGCGTGGGGAACGGAAGGCGGATGCGGAAGGCGAGGCGGAGTGCATGCTGTTCGAGGATTTGGAGGGTTTTATAGAACCGGGGAGAGGCGGAAATCCAAGCGACGATGGCATAACAAAGGATGGGGCGGATCATGGATTTGTAGGTGTGAAGGCGAAAACGGCCTCCGTTCCGCAATATATAACGTACTGTAACTATTGTGCGCATGCGTCGAAAACTTGATAGATGAACAACACTGCCCGCCGGCAGCGCCCTCGCTGGTGGAATAGCGGAAATCAGTCGCCCACTGCGTTGCTGTTTGCCGCGGCCGTCGACGCACTCTGTCGTCTTCGATTTGAGCAAATCGTGTAGATGATGGGATTCCATGCACTGTCCAGCTGGTAGCCGCTGTCACGGTTTAACAGAATCCGTAGAAATACGACTGGCGGAAAATTCTCAGGTTGTTCTAGCGAATTCCAGGGAAGGTTGAGAAGACCGGTCTAGCGCGTGCAGTTTCAACGAAACTCACAATTTGCAGCATCGTCCCCAGAATAGATCATGGCTCTTTGGTACTAAGTCGAGTGGAAGGACTGAACCAGACACTTCGAAAGCTCTGTGACAGATAAGGCTGTGACTTCCTGGACTTGCGCCACAGGGTTGAAAGACGTAGGGTCCCCCTAAGTAGGTGATGTGTGCGCTACACATCAGAGGCTGTTACTAAGGTAGCTGACTGTTTGTGGTTTGAAACACAATGGTTTTTTAGATTAGGCGACTCTCCATCCAATCCGGATAACGATAACTGTAGGAAATCCAGAACTATCAATGTAAGCTCGAAAGAAATGCCTCCCACACGTGGGAGTATTACAGTCGTAATACCAAACTGTCGAAGCGTTCGCAACTAGGTGGCAGAGTTTGAAGTGTTCATGAAAAGCAATGAAGCTCGCTTAATACTAGGTACAGAAAGCTGATTGAAACCTGTAATTGATAGCAGTGAGATTTTTGGAGAAAATTTAAGCGTATATAGAAACTGTAGAAAATGAGAAATGGAGGTGGTGTTTTTGTCGCAGTAGACAAGAAACTCAAATCCACTCATATCCATTCAGATAGATACTGCAACTGCATCCGATATTCTTTGGGCAAGTCTCAGTATCAGTGGTGGGTATAAAATGATAATTGGTTCCTGCTATCGCCCACCAGAGTCATCTCCTTATGTAACCGAATAGTTTAGAGAAAACCTTATTTCACTTGTATGTGAGTTCTCCACTCGTACTGTAATTACAGGCGGAGACCAATAATCCAACAATAAACTGGGAAAACTAAAGTTCTGTTAGTGCTGTGCGTGATAAGAAATTCTGTGAATCTTTACTAAATATCTACTATGCAAACTATCCAGAGCAGAGAGTTAGGAACGATCGAAATATACTGGACCTAATGGTAGCAAGTAGACCTGACGTCTTTGAAGATGTCCACATCGAAACTGGTATCAGTGACCATGACGCGGTTGTCGCAGCAGCGATTACCAAAGTAAAAAGGAAAACTGAAACAAACAGGAAGATATATAGGTTCAGTAAACTAGATAAAAAATCAGTAGTGTTTCGACGCGCGGTGCGTTGCGAAGTTCCACTCACCTGGTGTGAGGTGGCCGAGCGGTTCTAGGCGCTACAGTCTGGAACCGCGCGACCGCTACGGTCGCAGGTTCGAATCCTACCTCGGGCATGGCTGTGTGTGTAATGTCCTTAAGTTAGTTAGGTTTAACTAGTTCTAAGTTCTAGGGGACTGATGACCTCAGAAGTTAAGTTCCATAGTGCTCAGAGCCATTTTTGAACCTGGTGCTGAATCTCTTCTCACACGCACGCCTTCTTGAAGTTACTGAAAAGCAGTTCTCAGCCGCAAAAAGCTATAGAGTAAACAGCTGTGCACTTCGTAACCACAAATCGCACTAAAACTGTTTCTTCGGTAGAATGAATATTTAAATGGAAATATTTATGTGCGTAAATTTTCATTCTGTTACGGTAAGATTGCAACACGTCACTGTCACTTCTTACTCTAAGCTATACAAATTCTGAAAACTCCACACGCACACATCATTCATGACCGTAACCAGTTTATGGTAATTATAAAATGTCCTGCATCGAAAGCTTACAAACGGATTTTTTCCTTTAGAATGGCGCGCTCTAATGTTGCTATAATGAGTCTCACGTAACACATTGTTCACGTTCGCCAGTAAGCAATATGCGACGTGGAATTTAGTTATGCAAACGTCACCAAAAGTTCCGAATTTCACGCTATGCTTTAAACAGAATTCTCTTCCACACTTTACGGAACTTCTCAAACATTTTAATACCGGTATATCACAATATTAATAACAATAAACGGAGCACAGAGCAATAGTTCTGATCACTATGAGATGCAAGCTCCGACTCCCCTCTTCACGCTACACAAAAGATGATTCTAGTTCCCAAAATAGACGCGAATATGCTCATTTCTGATTGGCAGAGAAATGTCACAGCCAATCGGAAAGCAGTGAATTGTTGCTTTTTGAATAATTAATATAATATGCCTCAATCGTTCAATTAAGGCTAAAATACATTAAGAATAAATTCTCACTGTGTAAATATCTCTGTAAAGTAAAGAGAAAAGGTCACGATTTAATGTAAGGAATGTATTGTTTTGCTGTTCCGATAAAGAACGTTCCAGAGAAATGTTTCATATATATCGAAACTGTAAAGCAAGTTCAAGGCAGTCGCCATAATTTGTTTTTGGATTATAAAAAACGAGGAGCTGTGAGCTCTCTCTCTTTCTCTCTCTCTTTTGTTTCACAAAATGTAAGCGTCGCTCTCGTATCTGTAACTTTTGGCTGAATAATTACGCTAATTTAATTACAATAGCCGTTTTTGAATGAAGAACGTGCTTTCCCATTCCATTAACAGCAGTCTCACTCTATTATGTTACATTTTAGAACTTTTTCAGGCTGCAGCGAAGGAGAGATACCGACGAATTTTTTGGTGACCACAGCCGAACGCTATTAATGTTCAATCGGCTTTTACTGTATCAAACAATATTTCAGCGTCCCTGAGAGACCTTTTACCCATCTTTTCTATCAGTAGTAATAATAAGGTAATTACGCACACTGCGTAATTTTGGGCTCGGCCACTGGCCTCTAAACATTGCCGTCGATAAACGTTCTCGTCGGTCTGATGGAAATCTAATGCTGCTTGGCGGAATGTACAAAAGGCGTTCAAAGAGTTTGCACAGTCGTCCCTAATTTATTTTTTGCTGGAGGAGAATGAAATTTTTTGTGAACGCACTTGGAACCTTTAGCTATAAGTTGGTGTATAAAAGTATTTCTTTTATTTACAGGTGAGCCAAAATCGGCTGTGAAGTAGATGTCAGAGTGCGATAACGGTCGGTGATGGAGTTCCTCTTCAAGACCGGCGATGACTCTGCCACATCGATTCACAGGAAGTTGCTCCCTGTTTATGGGGATGACTCAGTGGATCGCAGCAGTATCCAGCGGTGGTTGCAGAGGTTTAAAGAATGTGATTTCTCTCTACAGGACAATCCACGACGCGGTAGGCTATCGACGGCTGTGAGAGATGTGAATAAGGAGACCATTGATCAGATGATCCAAAATGACAGATGGGTGAAGACATTGTCACTGGACAAGCTGCGACGTGCCATCAAGACCCACAGACCACAGCTTCAGGGTCAGCTCATCAGGCTGCATCATGACAATCCGAACCCCTTACAGTCCTTATGATGCAGGAGATAATCAGGAAAATGGGTTGAAAAATTGTTCCTCACCCTCCCTACAGGCCGGACTTGCCTCCGTCTGATTTTTTCCTCTTTGGTCAACTGAAGGCCCACCAGCGCGGTAACACATTTGATAGTGAGAAAGACCTTATTTCCTGTTTCAAGCGATGGTGTATAAGTCAATCCCCAGAATTTTACCAAAGTGCATTTACGTCATGGAAAGAACGTTGGGCCAGATGCGTCACAGCTGAAGGAGGCTACATTGAGTAGGCTCAATGTATAGATAAATGTTACAAGTATATTCACAAAAAATTCCATTCTTCTCCCACAAAATATAAAAGCATTAGAGACGACTGTGCAAATCTTTTTGAACGTACTTTGTAATTTCATCATCAACAAGTGAAAATTTTCTGTGCACCATTTTAGCATTTCGGAAGCGTTGCTACCAGTAAAAGTGATAAACATAATACTGCATTATATATATATATATATATATATATATATATATATATATATATATATATATATATATAGGGTGAGTCACCTAACGTTACCGCTGGATATATTTCGTAAACCACATCAAATACTGACGAACCGATTCTACAGACCGAACGTGAGGAGAGGGGCTAGTGTAATTGTTTAATACAAACCATACAAAAATGCACAGAAGTATGTTTTTTAACACAAACCTACGTTTTTTTAATTGGAACCACGTTAGTTTTGTTAGCACATCTGAACATATAAACAAATACGTAATCTGTGCCGTTTGTTGCATTGTAAAATGTTAATTACATCCGGAGATATTGTAACCTAAAGTTGACGCTTGAAACCTCCGACGTTCGGTTGCGTGTTGTAACAAACACGGGCCACGGTCGGAGAGCAGCATCTGCAGGGACATGTTTACGATGACGACCGTGTTTACGAGTGTGGCTGCAGTGCACTGTTGTGGTTTGGTCTAGCTGTCGCAGTGTCCGCATGTAGCGCTTGCTGCTATTGGTATTCTGCATTCGTCTCCGCACGCAGACCAACTGTAGTACACCGTGTTACCAGACGTCTGTGATAGTGTAGTGTTGTAGAAACTGTGACCATGGTGTATTCGAACTCTGAAAAGTCGGAGATGATACTCATCTATGGCGAGTGTCGACGAAATGCAGCTGAAGCCTGCAGGGTGTATGCAGAACGGTACCCGGACAGAGAGCATCCAACGTGCCACACATTGCAAAACACCTACCGCCAACTGTATGCAACAGGTATGGTCGCAGCACGCAAACGGGTCCGTAACAACCCCAGAGGATATGAAACAACGTATTGTGGCAGCCTGCGGCGACATTACACCAGATGTACTGTGGCGTGTACGACATTCATTACGCCAGAGTTTGTAATTGTGTGCAGAAAATGATGGCCACCACATTGAACATCTATTGGCCTGACATGTCGGGACACACTCTATTCCACTCCGTAATTGAAAACGGAAACCACGTGTGTACGTGTACCTCACCCCTCATGGTAATGTACATGTGCGTCAGTGAAAAAGACCAATAAAAAGGTGTTAGCATGTGGACGTAATGTGCTGTTCCAGTCTCCTCTGTACCTAAGGTCCATCACCGTTCCCTTTGGATCCCTACGTAATTCGGTGCTCTCCGATACACACGATCGAACAGCGGGGGAGTGGTACTCAAGCGTCAACTTTAGGTTACAATATTTCCGGATGTAATTAACATTTTACAATGTAACAAACGGCACTGATTACGTATTTGTTTATATGTTCAGATGTGCTAACAAAACTAACGGGGTTCCATTTAAGAAAAACATAGGTTTTTGTTAAAAAACATACTTCCGTGCATTTTTGTATGGTTTGTATTAACCAATTACACTAGCCCCTCTCCTCACGTTCGGTCTGTGGAATCGATTCGTCAGTATTTGATGTGGTTTATGAAATATATCCAGCGGTAATGTTAGGTGACTCACCCTGTATATATATATATATATTAAATACCAGTAATATTACGTTGGCGCAGAAACGTGTTGTTCGAACTAAAAAATCACCGTATTCTTGGAGTCAAGAACAAACTGATGACGGCTACACGAAATATAAATGAAATTAACTGATGTAACGGGAATCGAAACAGACTCCAAGTAGCAAGACGAAAAAAAAAAAAAGGATACGGGTATCAACATGTTACCAGTTGCCTCTGTTTTCGTAGTCTGCAACTCGTAGCTCAATTTAATTCATGCTCAGTTTTGGAGTTTCTGCAGTTTGAGTAGTTTGTAATTGCAGCAGGCGTTGTTGCTAAGCGCTATACTAAGATGGCTACTTTTCCGCTGTGCGAAAGAGAGATGAAAACGAGTGATAGCGGATTGTTTTAGCTTGTATCGTCCATATTGTCATTTTAGTAAGGCAACAATTAGTTTCTGGTCAATTTACGCTGATTATTCTGTGTGTTGTCAAGACTTTTGTTTCAAACTATATCTTCAATTTGTGTTATGACAAAGATAGGTAAACCTGTAAACATGGAATCGGCGAATGATAGTATTTCTGAAAATAACGTCGATGGCGGTATCAATAGTACCGATCCGACGGTGGCGGAATACGATGCTCAAAATGTGAAGACAGAAGATAATACGCAGACACAAGCAACTGAAAGTGCCGAGCAAATACATCCTCCCGTCGTAGATCGCTTTTCTCTGTTATTCAATAAAATTGCTGAGATGATTAACGCACACGATGAAGCGTTGGTTTTACGCATTAACAACACCCTTTCTAAAAAAATGCAAACCGTTGGCTTTACAAATCTCTATGCAGGTCAATACTACTCTTGCTGAAAGAGACGTAGCGCTGACATCTCAAATAAATAATACCCTGACAGAACGTGACAAAAAATTGCATCTACACCTACATCTACATCTACATGATTACTCTGCAATTCACATTTAAGTGCCCACGCAAATTTCCACTCAGGTACATGAGGAATTAGTAAAAAAATTAAACACTGGTTTACGAACAATAGCATCCGAAATTATCAGCCTAAAGGAGGCATCTAAGGATTTACCAGAAATCGTATCCAAACTATCAAAAGATGTAAAAACAATACAGTCAGCACAGAAGACGATGGAAGATACGATGCGCGAATTAACAAAACGTTTCGAAAGTATGTCCGTAGAAACGGAAGAAGAAGTGCTAAAAATCAAGCAGAGTGAAAAATTAAATCCGAATTCGCCAAGTGGCTTGATCAGAAAGACAAAATGCTCACCGATAAAATAAATTAAGAGTGGAAAGGCGCAACACAACGCGCTGGGAGCGAAACTATGACCGAACTTGGCGCGGCAAAACAAACGCTCCGCTCGGAGATGAGACCACGTAAAGCACATGATACATCAAGACCTTCCACAATGGCGGGACGAAGTTTCGTCACAGGTAAGAGAAGTGCGACTTGCGGTGGAAACAATACCACAGACGTCTCGAGAAGCACCGACCGTCGATACGCAAATGCAGGACGCCTACATTTCATGTTCAGAAAGCTCAGGGACATACTCTGAAGCGTATCAGCCTGTAAAGCCCGCTGTACAACAATGGCGTGATGAGATGGGGGCAGGTGCAATCTTAACAGAGATCTCTCAAGACGACAATTTCAGGTCTTTATCCGAGACAAAATCAAGTCCATCCCGTAGTTTTGTATACGTTCATTCCGCAACGAATTGGCCGGGTCATGGAACGAGAGGCAGAGAATACAATTCGTTGCTTCACATATACAAGGAGACGATGCTTTATAGGCTACTGAAGACGCAGAGAACTGTTTACATTATGAAAATTTGGAAAGGCTTTTCTGGTTAAGTATTGGTCAATGGGCATACAAGAACGCCTTATAAAACAGGTCTTCAGCTCAGAAATTTACAACCCAAAGCAGGTTGACTTAGGAAGCATTTCGAAAAATATATTAATTTGACGAGATACTGGGACAAAGCGGTCGTGAACAAAGATGTATTACGAATCTTAACCCTGCAGTGGTCGTGCTCTAGAAAGAAACGTAAGTGGTCGTATGGATTACATATGTATGCCATTTCCTCAACTATAAAAAAAGGCCATTGAATTTTCAGATATTTTTATTGAGTGTTTTATGTGTTGCCCATAGTAACGTTTATTAAAAACTACTAACAAAAATATACATATGACCTGATATTTGAAAAAAACAACAAACTTTTTACAGCAAGTCACAATTTTAAGGAAGATAGTATCATTGACTTTGATTTATTTTCAAAAAACACATATTTGTCTAAAGACAAATCTAATCACGATTTTCTGAACAAGAAATACAGATGATCTTGGAATGATCGGGTCAAACAAATTTTTTACATGCGTTACACACTTTTCTCGTACTTTTATTTCTTCCGCAGTCGTAAGAGCAACCCACAGAACTACTCTCTGTCATTACCGAAAATGCTGGCTGACTTTCCACGAGAGGAATGCCACGAAAGCCCTTATTTTGAAGGACAGACTTCTTGGCAACTTTTTTTTGTCTAATCTCCGCTGAGTCAGAGGTTCAATCCAAGACAAATACAGGTCAATAAGAAAATCTCGACGTCGAATGAGAGTGTAGTTTTGGTTTGCTGTACAAATGCAAAGTGCATTGAGGACACTAAGGTTCAGCAAATCATAAAATACACTAAGAGGTCATCTTCTTGAATTTCTGGATACATCATAAAGCACACACATCTTATCAGCTAGATCCACATCATTGTTTGTACAGTTGTAGTGCGTTATTATTTCTGGTTTCTGTTTAAATCCTGTATAGGCGTCAATTTTGGCGTCATTGTGCGTTGTTGGCATCAAAATCACTACTTTGTTAGGTTTTGGCATTTAAGAAACCAATGTACAAAAGGGGGTGAAGCCAAATTTTGATGAATTTATTGGATTTCCTTTCGCCACACGAAATTCCCTGGGCACTTCTCTTTTGTACTTCCGTACCGTGGCAACCGTGGTTGTTCTATTTTCAAAACAGCTGCTTGGCAACATGGAGCGAAGAGAACCAACTGTCCATTGTTATATTGATGTTTCTGCCGAACACAGGACGTACGACTCTTATTACCACGTCACTTCTTTCGTTACTCAAGTGATACAGCCCTACCGGTTGTTAGCCTGCATATATTTCTAAGTTGAAAGTGTAGGGATAGTGAGCATCCAGCAGTGCAAATAGCGTCACTCCATATTTTGCGGGCTTGCTCAAAATGCACTGCCTTAATGGACAGCGTCCCATGAATGCCAAATGTTGTTCATCCAAAATCATTTCAGCACTCGGAACAAAATACTGTTGAAAGTTTGTAAGGAACAAATCAAATACTTCACCTACTGGGGCCAGTTTGTCAATTTTTGTTCGCATTTCATGATCATTAATATCATCATGTCGCGAAGTCCTGATAAGAAATTTAAATCTTTACTCAGACATAGTCAAATAAATTGGATCAATTCCAGTATGTTTTATGTGGTCAAACGTATGGCTTGTGCTCGATCGGCTTATTATCTGCACTCCACTCATCAACAGAATACCATTAAGTGCCTTTATTTCAGTTGTATCTGTATGTTTAACATCTCTCTCTCTCTATTTTTGATGTGGTCTATTTTTATGTTATTGTATTTGGGTTATGAGATAAATGATATTATCGTCGTAAAAAAAGGGACATGCAATCTTCGATAGCAGTTTTCTGTTGTGCAGTTCCTTTAGGACCAGGAGGAACGTATATAATGTTATGAGCTCTAGTTCTTCCAATATTGAGAGGAGGAGTGTTTGACCAGATTGTGTCATCTACACCAATATAAATATCAACCCGTCTACTTCTCTGGGATGGTTCATATGAAAATTCAGGACTGTTCTCAGTTGCCTCAAATGGTACTTCTTCCTCTTGCTCACAGACTGACGGTCCTGCTCTTCCAGAACGTCATCATCATAATTAGAACTTGAGTCAGGAATATCTTCCTCATCTTCAATCTCCTTCAGCCATGCCAGAATCCGAGCTTCTTCCCTCTGATCCATAATTTACCTAAAATGCAATGAAATTCTGCTATTATTTCCAATATTTATACATTGTAAAACGATAATTAATAGGTGTAATATGTATTACAACAAATAAGTGGAAAAAGTTGATTAAGAAAAAAATTGTTTTTCAAAAATACTTACGTAGCAGGTAGCGCAGACTACAGTGGTAGACCGCCGACTTTGACGAGGTCCTGTGAGGCAACCACACGTGACCGGCGCTCACACAACACTGAGAAGGTCCGACAACAATCCATCTTAAAGTACACAGAAGCTCGAAGCATTGTCGCTTCTGGACTTCCAAATTTATTTGAATTTCCACAGGTGGATAACATATGTAATCCACGCGACCACTGCCGGGTTAAAGGCAGAGTTGCCTATGCACCGAAGGGAAAAGTTAATCAAAGTCCATGATTTTGCCCCTGAACATTTTTTTGTCAGTGCTCGGTACCATGTACCTAATACAAGAAGATGCAAAAAGCAGCACTGGCAACAATGGCTTGCAGTCGGCGAATATGAACGGCCCCTGCCTTGTGGCAGTCGTAACGGCTGATCGCGGAGTAACGGCGGCACTTCGCAAACCGGACGTGCATACCAGAGCGGCAACAATGGTGGTTCACAAAGGGGACAAGCATTCTTTCAAAGGAAGAGACGAAATAATAATCGGTACCATTCCGGTTATCGAAATAATCGAAACGGGAATCGACAAAACAACAACAGGAACCAAGACCACAATAATAAGCGGTCGCAAAACAATCAAGAGCAAGTTACGCCGGTAAACCAAAATAGGAATAACTATGATCAGGACGTCCCAATAGACGAGGTAGTTGAAGCACCAGCGACGACAAGTTCCGGGGCGTCAAACTAAACGCGACTGTATCGAGGTCCCTGATGCCAGAAGCAGGACGGAATGGGGACAGTAGTTTGAATGAACAGATAAACAGGCTCCGATATAACGATGAGACTGACATCCGTCAAGAGTTATTTAATGAGGTAGAGAATAATATTGAATGTCCCTCGGAATACGTACAAGCCGCTGTTCAAGCAGTTGTGTGAGGTATTCCCACGACACTGAATTTAGATACCGGTGCAAGTGTAAACGTATAGAAGCTAATTTCTTTAAGAAAATGTGTAGTCTGTAACGATTCCGATTTTGCCAGTTCAAAACTGCGTGGTATCTGGTGCTATTGGTGCCAGAGGTCAGACTGTTACGTAGCAGGCATGGATGAGTATAGAATTTGAGAACGGAGTGGATCAATGCACGTTTCTTGTCGTGAAAAATTTAACCGTGTTCTATCTCTTAAGCATGGAATTCATGCGGAAACGGGACGTAATGATCTACCTCTCGCATGCGCAATGTCATATAATGTTAAGAGGTGAGGATTCTGTTCTGAATCTGATAAAGACAAAAGCGAAAATCAGCAGACTGTGCCAAGGGATACACGGTAAAATTATTAAGAACAGAGTACTGTGGGTGCAAGACCATTCACAGTAAACGAAGCTTGCACCTGTACTAAAGAACAGTGTACAAAACGAAATAGGTTCTTTGCTCATACGACGCAAATCCGATGAAGCGAAAACCTTATCGGACGAACGGGAAATGGAACTACGTATGTTACTCGGGAAATACTTCCAGGTATTCTCAATAACACCGGGCGTGATTAAGGATTATGTTTACCGGATGGAAGTCATACCGCATAAAACTTACAGCCAAGAAACCTATTCCGTCCAGAAGATGCTAAAGTAGCGTGTTATAGAGCCTTCGCCATACAGAAGCCCATTATTAGTAGTGAGCAAGGCAGGAAGAGGGGTGCGCCTTGTTCTTGATGCACAATCTATCAACAAAATAACTGTTCCGGTAAGAACTAGGCCAAAAGTTTTATTGGCACCAAAAGGACCTGACGAAATATATTCAGTAAGGAGTTTTGCATATTTGCTGAGTTTAAGTAGTAGTTTGGATGTTTTCTGTGTGTTTTCGTGTTTTCATAAAAGTGTGTTTATGTTGTCAAAAGTGACTATGTAATGTGAAAGTATCACTACAGCAATAAAAGTGTGAAATATGAAATCATGGACTGAGTATTTAGTCAGTGAAAAGATTATTTGCAGCATTAGTTCAAATGGTTCAAATGACTCTGAGCACTATGGGACTTAAGGTCAACAGTCCCCTAGAACTTGGAATTACTTAAACCTAACTGTCCGAGGCACGATTCGAACCTGCGACCGTAGCGGTCTCACGGTTCCAGACTGAAGCGCCTAGAACCGCTCTGCCACAACGGCCGGCTCAGCATTAGTTATATGAAGTCTAGAAGCTTGACAAATTTATTATGGAAGATATTTCTGTATACATCATTTAACGTATAGGATAAGAGAAAGTGGAGAACTAAAGTTATGTTTTTAAAATTTTTTGCCTAGTGCAAACATTAACAGATGAACTGTTACCTGCAACTAAATGTGTTAGAACAAGAAACAGTAATATTCAGTGTGACTAGTTACCTTGTGGTAAGGATCTGTTTAGATTAATTTCTATGGAATAAATATGTGATACACTAATACATTGAATACTACCAAGTAAAGAACAGTTAGTGAATCCTGATAGCGAACTGCATGTATAACAGAGTGCGTTCTCTGGTCACACACGTGCTATATACGGTGACACTACATTGAGCTGATCATTTGTTGAGAGGAAGATGTGCAGGTTATCTAATAACTATATCAGACTCTAAATATTAATATGTAAGCAACATGAAAGATAGCATTTCTAGTATCTAGTAAATAAGTCAAACAGAAGTTAGTACAACATGCTATTAGACTGATATTTTATTTTGTATGCGAATATTTATGTGTACGCTAATCTCTTACATGTCTACTTCATGTGAATTGACATGATTTCTATTTTGAATTACATAACTGCTATGCAAAGGTATATTCGCACAATTTCATCAGCATGATCCATTATATGTTGGATGATTTGAGTCCATGAGTTATGCGAGTTTATGTGGAGCAGGAATTTAGATTTTTGCCACATGCTATATTGGAGGCATGTGTTAATTTCGTGATCGCGGTCTCTGTTGTTTGGATTTTATTTGTGCTTTGCTCGTTGCCGATCGCTGTCTAGAATGGGATTAATTCGTGGGTACATGGTGACATGACGATAACCTAGGTAATTATGCGAATCTGTGAAATACAAAACGAGGGAAGTAAAGAATTTGGTGAACATCAGACCACTAGCAGTGCATTGTAACAGACATGGCTAACACACCAAAAACTTCAGCGACACATTATTCATGTAAAGTACCCCATTTATTAGAAAGACGAATGAAAAAACTATCTCAGTTAATTTGCACAAGAAGTACATGCGATCCAGAGAACGAGCAGACTGGTGTGGATAAGGAAAAGGGACTCATTTATTTGTGAGTGTTTTCATAAATGAGGATGCCGACGCCAACTGGTGGACAATGGCCGCAATAGGACACTCAAGCGAGTGACGCTGTGAATCAAAAATGTGTACAGTAAATAAGTGTTACATGAATTGAACAGTTTATTTGTCAAACTCGCCGTTGTGAAATGCACGCCATTCAACGCAGTGAGGAGTCCTGTGCTCAGGATTTGTCTTCGATTTGTACATACAAGTTGACACATGTATCCACACAAAGAAATGATATAGTTAACTTATATAAGATATTATTGCATTGGCAAGGTACTGGACAAGTAAAAAACCCCCTCGTCAATTAGCAAAAACCGTCTGAAAGGTGATTAATTGTCGCCGGGCGCAAACTTTGCAATTATACACTGAGTGAATTTTTTTTCAACATTTCTAAGCTGTGACACTGCAGGGACGTTCTTGAAATGCCTGTGTTGAACACTAAAAAGCATAAACGAGTACTGTTGGTTGATGAACTCAGCGGACAAGAACTCGATTCACTTTGACTGGAAATACGCCATGATCTGTACACAGCCGTGCCAACTACAAACTAGTGAAAAATAAAGTTCCCTAAAGATAGACGTGGATCGCAAGAACAATACACACAGAAGACAATAATGAAAGTGAAATCTATTGTATTCATCAAATTTTTCCCTAGGGCAGCTCTGTGTTATTGAACTAATTTTTGTAGGGATGATACTGTTTTACTTTGGTTTTCATAGAATGAAATTTTCGTTCTACAGCGGAGTGTGCGCTGATGATCCCGAGTTCGAGTCTCGGTCCGGCACACAGTTTTAATCTGCCAGGAAGTTTGATTTTCATGTATCAACGGCCGTGGCCGGTCGTCACGTGCACGGAGCAAGCAGGAGTGGGGGCGTGGCCAGTCACCATAGCCGTTCGCACGCGTTCCAGCTACGATGGGCCTCTAGTTAGGCAGCGGGCGTCCTGGTATCGCCGCCAGAGGTCACCGCACGAGCCGACGGTCCCGCCTCCTCAACAGAGGGCACCAAATCGAGAAAGTGTTGTGATGTGTCGATCTGACGCGCCTCGCATGTTTCGTATTTACAGACAAGTGCGTCAAGACTCCTATTAAAAACAGTAAAAAAAGGAAAAAAGATAACAAAACAGAGAAAGAACTTATACCTACGACCATGTATATCTGTATATTTTCAAAAAGATTATGAACATAAAGACAAATGTACTTGAACAAATTTTCTAAGTAGGCTGTTTATGTTTTTATGTTGGTAACGCCACGTAGCGCTCTGTATGAAAATCACTGACTGTGCTGTGTGCAGTCTGTGGCTGGTTGGCATTGTTGGGATATTCGCTATTGTAGTGTTGGGCATTTGGATGTGAACAGCGCGTAATGTTGTGCAGTTGGAGGTGAGCCGCCACAAGTGGTAGATGTGGGGAGAGAGATGGCAGAATTTTGAGAACGGACGATCTGGACGTGTGTCCGCCAGAAAAAGGAAATTTGTAAAGGTGTATATATATATATATGTATATAAAGATGTATATATATATATATATATATATATATATATATATATATATATATATATATATATATATATATTCATGATATACATCTTTACAAATTTCCTTATATATATATATATATATATATATATATATATATATGATAACTTTTGAACACTATTAAGGTAATCAAAATATCCACGGGTATGCTGCCGGTCTATAGTGTCCAACGGGCACAATATTTCGGCGATCAAACATGTCGCCATCATCAGGTGAACTGACGGACTGAGCTCCTGTGAACGTGCCGGCACGGAGATCCGTACGCTATGGCTGCTCAGAGGGAACTGGGTTCGGTCGCGGCGGCGGCCGATTTAAATACCCTCCGCCCGCGGCGCGCTCCCTCCGCCGTCCGCGCCCAGCGCCACGGTCGCGCGGTGAAACAGATTGCGACGGCGTCTGAGATGACGTCGGTGTGATGGCTCTGTCCGCCGTGGTCGTCACAACTATACGTCTGCTCGATTTACTCTTGATTAACCCGATCGCTGGTTCCCAAGCCTTGCTAAGATTATAGCCACAGTCCCGGTTTATGAGGTCGTCATTGGTGCGAATTTCGATGCCCTCTCTAACAACGCTGTCCCAGTATCTCGACGTCTGTACCAGAATCCTCGTGCGGTCATACTCCATGGCGTGATTTTCCGACAAACAATGTTCAGCGACCGCCGACTTGCTCGAATACATCAGTCTAGTGTGCCTCTGGTGTTCACGGCATCGATCCTCGACGGTACGCATCGTCTGACCAATATACGACTTGCCACATTGAGACGGAATCTGGTACACGCCGGCCTTCCTCAAACCGAGGTCATCTTTGGCGCTCCCCACTAGTGCACGAGTTTTATTTGGAGGACAAAACACAGTTCCGACCCGGTGTTTCTTCAGAATGCGGGCGATTTTCCCCGAGAGTGCGCCTGTGTATGGAATAAATGCAGTGCCTACCTCCTCCCTCGTGACTTCATCCATCTCAACAGGTTGTGCTGCAGTGGTTGGGCGGAGAGCACGTTGAATCTGCCACTCTGAGTACCCATTTTTTCGAAATACAGTTCTCAGATGTTCCAATTCCTGGGGTAGACTCTCTGCGTCGGAGATAGTGCGCGCCCTATGTACTAGAGTTTTAAGTACCCCATTCCTCTGTGAAGGGTGGTGGCAGCTGTCTGCATGCAAATACAGATCAGTGTGCGTAGCCTTCCGATACACCCCATGACCTAGGGTGCCGTCAGCCCTTCTCTTGACCAAGACGTCAAGGAAAGGTAATTTACCCTCCGTTTCAGTCTCCATAGTGAATTTGATGTTGGGGTGTATGGAGTTTAGATGTGTAAGGAAGTCAAGGAGTTTATCCATACCATGTGGCCAGATGACGAACGTGTCGTCCACGTAACGGAAAAAGCCAGTAGGTTTCCATACGGATGACGACAGGGCTTCCTCCTCGAAGTTCTCCATGTACAAATTCGCTACCACCGGTGAGAGTGGGCTACCCATGGCGACTCCCTCCGTTTGCTCGTAGTATTCTCCATTAAAAAGGAAATACGTGGAAGTCAAGACATGCCTAAAAAGTTCAGTGGTCTTCTCATCAAACTTCTGACTAATCAATTCTAGTGACTCTCGCAGGGGTACCCTCGTAAACAAGGAAACGACATCAAAACTCACCATGATATCTGACTCATCCAACCTGAAGCTATCAAGGCGTTTAACAAAATCTACGGAATTACGGATGTGATGAGGGCATTTACCCACATAAGGACTTAATATTCCCGTCAGGTATTTGGCCAACAAATATGTAGGTGCCCTGATGTTGCTGACAATGGGGCGTAATGGTACCCCCTCTTTGTGAACCTTCGGGAGTCCATATAGTCTAGGCGGTACCGGACCTTGGGGTAACAATTTCTTAGCGTCACCCTCCGGTAAATCTGCGTCTTTGAGAAGCGCCCTCGTCTTGTTCTCCACCTTCTTTGTAGGGTCAACGCTGATCTTCCGGTAGGAATCGTCATTTAGCAGGCTCTGCATCTTATCAGTGTAGTCCTTATGGGAGACAACAACTGTAGCATTGCCTTTGTCAGCTGGTAAGACAACAATTTCAGAGCGCTCCCTCAGATCACGAATGGCCGCCCTCTCTTTACTGCTGATATTTGACTTCATCGGCTTGGATTTCGTCAACGCACGACAAGTTTCACGACGTATTTCCTCGGCTGATTCTGGCGGAAGTCGAGCTGCAACCTGTTCAACAGCACTAACAATTTCTGCGACCGGAGTGAACTTGGGGGTGGGAGCGAAGTTGAGACCTCTCTGCAAAACCGAGACCGCATCATCACTCAACACCATGCCACTCAAATTGATGACAGTCTTGCACGGAACCTGCAGGGGTGGTTTGTCAAGGAGACGTGAGAACTTAGCTGTTTGACGTCCTGTAGCCTTCTTATGGGCGGAATCAGCTGACACCCAGGTGACACCATCAATCCAATCCCAGGAACAAGAAGTGAACTTACTAGCCAGTTGCAAATGTAGTTTGAGTAATTCCTGTGAGATAAACTCAAGGCTCCGGCGGGTGAATTGCACTCTCTCACGTACCAATGCGAGGCTGGCTCGTTTCTTGATTCTTTTAGCTGCTGCAGAGTCGATGTGATGCATAACCTTAGCAAAATTTGGAACAACATTCTCGGAACGACATCTCTTTAGAAAGGCAAGAGTACTTAGCAAACGACATCTACGGTGGCGCAACTTTTCAAATTTCTTCATGCTGCGATACATCTCCTCCCCGTAAAGGTGTATGATGTGATTCTTGAGTTTCTCCCGGCGTATTTGATAATCAAAATATCCACGGGTATGCTGCCGGTCTATAGTGTCCAACGGGCACAATATTTCGGCGATCAAACATGTCGCCATCACACCGACGTCATCTCAGACGCCGTCGCAATCTGTTTCACCGCGCGACCGTGGCGCTGGGCGCGGACGGCGGAGGGAGCGCGCCGCGGACGGAGGGTATTTAAATCGGCCGCCGCCGCGACCGAACCCAGTTCCCTCTGAGCAGCCATAGCGTACGGATCTCCGTGCCGGCACGTTCACAGGAGCTCAGTCCGTCAGTTCACCTGATGATGGCGACATGTTTGATCGCCGAAATATTGTGCCCGTTGGACACTATAGACCGGCAGCATACCCGTGGATATTTTGATTATCAAATACGCCGGGAGAAACTCAAGAATCACACTATTAAGGTAAATACATTGTTTGTTCTCTATCAAAATCTTTCATTTGCTAACTATGCCTATCAGTAGTTAATGTCCTCAATAGTTAGAATCTTGTATTTAGCTGGCAGTATTGGCGCTCGCTGTATTGCAGTAGTTCGAGTAACGAAGATTTTTGTGAGGTAAGTGATACATGAAAGGTATAGGTTATTGTTAGGCAGGGCGATAAAAATATTGTGTGTCAGTTTAGTGATGATCAGAATAAGTAAAGAGAGAAATGTTTGAGTACGTTCAGTTTTGCTCAGCTGTTTGAAAATCAAATGACGTAAGAGGTTTACCACCACAATCATTCATAATTTTTTCTAAGGGCACGTTTCAACTTTAAGAAGAAAGTACACAAAGACAGTAAAGTGTACAGTATATGTACCGAACATTTTCTCTAAAAGAACTGACAAGTGGGCAGTGTATTTCCTTAATGATTCTATTAGAATATGATGTTTATTACTCCTCTGTAACACAGTGCATATTAGTGCAGTTCAACCCTTGTTCTGTATTTCTAGAAATAAAATGAGAAACGAGTGTTCATAGGGGCAATGAAATGTTGCGTTTTAATAATTAATAGACATGCCCCAATTGTTTAATTAAAGCTAAAATACATTGAAAATAATTTATTTCTGTGGAAATAAATCTGTAAAGTAAGGAGAAAAGGTCACAAGGAGAAAAGGCCACGATTTAATTTAAGGAATGTATTTTTCTTTTTTTTTTTCTTTTGCTATTCCGATGAAGAATGTTCCAGAGAAATGTTTATACATCGAAACTGTAAAGAAAGTTGAAGGCAGTCACCGTAATTTGTTTTTGTATTATATAAAAGGAGGAGCTGTGAGGTCTCTCTCTCTCTCTCTCTTGTTTGTTTTCGATGACTGTTTCACAAAATGTAAGTGTTGCTCTCGTATCTGTAACTTTTGGCTAAATAATTAAGCTAATTTAATTACAATAGCCATGTTTGAATGAAGAACCTACTTTCCTATTCCTTTAATGGCAGTCTCAATCTATTATGTTTCAGGCTGCAGCGTAGGATAGTTGCCGACGAATTGTTTGGTGGCCACAGCCGAACACTACTAGTGTTCAATCAGCTTTTACTTTTTCAAACTTTTATTTCAGCGTCCCTGAGATCTCTTTTACCGATCTTTCCTACCAGTACCCAGGTAAGGTAATTACGCACATTGCATAATTTTCAGCTAAGTCACTGGCCTCTGAACAATGCCGTCGGTCAACGTTCTCGTCGGTCTGATAGGAATCTGATGCTGTTTTTCGGAATATAATTTCATCGTCAACAAGTAAAAATTTTCTATGCACCATTTCGGTATCATTTCCACCAGCAAAAAGTGATATACATAGTGCTACATTAAATATGTTTTTCAAATACCAGCAATATTACAGTAGCATCAAAATGGTTCAAATGGTTCGAATGGCTCTGGGCACTATGGGACTTATCTTCTGTGGTCATCAGTCCCCTAGAACTTAGAACTACTTAAACCTAACTAACGTAAGGACACCACACACATCCATGCCCGAGGCAGGATTCGAACCTGCGACCGTAGCGGTCGCGCGGTTCCAGACTGTAGCGCCTAGAACCGCTCGGCCACCACGGCCGGCTACAATAGCATCAAACGCGCTCAATCCTGCGCATATATACACAACCAATCAAAATTTGTCACTAAATCGGAATATTACATTGCCCTAAAAGTTTTGAAACCCACAAATATAAAATTAATTTCCTCTTAATAAAACTATTTTACCGAAATCATAATCTCGTTTCCCCAGAACCATAAACTGACGAAATAGTTTACAACAAATTCCCCAGTACTAATGACTAACACATATGTCATTCTCGAGCACACCTTATGTGATAAGATACTTATAAAATATTTTACATTAAATATTATTTCATATCCACACCTTCATTCAATCTTATAACTAAGCACAATTATAGTAGCAGTTAAGAAACGATTAGAAAACGAAACAAAGGGAACTGCAAATAAAAACGACAGTACTTTGACTGCAGTTGTAACAGTGTTCGTGAGCTAGTGCCAGCTACCGGATTCCATAGAATCTACATACAGTCGAGCAATCTGACGCCACGTGTCCAGCGTGTGACTCATACTGCACGTCTGTTCATAGATCTCCAATCTCAATAGGCACGATGTAATGGCGCTACGCCACAGTGTCATATCTCAATGAGAAACTTGAAACTTTCAGTACAGGTCAGGAGCATGTAGAGGAACTTTGGCTCAAGTTTAAAAGAATAGTTGACTACCCACAGGATATGTACCCAGTAGAACAGTTCATAATGGGAGGGAACCTCCGTGGTATACCGTCACCGTAAAGAAACTTCTAGAGAAACATAGATTATGCATAATAGGTGTAAAGCAAAGCGTATGATTAGAGATACAGAGATGCTGGATGAAACGCGTTTGGATGTCAAGAGAGCAATGCGCGATGCTTTCAGTGACTACTGTAGCAGAATTTCAGGTCGTATGTAATGGCGTTTAGTGGCACCAAGGTTAGTGTCCAGAACCTAGCGAATGAGAAAGGAACTGAAATTGAGGGTAGTAAAGCAAAGGCTGAAATGTTGAGCTTAGTTTTCAAATGTTCCTTTACAAGGGAAAATCCAGGAGATCTGCCCCAATGTAATCCTCATACAACTGAAAAGATGAATGTAATTAGTATTAGTGTCTGCGGTGTTGAGAAAGAGCTGAAATCATTATAATTGAACAAAGCTCCAAGCCCCAATGGAATCCCTGCCATATTCTACAGTTAATCTGCAGATGAGTTAGCTAGCCACTCTTCTAACTATAATCAGTCATAGGTCCCTCGATCACAAAACGGTGTCCAGCTCTTGGAAAAAAGCACAGGCCACACCCATCATCAAGAAAGTTAGTAGAAGCGATCCACATAACTACCGTCCAATATCCTTGACATCTACTATAAAAAACAGTCTTGATCACAATTTATTTATTACGGTGAGCAGTTTCGACCATTACTTCTCATACAGAAAGAGGTCCTTTCACATTGGTCTGCAGATGACCACAGTAGTGGTCGAAACAGGTCACCGTAATAAATAAATTGTGATCAGGATTGTTTTTGATAGTAAATATTTGTAACACTTTGATCACTGTTCACTCCCACAATGTATTCAAAAGTAATGCTTGACATCGTTTTGTTGCAGAACCTTAGACCATATTCTGAGCTCAAACAAATGTGGTATCTTGAATAGAATTACCTCCTAAATGCCAACCAATATGAATTTCGAAAACATTGATCATGTGAAACTCGCATGACATACCGAATGCTTTGGATCAAGGCAGCCTGGTAGATGCAGTGTTTCTTGATTTCAAAAAGCATTTAACTCAGTACCACACATACGCTTATTGTCAAAAATACAATCAGATGGGGTATCAAGTGAAATTTGTTACTGGATTGAGGACTTTTTGGTAGGGAGGACACAGCATCTTATCTTGGATGTGGAGTCATCGTCAGATGTAGAACTAATTTTGGGTGTACCCCCTGGAAGTGTGTTGGCACCCTTGGTGTTCATGTTGTATATTAAAGACCTTGGAGACAATATGAATTTCAAAATCTGGCTTTTAGCAGATGAAGCAGTTATCTATAATGAAGTACTTTACATCTGAGAGGAGCTGCATAAATATTCTGTCAGATCTTGATAAGATTTCAACTTGTTGCCGAGATTGACAAGTTGCTCTAAATGTTCAGAAACGTAAAATTTCGCATTGCGCAAAACGAAAAATACGTAGTATCCTATGACTAATACCAGTGAGTCGCTGCTGGAATCGGCCAACTCATACAAATACCTGGGTGTAACATTTTGTAGGAATATGAAATGAAATGTTCACACAGGTTCAGTCGTGGGTAAAGCTGGTGGTAGACTAACCCGATAGATTAAAGTTAGATATGGTGGGAATTAGTGAAGCTCGGTGGAAGGAGGAACGGGACTTCTGGTCAGGTGACTAAACGGTTATAAACACAAAATCAAATAGGGGTAATGCTGGAGTAGGTTTAACAATGAATAGGAAAATAGGAATGCGTGTAAGCTACTACAAAGAGCATTGTGAACCCATTATTGTGGCCAAGATATATACGAAGCCCACGCCCACTACAGTAGTACACGTTTATATGCCAACTAGCTCTGCCGATGACGAAGAAATTGAAGAAATGTCTGATGAAATAAAAGAAATTATTCAGATTATGCAGGGAGACGAAAATTTAATAGTCATGGGTGACTGGAATTCGGCAGTAGGAATAGGGAGAGAGGGAAACGTAGTAGGTTAATATGGATTGGGGGTAAGAAATGAAAGAGGAAGCCGCCTGGAAGAATTTAGCACAGAGCACAACTTAGTCATAGCTAACACTTGGTTCAAGAATCATGAAAGAAGGTTGTATACATGGAAGAAGCCTGGAGATACTGACAGGTTTCAGGTAGATTATATAACGGTAAGACAGAGATTTAGGAACCAGGTTTTAAATTGTAAGACATTTCCAGGGGCAGACGCGGATTCTGACCACAATCTATTGGTTATGACCTGTAGATTAAAACTGAAGAAACTGCAAAAAGGTGGGAATTTAAGGAGATGGGACCTGGATAAATTGACTAAACCAGAGGTTGTACAGAGATTCAGGGAGAGCATAAGGGAACAATTGACAGGAATGGGGGAAAGAAATACAGTAGAAGAAGAATGGGTAGCTTTCAGGGATGAAGTAGTGAAGGCAGCAGAGGATCAGGTAGGTAAAAAGACGAGGGCTAGTAGAAATCCCTGGGTGACAGAAGAAATACTGAATTTAACTGATGAAAGGAGAAAATATAAGAATGCAGTAAATGAAGCACGTAACAAGGAATACAAACATCTCAAAAATGAGATCGACAAGAAGTGCAAAATGGCTAAGCAGGCATGGCTAGGGGACAAATGTAAGGATGTAGAGGCTTATTTCACTAGGGGTGAAATAGATACAGCCTACAGGAAAATTAAAGAGACCTTCAGGGAAAAAAGAACCTCTTGTATGAATATCAAAAGCTCAGATGGGAATCCAGTTCTAAGCAAAGAAGGGAAAGCAGAAAGGTGGAAGGAGTATATAGAGGGTCTATACAAGAGCGATGTACTTGAAGACAATATTATGGAAATGGAAGTGGATGTAGATGAAGATGAAATGGGAGATATAATACTGTGTGAAGAGTTTGACAGAGCATTGAAAGACCTAAGTCGATTCAAAGACCCCGGGAGTAGACAACATTCCATTAGAACTACTGACAGCCTTGGGAGAGCCAGTCCTGACGAAAGTCTACCATCTGGTGAGCAAGATGTATGAAACAGGCGAAATTCCCTCAGACTTCAAGAAGAATATAATAATTCTAAAACCAAAGAAAGGAGATGCTGACAAATGTGCAAATTACCGAACTATCAGTTTAATAAATCACGGCTGCAAAATACTAACGCGGATTCTTTACAGACGAATGGAAAAATTAGTAGAAGCCGACCTCGGGGAAGATCAGGTTGAATTCCGTAGAAATGTTGGAACATGTGAGGGAATACTGACCCTACGACTTATCTTAGAAGCTAGATTAAGGAAAGGCAAACCTACGTTTCTAGCATTTGTAGACTTAGAGAAAACTTTTGACAATGTTGACTGGAATACACTCTTTCAAATTCTGAAGGTGGCAGGGGTAAAATACAGGGAGCGAAAGGCTATTTACAATTTGTACAGAAACCAGATGGCAGTTACAAGACTTGAGGGACATGAAAGGGAAGCAGTGGTTGTGAAGGGAGTGAGACAGGGTTGTAGTCTCTCCCTGATGTTATTCAATCTGTATATTGAGCAAGCAGTGAAGCAAACAGAAGAAAAACTTGGAGTAGGTATTAAAATTGATGGAGAAGAAATAAAAACTTTTAGGTTCACCAATGACATTGTAATTCTATCAGAGACAGCAAAGGACTTGGAAGAGCAGTCGAATGGAATGGATAGTGTCTTGAAATGATGGTGTAAGTTCAAATCAACAAGGCATTTGAAAGTTTTTGTATCGCCGTCCCCAATATAGTACTTCACGCCAAATAACTCTTCCGAACGACAAAACATCTCCTTCACGGCGTAAACGTCCATTTTGCCCGCGCTTCTGGATTAATTCGTGCTGCATTGTTCCTCATGAGGCTCTTAACATTTTTCATACTCCGCGGGATCTAGTGACGTTCTCTTACCGCAACAAGACAGAACAATGACTTTACTTATCGTTCCCAGAACCGATCGCGGCCCTCTGGTTTGGAGCCGAGTGGAAGGCTTAAACCAGAGGCTCAGACGATTCTGCAGAGATATGGGGTGCAAATTTCTCGACCTCCGCTATCGGGTGGAGAAATGTAGGGTCCCCCTGAATAGGTCAGGCGTGCACTACACGCCGGAAGCGGCTACAAGGGTAGCGGAGTACGTGTGCAGTGCACATGGGGGTTTTTTAGATTAGAGAATCCCCTCCCTAGGCCCGACAAGACGCCTCCTGAGACGCGGCAAGGTAGGAGTAGGCAAAATGCAACAGGGAATAGCAATATTAATGTGCTAATAGTAAACTGCAGGAGCGTCTATAGAAAGGTCCCAGAACTGCTCTCATTAATAAACGGTCACAACGCCCATATAGTACTAGGGACAGAAAGTTGGCTGAAACCAGACGTAAACAGTAATGAAATCCTTAACTCAGATTGGAATGTATACCGCAGAGACAGGCTGAACAGTGAAGGGGGAGGCTTGTTTATAGCGAAAAGAAGTGCAATAGTATCGAAGGAAATTAACGGAGATCCGAAATGTGAAATGATTTGGGTGAAGGTCACGGTTAAAGCAGGCTCAGACATGGTAATTGCATGTCTCTATAGGCCCCCTGGCTCAGCAGCTGTTGTGGCTGAGCACCTGAAGGATAATTTGGAAAATATTTCGAGTAGATTTCCCCACCATGTTATAGTTCTGGGTGGAGATTTTAATTTGCCGGATATAGACTGGGAGACTCAAACGTTCATAACGGGTGGCAGGGACAAAGAATCCAGTGAAATTTTTTTAAGTGCTTTATCTGAAAACTACCTTGAGCAGTTAAACAGAGAACCGACTCGTGGCGATAACATATTAGACCTTATGGTGACAAACATACCCGAACTATTTCAAAAAGTTAACGCAGAACAGGGAATCAGCGATCATAAAGCGGTTACGGCATCGATGATTTCAGCCTTAAATAGGAATATTAAAAAGGGTAGGAAGATTTTTCTGTTTAGAAAAAGTGAAAAAAGCAGATTTCAGAGTACCTGTTGGCTCAACACAAAAGTTTTGTCTCAAGTACAGATTGTGTTGAGGATCAGTGGACAAAGTTCAAAACCGCCGTACATAATGCGTTAGATGAGTATGTGCCAAGCAAGATCGTAAGAAATGGAAAAGAGCCACCGTGGTACAACAACAGAGTTAGAAAACTGCTGCGGAAGCAAAGGGAACTTCACAGCAAACATAAACATAGCCAAAGCCTTGCAGACAAACAAAAATTACGCGAAGCGAAATGTAGTGTGAGGAGGGCTATGCGAGAGGCGTTCAATGAATTCGAAAGTAAAGTTCTATGTACTGACTTGGCAGAAAATCCTAAGAAATTTTGGTCTTATGTCAAAGCGGTAGGTGGATCAAAACAAAATGTCCAGACACTCTGTGACCAAAATGTTACTGAAACAGAGGATGACAGACTAAAGGGCCGAAATACTAAATGTCTTTTTCCAAAGTTGTTTCACAGAGGAAGATTGCACTGTAGTTCCTTCTCTAGATTGTCCCACAGATGACAAAATGGTAGATATCGAAATAGACGACAGAGGGATAGAGAAACAATTAAAATTGCTCAAAAGAGGAAAGGCCTCTGGACCTGATGGGATACCATTTCAATTTTACACAGAGTACGCGAAGGAACTTGCCCCCCTTTTTGCAGCGGTGTACCGTAGGTCTCTAGAAGAGCGTAGCGTTCCAAAGGATTGGAAAAGGGCACAGGTCATCCCCGATTTCAAGAAGGGACGTCGAACAGATGTGCAGAACTATAGACCTATATCTCTAACGTCGATAAGTTGTAGAATTATGGAACACGAATTGTGTTCGAGTATAATGGCTTTTCTGGAGACTAGAAATCTACTCTGTAGTAATCAGCATGGGTTTCGAAAAAGACGGTCATGTGAAACCCAGCTCGCGCTATTCGTCCACGAGACTCAGAGGGCCGTAGACACGGGTTCACAGGTAGATGCCGTGTTTCTTGACTTCCGCAAGGCGTTCGATACAGTTCCCCACAGTCGTTTAATGAACAAAGTAAGAGCATATGGACTATCAGACCAATTGTGTGATTGGATTGAGGAGTTCCTAGATAACAGGACGCAGCATGCTATTCTCAATGGAGAGAAGTCTTCCGAAGTAAGAGTGATTTCAGGTGTGCCGCAGGGGAGTGTCATAGGACCGTTGCTATTCACAATATACATAAATGACCTGGTGGATGACATCGGAAGTTCACTGAGGCTTTTTGCAGATGATGCTGTGGTGTATCGAGAGGTTGTAACAATGGAAAATTGTACTGAAATGCAGGAGGATCTCCAGCGAATTGACGCATGGTGCAGGGAATGGCAATTGAATCTTAGACAAGTGTAATGTGCTGCGAATACACAGAAAGATAGATCCTTTATCATTTAGCTACAAAATAGCAGGTCAGTAACTGGAAGCAGTTAATACCATAAATTATCTGGGACTACGCATTAGGAGTGATTTAAAATGGAATGATCATATAATGTTGATCGTCGGTAAAGCAGATGCCAGACTGAGATTCATTGGAAAAATCCTAAGGAAATGCAATCCGAAAACAAAGGAAGTAGGTTACAGTACGCTTGTTTGCCCACTGCTTGAATACTGCTCAGCAGTGTGTGATCCGTACCAGATAGGGTTGATACAAGACATAGAGAAGATCCAACAGAGAACAGCGCGCTTCGTTACAGGATCATTTAGTAATCGCAAAAGCGTTACGGAGATGTTAGATGAACTCCAGTGGAAGACTCTGCAGGAGAGAAGCTCATTAGCTCGCTACGGGCTTTTGTCAAAGTTTCGAGAACATACCTTCACCGAAGAGTCAAGCAGTATATTGCTCCCTCCTACGTATATCTCACGAAGAGACCATGAGGATAAAATCAGAGAGATTAGAGCCCACACAGAGGCATACCGACAATCCTTCTTTCCACGAGCAATACGAGACTGGAATAGAAGGGAGAACCGATAGAGGTACTGAAGGTACCCTCCGCCACACACCGTCAGGTGGCTTGCGGAGAATGGATGTAGATGTAGATGTAGTGTAGACCAAGAAGGGAACACCAGGAAGCCTCAGCTGCAGTCGGTGGCGGTCAGAGCGGGCGCGGACGGAATAGGGAACGTCCAGAGCGGCAGGGGAGCGCCACTCGCGGGCGCGGACCGAGAAGGGAACACCAGGAGGCCACGACGCAGTTGGAGACGGCCAGAGTGGGAGCGGGCGGAATAGGGAACACCTAGAGCGGCAGGATAGCGCGACTCGCGGGCGCGGACCGACTAGGGAACGGCAAACAGAACACCAGGCACCGGGCAGGCATAAATATGCGACCCGGTCCAGCAAGCAGCCAGGAGGCAGCAGCAACACATTCGCGCTAGAGATGTCGAAGCGAGCGGAGCTACGTACTGCGAAGGGTGTGGCAGATCGCCGTCCGGCGGAGCTTGCTACGTCGGCGGCCTCATCTGGCCCCCCAATTATGACGGACCACGCAACGAATGAGGACATGATGGATATCGCTATGGATGCGCTTGCAGTTCCGCTTCCGGAGTCGGAAGAAGACGAGCCGTCTGCCGCACCACCACCTCGGCGGCAAACTGGCAAAAGCAGAAGAGAAGAAGATACAGCCCATACCGGCGGGCGCAGTTCACCGGCAGAGAAGCGATCGAAACAAACGCCCGCTGACGATGCTGACGGCTTCACTCGCCCGAAGCGCCGCCATACAGCGCGACGAAAGGTGCTGTCCACCCACGAGCCGGCATCCACCGCCAACACTTTTGCAGCCCTTGAGGATGCCCCAGAGGAACCACCGCGCCCTTCCACGGCACCAAGGAGGGATGCACCACTACCGCCGATCGTTCTGAAATATGAAGGCACCTTCAGGCAGCTGCAACAGCTTCTCAATAGCTGGACGACGGCAGTCTACAATGTGAAGGTCGCCGGAAGAGACATGTACAAGATTACGCTGCGCTCAGCAGACGACTACCGACGTGTGACGCAGGAGGCGTCTGACAGGGCGATCCCTTTCTTCACTCACGCCTCCACCCCGGACCGCGTCCTGAAGATTGTCATCCGACATCTGCCCTTCAACATGGAACCGGATCACATCAAAGAAGAACTCGAAGAGCTCGACTTCAGTGTCAGAACTGTGGTCAAGATGAAGCAGCCCAAATCACGTGACTACATGCCCCTGTTCCTCGTCATCGCAACAGATACAATCGAGAACAGGAAGCTCTACCAGCTCACCCGACTCGCCAACGTCTCGGTGACCACAGAAGACTTGCGCGCCAAGAGAGGCCCTGTTCAGTGCTACCGGTGCCAGGGCATCAACCATGTCGCCCGGCATTGCTCCATGCCTGAAAAGTGAGTGAAATGCGCCGGTGCACACCCAGCGAAGAACTGCCCCATCACACGGAAGCAGCAGCCAACGTGCGCTCTCTGTGGAGGCCCTCACGTCGCCAGCTACCGCGGCTGTGACGCTTGGAGGCGCGCCAGTGCTCGACAGCGAGGCCAGCCGACTGCCGCAAAACAGAAGAAGTCTGCCAAGACTGATCCTACAATATCTCACGCAACGGTTGTCGCCAGAGGACTGGCGCCCCGCCGACCCAACAGCGACGACGCCGTCCATGAAGACCTACAAGCACGTCGCCGCAATGAAGACTCACCAACCCGCGATCTTCTTGAAGTCGCAGAGGCACGACATCCACTACCAAACTGCGCCACTTCACCTGTGCAGAATTTGTCGGACCCGGAACCGGGCCCCTCCTCTGCTGCCCAACCCGCGACGTCTGCTGCACGCCCCCAACGCCGCGGAGGCCGGCGCAAGACTGGGGGTCGCACAACCACCGCCCCAGAAGAAGCCACGTACAATGGCGAAGAGGTGGCCACTTCCATCGGCGCCAGAGAAGATACGGCTCCCGCCGCCTCCGCCACGGACATCGCAAGTTTGATTACTCAACTCACCGCCCTCGTGGCGAGCACTACAAAACTGCTAGATGTCCTCACGCAGCACCTGACCGCTGCACAGAAGATTGCCGCTCCGGCAGCCACCAGACGCTCCTACACTACTCATTATGTGAAGTGTTAGAGGACTCACGGTCGTCGCGTGGAACACTCTCTGTCTACGCACACAAGCTGGCGAATTTCGTCAATTCCTTCGTGATGAAGCTGTGGACATCTGTCTGCTCAGCGAAACCCGCCTCAAACCAGGCATTGCAGTCAAAGCGCCGAACTACTCCTGTTACCGTGCTGACAGGCCAACTGCCGGTGGAGGTTTGGCCATCTATATACGGAATGGCATCCGTCACCACCAGATTCAGCTGCCGCCGCTCGTGACACTGGAGGTGACCGGAGTTGTCGCGCACACGTCAGCGGGAGCTATAACCTTCATTGCCATCTACAAACCGCCGTCGCATCCATGGGTCGATGCGGACTTAGAATCTCTTCTCTCCATCGGAGGCAAGCTGTTCATCGCTGGAGATTATAACTCCAAGCACGTCGCTTGGCATTCACGACTAACCAACAGTGACGGACGCCGCGTCTTACGAATCGTGGATCGAAATGACGATGTGGTAGTGGGTCCCTACGATCCCACCATCTTCCCCGCTAATGGACAACCGGACATCGTCGACTTCGCGGTCGTGAAGGGCATTCCGCACCGGATCCTCGCATCGACACGGAAAGTCCTCTCCTCTGACCTTGTGCCAGTTGTTTTCGACGTCGACCTCGACCCACTGCAGCTACCCAGGCGTGGAGTGTCACTCTCTGGAGTCAACTGGGATCACTTTCGCAACAACCTGACCGAGTCCCTCGCAGGGATGCCACCTGTTGACGACGCTGAAGCTGAAGATTCACTTCTCCACTTCACAGACGCCACCCTCGGCGCAGTCAAAGAAGCGACTCCGCCCAGACGCGAGCGCCAGGACCAATCTCGACAGCTGCCCCCCGATCTCCTTGCAAAAATTGTAGCGAAGAACAGAGTGTACCGCGAATGGCAGCGTACACGGAACCCCGCCACCAAACGGCAACTCAACCGTATGCGGCGCGAAATCACGGTGGCCGTGGACAACCACCGCAACCAGGAGTGGGCAAATCGTGTGGCGACTCTTCAGCTTGTCGACGGGTCTGCCTGGAGGACCACGAAACACTTCCTACGGCGAACGCAGCGTATGCCGCCTCTCCGAACTGCAAACGGAATTGTCTGTGAACCAAACGCGAAGGCTGACGCCCTCGCCGATATTTTTGAAGAGAACTTCCAGCCTGTAGAGGATCCTCTGGCCGCAGAACATGAAGAGATGGTTGCCGACCGGCTCCCTCGCTATCTGGAAACGGAGGGCGATGATTACATCGAGGCCACTACACCTGAAGAAGTCTCGACGGCTCTGCGGGCTCTCAATCCAAAGAGAGCTGCAGGCCCTGACGACGTCTCCACTGCCATGCTGAAACAACTGCCTGAGGATGCCTCCACTCACCTGGCTGCAATCTTCAACAAGATCTTTCGCACAGGTCACTTTCCCCTGCAGTGGAAACACGCTGAGATTGTGGCTGTTCCTAAGATGGGAAAAGATCTCCGGCAGCCGAAGAGCTACCGCCCGATTAGTCTGCTGCCTGCTATCTCGAAAGTTTTTGAGCGCGTCTACCTGAAGAGATTACAGCAACACGTCACCGCCGACGCTTTACTCCCAGATGTCCAGTTCGGATTCCGTAAGGGCCACTCTACGGAGCACCAACTTCTCCGACTCGTGGAAGAAGCCTTCGATTCCCTGGAGAGGCGCGAATACTTCGGCGCAGTCTTCCTTGATGTCTCGCGCGCTTTTGACAGCGTCTGGCACGATGGGCAGCTACTCAAACTCCTCGAAATGGGGGTCCCTGGATCCCATATCCGTCTGCTAAAGTCATACCTCGATGGGCGGACTTTTCATGTCCGTGCAGAAACTGGCTTGTCAACAGTCCGTCCCATCAGAGCAGGCGTGCCACAAGGGTCGGTTTTGGGGCCGATTCTGTACACGCTGTACACGGCTGACACGCCAACGGTCCCTCGTGTGCACCTTGCACTTTACGCTGATGATACTGCGCTCTATTCACGAAGCATGAGTGCAGCCACACTTCGCCAGAGGTTACAGCACGCCGTCGACACCCTCGCTGCTTGGGCCATCAAGTGGAAGCTGCAGTTTAACGGAGCTAAGACGCAATTTTTCATTGCAACCCGTCGTGTCATCCCCGCCGCTCTGCCCCCAATCATCGTTGGAGGCAGTCCTGTCAACTGGCGACCGACTGCGCAGTATCTTGGGGTCACCCTAGATCGCCGCCTCACCTGGGGCCCACATGTGAAGAGCGTCGTACACAAAGCAAGGGGTCGACTACTTCAGCTCTACCCCCTGCTCAACCCGACGTCGACTCTTCCTCCGCGACTGGGCGTTACGTTGTACAGGGCGCTAATCCGCCCTGTCTTCGATTACGCGGCCGTCGTCTGGGGGAACGCAGCTGACGAACACCTGAAGAAACTACAATCCCTGCAGAACAGGGCTCTGCGCCTCGCGCTGCACTTGCAGAGGGACTTCCCATCCGGACCGCTGCACGACCTCGCTGAGGTCCGCAAGGTTAAGGCACACATCCGGACGGTTGCCCGTCGCTTCTACGCAAAGGCGCGGCAGTCAGAAAATCGGAACATACGCACCCTGGGGTAGAAGACCCAGCGCAATGCCAACACACGCTGGCCCCAGCTCCTTACAGCATAGGCTGTAACTGAAGAAGTAAACAGAGTTGACAAAACCGAGAAGCCAATCACCTCTAGAAGACGCACCACCAGAATTAAATAGGAGGCAAAACATGAATATGTTGTGAACTCCGCATTAGTCGAAGACTGAAGAATCTTCGCGAAGAAGCCACGCTGGCAAGCAGCCAGTCTCAACGAACACCTGATGAAGACGTCAAGTAATGACGTCGAAATATCGTGTTTGGAAGACGCTGATATACGGCACAAAACCCGATTTCCACGAGATGTCATCAAATCGCCGAAAAAGTCTAAGAAATTACAGTCTAATACTTTCTTGGAATATTTCTCGATTAACTAAGTTATTCCGAGCAATGAGGAAAAGCCGCGCTTCTTCCATGGTCCATCACCTGATACTAATAATGCATTCATTCCTGACCCGTCTGTCCGTTAAGTTCGACTTCCTCAGGTACTGCTCTTGTCCAAAAGACCTCAAATACAGCCTTCGCAGCAACGTACACATTTTCCAGGCAATTGTAGTACAGAGTAATAGAGAAGCCAACTGACACATCCATGAGCCAACAAAATAAGTTCACGGCGCGCATACCTTGTCCTAACAGGCGCATAACGAACGTAAGGCGACGATTAATTTCAAACGACTGGTTCACCGTCGGAATTGATTTGACATGACGTACGGAACACTTGCATCGTATAGTCAGCTTGAAAGCAAGGGCTCGTTCACTGGTCCGGGTGAATTTGACGTCACCGTTGCCAGTCTTGCACTTTACTATTGTTGATAAAAAGTTGAAGACTGCCAAAAAGTCCAGCATCACGTAGGAAAATCCAAGATCAATCTCGATGTCATCGTAGTCAGTAAAATTTCAGCTTTTTCGCGGATGTGCTCGTGAACGTAGTCTCGTGCTCGTCCGTGTGCTGGTTCCCTTTGAACTTCCTCGGCCTCTCGATCGAGCGACGATCTCTCCCGGGTTTTCGTGGCATTTTCGTCGCACTTGTCACACGTGTGCCTGTTTACATGCAGGGAACACTGACTAAACTGATCCAAGAAGCGAATCTTACGTAGTAGTCTATACTTATTTATTTTTATTTTTTTGCACGTCAAGTTCCATTGGACCAAACTGAGGAGCAAATCACCAAGGTCATTGAACGTGTCAGTACATGAAATTACAACATAAAAGTAATAACAGATAAAAATAAATGTTCATGAACCTGAAAAAAGTCAGTCCACAAGTTAAAGTAAACGCTATCAGCAATACAATAAGAATCAGCTTCATTTTTCAAGGAACTCCTTGACAGAATAGGAGTGACCCATGAGGAAACTCTTCAGTTTCGATTTGAAAGCGCGTGGATTGCTGCTAAGATTTTTGAATTCGAGTGGCAGCTTATTGAAAAGTGGACGCAGCAGTACACTGTACACCTTTTTGCACAAGAGTTGAGGAAGTCCGATCCAAATGCACGTTTGATTTCTGCCGAGCATTAACCAAGTGAAAGCTGCTTATTCTTGGTAACACGAAACGGCAATAAGGAATATACATATCGAGAGGCGAATGTCAAAATACCCAGGCTCGTCAACAGAGGACGACAAGAGGTTCGTGAACTCACACCACATATTGCCCGAACCGTCCGTTTCTGAGCCAAAAATATCCTTTTCGAATGGGAAGAGTTACCCCAAGCGACATAAGCGAATGAAACTGAGCAAAGTAGACTAATTTTCGTGTTGAAGTATCACTCACTTTTGATACTGTTCAAATAGTAAAAATGGCAGTATTAAGTCTTTGATCAAGATCCTGAACGTGGGCTTTCCACGACAGCTTACTGTCTATTTGAACACCTAGAAATTTCAACTGTTCAGTTTCACTAATCATATGCCCGTTCTGTGAAATTAAAACGCCAGGTTTTGTTGAATTGGGTGTTAGAAACTGTAAAAACTGAGTGTTACTATGATTTATCGTTAGTTTGTTTTCCACAGGCCATGAGCTGAGGTCATCTGCTGCACTATTTGAAAGCGAGCCAATGTCGCACACAACATCCTTTACTACCAAGCTAGTGTCATCAGTAAACAGAAGTATTTTATAGTTACCCGTAATACTAGAGGGCATATCATTTATACAAATAAGGAACAGGAGCGGCCCCAACACTGATCCCTGGGGCACCCCCCCCCCCACCCCCACACTTGACAGTACCCCACTCAGGTCGCACATCACAGCCGTTATCAACATTGTGAATAATGACCTTTTGCTGCCTGTTGCTAAAGTAAGAGGTGACCAATTGTGAGCTACTCCCCGTATTCCGTAATGGTCCAACTTCTGGAGCAATATTTTGTGATCAACACAATCAAATGCCTTAGTTACATCAAAAAACACACCTAGCGTTTGAAACTTTTTGTTTAGCCCATCCACTACTACGTTTTCAGTATTTACCGAAGTAAATGAAGTAGACACGCAGCGCCATCTGGCGATCCCTCGAGTCAGTTTTAGTCATGGGTAAGCACACAGAATAATTTTTCGCGGCTACAGAGTCGAAATTCCCGAAAACAACTGTTGCGTGAAAAAGGCCGATTTCAGGCAGGTGCATTTTTTTTGTTCAACCCCGAATAACAAACATTTCCGTTCCGTATTCGGAAAAACTGCTTCAGAGGTGGATTCTAAACATTTTTATGGATCCAAAAATGCAATTTTAAAAAATCGATTTTTTGAACAAAAGATAGTAAACCTCTTCTTAACAGGTATCAAGCCCACGTGTCTGGAGGTAGAAAAGGTGGGAGATCATCCCCGAGTTAGACGACGAGAGCCCCACTCCATCCCACCGACCGTCGTAATTTCTATTAAGCTGCCATAAGAATTCAAAAATCTTAGAAGTAACACAAGCAGTTTAAAGTCTAAACTGATGAGTTTTCTCATGGCTCACTCCTTCTATTCTATCGAAAAACTCTTGGCAACATTAAAAAATTAAGCTAATTCCTATGTTACGTTGTTCATCACGTTTATTTAAACTCATGGCTTGTTATCCGCGTACAGTTCATGTAGTTTCATTTTGTCTCTTATTACTCTTCTGTTATAATTTCGTTACATGGCCATGGAGACATGCTCCTCAATTTGGTCCTAGGGAATATGACATATAAAATAAAAAATTAAAAAAATATATGAGTGATATAGAAACATATCATCTCAATAAAATATAGTAAATGTATATAATGTCTTCTTTACACTTATAAAATTACCTGTTATTTAGCACTGTAACACAATTGTAAGTAGTGGAGTCTATAACTGAACTAATGTAAGCCGCGCGGGATTAGCCGAGCGGTCTAGGGCGCTGCAGTCAGGGACTGTGCGGCTGGTCCTGGCGGAGGTTCGAGTCCTCCCTCGGGCATGGGTGTGTGTGTTTGTCCTTAGGATAATTTAGGTTAAGTAGTGTGTACGCTTAGGGACTGATGACCCTAGCAGTTAAGTCCCATAAGATTTCACACACATTTTAGCGTTTGAACTAAAGTAATGTATATTTCCTCATTTACAAAGAAAGTGAGAGACGTACTTGGGGAATAAAATTTAGATGCGTGTGATATGTGAATATGTCGTGCATGCATTTACAAAATATGGAAATGTAGGGCATACAGTAATTATATATTAAATGATATTTACAAAACACGGTTTTCTATTCGGTGGTATACAGTTCTCAGTGGAGTACACGTCTGTAAATATTGTTGTTTCGCATTAGTGTACAAAACACAATACTGCATCAAGTAACTGAGACGTATGTGGTAAAACTAAATGGTCTGTCATAAAGGATTGGAAATGCCTTGTGGCTAGGGCCTCCCGTCGGGTAGACCGTTCGCCTGGTGCCAGACTTTCGAGTTGACGCCACTTCGGCGACTTGGGTGTCGGTGGGGATGAAATGATGTTGATAAAGACAGCACAACACCCACAACACACACAACACCCCAGTCTCCGACCCAGACGGGAATAGAACCCGGTCCGTTATGTATGACATTCCACCACGCTGACGACTCAGCTACCAGGGGCGGACCATAAAGAATTAATGAAATCATTCGTAAATATGTGAAGCAGCTTCTATTGCCATCTTAGTATACCATGGTACTTTACATGAACTGTAGCTAAATTATAAATGATAGCAGCCGATACGAAAGGTAAGTCATCAATAAAACATAAATCACGTTAGTGCAGCGTTATTGATGATAAAATTAAAATAATTAGCGGACATAACATTCAGATGCTACCGTTATGGGCGTAAACGGAACCTATTCTTGCTTGTAAGACAAAGTTATGGTCCAATATATCCTACAGGAGGTGAAAAACCTAATCTACATTTCATGCAAGGTAACTTACTTTTTCCTTCGATATTCAGTTCCGCCCTTAGTGATGTTTTACAAAAATTGCAACATACGTGTCGTGCATTTAACATTGGAACTTCCTTAAACATCAGTAGCAGCCAGGGGAAGATTTTATACAATCCTACTATTACTTTTCAATTTATTCGTCGCTGATAGTCACAGACTAGGTAGACACTAATGTTGACACCATAATCTCTGAGGTAATATTGTTACGGGTTGAACAATGAGCTAAAAACAGAGAAGAGTAGAAGCATCACTGAATACTAACATAGAGCCTATTTCCTATATGTTGAGGACAATGTGAACTCATCGAGTTTTGTCAAAGAGGGACAAAATCACTGACTCCAGGATCGCCTTCCTGTTAACATTGGCTTCATTTTGAAGTCCGAGACATTGCCCCTGTTTGAGACAACTCGAAATACAATGTGTCACAAGACAATGCCCGGCCACATGGTTACGTCTACATCTGTTGCCTGTACGTCAGTGGCGCTATTTCCATCAAATACACTCCTGGAAATGGAAAAAAGAACACATTGACACCGGTGTGTCAGACCCACCATACTTGCTCCGGACACTGCGAGAGGGCTGTACAAGCAATGATCACACGCACGGCACAGCGGACACACCAGGAACCGCGGTGTTGGCCGTCGAATGGCGCTAGCTGCGCAGCATTTGTGCACCGCCGCCGTCAGTGTCAGCCAGTTTGCCGTGACATACGGAGCTCCATCGCAGTCTTTAACACTGGTAGCATGCCGCGACAGCGTGGACGTGAACCGTATGTGCAGTTGACGGACTTTGAGCGAGGGCGTATAGTGGGCATGCGGGAGGCCGGGTGGACGTACCGCCGAATTCCTCAACACGTGGGGCGTGAGGTCTCCACAGTACATCGATGTTGTCGCCAGTGGTCGGCGGAAGGTGCACGTGCCCGTCGACCTGGGACCGGACCGCAGCGACGCACGGATGCACGCCGAGACCGTAGGATCTTACGCAGTGCCGTAGGGGACCGCACCGCCACTTCCCAGCAAATTAGGGACACTGTTGCTCCTGGTGTATCGGCGTGGACCATTCGCAACCGTCTCCATGAAGCTGGGCTACGGTCCCGCACACCGTTAGGCCGTCTTCCGCTCACGCCCCAACATCGTGCAGCCCGCCTCCAGTGGTGTCGCGACAGGCGTGAATGGAGGGACGAATGGAGACGTGTCGTCTTCAGCGATGAGAGTCGCTTCTGCCTTGGTGCCAATGATGGTCGTATGCGTGTTTGGCGCCGTGCAGGTGAACGCCACAATCAGGACTGCCTACGACCGAGGCACACAGGGCCAACACCCGGCATCATGGTGTGGGGAGCGGTCTCCTACACTGGCCGTACACCACTGGTGATCGTCGAGGGGACACTGAATAGTGCACGGTACATCCAAACCGTCATCGAACCCATCGTTCTACCATTCCTAGACCGGCAAGGGAACTTGCTGTTCCAACAGGACAATGCACGTCCGCATGTATCCCGTGCCACCCAACGTGCTCTAGAAGGTGTAAGTCAACTACCCTGGCCAGCAAGATCTCCGGATCTGTCCCCCATTGAGCATGTTTGGGACTGGATGAAGCGTCGTCTCACGCGGTCTGCACGTCCAGCACGAACGCTGGTCCAACTGAGGCGCCAGGTGGAAATGGCATGGCAAGCCGTTCCACAGGACTACATCCAGCATCTCTACGATCGTCTCCATGGGAGAATAGCAGCGTGCATTGCTGCGAAAGGTGGATATACACTGTACTAGTGCCGACATTGTGCATGCTCTGTTGCCTGTGTCTATGTGCCTGTGGTTCTGTCAGTGTGATCATGTGATGTATCTGACCCCAGGAATGTGTCAATAAAGTTTTCCCTTCCTGGGACAATGAATTCACGGTGTTCTTATTTCAATTTCCAGGAGTGTAATTTTGCGATGTAATTGGTCGGCATCTTGTTCTTCACGGTTCTCTAGCCACCACTGTTCATTTTCTGTTGCCTCAGATACTGACTGTGTGGAAAGAGATTTTTCGAGGATGTATTTCAAAGACACTAAGTTTACAGGCTGCGTTATTTAGTGCATGCAGTTGCAGCACTTAAGGGAATGGAGGGGCTTGTAATAATCTACACTTAGCTCATAGATCTGCAGTACCTCAGATGGCGAAAGACGACTATGATTATATACGAGATAATGCGCCTCAGGAATTTTCGAGGCAGTGATCAGTTAAAATTGGCACTAACGTGTAATTAACACTTTCAGCTGGTTTCTCTTGTTGTGAGAGCCTCATCTGGAACTTGCAGATAATCTTGGCTTGAGGTCTTGCTCATCTTGTGAATAGTACTATGGCTTCTTAAATAGCCTGGGGAAATGAAAATCTGTAACATCCTGCCTGAGCCGTAGGCCTGCAGATAATTGTGAATATTCCCACCACTGCAAGAAACCAGCATCGTTAACGAGGTTGCTTTTCCTAATGTTATTCACACAAGGAAATGCGACGGTGCTGTATGCGCTGTATGTACTGCTCTGAATTTCTATACTTAGAGTGTTTTTACGATTGTATATAACCATGGGGAGTGCACTGGTTCTCTCGAAGAAAGAAAAAAATCGGAATACTAGAATTTCATAGTTTTCACGCAAGGTTGTATAAGGTTTGTGATGTCAGCAATTCCACTGCATTTCTCGATGTCACAAAAAATAAAATGTCATTGATGTCACACGATTACGCGACAACAAAAGGGAAAAAGAAATACAAAATACACTCCTGGAAATTGAAATAAGAACACCGTGAATTCATTGTCCCAGGAAGGGGAAACTTTATTGACACATTCCTGGGGTCAGATACATCACATGATCACACTGACAGAACCACAGGCACATAGACACAGGCAACAGAGCATGCACAATGTCGGCACTAGTACAATGTATATCCACCTTTCGCAGCAATGCACGCTGCTATTCTCCCATGGAGACGATCGTAGAGATGCTGGATGTAGTCCTGTGGAACGGCTTGCCATGCCATTTCCACCTGGCGCCTCAGTTGGACCAGCGTTCGTGCTGGACGTGCAGACCGCGTGAGACGACGCTTCATCCAGTCCCAAACATGCTCAATGGGGGACAGATCCGGAGATCTTGCTGGCCAGGGTAGTTGACTTACACCTTCTAGAGCACGTTGGGTGGCACGGGATACATGCGGACGTGCATTGTCCTGTTGGTCTAAGAATGGTAGAACGATGGGTTCGATGACTGTTTGGATGTACCGTGCACTATTCAGTGTCCCCTCGACGATCACCAGTGGTGTACGGCCAGTGTAGGAGATCGCTCCCCACACCATGATGCCGGGTGTTGGCCCTGTGTGCCTCGGTCGTATGCAGTCCTGATTGTGGCGCTCACCTGCACGGCGCTAAACACGCATACGACCATCATTGGCACCAAGGCAGAAGCGACTCTCATCGCTGAAGACGACACGTCTCCATTCGTCCCTCCATTCACGCCTGTCGCGACACCACTGGAGGCGGGCTGTACGATGTTGGGGCGTGAGCGGAAGACGGCGTAACGGTGTGCGGGACCGTAGCCCAGCTTCATGGAGACGGTTGCGATGTGGTCCTCGCCGATACCCCAGGAGCAACAGTGTCCCTAATTTGCTGGGAAGTGGCGGTGCGGTCCCCTACGGCACTGCGTAGGATCCTACGGTCTTGGCGTGCATCCGTGCGTCGCAGCGGTCCGGTCCCAGGTCGACGGGCACGTGCACCTTCCGCCGACCACTGGCGACAACATCGATGTACTGTGGAGACCTCACGCCCCACGTGTTGAGGAATTCGGCGGTACGTCCACCCGGCCTCCCGCATGCCCACTATACGCCCTCGCTCAAAGTCCGTCAACTGCACATACGGTTCACGTCCACGCTGTCGCGGCATGCTACCAGTGTTAAAGACTGCGATGGAGCTCCGTATGCCACGGCAAACTGGCTGACACTGACGGCGGCGGTGCACAAATGCTGCGCAGCTAGCGCCATTCGACGGCCAACACCGCGGTTCCTGGTGTGTCCGCTGTGCCGTGCGTGTGATCATTGCTTGTACAGCCCTCTCGCAGTGTCCGGAGCAAGTATGGTGGGTCTGACACACCGGTGTCAATGTGTTCTTTTTTCCATTTCCAGGAATGTAAGATTGGATTTGAAGACGGACCAGAAAATTCGGAACTGTGCGCAGAGCGACTGCTTTGGCGACGCGCTTGGTTTTGTGCTGCGGTCGTAACCGATTAAGCATCATAATTTTCTCGTAAAGTATGGTGTTTACACCTATGATGAAATAAATATCCCTATATTTTTTGCCTTAATTGAAAAAGCGAAGTTTCGGCTGTGTCAGAGAGCGCCCTAAGGCTGGTTTCCCTTGTGAGTTAAGACCATTTACAGAATGAATGTGAAAATAGTAACTCTAAATATTTGGCTGCTTAGAAGAAATAGCCTTCAAGAGTAGAACTGCGACACCAACTCCAGTCGTAGGTAACGAAATATAAGTAAATAAAAGTATGCTGGTGTCGTGGAACTGCTACACTACTGGCCATTAGAAATGCTACACTACGAAGATGACGTGCTACAGACGCGAAATTTAACCGACAGGAAGAAGATGCTGTGACATGCAAATGATTAGCTTCTCAGAACATTCACACAAGGTTGGCGCCGGTGGCGACACCTGAAACATGCTGACATGAGGAAAGTTTCCAACCGATTTCTCATACACAAACAGCAGTTGACCGGCGTTGCCTGGGGAAACGTTGTTGTGATGCCTCGTGTAAGGAGGAGAAATGCGTACCATCACGTTTCCGACTTTGATAAAGGTTGGATTGTAGCCTATCGCGACTGCAGTCTATCGTATCGCGACATTGCTTCTCGCGTTGGTCGAGATCCAATGACTGTTAGCAGAATATGGAATCGGTGGGTTCAGGAGGGTAATACGGAACGCCGTGCTGGATCCCAACGGCCTCGTATCACTAGCACTCGAGATGACAGGCATCTTATCCGCATGGCTGTAACGGATCGTGCAGCCGCGTCTCGATCCCTAAGTCAACAGATGGGGACGTTTGCAAGACAACAACCATCTGCACGAACAGTTCAACGACGTTTGCTGCAGCATGAACTATCAGCTCGGAGACCATGCCCGCGGTTACCCTTGACGCTGCATCACAGACAGGAGCGCCTGCGATGGTGTACTCAACGACGAACCTGGGTGCTCGAATGGCAAAACGTCATTTTTTCGTATGAATCCAGGTTCTGTTTACAGCATCATGACGGTCGCATCTGTGTTTGGCGACATCGCGGTGAACGCACATTGGAAGCGTGTATTCGTCATCGTCATACTGGCGTATCACCCGGCGTGATTCTATGGGGTGCCATTGGTTACACGTCTCGGTCACCTCTTGTTCGCACTGGCGGCACTTTGAAGAGTGGACGTTTTATTTCAGATGTGTTACGACCCGTGGCTCTGTCCTTCATTGGATCCCTGCGAAACCCTACATTTCAGCAGGATAATGTACGACGGCATGTTGGAGGTCCTGCACGGGCCTTTCTGGATACAGAAAATGTTCACCTGCTGCCCTGGTCAGCACATTCTCCAGATCTCTCACCAATTGAAAACGTCTGATCAATGGTAGCCGAGCAACTGGCTCTTCACAATACGCCAGTCACTACTCTTGATGAACAGTGGTATCGTCTTGAAGCTGCACGGGCAGCTGTACCTGTGCACGCCACCGATGCTCTGTTTGACTCAATGCCCAGGCGTATCAAGGCCGTTATTACGGCCACAGGTGGTTGTTCTGGGTACTGATTTTTCAGGATCTGTGCACCCAAATTGCGTGAAACTGTATTCACATGTCAGTTCTAGTATAATAAGTTTGTCTAATGAATACCCATTTATCATCTGCATTTCTACGTAATATATCAATTTTAATGGCCAGTAGTGTATTTCCAGAAAAATAATCTAAAACTTCCAGTGTAGATGAACTGGCTAGTTGTACAAAGAAAAGTTGTATTTAAGAACTGGCCGGCCGTGGTGGCCGAGTGGTTCTAGGCGCTACAGTCTGGGCCCGCGCGACCGTTACGGTCGCAGGTTCGAATCCTGCCTCGGGTATGGATGTGTGTGATGTCCTTAAGTTAGTTAGGTTTAAGTAGTTCTAAGTTCTAGGGGACTGATGACCTCAGAAGATAAGTCCCATAGTGCTCAGAGCCATTTGAACCATTTAAGAAATTACGATCAAATTTTGTGTCATGGGACTGTTGGTGGTCATCTTGAGAAGTTGCTATGAGCGTTAGTTGTTGCTGCTCGGTGTATGTTGGTTATGTCCATACAAATCAAAATTTTGCTTCTGACCGTTAGTAACTTACAACAAAGATATCACCTTTGTATCCTCAACTACCTGCAAAATTGTGACATTAAATATTTTGACAACCCGTATAGATGTATATCGCTACATGTTAAAAAAGAAAAGTGCTAAAGTACAGCATACTGGAGACTGAGACGTGGAGTATATTCGTGACTTCGTCATTGTGAATATTTTTCTATGCCTGTTCGTTTTTATACAAGTTTCGAAATAGACGGAATTAGCTATTAATGCAGAACAGGCTGAAAGTAGTTGTTGTTGTAATCGTACTTCCCTCACACCACACCTACAGCTTTGCGTTCTGAAATTACCAGCACCCTGACAGTGTCTCTATCTGCATATTTTGTTCATTGCTGTGGCCAGTCACGGACAACTCATACATGCCGAAAGAATTAATTAAAGCTTCGCTAAAGCGCAAAAAAGAAGGAACGCTCGCATGCACAGAGATCGAATTAAATGTACTTGCATATCTCCATTTAATTAATACAATCATCGAATGGATTGCATTCATTCTTTGAACTCCATTACTGCATTCGATTTAAATTCAAATGGATGTAGCTTTTTATTTTGTGGGACAACGTCAATCTGATCAGTATCTCGTCCGGTTCGTTTCAGTTTTAAATTTTGTAATATGGCAAAGTCAGCATCACAATTTTATTGGTCGCTCACTACAGCTAAATAATATCAGCTTTGTAGACCTATGAAATTTACAAATTAGTAGAAACGGAAAGCCTCTTCGGGTTCATGGACGCCGATTTGAGACAGAAGTAAACGTAGCGTTTCGGCGACTGCGTATCTGCAACAGTGAAATCAAAAAGAATTATAAAGCACTCTCTAGGACTCATTCTACGGGAATGTGGCCAAGCGTCTTCCCTCAGCCACCTTATGCATATCATAAATCCAGTTTCGGAGCACTAATTCCCAGTTACAAGTGAACTCCCTTCTACGAGGGTAATGTGATAAATGAAAATATCTAACATATACAAAATCAATCAGAATGGTGAGTTTCATAATTTTACATAAACGTCAGACAAACGTAAGGCACCTACACTGTAGACAGTGGGATGAGTTTTTAATGATACAAACGTATTCAGTGCGAATCTGCGTATGGTTTTCGCAACTTTATCACAGCTGTTCTTTCCAATTTCACTTAATATACAAGTATATACACGATGTTCCCAAATGATCTTTACATCCTCGATAGAGTATATTTCAGAAATGAGTAAAGGTAGAAAGGTACGATCTGCGGTATAATGTACGCATCTTCACTTGTAATAGGCGCTCAACAGAGCTCAGTGTGTGCGCCATCTGTAGCACGCAGGATATCTAGCCTGTATTCCAGTTCTTCTTATATGCGACGCGACATTAATGTGCGCAGTTGCTGCTCTGATGCGAGCTCTTCGTTCCTGAAGGTCACATCGGCGTCTTGTGCGCAGAATGCTTCACAAAGCCTAAAAAGAAAACAAAATTTATGACGTTACGTTTGAGGACAATGGGAAAAGGAAGTAGGTCCTCTTCTGACTATTTAGGGACCTGCAAATATTTCTTCCAAAACCTTACCAACAGACGAGGACCAGTGAGGGAGGGGGGGGGCATCATCGTGTTGAACCATGATGCAAGGTTGCAGTTCTCCGAATTGTGAAAATGCGAACTGTTCCAACATTTCCGCATAAACAGTCGATGTTACTGTGTAAGACCATAACTCTAACTGCTCTACTGATTTATTTTGCCTTTTGGTTTATTTAATGTTACATCGTTGAGCTTCTGTAAATGTGTTTGTTTGAATAGATAACATAATATTGTATACTCCTGTCTTTGTTAAAACTTTGATGTCATGGTTTGATTCTATGCAATGTAGTATATCTTTCATTTAAATTCTTTGTCCCATTTGGAGGGAACAAAACTTACTTTATATAATTGTAATTTCCGTGTGAATAATTTTTATAGAAATTTCAATATGTGCAAAGGTTCTGTTTCATTTAAAATGTTTGTTTGCTGTTATGTAAACTGCTGTCCTTCACTTAGGGTTCTTAGTTAGTTTGTATGTTAAAGGTGAAGTGGTTCCCCTCGGGAACAGAACTGTGTAGCGCGCGCAAAATGTGGTTGGCCTAGGTAGAAAAGGTGGAACCAATTAGTCAGTCAGGGACGAGCTACCAAACTGTGCACTGCCATGTAAAAGTTGTATATTGTGCTGGCTCCGTGAGAGGCTTTTTCTGCCACTTTCCAAAGCCTCGGATGGATGAATAAATAGCTGGAACGATTCTGGAATTGGTATCCATCATCGCCACCAAGAAGCGACAGAGTCCAGCAATTCTGCCTGCAAATCCACTGCGCAATCACTGTAACGGAATACTATAATTATGTACAGTGAAGGATTAGCTTATTGGATGTTTTAGTGCGCACAAACATAAGGTAACTTATAACTGAATTTATGTACCTACCTTGATTTTTTCCCTATCACAACGCCTCTCAGGTTCCTCTCCATTTGAACTATCATTACCGATTGTCCTAGTTTCTGGAAAAATTGAAAGACTCCCAGTAATGGAAACAGTATAATTTAAAGTTTTGTGGAGTGTCGAAGTCACATATTTAATCCTTTGCTTGAAAGTAGAAGACAGTGGTAATAAAGAAAATTTGCTGTTTGTTTTAAAGATTAAAAGTTCTTAAAACTGAGGCTTATAAAGTTTTGCTTGGTTAATGATCATAGTGCTGCTTGTAGTAAACTTTAAAATGTGAGTCAGTTTCTTCTAAATTTGTCAACATTGTGTCTCACTGCAGTAAAAGTCGGGAATTGCAGTTGTGGAAAGTTGGATGCTTGTTAAGCACTTGTTTCTTTTGAGTATTGAAAGTGCATATTAATAGTGTAATAAGATCCACAGGTTATCCTTTACCACTAATTATGAAAACAATATTTTTTTTATTGAAAAGATAGTGAGAAGTAACCTGTTAGTGAACTCTATTAAACTTTCATTCTAAATAGAATAGTATTCAGTTGACAGATATTTAACCTGTGACCAGTTCATAATAATGCAGTGAACTACATTTATAATTTTATGTCAGCTAGGAAAATGTTTGAACAATAATATTGAACCTATGTCCAGTTAATGATTCCGCAGTGAATATTAACATTAATGTTATAAAGACCATTCAGTTTGAATAAGCCCTGAAAGTAATAGTGTGTTTCGTCATATGTTATATTTATGCAAATAGTCTGTCCTGTTCTGACAGCTTCCAATCTTAAACGTGAACTTAATGCAGGTGTGAGGGTTCATTGCACTCGTGTGTGGCAAAATATAGGTTGTGTTTGTCCGTTAAAAGTTACTAATAACTGTTTCCTTAAATAAGAATGTTTGTCATTCTCTTGCCTAATTAGGCTGGCGACCGTTTTCCTTACTCTTTGAACAGTGTAGATAGGTGAATTATTGTTTGTTACTACTTAAATATTTAAGTAATTCTCACGTTCACTTCCGATAAGCCACCTCCGTTAGTTACAGCACGGTCAACATAACAAAATTCCTCTCAGAGGGTAATACTGCTGTGTTGCTTTATACCGTAATTGCTTTAACAAGATAGTTTTATTTCACAACCTGCCTCCAGCTTTAGGGTTATGGTACAGCAATAGCAGACAGAAGTGTTGTAACTGACGCCACTGCGAGAGAAACGGTCCCGTACCACTAAGCAGGCCTCATCACATATTTACCTTTGGACTATCGCGCTCAATTTTCATGCTAAATTGTTTATAAGCATGAAGCACCATTTGCACCATGGCTGGTGGTAGCTGCGACCATCAAGACACTTGAGGACTGATTCTGTTGTGATCCGGAGAAATGCGTGTTGAACTCTATCTACATCTGTGTCACCAGTGCCCTGAGCCCCAGAACTCGTCCTCTTCATGACACTTGACACCTGAATACGTGTTTCACTGAATAGGTGAAATACACGTTTCACTGGCTGATGGCCGGTCCTGATGGTGGTATGCTCCTGTAAAGTGTGAAGTAGCTCTTTTCGTCAATGACTTACCTGCAAGGATAAGTTGAGTGTGAACGTATCCTGCAAATAACATATATATCATAAAAAACTACAGATTTCATTTTGGAACATCCTGTATTTGTCAAGAGAAATTACACCTGTCCACCGATAAACTCAACCACCCCCCCCCTCTCCCCCCCCCCTCCCACCACACTTATACGTACTTTTTTCATTTTTATGTAAGATACTGAATGACAGATTTACACCTTTTAATTGTTGTTTGGGATACTACATTACAATGTTTCAGAAATAAATGAAAGGTACAGTAAAAGGTACAATTCTCCAGTACTGACAAAGCTTTTCAGGTTATTCCTTGGTTGCCGAAAAAATATTGCGATACGAACTACCCTTCAAATGTTTTTGACTGGGATTTCATTGCTCCACTCCCTGTTTTCTACTATTCGTCTGGTAAAAAAAGTGTTACAGCAGCCCACTTTGCTCTTGTGAGCAAGGAATATATGTAATAGTAAATTTTGCAATAACGAGCAATGTTTTGAAAGTTTGGAAAGTGGTATAGAACCTACGTACTGTGTGTTCTACATTCAGTTCCATAATTCTAATTTCAACGTTATGCAATAATTTTGTAAGAGTTCACACGTTCTAGAAATGTGCTTGATGCACTTTTTTCTGGTTAATATGTAACTGATAATTTGAAAGAACATAGATTTTAAAAATGCATACAGCACGAAATGACAAACTGTAGCCATTAACCTGCAGATATTATCCACGTATACCCTTACATACAGGGTGAATCAGATGACCCTACCCATGGGTTTTATTGCAATACCAACACCTATAAACAACTACAGGTAACGTTTTCATATCCTCTCGCTCGTTATGTCCAAACTGCTAGTTGCACAGAAAAAATCAGCAGGACACTATTATAGGTAATTTAACATAGTTAAAGTTTGTATTAAGATACGTTTTCTCTAAAGGCGATAGATTTCGAAATATCCATGAAAAACGTACAAACGTGACTGACCAGACGCGTTTTTCTCCAATAACACGAAAATGGTGATCTCTAGCGGAAAAGTATCCCAGTACAAAATTTAACTACATGAAATTTCTAAATAAAGTTCCTGCTCATTTTTTCTGTGTGTAAGGCGTCCAGATTTCATGGATCTTACATGAGCTTCATCCATAATATCAGTATGATGGAGTATGAATCCTCAGAACATAATAATTACGTTATACCAGAAAAAGGTAATTGTAGTAGTCTCATGTACCGAAAACTGACAAAACAATATCTACCAATATGGGCAGGGGCATTAATAAATAAGTTAAAGTGAAACGCATTTTGGAGACGAACCGAGCAGGGGGTTAATAGCATCAGAAAACCGCCGCTTCACAAGAGAACAGTGAGCTTCAGTGCAGAAGGGCATGAGGCCAGAACAATACATTATTCCTTTTAACATAAATACAGCCAGGACCGAGGGTAAGTGGCTGGACTGCTTTAATAGGACTACGCTGCGACCTGGGAAGAAAAATAAAATTCACCTCTAACAAGATGGCGACTGACTGGAGCCATACTGGGCGACACAGATGCGATACCGTGGGGAGATCCCCATTATATAAAAGAATTTTGAGAACTAAGATTTCTAGCTATCGCTCTCGTCTCGCAGCGGACCGGACAACTGTGTGGAAAATAGCGAGGGCGTTGAGAGCTTTGCTTCCTGTGAAGTGTGGACGATATGCTTCACATATCATGGCGACAGATAGCAAAGAGGTAATTAATTATTCCTGCGGGAATTTTTGTGAACAAAGAAATTGTGCACGTCACTCCAACCCTTACGGAGTGTGCAATACCCATTATTTTGACTAGGGAAAAATTAAACTTCTACAGATCGCAGGAAGGTTGAGACTGAGTGAATTCAGTCAAGGCTACAGTAGGGAATTAACATTTCAGATCCAGCACGGAGACAACGCCGTTCCAGATGCCGCTTGGTAAAGTACCATCACGCGTAAGGCCACAGTTAATGTTGAGTCTAGATTTTGCTCACTCCGACTTGTGTTCCCTTTGACCATTGAATATCAAAAGTTAGGATACTAACCTACACTCACATTGAGTCCACGAGAGTTTTTTCATTGGTTCAAAAAGTAAATTTAATCTCCACAAACTCAGTGCATTGACCAGCTACAACAGCGTAGATGTAAATGAGCTTATGAAGATTTTAATCATTCTTTCTTGTGATAAAAAATTTTTCATATGTAGAGATAACAATTTCAATAATCGTCAACTCACTATGTCCAAGAGATAAATATTTTGTTATTGAGTGTCAAAAGTAATTGAACATGATTGTTGTGCATCTGTTGACCCCTGAAAATGCAGTTGATAAATTATATGCAGAATAAAAAAGGGAATAGCTGTTTTGTCTTTCTAGAATAGACATTGATCTATGCATTCCAGTTAAGTGAAAGCAGCATTTTTAATGATTTTTGTTGTGATTCGCACATGATATTAGCTGCCTTACAGGACCATATTTATATAGAATGTCTGTTTACCACCCTCATCTTGAAACGCGTACGTTTCATATGTATTCATTACCAGCGATGGCAAGGCATGACAGAATCTCTGACCAGAGAGTTATTTATCGTTGCTAGTCTGCGCTTGACCGCGCGAGACGACATTAGCAGTCAGCACAGTAGTAGTAGCGCGCGCGAGACGACGGTAGTAGCGCGTTGCGAGTCGGCAAGAGCAGTTGCGAGTTGCACTCTGTCGGCAGTAGTTGTAGCGAGTGGACGGTTGTACTGAGCGGGCGTCGCCATGCGTCGGCGGCGTGCTCTCCCTCCATCTCTGGTCACGGTTCGGGACGAGGTATTTTGTTATAGAAGGTAATGAAGCAGCATTGCGTTCAGCTAATAACATATGTTAATTGTAATTAATTTGTTCAAGAATTGCCAGTAAATCTTTTAAGAAAAGTAATCATTTCAATTTAAAGAATTTTTCCACCCTTTTGAAGAAAAAGATTCAATTCAATTTAAAGAATATTTCCTATGGACTTCCCCCAAGAATCAGAATTAAATATACGCCAGCATTGCACGAAGCTGTGCCAAAAATAAGAGCAGATAGACATACAGTTTTACTGAGGTAAGAATTTATCAGGTTTGATTATTTCACAGGGCCGTAGGTCAGCGCTGCTGTGCCTATAAAATTTATCAGGTTTAATTATTGCTGTTCAGATGTTACATTCAATTGATGGTTCAATATTTAATTAACATTATTGTGGGTTTAATGAACAATCTTCATTCCTTAACTTTTGTGTGGAGTTTACACTTGCGCGATTTTTGTTCTTTAATTTTGCAAGGAGGTAACGCTTGGCTCATTCTTATTATTCAGTTTTGTGGGAAGTCAACATTTGGCACACGTTTTCATTATCTTTGTCATTTAATATCATGCAGGGAGGTTACAATCTTGAGAAGACAGTTCAGATGTTTTGTCCATTTGCGTACTAAGTGGTAGGCTAGGTTTGTACACATTTTTCCACTTGCTGTGTAGATGCAAAGTGTAGACAGTCTCACTTGTGGGACTAACAGTTTGTGTGTAGTGAGGGAGCGAATATGAAAGACTGGTGTATGGTATTTGAAGGCGTTGCGGGTTGCATAAAACTCATAGGTAGGGCTAGATGAATCAGCCTGTATAGTTACTGTCCTTATACTTTTATATATACTTATAGTTTCATGTATATGTGGATTTGTACCAGCATTCATTATGAATTAAGTCATAAAGGAATTACAAACATTACCTGGGAGTGGGCATTGCCTTTAATCAAGTGGAAAGTTGAATATCTGGGCTGGATTGGGATTCGAATCCGGGTATCGTGCTTACCAGGCAGATTTGCTGACCACTAAGTCATTTGGACACAGCAGCCATTCAAACCGCACGAACTACCCTAGTACGCCTCCCGTGAGGCCCTTATTCTCAACTTACCTACATATTACTAAAGTAGTCCCCCTTGCCTATTATCTTCCTTATTCGCGGCACCTCGTCGATTCTCATAAGAGTTAGAGCTGGGGGTTGTATCTGCACTGAAGAAATCATTGACCAACTCGTCTTAATACTTTCGGACACCACATATATACAGGGTGTTACAAAAAGGTACGACCAAACTTTCATGAAACATTCCTCACACACAAATAAAGAAAAGATGTTATGTGGACATGTGTCCGGAAACGCTTAATTTCCATGTTAGAGCACATTTTAGTTTCGTCAGTATTTACTGTACTTCCTCGATTCACCGTCAGTTGGCCCAATTGAAGGAAGGTAATGTTGACTTCGGTGCTTGTGTTAACATGCGACTCATTGCTCTACAGTACGCTTTGGCAGGCATTGTTGGTGATGTCTCGATTGGGCCCATGTTCTTCCACCTACGCTCAATGGAGCACGTTATCATGACTTCATACGGGATATTCTACCTGTGCTGCTAGAGCATGTGCCTTTACAAGTACGACACAACATGTGGTTCATGCACGATGGAGCTCCTCCTCATTTCAGTCGAAGTGTTCGTACGCTTCTCAACAACAGATTCGGTGACCGATGGATTGGTAGAGGCGGACCAATTCCATGGCCTCCACGCTCTCCTGACGTCAACCCTCTTGACTTTCATTTATGGGGGCATTTGAAAGGTCTTGTCTACGCAACCCCGGTACCAAATGTAGAGACTCCTCGTGCCCGTATTGTGGACGGCTGTGATACAATACGCCATTCTCCAGGGCTGCATCAGCGCATCAGGAATTCCATGCGACGGAGGGTGGATGCATGAATCCTCGCTAACGGAGGACATTTTGAACATTTTCTGTAACAAAGTGTTTGAAGTCACGCTGGCACGTACTGTTGCTGTGTGTTTCCATTCCATGATTAATGTGATTTGAAGAGAAGTAATAAAATGAACTCTAACATGGAAAGTAAGCGTTTCCGGACACATGTCCACATAACATATTTTCTTTCTTTGTGTGTGAGGAATGTTTCTTGAAAGCTTGGCCGTACCTTTTTGTAACACTCTGTATACGCTGCAGCAACGCATCGAACGGAAACTGTTTGACCGTCCCTTATACAGGTTGTTTATAAATGAAAATGGGGGTTTTAACGCTTTATAATATGTATATATATATATATATACCATTAAGGCGAGGCGGCTATCGATCTCTTCAGTGCAGATGCACGCCATGCTCAAACTCTTAGGGGAATCGGCGAAATGCGGCAAGTAATGCGGATAATGGGCAAGGGGTACTGCTATCCTTTTCGTCATGACTGACCACTGACTTTGAGCTAGACATAACATCGATATGTTATACCTTGCCGGAATTGAGGAAAATAATGCTATTATTTACTGTATGAGTATTAGATCTTAGTTGAAGTGGGGGAAACATAAGCGGTAACATTTAAAAGAAACTGGGCTTTTTCTAGCTTTTTTCGGCGAGTGTTAACTTAAAGGATGAATAAAAATCAGAGCGTAATTAGGAGAAAAATCAGAGCGTAATTAGGAGAAAAACTTCCTTCGGACAGTTTAAAGATACAACCTTGTTGTATTTACAGGCGGATATCCGTTATTATGCGATTGCTCGTTTCGTCGCCATAATGTCAAAGGCTAGACGCTGCGATTGGCATTACCGTAGTGGCTGTTGCTGTGGAGAAGGCTCTGGTGTTAAGCCTGAACTTTTGTTGGTTGCATCATATTTTTCTTATTTTTTCATAGTTCCACACAACTTCTTCCTGTTTTCTCGATTGATCTGTGTTCAGTTTTTCAAGGCCTATCCACTGTTCCAACTTATAACTAAATCTGAGGGGAGTGCGATGGGGAGGTTCCCTTGTTAGTAAGCCGGCCGAAGTGGCCGTGCGGTTAAAGGCGCTGCAGTCTGGAACCGCAACACCGCTACGGTCGCAGGTTCGAATCCTGCCTGGGGCATGGATGTTTGTGATGTCCTTAGGTTAGTTAGGTTTAACTAGTTCTAAGTTCTAGGGGACTAATGACCTCAGCAGTTGAGTCCCATAGTGCTCAGAGCCATTTGAACCATTTGAACCTTGTTAGTAAGTAACATCAGGCAGCTGTCCTACAACCTTATAAGGTCCAAAGTAGCACCTGAGGAGCTTCTCAGAGAGACCAACCTTCCGAGCAGGAGTTAAGATCCACACGAGGTCACCAGGCTGGTAGACAACAGGGCGGTGGCTCGCGTCGTACCCTCGGCGATCATTTTCTTGAGCCTGCAGCGTGCGGAGACGAGCTTACTGCCGAGCTTCCCCAGCTCTGGTTAACACCTGGCCGATGCAGTCGTCTTCCACGTCATCAGGATGTAACGGAAACACGTTGTCCATCGTCGTAGTCACCTCACGCCCATGTACTATGGCGTAAATCCTGTGGTGTCATGTTTGGCTGTGTTGTAGGCAAAAGTCACGAACGGTAGCACCTCATCTCAGTTGCTCTGCTCAACATTGACGAACAGTGATAGCATGTCGGTCAAGGTCTTATCAAGGCGTTCAGTAAGCCCGTTAGTTTGCGAATGGTATGCGGTCGTCATGTAATGAGTAATGTTGTACCGACGGTTTATCTCTGTCACAAGATACAATTGATAAACTTTCCCTCGATCCGTAATTAACGAACTTGCGGCACCGTGTTTTAATACAATGTCTTCCACGTTGAATTTGGCTACCTCGGATGCTTCCGCTGTTTTCACGGCTTTTATAATGGCATTGCGTGTCAGATAATCAGTGCAAACAATAATCCATCTATTGCCAGTAGCAGACGTTGGAAATCGTCCGAGGAGAGCAATCCCAACACGCTGGAAAAGCGTTTAGGCAGGTATGAGACGGCCAGGTGATTTCTGAGGAACTGCCTTTCTCCTCTGGCACTCTCGACGATGCGACACATAGTGACGGACACTCCTAAATAAATCTGGCGAGAAAAATCTCTTTAGAATTCTATCGTACGTCTTAATAAATCCTAAATGTTCGGACTCAGGTGTGTCATGGAATTCCTGAAGAATATCTAAGCGCACGTATTTAGGAATCACTGGTAGCCACCTCTTTCCAAACGGATCAAAGTTTTTCTTGCAGAGTAATCCATTAACTACCTTAAATTATCCTTTCACATCCTCTGAACAATTTAAGGCAAGCATAATTTGAGATATCTTGGTGTCCTTCTTCTGCTCAGCAGAGAGATCCTGGAGTGCAGCGTGACAGTCACTATCTTCATCAAAGTCCTGATGGTCTTGCACAGGGTTTCTTGAGAGACAGTCGGCTTCTTGATGTTTCCTTCCACTTTTGTACGCTATGGTAATGTCCTGCTCTGGAAGACGTAGTGCCCACCTGGCGAGTCGTCCTGCTCGATCCTTAAGACGTGTCAACCAACGAAGTGAATAATGGTCTCTAACAAGTGTGAATGGCCTTCCATAGAGATACTGTCGAAATTTGCACGTGGCCCAGATCACAGCATGACATTCTCTTTCTGTAGTTGAGTAGTTTCTCTCAGCTTTTCTAAGTGTCCTAGAAGCATAGGCTATAACCTTCTCTTTTCCATCCGAAATTTGCACCAGAACAGCACCGATCCGGTACCCGCTGGCATCTGTGTGTAGTTCTGTAGGTGCTCTCTCATCATACAGACCAAGTACAGGGTCAGTCGTCAGAGCTTTTCGCAGCACATCGAAAGAATCTTGTGAGTACCACCACAGATAAATTGAGCACTGGCTTTTAACATCTCTTGGAGTGGCATGGCTTTGATACAAAAGTCTTTGATAAAACGACGGTAATAAGAACATAATCCGACGAAGCTTCCCACATTTTTAATACTTTTAGGAATAGGAAATCCCGTTATAGATCTCATCTTCAGTTTGAGAAAGAAATCAAACAGCATAATCCTGGAACAAATTTGTTCATACGCTTCCCACTAACTGACGTCTTCCATTAACCGAACCCATTTGCACTTTTAGTATTTAATCCTGCAGAAGAAAATACGCATGACCATTGCTGAGTAGCCGCGCGACCGCTATGGTCGCAGGTTCGAATCCTTCGTCGGGCATGGATGTGTGTGAAGTCCTTAAGTTAGTCAGGTTTAAATAGTTCTAAGTTCTAGGAAACTGATGACCTCAGATGTTAAGTCCCATAGTGCTCAGAGCCGTTTGAACCATTCTAGGCGCTTCAGTCTGGAACTGCGCGACCGCTACGGTCGCAGGTTCGAATGCTGCCTCGGGCATGGATGTGTGTGATGTCCTTAGGTTAGTTAGGTTTAAGTAGTTCTAAGTTCTAGGGGACTGTTGACCTCAGAAGGTAAGTCCCACAGTGCTCGGAACCATTTGAACCATTGCTGAGTTCTTCTAGAAACTGAACAACTGACGCATTTTTATGTAATGTACACTCCTGGAAATGGAAAAAAGAACACATTGACACCGGTGTGTCAGACCCACCATACTTGCTCCGGACACTGCGAGAGGGCTGTACAAGCAATGATCACACGCACGGCACAGCGGACACACCAGGAACCGCGGTGTTGGCCGTCGAATGGCGCTAGCTGCGCAGCATTTGTGCACCGCCGCCGTCAGTGTCAGCCAGTTTGCCGTGGCATACGGAGCTCCATCGCAGTCTTTAACACTGGTAGCATGCCGCGACAGCGTGGACGTGAACCGTATGTGCAGTTGACGGACTTTGAGCGAGGGCGTATAGTGGGCATGCGGGAGGCCGGGTGGACGTACCGCCGAATTACTCAACACGTGGGGCGTGAGGTCTCCACAGTACATCGATGTTGTCGCCAGTGGTCGGCGAAAGGTGCACGTGCCCGTCGACCTGGGACCGGACCGCAGCGACGCACGGATGCACGCCAAGACCGTAGGATCCTACGCAGTGCCGTAGGGGACCGCACCGCCACTTCCCAGCAAATTAAGGACACTGTTGCTCCTGGGGTATCGGCGAGGACCATTCGCAACCGTCTCCATGAAGCTGGGCTACGGTCCCGCACACCGTTAGGCCGTCTTCCGCTCACGCCCCAACATCGTGCAGTCCGCCTCCAGTGGTGTCGCGACAGGCGTGAATGGAGGGACGAATGGAGACGTGTCGTCTTCAGCGATGAGAGTCGCTTCTGCCTTGGTGCCAATGATGGTCGTATGCGTGTTTGGCGCCGTGCAGGTGAGCGCCACAATCAGGACTGCATACGACCGAGGCACACAGGGCCAACACCCGGCATCATGGTGTGGGGAGCGATCTCCTACACTGGCCGTACACCACTGGTGATCGTCGAGGGGACACTGAATAGTGCACGGTACATCCAAACCGTCATCGAACCCATCGTTCTACCATTCCTAGACCGGCAAGGGAACTTGCTGTTCCAACAGGACAATGCACGTCCGCATGTATCCCGTGCCACCCAACGTGCTCTAGAAGGTGTAAGTCAACTACCCTGGCCAGCAAGATCTCCGGATCTGTCCCCCATTGAGCATGTTTGGGACTGGATGAAGTGTCGTCTCACGCGGTCTGCACGTCCAGCACGAACGCTGGTCCAACTGAGGCGCCAGGTGGAAATGGCATGGCAAGCCGTTCCACAGCACTACATGCAGCATCTCTACGATCGTCTCCATGGGAGAATAGCAGCGTGCATTGCTGCGAAAGGTGGATATACACTGTACTAGTGCCGACATTGTGCATGCTCTGTTGCCTGTGTCTATGTGCCTGTGGTTCTGTCAGTGTGATCATGTGATGTATCTGACCCCAGGAATGTGTCAATAAAGTCTCCCCTTCCTGGGACAATGAATTCACGGTGTTCTTATTTCAATTTCCAGGAGTGTATCAACGGCATCTTTCGTTGTATTGTAAGGTTACATTGTCTCAGGTTTTCAACTGTTTTCATTAACTGAGTTGTCGTGGTTCATTGATACTATCATCACTATAAAATTTTGTTTATTTATCAGGTCATGTGATGATGGAATAATCCCGAAACGCGACATGAGAAAAACATTAAGAAATTCACAATGAACCAGTGAATATCTTTGAGCAAACTTACAGCATTTTTAAAGTCGATTGCATAATTATGATGACTGAAATCAGTATCAAATTCAGTTTTGTGCACATGTTTCTTGAAGTAGAACTAGAATGTGAAGAAGTTTCAAGTCTATAAGTGCCATTCTGAAACGAACATTAAAGACGTTCATGAAATGTTAAATTCAGTAACTATTCTAAGTTGAACAAGCAAGTTGGTTATTCCAAGATTTGTAGTTTCAAGTGATGTCGACCGATCTAGGAAGCTTAAATTATTTTGCAGAAGGATGGTTCATTAGGTGAGTCAGTATAGATGATGACGTAATGGTATACGCTGTCACTGCGATTTAATGGAAAACATTCTATTAACACAATAGATTGTGAGGTAACGAGCGAGTGGTCACGCCCTGGAAATCTTCTAAGTTCTGAGGAAGCAGTGGCCAGTCGGCTGGACGACCACGTGGTGCTAAAGGTTAGCCGGACGAGAGGGGTGGCCAGAGTACGTGGTCCATCGGCCACGTGGCTGGGAATTCCATGTTGACACTGTGACGAGGACGGCGCTGGGAGTGCCAAAGATGGCTGACTTTGTTAACCATTATAGCAGACATTTCACAGTTCGTATAGAAATTAATATGTTGAGTGGTACTTAAGTAAATAAATTAGTGAAATCAAAGTGATGTAGAAATTAGAATATAAATGAAGAACTTAGTTTAGTTTAGAAGAATTACACACTGGCAAACAGCGAGCAGAACAGTAGAGCAGAAGAGACAATGATCGTGAAGTCAGCAAGTTCCACATAAGCGGATGCTGTCTATTCAGCCGTCAGGGCATCGCCCGAACGGCTCACGTGTTTCTCAGTTGTCGCATGTGAGCAAAGGCCCTCGCCTACATTCCAAGAGCCAATGACCGACGTTAAGAAGATTCTTCGAGAAGCTTTTCAACGTGACAGAAGAGGCAGTGACCGGCTCACGTGTTTCTCAGTCGTCACATGTGATCAAAGGCCCTCGCCTATATTCCAAGAGCCAATGAGCGACGTTAAGAAGATTCTTCGAGAAGCTTCTCAACGTGACAGAAGAGGCAATGACCGTAAAGTTGTTCACCTCCAGTAAACTGAAGTGAATAAATACGCGAGACGCAGTGGGCCCGGGAGACGAGACGAGAGACGAAGAAGAAAAGAGAAGTGGAGAAGAAGAGTAGCAGTAGTTGTCAGTCAGTTTCGGTGCTGAAGACCGTCATGCAAGAAGAGACTACATCATACACAGACGCACCAAGTCCGCCGCTGTAATGGAATAGCAAGCAGCAGCCTCGGCGCCAGAAGGCAGAAGTCAGAAGGTATTTGAAGTCTGATTTTTACGTACCCGGGTGACTCGTGAAGACGGAAGGAGACGGCCTCACATCAGCAGTCACCTGTGAGCTGGGATGAAAATCTGACAGCCGAAGACTGGCAATCGGGAGTCCGTTGTTCGAGTCCGGGACACTGGCCTTCCCCCGCCGCACCGCTCCGCTGGCCGACGCACAACACACGCGGCCGCTTAGAGAAGAGAAACACTGGGACGCCACATCCAAAGTATCACCATCCGTTGCACGACTTCGCTCGCAATAATTAAACGGGCCACCTCGCGCTGCGCGTCTCCAGTCAGCTGGGCGAGACGGCGACACGAGATACACACTGCCACGCGTAATCAGCCGCCGCCGCTGCCGCAGCAGAAGGCTTCGCAAACGACACAGCTGCCGCTCTCCGAGCCAGAACATCCAGTAAGAAACAGATGTACAAAACTTTCAATAAAAGTTATCTTATGTAAAAATGCTGTTTCATTCTACCTCTTACCCGAGCCAAGGAAGAACCCACCCCGCCCCCATGTTGTTAAGAGAGAAAAAATAATTTATTTAGTATTTTCACCCTGACATAATGCTTTAGAATCTAATGCCTTTTTCAGTAATGCTCATCCTGACAACTGACTAGCATCAAAAGAGAAAACCCAGTTACATTTTGTGACAGAACTGTTACAAATAGTAGCCAGATGAATCATGATACCTCAAAAAGAAACATGTACAATACTATTATTTGCACGACCATTGTGATGGTTTAATCAGAATTTCAATATCTTTATTAGTTTAAAGTTTAGTATGTGACGGTAAATTATACAAGTAACACCCAGCAACGAATTTCCCAAAATTTAAACGCTTAATCCGATTTTGACGATCGCATTATCTTTAGAAAGCTATTAGTGTAAACCTAAATTGGTATGAATTACAGGCTTAGAACTTGAATAGTACATGAGTTAATGGAGGTCAAAGTGGCCGATGACTATCGATCACGTCAGGCCATAAGTACTCCAGAGTTACACGAAAAAACTGTATGTAATGGTACTTGAATTACGTAACCATTACGGCACCTCACCTCAATCTCTCGATACCAGCAATGTTCTACCGTGTTTCTGTAAAGTAGTGAACATATTTCTGAGACAACATTCAGATTTGATTTAATTAATGTAGAGGTACTTTGATGCATCGATATCTTTATGTTGCAATGATATTATTCTGATGTGTAGTCTTTCTTTTGTTAATATGATCTTTGTCGTACTTATAACTCTGATTTTTGGGCAAGTAAGCGGTTATTAGGGAGAGTCACACATCTATAAAACTTTTGAATATCGCAGAATAACACCTAGGCCTCTTTGTATCCGAGCTTGGAATCATCACCATCTAGATTTTCGACGGTTTAGTCTTGATTTTACAACGAGACAAGCGTGGGAAACACGAAAAGATGAGTGCATAGTTTATCCATTATTTCATGAAACGACTTTATTAACTGTGCTCTAATGCCACCTGCCACATAATATAACTTCGTTGTTGCCCGAAAATGCAATATTTTGCAGTGTGAGCAACACTACAAATCATAATTAATTTATGACCTTTGTTGTGGTAGGGTTGTTGGAGGTAGCAGCATCCTTATAAATATATTGATTCATCTATGTCTTTGTTAATATCCGATGTATGCTATTCATGAAGAAACTGGTCAATTACTTACTGTGTTCTAGAAAATACAGAGACATTAGGCTCCTGGGCTGCCTTTTGCTTCTTTTCTTTTGATATATGTTTATTTAATTGTTTATGTATTTAATAATTTCAAAAAAGCAAATGATTCGATTGATAGAGAATCTCTGTTATCAGACCTGGAAGAAATGTGTTTGGATAAGAAAACAACTAATATTATAAAAGCGACCCTTACAAATACATTTTCGAAAGTTAAATTTATGGGCGAACTATCGGAACCCTTTGAAATAAAAACGGGAGTGCGACAGGGCGATGGGCTCTCACCGTTGCTGTTCAATTGTGCGCTTGAGAAAGTAGTCAGCGAATGGAACACAAATATTAAGAGTGGTATGAGACTGGGTTGCAATAAGAAGAACCTTAAAGTAAATTGCATTGCTTTTGCAGAGGATATGGCCCTCTTTGCTGAACAATGGAAGAAGCACGGGAGCAAATCCTTGAAGTAAAGAAACAAGCAGCTAAAATTGGTTTTCACATCTCCTCTGAAAAAAACTAAGATATTGACAAACATGAAGCACTCATGTAAATACCTCAAAGTTCAAGAACAGAAGATTGAAACAGCAAAAGAATTCAAATATCTCGGAGAATGGATTAGTTGGAATGCTGGGGAAAGCAAAGCAATGGAATCCAGAAAAAATAAACTTGAATTGGCCTTCCAAGTAACAAAACGTACATACAACAAAAAATCGCTTTCATAGGGGTCAAAAATTACACATTACAAGACAATGATTAAGTCACTGTATGCAGCAGAAACACTTAACATGAATTTCAAAGGCCAAATGGAGAAACTTGAGGTAAAGGAAAGAAAAATTTTAAGAAAAATCATTGGGCCAAAACTTCAAGACAATAAGATTATATACATCAAAAATGAAACTCTCTACAGGAAAATTGAAAAACTTTCAGATTCTATGCGAAAAAGGGGATTAAATTTTTATGGTCATCTCCTCAGAATGAATTCCAACAGATTAACTAAACAAATCTTTGACTTCTTCTGTAACCGAAAAACGAAGCCCAACTGGTTTAAAGAAACTGAAAAAGACCTAGTGGAATTAAATATTTCAGAAAATTCACTTATTGATCGAACTGCTAAATTTATTACTAAAGATGAAAACATAAGGTTCCAAGACCAATCCACACAAAAGTCCAAATCCTTCATCTCGGGAGAAGAGAGGAGAAGAAGATCAGAAGGAATGAAGAAATACTGGGCCCTAAGAAAAGAACAACGCACAAAGAAATGATTGATCCAGCGTACCCCAAAGAGGGTGAAACGAAAGAAGAAGAAGAATGTGTGTTGGAGCGCTTTTGTTGTGCAGCAGCAGGAATATTTATTGAATTTCAAGTATTTAAATGTAATTCCAGCATTTCGTATATGTTTCATTATGTTGTGAGTGTGCATTGGTTTGAAGAAAAGGCGCGAGCGCTCTAGCCGATCACAGAGTTCGTGAATGGGGAGACTGGATGGAAGTGGGAGAAGAGCATCATCGTTTCGAGAGAGGACACGGGGCAGTTCTGGACGGTACGGCACGGGACGCGGCGCTGAGTGCTGGACGCGGTCAGTACAGCGCGACGGACGCACAGTCGGCGGAAAGACTTGGACAGTGGAGCAGTTTGAGCGTGGTCGCGGAGGATAGAAATATTTCGGAGTGCCGACCTGTGCTCTTGTGCGATTTCCGTGGCTTCTGCAGTGAAGACGTAGTGTGCATTTAGAAGTGAATATCTCGCGAGCTATGTTGTTGTTCATAACTAAATACGTGCAGTTGGAATGTATTGTTTCCCTGTTATTCAGCTTATACTTTATTTAATTGCTGGACCATTGACACCAATAAGTGTTTTGCAGAAATACACCGCATTCTCAAAAGTACTTCTACTATTGTACTCATCATTTAAAGTCGTTAAGATAGAACCTGCAGATTTTATTTAATTGCAATCTTTCCTTTATAAATTTCTATATTACTTTCAAAATTCGCGATTGACGAGTGATAGGAACCCTCGACCATTAGATTCATGTGTCTTTTCATATTGTATACTGTAGACTCAACAGTATTTCGCTTGAATGCGGCAACTACGTATCCCAGCCCCTAGACAACGAAACCAGCCAAAACTTTTAATATTGCAACCCTGAGTCGGAGGGTGCGTAGTATTTTTGAAAACCCGCAAGATGAAAGTAGGATATGAAACACGTAACTTAATTTCGTAAGGAACAGCTAGTTTCTCCACTAAACAATTCCGACGAAGTAATACTCCCTAGTTAATTTTCAAATAGGCACGAATAGGGTGACCAGATGCAATTATTTAAAAAAGAGGACAAACAGCTTCAAAAAGGAGGACAAAGGAAGAAAAAATAGGACACATCAAACGGGTCAACTGCAGATGAGGATACCACCAGTCAGCTTGGGACAAGTCACGTGACTGCCGGGAATTACCGGTAAAACTAGTAGTTAATTGTTACTGTTGGCCAGGTGGTGATTCCCAGAGCAATATCTTTTTTATTTTAAATTAAAAACATCGATTGTGGTGACAGTGTGGCATCAATTGTTTTTATATTTATGCGTAGTTTTAAGATTTAACAAAGACGGCTGCCTAAACGCCTCTCCTGATTGTCTACTTTGATGTGACTTGTCCAAAGCTGACGGGTGGTATCCTCATCTGCAGTATTCCCCATCAAACATACCTTCAATTTTTATAAATGAGTTTATTATTTATAGACATTACATACATTCCTTAATAATTATTGATACTTCTAAGAGGAAACAATTTTTTGCAGAAGTTTAGGCTTACTTAACAGATAATTGTAAAATTACACACATGAAAATTCTTTTAAATTATATTGGACCATCAACAGACCTTTCACTGATTCAAGGTCTGATCTATTACTCTCATCAGTCCACTGTGTGGTAATTAAAGAAAATATTCTCGATCCTGGTGCCACCTACTAACATCGCCTTCGTGCGTGTTTGTCACGAAGCCTGTGCCAATGGTTAAAGTATTTAAGAAAAGAGCAATAGAACGGAACGAATTGTAAATTTAACTGTATTACGCTCAACTTTGCGAAAAAGCCGGACGCTGTAAAAGTCCGCCCGGACCGCGGACAAAGAGCTAAAAAGGAGGACACGTCCGGATTAATCCGGACTTCTAGTCACCCTAGGCACGAACACTGTCAGTTATATGAAGCCCTTGCAGGCTACGAAAAAGCAAGTGTTTATTTTGCTGATTTAGTAGCGAATTCTGGTGATATGTAGCAGTCAACATGCCCTCAATTCCGTAGCTCTACTGTACTGGAACGTTAGTGAGTGGCTTCAGCTTCATATGACACACTTGTGGACCAACTTTCTTGCTGAAATGAAGGCATCATAAAGCCTAGAGGCGATCACTCATTTTCTGTTCGGTGTGCTTTTAGATGTGACGTAGGACAGTTTGGCGATAATGTTGATGACGATAGTGACGAAACCAGCGGTGACGGTCGGCTGAGAGGTGTTTTCTCGAAGGAGCGTCACGTGAGAGCGGCAGTGGGCGGCCTGAGAGGTGAGACCTGGCGGATGCCGCGACTATAAGGAGTGGGGGCGGAAGCGACGCCGCCGCCGGCAGGATGCGATGCCATCAGGCGGCGCGCCGCGTCCAGGAAGCCGCGTCCGCCCACCGCCGGCTCGTAAAGCTGCGCCCCCTTTGTTGTCACCTGGGGCTGCTTCCTGGCGACACAGAAACAAACTCTCAAGTACGGCCGTTCCTCCAGCGCGGCCCGCCCCCGGGCGTCGGCGTGCCGTGTGCGTAGCCCGGGGCCGCCGCCGCGGCGCTCGGCGCGGAAAGCACGCCTCATGGAGCGCCGGTAATTATCCTCGGAAGAGAGGCCGCGCGGACGCGAGTTGGGGATCTGCGGCCGCGGCATAAAGCCACGGCAAAGTAGCGCACGCGAGCCACAGCCCCGCTGGAAAAGTCACGCTCCGTGTGGACAGGTGCCAGCCGGTCTAGAGAGACACTCTTCTGAAACACAAGATACCCGAGTCGCTAAAGCTCGCCTCTCGTTTCTGAGTTTACTCTGTGGAAATAAGAAAGAGCTGTCACTAGAGTCTTTTAACAACTGACTTGTGATACATAAGCTAGTTCTTTATGAATATATTTGAAAAATTGTTGGCATAAAACGGGGAGGAATTATCGGATTCAATCAATAACGGAACTGAGGTGACAGGAAACAATTAGGAATTTTAAATCAAACTGGTAAATCAAAACGTTGAATAATGGAAGAACTACACGAATTGGAGGAATCCCAATGAACTATTCGAAAATGGTACAGATAAATTATATGAACTTTTAAAAATCTTTAAGCAGTCTTTATGGAAGGATTATTAAACATTCTTAGAGATAGAATGTAGGAAATGGAGGGTGAAGAACATGCCAGCTTCAAAACAAGAAGATCAACTATAAAAACCATAAATATTGTTATCAGCAAATACTTGAGAACTAAACGTTCGAAATTAGCCTCTTCCCTTCATCATTTATTCACCTTATCTTAATTGAAGCAATTCAAGGTCTTTATGAAACATCAACAGCAAGAATAAGAATACGAAAGTTTCTATCACCTGGATTTAATGCTCGAAGGGGATTTCGTTAGAGATGCAGCCTGTCACCAATATTTTATAAAATATGATCTTATTAAGCGTTGGAAACAGTAACAAAATATAGCAACAGGAGAATTTCAGTAAATGACACTACCATATATACACTACAATTTGCTTATGGCTAGCAAATTTTGGCACAAGATGCAGAACACATTGATTATATTAACAAGAATTTAATAGAGGAATGTAAAAAGGGACTGGCTTTCAGATCGACGTGAATAAGACAATAAGACAATATGAAGAACTAATGAAGATTTAACACCGGAAGAAAGGATGGAAACGATTACATATACTGAACGCGTACTGAAGAGTACAAATATCAAGGAGTAAAAGTCACATAAGGTAGTAAACAGGATCACGAAGTTAGTTCAAGAACAAACGCTGCAAAGTTGGTTACTGTAATATAAAATAATCGACAAATTGGTAGGGCAACAAAAGAAAATATCTTCTAAATAGTTGTGGCAATCGTTATTACATATGGATCAGAAGTATGTACAGTTAATACTAATGAATTAAAAGATTCATGGCAGTTGAGTTGGGCTTTTTCAGACGGCTTCCATGGATATACCCAGATGAGAAGCAGTGAGAATTATAGTCACAAGAGAGACAAGCCCGATTATTGATTTTGTGGAAGACAAACAATTCATATGGTATGGAGATACGAAAAGCATGTCAGATGAGAGACTGACACAATGGAACATGGAGTGGAAACCATCAAGAAGGAAGAAAGAAAAGAGACCATATGCCACAGTATGCAAGGAATCAGACTAAGAAGGAGAGTAAGATAATGTAGACAGGTATCGACTAATTATCAGCCAACAGATGTTCAGACATTGTACTGGGGATACATCTGGGGATATTGTTGGCCACAGGATTACCTCAATATTACACAAAAAATCCATAGAGACAAATTCCAAGTGTCGAAAAGCGTTGTCGTGTTGAAAAATGGCATCACCATAATGTTTCGTGACAGGGAACATAAGAAGTGGCAGGATATCCGTGAGGTACCGTTGCACCAGCAGTGTTCCCTCAGTCACTAGCAGATGTAACTCGCAGTCGTGCCCGATGGCTTCCCATAACATGACACCGACAGTTACTAGCGCTTCCACTTTCCCACACATTGAAAGAGTGGGCTCTCTCCTCAGATCTTCATCATACTAACCGACGGTGGTAATCTAGGGTAGTGCGAAACCACGACTCATCGCTAAACACAATGAGATGCCTTTCATGGGCGCTCCGTGCTTCCCGGTCACGGCACCGCTCCATTCATAGCCATTTGTGCTGTGATTTTAGCAGCAGCGTACATATGGGGCGGTAACTCCCTAATGCGGCTGCTGCTGATCTTAAAACGACGGTGAGGGATGACACAAAATTTAACTGTGAGTCAGTCAGTTGTTCTCGGATGGCTTGTGCAGGTGTGAAAGGGGCTACGATGTGCTTGTTTGCAGAGTACGGCGATCGTCCCTTGTGGTGATTGCTCGTGGTCGACAGGTATCTTGACGACATGTATGCTTTTCTTCAAGTTCACATTGCAGTCCAAAATAGCGGCAATATCAGATCCTAATTTCCCACAAGTATGGATATTGCACAATTGAACGATCCGGCCACGTGCTACCCACAATGAGCCCCCTTCCAACTCTGCCATTTGCTAACGACGCTCTCTCACACGAGTACGCATTATCTTCTTGTACTTCACAGCGAATGTGGGACCTAGTTAACCCCCACTGTACACCCTACGAGGCCTGCCAACAACACTAAACACGAAAACTAATTAGGTTTGGTGGTGGTTCTACTTGGTACAATGAACTGCTACTCTAATCATTTACACACTCGCCATTGGTGTGTACGTGCATGAAGTTATATTGACATCTTACCATGTGTTCAGGATGCTTAAATTTTTTTCGTCACGCACTGGAAATGAAAAATATAGTTACCTGGAATTTCGTGACATTTACAGTGACGGCTCCTGCTTGTAGTGTGGTAGACGGGCTGACATGGGACAAGTGAAGTGTGTCAGTGACAGAAACAGTCGGAGGTTCGAGTCCTCCCTCGGGCTTGGGTATGTGTGTGTTGTCCTTAGCGTAAGTTAGTTTAAGTTAGATTAAGTTGTGCGTAAGCCTATGGACGGATGACCTCAGCAATTTGGTCCCATAGGAACTTATCACAAATTACCCCCACAGAAACAGCCATTCTTCCCTTAGCCGTTAGCCTCTTAGGTCGTCCTTTCTAGGTAGGTGACACCCCCGTAGTGAAGCTGCAGCAGAATCAACGAAATTTTTGTCTTGAAAACATGCAGACACAAACTTCCTGGCAGATTAAAACTGTGTGACCGACCGAGACTCGAACTCGGGACCTTTGCCTTTCGCGGGCAAGTGCTCTACGATCTGAGCTACCGAAGCACGACTCACGGCCGGTCCTCACAGCTTTACTTCTGCCAGTATCTCGTCTCCTACCTTCCAAACTTTACAGAAGCTCTCCTGCGAACCTTGGAGAACTAGCACTCCTGATGCGGAGACATGGTTTAGCCACAGCCTGGGGGATGTTTCCAGAATGATATTTTCACTCTGCAGCGGAGTGTGCGCTATAAGAAACTTCCTGGCAGATTAAAACTGTGTGCCCGACTTTACAGAAGCTCTCCGCAGTATCCTTTCTTTCAGGAGTGCTAGTTCTCCAAGGTTCGCAGGAGAGCTTCTGTAAAGTTTGGAAGGTAGGAGACGAGATACTGGCAGAAGTAAAGCTGTGAGCACCGGCCGTGAGTCGTGCTTCGGTAGCTCAGATGGTAGAGCACTTGCCCGTGAAAGGCAAAGGTCCCGCGTTCGAGTCTCGATCGGACACACAGTTTTAATCTGCCAGGAAGTTTCATATTAGCGCACACTCCGCTGCAGAGGGAAAATCTCATTATGCAGACACAAGTTTGAGCTGAGCTAATAGGTTCGGTACTTCCACATGATTTCTGAATGTATGGAATTCCACTGCAGAATATCATAATCTGTTGGCGTACTTTCCCTTCACTTTGTCTTTACATCTCAGTGAAGTGTTCAAGGCCGTTCAGGTTGGTCTAGAGAGATCCGGTGATGAGCACTTCCATTGCCGGCCGCGGTGGCCGAGCGGATCTAGGCGCTCAGGCCGGAACTGCAAGACCGCTACGGTCGCAGTTTCGAATCCTGCCTCGGGCAAGGATGTGTGTGATGTCCTTAGGTTAGTTAGATTTAAGTAGTTCTACGTTCTAGGGGACTGATGACCACAGATGTTAAGTCCCATAGTGCACAGAGCCATTTGAATCATTTTTGAACCACTTCCATTCCCGGATCTTCAGCTTCAGAGGTGGCTCCTAATTTCGCCCATATTGCTGTAATTTAGTCTATGGTATTTTTATTCGTTTCTCGTAGTATCTTACCCACTGAGTAGAAATACGTCGGGTCCATGATTTCATGAACGAACTGTTGTTGGTGAGATCATTCCTTTTGGTTGTACAGGAGACACGTTGTCGCACTTAATAGTTTTCGGAACTGGTTCTGTGGCAGGTACAGCTTTACTGGTTCCTGCAGTTGGCCGTATGTAGCAACATGAGCAGCTGCTGGTAGCTGCATTTACTGCTTGTGTTTATGGTGACACCCTAACCACAACTGTGGTTTGCTTCATGACCGATGCAAATGAGTTATAAAATGACGGCTTGTATATGTCTACAGCATACGGCATAGGTTTTGTTCTCTGTAGACTGGAAACTCCCAACACTAAAGTGGATGTTTGTAGGAGCAGTTACACACACTGGTGGAGATCTGCATCCTACTCTTTGTTCATGAGATGGCTGGCAATAAGTAGCATGACCATCGTATGCAGCTGTAGTGTGACCAAATATTTGGCAGTTCGAGCATCGCAAAGAAGCTGGTACAAACAGAGGAATATTCGACGCGACAGTGTAAACTAGTGATCTGCAAGTTAGAATGAATGAAAGTGTCTTTTAAAGGTTTCCATTCTCTCTCTCTCTCTCTCTCTCTTAATAATGTTCCACACATCTGTACGGGTTCGTCCACCAATTATTTTTTTGGTATAAGGGACTCGTCGTCTATGAGCTCTTCACGTGACAGCACTCCACGACTTGGGTTAAGAGTATTACACAGTTTACCTAGAATGGGATATTCACCGTGCTAAATATAAGTAGTTATACTTGTCGAACTGTAGCCGTTCCGATCAGCAACGTAGTATTTCGGAGTTCACGTTGCTTATAATACCATCTAACTCACGTAGAATGGGGACACCTTACTAAAGGTGCCCTCTTCCTTCTTAACACTCATACCGTCAAGACTGGACTCTGTTACTAAATTTGTTGCTTATTTTTGGAGGCTCTTGTTAACGTAGAGAGTTCTATTGTTAGGTCTCATTTGAATGTTGTGCAGCGGCCCACTCATTCCACTGGGAATATATCTTCCAGAATTAGTAAGTTCCCTTGGTCGTTTCTCGAGCATCATTTGATTAGTGTTCTATACCTCAAGTGCGGCGGATTCCTCAAAGGTTGTCCGCTGACGACCGTTTCAATTCAACATTCATTCATTACGTCAGCATAAAAAACACCTTAGCGCTGAGGTTATAGACGTTTGTACAACTCTCGTGATCCAGGCGGGTAAGCCAAGATCACTGTTTCCTCTGACACACAACGTTTGACATCTACGCTGCACAGCAGTCGCCGAAGCATGTCCAGAACTGACGCTTGCAGTGGCCTGGCAGCACTCACCAGTTTCCAGGTCAAGAACCGCGTGATCGCCAAGCCCGTATCCAGCGAACTATGTCTGAACGTCCTGAGGTGTTCGCCATTTGGCACAATATGTGATGTACCTGTGGCTTAGGGAACGTCACGGACGTGGCAAGCTTCATACCCCTCTTTATTTTCTACTTTACTTGTTCAATACGTCGTTTTATTTCTTCACTAATTTTCAGCATTCGTCGACAGAATAATGTTCCAGACATTTCCCATTTCTCCTTCGACAGATATTCAATGATCCAAGTTTCACTTTAGTACAAAACTCCAGAATTACACTCGTCAGAATTTCTCCATCCATAAAATTATGAAAGTTTATGGTTCAAATGGCTCTGCGCACTAGGGGACTTAACATCTGTGGTCATCAGTCCCCTAGAACTTAGAACTACTTAAACCTAGCTAACCTAAGGACATCACACACATCCATGCCCGGGGCAGGATTCGAACCTGCGACCGTATGAAAGTGTATCTTCATTTATATGTATGTATGTCTATTTCATATCTCCTCCTAGACCACTGTATCGATTTCAACCAGACTAAGTATACATGTCACTTACTGACTTGAAAAAACCACAGTGAGAGTAACAGCCACATTCCTCACAAAGGGTTGGGGGTGGGGCTGAAAAATAAGCGTAGTTCACGAGACTGTTGTTGTTGTTGTGGTCTTCAGTCCTGAGACTGGTTTGATGCAGCTCTCCATGCCACTCTATCCTGTGCAAGCTGCTTCATCTCCCAGTACCTACTGCAACCTACATCCTTCTGAATCTGCTTAGTGTATTCATCTCTTGGTCTCCCTCTACGATTTTTACCCTGCACGCTGCCCTCCAATACTAAATTGGTGATCCCTTGATGCCTCAGAACATGTCCTACCAACCGATCCCTTCTTCTGGTCAAGTTGTGCCACAAACTTCTCTTCTCCCCAATCCTATTCAATACTTCCTCATTAGTTATGTGATCTACCCATCTAATCTTCAGCATTCTTCTGTAGCACCACATTTCGAAAGCTTCTATTCTCTTCTTGTCCAAACTATTTACCGTCCATGTTTCACTTCCATACATGGCTACACTCCATACAAATACTTTCAGAAATGACTTCCTGACACTTAAATCTATACTCGATGTTAACAAATTTCTCTTCTTCAGAAGAGAAATTGTAGACTGCCAGTCTACATTTTATATCCTCTCTACTTCGACCATCATCAGTTATTTTGCTCCCCAAATAGCAAAACTCCTTTACTACTTTAAGTGTCTCATTTCCTAATCTAATTCCCTCAGCATCACCCGACTTGATTCGGCTACATTCCATTATCCTCGTTTTGCTTTTGTTGATGTTCATCTTATACCCTCCTTTCAAGACACTGTTCACTCCATTCAACTGCTCTTCCAAGTCCTTTGCTGTCTCTGACAGAATTACAATGTCATCGGCGAACCTAAAAGTTTTTATTTCTTCTCCATGGATTTTAATACCTACTCCGAATTTCTCTTTTGTTTCCTTTACTGCTTGCTCAATATACAGATTGAATAACATCGGGGATAGGCTACAACCCTGTCTTACTCCCTTCCCAACCACTGTTTCCCTTTCATGTCCCTCGACTCTTATAACTGCCATCTGGTTTCTGTACAAATTGTAAATAGCCTTTCGCTCCCTGTATTTTACCCCTGCCACCTTTCAGGAGACTATATTCAGTCAATGTTTGAAAATGACAGCACTTAGTGACTTGCAACCAACTTTATAACTAATTTCAAACGCGTACAAAACTTTTTCCCGTTGACACCACACACAAAATGATGAATCGAAAGATGTTTATAGCTTATTACACTTCCGTTGTTCATGCAGTAAAACTACCGCAGCAGACAAGGCCTTTTAATTTACAACTTTCTTAATTGCAAACCTATTTGCAACATATATTGCATACATTGTTCACATATACCACACTGAACGTACCTGCAAAAATATGTCACTGTACGGCAAATATTTTAGGAGATATGACCTCATAAGAGTAAGCACTGAGCTGCCGCATCATGCGTGACGTTTTAATTTGTTACTTCCTTACTATTAACTCTGTTCACTACACATTTTGTAGACGGTCTCCACATATAACACTGGATGTTCTTTCAAAATTATATCACTGTACGACTCATAGTTCAGGACTGCAGACTGCAGACTGCAGAGAGAAATTTGCTAGAGGAAGAGAGTAAAATATGAGTACATATACACTCCTGGAAATGGAAAAAAGAACACATTGACACCGGTGTGTCAGACCCACCATACTTGCTCCGGACACTGCGAGAGGGCTGTACAAGCAATCATCACACGCACGGCACAGCGGACACACCAGGAACCGCGGTGTTGGCCGTCGAATGGCGCTAGCTGCGCAGCATTTGTGCACCGCCGCCGTCAGTGTCAGCCAGTTTGCCGTGGCATACGGAGCTCCATCGCAGTCTTTAACACTGGTAGCATGCCGCGACAACGTGGACGTGAACCGTATGTGCAGTTGACGGACTTTGAGCGAGGGCGTATAGTGGGCATGCGGGAGGCCGGGTGGACGTACCGCCGAATTGCTCAACACGTGGGGCGTGAGGTCTCCACAGTACATCGATGTTGTCGCCAGTGGTCGGCGGAAGGTGCACGTGCCCGTCGACCTGGGACCGGACCGCAGCGACGCACGGATGCACGCCAAGACCGTAGGATCCTACGCAGTGCCGTAGGGGACCGCACCGCCACTTCCCAGCAAATTAGGGACACTGTTGCTCCTGGGGTATCGGCGAGGACCATTCGCAACCGTCTCCATGAAGCTGGGCTACGGTCCCGCAGACCGTTAGGCCGTCTTCCGCTCACGCCCCAACATCGTGCAGCCCGCCTCCAGTGGTGTCGCACCAGGCGTGAATGGAGGGACGAATGGAGACGTGTCGTCTTCAGCGATGAGAGTCGCTTCTGCCTTGGTGCCAATGATGGTCGTATGCGTGTTTGGCGCCGTGCAGGTGAGCGCCACAATCATGACTGCATACGACCGAGGCACACAGGGCCAACACCCGGCATCATGGTGTGGGGAGCGATCTCCTACACTGGCCGTACCCCACTGGTGATCGTCGAGGGGACACTGAATAGTGCACGGTACATCCAAACCGTCATCGAACCCATCGTTCTACCATTCCTAGACTGGCAAGGGAACTTGCTGTTCCAACAGGACAATGCACGTCCGCATGTATCCCGTGCCACCCAACGTGCTCTAGAAGGTGTAAGTCAACTACCCTGGCCAGCAAGATCTCCGGATCTGTCCCCCATTGAGCATGTTTGGGACTGGATGAAGTGTCGTCTGACGCGGTCTGCACGTCCAGCACGAACGCTGGTCCAACTGAGGCGCCAGGTGGAAATGGCATGGCAAGCCGTTCCACAGGACTACATCCAGCATCTCTACGATCGTCTCCATGGGAGAATAGCAGCCTGCATTGCTGCGAAAGGTGGATATACACTGTACTAGTGCCGACATTGTGCATGCTCTGTTGCCTGTGTCTATGTGCCTGTGGTTCTGTCGGTGTGATCATGTGATGTATCTGACCCCAGGAATGTGTCAATAAAGTTTCTCTTCCTGGGACAATGAATACACGGTGTTCTTATTTCAATCTCCAGGAGTGTATTTCACAGGCTCGAGGACGGGCGTGATCTGGTTGGAAAGTAATTTCGATCGTATCGTGGCGCCATGTGTGTGCCATAGTCGCACTGAACTTGGAACAAATACAACTGGCGCCGCGAAAAGGTAAACACAAGCAAGCGCTCACGGTCACGCACGGCGGGGCGCAGCGGACGTCCTCACCCCACCGCAGCCGAAAGCAGACTGTCCTCTAGACCACGTGGTGAGGATAAAACCGGTATGCGGTATGCAAAACAGGAATATCAGTGTACACATGTAAAACAGAACGATGCATCATACGGCACCAACTGCCATAAAAGTAAGACAGACCTAAAAGGGGCTCCAAACTACATCTACATCCATACTCCGCAAGCCACCTGACGGTGTGTGGCGGAGGGTACCTTGAGTACCTCTATCGGTTCTCCCTTCTATTCCAGTCTCGTATTGTTCGTGGAAAGAAGGATTGTCGGTATGCCTAGGTGTGGGCTCTAATCTCTCTGATTTTATCCTCATGGTCTCTTCGCGAGATATACGTAGGAGGGAGCAATATACTGCTTGACTCTTCGGTGAAGGTATGTTCTCGAAGCTTTGACAAAAGCCCGTACCGAGCTACTAAGCGTCTCTCCTGCAGAGTCTTCCACTGCAGTTTATCTATCATTTCCGTATCGCTTTCGCGATTACTAAATGATCCTGTAACGAAGCGCGCTGCTCTCCGTTGGATCTTCTCTATATCATCTATCAACCCTATCTGGTACGGATCCCACACTGCTGAGCAGTATTCAAGCAGTGGGCGAACAAGCGTACTGTAACCTACTTCCTTTGTTTTCGGATTGCATTTCCTTAGGATTCTTCCAATGAATCTCGGTCTGGCATCTGCTTTACCGACGATCAACATTATATGATCATTCCATTTTAAATCACTCCTAATGCGTACTCCCAGACAATTTATGGTATTAACTGCTTCCAGTTGCTGACCTGCTATTTTGTAGCTAAATGATAAAGGATCTATCTTTCTGTGTATTCGCAGCACATTACACTTGTCTACATTGTGATTCAATTGCCATTCCCTGCACCATGCGTCCAAACCGTCATCGAACCCATCGTTCTACCATTCCTAGACCGGCAAGGGAACTTGCTGTTCCAACAGGACAATGCACGTCCGCATGTATCCCGTGCCACCCAACGTGCTCTAGAAGGTGTAAGTCAACTACCCTGGCCAGCAAGATCTCCGGATCTGTCCCCCATTGAGCATGTTTGGGACTGGATGAAGCGTCGTCTCACGCGGTCTGCACGTCCAGCACGAACGCTGGTCCAACTGAGGCGCCAGGTGGAAATGGCATGGCAAGCCGTTCCACAGGACTACATCCAGTATCTCTACGATCGTCTCCATGGGAGAATAGCAGCCTGCATTGCTGCGAAAGGTGGATATACACTGTACTAGTGCCGACATTGTGCATGCTTTGTTGCCTGTGTCTATGAGCCTGTGGTTCTGTCAGTGTGATCATGTGATGTATCTGACCCCAGGAATGTGTCAATAAAGTTTCCCCTTCCTGGGACAATGAATTCACGGTGTTCTTATTTCAATTTCCAGGAGTGTATATGAGAAATATAGATTAAATGTATGTGATTTGTGCGTACATTGGATGAGCCACAGGTGAAAAGGTCCTCACTACCGTAATGTAACGCAAGCCGCGTTTTTCCTTCCCACTGCTCTCGACCTTTCCTATTTCGTTCCTTAAGACATTTTCGTTGCCAAATACACTGTCCATTTCTTCCTTACATCCAGCGACAAAGGCAATGTCGACTGCAAAAGTTAACATTGGTATCGTCTCTCTTGCAAATCTTTTTTCCCTGCCGATATACAGGGTGAAGTGAAGTTCGCGCACTCGCGCTTCTCAGCGTTACTTCTCACATGCCAGTGGTAAAAAAATGTCTGTCACATAATTTCGTCAGGCGAGTACATCCGGCAGAAAAAGGACGTTAAAGGGTGGCAATCTGGCAAGACTGTAACCACATTTATGATAACTATCTCTGTCAGCACCGCATTGTTGCGCTGTACAGCTGGTGCAGTGGGTGGTGTTTTGGGATAACATGCAGGAGGTCTGATGCTCGATAGTGGGTTGGGGCGCACGTTGTTTTACTTGTTCATATCATTCTGACATTTCATACTGTAATATACACCATTTCTTAGGTCAGAGGTATCCTAAATTTACAACGTTTTGCAACGCTGAACATAACAAATATGTGGTTAGACAAATAAGAAACAGGCAACTGAAACAAATGACCTGTAATAGGACGGAATAACTACAAAAACAGTACCAATTTCGAGATGCTAAAGATGATAGCACAGTACAATAACACATCATCTACTAGTGATTTATTCTACATGTAATATGAGCCCTCAGATGTCGCACATTAGCAACCAGTGACAATAATATTCTCCATACTAATGACTGTATGACTTTCGTAACAAAATACGTTGTCCTCAGAACAACAGATGCTCAAAGCGATCTCCCTGAACGTCCAGACATTGCGCAACCCGCCGGATCATACAGCTTTGGACCCTTCGCAGCAAAGCTGCGTCCACGGTAACAAGAACATCATTAACACGCACTACGAATTCTTGCACATCCGTCGCGGTAGCAGACTATACGTGCTCCTTCAGGTGTCCCCACAGGAAAAAATCGAGGGGTTTTAGGCCAGGTGAACAATGTGGTCATGCAACTGGACCTCCATGTTTGAGCCATTGCCCTGAAAATGTTCTGTCCAAATACTGCCGCATATTAATTACAGAGTGGGGAAATGCATCAGCATTTTGGAACCAAATCCTCTGCTGAACAAGTAGTAAAACATCTTCCAGAGCGTCAGGCAGATAATTTGAGAGGAATGCATGATATCTTCGTGCAGTCAGCCGGTCAGGCAACATGTAGGGGCCCAAATACCTGTCGCCCAATATTCCGGCCCATACCCTGATACCAAAGCGAACTTGATATCCATGGTCATGGGTGACGTGCGAATTAACCTCAAACCAATGGTGGGCATTGTGCTTAGAGAAGACACTCTCACGAGTGAATGCTGCTTCATCCAACCGTATTACGATGTTCAAGAAATCATCGTTGGCTTCCTGTTGTTATTGGAACCATTCACAGAACTGCAACCGCAGATCCGATCTGCAGGATGCAGGTGTTGCGTGAAAGCATAGTGATAGGGGGCAGCCCAAACTCGTGCAGCACATTAACGACCGTATGTTGCTTGATACGCAGCGGCCGTGCTACGCTACGTATATTTCGCTGAGGTTCTTCGTGTATGACCTCCAGAATAGCTTCTTCAGTAGTTCAGTAGTATGGCTGGTCTGTGGACGTCCTCTGCCATGTAATGGTGGAAGGAGAGAACTAGATTCCCGAAGCCCAGCTCCAGATGACGAAACACATTTTTAACTATATGGCATCGACAAGCGTATCTAGAAGCGTATTCACGAGTGGCAACGCCAGTCCGGTTATCAGATGCACCAAGGACCAGAAGCATATCCACATATTCATCGTTTATGAATGCCATACGTCTGCCACATTGGTTTAGAGGTTTACAATGAGAAAATTCGATACTTGTAACCATGTACACTGGAGAATGTCATGGGCGTGTCACAACTAGTCCCTGTTGGTGGACAGTGCACACAGTATAAACACGCTGTCAGTCCTCCACGCTGTTTAACCTAATGCGCATTACCCGTGTGGCAGATATCGTTCTGCATTATTCACCCCAACAACGCTAATTGTAAAATGTTCGGTTTCAAATTACACTGTTCACCTAACGGTAATAGACATGATGTTTTCACAATCCCATTGATAGAATAATAATAAAAATAATAATAATGCATTGAGGTGCATACTAAACAGCATGCGGTTACCAGACTCGGTGTTGAAAAGCATAATTAGGGGGACCATGGTAATAACACATACAAATAGTAACCGAGTTTGGATGTTATTCGCAAAGCACGTCACTAGCCCTACTGGTAACGTAAGGCCCTAATGAAATGTAATGTACCTGAATGAGGCAAGAATAATACTTCATACTAATCTATGGGACCGCTGGAGCAGGATACAAAGAAAACAGGTTTTGCATTCAGCAGATGAAGTGGTGCGAATAAATTAACGCCCATGACGTGGAAAGGGCATCTTTCAAAGCTGACCAATCTTCCATTTCTACGGTTGTTAGATGAAGTGGTGCGAATAAATTAACGCCCATGACGTTGAAAGGGCATCTTTCAAAGCTGACCAATCTTCCATTTCTACGGTTGTTAGATGAAGTGGTGCGAATAAATTAACGCCCATGACGTGGAAAGGGCATCTTTCAAAGCTGACCAATCTTCCATTTCTACGGTTGTAGTAAGTGCCAATGTTTTCTAGGGGACCCGCTGCCATCGCTGTTGACGATTAATATACCATATACCATACCACCTGGGCTGCATTTACCAAATAAAAAACATATGCCTAAACCCAGGATCGAACATCGACCTTTTGCATGCTAACCCCAAAGTGTATCCACTGCACCAACTGTACAGCACGCTGAGCCCCTGGTGACAAAGGTAGTTACTGTACATTTGGTTACATTGTTGCCAGATTGCCACTCTTTAACTTCCTTTTTCTGTCGGATGTACTCGCCGGACGAAATTTTGTGAGAGACCCACTTTTTTTTTTTTTTATCGCAGGCATGTGAGGAGTCGCGCTGAAAGCCCGAGTGCGCCAATTTCGCTTCAGCCTGTATACTTCGTTTAGTGCTAGTTATACCACCAAGCGGAGCAATATAGATGGTAAGCTGCCATCCTGCCTAACGCCCTTATTAACAGGAACTTGTCTTTCTTGAAATACGACTTTCATTATTCAAGCTAGATTTCGCAGATTTGGTCCGTCTCCGTACTTCAGCAATACATGGCACAATACCGGTTTTTGATCCAGATATTGCAGTGGCAATTGTAATATTATAAATAATAATAACGGTAATAATGAAAGTAAAACACGGTTTATGAATCCAGATATTTTTATCTATGACCATTTTTAATAGTAGAACTGACTAAGGATTAATGTTACTACTACTACTAATGCTATTAATATTAAAAATAATAAAATTAGTAATAACAGACCATCCGGTCGGTGTTGCCGAGCGGTTCTAGGCTCTTCAGTCTGGAGTCACGCGACCGCTACGGTCGCAGGTTTGAATCCTGCCTCTGGCATAGATGTGTGTGATGTCCTTAGGTTAGTTAGGTTTAAGTAGTTCTAAGTTCTAGGGGACTGATGACCTCAGATGTTAGGTTCCATAGTGCTCAGAGCCATTTGAACCATTTGAATAACAAAATGAATAAAAACAGGAACTAGGGAAAAAGCTTATTTCTTCATGAGTGTACAAAACTGAGACACAGGGAAGTCAAAGAAGGAGAGAAATGCAGCTAGAGTGTTGCAGCTAAGGAATTTGGGAAATGAGAAGATCTGGTGGGGAGGGAAGGCACTTAACAGGTATGAGTGTCACCAAAGTATAAACTAGACATTCTGTTTTTGAAACTGGAATAGACTAGTCTTATTACGCGTGACAATGGATTAATCTAACTGACTTGTACATACAATTCTTTCGGCATATTATGCCACGTGTGATTTTCCAATAACTGGATGTACACAACAAGTAGCTTTATTTCCTTAAGTTTTATGAATGTTCAGTGTTTTGAACTAAAATTGACTTTGGCATCCATTACAAAAGAATTATACCACCATAAACTGTTGACGAATATACACCCCTCTCTAATTTTTTGAATAGGATGATCTTTACTTAGTTTTTGCACAGTCATTACCTTATCGGTCTTTCACAAACTACGAAAATATACACTCCTGGAAATGGAAAAAAGAACACATTGACACCGGTGTGTCAGACCCACCATACTTGCTCCGGACACTGCGAGAGGGCTGTACAAGCAATGGTCACACGCACGGCACAGCGGACACACCAAGAACCGCGGTGTTGGCCGTCGAATGGCGCTAGCTGAGCAGCATTTGTGCACCGCCGCCGTCAGTGTCAGCCAGTTTGCCGTGGCATACGGAGCTCCATCGCAGTCTTTAACACTGGTAGCATGCCGCGACAGCGTGGACGTGAACCGTATGTGCAGTTGACGGACTTTGAGCGAGGGCGTATAGTGGGCATGCGGGAGGCCGGGTGGACGTACCGCCGAATTGCTGAACACGTGGGGCGTGAGGTCTCCACAGTTCATCGATGTTGTCGCCAGTGGTCGGCGGAAGGTGCACGTGCCCGTCGACCTGGGACCGGACCGCAGCGACGCACGGATGCACGCCAAGACCGTAGGATCCTACGCAGTGCCGTAGGGGACCGCACCGCCACTTCCCAGCAAATTAGGGACACTGTTGCTCCTGGGGTATCGGCGAGGACCATTCGCAACCGTCTCCATGAAGCTGGGCTACGGTCCCGCACACCGTTAGGCCATCTTCCGCTCACGCCCCAACATCGTGGAGCCCGCCTCCAGTGGTGTCGCGACAGGCGTGAATGGAGGGACGAATGGAGATGTGTCGTCTTCAGCGATGAGAGTCGCTTCTGCCTTGGTGCCAATGATGGTCGTATACGTGTTTGGCGCCGTGCAGGTGAGCGCCACAATCAGGACTGCATACGACCGAGGCACACAGGGCCAACACCCGGCATCATGGTGTGGGGAGCGATCTCCTACACTGGCCGTACACCACTGGTGATCGTCGAGGGGACACTGAATAATGCACGGTACATCCAAACCGTCATCGAACCCATCGTTCCACCATTCCTAGACCGGCAAGGGAACTTGCGGTTCCAACAGGACAATGCACGTCCGCATGTATCCCGTGCCACCCAACGTGCTCTAGAAGGTGTAAGTCAACTACCCTGGCCTGCAAGATCTCCGGATCTGTCCCCCATTGAGTATGTTTGGCACTGGATGAAGCGTCGTCTGACGCGGTCTGCACGTCCAGCACGAACGCTGGTCCAACTGAGGCGCCAGGTGGAAATGGCATGGCAAGCCGTTCCACAGGACTACATCCAGCATCTCTACGATCGTCTCCATGGGAGAATAGCAGCCTGCATTGCTGCGAAAGGTGGATATACACTGTACTAGTGCCGACATTGTGCATGCTCTTTTGCGTGTGTCTATGTGGCGGTGGTTCTGTCAGTGTGATCATGTGATGTATCTGACCCGAGGAGTGTGTCAATAAAGTTTCCCCTTCCTGGGACAATGAATTCACGGTGTTCTTATTTCAATTTCCCGGAGTGTAGTTTAGCTCTATTTCATTTAATAAACTACCAAGAAAACTGGAGTACGTTTTCGCAAAGTTCTTTTTCGTCTTATGGAATGTTAAATCGATGCCACAAAAATTTGAACATAATTTCCTCAAACTCAATTGAGAGCAACAGTAAAAGTTGATGATGGAGCGTATGTTTATTTGCTGCATATCGGTTAAAACGGTGTGCTTCGAAATCACTGAATAAAGGAAATATTCATAATGAAAATAACGAGCTCATCTCCCAGTGCCTTCCAATTCTCTGATGAATAGCGTATGAGTCAGTTAATGTTGTTGGACGTACCTGTTTCCCGCATTCCAGCGGAAATAGCGTGTGCGGAACCAGGGAGTGGGAAAATATTCTTGATAAAGCTTTGCAGGGGGATATACATAAATATTTGTTCTCGCACTATTATTAACGAAAGATATACCTTAATCTAACGTACTGATGTCCGTATCAGTATCTGCAGTACAACCCTTTTGCTACAGTCTGTCATCTGCAGCTAATTGGGATATTTCCATACTACATTAAAAGATAATTCGAAGATGAGTGTTGGCATCAGAATATAGCACAAATAGCCGAAGTACAAAAATCTAAAATTTGCAAAAAACCTCAAAAAAGCAATATTTTAATTTTGGATCTAATATTTCGTTAAATAAATGTAATATGCTACTGAGAAAGCCAGATTACTGTCTTGCGCCGCTCCTTTCCACCTAGTGATGGCCGTCACTCTACATTCTGAAGGTCATTTCACCTTGTCCTCTACTTCATGGTCGTCCAGGTGGTTTTGGATCTTCTGTCTTCTTGTATTACATCTGCTTGACTATTGTGCCAGGGTGCATCCGGACAACGTATCCTGCCCATCGCAAACGACTCGTTTTGACAATGTTCACTACCGAGGGTTTACCAACTATCCTAACTAGTTCTTCACTATATCTGCTAATCCATACTTATGTTGGTGGATTACATGTTTGCCCAAAAAGTTATTCCTGCACTTTCCTTCCGAGGACTAGGAGTTGGTGCTCCTCCCATTTGGCCACACTCCACATTTCTACTCCGTACAACAGTACTGGCCTGACGTTAATATATAATAATATTAGGAATATAAATATAAAAATCCCTGAACTGTATATATCGTCACCCAATATTTTGACATTTTGTTGGACAGAAAATAAATAAGTTCCCTGACGATTGTGAAATCGGGCGTTAACGAAGAAAACTGTATTATCTCAAGGTAGAACCCTATTTCTCTGATTATATAGAATAACATATTTTACCGGTTTATAAGATTTAACCAAACTGAATGTATTGAGTTCAGCATAAACCTTACCACAGGTTAATAATCGTGTATCACTGAATCAGTAAACGTCTGAGTGAGAGTTTACCCCAAAGAGGTGCAGTATCTCACATTTTGCATCGCACAAAATTCCAGAATAATCTCGAAAAATAAACCAATTTTCATTTCGTGCAAGTTTGAAACTTAATATCTACTAATAAGAAGTAGACACATACCGAGTGCAAATTACTCAGAAATAACAGTGGTAAAGTTTTAGAGTGAAAAATACTTCGCTAAATCCGAAATATTCGTTCACAGGCTAAAAAAAAAAAAAAAAAAAGAAAGAAAGAAAACGAGTGAGGTAGTGGAGTGGTCGCCACACTAGACCCGCGTTAGGGAGGAGGTAGGTTAAAAACCCTCGTCCAGCCATCCTGATTTAGTTTTTCCGTGATTTCCCTAAATCGCTGAAGGCAAACGCCGGGATGGTTCCTTCGAAACGGACACCCCTGATTTTCCTTGCCTGTCCTTTCCTAATCAGAGCTTACGCACCGTCTCTAATGACATAGCTGTGCATGGGATGTTGAACACTAATCTTCCTTCCTTCCTCCTGTTGAAAATATGTCAGAGTATATGCTAGCGACACAAGTGGATATTACAGATCTATGTTCAATTCTTAGCTAAATTTTGATACACTCGAGATGCAACCTGCTACCTCAGGAAGGCGTCTGTGTTAATTTTTGTAGGTCTTTTTATTGTTGTGGATGTCTGAAATCGCGTTCGTAAGGTCTGAATTGCTTAAAAGCACGCTCAGCCTCCACAGAGATGCTGAGTCGCACGGATCTGAGACAGAGGTGATCTTTCCTCTGCGAAGATGCGCGCCAGATTGATCTATTGGTCACGAGGAGAGGATATGAAACGGTAAGTTGAGCTTGTGTTAGGTGTAAACAGTCGAGTTCTTGTTTAGTAGTACCAAGGAGCAAACAATGGAGAATTTTCGAATTACAGACTTATACGGGAGAAATTGGAATTGAGTTCTTTCAAACCAGAGTCATAGTCCACATCGCAATAGTCAGTTAATTGTCAGTTATTTGAAAACCATTATCAAAAGATTATGAACTAAGAATGTTAGCAATGTTTTTTAGAGTACGCATTGCACCTCTACGTATCTCTCTACTGACATTTCGCAGGTCTGTTATCGAGACACGCTGTAGCTACGAGAGCAGTTTACACCAAGGTAAGACAAACTGTGTCGAGAACAGATTCTTTTTTTAGTTAAATTTCGCAGGGACCAACTTCGCTTTCAAAGTAATCAGTTTTATTTTACCAAAGTTCATAAATTTTCTGATTACAGTAAGTTTCAGTCAGAGCATGAGATTCTAAGATTCTCGCAGTTAGATTTCTGAATGCATTCTGGCAGTTTAATTGTTGTGGATTGGCAAGACAACCAACCCACTATGAGGAAGCCGAAAGGCATGCGTTCAAGCTCACGCAGGCTGGCGTGAGGTCTGGAACAGGACAAGGAAATGAGACTAACAAAAAACGTACATAGCTGCTGGAATACTTAACTTTTAATCCATAATAGGTGAACATCGCTCTTGACGGTACATGTTTTACAGCATCAATAGTAACTGGTAATGGCGCCTTGCTAGGTCGTAGAAAATGACGTAGCTGAAGGCTATGCTAACTATCGTCTCAGCAAATGAGAGCGTAATTTGTCAGTGCACCATCGCTAGCAAAGTCGGCTGTACAACTGGGGCGAGTGCTAGGAAGCCTCTCTAGACCTGCCGTGTGGCGGCGCTCGGTCTGCAATCACTGATAGTGGTGACACATGGGTCCGACCTATACTAACGGACCGCAGCCGATTTAAAGGCTACCACCTAGCAAGTGTGGTGTCTGGCGGTGACACCACATTAATTTCGTCACCAACAGGCTTCAGTCACCTACAGTAACAGATTCCCTCGGATATACTTTCACTCATACAGCAAATCGAAACAGACAACTTTCACCATTCATGTCTCCTAGATAACAAAGCCGACCGCTCCACGAATCCGAAGAGTAGTGTCTCATGCAAGATGCTGCTTCTGTTTAATCCCACACTTTGATATGAGTGAAGCACACGCTATTCCTGTCTCTACAACATACTTGAAAACCATAAATTTAACGTTACGCAAATGTATCAAGCGTCAGTTTCTATTTAATTTGCTATTCTTGGTTTACCTCTAACAATAAGTTTAAGAGTTTGTTCAAAAATAAAGATTTTATCGAGATAAAAATTACTTTTTGCTGTTTTGTTGCTAATAAATGTAAACAATTACAACTAACAATTTTAATACATTATTTGAAAACCATTATCAAAAGATTATGAACTAAGAATGTTAGCAATGTTTTTTAGAGTACGCATTTACTTTTCATGTTGGTACTTCTGTATTCAAATGGGATGAAACCTGTAACAGAAAACCACACTCTCTTATTAAGTGTGAGGACTATGACTGTCAATACACAGGCCGAACAGGGTGGACGTCAGCTGTCAGGTTCAAGGTATATTAGGATCTATGTAATTCAAAATCTGTTTTAATTATCCATCTTAAGACTCTAACATTCTGCGTGGTGTCTGTTGTTCTATGTCGTGTCTCCCTACCACTTTCGCTCAACGACGCTCTGAGCGTGTTTTTTAGGGAATTGACTAGTTTGAACCTGGGACCTGTTGCTGGTAAGGAGACGCCAGACCACACATGACATGTAGAGTTCAGAAGAGTTCAGCGATGATATAACCAAATACTTAATGATATCAGAGTCAGCTCCACTGCACTATCTGTAAAATAATCTTAATACTAACTAAATATAGTGGAAGGGGTTCAAGGCTTTCCTATTTTTAGTTAGCTGGTAAAATAACGTCGAAAAAGCAATTAAGTTTACCATTGGAAATTTTATTCTACTCACAAGACATTGTTTATAAATTGCACTATTGATAAAAGGAAATGTTTTAATACAGGATAATAAAAACCAACTGCGTTCAACAAAAATGTGAACGAATATTCCCTGAATGGGTTTCCAAGTTCTACAATGGATCGAAGGATGACCTATGCCATATCACATCTATTATCTAGGTTTAAATAAGTTTGACAAAAGAGAAAACTACCAAAATGGTCTACAGTGACCCTCAATTATCTTTAGTTACTTATCTAACTTGTCGTAAATTACAGTGGCTGATGTGGCTTCTCAATAATTATATAACAGAGAAATCTTCGCGTTTCAGATTTTAACTTACGTAGCAAATGTGAATACCATAAGATTTAATTGACGATCGACACTAGTGTTACGTAAAAAGGGGATGTAACAGATGAGACTTCTGCAGTTCTGAGTGAAGCCTTATGCGCTCAAAATGCGGCATCGCGTGCGTTCATTACCTTGTCGGTGTTCGTCAGGGGGCGGCTGCCGGCGCAGCTCCATACAGCTCGCCGTCTCCGTCTCGGAAGCAACTCCCTCCTAACTTCTCGTTACTACAATTTACCGAAGTTGGTTTAAAAAAAATAAACTATCTGGCTGTGTTCTCATCTGACCAATCAGATTTATTTGTTCATGAGAATCAGAAAATATTAGATACAGGCTCCCAGGTAGATGCTATTTTTCTTGACTTCCGGAAGGTGTTCGATACAGTTCCGCACTGTCGCCTGATAAACAAAGTAAGAGCCTACGGAATATCAGACCAGCTGTGTGACTGGATTGAAGAGTTTTTAGCAAACAGAACACAGCATGTTGTTATCAATGGAGAGACGTCTACAGACGTTAAAGTAACCTCTGGCGTGCCTCAGGGGAGTGTTAGTGGACCATTGCTTTTCACAATATATATAAATGACCTAGTAGATAGTGTCGGAAGTTCCATGCGGCTTTTCGCGGATGATGCTGTAGTATACAGAGAAGTTGCAGCATTACAAAATTGTAGTGAAATGCAGGAAGATCTGCAGCGGATAGGCACTTGGTGCAGGGAGTGGCAACTGACCCTTAACATAGACAAATGTAATGTATTGCGAATACATAGAAAGAAGGATCCTTTATTGTATGATTATATGATAGCGAAACAAACACTGGTAGCAGTTACTTCTGTAAAATATCTGGGAGTATGCGTGCGGAACGATTTGAAGTGGAATGATCATATAAAATTAATTGTTGGTAAGGCGGGTACCAGGTTGAGACTCATTGGGAGAGTCCTTAGAAAATGTAGTCCATCAACAAAGGAGGTGGCTTACAAAACACTCGTTCGACCTATACTTGAGTATTGCTCATCAGTGTGGCATCCGTACCAGATCGGGTTGACGGAGGAGGTAGAGAAGATCCAAAGAAGAGCGGCGCGTTTCGTCACAGGGTTATTTGGTAACCGTGATAGCGTTACGGAGATGTTTAACAAACTCAAGTGGCAGACTCTGCAAGAGAGGCGCTCTGCATCGCGGTGTAGCTTGCTCGCCATGTTTCGAGAGGATGCGTTTCTGGATCAGGTATCGAATATATTGCTTCCCCCTACTTATGCCTTCCGAGCAGATCACGAATGTAAAATTAGAGAGATTAGAGCGCGCACGGAGGCTTTCAGACAGTCGTTCTTCCCGCGAGCCATACGCGACTGGAACAGGAAAGGGAGGTAATGACAGTGGCACGTAAAGTGCCCTCCGCCACACACCGTTGGGTGGCTTGCGGAGTATAAATGTAGATGTAGATGTAGGGTCTCAATGTTAACCTTAAGCTCTGCCTACAAAAATTCTGTCTATTCAATGAGAAACGTTATACTTTTCGTGGTGGGGCAATGTTTGTAACGTTTGCAATGTAACAGAGACGCGAAAAAGTCTCACGCTGAAACTTGCAGCTGGTGTGGCCCTTTTAGTGTTATCGTAAGATCTATACTGTTCTTCTGCAGGGCTCTATCTTTTAACATGGGCTGGGGGGTGGTCCTGGTGGTTTGCTGGCAACGTGGGTGTCCGTCCCTTATCGTAGGGCCTTCTAGCTTAACACGGTTTCATGGAAGGTGCTGGATTTACCTGACACCTTACAAGACTTGTCAGCACTCAATTACTGAAATTAACAAAAATCTCAGCATCCTCCACCATCATCTGAAAGGAAGTCTTCTCGACATCGTTTAAGAAATTTTTGCACAATCTGAGCCGGAACCCCGAGTTTACGGTAAATGAACAAACCACGCTTAAACACAAATTTATTCTAAATAGCTATTAATTTCTTAAGCATTAAGTGATGCACACTTATTCCAAGTCTTCCATGATTCCATTCTTTAGTAACTGAGAAATTGTTTTATCATTGACACTCCCATGTACAATAGTTGATCAAAAGTATCCGAACACCCCCCAAAACATATGTTTTTCATTTTGGTGCTTTGTGCTGGCACCTACTCCCAGGTACTCCATATCAGCGACCTCAGCAGTCATTGAACGTCGTCAGAGAGCAGAATGTGGCGCTCCGCGGAACTCTCGGACTTCGAACGTGGTCAGGTGATTGGGTGTCACTTGTGTCATACGTCTGTACGCGAGATTTGTACACTCTTAAACATACACTCCTGGAAATTGAAATAAGAACACCGTGAATTCATTGTCCCAGGAAGGGGAAACTTTATTGACACATTCCTGGGGTCAGATACATCACATGATCACACTGACAGAACCACAGGCTAGTACAATGTATATCCACAGTTCGCAGCAATGCAGGCTGCTATTCTCCCATGGAGACGTTCGTAGAGATGCTGGATGTAGTCCTGTGGAACGGCTTGCCATGCCATTTCCACCTGGCGCCTCAGTTGGACCAGCGATCGTGCTGGACGTGCAGACCGCGTGAGACGACGCTTCATCCAGTCCCAAACATGCTCAATGGGGGACAGATCCGGAGATCTTGCTGGCCAGGGTAGTTGACTTACACCTTCTAGAGCACGTTGGGTGGCACGGGATACATGCGGACGTGCATTGTCCTGTTGGAACAGCAAGTTCCCTTGCCGGTCTAGGAATGGTAGAACGATGGGTTCGATGACGGTTTGGATGTACCGTGCACTATTCAGTGTCCCCTCGACGATCACCAGTGGTGTACGGCCAGTGTAGGAGATCGCTCCCCACACCATGATGCCGGGTGTTGGCCCTGTGTGCCTCGGTCGTATGCAGTCCTGATTGTGGCGCTCACCTGCACGGCGCCAAACACGCATACGACCATCATTGGCACCAAGGCAGAAGCGACTCTCATCGCTGAAGACGACACGTCTCCATTCGTCCCTCCATTCACGCCTGTCGAGACACCACTGGAGGCGGGCTGCACGATGTTGGGGCGTGAGCGGAAGACGGCCTAACGGTGTGCGGGACCGTAGCCCAGCTTCATGGAGACGGTTGCGAATGGTCCTCGCCGATACCCCAGGAGCAACAGTGTCCCTAATTTGCTGGTAAGTGGCGGTGCGGTCCCCTACGGCACTGCGTAGGATCCTACGGTCTTGCCGTGCATCCGTGCGTCGCTGCGGTCCGGTCCCAGGTCGACGGGCACGTGCACCTTCCGCCGACCACTGGCGACAACATCGATGTACTGTGGAGACCTCACGCCCCACGTGTTGAGCAATTCGGCGGTACGTCCACCCGGCCTCCCGCATGCCCACTATACGCCCTCGCTCAAAGTCCGTCAACTGCACATACGGTTCACGTCCACGCTGTCGCGGCATGCTACCAGTGTTAAAGACTGCGATGCAGCTCCGTATGCCACGGCAAACTGGCTGACACTGACGGCGGCGGTGCACAAATGCTGCGCAGCTAGCGCCATTCGACTGCCAACACCGCGGTTTCTGGTGAGTCCGCTGTGCCGTGCGTGTGATGATTGCTTGTACAGCCCTCTCGCAGTGTGCGGAGCAAGTATGGTGGGTCTGACACACCGGTGTCAATGTGTTCTTTTTTCCATTTCGAGGAGTGTATATAAGAAACTATCAGCCTTGATGGCAGTAATGAAACCAACTTTACCTAGGTTTCAGCCCAAGTAATTGAGCCTTCTTCAGAAGATATACCTGATTCTACATTATGTCTACGAGGGCTGGGACTAGAAATAAAACTAAAACTGCCAGAATAGGCGTAGTCTCTATGTTTTAGTTTTATTTCTAGACCATGCCTTCGTAGAATTATTATAGAATCAGGTATATCTTCTAAAGAAGGCTCAATTACTTGGGCTGAAACTTAGGTAAAGGTTGGTTTCATTACCGCAATTGAGTCTGATAGTTTCCTATATATTAGATTATAACGACTGATGACTGGGTTGCAATGCTGTAAGTACTAAAACTCCTAAACGTCCATAGGTCCACTGTTTCCGATGTGATAGTGAAGTGGAAACGTGAAGGGACACGTACAGTACAAAAGCGTACATGCCGACCTCGTCTGTTGACCGACAGTTGAAGAGGGTCGTAATGTGTAATAGCCAGACGTCAGTCCAGACCATCATACAGTAATTTCAATTCCACTGCAAGTACTATGATAGTTAGGCGGGAGTTGAGGAAACTTGGATTTCATGGTCGAGCTGCTGCTCATAAGCCACACAACACGCTGGTAAATGCCAAACGACGCCTCGCTTGGTCTAAGGAGCGTAAACATTGGACGATTGAACACAAGAAACACGTTGTGTGGCGCGACGAATCGCGGTACACTATGTGGCGATCCGATGGCAGGGTGTGGGTGTGTCGAATGCCCGGTGAACGTCATCGGCCAGCGCGTGTAGTGCCAACAGTAAAATTCGGAGGCGTTGGTGTTATGGTGTGCTCGTGTTTTTCATGGAGGGGGCTTGCATCCCTTGTTGTTTTACGTGGCACTATCACAGCACAGGCCTACATTGGCGTTTTAAGCAATCTCTTGCTCCCCACTGTTGAAGACCAATTCGGTGATGGTGACTGCATCTTTCAGCACGATCGAGCACCTGTTCATCACGGCACGTGGGGGAGTGGTTACACGACAATAACATTCCTGTAATGGACTAGCCTGCACAGAGTCGTGACCTGAATCCTATAGAACACCTTTGCGATGTTTTGGAACGCCGACTTCGTGCTAGGCCTCACCGACCGATATCGTACCTCTCCTCAGTGCAACATTCCGTGAAGAATTGGCTGCCATTCCCCAAGAAACCTTCCAGCACCTGATTGAACGTATGCCTGCGAGAGTGGAAGCTAAGGTTATGCCAACACCATACCTATTTCCAGCATTACCGATGGTGGATGCCACGAACTTGTAAGTAATTTTCAGCCAGGTGTCCTAGTAGTCTTTTGATCACATAGTGTATGTAACATAGCTATTCCTATTTTATTTTAATGACTCCGTCGTCACATTAATCGTATTCTATCGTATGTTTAATGTTCTTATCCACTACATACAAGTTTAGTATCGTTTGTCGGTTCCCTTATTTCTAGTTTGGAGCCCCTTTTAGGTCTGTCTTACTTTTATGGCAGTTGGTGCCGTATGATGCATCGTTCTGTTTTACATGTGTACACTGATATTCCTGTTGTGCATACCGCATACCGGTTTTATCCTCACCACGTGGTCCAGAGGACAGTCTGCTTTCGGCTGTGGTAGGGTGAGGACGTCCGCTGCGCCCCGCCGTGAGTGACCGTGAGCGCTTGCTTGTGTTTACCTTCTCGCGGCGCGAGTTGTATTTGTTCCAAGTTCAGTGCGACTATGGCACACACATGGCACCACGATACGATCGAAATTACTTTCTAACCAGATCACGCCCGTCCTCGAGCCTGTGAAATAGAACAGTTCATACGCAACGATCTACGTTTAGATCCGGCGACTGCCGTCGGAATACATTTCTCTATAACGGCGAGCGTGGTTTATGTTAAAATGACCAGTGCAGAGGTCTGCGTGACAGTGGTGTCTAAATACTCGAACTCCCTCAGATTCAAACATTCTGACGGGCATATCGGTGGAGTGACGGTAGATCATGCAGGCATGGGCATAAGGACTGTAAGGGTTTTTCAGCTCCCCTTCGAGGTCCCAGAGGAAGTTGTCAAGGACGCCTTCCGACCATATGGCAATGTTATCAGCCACGTTGCAGAAAAGTGGCAAACTTTCTCGACGTATAAGGTCTACAATGGTGTGCGACAAATTAAACTTGAGTTCAAGAAACATGTGCCATCCAATTTGAACATCGGTGGCTGTCGTTCAATCATCATGTACGACGGTCAACAGCGTACGTGTTCCGGATGTGGGCAGGAAGGCCATGTTCGATCGAGCTGCTTACAACGTAGAATTACGCAGAAAGCAGTGAGAGACTCCGTTTCCCCGACGGGGACGACAATCCTGCCCCTCACGTACGCTCAGACGACGATGCGCACTATAGATCAGGACGAAACGGGCGATCAGACACATCCATCGACGTCAGAAGTACCAAGGGAGGAAGAGGAAGGACCCCCGATGCCAACCCATATGTCGCCCCCTCCACAGCAACAACAGCAGCAACAGTCCCACGGAATCCAGACGCAACATAACATTCAGAACGCGTTGGACTTGGACGCGGACATTTTCCCGACCGCGGCTTTCCTAGCGGAAGGTGATACGACGCTGGATTGCCTCCCACATTCGGATACGGATGTCCACGTTCGAAAGCAACGTTCGCCTCGACGACGCAAGCGACGTCGGCGGACCCCTTCTGACGATAGCCGGTCAAGCAGGTGACATCTCATCAGACGGCATGGATGCTGCGCCTGCTGAGGATCTAAGTGTTGTAGACGGTTCACTTGCCCATACTACAAGTGCCCAGTTACTTCTTGCACCACAACCGCGGCAGGTCGCGTCGATGGATGGCGCTCCGTCTACCTCCACCAAAGACGACGTACGTGAGAGAGATTTAGGTGCCGATCAGCTACACAGCATCGTGTTGCACCCACTGTGGTCGGACGATGTTGAGGAACTTCCTGGAGAGGGCACGGGTGACAGGGGAGGGGGTGGCATTGGGGATGCCACTCCTAGCGTGAAAGACTCATAATTTGTAACGGGTTTGGTGGGTCCGGCATCTCTCGCGGTTAGCTTTGATTACCATGACGTCTACCCTAGGTGAAGAGGCTAGGCAGCACACCTTTCGCCTCGCCACAATCAATATCAACGCGATAAGGACACCACACAAACTGACAATGCTACAACGCATCCTTGATGCGGCGGACATCGACGGGGTCCTCTTATAGGAAGTATGTGTCGCTAGTTTCCCTGACTTCTACGGATATACCGCCCACATCTCCCACGCCTCTTCTACCGATTGTGGTGTGGCTGTCCTGCTACGGGACGGCTTGGCGGCTTGTACTTACCGAGTGCAAGAGCCATGGCAGTAACTGTCAACGGTGTACGACTCATCAATGTATATGCCCCTTCAGGATCAGGGAGACGGAGAGACCGGGCCCGCTTTTTTTCGGAATACATGACGCGTCTATTTATGGGCCGCATAGACGATATGGTGATCGGAGGAGATTTTAACTGTTCATTATCTCCGTCTGATCAGCAGCCACGTCCCGTGTGCGGAATTAGAAATGCTAGTGCGTGACCTCCACCTGATCGACACGTGGCGCCACGTCCACCGCCCAGCTCCTGGTTACACCCCTTATACAAGTCATTCATCAAGTCGGTTAGACAGGATTTATGTCACAAGCACCCTTTCGACGACGACGAGAGGAGCAGAACTCTGGCCCACTGCATTCACCGACCACACAGCCTATATTTGCACCATTGCCCTCCAACCTGCACGTGTGTGGCTCAGTAGGACCCCTGGAAACTGAACGTCGCTCATCTGGACGAGCCGGCATGTAAAGCTGCAATCGAAGAGTCGTGGAACGCGTCCTTACAGCGTCGTGGTCGTTACCCTCAGTTGGTGGACTGAATGTGCGAAGCCTGCTCTTAAGCGCACCTTCATGGCTTACGGCCGGGAAGTGGCGGCATGGAGGAGGAGCACGGAAAAATTTTACTACACCGTCCTACGGGAATGTCTTGCTATGGAGCCCTCACCTGACAGGCAAATCATAGTCAATCGCGCGAAAGCGCAACTCGTCTCCTTAGCACGCCATCATTTACAGGGCGCTGTTATACGGTCGCGTGCTCCAGACATGATACAATCAGAAAGGCCATCTATACACCACGTGCTCTAGAACGCAGGAGGCGCCGTAGTTCACTGGTAACCGACATGATAACGGACGACGGACGACGGACGACACGTGGCAGAACAAGCAGATATAGCAGAAGCCTTCTATGAACATTACGCTCACCTTTATTCAGCAGTTCTCCCTGATATGGCGACGGTAGACACCGTTTCAGCACATGTCCACGGTACAGTTCCACCAAACATGGTACCGACTTTACTGGGAGAAAGGCAGAAGAGGAAGTGCTCGACGCCATTGGTAAAGGTGCTCCCCATAAATCACCAGGAATCCATGGATTACCATTAGAGTTCTATCGAGCATTTAAACAACTGTTGGTACCGTGTTGGGTTGAAATTTGCAGGAATTGATGTCCCCAGGTATACCGTTGCCTGCACCGTTCTTGGAAGGACTGATTGTCCCCATCCATAAGCCGAAGGGACGGAATCATGTTCGCGATTATCGCCCCTGAACGTTATTGAACAGCGACTTCAAGATCTTTTCGAGGCTGCTCTCAGAACGTATTCGCGGCAAACTATTGCACGTCCTGTCCAGCGATCAGACGTCCTCGGGGGGACCCAACAACATCAGAACTGCGTTCTGTCGTTACAGAGATCTCATCTCCCCTCCACTGGTGAGAAGTTTGCCGGCAGCCCTGGCGTCTATCGACTTTAGCCAGGCTTTTGACCGTGTGGGCCACACTTTCCTCACGGCCGTTCTACGGCGCATGGAATGCCCCGACCCCTTTATCACAGTGTTGACACGCCATCTGCATGGGGCTACTTCTCAAGTTCTTGTTAATGGAAGACTGACGGCACCTATACCGGTCCGCCGATCAGTACGACAGGGATGTCCATTATCAACATTGTTATTTGGTTTGACCTTAGAACCTTTGTTGTGTGGTCTCCGAGACAGACTCACTGGGATACAATTCGGCGGCTCCATCTATCGCTGCACCGCATACGCGGATGATTTGATGATCGTCATACGTGGAGCTGACGATATGGCCGCGGCTTTGGACTGGATTGCAATCTACGGTACAGCTTCTGGTAGCCAAATCAACGTTGACCAGTCTGTCGCCTTGAGCATCGGGATTGGGCTACCTCAGGAACACATTTCCCCCTTACGCTTCAGTGATACTGTCCGCTGCTTGGGCTTAGATTTCATGAACGACATGCGACGCGCGACGACGCTCAATTATCGACGCCTTCTTAACCAAATTAGGGCCGGATTTGCAAATCAGAGCTTGCGATCCCTCAACATCGTTCAGCGGGCGTATTATGCCAATGTATACCTTGCGTCGCGTACACCGCATGTCGCCCAAACGCTACCCATTCCGAAACCCTTGGCTCGTAGCATTATGGCAGCGCTGGGATACTTCGTCACCGCTGGTATGTTACTGAAGATCAGATACGTATCTCTTACCCTCCCCAAGGAAAAAGGTGGTCTCGGCCTAGTTAACGTCCATGATAGGGCCATTGCCCTGTATGTTAGCTCATATTTATGTCAGCTCTGCCGTTGTCCTACGAGCCTCACGAGTCTGCTTCTGACGGCGCTACGACCTGCTTCACTAAGAGCGCCGGTGCCACTACAGAACATCCCAGCGCCCCTCTTTTATATAGGACGTTTCTATTTAGAACAAAGTTATTGCAGTGTAGCGCTCACGACACCACAAATGGCCACAACTCGGCGCCTGCCACGCCGCCCTCTAAATGTGGTCGAACTAAAATATCCTGACGTACAGTGGCGCGTGGTGTGGAAGACTGTACACGATGCCATGCTTGATTCCGATGTTGTTTCCCATTGGTACGTAATCGTTAATGGAAAACTGGTGACGCAAGAACGTTTCTACAATATCCACATGGCAGAATCTCCCAATTGTGTAGGTTGTAATACAGTAGATTCTGACGAGCACCGCCTCAGCTGTGGAGAGGCGGAACCGGTTTGGCACCAAGTGCGGCAGATGCTGGCTTATATCTTGCGAGTTAGGCCGGAGCATATATCTGCACCTACGTTATTGTTTCCGGATGAGACATTTTACCCCAAGACTCGAACCAACTCCGTCACTTGGATACGTGGACATGCGGTCCATTACCTCTGTCGTGACGGACACAAGAATTTCCTTGACTTCTGGCTCTGTTTGCAAGAAAGACATCATGCTATTTCCGGGCATACCAGATATCGGCAATGCTTAGCAAACTACCTATGGAGTGCCTTTCACAGCCCGCCGTGTAGCTGGAATGTTTCAGGCAGTGGCAGATGACGTCAAAACGAACTGCAAACGATCATATATTGAACAATCTTTATCAGTGGGCGCAGTCGCTGGGAAGCTTAACTACGAAGTGGTAGCTTTCTTTTCATGTTATTTATGTTTACTATCTTCAATGGTGTCTTCATTGTGTTTTAGTTTTCCAGCCTTGATTAACTATGACTGTTCGCACATTGATATATATAAAAAAAAAGAAAGGTAGCGTCTTCGGTCACGGGTTCGAATTCCGCTGTGGCTTAAATTTTGATTAATTATCAGCATTGGCGGCCGAAGGCTTCCGACATAAGAGGTCACCCTCAGTCTGCCAACGGCCTTGTCAAAGAGTACGGAAGAGCGAACAGAGATTCAGGACACTCTCTTGACCTAGGAGTGGGAAACTGCCCCTAAAGGCGGAAGAATCAGCAAATACCAACGGCATGAGGATGCAGAAGGCAATGGAAACCACTGCATTAAAGACACGTAACGTGTATCTACAGGACATGTGGCCTGTAACTGAAGATCTCTCCATTGGCAAAAGATTCCGTAATAGACCCCCATTCGGATCTCCGGGAGGGGACTGCCAAGGGGGAGGTTACCATGAGAAAAAGATTGAATAATCATTGGAACGATAACGTTCTACGAATCGGGGCGTGGAATGTCAGAAGCTTGAACGTGGCAGGGAACCTAGAAAATCTGAAAAGAGAAATGCAAATGCTCAATCTAGATATAGTAGAGGTCAGTGAAGTGAAGTGAAAATAAGACAAGGATTTCTGGTCAATGAGTAATATCAGCAGCAGCAGAAAATCGTATAACGGTAGTAGGATTCGTTATGGTTAGGAAGGTAGAGCAGAGAGTATGTTTCTGTGAACAGTTCAGTGAAAGGGTCGTTCTTATCAGAATCGACAACAAACTAACACCGACAACGATAGTTCAGGTATACATGCTGACGTCTCAAGTTGAAGATGAAGAGACAGAGAAGGTGTATGAGGCTATTGAAAGGGTAATACAGTATGTAAAGGGGGATGAAAATCTAATAGTCATGGGGGACTGGAATGCAGTTGTAGGGTAAGGAGTAGAAGAAAAGGTTACAAGAGAATATGGGTTTGGGACAAGGAATGAGAGAGAAGAAAGACTAATTGAGTACTGCAACAAGTTTCAGCTAGTAATAGCGAATACCCTGTTCAAGAATCACAAGAGGAGGATGTACACTTGCGAAAGGCCGGGTGATATGGGAAGATTTCAGTTATATTATAGCATGGTCAGACAGAGATTCGGAAGTCAGATACTGGATTGTATGGCGTACTCAGGAGTAGATATAGACTCAGATCACAATACAGTAGTGATGAAAAGTAGGCTGAAGTTTAAGACGTTAGTCAGGAAGAATGAATACGGAAGGACTAAGGAATGGCTAGGTACGTTTGAAGTATTGTAAGGCTATAGACACAACAATAAGGAATAACTCAGTAGATAGTACAGTTGAAGAGGAATGTACATCTCTAAAAAAAGGCCATCAAAGAAGTTTGGAAGGAAAATATGGGTACAAAGAAGGTAACTGTGAAAAAACCGTGGGTAACAGGAGAAATACTTCAGTTGATTGCTGAATGGAGGAAGTATTAAAATGTTCCGGGAAACTCAGGAATACAGAAATACAAGTAACTGAGGAATGAAATAAATAGGAAGTGCAGAGAAGCTACGACCAAATGGCTGCAGGAAAAATGTGAAGACATCGAAAAAGAAATGATTGTCGGAAGGACAGACTCAGCACGCAGGAAAGTCAAAACAACTTTCGGTGACATTAAAAGAAATGGTAGTAGCATTAAGGGTGCAACGAGAATTCCACTATTAAATGCTGAGGAGAGAGCGGATAGGTGGAAAGAATACACTGAAAGCCTCTATGCGTGGGAAGTTTTGTCTCATGTGATAGGAGAAGAAACAGGAGTCGATTTAGAAGAGATAGGGGATCCAGAATTAGAATCAAAATTTAAAAGAGCTTTGGACGACTTAAGGTCAAATAAGGCAGAAGGAATAGGTAACATTGCATCATAATTTCTAAAATCACTGGGGAAAGTGGCAACAAAACGACTATCCAAGTTGGTATGTAGACTATATGAGTCTGGCGCCGTACCATCTGACTTTCAGAAGAACATCGTCCACAAAATTCCGAAGACGGCAAGAGCTGACAAGTGCGAGAATTAGCGCACAGTCAGCTAAACAGCTCATGCATCCAAAATTGCTTACAAGAATAATATACAGACGAATGGAAAAGAAAACTGAGGATGCGCTAGATGACGGTCAGTTTGGCTTTAGGAAAAGTAAAGGCACGAGAGAGCCAATTTTGACGTTGGGATTAATACCGGAAGCAAGACTAAAGAAAAATCAAGACACGTTCATAGGATTTGTTGACCTGGAGAAAGCGTTCGACAATGTAAAATGGTGCAAGATGCTCGAAATTCTGAGAAAAGTAGGGATAAGCGATAGGGCCAATAGGGAATAATAAGAGTGGACCACCAAGAACGAAGTGCTCATATTAAAAAGTGGGTAAGACAAGGATGTAGCCTTTTGCCCTTACTGTTCAGTCTGTACATCGAGGAAGTAATGATGGAAATAAAAGAAAGGTTAAGGAGTGGAATTAAAATTCAGGGTGACAGGATATCAATGACACGATTCGCTAATGACATTGCTATACTGAGTGGAATTACTTGATCTGCTGAACGGAATTAGCCGACCGGAGTGGCGAATGCGGTTATAGGCGCTACAGTCTGAAATCGCGCGATCGTTACGGTCGCAGGTTCAAATCCTGCCTCGGACATGGATGTGTGTGATGTCCTTAGGTTAGTTAGGTTTAATTAGTTCTAAGTTCTAGGGGACTGATGACCTCAGAAGTTAAGGCCCATAGTCCTCAGAACCATTTGAACGGAATTAACAGTCTAATGCGTACACAGTATGGACTGAGAGTAAATCGAAGAAAGATGAAGGTAATGAGAAGTAGTAGAAATGAAAACAGCGAGAAACTTAACATCAGGATTGATGGCCACAAAGTGGATGATGCTAAGGAATTCTGATACCTAGGCAGTAAAATAACCAATGAGAGACGGAGCAAGGAGGGCATCGAAAGCAGACTAGCTATGGCAAAAAAGGCATTCCTGGCCAAGATAAATCAACTAATATCAAATATAGGCCTTAATTTGAGGAAGACATTTCTTAGAATGTACGTCTGGAGTACAGCATGGTGGTGAAACATGGACCGCGGGAAAACCGGAACTGAAAAGAATCGAAGCATTTGAAATGTGGTGTTATAGACGAATGTTGAAAATAAAGTGGAGTGATAAAGTAAGGAATGAGGAGGTTCTACGCAGAATCGGAGAGGAAAGGAATATGTGGAAAACACTGATAAGGAGAAGGGACAGGATGATAGGACATCTGCTAAGACATGGGGGAATGACTTCCATTGTACTAGAAGGAGCTGTAGAGGGCAAAAACTGTTGAGTAAGACAGAGATAGGAATACATCCAGCAAATTACTGAGAACAAAGGTTGCAGGTGCTACTCTGAGATGAAGAAGTTGGCACAGAAGAGGAATACGTGGTGGGCCGCATGAAACCAGTCAGAAGACTGATGATAATATATATGTATATAATGTTTTGGTTCCTATGAGAGGCACCCACATGCCTTGCTCATACTGTGGCATGAAGCAGTCAGGCCTGCAAGATGAGTGGTCTGCCAAGCGAGTGGACTCATTCTTATTTATCGAGTAACATAAACTCTAGTACTCACAATTAAGTTACAAGTTATTCTCCTGTTTGAATATTACGCAACGGAAACGGAAACGCACATCTCACTATTAGTAATTTACACAACTGTGACTGTTCACTACGCACTGGAAATACCACATTTTCTTTCTTATTTAACGGCTTTGATCAACACGTGGCCATCGCACTGAATATGAATGGCGCACACGTTATAAATTCTGGGTATCATGACAATATACTATTCGAAGGAAAAGGCCACCAATCTTTTTCTTTTCACTATCTTATTTATCTTATTGTCTAACCTAAACATACAAATTCTATAACCTACAACAATAACACATGAGAAATTCCGCCCAGTGGGCATGGCTTTACATTGGTGATTCTCTATCTTATGGTCTCGTAATTATTTTACGCTACAGTGCACTTTCTGGATAGGATGGTGGATCTTTGGCTATATCTCACACTTTGACTCACAACCATCATCACGAAACTTACCTCCAGACCGAGCGGTACAAAAAGAAACATGCATAACCCACTGCCTCTGAACCTATCTTGTTACACTCCCATGCCAACCACACATACTTAAATTTCATGAAATACCTCACACTGGCAACATACAATACAAAGAAATAGTCACAACGTTATAATCACATAAATTTCAGCTTTCCCCTCATCAATTAGTATTTATCCCAGTTTCACACGACACTTCCCCACTTCGTAACTTTTCTTTCCTACTATGAACTCTTGAGGATAAATGCACGTCTTCCTGTGCAATGCAAGCCAAGTGGCGTTGCTCGATAGACGGCTGACTCACCTTGCTTCACTCTCAGAGTATTACGATTTGAATCAAGGGTCACACGGAAACATAACACGCAAAGTAATATTAAGAACATATTCGTCACACACGCGAGTCCTCAACTGATACCATGGACGAGTACTTCTCCTTCTCAACACAGGTTGAGACTCACACAGTACTCACCACATGGAAGTACTCGTCTCTAATTTCAAGTCCTGCACACGCCATTTCGTAAATATTTACAACTTATAGTACACACGCCAGTAATTTAGCTTAACTTATGCACTCGGAAGTACACTCCTGGAAATGGAAAAAAGAACACATTGACACCGGTGTGTCAGACCCACCATACTTGCTCCGGACACTGCGAGAGGGCTGTACAAGCAATGATCACACGCACGGCACAGTGGACACACCAGGAACCGCGGTGTTGGCCGTCGAATGGCGCTAGCTGCGCAGCATTTGTGCACCGCCGCCGTCAGTGTCAGCCAGTTTGCCTTGGCATACGGAGCTCCATCGCAGTCTTTAAAACTGGTAGCATGCCGCGACAGCGTGGACGTGAACCGTATGTGCAGTTGACGGACTTTGAGCGAGGGCGTATAGTGGGCATGCGGGAGGCCTGGTGGACGTACCGCCGAATTGCTCAACACGTGGGGCGTGAGGTCTCCACAGTACATCGATGTTGTCGCCAGTGGTCGGCGGAAGGTGCACGTGCCCGTCGACCTGGGACCGGACCGCAGCGACGCACGGATGCACGCCAAGACCGTAGGATCCTACGCAGTGCCGTAGGGGACCGCACCACCACTTCCCAGCAAATTAGGGACACTGTTGCTCCTGGGGTATCGGCGAGGACCATTCGCAACCGTCTCCATGAAGCTGGGCTACGGTCCCGCACACCGTTAGGCCGTCTTGCGCTCACGCCCCAACATCGTGCAGCCCGCCTCCAGTGGTGTCGCGACAGGTGTGAATGGAGGGACGAATGGAGACGTGTCGTCTTCAGCGATGAGAGTCGCTTCTGCCTTGGTGCCAATGATGGTCGTATGCGTGTTTGGCGCCGTGCAGGTGAGCGCCACAATCAGGACTGCATACGACTGAGGCACACAGGGCCAACACCCGGCATCATGGTGTGGGGAGCGATCTCCTACACTGGCCGTACACCACTGGTGATCGTCGAGGGGACACTTAATAGTGCACGGTACATCCAAACCGTCATCGAACCCATCGTTCTACCATTCCTAGACCGGCAAGGGAACTTGCTGTTCCAACAGGACAATGCACGTCCGCATGTATCCCGTGCCACCAAACGTGCTCTAGAAGGTGCAAGTCAACTACCCTGGGCAGCAAGATCTCCGGATCTGTCCCCCATTGAGCATGTTTGGGACTGGATGAAGCGTCGTCTCACGCAGTCTGCACGTCCAGCACGAACGCTAGTCCAACTGATGCGCCAGGTGGAAATGGCATGGCAAGCCGTTCCACAGGACTACATCCAGCATCTCTACGATCGTCTATATGGGAGAATAGCAGCCTGCATTGCTGCGAAAGGTGGATATACACTGTACTAGTGCCGACATTGTGCATGCTCTGTTGCCTGTGTCTATGTGCCTGTGGTTCTGTCAGTGTGATCATGTGATGTATCTGACCCCAGGAATGTGTCAATAAAGTTTCCCCTTCGTGGGACAATGAATTCACGGTGTTCTTATTTCAATTTCCAGGAGTGTATTTCAACTTATTGCTACACGTGGTTTCATTGCGACCGTTGGTCACTTCCGAAGATTACTACGATCCCCTTAATATTACCTGGCTGACATTTAATTCTCCCCACAAAAGTTCCTGAAACAGAGAAGTTACTATTCAAACTACTTTTAAGTATTTCACATGCATACCATGTCTCCACTCTTTTGTCTTTACGGAGCACATCTAAGACAGGTCTTACCAACACAAGATCCAGCGGCAGAGTGCTGAAACATGGCCGTTCTTCAGGTCATCTCGCACCTCTTGCGAGGTGGGGGAAGACAATGCTACCCATTGGTCAGCCACATTTCAGGCACTCAAAGCTCAGGTAAATTTCATCTCTTTGGTTCCACCAAAGGTGACCAAAGGACCATCTCAAAGATGATCATATATTGCACATTCACTATCTGTGGTTAGTAGACGACCATACATTCATTCATTTCGCAGATCTCACCAAATTTGATGTAGGGATTTATTTTGTGGGAGTGCACATGTGATCAATTAAATAAATGAATTGTCATTCTTTCCTACATTGGTATCCGGCTTCGGTGTATTGCTTGAAATTGAGTTATTATTACAAAAAATATGATGTTCTGAGAAGAATAACGAAGAATGTTGTACGTATTTTCAATGTCGGGTGGTACTGTACCCTTTCACCTAAAGACGAGGCCGTACATGATTTCCTATCTCAACTGCCCTTCAGCTATCGTTGTCTTACTGCTTGATTTCTGGAAATATTTTTGTTTGCTATGAGTACCCCCTGTTTTGTTGCAGTTTTGTCTTTTTATTGTCGTGTTCTGTCACTTTGACGTTTAGGCATTTTTCCTGAGCACTTACGTTTATCTATTATTATATTTATTGTATTAAAGATGACGCTCCAATGTGTCATTATTTGAATTACTAGTCTTTGTATTAGTGCTGTTGTATCCCAGGTACTGTACACGTAGGCTTAATTTCTTTGCTCGCTTTCCTTAGTCCCAGCTCATAGTCCCTTTTACTAATCGCTATTTTTATTACGCCTGGTACATTCCGGATGAAAAGTGCTGCCTTATATGTGTACAGTATCATTCCTATTGTGTTTATGTTTTCAATCCTAACCAAGCATTTTATACTAAAATAATACTGCTCCTTAAGACGAGTCTAAACATGAGTACCGATCCTAACAGTTGGCATCATTCTCGTACCACATATAATCTCTCGTAGATATTTTTATGTTTCATCCGTAACCACTGTTTAAGTTGTTTATTTACCCTACATTTCTTTAATATGTTGTTCTGTCACCCTGGCTTTTAGGCGTTGTTGTCGATTCCTCATGTTTGTATGTTATTATACTTATTTTTATATTTGCAGTTCTGTTTTGTATTGGTGTTGTGAAGAAACATATCCAAGGGGACAGGGACAAGTCAGCCCCTTTTTCCACCTCTTTTGTGGCTTTCTAGTTCGATTTCCCACCTCATTGGGTCCTACCTCAGTCATTTCCGCCGCCGCCATCAGCTGTCTTTGAGCCGTCTGCACTAGTCACTTTCCGTTATTTCTGGTCCCATGCGTTAGTACAGTTACTTATCTACTTATTCATTTACAATATTATTGGATTCATTAATGTCCGGAACTCTCCTCAAAGTTATTTTTTTCATGCCCCATGCGTTTGTTTGACATGGTTGTGACCCCTGACCGCAACTCATTTACGTTCCCCTATTTATGTGAAAATTGTTCAAACGGCTCTAAACACTATGGGACTTAACATCTAAGATCGTCAGTCCCCTAGACTTAGGACTACTTAAGCCTAAATAACCTACAGACAGGGCTCGAACCTGCGACCGTAGCAGTAGCGTGGTTCTGGACTGAAGTGCCTAGAACCACTCGGCCTCAGGGACCGGCATACTTATGAGAGTACACCACTATTCACAACTGTATGGCTTGGTTCAAATGGCTCTGGGCACTATGGGACTTAACAGCTGAAGTCATTACTCCCCTATAATTTAGAACTACTTAAACCTATTTAACCTAAGATCATCACACACATCCATGCCCGAGGCAGGATTCGAACCTGCGACCGTAGCGGACGCGCTGTTCCAGACTGAAGGGCCGACGACAACTGTATCTTTCACTTTTGTGTACCAGCTCCATAGTACTTGTAAGGTAGTAGCCCCTCCTCTTGTTCACAGTTGGTGGCACCTGAAGATGCTTTGTGCTTCGAAACCAGTTCTGGAATAAACCACTAAATTACTGGCAACTGATGCAGAGTTCTACTCTATAGATTCCTTTCAGTGTTTCATTTGTTACTTACTTAAAAGATCAAAATTTCACGCACGCAATGCCTGTTCCAGCCTAAATCTAAAATAGGTAATGGTTATATAAAATTTTCAGTGATGGTAGCATTCCATGACACGTGTCTGTAGGCACTTCGTTTGTGGAAATGGCTTAAGGCGTCGTTGATATATTAAAGGGTAGAGCCACGGGTCGTAACAAATCTGAAATGTAACGTCTACTGTTCAAAGTGCCGTCAGTGCGAACAAGAGGTGACCGAGACGTGTACCAATGGCAACCCATACCATCACGCTGGGTGATATGCCAGTATGGCGATGACGAATGCACACTTCCAGTGTGTGTTCACCGCGATGTCGCCAAACACGGATGGGACCATCATGATGCTGTAAACAGAACGTGGAATCATTTAAAAAAGAATGACGTTTTGCCATTCGTGCGCCCAGGTTCGTCGTTGAGTACACCACCGCAGGCGCTCCTGTCTGTGATGCAGCCATGGTCTCCGATCTGATAGTCCATGCTGCTGCAAACGTCGTCAAACTGTTCGTGCAAATGGTTGTTGTCTTGCGAACGTTCCCATCTGTTGACTCAGGGGTCAAGACGTGGCTGCACGATTCGTTACAGCCATGCGGATAAGATGCCTGTCATCTTGACTGTTAGTGATACGAGGCCGTTGGGATCCAGCACGGCATTCCGTAATACCCTCCTGAAGCCACCGATTCCACATTCTGCTAATAGTCATTGGATCTCGACCAACGGGAGCAGCAATGTCGCGATAAGATAAACCGCAATCGCGATAGGCTACAATCCGACCTTTATCAATGTCGGAAACGTGATGGTACGCATTTCTCCTCCTTATACGAGGTGCATTCAAGTTCTAAGGCCTCCGATTTTTTTTCTCCGGACTGGAAAGAGATAGAAACATGCGCATTGTTTTAAAATGAGGCCGCGTTCATTGTCAATACGTCCCAGAGATGGCAGCACCGTACGGCAGATGGGACTTTACCGCCATCGGCGAGAATGAGAACTGTTTTAAATACTTAAAATGGCAACGTTTTCCTTACTTGAACAGCGTGCAATCATTCGTTTTCTGAATTTGCGTGGTGTGAAACCAATTGAAATTCATCGACAGTTGAAGGAGACATGTGGTGATGGAGTTATGGATGTGTCGAAAGTGCGTTCGTGGGTGCGACAGGTTAATGAAGGCAGAACATCATGTGACAACAAACCGAAACAACTTTGGGCTTGCACAAGCCGGTCTGACGACACTATCGAGAAAGTGGAGAGAATTGTTTTGGGGGATCGCCGAATGACTGTTGAACAGATCGCCTCCAGAGTTGGCATTTCTGTGGGTTCTGTGCACACAATCCTGCATGACGACCTGAAAATGCGAAAAGCGTCCTCCAGGTGGGTGCCACGAATGCTGACGGACGACCACATGGCTGCCCATGTGGCATGTTGCCAAGCAATGTTGACGCGCAACGACAGCATGAATGGGACTTTCTTTTCGTCGGTTCTGACAATGGATGAGACGTGGATGCCATTTTTCAATCCAGAAACAAAGCGCCAGTCAGCTCAATGGAAGCACACAGATTCACCGCCACCAAAAAAATTTCGGGTAACCGTCAGTGCTGAAAAAATGATGGTGTCCATCGTTCTGGGACAGCGAGGGCGTAATCCTTACCCATTGCGTTCCAAAGGACACTACGGTAACAGGTGAATCCTACGAAAATGTTTTGAAGAACAAATTCCTTCCTGCACTGCAACAAAAACGTCCGGCAAGGGCTGCGCGTGTGCTGGTTCACCAAGGCAACGTACCCGCACATCGAGCTAACGTTACGCAACAGTTTCTTCGTGATAACAACTTTGAAGTGATTCCTCATGCTCGCTACTCACCTGACCTGGCTCCTAGTGACTTTTGGCTTTTTCCAACAGCTCTCCGTGGCCGCACATTCACCAGCCGTGCTGCTATTGCCTCAGCGATTTTCCAGTGGTCAAAACAGACTCCTAAAGAAGCCTTCGCCTCTGCCATGGAATCATGGCGTCAGCGTTGTGAAAAATGTGTACGTCTGCAGGACGATTACGTCGAGAAGTAACGCCAGTTTCATCGATTTCGGGTGAGTAGTTAATTACAAAAAAAAATCGGAGGCCTTAGAACTTGAATGCACCTCGTACGAGGCATCTCAACAACGTTTCACCAGGCAATGCCGGTCAACTGCTGTTTGTGTATGAGAAATCGGTTGGAAGCTTTCCTCGTGTCAGCACGTTGTAGGTGTCGCCACCGGCGCCAACCTTGTGTGAATGCCCTGGAAAGGTAATCATTTGCATATCACAGCATCTCCTTCATGTCGGTTAAATATCACGTCTGTAGGACGTTATCTTCGTGGTGTAGCAATTTTAATGGCCAGTAGTGTATTACTCCTACGTACGCGAGTGGCTTGGCCACGTCCAGTTGGTAGGAGGTGATGTGGTTTTACTTGTGGGGGCCTGACGCTTAGGGCGCGGCTTGGCCGGCCCAGCTAAAGCGAGCGAGCCAGATGGAAGGGCGTCAGCAAAGGGCCGGCCGGATGTGGTGTAAATCCCGGTGTGGGAAATTTGGGCCACACGTCGATCGTTTAAGAGGGCCGGCTATGATCCAGGCAATAGTGTAGTGTCAGACAAACTGAAAGATGCTTTCTTACAGCACTTTGAGAACCTATAATGAATCACAATAAAGTATCAACGCAAATATGAATACATCTACGACCTCAGAAAAACGACGCGCATCCAATGACACACCAATATATTCAATATCTTGAAAGCTACAGAAGCTAATATTACACAGTGAATAAACATTTTCGCAATGAACCTTTCACTTAACAGCTTTTGAACATTTCGTGCGATTTCACCACACGATATGTAAGATACTGTAAGATTGCACTGTAGCTATCATCTCTGAAAGCCGCATATCTGTATCTGTTTGATCTTTGATTTATTACGTTCTTATATCTTTTCAGTATGCGAATATTTATCAGAACATGCGCCACAATCACACAGCAAATGAAAGCAGTATGAATGCCCCATATTTTGTCTTACTTGAACATTACTTAATGAACAGTTTACTATGCTGAACATACCATGAATGCCTCACATTTTGTGTTAGTTGAACATTTATTTAATGAACAGTTTACTATGTTGCTAGTAACTTTAATGGTTCAAATAGCTCTGAGCACTATGGGACTCAACTGCTGAGCTCATTAGTCCCCTAGAACTTACAACTAGTTAAACCTAACTAACCTAAGGACATCACAAACATCCATGCCCGAGGCAGGATTCGAACCTGCGACCGTAGCGGTCTTGCGGTTCCAGACTGCAGCGCCTTTAACCGCACGGCCACTTCGGCCGGCCTAGTATCTTTATTTAAATATTGATTACAATTGATAATATCATGATAATATAAATAGTGATGTGTCACATGTGTTAGCTGACACCACCTTTAAAAATGATTGCCAAAAGACGCTCCTTATAAGTAGGCTTAAATAATTGTTTAAACAATAATTGCTTAAAAAATAATTGTTTAAACAATATTTAACGATAACCTGTTGTCATTTATTGTGAGAACACTTGTGCGAGAATACTAGCTTATTTATTTATGAACTAACTTTATTTATATTTAGTGTGAACTGCCTGAGTGTGACGAATTTTTATGACATTTCTATATTTAAATATTGTTGTAAAATAACAGTTTAATGTGGGAAGTGGTGAAGATGAGTCAAAACATGTCTGTAGAAGTTAAGAACGATGTACGAGTATTTTTGGTGTGGACGGCCTTCTGTCTATGGAAAACCAGACAATAGTGGAACATTGTGGGAGTCAAATAGAGATTGGGACTTTCTCGACTGAAGAGCTCATGGGAGCGACTCAGGGCAGTTCTATGCGAGTCCTGAAAGGAGACACTCCCGCCTGTGTTCATGAGTGGTATTCGGTCATGGAAGTGTTTGATACTGGGCGGTGAGCGGGTGAGCGGCTGCTACCACACTTTCACTCCTGAAGGAACTTTATATTTCGAAAGGTCTGAATGTGCTCTAGAGTAGGGCAAACTTTTTCAGTTTGTATCATCGAAATGAGGATACACAGAGTATGAGTTACTATTCTTTGCATCACGTGTGTTAATTTGTAAATCGTAGTGTTGGCCTCTGAACTGTTTTGAGCTGGTGAATACTTCGTGTGTTATGATTACGAATTGAACTTAGTTTTCGGGTATCTTTGATGACAGTTTAGTTTTGGGATTTTGTTACTATCCTCGTAACGCTCTCAATGTAACTTTACTGCATTTGGCAACATTATTTTCTGTCTGTTTTTAACTGAATATCGTAGGACCACTCCTCATTTATTTGAGATATCCTTTCTTGAATAAACATAATTCAACACAATTCTTTGTCGTCTACGTCAGTTACAGACGTCAGAATAGAATCCTTGTTATTAAATTATTCATTTAACTTTTATTTTGTGTTTCTGTGTATTTTATTAACTTGCAATTCTAGCCAATACATAGATTATATGACTGCAGAATCACAGCTACAGGATATTATTTGCAGCGAATTAGACATGGGGAACGAAGGCAGACGTGCCCGGCTAGACACTATAACTACATCGAGCTGTTCTTTTTAAACAGATTCGCGCGTAGGTCCAGTACGATAACTGCGAGTAAAGACGCAATTGATTTGCTAGTATGAGATGCTGTTTGCAGCTACACTAGCGCTGGCCATTAGGCATCGTCGCACTAACCGTCTCCGTGACGCATCAGCGCTCACTAAATGAACCTGTAACGAAATGCGCTACTCTTCTTTGGATCTTCTCTATTTCCCCTATCAGTCGTATGTGGTACGGACCCCTTACTGCTGAGCAATACTCAAGTATTTGTTGAGCGAGTATCTTGTAAGCTACTTCCTTTCCTGATGGGCTACTTTTCCTGAGGATTTTTCCAATGAACGTCACTCATGTATCTGCCTCACTTGCTATTAATTTTATGTGGTAGTCCACTCCAAATCGTTCTTTACACATACTCCCAAATATTTTGTGGGAGTAGCTGCTTCCAGCGATAGTTCTGCAATTTTGTAATCATACAATAAGCGTCTTTCTTTGTATTCGCAGTATGTTACATTTGTTTATGATGTGGGTCAATTGCCACTCCCTGCACCAAGTGTCGATCTCTGCAGGTCTGCCTGCATTTCGCTACAATTTTGTAGCGTCACGACTTCTCTATGTCCAACATCATCATTCGCGAAAAACGTCGTGGAACTTCTGACGGTATCTCTTACGTCATTTATATACAAGGGGCGGAAGGGTATTATAATAAAAGCTAAACTTTTAAAACGCTGTAGAAATATCACCAGTGGTCAGAAAGACGTCAAATTGCCACGGAATATTATCGGAGAAGGGGCAAAACGTATGGAGAAATAAAAAAATGGTGTGAAAATTTGTCAGTAGATGGCGCTGTATGTGTCAGAATACGTAAATGAAAACACCTGTCATGAGCACGACCCATTGAAGTTGGTATAAACACGCCGGGTACAAGGCTTTTCCTTCTTTCGCGTCTGCGACGTTCGCCATGACTGTCTCAATGCAGTATCGCGCTCTGCTTGTAAAGCCGTATTACAAGAATGATGACTGTGCACACGTCGCTCTGCAGAATTTCCGGACACTGAAGGGTATGAAAAAAGGTGTTGGTTCGATAACTGCCGTGGGTCTGGAGAAAATGATTCGGAAATTCGAATAGACGGGTTCTTTTGGTGTGCAACCTGGTAGATGGAGGAAACGTATTGATTCGACGCAATGCAAGAGGAGACGAGAGGTGGTGTGAAAAAGTGTAGGGCACGGAGAATTGCCCGAACATTGGACACACCCGTCAACACGGTGCGTAAAATCCTGCTAAACATCCTTCTTTGATATCGGTTCAAAATTCCACATGCGCACGAGTTGCTTCCCGGTGACCTGCCAGCAAGTGAGACATTTGCTTTAGAATTTCTTGCTCACATGGAAGTGGATAATGATTGTCTGTGGACGATATTGTGGACAGACGAAGCCTACTTCCATCTGACAGGATACGTCAATGCACAGAAGTGTCGAATATGGGCAACGGAAAATCCATTCGCAAATCAACCAGTAAAACTTCACCCTGAAAGGTCACTGTGTGGTGCAGGTTTACTGCATCATTATTGTGGTGTCACCGCCAGACACCACACTTGCTAGGTGGTAGCTTTAAATCGGCCGCGGTCCATTAGTACATGTCGGACCCGCGTGTCGCCACTGTCAGTGATCGCAGACCGAGCGCCACCACACGGCAGGTCTAGAAAGACTCCCTAGCACTCGCCCCAGTTGTACGGACGACTTCGCTAGCGACTACACTGACGAAGCCTTTCTCTCATTTGCCGAGAGACAGTTAGAATAGCCTTCAGCTAAGTCCATGACTACGACCTAGCAAGGCGCCATTAACCATATCTAGAGAGTCTCACTTGTATCATCAAGAATGCTGTATACAATTGATGGATTAAAGTTAAGTATTCCAGCAGCTACGTACTTTTCTTTATAGCATTCATTACGTATCCTGTTTCAGACCTAGCGCCAAGTGCGTGAGTTGACGCGTGCATTTCGGCCTCCTCTTGCAACACAGTGTTGGCTCTTCTGCCAACACTACAATTATCAATCGGCCATATTTTTTCGAAGAGACAGGTGCTTCCGGCCCTGTTACCTGTACCGTCACTGGTAAGCGCTATGAGTGTTTTTTGCGCAACCACCTCATTCCAGCGCTCCAACAGCGTGGACATGTGGATAGGATCATTTTTGTGCAAGATGGCGCACTTCTGCACATTACAAATCCAGTTAAGCGGCTGCTGAAGCACCTTTTCGGAAATGCTAGGAGTATCAGCCGCCATTTCACTACAGCCTGGCCGTCCCGATCACCTGATCTTAATCCGTGTGACTTCTGGCTGTGGGGCTATCTGAAAGATGTTGTGATCAGTGTTCCGACTGCAAGCTTAGTTGCATTGCACGTTGCGCAACACATTCTGAACGCGACCCCGGAAACACTTCGATCAGTTGTGGAACAAGCTGTTTCTTGATTTTAACTTGTTGCAGAAAACGGCTGTTTTTGGCCTCTGGACAGTTAAAAACCGACGTGATTGTTGCTTTTTATGTGGCTTTTGGCATCAGAACAATTAAAAACCGATTTTTCCCATCCGATGTGATATGACCTTGCTGTGGTGGATGGGCTTACGCAACTAACAGTATCACTCCTGTACACCCACGCACACTGATTAGTACAGCTTGCTTACCGTCAAACGTACACCTTATGCATTGTTGTGTGGTTCATTTGTCATTTGTAGTCGACCACTATTAAATTATGATGCTTACGGCGCCGGCTATTGCTACATTTTGTAACTATTCATTTTTCTTCTGCTGTACGATTTCCCCCTTTTTCAATAATATTACGCTGAAGTCTGGCGTCATTCTAACCAGTGGTGGTATTTATACAGCAGTTTGAAAGTTTGACTCTAATTATAACCACCCTGTATATTGTGTAAAGTGATTGTCATATAACACGTCTCTGAACCCGCGCGAAGTTAGTTTTACGTCTGGAGACTCCTCTCCGTTCAGAATGACATGCTGTGACGACATGTTGTTTTCTGTTTGCTGGAAACTCTTCAATCCAGTCACAGGGGGGATCTGACATTCCATTCCCCCGTATTTTGTTAATTAGGCGGCAGTGCGGAACTGTAACGAATACCTTCCGGAAGCCAAGGTACACGGTCTAATGCTTTCTGTGACTCGTGAATGAAGAGAGCGAGCTGGGTTTCACACGATCGTTGTTTTCGAAACCTATGTAGGTTCCTACAGAGATTTTTGCTCGCTATAAATATCATAATACATTATCATAAAACATGTTCCAAAATTCTGATAGACATCAAAATAAAATCTTATAGCAAATTGAAATAGTCTCTACTCGACAGCTTTTTCAGTTCCGTAGAAGAGTTTCTATTACTGTAACGTGTAAAAGTTGGTGCGTAGGAATTACTAACTCACATCTGCATATCTTCTTTTTCTTTTAGAATGTCCACATTATTACGATCTATGGCGCGCAAGGATAGATGGAACATGTTGCTAACGACCTAACCCTGGAATGTTTCCCCAGTGGTTAGAAATCTTAACGTGACTGCCAGTCTATGTAAGTTACACTTGAGTTAATGAATAACTTGTACTACACTCCTGGAAATGGAAAAAAGAACACATTGACACCGGTGTGTCAGACCCACCATACTTGCTCCGGACACTGCGAGAGGGCTGTACAAGCAATGATCACACGCACGGCACAGCGGACACACCAGGAACCGCGGTGTTGGCCGTCGAATGGCGCTAGCTGCGCAGCATTTGTGCACCGCCGCCGTCAGTGTCAGCCAGTTTGCCGTGGCATACGGAGCTCCATCGCAGTCTTTAACACTGGTAGCATGCCGCGACAGCGTGGACGTGAACCGTATGTGCAGTTGACGGACTTTGAGCGAGGGCGTATAGTGGGCATGCGGGAGGCCGGGTGGACGTACCGCCGAATTGCTCAACACGTGGGGCGTGAGGTCTCCACAGTACATCGATGTTGTCGCCAGTGGTCGGCGGAAGGTGCACGTGCCCGTCGACCTGGGACCGGACCGCAGCGACGCACGGATGCACGCCAAGACCGTAGGATCCTACGCAGTGCCGTAGGGGACCGCACCGCCACTTCCCAGCAAATTAGGGACACTGTTGCTCCTGGGGTATCGCCGAGGACCATTCGCAACCGTCTCCATGAAGCTGGGCTACGGTCCCGCACACCGCTAGGCCGTCTTCCGCTCACGCCCCAACATCGTGCAGCCCGCCTCCAGTGGTGTCGCGACAGGCGTGAATGGAGGGACGAATGGAGACGTGTCGTCTTCAGCGATGAGAGTCGCTTCTGCCTTGGTGCCAATGATGGTCGTATGCGTGTTTGGCGCCGTGCAGGTGAGCGCCACAATCAGGACTGCATACGACCGAGGCACACAGGGCCAACACCCGGCATCATGGTGTGGGGAGCGATCTCCTACACTGGCCGTACACCACTGGTGATCGTCGAGGGGACACTGAATAGTGCACGGTACATCCAAACCGTCATCGAACCCATCGTTCTTCCATTCCTAGACCGGCAAGGGAACTTGCTGTTCCAACAGGACAATGCACGTCCGCATGTATCCCGTGCCACCCAACGTGCTCTAGAAGGTGTAAGTCAACTACCCTGGCCAGCAAGATCTCCGGATCTGTCCCCCATTGAGCATGTTTGGGACTGGATGAAGCGTCGTCTCACGCGGTCTGCACGTCCAGCACGAACGCTGGTCCAACTGAGGCGCCAGGTGGAAATGGCATGGCAAGCCGTTCCACAGGACTACATCTAGCATCTCTACGATCGTCTCCATGGGAGAATAGCAGCCTGCATTGCTGCGAAAGGTGGATATACACTGTACTAGTGCCGACATTGTACATGCTCTGTTGCCTGTGTCTATGTGCCTGTGGTTCTGTCAGTGTGATCATGTGATGTATCTGACCCCAGGAATGTGTCAATAAAGTTTCCCCTTCCTGGGACAATGAATTCACGGTGTTCTTATTTCAATTTCCAGGAGTGTAATATGTATCTCATATCGCTGTAGAGCACTACGTATCGTTCCTTACCAGGAATTCGCTGCAAAAGCCATTGAATAGGCCAGAACCCTCTTCGCGATTTTCTCCGCTCTTCTTTGTTAATCGCCAACAGCGTTAATGTAGCTGTTTTACGCGGTGCATTTTCGTAAAGAAACAGTGTGGTTAGCGAGTCAAATAACGCCGACACTGGTCCCTGGGGAGTGCTGAGAGCGCAAATCAAGTTAACCACCTCGTCACGCATGCCGGCGATGCTGTCTTACGTGACATCCACAGCAACAGCTGTTTTGTGATGAAACACATGCGGCGGTGTGGATGTCCCAGAGTCTAACTCTTAATGCACACAATAAAAATGCTTTCGTCCTTAAAAGTTAAAGGAGTACGATTTTTGTCCATTTTAGTTATATGTGACCGATAATAATAATAATTTATGTTTGTTTTAAGTCGCTATTACTACCCATTTATGACCCAGCGCCCCTACACTGGCCTTAACGCACAGTATTCAGGAAAGGATAATTTTATTGACATCTGCAAGGGCTAATGACGGTCAGATGCCCTTGGTCTTGGTTTTCCGCTCAGTTAATACGAGGATTCTGTTACTGTCTTATCAGCAGCTTCTTCAGCTCAGTCATGCCTCATTTGTTCCCCGTCACAGGTATCACTTTTGCAATTTTTAAGATCTACGACAAAATCACCCGACGGCTACTCCATCCACAGAAATCTTTGCTTCATGGTATGAGTCCAGTTTGTCCACCACAGAGGACACAAATAATGGTCGGTATAAAGTCTGGGAAAATCTGAACGTTCTGCATAAACTATTTACAAGCACTCAGTGCTACGCTTATTACTTTGTCAACTGTATCACGTCAGCGTAATTCAGTATTATGGTGAATTTACGTACATCCCTAAAAAATATTCATGTAGTCGTATGTGATTAAGTTCAAACACTATTCAATGGTGTACGTAATGACAACTTGTAAGACGAATTTATGTGGGTCCCCAATTTGCGGAAACATTTTCCACAAAAATTTCATAAAATTCAATAATTACGACAGAGACTTATATCTTTCGCTACGTATCAAGACAATAAGAGACTCTGATATAGAAAAATGTGGTCCTGATATGGCTCTACGTTTTTAGTCAGTGGAATGTAAAACACGGAATTCGCCTTAGCAGACTAACATTTGCGGCAAGGGCTATCGTACCGTCTGAGATCCGGTGACACCAAATAAACTGCAGAGCAAACAGCCAGACCAGTTGAAAATACGAGGGTTGGAACTTAAATAGTGGCAACTATTTGTTCACAACCGATACAAAAGTGTTACATGTTTTTACCTGTTACTGTCCTTCAAAGTAATCACAAGCGTTGTGTAGAACCCGTTGCCAGCGATGTAGAAGGCGTAGTATACCGTTAGCAGAGCCTGTTCTGTTGATGGTGCGAATGGAGCGGTCTGCTGCCTGTCGATTCTCTGGAAAAATTCTGAAGCGAATGCCACGAAGTGGTTCCTTCATCTTCGAAATCCGGGGAGTATGGTGGATGGTACAGTGCTTCTCAGCCCCATCGACCGAACAGAGCAGCCACTGCTTGCGCTGTATGCGCCCGCGCATTGTCGTGCAAAATAATGGGTGGGTTGCGCAGAAAGTGTCGCCGCTTCTTTCGCAAAAAGCTGGTCGCAGGTGATGCTCCAAAAACGAACAGTAATACTGTGCACTGACGGTCTACCGAGGAGGAACGTAATGCGTTAGGATAACACCACCACAGTCGCACACGAGAATCACCATAACTTTAGACCGCTCCATTCGCACCATCAACAGAACAGGCTCTGCTAACGGTATACTACGCCTTCCACATCGGTGGCAACGGATCCTACACAGCGCTGGTTACTACTCCGAATGACAGTAACTGGTGCAAACATGTAACTTGTAACATCCCCCTCACTTATCGACCTTAATGACAGTGAAAAATTAAACCGCGTGTACCTAATGGAAATTTGGGAAAAGCAATCGTCACCGAAGTTAATCTGTCGGTAAAGTGGGAGGAAAGGGTTACATCTAAATGAAAGGAAAAATGCTAATGAAACAGGTGGAAATTAATTTGGAAAGGGGGTAAAGTTAATAAAGAAAGTAAATATGCGGCCGTTACGTTAACAATTAACTAGCGGTAATTAGATATTTGAGATTTGGGGGAAATTACGGTCGCCAGTCCTAAGGACAATTACTATAGTAACTGAACAAGAAAGGTTATTACACATATAATTAGCACTAGAAGCCTGGCAACTGAAGGTTGACACGTGCAGTGTGACAACTGAAAGTTTGTCAGAAGTAATAAATTTCGCTACACTCTGACTTAATTTAGCAAAAGAATTAATAAAACAGGAAAATCGAAAGTTAATTTAGTGACTAAAGTTAATAGTGAGCTTTCTTTCTGAAGCACATCGAAATTCAGTAAAATACGGTTAGTCTTGGACTACCTCAACAATCATTTCAAAAGCTACTTGAGTCTACGCAATTTAGATATAAGGGATTTAACTTTGAACTTGAATTAAATGATTCTGAACAATTAACAGTAGTAAAATTTAGTACGTACCAAGCTGAGTCACAGGTAAGCTAAAATACGGTAACAAAACTCGCACTCTTAATTTGTGCTTGTGTAATCTGAATATTGTAGCCAGCTATGAATACCTTAACTGAACTTTGAAATTAAAGCAGTGAAATCGAATGATGCTGGCGTTTCAATTCCAACGACACTCGGGTTCATTCCGGAAAAGGAAGGGACCCTGCTTGGTAATGCAATTGGGGCAATGAGTAACAAAGGTTCATGCTAAGTTGCTGTAATTTTGTGATAGAACAATTTTAAAAGTTTGAAAAGCTGAGGTCTGCCATACAGTTCTTAAACTTTACGTGCTTCCAGTCTTCCTTGTTGGTTGATTGAAGGTTTGAAGCCGTCGATCTAGGAGGTGGCGACAGTCACTCATTGTCGGCCGTCGCTGTTGCAGAAGCTGGATGTTGGCGCGCCTTCTTCTCGACACGGTCACCAGGCGAAACGGGCTCATGATGTGCGCCAGCTAATGCTTCCCGTCTGCGACACCATGTCAGAAACTATCATCGCAAGTCGAGCGCAATTACATGCTGCCCAACCCCGAAAGCGCGGCAACTCGCGGCAGCGTCACACAACACACCTGCTCCACTGCACCACCCCAGCCAGACTCTCTCTGCTCAGCCCGCGCTCCACACGGCAGAGTTAACACTACCAAAGATCCTAAACGCTTTCGTTCTCCACACGACCTATCGATGTATTCGTTTGATAATATAGTTTTCCCTAGGCCAGACCCAGCGTATAAATACAAATAATATTCACAAAACAAACCAATTATACATCGACATAAATGCATGTATATACAAATAGTAAAACAATTACAATATACAAAGACAAAGAAACGTTATATCTTCAGGTAACAAAATAAGGAAAAAAATTTGCAGTGCAATAGATGGAAATAGGAGGATATGCATTTCCGGCGTTACATCGTATTGTATCGGTTGTGAATAAATAGTTGCCACTATTGTAGTTCCAACCCTCGTAAAATCGTCCGCTGAAGAATGAGGAATGTATGAAGTGATCACAGCAGTGTACAGCAAAATTTAGTGGACAAATCACAGAGTCAAGGAAACGGAAGCCTAAACTGGACGTATCCAAGCTTCCGTAGAGTCAGGGCATATTGAAGACGACTACAAGAATTTACCGCTTGCTTGTGAGCTGATAGACAAACGGAACGTAATTTCTGCTTGGTTAAACTGGAATCGTTGACTATTCTTAGACAACGGCCTTCGAATGGTATTAGTGGTTCGTCTCGATCTCTATAGCATTCCTATCATGTTCATTTTTGCTGTTCGTGTCACAAAAATTAATTTGCAATTTCTTGGTTCCAGTTTCCTTAATGGTCAAAAAGGTTTAATTGTATTTAAGAAACTGAAATGTGCAATGAAAAATATTTTAGTATTACGCGAGTAAACTGGAATGTTTCTCAAGTGTGGTGGATCTATACCAAATACTCGTAGGTATATCACGAAATATCGGAGACATATAAAGAAGAGCATGGCAGACGGTTACATTTTCGCGGGCTATTCAGGAAGTAAGGAACGATAGGTCGCGAAATGGAAACCACAGGGGAAGTCAAAACTGTTTTATTTGCAATGGTTAGCTATATCTTCCAGCTACTTCTCTACACAGTCGCCACTGAGACTTAGACATCTGTCGTAGCGTTGTACCAACTTTCCAGTTCCCTCGTTATAGAAGACAGCCGCCAGTGCTTTACGACAATTTTCTACTGAGGACTGCAGCTCGTTGACTGTATCAAAATATTATCTTCATAGCCAGCGGTTCATTTGAGCAGAGATGAACCTCAGGGTAGCCATTTACGGGCTGTATTGCGGGTGATCAAACACTTCCCATCGAAAACGCTACAGGAGCACCTTCATTGCCCCTGCAGAGTGCGGCCGAGAATTGTCGCGTAGAAAGAACCGCATGGCAGTTATGTTATGTAGATCGCATAGCTTCAGGCAAAATCTTTCGCCTGGCCGTCATACTTGGCGGGAGAAGCTAACTTCTAGCCATCTTCACGTTCTCACTGTGAGTTCAGAACTGAAGAGAGCGACATGATGCGATCGACAGGCGTACTAGACATGTAAGTAGGCTGTTTATGTTTTCTTATTGGCAACGTTATGTAGCGCTCTATATGAAAATCACTGGCTGTGCTGTGTGCAGTCTGTGGCTAGTTTGCATTGTTGTCTGCCATTGTAGTGTTGGGCAGCGGCAGCTGGATGTGAACAGCGCGTAGCGTTGCGCAGTTAGAGGTGAGCCGCCATCAGTGGTGGATGTGAGCAGAGAGATGGCGGAGTTTTGAAATTACATATATTATGACTTGTGATGATATTAAGGTAAATACATTGTTTGTTCTCTATTAATATCTTTGATTTGCTAACTATGCCTATTAGTAGTTAGTGCCTTCTGTAGTTTGAATCTTTTATTTAGCTGGCAGTAGTGGCGCTCGCTGTATTGCAGTAGTTCGAGTAAGGAAGATTTTTGGTGAGGTAAGTGATTTGTGAAAGGTATAGGTTAATGTTACTCAGGGCCATTCTTTTGCAGGGATCTTTGAAAGTCAGATTGCGTTGCGCTTAAAAAAAATATTGTGTGTCAGTTTAAGCACAGTCTTGTATAACTTGTTCTAAGGGGACGTTTCAGACACAGTGCCCAAAGTGTCTGTCTGTGCAAAGCTGCGTCAGATATTCACTGTAGTTTCCATTTAGCGACCGATCGTTCCTTACTTTCCGAATAACCCTCTTCTCTGTCGTACGAGATAGCGTCGTGGAGATACTGTAAAACCTGAAATGGCAGATACTCGGAGACAGACGACGTCTATTTCGGAAATTCGTATTTGTAATGGTTTGAGAGGAATGGTGTTAAGTGAGGGCTCCAGTAACATGCTACAATGCCCAGCCTAACGCTCCGCTGCTGACCTCAAAACAAGTTTACAGCGCACACAGCAACTCCGCTGCGATAATTCTTTTCGCACCCTGCATGCGAGGGGAACGGGAAGTAACCCTGATGCAAGGTGCACTGACAAGGGAACCTCCCCATCGCACCCCCCTCAGATTTAGTTATTAGTTGGTACAATGGATAGGCCTTGAAACAATTAACACAGATCAATCGAGAAAACAGGAAGAAGTTGTGTGGAACTATGAAAAAAATAAGCAAAATATACAAACTGAGTAGTCCATGTGCAAGATATGCAACATCAAGGATAGTGTAAGCTCAGGGGCGTCGTGGTCTCGTGGTTAGCGTGAGCAGCTACGGAACGAGAGGTCCTTGGTTCAAGTCTTTCCTCGACTGAAAAGTTTAATTTTTTATTTTCAGACGATCATCAAAGTTCAGGCATTCACACATAATCAACTTCGCTCTCCACAATTCCAGGACATGTTCAGATTTGCTTGGACATATGCAGGATTTGACGGTCTACGCACGGAAAAATTTGAAAACGTTAAAAACATACGTTTAGACAGAGCACAGGGAAAACTGAGCGACTGTGAAACTCTTGCATTCATTTGTTGCAGTTTATGTGACAAACTCTTGTGTTTTCATCACTTTTTTGTGAGTGATTATCACATCCACAAGAAACCCTAAATCGGGCAAGGATGAAGAATCTTTATACCTATACGCCAAGTGTACAAGTTAGGTGGGTCGACAACATATTCCTGTCATGTGACGCACATGCCGTCACCAGTGTCGTATAGAATATATCAGACGTGTTTTCCTGAGGAAGAATCGGTTGACCTATGACCTTGCGATGTTTTCGGTTCCCATTGGAGAGGCACGTCCTTTCGTCTACTAATCGCACGGTTTTGCGGTGCTGTCGCAAAACACAGACACTAAACTCATTACAGTGAACAGAGACGTCAATGAACGAACGGACAGATCACAACTTTGCGAAAATAAAGAAAGTAAAATTTTCACGCGAGGGAAAACTTGAACCAAGGACCTTGCGTTCGGCAACTGCTCGCGCTAACCACGGGACCACGGCGCTCGTAAGCTTACACTATCGTTGTGTGGCGTATCCTGCGCATGGACTACTCAGTTTGTATATTTTGCTTATTTTTTTCACAGTTCCACACAACTTCTTCCTGTTTTCTCGATTGATCTGTCTTCAGTTTTTCAACGCCTAGCCACTGTGCCAACTTATAACTAAATCTGAGGGGGGTGCGATGGGGAGGTTCCCTTGTGAGATGTACTCTCCGCCATGATCTTGAATGACTTGGAGAGTATAGACGTAGATGTGAATGTATCACTCAAATTGTCACACCAGAAACAAATTTTGTTCAGTCTGCTGTAGTAGAGTAGAACGCAGGTGGTATAATATGGTAACTTCAATAAACTGGAAAGGTAAATACACTGTTGGGAAGGGACAATCGTAAAACAAAACCATTGTTAATAAAGAGTACTGAAATTGCCGTTGTCTGGGTAACTTATTTAAGTGATTAACATTGCAAGATCACAGGTTAATGTACGCTCGAGATAAGCAATTGCAAATATTAAATGCTCGTATTAATGACCGGTGTGACCGCCAGAGTGTTGAATGCAAGCATGCAAGCATGCAAACGTGCATGCATTGTGTTGCACAGCTACCGGATGTCAGTTGCATGGGGGCTTAATTAAATTTTGTTATGCAAATAATTTTACTGACTGTCAGGTTACGCAGTCTCGTAACCGGTTGGCCCTGACCAGTATTTGTACGCAATCTGACTGCATATAATAACAACAAGAAATGAAACGAAAGTTCCGTTAACACAATTAATTAAGTCCCCAGCAACTATAAAACCTACGAAACAACAAAACACAAATGTAACTGTTCTGTGTGTGGAAGTGTGATTCAACGTACACATCTGGCACGGTACTTCCTCAATAAGACAAGTTATTTTAGATACCATTTAGACTGAATTAATTAAATAAAACTGAAATACTATAATTGCACATAGAAACCCGAATTACGGTCTAATACATGAACACGAGCCAGATGCTTTGTTGACTGAACCTGTGACCAAGAGGCATTATTGTTTAAGACATTGAAATAATAAAAAAAAATGAATTTTTTACCTTCAAATATATTGACGAAAAGTACACTCTAGTCCATCAAAGCAATATGACAACATCTGAACAAGCACTCTCCATGGGATTTTCTCAACAACGACACGCTACTGCAACATCTTCACAAGCACTCTCTACCACCGCCTCTCGACAAGAACTCTCTACCACCTCTTCTGAACAACTACTCTCCACTACTACATCTCAATAAGCACTCTCCACTACGACTTCACGACAAGCACTGCCTACCACCGCTTCTCGACAAGAACTGCCAGTGGAGGCGGCTCTTTGGCGCAATCTCTGGCGCTGTGACTCAGTGTAGCCACCTTTCACAGTTTGTGGGATGGAGTTCCATGCCGGTTGCACTTGATCGGTCAAGACAGGAACGGTTAATGCTGCTCGTGAGTGGAGCTGGAACTGTCGACGGATGATGTCCAGTATGTTCGTGATTGGTGACAGGTCTGGTGATCGAGCATGCCATTGCGTCGTGTCAACACTCTGTAGAGCATATTGTGTTACAACAGCGGTATGTGGGTGAGTGTGATTCTGTTGCAAAACGTACCCTGGAATTCTGTTTACAAATGGCAGCACAACAGGTCGAATCATCAGATTGGCGTACAGTTTTGCGTTGAGGATGCGTAGGGTAACCGTGAGAGTGCTTCCACTGTACTACGAAACCGCACCCCAGACCATAACTCAAGGTGTAGGTCCAGGGTGTCTAGCACACAGAAAAGTTGGCTGCAAGACCTCAACTGGCTTCCTTCTAACCAACACACGGCCATCACTAGCACCGAGGCAGAACCAGCTTTCATCAGAATGCACAATATGTAGTGCTATTTTAAAACATTTTGTTCCATAAATAATTCTGAAAAATTAAGCAAATACTATAACGAGAGTAACCTTTTGTTAAGGAGCTCCGGAAAGGTTCAAAATCAAGAAAAGTTCAATTTTTACTTTTTTGCGTTTTCTGAATCTGCAGACTATTACCTTTTAAAAGATACATAATTTATTCAATTCCGAAGACTACAACTATTTTTAAATTTTTTTTGAAATGTGTTCCACATGGGCGTGACCCACTGTGGCGCTGTTAAACTGCTGACAAATGGTGTTATTATTAACGTCCGTGTTCGTCAGGTACATTTTAGTGATGTGAGATAAAGTATGTGTTGTGGCTAACCTGTGATGGTTCAATATATATCGCTGGTGTGATTGTCGATTGTTTCATGTTTATTTACTCTGTCGTTATCTCGAAAATATTCGTAATTAATTATGTTTCTTGAGTCTCTGTTTTGTTGAAGTATAATAATGAGTAAAAGTGAAGTTATTAGAAATCCTCTGAAGGCTTTTAAGAAAAGGAGAAATGTTGGAAAGCCAAAGATAAGTGTTATTACTGTAAATAATAACATTCGAACATGGTACGAGCGATGCTTGCTTTAGACAAGGAACGCCTTACGGCTGCAGACAGGGCTGTAAAGAGTCTAGAAATGTAAGCAAGAGTAAACAGGAGGAGGAACAAGAGGAAGCAGGAGGAGGAGTTTGCAGAGGATGAAGATAATCCCTCCTATGGACCTGGAATGCACTAAAAATTTAATCCAATCTTTGTCGCTCGATTCCCAAAACTTTTATTTTCTCATACTAATTACATGTTTTCTAAGGATCTTCCAAACATATTTGTTTCAAACTTTCAGTAAATGTTACACAGTACCTTCTGCATAATTTAACACAGCCTTTTTCCAAAAAACTGTATATTTTTGAATACAGAAATAAAAAATTGCAAAAAATGTTGTGAATTTTTATTACAATTGAAAAAAAATCATATTTAATAACTGGACTAAAATTTTGTAAAATCCCTGTGTTAAGTTGTAGCCCATATTCCAATAAATAATCCGTAAAAAGTTCAACTTCCTACCTCGAATACTTTGTGAGGAAAGATGTAATTTATAAGCGTTATTTTAACATTGCAAGTATAGGGCGTTCCGGAGCCCTTTAAGTGTAGTTTATCTGTTTAAAATAACCTCTTTGACGTAGGTGGAATAAATGTATTAAAACATATTTTGTAAATAATTAGGTAATATGTCAAGTACAACTGTAATTAATTATGTCAATTTTGTATGTGTATGCTGTCATGCGATTGTAGATGGTTCATACTTAGGGTTTTTTGTTAGCAGAAGTGTAAATTGAAAAGATGTAGGGATCATAGGTAGAACGGAACTCCGTTCTGTAGTGGAATGGAAAAGGTGGTGGGGCGCGTGAGTGACATTTTGCGCGCAAGTGGCTCACACAGTCGGTAGCTGCCCTGCAAGTGGTGAACACGCATTACGTTGGTCAAGCACTGGAGGCCCCGAATTTACCTGCAAGACTGGGGTTTTGGCCTCGGACGTGTTCTACATGATTGGCGCAGTACGGCAATAAATTAATAGCTCAGAAATTTCCAATTTTTTCGTCGCCACCAAGAGGAAGACAGAGCTATGTACATCAAGAGCCGTACCAGCGCAATGTTACTACGCAGCACGGCCTCACGCCACCTTCGACATCAGTAACAGGCAAAGTACTTTATTTTGAAGTGTATCACAGTATGAACCATCCATCTTCAATCAGTGAAACATAAGTGTTAAATGTATCTTCGTGTTTAACCGTAATTTTTCTATGTCATTTACCTCAGTAGGGTCCTTACCTAAACGAATTTATTCCGCGTATCCTGATGTTTATTGAAGCTTGACTAATAGTAAATTACTGGCAAGAGTACTGTTTTGGTAGTACATTCTGAAAATCATTATTAAATACTAATGTTTGCACGCATCAGTTTAAGGGCCACCGCTTTGCGTGACCATGAGGATAAGTTTTCAATAGTATTTCTGAAATTAAAGTAACATAATTGTTTAACTGCAACAATCTTAACAGTAATTGTTCGTGTTGCTTCTCCATGTCAAAGAAAGCCACACAAATAGTGGTGTTAGTAAAACGTTAACAAATAACATTCCTAAAGAAATGAAATTTAGTCGTGTTAAATAATAGTTCTGGTCATATGAATGACAGCTATAAGTTTCATATTTTTTGTATCCTTGTTCAAACATATGTGTGCCTTCTTTAAAGAATTACTGAAGTATAGTGATAAATTCCATAAGTAACAGAAAGTGGGATTAGTAGTACTTACTGCCAAGTGACCGTAGTAAGTGAAAGTAGTTATTTATTCTGTGTCAAAAATTGACTTCATCTTTTTGTGTCGACACTGTGCCCGATTTGCGCTAGCGGCCGTTTTATTAAGCGAAACAGTTTACTCTTATAACAGGCTTTGTCTGATAAAAGGTTTCAAAAAGTAATTATTCTCACTGATTATTGTAATTGGGAGTGGTTTGGAGTCAGTGGAATGCGCGCTACAGGGCTTCAGGATGCTGTCCAAGATGTAACCGATTTGTTGTTTCGTCGTGTGACTGTAGTGTCAACTGCTGCTCACATTGCCGCTCAAATATGGTACGATGGGCCAGAGCCATACGCCAAACCCTGTGGTCTTCCCTCTCGGTAGTACCCCCACATTGCTGTGTGTGGAGCCCGATGTTCTTGTGACCGTACATTCTCGTGACTATCGCTGCCAGAAACCACGAATGGTAGACACATTCCTGCCAAGTCTTTCTGCAGTATCGCAGAAGGAACATCCAGCTTCTCGCAGGCGTATTACACGACCTCGTTCGAACTCAGTGAGGTGTTCATAACGGCGTTTTTGCCGCCTTAAAGGCATTGTCGACTTACATCAACTCACCACGTCCAATCTCAAAGGTTATGTTCACCGTTACAGCGTATAGTTAAAACAAATCTGGTTTGCATTCCCATAGTGGTGCCACTAGCGCCATTCTTATGCGATTGACGCGAAATTAAATAGACATTCTTCTCTTGTAGAAACACTCCTACCAACTTTCGTTTATGTCGCTCATCACTTTCTTCGTGTTGCGATTTTTTTCAGTCAGTGCATGAAATTACTGTAACTTAGGCTAAATTCGCAACACCGCTGGTGATAGAGACTCTACGCAAAGATAAAACAGCTTTTTAGTTGGGTCGTCTTATAAACTGGACACGAACTGCTGTCATTCCGAAGCGAGCGAAGCTGCTCCTGCAAGAGGTTGCTCGTGCCTTTGTTTAATATGGCACTCAATAAAACACCGACCAATTCTGATGTCCTGCGTTTACGAGCGCAGCTCGTGCGTCTGAATGGACCATTTGCTGGCGGAAGGTTTTGTAGGGAAGGGGAGCATTTGCGGGGGCGGCAGCTGGAGGACCGCTTTTCCTGCTTATCTGCTGGCCTCCGTCCGCGGCCACGGCCACCCCATAGCGAACGGACAACGGCGCGCCAATAAACTCTGAATGCATTTCCAAACGGCTATACCCGCAGTAACGGGACCTAACTGCTTTTTCGGTCGTGATGTCGTTTCACACCAGTTCCGAGCGGTCGCTGAGTCGGTTTTAATATCGAGCCGTCGAACAGCAGGTGTTGTGTGACGTTCGCGTAACCCGGTCCCCACCCCTTTTTCCGCCACCACCCGCTCTTCCCGGACGACAATCGCCAAGTCCTCTCATTCCAGGACAGCTCTAAAGTTCATTACATAGGCGTCGATCGTAATTACTAACCGCCCAAACTGTCCGCATGTTTTTTTTCTCTCCCTGTGTTATCTTTTGGCAGGATTATCGAGTTGTCGGTGTGCAATCGCGGTGCTCCACACCGCGATTTACTGGATGATGATTCAGTCCCAAATTAGTCCGACGGGACAATTCACAGGCCAGATTTTTCCAGCTCGAAGATAAAGACCACTGCCAATATTATTTATCTATACGTGACCTTATGCAGCTACGAGGGCTGTCCAGAAAGTAAGTTACAATCGGTCGTGAAATGGAAACGACTATGAAAATCCGATAAAGCTTTGCACAGATGTGTTGGCCAGTGTCTCTAGTATGACACTAGATAGCATCACGTTGCTCTTCTTATTTCTGAGCTCACAGTGAGCGCGTAAAAATGTCTACAAAACAGTGTCTGCCGCCAAGTACAAGGGCCTGGCGAGAAATTTCGCCTGAAGTATGCAGCCAACATTACATAACTGTCGTGCGGTTTCGTCTTCAAGACAATTCTCAGCCGCATTCTGCAGGGGCAATGAAGATTCTCCCGCATAGCTTTCAATTGGAAATGTTTGATTATCCACAATACAGCGCGTAATTGTCTCCCTCTGAGTTTCATCTCTGCTCACATGGATCGCTGGCTATGAAGACAACATTTTGGCACAGACAACGAGCTGTAGGGCAGCGTAGAGAATTGGCGGAAAGCACTGGCGGCTGCCTTCTAAAACGAGGATAATGGAAAGTTGGTACAACGCTACGACAGATGTCTAAGTCAGAACGGCGACTAAGTAGACACGTAGCTGGAAGGTGTAGCTAACTGTTACAAATAAAACATTTCTGATTTTCACTGTGGTTTCCATTTCGCGATCAATCGTAACTTACTTTCTGGACAGCCCTCGTATATAGGACGAGCCCATGGTTAATGTAGCTTCTTTGAATGGTAGTGCCGTTCCCTCAGCGGAAGACGCTCCTACCTGTCTGTTTCATTGCTCATTATTTTCTCAGACACAATCGTCCACAACCTATGTATGTATGTATATATTGAACCGGGGACCTAGAAACGACGGAGATGCTTCGTCCTGCCGTAGCCCTCAGTGGTTCACAACCCCACAACTGGCCACAGCAGTCCATCCACCTCACCGCCGCCCCACACTGAACCCAGGGCTATTGTGCGGTTCGGCAACCAGTGGACCCCCCCTCCACCCCCCCTCTCCGGGAACGTCTCATACCAGCCGTGTGTAACGCCAATGTTTGTGTGGTAGAGTAATTATGGTGTAGGCGTACTTGGAGACAGTGATCGCACAGAAATCGACGATATGGTGTAACTGAGGCGGAAGAAGGGGAACCAGCCCGCATTCGCCGAGGCAGATCTAAAACCGCTTTAAAAACCATCCACAGGCTGGCCGGCATACCGGACCTCGACACTAATCCGCCTGGCGGATTCGTACTGGGGACTGGCGCGCCTTGCTGCTCGGGAAGCAGCGTGTTAGACCGCGCGGCTACCCGGGCGGGCCGTCCACACCCTAACTTCCACGTCTACCTGTGTTACGTAATTCACATTACTCCGCATGGCATAGTGAACTTAATGCTTTTCATTTCTTCTTTCTCCGCCTTTTCGTCCATTCCTAAATGGTCGATTTCCATAGGCTTCCTAATGGTTCTTGACCTTTAGTTGTTGTTCTTGCACAATACATCTTATAAATACAAAAGAAACTATATTCGTAGTACTAAGGAAGTATTCCTCGTAGTTTGCAAAGTTTTATCCACTTATACACGCAATTCTGGGCCATATTCGGCAATCAAGAAATTACAGGCCGTGATAGGTACGGAAAATGAGCATTACAACAGTTTACAGCCACTATTTGTGAAGTTCATAAGTACGACAGGTCTCCATCTGTTTTCTGTGCTCACCCCATCTGTAGCTGGAGGGGCGGGGATGGTAGACAGCGGAGAGGTGACACGGTGGATTACTTCCTCCAACTCTCAGTTCCATTCTTCCTCTCTGTCGGAGTGCGGACTCATACAACTTACTTGGGCCGTCGGAGTATTCATATTATTATTTAATGTGCATATTCATCATCGACTGACCATTTGTTACAATTTTCACGATTAAAATTTCGACCTCAGGCCATTTTCAAGTGGATGAAGGTGCTGAAAACACAGCAGCAGACAACACTGAAACGCCCCCTTTGGAAAATTTTAAATGTCTGTGCTGGTAGACCTCTTACGTTACTTGATTTTCAAACAGCTGAGCAAAACTGAACGTACTCAGACACTTCTCTCTTTACTTATTCTGATCATCACTAAACTGACACACAATATTTTCAGTGCAACGCAATCTGACTTTCAATAATCCCTACAAAAGAATGGCTCTGACTAACAATAACCTATACCTTTCATGAATCACTTACCTCACAAAAATCTTTGTTACTCGAACTACTGCAATACAGCGAGCACCAATACTGCCAGCTAAATAAAAGATTCTAACTACTGTAGGCACTAACTACTGATAGGCATAGTTAGGAAATGAAAGATTTTGACAGAGAACAAACAATGTACTTACCTTAACAATGTTCAAAAGTCATCATATATATATATATATATATATATATATATATATATATATATATATATATATCAGTTCATGATATACAGTATTACAAATTTACTCTTGCAGATGTACACATGTCCAGATCATCCGCTCTCAAAATTCTGCCATCTCTCTCCCCACATATCCACCACTGCTGGCGGCTCACCTCCAACTGCGCAACGCTACGCGCTGTTCACATCCAACAGCCCAACAGTACAATAGCAAAAATTCCAACAATGCAAACCAGCCACAGACCGCACACAGAACACTCAGTGATTTTCATACAGAGCGCTACGTGGCGTCACCAACATAAAAACCTAAACAGCCTACTTACAGCGTTAATAAAGTGAATATAAATGACGTGAGTCTCAATGGTTCATATCAGCATACGTCACATACACCATCGTTATGCAAAGTATGTGATTATAACTCTTGAAACTAGATTCCTGCATACTGCTTATGTCTGTAAGAAGAGTTGTACTGGTTGAAAAATGCGGAATATACTTCCCAGCTTCCTTGCAAATGATGGAAAAACATTGAAGCTGATCCCTCTTGTTTTGACCAGTATGGTGTTCGCGCCGGCCGCTGGGGCGGAGCGGTTCTAGGTGCTTCAGTTTGGAACCACGCCTCTGCTGCGGTCGCAAGTTCGAGTTCTGCCTCGGGCATGGATGTGTGTGATGTCCTTAGGTTAGTTAGATTTAAGTAGTTCTAAGTCTAGGGGACTCATGACCTCAGATGTTATGTCCCGTAGTGCTTAGAACCATTTGAACCATGGTGTTCGCACTGAGATATGCAGTAAGCACGAATCTATTTTCAAGAGTTTTAATCGGAGCCATTACATACAGATCGTATATGCAACGAATGGTGACACGAGCCATTGAGACCCACCTCATTTTCTTCAGTTTACTAATGTTGACTGGAACTGTATTTTCAGCTCCTATATCCATTTGAAAATGATGAAGATCGAAATTTCAGTAGCGAAAATTGTAACAAATGGTACAGTTGATGATGAATATGTCGGTTTTAATAATACTGCGTGACTGTGATCCCACAATAAAAACATTTTTGCTCGCTTTATTTTCTCTTTTGTATTTTTGAACATTTAATACTGTCTTCAACGACGGTTAAAACCGGCGTCCGGCCATCCTAATTTAGAGTTTCTGAGATTTCTGTAAATCGCTTCAGGCAAATGCCGGGATGGTTCCTGTGAAAGGGCACAGCCGACTTCCTTCCCCATCCTTCCCTAATCCGATGGGACCGATGACCTCGCTGTTTGGTCCCCTCACCCGAATCAACCAACAAAAGACTGTCTTCAAACTCTTCTTACAGCCAAGGTGATCTTTAGCGGCCCACGACATATGTATTTCTCTGTGACGATCGTACAGAAATAAGGAAATACAGATGACGATCATATTGCAATAAGGAGAAACAGATTGTACTGTGTAAGGAGACTGTGGCCTTATCTTACACACGGATATCATAGCAGAGATTCTATGCAGTTTGGTTCTCTCTGGTAACACTCCTCCGCCTGGGACATTCACGACGCTAAACTCGGCATATTGGTCATCTGTTTTGCGGCCTGTCCTGGCATATTCAATAACGGAAATAATTCCCTAAATAAATGCCTGAAAGCTGTTTTCCTACTAAAGTGATTTTCGTTTGTGGGATACCAATTTACATTTACAGTAGGCCTTGTACTGTAAATCATCTAATCGAAAATGAACATGTGAAGTATTCGATTAAAAAGAATAAGTCAGGGAGACGACGTACAAGTTTGCCTGACGAGGACGTGTATATTGCTGTCCGCAGAAAATAACTTTATGGGATTTTACACATGTAACAGAGAGGGGGTACACAAATCACATATATACACCTCATTTAATGTTCTTGAAGAACGACACAACATCTAACAATGACTGTGAGATTTCCCGTTGAAAAGATGGAGATGGCGGCAATAACCATTCAGTGTAGAAACTACAGGGTGTTTCAAAAAGGAGCGGTATATTTGAAACGGCAATAAAAACTAAACGAGCAGCGATAGAAATACACCGTTTGTTGCAATATGCTTGGGACAACAGTACATTTTCAGGCGGACAAACTTTAGAAATTACAGTAGTTACAATTTTCAACAACAGATGGCGCTGCAAGTGATGTGAAAGATATAGAAGACAACGCAGTCTGTGGGTGCGCCATTCTGTACGTCGTCTTTCTGCTGTAAGCGTGTGCTGTTCACAACGTGCAAGTGTGCTGTAGACAACATGGTTTATTCCTTAGAACAGAGGATTTTTTTGGTGTTGGAATTCCACCGCCTAGAACACAGTGTTGTTGCAACAAGACGAAGTTTTCAACGGAGGTTTAATGTAACCAAAGGACCGAAAAGCGATACAATAAAGGATCTGTTTGAAAAATTTCAACGGACTGGGAACGTGACGGATGAACGTGCTGGAAAGGTAGGGCGACCGCGTACGGCAACCACAGAGGGCAACGCGCAGCTAGTGCAGCGGGTGATCCAACAGCGGCCTCGGGTTTCCGTTCGCCGTGTTGCAGCTGCGGTCCAAATGACGCCAACGTCCACGTATCGTCTCATGCGCCAGAGTTTACACCTCTATCCATACAAAATTCAAACGCGGCAACCCCTCAGAGCCGCTACCATTGCCGCACGAGAGACATTCGCTAACGACATAGTGCACAGGATTGATGACGGCGATATGCATGTGGGCAGCATTTGGTTTACTGACGAAGCTTATTTTTACCTGGACGGCTTCGTCAATAAACAGAACTGGCGCATATGGGGAACCGAAAAGCCCCATGTTGCAGTCCCATCGTCCCTGCATCCTCAAAAAGTACTGGTCTGGGCCGCCATTTCTTCCAAAGGAATCATTGGCCCATTTTTCAGATCCGAAACGATTACTGCATCACGCTATCTGGACATTCTTCGTGAATTTGTGGCGGTACAAAATGCCTTAGACGACACTGCGAACACCTCGTGGTTTATGCAAGATGGTGCCCGGCCACATCGCACGGCCGACGTCTTTAATTTCCTGAATGAATATTTCGATGATCGTGTGATTGCTTTGGGCTATCCGAAACATACAGGAGGCGGCGTGGATTGGCCTCCCTATTCGCCAGACATGAACCCCTGTGACTTCTTTCTGTGGGGACACTTGAAAGACCAGGTGTACCGCCAGAATCCAGAAACAATTGAACAGCTGAAGCAGTACATCTCATCTGCATGTGAAGCCATTCCGCCAGACACGTTGTCAAAGGTTTCGGGTAATTTCATTCAGAGACTACGCCATATTATTGCTACGCATGGTGGATATGTGGAAAATATCGTACTATAGTTTCCCAGACCGCAGCGCCATCTGTTGTTGAAAATTGTAACTACTGTAATTTCGAAAGTTTGTCTGCCTGAAAATGTACTGTTGTCCCAAGCATATTGCAACAAACGGTGTATTTCTATCGCTGCTCGTTTAGTTTTTATTGCCGTTTCAAATATACCGGTCATTTTTGAAACACCCTGTAGTTACCAAATGCTAACCCTCGTAGCGCCACTAGTGACTGCATGGTAAATCCTTCCGTGTCTAAATTGTGATTGCTATAACATACACCAGGAAACTGAACATTAATTACGAGTATGTTAATCATTGCCATGCCAAAGCAAACCACGAATCATTTCCAAGCGAACGTATTTAATATGTAACAATAAAGGGTGACAGTTATTGAACTATATGAAATAGAGTCATCATAACTTCAGAACGGCTTCTCTAGGACTTTGAAACTACGTGGTTGACTGCGTGGCATGATGGGAATTATTATGCGCTGTATGGTTTGGTTTAGAGACGAAGCTCACTTTCATTTGGGTGTTTTCGACAGTAAGCAAAATTGGCGCATTTGGGGGACTGAGATTCCGCATTTCGCGATCGAGACGTCTCTTCACCCTCAACGGGTGACTGTGTGGTGGGCAATGCCCAGTCACAGAATAATCGGTGCAATATTCCTTGATGGCACGGTGACTACCGAACAGTACATGAACGTTTTGGAAGACGATTTCATCCCTATTATCCAGAGCGACCCTGATTTCGGCAAGATATGGTTCATGCAAGACGGAGTGCGACCCCATAGAAACAGGAGAATGTTTGATGTCCTGGAAGAGCACTTTTGGGACGGATTTCTGGCTCTGGGGTACCCGGAGGGCAACTGGCTTGGACCTCGATTGGCCGCCATGTTCTCCGGATCTGAAAACATGGGAATCCTGTTTGTGGGGCTATATTAAAGACAAGGTGTAGAGCAATAAACCCAAAACCACTGCTGAGCAGAAAATAGCCATTCAGGAGGTCATCGACAGCGTCGATGTTCCTTCACTTCAGCGGGTCATGCAGAATTCCGCTACTCGTTTTCGCCGCATCATTGCCATCGATGGCAGGCATATGGAACATGTCATAACCTAAATCCGAATATCGGTAGTGACGTTAACCTCTTGAATAAAGTGTGTCCAAGCAGTAGTTTGTATCTAATTTACGTTTTTTCCACATAGTTCAATAGCTGTCACCCTGTATTTACTTGCTAATTACAAAGAAAACTATATTTTTCTAAATCGTGATAGGCTTGCATATCAAGTAGATTTCTCGTTCCTTCGTTCCGCTTGATCATTCCAGTATGTGTGTCTGAAATGATGTAGCGTATACACTGTTTTCTGAATGTTGTTGTTGTGGTCTTCAGTCCTGAAACTGGATTGATGCAGCTCTCCATGCTACTCTATCCTGTGCAAGCTTCTTCATCTCCCAGTACGTACTGCAGCCTACATCCTTCTGAATCTGCTTAGTGTATTCATCTCTTGATCTCCCTCTACGATTTTTACCCGGCACGCTGCCCTCCAATTCTAAATTGGTGATCCCTTGATGCCTTAGAACGTGTCCTACCAACCGATCCCTCCTTCTAGTCAAGTTGTACCAAAAACTCCTCTTCTCCCCTATCCTATTCGATACCTCCTCATTAGGTATGTGTTTCCTGAATATGAAAATATTTTATGTTGTTAAGAAGGACAAACAAGTGAATTAAACGATAGCTGTAATTAAATTTTATTTTAATGTATTTAAATGTAATTCAGTTTGCTTCAGAACAGGCCTATGTTTGAGTTATATTCGTGTTAGTTGCACAGGTGGTTATTTCCCTTTTGTAGCTGGATCAGTTCCTGTCATCCCATTTTAAATTTGTAATTTTTGTTAGAACGATTGGTGATAAACATGTTTGTAAAGAGTGTTAGAGAAATGTCCATAATTAGCTGTGGAGGAAGAGCAGACACAGTCTACGTATTTAACAATGAGGAACATGTATGGAGAGTAGTTTGTCTTATGTATCAAAAGTGGGATGAATTCGAAAGGTGCTTGGTAGATTTCCGCAAGTACGTGGCACCAGATTTCTGCCCATAGGTAATGCAATTCCCATACATTACAGGTAAAAGGCATTTGTGGACACGGAGTTTGCGAAAGCGTATCACATGTGCTCCATCGGTTACAGGCCAGTCTAGTGCGACGACCAAACCATCAAGGTGAGTTCAGTATCATGCTTCTCAAACCACTGTGTGGCGATTATGGTCATGTGACGCGGATACTTATCCTACTGGAAGATACCTTCACTGTCGGGGAAGACACCAAGCATGATGGGACACAAATGGTCCACAAAAATGTGCCCCTAGTCCACAGCTGTCATCATTCCATAGAAGCCCTTTCAAATTGCGACACCACGAAGATGACGTACTACAGACGCGAAATTTAACCGACAGGTTGAAGATTCTGTGACATGCAAATGATTAGCTTTTCAGAGCATTCACACAAGGTTGTTGCCGGTGGCGACACCTACAACGTGCTGACACGAGGAAAGTTTCCAACCGATTTCTCATACACAAACAGCAGTTGACCGGCGTTGCCTGGTGTAACGTTGTTGTGATGCCTCGTGTAAGGAGGAGAATGGCGTACCATCACGTTTCCGACTTTGATAAAGGTCGGGTTGTAGCCTATCACGATTGCGGTTTATCGTATCGCGACATTGCTGTTCGCGTTGGTCGAGATCCAATTACTGTTAGCAGAATATGGAATCGGCGAGTTCAGGAGGGTAATACGGAACGCCGCGCTGGATCCCAACGGCCTCGTATCACTAGCAGTCGAGATGACAGGCATCGTATCCGCATGGCTGTAATGCATCGTGCAGCCACGTCTCGATCCCTGAGTCAACAGATGGGGACGTTTGCAAGACAACAACCATCTGCACGAACAGTTTGACGACGTTTGCAGCAGCATGGACTATCAGCTCGCAGACCATGGCTCCGGTTACCCTTGACGCTGAATCACAGACAGGAGCGCCTGCGATGGTGTACTCAACGACGAAAATTAGTACACGAATGGCAAAACGTCATTTTTTCGGATGAATCCAGGTTCTGTTTACAGCATCATGATGGTCGCATCCGTGTTTGGCGACATCGCAGTGGACACACATTGGAAGCGTGTATTCGTCATCGCCATACTGGCGTATCCCCGGCGTTGTGGTATGGAGTTCCAATGGTTACACGTCTAGGTCACCTCTTGTTCGCACTGATAGCACTTTGAACTGTGGACGTTTCATTTCAGATGTGTTACGACCCGTGGCTCTACCCTCCTTTCGATCCATGCGAAACCCTACATTTCAGCAGGATAATGCACGACCGCATGTCACAAGCCCTGTACGGGCTTTTCCGGGTACAGAAAATGTTCGACTGCTGCCCTGGTCAGCACTTTCTCCAAATCTCTCACCAATTGAAAACGTCTGGTCAATGGTGGCCTAGCGAGTGGCTCGTCATAATACGCCAGTCACTACTCTTGATGAACTGTGGTGTCGTGTTGAAGCTGCATGGGCAGCTGTACCCGTACACGCCATCCAAGCTCTGTTTGACTCAATGCCCAGGTGTATCAAGGCCATTATTATAGCCAGAGGTGGTTGTTCTTGGTACTGATTTCTCAGGATCTATGCACCCAAATTGCGTGAAAATGTAATCACACGTCAGTTATAGTATAATATACTTCTCCAGTGAATACCCGTTTATCATCTGCATTCCTTCCTGGTGTAGCAATTTTAATGGCCAGTAGTGTATTACAGTGCTCAGTTGGTTTGATTGCGTGACGTGATGAATATTTCAAGTAGCCATTCGCCTGGATGACGGCCTTTCTGGAACGACAATCGACCTGGTGCAATACGAAACGTGATTTATACTACCACGTGACATGTTTCCGTTGATACACGGTCCAATGTCGATGATTTCGCGGCCACTCCGATGGTAACTGGCGATAACGTTGGGTGAGCATGGGAAGACGTAGAAGTCGTATTTTGCGGAGTCCAACATTCTGCAATTTGCGCCAAACGGTGTGCTCCAAAACACGTGCGCTAGCTGCAGCATCTTACTCTGCCGCCTCATCTGCCACACATCACCACTTATCTTACTCCACAGACCAGCAACCCTCCGACCTCCACAGTCTGTGGCGAGGCGCTGGTATCGTTTGTGATCTGCTCATGGTACCATCCTTCTTCAGTCACTTCCCATTTATGCTGACGACAGTAGAACGCATACAGGAGATCAGCTTCGCTGTTTCCGAGATGCTCGTTCCACGGGCCATGCCGTAGCAAATTTCGCTTTGTCAGAGTCCCTTATTTATTTATTTATTTATCTAACCTGGCAAGATTAGGGCCATCAGGCCCTCTCTTACATCTAACCAGGCATTCTACTTATTTTACATTCATATGTTTTAGTAGGCATGTTAAACTACATCTAGTACAAAAGGTGAAATAAACAATTAGAAAGGCACACCTGGAAAAATACATACATATAGAGTTTATATTCGTAGATCTTAAGTACTGTTATAATTAGACATTATTGAAGAGACAGATTTTAGATAGGAGTGCTAGCAGCAGGGAGTATGAGGGAGACTCATGGTGAAGTGAGGAGAAGAATAGAGAGACATGATGAAACATAATTAAGGAAATAAAGAGGAAAAGAATATTGCGTGGCTAATAGACATAGATGAAGAGGAAGGCATCTCAGGAGCAAGATAGGAGACGCTAGCTTTGCTATTTGACAGATGAGAGGATTGGCCTTGTACATTAATTTTGTGGAGAACGTTATGAGGATGATAGTAGGAAATGCTTCAACTTCTTCTTAAAAGCAGCAGGAGATTGAATTTTGCGCAAGGAAAGTGGCAGTTTGTTCCAGAGGCGGACAGCAGCAACTGAGAAGGAGTTTGCAAAAGTTTTTGTTTTGTGAGTGGGCACAGTTAGGATACCAAATAAGAGTGACCTCGTGTTTCGATTATGATGGCATGACAGGTTTTTAATCTCTGAAGCAAGGTACTGGGGTGCTTGCGCGACGAGGAGTCGGTGAAGTAGACATAGAGGGTGGTAGTCACGCAATTTGTCCGACCGAAGCCACCCTAGCTCGGAGTATGAAGCACTAACATGATCATATCGGCGAATGTTGCAGATGTAACTCACACAGGCATTCATGGTTAGTTCTAGCCGTCTTTTGTTTTCACTACTTATGCCTTGTTGAATCACATCACAATAGTAGAGGTTCGGTAAAACGAGTCCTTGCACGAGCTGGCGTTTCAAGTCCTGTGGAAATATGTTCCGAAACTTTTTGAGAGTATAGAGACAAGCAGACGTCTTTCGGCACACTGCGACTGTATTCTCCGCCCAGTTGAGATGCTCATCCAAAGTTACACCCAAGTTCTTAACTGTTTTCTGATATGGTATTGGAGTACCGTCGAGCAGAATAGGAGGTAGCCGTTCGCGGATATCTGAACTTATTAATTTCTGATGGACTATTAAGATTACTTGCGTCTTTTTTGCATTTAGTTTAAGCCCCAGGTGTTTCACCCATGTCACTACTGAAGACAGATTATCATTCATCTGAGCGATTACAGTGTTTACATCTTCAGGTCTGACGCTTAGGTAGAGCTGGATGTCGTCGGCATAGAAATGATATTTATGTCAGTGGCTTCCCGAATTTGGGGCAAGTATAAGCGTTAGAATGATTCCCCGTTTGTCTCTGCTCCGCCATACTCTTTTCTTTCTGCATCAAATGCCCTCAATGCCATCAGGGATCATTCAGTCACGAGTTAAACAATGGTCATAACGAAACTTCCTAGCAGATTAAAACTGTGTGAAGGACCGAGACTCAAACTCGGGACCTTTGCCTTTCGCGGACAAGTGCTCTACCAACTGAGCTACCCAAGCACGACTCACTCCCCGTCCTCACAGCTTTACTTCTGCCAGAACCTCGTTTCCTACATCCCAAACTTCACAGAAGCTCTCCTGCGAAACTTGCAGGACTAGCACTCCTGAAAGAAAGGATATTGCGGAGACATGGCCTAGCCACAGCCTTGGGGATGTTTCCAGAATGAGATTTTCATTATGCAGCCGAGTGTACGCTGATATGAAACTTCCTGGCAGATTAAAACTGTGTGCCGGTCAACGACTCGAACTCGGGACCTTTGCCTTTCGCCCCTAGGCTGTGGCTAAGCCATGTCTCCGCAATATCCTTTCTTTCAGGAGTGCTAGTTATGCAAGGGTCGCAGGAGAGCTTCTGTAAAGTTTGGAATATAGGAGACGAGGTACTGGCAGAAGTAAAACTGTGGAGACGGGGAGGGAGTCGTGCTTGGGTAGCTCAGTTGGCAGAGCACTTGCCCGCGAAAGGCAAACGTCCCGAGTTCGAGTCTCGCTCCGGCACACGGTTTTAATCTGCCAGGAAGTTTCATATCAGCGCACACTCCGCTGCAGAGTGAAAATCTCATTCCGAATGGTCATAACGTTTTCGCTCAACAGTGTAGATTTAGCACAGATTGACTACTTATGAAGGTTCATATCGTAATGTACTTCACAAATGGAAACCTTTTTAATTTTCCTGCAGTTATCTTTGATTTTAACGGCTTGCAATAATAGAGGACTGTGAATGTAAGTACACATTTAATAAAACGAAACATACTGAAATAATTTCTGAAGTATGACTGAAACTACGTGGAATACCTCCTGATATCGTGTCGGATCTTCTATTGCCTGGCACAGTGCAGTTCACATCACATGGACTCAAAAAGTCATTGCAAGTCCCCTTCGAAAATAGTGAGCCATGCTTCTTCTGTAGCTGTCCATAATTGCGAAAATGTTGCCGGTGCAGGATTTTGATCACGAACTGACGCTTCCCCCTCCCCTGATGATGTCCAGTAAATGCTCGATGTGGATGGTCGAATCATTCGCTCGAATTATCCAGAATGTTCTTCAAACTAATAGCAAACAAGTGGCCCTGTGACATGGCGCATTATCACCCAAAAAATTCTGTCGTTGTTTGTCAACATGAAGTGATAAATTGCTGCAGATAGTCTTCAAGTCGCCGAAAACAACCGTTTCCAGTCAATTATCGGTTCAGTTGGATCAGAGGACCCACCCAGTCTACTCAACGTAAACGAAGCCCATACCATTATGGAACCATCACCAGCCAGCACAGTGCCTTCTTGACAACTTGGGTCTAAGGTTCTTGGGGTCTGCGCTACACTCGAACACTTTCATCAGCTCTTATCAACTGAAATCGGGACACATCTGAGTATGCCACTATTTTCCAGTCGTGTAGGATTCAACCGATATGGTCACCAGCCCAGGAGGAACACTGCAGGGGATGTCATGCTATTAGCAAAGGCACTCGCCTAGGTCATCTGTGGCCATACCCCATTAACGCTAAATTTCGCCGCCCTGTCATAACAGATGCGTTCGTCGTACGTCCCACATTTATTTCTGCTGTTTTTTCACGCAGCGTTACTTGTCTATTAGCACTGACAACTCTACACAAACCCCGCTACTCTCTGTCGTTAAGCGAAGGCCGTCGGTCACCAAGTTGTCTGTAGTGAGAGGTAACGCCTGAAATTGGAATGTTCCATGTATCTATACTCCATACCTCGACAGAAGAGCTCCAACAGCTGACGCGACCTTGGCGCACGTGCTTCGCGCATCCACGACGGCCAATCAGATCGTAAGCCTTTGTTTACATTACCGTGGATACGCCCCAGTGTTGCCATAGTGCTGGGCGACCGCTGCTTTCAGTCAGTTGTGCCATGTGCTACGTTCAGTTTTCTGTGTGTACGTGTGCATTCCGCTACTTCTGTGAGTTTCTTGCCTTGTGTATAAGAGGAAAAGTGTGAATAAGTGGAAAATGGCTGCCTGCAGTGCAGAGAAGAGGGCTTTTGGGAAAGGAGCTACGCTGAAATCACAAGCACGCGAATTTATACACAGATTGCGTGCTTACATTGAAAGAGAAAGGGACAACGGTGCGCCTTAGATATCAATGCGTAAAGTGGACGACAGAGTGGCAGAAACATTGAACATCTGTATGGCGACAGTGAAGAGAGTCACAAAAGTTAAAGAGGCTGCCAATTAAGCTGCAAGCACTGTTATTGTGACGCCGGGAAAGTTAAGGAAGAGATCGTGTCACGTGACTGAAACAGACAACTTTGACGAAAGAGCTATCACGCAACACTTATACACGTACCGCAGCAGCAAGGAGTATCCGACACTTAAAAAGTTGATGGAATCACTGTCTGACAGTGGTTTGTTCACAGGCAGAATGACAAATCTCTCCATTCTTTTTAAAAAAATGTCTTCCGTTGGAAAAAGTTCTCGGGACGGAAGGTATTAATGCAACGCGGAGACATTTTAGCATGAAGATGTCGTTTCCTGCCCCAATTGCCAGCCGTGAATCCGGAAAATGTAATATGGATTGACGAAACATGGGTCAACGTGCGTCACGCACATTCCGTCGCATGGACAGACGACACGCGCCACGGAACTATGAGTGTGCCAACTTGGAGGGGAGGGCGACTAATTATAGTTCATGCTGGTTCTGTGAACGGTTTTGTGCCCGGTTCTGTGATGATGCAAAAAAAGCTGTCGACTACCACGACGAGATGAATGCAGATACATTCAAAGACTGGTTCGTTCCTCGTTTGCTACCAAACGTCAGTTCTAGTAGTGTTTTTGTAATGGCCAATGTCCTGTGGCATTCTGTACAATTAAATAAGGCACCAACGGCTGCTGCAAGGAGAGAGGAAATAGTCAGCTGGTTGATAGACAGTAAAATAGGCTTTGAACAAAGTATGCAGAAAGCGGAACTTCAGGAATTTGGGAAACGATATCCTAGTAGAGAACCACGGCCACAACGTTATACTCTTGCACCGTACCACTGCCATTACAACGCAATTGAACTCATCTGGGCTAAAATGAAGGGCTTATTTCAATTGTGGTATAAGTCCACTTTTGTTAATTTTGAGATACAGAGTCCCAAAGTTAAATCAGCATTGTAAAATCAGCAGTTGAGATACCAGAAATATTCAAGCATATGGCTTCTTGCTAGAGATGAACCTTTCTTTCTGTTTGTTTGGATCATTAATTTCAGAAGCATTATAGGCAGAAGAGTGGAGATAATCGACTTGTACCACTATTAAAATAAGCCCTTCATTTGAAAACAGATGTTGCGGAGCGAAACAAAACCTTTACATTGTGAGACGCAGAGAGGCTATCAAATGAGGCTGTCACACGAATAACGCATGATAATTATAAAGAACGTCGTGAACCACGTGTAAAAAGAGATTACAAAGGTGTAAGAGAAGAATCCGTTAACAATATTGTAATTTATTTATCAGACGATGAGGACAGCAGCACCGACGATATGGAGGACTATGTGGTCGAGACGAGAGATGATCAATCAGATGACCATGGTCTTGGGATTACCCTTGTCTCGCACGAAAAATAGAGGTAACGGCCTTATTCGATGTTTTACAGGTAACATTTGTAGAGTTTGTTTTACCTAGTTAATGTTGAAAATTTGATTTTGTGTAATTTGTATTTTGGCTGGAACTATAGTCATGGTAATTTTTTAAATGACGTTACCACCGTTTGACGGTAATAATTTTTATTTTATTGTTACACGATACAGAGTTCGGCCATAGGCCATTTTCAAGTACAGTAACTTATTTATATGTAAAAAGATGTCCGACTGGTATGAAATACAGTGAAATCTAAACCGTATAACAATAAAATAAAAATTGTTGCGGTCAAATGGTTACATCATTAAAGGAAATACTTATGTGTGTGTAAGGTGGCAAATACTGGTAGCACATGTGTAAAAATATTCCATCAAGGAACACATCTGTCAGCAGAACGCTCCCCTACAGCAATGCTGCAATGAATGACGCGGTATTGTTAGGTTCTAGATGAGCTGGGTCAGATTTCTTCTCTCGACGTACGTACGGAGTATAGCTGCAACTACCATTCCGCATTTAAAGTCTGTTAACTCCCGTCGTACAGCCCTAATCACATCGGAAACCTTTTCAATACAAAAGACTGCTCCGTCAATGCGCTTCTCCTTCAGTTTTTTTTTAATTCCATTCTTTGATCGCAATATAAACTCCTTCGATGATGACCTGTTTCAGTCAGTAATGACCATCTTCAGATCTTTTCTACACCATGTCCCAATGTGATAAAGCCGTAATGGCGTCGTCAAAACGTACAAGTACACTCAGCACAGCATCGTCACGCAGAACTAAAATATGGTGTAAAATCATTTGGCAGTACCTGGATCACTGTTTGTGTTCGCAACTATGCCGCAGCTTGTGGCGCTGGTCCTCTATACCTTCTGTACGCAATACTACCGCCATCTGTATATGAGTACATCGCTGTACCATGACTTCTGTCAACTCATTGCAATGCCTCTTTGAAGGTAGCTACATGGCGTTTGGAACAAGTCGCATGGTCGATAGCAGCACTAATGTGAACATGTATTGGTTTATTCGTTATCAGATGAGGGGCGTCGTAGGCACATTAAACCATGTAACAGGATTTTGTTTAAGTTAATATTTTGTCTTTCTGACGAGTATGTTTCAAAACATTATGCAAACATAATTTGGAATACGGGAAGTTATTTTTAGGGAAATGGCATCGATTTTATTAATATTAGCAAGACAAAGAAAACGCAAAAAAGAAATTCTTAAATACAATGTTCGAAAATATGCAAATGCGGTAAATATACCATATGAAAAAAGTATTGAAGTACATGAGAATGTGTACATGTCATGTACAGTGTGCTTAAAAATGCTGCCTTCCTGCGCTTCCTCTTTTAAGTTACATCACTCTGTCTGGACAGTCCCCAGGTATATTCACCAAGCATTCGCTCATTATACTGTACCTGGTATCTTCTTTCAAATAATTGTAAGTCCTGATGGAATCATTCGCTCTGTTCCTCTCAATATGCACCCATATGAGACTTGAAAACATACTCTGTAGGGACATTGTAACTGTCCACCCCGTGATTTCCTAGGAAACCATTCACTACATGCCGTAACCTCTTCAATGCCTTTCTCTGAACTGCTGCAAAATTGCTGATGAATGTATCATCACGAAGTAATTTTTTCACTTGGGCCTGCAAAAATTCCATCCCTTATCTTAGCCTCTGACAGTTTGAGGAACACATTATGGAGGAACTTTATTGCATCTATTATTGTATCTAATGCCTTTATGAATTCCTTATTGAGAGCAAGCTTGATATGGAGGAGTGATATTAGATTCTTTTTCTACTTGACAAGGGGTTCTAACATTCTGCGTAGTGTCTGTTTGTTCTATATCGTGTCTTCCTACCACTTTCGCGCAACGACGCTCTGAGCGTGTTTTTTAGGGACTTGACTAGTTTGAACCTGGGACCTGTTGCTGGTAAGGAGACGCCAGACCATACATGACATGTAGAGTTCAGAAGAGTTCAGTGACACTAGCGATGATATAACTTAATACTTAACGATTTAAGCGTCAGCTCCACTTGTAACGGAACATATTAAAGGCTTTACTGTACCGAAGTATGCGATACCCTCCAAATTCAACCAGTTTAACGAGTATTTATGATTATAGAAAGGTTATTGTGTATGTTAACAATGATTGCGTAACATGTCTCCATAAACAGTCAACCCATTAAATTATACTGAATAACTAACCCACACAAAAGTTAATATCACTTGATCACTGATACAGCAAATGTCATCATGTAAAAACACTGAGTTCATCTTAAATACTTAATATGAAGTACGAAAAATAGTGTACAACTTAGGTATTTTGGATCTCCTTAAATAAAAATCACCCAGTGAAACCTATTTGTTCACTAGGAGCGGTTTCACTTAGTATTCACGAAATCAATCCTGTTTTAGACGAAAACCAATGTATTTCTTAATAATTCATGTTAATTACTTATTTATGCAAATTAGAGAAGTCAATTGACAAACTTCTAAAAAAACGGACTTTTTGTAACAAAGAATTATTCTGTCAAGTCAACAAATCTGTCTGTCATTTTAATAACATGTTAAATTATGTCACTCGATGCAAATTAATAACTTTTCTGCACAAATTATGATAACAGATGTACATGTGACTTGTAAACTATATCTCTTTTTAGTAGTTCTTTGACAATGTTATAAATACAAGCAGCAAGAAGGGTCGAGGGGGCAGTCGGAATGTCACTTTGGTACAGTGTGTTGGTGTGTTATTGTTTGAGGTGGATAAACAATGCAAAGAACATGTAAAGGAAGTTGTGTTGTGTCATAGTCTTTGGTGGACAGTGGAATTAAGATGGCCACCAGAGAAATAAATATTTGAAGTTTACATATTTGTTGGTTTCGTTCATCCTTTATCATCAAAAGCACATAAAACAAAACACGGGACCTCATGTTTTTAACCCTAGACAACCAGATTTAGAGCCAGCATCAACATCGAGACACAGCAGCGATCCAGCAAGCAGCAGTGATTACTACAATGCATTGTAATGGCGCCAACCTAACATCAAGTGCTAACAAGCTCCGTAAATGGGAGTGAAATAGTGCGATTATAGCAATTAGCAATATCTACGACCAGGCGACCATTACACACTGCACTCCCTGTAAAAGAATCTTAATACTAACTAAATTTAGTGGAAGGGGTTCAAGGCTTTCCTATTTTTAGTTAGCTGGTAAAATAACGTCGAAAAAGCAGTTAAGTTTACCATTGGAAATTTTATTAACCTGACAAATCATTGTTTACAAACTGCACTATTGATAAAAGGAAAAGTTGTAATACAGGATGGTAAAAACCAACTGCTTTCAACAAAATTGTGAACGAATATTCCCTGAATGGGTTTCCAAGCTCTACAATGGATCGAAGGATGACCTATGCCATATCACATCTATAATCTAGGTTTAAATTAAGTTTCACAAGAGAGAAAACTACCAAAATGGTCTACAGTGACCCTCAGTTATCTTTACTTGTCGTAAATTACAGTGGCTGATGTGGCTTCTCAATAACTACATAACAGAAAAATCATCGCATTTCAGATTTTTACTTCAAGTGGCAAATGTGAACACCATGAGCTTTAATTGACGATCGACACTAGTATTACGCAAAAAGGGGGTGTAACAGATGATACTTGTGCAGTTCTCAGTGAAGCTTTATGCTCTGTTATGCAGCATCGCGTGCGTTCATTACCTTGTCGGTGTTCGACAGGGGGCGGCAAGCAGCACAGCTCTGCTCACCTCGCCGTCTCGGAAACAACTCTCTCCTAACTTCTCCTTACTACAATTTACCGAAGTTGGTTTAAAAAAACTATCTGGCTGTGTTTTCATCTGACCAATCAGGGTCTCAATGTTAACCTTAAGCTCCGCCTACAAAAATTCTGTCTATCCAATGAAAAACGTTATACTTTTCGTGGTGGGGCAATGTTTTTAAAGTTTGCAACGTAACAGAGGCGCGAAAAAGTCTCACGCTAAAAGTTGCAGCTGGTGTGGTCCTTTTAGTGCTATCGTAAGATCTATACTGTTCTTCTGGAGGGCTCTATCTTTTAACATGGGCTTGGGGGTGGTTCTGACGTAACAGAGACGCGAAAAAGTCTCACGCTAAAATTTGCGGCTGGGGTGTGGCCCTTTTTGTGTTATCGTAAGATCTATACTGTTCTTCTGGAGGGCTCTAGCTTTTAACATGGGCTGAGGGGTGGTCCTGACTAACAGAGATGCGAAAAAGTCTCACACTAAAACTTGCAGCTGGGGTGGTCCTAGTGGTTAGCTGGCGACGTGGGTGTCCAGTCTGTCCCTTATCGTAGGGCCTTCTAGCTTAACACGGTTCTGCTCTCGGCTCCTGTTCTCGTTTCTCCCCTCGGAACTGCGTCTGTCTCACGGTGGGAAGGTATGACATGCATTTAGGCATTCTTGTGTTAGCCTGTGGTATTCCATTTGCTCTCTCGTTACTCGTATTACTTTGGTTAATTTAATGTCACGATTTATTTGGAGCTATGTGACATACTACTGGATTTGCTTATCATGTCAGGGTTCTCATGGAAGGTGTTGGATTTGCCTGACACCTTACAGGGTCCCTACATCATGTTATTCTGGCCGACCTCAAACTCCTTCCCAGTGGTCTCTCAACAGTCACAAAATGTCTGGCTGTGTCCATCTATCCTAAACATAGAGAAAGCATAGATGCTTTGTCTTTCCGCCTTGAAAACCTGTTAAAAATGCAATCCTTTTGAAAACATAAATTGCACCCCTCCGATGTTAGCATGTTTTAACACCTGTAGGAGATGTTTAACACTTGAGTCATCTTCCTTAGCTGAGTCGTATGAACCATTGGAATTGAGGGATATGTGTTTCCTTATGGCGGAGAACAGCTTTCAGACTCTTGCAGGAGCTATCAATGAAGAGTCGTCAGTCTTTTGGATCATCGTTATACCTTATTTCTTTGAAAAGGCCTAGCACATTGTGGTATTAGCACAGTTTGTCTAGCAGAGTGAAGTATTCTGAGAAAGTTTCATGGCGTTTCTTTTGGTTAGATATCTTGCAACTTTTTCCAATCGGTTCCAATGCTTTAGTCTCTATGTTAAAATTTCTGGATTGTATTTTGTAAGTTCTAGATCCTTGATCAAGTCATTTTGTGTGGAGTAGTGAGACGTAGTATCCTTATCCTCTGAGAAGACTTATTCGTGGTCGATATCGGTATTTGATTTACTACTGCTATATTCACACTCCCTTAACACTGGAGGAAGAGGAACCGGAAGTTCCTCACCGTGTGGAATGGGCCTAACAGGTGATGGCAAGTCTGGATATGCAAAAACATTGGATTTCTTGCTCCTATTACGATGGAACAAGACAGTAAAACAGAAATAGCACTTGGAGAGGTGATCTGTCGGTTCTCACCTAATTCTAGGTACACCAAATTTCATTTTTATTATTCCTCCTATATACCAGGCCTCGAGAGCGGATCTGCAACACCCACACACAACGTGTGGTGTTCAGTTCTTGTCTCTGTCTCTCACAGTGACACCGAAATAAGACCTGTATGCTGAGCAAAAGTTGTTACCATCCTTTATTTTATGCTTTTCTGATTTCGATCTCCGGCTTACACAACAAACATAACAAAAACAGAGTCGGTGATGCTTACAACAATGGAAAGATGATGTTATTCATTAATAATGGGAATTTGGAACAGGTGACATACGGTTGAACCGTTTATTCATCTTATAAATAGAGTGTTCTTAGTTAATATAATTTTAATCAATTAATTTCATATAACTGCGCAAGAAAAGCAAAGAAACGATTGTATAAAACTAGGATTATTCGGTGTAGTTTAGTTGTGACCTGATTCATCCGAAACAAGCATAAAATTCACTTCAACAAGCAAAAAGTTTTGTTTTGTTACATAGTGAGTATCCTCACGCAGTCGTGAGATACCTAACGTTCTTTGCAGGAAGACTAAGATTCGAAAGTGGACTGTGGTTTCTGGCACAGTAAGGACTCTCAGCCGCCGAAGTATGTTTATTGTTTGTTAAATATTAGAATAACCTACGAATAATCATATTTCAGTAACACATCTGAGTCTCATCTAAAGAGGCAAGTTATGCTAACCAAAAAGTCAGAGAAATATAAACAGTTACTGAGTATTGGGAAAGAGGTGGGGAAGTAGATTGTTGCTCATAGACTAGTTTAACACCGTTTTTCCGGTGTGCCAATGTTTTGCTTCACTTGAGCTGAACCTCGAGAGAGTACGGATATGTTTTTGGAAATTCGTAAAGGTCCCGAGTTCGAGTCTCGGTCGGGCACACAGTTTTAATCTGCCAGGAAGTTTCATATCAGCGGACACTCCGCTTCAGAGTGAAAATCTCGTTCTGGAAACATCCCCCAGGCTGTGGCTAAGCCATGTCTCCGCAATATCCTTGCTTTCAGGAGTGCTAGTTCTGCAAGGTTCGCAGGAGAGCTTCTGTAAAGTTTGGAAGGTAGGAGACGAGGTACTGGCAGAAGTAAAGCTGTGAGTACTGGGCGTGAGTCGTGCTTCAGTAGCACAGTTGGTAGAGCACTTGCCCGCGAAAGGCAAAGATCCCGAGTTCGAGTCTCGGTCGGGCACACAGTTTTAATCTGCCAGGAAGTTTCATATCAGCGCACACTCCGCTGCAGAGTGAAAATCTCATTCTGGAAACATGCCCCAGGCTGTGGCTAAGCCATGTCTCCGCAATATGCTTTCTTTCAGGAGTGCTAGTTCTGCAAGGTTCGCAGGAGGGCTTCTGTAAAGTTTGTAAGGTAGGAGACGAGGTACTGGCAGAAGTAAAGCTGTGAGTACCGGGCGTGAGTCGTGCTTCGGTAGCACAGTTGGTAGAGCACTTGCCCGCGAAAGGCAAAGGTCCCTAGTTCGAGTCTCGGTCGGGCACACACATTTAATCTGCCAGGAAGTTTCACACAACATCTGTCCCCTGCCAGGAATCGCACCGGGCCCCCTGCGTGGTAGGCGGTAACGCTACGACTACGCTACGGAGGCTTCTCAATCTTCGAACTGTTTTGGAGTGTTGCAGAACAGTTTGCTCTCCTGCACCAATTTCTACGTCTCAGGGTACCACTCCACCCAATGTCTTGAATTTTTAGCAGGATATATTCAAATGTCTGTTTTCCGCTTCATCTTCGGCTCTATACGGATTTCTCTAGTGTCATGGAAGTAATTCCTCACTGTTTCGAGACATATCTTCTACTTAGTTTTTTCCACTCTCTTCTTTCCTAGCTATTTCGGGGAAAGACCTCCTTATCTGTTGCCGCACCAGTACACTAAATTTTCAACGTACTTTGTAACACAACACTGATGCTCCGACTCTCTTGTATTTCAAGTACTGTGCTCCACATTCTCAGAAATTTCCACCTGAAGATAGGACCTTTGTTAGAAACTACAGTTGTTCTTTTGCCGACGAGCACTCGATTTTACTGTTTTACTGGTAGTCTATTTCTTATGTCGTCTTTGTACAGTGTACTAGCTTACATTTAGTAAACCTGAATCATCCATAGAGGTTCATTTATTATTTTTTTCTCTTTTTTTGTTTGTTTCGTTGGTTGCTGATACCGCACACGATTCAAAGTCAGTACGTTCTGCTCTGCAGTATGGGTAATTTACAGCGCTCTTTAGAGGTAATTATCTATAACTTGGCAATGGTAACATTGTTTTAATATTTCAGAATTATATTAGGACTCCTCATTGTGTTACGTTTTATCAGTTATATTGATTCTTGGAATGATAATCAGTAACTGCTTTTTTGAATAACTTTTTGAGCTCTATATTTGCCAGTTGGTAGCAAAATCTGATCCTTCATAACGGTTAAACCAACGGGAATGGTAAAAAAAAATTCAAATCTAAGTGGAGATCCAATGTTTTAACGGATACCATGCTTGAATTTGGCCTTACATAGTATCTCCGATGTTGTAGTTGCGTGGATTGCATGCGACAACCGAGCTGCATCGGCAGCTAACGTCGTAATTGACTCCAGATACATAACCACAATCAGAGGATGCTACGGTGCAAATGACAGTTGCTTGCATGTTGACGGGGTAGTGCCACATCCTCTGTCACCGTGAATGAGAGGAGGAACGCCGATCGTTGCTGATTTTCTGTTACTTCCAGCCACCCATTCTCTCTATCCCAGTTGCAACTGCACAGTTTCCCTCAGTATGACTCCGGTTAACTTCCTTAGCTTCCAAGTCAGCCTGCTCAGTACTCTGTATTTCAGCATATCCCTGTAGCCTACAGAACACTATTTTTTTCTTCAGATTTTGTAGTTGGCAAGAGAGCCACTAATGAAACGATTACTTTTCTCTTCTGGATATGTGTGTTTTATCTCGGAAACGCCTGTGGTAGTCAGAAAAGGTGAGAAAATGGTTCCCTATATAATGCATAATATGTTTGGCTGCCTTCAAAATTAAGTCTGCGTTGCATATTACAAGTACTTGTGTTAGATGTATCCCGGAATCATAGTATGAGAAAAACACTGACCAACTAGGGCTGACCCGGAACTAGACGCTACGACGGGATGTCGGTGATTGTCTAAGGTATTATAAAAGTTGTACCATATCAATTCCGAGCACGTACAGACAAAGACTGGGAGGAGTATGTACCTGATTCTGATTTCTATTCGAGGGCAACAGATGGCTCCGTCCTGGAAAAGTGATTGTAGTTGTCAGCGAAGCCGGAGCTGGTGTCTACTTAGTGCTCAGGTTCCATGGGCAGAGGATACTCGCTTTTCGTTAGTAACAACGAGTCCTTGTAATATTTCGGGAAACGTTACTTTAAGTTATAACGGAATGGAGATGAGTTAATTTTTGCAGTTTTCAAACTGTCAACATGGGATAGCCAGAAACATGAAAACGGTTGGTTAGTTCGTTGTGTGAGGTTTAAGGGACCAAACAGCAAGGTCATCAGTCCCTTGTTTCTAATATGGTCCATTCTGCTAATGGGACATCCCAAGAAAGTCCGAACAATAAAAGGGAAAAAGCTAAAAACGTAAAAGGGCAGTCATGTCGTCAATGGTAAAAACAAAATGAGGGAAGTCAGCAAGAGAACGAACCCAACGCTATGCTGAAGCAGCATAGGCAAGACCACCTGTGACTTAAAAGGTGCAACCGCTAGAATGTAGAAGTACGTATGGGAAAAGGAGACTAACCAATCCTTAAAAAAAAGGGTAAAAACAGAGTAAAAGGGGAAGAAAAGAGGATCTCGGTCAGGGAGGTGAATCGGGAATCTCCGAACATGGCGTACAGTGGGAGACACCCAAACACTCACCGCCCTGCCCCAACACCAGAGAAAGATTAAAAACCTTAAAACTGAGAATAAAAACCACTTTCCCGGAGGAAACCGAGAACCAGAGAGACCATCCGGGAATCGTCAGCCAACATCAAAGGTAAAGTGTGGGGGAGTCTGTACTTAGCACGCAGAGCCAAAAGAAGGGGGCATTCAACCAAAATCTGGGCTACTGACTGGAAGGCTCCACAACCACAAAGTGGGGGTGGCTCATCACGCAAAAGAAAACCATGGGTCAGCCTGGAATGGCCAATGTGGAGACGACACAGTGTGGTCGAGTCCTTTCGGGAGAGGCGAAAGGAAGAACGCCACGGGCCTGGTGTCACCTTAATCGCACGAAGTTTATTAGACAGGGGAGTAGCCGCCCAAGAATTGGCCCATGACTGTGCGAAGTGGGATTTGATATGAAGCCGTAAATCCGCTGCAGTAGGGGTTACAGAACACGGGGGTAAGTGACTGCTCCCCCCGCCAAACGATCAGCGAGCTCATTACCCGGGATACCGACATGGCCAGGGACCCAAAGGAAGTCAATGGAACAAGCAGCTCGGTGAATATCAGCGAGATGGTCATGGATGGCAGAGACCAAGGGGTGGCGCGAAAAACACCGGTTAATAGCAAGAAGGCCACTCATCAAGTCCGTACATAATAAAACGCGGTTGTGTTGGGACTGTTTAATAAAGGTAAGCGCCTGGGAAATTGCCATCAATTCCGCAGTAAACACCCCACATGTTGGTGGCAGCAGATGATTTTCCGTGCCAACAGAGGACGTGAAGGCATACCCCACATGATCAGCAGATTTAGAGCCATCAGTGTAAAAAACGACCGCATCCCGAAACTCCCATAAAATTTGGCGGAAAAACGAACTGAACACCACCAGGGGGATGGAATCTTTCGGACCTCAGCGGGGAGCCATCCGAATTCGAGGCCGAGGAACTAACCAAGGGGGGCTGGAGGGGAGGGAGCGAGGAAGACAGACAAAGAAGGAGGCTGAAAATCACGGCAAAGAGACGCAAGTCGGAGCCCAACCGGTAAACCGCCCGTGGGCGGGAGTCGGGTAGGCGACGTCCATGGTCTGGGAACAGGATAGAATAGGAAGGATGAGAGGGAGAGGAACGGATAGCGAGTGCATAAGGCACCAGAAGCTGGTACCGCCAAACGGAAAGGGGGGGGGGGGGATCCCAGCTTCAACCAGGAGACTATCAACAGGGCTAGTAGGGAAGGCACCGGTGGCCAAACGGATACCACGATGGTGGACTGGATCCAGCACGTGCAGTGTGGAAGGAGCAGCTGAACCATAAACTTGACAACCATAGTCCAAGCGAGACAGAACTAGAGCACGATAAAGACGGAGAAGGAAGGAACGGTCCACACCCCAAGAGGAGTGGGCAAGGAAGCGAAGGACATTGAGTTTACAGAAACATCCTACCTTCAGGAGTCTGATATGGGGCAGCCAAGTGAGATTGTTGTCGGAAAGGAGACACAGGAAACGAAACTGTGGGACCACAGGCAATCGTTGTGCATCGAGATAGAGCTCTGGATCAGGGTGGATCGTAGTACAGCGACAGATGTGGACCACCCGCGATTTTGAAGGAGAGAATTGAAACCTGTGTGAGAGGGTCCATGCAGAGGCACGCCGCATAGCTCCCTGGAGCAGCCGTTCTGCAGATGCCATCGAGGAGGAACTAACCCAAATGCAGAAATCATCCACATACAGGGCAGGGGCGACCAAGGGACCGACAGAGGCCACAAGTCCATCGATAGCAATGAGGAAAAGAAGGACACTCAAGACAGAACCCTGTGGGATGCCCGTCTCCTGGGTCTGTGGAGAACTAAAAACAGTACCAACTTGAACTCTGAATGACCGATGGAACAGGAACTGGCGGATAAAAATCGGGAGTGGGCCCCGAAGACCCCACTGATGAAGGGTAAGTAAGATGTGATGGTGCCAGGCCGTGTCATAGGACTTGCGAAGGTCAAAAAGCACTGCAAGCAAATGGCGGCGCTGGGAAAAAGCCTGCCGAACTGCGGATTCCAAGCGAAGTAAATGATCAATTGGAGACCGTCCCTCTCGAAAGCCACACTGGTAAGGGGACAATAGATCCCGAGATTCGAGGACCCAATTGAGCCGACGGGCTACCATCCGTTCAAGTAACTTACAAACCACATTGGTCACACTAATTGGCCGATATCTGTCAACAGACAGGGGTTTCTTACCAGGCTTAAGGACAGGAACCACGATGCTATCCCTCCACTGAGAAGGGAAGTCACCCTGGAGCCAGATACGGTTAAACACCCGAAGAAGATGTTGCTGTTGTGGAGCACTGAGATGTTGAAGCAGTTGGTTATGAATGGAATCTGGGCCAGGGGACATATCATGAGAAGAAGATAGAGCAGAAAGAAATTCCCATTCAGTAAAAGGTTCATTGTAAGATTCTGACTCATAAGGGGTGATACATATGGTGGAAGCTTCTGGTGAAGGAAAGCAGCTGGATAGGAGGCTGATGCTGATGCTGATGCTGATGCCACTGCAAAATGGGTCGCCAGATGTTCTGCAAGAACTAATGGGTCCGTACAAAGGCCATCTGGGAGGTGAAGGCCTGGGAGGGTGGACTGCCGATGGCAACCTTGGAGAGAGCGAAGTGTAGCCCATACCCGTGACACAGGAACAGTAGAACCAAGGGAAGAAGCGAATCGTTCCCTACATATCCGCTTGCTCTGTTTGATTAAATAACGGGCTTTAGCGCGGAGGCGTTTAAAGGTAGTGAGGCTGGCTACGGATGGGTGCCTCTTAAAGTGTTGCAAAGCTCGACGGCGATCACGGATGGCAATGGCAATGGCCGTACTCCACCATGGGACTTGCCGGCGACGAAATGGCCCAGATGAGCGCGGGACAGCAAGGCTAGCAGCGCGAACAGTCGCGTCAGACACGTCACGTAGGACGTCATCAATACAACCCGACAAAGAGGGAGAAAACACGACCTGTGCAGTGTATAGAGGCCAATCGGCACGTTGGAAAGACCAACGAGGTAACCTGTCCACCGGGGAGCGGAAAGGGAGCGAGATAATCAACGGGAAATGGTCACTATCACAAAGGTCGTCGTGTGGCGACCAGTGTAATGAAGGGAGGAGAGAGGAAGAAGAAAGAGAAAGATCAATGGCAGAAAAGGTACTGTGACCAGCACTGAAATGAGTAGGGGAGCCATCATTAAGGAGGCACAAGTCGTGGTCTGCAATAAACTGGTCTATAAGAAGACCTTGTCTAGACGGAAAGGCACTGCCCCACAAGGGATGATGAGCATTAAAATCCCCAAGGAGGAGGAAGGGAGGAGGAAGTTGCTGAAGATGGGCAGTTAAGGCAGCAGGTGTAAGAGTCCTGTCAGGAGGGAAATAAAGATTGCAAACTGTGACCGCAGAGTCTAAGTAGACCCTAACAGCAACCGTTTCCAATGCAGTTTGAAGAGGAATCCACGTGCTAGAAATGTCTGTACAGACCAACGTACAAACGCCACCAGAAGCCCGCAGGGGTCCGACCCGATTTCGACAGAAAACACGGAACCCACGGAGGGTCGGTGAGTGAGCATCAGTAAAATGAGATTCCTGGAGAACCACACAAGCTGCAGAGTAGGACTAAAGAAGGGATTTCAATTCCGAAAGGTGACGATAGTATCCATTACATTTCCATTGGAGAACCACAGAACGATGATTTAAATGGGGACTGAACACGCTAAAGCCAGTCATACCGCCGGGTCCCCACCCGTCACCGACAAGGAGGGGGCGACATCCATGAACGACAGGTCAGAATCCGGTTGTGAAGTCTGGGAAGGGACCTCCGGTGAAACCAGAGGCTCTTTGTCCCGGGACTTATGTTTCTTCTTCTTTTCAGGCTGAGATCGAGGAGGGCTGTGTGGCATAAAGGAGCCAGCTGCAGCAAGATCAGGAACAGAAAGAGACAAGGCGACGTGGGGGCCGACAGACCGCGGCTCTCGCGGTCGTCGCGCGGCAACAGACCTTTGGCCTGGAAGGTGGCGGGAAGGGGCATCCCAGGAGAGGCGCCATTGACCGGCAGACGCCGAAGTAGTGGGACACTTCTTTGGCTGGGGAGAGGGAGCAGCGCCCAGAGGAGAAGGTGTGGGAGCCGCAGGGGAGGGGGCAAGGAGAGGGGTCCGGGATGGGGTTAAGGAAGGGGGAGGAAGGGGTTAAGATGTAACCAAGGCGTAATTAGATGTCATGGACACAGAGTGAAGACGTGTATATTTCTTACGGGCCTCTGTGTAGGTTAAACGATCGAGGGACTTATACTCCTGTATCTTCTTTTCCTTCTTATATACTGGGCAATCTGGTGAACGTGGAGAATGACTACCATGACAATTTACACACACAGGAGGGGGAACACAGGGACTCCCCTCACTGAGTGGACGTCCACAGTCACCACAGAGATGGGCCTGTGAACAGCGGGAAGACATGTGTTCAAAACGCAAGCACTTAAAAGACCTCATAGGAGGTGGGATTTACAGCTTCACATCACATCGATAAACCATAATCTTAACTTTTTCAGGGAGGGTATCCTCTTCAAAGGCCAGGATAAAGGCACCAGTATCAATGCGATTGTCTTTAGGACCCTTCTGAACACGCCGAACAAATTGAACACCCCGCCATCCGAGATTGTCCCGAAGTTCCTCATCAGTTTGAAGGATGAGGTCCCTGTGAAAAATCACACCTTGTACCATATTTAGAGACTTGTGGGGGGTAACGGACACAGGAATTGTGCCAAGATGAGTACAGGCACGAAGGGCCGCAGATTGGGCAGCTGAAGCAGTTTTGATCAGCAACGAACCCGACCGCATCTTGCTCAGGGAGTCCACTTCGCCAAACTTGTCTTCAATGTGTTCCACAAAGAATAAAGGTTTGGTATTGTTGAAAGTATCTCCATCAGTCCTGGTGCAAACTAGATAACAGGGGAAAGGTTTCGCCCCTAGCCGACGGGCCTGACCCTCTTCCCAGGGGGTAGCCATGGATGGGAAGACCGAAGGGGCAAGAGAAGCAGCACTTGAAGAATCAGTTCCACGCAGAGAGACGGCCGCAGAAGAACGGCCAGAGTTCTGGAGCCATATGCGTTTCATGTGCATAGCGTCTGCCCTGATACCACCCCCTCTGATCAGGGGCTCTCCTCACAGGCGCCACCCAGCCACAGCAAGGGCCGTCTGGCACGGCGGCCATTTCCGGGAGTTCCGATGCTCCAGGATGACGAGCAACCACTCCAAGGCATGCATGAGGAGGTCACAGCTCAGGTATCAGAAGTGTGATCCCTGAGTGTTCAGGGGGCTCAACCAAAAGGGTACATAGCGACCCCACTGCACGGGCTGGCTACCGTGCTGGCTATGCACCCCAGCATCAGACAATGACGTGAAAGAAGAGGTGGAATGTACTAGGAGGGCACACATCAGAGACTCTAGGTAAGGTGCTCTTCCCCAAATGGCTCACACTACGGAGGAGAAATTTTGTAATGGAGGTCAAACCCCAGAGGGGGACCAAGGAATGCCAAAAGGAGGAGATGATTACGCATCAAAGGCGAATTGTAAAATCAACAGAACCAGGAGGATAGCGTGGGCCAACATAAGGAAGGACACCAAGAGAGAGAGAGGAGAGGGGGATGGGAAAGGAGCAACCACTCCTTCCAAGGGGAAGGAAATGCAGCGCTGGAGAGAAAGAAGGCTGCAATAGCTCGGGGCCCCGTGCTCCCCATGCTCGTATCCACAAAAGAGTTGTGGACCCCCTGGGGGAAAACATGAAAACACCACAAGCACAATCCATTACCATACCTAATACGACATAGGAAACCGTTTACATTCAACATAGTTTCCTGTCGTCTTGGAATGGATAAATACAACTATTACACTCATTCTCAATAATTAAGGATAATTGCAGAATGTGGTGCCACACAACGTGGCGCTACACAAGACTGCTAAGAGGATAGGCACATAAGGAACACACACGACACAGATCTATAAGTCCACGGTGTTTGTGATAAGTTGAGAAAACCGTCCCGAAACACATGTGCTACAAAACGCCACTCTTTCCTGCGCATGTGCCCTGACATCGATATGGGATATGATCACCATACACACGTACACAGGCCGCACAACGGTTTGGTATACTCTGAATCAGGTGGTCGAGTATCTGCTGGGATATAGCCTGCCATTCTTGCACCAGTGCCTGTCGGATCTCCTGAAGTGTCCTAGGTGTTTGAAGACGTGCAGCGATACGTCGATCGAGAGCATCCCAGACGAGATCGATGGGGTTTAGGTCTGGAGAACAGGCAGGCCACTCCATTCGCCTGATATCTTCTGTTTCAAGGTACTCCTCCACGGTAGCAGCTCAGTGGGGCCGTGCGTTATCATCCATAAGGAGGAAGGTGGGACCCACTGCACCCCTGAAAAGGCGGACATACTGGTGCAAAACGACGCCCCGATACAACTGACCTGTTACAGTTCCCCTGTCAAAGTCATGTAGGGGTGTACGTGCACCAATCATAATCCCACCCCACAACATCAAACAACGATCTCCATACAGGGCCCTATCAAGGACGTTAAGGGGTTGGCATCTGGTTCCTGGTTCACACCAGATGAAAACCCGGCGAGGATCGCTGTTCAGACTATACCTGGACTCGTCTGTGAACATAACCTGGGACCACTGTTCCAATGACCACATACTGTGTTCTTGACATCAGGCTTCACGGGCTCTCCCGTGACCAGGGGTCAGTGGAATGCACCTTGCAGGTCTCCGGGCGAATAAAGCATGTCTGTTCTGTCGTCTGTAGACTGCGTGTCTGGAGACAACTGTTACAGTGGCTGCGGTAAGGTCCCGAGCAGGGAGGGCTACGTGCAATATTCCGTGGCCATCTGCGGGCACTGATAGTGAGATATCGGTCTTCTTGTGATGTTGTACACTGTGGACGTCCCGTACTGTAGCGCCTGGACACGTTTCCAGTCTGCTGGAATCTTTGTCACAATCCTGAGATCACACTTTGTTGCACACGGAAGGCCCGTGCTACGACATGCTGTGCCTGACCAGCCTCCAGTCGCCCTAGTATTCTATCTCTCATAACGTCATCAATATGTGATCTTTGAGCCATTTTCAACAAACAGTCACCATTAGCACGTCTGGAAACGTCTGCACACTTACTCGCTGCGCCGTATTCTGACATGCACCAACACACCTCTGCGTATATGGGCTGCTGCCAGCGCCACCGTGCGACGACCACAGGTCAAATGCACCGCATGGTCATACCCCGAGGTGATTTAAGCCCGCAAACCGCCCACCAGAGCGTTGTTTCACCCTGTATCAGCATTATCCTTAATTTATGGTCATGAGTGTATATGGTTCTCAAGGGAATCTTATACCAGCGCTTCCTGCAAGATAGTGACAAGGTGAGGTAACGGTGTTGGAAGTGGATAGCAATCACGCACTATTTTCTCCAATAATATTCAGATTTGGTAACTGTGGTGGCCAGGGGAGATGTGAACATTCTCGTCCGCACAAAACCAGTCTTGGACGATGCGAGCTGTGTTAACAGGGGCACTGTCGTCTTGAAACACAGCATCGTCACTGGGGAACAAACTCTGCACCATGGTCACATAATTCTTGGCAGTAATGCAACTTTGCAGGGTAACCACAGGGCTCGTGGACTACCATATATTTGCCCACCCGGTTGGCCGTGCGGTCTAACGCACGGCTTTCCGGGCTGGAAAGACCGCCTGGTCCCCGGCACGAATCCGCCCGGCGGATTTGTGTCGAGGTCCGGTGAAACGGTCAGTCTGTGGATGGTTTTTAGGCGGTTTTCCATCTGCAGGCTGGTTCCCCTTATTCCGCCTCAGTTGCACTATGTCGGCGATTGCTGCGCAAACAAGTTCTCCACGTACGCGTACACCACCATTACTCTACCTCGCAAACATAGGGGTTACACTCGTCTGGGGTGAGACGTTCCCCGGGGGGTCCACCGGGGGCCGAACCGCACAATAACCCTGGGTTCGGTGTGGGGCGGCGGAGGGGTGAAGTGGACTGCGGTAGTCGATGTGGGGTTGTGGACCACTGCGGCTGCGGCGGGGGCGGAGCCTCTCCGTCGTTTCTAGGACCCCGGTTAACATACAATACAATACATACAATACCATATGTTTAATCATACAACGACCAGGAGCACCTCTGAAGATGTCCAAAGTAGCTTTGGACGAAACGTCAGCGATAGAAGAGTTCCATGGACCATTACCATATGTTTGCCCAAATCACCACCCAACTACCGCTACGTTTCACTCTAGAGGTGCAACTGGGCCAGAAGTTGGAAACAGTGTGAAACAACGCTCATCCGACCACATGACTTTCTTCCTTTGCCCCATAGTCCGGTTTTTATGGCTTCGGCACCAGGTTTTCCTTACACGGTTATTTTTATCACTGATCTATATTTTTAGAATTTCAGCTCGTCCTGCATTTCTCTTCTTATGGAGCACCCTTCGTGTTGTTTTTGGGGCAGACAGCGTTAGCCAGTCAGATATTCAGTTGGGAAGTGATTTTTGCAGCTGTCGTTCTCTTATTTTTCATCAAAATCATCTTCAATGGTCTCCTGTCTCGATTATTCAACAGTCACTTTTGTCCGCTTTGTTACTTGGCTGAAGATGTTTTTTCCGTTTTCCCTGTATCCGGTGAAAATCTTCGATATGGTGCGTCTTCTAACACCAACCACTACGGCTCCCTTGATTACGGAAGCACCCACCACAAGACCGTCAACGGTCTGCAATGTTCGAAGTCACTTACCTCCGAAATAATGCACTCACAACCACACAGAGGATTGTTCTAACGACGAGTGATGTTTTGCAACGTATTGAGAACACTACACAGGTGCCGGTCGTGGTAAAATACGACAGCGTAGCCTGCAGCCGTGGCTCGGATTTGTATTCATGTCCAGACATGGATTCTCGCCGTGTTTCGGTATTTGTGTGCACCCTCTGTATGTGTTTAATTACGGCCGTGCTTATTACGATACATTTATTACCTCCTTGTTTAGCGGGTGAGCAATAGAAGGAATGTCAGCAAATTGGAGATATATTTGTTTATAGGATTGTACAAAATATTTAGGTTTCTTCTACAGTATTCACTACTAGCCATTAAAATTGCTACACCACGAAGATGACGTGTTGCAGACGCGACATTTAACCGACAGGAAGAAGATGCTGTGATATGCAAATGATTAGCTTTTTAGAGCATTCACACAAGGTTAGCGCCGGTGGTGACACCTGCAACGTGCTGACACGAGAAAAGTTTACAACCGATTTCTCATACACAAACAGCAGTTGACCGGCGCTGCCTGGTGAAACGTTATTATGATGCCTCGTGTAAGGAGGAGAAATGCGAACCATCACGTTTCCGACTCTCATACAGGTCGGATTGTAGCCTATCGCGACTGCAGTTTATCGTATCGCGACATTGCTGCTCGCGTTGGTCGAGATCCAATGACTGTTAGCAAAATATGGAATCTGTGGTATCAGGAGAGTAGTACGGAACGCCGTGCTGGACCCCAACGGCCTCGTATTACTAGTAGTCGAGATGACGGGCATCGTATCCGTATGGCTGTAACGGATCGTGCAGCCACGTCTCGATCCCTGAGTCAACAGATGTGGACGTTTGCAAGACAACAACCATCTGCACGAAAAGTTCGACGACGTTTACAGCAGCATGGACTATCAGCTCGGAGACCATGACTGCGGTTACCCTTGACGCTGCATCACAAACGGGAGCGCTTGCGTTATGTACTCACCGACGAACCTGGGTGCACGAATGGCAAAACGTCATTTTTTTCGGATGAATCCAGGTTCTGTTTACAGCATCGTGATGGTCGCATTCGAGTTTGGCGACAACGCTCGGAACGCACATTGGAAGCGTGTATTCGTCATCGCCATATTGGCGTATCACCCGGCGTGATGGTATGGGGTCCTAATGGTTACACGTCTCGGTCACCTCTTGTTCGCATTGACGGCACTTTAAACAGTGGGCGCTACATTTCAGATGTATTACGACCCGTGGCTCTACCCTTCATTCGATCCCTGCGAAACCCTACATTTCAGCACGATAATGCACGACCGCATGTTGCAGGTCCTGTACGGGCCTTTCTGGATACAGAAAATGTTCTACTGCTGCCCTGGCCCAGCACATTCTCCAGATCTCTCACCAACTGAAAACGTCTGGTCAATGGTGGTCGAGCAACTGGCTCTTCACAATACGCCAGTAACTACTCTTGATGAACTGTGGTATCGTGTTGAAGCTGCATGGGCAGCTGTACCTGTGCACCCCATCCAAGCTCTGTTTGACTCAATGCTCAGGCGTATCAAGGCCGTTATTACGGCCAGAGGTGGTTCTGGGTACTGATTTCTAAGGATCTATGCACCCAAATTGCGTGAAAATCTAATGACATGTCAATTATAGTATAATATATTTGTCCAACGAATACCCGTTTATCATCTGCATTTCTTCTTGGTGTAACAGTTTTAATGGCCAGTAGTGTAGGTAATATTTTTACAAAATTTATTAAACTATTAATTTCTGTACAAAACATAAGCTATTATGCCATATAGTAAATAAATAAAATGCCAAAGACGGGTTAGCACTGTCTATAAGCTCAGAATGTGTCAGAAACTTTAGAGTTGGGTCTAACTAATATCTCGCAACGTTTCGCCAACAGCGACATAAATCAGCAGTAGGAGTGCATTTCCTTGAAACAGGACGCACTGTTGACAATATTTAAACACTACCTAAAGATCCTGTTGTTACGGGACAATTGCCGTAAACTGGACATATTTTAACATAGAAATTTAAACACCCGCAGTTTAATGGACTGACACCTAATACACCAGAGTTTTCTGTATCTTAAATAAACTTTTGGTTAAGGAACCCCATACGTTGTAGTCTTATTTCATCTTCGCGTGCTCCTTCCAAAAGTTAGTCTAAAATAATCTGAAAACACTCTTTTGCTCTGTTGTTAGTTAGTTAATTTCTCTTAGCTGTAAGGAAATTGTACGTAGTTCTTGACAATAGTCTTGTCCCTCCATTATACTGTGTCTGTTCACACAGAAAGTTTATTTTCAATGTTTTTATAGCGTTTTCGTAAAGTGGGTAGTCAGAGTGTCAAGAAGAGTGGGGGAAGAAATGCGGTTGTCTGAGGTAAAAAAATTTAAAAAATTGTTCTGGTAGTGAGGAAACATGAAGCACTCCGTCTTCAGGCCACGAGTGGCCTACCGGGACCATGCGACCGCCGTGTCATCCTCAGGGGATGCGGATAGGAGGGGCGTGGGGTCAGCATACCGCTCTCCCGGTCGTTATGATGGTATTCTCGACCGGAGCCGCTACTATTCGGTCGAGTAGCTCCTCAATTGGCATCACGAGGCTGAGTGCACCCCGAAAAATGGCAACAGCGCATGGCGGTCCGGATGGTCACCCATCCAAGTGCCGACCACGCCCGACGGCGCTTAACTTTGGTGATCTCACGGGAACCGGTGTATCCTATGCGGCAGAGGAAACATGAAGAACTTCAATCATCATTTTTGAATGGTATGGGGGGTAGAAAGGCAAGGTCGGAAACGGATTCTGGTCCTCTACAGTATGCGTAATCTTTGTCAACATAAAAAGCGTAAGAAGGAAACGGTACGTTGCAAAAAGTATAGACAACAAGGACGGACCCAGAGAGAACTGGCGACTATGACGTATAGTTTCGACGTCTTCTCTTTTATCTCCTCAGAAGACTGGAACACATTACCTCCGTATTGGCGAGGGTCGGCACGGTATACAGGTCCGAGGGAGGCGTCGCGCCCCACTAAGTAGCCATAGGGCGGCTGGCGCCTGCCCGTTTTGCGGGCGCCGAGCGGAGAGTCTGCTGAATAAGTAATTGCTCATTATCCACGCAGACTTGGCGGCGTGCACGGCTTTCTTAAGGGCTCGGCGGCGGCACCACGAGCTCAATGTGGCGCCCGGCCTGCCCTTAGGCTGCCCACAGAGGAACTTGCTGGCGTGGGAACAACAAAGGCAGGCCAGCCAGCCGCTTCAGGGGGTAGGGTGGGGGGGGGGGGGGCATATGGATATTCTCTCACGTCGAGGCACACCTCTACGTCTGTATCCAAATCTATGCACCCTTAGCCAGAGGAGCGTAACAGAGGAGATGGAGCCTGCCAGTGTCAGACTCCCAAAATACGAGGGTCACTACAAAAGAAATGCACACAACTTTTGTAAAAAAACAGTTTTCAGTCTGCATGTGTAAAAGTTTTACAGTGTGTAGATACATCCTTCTCCCTTGTTTTCAAACTTAGTTCAACCTGTTCCCGTGAGTGGCGCCGTCACAGCATGTCTTCAAGATGGCTGCTACGCTTGACGTTAGTCAGAAGCAACGTGCTGTCATAGGATTCCTGTGCTGTGAAAACGAGACAGTGGGAATCATCCCCAAGAGGTTGAAAAAGGTGTATCGAGACGCTGCTGTAGATCGCAGTACAGTTAGTCGGTGGGCAAGCAGGTTACGGGATGAAAGCGGGCACGGCAATACTGAGGATTGTCCTCGCAGCGGCAGACCTCGTACTGCACGCACTCCAGACAATGGGCAGAGAGTTAACGAATTGGTGACTGCTGACAGACGCGTCACAGTGAACGAATTGTCACGCTAGGTTGGGACAGGGAAGGAAGTGTTTGCAGAATACTGAAACTGTTGGCGTTAAAAACGGTTTGTGCCAGGTGGGTTCCCAGGATGTTGACAGTGGCTCACAAAGGAACATGAAAAACGGTATGCAGCGAACTTTTGGAACAGTACGAGAATGATGGAGATGAATTTGTTGGAAGAATTGTGACAGGTGATGAAACATACCTCCATAATTTTTCACCAGAGACGAAGAGGCAATCAATGGAGTGGCATCATGCAAATTCACCCAAGGAAAAAAAATTCAAAACCACACCTCCTGCTGGAAAAGTTATGGCTACGTTGTTTTTCGATTCCGAAGGACTCTTGCTTGTCGACTTCATGCCAAGTGGAACCACCATAAATTCTGATGCATATGTGACGACACTGTAGAAACTCCAAGCTCGACTGAGTCGTGTTCGACCACATCGGCAAAAGCAGGATGTTTTGCTATTGCATGACAATGCTCCGTCATATGTCAGTCAAAAAACCATGGAAGCGATTACAAAACTCGAATGGACAACACTGAAACCCCCGCCTTACAGTCCTGACCTGGCTCTATGTGACTATCATCTCTTTGGAAAACTGAAAGACTGTCTTCGTGGAACGAGGTTTGAAGATGATGACTCCCTTGTGCACGCTGCCAAAATGTGGCTCCAACAGGTTGGTCCAGAATTTTACCGTGCGGGTATACCGGCGCTGGTTCCAAGAAGGCGTAAGACAGTTGAGAGGTATGGAAATTACGTGGAAAAATGAAAATGTTGTTCCTAAAGGATGTACCTACACACTGTAAAACTTGCAAACATATAGAATAAATGATGGATTTTTTAAAAGAAGTAGTGTGCATTTCTTTTGGAGTCACCCTCGTATATTCCATTTGTGGGTGGCCTACGGGAAGAGAGACAGTCAGTTACCCTGTGGGGGTGGTGAGAGGGGCTGTGTGAGCGTGTGAGCACAAATTTTTCTACTTGTAGCTTTGTAGCCATTACGCGAGATGCGTGTTTCCTTACGCATTCGAAGTTTTCTGGGGAAGGATGTCCGCCCTGCCCAACACATTTCTTGGAATATCTCCCAAGATAATTTGCAGAGCATCTCAGTGAGACATTCACGTTCATCTAACAAAGCCGTGACGAATCGTGCAGCCCTTATTTGATTCTTTTGTACTTCTCTGTTTAAACCTTGGTATGACTTCCATATCAACGAACACTATTCATATCGGAGCTTTACTCAAACGAGTTTTCAATAAACGAACTCTTTCGTGCATGGATTCTTCCATTTAGTCTGAGATTGGCACAGGGCTTTCCCACGGCTACATTTATGTACTTGTTCTTCTTTACATCACTCCGAACAGAAAATCCTACACACCTGAACACTGTGGCCGATCGCTGACCGCCTTAATGTCATATCTTTGCGTTTCTTTTCACGCATTACCTTACATTTAATAATGTTTAGAGTCAGCTGCCAATCATTGCACCTGCCACTCTACATGCAACTTACAAGTTGTGTACTGTATTTGGAACTGGGCTACTATCATGAGTATTTACTCGTACATCAAGAACTGATTTAAAAAGCTATGTTCTGTTATAAGATTTTAATTACCCTATGCTCAATTTGTAAGCACTATATGACTACGAAGTAAGCGCACACTTACAGAAAAACCGCGTAACGTGATTTAGATATGCGTAGCTTGTGTAGCTTGACATCGAGCAGTACATAATCACTCTCAAAAGTCTCCAAACATTGCAAGGTACCGATGTTTGAAGTTAAGCACGGTGTTGTGGAGTGATTTATCTCGAGTGTAATCAGAATACTTTAGGCTGAACATGGTCTAATACCGTATAATTCACACTAAACTAATTTAATACTTACACTACGTGATCAAAAATATTAGGACACCTGACTGAAAATGACTTGCAAGTTCGTGGGGCCCTCCATCGCTAATGGCGGAATTCAGTATGGTGTTGGCTTGATGACAGCTTCCATTCCCGCAGGCATACGTTCAGTCAGGTGCTGTAGGGTTTCTTGGGAAATGGCAGCCCATCCTTCACGGAGTGCTGCACTGAGGAGAGGTATCGATGTTGGTCGGTGAGACCTGGCACGAAGTAGGTGTTGCAAAACATCCCAGAGGTGTTCTATGGGATTCAGGTCAGGACTCTGTGCAGGCCAGTCCATGGAGGGATGTTATTGTTGTGTAACCACTCCGCCGCAGGCCGTACATTATTGCTATGTAATCAGAAGTATCCGGACACCCCAAAAAAACAGTGGGAAGCAAGAAAGTGCTAAGAAATTGAATGTAGGCCTCGCTGTGATAGTGCACGCAAAACAACAAGGGGGGCAAGCCCCTCCATGGAAGACACGACCACACCGTAAAACCACTGCCTCCGACTTGTACTGTTGTCACTACATACGCCGGCAGATGACGTTCACCGGACATTCGCCATAGCCACACCCTGCCATCGGATCGCCACTTTCGTGATTCGTCACTCCATTGAAAGCTTTTCCATTGTTCAGTCGTCCAGTGTTGACGCTCTTTACACCAAGCGAGGCGTTGTTTCGTATTTACCGATGCGATGTGTGGCTTATGCGCAGCCGCTCGACCTAACCGTCATAGTACTTGCAGTGGATCCTGATGCAGTTTGGAATCCCTGTGTGATGGTCTGGATAGATGCCTGCCTATTACACATTACCACCCTCTTCAACTGTCGGTAATCTCCGCTAGTCAACAGTCGAGGTCGGCCTGTACGCTTTTGTGCTGTACATGTCCCTTCACGTTTCCACTTCACTATCACTTCGGAAATATTGGACCTAGGGATGTTTAGGAGTGTGGAAATCTCGCGTACAGACGTACGACACAAGTGACAACCAATCACCTGACCACCTTCGAAGTCCGTGACTTCCGCGGAGCGCCCCATTCTGCTCTCTCACGATGTCTAGTGACTACTGAGGTCGCTGATATGGAGTACCTGGCAGTAGGTGACAGCACAGTGCACCTAATATGAATAACGTATGTTTTTGTTGGTGTCTGGACGCTTTTGATCACATAGTGTATGTAGTGGAAGGACAAAATCTGCATGAGGACCTATTGCAAGTGCCAGAGGCCTTGCTACGAAATCGTGCACAAGTTATTACACGAAAACGTCAATATATATACACTCCTGGAAATTGAAATAAGAACACCGTGAATTCATTGTCCCAGGAAGGGGAAACTTTATTGACACACTCCTGGGGTCAGATACATCACATGATCACACTGACAGAACCAAGGGCACATAGACACAGGCAACAGAGCATGCACAATGTCGGCACTAGTACAGTGTATATCCACCTTTCGCACCAATGCAGGCTGCTATTCTCCCATGGAGACGATCGTAGAGATGCTGGATGTAGTCCTGTGGAACAGCTTGCCATGCCATTTCCACCTGGCGCCTCAGTTGGACCAGCGTTCGTGCTGGACGTGCAGACCGCGTGAGACGACGCTTCATCCAGTCCCAAACATGCTCAATGGGGGACAGATCCGGAGATCTTGCTGGCCAAGGTAGTTGACTTACACCTTCTAGAGCACGTTGGGTGGCACGGGATACATGCGGACGTGCATTGTCCTGTTGAAACAGCAAGTTCCCTTGCCGGTCTAGGAATGGTAGAACGATGGGTTCGATGACGGTTTGGATGTACCGTGCACTATTCAGTGTCCCCTCGACGATCACCAGTGGTGTACGGCCAGTGTAGGAGATCGCTCCCCACACCATGATGCCGGGTGTTGGCCCTGTGTGCCTCGGTCGTATGCAGTCCTGATTGTGGCGCTCACCTGCACGGCGCCAAACACGCATACGACCATCAGAAGCGACTCTCATCGCTGAAGACGACACGTCTCCATTCGTCCCTCCATTCACGCCTGTCGCGACACCACTGGAGGCGGGCTGCACGATGTTGGGGCGTGAGCGGAAGACGGCCTAACGGTGTGCGGGACCGTAGCCCAGCTTCATGGAGACGGTTGCGAATGGTCCTCGCCGATACCCCAGGAGCAACAGTGTCCCTAATTTGCTGGGAAGTGGTGGTGCGGTCCCCTACGGCACTGCGTAGGATCCTACGGTCTTGGCGTGCATCCGTGCGTCGCTGCGGTCCGGTCCCAGGTCGACGGGCACGTGCACCTTCCGCCGACCACTGGCGACAACATCGATGTACTGTGGAGACCTCACGCCCCACGTGTTGAGCAATTCGGCGGTACGTCCACCCGGCCTCCCGCATGCCCACTATATGCCCTCGCTCAAAGTCCGTCAGCTGCACATACGGTTCACGTCTACGCTGTCGCGGCATGCTACCAGTGTTAAAGACTGCGATGGAGCTCCGTATGCCACGGCAAACTGGCTGACACTGACGGCGGCGGTGCACAAATGCTGCGCAGCTAGCGCCATTCGACGGCCAACACCGCGGTTCCTGGTGTGTCCGCTGTGTGATCATTGCTTGTACAGCCCTCTCGCAGTGTCCGGAGCAAGTATGGTGGGTCTGACACACCGGTGTCAATGTGTTCTTTTTTCCATTTCCAGGAGTGTATTATAAAAATTTTCCACCGCTAATCTCCGTCCCGGCTTCATCGACGAAACTCACCATTCACAATCTGAAAATTATTATGCAGAGAGTGACGTATTTATTAGTGGTACGTGGGAGAAGCTATAAACTTCTGAATAATTTACTTATCTCTATCGTAGAACATCAGAGAACTGGCCAAGTGGGAGATTGGCAACAAGTGGGGAAAATACGGCGTCACATAGCAAGTACTTCAAGGGTACGCACTAACATTAAATAAATAACAGAGGAGAACATATATGAGTGGCCACAAAAGTGAATTCTCTGTATATAACTCAAAATAATCAAACTCTAGATATACACCATGTGGCCTTTACAGCACACTTGAACATCTATCGGATCTCAGGCAATCACAGGCGTACAAGATTATTCTACAGGGTGGTCCATTGATCGTGACCGGGCCAAATATCTCACGAAACATACGTCAAACGAAAAAATAACAAAGAACGAAACTTATCTAGCTTGAAGTGGGAAACCAGATGGCGCTATGGTTGGCTCGCTAGATGGCGCTGCAATAGGTCAAACGGATATCAACTGCGTTTTTTTTTTAAATAGGAAGCCCCATTTTTCATTACATATTCGTGTAGTACGTAAAAAATATGAATGTTTTAGTTGGACCACTATTTTCTCTTTGTGATAAATGGCGCTGTAATAGTCACAAACATATGGCTCACAATTTTAGACGAACAGTTGGTAACAGGTAGGTTTTTTAAATTGAAATACAGAACGTAGGTACGTTTGAACATTTTATTTCGGTTGTTCCAATGTGATACATGTTCCTTTGTGAACTTATCATTTCTGAGAACGCATGCCGTTACAGCCTAATTTCCTGTAAATACCACATTAATGCAATAAATGTTCAAATTGATGTCCGTCATCCTCAATGCATTTGGCAATACGAGTAACGACATTCCTCTCAAGAGCGAGTAGTTCGCCTTCCGTAATGATCGCACATGCATCGACAATGGGCTGACGCATGTTGTCAGGCGTTGTCGGTGGATCACGATAGCAAATATCCTTCAACTTTCCCCACAGAAAGAAATCCGGGGACGTCAGATCCGCTGAACGTGCGGGCCATGGTATGGTGCCTCGACGACCAATCCACCTGTCATGAAATATGCTATTCAATACCGCTTCAACCGCATGAGAGCTATGTGCCGGACATTAATCATGTTGGAAGTACATCGCCATTCTGTCATGCAGTGATACATCTTGTAGTAACATCGGTAGAACATTACGTAGGAAATCAGCAAACATTGTACCATTTAGATTGCCATCGATAAAATGGGGGCCAATTATTCTTCCTCCATAATGCCGCACCATACATTGACCCGCCAAGGTCGCTGATGTTCCACTTGTCGCAGCCATCGTGGATTTTCCGTTGCCCAATAGTGCTTTGTCGCTAAATAGAACGCGTGCAAAAAATCTGTCATCGTCTCGTAATTTCTCTTGTGCCCAGTGGCAGAACTGTACACGACGTTCAAAGTCGTCGCCGTGCAATTCCTGGTGCACAGAAATATGATACGGGTGCAATCGATGTTGATGTAGCATTCACAACACCGACGTTTTTGAGATTCCCGATTCTCGCACAATTTGTCTGCTACTGATGTGCGGATTAGCCGCGACAGCAGCTAAAACACCTACTTGGGAATCATCATTTGTTGCAGGTCGTGGTTAACGTGCCACATGTGGCTGAACACTTCCTGTTTGCTTAAGTAACGTAACTATCCGGCGAACGGTCCGGACACTTGGATCATGTCGTCCAGGGTACCGAGCAGCATACATAGCACACGCCCATTGGGCTATTTGATCACAATAGCCATACGTCAACACGATATCGACCTTTTCCGCAATTGGTAGACGGGTAATGTATCACGAAGCAAATACCGTCCTCACAGGCGGAATGTTACCTGATACCAAGTACTTATACGTTTGTGACTATTACAGCGCCATCTATCACAATGCGTAAAAAGTGGATCAACTAAAACATTCATATTTCTTTAGGTACTACACGAATATGTAATAAAGAAAATGGGGGTTCCTCTTTATAATAACGCAGTTGATATCCGTTTGACCTATGGCAGCGCCATCTAGCGGGCCAACCATAGCGCCATCTGGTTTCCCCCTTCAAGCTAGACGCGTTTCATTCTTTGTAGTTTTTTCGTTTGATGCTTGTTTCGTGAGATATTAGGCCCGGTGACTATCAATGGACCACCCTGTATACGCTTTTCAGTAATGCATTATTTACCTGAAGTGCAGGAAAGAATTATCACAATGATTGCATAAATCATTAAGCTGCGTAACTACGGTCCTGTAGTCGCCACCAACTTGCGGAATGTAATCAATCTCTGAGCATCTTCAATATCAGGCGGCTAAATACCTAGTAGACCACGCTTGCAATTTTCATCCTATGAAACGGGCAAATTGATAGCAATGTAAATGTGCAAATGCCCAAAGTATCCCGATTCAAATGTCTCACACTTTTTCCGTTAATAAACACTGCAAATGGCCGGCCGCTGTATCCAGGCGGTTCTAGGCACTTCAGTCCGGAACCGCGCGACTGCTGCGGTCTCAGGTTCGAATCCTGCCTTGGGCATGGATGTGTGTGATGTCCTTAGGTTAGTTAGGTTTAAGTAGTTCTAAGTGCTAGGGGACTGACGACCTCAGATATTAAGTCCCATAGTGCTCAGAGCCACTTGAAGCATTTTTGAACACTGCAAATAACTGTAAAGGTCTCATCAAATCTGCAATTGCAGTGGCCCCTTCAAGGCTGCCACATGCAACAATTTAATATGGGTATATCGCATGGCCTAAGTCAACCGCCTAACGCCTGATTGTCTGGAGCTGACTGGAACACAAAAAGATGAAAATATTCAACTACAGCAGCATTTCACAAAGATGTAGTCCAAAGAGCTTGGATGACCGATCGATACCTATTACAGGATACATTTACGAGGCATAAGTAATGTTTGTATTGCAATCTAAAAAAAAAAAAAAGAAACATTACTGTAAATGAAATGAAACTGCTGCATGTTTCAAGCTTTCCCCATGTAGACAACTGTGCCACCTATGAACGGCTTCATAAGGATACAGATGATATCTGCCAGGTTACTCACGTCTAGATCTACATTTATGCTTCAAAAGCCACCATATAGTGTGTTGTGCAATATGCTTCGTGCAGAATCGTATTTTTTGCCTTTCTGTTCCAGCCATGAATGATGTGTGGAAAGCAAGGCAGCTATATGGACTTGAATCTCTCTAATTTTAGCTTCGTCTTCTTCCCACGGGATGTACGTACAGAGAAGCAACGTACTCGTTCAATCTTCTATGAAGGCAACCTCTCGGAATTTTAATAGAACACTGTACTGTGATAGTTTGCACCGCTTTTGTGGCGTCTGTCAACAGAGTTGCGAGAAAGTATTCGTAACACTTTTGTGCTTACTATATGCCCTTGTCTCTATTCAAATTTCTCTATTTGCTTCATTACTTCTATCTGATCAGGATCTAAGACTTAAAATAAAATACTCGAGCATTTATACAAATTGTGAACAGCATCTACCACATCACAGAAGTTTTAAGGAGCGCAGGACGCTACAATCATTTTTAACGATACGTATGCGCTGAGGACGACGTACGGATTTCTTTTTACTGGAAAATCCTACATCTAGTAATATGTCTGCGCGGATACTTTGTAGTCCCGAATTCTGTATGCCATGCGACGGTGTGGAAATGCTTCTGGAAATCACGTTGTATGGTATTAATTTGTACTACGCTGTCTGCAGCCTTCATAACGTTACGAAGGCTCATTCCCATCTGAAAAGGCAAACCGTCTCAAAAACCGCTAGAAAACAGATCTATGATTGGCAGTGTTCTGAAAAAGTTTAGGAGACTACCCTGGTAATTCTTTCTATGCTACAATGAATTTTTCAGTCCTCGTGATTTTTTTAACATGGGCGAGTTTCGGTAACTGGACGGTGTTTGTCAGAATTTGTCCCTTCTACAATTCAACTTTTCTTTCAAATTCATCTCCATCAAATCAAAAATGAGTTGTTTCTCATCTTTCAATGTCTTACTGTGGTCAGTGTGCAGCGAAATCCACTTAAACCGCGAGATCTACAATACTTTCCAGATGCTCTAATTTTCATTCCTGCTCTCCTTTGTCCTTCATAAATTCAACAATACCGAGTTTGAAACCGAAAAATCGTCCCAGTCATACCCCATGATTTAACCAGCGTACTTTGCAGTAGTACATGAAGTCACCATATCCTGCAGTTTTCAGTCGAATTGAACAGTTCCATCGAAAACTGTAGCAACTGACAGCGGAATAATACATGAGACTTGAGAAATTTTATTATTCGTATCAGTAATTTCTTCACATTCTCCATGCCTGTATATCTAGCACAAAGTACTTCTAGACGTACGAAACAATGAATCATGTCTGTCGATCGTTGTAAGTTTTTTCTCTTTTATCATCAATTAAATAGTTAAACTCTTTCTGCATGGTACTTCACAGCAGTTGCATAGCCAAGTTGCAGTACCCTTCGATTCTGCGAGTGTATAGTAGATAACGAAAACTCTCAACCCTCTATTCTGTCATTTCCATTCCGTTTTATAGGCTTGTGATGATGGATCTCTAGACTGCCTCTTTTTGTGCAAACGTTCACTGAACCTGCGAACGTCCTTCGCTCCCAGAACTAACATCAGTTTGAGCAGTGAACGTCCTCCATAACACGATCAAATACTGTACTGTAAACAGCGCTCACACCGCGATTCTGCGGAACTGAAGAGAGCTTTGCCTACAGCAAAAGCCCACTCCGCAATACTAAAGGAAATCTCGCGCTTTACGGGGTACTTCCGAGAAGTACTGAGCAAATCCGAGACACCCGGGCCTCGGCCCGCACGTGACGCACGCGTCTGTCTACTGTGCTGTTTGGCACGCTGTGGCTGTAGAACTTCTTTCTAAACCTACTGTGTTTAAAGACTGCACTGTCTACATAATCAATCATGAATAGAAAGCCATTTAAATGAATATTATTTTAAGCTGTGGATGACATTCAAATCTGTATTACTAGAGTCAAATTTTAAGAGGTGTCCCTCAGAGAATGTAAGTTCTACTCTGTCGGAATCACGATTTATAATTATATGAACGAACTGAGTAGACACAAGCAATACAGTGTTTGTTTGTTTGTTTTCCGTGTCCAGATCAAATTTTGTTTTTCCAATAGTTAGCCACCACAACGGCTTTGTCGTTGGCTTGTAGCAGGTCACTAAAACTGCAGGGCTCCGGCAGTAGTCGGCGCATGAGCAGATGTGCCTCGTCTTGTACCTCTCCGCATCCGCAAAGAACGTCGTCATCGTTAGTGACCAGTCCCCACTTACACAGATTAGTTTTGCATCTGGGTACACCAGCCCTCAGCCTATTTAGTGTTCTCCACACTGTATACTTACTTTAACACCAGATCAGGTTACAGCAATACAGTGTGTCCATTTTCGGCACGATTGTGTTCCGTCCGCGAGTGTTAAGGTCGATACTGGCCTCGCCAGAGATACTGGGGCGCCGAGTTGGTGGCGAGTGACCCTCTGGCGAAGAGGAGAGGAGGGTTGGAGAGTACCGAGCGAGGAGGACAGAACGGCAGAGTGTTGGGGTCCGGATGGTCCGAATCGTGCATTAATAATTTTGGCACTCTGTGGTAATGAACTGATGGTGAAACCGAGACGCTTGGGAATTCAACGCTGCTGAGGAACGATAATCCGAGGGCTCTGCAGTTGTATGGACGCAATTTAAGGCGATCTGGGGCCGATGTCGTTTGTAGGTGTTTGGCAATGGCAGATAAACAAGACAGCATGGACCTAACTTGAACACGCTGTGCTGTAGCATGTTCGCCCACTACAACAACAGAACACAGCATGTTGTTATCAATGGAGAAACGTCTACAGACGTTAAAGTAACTTCTAGCGTGCCACAGGGGAGTGTTATGGGACCATTGCTTTTCACAATATATATAAATGACCTAGTAGATAGTGTCGGAAGTTCCATGCGGCTTTTCGCGGATGATGCTGTAATATACAGAGAAGTTGCAGCATTAGAAAATTGTAGCGAAATGCAGGAAGATCTGCAGCGGATAGGTACTTGGTGCAGGGAGTGGCAACTGACCCTTAACATAGACAAAAGTAATGTATTGCGAATACATAGAAAGAAGGATCCTTTATTGTATGATTATATGATAGCAGAAGAAACACTGGTAACAGTTACTTCTGTAAAATATCTGGGAGTATGCGTGCGGAACGATTTGAAGTGGAATGATCATATAAAATTAATTGTTGGTAAGGCGGGTACCAGGTTGAGATTCATTGGGAGAGTCCTTAGAAAATGTAGTCCATCAACAAAAGAGGTGGCTTACAAAACACTCGTTCGACCTATACTTGAGTATTGCGCATCAGTGTGGGATCCGTACCAGATCGGGTTGACGGAGGAGATAGAGAAGATCCAAAGAAGAGCGGCGCGTTTCGTCACAGGGTTATTTGGTAACCGTGATAGCGTTACGGAGATGTTTAACAAACTCAAGTGGCAGACTGTGCAAGAGAGGCGCTCTGCATCGCGGTGTAGCTTGCTGTCCAGGTTTCGAGAGGGTGCGTTTCTGGATGAGGTATCGAATATATTGCTTCCCCATATTTATACCTCCCGAGGAGATCACGAATGTACAATTAGAGAAATTCGAGCGAGCACGGAGGCTTTTCGGCAGTCGTCCTTCCGTGAACCATACGCGACTGGGGACAGGAAAGGGAGGTAATGACAATGGCACGTAAAGTGCCCTCCGCCACACACCGGTGGGTGGCTTGCGGAGTATAAATGTAGATGTAGATGTAGATGTACAAGGATGTCATGATATTGGAGAAGAAAACAGTGGAATACGGTACGTGTGTTAGCCTTCAGTGACTTCTGCGGTGTTAGTTTACTTAATAGTGTGAAGATTGAGCAGTAACTGTCACTTTTCAACGGAATTTACGATTATATAAAAGTGTGGCCAATGCCGGATGGGCGTTATCATAAAGTTATTATATCTCTTATTGGTGAACATAATTTTCTGTTGTCAGGATTACTCATTGGACAGATTTGAAATTGTCAGTTCTGTGCTGTAGTTCAGGGGGTTACAAATACTGGAATTTGAGAGATATGCTAACTGTGAATTTTGGATATGTTTTTATATCTGCGTGTTAAAAGAAAGTGAATTTTGAAGACTGTAAGGTACCTTTCTACCACTACGATTCTGTAAGTTTTTATTTAAAAGTGATGTTTGCTACTGTTATTGGTTGAGAATTTATTACCCGATTAACCAAAGGAACAGTTGTTTAACCAGCCTTTCTATGAAGTGTTTGAAGACTTGATTTTCAGTGAACTATTATTAATAAATTACATAAATCAGTAATGTTGTATAAGCAGTTATTGAAAGCAACCATCTCCATTAGCCAATCAACCATGTCCAGTTGGGAACGGGAATTGATGTAACATTAGCGGACTAGAGGCTATTTGTTAAGTTGTGGCAACGCTAATCCGGTTGTTTGTTGTTCTTATTGAAGTGTCTAGTTACCCCTGAATTAGATACTAATTCCGCACAATGGATGATTTTTTTTTTAAATTACACTTCCCTCTGAAAAACAAAATTGTAAAAATGATTTGTTGCTCCATCTTATCTTCTTTCGTTAATAATTCATCATATTAATTACAATGTAATCTTTCGTTTTATTCAGTTCCTTCGACCGAGACAGTATGAAATGCTGAGTAAGCTACACTACATAAAGTACTGTAATAAGTGATGTAATGAAAATGGTCTAACTTGACTTGTGCTAATCGTCACACACCTGATTTGCCAGATCAGTGAAATGAAGACTTCCCCTTCAGACTGTATTATCTCACTACGAATCGGTGCCATTCTGTTGTCCGATATCTATTAGTGCGTAACTATTCACATTTGCACTTGACTGTGACATTTCCAAAGAGTATCAATGAAAATGAATAGTTGTGTCAGGTGTGGGGATATGTAATTACTGTACAATAAAGTTGCTTTTATTTTCGCAAAAATTTAATTCTGCCTTAGTAACCATGACTAAAATTCATAATAAGAATAAGTATTCTGAAATTTTATTTTTCCACCATGTACTAAGATTAAAATGAAAACAATAATATTCTTCAGTGATAATAAATACATCAGAGTACTTGTCTCGAGTCTTATTACTGTTTTCAGACAAAAAGAGAAGTTTCCCCACAGAGCTTTCGTCAAATTCATCAGCACACAGCACGTGTTACACCAAGGCTGCGTCACAGAGAGGCATCTCCTGCACACACTGGTGGCTGAGTGTTGTGACAACAGATGAGCTGAACTGGGCTAGCTGATTTCAACTTTGACTCCCGTTGAGTCATTCACATGAATAGCGAACATTGAACTGGCGTAAATAAATACTCACAGTAAAATTTTCCATGTCAGGAGGATCACTTGTCTCGCATTTGGTACTCCTTCATAGGGGCATGTCCATACTGTTGTGGTGGCTTCTGCCACCGAATGTATCGGGATGACCAAACGTTGTGGGACGACACCAAATGTAGTGGGTGGGTGCCAGAAGGTGCCATATTAAAACTTGGTGAGAACTTTCCAAATGATTTATTTCTATCCACTACAGCGCTCCGTTCACCTCGGTCTGTGTCACAGGGCCCCTCAATGCTGAGGAAGCACCCCAGCGGTCTGTGCAATGCAACGCTGTGTTGTGCCGGTCTTATACGCCAGCTGCTGAGTTCCGATTACATCAGAATGGCTGTCCCAGCAGCCGACTGAGTGGCCACCGTCCCCGTTGACTCCGCACTGCTCCGCTAGGAGCCGTAGGCTGGCCCCACTGCTACTTCTTCCTCACTGGATTAGCTGAGAATGTGGTGGAAACGACCGCCTGTGAATTGGCGTCCAGATCTTTGGCCCTCGCCTTGGAAGTCTCGGGCATGTGTCAGAAGCTGAGACGACTGCCGGCGGTAAAGGGCCAAAGAGTGGCCCGCCGTTGGCTGGCTCCAGATGCCGCATCAGCCTCAGAGGGTAGAACCAACGACCCGCCATGGACTGGGACACTGTCGCCCCATCTGTTACTGGGTATAGCCCGGCGGTGTGACACACCTCGCCGTCCAGGAGAGCTGCCACACTTGAATGAATCTCGTTAGAAAACAGCGCCTATTTATACTCGGCTGTGCACATCTGTTTTGTCAAGCGTCACGCTTTGCCTCACATATAACACTTAGGATGGCCTGTGGCCCTCTTCTGCCTGTGACTTGCGCCATGGAAAGTGCTGTGTGCACCCTCTTCAGCAGTTCTAGACCCCTGTGGCCTCTATTTGCCTTCGCAACTGCTGGTATGCATAGCTTACTGCAATCCTGTCAGCATCTGGCTGTAACTCGTGCTCTGAATATCTCACAAAGCTAACTTTCCCTATCCTAAACGGTGGTGCCACTACAATATAACTGATTGGCTAGCTTAGATTTTTTTTGTCTCCCTAATCGAACATTTTGTTAGCAAGTTTTGTAGCTGTTGTATAAGGGGTTTTTTCCCATTCTAAAAAACGCACATGGTTGTTAAGAATGTTCCTCATCAAATGATCCACTGTGTAATCATATGTACTGTACAGTTAGTGACATTTCCAAAAGTAAGTGTACTGTTTAGTAATAAATTAATCCCGCCCATCTGAGTGTCTACATTTTACTATTAAGTCTTGAATTACAGACTAAAACTTCTGATCTTTTCAGACGGTCTACAGAGCACGCATGTCTGGTGGGGCACTGTCTACGGGAAATACATTCTCCCTCCGCCTGGGCTTGTTTTAAAGAGTTCACTCCTCTGAAGAAATTACTAAAGTGTGTTAATGCAAGCTGGCCAGAGTGGCCAAGCGGTTCTAGGTGCTACAGTCTGGAACCGCGCGACCGCTACGGTCGCAGGTTCGAATCCTGCCTTGGGCATGGATGTGTATGATGTCCTTAGGTTAGTTAGGTTTAACTAATTCTAAGTTCTAGGGGACTGATGACCCCAAACGATAAGTCCCATAGTACTCAGAGCCATTTTAACCATTTTGTTAATATGAGTTGTCTTCGTAAAATTTACCATCTGTAGTATTCAAAATGTCACTCCAGGGTTCGGCCTTTTGTTCAGTGTGTTAGGTTACTTGGCCATGCTGCTGCTAGTTTCAGCCTCCCAAGCTGCGCCGTGGGTCGACGCATTTTATATCTCTGGAGGGTTTCTGAAAATAAAATGAAGGTAATTTGTGTAGTAAGTTGTCCACTTCCGTGATCGAATTGTCAGCGCGTCTGACTCTCATTTGCACCACTGGGATTCACTTCCTGATACTGCCAGGTTGTTTCCTTGGTGAGAGGACTGCAATGGGATGCACTCAACCTCACGATGTGAGCTGACGTGCTGCCTGAATGAAATTCACCAGGCCAGGTGGGCTTTTCCCATGCTTGGGAGACACAATGACGTGAAATGAAGTTGCTCTGACTTTTGGAGGAGACAAGTTACCATGATATGTCTATAATCTGAACAATTTGCAGTTTTGGTATACATTTCTATTTATTTAAATAAATAAGTGGTTTTCGTTGTACGTCCAGTTTCACATCATGGCTGTGATGCAGAGAACGCGTAATCGTGAACTCACGATTTAGATCCGTCTGCTGCTGTCCAGCTCAGCACTCTCTGGGAAGCTGTAGCCAGTGACGGTAGTAGGGTAACTGGCTCCAGGGGCAAACTATTTTCTCAAATTTATTTGACTTCAGTACATTAGTCAAGCCATAGTCGCAATAAATTACAGAAAGTTAACATGACTACTTTGGGTGAAGCTCAGTCACAATTATTTAACGTATCAAGCATGACATAAGTCTGAAATTAATTATTGGAACCTCACATACAAGTATCATCTAACCACAGAAGCTTTGTCATTGAATACAATACCGTGAAATTATCATATTAAATTAAACCTCGTCATGTAATAATAGCGAAGGAGCAACATCATTGCAATTGATCGCTGTGAAGCCTTTATGTTTACAGAACATTTAAAAATTTAATGTCGTATATGTTGGATTAGGTGTGGCGCTGTTCAACTACCTGCAAAATGAACCCGAGAAGTGAAAATCTTGTCTTATTGATCTTAGATATTCTGCTGTTATTCTGAAACATACATCGCTCAAGTATGAGCTACAACTGCTAATTGAAGTTATTAGAATGCACTGCAAAAAATTAACAGTCGCCAATTTTTTTAAGAAAATAGTAAAATCCCCTGATAATACGATAGGTACGTCTTGAGGTAAATTAATCTCCTTGGTAACGTACAAAACTGTACCTTGATGAAGTTAATAGAATGACAATATCCTTGCATGAATACTGTGTATTATTATCTGTTCAAATGGTTCAAATGGCTCTCAGCACTATGGGACTTAAAATCTGAGGTCATCAGTCCCCTACAACTTAGAACTACGTAAACCTAACTAACCTAAGGATATCACACACATCCATGCCCGAGGCAGGATTCGCACCTTCGACCGTACCGGTCGCGCGGTTCCAGACTGAAGCGCCTAGAACCGCTCGGCCACACCGGCCGGCTATTATCTGTATATATATTGTCTTCAAATCAGTTGGTCATCTCTGAGACAAAATCTCCACATCTGCAAAATAAAATGAGCATCAAATGAGAATAAAATAGCGCCAATCATTATTATAGTCTCACCTGAGCGTCTTAAAGTTGGAAATATACAGCTTCTTATCTCGAACACAGATCTTGATAGACCTGTGTCCAAGAAACCACTGTCCAGTACGATGGACACAGCACTCATAGCACTCAATAGCGCTTTGTCCAAGAAACAACAGGTTGCTTGGGCGACACATATACATCCGAGATTACCTTATGAGTGACTAACACGATGTATACTGCCTATTTGTCACTTCTCGCAACTCGCTACCAGGGGCACACCAAACCAATACACATAAAGAAGACACTAACAGCTGTACACGTTATGCATAAATGCAATCATCTTACGATAGCAACGTTGACAGCAGTATCCAGCCATTACAAATTTGCTTACAGTGATAAGGTAACCAAAGGATACGTAATGAACGCAATAATGCGAGCTCCTCGCTCGATTTTACGTATATAAATAAATCAGTTACAAAATACTCATCGCTCAAAAGACGGTGGGTGTAGATAACATTTAGCAACAGGGAGTGAGATGAACAAAATTTTCCAAGGATTAGAACAATAATAATGGTAGTACATAAGCCACCCAAGAACATCGTAATGCAGATTACATGAATATAAAAGTCATCAACAAAATTTTCAAAAAACATATTTTGTGTTTACAATATTCAGAGAATGTACTTATATTTGACGTTCTCATATTTCAAATGGTTTAGATTGGTCTGAGCACTGCGGGACTTAACATCTGCGGTCATCAGTCCCCTAGAACTTAGAACTACTTAAACCTAACTAATCTAAGGACATCACACACATCCATGCCCAAAGCAGGATTCGAACCTGCGACCGTAGCGGTCGCGCGGTTCCAGACTGAAGCGCCTAGAACCGCTCGGCCACACCGGCCGGCTCTCATTATTAATAGCAGACTTATTTCATACTTGTTACATGTGATAAAGGTGACTGAGCGTCACCAAAACTAGTCATGTGAAGTCTCTGCAATGTACTGGGACTATGGCTTGACTATTGTACTGAAGTCAAATAAATTTGAAAAACTTATATTTTTAGTCGCGCTTTTATTGTATTTGAAGTTAAATAAATTTCCAAAAACTTATATTTAGTCGCGCTTTTAAGACAGTCATGTCTAATTACTAACTATTTTTGTTCATTTCTCATCATTTATTGAGATGAACACGACTTTTCAGAACGCAATAAAGTGTACACGTTCCCGTAATTATAGTTTTAATGACACCACTGAAAGCACGCAGTGGGGAGTCGCATTGCTTGCAACAATACGGTCATTGATCCTGTACTGTCTCACAGCCGACCAATGAAACGAAATGCCATAACAAAAAAACAACAAACGCAAAATACACTCTTCACTATTTCGTAAGCACCGGCTCACTTGACACAAAGAGAATGACTCTATCTAAGAAGCGTCTCCGCACCAGAGACGTGTATATCTTACGGAAGTTCCTCAGTACAGTGGAATCGAAGTCTCCCCATGATTAATATATCTGAGTCCTTTCTTTATTTAGCTGCCTCCCATTCAGTCCTCTCTTCTCCTTCTTCCTCTTCTTACTTCTCCCTCCACTATTTCGCCCTTTTCCTTTCCACTTCATCGTTTTTTTCACATTCCACGAAACTGTGCCACGATGGAGACATCGCGCAGGGCAGCACGCACCCGGTCGCCATTTCCTAGTTACGCCACTACACTGCAGCACAGCCTTACACGGTGGAATATGAAATGTGCACCTACTTGCAACCTTCCACGTGAATTTTTTTTTAACTCGACGGTCGCAATGAAATGAACTGACACCGCACGTCTTGTCCATCCTGCCTGCGCTCTTCCCGAAGGCCATCTCATACCCTCACATTCCAGGCAGGTGGCAAACACAACTGCTTTACTCGCCGTGACTAGAGGGACGCTCTGTCACAAAATCTGTAGTTTAATTCAACAACGTATTAGTGTAAACCAGTGAACTCCTGATTCGAAAGAATCGAACTCCGATGTATAAGAAAGCTTTAAACGTCAGATTACAAAAGAGTCAGTGTGTTAAATATTTGATGCTAAGCATGTAAACGAGAATGGATAATGTTTGAAATTATAATTACAGTGATTACAGTTTGTTGGTAGTGCTTAAGTGATCTCATTATAGAACACTGGATGAATACAGTCTAGCTAAATAGCGCTTCGGTTTAAGCAAAGGCTACCTTCTCAGTGTTGATGACGTCGCGTATCCAAAGCTGTATGTATGTAGATACTGTCTGCAGTGTGTGATGCGAACAGTCTAAAGTAATACATTAAAACGCCACGCGTTATATTGAAATTTGACTGCAGGAACAGCGAATGTGTATTAAACGATGTACTTTTTTTCTTTCATTATTTTGTAGAGGGTTTCAACGATGATAAAATCATAAATGCTTAAAATTATGGGCAAATTTTGTAGGCAGTCGCTAAGTGTTCTCATTCGCAAATACTGAATGAAAGTAGTCGGTGTATTTGCGCCCCATCAGTTACACTACTGGCCATTAAAATTGCTACACCAAGAAGAAATGCAGATGATAAACGGGTATTCATTGGACGAATATATTGTACTAGAACTGACATGTGATTACATTTTCACGCAATTTGGGTGCATAGATCCTGAGAAATCAGTACCCAGAACAACCACCTCTCGCCGTAATAACGGCCTTGATACGCCTGGGCATTGAGTCAAGCAGAGCTTGGATGGCGTGCACAGGTACAGCTGTCCATGCAGCTTCAACACGATACCACAATTCATCAAGAGTAATGACTGGCGTATTGTGACGAGCCAGTTGCTCGGCCACCATTGACCAGACGTTTTCAATTCGTGAGAGATCTAGAGAATGTGCTAGCCAGGGCCCGTACAAGACCTGCAACATGCGGTCGCGCATTATCCTGCTTAAATGTAGGGTTTCGCAGGGATCGAATGAAGGGTAGAGCCACGGGTCGTAGCAAATCTTAAATGTAGCATCCACTGTTCAAAGTGCCGTCAATGCGAACAAGACGTGATCGAGACGTGTAACCAGTGGCACCCCATACCATCACGCCAGGTGATACGCCAGTATGCCGATGATGAATACACGCTTCCAATGTGCGTTCACCGCAATATCGCCAACCACGTATGCGACCATCATGATGCTGTTAACAGAACCTGGATTCATCCGAAAAAAATGACGTTTTGCCGTTAGAGCACCCAGGTTCGTAGTAGAGTACACCATCGCAGGCGCTCCTGTCTGTGATGCAGCGTCAAGGGTAACCGCAGCCATGGTCTCCGAGCTGATAGTTCATGATGCTGCAAACGTCGTCGAACTGTTCGTGCAGATGGTTGTTGTCTTGCAAACGTCCCCATTTGTTGACTCAGGCATCGAGACGAGGCTGCACGATACGTTACAGCCATGCGGATACGATAAACCTCAATCGCGATAGGCTAGAATCCGACCTTTATCAAAGTCGGAAACGTGATGGTACGCATTTCTCCACCTTACATGAGGCATCACAACAACGTTTCACCAGGCAACGCCGGTCAACTGCTGTTTGTGCACGAAAAATCGGATGGAAACTTTCCTCATGTCAGCACGTTGTAAGTGTCGCCACCGGAGCCAATTTTGTGTGAATGCTGTGGAAAGCTAATCATTTTTATATCACAGTATCTTCTTCCTGTCGGTTAAATTTCGCGTCTGTAGCACGTCATCTTCGTGGTTTAGCAATTTTAATGGCCAGTAGTGTATCTTGCCCCAAGTCACACAGTTTCCAACTGAAATACTTGTGTTAAAGTGTTAAACTTTTAACTTAAGACTATGTCTCTTAATGTTCAAATAACACAACATTAATTTTTTTTAAAAAAATTCGCTCATAATTACGCGAAAAGCTGAAAGACTTTAGGTAGGTAACCTGCAACTTGTACAGCGACAGTGGTTTGCTAATAAATTAGGCTGGTGCACAAGTTCAAAGCGCTTTTGCTTTGCATGTTAGTCTTCCGGTTGCTACGGGTTTATTTATCGATTGTCAATTTTTATTCGTAGTTCACTGTTTCACTGTTGCTGTTTGAGTTTACATATTGTCATTTTGTCATATGGGGATAGTGAGAGGAGCTTAGGACGCTAGGAAATTGAGGGCCAGGTGCGGATATCGGAGCATTTCCAGCAGATTCTGCTGTTTCAGCTCAATAGAGCGGTGACAGGGGCGGAGGCAGCCAGGCAAATTTGCTCTGTGTATGGGGATAATGACACTGCACATAGCATTTTAAGGAGAATCGTTTTGCCAGTAGTTACTCTCCACTTTCAGTAAGACCTTCGGGGATTGATAACGATGGTTCAAACGCCTCAATCCACTACGACCCACGTCGTGGTACTCGAGAACTGGCACATGTTATGAACTGTGATCATTACATCAACGTGTGACATTTGCATGCAGTGGGGAAGGTTCAAAAATAGGTCGTATGGGTACCGTATGCTTTAAGTCAAAATAACATCTCAGCTTGATCATCACCAGTTGGCTCGTGAGCAACACGTACCATTCCTATCCTGTATCATTACTGGTGACGAGAAATGGTGTGTTTGTGCTAACATAAGGATAAGAAAGGAATGGTTGAGCCCATACAAAGCAGTAACTCCCGTACAAAGACGTGCGCACATCCACAAAAGATAATGTTGTGCATCTGATGGAACAGCGACGGTATGTTGTACTACTAATTGGTTCCCCGAGGTTTAACCATCACTGCCGACATTTATTGTCAACAACTGAGACGTCCTGCACACGTACTCCAAGAACAGCGACCAGGAAGACAGCATAAGTGATACTACTCCGTGATTACGACCGCCCGTATTCTGCTAGACTGACAAAAACGTTGTACAGGAGGTGGGTTGGGATGTCATTCCAGACTCATCTCATTCACCTGATCGTGCACCCTAAGGGTTTACCCTTTTCCGCTCCTTATCGGATAACCTTCAAGGAACTTCTTTTCTGGATAAAAATGCGCTCCGAACGTGGCTCGATGAGTTCTTCGCTTCAAAACCATGTGATTACTACAGTCGCTGAATCGTAAAGTTGCCCCATTTGGCAGACTCAGACTGTTGTAAATAGCGATGAGCAATATATTACTGATTACTAAAGTCCCTGTTATGTGTCTATTAAACTTATGGAAGGACGCTACGAACGTTTGCATAAACCCAATAGATATTCTGCAACAGAGTTGTTTCTTGGAAAGACACGTTAATAACCTTCAGTTAGATACTAACTCATTCGTACTACTGTATTAAACTGTGGACGTCAGAGTGGGTTATTTTGGTGTGGTATCAAACATAAATTTTAAAATCATGATTTCCTTTCCTGATAACTGCTGAAACTGGATACAAATAGCATTCCTTCTTTAGCATAAAAGGAAAGAACAAATGAAGAATTCGAAATGGATCCTATTTAATAGGCCCTACATCTTCACTTGTTAAGAAATTTCCTTTTAGTTCCCATAGGTTTGTCTAAAACAGCAATGGCAAAGATCTGAATTCTCTTCTGGTCTATTTTTAACCTGCACGCTACTTGAAAAAAATAAAGTGAAGCGTAAAAACGATTTATTCGTTCCTTTGTGATACAAGGTATGTTGTACATTTTAATAGCATGTTATTAAACTGTACCCTAAAGAAACAATATATCTCATACTTTTCACTTTTTAAAACTGATTATTTTACTCGTAGTTACTTTTCATGTTCTGCTAATGTACTGTTTCTTTAAATGTCACAAGCTCTTTAATTCTGTCAGAAAGGAAGTTCCGGCACTTTCCAGTCTTTATTTTTCTCTTCTTAATTTTTCTCTAGTGATATTTTTCCTCCGTAGCGGTGAGGTTGTTTCCTGGGAATTTCGTCATGTGTCCCAAACTGTGTTGTATTTTCTTTCAAATCATTCTTGTTTCCTTAACTGTTATTTGTGCGGCTATTGTCGGCATGAATTCCTTTCATTCTGTGAAAAGCCGCAGTTTGTCTTCCGTATCTTTTATTCTTCTGCTGGTCTCTTATGGTTTTAGGCCCCAGTTCCAGCTTTTACTATTTTATTTTTGTTCCTCTCTCTTTTCTTTTTGTTTCTTGACTGTTCTCGTGACCTGGAGGTCACGTCTTGGGCGGCAAAATCGCTCGTTTCCTTGTGCAGTGTCTAGCACATCACTACTCGCATTGCGATCGAATTGCAACTACATACACCACTGGCCATTAAAATTGCTGCACCAAGAATATGACGTGCTACAGACGCGAAATTTAACCGACAAGAAGATACTGTGATATGCAAATGATTAATTGTTCAGAGCATTCACAGAAGGCAGGCGCCGGTGGCGACACCTACAACGTGCTGACACAGGGAAAGTTTCCAACTGATTTATCATACACAAACAGCAGTTGACCGGCGTTGCCTGGTGAAACGTTGTTGTGATGCCTCGTGTAAGGAGGAGAAATGCGTACCATCACGTTTCCGACTTTGATAAACGTCGGATGGAGCCTATCGCGATTGCGGTTTATCGTATCGCGATAGTGCTGCTCGCGTTGGTCGAGATCCAATGACTGTTAGCAGAATATGGAATCGGTGGGTTCAGGAGGGTAATACGGAACGCCGTACTGGACCCCACCGGCCTCGTATCACTAGCAGTCGAGATGGCGGGCATCTTATCCGCATCGCTGTAACGGATCGTGCAGCCACGTTCGATCCCTGGGTCAACAGATGGGGACGTTTGCCAACCATCTGCACGAACAGTTCGACGACGTTTGCAGCAGCTTGGACTATTAGCTCGCAGACCATGGCTGCGGTTACCCTTGACGCTGCATCACAGACAGGAGCGCCTACGATGGTGTACTCAACGACGAACCTGGGTGCACGAATGGCAAAACGTCACTTTTTTCGGATGAATCCACGTTCTGTTCGCGATGGTCGCATCCGTGTTTGGCGACATCGCGGTGTACGCACATTGGAAGCGTGTATTCGTCATCGCCATACTGGCGTATCATCCGGCGTGATGGTATGGGGTACCATTGGTTACGCGTCTCGGTCACCTCTCGTTCGCATTGACGGCACTTTGAACAGTGGACGTTACATTTCAGATGTGTTACGACCCGTGGGTCTACCTTTCATTCGATCCCTGCGAAACCCTGCATTTCAGCAGGATAATGCACGACCGTATGTTGCAGGTCCTGTACGGGCCTTTCTGGATACAGAAAATGTTCGACTGCTGTGCTGGCCAGCACATTCTCCAGATCTCTCCCCAATTGAAAACGTCTGATCAATGGTGGCCGAGCAACTGGCTCGTCACAATACGCCAGTCAATACTCTTGATTAACTGTGGTATCGTGTTGAAGCTGCATGGGCAGCTGTACCTGTACACGCCATCCTAGCTCTGTTTTACTCAATGCCCAGAGGTGGTTGTTCTTGGTACTCATTTCTCAGGATCTATACACCCAAATTGCGTGAAAATGTAATCACATGTCAATTCTAGTATAAGATATTTGTCCAATGAATACCCGTTTATCATCTGCATTCCTGCTTGGTGTAGCAATTTCAATGGCCAGTAGTGTAGAAGGACATCTGTTTTATCGCCGAAGGAACAACTGAAACAGAATTTCAGCAGTTGATTTCATGCACTGAGATCACACACCGCAACACACATATCTACAACCTCACTAATTATGGTAAAGTTAAGTTATTTGGGACGACTACTGTGGTATACACCACTTCTAACAAACACCGAACAACGCGCTCCAGTACGTGGCCGCCAAATACATCGCTGGCCGCACTTCTCTGGGCGGCCCGCTGCTTCCATCGCTGGCCGTCTTCACACGCACGCTCCCTTACGTGGCCGAGAAATACATCGCTGGTCGCACTTCTCTGGGCGGCCCGCTGCTTCCATCGCTGGCCGTCTTCACACGCACGCTCCCTTACGTGGCCGAGAAATACATCGCTGGCCGCACTTCTCCGGGCGGCTCGCGGCTACCATCGCTGGCCGAGTACGCCGTGTTCCAGCTGCTTGTGGATGACTCGCCGCACCACTCGAGGTTACCTGGCTGCTCGGCGGAAAATCTTGCGCCTTCACTTGGAGGGACTGAACTTCACTGGACTTGGGAATAATTACGGAGCGTGCACCCCACCATGCACGTTCGGACATTGGTATAACCAAACTTTAATTCTGCATTACTTCTGAGTGTGAGCCTGGGTAGACGCTTGGCTAACATAATTGTTAAGAAGTGATTTGTGATTTAATAAACCAGACTGAAGAGGTTATTGTGCTATTCCTGGTTATAACACAATAAAATGGCGACGAGCACGCACCAGGAGACGTTGGAAGATCTTTTCAAGAAACTTCTCCGCAGCAGGGCGAGAACCACAGGCTGCTACTCAACACCCTCCATCCACTTATACAAGGGTTCATGCAGACGCAGGCCACGCAGCATGTACCGCCGTTTCCGTCTTTTGAAGAATCGTTAGAGGATTGGGAAGCCTACGAATCCCTATTGCTGGAACATTTCCACGCTTTCAAGGTAACTGAAGTTGGCCTCATGAAATCTTTGTTTTTGACTTGGTCTAAACCTGAGATTTATCGGCTCTTGTGCATACTGGCCCCCTAACTTTTGCCGAGATTTGCTCGTTGCTCACTAAATATTACCAGCGCCATACCCATGTTATTTCATGTCGAGTCACCTTTTACCAATGCAAGAAACAGCCGAATCATACGCATAGAGAGTGGGCGGCGGAATTGCAAGGCTTGGGGTGACGATGTCACTTTGTTACCTCTAAAAATAAGGACTCCTACGCCGAAGAAATGATCCGGGACATGATAATCAAGGGTACGCCAGACAGGGAGTTCCAACATGAGGCCCTTCAGCTCGTCGACCCCTCATTGGATAAAGTCTTGGACTTGGCACAAAGCTTCGAGGTGACCCGTGCAGCAGGCAAGAAACTAGAATCATGGGTCGACATCGCAGCAGTCAATGTCAACACATCAGAGCCGGCGGCTAAGGTCCGCCCGAGTGATGATTCGGAAACAGCGATAGTGCGGGCAGGCCGCCGGTCCACTCAGCAGACCCGTCCGCCACCTCGCTCCAACCGCTCCAACCGGTCGTGAGTGCCAAAACGTTTGCCATCATGTCGTGATTGTTTTAAAATACATCAACGAGATGACTGTCCTGATCGATGGGCCTTATGCTACAAATGTTCTTCCGAGGGCCATTTAGCTTCTGTGTGTCGAAAGTCCCGCCGGCCGCAGCAACCTTCGGATCTTCCGATGGATGTTAATCTGATCGCCGCTATTGATCATCAGGAGACCACCAATAGGCTTTTTATTGAAGTCCTGATTGCGAAAAAAACGATTCAATTACAGGTCGACACTGGCGCAGCCGTGAGCATTCTAAATTACGCCACATATTTGAGACTTGGCACTCCTCCCTTGCACGACACGCAGCGGCTCCTCATGGCGTATGGTAAACACTCCATTCCAGTCCGCGTTCAAGTCGACTTGCCGACGACATATCGGAATGTCACCCGCCAGGTCACCTTCTTAGCCGTTAACAGGGATTCCTCTGAGAATTTATTTGGGCTGGACGCATTTCGGAAATTTGGTTTTTCAATCGACGATTCTGTGAATTTGATGTCGGACGAGGTTCCGCACTCGGATGTGGACAGGCTTTGCCAGGATTATGCAGGCCTGTTCACCCCCGGCCTCGGTTCCGCAAAGAATTTTGAGGCACACATCACACTGAAACGGAATGCGCGGCCTCGATATTTTCGCGCCCGTGCCGTTCCTTTAGCTCTCACTGATCAAGTGAAGAAGGAGTTGGACCGCCTCACGGCAAGAGGCGTTCTTGAGCCTATTCCTCCTAGTCAGTGGGCTGCTCCCCTCGTCGTTGTTCGGAAGCCGTCAGGGCAGCTCCGTCGCTGCGGCGACTTTAAAGTAACAGTTAACGCTCAATCAGAGATCGAGACATATCCTATTCCAAAGCCGGAGGAGTTGCTGTCCAAATTGAAGGGTGGAAAATTCTTCTCGAAAATAGACCTCGCTGAAGCATACCTACAACTCCCACTTGATGCCGCATCTCAGCAGTTCCTGACCCTCAACACACCGCACGGGTTATATCGTCTCAAACGCCTTATGTTTGGGATAGACAGTGCCCCTGCTATTTTCTAGCGGTTTTTGGAACAATTGGTCCTTAAAGTGGATGGATGCATTAACTATTTGGACGACATCGTGGTGACGGGTCGTACGACGGACGAACACCTTCACAACCTGCAATCTTTATTCCATGTCTTACGGGAGGCTGGCCTAAAATGTAGGAAAGAAAAATGTTGTTTTTCCCAACCTGAAATTGAGTACCTGGGCCACGTCATCTCCTGTTCGGGTGTTCGTCCGTTAGAGAAACATATAGAAGCCATCATCAAGCTGCCACGACCTACAACGCTGACACAAGTTCGTTCCTTTCTGGGGAAGATTTCATATTACCGAAAATTTTTACCCGCGGCTGCGACGGCAACTGCCCCCTCGTCTCAGTTACGCAAAAAAGGGGCTCCTTTCGAGTGGACGCCGGCATGCGACCGCGCCTTCCACAGGTTGAAATCCCAATTACTGCAGGCCCCGTGCCTCGCACGTTTTGACCCTACTAAGCAAATCGTCATTGCAACGGATGCCTCGGATAGAGGCATCGGGGCGGTCCTGGCTCACAGGGAGGCAGATGGGTCGGAGCACCCTGTGGCCTATGCATCGAAAACATTAACCGATACGCAACGCCGGTATTCCCAAATTGAAAAAGAGGCACTGACCATCATCTTCGCCTTAAAGAAGTTTCATGCTCATTACGGATCATAAACCCCTCATATCGTTATTCAATCCTGCAGCAAAGATCCCTGACCGGACTGCTCACCGTCTTTAGCGCTGGGCTTTGTTTTTGGCACGATACCAGTATGAAATCCACTTTCGCAACACAACCGAGCATGCCAACGCTGATGCCCTCTCCCATCTTCCATGGGGACCGGATTTGCATTTCGACAAAGAGGATATTCTGTGTTTTCACGTAGACGAAGAAGCACAGGCCGCAGTCGAGGCGTTTCCCATTACCAGCTCTCGGGTAGCGGACGCAACCAGTAACGACGAGGTGCTCCGACAAGTCTGTCGTCACGTGCGTAATGGATGGCCCAAACGACCGCCTCCCACGGTTTCTGCGGCGTTTCGTCATTTCTTTACTGTCCGCCATCAGCTTCAGTTGCTTGACGGGGTCCTTCTACTTCTTTCGGACGACGGAAATCCACGGGTCGTCATTCCGCAGTCTTTACGTCAGCACGTTCTGCACCTGTTACAGCAAGGTCATTGGGGGATACCCCGGACGAAGCTTTTGGCTCGCCGGTTCACATACTGGCCCGCTATGACTCAGGAGATTGAACGCCTCACGCAGACGTGTCCCTCCTGCCAACGCCAGCAGGCAGCTCCACGACACTCCTTTGCCTCTTGGCCACAATGTGCTCGCCCTTGGGAACGGGTGCACGTTGATTTTATGGGGCGTTGTTTAATGCCATGTTTTTTATTGTCGTCGACGCATATTCCAGGTTTCCGTATATTGTCCGCTGCAGCTCCGTTTCCACCTCCACCACTATTGCAGCCTTAGAAAAAATATTTGCCATTGAAGGTCTGCCGGAGGTTCTCGTCTCGGATAACGGTCCGCAGTTCCGCAGTGAGGATTTTCGGGTTTTCTGTGCCCGGCATGGCATTCGCCACATTCCGACACCCCCCTTCCATCCTCAATCTAATGGCGAGGCAGAGAGGATGGTCCGCACCTTCAAAACGCAGATGATGAAATACCTCCAGGATCACACCCCGACGCATCTCTTACTTTTTTCTTGAGCAGTTACAGGTCCACGCCCCTCGGAGATAAAAGCCCGGCGGAGCTTCTTCACGGACGGCAGTCCCGGACCCTCTTGAATCTGCTTCTGTCGACGGCTCGGTTGGCTCCGTCGCTGTCTGCTTCTCGTTTCCGCCCAGGTACTCTGGTGTGGGCGAAGGGCTTCGGCCGACAACCAGCCTGGATTCCGGCCACCATCGTCCAGGTCAGGGGCAGGAAAGTCTTCCGGGTTCAACTTCCCGACCGGGAGGTTCTTCGACATGCCAATCAGCTTCGCCCTCGCCTGCCTTCCCAATCGTTTTTCTCCTCCCCCCCCCCCCTCGGCTTATTCTCCTCCCGTCCCCTGCTTCCCCTGATTCCGCACGCCAACCAGAGGAGGACACGCCAGAGTGGTCCTCGCAGTTGGCCCCCGGTCGGCTCACGGACGACGCCTCCCAGCCAGAGCTTCTTTCTCCGGACGTGGACCAGACCCAGTCACAGCCAGCCGGGGACTCCGAGGTCTTCCCCGATCGCCACCCCCAGGTCACTCCGGATGCCGATGAAGACATGCCACCGGTTCCTCCTGCACTGCCTCCTCTGCTGCCGCGGTCCGCACGCTATAACCTTCGCCCCCGGCCGGGGCGTTTTCGCCCGTATGCTCCTGTGCCCAGTCTCACCGCCGACGACGAGGTTTCGGAGGAGGAGGACGCCATGGACGTGGCGTTCATTCACAGCCAATGTTTCCACGCTTCCCCGCGGGGGAAGGGGTGTGGTATACACCACTTCTAACAAACACCGAACAACGCGCTCCAGTACGCGCCCGCCAAATACATCGCTGGCCGCACTTCTCTGGGCGGCCCGCTGCTTCCCTCGCTGGCCGTCTTCACACGCACGCTCCCTTACGTGGCCGAGAAATACATCGCTGGCCGCACTTCTCCGGGCGGCTCGCGGCTACCATCGCTGGCCGCCTTCGCGCGCGCGCGTTTGTCAGCACACAGGAATTGGCGACGCCAGGAAACATTGCGATTGGTTTTCCCTGGAAAACAGCGACCCCAGACGACGGCTCCATTAACTAGCAAGCCTTATATAAACCCGGCCGCCGCCGCAAGCGACAGTTCTCATCGGAAAGTGCAGTACGTCGTGTTCCAGCTGCTTGTGGAAAACTCGCTGCACCACTCGAGGTTACCTGGCTGCTCGGCGGAAAATCTTGCGACTTCACTTGGAGAGACTGAACTTCACTGGACTTGGGAATAAATACGGAGCGTGCACCCCACCATGCACATTCGGACATTGGTACAACCAAACTTTAATTCTGCATTACTTCTGAGTGTGAGCCTGGGTAGACGCTTGACTAACATAATTGTTAAAAAGTGATTTGTTATTTAATAAACCAGACTGAAGAGGTTATTGTGTTATTCCTGGTTATAACAACTACAATTATTGTACACGTTAAGCGTGTACATACGTATGTTAATAGACGTCATGCGTTTATGGATTTCTTTTATTTTCCAACTACAGTGACTAAATAAGGCTGGAACGCATAGTTCCTTAAGTGATATTCTAACAGGACTGTACATAACCTGCTTATCTGGTCAGGGGGGATATATTTTTTCTCCACTAAACTGAGAACCCAGTGTGTTTGCTGTCTGACAGTTTTGCGTTTCAATTGCTATAAATACTTTTGAGTGGCTTTCTGGGGTCTACAGTGTTAGCCTAACAAGACAGATGGTTTGTATTCCGTTGAGTGTAGTTCCTCTTGAATTTTCTTTCATCTATCCTTAAGTAAGTTTGGTTGTGGACCAATTAGGATTTCTGCATAAAATCTTTCTTCCCCAGGTCACGACTCACGGTAAATTTCCATTTTTATTGTAACAGTTTTATTTCTAGAAATTGCTTCTTGATCATGCAGATGCAGAAAACCAGTAAGTGCTGATTCACTTCCACCGTTGACTTGTATTTCGTGGTATACATTGCTGTACGCCCTTTTGGAATTAACAAACACAAGATGTTCGGAAATTTCCATTACAAAGTTCTAGGGCTTGAAAAGGAGAGTGAGTACATAATATTTTGAAGAGGAGTCCATGTCTGGAAACGTACAATTCCGTTCTGCGAAAATTTCGACTTTGATGTGTAGTGCGTGTACGTCTGCTGAGGAACAAAAGAAAAGTCTTAGAGTTGCCTGTCATGGTATGCAATAGGGTAGACAGGATGACGTGTACGGCGTCAGAAGGACACCTGATGTCACTTAACGTCTGCCTTGCTGCGTGACTTATTCAATACCTGGCGTCTCCGACACAGTACGGTACAGAATACACAGAGATGCTCCTTGGGTATGGCGAAGCTCGAGGTAAGGCCGGTATTACACTATAAAATTTCTTTGTCCAATATCTTTGTCCAATATCTTTGTCAAATATCTTTGTCAAATAAATTTGATGGTGTAATAGGGAACTTTGTCAAATGTCGTCAAATGTTTGATCAAATCTAGGGCCTCGCTATAGATTTGATCAAAGAAGTCGCTTGTCTTCCGTTCACTGCAATGTGACATGTTACTACGTGCAGCGCTAGCATCGCTGCAGCGTTCTGTCATCTGTAATGTTTTGAACAACATTGCCAGTAAATACAATTGGCGTGTACCGACAACTACAAAATTAATAGATATGTATAAAGCTGATGGTGCGCTTTACAACAAGAGGCACCCTGAATACAAAAATAGATTAAGAATATTGGAGACCTAGCCTGACCTAACCTTCTACTGTAGCAAGGAATCGGAGTGTTACAGTGAGCTTGTCTTCTGCAGATGTAGCAGTTCTTTAGTTAATATCGTGCTTTTTGATATGAGGATACACTTCAATGAGCACATACAGATATGTATGCTCATCCATTCTTAAGTAATTGATGTACGACTTGACGTCTTCCACTATAAGCTCACGTAACATGTTTTTATTGAATGCTTTTATCGTGTCGTCGTAAAACTCACGGCTTCACCCAGCTACATTTCCTATTTTTCCCCCGCTTCTCTTCCGCATGTGAACACAGTGCAATTGTGGTACATGCAACTGCTGCGGTTAATAACAAGTTGTTGTTGTCAGCCATCTTGAATTTTGACGAAAAATATGATGACAGTGTAATACCCCTTCTAGCGCTGCGTCAAAGATCTTCGTCAAATATATTTGACGGAATATTTCATCACATCTTTGATCAAATCTTTGACAAAGAAATTTGATAGTGTAATACCGGCCTAACGGAAGAGCTGCTAGTCGTTGTATCACGAACGGTTTCCGCAACATAGCGCGCCATCGCACAAACTTTTGCCGAAGCTAGGCAGCGGCTCCGAGAAACAGGTACCTTCTACTTGAGAAGGCATGACTTTGGTGCTCCACGAAAACGCCGCATGCCTGGAACTGAAGAAGATGTAATGCATCAGTACTATTCTACATGTACAATGTTCCGGTTATTTTTTGCTTTGGATCAATGTAAACACTTAATGTTTAAGTGTTAGTACACACTGATGTGCTTAAGAAATAAGTGGATCTTTCTTTATGTTTCCTTTGTAGTTGTTACTCAATAATCACACTGTGTCACGTCTAGTTCAACTCGTCAAGCAGAAGTGGATGAGTTACACATCTGAAGTAAAACTGTCGTATAAGGGAATCGCTACTTTCAGAACATGGGTTTCTATTCAGTGTATTATGTACTATCCTCTAAAAGTCCAAGAAGCTCGTAACGGGTATTTCCCAACATGCTGTGGAATGTCGGAATCTGTATTAAAGTCACAGGCCTTGTCTTTTTTTCTTAGATTAAATGCACTCGTGGTAATTTGGTATTATAAATACGTGTTGCTCCCTGATGGTTACTATGTCGGTGGAAGTAGCAAACTGTTGTGTACGAAGCAAAAGATACACGTAAAATACTACAGGATGCCATCACTCGTCCGGCATCTCTCACTTGCATGCACCAGACTCCAGATGTGCTAACGAACCTGGACCTCTTTCTTCTTCCGCACCATGCCCTTCAGTGAGTCGTATACATCCGCCAATAGCAGTGTGGAGATCCGCTAAAGAGAGTGCTGTCAACAAGTGCTGTCAACCGTAGAGTACATTGCTTCCGACTTGTACTGGTGGACATCCTAATTCTTTCGCCAGCGAGCACAAAACACGACTCGCTGCAGACACTCACGGACACTACCGAACCAGCTGTCAGGCAGTTCACTTCAGTGCCTGCAATCATTTCAGTAGAGTTCGTGCCAGACTACATTCCAAATAAGCAGTCGCCATTTCCGGAGGAATAGGACAACCGAGAGTGTCTGCACTTTCGTTATCAGCTGTAGGAACAACATCATAGACTTCCAAGAACAGCATCGTTATTTATATTTCATTATATTAGATATATGACATCAAGTGCAACAGATCAAAATTTCCCAAAGTCCTAAGGAAAGTTATTTGTTATTGCTTATCGTATTGTCACACTTTGGTTCTACCACGTTCTGACAACTCTGTAACTGCGTGCTCAAGAACAGGTAGCGTGAACTGTCCTCTGTGCTGGAGCTGTCCCACTAGCTCAGTGAAACGAGGCAATGCTAAACATGCAGTAATCCGCCTACAAAAAACGGTAGCAGTAAAACCACTGTTCCTACCCGCCTGCCTCACTCACAGCTGCATTGGCGCTACTTTAATTCAGTGACGCCCAAAACTTAGCGATGACGTTACGTAACATTCAGTTTTGAGTTTCCATGTGTGACCACATATGGTTTAAAATATTAGGTGGAACTCTGTTATAATATTATACAGGCTAAAGGAAATATGCCGCACCTGGAGGTCGGCATGTGATTCCTCATCCCAGTTCGAGGCAAAAGTGTATCCAACAAACCCTTGTCCCAGCAACAGGTTTACTAGAAACACGATTATAAAACGAGGTTCTGACAACTCTGTAACTGCGTGCTCAAGAACAGGTAGGGTGAACTGTCCTCTGTGCTGCAGCTGTCCCACTAGCTCAGTGAAACGAGGCAATGCCAAACATTTTTTGCAATTGAAGCATCAAACTATTTCCAATTTACACCTAGACAATGCGGTAACTTGTGTATTGCTTTCTGTTACTGTTACTCTTATTTAAACATTAAGACATAACATGAAACTCTTACAGACGTTAATGACCACTTTGTTTCGTCCATGATACAAATAAAGCCAGTACAAGGCGACTACCTTGAAGTTATAAACACTTCACCACTCATGGGGTCAAACTTTACTGCACCCTGCGCAACACACCTGCTTCCTCCATTGACGAAGCGACATGGACGCGAAATATTAGATCGTTTAAATCTATGCTTGGGGTACTATAAACTCTTTCTTTTAAGTCTCTAATGTGTCACGGCCCGAGGAAGGTTAAGGCCAGGGCATGGGACCTCCACGACCAAGCGATTTCCATAGAAAAGCTTCATTAAATATTTGTGCACATTCATAAGAAAGTGTTCGGTGTACCATCACGCTGAAACTATAGCTGTATTCGAACATCAAGAGGAACATTTTCTAACGCTTCAGGCAAAGTACTACAAGGAACGTATGATACAGGGTCGCATTCAACATGTCCGGCATGGTACATGGCCCAAAAGCACTCCTCTGACGATTCCAGACAACAGGTTTATGTAAAAGCGTGCCTGAAAACCATTTTCATGGGTGACGTGTGGATTGTGTTCCGACCAAAAATGGCTGTTGTAAAGGCGGAAAATACCTTCAGAGTGAAGCTAGATTCGTCAATCCGTATCACGTCATTGATAAAATGTTCGTTATATCCAAGTTGGTGCAAAAACCATTCACAAAATTGTACTCGTCGAATGAAATCTTCTGGCCGCTGATGTTGATTTAATGTGTAATGATATGGATGCAGTTCTTCATCGTGCAACGCTTCAACAATCAGTCTCTGAGACATTTATTTATTTATTGTTCCGTGGGACCACATTAAGGAGAAGTCTCTATGGTCATGGAACGAGTCAATACATGAAATTATAACACGATTGTAGAAACAGATAAAATGAAATATAAGAAACATATTCAGGCGACACGTCATTAGTTTAAATAAAGAAAATCAAGAATGTAACAATGGAATTTGCTTAATCTTTTAGCTCTTCCAGGAGCTCCTCGACAGAATAGAAGGAGTGAGCCATGAGGAAACTCTTCAGTTTAGACTTAAAAGCGTTTGGGCTACTGCTAAGATTTTTGATTTCTTGTGGCAGCTTATTGAAAATGGATGCAGCAGAATACTGCACTCCTTTCTCCACAAGAGTCAAGAAAGTGCATTCCACGTGCAGATTTGATTTCTGCCTAGTATTAACTGAGTGAAAGCTGCTAACTCTTGGGAATAAGCTAGTATTGCTAACAGCAAACGACATTAAAGAAAATATATACTGTGAGGGCAATGTCAGAATTCCCAGACTATTGAATAGGGGTCGACAAGAGGTTCTAGAACTTACACCACACATAGCTCGAACAGCCCGTTTTTGAGCCAAAAATACCCTTTTTGAATCAGAAGAATTAACCCAAAAAATAATACCATATGACATAAGCGTATGAAAATATGCGAAGTAGATTACTTTTCGTGTTGAAATGTCACTTATTTCAGATACTTTTCTAATGGTAAATAAAGCGGCATTTAGTTTCTGAACAAGATCCTAAACATGGGCTTTCCACAACAGCTTACTATCTATCCGTACGCCTAGGAACTTGAACTGTTCCGTCTCGCTTATAACATGCCTATTCTGTCTGATTAAAATATCAGTTCTCGTTGAATTGTGAGTTAGAAACTGTAAAAACTGAGTCTTACTGTGATTTAGCATCAAATTATTTTCCACAAGCCACGAACTTATTTCATGAACTACAGTATTTGATAATGTTTCAATATTACACACAAGATCCTTCACTACCAAGCTGGTGTCATCAGCAAACAGAAATATTTTTGAATCACCTGTAATACTAGAAGGCATATCATTTATATAAATAAGAAACAGCAGTGGCCCCAGCACCGATCCTTGGGGAACGCCCCATTTAACAGTGCCCCATTGGGACTGAACATCATTACCACTCTCAATATTGCGGAGAATTACCTTCTGCTTTCTGTTCTTAAAGTAAGAGGCGAACCAATTGTAAGCTACTCCCCTTACTCCATAATGTTCCAACTTCTGCAGTAATATTTTGTGGTCAACACAGTCGAAAGCCTTCGTTAAATCAAAGAAAACACCTAACGTTCGCAACCTTTTATTTAATCCGTCCAAAACCTCACAGAGAAAAGAGCCTACAGCATTTTCAGTTGTTAAGCCATTTCTAAAACCAAACTGTACATTTGACAGCAAATTATGTGAATTTAAATGCTGCAGTAACCTTGTATACACAAGGTTATACATCTCAAACTGCATTGGAATATCACGGGTACCTTTACCGAGGTAACTGAAGAACAGTTTCAAGAATCGAGTCCTCTGTGGAGTACGCCTACATCTGGGACGATCTCTCTCCACTACTTCTGGACGAAGATTACCGGTTTCCCGACGGCGTTACTGCAGGCGACGGAAAACATTCCAATCGCGATGCTGGCTTTGAGGGTACCATGCCGCATACATATGAGCAGCAGCTTGGTTACCGGACACACCTAGCACGAAAAACACGTCGAAGTATTCATCGGTTGTGTACTCCACCAGGAAGTCGTCCTGCATGAACCTCACAGGACACATGCGTCCTGTTTACAGGATCCCTACTATCACGTGACAGGATATTATCATGTGACAAAATGATGTCCTCCTGATAAACGACAAGAACCACGGCACAGGAAACAGAAAAGGAAACCTGACGAGGTTTCGAGCCACAGTTCCGTGATGGATATGGGTTTGATGCCCCAGGAGTCTACTTGGTGAGCTAGAATACAGGTTCCTCTGTATATTCACATGCGCTTCAGGATGTGACAGAGTTGCCTACTCCACGTTTTCATACGTTCGTTTTCAAAATGCACCCGATTTGATTTTCTTAGATAAATTTTTGTCCTCAATCTGAATGAGGAATTACATGCCGAACTCCAAGTACAGCATTCTTTTTTTCACCGTATTTTTATGAGATACCACACACTCACCATAATAAAGTGAACCCTGGTTACTGATAATCCATCGATCTCGTAAAAGAAACAAACATGACAATAATGCACATCGAATACTTCGTCATAGTGCAATACAGCCAACTTTTCGGCTCCTAGGACGGCAATAATCAAAATCGGTAGAAGTTCGAACTTGTACAGTTACCAACAGGCCATTCATTCACCGTACCGTTAGTAACTGGTCTAGGAAAGGCGAGGGATTAAGTGGGGGGTCGTGTTGGAGGGTCGCCGACTATGGAACGCGAAGCCCTTTCCACCACACAGCCTAACGTGACCTTTGGAATATACGAGGTCTATTCAGAAAGTAAGGAACGAAATGGAAACCATAGTGAAAATCCGATGAAGTTTTGCACAGGTGTGTTGGGCAGTGTCTCTAGTATGCCCGTCGATCGCGTTATGTCGTTCTTTTTAGTTCTGAGCACACAGGGAGCACATAAAGGTACCTAGAACAATAGTGTATTCCTCCAAGTACGAGGGCCTGATGAGAAATTTCGCCTGAAGCTATGCAGCCAACATTACACAACTGTCGTCCGTTTTCTTCTTCAAGACAATTCTCAGCCGCATTCTGCAGGGGCAATGAAGATGCTGCTGCATCGTTTTCTATTGGAAATGTTTGATTACCCACAATGCAGCCCGTAATTGCTCCCTCCGAGTTTCATCTCTGCTCACATGAACCGCTGGCTATGAAGGCAACATTCTGGCACAGACAACGAGCTGTAGGCCAGCGTAGAGAATTGGTGGAAAGCACTGGCGGCTGCCTTCTGTAACTAGGGTATTGAAAAGTTGGTACAACGCTACGACAGAAGTCTACGTTGGATCGGCGACTGTGGAGATAAGGAACTGGAAGTTGTAGCTAACTGTTGGAAATAAAACAATTTTGATTTTCACTATGGTTTCCATTTCGCGACCTGTCGTTTCTGACTTTCCGAGTAGCCCTCGTATATGATCTAGGAATCCCGAGTGAGGACTACTCACTACGAAAATCATAACTTCAAGATCCTTATAAATGGCTAAATACGATTATGATCTGATTTTTTGGTTTCTTCGCGAATGAGAACGCTTTTGGTGTGGCTAAGAATCATATGTTTGCTACCAACTCGCTACTCAAGTTAATTGATACAAACTCACGGTTACACTAAGCTCCATGTGCCGTAAGACGACAGTAAATTGTGGCTGCGTGTGGCATTAGTAAGCAAGAGTTAATCAGAATACGATCTGGTGCTACCTTCTACGATCTGAGTTATTATTCGACTAATGTAACGCCACGACATCGTTAACTAACACGAAAAATGATACGGCATTAAGATCGTGCTGTTTCTCGTAATGCTAACATTGCGTGTACAAATTCCGTGGTCGTCTGGCATTATCTGCTGATTTGCGCTCACTGACCGCCATGTCGTGTTTCACAACTGGGCGCATTTCTTCTCTCCTCTCGGTTTCCCTGTGTGTGCGTGTGTGTGTGTGTGTGTGTGTGTCTGTGTGTGTGTGTGTGTGTGTCTGTGTGTGTGTATTTGCTACGTTTTCTCACTATTGCGTGTAACTCTGAGAATTGTTGGATTAAATATTGTCGGTACGGGTGCCCGGTTAAGACTCTATTAAATCTGATAACAACTCCGTCACGAAAGCGTTCGTGATTATGTATGTGAATTCTTGATTATAAAATCTCTACATTGTTTCTTTTATGAAATTATAAAAGATTCTACGCTTCACAGTGCAGATTCTTGAACCGTAACTGGTGTAATCACATATTTTTTCATTGTCGCAACGAACCATATATTGTCTTCTGTAATTTCCTCTGTAAATTAATGTCATCAACCGTTCATAAGCTACTATTATTTTTGCTAACTTCAGATATGTTCCTTGACTTATTAACAGATCTTTTTAGGTACTTATCTGTTCTGGTTAGATGCTGTGCACTACTCTATACTTTGTTTGTTTTGGTGTAAATTCGTTTCATATTTGTTGGTATACTTTCATTTTCAATGAAGATAATGAACACGTGTCCTATTGCGTAAAACGGTATGACCTAAAAATTATTGTAAATTTACTCATGTGCTGTGACCAATTAGGGATAAATGTAACCTGTGTTTCTAAGCGAGAGAAAGCACGTTGGCAGTTGTTAGTTGGACTGTGTCGACGGCTTACGAAATTTTGTGCGGACGAAGTGTTGTGGAGAGGTATTTTGGAAGTGACTCATGGAGAAGAGTGTCAAACAAGGTGCATTAGCTGTATTAGATGAAGTGGAGTTGGATCTGCGAGATACGTTGGAGTGATATAGAATTGATCTTACGTCGCTGCGTAAGGAAGATGCGTTACAACTGTTTGGCGAAAATACTGAACCACATTCCATTTCAAGTGTATAAGGACTATGGGCGTATCGAAAGAAGTCAAAAAAGAGAACTGAAAAGTCGAAGAATGGATCGAGTTATTTACTTGTGAAAAAGTACGGCCGCATCTCGTGGTCGTGCGGTAGCGTTCTCGCTTCCCACGCCCGGGTTCCCGGGTTCGATTCCCGGCGGGGTCAGGGATTTTCTCTGCCTCGTGATGGCTGGGTGTTGTGCTGTCCTTAGGTTAGTTAGGTTTAAGTAGTTCTAAGTTCTAGGGGACTGATGAGCATAGATGTTAAGTCCCATAGTGCTCAGAGCCATTTGAACCATTTGAAAAACTACGTTCAAGAAGAGGACAGTCGAAAATATTTTGAAAACTTTCAATGGCGTATATCGTCGGCTTTAATTACGAGAAGTTTAATGAATGGTGGGCAATGAATTAACATGTGATGGTGAAAAAAGGAATTCGTATATCAGAGAAAATGTTCTGATGCCACAAACGTCATTCGCTTTCACTTTCGGCTCATGTATCCTACCTCCTCTTTCGGATTTCTTTTACAGCAGGTGTTTCCTATGTGTAAGAAGTCTGCAAGTCGTCGGTTGCTTTAATGATAAATATATGTCCGAGTGACGTTAAATGTGCCCTCTTGGCTAGCCGCGCTGTCTAACGCGCTGCTTCCCGAGCGGGAAGATGTGCCGGTCCCTGGCACGAATCCGGACGGCGGATTAGTGTCATGTTCCGGTGTGCCAGCCAGCCTGTGGATGGTTTTAAGGCGTTTTTCCGTCTACCTCGGCAAATGCGGGCTGGTTCCCCTTGTTCTGCATCAGTTACACTGTGTAGTCGATTGCTGCACAAACATCGTTTCCACGTACGCGTACACCATACTTACACTACCACGCAAACATTTGGGGTTACACTCGTCTGGTGTGAGATGTTCCCAGGGGGGTCCACTGGGGGCCGAACCGCACAATAACCCTAGGTTCGGTGTGGGGACCGAGCGGGGTGGCGCAATGGTTAGACACTGGACTCGCATTCGGGAGGACGACGGTTCAATCCCGCGTCCGGCCATCCTGATTTAGGTTTTCCGTGATTTCCCTAATTCGCTCCAGGCAAATGCCGGGAAGGTTCCTCTGAAAGGGCACGGTCGACTTCCTTCTCAATCCTTCCCTAATCCGATGAGATTCATGACCACGTAGTCTGGTCTCCTTCCCCAAACCAACCAAACAACAATCGGTGTGGGGCGGCGGTGGGGTGGGTGAACTGCTATCGCCTGTTGTGGGGTTGTGAACCACTGAGGGCTACGAAGCCTCTCTGTCGTTTCTATGTACCCGGTTTATTATTTTTGCTTAAAGAAAAGTATTACCTTCTCAGTAACGCTGAAATCATGAGCTACACCCTTAGTTTTTTTTATATGAATTGATTAATTTACTCGTTGAGCTCTTCTTGCCTGCCTCTGTCGTCACTTTCAGAAAACAAATTAATAATCAAATTAATTAATTTAATAAGAATTAACCTGAAGTTGCTGGTGTATCCCTGAGCCACCACAATAAAATCAAAACAGTTGAGGAATTTTGAATGAGAACAATGGCGTATTTAAGTTTACAAAATAATTACAAGTATTTTATTAATCCTTTTTTAATTATAACTAGTTGACCAAAATGACAAACACAAATTAGAAAAAGAATGGTGCTTGATTGGCAATCCATACAAAAGCTGTAAAAAAATTCTGCTCTGAATTAATTCCTCTTCCAACGCTGTCTGATCTCAATTACATGAATCCAAGGTGAGGCCTGATTCTTTTAAGGGGCTCCGGAACGCCCTATACTTGCAATGTTAAAATAACGCTTATAAATTACATCTTTCCTCACAAAGTATTTGAGGTAGGAAGTTGAACTTTTTACAGATTATTTATTGGAATATGGGCTACAACTTAACACAGGGATTTTACAAAATTTTAGTTCAGTTATTAAAGATGATTTTTTTTTCAATTGTAATGAAAATTCACAACATTTTTATGCAATTTTTTATTTATATATTCAAAAATATACAGTTTCTTGGAAAAAGGCTGTGTTAAATTATGCAGAACGTACTGTGTAACATTTACTGAAAGTTTGAAACAAATATGTTTGGAAGATCCTTAGAAAACATGTAATTAGTATGAGAAAATAAGTTTTGGGAATCGAGCGACAAAGATTGGATTAACTTTTTAGTGCATTCCAGGTCCATAGGATGGATTATCTTCATCCTCTGCAAACTCCTCCTCCAGCTTCCTCTTGTTCCTCCTCCTGTTTACTCTTGCTTGTATTTCTAGACCCTTTACAGCCCTGTCTGCAGCCCGAAGGCGTTCCTTGTCTAAAGCAAGCATCGCTCGTACCATGTTAGAATGTTATTATTTACAGTAATAACACATACCTTTGGCTTTCCAACATTTCTCCTTTTCTTAAAAACCTTCAGAGGATTTCTAATAACTTTACTTTTACTCATTATTATACTTCAACAAAACAGAGACTCAAGAAATAGAATTAATGACGAATATTTTCGAGATAACGACAGAGTAAATAAACATGAAACAATCGACAATCAGACCACCGATATATATTGAACCATCACAGGTTAGCCACAACACATACTTTATCTCACATCACTAAAATGTACCTGATGAACACGGACGTTAATAATAACACCATTTGACAGCAGTTTAACAGCGCCACAGTGGGTCACGCCCATGTAGAACACATTTCAAAAAAAATTTAAAAATAGTTGTAGTCTTCGGAATTGAATAAATTATATATCTACAGTATTAAAAGGTAATAGTCTGCAGATTCAGAAAACGCAAAAAAGTAAAAATTGAACTTTTCATGATTTTGAGCCTTTCCGGAGCCCCTTAAAATAGGATCAGCTACGACAAAGTATGCTCCTATGATTCACCTGAAAACAGGGAGCTGTTTCACAGCCCTACGCTGGTGCAGCAGTGCTTCACCCTTTCGCCTTTATTGAAGCGGCAGCAGAAAACGCGCTTTGGGCGAGGAGCCGTGCGCTGCGGCTCTCTAATGTTCTGACGCGCCCACGAAAATTTGCCAACTACGCTACCTGATGTTCCGATTATCAGAACGCGAAAAACTTCCCTATCAGAGCCTTGAAATCGCGGCAGGTTTCAGTGTGAGGTGCATCCGTTCGCTGGTCTGGCCAAACCAATTTGGCTCACAGGCACGACGGTGCATGCTGGATTCTCAAACGTCAGATGGCCGACGCAGTACGACATGCGATATGTCCAAGACGATATGCAGTTCCACTGTTGGTACAGTTGGGTACTGCCACTGGCTCTTAGTCCACCAGAAGATGCAAACTACAAGTCTTGGCCACATGGGAAAGACCTGAAGTTCTCCATCAGGGGAGAACCAGACGGCGAAGAAAACAAAGAATCACAACCACTTTCCACCAAGCCTTGGTGTGGGAGCCGAATTAGCAAAAATGAAACTGCCCCAAATTGCATAAACCAGTCAGACTGTCATCTACTCATTGAGTCTCCCCTCTTGACTGTTCTGTTGGCCTGGTAGCCAGTCCAGACACAGTACCGGTTTCTCAAGCTGAGGGACAAGTCTCCACTTCTCCTGAGAGAAGCCAATTAACGACTCTAAATCACTCTTGTCTGAAAAAAAAAGATTTTACACAGGAAGGCGTCATTCTCACGGTAAGCATGGCCATGATTTGGCAAAAAATCATCTACATAGATGAGGCCAAAACCCCTCATTAATGTATATTTCTAATCTTTCTGGGCCTACCATTTCCAGTTTCTGAAAGAAGGGTGTTAAGCTTCCCTGACAGTTGGGCCATAAAATATATGTTTTTGCCATTCGCATAAAGAACCTGGCAATTTCGTGGCATCAGGGGTTTACAGTCTCATATATACAGGGTGGTCCAATGATCGTGACCAGGCCAAATATCTCACGAAATAAGCGTCAAACGAAAAAACTGCAAAGAACTAAACTTGTCTAGCTTGAAGGGGGAAACCAGATGGCGCTATGTCTTTACCGCTAGATTTTAGGTCAAACGGATAGCAACTGCAATTTTTAAATAGGAACCCCCATTTTATTACATATTTGTGTAGTACGTAAAGAAATATGAATGTTTTAGTTGGACCACTCTTATCGCTTTATGATAGATGGCGCTGTAATAGTCACAAACATATGGCTCACAATTTTAGACGAACAGTTGGTAGCGGATAGGTTTTTTAAATTAAAATACAGAACGTAGGTAGGTTTGAACATTTTATTTCGGTTGTTCCAATGTGGTACATGTACCTTTGTGAACTTATCACTTCTCAGAACGCATGCTGTTACAGCGTGATTACTTGTAAATACCACATTAATGCAATAAATGCTCAAAATGATGTCCGTCAACCTCAATGCATTTGCCAATACGTGTAACGACATTCCTCTCAACATCGAGTAGTTCGCCTTCCGTAATGTTCGCACATGAGTCGACGCATTATGTAAGGCGTTGTCGGTGGATCACGATAGTCAATATCCTTCAACTTTCCCCACAGAAAGAAATCCGGGGACGTCAGATTCGGTGAACGTGTGGGCCGTGGTACGGTGCTTCGACGACCAATGCACCTGTCATGAACTATGGTATTCAATACCGCTTCAACCGCACGCGAGCTTTATGCCGGACATGTATCATGTTGGAAGTACAATCGCCATTCTGTCATGCAGTGAAACATCTTCTAGTAACATAGATAGAACATTACGTAGGAAATCAGCATACATTGCACCATGTAGATTGCCATCGATAACATGGGGGCCAATTATCCTCCTTCCCATAATGCCGCACCATACATTAACCCGCCAAGGTCGCTGATGTTCCACTTGTCGCAGCAATCGTGGATTTTCCGTTGCCGAATAGTGCATATTATGCCGGGTTACGTTACCGCTGTTGGTGAATGACGCTTCGTCGCTAAATAGAACGTGTGCAAAAAATCTGTCATCGTCCCGTAATTTCTCTTGTGCCTAGTGGCAGAACTGTACATGACGTTCAAAGTCGTCGCCGTGCAATTCCTGGTGCATAGAAATATGGTTCGGGTGCAATCGATGTTGAGGTAGCATTCACAACACCGACGTTTGTGAGATTCCCGATTCTCGCACAGTTTGTCTGCTACTGATGTGCGGATTAGCCGCGACAGCAGCTAAAACACCTACTTGGGCATCATCATTTGTTGCAGGTCGTGGTTGACGTTTCACACGTGGCTGAACTCTTCCTGTTTCCTTAAATAATGTAACTATCCGGCGAAGGGTCCGAACACTTGGATAATGTCGTCAAGGATACCGAGCAACGTACATAGCACAAGCCCGTTGGGCATTTTCATCACAATAGCCATACATCAACACGAAATCGACCTTTTCCTGAATTGGTAAACGGTCCATTTTAACACGGGTAATGTATCACGAAGCAAATACCGTCCGCACTGGCGGAATGGTACGTGATACCACGTACTAATACGTTTGTGACTATTACCGCGCCGTCTGTCACAAAGCGGAAAAAGTGGTCCAACTAAAACATTCATATTTCTTTACGTACTACACGAATATGTAATAAATATTGGGTTTCCTATTTTTAAAAAAATGCAGTTGATATCCGTTTGACCTATGGCAGCGCCATCTAGCGGGCCGACCATAGCGCCATCTGGTTTCCCCCTTCAAGATAGACGAGTTTTGTTCTTTGTAGTTTTTTCGTTTGATGCGTATTTGTGATATATTTGGCCCGGTCTCTATCAATGGACCAACCTGTATAAAAGATTATAGTCTAGCCTTTGCTGAAAATGTGCACCAGCCACTCTGTCCCAGCTTCTAACAATAGAATGCAGGGAGTTTTATGACCTTCCCACCTTTTGCACAAAAGATCAGTTTACAGCAGTCTGTCTTAAATGTTTTCCTCCACCCACTTTCCACTGACTGGCCGCCTTTGCAGCGGACTGCCGCCTGTCCCAGGTAAAATGTTTCGTGAATTAGCGCCCTCTGTGTGACACTAAGCAGAAGGACGAGAGGGCATTGATCAGAAGTCACTCTGCAGGCACAATACACTGACCGTTGCTTCCCTGCACAGCCTGCTCGAGGCACTCAGCATTTGTGGCCCCCAATCCATCTCTCTACCTGTTCTCCATCACCTCCACTATGGCTCTTCGGGTACAAGTTCTCTAGAGATCACACATGCAGTTATAAGAACATTCTGCCCACTGTTTCCCCACGTAAACAAGTTTTAAAGCACACATGCAAAAAGTAGTACTGGGGACCATCGAGGTCATTACCTAAAATATGAACGTTAATCTGAGTGACAATGCTATTAAAGTGAGAGAGTGGAGTGTCACCTCTCAAAGTCTCACGTCTCTCTTCCACTGCACCAGCTTCTGACAGTAAAGATTTTACAGTAAACTCGAAGGTTCATAGGAGATTGTCAAATAAATAAAAACTGGCATCTCAAATCACTTGTACCCCAATTAAATACGAATTTTCGGTCTGAATATTATGTATAGCACCCTTGTATTAACGGTAACACTTCCCAGAAAATCCAGAAACAACTCCACAATATCTTTTGAATCATAAACTATAGATAACAGATAAAAGTCTAACGTTATTAAATGTAAACATTTTTATCTATTTCTCTCTGAATTTTTAAAATCACAATGTCTGCAATCTAATTACCAATTTCTTATGCTAATGTAGTCAAATGAAATGATACCTCTTCTGACAAATACATGAATCTCTTCAACATTTTGGCATGTTGTTAGTTTTTGATTGGTTTGAATTTGAAAAAGTAATAAATTATACTAAAAACAAAACAGCCATGGTCGCAAAGCTATTTTTATTTAAAAATAATGCGTTTCGCTGTGGTTAGGCACCATCAGATTACGTAGAATGAAAACGGAGGTAAATTGAATAACTATTCTGTAAATATTAAAAAGCTTGGTTCTAAGCTGCGAAAAAAATTTAATTAAAACCGCAGACGACACCCATCTAAAACTGTCTAATAAAGTACACCGCGCCGGCTGCCAAAGATCTACGCCAACCACATACGCATAAGACCGTCTGGACGAAAACCCGGTCGCCACAACATCCAAAAGAACTGTGCTAATCTAGACAGAAGATTTCGGAAATCAACCCACAGCTACAACGGAAACGAGGTCTGACGAACGAATAAACGAAACTAACGAAGATTCACAAATGCCTTTTGAACTGTTACAGCAGTTAGAGCACAGTATAGACCCACGCGTTGTTGCGCTGGACGCCAAACGGCTGGGCACTCTAACCGGGAGCGTCACTAGAATCACTAGAATCACTAGAAGATGGCCGCGTACAGCCGCACTGATACAACGAAAGCGCAAAAAGAGGGCGCTAGTGTCTTAAGCTGCGGACACGGCTAATATGAAACTGATCAACCTATGCTTAATAGGAAGGATAAATTTAGATTAAAATTAAAATATAATGAAAATTAATATTATCGAACGGGTAATATGGGCCGTCCAGATAACGTGCAGTACGGTGGTACTTACTGTACATAGTAGATAAACAGTATTTTCTGAAATGACGGTAATACTAAGGGTAAGGCAGCAAATGCCACGTGGGTAAGACTTACAAAAGCAGTGGTCGTGAACAATGAAGTAAATAAACCAACTATAAAAATTGCAATAAAACTCCTACAGATCCTAAAATGGTTAGTGCTGTGACACTGCTCTATTAAATTCATGGTCAAATACGAAACAATTATAGTGAATGTCATACAGGGTAACAAAAATCTAAAAGCCTACTTGGTGGTCATGGGATTAAAACACACTATACACCATGCAAAAATACACCATACGAAAAATGGAAGGTCCAGAACCAGTGGTACACACTGAATAGGGGTTAGGTTACAAAACAAGAATACAAAGATAAAATAAATTATTATAGTTATGAAGGGACCTGATAACAGATATCATAAATGTCCGATTCCTGCTAACCAACTGATCATTAAGAAGAGTACCACTATGTTCACATGAGTGCGTAGCAATTTTCATCTTTCGTAATAAGTTCAGATTCTTTTGCGTTTTTGACCGAATGGAGAACTTTTAAGTAGTTTAGCGTCGGCGGCTGTTGACTTGCCTTTAGGGTTAGGTCCTCCATGCAGACCGTTTTGTGTGTATGTGGCTCACGTAGAGCTTTGGCTGCCGGCGCAATGTACCTCATTTAACAGTTTGACGTGAGGTTATCTGCGGATTTGATTAAACTTACGGTTGTGTCTTATAATATTTATAGTATGTTAGTTAATTAGCCTCTTTCTTGATTTTAGATGAAACGCGTTATTTTTAAATAAAAATAACTTTGCAAGCGTGATTTTTTTATTTATTTTTTATACAACCATGAATACCGGTTGCTGTGTCAATCAGCCAACGATGGAATGGAATGAATACTACAGTTAAGGTCCACATTTTGAGTTTATCATTAGTTCTTTATTTAATATACATTTTTATATCCAAATTCTATTTTCAGTGAGATTTATAACTTGAGTAACAATATCCTATAACTTTAACATCTGTGTGCTGCAGAATCTTTAGTATATTATAACTTGAACCACACAAAAATATTCCTTGGCTCAGAAAAGCACTGTTTTAGGAATCATCGGTCGTGAGAAACTCAGCTTGCTCTCTCGACGTCCTACGAACAATGGATGAAGGGCAACAGGCATATTAAATATTCCTTGATTTCCACTAAGCGTTTGACGCTGCACCCCACAGCAGGCTTTTAACGAAGGTACAAGCAATCGGAGTAGGTTCCCAGACATGCGAGTGAGTCAAAGACTTCTAAAATAAACCCATCACGATGTCAGAGATGGCCAAAGTTCGTCAGAGACAAGGGTATCGTCATGAGTGCCTCATGGACTGTGATAGGAATGTCCTTGTTCACTATATATATAATCGATCTGACGGACAGGTTGAGCAGTAATCTGCATTTGTTTGCCGAGGACGCTGTAGTGTGCGGGAATCTGTTACCGTTGTGTGACTATGGGAGGATACAGGATGACTTAGACAAAATTTCTGTTTGGCGTGATCATTGTTATCTTACGGAAAATGTACGAAACGTAAGTTAAAGCATATGAGTAGGAAAATCAATGCTGTAATGTTCGAATACAATATTGGTGATGCACTGCTTCACAACTTCGCGACGTGTAAATATCTAGACGTAACGCTGCTAAGCTATATTAAATGGAACGAGCACTTAAAGTCGGCAGTAGCAAAGGCGAATGGTATACGTATTTTTATTGGGAGAATTTTAGGACAGTGTAGCTCATCTGCGTTATTTCTTATCAGAGACTACAGGAGAGAGAGACACTGTTATTATTTGTGAATTACATTGTGCTGTGAAGCGTTAAATGTTTCAAATGGCTCTGAGCACTATAGGACTTAACTTCTGAGGTCATCAGTCCCCTAGAACTTAGAACTACTTAAACATAACCCACCTAAGGTCATCACACACATCCATGCTCGAGGCAGGATTCGAACCTGCGACCCAAACAGCCGTGTGGTTCCAGACTGAAGCGTCTAGAACCGCTCGGCCACCAAGGCCGGCATTTGCTTCAGTGACGGCAACGTTAATGTAGACTGACAGTTTCGGTATAAGTGCTAATTACTGAGTGTACGGGATTGTTTAAGGACAAAATTGCGGTTCTTTATTTGTAAGCGTTTGAGATATACACTCCTGGAAATTGAAATAAGAACACCGTGAATTCATTGTCCCAGGAAGGGGAAACTTTATTGACACATTCCTGGGCTCAGATACATCACATGATCACACTGACAGAACCACAGGCACATAGACACAGGCAACAGAGCATGCACAATGTCGGCACTAGTACAGTGTATATCCACCTTTCGCAGCAATGCAGGCTGCTATTCTCCCATGGAGACGATCGTAGAGATGCTGGATGTAGTCCTGTGGAACGGCTTGCCATGCCATTTCCACCTGGCGCCCCAGTTGGACCAGCGTTCGTGCTGGACGTGCAGACCGCGTGAGACGACGCTTCATCCAGTCCCAAACATGCTCAATGGGGGACAGATCCGGAGATCTTGCTGGTCAGGGTAGTTGACTTACACCTTCTAGAGCACGTTGGGTGGCACGGGATACATGCGGACGTGCATTGTCCTGTTGGAACAGCAAGTTCCCTTGCCGGTCTAGGAATGGTAGAACGATGGGTTCGATGACGGTTTGGATGTACCGTGCACTATTCAGTGTCCCCTCGACGATCACCAGTGGTGTACGGCCAGTGTAGGAGATCGCTCCCCACACCATGATGCCGGGTGTTGGCCCTGTGTGCCTCGGTCGCATGCAGTCCTGATTGTGGCGCTCACCTGCACGGCGCCAAACACGCATACGACCATCATTGGCACCAAGGCAGAAGCGACTCTCATCGCTGAAGACGACACGTCTCCATTCGTCCCTCCATTCACGCCTGTCGCGACACCACTGGAGGCGGGCTGCACGATGTTGGCGCGTGAGCGGAAGACGGCCTAACGGTGTGCGGGACCGTAGCCCAGCTTCATGGAGACGGTTGCGAATGGTCCTCGCCGATACTCCAGGAGCAACAGTGTCCCTAATTTGCTGGGAAGTGGCGGTGCGGTCCCCTACGGCACTGCGTAGGATCCTACGGTCTTGGCGTGCATCCGTGCGTCGCTGCGGTCCGGTCCCAGGTCGACGGGCACGTGCACCTTCCGCCGACCACTGGCGACAACATCGATGTACTGTGGAGACCTCACGCCCCACGTGTTGAGCAATTCGGCGGTACGTCCACCCGGCCTCCCACATGCCCACTATACGCCCTTGCTCAAAGTCCGTCAACTGCACATACGGTTCACGTCCACGCTGTCGCGGCATGCTACCAGTGTTAAAGACTGCGATGGAACTCCGTATGCCACGGCAAACTGGCTGACACTGACGGCGGCGGTGCACAAATGCTGCGCAGCTAGCGCCATTCGACGGCCAACACCGCGGTTCCTGGTGTGTCCGCTGTGCCGTGCGTGTGATCATTGCTTGTACAGCCCTCTCGCAGTGTCCAGAGCAAGTATGGTGGGTCTGACACACCGGTGTCAATGTGTTCTTTTTTCCATTTCCAGGAGTGTAGTTATTATTTACAAGGCATAAAAAATGCATGCTACGTCTGGGTCCAGTGGAAGGAACACATAGCATGGTGTCTTTGGTTTCACCACTTAATTCAGCTTCGAACAACTGGACAATGTATTTTACCAAATTCGCCATGTTATGAAAGTATAAACGTGAGAAATAGACTCTGATGAACCGACACCTGTTTCATAACTGCCTCATTCCATTTCTATGTTCCTTACTTGCTTATACCTAATACAGTGTTTGCAGTTCGCATACAATTTTGTGAGATTTATTTACTAAGCTATTGAAACTGTTGTTTAATTTAATCTGTTAAACCTCTAATTATTTCTAATAATCTAGAATATGTCTAATGAACGTTACATCCTGCACAATTTCTTCATTGCTTGAGAAGTTTATAGTCCCATTTGGTAATTTCCTCGCTATATTTTTATTTCTTCTGAAATAGAGTATTAGGAACAAGTATGTTTTCTACTTGGCATATCTTAATACTGTACAGAACATAAGGAAATTTTGTGTACCCGAGAGTCCATCTTCAGAATGACCCTTGCAACAGAGATCCAAAAGTTGTAAGGTGTCAGGCAAATCCAACACCTTCCATGAAAACCCTGACATGATAAGCAAATCCAGTAGTATGTCACATAGCTCCGAAAAAATCGTGACATTAAATTCACCAAAGTAATACGATAACGAGTGAGCAAATGGAATACCACAGACTAACACAAGAATGCCTAAATGCATGTCATACCTTTCCACCATGAGACAGACGCAGTTCCGGGGGGAGAAACGAGAACAGAAGCCGAGAGCAGAACCGTGTTAAGCTATAAGGCCCTACGATAAGGGGCACTCACCCATGTCGCCAGCTAACCGACAGGACCACCCCCCAGACAATGTTAAAAGCTAGAGCCCTCCAGAAAAACTGTATAGATCTTATGATAACACTAAAAGGGCCACACCAGCCGCAAGTTTTAGCGTGAGACTTTTTCGCGTCTCTGTTACGTTGCAAACGTGAAAAACATTGCCCCACAACGAAAAGTAACCGTCAGGACCACCCCCAGCCCATGTTAAAAGATAAAGCCCTCCAGATGAACAGTATAGATCTTACAATAACACTAAAAGGGCCACACCAGCTGCAAAGGTTAACTCTTTGGAGCCAAGGTCAAAAGATCGAAGCCAACTTCGTGATTATGCCTAAACTAACTGTAGATTTGATTATAGGTGCAGATTTTTTAAATGAGATACGAGCGATAATAGATATGGGAAAAGGTAGCGTAACATTTGGGAATGTCACACTTCTCTTTGAGCAAAAGCTAAAATTAGAAGAAATACCAGTTATAAACCAACAATTAAGAATGATGCAAGATAAAAAGGATGAAGAATTAGAATGGTATGCACAAAAGGGGGAATCGCCTCAACTCATGTTAGAAGTCCATAAAGAAATCGACGAATAATTGCAAGAAGTTCAAGGTATTTTGGAACACAGTAAAAGAGAATTAGAGGGTATTTTACGAGATAAAGCAGAGGTATTTTTACCTGAGACTGGCAGTATTAAACACTTTCAGTACAAGTTTGAAGTAAATCAGGCAAAACCTTAGGACTTCACCATGTGAGCCATATCAAAAAGTTTGAAGATTAATTTTATTACTGGTAAATAATTAACACAATATTTCAAGTTTATGTTGCAGGTAAGATCGTCAGGAGAAAGAAGAATGAAGAAAGAGGAAGGTGGGAAAAAGAAAGTAGTTTCAATAAAAACAAAAACATAAATAACACCAATAGTACCATAGATTAAGGTGAAGGGATAAAGCGTAGTCTAACAGCATGAAATACTAAAATGCTATACACCACGACACTACACAAAAAATTAAAAAAAACGAATTTGAGGATTCTTGTAGAAGTTAAGACTCAAAATGTCTTGGAATTGTAACATGGAAAGGGCGCCGAAATTTGTAAAGCTTTTTAAGAAGGTGTAAAACAATGTAGGTACTAGACATATGTTACATGATTATAAGTAAAACGTTTTGTAAGAACCATTGTAAAAACTCCAGCAAGGACAAGATGCAACGACCCACAAGTTGCAACGAGAGAAGTATCAAGAAAGAATAGGATGTAATTAGCAAGACACGATTCCTACAAGGCAGAAGCGTCGAGAGAAGGGAAACAACAGCGAGACCAACAGAGGGCCCTTGAATCAAAAGTGGGCAGTAAATCTGCCCACTGCGTGGAACCCTGCTGGGACAGAACACGGAACCACACAGTGGCAGAACCCTGCAAAGACACGACAGGACACCAAATGCCAGAAGGATCTCGTAATGCCCCGACTCAGTGGAGTGAGAAAAAAACGGCCTGATGGGAAGACAACCTTGGCAAGCCACCACTGGCAAAAAAATATGTGTAAAAGTCACACTAGTGCAATTAAACAGCACGCTGATGCACAAAACTGAAGAAAACTTTCACAAAGTAAAAATGACATGCCAAAACAATTTATCAAACTGTTACTAAGAGGAGAACTTCAAAGACACTAGTTATCAATAAATATTTCCATATCCTGCCCAGAGAAGAACCAAGAAGCAAGTAAGAAGCAGAGAAAAAGCAGGAAGAACAGAAGTTGCAGATTTGCAAGTATGAGACCAAGAAAGAAGATGGGTGAAGAATAGACGACATACCTTCCCAAATCCCTATCGTATTGTAAACTTGTCATCTGCGAAGTATTACAAGGAAAAACGACCGCATTCAGCGACACATAACAATGACTTTTACGCACACAAAGCCAGTAAATCACGAGATTCTGCACCCACAGCTTCATTCCATTATGGGACTTCTACAACAGCAACACACTGTTACAAAGCCAACAAGGAATGACGAGCGAAGCTGTACATGAAATACTTGCCCACATCCATCTCGTTCAAGTCCATCATCTTCGTGCAAAAACATTTGCCAACCTCATGCTTAGACATTAATAGGATTGTGTGAATGTGTGAAATCAAATTATGTGATGTAGGAATTGTGCAAAAAGAAATGTGTGAAAAACTAAATAAGTTAAGCACACCAGACAGCTAATAAACTACAAAATAACAGTCATTGACTATGGACTTAAGTAAAAAAATAGACTATCGATAAAAATAAGTCATTAGTTCTGAAATGGACAGTATATAAAGAACAAAAGTAAAGCATAATAAACAATAAAACTATATGCCACTTATTTTCTCCTCATAAAAATAAAAGAATAACTATATTTTACTTATTTTCTCCTTATAAAAACAAAGAATAAAAAATTATCTTGTTGGATGTTTTCCCTTTTTTTAACATTTGTACCATTTGTTAGGATAATATCTCAATACTTGTGTATGTCTATTTCTTTATCACAGCAATTCTTGGAAATAATTCTTATTTCTTGGTGTAACAATGTAGAAATGAGTGTCTAGAAACAAAAACATTTTACTTGTACATGATATTTAGAAAATGTGTTAAGAATAGATTTTACTTAATTTATACATTTATAAAAAAAAACAAATATTTCTCAGAAAATCGATGTGAAAGACTCCTCACTTTCGATACCAAACTTCTTAAAAAACAAACCTCACACTTAAATAAAGAAAGAAAATAATTAAAAATTAATAATAATAATATAAAAATATTCTTCTCTTGTCTTTATAAACATATTTTTGAGAATAATGTGGAAGAATATAAAAGTATAAATTAGTAATACAAACTAGCATACAACCGGAATAACGTGGCTGAACAGTAGGCAACAAAATTTAGATAAAGTAATAATTTTTGACTGGCTTAGACAACGATTCAATCATTGCCTAATTTCAGTGCAAAAATTAAGTTCGAAGTGTGGTGATATGTAAGGTGTCAGGCAAATCCAACACCTTCCATGAAAACCCTGACATGATAAGCAAATCCAGTAGTATGTCACATAGCTCCGAATAAATCGTGACATTAAATTAACCAAAGTAATACGAGTAACGAGTGAGAAAATGGAATACCACAGACTAACACAATAATGCCTAAATACATGTCATACCTTCCCACCATGAGACAGACACAGTTCCGAGGGGAGAAACGAGAACAGAGGCCGAGAGCAAAACCGTGTTAACCTAGAAGGCCCTACGATAAGATGCGGACGCCCACGTCGCCAGCTAACCGACAGGACCACCCCCCAGCCCATGTTAAAAGCTAGAGTCTTCCAGAAGAACAGTATAGATCTTACGATAACACTAAAAGGGCCACACCAGCCGCAAGTTTTAGCGTGAGACTTTGTCGCGTCTCTGTTACGTTGCAAACGTTAAAAAAATTGCCCCACCACGAAATGTAACCGTCAGGACCACCCCCCCGGCCCATGTTAAAAGATAAATCCCTCCAGAGAAAAGTATAGATCTTACGATAACACTAAAAGGGCCACACCAGTGTGCAAGTTTTAGCGTGAGAGTTTTTCGCGTCTCTGTTGCGTTGCAAACATTAAAAACATTGCCCCACCATGAAAAGTATTACGTTTCTCATTGGATAGACGGAATTTTTGTAGGCGGAGCTTAAGGTTAACAGTGAGACCCTGATTGGTCAGATAAAAACACAGCCAGATAGTTTTTCTAAACCAACTTTGGTAAATTGTAGTAACGAGAAGTTAGGAGGGAGTTGCTTCCGAGACGGCGAAGGTGGAGCTGCGCCGCCCGCTGCCCCCCTGAAGCTGCCTAACCAACGACAAGGTAATGAACGCACGCCATGCCGCATAACAGCGCATAAAGCTTCACTCAGAACTGCAGAAGTCTCATCTGTTACACTCCCGTTTTGCGTAATAATAGTGTCGAACGTTAATTAATGCTCATCGTATTCACATTTGCTACGTAAGTTAAAATCTGAAACGCGATGATTTTTCTGTTATATAATTATTGAGAAGCCACATCAGCCACTGTAATTTACGACAAGTTAGATAAGTAATTATAGACAATTTAGGGTCACTATAGACCATTTTGATAGTTTTCTCTTTTGTGAAACTTAATTTAAACCTAGATTATAGATGTGATATGGCATAGGTCATCATTCGATCCATTGTAGAACTTGGAAACCCATTCAGGGAATATTCGTTCACACTTTTGTTGAACGCAGTTGGTTTTTATCATCCTGTATTAAAACATTTCCTTTTATCAATAGTGCAATTTATAAACAATGTTTTGTGAGTAGAATAAAATTTCCAGTGGTAAACGTAACTGCTTTTTTGACGTTATTTTACCAGCTAACTAAAAATAGGAAAGCTTTGAACCCCTTCCACTAAGTTTAGTTAGCATTAAGAATCTTTTACAGCGAGTGCAGTGGAGCTGACGCTGAAATCATTAAGTATTTGGTTATATCATCGCTAGTCTCACTGAACTCTTCTTAACTCTACATGTCATGTGTGGTCTGGCGTCTCCTTACCAGCAACAGGTCCCAGGTTCAAACTAGTCAATCCCCTAAAAAACACTCTCAGAGCGTCGTTGCGCGAAAGTGGTAGGGAGACACGACATAGAACAACAGACACCACGCAGAATGTTAGAATGTTGGGTAAATTTGATAACACAATGCTGTCCATAGCATTAGAGAATTAACTGGAGGGTAGATACGCTCCTATTAACGCATTCCTCCGTATATTTATGTGGTGACCCGACGATAACCTTTTTTTTCGTGGCCGTCCTGTTACCCTTGTTACGTGGATATTGCAATACTGAAATCAGCTAAGTAACGGAAAGTTGCGGTACGCGAATTGTAGTGGAGGATAAAAATAACATTCTCTGCCTCGTGATGACTGGGTGTTGTGTGCTGTCCTTAGGTTAGTTAGGTTTAAGTAGTTCTAAGTTCTAGGGGACTGATGACCACAGATGGTATGTCCCATAGTGCTCAGAGCCATAAAAATAACAACAAAGATAAATAAACGATACTTCGATGCGATAGGCAGTTACCGGCAGAATAAATACTGAGTGCTTGCGATATGTTCGAAATAACCTTTTCTGGTTTGATGTGGACTTCAGTGGTCGGCAGACCTATGCCATTCAGAATTGGCGGAACTGAGATCACTGCATATGCGCTGGGCCAATCAATTTTCTATAACGTCGTAACTGTGCTGTAATGTACCTGTTTTGCTGGTGGGTCCCACTAGTCGACGCACATCTGCACTCTTACTGCTGCAAAGCAGCTGTGGCGTAAATGTGATTTCTAAAAATTCGTTGCGTAAAGGGAAACCAGGGATGTTTTGAGGGTGTTTTCGAGCAAGGTGTGCTTAAAATGTTTTGTCGATAGTATCATAATTAAACCCAAAACATAGCTAGAATATGGGACGTATTACCTGCTCGTCCCATCAGTAATAGTGATGTTCGAAAACCAGTGAACTAAACAGCACAATAGAATCATTTCATCCCTCATTTCCGACTCTCCTGCTCAACCGTACGAGCATATATTTCCGGCTTGACACCTGCACAACCGAGTGAGGTCTCGCACTCTGGAGGACACCAGTTAGAATTCCAGCCTGGCAATCTAGATTTAGGTATTCCGTATTTCTCTGAGAGCTTAAGGTAATTACCGACATGGTTCATTTGAAAAGAGCAGGATAGGTTTTTTTCTCATCGTTTCGTAATCTGAGGTTGTACACCGCCTCTAACGACACCACAGTGCGCATTAGCAGTTGTGGAGTCAGCGTGGCTGGATGCTACCCGAAGGAGCACGGGTTCGATTCCCGGCCGGGTCGGAAATTTCCTTCTCTTAGGATCTGGGTGCTGTGCTGTCCTCATCACCATTTCATCATCACCGACTCTCAAGTCGTCTAAATGGCGTCAACTAAAACGATCTGCGCCCGGCGGCGGAGAGCCGCCACATGACAGAGGGAGAGAGGAGTACATTGTCGACGAGACGTTAAACCCCAGCCGGCCATTGTGGCCGAGCGATTCTAGGCGTTTCGGTCTGGAACCGCGCCACCGCTACTGTCGCAGGTTCGAATCCTGTCTCGGGCATGGATGTGCGTGATGTCCTTAGGTTGGTTAGGTTTAGGTAGTTCTAATTTCTAGGGGACTGATGACCTGAGATGTTAAGTCCCATAGTGCTCAGAGCTATTTGAACCATTTTGTTAAACCCTATTCTCCATTTGCTTTTTTTTTTTTTTACACACATTCCTTGTATCCTCTATTCCCGCAGCTTATTTTTCCATTTCCAGTAGTTAAGTTTGGCATCGTCTTTCCCATAGTAACCTGCACGGTACGGGACTTCAAGTCCCACCTCCACACCTTCACCTGCCCATGTTAGGCAAAATTTTCTGCCTGACTCATGTAGTACTATCACCGTCAGAGGGTGGTACGGGACTACAAGTCCCACCGCCACACCTCCAAAGTGAATTGCAGTGACGCAGTCACTGCCCTGTGGAAATTTACTGCCTCACCAATACAGTTAGACCGCAATAGACCGGTGATGCTGTATTGTAACATATCACCCCCCCATAGTAAAATGACATTTCCATTCCATAACTCTCTCTCATATCACCCTCTACACGAAGTGATTACTTCGTTCTCAGAATCAACAAATCTCCAATTATCACCCTTTCTTAATTCCTGTTATTCGAAAATCGCGCACCACCATTATCAGCAACAATGCCAAACAACATTGAAAGACGTTAGATTTATTTATGTAATTATTAAGAAAATTAATATTTTAAGAAAAACTGGAAGCAATCATTAGTTTTAAATATTTCTTCCTGAATACACGCATGGGAGAAGCAAGTTTACCCAATAGACTCATGGGTTCAGCAGTAGAGGGTAGGAGGCGTCGGGGTAGACCAAGGAGAAGGTACCTGGATTCGGTTAAGAATGATTTTGAAGTAATAGGCTTGACATCAGAAGAGGTATCAATGTTAGCACTGAATAGGGGATCATGGAGGAATTTTGTAAAGGGGACTATGCTCCAGACTGAACGCTGAAAGGCATAATCAGTCTTAAATGATGATGATGGTGATGATGATGATGATGATGAACATCAGTGTTGACTTCGACAGCTATGTGTGTATGTGCATGTATGTTTCTGGGTGTTAGGGCAGGGAAGGAGAGGGCTGGGAAGGATGGAATAACAATGGTAAATAATAATTACGCAGTGATGTGATTAACGTACTTGTGTAATATAAGGAAGAGATTCCTTAGTTAGGTTTGAAAGTAATTTAGCTTCTCTGTAAGGCACGGTATCTTTTAAAAAACTGATAATTCAAATACTTCTTTTGAAATTCATCGCAGCGTAACTCCACAAGTGCTCAGAACAACGTGTAATGCTGACTGTAGTACACTATTAGCAATGTAATTGTCAACCTCACTTCGGCTCGAAGCAGTGACACTAGTTATGACTGCTCGTGATAACAGTCTGCAGAAAAGATGCATCTCGGTTTCACAGTGTCAATACGTTTAGCCATGGGCTCAGCAGTGTATTTCTGCAGCACAGATCAAGAAAAGATATTTACCCAGGCCTTAGAGAACTATTGGTTTAAATGCATTCTCCCTCATTCCCAGATCCTATGATATCAACTTCCGACAGTCACAGATTTTGTGTCAGCAAACGTTGTACTATTTACGTGTTATCTGTCTGCTTGATGGTCGACTCGGTTGCGAAAGGCTAGAATAAACTGTCGTTAAAATATATGCTACAACCTCGAAGACTGCGTTCAGTGGCTGTGGGGTTGTAGTGTTAGTTATTCGTGTGTTACGGTCAACGGCGATCAGAAGACAGCCAGGTAACCTGTCTGTCCCCCGTCTGTGTTGTATCTGCAGGCAATAACTGTACTGCGTTCCAGCATTCACTCGAGGGTGCAACCACGACATCCCGACGAAGACGTACTCATGGATTCCTACTAACAGCATCAGCCATTGGAAAAGAGTCGCATTGTGCGGCTGCGGGAAGTTGCGCCGACGTATCGACGGAATCTCAATGTAGACAAGTGTAATGTGCTGCGAATACACAGAAAGAAAGATCCCATATCATTTAGCTACATATAGCAGGTCAGCAACTGGAAGCAGTTAACTCCATAAATTATCCGGGAGTACGCATTAGGAGTGATTTAAAATGGAATGATCATATAAAGTTGATCGTCGGTGAAGCAGATGCCAGACTGAGATTCATTGGAAGAATCCTAAGGAAATGCAATCCGAAAACAAAGGAAGTAGGTTACAATACATTTATTCGCCCACTGCTTGAATACTGCTCAGCAGTGTGAGATCCGTACCAGATAGGGTTGATAGAAGAGTTAGAGAAAATCCAACGGAGAACAGCTTCGTTACAGTATCATTTAGTAATCGCGATAGCGTTACGGAGATGATAGATAAACTCCAGTGGAAGACTCTACAGGAGAGACGCTCAGTAGCTCAGTACGGGCTTTTGTTGAAGTTTCGAGAACATACCTTCACCGAGGAGTCAAGCAGTATATTGCTCCCTCCTACGTATATCTCGCGAAGAGGCCATGATGATACAATCAGAGAGATTAGAGCCCACACAGAGGCATACCGACAATCCTTTCCACGAATAATACGCGACTGGAATAGAAGGGAGAAGCGAAAGAGGTACTCAAGGTACCCTCCGCCAAACACCGCCAGGTGGCTTGCGGAGTATGGATGAAGATGTAGATGTAGATGTAGATTGTTGCGTATGTTGAGCACAATACATCGGTGGTGTGTCACTGCTTTCAGCGATGGTCTGTGGAACATTCCCACACCTGTAGACCAGGTTTTGGGAGTCCGCTTAGTACAGAAGCACGTCTAGATCAGCGCATTGTACGAGCAGTGATGGCCGACTGAAAGTCATCCAAGTACGACATCCGGGCACAAGTTGCCCCTGCTGTGCCACCAGGGACCACTGGGAATCGACTGCTTGTAGCAGGACGAAAATGACGTACGCCTCTGGCCTGGCTACCACTGGCACTGCATGGCTGCTCTGGGGTCGTGAAACAGTTGACTGGCGACTGGAATGGCGTTCTGTTGTCGTTAATGATGAGAGTAGGTTCTGTCCGTACGTGTGTGTGGCGTAGAGCTGGTGGGCTGCCTATTGCAGATTTCTTTCACACACAACACGCAGGTCGCTTTCCTGGTTTCATGCCTTCCGAAATTCCTTCACCAAAGAAGACATAGTAAATATTCTAGAATTTAATCAGGAACAGCTGCCAACATGTCTTACTTAGAAGCAGATATCTTTGGAGTAATGAAGCAACTTAAATCACTTAATAAAAACAATCTTCCGGTCGATGAAATATCCGTACCAAAAGACTGGAAAGTTTCACAAGTCAAACCAATATTCAAGAAAGATAGTAATAGTAGTCCACTAAATTACATGCTCATATCATTAACGTCGATATGCAGCAGGATTTTGGAACATATGTTGTGTTCAAAAATTATGAATTACTTCAGGGAGGACGGTTTATCCATTCACAGCAACACGGATTTAGAAAACATCGTTTCTATGAAACACAATATGTCTTTACACACACGAAGTGTTGAGTGCTGTTGACAAGGGATTTCAAATTGGTTCTGTATTTCTGGATTTTCAGAAGGCAATTGACACTTCACCGCACAAGCGGATTGTAGTGAAATAGCGTGCGAGTGGAATATTGTCACAGTCATGTCACTGGTTTCGTGATTTGCTGTCAGTGAGGTTACAACTTCGTAGTAATAGACGGAAATTCATCAAGTAAACCAAAGGTGATTTCTGGCGTCCCCAAGATAGTGTTACAGACCCTCTGTTGTTCCTTATCTATATTAACGATTTAGGAGGCAGTCTGATCAGCCATCTTAGGTTGTTTGCAGATGATGCTGTCGTTTACCGTCATCGGAAGATCAAAACACGTTGCAAAATGATTTAGGAAAGTTACCTGTATGGTGCGAAAATAGGAAATTGACCCTAAACAATGAAAAGTGTCAGGTCATCCACATGAGTGTAAAAATCAAACCGTTAAACTTCGGGTTACTCGACAAATCAGTCAAATCTAAAGGCTGTAAATTCAACTAAATGCCTAGGAATTACACTTACAAACAACTTAAATTGGAAAGAACACATAGAAAATGGTGGGGTAAGGCGAACCAAAGACTGTGTTTGATTGGCAGAACGCTTAGAAAATGTAACAGATCTATTAAAGACACTGCCTACTCTACGCTTGTCGAGAGAGTTCAAAGAGCAGCAGCACGTTTTGTATAGTCGCGAGGTAGGGGAGAGAGTATCACTGACACGATACAGTATCTGGAGTGGACACCATTAACACAAAGGCCCTTTTCGACGCGGCGGAATCTTCTCATTAAATTTCAATCGACAAATTTCGCCTCCGAATGCGAAGATATTTCGTTGACACCGACCTACATAGGGAGAAATGATCATGAATGAAGTAATGTTCTAGTCAGTCGTGTTGTAACACGCCTCCTCGGAATTCTGACATTTAATGTCTCCACTACGCACACCGTCTCAGCTGTGGCATCCCATACTGTAGTTTGTTGAGTATCTCTGTGACACATTCAACACTGAGTAATAAAATAACAACACATAGTGCGCGACATGTTATCGTGTCGTTCTCATCTGCTCCTAACGTTACATTAACTAGTTTTTGGTTAGATCCGTCGTATACAGAACTGAATAAAATCAATTTTATCATTAAACATGCTTCGTCTCAATTTTTTGAAAGGTGTCATCACAGGTCGGAAGCGTATACATAGTTATATGCAGGCCATTTTACTCTACGTGTGAGACACTGTACCTCCAGGTCAGTGGCACACTCGTAAATGTGTATAAAACATGTTAAAAAAAGTATTCCATATTTTGAGAGTTGATAGCATGTTCCAGAATGATACAAAAATATCGAGAAAAATCATTGGCTTTAAAATGTATATCCTAAGAGCTATGAGCACTTCTTCATCTTCGCTGCTGTCAAATATATCCCTTCTACTGTAAGCTCTTTATTACTACTACCAAACAAACTGACTTGTGCAAGGCATCATCATCAGTTCGTATCAAAAGACTTCCTTTCCTGCTGGAGGAGATATGAGTAACTATTGAAGACGTGGTGCGTGCATGATGTAGCACCAACCCACTTCCTCTGAAAGATTCGAGGACACCTCACACAGACACTTAATGGGCACTGGATTGGACAGGGTGGCCCAGTACGTTGGCCAGTTCATTTCCCCGATATTAATCTCTTGGATTTCTAGGTGAGGACACATAAATGAGTGTATGCAAGACCCTCTAATGATGAAAAACACTACAGAAACGAGTCAGCAGTGCCCGCCAGCGCATCCATGACCAGCTTGGAGTTTATCTGACAGTGCATGGTTCCCCACGACGTTCAACAGATACGTGCCTTACTATGACTGGACTCCATATTGAGCACCTCCTATAGCGCACTGGACTCGCATTCGGGAGGACGGCGGTTCAAACCCACATCCGGCCATCGTAATATAGGTTTTCCCTGATTTCCCTACATCACTTAAGGCAAATACGGTTCAAACCCACATCCGGCCATCGTAATATAGGTTTTCCCTGATTTCCCTACATCACTTAAGGGAAATACCGGGATGGTTCCTTCAAAATGGCATGGCCGATTTCCTTCTCCATATTTCCCCAATCTAAACTTATGCTCCGTCTCTAATGACCTCGTTGTCGACGGGACGTTAAACACTAATCTCCAACTCCTTCTCCTCCTTTAGCGATGACCCACGAGTGTAGGTCATATGTTTTAGCAGGCGGCTTATATTAAAAGGTCTTCTGTTTAACTGTAACAGAATAATGTGTTCTCATTCGTTTACTGCATTTTGCAGGTCATTCGTAAGAGAAAAGGTCTAACACTAAAAGGAAATATTTCAGAGTAGCGAAGTTCTCGTACTCATACATCTTTAGATATGTATTTTATATCCCATGTTTACGGGACTTTTTTTCCTATTTTTGGTCCATGCTACCACCTCTCAAAATACGAAATACCTTTTTTTACATCGTGTATACACCTTCTGCTAAAAGAAGTGAAATATCAAGAAGAAATGGTGAGATGTCGATGTAACTTCATACACGTACACAGCATCTCTAGCTGCAGAATGGCAGAGAGATAGAATGGCAGACAGAGTGTGTTAGTACTGATCCCTGCGTGGTAGGTTATTCGGGGTGTAACTGGTGTAAGTGCTGCTATTGCTATTGGTGACTGTGGTAGGTGTACTGAACAACATTTCATCAGTATATATGTCATTTGCAGGCTAATAATTATAGCTATTACAAGCCTTACGTTATTAGGTTGGTTAGAATCCCCAAATATGTGTGCCAAGCGCAAGCTGTTAATGTTTATTTTCCCCTGGACAGCAGGTCACATTTTGGGGTGTGAATGAGTGGACGCAAAACGGTTAGTCCATACTGACTGCTGAAGTCCACTTGGTGATGGAGTTACGACAATGCAGAAAACACCAGCTCATAAAGTTTTGTTTGCAGGAAGACCAATGCAGAGATAAAACACCCACATCCTCATCTGGGTACACTTACATAAAAATATCAGCACTAGTACGCGTTAAACCCTCGTACGTCTACCTCTGTTGCTCAGTGTTCAGCACATCTTATTGTCATGCAGAACGCCGTCGTTCGAATCCTGGTATTGCCTTGGTGGGTGGACTGGAACATGATGGACTCAGCCTCGTGATGCCAGTTCAGGGGCTATCTTACAGAGTAATAGCCACGGAAACTGATAACGGCCAGCAGAGTCATGTGCCGACATTACGCAGCTCTATACTGAATCCTGTGATAGCATTGGCAGAGGACGACGTGGCGGTCGGTCGCTACCGCCATGGCCTGTGGCCAGAGTTTGTGTTACGGTTGGTTGCACAAAGGGCGTGATCACTATGAGGAACACAAAGATCCCATGTACCCGTGTGACACGTTGTCATCATTAAGTGATCGAATCATTCAACATCCAGATGTGGGGCTTTCGAATGTGAGAATGTCCCGATGCTGGACTGCATGGGAACATAAATGGAGTCATACTCGTTGTCCAGTTTCCGGTCAACAACGACTGACCTTGAAACTTCGTGGCAGATTAAAACTGTGTGCCAGACCGAGACTCGAACTCGTGACCTTTGCCTTACGCGGGCAAGTGCTCTACCATCTGAGCTACCCAAGCACGACTCACGCCCCGTCCCCACAACTTTACTTCTGCCAGTACCTCGTCTCCTATCTTCCAAACTTCACAGAAGCTCTCCCGCGAACGTTGCAGAACTAGCACTCCTGAAAGAAAGGATATTGCGGAGACATGGGTTAGCCACAGCCTGAAGGATGTTTCCAGAATGAGAATTTTCACTCTGCAGCGGAGTCTGCGATGATATGAAGCTTCCTGGCAGATTAAAACTGTGTGCCGGGCTGAGACTCTAGCTCGAACTTCTCACTCTGGAAAGATACCCAGTCTGTGGCTAAGCCATTTCTCCGCAATATCCCTTCTTTCAGGAGTGCTAGTCCTGCAAGGTTCGCAGGAGAGCTTCTGTGAAGTTTGGAAGGTAGGAGACGAGATACTGGAAGAAGTAAAGTTGTGGGTATGGAGCGTGAGTCGTGCTTGGGTAGCTCAGATGGAAGGCCGGCACGGTATCTCAGCGTGTTCGGTCAGAGGGTTACGTACCCTCTGTAATAAAAAAACTGAGTTAATCGATCATCAACGAACTAAATCGGATGTCTTACGACGTCCGCCACGAGCAGATACAACGAACAAAAGCGAACAAAATGATAAAAAGAGATGGTAGAGCACTTGCCCGCGGAAGGCAAAGGTTCCCAGTTCGAGTCTCGGTCCGGCATACAGTTTTAATCTGCCAGGAAGTTTGATATCAGTGTACACTCCACTCATTCTTTAAACGACTGACCATTACAAATACGTACACGTGGAAGAAGATCGCACTCGACTTCTTCACTGCTTTTTCCGGTATGTAGCATGTTCCATTGTACATTGATCGTTGTCATTGACCTGAGACAGAATGTCACAATAGCAGATGAATGTGCTTTGCCTTATTGTGCTAGGTGGAAGACATTATTTCTTATAAAAGCTGTCCTTGCGCGTCTGCGTGAAACCGTTTTATACCCACTGTGATCCATCCACCAATATTTTTACGATCATGTGGTTTTTGTGCAGTTTAGACTAGAAACTCGAAGATCTGTGGCTCAATCCACAGTCTGTCTTAGAATGTTTTCTGTCTCTTACTCTTCTTTCTAATCCTACCGGACTGGAAAGAAGAGTAAGGGAATAGCTTGAATGTAAAGCTGCAATGTAGTTCGGATTCTATGATAAATTGTAGGCTACCATTAAGTGTTTGAATAATTCACTGCAAAGACAGTACGAAAGTAAGGGTATCTCCGCCAGAAGGAGGAACACTGGGATTTAATATCCCCTCGACAGAGAGATTTTTGAAGACAGACTGGGGAAACTTGAGGAACCAAATCGGTCATATCCTTCTCAAAGGAGCCATCCGATCATTCAGCATAACTGATTTGTGGAAGTCCTGATGAACCTAAGTATGAGAAGCCGGAACGAGATTTGAACCACAGCCCCCCCCCCCCCCCCCCAGCGATAATGCATTGTGTTACCGCTGTACGTCTTCACTCGTTACCACTACATCCATCAGGACCACGCCTAGTAAAGCACTGCAGAGTTCCAAGCAAGTTTCAGCTTGAGGACAGCTTTACCTTGTTGATACGGACCATGTTTGTTAGACACTGTCAGGATTACGCCATGTAGCCGCACTCCGCGTACTGTATTCCCCGGGTTTCCTGTGGGAGCTGCGGAGTGCAGCAGGGAGTGCTTAAGCCCGCCGCCGCAGAGACACGCAGTTAACAAGTACAGCAGGGGCTGCCAACTGCGCGGGCGGCAGCCAATCCCGAGAGGCGGGGTGAAGGCAGGCGAGCGGAAGCGACGATGCCGCCGCTAACGAAGCGGACCCAGCCCGGCACGGCGCAGCAGTGGTGGCAATTAGCCGAGAAAAACAGGCCCGCGGCCCACGGCTGCCGAGAACACGAGCGGGCGGCGGCTGGTAATGGACGCACGCCACTGGAACTTGGCGACTGCAACACTGCACGGGAGAGACACCCAAAGGTGACTAAAAGCAAGTGCTTGACGTGCCTCGATTAAAAAAACGTTTTACGCTTCAGCAGACAACCATGTAGGTAGGGCAACCACACTTACGAGTAGTCATCTTGGCTGTTGTACTTAGTTTTTTATTATTGGATCGCTATAGGTTTCGTGGCCTTAGAAGCCACATCTTCAAGGACTAAAACATTAGAACGGAAAGTCTCAGAACCATTTTACCCAACATTCGTCGTCCTTCCGGACAAAACACCACTAAAAGGAGATATGTCATCATCAAAACAGCCGGATTCCAGTATAGTGGACGGGTCCTCTTCCACGATTTTATTAATTGGTTTTATTTTATTATTTATGATTCAGCGTGAAGCGTCTAAATGTATGCCACATAACTACGTACGTAAGAATATTAGATACAGAATTTTTATCTCAGGGATTTACCACAGATGATAAACATGAGAAAATAATTGTCGTGGAGTCGCGTTGTGAATATTATATACAACTGTTAATAATTTCTTTGCCTAGTGTTCTTTCTCTTAAATTCTTAAAAAGCTATTAATGGAACATCGGCCGAGAAGCGGCCTAATATTTTGAAAACAATTATTATTGCTATGTTTGAAATTTATTTGCAGAGTACGTATATGTCGTACTCGCAGCCGTAGCTCGTGGAGGAAGTTGTAAAGGAATTGTTTTATTAGAGATGGCGCTTAATGGCTGCCAACAATGCCGCCGATCTCGCATCTCTTAACTCGGCTCAGTTTCCTGAAATCTTATTAAAATATTTTACTTATGAGAGGACGGGTAGACTTTAAACGTAAGTAATAACAATTTTACACTAGATAACATGTAATAAGCATAAAGTTATTACAATAATTTAGACTTACGTAGGCAATGGCCGACGTACGCGCTACTCAGACCAGACTACAAGAGAGAGAGACACTGTTATTATCTGTGAATTACATTGTGCTGTAAAGCGTTAAATGGTTCAAATGGCTCTGAGCACTAAATGACTTAACTTCTGAGGTCATCAGTCCCCTAGAACTTAGAACTACTTAAACCTAACTAACCTAAGGATATTACACACATCCATGCCGGAGGCAGAATTCGAACCTGCGACCGTAGCGCTCGCGCGGGTCTATACAAGGGCGTGGTACTTGAGGGCAATATTATGGAAATGGAAGAGGATGTAGATGAAATGGGAGATATGATACTGCGTGAAGAGTTTGACAGAGCACTGAAAGACCTCAGTCGAAACAAGGCCCCGGGAGTAGACAACATTCCATTAGAACTACTGACAGCCTTGGGAGAACCAGTCCTGACAAAACGTTACCATCTGGTGAGCAAAGTGTATGAGACAGGCGAAATACCCTCAGACTTCAACAAGAATATAATAATCCCAATCCAAAGAAAGCAGGTGTTGACAGATGTGGAAATTACGGAACTATCAGTTTAATAGGTCACAGCTGCCAAATACTAACGCGAATTCTTTACAGACCAATGGAGAAACTGGTAGAAGCCTACATCGGGGAAGATCATTTTGGATTCCGTAGAAAGTTTGGAACACGTGAGGCATTACTGACCCTACGACTTGGCCTATAAAATAAATTAAGACAAGGCAAATTGCATGGAGGCTTAATTAAATAAAATGCAAATATTTTTAGTAGCTGTCTGTCCGATTACGCTGTCTCGTAAACGGCTGGCCCTAACTAGTTTTTGTACGCAATCTGACTGCATGGAACAACAACAAAGAATGAAATGAAAACTTTCGTTAACACAATTAATTAATTAAGTCCCCAGCAACTATAAAACTAACGCCACAACAAGCACAAGAGTAACTGTTCTGTGTGTGGAAGTGTGACTCAACGTACACATCTGGCACGGTTCTTCTCCAATAAGACAAGAAATTTCAAGTACCATTTATATTAAAAAAAGATTAGAAATACTATAATTGCGCAAGAAAATCAGAATTACACTCTAATACAAGAACACAAGCCAGATGCTTTGTTGACTGAACCTGTAATGATGCATTATTTGAGACACAGAAATAATAAAAAGAAAAAAACAGGGAATTTGTTACCTTCATATATATTGACGAAAAGCACTCTGATCATTACAATCTCTCCATTAGAACAAAATCTGCTATCTCTCCCATCAAACAACTGCATAAAACATGGAACAAACACTCACTACTACCACATCTCCACTCCGACTTCACGACAAACAGTGTCCACCACAACTTCTCGGCAAGAACTGCCTGCCACTACTTCTCAATAATCACTGCCAGTGGAGGCGGCGGAACAAAACTCTCTGGCGCGGTCACTGGCGCTGTGGCTCAGTGTAGCCACCTTTCATATGCCCTTCCTCCACGGGCTAGAATTTGATGGTATTTTTGCCAGCATTGGTGGTGAAAATACCACCAAATTCGTCAAAAAATACAGACAAAAATAAAAGATAATATTAATACGTAAATATCATATAACTAGATAAAATTTTGGCTTTGCACTGACCTTTCAATAGCCTAATATATAAAATACAGTAAGCAATACAAATTCTTTCATACATATGACATTACATAATAGTTTACACAAATATCATGTGGTTAAATAATTCAATCGATAGCGTCAGCAATGACGAATATGTGCAGGTAAGAGTCTCATAACTTTTCACAAACAGTAATAAACAAAAAATCAGTTTATACAAATATTCACATAAAATGCTTTCACAACAAGTAGTTGACAGTTCCAGCAGTAGCACCCAGCAATGTTGAATAGGTGCTACAGCAACAAGTGACATCATCTCAGTAGAAGCAGTCCATCAGTGGCACCCAGCATTGTGGAACAGGTGCAGACACCAACAGGTGACTTCATTTTAGTAGAAGCAGTCCATCAGTGGCACCCAGCAATGTTGAGTAGGTGCAGACACCAAAAAAAATATGCACCTCACTTATTTTACCTCTTATACACTAAAACTCCAATCAACTTCATATAATCTCAATACCTCTTCAATACATCGATACATATAAACCTTATTGCCAATATCATTTCACTTCCATAACAACTCTTTCCTCTAGTCAGTCTCCTCGAACAAGTACAGATAAAATCCTAATGCAAATCTCATCATCCCATACAATCCGAAGACACACTGTCAACACACAACCTCTGTGTAATCCATCTGATCCAAATCTTCTACTCATTATGAATTATAAACAAAAGAAATACATACATGACCTCTAACAGACTTAGTTCGAATAACTCTCAATAATTAAGTACGATTACGGAGTGTGAATGATCATAATATTTCACAGTGTGTACACCACTTCAAGAATTATGGCAAACAGAAGCAAACATGTGGAGTATTTCTTGTGTCAAGTGTCACTTCCTATTTCAATTGCTCACGAAAAATGCAGTGTAATGACTGTCAATGGTCTAAACCTAGTTTTGGTATGTCATGTCGTTAGCTTCCTTCCTATTAGCATACATTTATACAGCTTTCATAAAACCTCCAGCTCATGTGACTTCTATGAAGTTTCTTGTACTAATGTCGTTCGTCGGATTATAGCAGTTCATTTTCTTATGTTAAAATATAAAGCACTGAGCGTAAGCAAAACAAGCAATAGCGAGTAAATATACCAGTAGTGAACAGAATGTGGTGTGACCTAAACTCTATGTTTATACACAGTATATCAGCATTTCTATATACTAAATTAAAGAGTAGTTGTGACGACAAACAGAAATGTATAAATATGCAATCCATACGCAATGCAGCAAATATGTATCTTACATAATAAACAGGTCATTAGCATCGTATCAGCGTAAGCAAATAAATGTTCATATGTCATCTTAATAAGTAAACATGAAGGCGCAAGCAGATAAATCACAAAGTATAACTTACATACATAATCACATCAGCACAATTAATCAGGTGACAATTACAGTTTAAATAAATAAGCACAGCAGACACATAATAAAAAAAATATGACATCAGTGAAAAAGCAGTGCAGTCAAGCGACGCATAATATACACAAGTTACAACCCAGTTCATTAATAATCATTGTCAAAATCAGTTAACGTACGCAAGCACGTCGCTTCACAAGTAAATTCATAGAACATGAAATTAGCACAAAGTATGATCACGTAATCGCGAGCAGCAAATTACGTCTAAAGTACGTACCTAAGTGGAAATATGTTACCTGAAAAATAAACTCAATTAATAATTACCTTTTTAGTTTATTAGTTTCTTCTTCGAAATTACATTTTTCTTGAAATTTTCTCGATAGCAAGTCGTCTTAACGTCGGACACGCACAGAATTTACCTGAAGTTCTTAAATATTTTATAGAACCGTATCCTGAAAAATACTGAATGTTAATAACATAATTCATCAAGTCACTATAGCATTATACTGATTTTATTCGGAGAAAGACTGTGTATTTGTTTACGGTTGTCAGTGCATTCGCACTGAGCGCTCGATCAGCTGTAGGCGCGTGACGTAGGAAGTGATTGTTTGCGGTCAACGGCTGCCTTGTGCGGCGCGCAGACTTGACTGTTGCTTTGAGTATGTGCCGCCGCCGAAACACAGCGCGGTATCCTTGTATTCTCTGCATGTTTACATCTAGCTGTTAGTTTCTCACAAGTATGTCATTCCACAAAAATTTTAGCGTTTGATATATGATGTATTCCCTTAGAGCGTCGTGATTTAAGAGTTTCTACTTCAATAGTGTTATCATGAATAATTTTGCGAATTCTATATGGACCGTTATAAAGCAGAAAAAATTTCCGACACAAGCCTTTTCCCTTGTGAGACAAACGATGAGACTTAATTAACACCTTCTGACCAACTGACAAGATTTTTAAATGACCAGGACGCTTAGCTGATTTCTCTCTTCTAGCAGCCGCAGATGTAATATTTTGCAGAGCCAGGTTGACAACTTCAGAATGCCGCAGTTTCCGTGTAGGCGGAAAAGGAACGATTTCAGAAATGCGATTTGTCGGTGCTTTGTTTTTTAATATCAGTATAGGCGGTAAAGAAGTTGAGTCATTAGGAAGTTCATTCAGAATGTTTTGAAAAATATGAAGATACTGATCCCACATTCTGTGATTCTGATGACAATAAAGACGACACAATTTATTGATTTGCTTCATCCATCTCTCTGAAGCGTTAGATTGGGGGTGAAAAAGCGAAATAAAAATTGGTTTAATTTTACGACGCCGTAGAGAACGAAGCCAAATTTTAGAACGAAACTGTGATCCATTATCTGATATAACCTTATCAACATGACCCACTTCTTTAAGAAAATGTTCGACGAAAGCGTTAGATACTGAACGAGCTGTTGCTTTGCGTAAAGGTGTAAAACACACATATTTTGATGTCAACTCCACTGCTACGAAAATGTACGCAAAACCATTAGTAGATCGAACCACTGGACCGAACAAATCGACTGCAGCCATGCCCTTTAATTTCGCTGGAATGATAGGAAACAACGGTGCTCTGTGAGAAATTGTTGGCGGCTGAGCCTTTTGACATAATTTGCATTTGGCAAGAACAGATCGAATACGTTTTTCCATATTACTGAAGTAGCAATTTTCCCGTAATTTACGAAAGCATTTTCTGGGACCAAAGTGTGCATAACTGAAATCCGTATACCAAATCAGCTTATTAACCCACTCATCAGGAATACAAACTAACCAAGCAGAGTTGTCGACCGATTTTCGTTTAAAAAGAACTTTCCAGATAGATCGCAAAAACGAGATGTGACCAAATTGTCCAATCTAACAAAGCGTCTAAGAAAATTACAGACACCAAGGAAACTACGAACATCACGTTTTGTGGTAGGAACAGCATAATTACGAATAGCGTCTAATTTCTCTGGATCCGGAAGAATACCTTCTGTAGAAATAATGTGACCGAGAAATTTCACCTGAGAACGACCAAATTCAGATTTTTCCAAGTTCACTGTAATGCCAACTCGTGCAAAAATACGTAATAATGAACCCAAAATTTTGTTGTGCTCACTGCAAGAACGTTTAGCAATAAGAATGTCGTCAACATATGAAGTAATATTGTCACGAAGATAAACAGGTAAAATTTCATTTAAGCTACGAATGAATGCTGCTGAAATATAGTAAGTCCAAACGGTAATTTCCGAAGTCACTTTTGGGTAAAATAGTCATATCCGGTTTTTTTTTACACGCTCTCTAGATAGATTGATAGTCGAAGAGTTGTTTTGATAGATGCAAAGAATAGTAAAAGAGTAGGCAGCGGTACAGAAAACTAAAAGAGAAATAGCACCACTACAGCTCGGGGCCCTATGCTCGCTACGGCACATATTCACTTAGAGTAGTGAATCCCCTGAGGACTTCAATAGCTGCACATAAATTTCAGTTTGTGACTTAGTGGCAAATTTGGCGGAACTGCGTATGTAAATTGATCTAACCATGAACATGGAAGTATGTCATTCTTAGAATTGCGGAAGATCTTAAATTTCCGAACAGTCAAAAAGTGTTTGTAGTCAAAGTTTTCTCCTCGTGGCGACAAAGACCTACCGCGTCTGTCCCAGTCCCAATGTTGATTATTGTCAAGTTCGCGCGCCTGGCGATCTCTTGTTACGTCCCGTAAATGAAACAAATTATTTTCTTCAAAGCCCTCTGCTATCCGTGATTCTAAATTTCTTCTGCTATCTTTTCCTACGATTTCGCCTTCGATCTGTTTGACTTGCTTTCGTAATGCCTCAACTTCCCTTTTAACGCGTTCATTAAATTTTCCCTGATTTTCAACATGTTTATTTATGTTCTGATACTCTTCGGTTTCTGCAAATGGCAATGGTGCTGTATCATCTGAATCTCTGTCCCCATTTAAACTAAGACTTGTCAATTTATCTGAAATCTCCTCAACTCTTTCCGATAAATCACCTATTTGTTCTTTCTGTTTATTTACGTCTTCCGTAAGTGTCGCGACTCGGGTTTCAGTATTAATACATTTAGTAGTTAACTGTTCACACTGTTGTGTTAGGTTATTTATTCTGTCAATTGTTACGGATTCCTCGATTCTTTCAATTATTTCTTCCTTATCGTGTGCACGTTGTAAATTTAACTCTGAAAATTTTTGTACTATCGCGCGATCTCTTTCTTCCTGTTCTCTATCCCGTTCCCTTTGTCTAATCTCTACTGCAACTAATCTATTATTGTGAGCATTCAAAATCGGTTGTACTTCTTCTCTGATTTCTTTCTTTAATTCATCTTTCATGTTTTTGAAACATGTCCCTATTCGTGAGTCTAACCGTGTTTCCATTGTTTCCATCTCTGTTTTAATTGTTCCTATTTGTGATCCCATATCTGTTTTTAGTTCAGATCGTAACTGTGATTCCACTGTTTCCATATCTGTTTTTAATTCAGATCGTAACTGTGATCCCAGAGAGTCTAACCGTGTTGTCATTGTTCCCATATCTGTTTTTAATTCAGATCGTAACTGTGATCCCAGAGAGTCTAACCGTGTTGCCATTGTTCCCATATCTGTTTTTAATTCAGATCGTAACTGCTCCATTGTTCCCATTTGTGAGTCTAACCGAGTTCCCAAATTTAATATTGCACTCATCAACTGCTCCGTGTTAGCTTGTTCAAAATTCTTTTCGCCCCTAACATTTCCCGCAAAACTAACTTCCTTCTGCATAGCCATAAGGCTATCTGTGTTCGATACTATTCCAGAATATTCTGTCGTTAATCTCGGATTCTGTGAATTTTCTGATTGAGAAAAATTTTGAAATGGTTCCGGACTATTTTCCCGACTTATTACATTGTTTTCCACTTCATTATCCACCATACTGTTTTCCTCTGTTGGCGAGTTCGCCATGTCAACAATTTCGTCATTCTCACTATTCATCATTTTCGCCTTTTTCATCGACCGCGTAATCATTTACAAAACATAAAAAATTCATCACTATACGAAAATTACACACAATGACTCCTTATCTCCAACAATACCATTCACTCGAAATGTTTCCCTCAAACACGATTAATGAACAATTGAAATAATTGCACTAAATCGTCAAACGCGTATACAAGGCAATAAAAATTAAATTTTGAAAAATACCATTAGAAGAATGTTAATTACCAAATCTACACATGCAAAATAGACTACAATTACTAAACTACAAATTACTACTACAATACTACTGTCTACTATTTTTACAATCAGAAGATTCCAAGGGACGATCAGAAGCAGCGGTCGCCACGTGCATGGGGGCTTAATTATATATAATGCAAATATTTTTAGTAGCTGTCTGTCCGATTACTCTGTCTCGTAAACGGCTGGCCCTGACTAGTTTTTGTACGCAATCTGACTGCATGGAACAACAACAAAGAATGAAATGAAAATTTTCGGTAACACAATTAATTAATTAAGTCCCCAGCAACTATAAAACCAACGCCACAACAAGCACAAGAGTAACTGTTCTGTGTGTGGAAGTGTGACTCAACGTACACATCTGGCACGGTTCTTCTCCAATAATACAAGAAATTTCAAGTACCATTTATATTGAAGTAATTAAAAATTTAGAAATACTATAATTGCGCCAGAAAATCAGAATTACACTCTAATACAAGAACACAAGCCAGATGCTTTGTTGACTGAACCTGTAATGATGCATTATTTGAGACACAGAAATAATAAAAAGAAAAAAAAAAGAAACAGGGAATTTGTTACCTTCATATATATTGACGAAAAGCACTCTGATCATTACAATCTCTCCATTAGCACAAAATCTGCTATCTCTCCCATCAAACAACTGCATAAAACATGGAACAAACACTCACTACTTCCACATCTCCACTCCGACTTCACGACAAACAGTGTCCACCACAACTTCTGGGCAAGAACTGCCTGCCGCTACTTCTCAATAATCACTGCCAGTGGAGGAGGCGGAACAAAACTCTCTTGCGCGATCTCTGGCGCTGTGGCTCAGTGTAGCCACCTTTCAAAACCTACGTTTCTGGCATTTGTAGACTTAGAGAAAGCTTTTGCCAATTTTGACTGAAATACTCTCTTTCAAATTCTGAAGGTGGCAGGGGTAAAATACAGGGAGCGAAAGGCTATTTACAATTTGTACAGAAAGCAGACGGCAGTTATAAGAGTCGAGGGACATGAAAGTGATGCAGTGGTTGGGAAGGGAGTGAGACAGCTTTGTAGCCTTTCTCTGCTGCTATTCAATCTGTATATTGAGCAAGCAGAAAAGGAAACAAAAGAAAAGTTTGGAGCAGGTATTAAAATCCATGGAGAAGAAATAAAAACCTTGAGGTTTGCCGATGCCATTGTAATTCTGTCAGAGACAGCAAAGGACTTGGAAGAGCAGTTGAACGGAATTGACAGTGTCTCGAAAGGAGGGTATAAGATGAATATCAACAAAAGCAAAACGAGGCTAATGGAATGTAGTCGAATTACGTCCGGTGATGCTGAGGGAATTAGATTAGGAAATGTGACACTTAAAGAAGTAAAGGAGTTTTGCTATTTGGGGAACAAATTAACAGATGATGGTCCAAAACGTAAACTGGCAATGGCAAGGAAAGCGTTTCTGAAGAAGAGAAATTTGTTAACATCGAGTATAGATTTAAGTGTCAGGAAGTCGTTTCTGAGAGTATTTGTATGGAGTGTAGCCATGAATGGAAGTGAAACATGGACGATAAATAGTTTGGACAAGAAGAGAATAGAAGCTTTCGAAATGTGGTGCTACAGAAGAATGCTGAAGATTAGATGGGTAGATCACGTAACTACTGAGGAGGTATTGAATACAATTGGGGAGAAGAGGAGTTTGTGGCTCAACTTGAGTAGAAGTAGGGATCGGTTGGTAGGACATGTTCTGAGGCATCAAGGGATCACCAATTTAGTATTGGAGGGCAGCGTGGAGGGTAAAAATCGTATAGGGAGACCAAGAGATGAATACATTAAGCAGATTCAGAAGGATGTAGGCTGCAGTAGGTACTGGGAGATGAAGCAGCTTGCACAGTATAGAGTAGCATGGAGAGCTGCATCAAACCAGTCTCAGGACTGAAGACCACAACAACAACAACAAATTCTGCGTGTTTTTATACGTTATTTAAGCAGCTTTTCTGTGTCATAGTGAATCCATATGTATGTTGATTGTTCGCTTCCACAGTCATACATGAATCACACAACAATACAAACAAACTTTATTACACATGATATCTAACACTAAACCTAACCTATTCCTATCACTAAATTATTCACATATGTACAGGTTTTACTCTTGATCCTTGATCAAGCTTCGCTCTTCTTCATGTTGTCTGTACGGTTTAATATCCTTATGTGGGCCATGCGGGTGGCCATGCGGCCTTGGACGCGTTGCCACGGTTCGCGCGGCTCCGGATATAACCCCCTATCCTTCGTGTCTCCGGGTGTACTAAAAGGTAGCACCCGTCACGTGGAATCCTCACAACCAAATGTGGTCCAGAGTATAGCATTTGCCATTTTTTATTTATTCTTTTTATGCTGGATGCCTTCCGGTGTGTTCGCAACATTATCAGCTCTCCCTCCTTATATTGATGTATAGCCTTCAGCTGCTTATTGTATTTCCTCTTTCGTAAGTCAGCTTGCCTCTTTAATTTTACCCACGCCCGTTGTTTCTTTACCTCTTTGTCTTCGTGCCTATGAATCGTGGGTAAGGGTTGGACCCACTCGTCCACCTCTGCTCCCGGCGCCATAATTTCCGCCGGCGTATAGCCAGTGGGCGTATGCGGTAGGTTATTATACACCTGTTCGAAAGTAGATACGTTATCTACCCACTTCGTGTGTTTGTTTGCAGTATACGTCCTTTTAAAAACCTGTTGAACTCACGAAGGTTTTCTGGACGGGATTCGCACTCGGATTGCAATAGGTCACTAAATTGTGCTTAATAACGTGTTCTCTGAGGAATTGTTTCCAGTTATTGGTTTGAAAGTAGGTGGCGTTATTCCGACAATATTGTCGCCTGCCTCTTCACTTACGGAATGCAATCATTTACTAGCTTACGCACTTTTGTAAGTGGGGTGGAGTTCCTAGTGTGATACAGTTTCAGGTATTTCGAAAATAAATTCGTACACTGCCACCAGGTACTTTACGCCACCCCTAGCGCCGGCCGCGGTGGTCTAGTGATTCTAGGCGCGCAGTCCGGAACCGCGGGACTGGTACGGTCGCAGGTTCGAATACTGCCTCGGGAATGGATGGTGTGATGTTCTTAGGTTAGTTAGGTTTAAGTAGTTCTAAGTTATAGGGGACTGATGACCACAGAAGTTAAGTCGCATAGTGCTCAGAGCCATTTGAACCATTTTTTTTTTTGCCACCCCTAGCAGTTGGTAACTGTCCTGCGACGTCAGTGGATGCGAGCTGTAAAGCTTGGGTTGGTATTATGGAATGCAACTCATTTCGAGTGCTGAAATTAGTTGGTTTAGCCTTTTGACGAGCCAGACAAGTTCGAATGAATTTACGGTCATGCTTTGATAAGTCGGGATAATAGCAGTATGTTGATATCTTGGCTGAGCACTTTCGTACTCCAAAGCGGCCCCAACAAAAGTGCATATACCGTATGACATGGTTTAGTGCTACGGCTGGAATACACACGCACCACCGCTGCGGACGAATTGGACTCCAGTGAAACAATATTTCATCCGGTAATGCTTAATCAACTCACTTGCGGGGTTTGCTTTCAACATGGCGATCACTTCTTCCCATAGTTTGTCTGCCCCCTGGAGCGATTGCATCTATTTACACATTTTCAAGTACGTCTCCCATCGGCTCGCGTCCTTAAGTAATAAAATCTTAAACTCTGTCGATTTCTCCACCATTTCGGCGAATTCAGGCAGTTCTTGGGGTAAAGTGATAGTGCGCCGGCCACTACGTTCTCACTTCCCTTTACGTGCCCGCTTTCAAAATGGTCATCTTGGAAAGCTAACACCCACCATGTTAGCCAAGTATGTAGCAGTCTGCACTAAAACGGATACCTTAGTGCCCGGTGATCGCAAAAGACTACTACATGTTTTCCATACACGTAATAGTAATTTTTTTAAGCGCCCACACTAACCGCTAAGGCTTCAAGCTCCGTAGCCGATTACGCACGCTCGGAGCCTGTCAGCACACCGCTGGCAAAACCTGTTACTTTTTTTCCCGTTCCTGTCATGTTCCCAATCCACAAAATGAAGCATCGGTCGCTAAGTAAAACTCCTTGGACGGATCTGGGTAATGCAGAATTTCTGAGTTTAGCAATGCATCCCTAATGACATCAAAGGCACTCTTACATTTCTCCGTGAAAACTCAAGGTCTATTCTTCCTGAGTAAGGACAGTAAATCATCATTATTCAACAATTGCGCTGGCACAAAAGATCGAAAAAACGAAGCCAAGTGAATAAACGCTTTCAATTGCTTTTTAGTGCGCTGGTATGGGAGCTGTTGTAATGCCTATAACTTTCTCGGATCCGGCATTATGCCTGTTGGCGACATTATATGTCCTACGAATTTTATTTCTTCCCGGCCGAACTTAGATTTCAAGTTCGCCGTAACTCCGGCCTGAATAAACTTGTTTAACACACGCTCTAGTTATTCTAGGTATTCCTCCCAGGTTTTAGTTGATATGGAAGATCACCTGTATAAAGTGTTACTTTGTCCTACAAAAATGAACCCAACACGGCGTCCAGTGCAGCAATAAACACTCCGGCGCTCAAATTGAGCCCGAATGGCAACACTAAACTGGCAGCTACGCCCGGCGAATATGAAAGCTCTGTACTTTCGCGATGTTTCGGACAGCAGCACCTATCAATAGGAAGCTCTCATAGCAGTACTGGTAAGGAATCTTACACCGTGAAACTTTTGTATCTGTTCTTCCTTATTTTCCTGGTGAGTATGTACCGGAATGATGATTTTATTAATATCGCGTGCGTCTAGCACAAGGCGCATACTTCCGTCGGCCTTCGTTACAGCCAGTAGCGGACTACTGTAGAGTGACAATGAAGTTTCTATAATCTGCCAACTGAGCATTTTTTATATTTCCTTCTTTAATACGGCTTCCTTCTTTGACCAAAGCACAGAGTACGTGGTACGGCAAAACGTTTGGTGTTCTTCGACTTGCTTGTCATATACGTAACCTTTAATGACCCGAGGCCTTTCTGAGAACACAGTGACATATTTGTTTAGAACCTGAGTTAGTTCACACTGCTGGATTTGGCAGAAGTAACTTGATTCAGTAACCTTCACAGTAATCTCTTGTTGCATTGCTATTCTTTCTGCTTCCAGTTTCTGTACCAAGCTTGGATAACCCTCCACAGAGTAATTATCTCTAAAGTGTGGAGACTTGGGTCTGACGGCAGCAGTCCTAATCAGTGCCAGTTCAGTGCTTCTACTCTTATTTAACAAGGTGCATATCGCACTAGAAAGGTCAATTCTTGCTTTCCTCTCTCGCAGTAAATCAAGACCTAGAATGCACGGAACCGCTAAATTCTTGACCACTAGGAATGAGCAATCTAGTGCTTCGTTTTCCAGGTCTAATACAGCCTGCACCTTGTTTTTAACTATTTGCACGCGACCACGTATCGCCCCTAATACTCTACGATTCTGAACTGGCAGTGATGGTAACCTTTTCAATTGATTCACACTTTTACGGAACTCTTGGTCTATGGCCGAGGTACTTGCATCCGTGTCAATCGGTACATTCACTATTACTCCATTCATCTTTGCTTGTATCGCAATTTGCACCAACATAACATTTTGCTGGCTACACTTTCTAGGTTCAGCAATTAGTTACTGTCTTAAATCACTACCTTCATTATACCTCCACGCCTGTGTAGGTACATCTTGTGTGCCCCTCCTCCACCCCCACCCCTCCCTCTGCGCCTTCCCGGCCAAATGCGGAAGGCTTACGTCGGCCGGTTTGTGTTTGACACGTTTGAATGACTGGACTGTGTCTCTACAATTCTCACCGTCTCGTGCTGTTGCGATGAGTACTGTTGTGCTACATGTTGAGGCGGCGGTACTCAACAGGCACATTCAAATGGTTCAAATGGCTCTGAGCACTATGGGACTTAACATCTGAGGTCATCAGTCCCCTAGAACTTAGAACTAATTAAACCTAACTAACCTAAGAACGTCACACACATCCATGCCCAAGGCAGGATTCGAACCTGCGACCGTAGCGGTCGCGCGGTTCCAGACTGAAGCGCCTAGAACGGCTCGGCCACTTCGGCCGGCACAGGCACATTCCTAGCGGAGTTACCTTGTTGTGCTTGCCAATTCGCAGGCCCAGAATTTTGCGACTGCTCATTGGCTGTCCTCATACTTTTGTTAGCAAAGGATGAATTGTAGTTTCCTTCACTGTGTCTTTTTCGGTTGAAGTCCTTGTTACTATTTCCATTTTTCGAGGTGATCAGTTCGCGTTGTTGTAACCACTTTGGTTACCCTTGGTGTTTTGCCTGCCGGAATCATTGTCTGTCTGGTAATCTCTTTCTCCGGCATATCCGTCTTTCCTTGGACTGCCCCCTCCATTGTTCCGGTTTTTGTTATTGTTAGTACTGTGGCTTCCGTTACGGAACTCACTCTGCCTTGCATCTTCCTGTATTATTTCGAGCGAGTCGATCGCTGCCTTAAAAAGATAAAATGACTGAGGTCTGTGCCTGGCACGCGCACGATCTTTTCACAGATATGTAGGAGAAGCCGGCTCTTTAGTACGTGTAGCACATCTCATGCTGCCATCGGCTCATCAGAATACCTAGTCTTGTTGAGATACCTCTCAAAATATTTACCAAATTCCCCTGACGTGCCTGGTACGGCTCAGGGTTGTACACCTGCTTATGTAGCCTTTCTTGAATACTGACTGACCAAAACATTGACAAAAATATTTTTTCAAAGTCCGGATGTGTTTCACAAGTATCTGAAACTTCCATGGCCCAGAGAGCAGTGTCTCCGGTTATAAATGAGACGACGAACTGTATCTTTTGCTTCTCTGTTCAAGATACCAGTAATACGTTTTTGAAACTCTTAATAACAATCACAGGATGGGCAGATTTCCTCTCCTCTGCGAATGTTTGGAACTTCCGCTGTTTAATTAGAGACTCCTCGTGCTTAATTTGCCCAACAGTTGGCACTACGCCTGCCTCTACTTCACCAACAATGGCTATGTAAGCGCGAGGGCTGACAGTATCCGTATTCTCCTGGTACGACAGTCCATTCCACCGTGCTTTACCAAGCATGCAGCTCGCATTTGACGGACTGTCTCATCATCATCATCATCATCATCATTTAAGACTGATTATGCCTTTCAGCGTTCAGTCTGGAGCATAGCCCCCCATATACAGTTCCTCCATGATCCCCTATTCAGTGCTAACATTGGTGCCTCTTCTGATGTTAAACCTATTACTTCAAAGTCATTCTTAACCGGATCCAGGTACCTTCTCCTCGGTCTGCCCCGACTCCTCCTACCCTGTACTGCTGGGTAGGAGGAGTCGGGGCAGACCGAGGAGAAGGTACCTGGATTCGGTTAAGAATGACTTTGAAGTAATAGGTTTAACATCAGAAGAGGCACCAATGTTAGACGGACTGTCTTGTTCCCTTTTATTCTCTTTCTCCAGAGCTGCAACACGTTGTGAAATTTCGTTCATCTCTGGAGGAATTTGCGTGCTCAGTTCAAGATTTTCGCCCTGAACATCTATCTTCAGTTTTTGAATTGCTGCCGTTACCTTTCTCTCTACTCTATGCACTATATTTTTGCGACAAATCATCCTCGGTAGTACTGATTGTCTTAACCTTCGCTTCTACCTTTTGCTGAGCGTTTACTTTCGTGTTCAGTTCGCCGATGTTTTTCGGCAGAACTTTAGACTGAATAATCAAGTTGGACATTTGTTTTTTGAGATCATCGAATTCCCTCTTAAAACGAACTATGATGGCTTTGTAAGGCCAGAAATGCATATCCTCCTATTTCCATCTATTGCACTGCAAATTATTTCCTTATTTTGTTACCTGAAGATATAACATTTCTGTGTCTTTGTATATTGCAATTGTTTTACTATTTGTATATATATGCAATTATGTCGATGTATAATTGGTTTGTTTTGTAAATATTATTTGTATTTTTACGCTGGGTCTTGCCTAGGGAAAACTGCTATCGCACGATTACATCTATAGGTCGTGTGAAGAATCAAAGTGTGTAGGATCTTTGGTAGTGTTAACTCTGTCTCGTGGAGCGCGGGCAGAGCAGAGGGAGAGTCTGGCTGGGGTGGTGCAGTGGAGCAGGTGTGTTGTGTGAAGCTCCCGCGAGTTGCCGCGCTTTCGGGGTTTGGCAGAATGTAACTGCGCTCGACTTGCGATGATAGTTTCTGACATGGTGTCGCGGACGGGAAGCATTAGCTGGCGCACATCAAGAGCCCGTTTCGTCTGGTGACCGTGTCGAGAAGAAGGCGCGCCAACATCCAGCTTCAGCAACAGCGACGGCCGACAATGAGTGACTGTCGCCACCTCCTCGATCGACGGCTTCAAACCTTCAATCAGCCAACAAGGAAGACTGGAAGCACGTAAAGTTTTAGAACTGTATGGCAGACCTGAGCTTTTCAAACTTTTAAAATTGTTGCATCACAAAATTGCAGCAACTTAGCATGAACGTTTGTTGCTCATTGTCCCAATTGCATTAATAAGCAGGGTCCCTTCCTCTTCCGGAATGAACCCGAGTGTCGTTGAAATTCAAACACCAGCATCATTCGATTTCACTGCTTTAATTGCAAAGTTCAGTTAAGGTATTCATAGCTGGCTACAATATTCAGATTACACAAACACAAATTAAGAGTGCGAGTTTTGTTACCGTATTTTAGCTTACCTGTGACTGCAGCTCAGTTTGGTACATACTACATTTTACTACTGTTAGTTGTTCAGAATCATTTAATTCAAGTTCAAAGTTAAATCCCTTATTTCTAAATTGCATAGATTCAAGTAGCTTTTGAAATGATTGTTGAGGTAGTCCAAGACTAACAATATTTTACTGAATTTCGATGTGCTTCAGAAAGTAAGCTGACTATTAACTTCAGTCACTAAATTAACTTTCGATTTTCCTGTTTTATTAATTCTTTTGCTAAATTAAGTCAGAGTGTAGCGAAATTTATTACTTCTGACAAACTTTCAGTTTTCACACTGCACGTGTCAACCTTCAGTTGCCACACTACTAGTGCTAATTATATGTGTAATAACCTTTCTTTTTCAGTTACTATAGTAATTGTCCTTAGGTCTGGCGACCGTAATTTCCCCCAAATCTCAAATATCTAATTACCGCTAGTTAATTGTTAACGTAATGGCCGCACATTTACTTTCTTTATTAACTTTACCCCTTTTCAAAATTAATTTCCACCTGTTTCATTGCCGGCCGGAGTGGCCGTGCGTTTCTAGGCGCTACAGTCTGGAACCGCGTGACCGCTACGGTCGCAGGTTCGAATCCTGCCTCGGGCATGGCTGTGTGTGATGTCCTTAGGTTATTTAGGTTTAAGTAGTTCTAAGTTCTAGGGGACTGCTGACCACAGCAGTTAAGTCCCATAGTGCTCAGAGCCATTTGAACCATTTTGAACCCGTTTCATTAGCATTTTTCCTTTCATTTAGATGTAACCCTTTCCTCCCTCTTTACCGGCAAATTAACTTCGGTGACGATTGGTTTTCCCAAACTTCCATTAGGTACACGCAGTTTAATTTTTCACTGTCATTAAGGTCGATAAGTGAGGGGGAGGTTACAGCTTGATCTCTATTATCTAAACCTTTATTGAATCTTTCGACAAGTTTGTCATCTCTGTCCTTTTCTTTCTGTCCCCTTTCAAGTTTCTTTTGTCTATCTCTCCCCCCCCCTCACCCCTGTCGCGTTCCTTCTGCCTCTCTTTGTCCTCCCTCTCACGTTCCTTCTGTCTCTCTTTCTCCTCCCTCTCTCGTTCCTTCTGTCTTTCTTTCTCCTCAGTCTCACGTTCCTTTGCTTTTTCCCTCACGTCCAGCTGCGCTAACAATAACGTCAAGAAGTCATTGGTCCGCCACGGCAGTGACATTGCATCAGCTGATACCGTGGTCGTTTCGACTTTGTTTAAAGCGCCAGCTGATTCAGCGGCTGTCTGCTGCTTCAGCGCTTCCGCGTTAAATACGGGCATAACATTTTACATTGACATGACGTCGGTTTCCAAGTTTTCGATCCATGAGTCACTTTCCGTTGTTAATTCGATTAAATTCCCTTCTTACATATCCTCCGTTATCTCGAATTCGGTCGATGCTTCACCTTCAGCTTTGTCTTCCTTACGTGGTCTACCCATGTTGCATACGTTACAAATTCCCACCAAAAATGCACAATGACATAAAGCAAATATACACATATACACAAACACACACATATATACACCACATATATAAAACACTACTGCCTAATCACTGACTGTATTAAATTAATCTTAACACTTTCACTTGAAGCAAATGAAACAAGCCTTAGCAGTGAGACGCGGTAGGTACAATTCTGATCTAAGTCGCTTAAAAGGTTAATTTAAACTTTCTGCAAACTTTATCTGCACTATAAAACTAAGGCAGTATAAGCACACTTTGTACTACTTCACTTAGAAGATTGTTTTTAACTATTTAAAAACTCTATCTTTACTTCAACACTGAGACATCCTAAGTACACTTCTATATTTAGTTACTTAAACTATTTACTTTAACCACCAGAAACTTTACTGCGGCGTATAAAATCTCAGAATTCATACAGAATCATCAGAGGCGCTATATTTCATTTACATAACTTAAGCTTCACTCATGGCCCCCAGATACCTAATTGGCTGACTTTCTGAAATTTGGGAGACCAAGCAATACTATCCTTAACTCGATTAATTTTTCGTTGCTTCAAGCTTCAAGCTTCGCTCCAGTTCTAGGTGTTGACACAAGATTAAATTCCAGTAATGGTATACTTCAATTTCTCCTTTTGTCTCGTCTGTTTATGTACAGACTAAGCCGTGTAGACTGTACATGAAAAAGAACACATCGTGTGTTACAAACATTTACAAACAGTTAAATACATTCAATAATTCAAGCCCCATAATTAGGGAGCCATTTTATTATTTGGTATTATTTTATTATTTATGATTCAGTGTGAAATGTCTAAGTGTATGCCACGTAACTACGTACGCAAGAATATTACAGATAGAATTTTTATATTAGGGATTTATCACAGATGAAAAGCATGAGAAATTAATTATCGTGGAGTCGCGTTGTGAATGTTGTATGCAGCTGTTAATAATTTCTTTGCTTAGTGTTCCTTCTCTTTAGTGCTTCAAGAGCTATTAATAAAACATCTGGCGAGAAACGACCCTGGTTGAATTTCTTAATATTTTTAAACAATTAATTTGCTGTATTTGAAATTTATTTGCAGAGTACATTTTTGTCGTACATACAGCCGTATCTCGTGCAGGAAGCTGTAAAGTAAATGTTTTATGAGTTGTAGCGCTTAATGGCTGCCAACAATGCTGCCGACCTCGCAGCTCTTAACTCTGCTCAGCTTCCTGAAAACTTATAAATATATTTTGCTTGTGGGAGGATGGGTAGACTAAATACTCAAATTAAAACAATTTTACACTAGATAACGTGTATTAGCATAAAGTTATTACAATTATCTTCATTTACGTAGGCAATGGCCGACCTTGGACCAGAGTACAAGAGAGCGAGAGACACACAGTTATTATCTGTGAATTACATGGTGCTGTGAAGCTTTAAATAATGTCCTTTGCTTCAAAGAACATACATTTTATATACAGATTCGCTGCCGCATTTTCTCGACAACGTAATTGCAGAACGTCTTCTTACATTTTTATTATAAAAAATGTCGTGTGACCAGGGCCTACCGTCGGGTAGACCGTTCGCCGGGTGGAAGACTTTCGATTTGACGCCACTTCGGCGACTTGCGCGTGGATGTGGATGAAATTATGATGATTAAATGGCTCTGAGCACTATGGGACTCAACATCTTAGGTCATAAGTCCCCTAGAACTTAGAACTACTTAAACCTAAGGACATCACACACACCCATGCCCGAGGCAGGATTCAAACCTGCGACCGTAGCAGTCCCGCGGTTCCGGACTGCAGCGCCAGAACCGCTAGACCACCGCGGCCGGCGATGATGATTAGGATAACACAGCACCCAGCCCTTGAGTGGAGAAAATCTCCGACCCAGCCAGGAAGCGAACCTGGGCCTTAGGATTGACATTCTGTCGCGCTGACCAATCAGCTACCGGGGGGAAGTGCGGACATAATAATTATTATTAGTACTCATTAATCTTTATTTAAACCAAGAGTTGTTTATTAATTGACATTTCCTGGAGAACACGGTACACGATATATACCGAATCGCGAACAAAGAACGCCGACACGTCTCCCTAAAGATGTGACCTTTAGTGGTACGAAACCGATAGGGATCCAGTAATAAAGGACTAAGTACATCTGTAGCCGTTTATTAGTACCAAAGTTGACGTTTCAACGAGTCGAGTCGCAGGGACCACCTGACAGCCAGTCGTATTTCTTTTCAGGACTCCATGTGCCCACTGTGTAAACAGTTTCACTGATACATGCAGAACCTTGGCAACCGTGTTTGCTTGCGCACTGACAATACCCAACCCCCTTCAGTGCTATTTCGTTCGGCCTGTCACAAAATTATTGGACACAATTACCGTACTGTTGCTATATGAACACTGTCTTTAGGTATGATACCATTTTTTGACTTTAATGGCACAAAATGTGGCCATAGTATTCCTTCTACAGAAACTGGCAATAAGAGAATCGCTGGGAATGATGATCAGGTTAATTGTGGATGCATTTTTATCTACAAATCCATCTTGTACATTAAGATAAACCTGTCAAATGCGAGTAGGACTCACGTGGTGAGGGTTCGGCATAAACTTAATTATGAATGTAGATAACGATAATAACTTCCTGTTGGTCAGTGGGCTGATGCAAGTTTCTCTATTGGACACCACTTTAGGTACTTGCGTGTCCCTGACCTATGTCCCCAACCTAAGCCAGTTACCAAATCGGGAAAGGGGACTTACAGTTAAACATGGAATCCAAACCGCGTGTTGTCTCTGTCCACTCCTTACATCGTTGAAAGGTGAAAGCGGTGTTAAATTGGAGACTGAAAATTCCATAGTGCGAGTGAAATTCTATCCCTCACCTTTTTATTTTCCAGCCACGCGTCGTCTCTACACCGCCGTACCCGACTTGTGTGAAGATAGTTCATCGACAGATTTTGCTGGCTGAGTTTACAAGTATCAAAATATATGTCATACATGGCCGCATGTTTTGATTGCCTTGAATTAGAACCGTCAACAGACCGTGGACCTTAGCATTTGACACAAACTTGGTACCTCTGCCCGTTCTTAGGGAAAAGGGGTCCTAAGCGTCGGACGGAAGACAGACAGCAAACTGGCAACAAAGAGATCTTGTAAGGGTCAAGTTTCTACCGGCATTACCGTGAAAATATGAAATAAGAGTTATGCTTCAAATAACTAAACGTGGAACTCCACTGAAATAAGCGGATTCGACACGGGAGACAGTTATGACCTAGCGCCTTGCAAGGAGGGTCCTGGAGATGGCGTATCACGTCTGCCTTAGGTATGGTATTGTTACGAGCATCCATGGAAAATGATTGAATGTCGGCGAAACCACGGGTAGGCCAAAATGTACTGGACGTGTGCAGAACGTAGTGACAGTTGGCTTTCCTGCTCCGTAAAGCGGGATAGCTGTTGATCTGTGACACATCTTTCGACAGAGTACCATGATGGTACAAACGCAAGCATTTTGACCCAGACCATTCAACGCACGTAGTTGAACATGGACCTGTACAGCAGACGATTCCTACATGGTCCCACACTGAGCGAACGACATAGCAAGTTACGATTGCGCCGTCCTGGGGATCATCGACATTCGACGGTGGATCAGTGGAAACGTGTCACCTGCTCTGACGAATCATCTCTACAAGAAATAACTGCGTTCAGGAGTTGGGGGAAGAGGAGGTCAAACCCATCCACAAGAAGAATAGCGGAAATTACCCCGCACTCCTCACACGTTACATCCTAAAAGTCACGGACGAAGGCAATCAGTGGCACTGACTCAGTTCAACGCAAATTTCTATTAACTAAGGTAACATAACAACTCTTTCTTTTCGGTCATCAGTCTTCTGACTGGTTTGAGCGGCCCGCCACGAATTCCTCTCCCGTGCCAACCTCTTCATCTCACAGTAGCATTTGCAACCTACATTATTTGCTGGATGTATTCCAACTGTGCATTCCTCTACAATTTTTGTCCTCTACAGCTCCCTCTAATACCATGGAAGTCATTCCCTCATGTCTTAACAGGTGTCCTATCACCCTGTCCCTTCTCCTTATCAGTGTTTTCCACATATTCCTTTCCTCTCCGATTCTGAACAGAACCTCCCCATTCCTTACCTTATCAGTCCACCAAACTTAAAACATTCCTCAGTAGTACCACATCTCAAATGCTTCGATGCTGTACTCCAGACGTACATTCTCAGAAATTTCTTCCTCAAATTAAGGCCGATATTTGATACTAGTAGACTTCTCTTGGCCAGGAATACCCTTTTCGCCGTTGCCAGTCTGCTTTTGATGTCCTCCTTGCTCCGTCCGACATTTGTTATTTTACTGCCCAGGTGGCAGAATTCCTTAACTTCATCTACTTCGTGACCATTCATCCTGATGTTACGTTTTGTCGCTCTTCTCATTTCTGCTACTTCTCATTACCTCCGTCTTTCTTCGATTTACTCTCAGTCCATACTCTGAACTCATTAGACGGTTCATTCCATTCAGCACATGTAATAGTGCGTTTACTTTCACTCAGGATGTCAATGTCATCAGCGAATCGTATCATTGATATCATTTCACTTTGAATTTTAATTTCACTTCTGAATGTTTATTTTATTTCCTTCATTGCTTCCTCGATGTACAGATTGAACAGTAGGTGTAAATAGGCTGCATCCCTGTCTTTCACCCTTTTTAATATGAGCACTTCGTTCTTGGTCGTCCACTCTTATTATTCCCTCTTGGCTGTAGTACGTATTGTACATGATCCGTCTCTCCCTATAGCTTACCCCAACTTTTCTCAGAATTTCGAACATCTTGCACCATTTTACACTGTCGAACGCTTTTTCCAGGTCGACAAATCCTATGAACGTGTCTTGATTTTTGTTTAGTCCTGCTTTCATTATCAACCGCAACGTCAGAATTGTCTCTCTCGTGCCTTTACCTTTCCTAAAGCCAAACTAATCGTCATCTAGCGCATCCACAACTTTCTTTTCCACTCTTCTGTTTATTATTCTTGTAAACAACTTGGATGCACGAGATGTTAAGCTGATTGTGCGGTAAGTCTCGCATTTCTCAGCTCCTGCCGTCTTCGGAATTGTGTGGATGATGCTTTTTCGAAACTCAGATGGTATGTCGCCAGACTCATACATTCTACATACCAATCTGAATAGTCGTTTCGGTGCCACCTCCCCAAACGATTTTAGAAATACTGACGGAATGTTATCTATCCTTTCTGCCTTATTTGATCTTAAGTCCTCCAAAGCTCTTTTAAATTCTGATTCTAGTACTGGATCCCTATCTCTTCTAAATCAACTCCTGTTTCTTCTTCTATCACATCAGACATATATTCCCCCACATACATGTTTTCAATGTATTCTTTCGTCCTATCCGATCTCTCCTCTGCATTTAACAATGGAATTCCCGTTGCTCTCTTAATGTCATCACCCTTGCTTTAATGTCACCGAAGGCTGGTTTGACTTTCCTGTATGCTGAGTCTGTCCTTCCGACAGTCATTTCATTATCGATGTCTTCACATTTTTCCTGTAGCCATTTCGTATTAGCTTCCCTGCACTTCCTACTTATTTTATTCCTCAGCGACTTGTATTTCTGTTTTCCTGAGTTCCCCGAACATGTTTGTATTTTATCCTTTCATCGATCAACTGAAGTATTTCTTCTGTTACCCATGGTTTCTTTGCAGTTACCTTCTTTGTACCTACGTTTTCCTTCACAATTTCTGTGATGGCCGTTTTTAGAGATGTCGATTCCTCTTTAACTGTACTGCCTACTGAGCTATTCCTTATTGCTGTGTCTATAGCCTTAGAGAATTTCAAGTGTCTCTCGTCATTCCTTAATACTTCCGTATCCCACTTTTTTGCGTATTGATTCTTCCTGAGTAATTTCTTAAACTTCAGCCTACTCTTCATCACTACTATATTGTGATCTCAGTCTATGTCTGCTCCTGGGTAAGTCTTACAATCCAGTACCTGCTTTCGGAATATCTGTCTGACCATGATGTAATCTAACTGAAATCTTTCCGTATCACCCGGCCTTTTCCAAATATACCTCCTCCTCTTGTGATTCTTTAACAGAGTATTTATTATTACTAGCTGAAACTTGTTACAGAACTCAATTAGTCTTTCTCCTCTCTCATTCCTTATCCAAAGCCCATATTCTCCTGTAACCTTTTCTTTCACTCCTTCCCCTAAAACTGCATTCCAGTCTCCCATGACTATTAGAATTTCGTATCCCTGTACATACTGTATTACCCTTTCAATATCCCCATACACGTTCTCTATCTCTTCATCTTCAGCTTGCGACGTCGGAATGTATACCTGAAATATCGTTGTCGGTGTTGATTTGCTGTCGATTCTAATATAGACAGCCCTATCACTGACCTGTACACAGTTAGACACTATCTACCCTACCTTGCTAACCATAACGAATCCTACTCCCATTATACCTTTTTCTGCTGCTGTTGATATTACCCTATACTTATTGACCACTTCACTTCACTGACCCCTACTATATCTAAATTGAGCCTTTGCATTTCCCTTTTCAGAATTTCTTGTTTCCCTACCACGATCAAGCTTCTGACATTCCACGCCCCGACTCGTAGAACTTTATCCTTTCGTTGATTATTCATTTTCTCATGTTAACCTCCCACTTGGCAGGCCCCTCCCTGATATCGGAATGGGCGACTATTCCGGAATCTTTTGCCAATGGAGATATCAATATGACACTTCTTCAAATATAAGCCACATATCCAGTGGATATTAGAATTGTGCGTGGATTGTGAATATCTTGATGGAAAGGACACAGCTTGATGGAGAGTTCATATACAGAGGGACCCTTACAATTTATATTTTACATTAAATATTAATAACAGCCTTAGACGTTTTACCCAAGACGCAGTTATCCAGAATGTACTGTGTGGAAAAAGTTGCACAAATATTCCTTCAGATCTTGATAAAATTTCAAAGTTTTGGAATCACTGACTATTTGCTTCAAATGTTCAGAGAAGTGAAACTGAACACCTCAAAAAACGCAAAACTCTTGTATCCAATGTCTGCATTGTCATAACCCAAGTCAATCAACTTGAACAGATTCGTGGATATAATAATTTATAGAAATATCAAATGGTGGAGGATTACTGGAAAATGGCAGTAAGTGCAAGGAAAATAGCTTACAAAACACTCATGCGACCCATACTAGAAGACCAAAGAGGACGTGGGGTCAGATCTAAAGGCCAACAACATGCTGGGAGCCGCATGACATTTGTTTGTATACAGGTGGTATATATTTTGAGAAGCAAATGCTGGAAAGAATGGACTGGCAGATGCATGAAGATAGCCGTCGACTATCCATCCAGATTCTATTTTAAAAGTCCCAGAATAAGAATCAAATGAGGAATCTATCAATTAACGACCCCTGTGTTCGCATAGCTTCTGTACGGATCGCGAAGACATACAATAATGACAGCACCCCCAGGTGCATTTAAGCAGCCATTAGCATCACGCCTTATACGCTACTGAAACGCAAAGAGTCGCAGCTACGTGTTTGAGTGGGTGGTACCCTCTGACATACACTTCACAGTGGTTTTAAGATTATGGACCTAGATATAAATGTAACTTGAAGCGCTCACGGAGCGTGTACTTTATGTGGTTGAACCCTCTAGCGAATGATTCAGAAAGCTTCTAAGACATTGACAGTGGAGCAGCAGAAGAAGGAGACAAACCCGGTTATTTTGCAAGTAGTTCTACGGTCTCCTGTTCATGTATACTATTGGAAACTAATGAATAAATTGTGGAACTCGTGTAGTGAAAATATGTAAAATAAATAGAAAGTAGTGAAGATGCTCTGCAGAAGTATTGTAGACCCTATAAAAACTCAGGGGTGCGACTACTGGAGGATAGAAAAAATTAAAAACAAATTGAGACTTGTAGCAATAGACTGTCTCAGAAGATTGTGTGGAATATCTCGATGAGGTCACTTAAGAATTGCAATAACCAGCGAAATGATTCAGGCTCATGAAGGCTTGACAGATAGAACAGAAAAGGTCAGCTCGCCTGATACGGACGTATAACGCGAATGACAGATGACAGATGGCCAAGTAAGACCTTCATGTACCATCTTCGGGGAAGAAGGAGGAGAGGAAGACCGAAGGTTCCCTGGTGATATGGGATGAAGGAGGCTTTGGAAAATAGAGTAATAAAAGGAGACGAGAAAGCATGGGAAGACAGATTTCGATGAGAACAGATATGCGGCGACAGATGTAGAAACCCCCCCCCCCTCCCCGGAAGAAGAAGATGCGCTAAATCGTTTTGCGAATATACGATGAGAGGAACTTTATTTTCTGTCGATACGCTTTTGTAATTCGTAAATTATTCAGTAACGCTTCATATCTTACACTATTCATAATAACTTTCAAACAATGAATATAATTTTCCCTGTGATGAAATATAATGTGGGTAAAAGGATAATGTTTGGTAAGACGACTTCCAGCGCCGTCTGCAATGTGCACCAATTTTTATTTGGTCGGCGGCGGAAGTGCATTGTGTTTGGAGACAGCAGAAGTATGTGAAAATCACCGAGACCTCTTTTGCAAGAAAAGGTAGAACGCGAACGTTTGGCCCGAAGTCCGTCAGACCGCTACCACTTTGTAGTAGCGCTACTCAGTCGCTGGTGGAGTGCAGGCTAATCCTCGTGTTATATTTTTCTATTGATACAAACTTCTAAATCAAATGTTACAGTAGGCTAATTAGTAACCGCTGTATCAAATGGACACAGGAAATTCCACATAAAAACAATTTGTTTCTAACGAAAACCAAACCGACGTTCTCCGTTAAAGTAACCGATGAGCAGAATGTGTGCGGGATAACTTCATTAAAACATTACAAAAACAAAATCTTCCAAAATATTAGTGGAAATTCTCACGACGACTCCTCGAACATACACCCAGCGTACATGAGAAACTGCAGAGTAGACTAAGGTTGATCTCTATGGACTCTATGGCTCGTCTGCAACATAATACCTTTATCTTTCTACATTTATTGTCAGTCGTAGAACAAATATGGCAATCGTATCGATTCCTTACTTACTTAATTGCTTTGGCCCCTATGGGAGCATAGGGCATCCAGGAGAACTCGCCATCCGTCTCTGTCTTTGGCCATTTGCCTCAGTTCTGCCCAGGTCATGCCAACTCTTTTTGCTTCCCCTTCCACTGTCCTCTTCCATGTGCCCCTTGGTCTTCCTCTCTTCCTTGTTCCCTGGGGATTCCATTCCAATGCTTTTTTTCTCGATGTCTCCATCTGGTTTTCTTAAGGTGTGCCCCAGCCATCCCCACTTTCTCTCTCGTATCTGGTCTTCTATAGGTATCTGGTTTGTTATTCGCCAGAGCTCCTCATTACGTATTTTTTCTGGCCACCAGATATTCATGATGCGTCGAAGACATCTATTTATGAAGCTTTGTAACTGGGATGATATCTTTTCATCCATTTTCCAGCTTTCACTGGCGTAAAGAAGGACAGCCTTCACATTTGTATTAAAAATACGGATTTTTGTTTTATACGTGATATATCTATTTTTCCGTGTTGGATATACACTCCTGGAAATTGAAATAAGAACACCGTGAATTCATTGTCCCAGGAAGGGGAAACTTTATTAACACATTCCTGGGGTCAGATACATCACATGATCACACTGACAGAACCACAGGCACATAGACACAGAAGAAACAGAGCATGCACAATGTCGGCACTAGTACAGTGTATACCCACCTTTCGCAGCAATGCAGGCTGCTATTCTCCCATGGAGACGATCGTAGAGATGCTGGATGTAGTCCTGTGGAACGGCTTGCCATGCCATTTCCACCTGGCGCCTCAGTTGGACCAGCGTTCGTGCTGGGTGTGCAGACCGCGTGAGACGACGCTTCATCCAGTCCCAAACATGCTCAATGGGGGACAGATCCGGAGATCTTGCTGGCCAGGGTAGTTGACTTACACCTTCTAGAGCACGTTGGGTGGCACGGGATACATACGGACGTGCATTGCCCTGTTGGAACAGCAAGTTCCCTTGCCGGTCTAGAAATGGTAGAACGATGGGTTCGATGACGGTTTGGATGTACCGTGCACTATTCAGTGTCCCCTCGACGATCACCAGTGGTGTACGGCCAGTGTAGGAGATCGCTCCCCACACCATGATGCCGGGTGTAGGCCCTGTGTGCCTCGGTCGTATGCAGTCCTGATTGTGGCGCTCACCTGCACGGCGCCAAACACGCATACGACCATCATTGCCACCAAGGCAGAAGCGACTCTCATCGCTGAAGACGACACGTCTCCATTCGTCCCTCCATTCACGCCTGTCGCGACACCACTGGAGGCGGGCTGCACGATGTTGGGGCGTGAGCGGAAGACGGCCTAACGGTGTGCGGGACCGTAGCCCAGCTTCATGGAGACGGTTGCGAATGGTCCTCGCCGATACCCCAGGTGCAACAGTGTCCCTAATTTGCTGGGAAGTGGCGGTGCGGTCCCCTACGGCACTGCGTAGGATCCTACGGTCTTGGCGTGCATCCGTGCGTCGCTGCGGTCCGGTCCCAGGTCGACGGGCACGTGCACCTTCCGCCGACCACTGGCGACAACATCGATGTACTGTGGAGACCTCACGCCCCACGTGTTGAGCAATTCGGCGGTACGTCCATCCGGCCTCCCGCATGCCCACTATACGCCCTCGCTCAAAGTCCGTCAACTGCACATACGGTTCACGTCCACGCTGTCGCGGCATGCTACCAGTGTTAAAGACTGCGATGGAGCTCCGTATGCCACGGCAAACTGGCTGACACTGACGGCGGCGGTGCACAAATGCTGCGCAGCTAGCGCCATTCGACGGCCAACACCGCGGTTCCTGGTGTGTCCGCTGTGCCGTGCGTGTGATCATTGCTTGTACAGCCCTCTCGCAGTGTCCGGAGCAAGTATGGTGGGTCTGACACACCGGTGTCAATGTGTTCTTTTTTCCATTCCAGGAGTGTAATTGTATGAAGGAAGCATTTGCCTTTTTAATGCGGTTTTTCACATCATCTCCAGCCACTATACTACCCAGATACAGGAATTAGTTGACAGTCTCCACTCGCTGCTCACCTATTAACAATGGCACCTCCATGTTCCCTGAATTTACCCTCATTTCCTTTGTTTTGCCTATATTTATCCTGAGGCCAGCAGTCTCTGCTTTTTCTTTCAGCAAGTTTAATTTAGCTTGCATATCAGTCAGCCTTGGAGCTAGTAAAACCATGTCGTCTGCAGAATAAAAATCCTCCAGACGTTCGTGGATCCCCCACTGGATTCCTCGTCTCCTGCCTACTGTGAGTCTTCTCATAACAGATTCTAGAACGAGTAGAAAAAGTGTTGGTAACAAAATGCAACCCTGACGGACTCCAGTTGTTACTTTTATGGGCTCTGTCATATTTCCCTTGTGCAGTACGTAGCATTTGTAGCCATCATATAGGTCTTTTATGATGTTTAAGATCTTCTGTGGTATGCCATACTTCCGCAATACCTGCCAGAGCACTTTATGTTTCACGGAATCGAAGGCCTTTTGAAAATCAATGAATGCCAGGTACATGGTTGCTTGGTATTCTTTGCTTTGCTCTAAAATGATCCTAAGAGTGTTAATAAGATCAACACAACTGCGTTGTGCCCTGAAACCGGCCTGTTCTTTACGCAGTCGCTTTTCAAGGGATTCTTTAATTCTGTTTAAAATAACTCTGGTGAGAACCTTACTGGGTACTGACAACAATGTAATACCACGCCAGTTGTTACAGTCTGACAAATTTCCCTTTTTTGGGAGCTTTACCACCAAGCCATTTTTCCACTGCTTTAGAGCTTTCTCTTCAAGCCAAATATGCTTCTCCAAAGGATGGAGCGTTTTAACAGTACTTTCAATATCAACTTTTAAGAGCTCCGGTGCTATGTTGTCTAGGCCTGGAGCCTTGTATTTTTTAGTGTTTTCAAGGCAATCCTAATTTCGTCCATTGTGTGGCACTGCAAATTTATATCTTGATCGTCTTCGACTTCCGCTGGAACATTTCTTACTTGTTCCTCTTGGTTGTCTTCACAATTTAACAGTTCCTTGAAGTGCTCCTCCCATAGCTGTAGCTGTGCCTGTTGAGTTGTAAGCATCACCCCATCCTTGTTCTTAACTGATCCTTCATGTCTGAAGTTCTTCATTGACAACCGTTAGGTAATATTGTAGAGCTCTCTCATATTTCCTTGTCTTGCTGCCTCTTCTGCTAATTTTGCTTGCTCATCTATCCATTTCCTTTTATCTCGACGTAGCAATGTTTTCACTTTTTTGTTCGACTCCATGTATTCTTTATGCGCTTCGCTCTTCTGCGCTCTTGTCTTACAAAAAATTAACTTAAGTTTTAGTTCTTTCCTGTGGCTGATTTCATTCCACGTAGCATCGGAGATCCATTCCTTCCTTTGATGTGCCTTAATTCCTAAGATTTTTTCTCCCACCTCTAAATAACTGTCTTTGATTTTTTGCCAGCATGTTTCAATTCCCTCTTCCATAAAGTTTTCTTCAGAGAGCACCTGGAATCTGTTTTGTAGTTCAAGGGCAAATGTTTCTTTGATCTGTTGGTCTTTTAATCTTGCCACATCTATTTTCTTGCACCTGTGATTGAGCTTGGTTCTATTTGCCACTATCTTCAGTCTGAATTCCGCCAAAACTAGGTGGTGGCCACTTCTAACGTCTGCCCCTCTTCTATTTCTGACATCTAACAGAGAGTGTCGGAGCTTGCGGCTGATGACTATGTGGTCTATTTGATTTTCGGTAATGTGGTCTGGAGAAACACACGTTATCTTATGACAGTTACGATGTGGAAACAATGTGCCTCCAATGACTAGGTCACGTTCAGCGCATGTATCTATCAACATTTCACCATTTACATTCCTGATCCCCATTCCATGCACGCCCATGATATGTTGAAGCCCTTCATTTTCTGAACCAACTTTTGTGTTCAAGTCACCCATTAAAATTTTTATGTCCATAGAATTTGTTTGTCTAAGGACTCCGTTAAGCTCAGTATAAAATGCATATTTAAATTCTCCTTTAGCTATTTCAGTAGGTGCTTAGCATTGAATTACAGTGACATATCGCACATTTGTTTTAAAACGTGCGGTTAATATCCGTTCTGAGACTGGTTTCCACTCCAGTAAGCTCTTCTTGCTGCTTTTAGATAGTAAGAGCCCTACACCATTCCTATGCAATGCGTCCTCACCTGTCTGACCCACATACAGCAACACTCCACCATTTTGTGTTTGGAATTCCCCAGATTCTGACCGCCTTACTTCACTTAGTCCCAATATATCTATTCGATAGTTCTCCATCTCTTTTTCATCCTGCCTTAGTCTCCCTGCCTCTCTCAACGTCCTTACATTCCAAAAACCGATACGGGTTTTCCTTTTCAGCCCAAAGGTCATATCCTTAAGATCCATCCGGCTGCTTCTCCTTTTAGTTTCTGTGATATGTGTTTTTTGGTGGTGCGGGTTATCAGCCCGCAGCCCCCGAGTGTCCTGGTGGGCTGCCACCTCCTGGCCTGGACACCTGCCAAGGTTTTATTTCAGGGCCTTACCCCTTAGATAGCTCGTCTTCACCACGACTACAGAACGCTATCCATCCCTTCGCAGTAAGGCCTATGTGCATCAACGTTGCCCTGGTTTCCAAGGATCTTCCGCTGTCCATATTAGGGGACTGTGTCTGCTGCCACACAATCACAAGGAGGAAAAGGAAAGGAAGGGAGTGTATAGGATGGGACAGAACAGAATAGGATAGGACAGGACAGGACAGGACACTAGACGAGACGTTGTGAGAAACCCCCCAGGAAGAAGAAGATGGGGTACATCGTTTTGCGAATATAAGATGACAGGAATTTTATTTTTTGTCGAAACGCTTTTGTAATTCGTAAATTATTCAGTAACGCTTCATATCTTACACTATTCATAATGTCTTTCAAACAATGAATGTAATTTTCCCTGTGATGATATATAATGCGGGTAAAAGGATAATTTTTGGTAAGACGACTTCTAGCGCCGTCTGCAACGTGCACCAATTTTTATTTGGTCGGCGGCGGAAGTGCATTGTGTTTGGAGGCAGCAGAAGTATGTGAAAATCACCGAGACCTCTTTTGCAAGTAAAGGTAGAATACGAACGTTTGGCCTGAAGTCCGTCTGACCGCCACCAGTTTGTAGTAGCGCTACTCAGTCGCTGGTGGAGTGCAGGCTAATCCTCGTGTTATATTTTCCTGTTGATACAAACTTCTAAATCAAATGTTACAGTAGCTAATTAGTAACCGCTGTATCAAATGGACACAGGAAATTCCACATAAAAACAATTTGTTTCTAACGAAAACCAAACCGACGTTCTCCGTTAAAGCAACCGATGAGCAGAATGTGTGCGGGATAACTTCATTAAAACATTACAAAAACAAAATCTGCCAAAATATTATTGGAAATTCGCACGATGACTCCTCGAACATACACCCAGCGTACATGAGAAACTGCAGAGTTGACTAAGGTTGATCTCTTTGGACTCTATGGACTCTATGGCTCGTCCGCAACATAATACCTTTATCTTTCTACATTTATTGTCACTCGTAGAACAAATATGGCATTCGTATCGATTAGTGATAAGTAACTCATTTGTAAGTTATAGTATTCGTTCTACGAAATACCAGTTTTTCCAAAGAAAAAAGTGCTAATTTTTGGTTAACGTTCTTGGTCCACTAAAAGAACCAAATTGCTTTAGAGGTAGAAATGAATGTAGAAAATCAGAGGGTGGAAAAATGGGTCATAACAAGCATACTTCACATAGCAACCCATGTCCACATCCCTTAGAGTACAGCGCTAGGCGTAGAAACTCGCCGCGCGCTGCCAAGAGGGTAGGCATATTACATGACATCCAAGCCGTGAAGGTTGCTGGATTACAGGGGAACGCTATCAACGTAATAAAGAGTCAGGTTGAAGTTTCATTATCTTTATTGTCTAAGGCTGTAGTCGATATACTTCCGGATATTGCAGGCAGGAAAACACTACGTGTTTTTCACCTCTTAATAGCACGTGGACGCTTTGCTTTTGGATGTGCAAATGCCAGTTTGGTAGGTGTTGCATAAAGGGCAGCACCTGTGCACACTATGGAGTCTGGTCCGCCCTGCGTCAGTTTGTCATCAAACGGGTACACTCTTGTGTTTGTTACTATGTGCAGCGAACAGGAAACGGACGACGGACGGAAATACTCACGCTGCCCAACATTTGCACTTTCGGTGGTTCCCGATCCGTCCAAAGCAAGATCCATGCACAGTTACTGGCATCCACACGTCTCTACGAGAGAAAGGTTCACTTGAAATACGTTTTCCACTGGAGCGTTCTCGTGCATTTGAGACCTACTGTGAAGCCCGATGTATCGATTTTGTGTTTCAAGTGCGAAGGGCTTGAAGAGAAGGCGTTAACACTGCTGGAAAACACACTCGCGGCATGTTGCACGGGAAATGAGTGTAAGCCATTCCACAATTTGGCATGTGTGGCATGAAGCTGATTTGCACCACTACCGCCTTAAGAAGATTCACGCACTTAACACTGACGATTTTCCACGTCGAATTAAATTCTGCCAGTGGTTTTTGCTGTGGTGTGCCATTCAGCCTGACTTTCCAAGGATGAGGCATCCTTTACAGAGAGGGTGTGTTCAACAACCACAATCAAAACTTGTGAGCACAGGAAAATCCGCATGCCGTCTTTATTCGTGGTCACCAAGATCGCTTCGCTGTCAACATTTGGGAGGGCTTGGTAGACGATAATCTGATCGGTCCATACACTATCCCCTGGTAAGTGAACGTAAACAGATACTTAATCTTTCTACGCGAAACTCTGCCAGAGTTATTGGAACATGTTCCACTCAACGTGTGACACCGAAAGTGGTACCGACAAGATGGTGCACCTGCGCAGTTCCCACATACAACGCGTATGCACTTGGATGAAACCTTTGGTGATAACTGGATAGGGTGCGGTGATCAGGTGGCGTGGCCTGCACGCTCCCTCAACTTGACGCCCAGTGATTTTTTCTTCTGAGGCAACCTGAAACCTGTTGTCTATGAAAAATCCATTGAGACTGATGAAGAGCTGATACCGCGCATTATGGCAGCCTGCAATGCCATCTGTACTTGACAGCCACTCCAACGTCGAAGCATGGCGTGCATTCATGCAGGAGGGAATAATTTCGAGCACTTTCGGTAACTGTTTTCAAATCAAGGTTATAAAATATCACCCCAACTTCCCATTTACCTTGACGCCGAAAATACATTGAAACCGTTGCCCTGCTACCATGACTGCTTGGATGGCATGTTGTGTGCCTACACTCTTGGCGGCCCGCGAGGCTACCCAACAACGCCTAGAGCCGTAGCGGACAGTGGACATGGATTTCTGTGTGAAATACTCTTGTTTCCACTCGCTCTACCAGCCCCTCATTTCTACATTAATTTCAGGTGACGAAAAATCTACGCAAGTATATTTTCGATATTTACATAATTTAAATATTTATACAAATACCTGTAACCAGGCTTCCATTTGTAACTGAGTAGTGATATGAGCTATCAAAAAATATTCTCATAGAAGCCGTTTTAAATTTGATTTGGAAGTTTGATCCTGAAAATTCTGTGTCTCGATGCTTCAGTTCAACCATACTCCATTAATTCGAAAAGTTTGCAGACAGGATTAATAAAACACAGCCAAATCTTAGGATGGTGGTTTTGATGTTTCGGGTTTTGTACATAGTGTCTCTCTACTTGAGTACAATGCACAGAACATTCATACAACCATACGAAACTGCCAGAAGTCCTTGTTTTCGATGTTGTTCAACTCGCGCCTCACATTGACCTGAATGTCAGTTATGTCGTGAAAGCATTGACCATTCATCTGAGTATCTGAGATATATCGTTTTGTGGTAGGTTCGTATTGATAACACCAAGTTTCGTCACCCGTGTTGATTTTTTCAAGAAAACAATCTTATACGTTTGTCACTTCGATCAAGTCACAGCAGGTGACAGTGGATAATTGTTTTTGTTCGGAAGTGACTGGGTGCTCAACGATCATTGCATTCATTTCTTTCTTCTTCAAAACATTCTGGAGAACTTCTTTAACATTGGATTGCCCCTTTCTGATAAGTAACACAACAACGTTGACACCCTAAAGCAACATATCTACAACTTAACTCTGTCTGCTTACAACAGCCGGCCGGGTGTGGCCGAGCGGTTCTAGGCACTTCAGTCTGCAACCGCGCGACCACTACGGTCGCAGGTTCGAATCCTGCCTCGGGCATGGATGTGTGTGATGTCCTTAGGTTAGTTAGGTTTAAGTAGTTCTAAGTTCTAGGGGACTGATGACCTCCGATGATAAGTCCCATGGTGCTCAGAGCAATTTTTGTTGTTGTTGCTTACAACAAACTGTCGAAGGCACATCTGTTGTTTAGAGTTATTAGCTCAAGCTGCCACCTTAGTTATTATGGTGTCATCACTTATACGCCAGGAAGAAACAGTCCTGAAACTTTTTCGATGGACTATGTGTACATGGCGATTCCGCTGCCCCTCCCACGGGCTTTATGCAACCCGCAACACCTTCAAATACCACCTGCAAAATTTTCGTATTCTCTCACTTGTTCTGAGCAAACTGTTAGTGCAACAGAAATTGTGGGCACGACCTTTTTGTACGAAATTTATTGAAGTTAAATTTTGCGCTGGGATATGTTTTCGCTAGAGGCTGTAATTTTTGAATTATTCAAACAAAATGTACAAAAATTACCTGCTAACGCGTTTTTCTCGACTAACTCGAAAATAGTTGCCTGCAGCGAAAATGTATCTCAGTATAACATTTAACGTAATTTAACTTCGTTAAATTTCCTACGAAAAGGTCCATTTCGTTTTGTCTGTAGGGTTGGTAGTTGGGCATAGCGACGGACTAAATATGAAAATCTCGCGCATGGTTTTTAAAGGCGTTGCGGGATGTATTAAACCTATCGGTAGGGGCAGCTGAATAACCCCACACGAGAGGAAAGAACGGAGATGCGTTTGGCACAGTCGAGTGTGCGGTGCCGCGCAAGAGGGAGTGCGTGCGCGACCGTGGCCGCGGAGGAGCTGACCGCTCGTTGTCCAGCGGGGTTTGGCCCGCCGCCCGCCCCACCGGCCGCTGCACTTACGACGATCCTGGCAACGGCGGGCGGACAACGGCCTGTGACGAACCAGGCAGTGGACGCGGTATATAAAAAAAGGGAGGAAGGTTTATCTGTTTAGCAAGAGTAATAGAAGGCAGATTTCAGACTACCTAACAGATCAAAACGAAAATTTCTGTTCCGACACTGACAATGTTGAGTGTTTATGGAAAAAGTTCAAGGCAATCGTAAAATGCGTTTTAGACAGGTACGTGCCGAGCAAAACTGTGAGGGACGGGAAAAACCCACCGTGGTACAACAACAAAGTTAGGAAACTATTGCGAAAGCAAAGAGAGCTTCACTCCAAGTTTAAACGCAGCCAAAACCTCTCAGACAAACAGAAGCTAAACGATGTCAAAGTTAGCGTAAGGAGGGCTATGCGTGAAGCGTTCAGTGAATTCGAAAGTAAAATACTAGGTACCGACTTGACAGAAAATCCTAGGAAGTTCTGGTCTTACGTTAAATCAGTAAGTGGCTCGAAACATCATGTCCAGACACTCCGGGATGATGATGGCATTGAAACAGAGGATGACAAGCGTAAAACTGAAATACTAAACACCTTTTTCCAAAGCTGTTTCACAGAGGAAGACCGCACTGCAGTTCCTTCTCTAAATCCTCGCACCAACGAAAAAATGGCTGACATTGAAATAAGTGTCCAAGGAATAGAAAAGCAACTGGAATCACTCAACAGAGGAAAGTCCACTGGACCTGACGGGATACCAATTCGATTCTACACAGAGTACGCGAAAGAACTTGCCCCCCTTCTAACAGCCGTGTACCGCAAGTCTCTAGAGGAACAGAAGGTTCCAAATGATTGGAAAAGAGCACAGGTAGTCCCAGTCTTCAAGAAGGGTCGTCGAGCAGATGCGCAAAACTATAGACCTATCTCTCTGACGTCGATCTGTTGTAGAATTTTAGAACATGTCTTTTGCTCGAGTATCATGTCGTTTTTGGAAACTCAGAATCTACTATGTAGGAATCAACATGGATCCCGGAAACAGCGATCGAGTGAAACCCAACTCGCTTTATTTGTTCATGAGACCCAGAAAATATTAGATACAGGCTCCCAGGTAGATGCCATTTTCCTTGACTTCCGGAAGGCGTTCGATACAGTTCCGCACTGTCGCCTGATAAACAAAGTAAGAGCCTACGGAATATCAGACCAGCTGTGTGGCTGGATTGAAGAGTTTTTAGCAAACAGAACACAGCATGTTGTTCTCAATGGAGAGACATCTACAGACGTTAAAGTAACCTCTGGCGTGCCACAGGGGAGTGTTATGGGACCATTGCTTTTCACAATATATATAAATGACCTAGTAGATTGTGTCGGAAGTTCCATGCGGCTTTTCGCGGATGATGCTGTAGTATACAGAGAAGTTGCAGCATTAGAAAATTGTAGCGAAATGCAGGAAGATCTGCAGCGGATAGGCACTTGGTGCAGGGAGTGGCAACTGACCCTTAACATAGACAAATGTAATGTATTGCGAATACATAGAAAGAAGGATCCTTTATTGTATGATTATATGATAGCGGAACAAACACTGGTAGCAGTTACTTCTGTAAAATATCTGGGAGTATGCGTGCGGAACGATTTGAAGTGGAATGATCATATAAAATTAATTGTTGGTAAGGCGGGTACCAGGTTGAGATTCATTGGGAGAGTCCTTAGAAAATGTAGTCCATCAACAAAGGAGGTGGCTTACAAAACACTCGTTCGACCTATACTTGAGTATTGCTCATCAGTGTGGGATCCGTACCAGATCGGGTTGACGGAGGAGATAGAGAAGATCCAAAGAAGAGCGGCGCGTTTCGTCACAGGGTTATTTGGTAACCGTGATAGCGTTACGGAGATGTTTAACAAACTCAAGTGGCAGACCCTGCAAGAGAGGCGCTCTGCATCGCGGTGTAGCTTGCTCGCCAGGTTTCGAGAGGGTGCGTTTCTGGATGAGGTATCGAATATATTGCTTCCCCCTACTTATACCTCCCGAGGAGATCACGAATGTAAAATTAGAGAGATTAGAGCGCGCACAGAGGCTTTCAGACAGTCGTTCTTCCCGCGAACCATACGCGACTGGAACAGGAAAGGGAGATAATGACAGTGGCACGTAAAGTGCCCTCCGCCACACACCGTTGGGTGGCTTGCGGAGTATAAATGTAGATGTAGATGTACACGAAGGAGCTGCTCGCCCATAGGACAATGTTGCGCCTTAGGGAGTGAGTCGTGGTAAAAATTGCTGTTTTAAATGCGCGCTGCAGCGCGTAGTGTGAAGCAGTCGCCCTCCGTTTCTGGCGGTGGCGCCGCTGTGGCAATCGCAGCTTGGGTGTCTCTCTCTGATAGGAAAGGGGAAACGTATGAAACTTCCTGGCAGGTTAAAACTGTGTGCCCGACCGAGACTCGAACTCGGGACCTTTGCCTTTCGCGGGCAAGTGCTCTGCCATCTGAGCTACCGAAGCACGACTCACGCCCGGTACTCACAGCTTTACTTCTGCCAGTACCTCGTCTCCTACCTTTCAAACTTTACAGCTCTCCTGCGAACCTTGCAGAACTAGCACTCCTGAAAGAAAGGATATTGCGGAGACATGGCTTAGCCACAGCCTGGAGGATGTTTCCAGAAGGAGATTTTGACTCTTCAGCGGAATGTGCGCTGATATGAAACTTCCTGGCAGATTAAAACTGTGTGCCCGACCGAGACTCGAACTCGGGACCTTTGCCTTTCGCGGGCAAGTGCTCTGCCATCTGAGCTACCGAAGCACGACTCACGCCCGGTACTCACAGCTTTACTTCTGCCAGTACCTTTCTTTCAGGAGTGCTAGTTCTGCAAGGTTCGAGGGGGGCTTGTGTAAAGTTTGGAAGGTAGGAGACGAGGTGCTGGCAGAAGTAAAGCTGTGAGTACCGGGCGTGAGTCGTGCTTCGGTAGCTCAGATGGTAGCGAAAGGCAAAGGTCCCGAGTTCGAGTCTCGGTCGGGCACACAGTTTTAATCTGCCAGGAAGATTCATATCAGCGCACACTCCGCTGCAGAGTGAAAATCTCATTACGGGGAAAGGTAGCCTCTTCCGTGGATTTAAGGGGCGCTATGATCTCGCCAGTTGGTCAGTCGGGGTCAGTTTGGAGTCAGTCTGGGTCAGTCTCTCGTCCCCAGCTTGCTAGTCTGCCTCTCGTCCGAATTTGTGGCACAGTGAGAGACTTCAACGAGTGGTCGCCCGGTCGGGGGCTTAGTTCCTGCATCTGAGATTTGAGTCTGCGCGTTAAGCCGCCAGTCTGCTAGAGTTGCTCAGGCAACGGTGATTGGCGGTTGGATCGATCGGTTGGTCGGTCGCGCACTGAGACACAAGATGACTTGTCCGCCTTGAGCGTCGGCGCATGTGAGGTCGGCACGTGAGTCCAGTGGGCCGCGCTGTATAGTAAGGGGTAGTGGCTTCGCGGCCGACACGAGAGCAGCAGGAGTCAACCCACGACATCGGTCTGGCCGGTGCGAGCTGCGACGCCGTGAGACGGGAGATCGGCGCGCCTTCCTGCGTCTGTTGAAGCGGCTGGCAGCGGATGGTTCGGGAGAGCGTTTTGGGGTTGCTGCGCCAGGTCTTCGTCAGAAATCGCAGTTAGTGATTGGTCATCTGTTGTTTCATTTACTTGAGAAATTCTACCTGTTTTCTTGGTGAGTTCAGCAGCCGCTTTATTTTGGGATCGTCCCACCATTCTTCTCCGTTTGCCCACCCGAGGGAAGGTGGTTATTTATGAGTTGGGTGGTCCGTTTTTCCCTTGCGGAGTAGGGGCAGGTTAGACCAACCTGCGGTTCGGGTTGTTCGGTAATCGCCCCATCAATCTGCCGTACGTTAATAGCTGCCTCTGTCATGTTTGTCGGATTCGGTGTGTTAACGAATTTATTGCTTGAAGGGTAACGGCCTAATTCCTGACATAGGATTTTACGTTGCCTATCATCTTGAGAGACGGTATATGTATACTGTGGAGCATGTTTGGCCAACCTTGTTTAATTTTATGGAAGACTGCATTTCATTGGCTTTTATTTAAATGGTCATTTTAGAATATAACGTTGCCACCCTTCCACCGTAAAACTTGTCTTAGAAGTTAAAATCAAGTTGCACCATCGGTGGCACGTTAATCTTTTAATTTCAGTGTTTCGTACCATTTCCATCCCTCCTACGGCGTGCATAGTTTCAGTGCTTGTGTGAATTGTTAAAACTTTTCATTAAGGTAATCTGGTGTGTTGCAGATTTGCACGTGTGTAGTCTTTCAGAGGTTGTTATGAGCGGTCATGACTACGGCCGTGTCAAAAGGGAGCGGCAAGGTTCTCAACCCGAAAGCTCATACACTCAAAAATTTGTTTCTTTCTGCCTCTGAATAAATTGTAACTTGATATTTAGAGGGTGCTTTCTGCTTATAATTTTAAATCTGTTTTTTTTTAAGAAAAAGGTTTTAGGAATAAAATTTCCATTTCTTAAAAGCAATTTCATTTTGATTTCATCCGTTACTCCCTGGCAACTACTTCCACGCTCACATAGTGCGATTAAATGTGTTAATGTTATTGATGAATCGCTAGTAAATAATGTAAATTTTTAAGAATATTCTTTGAAATTAAATCCATGGTTCAGAGAGATCAGACCCCGTCATCTCAGAAACAGGTCGCGGTCGGGAAGATGGCAGGCGCAGTCAAGCAGATCGTTACTCTAGAACTACACACTTTTTCTTCCCAGAGAGTGTCAGCGGCACCAAACCACAGTATCATCACTCAGGACAGAAGACTCCGAGATGAACGTGCTAAATGACCCGCACCCAGACGTAAAAAATCCCATTGACAATGGAGAGGACATTGCACCTAATGCCACGAAATCGAAGGATTTATCAAATTCGTCACATCCTGAACCACCAAACATGTCGAACCACGACGATACTCAACCACCCAGTCAGGACGAGGACCAAGAGTTTCAACTTCTTGTACCTCAACGATTGTAAGGATAAAGCAAAAACTCGCATGAAGAAGAGGACATAGCGAAGCGACAGCACCCTGTGCCTACCTCAGGCAAATATGCACCACAGTAGACTGACGACGATCCGATGGAGGTGTTTAAAGAACGGAGCGCAGCTGGAACGAGCAGCCAGTCAAACCCTGCGCCGACGCAAAAACTCCAACACAGCCAGAAACGACACCACTTGTTACCACCCAATATTCGGGACTACACCTGCTCCTGAACAATGAACTGAAAAAACATGTCGAAGGATCGGTCGCTATATGACGTCAAGCATCTTCTTTACACCAACTTGGTAACTGAAACATATCGAACAAAATATGGGCCTCCACAATGCAGCAGACGTCAACTTTTCTTCCATAGAGCCAGTTATTGCCACTTGCCATCTCGGTGTATGAAGTGCATGGTCCAATACCCGTTCAAGTCTTGCAAAAAATCTCTATACCAAAGGACGGAATGTCTAAATTCTGAAGACGAACATACCACTACGTGTAACTTGAGGATTGCCTCAAGCGTTGTAAAATCGATATTCTATTCGTGAAGGGAATTGCACCTCCACTCCACCTGACCTTTCAGCTTAGGCACTATGGTGCACTACCAGATGGACAGAGAAAAAGACCGACGGAAGCCATATGTATCATACGATCAGTCACACACGTTCCTCTTGCGAGACCACGATTTACATCTCTGGAAGCAGGTGCGCTTCACATTTCCACAAGTTGTGGAATCATTACATTGGCTGCGGCGTATCCCTGCCCTCAGACGCCGTTTGTCGAGGATGGCCTTCCGTTGATACTTCCTCAACTTGAGAGAATTCTGCTCTGTGTGGAGCTCAGCGCTAAGCACGTCGCATGGAGTTCGCACCTTGCCAACCCATGAGGGAACCAGTTGTTCGGCTTGGAGGTAGGACTGGAAGCATCACATTCAGGCCAGAAGGTCCGACTCGTGTCCCGAGCAATGCAGCTCACAGACACGACGTGTTGGACATCGCTATCATCAAAAATTTGACTGGATCTGCGCCTTCAGACCATTAATGACCTAATGTCTGATCACAGTCTGGTAATCGGTATCATCACAGAGGCAATGAAACATATACACTCCTGGAAATGGAAAAAAGAACACATTGACACCGGTGTGTCAGACCCACCATACTTGCTCCGGACACTGCGAGAGGGCTGTACAAGCAATGATCACACGCACGGCACAGCGGACACACCAGGAACCGCGGTGTTGGCCGTCGAATGGCGCTAGCTGCGCAGCATTTGTGCACCGCCGCCGTCAGTGTCAGCCAGTTTGCCGTGGCATACGGAGCTCCATCGCAGTGACGACCAATCTCGGCAATCGCAGGCTGCCTCAAAACCTAGTGATACGAAAGTGCATACCCCTGATGATACCAACACCTTCGCAACCCCCCAACCAACAGCCTCAATGCCGACGCCCAAGGAAACCCCCACAACAACCAACGAGGAAGCCAATCCAGCGCCCCCGGCAGAGGTGCACAACAACGCCACTACACCATCACGACACGTCACGGCTGCAGAGACGCCAACACACGCCATCGACACCGATAGTTTTAGTTACGACAAGCTAGATATAAATGTAAAATTAAGTAGGCTAGAAAAAAGAGACATCTTAGAGACGGCACAGCGGATGCTCATCCGCACCCTACACCCGTACGGCCAATCTGTTTGTTTCCGTACATCAGAGCAAACCGATAGAGTGATTCTCAAAACGGAGAATATTCCAACAGATCCAGACAGCCTACTAGACCTGCTCATGCAAGTGTGCGCCCGCAGGGAGGAACCATTCGATATGGACAAGCTTTACAAGGATCACGTAAGTTTTCATGGGAGAACATACTTCGATTACAGTCAAACTGGCAGCAAGTGCTACGCCACAGTTAAACACCCAAACTGCTAATAGCACAGCTTAATGCTATGCGGAGTATACTTGTAAATTCGGAGCTCCCACGGGTCCTACGTGAACTAAAAAGTGACATTCTGTGCATACAGGAGCCCTACACTAGACAAGGGCATATCCCCAACTTTCCTCCAAGTGCGGTGACGGTTGCGGAGGGGACAGGCTGCATGGCATCTGTCATAATCCTAAACGAAGAAATACATCCAGTGAAAATTACAGAACTCTGTTCCGAGCACCTAGTTACAGTTGAAGTCACACACAAGGGGGATACTTGGATCATCGCGTCGCTTTACGCCCAATTCTGTCATTGCATCAAACCATACGCAGACCTCATCAGAGATGTTGCGCAATACGCTGGCAACAAAAAACTTCTCATCTGTGCAGACATAAATGCCAGATCAACCCTGTGGCATTCAGACAGAATTGACGACAGAGGTAGAATAATAAATGACATCATCCAAGAAAACAGACTACACGTACTCAACAAGGAAGGACATCACCCGACTCACATCGGACACAACGGTCATTCATCAAACATAGACATCACCCTCGTTAATAACGCCGCCATCAACCACGTACGAGACTGGACCGTACATGACCAGATCACTGCTAGCGACCACAACATCATCACACTAACCTTAAGTGGCACACCAAACGTCAACACAGAAACACTACCAAAAAGACTATTATTTGACAAAACAGACTGGGACAGGGTCAGACAGAAAATACATGAGCACATACCGCAAGGCATCACCGGCAGTGTTGATTACAGAGCACACATGCTGACAGATATCATCACACACACACAGAACACCTGCATACCCACACAAAGAATGACAAAACACCAAAATATTCCCTGGACTACACAATTAACACGACTCAAACAAGACTCAAAACGTAAACGTAAACTTTACCAACGAGCAATTTCAGATAGAGAAAGACAATTACGACTACACGACTACCGGCTTGCCAAGGATAAATATAAACTTGAGCTGAATAAGACCAGGAAAGACCATTGGAACAGCCATGTAGCAGCACAAACACAACTAAACATTTGGGGGGAACCATACAAAATCGTGACAGAGAAAATTAAGAGCCCACTGGTTCTGGGAACGCTGCGACAGGAGGATGGTGAGATGACTAAGGGCTGGAGACGCACAGCGGAGTTCCTGCTGAGCAAACTCCTGCCCGACGACATCGCCGACTCAGACACACCACAACATGCAGCGGTGAGACGCGAAGTAGACACAGTATACACCACACCAACCGTCACCTGTCCATTTGCGCAGGAAGAAGTGGCGACAGCGATCTCAGAACTCAAAAACAAAAAGGCGCCTGGACCGGATGGTATCCACTCTGAGGTACTGAAACAAATTGCACCGCAGATCATCCCGTTTCTCACAACGTTGTTAAACGATGCATTAAGGCTGGGCCGTGTGCCTGCAGTGTGGAAGACCTCGAAGGCGGTTGTCATCAAAAAGGCTCCAGACAAAGACACATCAGACCCCAAGTCATACAGACCAATTTGCCTTATCAATACACTCGGTAAAGTACAAGAAAAACTACTCTGCAAAAGACAACAAGCACACCGAACACTACGGGGACTGACACCACACCAATATGGCTTCAGGGAAGGGAAATCTATAGACGACGCAATTAACAGAGCACTCCAAATAGTACATGAAACACCCTCCAAATACACACTTGCAATTATGACAGACATCTCAGGTGCCTTCGACAACCTCTGGTGGCCGGCCTTGTTCAAGAGGCTCAGACACCTGCAGGTACCGGAGTCTCTGTATAATAGTTTCATGGACTACTGCAGAGACAGAACGATCGTTTGGCAAATGGACAACCAGAAAGTGATTAAACGAATTACAAAAGGCTGTCCACAAGGATCGATCTGCGGCCCCATCTTCTGGGACATAGTTATAGAACCGCTCCTACTGTTACTAGAGGAGCACATCTTGACAGATGGAGCTGTCGCTTATGCTGATGATCTACTCGTCGTAGTTTCAGCAAATAACCGTGCCCAGTTAGAAGAAAGAGCCAATGGAACACTTAGGACAATAACCCAATGGTGCACAGATAATAAATTAAAGATAGCAGGAAACAAAACAACTTATTCATTGCTAAAGGGTATCCTGCGCAGGAACCCAATAGTCAAAATCGGGGACACTAACATAAAAAGACTAGCAGTCACACGCTATCTAGGAGTATACATTGATGAACGATTGAACTTCCACGAACACATGCGAATATGCACAAACAAAGCAGAAAAGATACTACACAAACTGGCTAGGCTAAATTCGGAACAATTCAGACTACCCCTGTCAGTGACACGAACATACCATTGCGCTCTCTTCGAGTCAGTACTATGCTTTGCTGCCAGTACGTGGGCCCACAGGTTAAATCTCTCAACCAACAGAACCATTGTACGTCGAGGCCAAAGAAGTGTTCTACTTCGACTAACTGGGGCATTTAACACAACATCAAATGACGCACTATGTGTCGTCATGGGAATTTTCCCCATTGATATCACCATCAGGTACCGCGCAGCAATGTACTGGCTTAGGATGGGGAGAATAGACCAGGTTCGGCAGATCACTGGTGTACCGATTAAGACAACACGCCAACTCAGAGCATGGCGAGTGGATACCTGGCAGAGCGAGTGGGCCAACAGCGATAAGGGCCGCCGTGTATACAACTTCTTCCCTGACATCCGGGAAAGACTAAAACTAAAACATATTGATCCCAGCCGCGGTATGGTACATTTCATCACAGGACATGGCCCTTATCCCACGCACCTGTACCGCGTGAGTCTGCAGCAGACTAATAGATGCACATGCGGGGAAGAAGGTTCCCCTGAACATACTGTCTTCTTCTGCGGACAACGCACGAACATAAGACACACAGTACACATAAATCGCCTGAACACACAGAACGAACTACATGCCATAATACGCGACCCGGAAAAGTGGACTGAACTCAACAAACTAACGGACGAAATCTCGAAGATCCAACAAATAGAATACTTGCGCAACAGACCCTACAGAAGGCAAGTCGGTCCAAACAGACGTCACGATGCCCAGGGGGACACAGATATGATTAGCACTACGAGTGATGAAGAAGAAACAGATACAGACCAGGACACCAACACAGATATTGAAGCGTCCAGCGCGGATGATCCATAGTGTCAACCAAGTTAAATTCAAAGAATAGAGTGTAACAACCGACAAGAGGTGCACAAGTCACACACAATCCTAAAAACAGATTGCACCTTATATACAAACAGTTAACAGCATCTCCATGTTCAATAAGAGCTTAAAGCTAGGTACCTCTTCAAGGGACCTACGCCTTCCGTTAAGAGGCAGCGCACAGTCTGTAAGGAAGGATCTTAATTGTGGTCCCTCTCTTTTGAGCCCAACCCGACGGATACATATGGTAGATCGGGGAAAACCACCGCGCAGGCTGTGTTGCTGGCGGGGCCGGAAGGTGCTAACTGCCGCACCACGTATCACTGTAAGTCTCATTGGCTCAATGTGAACTGTTTGTACAACTAACCAACACAGCCTATACCTCAACCTCCACTATACTAAGAACTTCTCATGTGAAGCTTAAAGTTGGGTACCTCTTCAAGGGACCCACGCCCCCCTGGTAAGAGGCGGTGCACGTCCTGGATGGAAGGATCTTAATTGTGGTTCCTCTCTTTTGAGCCCAACCCGACGGATACCTATGGTAGATCGGGGAAAACCACCGTTCAGGTCGTGTTGTCGGCGGGGCCGGGAGGTGCTTGCGCCTGATGTACTCTACTAGGAGCCTTGTAGGCTCAACACAAACCGCTAGCGTCATTACCCTATTACTTTTACTACGAGTACCCTTTCATTAGCAACTTTGAGCCAAGCACAAAATCAGTTACCTCTCTATTGTATATCGTAAACAGTTTAGTGGGCTGGACATGGAGGTCTTAGTCTTAGTTTCTAGCTTTAACGTACCCTAATCTCTTCTAGTTAAGGTAGTTTTTAGGATAGTAGATGTTAAAGGCATGGTGAGCAACGGCCAGCGTCTTGAGGTTCATTCCAAGACCCGGGCTGCCGCCCACAACCAGGTGACGGGCAATATTATACCTATAACTTCCCTATTCAGTTCTCTTCCTTCCTTCTTTCTAAATATTTAATTTCGTTTTGTTTATTAATATCTTACTTGATTTTGTATTAGTTATACGTTTTTCTAATGCTGCACAAAAAAAAAAAATATCAAATGGATCTAAACAGAGCCCGCCTCCACGTGGCGGGACACGGGCAACGGTGTGAGTGGGGACGGGAGCCGGTGTGGTGTTACTTTCAGTCACTGCGGACCCCGGACCCAGTCACAGCGGCTAAGTGGCAATATACGACCCACCATAAGAAATTAGACGGTGGGTCATAAAATATAAGCAGCTAGTGAAAAAAAAAAAAAGTCTTTAACACTGGTAGCATGCCGCGACAGCGTGGACGTGAACCGTATGTGCAGTTGTCGGACTTTGAGCGAGGGCGTATAGTGGGCATGCGGGAGGCCGGGTGGACGTACCGCCGAATTGCTCAACACGTGGGGCGTGAGGTCTCCACAGTACATCGATGTTGTCGCCAGTGGTCGGCGGAAAGTGCACGTGCCCGTCGACCTGGGACCGGACCGCAGCGACGCACGGATGCACGCCAAGATCGTAGGATCCTACGCAGTGCCGTAGGGGACCGCACCGCCACTTCCCAGCAAATTAGGGACACTGTTGCTCCTGGGGTATCGGCGAGGACCATTCGCAACCGTCTCCATGAAGCTGGGCTACGGTCCCGCACACCGTTAGGCCGTCTTCCGCTCACGCCCCAACATCGTGCAGCCCGCCTCCAGTGGTGTCGCGACAGGCGTGAATGGAGGGACGAATGGAGACGTGTCGTCTTCAGCGATGAGAGTCGCTTCTGCCTTGGTGCCAATGATGGTCGTATGCGTGTTTGGCGCCGTGCAGGTGAGCGCCACAATCAGGACTGCATACGACCGAGGCACAAAGGGCCAACACCCGGCATCATGGTGTGGGGAGCGATCTCCTACACTGGCCGTACACCACTGGTGATCGTCGAGGGGACACTGAATAGTGCACGGTACATCCAAACCGTCATCGAACCCATCGTTCTACCATTCCTAGACCGGCAAGGGAACTTGCTGTTCCAACAGGACAATGCACGTCCGCATGTATCCCGTGCCACCCAACGTGCTCTAGAAGGTGTAAGTCTACTACCCTGGCCAGCAAGATCTCCGGATCTGTCCCCCATTGAGCATGTCTGGCAATGGATGAAGCGTCGTCTCATGCGGTCTGCACGTCCAGCACGAACGCTGGTCCAACTTAGGCGCCAGGTGGAATGGCATGGCAAGCCGTTCCACAGGACTACATCCAGCATCTCTATGATCGTCTCCATGGGAGAATAGCAGCCTGCATTGCTGCGAAAGGTGGATATACACTGTACTAGTGTCGACATTGTGCATGCTCTGTTGCCTGTGTCTATGTGCCTGTGGTTCTGTCAGTGTGATCATGTGATGTATCTGACCCCAGGAATGTGTCAATAAAGTTTGCCCTTCCTGGGACAATGAATTCACGGTGTTCTTATTTCAATTTCCAGGAGTGTATGTTCTCGAGTACAACAGACCGCGAACTGGACCAGTACCAGGCTTTCCTTACTTACAATATTCGTCCTCAAGAAATGTATCAGCAACAATACTAACAGAGGAAGCTGTGACTGTATTGACTGGAAAGATCGGAAGGGTTTACTGCCGGGCTACTATCACAACTAAGCGGCGCGCGTTAATCGGTCGTGAATTTTCATCACTGCCCAGGTACGGGACGTTGACAACAACTCAGGTGTGCCGCAGGGGAGTGTCGTAGTACCGTTACTATTCACAATATGTATATATATAAATGAACTTGTGGATAACACCGGAAGTTAACTGAGGCTTTTTGCGGATGATGCTGTAGTATATCGAGAGGTTGTAACAATGAAAAATTGTACTGAAATGCAGGAGGATCTGCAACGAATTGACGCATGGTACAGGGAATGGCAATTGAATCTCAATGTAGACAAGTGTAATGTGCTTCGAGTACATAGAAAGGAAGATCCTTTATCATTTAGCTACAATATAGCATGTCAGCAATTGGAAGCAGTTATTTTCATAAATTATCTGGGAGCAGGCATTAGGAGTAATTTAAAGTGGAATGACCATATAAAATTAATCGTCGGTAAAGCAGATGCCAGACTGAGATTCATTGGAAGAATCCCAAGGAAATGCAATTCGAAAACAAACACTTGTTCGCCCACTGCTTGAATACTGCTCACCGGTGTGGGATCCGTACCAGATAGGGTTGATAGAAGAGATAGAGAAGATCCAACGGAGAGCAGCGCGCTTCGTTACAGGATCATTTAGTAGTCGCGAAAGCGATACGGAGAGATGATAGATAAACTTCAGTGGAAGACTCTGCAAGAGAGACGCTCAGTAGCTCGGTATGGGCTTTTGCTGAAGTTTAGAGAACATACCTTCATCGAGGAGTCAAGCAGTATATTGCTCCCTCCTATGTATATCTCGCGAAGGGACCACGAGAATGAAATCAGAGAGAGTAGAGCCCACGCAGAGGCATACCGACAATCTTTCTTTCCACGAACAATACGAGACTGGAATAGAAGAGAGAACCGACAGAGGTTCTGAAGGTAGTCTCCGCCACACACGCTCAGGTGGCTTGCGGAGTATGGATGTAGATGTAGATATGGCCCACACAAAAATATTTTGCTACCATTGAAACACTAAGGCCCCCTACAAGACTTCTTGATTCGCCTCAGAGATATGTATTAAAGTTCCCCGCGGCATCGTCGAGGTACGCCAACGACATAACGAAGTAATGTGTGTTTATTAATAAAAAATGGTAAAAAGTAATGTAACGTTGTGTGACAGAAATGTTAAACCTACGTGACAGAAATGTAAAACCTACCGGAACAGTATGTAACATTAAATGAAGTGTAATAAAGTAACCAACATCTAAGGAGGCTCAAAGAATCTAGTACCCAGTACGCTTTTCACTCGGAGATAAAGAGGAAATTACCGCTTCACCCTTTACACGTAGGAAGTCAAGGTACGAAGTGGTAATGTCTCTGTGAAAACACAAAAAAAATCTGTTCGATGACAATGAAATATGTGTAAATCAAAACAGTCTTAGGTAGTTCCATAAAAACACGGGAGAACTGCCGGATATCAGTAACGTCCTGCCACGATATTTCGGGGCAGAGTCCTATGGCCATCTTCAGGTGAGTGCCACTGTAGTAGTACATCACAACAGTCTTACGTAGGTAGTTTTTCCCCTCAGCACAGTCAAAGACAGTAAGGAAAACATCCCGACAGTTGCGAAGTGAATGTCTTTATCCCACTTCCAGTTTCGATTAATGAGATAATCAGATCACAAATGATCACCTGAGTGGATTTACATGTATGACCCATTAAGATTTCGAAAATAGCCGTTTTTCTCCATTTTTAAACATGTAATATAATATTTCCATTCATCTGGCACTTGAATGAGATAGTCTGATCTTACTCGTCGTATACGAGACAGACTGGTAATTATCGAAATCAGGATGGATTACACCTGCATGCCGCCCTCGTGGCCGAGCGATTGTAGGGGCTTGAGTCTGAAACCGCACTGCTGCTACGGTCTCAGATTCGAATCCTGCCTCGGGCACGGAAGTGTGTGCTGTCCTTAGGTTGGTTAGATTTAAGTAGCTCTAAGTCTAGGGGACTGATGACCTTAGATGTTAAGTCCCACAGTGCTTAGAGCCATTTGAACTATTTTTACACCTGCATGTCTCAAGGTGACGTATTGTGCCCTGTTGAGATAACGTTATTAATCGAAACTGGCTGCACGCTAAAGAGCTTAACTTAGCAGCTGTCGGAGTGTTTTCAGATATGACTGTGCGCAAAGATGAGGAAAACCGTCTTCTAACATATTTCACCCAAATGTAGTTTCGTGGTTCTACGCTGAAGATTCCGAAGGCATACATATTCATTTGTGTGCCACTATTTCATCTCTACATGTAGGGAAGTACCAATAAGTGCTCTTGTACTCTGGGACACTCGGCGTGTTTCTTGAGAAAGCAAATATGGAGAATGTCAACCTGTTGAATATTCACTCGACAGAAGGGCATAAGAGTTTCTCGGGTAAAGGGCCGCCCGGAGAATGTCGAGTGCAGGCGCGTGTGTTTGAGCTCTCCATAGCAGTACAGTAGCTGCGGCGGCCAGAGCACAGAGCCTAGGGCCGCCCGCGAGCAAACTCCCTGCACAGGGGCGCCGGCCGGCCGCGTCCGCTCGAGTGCCCCCCCCCCCCCCCCCCCCGGTCACACAAGTGCGGCCGACCTCGGTCCGCTGCGCTCTGCCATCTGCCGCCCACCCGTCTGCCTAACCAGGGCCTCGAACTCACTTTCCAATGCATCAAAGTGATCGACCTGCCCCAGTGATTCCGTTTACACCTGTTTCAGGGTGCTGCTCGAACTAATTATCCGTGTTCATATGAGGGCGAGTCAAATGAAAACCTTAAATATTTTTTAAAAATATTATATATTGTGCAGAAGTGGTTCAAAGCTGTATCACTTTTCAACATAATCTCCCCCACGCTCAATGCAAGTCCTCCAGCGCTTACAAAGTGCATAAATTCCTTTAGAAAAAATTCTTTTGGTAGTCCGCGCAACCACTCGTGCACCGCGTGGCGTACCTCTTCATCAGAACGGAACTTCTTTCCTCCCATTGCGTCTTTGAGTGATCCAAACATATGGAGATCACTTGGGGGGAAAATTGGAAAGTCTATAACAAAGGGCTGTCCCCAGGGTTCCGTGTTAGGGCCCCTGTTTTGGAACATCCACATAGAGCCATTACTAGACACCTTACAACAAAGTGAAGAAGTGCTAGAGGTGATAGCCTATGCAGATGACCTCCTCCTGTTGGTCGGCGGCCGTAGCCGCGAAGACATGGAACCCAAAATAGAAAGTGCCCTAAACAAACTACAGCTATGGTGCCAAAACACTAAAATGACGATATCACAAAGCAAGTCAACCTACTTGCTATTAAACCGAACGAGGTGGCGCAGTGGTTAGCACACTGGACTCGCATTCGGGAGGACGACGGTTCAATCCCGCGTCCGGCCATCCTGATTTAGGTTTTCCGTGATTTCCCTAAATCGCTTCAGGCAAATGCCGGGATGGTTCGTTAGAAAGGGCACGGCCGATTTGCTTCCCCATCCTTCCCTAATCCGAGCTTGTGCTGCGTCTCTAAAGACCTCGTTGTCGACGGGACGTTAAACAGTAATCTTCTCCTCCTCCTCTACTTGCTATTAAAGGGACAATTAATCCGAAGCCTGACTGTACGAATCGAGCGTCGCCGGTTCTTCGGCGACGTGACACACGATACCTGGGAATCATCACTGATGACAAGTGGAACTTCGGGAAACACCTTGAAACAGTAACTCAGAAAGCCCTTCAAACATTGAACAATCTAATATCCATCGGACATATAAGATTTCATCTCCCCCCTCATCTCATAAAATTATACCATAATAGTATCTTTACATCAATAATGGGTTACGGCTCGGGAATCTGGGCACACAGCCTCACGAGGGTTGTGCCCGCCATGACAGTGAGACGGGTTCAAAGGAACATGATACTCAGATCCGTGGGGGCTTATAGAACATCACCATGGGGAGCACTATTGGTGATAATGGGGCTCTGCCCCTTGGACATCAAAATTAGGGAGCAGGCCGAGTGGTTGTGGGCTAAGAAAGGAAATGTAACGAAGATAGAAGAGATTTTAGGCACTGCGGCTAGGGACAAGGGTGAAATTCGGCAAAGGGGTGAACAACTATGGCAATAACTATGGGAGACGGATGAAACAGGGCGTAGGACATATGAGCTTATTTCAAACATTAGGGAACGATTAAAAATAAAATACTTTGAACGCACCAGAGGACTAATCCATTTTCTCACTGGACATGGGCCTTACCCGACATACTCATGCCGGTTCGGGAAAAGGGCCACACCCGCGTGTGAATGTGGTGAACCGGAGGGCACTCCCGATCATGTGATTTACCAGTGCCCCCTTTTCAATGATGTTTCTTCCACACCACGTGACCAACTACCTGACCATGACACATACCACCTCATAAGACAACAAGACACTTTTCAAACTCTAAATAAACTAGCAAACGAGGTATCACTAAAAATGCTAAAGGAATACCTGAGGGAAATAAATTAACATAAATTAAAATAAAGCTACAGAAATTCTAAGACTTAGGTTAGATTTAGTTAGTAGAAATTAGATTAGGAAATTAGTATTGGGAACCTGCAGCGAATACCATCCTGGCCTGCCCAGTGTCAGGGGCACGCCCATAGGGATCAGCTCGATGGGCAAGGCAATAAACTAAGTTTATATACGTATTTATGACGCTGCAGGCAGTAGAGCTGGTTAAGATCTTAGGAATTAAATACTAATACTTGTAAGAATAGCTACCCATTGTAATTAGAGTATAACTGCAGTTCACAATACACTACATTGTAATGAGCTGCAAATTGTATCTAACAAACTTACAAATGAAGACCCACTAATCATATAAGGAAGTGGGTTATATTGTATAAATATTATTATTGATGGTTAATACGGATTTTGTTTTTAAAAAAAAAGGTCTGGTGAGTATGGTGGATGAGGAAGACACTCAAAATGCAGGTCTATGATTGTTGCAACTGTTGTACGCTCAATGTAGGGCCTTATATTATCATGTTGCAAAAGCACAGCTGCTGACAGCAATCCACGTCGCTTGGATTTGATTGCAGGCCACTGATGTTTTTTTAGGAGATCTGTGTATCATGCACTGGTGACAGTGGTCCCTCTAGGCATGTAATGCTTCAAAATGACGCCTTTTTCGTCCCAAAAGAGAGTCAGCATAACCTTCCCTGCTGATGGTTCTGTTCGAAACTTCTTTGGTTTTGGTGATGAGGAATGGCGCCATTCCTTGATCGCTCTCTTCGTTTCCGGTTGGTGGAAGTGAACCCAGGTTTCGTCCCCAGTAACGATTCTTATCACCTTATCGTTCAAAGCGCCGAAGAAGTTCTTCACAAGCAACAACACGTCGTTCTCTCATTTCAGGAGTCAGCTGCCGTGGCAACCATCTTGCAGACACTTTGTGAAACTGGAGCACATCATACACAACGTGGTGTGTTGACCCATGAGTAATCTGTAAACACGCTGCAGTGTCACTCAGTGTCACTCGGCGGTTTTACTTTACTATGCCTTCAACTGCTGCAATGTTCTGTGGAGTCACAACTCTTTGTGCTCGACCTGGACGAGAAGCACCTTCCACTGAATTCACACCATTTTCGAACTTCCTGCTCCATTCGTAGACTTGCTGCTGTAACAAACATGCATCACCGTACTTAACCTTCATTCGTCGATGAATTTCAATAGGTTTCACACCTTCACTACGCAAAAACCGAATAATTAGAACGCTGTTCTTCCCTGGTGGAAGCCGTAAGTGGGACGGCATCTTTATACTAATATTGCGACGGTATGTGTACATCTGCACTATACTGCCACAACACCTACAGGTCATACTGCACGCTGTTTGTAGCACGCTTACCGACTTGCAGGATAAGGGCGTGAAATTTCAATTTGTTATTACAAATGTAAGGCTTTTATTTGACTCACCCTCGTAGTTCTACGTGGGCATAAAACACCGCCCGACAAAAGAAGTGAAACACTGAGAGGATACGGTCGGATATCAGTGTAACTCAGCACATGTGCGTAGCATCGGCGGAATTGTAAATGATGTAGAGTTGTTACGCGCTGGCACAAACCAACGACCAGAGTAATTTAGATTTGTTTGTGTTCAGTGTAGCTTCCAGGCCTGGTAAGACTCTTGAACAGCTTCAGATGTTGTGTGGTCACCGTGAACGGCACGTAGTTGCCGCGTACTCGTGTGGGACAGACTTATCAGCACCTGACTAGGTTTGCAAAGGGTCTCATTGTGGGTTTCCACTTGGCCGGCTGACAGAATCGTGCCATACCCATCAAAAAAGTTTTCCATCACCTCGGTTCCCAGAGTTCCGGAACCAGTACAGAAAATTGGAATACAGATCAACATAAACATGATTACCGCTCTTTTTATTGCTCATCAAAAACACAGATTGTACGTTGTACCACCATACAACGAGACCTTCAGAGATGGTGGTCCAGATTGCTGTACACACCGGTATCTCTAATACCCAGTAGCACGTCCTCTTGCATTTATGCATGCCTGTATTCGTCGCGGCATACTATCCACAAGTTCATCAAGGCACTGTTGATCCAGATTTTACCACTTCTCAACGGCGATCCCTCAGAGTGGTTGGTGGGTCACGTCGTCCATAACCAGCCCTTTTCAATCTGTCCCAGGCATGTTCGATAGCGTTGATGTCTGAAGAACATGCTGCCCACTGTAGTCGAGCGATGTTATTATCCTGAAGAAAGTCATTCATAAGATGTGTACGAGGGGGCGCGAATTGTCTTCCATAAAGACGAATGTCTCGCAAGTGTGCTGCCGATATGGTTCCACTATCGGTCGGAGGATGACATTCACGTATCGTACAGCCGTTACGGCCCCTTCCATGACTGCTAGCGGCGTACGTCGGCCCCACGTAATGCCACCCCAAAAATCAGGGAACCTCCACCTTGCTGCAGTCGCTGGACAGTGTATCTAAGGCGTTCAGCCTGGCCGGGTTGCCTCCAAACACGTCTCCGACGGTTGTCTGGTTGAAGGCATCTGGCGACACTCATCGGTGAAGAGAACTTGATGCCTACCTCTTCGTCCTAGATCACCCACACCGTGATACCGAAACCTTACCGCCCCACAAGTCACATTGGACTGAAAGGATCAATACCGCCCACATCAGTTTGCCGCTGAAAGCATCTCTATTAAGAAACATGATCTGGGTATCTGACATCGACACTGCACTCCTATAGAAAGCTGAACTGTGCCTCACATTGCTGGATACATACTTCATACCTCTGGCAGTGAACCCCTCGGCAGAGGAGTAGCTGCATATGTTCGTGAAGGAATGCCTGTTGCAAATGCCACCATTCTACCACCAGAACGAGGCATGGCCTTGGCCACTGTGGACACGCGTATCATCAACATCTGCGCCTCTGGCAGGAGAGAGCCATATTCTACTCCGAAGACATTCCCCTGTTGTTGTCAGGCTGTTATGCTAGTTGCATATTTGGAGGCGACGTTAAATGTGTTTTCCACGAAAAGATCAGGCGCCACACTTTAATACTTGTCAAGACCACACAAGCGGCTTGTAGAGAAATTGCGTGCTTATGGAATATCGTCTCAGTTATGTGACTGGATTTGCGATTTCCTGTCAGAGAGATCACAGTTCGTAGTAAGTGACAGAAAGTCATCGAGTAAAACAGAAATGATTTCTGGCGTTTCCCAAGATATTGTTATAGACCCTTTGCTGTTCCTTATCTATATAAACGATTTGAGAGACAATCTGAGCAGCCGTCTTAGGTTGTTTGCAGATGATCCTGTCGTTTATCGACTAATAAAGTCATCAGAAGATCAAAACAAATTGAAAACGATTCAGAAATGATATCTGAATCGTGTGAAAAGTAGCAATTGACCCTAAATAACTAAAAGTGTGAGATCATCCACATGAGGGCTACAAGGAATCCGTTAAACTTCGGTTACACGATAAATCAGTCAAATCTGAAGGCCGTAAATTGAAGTAAACATCTAGGAATTACAATTACGAACAACGTAAATTGGAAGGAACACATAGAAAATGTTGTGGGGAAGGCTAACCAGAGACTGCGTTTTATTGGCAGGACACTTAGAAAATGTAACAGATGTACTAAGGCGACAGCCTACCCTACGCTTGTCCTTCCTCTTTTAGAATACTGCTGCTCGGTGTGGGATCCTAACCAGATAGGACTCACGGAGTACATCGAAAAAGTTCAAAGAAGGGCAGCACGTTTTACATTATCGCGAAATATTGGAGAGAGTGTCACAGATGTGATGCAGGATTTGGGCTGGACATCATTAAAGGAAAGCCCTTTTCATTGCGACGGAATATTCTCAAGAAGTTCCAATCACGAACTTTCTCCTCCGAATGCGAAAATCCTTTGTTGACACCGACCTACATGGGGAGAAACGGAGAAACGATTACCACGATAAAATAAGGGAAAACAGAGCTCGTACGGAAAGATAAAGGTGTTCGTTCTTTCCGGTCGCTATACGAAATTGGAATAATAGAGAATTGTGCAGGTGGTTCGATGAACCCTCTGCCAGGCACTTAAATGTGATTTGCAGAGTATCCATGTACTCGTAGATGTAGATGTAGATGAACTCTGCATTATCGTCGACGACTTCCATACAGTGACGGTAAGAGTAGTCTGGCAATGCCTGCGGCACCACATATAAAACAAGCCATTCGGAAACTCGACTTGATAGGATTCACCTCTTCTGGGGGATAGCATCTGATGTCAAAGACACTGAACTGGAGTCCTCTGACTTAAGTGCATACAACTGCATGGTTCTCCTCAAACCGCAGTGAGTCTCGCGTCGTCGTACACCGTGGAAACTGAACTTCATGCATCTCCAGGAGGCAGTATGTCAACAGCGCGTAACCGAGACTAGGACGACTTGTGAAGGACAACTCCCCATCTTCGGAACGACTTTAGAGTGGTGGTTAGGGTGCGCCAAGCCGTCCTTACGCCAAACGGGAAGGACGTGGTGGAATGGCACGGACACACAACTGTTATGACTATTATGCCATCCCCTGAGACAGGCGCTCAAGGGCCAGACCTGACCCTTCAGAGGGTGCGGAAGCGGGGCGTTTAGTGACGAGGGCCCGATGTCATCTACAGGGAGTCCTCAATGAGAACGCTTCTACAGGACTCACTGGGCCACGAGACGTCTACCAAGCAACATATTGCAACCGACAAGTGACTAAGACGACGACAGCTCATAACCAGACTCGTCACACCGCAAGCACAAACCTTCACCCAACAACCTGAAATAGCCACAACTTTCGCCAATCACTACCGGAACATCCACGGCTCGGGGATTGACGATGCGACAGCCACTGGTCAGCTCTTGTTATACATCACCTGCACCATCCGCGACAGAGGGAATACCCAACTGGTGGAACTGACCACCAGGGCCAAGTGGAGGCTGCCATCGACAAGGATGCCATTAACTAATCTCCCGGAATGGATAGTTTGCCTACAGAATTCTATCGTGCCTCTGGCCATTAACGACCCCCAGATGTACCAAAATACATCAAGAACTTATCACGCCAGGCAGTGTAATGCCTCCCAGATTTGTTAGGGGCATCATCATTCCAGTGCATAAGCCAAGCCGTGGGTTTTGAATCACCAGTAACCATCCAGTTACCCTCTTTAATTTGGACTTCAAAATCTTTGCCCGCAACTTGACGACACGTCTTCGTCACCTTCTTACCAGCATCCTTTGAACGGAACGGATTACCACAGTTGGTCAGGTCAGTATGCAGACTACAACTGGCGAATATCGCGATGTGATAGCACTTGCTGCGACATGTCGGTTCACGGCAGCTACGACTTTGATAGCACTTACGAAAAAGTACGTCACCTTTTCCTGTTCTCTGTGATGACTCGGATGGGCTTTCTGCCCTCCTTACTCAACGAGATACATGCCATATACGACTGCGCTAGCTTCCACATACAAGTCAATAGTCGCTTAACAAGTCCAGTTCTGATAGGGCGATCTGTCCGACAAGGTTGTCCATATCGACCCTACTAAACGACTTTGCGCGGGAGACCCTCTTTGGAAACCTTAAATCTACACTCAAAGGTGTCCCGCTACGACAGCTCACTTTCCGTTGTCAAGTATACGCCGATGATCTGCTCCTCTTGGTTCGCTCAAGAGCGGAAACACGACAGACCATTGAAACCATCATGACATACGGTGCAATGGTAGGCAGCTGTAGCTGTGAATAAATCTGTAGCACTGCCAATAGGATGCGGCCATCCCGATGACTAACTACACTCCTGGAAATGGAAAAAAGAACACATTGACACCGGTGTGTCAGACCTACCATACTTGCTCCGGACACTGCGGGAGGGCTGTACAAGCAATGATCACACGCACGGCACAGCGGACACACCAGGAACCGCGGTGTTGGACGTCGAATGGCGCTAGCTGCGCTGCATTTGTGCACCGCCGCCGTCAGTGTCAGCCAGTTTGCCGTGGCATACGGAGCTCCATCGCAGTCTTTAACACTGGTAGCATGCCGCGACAGCGTGGACGTGAACCGTATGTGCAGTTGACGGACTTTGAGCGAGGGCGTATAGTGGGCATGCGGGAGGCCGGGTGGACGTACCGCCGAATTGCTCAACACGTGGGACGTGAGGTCTCCACAGTACATCGATCTGGCGCCAGTGGTCGGCGGAAGGTGCACGTGCCCGTCGACCTGGGACCGGACCGCAGCGACGCACGGATGCACGCCAAGACCGTAGGATCCTACGCAGTGCCGTAGGGGACCGCACCGCCACTTCCCAGCAAATTAGGGACAGTGTTGCCCCTGGGGTATCGGCGAGGACCATTCGCAACCGTCTCCATGAAGCTGGGCTACGGTCGCGACAGGCGTGAATGGAGGGACGAATGGAGACGTGTCGTCTTCAGCGATGAGAGTCGCTACTGCCTTGGTGCCAATGATGGTCGTATGCGTGTTTGGCGCCGTGCAGGTGAGCGCCACAATCAGGACTGCATACGACCGAGGCACACAGGGCCAACACCTGGCATCATGGTGTGGGGAGCGATCTCCTACACTGGCCGTACACCACTGGTGATCGTCGAGGGGACACTGAATAGTGCACGGTACATCCAAACCGTCATCGAACCCATCGTTCTACCATTCCTAGACCGGCAAGGGAACTTGCTGTTCCAACAGGACAATGCACGTCTGCATGTATCCCGTGTCACCCAACGTGCTCTAGAAGGTGTAAGTCAACTACCCTGGCCAGCAAGATCTCCGGATCTGTCCCCCATTGAGCATGTTTGGGACTGGATGAAGCGTCGTCTCACGCGGTCTGCACGTCCAGCACGAACGCTGGTCCAACTGAGGCGCCAGGTGGAAATGGCATGGCAAGCCGTTCCACAGGACTACATCCAGCATCTCTACGATCGTCTCCATGGGAGAATAGCAGCCTGCATTGCTGCGAAAGGTGGATATACACTGTACTAGTGCCGACATTGTGCATGCTCTGTTGCCTGTGTCTATGTGCCTGTGGTTCTGTCAGTTTGATCATGTGATGTATCTGACCCCAGGAATGTGTCAATAAAGTTTCCCCTTCCTGGGACAATGAATTCACGGTGTTCTTATTTCAATTTCCAGGAGTGTAGTACCCTCCTCACAGGTGCAGATCATTAAGTCCCTGGGGATTGTCTTCACTTCAGTACATCGCGTACGACAGTCACTAATTTTCGGTACTCTTTGCAGAGTATTCGTGCCGAGAACTACAGCAATCTACTCCGCCGTCCCAACCGTCTTCAACGACTGGTCTACCTGTATCGCCATGTTGGTTCGAAACTGGTGTATTTTACACAAGTCCTACCCTCACAGCACACGGCTGGACCTCGCTTGCAAGTGGCCTTCCCACAGCAGGAGGGAGAACTTGGTCTACTCTCATGTATATGCGAACGATGTGGAAACAATAGGCCAAAAAGATCCATCACACGCAGTTTGGTGGACGTTTCATGCCGACATCCATCCTTCCACCAATCATGGTTGACAACATTCATTCCTTCTTGTCGCCTATGCCGTCCTTTATTGCTGTGTAATTTTTCCTCCTATCTACGTAAATCTGTAGCTCTCAATTCGTTCGAGCGATCAATCATTCATGATAGGAAACACAGTCATAGCTCAGTCACTCAAAATGATTCTGATATTTTACTTGTTAGAATGAAATCAGGCGATGATTCTTCTTCTCTGCAGGCTCGTGCTTTGCGGCAGTCTGCTAATCTGTACAAATAAAATGCCTCGTAATTTTGGGACCGTTGTATAATCAGTCGGGAAACCTCAGATCAAGCGGATATTTGGCTTTGATGAAGTTTAACCTTTCGAAGAAGTAATGGAGCTCTTGGATTATTAAATGCAGGTTCGTATCCAGTCTTTCGGAAGTTCCCTTCTGATTAACAACTACGCAATATATCGATAAATATCATTAATTCTCAAATGTCAAATACACACCTTTGTATGAAGGAGCAATCTATATATATATTTCCTTTTTAATCGTACAGTTCGTATCAGTTATCTTCTGTTATAAATCTCAATAATCAGATTACAGTTCTTCCAAACCAAGCTCAGGCTAATCGGCAGGAAGACAATCCCGGAGGCCCCCTTTTTTTTCCTAACAACCACCAGAGAGAGTACTCCAAAGAACAATTATGCGCTAATGGCATAGCTATGGTATGAAACTATTTTGCGCATCGATTCTGCGAGTATGAAGATAGAAAATTTGTAAACATCATTCAAAGGTAGAATTGTATCAGAATAATTCATCGAATATAAAGAGATATTAGAGCTGCCTACAGATATGTGCATCCCGCCCTCTCGACCATGTGTCCTGCTATACCTATCTCACTCTGCTACGTCGAGTGTAGCTCAACATTGACAAACAGAAAAAAATTGCTCTAGGCACTATGGTACTTAACATCGGAGGTCATCAGTCCCCTAGACTTAGAGCTAGACTTAGAGCTACTCAAACCTACGGCCATCACACACATCCATGCCCGAGGCAGGATTCGAACCTGCGACCGCAGCAGCCGCGTGGTTCCAGACTGAAGCACCTAGAACCGCTCGGCTACCGCGGCCGGCGCCAAATAGAAGTACCTCACGTCAAATTTATGGCGCCGTGTACACCAACGGCAAAACTTGCGACACAACAGAAGTGGCATGCAACCAGATCAGTTGGCACTCCGTTATTGCCGCCTGCCAACATCCTGACGGGACAGCCACCGCCTGATATGCCCATCATCGATCCTTGACTTCTGAGAGCTGGGCCGCTAGATGGTTGCTTGCTTTCTCAGCATTACTCCAACTATGGTTGAACCTAAGACATACATCTTTCCTGAGGACATATGCTTCCCAGCTGCCAAAAGCGCCTCCATACTCCGGAAAAAAAGGTTGAACACTCAGCTACCTCTATGGTGAAGGCGACAAATCGGGCCCCAGCTTTTGCTGCAGGTTACCGAATACCCACACCGCTTCAGAGCAACGATCCTGTAGGCCAGCTATCTGCATGGAGTATTCATTCCTGCCCGCACAGCTGGGGCGTAATACGCCTTATCCCCACTCCCACCCTACGACTTCTCCTCTCGCTTTCTCGCTGCTTACGCATAGCTCGTCCCCCCCTTCTGAGGACGTCACAAAGGCGAGCTCATCTTATCCGCCGAACAAGGCAGTCCGCATAAAGTAGCACCGCGACACTGCACACTACCCCACACACCAACCGAAGTGGGATTAAATAACTAGAAGGTCTTCTCCACCTCTGCTAACCACCACATGCACTCCACTCCTATGCATCCTAATGTGGAGGGGTCCGGAGACACAGTGGCCAGACCTCAATTACGGCTCCTGCCCTCTCTATCCTAGGGCTCCAATGATGGACGGATGTATAGCCGCAATTGTTTACTCTCACTCTCTCTCCTTCCTTTCCTTATAATGTTTATATTATACTGTAAATACGTTTTCTATTAATTCTCTCCGGTTTTTGTGAATAAAGTAATGCATAAATAAAAACGGAAAAAGCAATCAAAATAAATAAATAAAGCAGAGAGAACTCCACCATAGCCGATCCCAGGCCTGGTTGAAAAGGGAGGAGGGGGAGGAATAACACATCGAAAAAAAATCCTTCGTTCACCTGGCCCGGGTGTTAGTACCTCATGAGGGCCCCTTGCCAGGGATACGGTAAAGACCTCAACGGCAGTGAAGACGAGTATCTTTGGTACGGCGGAACTGGCGGAAGAGGCAACACTGCTTTTTGGGATACTGTAAAAATGTTATTCAATCTGTATATTGAGCAAGCAGTAAAGGAAACAAATGAAAAATTCACTGTAGGTACTAAAATCCATGGAGAAGAAATAAATTCTGTCACAGACAGCAAAGGACTTGGAAGAGCAGTTGAACGTCATGGACAGTGTCTTGGAAGGAGGATGTAAGACGAACATCAACAAAAGCATAACGAGGATAATTGAATGTAGTCGAATTAAGTCGGGTGATGCTGAGGGAATTAGATTAGGAAATCAGATACTTAAAGTAGTAAAGGAGTTTTGCTATTTGGGGAGCAAAATAACTGATGATGGTCGAAGTAGAGAGGATGTAAAATGTAGACTGGCAATGGCAAGGAAAGCGTTTCTGAAGAAGAGACATTTGTTAACATCGAGTATAGATTTAAGTGTCAGGAAGTCGTTTCTGAAAGTATTTGTATGGAGTGTAGCCATGCATGGAAGTGAAACATAGACGATAAATAGTTTGGACAAGAAGAGAATAGAAGCTTTCGAAATGTGATGCTACAGAAGAATGCTGAAGATTAGATGGGTAGATCACATAACTAATGAGGAGGTACTGAATAGAATTGGGGAGATGAGGAGATTGTGGCACAACTTGACAAGAAGAAGGGACCGGTTGGTAGGACATGTTCTGATGCTTCAAGGGATCACAAATTTAGCATTGGAGGGCAGCGTGGAGGGTAAAACTCGTAGAGGGAGACCAAGAGATGAATACACTAAGCAGATTCAGAAGGATGTAGGTTGCAATAAGTAATGGGAGATGCAGAAGCTTGCACAGGATAGAGTAGCATGGAGAGCTGCATCAACCATTCTCAGGACTGAAGACCACAACAACAACAACATAAAAGCTATCGTCCACGGTTATTTGGACAAAGGTTACGACGGTTCCACAGGTTAGTGGCAGTACCCCTACAGTGTCTTTTCCAGGTGTTAGTGGCGGCTGATCTATAAAACTCAGAAGTGGAACTCTGAGCTTAACCAGACTGAAATCTCATTTGAGCCACAAACCCAGTCCAAATAAATCAACAAGGATACAGCACCTTCAAAGGCAAATTACCACAGTGAGTCAAATCCCACGGTTGAAAAACCGCAAGAGGTCTAATCGGATCCTGGTCGAGACAACAGAAATGTGCATCGAGGTGAATCGGAGTGCCTCAGAACCCCGTAATAACAAAATCAAACGAAATCTAGAAGTTGGCTCATTACATTTAATGTAAACTCTCTCTTAAAATGGGAAAACTAAAAACATCCTGGACAAAACCAGTGAACTTAAAATCAAAATTATTGCATTTCAGGAATCACGATATACAGATAAAAATCCTTTTGATTCAGAAGGATACAGGATATACAAAGGAAAACCTGGAAAACAAGCCATGGCAAATTGTCCACAATTTGGAACTGGATTTATAGTAGATACATCAATATATGATTCAGTCACGACTTTCAAATCTTACTCGGGTCGGCTCTCCACGATGACAATAAAATCAGCTGATAAGATATACACTCTAATCAACGGACATGCACCAACTAACATCACTAACAAAAACGAAGTAGAAGTAGAAGAATTTTGGAACCAATTAGATAATAATCTCCAAAAAATCCCAAATAACCATGTTAAATTCCTTATGGGCGATTTCAATGAACAAATTGGTAAAGAAAATAAATATCGATATTGGGTAGGTAAAGGTCAGGACATACACAGACCAACCGGAATGCTATGCGACTCATTAAAATAGCAAAAACCAGGACCTATTTTTCAAATCGACATTTTTCAAGAAAAGAGCCTCGAAAACCAAAACTTGGATCTCACCTAAGCCATTACTAGGTGAATATCAGGTGGATCATGTAATGATCTCTGGCGTAAATACAGTAGAAATCATGAAACTTAAAGTCCTTAACGGACTAGAACTAGATTCCGACCATTACCCAACAATACTCTCCCTAGATGTCATTCCAGAAAGAAGAGAATTCACTAAGAGATCTTCACACCGTAAATATGATGTGCAAAAGATAAATGGTAATGAACAATGTACAAAAGAAACACAAAATTTGAAACCACACAACTTGCAACAACTGCAAACAGGACTTTTAAAAGCAGTTGAAACTGTACCACCGCAAACAAGAACACGTAAACATCCATGGTGGACAGATGAATGTGACCAACTGATAAGTCTCAGACAACAGGCGTGGCAAAATTGGTTGTGCAACAAAAATCATAAGCCCCTGGAAGATCTCAAAGATACCAGGAAAACAGTCACAAAAGCAATACGGACAGTCCGTAAACAACACGAAAACAAAAAATTGCAAGACATAGAAGATGATTTCAAGAAAAACAATTCCCGTAATTTCTAAAGAATATTCAAACAAAAATTAACAAAGTACTCTCCATCACTCCAATTCGGAAAAGAACATGGGGAAATTGCCCATACCAACACCGAAAACTGTGAACTGAGCAAAATACTTTTCTAAATTACTGAATTGTGGAAAGCCTGCAGAAAAATTTGAGTTCCGTCATACACAACGAAACTTAGACTCAAAGTCACCAAGTTTACAGGAGATTAAAGAGATAATTCAGTCACTGAAAAATAACAAAGCATCAGGAGAAGACCAAATCATTGCAGAATTATGGAAAATGCAGAAGAAAATCTTATTACATAACTCAAAGAAATTATATATGAAATCTGAAAAACTGAAAAAATCCCCACAGATTGGAAGACAACAATCATACATCGTCTGTACAAAAAAGGAAGTAAAACAGAGCCCAGCAACTATCGTGGAATCTCTTTATTGTCAATAACATACAAATTCTTTCTAAAGCCCTACTAAACCGAGCAGAACCTCAGCCTGATTCAAAACAAGGCGAATACCAAGGCGGATCCAGAAAAGGCCGATCATGCGTAGAACAAATCCTTAACTTGAAAAACTCGATGAAGTATTTGCATAGCACTTCAAACAAAAGTTATGTCACCACATTTGTCGACTTTAAAAGAACATATGACAGTATAGACGGAGAATCCATTTTTGATATGTTTGCAGAATTTGGACTACATCAAAAGACAACAAACATCATAAAAGAAACACTCACGGAGGCCAAATCCAAAGTAAAATTTATGGAAGAATTGAGCACAGAATTTGAAATAGACACAGGAGTACGACAAGGGGATGGACTGTCCCCAGTACTCTTCAATTGCGCTCTTGACAAAGTTGTTCGAGAATGGAGAAAAGCAGGTGCACCAGCACACAGACTGGGCAAAAACGTAAGGGCATAAAATTACACTGTTCAGCATTTGCTGACGACATGGCACTGATCGCCCAAGACTTCAATGATGAGCAGAAACAGCTAGAACTATTACAAGAGCAGGCTGCAAAAATACGATTAGAAATTTCGTTTGAAAAAGCAAAATTTATGACTGACATAAAATATACACCTTCTGAGCTCAAAATTGGTAATAACTACATCGCTCGAGTAAAATAATTTAAATATTTACGTGAATGGATTGCAGAAATCTGTCAGATCAAGAGTCCAGAAAATGGAGACGCCGTTTCAGTTAGCAAAAAACGTTTACAACAAAAATAGTCTCTCGTGGAACTACAAAGTACGACACTCCACAACAGTAATTAAACACGAAGCTTTCTACGCACACTAAATCTTCAACACAGAACACTACAAGGGGAATTGGAAGTGAAAGAACGTAAAATAATAAGGAAAATCCTATGACCAAAAACTAAAGATCGTCTGCATTATCCAAAACCCAATGCAGAAATGTATAAAAATATCTCCAAAATAACAGACACAATGCGCATGAGAAGAATCCTATTCATGGGACATTTAGAAAAAATGTACTCAAAGAGGCCAACGCACAAAATCCATACATCTTTAAAGAACAAAACTACAAGACCGAACTGGTTCAAATAGATGGAAAAGGACCTGAGAGAATTAGGGTCTCCAAATCTACATGACAGAAATGAAATCAGAGAAATCACAAACACACGGGGTTTTCAGAAACAAGAGAGAAATACTAACCGACGTACGTGGTCTGCGGAACGAAAACTAGCCCATTCGTTGCGTATGAAGGAATACTGGGCGAAAACGAAGGCCAAAAAATGTTGATTACGCGCGGTCCTAAGTGATCCATCCGCGAAGAAGAAGAAGAAAACAGAGAGATGTAATCCCTCCCCCAGGTCAGCAGATCATAGTTGATACCCCGTGTCAAACATGTTCGGAAAGACACTAAGACACTCTAAGACAAAAAAACGGGAAAAGAAAAAAAGAAAACGGCACAGCACGAAAGAGTAATACGAATGTGACAGAAATGGGTAGGTGTGATTTGCATGTACAGAGAAACAAACAATTAAAATGTCAGAAAAATTGGATCGCTTATTCAAGAGAAAGATCTTCACAAACTGAGCAACTCAATAACGCGTTGGTCTACATCTGGTCCTCATCCAAGAAGATATGCGGCTTGGCATTGACTGGTAGTGCTCCTGGATGTCCTCCTGAGGGATCCCGTTAGAGTACCAAACTCTTGAGATGTTTGGAGGGCCCTGCCCGTAATGCTCCTGATGTTCTCAATAAGGGAGAGGTCCGGCAACCTTGTCGTTCAAGGTAGGATTTGGCAAGCACGGACACAAGCGATACAAACTCTCGCCGTTTGTGGGCGGGCACTATCTTGCTGAATTGCAGGATCACAGTGGCTTGCCAGCAAAGACTACGAACTTCCGTCTGATTCGGATAATTCCCTCGTGGTTCGTCGTTGGTCTTTTTTTTCTCTTAGCGTGTATAAGGAAACCTACACAAATAAAACAGACATGTCAAACGTCTACAAGCACAGCTTATAATGGCTTTGGAATAATCACCATTATAAGCTTTGGTGTGGGAAACAAGCAATAAAGACGTACAAAAACAAATTTACATCTTAAACGATAACGCCGAGAAATATGGAATGAAAATTAGCGTGGAGAAAAGCAAGACCATGGTGGTAATCAGAGGTGATAGAGAGGGCAAGGGACAAATTCGTATTAAGGAACGGGATATTGAAATAGTGGACTACTTTAAATATTTGGGAATTATATTAATGGGGAATGCTCGTTTGGAGACGGAAATTAGCAAAAGAATACAACAGAGTAGTTCATTTTACCAGTGTGTGAGGGCTTGGTGTGGGGAAGGAAAGTGCCAATGAGGTGCACGCTGGTGCTATACAAGACTTACTTCACACCCATAGTAATTTACACCTCAGAAACTTGGACTATGACTAGAAGAGAGGAGAGTAGGATACAATCCAGTGAAATGAAGTTTATGAGGAGTATGCTAGGGAAGACGAGGAGAGACAGAGTGAAAAATAGGGATTTTAGGAATGAAATTGAGAAGTTGATGGAGAAAATGTAAAAGAATAGATTAAAATGGTTTGGCCATGTGAAGCGTATGGGAGAGGGAAGAATACCAAGAAGAATGATGGAGTTCAAGATTGAGGGCAAGAGGCCAAGAGGAAGACCGAGAACAAGATGGATTGATACAATAAATATGAATTTAAGGTAGAGAAACCTGCTATGCAACCAAATTGTGGAAGAAGAATGGTGGAAAGACCGAGTAAAGTGGCGAAATACCATTGATAACCCAACTCGACCAGATGTTGGATAGATGGAGAACGAAGATGATGATGAAGCTTGCTCTAAGACAAGAAAAAATACCTTGGTTAGTAGTTACAATACGACAGACAAATATGCCTACAAAGGAAGTAGTTTGTTTCTACTACTATGGAGAAAATCAGATGATAGTAATGTATCACACATCAAAGCTAAATTTTGTAAAGTCACACATGAAGTGCGATATAATTCATTTAATTTTTATTTATGTACTGAATTCCTTATAATAAAATAGCTTCGAAATCTATCGTTAAGCTACTTGGTTTCATATAATGTAGTATACGAAACATGAAAGTACAGATATTGTAGTTAGCAAGAAGCAGTCTTATTGCCGAAGACACGCTTGCGTTAAATATTGCATGGAAAGTAAAGGATTATAACTGTTTTCAATGCGCTGCATTTGTATTTTCTAGTAAAGCGGTGCTTCAAAATTAATAATTCACAACAAATATTTGTTTCACAAGAACAGCGCCACCCGAAAAACCGAATTTAGTTTTGAAGCTGCCAGAGTTGAACTGAAAATGTACGAAACGTCGTAACAGCAAAACCAGTTGAAATTTGCATATGCCACTTTCGGGTAACGTGGCGGGACATGTGGGGATGCGAATGTAGCGCATAAAAGGCTCCAAGTTGCGTCCTTAGCAGGCAAGGTGATGCTCACCGTCTTTTTCGACTTCCGATGTTTGATCTCATCGAATTCCTGGAGCGCGGAATTACCATTAATAGTCACGTGTAATCTGAGACTTTCAGTGGGCTACGCAAGTCCATCAAGAGCAAACGGCTTGGGCTGCTCACGGAGAGAGAGAGAGGGGGGGGGTGATTCTGCTCCACGATAACACACGTCCACACTTTTCCAAGGTCACACAGAGTGTAATGGCCACGTTCAAGGGGGAGCAGCTTGAACACCTGTCCTATATCACGGAAATTTCGTCCTGCTTCCATGTGTTTGGTCCGCTAAAAAAACAGCGCCTCAACTCGGACGACGAACTGAAGGGCAGAGTGAAGGACAGGCTCCTGCCACGGCTATTGGAATTTTGGGAACAGGGAATCCTTCGAATCGCTAAACAGAGAGACAGACAGTTGTGATCACCCCTCTCGCGATTACTTTTTGATAAGGACTTCAATTATAGCCTCAGTGTTGTTTCGTACTTTTTCTTTTGAAGAATCTATACAGAATTCAGTGACCGTACGAAGCATCAAATAGCATCTCAAACAGAAGCTTTGACTGTGTAAAAATAGCAGATGTCTTATAAGGCGGCAGTGTGTTTTGATGGTAGAGCAAGATAGACACATCATTACTCTTCTCTCTTCGGTATCGTGTTCTTGTAATTCTTACGTTTGTAAGTAGGCTGTTTATGTTTTCTTATCGGCAACGTTACGTAGCGCTCGGTATGAAAATCACAGGCTGTGCTGTGTGCAGTCTGTAGCTAGTTTGCATTGTTGTCTGCCATTGTAGTGTTGGGCAGCGGCAGCTGGATGTGAACAGCGCGTAGCGTTGCGCAGTTGGAGGTGAGCCGCCAGCAGTGGTGGATGTGGGGAGGGAAATGGCGGAGTTTTGAAATTTGTAAGACTGGATGTCAATTATGAATATTAAGGTAAATACATTGTTTGTTCTCTATTAAAATCTTTCATTTGCTAACTATGCCTACTAGTAGTTAGTGCCTTCCGTAGTTTGAATCTTTTATTTAGCTGGCAGTAGTGGCGCTCGCTGTATTGCAGTAGTTCGAGTAATGAAGATTTTTGTGAGGTAAGTGATTTGTGAAAGGTACAGGTTAATGTTAGTCAAGGCCATTCGTTTGTAGGGATTTCTGAAAGTCAGATTGCGTTGCGCTAAAAAAAATATTGTGTGTCAGTTTAAGCACAGTCTTGTATAATTTGTTCCAAGGGGACGTTTCACGTTGTGTAGAATACACTGAGGTGACACTAGTAATGTGATACCTCCTAATATCGTGTTGGACGTCTTTTCCCTGGTGCAGTGCAGCAAGTTGACATGGCATGGACTCAACAGCTTCTTGGATGTACCCTGCAGTAACCCTAAGCCAAGCTTTATCTATATCCGTTCATAACTGCGAAAGTGTTACCCGAGCAGGACTTTATGCACGAACTGAACTCTCCATTATATCCCGTAAATGTTCGATGGATGACCAAATCATTCGCTCGAACTGTCCACTATATTCTTCAAAGCAGTCAGGAACAATTGCGCCCCATGTAATATGATACATTGTCAGCCATAAAAATTCCGGAACATCAGGTCCATGAATGGCTGAAAATGGTCTGCAAGTAGCTAACATAACGATTTACAGTCAGTGCTAGTTCAGCCTGACTAGAGGGCGCAGTCCATTCCATGTAAACACAGCCTGTACAATTATGGAGTCACCACTAGCTTGCACTGTGCGTTGTTGACAACTTGGCTCCGTGGCTTCGTGGGGCCTGTGCCACAATCGAAACCTGCCAAATGAAATCGGAGCTTATCTGACCAGGTTCCGGTCTGTCAAGGGTCGTCTAGGGTCCAGCCGATACTGTCACGAGCCCAGAAGAGACGCTACAGGTGAAGTAGTGTTAGCAAAGGCACAGGCGTCGGTCGTATGCTTCCATAGTTTCGTTAACGCCAAATGTCGTCTCATTGTCCTTACGGATACGTTCGTCGTACGCCCCACATTGATTTCTGCTGTTACTTCACGCAGTGTTGCTTCTATGTTACCACTCACAACTAACTCCGTGTAAACGACGCTGTTCTCGGTCGTTAAGCGAAGGCCGTCGGCAACAGCGATTTCCTTGGTGAGGGGAAATGCCTGACATTTGTTATTCTCTTGACACATTGGATCTCGGAATATTGGAATCCCTAATGATTTCCGAAATGGAACGTCTCATGCACATAGCTCCAACTATCAAAGCCTGTTAATTTCCTTGATGCGGCCTTAATCATGTCGGAAACTTTTTCACACGAATCACCTGAGTACAAATACTACTATTCCCCGTCCTTTTCAGTCCGCTATAACTGCGGTTGTTTTTCTTTGTTATGATTAATATGCAACGGAATTTAATATTAGACCAAGTAAGTATCTTTTCCAGCACAAAATTACTCTACGAAATTTGCTGAGGGAATGAAGGGAAATTCTGCTTTTGGTAGTTCAGGCAGCTGAGAGCCGCTATGTATTCCGCTCTCCTATCTTTGTGAATTGCACAACTTTGTTTTGCGGAAGTTCGGCATTTTCTCTTCGTAAGCTAAAACCATACGTTACCGCGAGAGGTAGTAAATATAACAGAAGACTTCACTATTAACTGAATTCTGCAGGCTTTTAAGAGTCAAAGCAATAAATTGCCCCATTATTAACGTATACAAAATTCTCTCGAGAGATAACACAAAGAGCTTTAACTCCACACCAGATTATATAACATATAACTATCAGAATTATTTTAATTCTATGTGTCAGACAAACAGATACATAAATTTTTACTCAGTTTGATACTGATATGCGGAATCAGTAATGATTGTTTTGTTTGAAGTATGTATCTTTTAGTGGCTCACTTTCCATCATATATCTCGCTAACTGTGGTCATCTACGAAATATTATTTCATATGCAGTAAAACTGTTTCACTTCTATTCTATCTTCCTGTCCGAGTAAAGCACGGGAAACCAAAATCTCTCTAGCCAATCGGGTATAGAATCACGCCCCTCATGAATGCCATTCTGGTGTCTGAACCAATGCGTCACTTCAATCAGCTACGAACATTTTCAGATGAAACACGTCATTGTTCTCCTTTCTAACACTATTCTCCGTGTAACTCTTGTCTGTGATTATACATAAGGGAAACTGTGCAGTATGAAACTTGACATCAACAGTTCTTGTCGATATCTCACGTAATACACATTTCGTAAAACGTAAGACAACAGACAATTATTGTGTCAAATTTTTGAAAAAAATATGCATATACCGACCTATCAGTTTAATAAGTTACGGCTGCAAAATACTAACGCGGATTCTTTACAGACGAATAGAAAAACTAGATGAAGCCGATATCGGGGAAGATCAGTTCGGATTCCGTAGAAATGTTGGGACACGTGAGGCAATACTGACGCTATGACTTATCTTAGAAGCTAGATTAAGGAAAGGTAAACCTAATTTCTAGCATTTTTAGACTTAGAGAAAGCTTTTCACAATGTTGACTGGAATACTCTCTTTCAAATTCTGAAGCTGGCAGGGGTAAAATACAGGAAGCAAAAGGCTATTTACAATTTGTACAGAAACCAGATGGCAGTTATAAGAGTCAAGGGGCATGAAAGGGAAGCAGTGGTTGGGAAGGGAGTGAGACAGGGATGTAGCCTCTCCCCGATGTTATTCAATTAGTATATTGAGCAAGCAGTGAAGGAAACAAAAGAAAAATTCGGAGTAGGTATTAAAATCCATGGAGAAGAAATAAAAACTTTGAGGTTCGCCGATGACATTGTAATTCTGTCAGAGACAGCAAAGGACTTGGAAGAGCAGTTGAACGGAGTGGATAGTGTCTTGAAAGGAGGGTATAAGATGAACATCAACAAAAGCAAAACGAAGATAATGGAATGTAGTCGAATTAAGTCGGGTGATGCTGAGGGAATTAGATTAGGAAATGAGACACTTAAAGTAGTAAAGGAATTTTGCTATTTGGGGAGCAAAAGAACTGATGATGGTCGAAGTCGAGAGGATATAAAATGTAGACTGGCAATGGCAAGGCAAGCGTTTCTGAAGAAGAGAAATTTGTTAACATCGAGTATTGATTTAACTGTCAGGAAGTCGTTTCTGAAAGTATTTGTATGGAGTGTAGCCATGTATGGAAGTGAAACATGGACGATAAATAGTTTGGACAGGAAGAGAATAGGAGCTTTTGAAATGTGGTGCTACAGAAGAATGTTGAAGATTAGATGGGTAGATCACATAACTAATGAGGAAGTATTGAATAGGATTGGGGAGAAGAGAAGTTTGTGGCACAACTTGACTAGAAGAAGGGATCGGTTGGTAGGACATGTGTTGAGGCATCAGGGGATCGCCAATTTAGTATTGGAGTGCAGCGTGGAGGGTAAAAATCGTAGACGGAGACCAAGAGATGAATACACTTAGCAGATTCAGAAGGATGTAAGTTGTAGTAGGTACTGGGAGATGAAGAAGCTTGCACAGGATACAGCAGCATGGAGAGCTGCATCAAACCAGTCTCAGGACTGAAGACCACAACAACAACAACAACATACATTTCTTAAAAATTTCATCGTCTTACTTTAGTCTACTACACGTTATCTTAAGGATAAAAGCTGGGCGAAGAATTAAAATTTTTTGCAATTTGTCTTTTTTTGTTTATCTTATTTTTTATTTTTGATGCTTTTCTCTTTCCTTTTTCTTATGCATTACGTAATTTTTTGTTTCCTGTTTTTACATTTCCCGGCGTAGGTCATCTATTAATCTCATTACATTGATTAAATTTCCCTGGATGCAAGATTTCCCCTAATACGTACAAAGCTGGGGTGCTATTCATTGTCGGACAACATTGTCAATACTGACAATTTAAGAAGGGGAAAATGGGCCGAGGGTTTGATCTGAAGTTTGTGTTAGGGAGGACACTGGAGGAGGGCAGTCTACGCAGGGGTGGCAGCCGTATTGACACGAAGATGTAGTGGTTAGCACATTTGTCTTCTACGCAGGAAATGTGGATTCAAGTAGTAGACCTCACACAAGTATTAGTTCCTTGCTTCAGCTTCTATCGTTATCTCATATAAAGTTGACACTAGTGTGTCTCCAGGGAAAAATAATTTCATCTGATCATCTAATTATAATGATGTATTTTATTATTTTTTGCAAATGCAAGTCCATAACTAATGAGGAGGTATTGAATAGAATTGGAGAGAAGAGAAATTTGTGGCTCATCTTGACTAGAAGAACGGATCGATTGGTGGGGCATATTCAGAGGCATCAAGGGATCACCAACTAATTATTGGAGGGCAGCGTGGAGGGTAAATATCGTAGAGGGAGACCAAGAGGTGAATACACTAAACAGATTCAGAAGGATGTAGGTAGCAGTAAGTACTGGGAGATGAAGAAGTTTGCACAGGATAGATTAGCATGGAGAGCTGGATCAAACCAGTCTTTGGACTGAAGACCACACCAACAACAAAGGTAACAGCCTCACCAGAATACTTTTCCGTCTTGTTGAGTTGCCGATTACATCAACACTTCTTGTGAGAAGTTTCTACGGATAGGGAGGCGTCAGAGTAATTTCTATGTCCATTTTGTCGTAATATAACCACAAAAATGTCTCTATCAATATTTGTGCTTCTCGGTGCGTCCAAATTGACCAAACAAGTGCACGGTAGCAGCTGCTTAGATACAATACGCTTTAGGCTCTTTACTCGACCAGCGATTAAATATGTACTCTGACCAACGCCAGAAAACAATAGAGTTTTATCAAATACTTGTTTTGTAACGTACTGAAGAATTAATGTCTCGCGTATTTGGATTTCCACAAATCCGCACTGCGTTCTGTTTGTCAACTAAAAAAAATGGCTCTGAGCACTATGGGACTTAACATCTATGGTCAGCAGTCCCCTAGAACTTAGAACTACTTAAACCTAATTAACCTAAGGACAGCACACAACACCCAGCCATCACGAGACAGAGAAAATCCCTGACCCCGCCGGGAATCGAACCCGGGAACCCGGGCGTGGGAAGCGAGAACGCTACCGCACGACCACGAGATGCGGCCGTTTGTCATCTAAACTGCTCCCTATTTGAGTAATACCACCAGTTCTCGTAACTTGAGAAGATGCTTTCCAAAAATTGTGAATTTTTCTGAATGCACCCGTATTTTCCATTCACTCTACCTTTTACGTATGAATTACACTGTAACGTATCATTTACGTGGCGATGGAGATGGGTTCAAATGGTTCAAATGGCTCTGAGCACTATGGGACTTAATATCTGAGGTCATCAGTCCCCTAGAACGTACAACTACTTAAACCTAACTAACTAACCTAAGGACATCACACACATCCATGCCCGAGGCAGGATTCGAACGTGCGACCTTAGCGGTCACGCGGTTCCGGACTGAAGGGCCTAGAACCGCTCGGGCACTCCGGCCGGCATGGAGATGGGTTGTCGGGATACTTATTCGTTCTGTGTTTCAGTCCGGAGACTGCTTTCGCTACTTCTAAGTTCTGTGTTGAGTTTCAGATGAAACGTCACGACGACGTAAGACGAGTGGGAAACTTTGCTCGAAATCCCACCGTAATGTGACAGGTCGGAAGCATGCAACATGCAAATTGTTTCTCGTGACGTTACACGAACTTCTCTTACCGCGAACTTGCTAGAAAAGGTCAAGAATGTGCTATTATTAGCTGTAAAGAAATGTGAGTAAATTAAAATATCCATTGTTGTTACATGTCACCAAAAGGAAGAGTTCTCCACAGTTACACTAAAAGCTTAGCCTCTGCATAAATTATTTGTACTATTGTCGGTTAACTGTTTATGATTGTTTATTGACAAATGTGCAAATTAATATTCATAAGGAAGTTACTTCAGCAACATAGTGCGGAACCTACAAGAAAGAAAAAAGTAGCATATTGACTAGCGGTTGCCGTTCCAGTTATGCTACGTAAAAATGTTACTTCTACTTGAACATAAGGCAATATTTGCCTGTAATGAAATGATATTCATGCATAATTGTTCAGACATACACAATTACGTATCTGGGACATTTAACGCTTGCAAAGAATCTTCTGTCTCGGTGATTTGTGGCCAGACATGCTGATACTCTTTTGAGAAAGGAAGGAACAATAAGAGTACATTTTTCGGTCTTTGGATCGATATTTTTGGTGGGGAAATGTGGTAAGTTCTTGTACAGCCTAGGAGCCGAGTGTGTTAAGTGATAGCGTGGTATGCAGTTAGTATGCACTTGACGATTTCAGTGCAACAGTTTGCAACTTAGGAATATGTACTCACTGCGTGCTAACATAGACTTATAATCCTGAACTTCGCTTTCAGTATATTAGTTATTGAGGTAAACCTGAGTGAATTACTTACATTTGGGGAAGTTGTTCAGGTTAATGAAATGTGGCAGTGCACAGTGCCACTGGTATCATTTGAGCTTCGCACTGCTTGATTTGGTAGCATTACTATTTCAAAACACATATTTGTTTCACTGTGTATAAAGTTAGCCTCTGTAAGGCCACAAGTCCATTTAACTTGTTTTGTTATGCTACATAAAGTTTAAAGTCAGCGTACGTCTTTATCCTAATCAATTATTCCAACAAATTGTACATCTTCATCGATGCTTCTCAAACCATCTTACGTTGTATGGCGGAGGGTACTTTTTGCATTAGTGTCGCTTTCCCATCTTCCTGTTCCAGTCGCGTATGACTCGCGGGAAGAACAATTGCTGGTAAGGTTTCGTATGGGTTCTGATCTCTCCTATTTTATACTGATGGTCTTTTCGCGTTATATAAATTGGACGAGGCAATATATTGGTTGACTCTTCTCGAACTTGCGCTCTCGGAACTTTAACAGTAGACTACACCATGGTGCACAATGCCTCTCTTGCAGCACCTGCCACTGGAGTTCACTGAGCATCTGCGTGACGCTTTCGTGCTCACTCAGTGAACCTGTTAAAAAACGTGCTGCTCTTCTTAGGTTCTCGTACAGAGTCCATACTGAAGTTTCGTGTTTAATATTTGTGATTGCGACGCGCATTTGCACGTTAGCATTGAAGAGAAAGCAGCAGAGCCATAATATCAAACATGCACAGCTTGTGTTAAACGATTTTATTTACCTTACACAATTTAATACAACAAGACAACTTGGTGTTTAACAACCTCACCACAATTACAATAAAAGCTTTCTCAACGCCCTGTGAACCTTTACTTAAACAATGTATAAAGCATTAATTAAAGTTGTTCCAGACACAAACACTTATTAAAACCAAAACTTGCGAAACTCAGAACCGGCAAGACTATGCTATACAATATCTTAACAACCTCACCACGATTACAGTAAAACTTTTCTCAGACCCCTGTGAACATTTACTTAACCAATGTGTAAGCCTTAATTAAAGTTGCTCTTGGTACAAACAATTAATAAAACCAACTTTCCACACTCTAAACCGGTGAGGCTACGATAAACAATGACTTCCCTCCGCAGTAACATTTCATACCAAAGAAATAACGTAAATAAATATTACAAAACTCAAAAAAATAAAATGTAACTTCTAAAATCTTAACGCTCCCTACTGAAGGCAGCCGGTGCCCAAACTTATGACTAAAGAATAATCAGGTTGGTACCAGAAGAGATAAACACTAATTAAAATAACCAACAGTTAATAAGAGAGACCCTTGGCATCTTAAGATTGCTTGGTAACATACACACATGAACCGTTGCTTTATAAAAATTTAAATCTCTACAAATCACACACAAGATGCAAATATCAAGATCGTGAATTATATAAAAAAAAAGGACAATTAACCAAGTGGAACCTTAGTGAATCTGATCGGGCACTAATGACAGAGTGCCACTCAACATTATAACATCGAAGTCATATTTCAAGCCCAAAGTACATTCACCAGAGTGGCACAGGAACGGGCTACCAGGCTTAACGACCTGACGGAGCCAGAACCGAAGAACGAAGCAATACTCAACTTAACGACGTGACCGAGGAAGAGGGCCTCCAAGTGGAGCCGGTCGAACGAATGACAATTCCGCTGGCAATGGCAGTCGTACCAGACGAACTGCACTGCGCTCCACGTAACTGAATCGGCTACAACAGCGCACTTGCATTTACCCATTCATACTACATGAGACATAAAACCATAACATTTAAAACAGGACCGCACGGGGTAGCCGTGCGGTCTGGGACGCTTTTCCACGATTCGCGCGGCGTCCCCCGTCGGAGGTTCGAGTCCTCCCTCGGGCATGGGTGTGTGTGTTGTCCTTAGCGTAAGTTAGTTTAATTTAGATTAAGTAGTGTGTAAGCCTAGGGACCGATGACCTCAGAAGTTTGGTCCCATAGAACATGCCACAAATTTAAAACAGTAAAGCTTGCCTAAAAAAGGTTTTTAACTCAGCAACTTAAGCATTCATTTAAACACCGTCACACCACGCGGTAGTAACAGCTGAGTTTATTTTAAAGACAAGACCGGGCAGCACTATATTTTCATGACACATGATGTGATTTTACGAGACAGCGTCGTCTTTCGTTACTAAATAATGAGCAGTTCCCCAGTCTTGCTCATATATATCTGCTGATCCTTTATCAAGTGGTAAGAAAGCACGGTGGAATGCCTGATGTCCCTTATCGTGGCATGATTGACTTAACTTGCCATGGCGCACTCGGGACTAAACTCACACTGCAGAAAACATAGATACAATTAAGCACACAGGTGCACCTGCTTTTAACAAACACACACAATATGAGCAGGCGGACGGTTAATCCAGGCGACGCTCCGGCAAGCTCTTCTTGTCAACGTACACTGGGTTCAAAATGGCTCTGAGCACTATGGGACTCAACTGCTGTGGTTATAAGTCCCCTAGAACTTAGAACTACTTAAACCTAACTAACCTAAGGACAGCACACAACACCCAGCCATCACGAGGCAGAGAAAATCCCTGACCCCGCCGGGAATCGAACCCGGGAACCCGGGCGTGGGAAGCGAGAATGCTACCGCACGACCACGAGATGCGGGCACGTACACTGGGTACTGAGCAAACAACCAAGCACAACGCGTCGTGCCATAACCCAACTTCGCCGCCGTCCCCGGACGCTGCACCACACACGTAACACGCGGAATGAGCACGCGCGCCAAGTACGGGCCAACCTACCGTAGTACATCGCGACCTACAGACCTCACAGTTGGGCCGCTGCCTCGACGCTGCAGACTTAAGCAGCCGGACCCGCAATCACTCGTGGCTGGACAAAGGAAAATGGAAAGCATCTACATCTACATTTATACTCCGCAAGCCACCGAACGGTGTGTGGCGGAGGGCACTTTACGTGCCACTGTCATTACCTCCCTTTCCTGTTCCAGTCGCGTATGGTTCGCGGGAAGAACGACTGTCTGAAAGCCTCCGTGCGCGCTCTAATCTCTCTAATTTTACATTCGTGATCTCCTCGGAGGTATAAGTAGGGGGAAGCAATATATTCGATACCTCATCCAGAAACGCACCCTCTCGAAACCTGGCTAGCAAGCTACACCGCGATGCAGAGCGCCTCTCTTGCAGAGTCTGCCACTTGAGTTAGTTAAACATCTCCGTAACGCTATCACGGTTACCAATTAACCCTGTGACGAAACGCGCCGCTCTTCTTTGGATCTTCTCTATCTCCTCCGTCAACCCGATCTGGTACGGATCCCACACTGATGCGCAATACTCAAGTATAGGTCGAACGAGTGTTTTGTAAGCCACCTCCTTTGTTGATGGACTACATTTTCTAAGGACTCTCCCAATGAATCTCAACCTGGTACCCGCCTTACCAACAATTAATTTTATATGATCATTCCACTTCAAATCGTTCCGCACGCATACTCCCAGATATTTTACAGAAGTAACTGCTACCAGTGTTTGTTCTGCTATCATATAATCATACAATAAAGGATCCTTCTTTCTATGTATTCGCAATACATTACATTTGTCTATGTTAAGGGTCAGTTGCCACTCCCTGCACCAAGTGCCTATCCGCTGCAGATCATCCTGCACCTCGCTACAATTTTCTAATGCTGCAACTTCTCTGTATATTACAGCATCATCCGCGAAAAGCCGCATGGAACTTCCGACACAATCTACTAGGTCATTTATATACACTCCTGGAAATTGAAATAAGAACACCGTGAATTCATTGTCCCAGGAAGGGGAAACTTTATTGACACATTACTGGGGTCAGATACATCACATGATCACACTGACAGAACCACAGGCACATAGACACAGGCAACAGAGCATGCACAATGTCGGCACTAGTACAGTGTATATCCACCTTTCGCAGCAATGCAGGCTGCTATTTTCCCATGGAGACGATCGTAGAGATGCTGGATGTAGTCCTGTGGAACGGCTTGCCATGCCATTTCCACCTGGCGCCTCAGTTGGACCAGCGTTCGTGCTGGACGTGCAGACCGCGTAAGACGACGCTTCATCCAGTCCCAAACATGCTCAATGGGGGACAGATCCGGAGATCTTGCTGGCCAGGGTAGTTGACTTACACCTTCTAGAGCACGTTGGGTGGCACGGGATACATGCGGACGTGCATTGTCCTGTTGGAACAGCAAGTTCCCTTGCCGGTCTAGGAATGGTAGAACGATGGGTTCGATGACGGTTTGGATGTACCGGCAGTGTCCCCTCGACGATCATCAGTGGTGTACGGCCAGTGTAGGAGATCGCTCCCCACACCATGATGCCGGGTGTTGGCCCTGTGTGCCTCGGTCGTATGCAGTCCTGATTGTGGCGCTCACCTGCACGGCGCCAAACACGCATACGACCATCATTGGCACCAAGGCAGAAGCGACTCTCATCGCTGAAGACGACACGTCTCCATTCGTCCCTCCATTCACGCCTGTCGCGACACCACTGGAGGCGGGCTGCACGATGTTGGGGCGTGAGCGGAAGACGGCCTAACGGTGTGCGGGACCATAGCCCAGCTACATAGAGACGGTTGCGAATGGTCCTCGCCGATACCCCAGGAGCAACAGTGTCCCTAATTTGCTGGGAAGTGGCGGTGCGGTCCCCTACGGCACTGCGTAGGATCCTACGGTCTTGACGTGCATCCGTGCGTCGCTGCGGTCCGGTCCCAGGTCGACGGGCACGTGCACCTTCCGCCGACCACTGGCGACAACATCGATGTACTGTGAAGACCTCACGCCCCACGTGTTGAGCAATTCGGCGGTACGTCCACCCGGCCTCCCGCATGCCCACTATACGCCCTCGCTCAAAGTCCGTCAACTGCACATACGGTTCACGTCCACGCTGTCGCGGCATGCTACCAGTGTTAAAGACTGCGATGGAGCTCCGTATGCCACGGCAAACTGGCTGACACTGACGGCGGCGGTGCACAAATGCTGCGCAGCTAGCGCCATTCGACGGCCAACACCGCGGTTCCTGGTGTGTCCGCTGTGCCGTGCGTGTGATCATTGCTTGTACAGCCCTCTCGTAGTGTCCGGAGCAAGTATGGTGGGTCTGACACACCGGTGTCAATGTGTTCTTTTTTCCATTTCCAGGAGTGTATATTGTGAAAAGCAATGGTCCCATAACACTCCCCTGTGGCACGCCAGAGGTTATTTTAACGTCTATAGACGTCTCTCCATTGATAACAACATGCTGTGTTCTGTTTGCTATGATGACACTAGAGGGACAGAAGTACTTGTGCCACCCGCTCGATGGATCAATCATTTATTAGTGCTTTGCAATTTATTCATAAACTGTTCCTTAGGCTTGGTTTCCGTTATGAAATATTTCGTCAGGACACAATGCAGCGGGGTACAACGAGACCGCTATGTCAGCAATCGAGTCATTAATGTATGGTGGTATGCTCGCCCTCCGGGGGTTGCAGGGAAATTAACTGGTTTAATCTGACGACTAATTTCACTTTATTTGTTTATTACCACAAACAACCAGGTACGCAGCAACTGATACTCCGTTGTAGCTTTTTACGTTGCAAAGTGAGAGTCTTGAATCCTTCGCGAGCATGGTCCATGCAAAGTATTTATCGTGAAGTCACACGAACTTCTCTTACCGTGAGCTTGCTAAAACAGGTTACGAATATGTTTTTAGTAGCTCTAGAGAAACATGAATGAATTACAATTCCCAAGGACAAGAAACTAGCCGTAATTTCTGCAGTTGCGCCGGTAAAAAGCTAAGAAGTATAAAGGTTTAACGAATTGATACAGTGACTCCGATCCGGTGGCAGGCCCTTCAGAAGAGAACGGTTTCAGAAGTCTAACCCGATTCCTGCTAGACTACTATCGCCAACTCTCATACCTTGCGAAGATGCATTTCCCAATTTTAGAGTTTGTCTGAATGTACCAGTGTTTTCAATTCGCTTTATCTTTTACATATCAATTAGTTTTTTGTATAGGGGAGTAACAGATGATTGAACGACGGATGTGTCACTGCAGTAAGAGCAGAAATCAGTCCTCTTTGATTGTGGGCAAGATGTGTTCAGTAAATGCATTGCAAAACTGCACTCGATGAGGTTGTAAAGATGGGATGCGTTCATGTGCTCTTTCAGTCTTGGTCTGGCGCTTCTAATAGTTTGTCCCATGTATAAAAGATTTAATATGAATTGCAAATAAATTACGACACACATGATTAGACAGAGATACTAATGCGGAATAATGTACTGTAGTCATTGTTGTTGTTGTCGTCTTCAGTCCTGAAAATGGTTTGATGACGCTCTACCCTGTGCAAGCTGCTTCATCTCCCAGTACCTACTGCAGCCTACATCCTTCTGAATCTTCTTAGTGTATTCATCTCTTGGTCTCCCTCTACGATTTTTACCCTCCGCGCAGCCCTCCAATCGTAAATTTGTGATCCCTTGATGACTCAGAACATGTCCTACCAACCGATCCCTTCTTCTAGTCAAGTTGTGCCTCAAACTCCTCTCCAATTCTATTCAATACCTCCTCATTAGTTATGTGATCTACCCATCTAATTTTCAGCATTCTTCTGTAGCACCACATTTCGAAAGCTTCTATTCTCTTCTTGTCCAAACTATTTATCATCAATGTTTCACTTCCATACATGGCTACAATCCATACAAATACTTTCATAAACGACTTCCTGACACTTAACTCTATACTCGATGTTAACAAATTTCCCTTCACCAGAAACGCTTTTCTTACCATTGACAGTCTACATTTTATATTCTCTCTTCTTCGACCATCATCAGTTATTTTGCTCCCCAAATAGCAAAACTCCTTTACTACTTTAAGTGTTTCCTTTCCTAATCTAATTCCCTCAGCATCACCCGAGTTAACTCGACTACATTCAACTATCGTCGTTTTGCTTTTGTTGATGTTCATCTTATATCCTCTTTTCAAGACACTGTCCATTCCTTTCAGCTGCTCTTCCAAGCCCTTTGCTGTCTCTGACAGAATTACAATGTCATCGGCGAACCTTAAAGTTTTTATTTCTTCTCCATGGAACTTAATACCTACTCCGAATATTTCTTTTGTTTCCTTTACTGCTTACTCAATATACAGATTGAATAACATCGGGGAGAGGCTACACCCCAACCTCACACCCTTCGCAACCACTGCTTCTCTTTCATGTCCCTCGACTCTTATAACTGCCATCTGGTTTCTGTACAAATTGTAAATAGCCTTTCGCTCCCTGTATTTTACCCATGACACCTTCAGAATTTGATATAGAGTATTCCAGTCACCATTGTCAAAAGCCTTCTCTAAGTCTACAAATGCTAGGAACGTAGGTTTGCTTTCTCTTAATCTAGATTCTAAGATAAGCCGTAGGGTCAGTGTTGCCTCACGTGTTCCAACATGTCTACGGAATCCGAACTGATCTTCCCCGAGGTCGGCTTCTGCCAGTTTTTCCATTCGTCTGTAAAGAATTTGCGTTAGTATTTTGCAGCCGTGACTTATTAAACTGATTGTTCAGTAATTTTCACATCTGAAAACACCTGCTTTCATTGAGATTGGAATTATTATATTCTTCGTGAAGTCTGAGGGTATTTCGCCTGTGTCATACATTTTGCTCCCCAGATGGTAGAGGTCTGTCAGGACTGGCTCTCCCAAGTCTGTTAGTAGTTCTAATGGAATGTTGTCTACCCCCGGGGCCTTGCTTCGACTTAGGTCTTCCAGTGCTCTGTCAAACTCTCCTCGTAGTATCCTATCTCCCATTTCATCTTCATCTACATCCTCTTCCATTTCCATAATATTGTTCTCAAGTACATCGCCTTTGTATAGACCCTCTATATACTCCTTCCACCTTTCTGCTTTCCCTTCTTTGCTTAGAATTGGGTTTGCATCTGAGCTCTTGATATTCATACAAGTGGTTCTCTTTTCTCCAAAGGTCTCTTTCATTTTCCTGTAGGCAGTATCTATCTTAACCCTAGTGAGATAAGCCTCTACATCCTTACATTTGTCCTTAGACGTCCCTGCTTAGCCATTTTGCATTTCCTGTTGATCTCATTTTTGAGACGTTTGAATTGCTTTTTGCCTGCTTCATTTACCGCATTTTTATATTTTCTCCTTTCATCTATTAAATTCAGTATCTCTTCTGTTACCCAAGTATTTCTACTAGGCCTCGTCTTTTTACCTACTTGATCTTCTGCTGCCTTCACTACTTCGTCCCTCAAAATTCTTCTTCTACTATATTTCTTTCCTCCATTGTTGTCAATTGTTCCCTTATGCTCTCCCTGAAACTCTGTACAACCTCTGGTTTAGTCAGATTATCCAGGTCCCATCTCCTTAAATTCCCACATTTTTGCAGTTTCTTCAATTTTAATCTGCAGTTCATAACCAATAGATTGTGGTCAGAGTCCACATCTGCCCCTGGAAATGTCTTACAATTTAAAACCGGGTTCCTAAATCTCTGTCTTACCATTATATAATCTACCTAAAACCTTTTAGTATCTCCAGGTTTCTTCCATGTATACAACTTCTTTTATGATTATTGAACCTAGTGTTAGCTATGATTAAGTTATGCTCTGTGCAAAATTCTACTAGGCGACTTCCTCTTTCATTTTTTAACCCCAGTGCATATTCACCTACTACTTTTCCTTCTTTTCCTTTTCCTACTACCGAATTCCAGTCACCCATGACTATTAAATTTTCGTCTCCCCTCTCTATCTGAATAATTTGCTGTATCTCATCATAAATTTCTCCAATTTCTTCGTCATATGCAGAGCTAGTTGGCATATAAACTTGAACTACTATAGTAGGCGTGAGCTTCGTGTCTATCTTGGCCACAATAATGTGTTCACTGTGCTGTTTGTAGTAGCTTAGACGCTCTCCTAGTTTTTTTATTCATTATTAAACCTACTCCGGCATTACCCCTATTTGATTTTGTATTTACAACCCTGTATTCACCTGACCAGAAGTCTTGTTCCACCTGCTACCGAACTTCTCTAATTCCCACTATATCTAACTTTAACCTATCCATTCCCCTTTTTAAATTTCCTAACCTACCTGCCCGAGTAAGGGATTTGACATGCCACGCTCCGTCAACCTCTCGTTTGCGAACCCATACTTACTGGAATGTTTTGCTGTGTATTTTCACCCATATCAGTTTTTAATGCATGTATGCATTCCATTCACGTGTTTAAGCCAAGTATGACGCACATTGATGCGATCGGGAATGCTCAGTAGCAGCCAGGCTACATGTACATTTAACAATTAAGCGTCAGCAAGGAGTATTAGTGATGAAATAATAGGAGGCAATGTTGTGCAACCTTAGTAGGGACAAGGTCCGACTATTTGGGAGTAGGATCTTACAATCTGAGACAGTGTTCCAAGACAAACTTCCGTCACAATGTCCGCAAACGTGACTTCAGATACGCCTAGCAGCAGCTATCTGAACACCCATTGGCTGAAAGTTTGGATGTATATGGAACGAGAGAAGTGTCCTTATTGGCTGAGGGGGAAAGGTGGGGTGGTCTCTCTTGTCCTTCGGGAAGACAGGCCGAGTTAGTTGCGAGGAGCCACTCAAAACGCACTGTCGAGTAACAGGGGCGGCTCTAAAAGAACGGTCGCGAGTGCATATTTCAGATTTTAAACAAGGTATATAGTGCAGTTATTAGTTATATGAACGCCACATGTCGTGGGCAGGGTCTATCATTATGTAAAGTCAGAAAACAGGATTAATGTGTGTAAATGGTCGAATATAATGGCGTAGTCCAGAGCCGCCATATTGCAAATGTTGATTCTGTGACGTGTGTGTGACAAAGCAATTTCTGTTTTAAAAGAAGTATAGTACAAACAGGGTTGAGAATCAACAACTGGCATCCCTAAACACTCCAGCAGGATCACCACCTACATGGAACCCGGCGACTGTGCGCTTCTTCTGTGCTACGAGGGACTTAACGAAGCAGCAAGACACCAGGTTAGTGATACCGCCCAGAGAAGCACTTCCTTCTTGTGGTGTAACCGCCAGACACCACACTTGCTAGGTGGTAGCCTTTAAATCGGCCGCGGTCCGTTAGTATACGTCGGACCCGCGTGTCGCAACTATCAGTGATATCAGACCGAGGGCCTCCACACGGCAGGTCTAGTCTAGAGAGACTCCCTAGCACTCGCCCGAGTTGTACAGCCGTTTTTGCTAGCGATGGTTCACTGTCTACATACGCTCTCATTTGCAGAGACGATAGTTTAGCATAGCCTTCAGCTACGTCATTTGCTACGACCTAGCAAGGCGCCATATTCAGTTCTATAATTCTGAACTGATAATATTGTGAATCATGTACCGTCAAGATAGACGTTCATCATTAATGGATTAAAGTTGAGTATCAAACTAACTACGTCCTCTTTGTGAATTCTAATTCCTTTTCATGTTCCAGACCTCACGTCAGTATAGTTCTTCCCTCCTCACGCCAGCCTGCGTGAGCTAAAACGCATGCATTTTGGCCTCCATTCGTAACACGGTGTTGGCTCTTCTGCCAAAACTACACTTCTCACTGCAATGCCAATGAGGGTGTTCTAAGTTTTCGTCATTAGTTACGATACGTGCTGGGTAACACAAATGTGCACCCCATCGCGTCATGCGCCATTGTGTATCTTTATCAGTTTTAGATGTTTATCAGTTTTAGCCGTTTCTCAGTATTATAACTCCACATTATATACTGAGTTCAGTCTAGAGGTGATTTTATCCTTACGAAACTCCAATATTTCTGAAGGTTTTTGCCTGAACAATAAACGCGTTCTAAAGCTCCTGCCTCGAGGAAAACGCGATTTGTTGTTTTTTCCCACTTCACCCACACGTATGGGTGATATTACACAATCAACAGTGAAAAAGCCTGTCATATGCTGTCTGCAAAAGGAAATATACAAAACTTACATCGATACACAGATGAAAAAATGCTGTGAAGTGGTTGCTGTCGCTGCGGAAAAAGTTCATCGTAGATCGTTGCGCCGCTCTTTCATTGCATTCTATGAACCAATAAACGAGCTGCACATTGACCCCCTCTTCACCAGTTAACCTTTTCATATTGCTGTACATCGTCGATAACGTACAATTAACGCTGCTGGAAAAACAAAACCGAGACACGACCGAATAGTATTGGGTGAAAGCATGATTGTGGAGAGTAAAGTGGGAATTATTGTTGTCAACAATAGGTACCATGAGTGAAGGTAACAAATTAGTTTCCAGTCAGAAAACACAACGCGTATTGCATTTCAGTTCAGATATTTCCGATGCGATAGAAATATAAAGACAAGTGGGCATTGTAGCTTTACGCGTAGTAGAAAGGAAAGGCTAGAAGCGATTGATTCAGTTAAAAATCGCACAATCTGTGCATCTATTCAAATAACTAGCTGATAAACAAAGCATTGAATGGGCATTTATTTACACCCGTGCTTCAGACTATGTATGTGTGGAATTTATCTTTGACTTATTAGCATCTTAAGTAATGTAGTTGGGGACATGAAGAGAGATATTGTTTGCTTCACTAACACTAAGGTCCATGCCCGCAACACACAGCATCTAGCAATGTGCTTTGTTTACGGTCATGGCATTACATAAACGCATTGGGAACTGCACACGTTTAAGTCGAAATGGTAAACTATTAGGATTTAGGGCCATTATGAGTATAAAAACGTGCTCACTTGCGCCACTTTCCGTCAAAATATCTGTTTCCATCATGTTACTTTGGAGAGAAGTAATTTTAAGCTACTGTAATGAAAGGTTCCGAGGGGCAAGAAAATGCATGACATTCTCGATGGGAGTTATGTCGTGACTCACTTTCGGAAGGAGTGTCCAAAGAACGAGTCCAAAGAACCTGATGTCCTCAGTCACAGCAAATCTCGCCTTACGATCTCTATGTGGATTTTCAGACAGCACATTCCCGAGTATTACAGCCGCTCTGGTGTATTCAGAAAGACTCCACTGTTTTCTAGGCATTTTTATTCTTAAAAAAACGAAATGAAAATGTATTCAGTAGGCACCCAAGTCACAAAACAAACAAAAAATTTCGTTTTTCCTAGAAAAGAGTATAGATAAAACCAATCGAAAGTAGCATAGCAGTGACATTAAGTTTTTAATGCATAAACCTAAATCAGTAAATAGATATATCCTCGCAAAGTAAATTCACTGTTAGTTTGTATTCATAAAGATACGATTGCGCTGCTTAATTCTGTCAATGATGTAAAATACATGGCATCAGGAAACACTCCAATTAAAATCAGTAATTGATTACATAATAATTCGGCAAAAAACAGTTTTAAAAAGCACGAGACGTCAGAGGATACAGAGGATTAACCCAGAATGACCATCATCTGGTTAACTGTAAAGTTGTGTTTCCATATGTAGATATAAAAAGTAAAAAACAAATTGTTAATGAGGAGAAAGATTTTACAACTGAAATAAAAATCCCAAAATATAGTGTACGTAGCCTAGAAACTGGAAGTATGGCTTATTTATTCAAAGGTTAGATGAAAAGTTGACTGAAACAGAATTTGACAATATAAACATATCGTTAATGCTCTGCATGAGGCAGCCAAAGAAGCCCTGGGCGAAGGAATTAAGTGTGATAGAGAAATATGAACAAATAAAGAAAGATAAATATTTAAAATGACTAAATGCAGTAAGTATCCAGGACAAGGTAAAGTTAACAGCACAACAAGCAAAAATTAGGAAAATGGCGACAGAAGCAAAAAATAAGAACTGGGAAAACACCTGCAAAAACAGGTTAATGTAACTGGAGGTAAAAGAACCTCAGAAGCATCGAAGGCATTGAAAACGCTGAGACAAAATTCCAAAGATTTGCAACAAATTGACTACATTAGTATCCAGGATTGGGAAAAATACTTCAAAAAATATTGACTGAAAACAGAGGAGAATTTTTGCATACAATTAATAACGATATAGAAAAAACAGAAAATAACCTCAGTATTTCACTGGTCATAGAAGTAGTAAAAAATTAATTAAAATTTTTGAAAAAGGAAGTGCTACTGGAATTGTAGGAGTACCAACCCATCTGGTGAAATAAGGTACAGCTAAATTACATGAACTTTTGAGAAGTCTTATTGAAAAATGTTTAAGTGACGAGGCCATGCCAGAAGACTAGAAGGTAGGATTTATGTCGACAATTTGCAGGAAGGGAATAAGAGATGAGTACGAGAGCTACAAAGGAATAACTAAACTTATATATTTAGCAGACTGTATGGAAGGATTATCAAACATTTTTTGGAAACAGAATGTAAGGAAATGGAGGCAGAGGAACGAACTTGCTTCAGAGCAAGGAGATTAACTATAGATTACATATTTTGCTTCCACCTAATAATTGAAAAGAAAAAAGTTAGAAATCAATCCCTTCATTTAGTATTTCTAGACATCGAAAAAGCGTATGATAATATAGCCATATCTAACTTGTGGAAAGCTTTAAAAGCGTTTAATATTAGTTCCATCGTAATGAAAGTAATTCGGAATCTTTACAGAAACACTATAGCAAGAATAAAAGTACGAATTTATCTCTCAATTGGATTTAAAGTTACAAAACGATTACGTGAAGCATGCAGTATGGCACCAACGTCTTACAAACTACGTTCAGAGAAAGCATTGGAAAATTGGAAAAGATTATGTAAAATGATGGGGATGCCAGTAAATGATAATGCGATATGTTCGTTACAATTTGGTGACGACCTTTTGGCACAAGATAAAGAAGACATACAGTAAATTGCAACGAAATTAGTTGAGGAGTATAAAAATGGGGACTCCAGATCAACAGGAGTAAAACAGAATATATTTTAATAGGAGACACAAATCAAGATTTGACACTGGAAGAAGAGATGGTAACTATGGAACTATTAAATAAACTGAAGGATACAAATATCTAGGAATCAGTATCACACAAGATGGAAAACAAGACAAGGAAATTAATTAAAGAATAAATGCTGAGAAGTTTACTATTGGAACAGTGAATGGTATTTTATAGGACCAACACATTAGATTCAACACAGTTAGCAGAAGCATTATGACATGTGGATCAGAAGTATGGACGATTAAATCGGAAATAGTAAAAAGGTTGATGGCAACGGAGATGGACTTTTGGAGCCAATCCGTTTATCTAGGAAAGAAAGAATCAGAAATGAAGTCATCAGGAAGAAAATGGACGCTATAAAGTGATTGAGATTTTATAGAACAAAAACAACTGTTGTGGTATGGACACACTTAGAACTACTTAAACCTAACTAACCTAAGGACAACACACACATCCATGCCTGAAGCAGGCTTCGAACCTGAGACCGTAGCAATCGCGCGGTTCCGGACTGAAGCGCCTAGAACCGCTCGCCTACCGAGACCGGCTACCGCAGGATAGTATCCTTGGTGGACACCAAACATTTGTCCAAGTTCTAGCTTGGCAGGTCGCAGAAGCCAAACTGCCTGTGTCAACGACCAGGAGACTGCTAGCCAGGGGGAAATGCTGAGCAAACTGCGGCAAACACGGAAGCTATCGCAATGCTGGGAAACGAATGATTCCCCAAGTCTGCAAGCGAAGCATAATGACATCCTGAAAGCCGAGAGATATCGTCATACTAATGACAAAGCAATGTCTCATAAGGAAGTCTAAGGACAAGGCAACTGTAAGAATTCAGGTGTCGAACCAGAGAGCCTCTGAAAGGTGCAGTTCCGAAAGTCTGAAGTCACTAGGAGAGTTGACAGCGAGGAAAAACCAGGGCACACGATACCTGACTGCTGAGTGCCGATTGCCGAGTTTCCAGTGTGTGGTCTCAGTTCTTGTGTGAGTTGCAGCTATCTAGTGGATGGGAGGTTATGGAGGTCGACCCTCGGCGTGCCTATTTGTTTCCTGTCGACCTGGAAGACGTTGCTGTTGCCAGCTGCAGTACCAACTTCTGAAGCCACACTGATGAGGCCACCACCACCTTGAGATTTCACCTGCGTGACGTGGACGCTGTCTGTAATCCGCCTTCTAGAGGGTAGGCGCCGCTGTTGCTCATCCCGTTCCTGTGCGAGACACTGATGTTGCTGTCTCCTGTCTCATAAATGGGGGCTGAAAGCCGACCTCTGCAAGCCAGCGAGTACTTCAGGTAAATCTGGGGCGGGATTCCTGAATGTAAATCTTCGATGTCCACAAGAGCACTCTGGAGACCGATACGCAGAGGCCGTCAGATTTCACAGTCGACGGTCGCCCTTGACATAGCACCTGCCACCTGATGCTTCGCTGCACTTGCGATATTGCAAAATGAGTGCAAGGCGGACCTCTGCCACTGACAAGGTGTCATCCCAACACTGGCTTAACTTTGATGTGGCACAATCCTTTATTACTGCCTAATAAATGTGTTATTGTCAATGATGTTTTCCCGGCCCTCTTGACTGGAACTAGGATCTCATCAGCGCATCCCACATGGTCTACTCCTGAAGACTGTAGGAGTCTGGGTCAGGACCACTATAGAAGTACCACAGAACCAACAGCGCGATCTACTGTTTCTTTGGCGTACTGTGCCACGATGATTAAAGATAGGAACTAGTAAGCTGACGATTTTAAATAAAACTTTAAACTGCAATAACTTTTTTTCCAAGGTCCGATTTTGATGAAATGAACCCTGTACATTGGCCCGAGCTAAATGCAAGTTACCTGTGGAAACCCCTTGGACATTTCTCTAGTAGTTTTGAAGATTACCATGTTAAGACAATGAGACAGACATGATAGTTTTATAGTTTTATTATTAGCATAGACAAACTTAGCACGAAAGTATCTACCTGGTGCTCCCGTCTACCAGCTGATTCCCTACAGGGACTCAGTCCACATCAAGTTCCCCTCCTTTCATATGGACCTCCTCTGTAAACTCCTGCACATTATGTTTGGCCCCATGCATCTCCTCCTCCTCTCCTTGTCAGCCCCAGCCTCCCTGCCATATCCCACCTACACTGCACTGATCTCCAAGCTCAGCCCAGTGATCATGGAGGACGAGGTGTTGGAGGAACTGAACTCACACCCAGATCTGTAAATCTGCTCTGCCTGTAATATCCACAATGCCCACCTATCTCATGCAGGTCCTTTCTGATCCACCCCCTTCATTGACCACCTCCTCACCCATGGTGCCCTTATTTTCCACTGCCACCACCCTGTTGAATTCTACAAATCCCTTCCCCAATCCTACTGCTGCCACTACTGCCTCATTTACAACGATCACATGACCCCCAACTGTAACTCCCCCCCCCCCAACCTGCCCCATTGCAAGGCCTCCCAATTTCCCAAACATTGCCCCAACCTTGCCACCCCTCCTTCCTGTAATACCGGCAATGGCCCCCATACCAGCTACTCCCACAACAGTAAAGCCAAACCCCCTCCATCCATCCCTGGGCCTACTGTCCCTGTCCGTCCCATTGATACCTCTGTCCACCCCAACAATTCCCACTGTCCACCCCAAATGGCTAAAGACATCATCCACTTCCTCACCATAATTCTCGAAAACATTCACCCTTTTCAACACCCCCACACCCTCCAAGAGATCTCCCTCACCACCAACTCCACTTACCCCCACAACCAAGCACACTTCACCTTCACCCGCTTTGACACCCTACTTTAAGCCTCTTCCCTCCCCTCTCTTCAGCTCTCTCTCTTTCCATTACAGTGCAGCATGAGTGTCCCATCCTATTCCAGAACATCTGCTCCTTCAGCACAAACAAATACCTACTCATGAACACCCTCTCCCTCCACTGGGTCGACACCCTCCTACTGAACGAAACCGTTCTCCAGCCCCACCATACTATCCACACCTCTCCCTATATCTTCACTGCACTGATGCTCCTGGTCCTCGAGTGCAGGGTGGAGTTGCCATCTTCCACATTAAGCACATCCCCATCTGGCCACAACCTCTCCGCAGTAACCCCACCAAACGACTTATCCTCAGCGTCTTATTCCCCTCCCTCAACATTACCTTCGCCACCATCTATGTATGCTGCACTGATCCTCTTCCCTATGACTTCATCTCCCACACTGACTGCACCTTCTCCACCTATGTGATTGCTGATAGTATTAACATCCATAGCCACAACCCTACCACCATTCGGCGGTGACATCAGGTCCTTCCCATGATCCAAGGTGACCTTGTTCCCCTTCCCTAGCACACCCATCCAGAAAGCGACACCACCTCAATGTTGTCATTGCCTCCACCAACCTCCTTGGGCGTATTGACATCGACATCCTAGACCTCACAGGTAGCGACCACCTACCTGTCTTTCTCACCATAATGTCTGCTCACCACCTCCCTCCAGCTCCCACCCATCACCCCTTCCCAAGGTAGTCCATGACTATCACTGCGCCAACTTGGGTGTCTACTGGGAAGCCATCGCCATCCAGGTCGAATGCCTACCTCTTACCTATCTCCATCCTGATGACACCAACCACACCCAATCCTTCCTTCAGAAGGCCATTACCGATGCTGTGGAGGCCTACATTCCATCGCCACATGGGTTTAATAGCCCATCCACCCCAACCGTCCCACTCTCCCTCCGGGGGCTGTCATCTTTATCTGCAAATCTCGCCAACTCTATCAGTCCTTGCTGTACACCTGTGACAGGGATTCACTCCAATGCCACCTGCAAATACAGCGACATGTATGGAAATTTATTACAGCGAGGAATCACCAGGACCGGCGCCAGACATGTACATGATTCAACACCACCCTCCCTATCAACTCCTCCAAGTACTGGTCCACTTTCCATTGCCTTACTGGTTCCCATTCCGCACGCCATTACCCCCTTCTCCAAAACGACCACCCCATTTCCGGCAACCTCAGTATGGCCAACCACTTTCCTTCCCACCTTTCCAATGATCCCCACTTTGGTTATTCTCTTTACCCCACCCTCATGGAATGCACTGATACCTCGGCTGCTCCACTTGCTCCTAGTCTCCAATACTTGGGCCGTTGACCCCTCTGACATCAACATTCGAATCACAGCACAAGACATTAAACTTATCCTCTGGTCAAAAGGCATTACAGACCGTGGTCATGACTTTGTCCCCTACCACCACCTTAGAGAATGCCCCTTCTCCTTCCTGACTGTCCACAATCTACACAACGTCATCCTCTCTACCAGCTTCTACCCTGACCTGTGGAAGACTTCCCACATGCTCTTATTTCTCAAACACAACAAACCCTCTTCCACTGCCTCTTCATATCATCCCATCTGCCTCACCTCCATCTTCAGTAATGTCTTCGAATCCATCCCCTCCCATCATGTCCATCAGCACCTTAATCAACACCACCTCCTTCCCCTTACCCAGTGTGGCTTCTGACCCACTTCCTCTGCCAAAGACCAACTCCTAAACCTCGTTCACCTTCTCTCCCTCCAGCTTAACTCCCATCACTTTGCCATTTTTGTTTCACTTGACCCCCAAAATGCCTACGACTGCATATCGCATCCCAGTCTCCTCTATAAAATCCAAACCTACACCCTGCCTATCAATTTTGTCCTTCTGGTTGCTTCCTTCCTCTCATGCCGTCCTTCCTATATCACCCCCCATGACAACAACTCCCATATCTTTTTTCCCACTGCTGCTGTCCCCCAGGGCTGCGTCCTCTCCCCTCTCCTCTATCTCCTGTACACTGCTAATTTGCCATAGCCACCCCCTCCTGTCCACCTCCTCCAATATGCTGATGACACTACCTTTCTGGATCTCCATCTTACCCTTCAATGGTCCCAATGCACCAACCAAACTCATGTTAACCAGTTCACCACTTTGCGTAACTAGTGTTTCCTTCATATCAACCCTTTCAGAACCAAGGCAAACATCACAGGCTGCAACACCTGCTCCTTCTGTCTCCACAATTTCTTCCTCACCATTTTTGGTCGTCCCATCCAGCTCACCCCCACCCTGAGATACATTGGCCTCACCCTTGTCCATCACCTCACCTGGACCCCTCATCTCCTGACCATCCAGCAGAAAGCCCATTACACTTCCACCTCCTGGCACTCCTGTCTGGCCAGACATGGGGACTGCATCCTTACACCATCTGCCATGCCTACAAATTCCTCATCCATCCTATCCTCTGTTATGTCATTATTGCCTGGATCTCCCCCCCCCCCTTACTGCTTTTATAAGGCCCTCCAAATTCTAGAACACCATGCACTCCACCTTGCCTTCTGTATCTGCCTTCCTTCGCCCACATGATTCCTCTATGACCTCATCCCCTTCCCCCACCTCCTCCTTTTCATCCAACATCTCTGCCTTCTTTACTCTGTCCGCAGGTTTGATCCCCCCACCCCCTGGTTTCTTCCTTCCTCTCCACCCGCGCCTGTTGCTGTGCCTCTATCACTGTATCCTTCCCTCTCTCCACCACCACACCTGCCATCTCCTTCATCAGGGTAATTTCCAGAACCTCCCCCTCCCAGATGTTGAACTTTACTGACACACCTACCCTCCCTTCCAACTCTAACCTGGCCTTGTCCCCTCCCTCCCCAGGGCTCCTCGTTGTTTCCTCTCCTCTCCTTCTCCCGGAATGGATTTCCCTCCTTCCCCCTGAGTCCCTGCACGTCCTCCTTGGCTGTTTGCCTCTCCCGCCCTTCCATCCCCAGTTCTTCTTTGGTGCACCGCCCACCTCATCCCCCTTTCTCCCCCCTCCTTCTCACCTCCTTTTCCCTTCTCCCTCGACCCCCATCCTGGCAGATACTACGAAGTTTTTATTCATTGCCCGCTTTAGCGCTATGTTTTGGTGCTGTTATACAGTGTCATCTAGTGATGTGCTTTTAATTTTGTGCTCGGCCTGTTTGTCATCCATGATTGTTCGTACTATTCCGTCCCTCATGTGGCTGTTTTAATCGTTCTGCAACTTTTTATGCCCCGGCTGTACTTTGGCCGGTTCCTTTTAATCCAGTGTGTGTTTTTTGTGTAAATTACTTTTCTTTATTTTATCTCCATTTAACAGTCACAGCTTAATATGCTTTCTTTCCCTATGTTCCGCCTTTTTTGTTTCTATATTCCGCCGTGTTTCCGTCTTTGTATTGTTTTATATGTCTTCCTGTCTATTTGTTATGTATCTCGGTTGAAGAGCAGTGCTTGTGCTGCTGTCAGCCCGCCCCTGATGGGGAATGGAAAATACAAAAAAAAAAAAAAAAACTTAGCAAAACATAAAAATTCACACTTTCAATCTCAAACATATTACACACCTACATTTATATCACCAAATGTCTCATAAACAGAAACAAGGTGAAACTCAACAACAAATGTAAGAACAAGGGTGACAAACAATTAACTCAAAAAGTGTTGAAACACCATGCTTATAAGACATAGCATTTTTAAAACACAGCTTAATGGCAGCAAAACCAATATTTCAAGACAGAACTTCCAAATGCTTAAGGAAGCTGCCAATTTCCTGTTCATAAGGAGCTCCAATCGTTCCAGCTTTGGATCCATGACATTCTTGCTTAAACTTTGCTGTTGTTAAACATCCAACTCGTTCCATTGTAGATATGGACTGGTTACATTATAATATAAGTATTCGTGTACATAATCTACATCAAAATTAACTACTACTCAGTGGTTTACCTGAAACAGTATTACACACAAGACGCAACAACGTGTCAGCAACATCAGTTTAAATTAAACGATAGCTGATTCTGAATAGTTTTCATCATTAACATGCAATGACAGCTTCGTTCACTGCAAAATGTAATCTGATTACCTAACGGCCAGTTAAACTAGAAAATAAATTACAACAGATTCTATTGAACTGCAACCGTTCAATCCCTCGGGCTAAGCAAGGGCGGAATTAGCCAAACATCAGTTTACAATATATGATAATTCTGGGTACACGACAACATTTACTTGTGGGTCACGCAATAACGTACTGTGTCTAAAATGTCAGAAAACACAGCCACAACTGTACACTCAACAGCAGCTACCACCTGATTGCAAAACGCGAAGTCCGCACTCTACCCAATAAGACACAGGTCGCTGGTGATGCAGGTCGCTTCGAGGACTCCGGAGTTAACAACAATGAACTCCACTCACGGCGACCTCCCTGGCAGGGCTCACAGCTATGCTGGGGAGGTCGGAACTTGGACACACTGTGACATATGGAAGTTTAGTTTGGTTCTGGAAGCATGGTCGGATAGCCGAAGTGGTCCACGCCTCATAATTATAGGCGTCTCCTCCACCAAACTAGAGCAGAGACAGCGGATCACTGCCTGCGAACTTTGAACACACTCCAGAGGACACATTATGCCAATGTCTGTCTAGTGTCGCCCATCCCACACGTTGCCGAGGCACTTTCCATTAGGAACCCAATTTCCCACAGCATTATGGCGACTACGGGCAACTTTGTTAGCATAGAAATCTTGTTCAAAGTTCTATATGAATTCTTCACTCAGCCCAAGGACAGGGGAGAACTATGACTATCAACCATTTACGACAGAGCGGTGGACCAGTTTCTTAGTTGACATTTATGGTTATGACATCACTGTCCCACATGCCTTATGAGCTTCCTGCAGGAAGCACTAGCGCCAGCTTCCCTCTAGTCCCTGGTGTCGTTACAAAACATCGTGGTACTGTTTTCTACCATGGGCGTTTCTCCTACGAACTCAGTTACACACGTGACGCATTTCTGGGCCCACCCATGGCAACGGCGAAGGAGACCTATTGCGCCCTGCAACAGTGGAAATGAAACACCCGAGCACATGGTGGGATGTCGTAAGGTGGGCGGTCCACGGAGCCATCTTTGACTCTTCTTAACTCCACTTGGTATGCGACAGTCAATAAAAAACAGGTCACAGAGAAATGTCAACATAAAATCCGCATGGCAAAGCCGCCAGTTGCCTGCAGTGTAATGTGGTTGACAAGAATGAACCCCACCTTAGCTGTAGGGAGGCTTCGGTGGTCAGGTACATCATCAAACAAATGTTGACTTTCCTACTGTGGGGAACACCGGCACACGTTACTTGATTGTACTATTCGAGGACCAAGACCAACCCATGCCATCAAGTGAATCGGAGGCCTTTTGATCTACTACACATTCAGCGATGGCCCAAAGGATGTAGTTGATTTTTGGTATTACATGCAGCAACGGCACTGAGCGACAATTGGGAAAGCAAACATAGAAGGTATTTTTCGAATGTGTTCTGGAGTGGACTTCACAACCCGATGCACAGCTGCATCTTCCATGGCGAGAGATGATGAACGTGTTGCAACGCAGTGACTAAGGATGCACAACAGTGATGTAATTATAATACTGTGTCAGTTAACGAGCATTTCTCTCTCATTTAAATATATGGCCGAAAGAGTCAGCCTACAGGAATTGTGAAACGAACCCTGTCGTCCAGTGTGGCGGTTTTTGTGTATCATTAACATGGACAAATTCAATGAATATGGATGATCTGATACTCTATGGTATTCTGCGGTTTGAATTCACTCTGTTTTTTTAGAAGTTGTATTGATTTGATTTATAAATGATACTGACAATATTATACACATGTATAACGCATTATTCACACTACAACTTCTCCCGGATAATTATTTTGTTCAAATTGCACAAGAATTTCACCTGACGTAGTGTAATAATGTTGACTGTAAGTTGTGTTCATATCAGTAAAATAACAGATGGTACATCAGAGCTTTTATAATTTTTGGCTTCGATGGATTTAATTACTATTAGCAAATTGATCATGAAATGGAACCACAGAATACCACCCGCAAACAACACTGACGTATGCTACCAGAAATATTTTTACCCGTGATTCGTGCGTAGTTTAATTTTGGCCTCATATATCAGCAATTAAATCTTGTTCAACAATAAATACCTTCAGCACTGTTCTTAGAAAATGCAGTCTGAGTCGATTAATTTTTTTCTTTTATAAATAGAGTTCAGTACCACCGGTGCACATTTATTTCTTATACATCGGAATATTGTTTGCAGTTTCATGTAATTTAAATTTGCCACTGTGATAAAAGTTAAGATGGCGGCCAACAAAATGTAGAGGATTTCTTTTTTAATTAAGATTTTCCTTTGCTCAATAAATAATTAATCATTTAAATTGATGCCATCAATAAAAAATTATTAAATTGTTTTGCAAATTTGTTTAACACAAACCCATGCTATTTTTAACTAGAAGTACAGACGAAGTTGCTATATAATCGCAACTAACAATGGCTACGCTTATCGCAGCTATGATAAAACACTTACTTCTAAATTATAATTAAAAGAGAAAGTGATTTTTCAATAATTAATCATAAATAGTTTAACGCATTTGTCTCTATTTGTTTTTTACCAGCAAATGAACATAAAAGTACAATAATTGTACATTAAATGTTTTTCATTCAACAGACCTCAAATCGATTCGCGTCTTGCGTCAGCGATGTACATCAGAAGAAGACGACAAAAGGGTACAAAACAAAAGAAAAAATGAAATAGATTAACAAAGAACGTGGGACAAATATTCTCTCTGTTTTACATAATTATCATCTTTTTAAGAAATAATTACGTACCTGAATGAATATTATTGAGTTACGTAATTTCCCACACGTTCATATTCCACTCTTAATATATATACATATATATATATCGTGGATGTTATACCAGGACCGCATGCCACAAAGGGCGCAGATTCACCACGAGATGGGGAAACTGGGAGGCGTCTATTGTCTACTGATGCTTAAACGCTGTAGTGTGCGAGTGAGACAGACAAGAACCTACGTCACAGGGAGACCCATTCGAAGCCTCTTGTGGCGAAGGAGACGTAGTAGTGTTAAGTATGGCCGACCTAAGATCGGCCATAAAGGAAAAAAATTTATGAAAACTATTTAATTCTGTGGTAATTCAGAGGATAAAATTTCTTGGTGATCCCAATAAAACCTGAATATTGATCATGTCTATAATAGTTTAGGACTTACTGTTAAAGTGAAATTCACGAGTTTTGTAACAAAGACCTGAATGCTAAATTTCTGAAAGCCTTAGTCGATCTTAACATCGACATTTCATCACTAAAATGACAAACTCTGTAAATATCAACTCTCTAACTTTAATTGTTTGAAGGATACAGTAAATTTAAATTATCAGTACTTACAGTTAAGCAACAGATTATTATTTCATCCACACAAAACACATTGAATGGTGACAGCATGACACCTTTTTGCACCATTAGGTAATAGAATATTTGTTGTAAAGTTTAGTGCACAATAGTTACTTTTCTTCTTTATTTATTTATCATAAAGCACATTGGTGCAAGGCTACTGGCCGTGACATTCCATGTTAAGAAGCAAATTGTATTGGTTTTATGTAAAAGAATTTAACATTTATGATGTAATGGATATTATTGTTACTTTATTTAGAACGTGAAAGTGGTCAAGCTTTGATTATTTAAATATTTTAAATTGTAAAGTAATGTAGAATACACTGTAGCCAATCAGATGGACAACGTCAGGAAATGGAACTGCGCTAGTCAGTTGAGCGAAGACGTTCCCGCCCGGGTTCCCGGGTTCGATTCCCGGTGGGGTCAGGGATTTTCTCTGCCTCGTGATGACTGGGTGTTGTGTGATGCCCTTAGGTTAGTTAGGTTTACGTAGTTCTAAGTTCTAGGGGACTGATGACCATAGCTGTTAAGTCCCATAGTGCTCAGAGCCATTTGAACCATTTTTGAAGATGTTCCGCGAGCAGGAAACACGGTCGGAGACGGACAGAGGACAGTTCTGGTCTACACACCAAAGGGGACAGTTCGGCTGAAGACACCAAGGGGTACAGTGTTGGTGGAGACGCGTAAGCGGACGGTCTGTCTTTAGGTAGCCAGGAAGTGAAGCGACTTAGAAAATTTCGCGTTGTGTGGTATCGCGGGACTTTGTCTCTGAACGGTGACCAGACGCTCGCCTGGTCTGAACTCTAACTTTTCGCGTAGGTAACTTGTACTTCGAGATGAGATTGTGAATGATCGAACTGTGTGAAATGGATATGCGCTCGAGTGTATTAGTAATTCTAAATACGACAACTTTCGCTATTACTTTGCTTTCTAAATAAACATTATCCTAACGAAATCGCAACCGTGTGGCCTACATCATTTATGGGTCATTAATTTAGTGCCCGATATTACTATTACTGTTGTTTTATGTTATGTTAACTGTGGTGTCACCGCCAGACACCACACTTGCTAGGTGGTAGCTTTTAAATCGGCCGCGGTCCATTAGTATACGTCGGACCCGCGTGTCGCCACTGTCAGTAATTGCAGACCGAGCGCCGCCACACGGCAGGTCTAGAGACAGATCCTAGCACTCAGCCCAGTTGTACAGCCGACGTTGCTAGCCATGGTTCACTGACAACTACGCTCTCATTTGCCGAGACGATAGTTAGCATAGCCTTAAGCTACATTTGCTACGACCTAGCAAGGCGCCGTATTCAATTGATATTGAGATTCTATTAATGTATCATCAAGAGCGATGTTCTACAAATGTGGATTAAAGTTAAGTATTCCAGAAGCTACGTACTTTTCTTTATAGCATTCATTACGTATCCTGTTTCAGACCTCACGCCAGCCTGCGTGAGCTTAAGCGCGTGCCTTTCGGCTTCCTCTCATTGTGTCTAGGCTGTCTTGTCTAGACCCAACATTAACTTCGTATTTTGCAAGCTTGCCATCAGCCAGACAATTTAACCAAAGGGTCACAAGGGTCTAAATTAGGGTGTGTAATGCGACACGAGCGGTTCAACTCCAAGACGAGATATTTTGACGAAGAGGAGGAGCCCAAAGAGCTTTGGGATGTTAGCTCGCAATCGGGGGCTCCTCCGGGATAGGAATTTGGAACGTGTCAGTTGAGGGACAAGAATCTTGCAACTTGTTGTCTCCAAAAATATTACCTGAACGTCGATAGGAAGGACCTCTCGCAGAAGTTAAATGTGACATCGGTTCAGAACTGAACATTAGGTTTCTATAATAATTGTGAAAATACAGTTAACGACATTCTGTGATTTAGGCCCCAAGTCTGTGGCAGTTTAGACAGTTTGCGTGGGGGCCCTGAGCTACGAATTTTGCAAAAGTTGTGTGCACTGAGTCTTGGCAGTGGTTAAGAGTGATAAAAACGTATCGCGGAGGAAGAGGCGACATCGCAAGCACGTGTTTCCAACCAGCAGCGGCATCTTCAACGGCGATTCATCGCACAGCGGCGGTTGCCGTACCACAGCAGAGGCTCCAGGATTTTCAGAGTCGGCTTCAACTGCAACATCGGCAGCGATGCCATGGCAGAAGGAGCCAGCTGATAGCGAGATTATGTATGGTTCTGTAGTTCAATCGCCAGTTATCAAAGTCGCTCATATTAAGCAGTCGGCCAGTTTGTGTTGGTCCGAATATATTAGCTAGCCGCTTTGCCCGAAGTCGGAGCGGGAGAGCGTGATCGACGGTGAATTTAGTAGGGCAAATAGTCCGAAATCAGGCAAGGGAGATGAATTTGCGGGAGATACGATGTCGCAATTAATGCAAATGATAAGAGGATTGGGATACAAAATTGACTCTGTTAAAACCGATATTGGTGACGTAAATTTAAAAACCCCCCCATGAACCATGGACCTTGCCGTTGCTGGGGAGGCTTGCGTGCCTCAGCGATACAGATGGCCGTAGCGTAGGTGCAACCACAATGGAGGGGTATCTGTTGAGAGGCCAGACAAACGTGTGGTTCCAGAAGAGGGGCAGCTGCCTTTTCTGTAGTTGCAGGGGCAACAGTCTGGATGATTGACTGATCTGGCCTTGTAACGCTAACCAAAACAGCCTTGCTGTGCTGGTACTGCGAACGGCTGAAAGCAAGGGGAAACTACAGCCGTAATTTTTCCCGAGGGCATGCAGCTTTAGTGTATGGTTAAATGATGATGGCGTCCTCTTGGGTAAAATATTCCGGAGGTAAAATGGTCCCCTATTCGGAGCTCCGGGAGGAGACTACTCAAGAGGACGTCGTTATCAGCAGTAAGAAAACTGGCGTTCTACGGATCGGAGCGTGGAATGTCACATCTCTTAACCGGGCAGGTAGGTTAGAAAATTTAAAAAGGGAAATGGATAGCTTAAAGTTAGATATAATGGGAATTAGTGAAGTTCGGTGGCAGGAGGAACAAGACTTTTGGTCAGGTGAATACAGGGTTATAAATACGAATTCAAATAGGGGTAATGCAGGAGTAGGTTTAATAATGAATAAAAACATAGGAGTGCGCGTATTCTACTACAAACAGCATAATGAACGCATTATTGTGGCCAAGATAGATACGAAGCCCACGCCTACTACAGTAGTTCAAGTTTATATGCCAACTAGCTCTGCAGGTGATGAAGAAATTCATGAAATGTATGATGAGATAAAAGAAATTATTCAGGTAGTGAAGGGAGATATAAATTTAATAGTCATTGGTCACTGGAATTCGAGAGTAGGAAAAGGAGAGAAGGAAACATAGTAGATGAATATGGATTTGGGTTCAGGAATGAAAGAGGAAGCAGCCTGGTAGAATTTTGCACAGAGCATAACTTAATCATAGGGAACACTTGGTTCAAGAATCATGAAAGAAGGTTGTATACATGGAAGAATCCTGGAGATACTAGTAGATATCAGATAGATTATATAATGGTAAGACAGAGATTTAGGAACCAGGTTTTAAATTGCAATACAGTTCCAGGGGCAGATGTGGACTCTGACCACAATCTATTGGCTATGAACTGTAGATTAAAACTGAAGAAACTGCAAAAAGGTGGGTATTTAAAGAGATGGGATCTGGATAAACTGAAAGTACCAGAGGTTGTACAGAGTTTCAGGGAGAGCATAAGGAAGCAATTGACAGGAATGGGGGAAAGAAATACAGTAGAAGAAGAATGGGTAGCTTTAAGGAATGAAATAGTGAAGGCAGCAGAGGATCAAGTAGGTAAAAAGACAAGGACTAGTAGAAATCCTTGGGTAACAGAAGAGATACTGAATTTAACTGATGAAAGGAGAAAATACAAAAATGCAGTACGTCAAGCAGGCAAAAAGGAATACAAACGTCTCAAAAATGAGATCGACAGGAAGTGCAAAATGGCTAAGCAGGGATGGCTAGAGAACAAACGTAAGGATGTAGAGGCTTATCTCACTAGGGGCAAGATAGATACCGCCTACAGGAAAATGAAAGAGACCTTTGGAGAAAAGAGAGCCACTTGTATGAATATCAAGAGCTCAGATGGCAACCCAGTTCTAAGCAAAGAAGGGAAAGCAGAAAGGTGGAAGGAGTATATAGAGGGTCTATACCAGGCGATGTGCTTGTGGACAATATTATAGAAATGGAAGAGGATGTAGATGAAGATGAAATGGGAGATATGATACTGCGTGAAGAGTTCGACAGAGCTCTGAAAGACCTGAGTCGAAACAAGGCCCCAGGAGTAGACTACATTCCATTAGAGCTACTGACAGCCTTGGGAGAGCCAGTCCTGACGAAACACTACCATCTGGTGAGCAAGATGTATGACACAGGCGTCATACCCTCGGACTTCAAGAAGAATATAATAATTCCAATCCCAAAGAAAGCAGGTGTTGACAGATATGAAAATTAACGAACTATCAGTTTAATAAGTCACAGCTGCAAAATACTCGCGGGAATTCTTTGCAGACGAATGGTAAAACTGGTAGAAGCCGACCTCGGGGAAGATCAGTTTGGATTCCGTAGAAATGTTGGAACACGTGAGGCAATACTGACCTTACGACCTATCTTAGAAGAAAGTTTAAGGAAAGGCAAACCTACGTTTCTAGCAATTGTAGACTTAGAGAAAGATTTTGAAAATGTTGACTGGAATACTCTCTTTCACATTCTAAAGGTGGCAGGGGTAAAATACAGGGAGCGAAAGGCTATTTACAGTTTGTACAGAAACCAGATGGCAGTTATAAGAGTCGAGGGGCATGAAAGGGAAGCAGTGGTTGGGAAGGGAGTGAGACAGGGCTGTAGCCTCTTCCCAATGTTATTCAATCTGTATACTGAGCGAGCAGTAAAGGAAACAAAAGATAAATTTGGTGTGGGTATTAAAACCCATGGAGAAGAAATAAAAACTTTGAGGTTTGCGATGACATTGTAATTCTGTCAGAAACATCAAAGGACTTGAAAGAAAAGTTGAACGGAATGGACAGTGTCTTGAAAGGAGGATATAAGATGAACATGAACAAAAGCAAAACGAGGATAATGGAATGTAGTCGAATTAAGTCTGGTGATGCTGAGGGAATTAGATTAGGAAATGAGACACTTAAAGTAGTGAAGGAGTTTTGCTATTTGGGGAGCAAAATAACTGATGATGTTTGAAGTAGAGAGGATCTAAAATGTTGACTAGCAATGACAAGGAAAGCGTTTCTGAAGAAGAGAAATTTGTTAACATCGAGTACTGATTTAAGTTTCAGGAAGTCGTCTCTGAAAGTATTTGTATGGAGTGTAGCCATGTATGGAAGTGAAACATGGACGATAAATAGTTTGCACAAGAAGAGAATAGAAGCTTTCAAAATGTGGTGCTACAGAAGAATGCTGAAGATTAGATGGGTAGATCACATAACTAATGTGGAGGTATTGAATAGAATTTGGGAGAAGAGGCGTTAATGGCACAACTTGACAAGAAGAAGGGACCGCTTGGTAGGACATGTTCTGATGCATCAGGGGATCACAAATTTAGCATTGGAGGGCAGTGTGAAGGGTAAAAATCGTAGAGGGATATCAAGAGATGAATGCACTAAGCAGATTCAGAAAGATGTAGGTTGCAGTATGTACTGGGAGATGAAGAAGCTTGCACAGGATAGAGTAGCACGGAGAGCTGCATCAAAGCAGTCTCAGGACTGAAGACCACAACAACAACAAAAATTTGAAAACTGATTCGGTTCAATCCGAAATATCTTCGGTCGTGAAAGACGAAGTAGGTAAAATGACTAGTGGAATCGAGGAATACATAGACAAAATGTTAGAAACCATTCGAGATTAAATGGGCAAAATTTCCGATGAAGTTGGGATACTTGACGCTAAGGTAGATCAAGCCGAGAAAAAATTCAAGATAAGCTGGAGAAGTTGCAGGCAGATCTGGGAGGCAACGTAAGAAATTGTATCAGTAGGCAAGATGCTCTAATGGATGAGACGACAGAAGTTATTAGTAACTTACCCGTTCGAATAGGTAAAGAGGAGAGAGAAGTAGATAACATAAAGGAACAAGTAGAATCTGTCATTAAAATTTAAAATCGTGGAGTTAAAAATCAAAAGAATGAAATAAAAAACGAACTGTATTCTTTAGCTCCACACCATAGCTCTATTGTGATCAGTGTTCCGTGGATGAACTCAGGATCGGTCAAATGTTTCGGAGACGACAGGAAATACCACCCAGATAATTTTTCAGCAGCATGCAGGGATGGTTTTATAAGGGAAATTTCCGACGAGGCGAAGATAAAACTCGTAAAAAGACTTTTGGAAGGTTAGCCGCAATAGTGGGCAAATATACACAGCGATACGTTCGCTACCTACGAAATATTTCAAAGCAGTTTCTCGAACAATTTCTGGAGTGAAACGAAGCAAACGCGACTCCAAAATGAGTTTCTTAACGGGCTAACCTTTAAATACGGGAACGAGTCGACGTGAGAATTCTGTAAACGTGAACTTGCGAGATTAATACACGTGAAACGTCCATTGGGAGTGTTAACTGAAATTACGACGTTGGAAAGGTGGTTACCAGAATATATGTAGTGGGATCTAGTGCATAGTCGTAGCTACTCAATAGACGATTTTTCCGACTTTGTAGAAAAATTAGAACGGGTGTTGAAATTTAAACCGCCAAGTAAGCAGACAAATAGTTTTCAGAGTGGAGATCATAACTACAGTTCGACTGATTACCATGAAAGACATCTGGGAAGTTATCAATGGAACGCCAACAGCAATTTTGATAAGGGAAACGGTAACAGGAACACATTCAATGATAAATTTGAAAGGGGTGATGCGAACGGATATCTTCATGACAGGAGCCGACACCAAGAAAAAGATTTGAGGGACCTGCACCTGGCGAAATGAACCAGCGTAATGGAAAATCGGGAAAATAAGTTTCGACGCATCTCAAGTCCGGAGATGGCAAAATAAACCGGCGTTGAGTAGGACGCGAGTAAACGGGAGTGTGATAGGTGTTAAATCGGCAGAAAGGCGTCAGAATTTTGAAATGAAAATAGTAAGAGACGAGAATCAAACAGGTAAATTTTCAAATCAGATCGTACATACAAGGCGTAATCCTACGATAATGGAAGATAATGATAAAGGCGATGACGATGATTTAGGGCCAAATTATTTGTTTTACGAATATGAGACGAAAGAGGGTGTTAATGTTAATACAATGAAAGATTCTATGTACCAGAAGGAGGCTGAGGTGGAGCTGAATTTGGTAAAGTTAGATGGTATAGAAAATTCTAAAGAGGTACTAACCAACGGTAACAGTTATAGTGAGGAAGGTGATGATGTTTCGGGAGATATAGTGAGGGCGAAAGTTGTTAAGGGGGTTAATAATGGCGGCATAGCACTAGTCTCGTCAGTTGTTGATAAATTTGTGTGTATATCGGCGGATATTGGTGAATTATTTTTGAACGAAGGTAGTAATGATGTCTTATGTGCAGAAGTTACAAACGCTGAAGCTGATATTTCAGAGGAAGGAATCTGTGCGTATCTTTCTACTAATGGAGGTGAACCCGAAAGTCTGGATGGATCTGTGGATCTTGAGTGTTTGCTTGAGAATGATTGTGGATCTGAATTTAATGTGTGATCTGAAATTGATATGGCGCAGGAGCGTGTAGGAGAGAAAAAGGAATCATGCACAGGTTTAAATCAAAGCACAGAGGAATTTAATGATACTGTTGCTTCTGAAATTGCACAACGCTGTAGCTATAAATTATGTGATGTAACTACAGGGGATTGTGAAACTATGAATGGTTCTTATATTGGTGATGAGGTTTTATGCAGCGAGTTGTATGATGTTTCAGCGGCTGTTGAAAGTACTGTTTGTGAAGGTGTTTGTAATGACATGGAAATAAAAATTAATTTCATTATAATGATATTGTAGCTACTAATTCGATAATTTCAAGGGAGAATACAGTGTGTTTGATTCTAATATAAAAAGTGATATTTGGGCAGAATGGTATCTTAAGAAGGAATGTGATTTTACTGTAAGTGATTGGCGATAGTACAGTAGAACATTACGATCGTTATTGCCTCATTTGTGTACTGGAGAGAAGTTTAAAGTAGTGAGACGTCTAGAAGAGAGAAAAATGAAACTGGGGTGAAAGAAGCATTTCATAAATTAGTTTGGGACGAGTAGGAAATTGAGGGGTGGATCGAACATGATATGTGTACTCTAGAGATGAGGGATCAGACATAGAGAATGATTTATTAAGGGAACAGTTTTTAGAGCGAAAAGAAATTATTAAAGTACAGCCTATCATAGAACTTAAACTACATGACAAGAAAGTAGACACGCAGCTCCATTCTGGAAGTGATGTGTTGGCAGTGTCGGAAGGTTTTTTTACATAGGGTAAGGAACAAGAAATTAGTATTACTACCTGTAAAAAGTGTAAAATTAAAACTCCATTTGGTAGCTTAAGTAAGCCAATAAAGCAGGAAGTGCTCTTGGATTTCAAGTACGAGGAGAATCATTTTAGTACAGGATGCTTTGTAGTGAATGGACTTGTAAAGGTTTTGGTGCTGAGAACAGATTTCTTATGTAAATATAAAACTTCGCTTCACTGCATGGGAAGGTGCTTGGATTTTGAAACTGAGGGTGAAAAAGTGAAATAAAATTTAAGAATCTTTTGACGGGGGACAACAAGATTGCACACACCATAATTAAACGTGGTTGAGATGAAGAGAACAATATGTCAGACAACATAAAGCAAACGGTAGGAGCAGTCAAGGGTATATTGGAGGTAGAGAAAAGGAGTTAAGTGAATTGTCGTGCCATTATGAGGACATATTTTCTGATCATCCCCGTCAAATAATAGACTTCAAATACTCCATTTTAGTGAAGCCGCATGAGCCAATTAAGTGCAAGGCTTATGTAATTTCTATTACTGATCGTGAAACTGTCAGGGCCAGGTGAAGGCAAATGCTAGATTATGATATTATAGAGCAGTGTAGGAGCGATTAGTGTAATCCCATTGTAACTGTGTCCACACCTGGTAGATGAGTGTTGGGTGTGACAGTATTTCAATCCTAAGGGCCCAGGTTATATTCCTGGCAGGGTTGGAGATTTTCTCCACTCAGGGACTGGGTGTTGTGTTGTCCTAATCATCATCATTTCATCCCCATCAATGAGAAAGTCACCGAAGTGGCGTCAAATCGAAAGACTTACTCCCAGCGTATGGTCTACCTGATGGGAGACCCTAATCACATGACATTTATTTATTTTTATTGTAATTGTAAAGAAGAAAGACAATCAGTTAGAATCATGTTAGATGCGTGTAAGATAAATAAGGCAATTGTGAGAGAACTTGAGAACTTGACCAGCCTGGTAATATGGATGAACTGCTGCAAAACTTCAGGAACATACAACTTATGGCTAGTTGTTGGGGGACCAGGCTACCATCAGTACATATTGTTAGTGCAGCTTGCCTAAATCAGGGGCAGGTATGCACTCAGGGGTAAACCTATTGTTCTCCCTTGATTGACAAGTACTTAATCTATTGTTCTCCTTTGATTGACAGGTACTTAACCTATTGTTCTGCTAAAAGGATCCCTCCTTTTGATTGACAGGCACTTAACTTATTGTTCCCCCACCCTCTCCCACTCCCCTTCGCTGCTACAGACACACTTTCAGGTCTGAGTTATTGGAATAGCCCCTCTCACTCTTATCAATTTGATTGACTGCTTAATTAAATAGATCAATTATTTAACTTCTCCCCCTCTGGTAAACTGCCTCCCCCCCACTCTCCCTCTTGGAAAATGTTAGGCAAAAGACTCAATTGACTCATTTGAAGGGAATTCGATTTTAGTATATGGAATATTGTTTCAACAATTTAGACATTGTGTGCAATATTGTTTATTTAAACAATTTAGGGGATTCAAGGCAGTGTATGGAGTATAAGGAAATTGGTGGACAGGAAGGATCTCATAATAGGAAATTCAAGGGTATATTTGAAGAAAAAAATCAGTTTGTGGGGTTGGATTTCTCTTGCTCATCATTCTCTGTTGTTTGTAAACATGTAGATCTTGTAAGAAGCAATTACATGGGGCAAACATGTTGCATAACCTAATGTTTGGCACTGTTATCTGGGTGTCTTAACCTAACGTTTGGGCCTTTATTGGCACATAACCTATTGTTCTGTTAAGTGGTTTTCCATGTCACCCCCATTTCGTTATACTATTGTACCGTCTTTGATACCAAATTAAGTAATTAGTTATGGCTTTCCACCATTTTCTGGTACATGTTTCGAATTTCACACTCATGCACACACTACCCTAAACTATTGTGCTATAACACCACACTGACATAAAAAATTATACAAATTAATTAAATCGGTATTCTTCACATGCATGGGGTTGTTTTTCTTAACCCGTTTGACCCCAAGAAGGTTTTCCATTCAAATCTTTTACAAATTCCTGTTTAAATTTTATGTTTGGAGTGTGGATAAACCATAAATACCACATTCATGATTGGAACAATACATTTAGTACAAAAAAATTGACGTTCCAAAAATGGAACAGTGGGAATGGGAGGGTACAGGTACCGTGCATACAATACTGTCAGAAACTAATGTTAATTTTTGATGTTTAGATTTATTTTTCTCACTACATATTTTACACATCTCATTTACAGATTATACAATATGTGAATATATAACCAAATAAGGAATCAACAACATTACACTGTGTTTTAGAGAGATGAGTTTCAAATTTAATTTGTATGAAACTCTCAAAACAATTTACATGCAAAGGAATTTTACATTTCTTGCATTTTTTGTTGTGTTCTTCTTGCACTGGCCACATATTAGTTGTTTGCCTAATGGTACAATCAGATGTTCTTGTCCATCATAGCATACATAATTGAGCACCCTTTTATGTCGGGCTTTTGGATTTGGCACTGGATGGGCAGATGACTGTTGTAACCAGTAATTTTGAAAATACCAGTTCACCACATATCTTGTGAAGCCAAGGAGATCGAGTGGTTGGCCTTATACTGTATTGTTTGTCTATACAGCAATCAAGCATTGTTTATTGATGCATTTAGCGGAATAGCAAGAAGTTCATAGTACCATTTCTTCATTCTGAAATTAATCCTGCATTTTCCAATATTTTCACAATGTCTATCCACTCCTCCAATGTAAATATTGTAGCTAACAACTGCAGCAGGAGTAATTATGTCAATAAACTTTCTCTCACTCCTACTGTATCGTTTAGATTGTCCAGTTGGTGGAACTCCTCTACTGTTTGATGTGATTGTAACAATGTTTTTGTAATGGTAGCGAATCAGTCAAAATCCCGATTTATTATCGTTTACTTGGTCAAATGTTCCTCTTGGAGCTTTTTTCATTTTATGAAGGTGTTGCACAGGAGCACCTTCTGTTCCGTTTGAGCAAACTATTCCTGTTACAGTGCAGCCCTTTCCTTTTAATGCATTCAAAAGAGGCAGTGAAGTAAAAACGTTATAAATAAAGAAATCATATGTTTGTTCATTCTCAAATGGAAGTTCTGATACTAGGTCTAACACAAATGACCCACTTACAACAACCTCCGGTCTTGTGTTTCCTGTTGCAGCACCCTGGTGTGGTTCAGCTTGAACAAGGTATCCTAGTCTTATGGAGACATGCCATATGTTCCTTTGATCCTTGTCTACGATAATACGGAATCATGGTCTCATCCATACATAGCAGTCTTTCGTTATTGAAAGCTCTTAGCCTTCTGTCATTCAAGAGTTTCCGAAGGGGTCTCTCTTTTGAAAATCTGTCATCTTTGGATAAGCTGTTGTTATCACAGGCATGTATATATTTCACAATTCTTTCAAATCTTCCCCTTGACGTTGCTTTTTACACAGCTATATTATGGCAATCCTCGCTCATTTTCCAATACATTCTATATCTTGGTAAAGGGTTGTAACCAGTCAGAAGAAATATGGCCAACAATACTCTTATTTCTGCACTCGACACATTGAATGCTGTATCTCCCTACTGACGAGCGTAAGTATTTGCGTAATTGGCTAGCATGTCCACAATAATGTCACAATAAAACAGTTCAAATAGCTGTACTGGTGACATTTGTTTTGTCAAAAATTCTGGAAGGGTCCATGTCTTCATCTGCTCTTCGTTTATATCATTTTGAGTCCATCTCCTATCAGCCCTCATTCATCTGCCGCTAACAGGAATAGTATTTGATGTAGAGCGTTCCGGACTGAGAATACTATCAGTATGGGCAGCACCAGAAGTTGGAAAATTCTAATAAGCGCATTTCCTAATCAAAACCTTCAACTACTTCTTGGTTAACAATTCCCTATCACAATATTTTGAAAATTCTGCTTCTTCAACAGATCTTAGCTGGTTGCCACTGAGATGATTTATATCATTTTCGCACTCGTCAGCTGAATCTTCATCTGACCGAAATGGATCATCAGGGGGAATTTGTGTATAAATAAGCATCAGAAATATCAATATTCTCTTCTAATAATGCTATAATTTCATCGGCAGTCAACCTAAAATTCAAGTGCTTTGCTGTTATTTCAGTGCACCCATTCAATCCCACTGTTCCAAAAATGGAACACTCAGCTATGATTCATTATAACCCATTCTTGAAAACAGATATGAACAAGTAACACACACACACACACACACTATCATTCTTGTATTTATTCGTCACATTTAGAAACTGTAATATCGTTATCCACTGTCAAATATAGTAAAACTTACCATTCCTTTGAAGTCATTTTTCCGTAAACATCAATTACTACAGCACCAACAATCTTGCTATGCAGATGCTCACAGCACAACTGGAAGTTTCGTGTAAAAGCAAAGAGCATGTAGAAGGCCAGCAGTGTGACAAACTTACCAAAAGCCAAAATCCCTGTGCACAAAAAAATTACAAACTGCCGTTCCAAAAATGGAACAGTGGGATAAAATGGGTTAATTCGTAGCATCCTATTGGTTGGTGAAATCAATGGAATGTAGTTTAAACAAAACATCACTAATAAAAAACAATGCCGGAGTCAGGGTGCACTGGTGGCCCCTGCGAAATGATGACCTGACTGTCAGCTGCCAAGCGACGCACAGGTGTGCATTCTGGTCCCGCTAGCATAAGCCGGCTGTATCCCTTTCATACTCGACACCTGAGTACATGTTCACATAGGCACCGTTACTGTTGTGATGATGCATAGTTGTGGTGCAGGTCCTGCACCAAGAGAGATGTTCCAATGCTTCCCAGAATATCACAGGGTGCGATCCTAATGGGACAGCCCGTTCGGCACTGAATTTACCCATCAAACTCCTGCTGCTTCCAGTGTGGGAGCACTGTCCGCCATGGATTTCTGCAGACGAGACTTTCAGCGCCAAAATTACTTTGTACAGATCGCTACATTGCTCTGACAGTTAAACTCCACAAAACTTGTCTACAGATCATCAAATACGTACAACACTCACAAAAATATTGGGAGCCAGGAACATATCTACCAGTATAACTACAATTAAATGTTATGATTGCTGCTACAGTCTGACACCGATCGATGTACAGATAATGTGTCCTCTTGATGGCTGTGGTTCTGGAATGAATCTCAGTTTCCGTAGCGCACATAATTTTCCACATAAAAATCTCTCTCATACCTTCACGGTTATTGATGTGCTGAATCTGTACGTCCCTCACGATAGGACACATGCTCATCTTCTCTGGTCATGCCACAACATAAGCCACAGTAACTTTACACTCCAACATATACGCATTTCAGACAAACAGTGCAGTTATCTTTAATATCTGTACAGAGACCGAAAAAATTATGGTATGCCTGCACTCACACCGGCTATATGCCTCGATTCTTCTCAGTCCTTCGAAATTATCTGACAAAGTCTTCGAGTCAGCACTTGTGGTTCAAATGGTTCAAATGGCTCTGAGCACTATGGGACTCAACTGCTGTGGTCATCAGTCCTCTAGAACTTAGAACTACTTAAACCTAACTAACCTAAGCACATCACACACACCCATGCCCGAGGCAGGATTCGAACCTGTGACCGTAGCAGCAGCGCGGCTCCGGACTGGAACGCCTAGAACCGCACGGCCACTGCGGCCGTCAGCACTTGTGGAAGGTGTTGCATCCCACCAAGATTCTCTCGAACAAGTGTTATGAAGGACAAGCGTACGGCACTTTGTGTAATAATGAATACCGCATCCGCGGACGTAATGCTTCGAAAGACATCACCGATGTGGGTTGGTGTACTAAAATCAACATTACTGTCAAAAGAACAACAAGGAAAACGCGAGGGTATGCTTAGGGGTGCCGATGAGGGGACGTATTGTTACAGCCGTATTGCCCATCCTGTGTGTACACTATAGCAGGTCCAGTTAAACACTTGCATTGCTATATTGTCCAGCTGTTTCCGAAATTACTCTATCGCCACGTACGTTCCGATATACTCCTCAGTGAGCTGAAATCACAATTCACCACGTCCAATCTATCCCTTCATTACGACTAGGCCGGCCGAAGTGGCCGCGCGGTTCTGGCGCTGCAGTCTGGAACCGCGAGACCGCTACGGTCGCTGGTTTGAATCCTGCCTCGGGCATGGATGTGTGTGATGTCCTTAGGTTAGTTAGGTTTAACTAGTTCTAAGTTCTAGGGGACTAATGACCTCATCAGTTGAGTCCCATAGTGCTCAGAGCCATTTGAACCATTTGAACCATTACGACTAGACATACGTAATTTTTTGTTTTTTGTTTTTATATGAATAGTAGCTTGATTACTTCCCACAAATGTATGTTGGAACATAAGCCGCGGTACCTTTACGTTCAAGCAGTAGCATAACATTTACAACTATCAATTATAGGTGTATACAAAAATTATGATATGTCCACACTGGCACCAGCTGGGTGTCGTTTTGATAGTGCAAGAAGCTCCCTGCCATTAACGTATTTGTCGATGAATACAGGCTGTAATTGCGACTTAAAAAAGCCCTAGAGTCTTTTCAGTTTGTTGATTTCACCACTTCCACGAAATCTTTTGGTATTTTCGTTACTTATAAATCCAGCCAACACACAGTAGCGCCTTATATATATATATATATATATATATATATATATATATATATATATATATATATATATATATATATATTTTCAGGCCACCAAGTCAGGGTTTGTGTCAGTGCATTTCATGAATCGCTTCCACCACACACAATTTTCCCCTGACAAAGAAATCATTGTGAGTGCAAAATATACTCGAGTACGTTCACCCGGAGTTAATTCTCATGGGTGGAGCAGGCGGGTGGAGAAACCGCAAAAACTATTGTTGTCTAAGCGGATTTTTCAGTTCATGTTGCTAAGCACCGTACCTGTTTAACACTTTGGAGCTGGAGGAGGATAACCGCGAGATACAAAGATTTTTTTTGTTACATGTGGGGAAACGGTGACTTAGTGGTACAGCCCTGTTGAGATCCTATAACGTCTGTGTGTACGGGAGCTGAATTTTCAAAAATGAATGTTATGTTATGTAGAAACCTCCTATAGGCCTGAATGCAAAGAATTCTTTATTACAAGCATGCAATAGACTTTTGTTTCTCTCTTTCAGCGCACTAGCCTTATGTAACTGAATAATCACTATGAATCTAACATCATTCAGTTATTCAACTTCAAGCGTGTGCTGGATGTCTGTGAATAAGGTAATGCCATAGTTCTGAGGTGCGGTAGTGAGAGTAGTGTGCAAAGTATCGTCATGCTTTAATTATCACTGTTAAAGGGGGATAGTGACTGTGCGACTGTGCTTGTTCAACAGAGCTGTAGCCAGACGTTAAACAAATATTCCGTATCTCTTACGTCTATAATATGTTACGGCAATTAACCTTGAGAACTACGGATTCAAGGGAAAATAGAATTGAACTGCTTACAGCGTGTTTGAGCTGTTGAAATAAATAAATGCGTGTAATGTGCTCTTGGATATTTATATGAAACTGATACAGAGTCTTCGCCACGTGAATGCTTTTGATTATTACCTGTTCCCTAAACAACTTGTACACTTACTATATACGTATATTTTATTTGCCACCTGACTTATGTCAAAGTACGAGCCACGCTTTAAGCACTATCAGTAGATACCGCAATACCACACTGATGAGTCACCATAAATTAAAATTAGTTCTATTGAGCGTACAGCTGAAAAGATCAATTATAATAGTGTATGTTCTATGTCCAAGTAAGATGCTTACGCTTTTTTAACGACCTATTTCCTTACTTCATTATTTCTATGATGATGAGTGTAGAGAGATAATATTTAAAGATATGGAGTTCACAGAAGATGCAGGAATGATAGAGACATTCTAAGCAAACATTGCATCACTGATGCCGTGAAGTGTGTTAAGACACAGAAGAGTGCAAAGTGGTTAACACATTTCCACCATGGAATTCCCTGGGATGATCTTGGCATACCCTATAAAGATATGGTGACTGAACTTAAATTATTCGATCACATGGAACCATTATCTACGTGAAGGGGAAGGAGAAGATGTCATGGATGCATTGAATCTTTAAGTTTTCTGCTATTCAAGACCTGGTATTCTACAGGTGTCCTTGTCTCCAACGACTCAAGATGAAGAAGAAGAAGAAGAAGATGTATGAAAATAGTGTTTCTGTGTCTGCTTATGAAAATGTAAAGTTACTTTGAGAAATAAATTATTTTTTACCTCACAACCACTGTGTTCTTTTTTTCAACCTTGTTCCCACTTTGATAGTGTACAGTTTTTTTAACCACCTGATACGTCTGCGGTTTTCTTCAAGCACAGGAGACATAATTTTATACATATCTGCTATATATCTTAGGAAGCGGACACAGTCATATGCCTCCTGCTCCCATAACCCAATTCGTGCTGCATTATAGGCACAATTTCGTGCAAGCATTCTATATATTTCGTTATCTTCCATCTTAAACTCCACCTCATTAATGGCAGTCATCTTCAGCAAAACTAACGTCATTTGAGACCTGCACAGCCTTTATATGCATATACATACATAATGCAATAGGGGATAGATTTTTTGTAAATAACGACACCAACAAAGATGTATGGTGACTAATTTTTTTCTGGTTTATTCAGTTCACTCAAATACAATATAGTTCTTGAGGTACAATATAATACTTGAGGTACAACGTAGTTTTTGAGGTACAATATTGTGTTCTTGAGGTATAAATTGACTCTTCTATTCCAATGCAGATATACTTTTAACTAACACTGTACTACAGTAACACTGGTATGAAATTTCTTTAGGTAAATCTACGCTAAATACTAATGTGGAGATACTTTCTTTACTACCAGTAAATTACACAGCACCAGTATCATAGCTTGTACAATAATTCTGATGCACTGTGCACTCATAGAATCTAATTTCAACAGTCCACAATAGCAAAGGCTTTTAAAATAATAATTCTGATGGACTGTGAGCTACATACATCTACATCTACATGTATACTCCGCAAGCCACCCAACGTGCCACTGTCATTACCTCCCTTTCCTGTTCCATTCGCGTACGGTTCGCAGGAAGAACGACTGCTGGAAAGGCTCCGTGCGCTCTCGTATCTCTCTAATTTTAGATTCGCGAGGTATAAGTAGAGGGAAGCAATATATTCGATACCTCATCCAGAAACGCACCCTCTCGAAACCTGGACAGCAAGCTACACCGCGATGTAGAGAGCCTCTCTTGCAGAGTCTGCCACTTGAGTTTGCTAAACATCTCCGTAACGCTATCACGCTTACCAAATAACCCTGTGACGAAACGCTCCGCTCTTCTTTGGATCTTCTGTATCTCCTCCGACAACCCGATCTGGTACGGATCCCACACTGATGCGCAATACTCAAGTATAGGTCGAACGAGTGTTTTGTAAGCCACCTCCTTTGTTGATGGACTACATTTTCTAACGACTCTCCCAATGAATCTCCACCTGGCACCCGCCTTACCAACAATTAATTTTATATGATCATTCCACTTCAAATCGTTCTGTACGCATACTGCCAGATATTTTACAGAAGTAACTGCTACCAGTGTTTGTTCCACTATCATATAATCATACAATAAAGAATCCTTCCTTCTATGTATTCGCAATACGTTACATTTGTAAGGGTCAGTTGCTACTCCCCGCACCAAGTGCCTATCCGCTGCAGATCTTAAAATCTATTCTGACTTGGATGGCTAGTGGCTGGTGAAAAACTTAAAAGTTATTATATTTACCAGACACACATGGTGTGTAGATCTGTATATATATTTATTGACAGGCTACACATGTTGCATATGAACATACACTCCTGGAAATTGAAATAAGAACACCGTGAATTCATTGTCCCAGGAAGGGGAAACTTTATTGACACATTCCTGGGGTCAGATACATCACATGATCACACTGACAGAACCACAGGCACATAGACACAGGCAACAGAGCATGCACAATGTCGGCACTAGTACAGTGTATATCCACCTTTCGCAGCAATGCAGGCTGCTATTCTCCCATGGAGACGATCGTAGAGATGCTGGATGTAGTCCTGTGGAACGGCTTGCCATGCCATTTCCACCTGGCGCCTCAGTTGGACCAGCGTTCGTGCTGGGCGTGCAGACCGCGTGAGACGACGCTTCATCCAGTCCCAAACATGCTCAATGGGGGACAGATCCGGAGATCTTGCTGGCCAGGGTAGTTGACTTACACCTTCTAGAGCACGTTGGGTGGCACGGGATACATGCGGACGTGCATTGTCCTGTTGGAACAGCAAGTTCCCTTGCCGGTCTAGGAATGGTAGAACGATGGGTTCGATGACGGTTTGGATGTACCGTGCACTATTCAGTGTCCCCTCGACGATCACCAGTGGTGTACGGCCAGTGTAGGAGATCGCTCCCCACACCATGATGCCGGGTGTTGGCCCTGTGTGCCTCGGTCGTATGCAGTCCTGATTGTGGCGCTCACCTGCACGGCGCCAAACACGCATACGACCATCATTGGCACCAAGGCAGAAGCGACTCTCATCGCTGAAGACGACACGTCTCCATTCGTCCCTCCATTCACGCCTGTCGCGACACCACTGGAGGCGGGCTGCACGATGTTGGGGCGTGAGCGGAAGACGGCCTAACGGTGTGCGGGACCGTAGCCCAGCTTCATGGAGACGGTTGCGAATGGTCCTCGCCGATACCCCAGGAGCAACAGTGTCCCTAATTTGCTGGGAAGTGGCGGTGCGGTCCCCTACGGCACTGCGTAGGATCCTACGGTCTTGGCGTGCATCCGTGCGTCGCTGCGGTCCGGTCCCAGGTCGACGGGCACGTGCACCTTCCGCCGACCACTGGCGACAACATCGATGTATTGTGGAGACCTCACGCCCCACGTGTTGAGCAATTCGGCGGTACGTCCACCCGGCCTCCCGCATGCCCACTATACGCCCTCGCTCAAACTCCGTCAACTGCACATACGGTTCACGTCCACGCTGTCGCGGCATGCTACCAGTGTTAAAGACTGCGATGGAGCTCCGTATGCCACGGCAAACTGGCTGACACTGACGGCGGCGGTGCACAAGTGCTGCGCAGCTAGCGCCATTCGACGGCCAACACCGCGGTTCCTGGTGTGTCCGCTGTGCCGTGCGTATGATCATTGCTTGTACAGCCCTCTCGCAGTGTCCGGAGCAAGTATGGTGGGTCTGACACACCGGTGTCAATGTGTTCTTTTTTCCATTTCCAGGAGTGGATATATATGTGTACATAGAACACAAAAATATTTACATGACACACACACACAATTACTTACACTTTAATAACAGGATCGTACTACTACCCAGCAGTCTCTCTCTCTCTCTCTCGTTCACTCAATCAGAGTCTCCTACCCCTTCTCTCGCTACGAGTTAGTAGTGTGAGTAGGGGAGAGTTTCAATCCCATCATCACAAATGACCCTTTATCGTCATGAGGCGAGAGACCGATTTTAGACTGCAGCACGGTGTACACCTTGTGTCCTCTCGATCGAATACTGGTCTGCCATACCATATGCTGTAGTTGTGGTGGAGCGCCGCGAACACCACTGCGCAGGCACCACAAATAGTCTCTGAGAGAGAGGGCTCTCGATGCCATATGAAGCGCACCCTTAGCCCGCCTATGGGCGCCACCTTCTAATGTGTAGACACATACATTTTCGAGCATAGACCTACAAACTTCACAATCGGCAGTCCATTCGCCTCGTCCTTCATGAGACTGATAACCTTCTTCTGTGGAATAATGCCATAAGGGTTATCGGCTGTATATGAGGACGTGTCGAATTCAATACCATGGCACCTAATTACTTCATAGGAATTGCAGTTCTTCACCCAATAGATGAAGCTATCTGTGTCCATATAAAGTAATTTAGGATCTGTGAAATCAGTTTTCGCAAACTCATAATGAAAGTGGTACATGTGGAGTTTGGATAGGTTTAGTATGCACATCCCTACATAAATAGGTTTCGTAAACTCTACTGCAGTCTTCGCCATCTCCACAGCAACAAAGCGACCCACTTAAAATTTGTCTGGCAATGCATTTTCTTACGCCATAACGCCCATCCCAATCGGTTCTAATCAAAATTTCACGTGATCTCCTCAAATTCGCCATTGATTTACCGAGAATTGAATTATTCATTAATTTATAAAAATCCGTCTCAAAGACAAAATTCGTGGAAGCTCTCTGTCTTGTATTCAGATCAATATACTTCTTCAGCCTGGGGGATTGCTTGAAGGAGGTAGCCCAGATAATTCTAACCAGATCGATACCCAAGCAGGGACACTGCTGTAGGTTACGATAATGAATGATGTATCTACGCTTATCCCCCGGCATTGTCATCTGTTTTGGCGTGGAGCCTCCTCGCGAAACTATTTGCTCTGGATACAGCGGCAAATCGCTGTGCACATCATGCAAAGTCATAGAGTATGTAAGTTCTGCCTCCGCCACATACCCTACCCCAGAATCAGCCACCGTACCCCCCATTATTCTTCCACCTAATCCCTCGCATTCGTCTTCAGGCACCCATCGAAACTCACCAATCGGCAGTGATTGCTGCATGGTGAGCCCGTATAAGATATTTACGTCCAGGTACATTATGTAACTCGAATCAAGGGACACGTTGAACCTGTCACCCATCCGTGGGTTATTTGCTTTTGCATACCTATCGACACATTGGCAAAGTCCCCCACAGATCCCTCACTCAAAGAAAAGAATCATGTCAGCATCGGTCAATAATTAAATGCTGCACTTCGTTTTCTTGAGCATTGCATCTCAAGACAACCCAGGTGCTGTGTAATAAAAGGCAGGATCCAGAGAATATGTGGTCATGCATAGACTCTGGAATTTCTCGAAAACATCCACAAGCCAGTGCACGTCTGTGTCCATGTAAAGGCATGCATACTCTCCTAAAGTTGAAATATTGAATTCCCACCAGACATTGACGGCATGCTCTTACTCTGCATCCGTTGCGGCATCACCTGGAAGGTTGCTGGACAATGCGGTTATGTCAGGTAGCCTGGTTTTGTTGAGTTTGCCATACTATGCACATACTCATATGGGAAAACCCCTTTCCGAGTCACAACTTGAAACTTTTCCTCGTCGGGAAATGCAGCTCGAGTGATATGCATATGCTCAAAAAATGGTTCAAATGGCTTTGAGCACTATGGGACTTAACATCTGAGGTCATTAGTCCCCTAGAACTTAGAACTACTTAAACCTAACTAACCTAAGGACATCACACACATCCATGCCCGAGGCAGGATTCGAACCAGCGACCGTAGCAGTCGCGCGGTTCCAGACTGATGCGCCTAGAACCGCTCGGCCACAATGGCCGGCCGCATATCCTCCCCAGGTAGAGTTTCAACGATTTTCTGGAGTGGTGCCTGCATAAAACGTAGCGTATCAAGGAAGTGGAGCATAATTCTTGGCCGGCCGGAGTGGCCGGCTACAACGTATTACGTAAACGATGAATTTGTTTTAGAAAGGAACTACGTGTACATGACATATACTGCATGAATACGAAATTATTACTGAAAAAATAATATTTATCGAATTTGGTCCCTCTAAATCATCTACAAAAATCTCAGACTCGTTGGCCACAATACGTTATATATACAGTGAAGAATTTGGTCCCTCTAAATGATCTACAGCAATATCCGACTCGTTGGCCACAATACATTATATAGACAGTGAAAGGCATATATACTGCTTAAAATGATATTGCTGCTGCTGCTGCTGCAGTTCATGCCACTGCTGGTGCAGCTGATGGCACTGCTGTTGCTGTTGCTGTTGCTGTTGCTGCTGCAGCTGCAACCACTGTTGTTGCTGCCACTGCTGTTGCTGTTGCCTCTCAGCTTCATCAATTACCCGCTGGATATATGCTGAAACAATAAGACATGTATTCAGTACGAAATTATTAGTGAAAAAAAGTTACCGTTATCGATTTTGATCCCTCTAGAAATCATCTACGGACTCGCTGGTCACATCAGTAGTGTAAAGATGGAACATATACTTACAATGCTGCCGATGCTGCTGCTGTTGATGGAACAGCTGGTGCCACTGTTTCTGCCACTGTACAATAGCGTTCATATCATCCACGCTTTGGTGTTGTTGGATATGTGCTGAAACAATAAGAAGAAGAAACGGTTTCATTACTATGAAATTCTTAGTGGAAGAGGAAAGTTACAGTTAAGTAACGATTAAAATCTATACTTACCAGGTAATTCCCCATCATGATCTAACTGCCTCTGCCGTCTACCGCCAATGGCAGTTCCGATTGTGCTTGATGCCGCTGCTGAACGTTCCATTACTTTTACCTACACTGGCAACACGTACGTAAGAAAGGAGCAAATTGACGCGCACGAGCGAGAACAAGACGATCGACTTCACACTACGGTGGTTGACGAAAGAATGAGGACGACTGGGGATAGAATGGTCTTTATATACCGTCTGCCCCTTCAACCCACCACTTCCCTCAGGGAGCCAATAGGAACACAGCATTCTACCCCACCAGCAGGTGAATGCTTGTCTGAGCACACTGAACAAGTCGGTGTCAGTCTGACCACGCTCGACAAGTCTGTGCCGGTCTGCTAGCACTGCCTGCGTCCAGCTGGTTTTGGATTTTTTGCTATTCGACAAAACCGAATGTGAGATTTCGTGGTAACTTTATGTTCAGCATCTTATGTATGTAGAGCTGCCAAAATTACTGGCTGGCAAACCGGCACATTTCTCTCAAATTGAAAGACGGGGCAAGGTGGGATACTTCACTTAAGCTTAAAACAGTGATATATTGGAGCAAATACTTCTTTTAGTTGCTAACAGCTGCTGCTACATATTTGTTTGCAAGTGTCGGGCGCCAACAATTATTTCACAATTGCTGTAAATTTTGTTACATGTAACGTCGCTCTTTTTGCGGCTTTGGAATCATAAAACAGTTTGGAGCTTAGCGTAAAAGTATAGTTAACTGACTGCAAGGACATGATGATGTTTACCGGTATGACAGCCCATTGCTAATTCCACTGCTGTTACTAATTGCCCCTGTTTGAGTGAATTCGAAACAAAGTAACTGTCCAATCCTTTAAGTGCTTTCAGAGTGATTTGGTCATAACTTTCGGGTAGCAGCTGGAACCGCTGCGATGTCTTTGAGTGGTCAACACGGGCTCCTGTCACATTAACTCAGCTCGTCCCATTTTCCTGCAGGATGTACGAGGTCTTAGATATAGCGCTCTCTGAATTCCGCACAGGCCACACTTATATTCGCGTGATCACCATGGACTAAACTGCATGGGTGGTGGGGGCATAGACTTAGGTGCAGTTACAAGATGCAGAGGGACTGTCTAAAAAACAGTGCTCGAGTTTCTGTCAAATGAGGCCTTTAGCAGATAGGTTCGAAAAATGTGACTCACTTTCGAGATATGAGAGTGCAACGAATATGATTCACCGGTGGCTGTAATCATTAAAAGATGTCTCTAGAGGAACCGACGCAAGTAAGTGGCTGAATGCATAGACTTGATTCCAAATCGCATACAGCATTTCTACCAGAAAGTGTAACACTATCACCGGCTCGTGTGTGTACCTGTAGACTCAAGACCACTTTTTAATAGCATGTTCCTTGCGCAAAATGTTTGTTGTGGGCTGCAGAATCCCTCTGTGGTCAGCTTGAGATGACATTTCTCAATAGTGTTCCTCGAAAAAGAACATCGTGTTCCCATTTGACCTACCTGGTGAGTGAAATCCGACTAGAGGAAAAACAAAAATTACTCGTCCGACAAAGTGACTCGCATGATCAATTTAATTTCGAAATAACTGGGACATTCCGCGGTGACCGGTAGCTTTAGTATCGAAATAGTCGAAGGTTTTTTTCTGATTTTATGCAGTGTGGGTATGTCTTTGCTGATCATTTGTGATCGGTGGGGGTACACTTTGCTGAACGTCACAAAACAATGAGATGCGAGTGTAGTCGAACGTAAATACGTATACCGATTTCGCCCATAAAACAAAACGAAAATGGGCTTTTTGTATTTTCGTGGAAAGAGGGGGTTTATTATGGTCACGAAATTTTTTTAATAGCTGCTTTGTTATAGGAGTCGACTTGATGTTAAATAATTGAGCGCAGAACGGTGGGCGAGTTCCCTACGAGACTGTTGCTCTTGTCCGGTCCCTGCTGGAGCTTCCTACGTGACGCTAAACAATAGTGTTTTGAACCCCAGAGCGAGAGGCCTATTGGAGGTGTTGGGGACCTGTTTAGTCTGTGACAGCGGCGCCTCCTAGCTATTAGGGGCGGCTGTGCCACCGTACTTTAGGCGACCAAGATGCATTTGGGAAAGCCACCTTTTTGTCTCCTAGTTAAGTATACCTGCGTTTGTGTTGGCGGCGGGCGATCATATTAATGTGGGCGGTGGCCAGCACGAGCCGCGAGGCTGTCGGCTGAGTAGTTACATCAGGTGGTTTGTGATTGTAAATGGAGGAGAACGCACATACAACTGCAGTCTTTTAGGAAGACGGTTTTCCCCAGTACATGTGATGCATTGTGACATGTTCAATACAAGTGCTGCCTTTTTTTTTTTGTTGCTTCAGTTTCAGAGTTTAATTATAACTGTGACACATTTTTCCATCAGCTGTGATAGCGTGTATTGCCTTTGGTTAGCTGGGCTGTAGGGTGATTTTTAGCAGGCTTGTGTAATGAACTCTGACGTCAAACAGCGAAAGATGCTATAAGCTTGCAGGTAATAAACTTTTTTAAAACTTCTCTGTGTCCAACACCAGCATCTAGTCAGTTGAAAATATTTCCCACCAAAAAGAATAAAGATTGTACCTTACACCCCAGCCTTTTTCTCTTTTCTCCCTAGCTTGGAGGTGCAGGGTAGAGTTTGAGTGTTTCTGCCACTGGTTTCGAGTGGTGGTGAGAAATATTTTCCCTGCACGATAACACCAGTTGTATGGTTTAGTCAGTTTTTGCGGCGTATTGCGCTTTTCTGGCGTCCTTGTGCAGCGCTATGCATGTAGTTGTGTAATTAGACCCAAATTAGGATCGATATTTGCGTAAGTTTCGAGTAGTATTGCGAGATTTTTTTCCAGCAGGATACCAGCAGTTGTATGGTAACGTCAGATTTTTGTACTATATTGCTATTTTAGGCCGCCCTTGTGCAGCTCTATGCATATAGTTGTGTAATTAGGATCGATCTTTGTGATTAATTACGTAATTAGGATCGATATTTGAGTCAGTTTCGCGACAAAAATAAATAAAGTACACTAAGCTAACCTTCATCTCCCGCATCTGGACAGTTTCCATGTATTAAGGGGTGTGCTTAGGCATTCCATGCAGTAGTATCATGGTTCGAGTCTCTGATAAGCTGCGATTTTTAGGTGCAGTGAGTGTTTGTGCACTGCGTTATTTTTGGGTATTTATGCGTCGTGAGCATGTTTGCATGCATCATTTTGGTGATCTACGAGTAGTTTGCACGTCTGTATGGTGTGTACTGGATTATTTTCGTTGTTTACGAGTTGTCTGTGTCTCTGTATATCAGTGTACTGAATTACTTAAGAGTAGTTTCCAGGTATGTAAACTGTATATAGTGATCTCAACGACGTCATCTCAAGGATGTCAGGGTTGGTGTTTTGTACCGATGTAATAAATAAACTACGTGAAATCCGTCACCAATAAACTGTTGCTGTCTCCAGCAGGCCAGAACAGGCTGATTCCTTTTCCCACCAATTTTCCCCCTTCAGACCGACGGATGGGGGGGGGGCTGGGGGGTTGAGGAGAGGAGTCTGGGGCTCACATGCAGCTGAGAAAATCACGTGACAGCAGGTTAAGTGCAGAACAACAGGTTAATTTACATAATTGTTATGTAAAACGCATTACAGTAGCTTAAGGGCGTAGGTGACAAAGAAGAATGCGCCAGAAATGGTGTTCCAAAGCATGTGAAATTATAAGAGTGTACCAGAAAATGGTGGGAAGACGTAACTGATTACTTAATTCTGTATCAAAAGTGGTACAATAGTTTAAGGAAAAGGTGGTTACACAGAAAACCACTTAACAGAACAATTGGTTAAGTGCCAGCAAAGGCCCAAACATTAGGTTAAGATACCCACAGTATAGTGCTGAACACATGTTTACCCCAAGTAATTGCTTCTTACAAAACCTACATGTTTCCAAACAGCAGAGAATGATGAGCAAGGGAAATCCAACACCATAAATTGAATTTTTTAAAAAATAAACAATGTACCCTTGCATTTCCTCTTATGAGATCGTTCCTCTCCAGCAATTTCCATGTATTCAATACACTGCCTTGAATCCCCTAAATTGTTTAAATAAACAATATTCCACACAGTGGCTAAATTGTTAAAAAAATATTCCATACACTACAATCGAATTCCCTGCAAATAACCAATCAACTGAGTCTTTTTCTCACCAATTTCCAGGAGGGAGGGTGGGAGGGGAGGTGGTTTATCATAGGGGACAAGATTAATTAATTGATCAATTTACTTAAGTAGTCAATCAAATTGATAAGAGTCAGAGGGCTAATCCAGTAACTCAGACCTGAAAGTGTGCCTGTAGCAGTGAGGGGAGAGGGGGAGGGGTAGGGGGTGGGGGAACATTAGGTTAAGTGCCTGTCAATCGAAAGGAGGGATCCTTTTAGCAGAACAATTGGTTAAGGACCTGTCAATCAAGGGAGAACAATAGGTTTGCCCCTGAGTGCATACCTGCCCCAGATGTAGGCAACCCTCACTAACAAAATGCAGTGAAGCCAGCCTTGTCCCACTACTTCTAATGTTGGTTTGGCCACAGGATTTTGGCAAATTAAATTGGCAGAAGAAAGCAGATGTTCCACAGCTTCATTATCCGGAGGATGAAGCTACTGGTTTAAGGTTGTACTGTTCGGCCTCACGATTTGAGTGGCAGTATTTGTGAGAGCAGTAAGCCATCTCTTAGGAGAACGCTTCATGAGCAAGTTGGTGATCTATGTGGGCCACATTCTAATAGCGACGGAATCCTAGAACGACACTGTAAATTGCTGGAGGAAGTGCTTGTGGCCTTAAGATGAGGAGGAATGACGCCGTGATGGCCAAATGCGAATATGTGAGAGCGGAAATTCAGTTTCTAGCGCACTCTCTTACATCTGAGGGAATATTACAGAGCACCGAGAAACTAAGATCAACCACGGATTTTAAAAAGCCAACCATCAGAAAGCAATTAAAATCGTACCTCGGATTATGTGGGTTATCGAAAATTCTTGGGGGATGATGGAATGAATAACCAAAATTTATGTAAATTATTAAACGGAACGCGTCATGGAAATGGACCGAGGAATGAGAAAAGTAATTTCAGAACATAAAGGATAAACTGTGTGTGAGCAAGATGCTGTATTACCCCAACATGGTACTTCCGTTCTGTTTGTCGTTGGACAGTTTAGATTATGGGATAGACTGCGAAATATTCCAAGAAAAACAAACAGATAGAAGAATAGAACATCGCCAGCCGTATGCTCAACAAACACGCACTCATATACAGCATATTCAAGAAATTCCGTATGTACGAGGGTGAGTCAAATGAAAACCTTCAATTTGTAATGAAAAAAAATATTTCGCCCCGTTGTCCTGTAAGTTGGTAAGCATGCTACAAACAGAGTGCTGAATGGCCTGTAGATGGCAGCATAGTGCAGATGTACACATACCGTCGCAGTATCAGTATAAAGATGGCGACTTGCACCAGGGAAGAACAGCGTTCTGTTATTCGGTTTTTGCGTACTGAAGGTGTGAAACCTATTGAAATTCATCGACGAATGAAGGTTCAGTACGGTGATGTATGTTTGTCACAGCAGCAAGTCTACGAATGGAGTAGGAAGTTCGCATATGGTGTGACTTCAGTGGAAGATGCTCCTCGGCCAGGTCAGGCACAACGAGTTGTGACTCCACAGAACATTGCAGCAGTTCAAGCCATAGCGAAGGAAAACCGCCGAGAGGCACTGAATGACATTGCAGCATGTTTACAGATTAGTCATTGGTCAGCACACCACATTGTGCATGATGTGCTCCAGTTTCACAAAGTATCTGCAAGTTGGGTGCCACGGCAGCTGACTCCTGAAATGAGACGTGTTGATGCTTGTGGAGAACGGCTTCCTTGCAAGAATCGTTACTGGGGACGAAACCTGGGTTCACTTCCAACAACCGGAAACGATGGGAGCGCGCAAGAAATGGCACCATTCCTCATCATCAAAACCAAAGAAGTTTCGAACATAACCATCAAGAGGGAAGGTTATGCTGACTCTCTTTTGGGACGGAAAGGCGTCATTTTGGAGCATTACATGCCTAGAGGGACCAATGTCACCAGTGTAGCATACAGAGATCTCCTAAAAAATAATCTGCGGCCTGCAATCAAATCAAAGCGATGTAGATTACTGTCAGCAGGTGTCCTTTTGCAACATGACAATGCAAGGCCCCACACTGACCGTACAACAGTTGCAACAGTCACAGACCTGCCTTTTGAGTGTCTTCCTCATCCACCATACTCACCAGACCTTGGCCCAAGTAATTTCCATATGTTTGGACCACTCAAAGACGAGAAGGGAGGAAAGAATTTCCATTCTGATGAAGAGATACGCCACGGAGTGCATGAATGGTTGCGCAGACTAACAAATGGATTTTTTTCTAAAGGAATTTATGCATTTTGTAAGCGCTGGCGGACTTGCATTGAGTGTGGGGGAGATTATGTTGAAAAGTGATACTGCTTTGTACGACTTCTGGACAATAAAAAGTATTTAAAAATATTTAAGGTTTTCATTTGACTCACCCTCGTATTTGGAAGGTAGAGAGGTAACAGTGCTATCCGACTGTTAAGGCCCTTAGCTTTGTGCAAGACTGTAGAATAATAAACGACGGTTTGATAAGCTGGGCAATGTTCCTGCAGCATTTTAGTTACCAAATATGCTACACTAAAGGAACCGAGAATTGTATTGCCGATGCTCTGTCGCGGGTGCCCGTTGGTGAGGAAGACAATGAAGGGGAGGAGACAAAGAACGAATTTCAGCTGCTGCACATGAAACGACTACCGGGAGAAAAAGCAAACTGTGTGGTCTGACCCTGCAGATATGCGGAGAGCGCAAAATTATGACCCTGAACTGAAGAACACCAAAATCAACTTCGTCAGAGAGGGCTACGAAAAGATACACCGCTATTTCCAGATCCATAAGGGTGTGCTGTTTCGCAAAAGAGACGAGAAAACCGATCACTCGAGACTGTGCTTCCCAGAAAAGTATGTGGAACAGCTGATAGATTACTTCCATGTAAGTCACGGTCATTACGCAGCCCAGAAGCGCACGGAACTCATAGAGCAATACATTAATAACCTCGCGAGACGAGTACGCGCACAGCTGGCTGCCTGTGAGTGACGTCAGCGAGTAAAGTATTGCACTAGAGCGCAACAAGGGGAAATGCAAAGTATAATACCGACCAAAGTAGGAGAGTTCCTGGCTGCTGACAATTTTGGTCCACTGTCCATAGAACGTGGCGGTATGAAGAACATATTTGTTGTTGTGAACTTCTTCAAACAATTTATTAAAATTTATCCGATACGGAAAGCTAACAGCAAGACGCTGATAGCCGAGTTAGAAATGGATTTCTCTAAATACGTAATCAAACCAAATAGGCTGTTATCTGGCAACGGATCTCAGTTTACATCAAACGTTTGGAACAAATTTATGAACGACCAGAATATAAAACACATTAAAATATTCGTGTACCACCCGGCCAGTAACCCTTGCGAGCGGTATATGCGAGAAGTTGGACGACTGTGTCGGACTTACGCGAGAGATAGACACTCAAAGTGGGTGGAATACGTACGTTCATTTCAGGACGTTCTAAAAATCGTGAAAAGTAACGCAACTGGATGTTCGCCCTTGGAGGTGATTACTGGAGTCAAACCGAAATTTTTTTTTTTTAAGAAAGTTGTGGAGTTCCCGCAGCGCCTGGCGGAGTCGGCCGCCGAGAGGGAGCAGGCGGTAAAATCCCGTACGGAGGAGCTGGCAGCGGGAAGGAAGAAATGGCATGATGGACGTTACAAACCAATTAAACACGAAATAGGAGACAAAGTCCAAGTACGTACGAAAAAAATATCCAGCGAAGTGGATGGAGAAATAAAAAAGTTGTTTGACCTGTACTAAGGGCCATTTGTAGTGCCTACCGACTCAAATACCCTGTTTCAGGAAAACTTCTAGGATTAATAAAAGTGTCAGAATTGAGACTGTACATTGAGAAGGGGAAAGTAGGTTAAGAAATAAGACTATCTGTGTTTAGATTATAAGGTTATTTGGAGGGGTAATTTGCGATGTTTTATTTAAGGATTTACTGTAGCTTGTTTGTTTTTTCGTCGCTTAAGGATTTTTTTTTTTTCGCAAGGTCTGTGCAATTATAAAGAGGTAGTTTATACTCACATTTGGGTGCGAGGAGGTCGGAGAACTCGATTATTTGGTAAACGGTACCAAGTCAAAATTCAGTGCACAGTATGAATATAAATTAGAAAAAAATCTTCAGATGTGTGTGAAATCTTATGGCACTTAACTGCTAAGGTCATCAGTCCCTAAGCTTACACACTACTTAACCTAAATTATCCTAAGGACAAACACACACACCCATGCCCGAGGGAGGACTCGAACCTCCGCCAGTACCGAGTATAAATTAGGTTTTTGGCGGTATATAAGGGATTTATTTATGTGCATGTATGTGTTAGGCTTAAGTTTTTGGATGTTTTTATGTTTTTTGTAATTTCCAAATTATAAGTTGTGGTCACGCCAATTTTTGTGCATGGAGTTCGGAGAAATTTGGACTAGTTAAAATTAATAATCCTTACGTAGGAAGACAGATGTATGTTTATCTACTTATCTGAAAATATATTGGGGGAATAATTTATAGTTGTATGGAGTATCGATCTCTGTACGCAGCTTCACTGCACGGAATTAAGCGAGTGGTGAGATTTGTTCATATTCGCTGTTAGTTTTGAGTCTAATAGGAGTTACTTAAATGAAAAAAAATATTAATTTGCCGATGTAGTCGATTGGGAATCTTTCACGAGATGCATGTCTTTAGAGGGACTCGAATAAGGTGTCTGAATGATTGAAGAATTTACGAGCAGTTTGCAAACGTTGTAAATCAGATGTTTACTGTGTAGTTTATATCTGCGTGTATAGATTCCACTGGGGGAAGCTTTCATTGCAGATTCTGAGTAGTTTCGGAAAGTGTTTGTTTTCTGGTATCTACACACGATTCGAATTTCAACAGATTTGTTCCCGAAAATCATTGGTGATGGAATGGAGAGCCATACAGAATTTCGGCGTGGTACACGGCTCCGAATCTGTGGAGCGCTGATGGGGACTTCGTTGTCACAAAAAGGTTCTATGAAAATGAGCGCAGTGCCGCTGACATTTCTGCGTCATTTCAATAGGCAGTTGATTTTGATAAATGTTTAGTTTCTTTTGGCAATTAATTAATATGCCGCAATTGATAATTTTGTAACAAAGACCTGAATGCTACAATCTGAACGCCTTAGTCGATCATAGCGATCGACGTTTCACATATAAGCGCATCATCAAAACGACAAATGTTGTAAATATCAACTCTGTAACTTCATTTGTTTGAAAGATATACTAAATTTAGGTTATCAGTATTTTTCAGTCAAGCATCAGATCATCATTTCCTCCACACAAAACACGTTCAATGATGACAGCACGACACCTTATTGAGTCATTAGATAACAGATTTTTTGTTGTAAAGTTTAGTGCATAATAGTTACTTTTGTTCTTTATTTATTTATCAGAAAGCACATCGGTGCAAGGCTACTGGGCATGACATTCAAAGTTAAGAAGGAAATTGTTTTTATGTAAAAGAATTTAACGTTTATTATGTAATGAATATTATTGTTACTTCATTTAGAGCGTGAAAGTGGTCAAGCTTTGATTATTTAAATGTAAATGTAAATATAAAGAAACGTAGAATAAGCTGTAGCCAATCAGATGGACGCGGTCGGAGACGGGCAGAGGGCAGTTATGTCTAGACACCAAAGAGTACAGTTCGGCTGGACACACCAAAGGGTACAGCGCTGGTAGAGACGCGGAAGCGGACGCTAGGTCTTTACGTAGCCAGGAAGTGAAACGACTTAGAAAATTGCGCGTTCTGTGGTGTCGCGGGACTTAGTCTCTGAGCGGTGACCAGCCGCGCACTTGGTCTGAACTCTTCGCGTAGACACCTCGTATTCCGCGATGGGATTGTGAATGATCGAGCTGTGTCAAATGAATATGCACTCCAGTGTGATAGTAATTGTAAATACGACCACTTTCGCTATTACTTTGCTTTGTGAATAAGCATTATTCTATCCAAATCGCAGCTGTGTGGCCTACATCATTTATGGGTCGTTAATTTATTTCCCGATATTGTATTGTATTGTATGTTAACCGGGGACCTATAAACGACGGAGAGGCTCTGTCCCCGCCGCAGCAGCAGTGGTCCACAAACCCACGACGACTACCGCACTCCACTGCTCCCTTTCGCCGCCCCACACGGAACCCAGGGTTATTGTGCGGTTCGGCCCCCCGTTGGACCCCCCCCCCCCATGGAACGTCTCACACCGGACGAGTGTAACCACTTTGCGTGGTAGAGTAATGGTGGTGTACGAGTACGTGGAGAACTTGTTTGTGCAGCAATCGCCGACGTAATGTAACTGAAGCGGAATAAAGGGAACCAGCCCGCATTCGCAGAGGCAGATGGAAAACCGCCTAAAAACCATCCACAGACCAGGCGCTCCTTCCCGCCCGGAAAGCCGTGCGTTAGACCGCACTGCCAACCAGGCGGGCATTTCCCGATATTACTAATACTGTTGTTATATGTTATATTAACTTTGTATTTTGCAAACTTGCCATTAGCCAGACAATTTAACCAAAGGGTCACAAGTGTGTAATTTAGGGCGTGTAATGCGACACGTGCGGTTCAAACCCTAGACGAGCTTCAGCCAAGACATTTCGACGAAGAGGAACCGCATGTGAGCCCGAACATCTTTGGGATGCTAGCTCGCAAGTGGGAGGTGCGGTAGGACAATCTGGCAATGCGAGGACCCCAGGTGAAACTAGCAGTCTAGTGAGTGTATATTTTCTCTCAATTGGAGGGCGGAATTTCTTTTTCTTTCCTTTCTCCATTGCAAGACGCAAACATCGACAGGCTAAAGAAAAAATAAACATACAAATAAAAATAAAGAGCACTTATTAAACGACCGCTCGTGTGAAGCAGTAAATTCAGGTTAGAGTCCTGATCTGGCAAAATTTTTGTTATGCCACCTATAAATTATAGAACTGGAGTCTCATCACACATGCAATTGAGAATACATTTCTTTCTTTTTTGAATAGCCTAGATGAGGTACACACAGTACCTGACCTACCGATACAGACGACATGTCACCTTGAAAGGCGGCTTTTGGGTACATGGCAAGGTGAGTGGGATGTAAGTGATAAGAGATGTAGGCTGCACGACTTCCTTCCTGACATAAGGGAGCGGTTGAGAATGAAACATATCGATCCCAGCCGCGGTATGATACATTTCTTTACTGTACACGGACTTCATCCCATGCTCTTAAACGGCGTGAGTCTGACACAGACACAAACATGCACATGGGGGGAAGAAGGTTCACTAGAACACACAGTCTTCTGCAGAGAATACGCGAACATCAGACATACACTATACTTAGACTACACAGAAACAGACATACATACAGGGTGTCCAGAAAACAAAGATCGATAGAGGAATGCAGTAAACGGTATGTTTATTGTAAAAGCTGTAAGAAGTTTATAGAAGCAGTTTGAAATAATAGTTACAAAAGCTGCTAACAGATGGCGCTGTAATCGCCATACGTAATGCCTAGTATAAATAGTGATCCGAAGCCCAGAGCGATCAGTTCCACTATTGAAACGTGAAAAGAGGTTAGCGTACCGAAGGAAGAGATTAAAACTCCATTGAACAACGCGTTTTTCTGGTGCTAGAGTACCACAGGTTAGAAGAGAGTCTTACGGCAACAAGGCGAAGTTTTCAAGCGCGATTTAATGTTCCAAAAGGACCCGATGCGAAAACCATTCGTACGCTCTTCGCAAAATTTCAACGAGCGGGCAGCGTAACTGATGATCTAGTGGGGCATGTTGGCCGCAAGCAAACCGCAGTTACGCCTGAAAATATCGCCACAGTTTCTGGAATTATTCAGCGAAATCCAATGTCATCCGTCCGTAGATTTGCATCTGAGACTGGTTTGAAGCGTTCCAGCACGCAGAAAATACTGAGAAAGAGCCTACACATGTTTCCATTCAAAATTCAAACGCACCAGGCCATACCCGTACGAGCTGTGCAAAGGGTTGCCTTTGGTAATCAGATGCTCACAATGATTGATGGTGAAGGATTTGATGTTGGCTGCATCTGGTTTACAGATGAAGCACACTTCCACCTGAATGGATACGTGAATAAGCAGAACTGGCGAATTTGGGGTTCCGAAAAGCCATATTTGTGTGAAGCGAAACCCCTGTATTCTCCTAAGGTTACCGTGTGAGCTGCAGTATGCAGCAGAGGAATTATTGTCCCTTTTTTCATTCGACAAACGGTCACTGGTGCACGTTACGTTGCAATTTTGGAACAATTTGTCGCCGCAGCAAGCGTTAGAGGATCGACCAGGTACTGAATGGTTTATGCAAGATGGAGCCCGACCACATCGGACCGAACAAGTGTTTCGCTTTCTTGAGGAATACTTCGGGAATCGAGTCATTGCTTTGGAATATCCCAAATTTACTAGTGCAGGCATGGATTGGCCTCCATATTCGCCGGATTTGACTCCCTGCGACTTTTTTTTTTTGGGGGGGGGGGGGGGGCACAGTGAAAGCCATGGTCTACCCGAAGCATCCCGCCACGCTGGACGAGCTTGAATCCATTTCGGTAGAGACACTACGAAATGTGATGGCGAATTTCACTCTTCGTTTGCACCACCTCTGTACTGCTAATGGTGAACGTTTTGAAAACATTGTGATGTGATTGTTTGCAAAGATTGTTTTCGTACGATTATTTCACTTATGTATGCTGATATGAGCTGTACAGCGCACAGCGCCATCTGTTAGCAGCTTTTGTAACTATTATTTCAAACTGCTGTGTAATCTTCTTACAGCTTTCACAATAAACATACCGTTTACTGCATTCCTCTATCGATCTTTGTTTTCGAGTCCCTCAGTGACAGCGCAAACAGTCACAATGAAGAGAAACAGCAGGACAATTTGGAAATTTGTGATAAGTTCCTATGGGACCGAACTGCTGAGGTCATCGGTCCCTAGTCTTACACACTACTTAATCTAACATAGACTAACTTACGCTAAGGACAATACACACACACACACATGCCCGAGGGAGGATTCGAACCGCCCGCATCTCGTGGTCGTGCGGTAGCGTTCTCGCTTCCCACGCCCGGGTTCCCGGGTTCGATTCCCGGCGGGGTCAGGGATTTTCTCTGCCTCGTGATGGCTGGGTGTTGTGTGCTGTCCTTAGGTTAGTTAGGTTTAAGTAGTTCTAAGTTCTAGGGGACTGATGACCATAGATGTTAAGTCCCATAGTGCTCAGAGCCATTTGAACCATTTTTTAGGATTCGAACCCCCGACGTTGAGAGCCACGCCAACTGTAGCAAGACACCACAGGAGAAGGTAGACGAGACGTGACAGTAAACAAGACAGCTAGAATTATCAATCAGACATACCATGCCAAATACACAGACGAATTGTACACATCAGACCAATAATAGTTAAAAACAGCAAATACACTCCCGGAAATGGAAAAAAGAACACATTGACACCGGTGTGTCAGACCCACCATACTTGCTCCGGACACTGCGAGAGGGCTGTACAAGCAATGATCACACGCACGGCACAGCGGACACACCAGGAACCGCGGTGTTGGCCGTCGAATGGCGCTAGCAGCGCAGCATTTGTGCACCGCCGCCGTCAGTGTCAGCCAGTTTGCCGTGGCATACGGAGCTCCATCGCAGTCTTTAACACTGGTAGCATGCCGCGACAGCGTGGACGTGAACCGTATGTGCAGTTGCCGCACTTTGAGCGAGGGCGTATAGTGGGCATGCGGGAGGCCGGGTGGACGTACCGCCGAATTGCTCAACACGTGGGGCGTGAGGTCTCCACAGTACATCGATGTTGTCGCCAGTGGACGGCGGAAGGTGCACGTGCCCGTCGACCTGGGACCGGACCGCAGCGACGCACGGATGCACGCCAAGACCGTAGGATCCTACGCAGTGCCGTAGGGGACCGCACCGCCACTTCCCAGCAAATTAGGGACACTGTTGCTCCTGGGGTATCGGCCAGGACCATTCGCAACCGTCTCCATGAAGCTGGGCTACGGTCCCGCACACCGTTAGACCGTCTTCCGCTCACGCCCCAACATCGTGCAGCCCGCCTCCAATGGTGTCGCGACAGGCGTGAATGGAGGGACGAATGGAGACGTGTCGTCTTCAGCGATGAGAGTCGCTTCTGCCTTGGTGCCAATGATGGTCGTATGCGTGTTTGGCGCCGTGCAGGTGAGCGCCACAATCAGGACTGCATACGACCGAGGCACACAGGGCCAACACCCGGCATCATGGTGTGGGGAGCGATCTCCTACACTGGCCGTACACCACTGGTGATCGTCGAGGGGACACTGAATAGTGCACGCTACATCCAAACCGTCATCGAACCCATCGATCTACCATTCCTAGGCCGGCAAGGGAACTTGCTGTTCCAACAGGACAATGCACGTCCGCATGTATCCCGTGCCACCCAACGTGCTCTAGAAGGTGTAAGTCAACTACCCTGGCCAGCAAGATCTCCGGATCTGTCCCCCATTGAGCATGTTTGGGACTGGATGAAGCGTCGTCTCACGCGGTCTGCACGTCCAGCACGAACGCTGGTCCAACTGAGGCGCCAGGTGGAAATGGCATGGCAAGCCGTTCCACAGGACTACATCCAGCATCTCTACGATCGTCTCCATGGGAGAGTAGCAGCCTGCATTGCTGCGAAAGGTGGATATACACTGTACTAGTGCCGACATTGTGCATGCTCTGTTGCCGGTGTCTATGTGCCTGTGGTTCTGTCAGTGTGATCATGTGATGTATCTGACCCCAGGAATATGTCAATAAAGTTTCCCCTTCCTGGGACAATGAATTCACGGTGTTCTTATTTCAATTTCCAGGAGTGTATTAGAGTAAGAGTCGTATAAGGTTCTGGCGATCTAGCCAAGAAAGCACCCCATGTTGTACGTGGGAGGAGTACGCAATGTTAATGCACAGGATTAGCAATACCTTTTCTCTGCTAATAGCTACACTTTATTGTCGTGACTGGCGGTCAGAAGCTAGAAGAAACCATCTCGAAGCATTCACCACTAGTCACAATCGGTGATGGCACTAACAAATCTCTCCTTTATCCTATCACCTTTTTACATTCTTCTCAAAACAAGGAAATTTTATTTATATTTCAAGGTCGAATTATTCTTTGTCAAATGTTGCATATGGCTGTGGCAGTTGATCCTGAACGTAAATAAATGTAACACATTGCGCATACATAGGAAAAGGATTCCATTACTATATAGTTACATTATTGATAACAAAAGCTGGAGACAGCGTCTAACGTAAAATATCTAGGCGTAAGTATCCAGAGCGACCTTAAGTGATCAACCACATAAAACGGATAGGGAAAAGCAGATACCAGACTCAGATTCATCGGAAGAGTCTTAGGGAAATGTAACTCATGCAACGAAGAAGTGGCTTATGAGGCGCTTGCTCGCCCGATTTTGGAGTATCGTTCATCTATCTGGGATCCCTGTCAGGTAGGCCTGTTAGGGGAGATAGAGAAGGTCCAACGAAGAGCATCGTGTTTCGTCACGGGATCGTTTAGTTGGCGTGAGAGCGTCATTAATAACAGGTTGCGGCCGTCCATGATTTGAGTCGCCGAACGCATCGTGGTGTGCCAGGGCTCCAATATACATTCCGGGAAATTGAAATAAGAACACCGTGAATTCATTGTCCCAGGAAGGGGAAACTTTATTGACACATTCCTGGGGTCAGATACATCACATGACCACACTGACAGAACCACAGGCACATAGACACAGGCAACAGAGCATGCACAATGTCGGCACTAGTACAGTGTATATCCACCTTTCGCAGCAATGCAGGCTGCTATTCTCCCATGGAGACGATCGTAGAGATGCTGGATGTAGTCCTGTGGAACGGCTTGCCATGCCATTTCCACCTGGCGACTCAGTTGGACCAGCGTTCGTGCTGGACGTGCAGACCGCGTGAGACGACGCTTCATCCAGTCCCAAACATGCTCAATGGGGGACAGATCCGGAGATCTTGCTGGCCAGGGTAGTTGACTTACACCTTCTAGAGCACGTTGGGTGGCACGGGATACATGCAGACGTACATTGTCCTGTTGGAACAGCAAGTTCCCTTGCCGGTCTAGGAATGGTAGAACGATGGGTTCGATGACGGTTTGGATGTACCGTGCACTATTCAGTGTCCCCTCGACGATCACCAGTGGTGTACGGCCAGTGTAGGAGATCGCTTCCCACACCATGATGCCGGGTGTTGGCCCTGTGTGCCTCGGTCGTATGCAGTCCTGATTGTGGAGCTCACCTGCACGGCGCCAAACACGCATACGACCATCATTGGCACCAAGGCAGAAGCGACTCTCATCGCTGAAGACGACACGTCTCCATTCGTCCCTCCATTCACGCCTGTCGCGACACCACTGGAGGCGGGCTGCACGATGTTGGGGCGTGAGCGGAAGACGGCCTAACGGTGTGCGGGACCGTAGCCCAGCTTCATGGAGACGGTTGCGAATGGTCCTCGCCGATACCCCAGGAGCAACAGTGTCCCTAATTTGCTGGGAAGTGGCGGTGCGGTCCCCTACGGCACTGCGTAGAATCCTACGGTCTTGGCGTGCATCCGTGCGTCGCTGCGGTCCGGTACCAGGTCGACCCGCCGACCACTGGCGACAACATCGATGTACTGTGGAGACCTCACGCCCCACGTGTTGAGCAATTCGGCGGTACGTCCACCCGGCCTCCCGCATGCCCACTATACGCCCTCGCTCAAAGTCCGTCATCTGCACATACGGTTCACGTCCACGCAGTCGCGGCATGCTACCAGTGTTAAAGACTGCGATGGAGCTCCGTATGCCACGGCAAACTGGCTGACACTGACGGCGGCGGTGCATAAATGCTGCGCAGCTAGCGCCATTCGACGGCCAACACCGCGGTTCCTGGTGTGTCCGCTGTGCCGTGCGTGTGATCATTGCTTGTACAGCCCTCTCGCAGTGTCCGGAGCAAGTATGGTAGGTCTGACACACCGGTGTCAATGTGTTCTTTTTTCCATTTCCAGGAGTGTGTTTCCAGCACGCTGTTCTTTCGAACCAAATTTTTCTTTTTGGAATGGTAGAATATAGAAGCGTTTTGGTGCCATAATCCGCATTCACGTGTATGAAGTCAGATAAACCGATTAGTGTTCCGGTTAATGCCTTGTGTCGATCTGAATTTCATCACTTTGTCCACCATAGATCCCATGTTAGAGAAAGCGTCTGTAAAATAAAAATGTTTGTTTGACGTTTCTTTAGTCATTTTTGTTGTTGAACCGTGATTTATTTTCAAAGAATATTCTTAAGAATTTATTTTATTTACTAGCGATTCATCAAGAACATTAACACATTTAATCACACTATGTAAGCATGGAAGTATTTGTCATGGAGTAACTGATGAAATCATAACCAAATTACTTTCAACAAATGGCAATTTTATTCACTTTAATAGTGCCTAAAAGCATTTTTTAAAAGAAACTGATTTAAAATTATAATCAGAAAGTACCCTCTAAATATCAAAGTTACAATTTATCCAGAGGCAGAAAGAAACAAGTTTTGACTGTATGAGCTTTCGGGCAGAGAACCTTTCCGCTCCCTTTTGACAAGGCCGTAGTTACGACCGCTCACAACAGCCTGTGAAAGACTACACTGGTGCAAATCTGCAACACGCCAGATAACTTTAAACTAAGAGTTTTAACAATATACACAAGCACACAAACTATGTACCCCCCATAGGAAGGATGGAAATGGTACAAAACACTAACAATTAAAATATTAACCTTGCCACCGAAGGTGCAACTTGATTTTAATTTCTAAGAAAAGTTTACTGTGAAAGGGTGGCGACTTTATATACTAAAATGATCATTTAAATAAAAGCCCATGAAATGCATTCTTATATAAAATTCTACAAGGTTGGCCAAACAATAGTTAAGATGCTCTACGGTACACCGATGCCGCCTCTGGAGATCATAGGCAATAATATCGAAGTTTCCAAAGATCAAAACATATTTCAGGTATTAGGCCGTTACACTCCAAGCAATTAATTCGTTAACACACCAGATGCGACAAACATGACAGAGGCAGCTACTAACGTACGGTAGATCGATAGGGAAATTGCCGAACAACCCGAACCGCAGGTTGCTCTCACCCGCCGTTACCCCAAAAGAGAAAAATGGACCTACCTAATTTATAAACGACCTCCTTCCCGTGGGTGGGCAAGCGGAGAAGAATGGTGGGACGACCCAAAAGCAAAACAACTGGTGACCTCACCAAGAAAATAAGTAGAATTTAACAAGAATAAATCAAACAAGATATGACCAATCACTTAACTTCTAATAAACTGCGATTTCTCGAGAATACCTGGCGCAGCATCGCCAAATATCTCTCCCGAACCGTCCACTGCCAGCCGCTTCAACGGACCCAGGAAGGCGCGCCGATCTCCCGTATCATGGCGTCGCAGCTCGCACCGGCCGGACTGATGTCGTGGGTTGACTCTTGTTGCTCTCGTGTCGACCACGAAGTTACTATACCTCGCTATATGCCGCGACCCACTGGACTCACGTGGCGACCTCACATGCGCCGACGCTCAAGATGGATAAGTCATCTCGTGTCTCAGTGCGCGACCGACCGACCGATCGATCCAACCGCCAATGACCATTGTCCTAGCAAACTCGAGCAGACTGGCGGCCTAACGCGCAGACTCAGATGCAGGAACTAAGCCCCGATCGGGTGACCACTCGCTGAGTTCTCTTCCTGGCGGAGTGGAAAGACTCTCATTTTGCTGTCTTTAAAGGTTGATCCGAACGACAGACATACTAGCACTCCGAAAGACTGACAGACACTAACTGCCTAACAAATGCGGACGTGAGACAGCCGCGGGACTGCTACGGTCGCAGGTTCGAATCCTGCCTCGGGCATGGGTGTGTGTGATGTCCTTAGGTTAGTTAGGTTTAAGTAGTTCTAAGTTCTAGGGGACTTATGACCTAAGATGTTGAGTCCCATAGTGCTCAGAGCCATTTTTGAACGTGAGACAGACTAGCAAGCTGGGGACGAGAGACTGACCCAGACTGACCCACTGGCGAGTTCTTTTCTTTTTTTTTTTTTTTCTTTATTGAATTTCGATTCCCCCCAAAGGGAGCGGGCTGGCAGCAGCTTAGTATCCCGCTCTTCAGCCTACAGACTTTGTTTTTAAAGCAGGAAAAGATAATATATAATAAAAAAACAGGTGACAAAATTGGAGACAAAGGGTAACATGGCGAAAATGAAATCGTAGAACTTTGAAACAGAGAACAAAGGACTGATGATGCTAATAAAATAGTATGAAGCAGACATGTAAAATAATAGACAGACAATTAAAAAACACGATGACAGTCTGGTTTGTGTTTGCAAAGGCATAAAATTCACACCCAGCGACAGCATGGTTTCTGTTCGCAACACAGGAAAAGACGAAACAACACTGAACAGTCACTGGAACACTGAACTAAAAGATCACATACCACAGCCGAGAGCAGGTGGGGGGAAACTGGTCAGACGATGGGAAAAGAAAAAAGGGGGGAAGGTGAGGAAAAGCGACGGGGGGAGGGGTTAAAGGAGGCAGTGGAGGATGAGGACCCATAGGAGGGGTGTGGGGGTGCTGGGCAGACGCGCCAGGGAGTGGGGAAGGCAGAGGATGGGAAGACAAAATGACTCAGGGGAGAGAAGGGAGGTAGGGAGAGGTTAGGCGAGGAGAAACACAGGATGGAAGGGGGGAAGAGGGAGCCCAGGGAAAGGATGGAGGGAAGGAGGGGCGGACTATAAGAGATGATAGGAGGGATAAATGGAGAGAGAGAGGGCATTATCCGGGAGGGGGAGTTGATGGAAGCCACCTTGGGAAAGGTGATGAAGGGTGTAGAGATGGAGGGTAAGGGGGACACAACAGTGAAGGCGTGGCATGGGGCGGGAATGGGAGAGGAGAGGAGCAACCAGGGGGTGAGGGGGATAAAGGTGACGGGAAGTGTAGAGTATGCGGATATGTTTGAGGAATAGGAGCAGATGGGGGAAAGGAATGAGGTCATAGAGGATCCTCGTGGGGGACGGGAGGCATATATGGAAGGCAAGGCGGAGTGTATGACGCTCAAGGTTCTGGAGGGACTTATAGAATTTGGGGGGGGGGGGGCAGATATCCAGACGGGACAGGCATAACAGAGCATGGGACGGGTTAAGGATTTGTAGGTGTGGAGGATGGTACAGGAGTGCAACCCCCATGTCTGGCCAGAGAGGAGTTTGAGGAGTCGGAGACGGTTGTGGGCTTTGGATTGGATGGAGCAGAGGTGAGGGATCCAGGTGAGGTGACGGTGAATGGTGAGGCCAAGGTAGGTCAGGGTGGCGGTGAGGCGGACAGGACGGGCACAGATGTTAAGGGAGAAATCCAGGAGCCGGAAGGGGCGAGTGGTACGACCTACGAAGATTGTCTCGGTCTTGGAAGGATCGATTTTCAGGAGGCACTGGTTACACCAAGTGGTAAAAAGATTAATGCACGTGAACAAGCAACCTTTGCCCTTTCCTACCAGAGGGAGAGACCAAAGCCGCGATTACTACAGCGGCGCCACCGCCAGAAACGGGGGACGACTGCTTCACACTACGCGCTGCGGCGCGCTCTTCGAAATAGCAATTTTCACCACGGCTCAGTTGTCTTGTGATGTTAAGGATGAATAAATCTATTGCCATTTAGATCAAAACTTCTCCATGTGTTCTGATTAACATCACCTTGACATTTTCTATTGAAGTACAAATTATAAAAGAAAGTAGTAAGCTTGCAAAAAATAGGTCTGAGCACTATGGGACTTAACTTCTGAGGTCATCAGTCCCCTAGAACTTAGAACTACTTAAACCTAACCAACCGAAGGACATCACACGCATCAATGCCAGAAGCAGGATTCGAACCTGCGACCGTAGCAGTCGCGCGGTTCCGGACTGAAGCGCCTAGAACCACTTGGCCACCACGGCCGGCAGTAAGCTTTCAAGCTTCGTGTTTACTTGGAAGTGTTCAGCATAGTCGCATATCAGTTCAGATATTCCGTACGTAGTACGTACTTTGTGCGTCCGTCTTGGGAAAGGCTGACGTTATTTGTGAGAGCGGGGCGGTCGCAGCCGACCGACCGCCAGCCGCGGCGCCATCAGCTGGGGACCGCAGCTCGCCCGACGGGCGACGTGGCTCCACACGCGAGCGGCGCCGCCGTGTTATTCCGCAGTGCCAGCCAGCGCCGGCGCATGGAATCTCCATACTAATGGCGCCGCTACCGACGCGCCCTTTGATGCGCCGCCTGGAATTCGGTTTTTATGTAAATTAAGTTCCGCGTGCCGCGGCGCGCCGGGTCGGCTGCCGCACGCGCGTCTGCGGGCCGTCAGTGGGCGGCGCCGGTCTGGCGCGGCCCAGCCAGTCCGCGCCCGACGAGCCACGGTGTGTATCCCCGGTCCGCAGCCCGCGAGCGCTGCCTGAGTAATTGGTTTCGGCCAATCGCGCGTCCGAGGTGGCCGCAGCCGAGCTCTGCCGCTGGGCGGGACATTCAAAGCCGAGCCGAGCGCCGGGGGAACCCCCGCAGATAAATCACCTGCAGATAAAGCGATGATATCTCCCCCGCGGGGCCGCCACGGTCCGCAGAAGCCAAATAAAATGGCCAAAAGCCGATAGGGAGCGCGGCCTGCGCGCAGCAGCTCTGGCTAGAGAGAGAGAGAGATATGCGTGTTTACCTGCCTGTGATGCCCCGTCAGTCGGAGGTTCTGCGCTTGCTTCGCGGTAGCCTATCACTATAGTGGCCATTACCAAAATAGTCAGTTCAAGGTTGTACCTGCTACTTGACCTCGCCTGAAGCGAAGTGCTGTTATTTGCCAAGTCACGGCTTTGTGAGACTCCGCGCTGGATACAGTCGCCGATGCGCTGTGACCAGTTTCCTCCAAAGCGAGTTTGTTCGGAATGGGAGGTCGACATTACCTGCATTCGAACGGTCGGATTGTAACCTAACACCTTACTATTCGGCCTATCCAGCTCTGGCAAAAGACAGAGAGAGATATGCGTGTTTACCTGCCCGTGATGCCCCGTCAGTCGGAGGTTCTGCGCTTGCTTCGCGGGAGCCTATCACTATAGTGGCTGTTACCAAAATAGTCGGTTCAGGGTTGTACGCGCTTCTTGACATCGCCTGAAGCGAAGTGCTGTGATTTGCCAAGTCACGGCTTTGTTAGACTCCGCACTGGATACAGTCGCCGATCCGCTGTGACCAGTTTCCTCCAAAGCGAGTTTGTTCGGAATGGGAGGTCGAATGGTTCAAATGGCTCTGAGCACTATGGGACTTAACATCTATGGTCATCAGTCCCATAGAACTTAGAACTACTTAAACCTAACTAACCTAAGGACAGCACACAACACCCAGCCATCACGAGGCAGAGAAAATCCCTGACCCCGCCGGGAATCGAACCCGGGAACCCGGGCGTGGGAAGTGAGAACGCTACCGCACGACCACGAGATGCGGGCGGGAGGTCGACATAGCCCGCATTCGAACGGTCGGATTGTAACCTCACACCTTACTATTCGGCCTATCCAGCTCTGGCAAGAGACAGAGAGAGAGACGCGTGTTTACCTGCCCGCGATGCCCCGTCAGTCGGAGGTTCTGCGCTTGCTTCATGGGAGCCTATCACTATAGTGGCCGTTACCAAAATAGTCAGTTCACGGTTGTACCTGCTTCTTGACCTCGCCTGAAGCGAACTGCTGTGATTTGCCAAGTCACGGCTTTGTTAGACTCCGCACTGGATACAGTCGCAGATGCGCTGTGACCAGTTTCCTCCAAAGCGAGTTAGTTCGGAATGGGAGGTCGACATTGCCTGCATTCGAACGGTCGGATTGTAACCTCCCACCTTACTATTCGGCCTATCCAGCTCTGGCAAGAGAGAGATAGAGAGATGCGTGTTCACCTGCCCGCGATGCCCCGTCAGTCAGAGGTTCTGAGCTTGCTTCGCGGGAGCCTATCACTATAGTGGCCATTACCAAAATAGTCGGTTCAAGGTTGTACCTGCTTCTTGACCTCGCCTGAAGCGAAGTGCTTTGATTTGCCAAGTCACGGCTTTGTTAGACTCCGCACTGGATACAGTCGCCGATCCGCTGTGACCATTTTCCTCCAAAGCGAGTTTGTTTGGAATGGGTGGTCGACATTGCCCACATTCGAACGGTCGGTTTGTAACCTCCCCCCTTAGTAGTCAGCCTATCCTGCTCGAGATATAAAATATGACCGTGGATCGCGTGTATACATAATGGAATTTTTGTAATTGGATGAGGCCATCTTTCCCGAAGAAGTAATACCGGTAAGTAGGGGGAAAGTGTACAACCGATCTTTCTGATAGAGAAAAAAGCACTCCGTCTTCAGGCCAGAAGTTGGCCATCGGGACCATCCGACCGCCGTGTCATCCTCAGTTGAGGATGCGGGTAGGAGGGGCGTGTAGTCAGCACACCGCTCTCCCGGCCGTGACGATGGTTTTCTGTGACCGGAGCCGCTACAATTCGGTCGAGTAGCTCCTCAATTGGCATCACGAGGCTGAGTGCACACCGAAAAATGGCAACAGCGCATGGCGGCTGGACGGTCACCCATTTTCTGATAGAGAAGTCTACTAGAAATAAAAAAAAGGTAATGAAACCTAACAGTGCTGTTTTGCTGGTCCCGGTGGAGGTTCGAGTCCTCCCTCAGGCATGGGTGTATGTGTTTGTCCTTAGGATAATTTAGGTTAAGTAGTGTGTAAGCTTAGGGACTGATTATCTTAGCAGTTAAGTCCCATAACATTTCACACACATTTGAACATTTGAACCTAACAGGGCTACAATTTGGATAAAATGAAAGTTATTTTGTGCATTCACTCACGAACAACACTGGACAGGAAAAGGGCACCACTGATCATGAATCCAAAAGTTACACTAATGAAAGAAAAGGAAATAATTACGGTCACCAGCCCAACAGATCGATTTACTTCCAAAGTCCTGTACAACATGATGAGAAAGAAAAGTATTTATTATTGAACACTGACATAGCAACTGAAGGTTGTCACGTTTTTTGACACTAATTTTAAGCGAGTATGTAATGATAAAGAAAACTGAGAAGTCACTTTTACGTTAAGTTTGTCATTAAATTTTGTAAAATGCAATCGAGTAATAATTTGAAAATATCCACTTAAACAGTATGTTAGTACTGAACTTCGTTACGTGAACAATGACTTTCAGAGACCTCAACATAACGTCAGCAAACAAATTTAGAGAAAGGCAAGCACTTTTTACTTTGCAGTTACTTAATTTTCAAATTGGATTTCATATTACTGTCTGAACAACTGAGCCTTTCTTACTGACTTCAACAGAATTAAATACTAGAATACGTACCAAACCATACAGCCATGTGCTCCAAGATATGTGTGAAATAAATAAAACTTCAGCACTCTTAAGTTGTGCATTTTCTTTAGATTTGGATCTTTTCCAGTGATAGATTCTCAGACTTCGGTTAGCACATAAGGAAAAAAGGGAACAAGGACCCTGCTTGGTAACAATGTCTGGGGGCAATGAGGACACAATCGCCCTGAATTTAACTGATTATTATTTAAATAAAGTTCATTAATCAAATCACATTCAGTTGTGCTGCTGGGTTAGTCGTTAAAACTTCCTACCAATTAACAGTCTTACTTCAGTGCTGTGCGTGCGACGAAACTCGGAGCCGAAGACGAATCTGTGTTGTGGGACCACGGCTAATTACACGAACGGGCAATCGTAATTAATACAGCCTCTTCCGCCCGTCCACTGTCCGTGCTCCTGCTCTAGTCAGGCCGGCGCGCGTACATGATGCCGCCGAAATGGTACTCTCTACTGCGAGAGCGTTAACACCGCACTTCCGCACACTGCAAGCGCTGGAACCCGTCTCCCGCTCTCTCCGCACGCTCTGCGAAACAACCCGCCACCCCAAAGATTTTACAACGCACAAGCACTGCTATTATCATTGCTAGTCGAACCCTTCGACCATAGATACTAGTAGACTGGCCTTGCTGTGCAGAAGCTATAGGGCTGGTGTGGCTCCAACATAAACAAAACGTGGCGGGATTTCAAATCAGCGGTCTGCCATCCTATGTTTGTATCGTATTTTACCCACATTTCTCAGTTGACTGCCAAACGCTTCCAACAAAAATTACTTTTTTATTTGCGAAAAATTATGTCAGAACTACATTTGACCTGGATTTGTTCACAGTACCATTTATAAAATCTAACAAATACATCGAACGCCCCTCTCGTTGCCAGCGGGACGAAATTACTATAAACTATCAATTAAAGTAAAATGTCGTTAAAATTCTTTTAAACGGTAAGAGTGGGCTCGTGTCAAAACTTCTAACATTGGATTCGCCGCGTTTTGAGCTCTAGTCACTTCTAAAAGAAAATGGGATATGGGAATTACGTCAACTATAGGTGCCAAAATTGTTGACTTTAGGAGCAGGTCCATTTTAGAGTATCAATTTTAGATGCACTCTAAAGGTTCAGTTCCTATTATTTTTACAAAGTTTAAACTATCAGTTTAAAAAAAATGATATTTTAGATGAAAGGTGAGACTTTGAAGTTTCAGAAAATAATTTTGGAGCCTACATTTATTTAATAGTATCAGAAGGTAGAAAAAAATTCTCTTCATGTGTCGACTATAGGTGCGCTTACGTTATTATAATCTCACTTGTATATACAAAATGGCGCGTATGTGCAGATGGCTTAAAGTTTTTCCATTTCAGGGCATGTATCCAAAGCTGCCTTTGGTTTTCATCCTTAGGGAACCTATGCGTAGGAACGAGAAACAATTATACTTACTTCTGTAACCGAATTATCACAGATACTTTCGAAAATGGAATATGAGTCTGACTTTACAGGCATCACTTTCAACACTTTAATTTACGTGATACTCTATTTCAAGTGTAAAAAACATAAAAGTCACTTCAGCAGATTTCCATAAACGCATCTGCACCATCATAGGAACACTTACACGTGAAATGTAGTGCCATTTGCCCCGACAAAACGCTGAGTACAGCCGTAAGCGCAACACGAAACAACCATGATTTGCCAACATTCACGTGACTTTAGCCCAGAGATGTTGGAGCCACGAAAATGACGTCAGGGCCAGTCTATTATATTTATGGTCGAAGGTCGAACCAAAAAACAGTTCCTTTGGTTTTTTCCCAGAGATTATAAGTTTCATAGTAAAAACAGATAAATACAATAAAACGTCAACAGACTTCTATCTAAATGTACACATACATTGAAGCAATGTCCTTACTTATTAAATGAAAGCATTTAAATTACAAATATTTACATACAATTAAAAAAATTATATATCGGTAGCAGGTGCCATGCATCCTACATTTTCGGTGTTACAGGCTATAACCTGCGATATGAGAATCGAGGTGCACGCCACTACAGTCCTTCTCAAACGATTTTACAGAAACCGTTCGGAAAAAATATCATTTTTGTGTTACCCGATGCATTTGTATCTCAACTTCACGACGACATGCCAATCGTTTCGTTAATGATCACAGTCGTTGTCATATTTGCATTTGAGTAAGACATTGCATGTAATCGGAAAAAGTCTCCAATGACGAATAGGGATGACTATGATATTCAGTTTGGTGCACTTACATAACAAGTATCTGCGTATGAAATTTAACTATGATGTTGAACTTTTCCTTAGACTTCGGTGGAGTTGTCTATCCTTCACGAATCTCCAAAAAATTGACGTGATGTAGCATATTGATGTGCGATAACACTCGCCTGCGATAAAGCTAGAATAAAATATCAACAACATACCTCATATTTCAACAGCTGTCTCAGATATCGATCTGAGATTTTAGCAATCAATCACTCACAAAGAGGAGAGTATTCTGCCTTGTGATTATTACGCTAAATTTCACTACCTATAGAATTTTTTGGGAAAGAATGTAATTTTTAAGGAACATCGATATCCACTTAAACGAGAAATGCTGTAGGTTTTGGAACAGCTTAAGTGAAGACGGAACACGTTTATTTATGTATCAAGGATGTGATTTTTCATAAGCTGTTGACCTTGCTTTTCCACGGTTCCTCACTTCTGCAGGGTTCGCAGGAGAGCTTCTGTAAAGTTTGGAAGGTAGGAGACGAGGTACTGGCAGAATTAAAGCTGTGAGTACCGGGCGTGAGTCGTGCTTCGGTAGCTCAGATGGTAGAGCGCTTGCCCGCGAAAGGCAAAGGTCCCGAGTTCGAGTCTCGGTCGGGCACACAGTTTTAATCTGCCAGGAAGTTTCATATCAGCGCACACTCCGCTGCAGAGTGAAAATCTCATTCTGGTAATAAACCACAGTTTGAGAATTCTCTCGCAGTCTGCACATCATGTTACTGATCTGACGTTGTACAATTCACCCGTGATTAAACTTGCCTAGAAGTTACAAACGGCTAACAAGCCAGAGGAAAAGTAAAAATAAACCGCTGCATTTTCAGCGGAATTCTTTCTAAATACTAACCAAAGCGGAATTGAGAGACATTTTTTTCGAATGGTTGCGAGGTGCCGGGGCTAGCAGTGTATTTAACACTAAATTCTTCTAGAATCTACATATGTAAATGATGCTCTAAGCCCCCCCCCCCCCTATTCTAACTCAGACTTTTGCTGTTGCACAAGGATTAAAAAAAAATACGCGAACTGACTCTAATCAACCCTGCCAGTGGAGTAGAAGAGAGTTTGGCACCTGCAATAATTTAATTTGATAAATAAGTTAAATAAACGAAGGTTTCATTAACATAGTGAGGAATGATTGGGTTGCTCTACCGATTAACAGAATGAAAGTTCTGTCCAAAATAACAATATGATTTATTAAAACAAGGATTAAAAAAAAATACGCAAACTGACTCTAATCAACCCTGCCAGTGGAGTAGAAGAGAGTTTGGCACCTGCAATAATTTAATTTGATAAATAAGTTAAATAAACGAAGGTTTCATTAACATAGTGAGGAATGATTGGGTTGCTCTACTGATTAACAGAATGAAAGTTCTGTCCAAAATAACAATATGATTTATTAAGATTAAACACAAAATAATAAACAAAAACACATGGAACATTTACAATACATCAAATTGGCTCAAATTGGATACTCAAACAAACGCTGTGAATGTGAAGTTGTCCCTAAACTAGATTGTGAGGATTATGACGAAGTGGTATGTGGAGCCAATTCCTTGCAACTCAAATCTTAAGAGAAAACACATAGCCAACCCAACATTAATTGCTGCTATCCAAGATAGAACAAAGTTAGAAAAAGACGAACAGGCGCGCTCTGCTGAGCTCTGATTATCACCTAGGAAAATCCCTGTCTGCCAGTGCTGCGGACATACCTTACCAATCTGTCTTCTTAACTGCAAGAACACGATTTGGTGTATCGGAGGCGATAGCTGGTTGCTTCGACGTCCTCGACTGAAAGGCGAGAGCCGACTACCTAGAGCACCCGTACAGGCCGAACACACAACATTCCCGCCCCCACGACAGTGGCAGTGGTTAAACGTTCCAATCAGCAACTCGAAAACCGGCGGAAAATTCCACTCTATTGCCGGAGCACTACCATTCCACCAATGGAGATTCTTGGCGCCAATTTCTGCGCCGATCTTGCTACGTCACGGAGCTATGCCCTGAGCAAGCGAATCACAGTTACTATTTTGCAGAAAGCGCGGGAATTTTCCCGCTACAACTGCCTGGGTACACAAGTCATTCCCACGCCTCGCTGGTAGCCCGCCAGAAAGTGTTTTCGCTAAGTTTCTGCGAAGTAACGGAACCTCTAGCCCAGCCGCTACTTCAGACCCCTCCAGGCGTGTCTTTTGACAATGTCGGCGTCTGCAAAGCATTCACTCGACTTCCTCACACCCATCGGCTTAACGCTTTCCAGATCAGCAGAGCCCGCCTGTCACCGGACCACCCGGGTGACGAGAGACGCTGCGTGGGAAGTCTGCGTGTGAAGGAATAGCGACTTTTCACTGCATGCAATTAGAGAGGAAAATCGTAAGATAGAAATATGAGTGGGGGCTCATGCCACCTCTCATGGTCACCACGCAAGTGTGGGTGTGGAAGGGCTCAACTTTATATTTTCAAATTATGTGAGGGTAGGCTTCAATTCAGAACGGTTCCTCCTCTCCAGAGCTCGGAGTTTCCCATGCAGTGCATGCCCGCAACCCCCACGGCTACCGCTCCGCCCACGCTTGCCCTGTCGATTGCATATCTACCGGACGAGTTATTCTGTGCGCACTCTACCACCTACACACTGCAGCATCCGTGGAGGTCATAGTTGCTTCTATACTCATTGTACCCGTCCGATATCGTGTATTTTCAATTTTCCGCAGAAAGGTGCACTAGAGGAGCGTAAACATGAGGAGAAATAGTTATGAAAGACGTTCATACGATAAGAGGTTTGATCAGTGTACTTCACAGTTTATTCGGAATGTTCACCACTTTGCGTGCCGAATACGTGTATGATACATATTCCTTGGATCCAGGCGTTGTAGTATCCTTAAGCAGAGCTCAGGCGAGCGAAGCAGTCGGAAGCAATAGTAGTGGGCGGCCAGAGAGCAACGGAGAATGTCGTGCCCTGGCGAGTGAGGAGTTTGGATGCGGATGTGCCGCAGACAGATCTGCATTTCAGTTGTTCCAATATGTGTAATTTGAGGATAATTAGACAGCACTTTGAAAAAAGAAGTTTTGCGTTGAGTGTATTTTGCTGCAAGCAATAGTTCAGTAATTATTTAAGCATAAAGATTTCATCGTGTTTAACAATATCTACGAGTTGGTATCCGGACTGCATTATCAGTCATGTGTTCAGTATTCTAATTATCTTACTTGTTCCACGTAGGTTAAAAATATTTCACTAATAACGTAAAGCATAAATTTCAATGTAAAATTTTCTTCGTGTTTAATAACATTTGCGTGACGTTATCCAGGGAAAATTAGCGACTTTGAATTCGGTAGTTTTATTAGTTTCTTGCATACACTCTTAGTTAAGGGGCTCCGGAAAGGCTCAAAATCATGAAAAGTTCAATTTTTACTTTTTTGCGTTTTCTGAATCTGCAGACTATTACCTTTTAATAGATATATAATTTATTCAAATCCGAAGACTACAACTATTTTTAAAATTTTTTTTGAAAATTGTTCTACATGGGCGTGACCCACTGTGGCGCTGTTAAACTGCTGTCAAATGGTGTTATTATTAACGTCCGTGTTCATCAGGTACATTTTAGTGATGTGAGATAAAGTATGTGTTGTGGCTAACCTGTGATGGTTCAATATATATCGCTGGTCTGATTGTCGATTGTTTCATGTTTATTTACTCTGTCGTTATCTGGATAATATTCGTAATTAATTCTGTTTCTTGAATCTCTGTTTTGTTGAAGTATAATAATGAGTAAAAGTAAAGTTATTAGAAATCCTCTGAAGGCTTTTAAGAAAAGGAGAAATGTTGGAAAGCCAAAGGTATGTGTTATTACTGTAAATAATAACATTCTAACGTGGTACGAGCGATGCTTGCTTTAGACAAGGAACGCCTTCGGGCTGCAGACAGGGCTGTAAAGAGTCTAGAAATAAAGCAAGAGTAAACAGGAGGAGGAACAAGAGGAAGCTGGAGGAGGAGTTTGCAGAGGATGAAGATAATCCATCCTATGGACCTGGAATGCACTAAAAGGTTAATCCAATCTTTGTCGCTCGATTCCCAAAACTTTTATTTTCTCATACTAATTACATGTTTTCTAAGGATCTTACAAACATATTTGTTTCAAACTTTCAGTAAATGTTACACAGTACCTTCTGCATAATTTAACACAACCTTTTTCCAAAAAATTGTATATTTTTGAATATATAAATAAAAAATTGCAAAAAAATGTTGTAAATTTTCATTACAATTGAAAAAAAATCATCTTTAATAACTGAACTAAAGTTTTGTAAAATCCCTGTGTTAAGTTGTAGCCCATATTCCAATAAATAATCTGTAAAAAGTTCAACTTCCTACCTCCAATACTTTGTGAGGAAAGATGTAATTTATGAGCGTTATTTTAACATTGCAACTATAGGGCGTTCCGGAGCCCCTTAAAGTATTTCATTAATTTACGTAAAGAGCAAATTTTATGTAATTTAAAGATTGTGAAAAAGCAGTAGTATTACGTACACTGATCAGCCAGAACATAATGACCATCGACATACTATCGATATAAAATCGTCCACGCGATAGCAGCTTCACCTGGCCAGCAATGACTCCTTGTCAGACACAAGCACAGTTGCATGTTGTGTCAGTGAGTGTGCTGTCCGTGTGTAGAATGGGTAAGACAAGACGCGCAATCTATCTCAGTTTGATCGAAACCGATTGTGACGGCCCGGTGGCTCGGCACGAGCATCTCGGAAACTGCACGAATTGTGGGGTATTCGGGGAGTGATGTGGTGAATGTCTTCAACACGTGTTGAAACCAAGTCCAGACATCGCAGCCACCCCTCATTGCGGATGTCGGACGTCGTAAGCTGGGCAGACTTGTAAAACAGGACAGCTGGCGAACTGTGGCGGAACTAACATCAGACTCAAGTGCTAGGCAGAGTGTATCTGAACACACAGTGTACCGAACACTCCTATCTATGGGCCTCCGCAACCGGCGACTCATGCGTGCTTCAGTGTTAACACTACGACATCGGGAAGTACGAGTGAAATGGGCACGTGACCATCAGCACTGGACGTTGACAAAGCGGCAGAGCGTCGCATGGTCTGAAGAATCCCGGTACCTCCCCTTCATGCCGATGGTAGGGCGCAAATCCATCGTCTTCCATGGGAACAGCTCCTTGATACCTGTATTGCGGGATACAGAGAAGCAGGCAGCGGCTCCATTATGTTCTGCAGAACATTCAACATCTACATCTACATCATCACTTATACACCGCAAGCCCCCGAACGGTATGTGGCGGAGGGCACTTTACATGCCATTGTCATTACCTCCCTTTCCTGTTCCGGTCGCGTATGGTTCCCGGGAAGAACGACTGCCGGAAAGCCTCCGTGCGCACTCGAATCTCTCTGATTTTACATTCTTGATCTCCTCTGGAGGTATAAGTAGGGGGAAGCAATATTTTCGATACCTCATCCAGAAACGCACCCTCTCGAAACCTGGACAGCAAGCTACACCGCGATGCAGAGCGCCTCTTTGGCAGAGTCTGCCACTTGAGTTTACTAAACATCTCCGTAACACTATCACGCTTACCAAATAATCATGAGAAGAAACGCTCCGCTCTTCTTTGGATCTTCTCTATCTTCTCTGTCAATCCGACTTGGTATGGATCCCACACTGATGAGCTATACTCAAGTGTAGGTCGAACGTGTTTGTAAGCCACCTCCTTTGGTGATAGACTACATTTTCTAAGGACTCTCACAATGAATCTCAAACTGGCACCCGCCTTATCAACAATTAATTTTATATGAACATTCTACTTCAAATCGTTCCGTACGCATACTCCCAGATATTTTACAGAAGTAACTGCTACCAGTGTTTGTTCCGCTATCATATAATCATCCAATAAAGGATCCTTATTTCTATGTATTCGCAATACATTACATTTGTCTACATTAAGGGTCAGTTGCTACTCCCTGCACCAAGTGCCTATCCGCTGCAGATCTTCCTGCATTTCGTTGCAATTTTCTAATGCTGCAACTTCTCTGTATACTACAGCATCATCCGCGAAAAGCCACATGGAAGTTCCGACACTATCTACTAGGTCACTTATATATATTGTGAAAAGAAATGGTCCCATATCACTCCCCTGTGGCACGACAGAAGTTACTTTAACGTCTGTAGACGTCTCTCCATTGAGAACAACATGCTGTGTTCTGTTTGCTAAAAATTCTTCAATCCAGCCACACAGCTGGTCTGATATTCCGTAGGCTCTTACTTTGTTTATCAGGCGACAGTGCGGAACTGTATCGAACGCCTTCCGGAAGTCAACGAAAATGGCATCTACCTAGGAGCCTGTATCTAATATTTTCTGGGTCTCATGAACAAATAAAGGGAGTTTGGTCTCACACGATCGCTGTTTCCGGAATCCATGTTGATTCGTACAGAGTAGATTCTGGGTTACCAGAAATGACATGATACGCGAGCAAAAAACATGTTCTAAAATTCTACAACACATCGATGTCAAAGATATAGGCCTATAGTTTTGCTCATCTGCTCGACGACCCTTTTTGAAAACTGAAACTACCTGTGCTCTTTTCCAATCATTTGGATCCTTCCGTTCCTCTAGAGACTTGCGGTACACGGCTGTTAGAAGGGGGGCAAGTTCTTTCCCGTACTCTGTGTAGAATCGAATTGGTATCCCGTCAGGTCCAGTGGACTTCCTTTGTTGAGTTATATCAGTTGCTTCTCTATTGCTTGGACACTTATTTCGATGTCAGCCATTTTTTGGTTTGTGCGAGCATTTAGAGAAGGAACTGCAGTGCGGTCGTCCTCTGTGAAACAGCTTTGGAAAAAGGTGTTTAGTATTTCAGCTTTACGCGTGTCATCCTCTGTTTCAATGGCATTATCATCCCATAGTGTCTAGATAAGCTATTTCGGTCCATTTACTGATTTAACGTAAGATCAGAACTTCCTAGCATTTTCTGTCAAGTCGGTACATAGAATTTTACTTTCGAATCCACTGAACGCTTCAGTCATAGCCCGCCTTACGCTAACTTTGACATCGTTTAGCTTCTTTTTGTCTGGCCATCCAGGGGTCCAGCGGAACTCGTGCAAGGCACCATGACGACTAAGGACTATCGTACACTGGTTCCGGACCACGTGCACCCCTTTGTGACTATCATGTGTCCCGACACGTGGCATTTCTCAGCAAGATAATGTCACAAGGCCAGGAGTGTGATACATTGATTCGAGGAACATAGAGGCGAGTTCCAGTTGTTTTTCTGGCCCCAGAACTTTCCAGATCTGAACTCGATCGAACACATTTGCTATGAATTTGGCGTCAGAGCTCATCGCTCCCCTCCTAGGAATTTACCACAGTTGGGTCACTTGTGTCTGCAGATGTGGAGTCAACTCCCTCCAGCGACCAACCACGACCTCACTATTTCCATGCCACGACACGTCGCCGCTGGGAGAGGCGAACCTGCAGGATGTTTTGATAGGTCGTTACAATGTTCTGGCTGATTTGTGTGTACGGTAACCTTACAAAAAAGCCATTTTTATGTTGGTTCCAGTTTATTTTCTGTGTCATTAAAAAGATTCATCATAATTTCAGAATACTTTCCTGTTGAAAATTCCTGGCGGATTAAAACTGTGTTCCCGACCGAGACTCGAACTCGGGAGACGAGGTACTGGCAGAAGTAAAGCTGTGAGTACCGGGCGTGAGTCGTGCTTCGGTAGCTCAGTTGGTAGAGCACTTGCCCGCGAAAGGCAAAGGTCCCGAGTTCGAGTCTCGGTCGGGCACACAGTTTTAATCTGGCAGGAAGTTTCATATCAGCGCACACTCCGCTGCAGAGTGAAAATCTCATTCTGGAAACATCCCCCAGGCTGTGGCTAAGCCATGTCTCCGCAATATCCTTTCTTTCAGGAGTGCTAGTTCTGCAAGGTTCGCAGGAGAGTTTCTGTAAAGTTTGGAAGGTAGGAGACGAGGTACTGGCAGAAGTAAAACTGTGAGTACCGGGCGTGAGTCGTGCTTCGGTAGCTCAGTTGGTAGAGCACTTGCCCGCGAAAGGCAAAGGTCCCGAGTTCGAGTCTCGGTCGGGCATACAGTTTTAATCTGCCAGGAAGTTTCATATCAGCGCACACTCCGCTGCAGAGTGAAAATCTCATTCTGGATACTTTCCTGTTGATTTACAAATATTTAATGAAGTTTATCCCCTTTGGGAGTTGGAAAGTAAGTTGGTAAAACCTACACTGTTTTCGTCTTAGACTACTGCGCGAACAAAAAAAATGGTTCAAATGGCTCTGAGCACTATGGGACTTAACATCTGTGGTCATCAGTCCCCTAGAACTTAGAACTAATTAAACCTAACTATCCTAAGGACATCACACACATCCATGCCCGAGGCAGGATTCGAACCTGCGACCGTAGCAGTCGCGCACTGCGCGAACAGTGAATCCTATTTCTTGGAGTATTCCGGAAATTACCTTTACATCCACTGTCTTTGTTCCATTAAGGGCGATGTCTTGAGTTCTGTCCGCAAGGAAGACTTGAATGCAGTCGCAAATCTGGCCTCATACTCGATTAGGTAATTTTTTTCACTAACTGGCAGTGCAGGGCGGTGTCGAATACCTTCCTGAAGTTGACGAACACGGCACCAACCACAGCGAAGTTGTCTACAGCGGTGTGGACCTCATGGAGAACTAAAGCGAGCTAAATTCCACAAGATCCCTGTTTGCTGAATCCACGTGAGCATAAAACATGTTCCATAATTGTACGTCAACGATATAGGCCTATAATTACGTGTATCTGTCCTACGCCCCTTCTTGAAAACGAGAACGAGCTGCGTTTCTTTCCAGTCAATACGTACACTTCGTTACTCCAGCGATCTACGATGAACGCCTCCTAGAAGGCAATCAAATTCTTTCGCATGATCATTGTAGAACCACATAGGTATCTCATCTGGTCCTGATGTTTACCTACTACTAAGTGATTGTAGTTGTTGATCTGTTCCGCGTTCCGTTATCACAATATGTTACATCTCGGAGTTCGTATTATGTTGCAAAGGAGGGACCGTGTTACAGTCTTCCACAATGAAATAATTTCGGAAGGCCGAATTCAGTCTTGCGGCCTTTGTTACCTCCAGTTTCGGTGACAGTATGGTCACTCAGTGAATGAATAGAGGATTTCGAAATGCTTACTGTTTTTATGTAAGACCAAAATCACTTAGGGCTTTTACTCAGATCGGTTGACAATATTTTACTTTCAGAATCATTGAACATATCTCTCATTGCCCTCTTTACGCTCATTTTCCGTTCGTACAGCTTTTGTTTGTCAACTAGGTCTCGACTTCTCTTCAGACTGTGATAAGGATCTCTTTGTTCTCGTAGCAATTTCCTGATACAACGTTTAAACCACAATAGATCTTCCCCATCCCCCAAGACCCTTCTGAATTGATATACTGGGTCACAGGCTTGAAATAAACAACTTTTCTGGAAGTCATGTTGGTATAAAAGAACAAAATGTCTCTTTCCAGTTAGGAACTTCGCTTTCCTTCCCCTTAATGTTTATGCTGAAAACCACCTCTATCGAATTCGTTACCAGATTTGATTATGGGAAGTCGGAGTTAACAATGAAATTATCTATATTGATAGCAAAAGATTTGCGCCGAGAGAGGGCAGAAGATTGGTAACTTTCAGACTTCCCACACACTACACGGAAGGAGGCCGCAGGAGAGAACATCTATTTCCGCCGTTACAGTAACCACAGGACACTTTAGTGCACCTTCTGTGCTCTTTTTATAAAGGTATAAATATTGCACGTATCCAGGCTTCGGGCATTCTTCATCGTAATCTACGTAGCTTCTGCTATATCCAATATAAAAGTAACATTTCTCACTTTTCATAATGTTTGGCCACTATGGTGTTAAAATGTGAGTGGCGCAACTGATAAGTTGATATCTACTGGAAAAAAGTTTTCCAGAGCAAATTTACTCCGTGACTTCAAGTGACGTCTCTTTCTTGTTCGCCAATGGACACGTCTAAGGAAAATAAACGCCATCACGTTGCTATTAGATTTGGTTATTTAGCAAACTTGTTTGTAAGCATTACAGCTTTTTTTGTATGAAATATGAATTTATGATAATAGTAGCAACTTACACTCATCATCCCGAAAGAATGTTTCATCGACAACCGCGCAAACAATACAAGTAGAACGGCAAATGTTTATTCTATGTACATACAGGATGTTCATGTACACACTTCTGAAGGTTGCAGGGGGGACCTAGCAGATAAAATTTTACGTAGGAACCCATGTCCGAAAACGTCATTCAACGACGCCGCAGAGCGTCAAAGTTACAGGCGCAGGCACCTGTAAATGTATTTATATAGAGGGTAATTCCGTGATGATGGGGACGCATAAATGTATAAATTTGAGAAAAGGATCCCAGGTACGAAAACGAAAGAGTGGGAAGTAATTCTGATACTTCTGACGGTAGAGTACATGTACCGGTACTGTTGTTCCTAGGAATGTAGGATATACAGCTTTCAGAGGTACTAGTATGGATGAAGACAAGAAAAAATGTCTAGTAAATATGGGCTCTAAGATACATACCTTAAGGGCACCTGTGCAATAGAGGAGATGTGTTTCACACTAGCCAAGATGAACAAACGCTTGTAGCTCCTCAGGTATGCATTCAGAACCCATGTTTACTAGACATTTTTTCTTCACTTGGTCCTTAATAGTATCGCTGAAACCTGCATACCTTGCATTCCTAGCAACAACGATACCGGTACGTGTATTCCACTGTGAGAGGTATCACAAGGACTTTCGACTCGTTCGTTTCCGAACCAGGAATCCTTACCTCAAATTGATATACCCGTCTCCATCATCCTTCACGGTAGTACTGTGAATATAATATGTTTACAATCGCCGGCGTCTATAGCTTTGACGCTGTGCAGCGTCTTTGGATGACGTATCTGGACATGGATTCCTATGTAAACCGTGGTCTACTAAGTCCCCTCCACCGCCTCTGGAAGCGAGTAACATCAATTTTAAAGCATGTCTTATGAGAAATACTGATAACCATTTCGAAAGTTCTGCAGTGAGTGAGCAATTACATGAACCCCTGACACCAGTAAGTGACATCGAAGCGTAACGTAGACCATCACAAAGGCAAGAGCTGCAGCTGCAGCGTATTTCATTGAGTGTTGGAAAGCTCAAAAATAGTACTGTTTTCACCCCGTATTACGCAGGTACAAGGCAGACGGCAGAGACGTAAAGAATGAGCGAGAGAGACAGAAAGAGGCGGTGGGGAAGGAGAGGGAGGGAGAGGTGAACCTGGGAGGGAGAAAATATTTGGCCATTCGGGAGCTGCAAGGAGAGAGAACGTTCTCTCACCCTTGTACAGGTCGAACGAGAACAAAGCTCTACCCTTCGCTTCGTTGCCTTTGAGTCTTCTCTGGCGCACCAGCTCGCGGAAAACAGTCGGCGCCCACCGTTTGAGGTGAAAGTTGGCGAGTCTCCGGCGCGGCTAAATGAAAAGCAACCAGGAAGGGTAGCAGGTAGCAGGTGGGAGGGAGACCCCACGGGCGGCTTGTTTGCGAGCCTAATGGCGTCGGCCGGTGTAATGAAGACGCTGTTTGCCCTCCGCCACGCTCTACGCGGGCACCGCAGTTACCACCGCTCCCCCACCGCCACACCAGGTGACTGTGTGGCTTCCACAAGATACTGTCGATAGCTGTTAAACCCATATTTCTCGGTTGCTGCCCGTGTTTCAGGGTTGTACAAGTCTAACACACACAGTCCCAACACTTCAAGTCAGTGTTGTTATACGCTGCGACAGCAGCGCACCTGGCGGTCAGTAAGCTATACTGTTGAATAAGACATGCACGAATGCGTTTAGTATCGTTTGTATTGAAAGGAGTGTACTGGGACACACTTGGATGTGGCACCCAAATGTGACACGAATATTAATGTAAACTAAACTGGAACTATGATACTATAAACGATATATGTCTCTGACAGCCTTTTTAAAGTGGATCGCTGACTGTGCACGACCGCAGAGCCAAAGATACTGTTTCTGGTCTGAGATTGTAGTGTTACAGTAAGAGAGTGCTGGGCGCACAGTTGTAGGTAGCTGTCTGTGAGCGGAAGACGATGGAGGAGGCAATTCCTGTGGTGTGCTCTGTGAAACCATCAAATGTTAGATTAATATAGGAATTACGAAAACATGGAAGCAGAAGTCTTAATGCAAGCAAGTTAAAAATGTTAAAATTATAATTTTCCTTTTGCCAGCGCTTTAGTATAGATGAGTTGTCTGATAATTTGTAATTGTTGAGTGACCCCAAAATGCACGTCAACTGTTTTGTTAAAAAGGCTAGTTAGATGTTTCACTTTGTAATGTTTCTAACATTTGTTAACAAGGATATATTTAATTTGATGATTTGCAGTTATGTTGGGTTAAAGAAGTATGACAATTCTTGCTGTTACACAAGTGTTAGTACTTCACCACAGTTAGTACCGCCTCCGTGTCCAGGTCATATGATTTTCAAAGAAGTTGGGTTTTCGTAAATGTTTTCATTTATCAGCAAAAAAAATTTCATATGCATTTCAAAGTATTACAACCAGCATTGCACATCGCTCAGCCTGGCCTGGATTCGATTCCCGGCGGGGTCAGGGATTTTTACCTGCCTCGAGATGACTGGGTGTTTGTGTTGTCCTCATCATTTAATCATCATTCATGAAAGTGGAGACACTGGGCTGGGCAAAGGTTGGGAATTTGTATGGGCGCTGAAAACCGCGCAGTTGAGCGCCCCACAAACCAAAACATTATCATCATCATCATCATCACGAAGCTAGCACATCTATTTTTTTGTGAGAGACCAGAATATATCGCGTTCCACTGTTGCTACTCCAGAGGTAAGACAATGTAATTTATTTGTTATGTGCACAGGGACCAAAGTTATCAGTTTTGAACAGGGCCAGAGGATTCAGTGCCTAAGGGGCTGAGTATATTTTGCAGTGACTGTATTTCTTGACTGGTATTAGGAGTGGCATTGGCCAGTCAGTTCGTATAAAGTTTTTGCTACCAGTAACACAGAGTGAGCACACCACTTGCAGTTACAACACAGGACATGGTAATTGAAGTTTTTTTTATCCATTCCACAGTTCAGACATACACTCATAAATTTATTTAAAGAAGTTATTTATTTGCTATGTGTACAGTTCATTCAACGTAAACATTTCAGTATAAAACAACGTTACAGTATTGATTTATAACCAGGTTTATACGAAATGTAGGAATGACTAAAAATGACCTCAAATTTGAAACTTTGTAGGTTGAGACACAAAGGAATTAAAGACATTTGCTACTAGTGGGCACTGATTTATATCATTGGGGCAATTTGTGCTGGCCTAGGATTCGAACCTGGGTCTCCTGGTTGCTAGGCAGATGTGACGACTACTACACCATTCGCACAGTGTGGAGACCACAACTGCATCGACTACCCTAGCACACCTCCTGTCAGAGCCAATTTCTCAACTTATACCACACAGTACTGATGTAGTGCCCTTGATCAGTAGCCTCATGACTCGTAGCATCTCCAAGATTCCCATAAGAGTTACAGCTTGATATCTGTCAATACCTTAGTTATGTATGTGGTGTCTGTTCTTATGGACATGCCCGTGATAGGGCAGTCTGTGCTCTTGTGGTGACCACTGTATCTGTGTGGTCTAGTTGCCAATGCTTTCACCTTGACCTATCGATAAAGATCAGTACCCAATGACAGCTTATGTTTTAATTTCTTTGTGTCTCCATTCGTACTGGCTGCAGGATTAAAACAGTGTCTGTTCTTTCGGACAAGCCTGAAAGGACATACATCAAATATATTCTATAGGTTTCCTGAGATGCACAAGAAGTATGTAGTAGCATATTACAGGATCATTTAGCTATGATTTTCCTGTAACCTACTTAAGAACGAAGTTTCTTTTGTAGAACAAGAAAAAGCAGCAGCAGTAGAAGACATGATGAGCCGTGGAAAACGTGGTATGCTTTCACCATAAAGCGAAGTGTCGTTCACTACACCTAGAAACAAATCTTTTTTGAATTTATTAACCAAACGAAACACTTTTACTATCCTTGTCCCACGAAATTCATTGTTACTCATCGACATAGGTTTTGGGTTACAAGGCCACTTAGTAGTATGTAACTGATCCCAAAGATGAGAACCAAGCAAAGATAAGTAAACGTCTTAATCTATCAGTACTTGAGTTAAACTGCAAAAGTTATCTCTGTTGACAGTTTTCACAATATTACGTAAGGATTCACAAAATTAATTATGCCAGCATTTAAAATAACAATGACTAAATATACGTATTACGATGATAGCTAACTGTTAGTGCTCGTGTAGCTGCTCTTCCGAAAAGCATCCCTTACGAGCAAACCAACTGTGTCTTTACCTATGGTTACTCATACTTTAGGTACTTTGGCTGTGCATGGCCCTGTTTAAAAAGAAGGGCTTGATGTTGTCTTAGGGTCAAACCACGTACATCTGCTTTCATGACCCACAGCTAACTCGGTGCAAATAGTGACCGGTAGCTGCGTCATATTATGCGTTGACCAGAACTGCGAGTTAATAAAACACATAGAACTACAAAATAAAAGTTAAATAAATAATTTACTTAGAAGGGTTCTGTTCTAACATCTGTATGTGATGTAGTTAACAGGAATTACGTTGAATAATATTAATTAAAAAAGGGACAGCTCAAATAAATGGGAAATGGTCCTTTGGTATTCAGTTAAAATACAGATAGAATATACAGGGTGTTACAAAAAGGTACGGCCAAACTTTCAGGAAACTTTCCTCAGACACAAAGAAAGAAAATATGTTATGTGGACATGTGTCCGGAAACGCTTACTTTCCATGTTAGAGCTCATTTTATTACTTCTCTTCAAATCACATTAATCATGGAATGGAAACACACAGCAACAGAACGTACCAGCGTGACTTCAAACACTTTGTTACATGAAATGTTCAATATCTCCTCCGTTAGCGAGGATACATGCATCCACTCTCCGTCGCATGGAATCCCTGATGCGCTGATGCAGCCCTGGAGAATAGCGTATTGTATCACAGCCATCCACAATACGAGCACGAAGGGTCTCTACATTTGGTACCGGGGTTGCGTAGACAAGAGCTTTCAAATGCCCCAATAAATGAAAGTCAACAGGGTTGAGGTCAGGAGAGCGTGGAGGCCATGGAATTGGTCCGCCTCTACCAATCCATCGGTCACCGAATCTGTTGTTGAGAAGCGTACGAACATTTCGACTGAAATGTGCAGGAGCTCCATCGTGCATGAACCACATGTTGTGTCGGACTTGTAAAGGCACATGTTCCAGCAGCACAGGTAGAGTATCCCGTATGAAATCATGATAACGTGCTCCATTGAGCGTAGGTGGAAGAACATGGGGCCCAATCAAGACATCACCAACAATGCTTGCCCAAACGTTCACAGAAAATTTGTGTTGATGACGTGATTGCACGATTGCGTGCGGATTCTCGTCAGCCCACACATGTTGATTGTGAAAATTAACAATTTGATCACGTTGGAATGAAGCCTCATCCGTAAAGAGAACGTTTGCACTGAAATGAGGATTGACACATTGTTGGATGAACCATTCGAAGAAGTGTACCCGTGGAGGCCAATCAGCTGCTGATAGTGCCTGCACACGCTGTACATGGTACGGAAACAACTGGTTCTCCTGTAGCACTCTCCATACAGTGACGTGGTCAACGTTATCTTGTACAGCAGCAACTTCTTTGACGCTGACATTAGGGTTACCGTCAACTGCACGAAGAATTGCCTCGTCCATTGCAGGTGTCCTCGTCGTTCTAGGTCTTCCCCAGTCGCGATTCATAGGCTGGAATGTTCCGTGCTCCCTAAGACGCCGATCAATTGCTTTGAACGTCTTCCTGTCGGGACACCTTCGTTCTGGTAATCTGTATCGATACAAACGTACCGCGCCACGGCTATTGCCCCGTGCTAATCCATACATCAAATGGGCATCTGCCAACTCCGCATTTGTAAACATTGCACTGACTGCAAAACCACGTTCGTGATGAACACTAACCTGTTGATGCTACGTACTGATGTGCTTGATGTTAGTACTGTAGAGCAATGAGTCGCATGTCAACACAAGCACCGAAGTCAACATTACCTTCCTTCAATTGGGCCAACTGGCGGTGAATCGAGGAAGCACAGAACATACCGACGAAACTAAAATGAGCTCTAACATGGAAATTAAGCGTTTCCGGACACATGTCCACATAACATCTTTCTTTATTTGTGTGTGAGGAATGTTTCCTGAAAGTTCGGCCGTACCTTTTCGTAACACCCTGTATAGTATTAAATTCAGTATAGTTACACTGAGAGTGTTTCAAGAATGGTATCAGAATCCCCAAATTAAATAGTTAACAAAGATATGCAAAACGAAGTCAATTTCGTAATCACAGTACACGAAATTTTCACCAGCTAAAAACAGTTCAATTTTCAACTTGATGATTCACAAATGCCGACTCTGGAGTACATTCACTTTCTCGAAATCTAAAACCCCTTCAGAAGTTTAAGTATGGTAGTAGCGGCTCACTGCCCAGAATCAAACACCTCCATATTAGAATACCACTCGTTACCACTCGCCTTCTTCCAGAAATGGGGTGAAAGAGGCCATAATCGCTCTCCACATGAAAATGTCACAGTCTCCACTTGACTGCTCTAGCATTCCACTGCTGTCTGCTTTTCTGAAGGCCATACCCAGCAAAAATATATAGTACTTAATCTACACAGACAAGATTTGACTCAATGTGACACTTCCTAGACTGAAGTAATATATTACAACACTATTTAATTAAAGAAATGTCGTAAACATTGGGTTACACCCATATCATTTACAATAAATATAAGTAGTAGTTGGTTCATACACTGCTGGCCATTAAAATTGCTACACCACGAAGATGACGTGCTACAGACGCGAAATTTAACCGACAGGAAGAAGATGCTGTGATATGCAAATGATTAGCTTTTCAGAGCATTCACACAAGATTGGCGCCGGTAGCGACACCTACAACTTGCTGACATGAGGAAAGTTTCCAACCGATTTCTCATACACAAACAGCAGTTGACCGGCGATGCCTGGTGAAACGTTGTTGTGATGCCTCGTGTAAGGAGGAGAAATGCGTACCATCACGTTTCCGACTTTGACATTGGTCGGATTGTAGCCTATTGCGATTGCGGTTTATCATATCGCGACATTGCTGCTCCCGTTGGTCGAGTTCCAATGACTGTTAGCAGAATATGGAACCGGTGGGTACAGGAGGGTAATACGGAACGCCTTGCTGGATCCCAACGGCCTCGTATCACTAGCAGTCGAGATCACAGGCATCTTATCGGCATGGCTGTAACGGATCGTGCAGCCACGTCTCGATCCATGAATCAACAGGTGGGCACGTTTGCAAGACAACAACAATCGACGACGTTTGCAGCAGCATGGACTGTCAGCTCGGAGACCATGGCTGCCGTTACCCTTGACGCTACATCACAGACAGGAGCGCCGGCGATGGTGTACTCAACGACGAACTTGGGTGCACGATTGGCAAAACGTCATTTTTCTCGGGTGAATAAAGGTTTTGTTTACAGCATCATGATGGTCGCATCCGTGTTTGGCTACATCGCGGTGAACGCACTTTGGAAGCGTGTATTCGTCATCGCCATACTGACGTATCACCCGGCGTGATGGTATGGGGTGCCACTGGTTACACGTCTCAGTCACCTCTTGTTCGCATTGACGGCACTTTGAACAGTGGACGTTACATTTCAGATGTGTTACAACCCGTGGCTCTACCATTCATTCGGTCCTAGCGAAACCCTAAATTTCAGCAGGATAATGCACGACCACCTGGTGCATGTCCTGTACGGTCCTTTCTGGATACAGAAAATGTTCGACTGCTGCCCTGGCAAGCACATTTTCCAGATCTCTCACCAATTGAAAACGTCTGGTCAAGGTGGCCGAACAACTGGCTCGTCGCAATACGTCAGTCACTACTCTTGATGAACTGTGGTATCGTGTGGAAGCTGCATGGGCAGCTGTACCTGTACAGGCCATCTAGGCTCTGTTTGACTCGATGCCCAGGCGTATCAAGGCCGTTATTACGGCCAGAGGTGCTTATTCTGGAGGATCTATGCACCCTAATTGCGTGAAAATGTAATCACATGTCAGTTCTAGTATAATATGTTTGTCCAATTAATACCCGTTTATCATCAGCATTTCTTCTTGGTGTATCAATTTTAATGGCCCGTAGTGTAAATAATTACGTCAGCATTCTTGCACAATGTGCCCATGATAAATGACAACAAGTTGTCATTAAATATCGTTTAATCAATTATTTATGCCTCCTTCACAAAAGCGTCTTTTGGTTCTCTTTCCCACTGTGGTGTCTGCTAACACACGCGACTGACCACTTTTGAATTAGATCAATTTTGTAATAGCACTTGCAATCAACATTTAAATGAGGTTACCACAGAAATAGTAAAATGATCATTAAATAACTACAGAAGTATCACAATATGTGAAGTATTCATGCTGTATTCATTAGTTGTGTAATTGTGGAGAATATGATGATCTGAGAAACATTTACATAATAAAGATGTCATAAGTCAATAAAATAAATACAGATGAGTGGCTTTCTATGATGACAACTATTGTGAAATGCTGCCATCTGCACTGTCATTTCCAGAAATCGCACAAAAAGTTGTTAATTCAGAGGTTGATCTTGAAAATGTTTGGTCACTGTGAAATTTTCACTTTTTTAGTTCTGCAGTTATTGAAATAATGTGCCACATTTTTCTGAGATTTCTGATGTATTAACACTTGACTCAATTATTATAGATTCTTAAGAGCTGTTCGAAGCCATCTTTCAGTTATTCTTGCATTTCACTATTTCTTTTGTATCGCGCCTCACGTGTATCGGTCACCCAGCTGGTCCTGCTGCGGCGAGGCCCTGAGCCTTGGGCCCGCTACCTTTCAGCCGCACAACAATTCCGCATCCCCTCATACCATTTCCAGGCAGCCAAATGGCTACATACGCATGACGTTACAACTGGAGTAGATCTAGGCACTGCTATGGAATTTGAGTGATAGCACCAAGATTATCCATGTATTTGAGTGATGGAATTTGAGTGATGGCACCAAGATTATCCATGTATTTGAGGTTGCAATATTATCTGAAAGGGGTGAATAATTGAAATGAATTTGTTCACTTAGTAATAAATGTGGGGACACACACGTCTGTTTCTTAATTTCTAAAATTTCTGAGTGAGCTCTCCCTTTATGTGTAGTACTTCCACGTCTATTATGCGTTCGTGGGTTTCGTTTCCGCAGTGATCACAAAGGATGGATCTGGCTTCCTTAATCTGTGGCTGCCTAGCGCAAATTGACCTTCCTGTTTGTCCAATATAGCAAGACTGACTTTCCGAGCAGATGAATTTTTGACTGTGCAAAATAGGAAACTGGTATGGAACGCAGGATCTACGTTACTTAATGTTCCCCGATAAGCCACCTAAGCTGTAGGTGAAAAGAAAACTGCTACACAGACGTGATACTAAAAGGACAAAAGAATAAAATCGTTTTGTGAATTCAGAATGAAACAGTTCCATAGTTACTGAATACGTTAGAACCACAAACGTCAACATTTTTCATCACAGTGGTCTTTTGAAGAATATGTAGCAGGTTTAAACGAATAGTCGTGTGTTGGAAAGTTGAGTGAAGTACTCAATGCGCAAATGTTTCGACAACATATAAAATTACTGCGTGTCAAAGAAAATGGAAAACATAAGAACAGCCAGCAAGGGAGACACACTCATCACGTTGATAAATGACTGCGTTTAAATAATCTTGCTATTACTGGACTAAGCTGGTATTACATACCATTTAGAGAGTATTTCCTTATGAAGACATTGTAGCTTAACTTCACTGATGTCATGACCTTTTTCTGTTTGCATTTACACTATTATTACTCACGTCTTTTGATATTTTACTAACTCTAATATCTGTTTTGTACATTAAGTACCGAAAAACTTAATAACAAACAGACATAGACATAGAATGAGATTTAGGGAATCTTGTGCAGTCACATTCATCGAAAAATATTATGTTAATGTCACATGTCTTAGGGCACATAATGATATTCAACTTATTCTTTTGTCCTTCTCAGCAGTATACTTTTTCAAATACATTCCCTACTGCCAATACCTTATTCTTATATATGCTATAAAGATAGGGAATAAATGTGGGGCTCAGGTATGCTTTACAGTCGTGAACAATCACAGATGTTTCTCTCCATACATCTAAACAAATACAGTTTCACATACAATAGGCTCCACACTGGACTCGCATTCGGTAGGACGACGGTTCAATCCCGTCTCCGGCCATCCTGATTTAGGTTTTCCGTGATTTCCCTAAATCGCTTCAGGCAAATGCCGGGATGGTTCCTTTGAAAGGGCACGGCCGATTTCCTTCCCCATCCTTCCCTCACCCGAGCTTACGCTCCGTCTCTAATGACCTCGTTGTCGACGGGACGTTAAACACCAATATCCTCCTCCTCCTCCTACAATAGGCTCTTAATTGTTCGACTTGGACATGTTGTCCCCGAATTAAATTAAAAACAGTCCCTGTTACCATGTTCTGATCAAGTTTTTCTGGAAGTTTCCGTTAATTGTGAAGAAAATACCATAGCTGGAAAACCCTTGACAAATATTTTCAATTGGTACTAGGAATTTTCCCATCTACAACAATCATTCGGTAACAACTTTCCCAGAAGTGCCGTCGCGACTATATGTGCTGCACTGTGGTAGTACCGAGGGAAGTATGTCATAAGCTCTCGGTATGCTTCCGGTTGCTTCCTACAAGTCTGGGGCTGCTATTTCTTAGGTTATTTGTTCTCATATACGATGTTTACTAGTTTAGCGTAAATCGCAATGGTTTTACTTTTTTAAGTGTTTGCCCTAAAATGTTTTGACATCCATGTGTCGTCGTTTTATTTGTGTAAAACATTATAAAACCTTTTATGGTGCTCCGTTTTAGGACAAATAACTGTTTTACGTACGTTTTACTTCTGATTACTCGGAAAGAACTACATTAATTTTAAAGACTGGTTTGTTTGGTTTGTCATACATTTATGCGCACTGTAGCTTGTTTGTTTGGTAGCTACAAAATAGTTCGAAGAAATGTGGTTCTTCTTTCAAACGGTAATGGTTTTTGTAAACTGATTCCTAGAATAACAGTGGCAGATGTTCTGTACCTATATTTTCCACCATATTGTAAATTTTTGGCGTTTTATTCAACGATTTACAATGTCAATATCTCTTAATAATTGCAATGTTCACATGACCGCTTTGATCAAAAAATGTTCAAATCTGTGTGAAATCTTATGGGACTTAACTGCTAAGGTCATCAGTCCCTAAGCTTACACACTACTTAACCTAAATTATCCTAAGGACAAACACACACCCCCATGCCCGAGGGAGGACTCGAACCTCCGCCGGGATCAGCCGCACAGTCCATGACTGCAGCGCCTTAGAGCGTTCGGCTTGCTTTGATCAGTTCATTGCCATATTTGGTAGTGATTAATCCACTAACAGCTTCATCATGATACATAAAGATTCGTTATGCACTATGCACATTATTAACTCTTACAAAGTATGTCAATGAATTAGAAATCGTGTCGAAACACTAAAAAAAGTTCCTTCTAATATAACTATACGATATAAAATTCATTGACACATTTTATAGGAGTTCATGATGTTCAAAGTGCAAAAATGAAATTGTTATAGAGCATGACGAAGCTGTTAGAGGAATAAATTCGTCTGAAGGTGGCAGTTATTTCCAAAATCCATCATGTGAACACTGTACTCATTAAGTGATATTCGTGTAATAAATAATTATATAAAACATTCATAAGGTTGCATGCTTCGGTTTTTTAGTATTCAGTTAAAAAAGTGTTTCTCATACATTGCTTAGTTCACTTTTATCTGCTACAGCAAAATTTTTAGACATAGAATGAGATTTAGGGAATCTTGTGTAGTCACATTCATCGAAAAATATTATGTTAATGTCACATCTTTTTGTGTGCTTTTATTTCTCCTGGTAGAGCGGGCTGTTCGAGTGGGGACACAGAATCCGGGGGTTTTCAGTCAAATACCAGGCGAGCTGGCAGTGCCACAGGGAAACTCGTAGTCCCGATTGTAAATATTTGTCAGGAGATTTCCAGTTACGGCATTATCTTCACAACCAATGGAAACTTTCAGAAAACCTTGGTCAGAACCTGGTAATGGGAACTGCAGCCCCAGACTTGTAGGAAGCAACCGGAAGCATACCGGGAGCTTATGACATACTTCCCTCGGTACTACCACAGTGCAGCACGTATAGTCGCGACGGCACTTCTGGGAAAGTTGTTACCGAATGATTGTTGTAGATGGGAAAATTGCTAGTACCAATTGAAAATATTTGTCAAGGGTTTAGCAGCTATGGTATTTTCTTCACAATTAACGGAAACTTCCAGAAAACCTTGATAAGAACATGGTAACAGGGACTGTTTTTAATTTAATTCTGGGACAATATGTCCAAGTCAAACAATTAAAAACCTATTGTATGTGAGATTCTATTTGTTTGGGTGCATAGGGAGACAGATCTGTGATTTGCAAGACTGTACAGCATATCTGAGCTCCACATTTATTTCCTACCTTTATACACACTTGTGGGAATTAGGTACTGGTAGTTAAAATGTATTTGAGAAAATATACCAATTGAAAATATTTGTCAAGGGTTTAGCAGCTATGGTATTTTCTTCACAATTAACGGAAACTTACAGAAAACCTTGATCAGAACATGGTAAAAGGGACTGTTTTTCATTTAATTCTGGGACAATATGTCCAAGTCAAACAATTAAAAACCTATTGTATGTGAGACTCTATTTGTTTGGGTGCGTAGGGAGACAGATCTGTGATTTGCAAGACTGTACAGCGTATCTGAGCTCCACATTTATTTCCTACCTTTATACACACTTGTGGGAATTAGGTACTGGTAGTTAAAATGTATTTGAGAAAATATACTGGTGGAAACCACAAAGGAATACGTTGAATCTAAAAATTAAACAATGATATGAAGAAAATGCCTGATTGTGTTCAGAATAGTCACAGAGTAACTTTTTTGTTACTTTTATTTTGAAAGATGTTAGTATCAAGCTGATCATATATGTTCCTTTTGAGGCCTTTGTTTAACGTGTGCAATTTCTTGAAGTCAGCATTTATGATCTCCAGTCTGTGATATGTAGATGTTGTGAATTTTTCAGGTGCGTCGAAGCGAAGGCGATTTTATGTTTCCCAGAACTAGTGAGAATATTGTGGTTAGTGTCTCTCATATATTGAGCCCAACATACATTGCAGGTTATTTTGCAAATGCCAAACTTGACGAATACGTCCCTGTTTTAAGATTTGGGGAAGGGTGTGACACAGTTTGTTGTTGGTCGAGAAAACTATTCTTATTCTATGGTATTTTTTATGAAATATTGCCTCAGCGTGGGATGTATGTAGTGGTCACGTTTCCTTTCACTGAATTTATTATTTGTACCATTATATTTTATTTTGTTGGTCAAATCATCTGTTAACGTTGATGCCAAAATATTGCAGTAACTATATGTTTTGTTGCTTCTATTTATACAAGTAATTATTTTCGGTTAGGTGTTTCAAATGCGGCGTGGCTCATGGTGTTACGGTTTACTTTTATGTCTTCTGGTGGTATGTATATTTGTGTATGTGGCATGGCCATGTATTGCAGAACTGTCTTTACAACAGCGGTTCTAAGCGAAATATGGACATTGGTGGACACACACTTCGATTTTATGTTGTGTAAATTCTTATGACGACAATTTGTTGAAACTATAGTTCTTAAATCAGTTGAATGACAGATGTAATTCTCAAATCTTCGAATAAACGGTTTTCGAGTGATGTTTTTTTTCTGAAATGCAATCTCTTAGGAGCTCTGATGGAGTGACGAAGTGTACCCAGATGGAACCAAATTAATATTACATTAGCTGTTTTATAGAGTTTTAATTTATTAATATTATCTTAGGTATCTGCTTCACACTAACTGCGAATATTTGAGAAAGGAATTCCAATTATGACATCTTCTGTACAACTAGGAGAATGACGGTAGGTAAGTTTGTGACGGAAGTGTGGGTGAAGGGTCTACAACACGTTGTATTGTTGAGCCGCATGTCCATCGTTTCTGTGATTTAAATTCACGCGTCTGCTTGCTACTTGCTGCCGCTGGCCGCTCGGCTGTATAACTTGGTTCCCGTTACACCTTGGTTCATCGCCGAAGTCACAGTGTAACAGGGCAAAGACTTAATGGCTGATGTCTGTGACCACATTGTTGATTTGTAGCTTTTGCTACTGTGAATTCAGTGTGACTCGTCGGAGATACCAGTTTATAACGATTGCCTTACAATAGTGTGCGGTTTCGTTGATCCAAAATGCCGATATCCTTTATGTTGAGTATTATTGGTTTGTGTTATACCTTAGGTCATCTGTTAATTGTTTTACTTAATGTCGTTCCCACAGTCGGCCATCGTCTTACGCGGGCAAGCTCTTGCGGGTGAAACTGTAGGCGGTATGCAGTTGAATTTTGTTCCATCGTTGCTGTCACTACGAGTCCTTTGTTTCGATATTTTGCCGAGTGTTCACTTTCGGCTTAGAGAAAGTATCTTGTGTTGAAGCGAGGTCCTAATCTGGGTGCAGGACTGGAACTTTTAGGAAATTTTCGGAGAGCAGACTCCACAAGCTACCTACGGACAGTGAAGTGTATTATGTACAACATTTATGGATGCGAAACAATGTCAGTGCTGTCTAAGTTTATGCTAAGTGTTTGTACGAAGTGGGTCCAAGTTCTAGCTTGTAGTATTCTATTAGCATCGTTCTGTCCATCTTGCTTTAGTCTACAGCACGTTCTGGGGTGTTGGTTGTACCTCCCTGTGGCGATTGCTGTAAGGGTGTTCTATAGTGACGTTTTACACGCTACTGTGGGAACGTGATTAGAGAATTTATGCATGTGTGCTAGTAGTGAAAGATTTTATTCTGTCTGCGATTCTGATCGGGTAAGCATTTATTGTGAAATTTCCTGGCAGATTAAAACTGTGTGATGGGGCGAGAGTCGACCTCGGGACCTTTGCCTTTCGGAGGGAAGTGCTCTACCAACTAAGATACCCAAACATGACTCACGACCCGTCCACACAGCTTTAACCTCACGAGCAACTTGCCTCCTCTCATTAAACTTCACAGAAGCTCTCCTCCAAACCTAGCACTCAAGGAACCTAGAGACTAGCACTCACGGAAGAAAGGATACTGCGGAGACATTGCTTAGCCACAGCTTGGGGCTGTTTGCAGAATGAAATTTTCATTCTGCAGCGTAGTGTGCACTGATATGAAAATTTCGGGCGGACTAAAATTGTGTGCCGGATCGGCGGACTGGCGGAAGTAAAGCTGTGAGGTGTTCTCAGGCGTGCATGGTTAGCTCAATCGGTAGAGCAGCTCCCTCCGAAAGAGAAAGGTCCCGAGTTCAAGTTTTAATCTGTTGGGAAGTTTCACATCAGCGCACACTCTGCTGCAGAGTGAAAATTTCATTCTCCATGCATGTATCGCATTTGGAATTATTGTTGAGATTTACGTTTTTGTGCATCACGTGCGATAAAATAGAGGTGTTTGCCTGTTAGGAGTAGTGCGACTGAGCGTATTATACACATTATGCATTCTGATGAAAAACGCCAGGAAGTATATTTATGGTTTTGCCACTTTAAGTGTGAGCTGTAAGCTAATGGGTTTGTAAGCTAGGATAAAATGTAATCTGGACAGCGTTTTTATACTTGTTTTCAGTGTTGTATTTCATTTAATTACAAGCGCTAGTGTAAGAATTTTCATTGCGCTTCACTAGGATTGGCCCCTAATTTTAAATTTAGATGTGGTGCACCACAGTCCCTCCAGCTAGTATGCTTATTAGTTACAGAGCTTAGTCATACCTATGGAAACTAAAGATCAACCATTGTAGCCTTTTTTATACAATAAATCTATCTTCAGGTGCCTTAACTATCTAAACTGCTCTGCGCGAGAAATGAATTGCTTGCTTGGCTGTTGCTTAGGCTCGCAGAGGGCGTAGTGCACAAAGCCGTGCAACTAAGGTCATGTATTGGGCATTGGTAGCTGTGCGTTATGTGTGTTATGTCCGGTGGTGATTCGGGAATGGGGTTCATTTGTTATTCTGTCTTGTTTTGGGATTATTCTCCTCGACGAGGACAGATTAAATAAACTGAGATTCACTGTGTTTGATTATTGTGTAGGGGAAGCCTATTAAATGGGAAAATTGAGCGTGAACTACCACATCATTAAGTTCAATCTTTGGAGTAACGACAACATTTAGAGTCAGTTTTGAAATTCGTTTTTAAAAATGAAAATCTGTGGATTGGAGATAATGTTATTGAATTATTTTATTTCATTAAGGCTATTCAATTATGTTAATATTGCAAGATTTAAGTTTAATATTGTCAGTATGGTAGCATTTCAAAACTAATTTTATTACATGAGAATCTGTGGGTTTTGGGAGTTTTAAAGGCTGTACAAATTTATTAATATTTAATTTTAGAAAGTTTAAACTTAACAGTCCTTGTGAAGGTTCTTGATATAAAATTGTCCTATTATTCCATCTTAGCCTCATATACTGTGTTGCCTGCGGCATGTAAGAGGTTGACTGGACCGTGGTTCTTAACCCGACCTCAGTTACAGGTCTGCTGCCATTACTGGGTGATCGCTGGTGCCCGACATCGCCCTCCAAGCTGGTGGTCCCGCAGCCAAGACGGAATCTTCACTGTAGCCCCCGGAATTATTGAACATGCCGTAAATACGTATTTCAATAAATGGTATCTCGCTCAGTCTCGTCAGTCAGTGTAAGTCCAGCCTACCTCTCGCAGCCATCAGCCTCCTCAATGATTGCACCTACGATCCGCATCTGATCTGGAACCTGTTTGTTGAAGCCAGAGGATACGATTTTTTCCAATTAGTCACATGACTCATATCTTTTTTTTTTTCTACTTGTGATAAGCTAGAACCATCTCTGATGAAACAGAAAATAGTCCTGACTCAGTTTACATTTATGAATGGTGGGCTCCATGTGGTTCCGAAGTCGTGCAGCGGCTGTAAACCATAAAATTACCAAATATACAGCAACCAGTCGCCAAATCACATTTTATTTATTCAGCTTTGCAAATCGATTTCAACTGATTAACAGCCATCATCGGTGCTTTCAACCAATATGTGCCCTGAGTAATTAGGATTACTACTCAGGGCACATATTGGTTGAAAGCACCGATGATGGCTGTTAATCAGTTGAAATGTATTTGCAATAGTAAATAAATAAAACATGATTTTGCGACTGGTTGCTGTATATTTGGTAATTTCAGTTGATATTGTCTTGTTCCATTTGATTGTTTGGTCCAGCTCGTTACTAGGATTCCAAATGTTAGTTTGGACCTGGCATTGGGGAACGTGGCCCGTGCTTACAACGCAGCCCGCCTGCCCATCGTCACACAAAGTACGGGAAATCCCCTCCGGCACTCTCCCGCGCCATTGGGTGCCGCTGACGATCGGAACAGGTGTCGCCAATGAAACACGGCGCTCGGCCAAACAGACGACAGTCGTCCCACTTTGCGCCCGAAACGGCGGCCGTTCCGTAGCCGCAACGGCGGCCCGCGGTGCGGTCCGTTGGACAAACCTCGCCGCCCAATAGAAAGGGGCGGAGATGGTGGGTGGATGCGAGTTGTCGCGGCGGATCGCTGCGGTTACACCACGTCCTCGACCAACGGCGCGCGCGTCCCGGAAAGTAACGGGCCGGGCCCGGCGTGTAACAGCCTACCTGTTCGGATCGCCTCGCGGGGCCCCTGCTGCGCGAACGGGGCAACCCGCAATTTTCAATTTTAACCGAAAATATTAAAATGTTAAGCGCGGCGCATAAACTAGGGCCGCGCGCTGAGCCGCCCGGCCACGAGCGATGCATCCATTTCCATGTAAAACAGCCGGCCGGCAATGGGCGCGCACAAAAGTTTGCGGTGGCGCTACAAGCCCGGCGGCCGTAGCGCGGAAAGCCGGCGGGGCGCGGGCCGTTAGCCGTAATAGACACTGCCGCATTATCTGCGTTTAACTAACAGCGCGCCGGCCATTATCCGCAGGTCGTATACCCCGCGACCCCACTACGTCACCCGGAGACACTATTTGCTCGCGCGCAGACGGGTCACTCTCTCTCCCTCCCCGGCGTCCTCTGCGGGAAAGGGGAGTGGAGGGGCGCAAAGGGGCCAATAGGATATGCAGCACCTACCACCCAGGCCTCTACTGACAAAACGGAGCGGGGGGGATCGTCATACGACGCCGAAGTAAGTCAGCACTCCCTCCCTCACTGGCGTCATGGTTTCCGTAGAGCCGTTAGCGTTGATATTGCAACGTCCCCTTAGAAAAATTTATGAATTACTGTGCTGATAAACCTCTTACATTATTTGCTTTTCAAACAGTTGAGCAAAACTGAACGTACTCAAACATTCACTAAAGTGACACGCAATATTTTTAGCGCAACGCATTCTGACTTTCAAAAATCCCTACAAAATAATGGCCCTGACTAACATTAACGTATACCTTTCACAAATCACTTACCTCACCAAAAATCTTCGTTACTCGAACTACTGCAATACAGCGTGCGCCACTACTGCCAGCTAAATAAAAGATTCAAACTACTGAAGGCACTAACTACTGATAGGCATAGTTAGCAAATGAAAGATTTTGATAGAGAACAAACAATGTATTTACCTTACTAGTGTTCAAAAGTCATAATATATATATAGCAGTTCATGACATCCAGTCTTACAAATTTCAAAACTCCGCCATTTCTCTCCCCACATCCACCACTGCTGGCGGCTCACCTCCAACTGCGCAACGCTACGCGCTGTTAACAGCCAACTGCCCAACACTACAATGGCAGACAACAATGCAAACTAGCCACAGACTGCACACAGCACAGCTAGTGATTTTCATACAGAGCGCTACGTGGTTTTACCAATAAAAAAAACCTATACAGCCTACTTACATAGCCCCCATGCTCCCCACAAAAAATTTTACAAATTGTTTTGGGCACTGGCCAATACATATTTGTTAAATTTTTTTACAATTACAGCAACAGAGAAATCAAATGCACACACTTATTGATACGATGCTGGTCAAAAGATAAAATTTTCTCACAGTCCATAAAGACAGTCCTGATCGTTCATCACAGTCAAATAGAAGTGTTTTTCTCAAAGTCTGAGGAGTAAAAGAAAATGCACACAGAAGTAGTGGATTTCCATGCAGTCTTGAAGGGATTCCTGAGGCGAGCTATTGCCGACCGATCGATCGATAATGCTTCCCTGTTCACTAATTGTTTCACTGACTACGCCATTATTTGCCGCCCGCTCCATTTCCCTATGCACAGTTACCAAATTACTAGTTTGAACATTAGTTAATTCATTACACGGTGGCGCTAACACGCTGCTTTCGTCTTCACTGTCATTTCTCAGTTTACTTTGGAGCCTAGTATTACGTTTTTCACACGCCATTATTGACACAATATTTCACACGGTAACACAGAGAAGCACAATTTGAAGAGCAAAATCAGAAAACACATTAACATTGCACTGAAAATTATATCTCGTTAATTGCAAGTGCAGCTGCGAAATTCTTGGTGGAAATCTACATGCACGCCACAAGTGTTTTACTATACAAGAATGAAAAACCACAACTACAAAGGAAATTCTCTCTACGATTACGCGCTAACAATAAACAAAAGCTGCACTAATTGCACAAACTACAAGAAAAAATCAGAAGATTCCAGTGAGGTATCCTCGGCTAAGGGTAGACATATGCAACGTCCCCTTAGAAAAATTTATGAATTACTGTGCTGATAAACCTCTTACATTATTTGCTTTTCAAACAGCTGAGCAAAACTGAACGTACTCAAACATTCACTAAAGTGACACACAATATTTTTAGCGCAACGCAATCTGACTTTCAAAAATCCCTACAAAATAATGGCCCTGACTAACATTAACGTATACCTTTCACAAATCACTTACCTCACCAAAAATCTTCGTTACTCGAACTACTGCAATACAGCGTGCGCCACTACTGCCAGCTAAATAAAAGATTCAAACTACTGAAGGCACTAACTACTGATAGGCATAGTTAGCAAATGAAAGATTTTGATAGAGAACAAACAATGTATTTACCTTACTAGTGTTCAAAAGTCATAATATATATATAGCAGTTCATGACATCCAGTCTTACAAATTTCAAAACTCCGCCATTTCTCTCCCCACATCCACCACTGCTGGCGGCTCACCTCCAACTGCGCTACGCTACGCGCTGTTCACATCCAGCTGCCGCTGCCCAACACTACAATGGCAGACAACAATGCAAACTAGCCACAGACTGCACACAGCACAGCCAGTGATTTTCATACATAGCGCTACGTGGCGTTACCAATAAAAAAACCTATACAGCCTACTTACAATATTCCGTAAGAGCTACAGAGCAGTATGTATCTACAGGTCGAGTCACATAAGATCTAACACCCATTTTATGTCGAGACTGGATCAAGTTCTGGAAACGAAGTTTCTTGGTAAAATACAGCAGGCAGAGCGAATTGTAATTTTGTTACGTGGTTAGCACTCTTGCATTACAATACACCTTTTTCGAAGTTAGACTACCTACCACCAAGCGAGGTGGCGCAGTGGTTAGCACTCTGGACGCGCGTTCGTAAGGACGGCGGTTGAAACCCACGTTCGTCCATCCTGATTTAGGTTTTCCGTGATTTCCCTAAATTGCTTCAGGCGATTGACGGGATGGTTCCTTTGGAAAGGGCCAGGCCGACTTCCTTCCCCATCCTTCCCTAATCCGATGGGACTGATGATTTCGCAGTTTTGTCCCCTCCCCCAAACCGACCAACCAACCAACCACCTAACGATCCACAGATGGAACGAAGCAACGTTAAGCACTCCGTCGTCAGGCCACGAGTGGCCTACCGGAACCATCCGAGCGCAGTGTCATCCTCAGATGAGGATGCGGATAGGAGGGGCGTCGGGTCAGCACACCCCTCTCCCGGCGGTTATGATGGTATTCTTGAACGAAGCAGCTACTACTCGGTCGAGTAGCTCCTCGATTGGCATCACGAGGCTGAGTGCACCCCGAAAAATGGCAACAGCGCATGACGGCCTGGATGGTCACCCATCCAAGTGCCGACCACGCCCGACAGCGCTTAACTTCGGTGATTTCACGGGAACTTTTTTTTTTTAAACGTAATAAACTTTTATTTACAAAATAACAAATACAGTCATGAGATTCCAAGGTATTTTCAATTTCTATTTCTGTTAGTTATCGAGTCTTTTTCTTTTCTTTTCTGATATGTAACTTTGTTGCAATTGTTTGTTTCGTTATATTTTGTGCATTTGCAGGTTGATTTACACTGTTGCACTGATTTGTAAGTCAGTGGAGCAAAGATATTTCATTTTTTCCTGTTTATTTTGCATTTTTGTTAATTTTATGGGTTTGATTCAAACACTTCTAAGTTCTAGACTTTAGGTAGAGTTGTTCGTCTGGTGCCATTATGTGGCATGTAACTATTATTAGAGTTGTCTTACTGGCTAAGGCTTACATCTAAGAGGCAAAGGACAATGACAAATATGTATGAATGAATATTATATCTTTATATAGCGAAGGTGTTCACGAGATGGTGGTTGAGAGGAAGAGAGCGAGAGCGGGATAGAGAGAGAGACAGAGAGAGAGAGAGAGAGAATTAGAGTGAGAGGGCGATATGGAACACATTTGAGACATAATTAAAGAAAAACTCTATAAGTGGACAAATATATTCTACGTAAGCTTAACATGATTAGATAGAAATTGCAGAGAGTTGTTTCTTTTGTTAGTCTACTCACATAGTCATCTTCGGCGTAGCGAGTGATGTTTCGCACATTTTTATGAACGCTACCTGGATATGCGCTGTATGTGTAGCCGTAGCACTCATCTAATAATATTTACACTTTTTTTCCGTTGCGGACACTGTGATTGCACTGCACAAATTTTGCACCGCACTCACTTTTATCACACAACACTTTGGGGGTGTTGGAGGGTCTGCATCGGCGACGACGGAGGCATGGAGGACTAGAGGGGGGGGGGGGCGTAGTGTGGCGGCGGCGGCGGCGGTGGCGGCGGCGGCGGCAGCAGCGCCGGCGGCGGCGGCGGCGGCGGAGACGTCGGAGGCAGTCGCGGCGTGTGGGGACGGAGGGCGTTCTTGAAGGCGGCGTCCAGCGCTATCTGTAGGTAGTTCTGGAACGTCTGCCCGGTGTAACCACTGCGGCAAGGCCGTTGCCGGAATGGAGCAACGTAGTGAAGAAAAAATACGTAAAAGTAATCTGTGATTCTTCAAATTCAACTTATATCTATTGAAAGAAATGATTCTCGTTTCCTTAGCGAGGGATCTTATCTCCCTCACTCCCTTCTGACTTTGCCTCCGATGTAGATGCACGCTTTGACAGGAGGCGCGGTATTTGAATGAACAGATTCTTTGTCAGTACAGCAGTTAAACTCTGAAATGTTCTTATTTAAAGTGAAGCACTGCATCTCCATTGTCCTAACCCCTGTTTACCTGTTCCACCATTAATCTGAGACTAGGCGACGTGGAAGTGTCGACAAAGCGATGCAGTTGATCCGACGCCACTGTAGCAGCCTATATGCAAACTTGCTTTATCAATATAGTACCTGCCTTCATTATCTTTTCGTGATCTACGAAGTCCGATTACAATTTGTTGTACGCATTTTTATAAACGATTCTAGCCTTTATTACCGATACACGGTCTAGCATCGCCCTTGTAATGACTGACGACGAAAAGCAGCTACGCTGATTTGAAGTATGATTTCCATTCATTTGATTTTCTTTATCATAATGTCTCGCATTTCTATTATTGCTGCTCCCATCAGTTCCATTAGTAAATGTTTTTAATGATTAACTCTGAACCATCATCATCATCAGTGTTCTGCCAAAAGCAGGTTTTCACGTGGTAGTTCTCCAGACTGTCTGGTCTTCTACCATTCTCTTCAGGTCTGTATAATTTCCTCTTCCCTTTATGTCGTCTATCATCTTGTATCTCCTTCTTCCTCTCAGTCTTCTCCACATACCAATCCTTCCAGGCATCTGCTAGCAAGCACTCCCTTCTCAATGATTGTCCCAACCAGTTCTTTTTCCTATCTCTTACAAACTTCAGCAGACATCTTCTCTCACCAACCCTTTCCAATACTCTTTCATTACTCACTCTTTCCACCAAGCTTATTCTCTCCATTCTCCTCCACATCCACATCTCAAATGCTTCTAACCTTTTTTCATCCTCTCGTCTCAGCGTCCATGTTTCTGACCCATATAATGCAACACTCCAGACAAAACATTTGCCAAGCCTTTTCCTTACCCCTTTATCTAATTTGCCACATAAGAGTCTCCTCTTTCTGTTGAATGCCTCCTTCGCTGTGACAATTCGAGTTCTCACATCCTTGTGACATCTTAAGTCTTCAGTTATTGTGCCTCCAAGATATTTAAATGCACTTACTTGGCTAATGGTAGATTGTCCTATTTCGATATTGTACAGTCTGCGTCTTGTACTGATGATCATACTCTTTGTTCTTGCTGTGTTTATTTGCATCCCATATTCCACACAAGCTTCATTCAGAACTTTCAGCATGTTATTCACTGTCTGCTCACTTTCTGCCACTAATACCATGTCATCAGCAAAGCTATCAGATTTTATTCTCTTTCCACCAATACATATTCCTCTTTTGCCATCTAAGCCTTTCGTAATAATCTCTTGAAGGTATACGTTAAACAACAGTGGGGAAAGACAACAACCTTGTCTAACACCTCGTCCAAAGCTGCTTCCTTCTGACGTTTCATTTCCTGTCCTTATCCTTACTTTCTGGTGTAAATATAGATTCTGTATCAGTCGTCTCTCTTTCCAATCTACTTCTTTCCTCTACTCTGAACCAGAGCGGAAATATTATAGTATCTACTTAGATAGTGGAGCAAATGACATATTTTTGGCAATAATACTATCTACGCAGCTCAATAAGAATTTATTACATTAGTGAGCCATTTCTGCTGTTGCCTGGGAATCTTGCTGGTCACAGGAGTACCTCAACTTCACCCAGGCACTTCACATAAACACGTGCCGTGTATGGTCGAGCACTGCCCTATTGAAGAAGTGGAGACACCATACTGTCGCACGTGGGCTAACACATGAGGACGTAGGCCGCCCACACTATGTCGCCAGGAGTAAAACCGCCGTGCCTCTTCAGAACGTTGAAAGAAAGGAATCTCTTCTCATTTTGGTGGTATACTCGCCGGTGATTGTCATCCGCGTTAGTGCAGAATCGCAGTAGTGGGTACATCACAGGATGTCGTAAATAATGTGTTCATGATAATGTCGAAATATGGCAGGGGCACTAGCCGTGCCGAAAGGAAGGCATTGTAACTACACTCCTGGAAATGGAAAAAAGAACACATTGACACCGGTGTGTCAGACCCACCATACTTGCTCCGGACACTGCGAGAGGGCTGTACAAGCAATGATCACACGCACGGCACAGCGGACACACCAGAAACCGCGGTGTTGGCCATCGAATGGCGCTAGCTGCGCAGCATTTGTGCACCGCCGCCGTCAGTGTCAGCCAGTTTGCCGTGGCATACGGAGCTCCATCGCAGTCTTTAACACTGGTAGCATGCCGCGACAGCGTGGACGTGAACCGTATGTGCAGTTGACGGACTTTGAGCGAGGGCGTATAGTGGGCATGCGGGAGGCCGGGTGGACGTACCGCCGAATTGCTCAACACGTGGGGCGTGAGGTCTCCACAGTACATCGATGTTGTCGCCAGTGGTCGGCGGAAGGTGCACGTGCCCGTCGACCTGGGACCGGACCGCAGCGACGCACGGATGCACGCCAAGACCGTAGGATCCTACGCAGTGCCGTAGGGGACCGCACCGCCACTTCCCAGCAAATTAGGGACGCTGTTGCTCCTGGGGTATCGGCGAGGACCATTCGCAACCGTCTCCATGAAGCTGGGCTACGGTCCCGCACACCGTTAGGCCGTCTTCCGCTCACGCCCCAACATCGTGCAGCCCGCCTCCAGTGGTGTCGCGACAGGCGTGAATGGAGGGACGAATGGAGACGTGTCGTCTTCAGCGATGAGAGTCGCTTCTGCCTTGGTGCCAATGATGGTCGTATGCGTGTTTGGCGCCGTGCAGGTGAGCGCCACAATCAGGACTGCATACGACCGAGGCACACAGGGCCAACACCCGGCATCATGGTGTGGGGAGCGATCTCCTACACTGCCCGTACACCACTGGTGATCGTCGAGGGGACACTGAATAGTGCACGGTACATCCAAACTGTCATCGAACCCATCGTTCTACCATTCCTAGACCGGCAAGGGAACTTGCTGTTCCAACAGGACAATGCACGTCCGCATGTATCCCGTGCCACCCAACGTGCTCTAGAAGGTGTTAGTCAACTACCCTGGCCAGCAAGATCTCCGGATCTGTCCCCCATTGAGCATGTTTGGGACTGGATGAAGCGTCGTCTCACGCGGTCTGCACGTCCAGCACGAACGCTGGTCCAACTGAGGCGCCAGGTGGAAATGGCATGGTAAGCCGTTCCACAGGACTACATCCAGCATCTCTACGATCGTCTCCATGGGAGAATAGCAGCCTGCATTGCTGCGAAAGGTGGATATACACTGTACTAGTGCCGACATTGTGCATGCTCTGTTGCCTGTGTCTATGTGCCTGTGGTTCTGTCAGTGTGATCATGTGATGTATCTGACCCCAGGAATGTGTCAATAAAGTTTCCCCTTCCTTGGACAATGAATTCACGGTGTTCTTATTTCAATTTCCAGGAGTGTATACAGGCCAAAGGAAGAATTGGTGATCATAAACTGCTGGAAAGTGTATTTTGGTAAGTGTAGATCGATTTTGGAAAAATATTTTCCTGTCAATATTTTTGGCTGAAATACATCTGGAAGAGGAACTGAGCGTCTCGACAACTGAAATCTACACAGACACGTATTCTGCCATCAGGACCCTTGAGACACGCCAACAAAATAGCGCATAGACTTGTAGTAGTGGTCGTTAATATTCCTAACACTTCGAGACATTTCATTTCGGTCTATCACGAAGTGCGACATGACTTGTGTGGGAGCGAAATAAATGTTGAGTTGCCGATGGTTTCAATTAAACGTGCACCGCATACTCGATGGTGCAACCAAGTCCGGCGTTACAGTGAGATGGCAACTCTTTACGTAGCCTATCAAGATAATCGAAACCCACCATAAGAGAAATTGTGTTTACTGAATCGTCAAGGTGGTAGCCATAAAGTGTCGAGATCAAAAACATTTTGAGCTCGACTACAAACAATGATGTAAAATGTTAATTTTCTGTCAATGTTCTTGTAGTGTTTTGTTATTTTACAGTTCACCACAGAGGAGGATGTACGATCAACTGTGTCCCATGAGATGCCGATGGGCTGGAACCGACTGGGGGAGACCAAATATGAGCTTACGATGGCGATCGGAAATGACGAGTTTGAGCCACATGTTCATCTTCATCTACATTTATACTCCGCAAGTCGCCCAACGGTGTGTGGCGGAGGGCACTTTACGTGCCACTGTCATTACCTCCCTTTCCTGTTCCAGTCGCGTATGGTTCGCGGGAAGAACGAATGCCGGAAAGCCTCCATGCGTGCTCGAATCTCTCTAATTTTACATTCGTGATCTCCTCGGGAGGTAAAAGTAGGGGGAAGCAATATATTCGACACCTCATCCAGAAACGCACCCTCTTGAAACCTGGACAGCAAGCTACACTGCGATGCAGAGCGCCTCTTTGGCAGAGTCTGCCACTTGAGTTTGCTAAACATCTCCGTAACAGTATCACGCTTACCAAATAACCCTGAGAAGAAACCTGGCACCCGCCTTATCAACAATTAATTTTATATGATCATTCCACTTCAAGTAGTTCCGTACGCATACTGCCAGATATTTTACAGCAGTAACTGCTACCAGTGTTTTTTCCGCTATCATATAATCATACAATAAAGAATCCTTCTTTCTATGTATTCGCAATACATTATATTTGTCTACGTTAAGGGTCAGTTGCCACTCCCTGCACCTTGTGCCTATCCGCTGCAGATCTTCCTGCATTTCGCTGCAATTTTCTAATGCTGCAACTTCTCTGTATACTACAGCATCATCCGCGAAAAGCGGCATGGAACTTGAGACACTATCTACTAGGTCATTTGTATATATTGTGAAAATCAATGGTCCCAAACACTCCCATGTGGCACGCCAGAGGTTACTTTAACGTCTGTAAACGTCTCTCCATTGCGAACAACATGCTGTGTTCTGTTTGCTAAAAACTCTTCAATCCAGCCACACAGCTGGTCTGATATTCCGTAGGCTCTTACGTTGTTTATCAGGCGACAGTGCGGAACTGTATCGAACGCCTTCCGGAAGTCAAGGAAAATGGCATCTACCTAGGAGCCTGTATCTAATATTTTCTGGGTCTCATGAACAAATAAAGCGAATTGAGTCTCACACGAACGCTGTTTCGGAATCTATGTTGATTCCTAGAGAGTAGATTCTGGATTTCGAGAAATGACATGATACGCGATTAAAAAACATGTTCTAAAATTCTACAACAGCTCGATGTCAGAGATATAGGCCTATAGTTCTGCGACAGCGTCGTAAAATGACAATATGGCGTGAAACTGTTTACCCCCGCGCCGCGTCGCAGGAAGACGTGTGCAACTACTGCAAACATCGGCACTGTGGCCAAACTTGTGTCGTTAAACACAACGAGTGAGTTCATGAGCACACTGCTGTCTGACGTGAGGGCGACGACACTGTGAGCACCCAGGCAGGCTGTAGCCGTAGGAGTGGTCTGCAGATGGATGCAGAACACTGGTTCTCAGAATGTGCGCTATGACATGCAAAGTGATGAGCTTGCTTACTGCAGTCAATGTTAAGGCTATTCGAGTGTTGGTTACATGTTGTGGAAGCGGGATGAACTTCGAACAGAACAAGTTGAAGAGACTCTCACTTCCGGAGTTTTCTGTGGCATCGGAATGAGCCATCGATAGAAGACACATTTTACTCTTTTAGCGAGCGCCACGCCTGATGTGAAACTTCATCAGCTTGAGCAACTCTGAGAACCTCTTCTGGAGTTCGATTGTCCAGCTGTAGTGCTTGTTAGCACACGTCCTGAGCTGAAGTGAAGCGAATTATTTCATCTCGTTCACGAGAATCTACATAAAACTGATGGCAAATCGACTTAGTACACGTACAAGAGGAACTCTGGGGAAAACCTTGTAATTCAACTGTCCATGCTGAATATGACTGATTAGAGTGGTTATGATGCTGAAATATTTCTAATCTGACCTTTGTTCGTAACACGAAGGAAGTAACGAAAATATTTCTGATAAAAACGAATTTTCTGGGCCTGCTAAAGGGCTCAAGCTTGCGATGCTAACTGAACGGTTACATTTAGTACACAGAAGACATGCGCATTGCAACAGCGTATGACAAATGTTACGCGCCTGGAAATACATGAAGGGGTGCCTGTTATATCTGTCTCGTCCCTCAGCACCTGGCTGAAAAGGTGTAAATGGTGGCAACTGATGTACCTGTTTCACTGCTATTAGGAGGAGTCCCTGCACCTACTTGACTTGCGACCCTTTTTCTGTTGAAGTTTTTTCTGTTACTGTTGGTATTGTTGCTCTTGCAGCGTTAATTGCGGCTGCAAATGTTTATGAAACTACGGTCGATGTTTGCATTCACCTGATGCATGTTGGTCAAGTCCTGTGCCCTTGACTGTAGTTGGAATCCTTGTCACCACTTATGTCCGTACTTGTTCGGTTCCTGTGCAAGGCTTTCATTCATTCACAACTAAACAGCCACCGAACAAAGTTGAAGTTCACAACACTGAAACACGCTGAGACGAGGTGAGCGAACAAACTTTATGGTGGAAAATAACTGCAAAAGGTCAATAAATTCGAAAGCACAGTATGTATAGCTATCCATAATCAAATCAAGCAGCGAGCAGACAGGTTCCCGTACCATGTCACGGAGATAATATCAACAGTCTACACTCAGCAAATGATATGTCAAATAGCTCCCGGCAGCTGCTTACGAAGGCATTCTGGCCTCTAGATGGCGGCACCAACTGAATCGCTCGGAGTGTCTCCTATCATGACATGCAATGCCCCGCTACCTATATCACACGGTAATGTCTACATATTTTGTGGTGGAAACGTTGTTGTTATCCAAGAGTAGAGGTAACAGTCTACATCCCCAGCGTTCAATAGCCCTACAGTATATTACAATCCTTTATAGGTTTCAGCTGGATATAACGTATCTGAAAAGAGTTGTCGAATCTCTTTCTCGTCCAGCTGAGGCCTTTGTCATGGCTAGAGTCCACGCTGTATTTTTTATACATTGTCATTAAGAACGTCTGCGAAATCCTGTCTACATATTACCATTTACTCCAGCTGCTTAAGCCCTTCTGTCAGTGAGTGTATTGCAAGGTTCTCATATTTTTTCTGCTATTCTAAGTAATTCGCCTTTACTTTACTGCGACAAAGGTAAATGAGCGCTATGCATGAGTAGTGAATGAGGTTCTTGACTTCTTGTTCAGTTTTATCTGTGGTTGATTTACTAGGCAGTTAGTTGTGCTGCGCTGTGCATTCTTATTTGAGGCATATTAGGTAGAAGTTGAGTTTTTCAGTGAATGAGTCTGTTTTCTGTGAATCTATTAGAAACTGGAATACTGTGTTATGGAGATGAAAAATCAGTTGTAATACTGTCTCGTTCTTTGTATTAATGGAGAAGATTTTGAACGAATTTTAAAGGTAACAAGGGCACGCACAATAATGAAATGTTTGTCAGAACTACTGACTGAAAGAAATCTTTATCCGCCAGATAATTTTCACGATTATTGTTAATTTGTCCTCTTTGTTTCCATTATGTCAGAGATAACTCAACTGGTTGAAATGTTTGCCGTTTCTTCGTAATAAGAGAATTTTTTAATTGTTAGAGTCTTCTCGTCGCTAATCACAGTTTCATTTCTTAAAAACGATTTTCTTTAAGGTAAAACCCAACTCCATTACTAATAGTAAAGTTTTATATACTGTGTCGTGTGTGCATTGCACCTTACATCACACGCAGCAACAAACTGTTTCTCACAAGCAAAAAATTTAGAGCACATTATACTTCGTCCTTCTCCCCCAAGATCCAGTCCAATAGTCCCACCTTAGCTCACCACACAAATTGTTCCTCAGCTGTATCCCATTTTCTATTTCCTGCTCAAAAGTATTCCTTTTTCTCCAACTCTACAGTCGATTCGCGCGCTGAGGGTACAAGGTCCAACTAATAAATACCCGAAAAGTAGTATAAACACAAAACTTCGACAAAGTTTCTGCTTCTGTATTATAGTTTAGTGATATTCTAAAACTATTATCAGACGGGGCTGGCACGTCTGCCTCGGGAATGGGATGCTGGTTACGAGTGAAACAAGGTGGTGGCACCCTTTCAGGTTCGCATCAACTGGGAGCAGCGGATTGTTACTAGATTTCTGTTAGCCTAAGCGTTGAAACCAATTTAAATTCATCGTCTGATGGCAGTGCTACATGATAAAAGTTGTCTCAGTCGAACATATAAGTTCAAACACGCTGTAACAAGTGACGAAGATCCACAACGCCCAGGACGCTCTGTCTGTGCGGTCATGGATAACAACTTTGCGAGAGTTAATGAGTTGGTACGAAAAAGCAGACGTATTACAGTCAATGATATTACAGCAATGATGAACATTAATGTCGGATCAGCTAACAACATTTCTTTGAAATCAGTACCGCCATTAGACTGTTTTTTTTTTATTTGCAGTGTTACACTTACACAATCATGATATCGGCTTTAAAGTGCCATTATCAAGTGTTTTAATGTTATACAGTGCCTAACGTGGCATACTGTGGTATTTAAAATGCACTATTAGACACATTGTCTAAGGGTCAATATTTCTGGTAAGACGTACTGATATTCAAGAAATATATTAAAAAAACTAGAAACCCGCCTCTATTGCGAAAAAAGCACCTAGTGTTAACCTAGGTTTCGGCGTAGATAACTACACCTTCTTCAGAACAATAAAACCCACAAGTGCCTAAGAAGACCTTTGTCAATGATTAAAAGAACACCATACCTACACATTTATAAACGAAAAATGGTGTTCCTTTAATCATTGACAAAGGTCTTCTTAGGCACTTGTGGGTTTTATTGTTCTGAAGAAGGTGTAGTTATCTACGCCGAAACCTAGGTTAACAGTAGGTGCTTTTTTCGCAATCGAGGCAGGTTTCTAGTTTTTTAGTATATTAACCAACGATTGCTGACGCGCTGCGATGTTGAAGGTTGTTATATTCAAGGAAGTGTGTGCGAGGTGGTCTCCAAAACATTTGACATCAGATATGGAAGAAAGGCTCATGGATGTGTGCAGGGAGATTTGAAGTTCGTCTGCTTGCTCCACCGCCCATATTCCTCGGCTCTGGCATTTTTAGATTACAACATTTCTAACCCCCTGAAAGAAGCTTCTAGTAGCTCAAAGTTCGCTGATGATGGGAAGTCCAGGGAGCAGTACATAACTGATTACGCACACGCGCTCAAGATTTTTTTGCTCGTGGAATTGAGAACTTAGTTCAGTGGTGGTATAAGTGCATATAACATGAGGTAGATTACGCCGACAAATAAATGAGTGATACGTACTCCACAAGCCACTGTACGGTGCGTGGCGGAGGGAATCCTGTACCATTCCAAAAATGGTCTCAGCACTATAGGACTTAACATCTGAGGTCATCAGTCTCCTAGAACTTAGAACTACTTACACCTAACTAACCTAAGGACATCACACACATCCATGAACGAGGCAGGATTCGAACCTGCGACCGTAACGGTAGCGCGGTTCCTGACTGAAGCGCCTAGAACCGCTCGGCCACACCGGCCGGCTATCCTGTTCCATTACTGGCAGCTTCCTTTCCTGTTCGGCTCGCAGACACAGCGAGGGAAACGCCTCAGTACGAGCCCTAATTCTCGTATTTATCTTCGTGGTCCTCATGCGAAATGTATGTTGGTGACAGTAGGATCATTCTTCAGTCAGATTTAAATGCAGGTTCTCGAAATTCTCTCAGTAGTGTTCTCGAAAACATCGTCACTCTTCCTCCAGGGATTCTAATTTCTGTTCCCGAAGCATGTCCGTAATGCTTGCGCGTTGTTCGAATTTACCAGTAAGAAACCTAGAAGCCTACATCTACATGCGTTCTCTTTCACAGACAAACCACACTTTCCTAAAAATCTCCCAATAAACCGAAGTCGACCATTTGTGTACCCTACAAGAATCCTTTTTATATCACATCGCTTTGCAAAGCTACTCTTAGATATTTAATCAAAGTGATTGTGCCACACTACTAATGTTGTATTAGAAAATTATGGGTTTGTTTTTTCTACTCGTCAGCATTAACGTACATTTTTCTACGTTTAGAGCTAGCTGACATTTATCCCACCAACTAGAGATTCTTTTACAGTAAGTCATCTTGAATCCTCCTACAGCCACACAACGCCGACACCTTTCCGTACATCACAGAATCGTCAGCAGACAGCCGCAGATTGCAGCTCAACCGGTACGCGCGATCGCTTATGTGTACAGAAAGTGACAGTGGTCCTATCACACTTTCCTGGATAAACAACTCGTGTTCACAGGCAATGTAACAACAGTGTATTCACCCATACAGCGCGTATAGACAAAACAGTAGAACACAAGACAGGAGTGGCCGCGCGGCATTAGCCGAGCGGTCTGGGCGCTGCAGTCACGGACTATGCGGCTGGTCCCGGCGGAGGTTCGAGTCCTCCCTCGGTCATGGGTGTGTGTGTTTGTACTTAGGATAATTTAGGTTAAGTAGTGTGTAAGCTTAGGGACTGATGACCTTAGCAGTTAAGTACAATAAGATTTCACACACATTTTGAACAGACAGGAGCATTCGAGAAGCCGTTGGTAATATGTGTCCTGAGACAAAACATAGGGAATGACGGTTAACAACGCGTAAATAATGATATAGATCATTTTCACTAGAATGTGTAACTAGAGATTCATTTAATCAACATATGGCGAACGCTTGCGAACTGGTAACCCGAGAATGTATTATTGTAGCTTTTAAACGTTTATTTAATTAAATTAGTCGCATTAGGTTATGGCCCCATATTCCTTAGTGTGTGTGTGTGTGTGTGTGTGTGTGTGTGCGTGCGTGTGTGTGTGTGCGTAAGCGCGAAGGAGGACGTGTGTGAGTGCGTGTCACCAGTGATTGCACGTGTGTGTGTGTGTGTGTGTGTGTGTGTGTGTGTGTCTAGCACGAACGATCCGCGACCGAATGAGCAAGTGGCTGAGCATCTAATTTCCTATAGCGAAAAGCGTAGTTACCGCAGCGGCGAGAGCGCGCCGCGGTCGTATGTAAACAGGGCGCGCATTGTGCCAGTGAATGGGGTCGCGGGGCACAGGCAGAGGCATCTGGCGGCGCCCATCCATAATTCAGGAAAACATGTGTTGCATGTTAATGGAGGCGCGTCAAACACGGGGCCGGCGGAGACAATAAACTCATCACCGCGAGCCATGCATTACTGATGGGGGCGCATTGTTAGCAGACTTCGCCCCACAGCCCAAATGGGCAGATCCCATCGCGTGGACCAACCGCCCTCTGCGCACGCGAGGGAGAGAGAGAGAGAGAGAGAGAGAAAGAGTGAGTTAGTCCCACCTCGTCTCTACTGTGTTTACGAAGGCGTCACCCCGCTCTTGCTGACACACTGGAAGTGTATTAACGCTAATTCAAGCCCTTCTGAGGAACACCGTGTAATAGCACTGCTACACTGATACTTCTACACAGCTTACAAATAAAAATAAATAACAATAAAAATGTGGATCACAGAAGACCACGAGAGACTCTAGTCTCATTTCTGTGACGATTGTGATATTTTCCGTTACATGGGAAAAATGTTACAAATACTAAGTCACTACCAGTGGGCACTTCCCTATAATGTTGGGAAGAAACTAATATATGCAGTGGTATTTTTGTTAAGGTCAAGTAGCACAGCTATTTGAAAAATGATACACATGCTCTTACCCAAAAAGAAAAACGATACCCCACGAAGAAATTATCGTAATGGGCCGGGAATCGATGGATATGATTTACATATACAGGGTGGTCCATTGATACCGTTGGTAGTGACCGAGCCAAATATCTCACGAAGTAAGCATCAAACGAAAAAACTACAAAGAACGAAACTCGTCTAGCGTGAAGGTGGAAACCAGATGGCGCTATGGTTGGCCCGCCAGATGGCGCTGCCATACGTCAAACGTCTTTTTAAATAGGAACCCCCATTTTTTGTTACATATTCGTGTAGTACGTAAAGAAATATGAACGTCTTAGTTGGACCACTTTCTTCGCTTTGTGGTAGATCGCGCTGTAATTGTCACAAAGATATGACTCACAATTTTAGACGAACAGTGGGTTACAGGTATGTTTTTTAAATTAAAGTAAAGAACGTAGGAACGTTTGAACATTTTATTTCGATTGTTCCAATGTGATACATGTACCTTTGTGAACTTATCATTTCTGAGAACGCATGCTGTTACAGCGTGATTATCTGTAAATACCACATTAATTCAATAAATGCTCAAAATGACGTCCATCAGCCTCAGTGTATTTGGCAATAAGTGTAACGAGATTCCTCTCAACAGCGAGTAGTTCGCCTTCCGTAATGTTCTATATGCATTGACAATGCGCTGATTCATGTTGTCAGGCGTTGTCGGTGGATCACGATAACAAATAACCTTCAAAGAAAGAAATGCAAGGACGTCAGATCCGGTGAACGTGCGGACCATGGCATGGTGCTTCGACAACCAGTCCACCGCTCATGAAATAGTCTATTCAATACCGCTTCAACCGCACGCGAGCTATGTGCCAGACATCCATCATGTTGGAAGTACATCGCCATTCTGTCACGCAGTGAAACATCTTTTAGTAACATCGGTAGAACATTACGCAGGAAATCAGCATACATTGCACCATTTAGATTGCCATCGATAAAATGGGGGCCAATTATCGTTCCTCCCATAATGCCGCATCATACATTAACCCGCTAAGGTCGCTGATGTTCCATTTGTCGCATCGTGGATTTTCCGTTGCCCAATACTGCATATTACGCCGGTTTACGTTACCTCTGTTGGTCAATGACGCTTCGTCGCTAAATAGAACGCGTGCAAAAAATCTGTGATCGTCTCGTAATTTCTCTTGTGCCGATTTGCAGAACTGAATACGACGTTCAAAGTCGTCGCTATGCAATTCCTGGTGCGTAGAAATATGGTACGGGTGCAATCGATGTTGATGTAACATTCTCAACATCGACGTTTTTGAGATTCCCGATTCTCGCGCAGTTTGTCTGCTACTGATGTGCGGATTATTCGCGAGAGCAGCTAAAACACCTAGTAGGACATCATCAGTTGTTGCAGGTCGTGGTTGACGTTTCACATGTGGTTGAACACTTCCTGTTTCCGTAAGTAACGTAACTATCCGGCGAACGGTCCGGACACTTGGATGATGTCGTCCAGGATAACGAACAGCATACATAGCACACGCGCGTTGGGCATTTTGATCACAATAGCCATGCATCAACACGATATCGACCTTTTCCGCAATTGGTAAACGGTCCATTTTAACACGGGTAATGTATCACGAAGCAAATACCGTCCGCACTAGCGGAATGTTACGTGATACCACGTACTTGTACGTTTGTGACTATTACAGCGCCAACTATCACAAAGCGAGAAAAGTGGTCCCTATTTCTTTACTTACTACACGAATATGTTGTAAAAATGGGGGTTCCTTTTTTAAAAACGCAGTTTATGTCCGTTTGACCTATGGCAGCGCCCTCTAGCGGGCCATCCATAGTGCCATCTGGTTTCCCCCCTTCAAGCTAGACAAGTTTCGTTCTTTGCAGTTTTTTCGTTTGACGCTAATTTCGTGAGATATTTGGCCCGGTGACGATCAATGGACCACCCTGTATAGACAAACAAATGATTACAAATTGAGAATAACTCGATGATTTTGTCAAGAGAAAGAGCTTCACAATCTGAGAAAGTAAATAATGCATTGGTGAACTTCTTGCTTTTTTGTAAGTAGTGTTATTCGGCCTGTTATTGACTGATAAAGTTGGTGTATGTCCTGCTAAGGTATATCGTGATGAATTCACTTCAATTGGCACTTAGATAGTCAAAATCCCGAGCTGGTCGGAGGGTCGTGCCCATAATGCTCAAACGTTCTCAGATGGGGAGAGATCCGACGACCTTGCTACCAGGGTAGGGTTTGGCAAGGTCGAAGACGAACTCTTAAAATAATTGAAAAGCCACGATCGCTTCAATATCGTTTACTGTTACCCCCTGTTCCTGTGCCCTTCGGTTTGCTTCTGACCTGGCATTCCTTAATTCCATGTGCCTATGTAGGTTTTCGTAGTTGATTCGTACCTTGATCATAACGAAGGTATAGATGGTGAGAGACTTTCTAGCAAGTTAATACGTTCTTTTTCAGCGCTTAGAACACTTAAGACCATAGTGCCTAGACAGGTAAAGCCCAGCATGCAGGTTTTAATCGCTCGTCACATTGTACCTAAGTCGTGTTATGGCCAACTTTCTGTGAGCATATTTCTGACTTCCTTATATGAATAAAGGTAAATTATAATATGCAGCTTTGTAAGGCGCTAATGCATAATGTCTGTGCCTCAGATGCTTTTACTTTGTAATTGACGTACTTTATAGTGATTATAGTATGTACAAGAAATGTATGCGCAAATGTGGGCTTTGCATGGGTATGTGACAAGCAGTTATAGTAAAGTTGTGTTTTAGTAGTAATGAGTGGTTATACCGTGGGACTGAGTGTGCGCTGCTTGGACAGCTCTGCCTGGTGGCCGGTTGTGAACCGCTAGAATCACAGCAGGTGAGCATGCGCGGAATAGGGCAGTGATGATGCCGACCGGTGTTAGGCGAGCAGTGGTAGTTTTATTTGGTGACTCCAGTTTTATATTTTACGGAAAGAACGACCATGAGAGCAGTTTTTTTATTATTTTTTATTGGTTGTGGCAATGATTTTTAGCAGATGGTCTGACTCATGTGCCATGATGTCCATATGGTTTTGTAAATGTTAATCCACGTTTCAGGTATTTGGTTCTGTAATAATTGTAATGTATATACAGGGTGTTTCAAAAATGACCGGTATATTTGAAACGGCAATAAAAACTAAACGAGCAGCGATATAAATACACCGTTTGTTGCAATATGCTTGGGACAACAGTACATTTTCAGGCAGACAAACTTTCGAAATTACAGTAGTTACAATTTTCAACAACAGATGGCACTGCGGTCTGGGAAACTCTATAGTACGATATTTTCCACATATCCACCATGCGTAGCAATAATATGGCGTAGTCTCTGAATGAAACTACCCGAAACCTTTGACAACGTGTCTGGCGGAATGGCTTCACATGCAGATGAGATGTACTGCTTCAGCTGTTCAATTGTTTCTGGATTCTGGCGGTACACCTGGTCTTTCAAGTGTCCCCACAGAAAGAAGTCACAGGGGTTCATGTCTGGCGAATAGGGAGGCCAATCCACGCCGTCTCCTGTAGGTTTCGGATAGCCCAAAGCAATCACACGATCATCGAAATATTCATTCAGGAAATTAAAGACGTCGGCCGTGCGATGTGGCCGGGCACCATCTTGCATAAACCACGAGGTGTTCGCAGTGTCGTCTAAGGCAGTTTGTACCGCCACAAATTCACGAAGAATGTCCAGATAGCGTGATGGAGTAATCGCTTCGGATCTGAAAAATGGGCCAATGATTCCTTTGGAAGAAATGGCGCCCCAGACCAGTACTTTTTGAGGATGCAGGGACGATGGGACTGCAACATGGGGCTTTTCGGTTCCCCATATGCGCCAGTTCTGTTTATTGACGAAGCCGTCCAGGTAAAAATAAGCTTCGTCAGTAAACCAAATGCTGCCCACATGCATATCGCCGTCATCAATCCTGTGCACTATATCGTTAGCGAATGTCTCTCGTGCAGCAATGGTAGTGGCGCTGAGGGGTTGCCGCGTTTGAATTTTGTATGGATAGAGGTGTAAACTCTGGCGCATGAGACGATACGTGGACGTTGGCGTCATTTGGACCGCAGCTGCAACACGGCGAACGGAAACCCGACGCCGCTGTCGGATCACTTGCTGCACTAGCTGCGCGTTGCCCTCTGTGGTTGCCGTACGCGGTCGCCCTACCTTTCCAGCACGTTCATCCGTCACATTCCCAGTCCGTTGAAATTTTTCAAACAGATCCTTTATTGTATCGCTTTTCGGTCCTTTGGTTACATTAAACCTCCGTTGAAAACTTCGTCTTGTTGCAACAACACTGTGTTCTAGGCGGTGGAATTCCAACACCAGAAAAATCCTCTGTTCTAAGGAATAAACCATGTTGTCTACAGCACACTTGCACGTTGTGAACAGCACACGCTTACAGCAGAAAGACGACGTACAGAATGGCGCACCCACAGACTGCGTTGTCTTCTATATCTTTCACATCACTTGCAGCGCCATCTGTTGTTGAAAATTGTAACTACTGTAATTTCGAAAGTTTGTCCGCCTGAAAATGTACTGTTGTCCCAAGCATATTGCAACAAACGGTGTATTTCTATCGCTGCTCGTTTAGTTTTTATTGCCGTTTCAAATATACCGGTCATTTTTGAAACACCCTGTAGTTAACTCATGTAAGCTCTCCCTCAAACCTGTTACGTTATACCTTCACAGAACCGATGATGGCACCTTCAGAGTGCTGAAACCGGTCATCTAGTAAACGATACTGAAGTGATCGTGGCTTTTTAATTATTTTAAAACCAGAGTAAGCGCCCCACGACACACCATGTGCTCACTGCATTTGTGTGCAGGCGGCCATTGTCTTGCTGAAACGTAAGCCCAGAACGGCTCGCCACGAAGGGCAACTAAACGGGGCGTATAATATCGTCAACGTACCGCTGAGCTGAAGCGTGCCTGCTATGAAGTGAAATGGCACTCCACACCATCAATCGTGGTCTTCGTGCCGTGTGACGGGTGACAGTCCGGTTGGTATCCAGTCGCTGTCTTTCACCTGGAATCTCACCGACTGGAGTAGAATTGTCTTCTAATTCACCGCATCGGAAGGATACTGTTGACCACCGAAGACGTGTCTGGAGACGCCACAGACAGCGGTGGAATACCAGCATGACTGTGGCACGGCATATGGCATGGCAAACAGGAGTGATGCTCTTGGGTGCCAATTCTTTTCATAGCAGGATCCCTTTGGTCGTCATCCGCGGCACATTTATAGCACAGTGGTAGCATTACGACATTATACACCCCGTTCAGCAAGCCATCCAGCTCTTACATTTCAGCAAGATAATGCCCGCCCGCACATGGCGAGAGTTTTTTCTGCTTGTCTTATGCTAGCTAGACCCTACCTCGCCCAGGCCGGGTCTCTCTCCATTTGAGAACGTTCGGAGCATTGCAAACATAACCTTCCAACTAGCTCAAGGTTTTGGCGCCAGTTGTATAGAATTTGGTACTATACCCCTCAACAGGACACCCAACAACTATATCAATTAATTCCAAGCTGCGGGCTGTTGTGGCCGAGCGGTTCTAGGGCCCTCAGTCCGGAACCGCGCGACCGCTACCGTCGCAGATTCGAATCCGGCCACGGGCATTGATGTGTGTGATGTCGTTAGGTTAGTTATGTTTAAGTAGTTCTAAGCTCTAGGGGACTGATATACCTCAGATGTTAAGTCCCATAGTGCTCAGAGCCATTTTGACCCAATTCCAAGCTGAATAACTGCTTGTGTAAGGGTCAGAGGTGGACCAACGGTTACTGACTCACTCCGTTTCTGAATCTCTTTCTCTTGAAATTTCTTTTGAAATTGCAATAATTTATTTGTCTGAATATGTACAACAAATGAGCCGATACTCGTCCCATTCGTATAATTTCTTCATGGTATGACTTTTTTTTGTCTTAGAGTGTGTATATTACTCCATGACTTGACAAATTAATTTATAAGGGGCACTAAACTGAAAATCAGACACATGGAAAAGAAGGAAGTAATCTGTTAGTAATTTCAAACTAAATCGTCATAGGTGTTAATAAATTTATCCCACCCTGAGACAAGACGGTCAACGCGTTCAGGCAAAAATTTTTGTGCTAGCCTACGGAAGCATGACTCTATCATGGTGTGCACCACACGGAAGCATGATTCTACCAAGGTGTGCACCACTTCAGCGGAAGCCAATCCACGACCTCGAATATCTTTCTCCAGGACACCAAAAATATAGAAATCGCGTGGGGACATGTCGGGGCTGCGTGAAGGATTTATAAGGGCTTTCCGGGGAAACTTCTGCAGCGTAGTCGAAACTATCTTCCAACGAAACGCCCGCCCACCTGTTGCCAAGTTTGTTACGAGTACGCAGCGTATTCCCATCTGATTTCCATGTTTTTGTTGCATTGTAGAAAGACTCTCATGACCGTCGATTTGCTTCGGACGAAGAGATACACGCCTGGATATAATCATGGTTCCGAAGGCAACGAAAACAGTTTTCCGTGAAGCTTTGACCGTCTTATCTTACAGTTCGATAACTGTATTAACATTTATGTATTTAACATTTATGTATTTAACTGTATTAGTAGATGAAGAATGGGTAGCTTTGAGGGATGAAGTAGTGAAGGCAGCAGACTATCAAGCAGGTAAAAAGACGAGGGCTAGTAGAAATCCTTGGGTGACAGAAGAAATATTGAATTTAATTGATGAAAGGAGAAAATATAAAAATACAGTAAATTATGCAGACACAAAGGAATACAAACGTCTCAAAAATAAGATCGACAGGAAGTGCAAAATGGCTAAGCAGGGTTATCTAGAGGACAAATGTCAGGATGTAGAAGCACCTATCACTAGGGGTAACATAGATACTGCCTACAAGAAAATTAAAGAGACCATTGGAGAAAAAAGAACCACTTGCATCAATATCAAGAGCTCACATGGAAAACCAGTTCTAAGCAAAGTAGGGAAAGCAGAAATGTGGAAGGAGTATATAGAGGGTCTATACAAGTGCGATGTTCTTGAGGACAATATTATGGAAATAGAAGAGGAGGTAGAAGAAGATGAAATGGGAGATACGATACTGCGTGAAGAGTTTGACAGAGTTGTGAAAGACCTAGGTCGAAACAAGGACCCGGGAGTAAACAACATTCCATTAGAACTACTGATAGTCTTGGGAGAGCCAGTCCTGACAGAACTCTACCATCTGGTGAGCAAGATGTTTGAGCCAGGCCAAATACCCTCACAGTTCCAGAAGAATATAATAATTCCAATCCCAAAGAAAGCAGGTGCTGACAGATGTGAAAATTACCGAATTATGAGCTTAATAAGACACGGCTGCAAAATACTAACTCTTCCAGAAGAATATAAAAATTCCAATCCCAAAGAAAGCAGGTGCTGACAGATGTGAAAATTACAGAACTATGAGTTTAATAAGACACGGCTACAAAATACTAACACGAATTCTTTACAGACGAATGGAAAAACTGGTAGAAGCCGACCTCGGGGAAAATCAGTTTGGATTCCGTAGAAATGTTGGAACACGAGAGGCAATACGGAACCTACGACTTATCTTAAAGAATAGATTAAGAAAAGGCAAGCCCACGTTTCTAGCATTTGTAGAATTATAGAAAGCTTTTGACAATGTTGACTGGAATACTCTCTTACAAATTCTGAAGGTGGCAGGGGTAAAATACAGGGAGCGAAAGGCTATTTACAATTTGTACAGAAACCAGATGGCAGTTATTAGAGTCGAGGGGCATGAAAGGGAAACACTGGTCGGGAAGGGAGTGAGACAGGGTTGCAGCCTCTCCCCGATGTTATTCAATCTGTATATTAAGCAAGCAGTAAAGGAAACAAAAGAAAAATTCGTAGTAGGAATTAAAATCCATGGAGAAGAAATAAAAACTTTGAAGTTCGCCGATGACATTGTAATTCTGTGAGAGACAGCAAAGGACTTGGAAGAGCAGTTGAACGGAATGGACACTGTCTTGAAAGGAGGATATAAGATGAACATCAACAAAAGCAAAACGAGGATAATGGAATGTAGTCGAATTAAATCGGGTGATGCTGAGGGAATTAGATTAGTAAATGAGACACTTAAAGTAGTAAAGGAGTTTTGCTATTTGGGGAGCAAAATAACTCACGATGGTCGAAGTAGAGAGGATATAAAATGTAGACTGGCAAATGGCAAGGAATGCGTTTCTGAAGAAGAGAAATTTGTTAACATCGAGTATAGATTTAAATGTCAGGAAGTCTTTTCTGAAAGTATTTGTATGGAGTGTAGCCATGTACGAAGTGAAACGTGGACGATAAATAGTTTAGACAAGAAGAGAATAGAAGCTTTCGAAATGTGGTGCTACAGAAGAATGCTGAAGATTAGATGGGTAAATCACATAACTGATGAGGAGGTATTGAACAGAATTGGGGAGAAGAGAAATTTGTGCACAACCTGACTAGAAGAAGCGATCGGTTGGTAGGACATATTGTAAGGCATCAAGGGATCACCAATTTAGTATTGGAGGGCAGCGTGGGGGGTAAAAATCGTAGAGGGAGACCAAGAGACGAATATACTAAACAGATTCAGAAGGATGTATGTTGCAGTAGGTACTAGGAGATGAAGGAGCTTGCGCAGGATAGAGTAGCATGGAGAGCTGCATCAGACCAGTCTCTGGACTGAAGACCACAACAACAACACACCATTTACTTACCTCTTCCCTGTTTGTCTCGTTTGCATTTGACTGCCCCTTACACATTAATGAAATTTGCATTGTCATAATCGCAGCAGTTTCGTACAAATCTGTCCGATCTCCCGCATGACGGCCGGCCGCGCACAGGTGTCACTCCTGGAATATTAGAACGTGCGGACACTCTCAGTCCAAGTGATCGATGGACGACAATCAAACACCTCGCTGCTCGACTGGTCGCCTCTGTTGGTAGTGCTCGTACACTCGCCCACCAGGTGGAAGCATTTAAAGGTGTGTACTTGTTGGGCTCCTCGCTGCCTAAAAGAAGGCAACAAAGAGCAAGGAAGCACTGTCTGTGCAATGAAGGGTACACTCCGCGGGAAGTAGTACTGGGATGATGGGGAGGTTATTGATGCAGCAATGCGTAGGCTCCTACATCAAAATGGCTCTAAGCACTATGGGACTTAACAGCTGTCGTCATCAGTCCCCTAGAACTTAGAACTACTTAAACCTAACTAACCTAAGGACATCACACACATCCATGCCCGAGGCAGGATTCGAACCTGCGACCGTAGCAGTCGCGCGGTTCCGGACTGCACGCCTAGAACCGCTAGACCACCGCGGCCGGCGGCTCCTACATCGCCCAGTAGAAAGGTACCATGCAGGCATACAGGCCCTCTCGATGAAGTGGAGTAAGGCCTTCACACTGAAAGTACACTATGTTGAGAAACGGGGTTTGGTACCCAAATGAGTGGGGAATAATATGGTGTAATGTAATCCTTAACAAAATTAAAGTTCTTTAAAAAAATGCGTTGCATTATATATTGCACGTCCGAGGCCATCTTACTTGCGGATCCTTGACGCTGTTCACCATGCTGGGATCCGACTGGCCACGGGTGCTAATCGGACCAGTCCCGTACCCAGCCTCTGTGCTGAGGCTGGCGAACTGCACTTACCATCCGGCGGCAGCTCCTGCTGGTGCGCCAGGCTTGTAAGTTTCTTGCAGCTCCCAGCTCGCCTGCTCACCGTCTTGTTACCCATCCACCTCTGGACCGCCTTTTTTCCCGCCGTCCCCGGGCTACGTTGCCGTTTGGGATCCGTGTGCAACGTGTACTAGAGTCCCTCGGTGTGGAGTCTGTACAACCCCAAATCGAAGGTTTTAACCGCCTGCCACCTTGGTTACTGAAGAGGCCCGGAGCGATTTTAGGTTTATTGCAGTACAAGAGAGATTGCACTCCTGCACCGTTTTTAATGCAGCATTTTCTGCCGTTTTATCTGAGCACCACGACTATGTATCTGTTTTTACGGATGGGTCGAAACAAGGGGACTCTGTTGGTTGCTCAGTTGTTTTTCCATATCGTGTCCTCAAGGTCCTACTGCCTCAGACTTTTACTGTCTTTGATGCAGAATTGTTTGCGATTTTGCGGGCACTGGAGCACATGAGACATTCTTCCTCTCCTAAATTTCTTGTCTGTTCCGATTCACTCAGTGCCATTCACTCATTGCAACGTTTGTATCCGGCAGACAAAATTGTCCAGACCATCCAGGATGCCCTCCTCCGACTACAGCGACTGGGGAAGGTTGTAGCTTTCTGCTGGGTTCCGGGGCACGTTGGCATTGCTGGGAATGAAAGGGCAGATCTCGCAGCCAAGGAGGCGTGTCTCGCCCCACAAGTATCTCAGTGTGCTATCCCCTTGCACGCACTCACCTCGCTGTTGAGCTCACGGGTCATGCGTCGGTGGGAGGATGAGTGGCTGGAAGTGACTGACAATAAGCTCCGTATAGTCAAGCCCACAACGCGTGTGTGGTGTACTTCCTTTCAGCCCCATCGACGGGACGAGGTTCTCCTCACTCGGCTTCGAATAGGGCGCAGCCCTATGACGCATGGCTTCCTGCTCCGGCGAGAGGCCCCTCCAAAGTGTGGTGCTTACGGCGTCCAGGTCACTGTGCGCCACATTTTATTGGATTGCGTTTTATTTTCTGACCAGCGGGTCGCGGCTGACTTGTCAGCGGACCTGCCATCTCTTTTAGGCAACACTCGGACGAATGTAGTTAAAGTTTTAAAGTTCTATGCCCTGTCAAATGTTTTTACAAAGATTTTAGGGAGAGGATTTTAATTTGCTCACTGTGTGACAAGCTCGCCCATATTTTATGTAAGTGGCCAGCCAATAACAATTTCCTGTGACATTCTTGTTGCTATGTTTCCCCTTTCTTTAGGTTTTACTTTCTTATGTAGCATTTTCCTTCTTTTCCTGCTTTCTTTGAGTGTGTGCTTTAGTTTTCTTAGGTCTGTCCACATTCGTTCCTTTTAATGTGTGTCAGGGCGCTGATGACCTCGATGTTGAGCGCCCATAAGCCCCAACACACCACCACCACCACGTAGCTAGGTACTTAGTAAGTGCTGATAATGGTCCGGATGCCTCCTTTATTTGTACAAATAACTGGGGCCAGTAGAGGACACTCATACTGGTTTACATGAGTAACCAGTATCGTATATTCAACAGTAAAAATGCAATATGCATCACCATTGATTAAAATTATTTCATACGGCAAAAAAGGCGTCTCATACTAAAACGTAAAATCACATACAATATAATCATCATCATAAAATAAAGGCTATATGTCTTGTCGATTTAGCCACGTCCCGTTCTCCTTTGTCATCCTCTTCAATTCTTCATACGATTTTATCCCTATATCTGCTTTGATGTTACTGAAATGCATTGCTCTTGGCCTGCCTCTCGGTTTTTTCCCTAAAACTTTTCCTTCAAATACATTCTTCTGGAGCTGGTTGTGTCTCATTATGTGCCCTACCATTTTTGATTTTCTTCTTCCTATATAATTTAGCAGTGTTCTGTTCTCATTCACTTCTTTTAAGACCTGTTCATTACTTTTTCTATCGACACAGCTTGTTCTCGTCATTCTTCTCCATATCCACGTTTCCCTTGCTTCTGCTCACTTTTTCTCTGTCTTTCTTAGAGTCTACGCTTCACATCCGTATGTTAAGACACTCCAGGCAAAAGTCTTGGCAAACGTTTTCCTACTTTCTAGGCTTATATGATTCTCTGTTAGTAAATTCCTTTTATTTCAGAAAACTTGCTTTTCCAAGGCTCTTCTTGTCTTTATATCTGTGATACATTTATTGGCGTCAGTGATTGTGCTCCCCAAATAACAGAAGTTCTCAACATGCTCTAGAACATCATCTTCTAGTTTAATATTAACTTAACTATTTTCTTTTGTCTTCCCTACTACCATAATTTTTGTTTCCTTATTATTTATTTTTAGATTAAATTCTCTTCGGATTTTGGCAAATTTTAGTAACATAAACTACATATCCTTTACTGAGTAAGCAAATACTATTATATCATCTGCAAAACTGATACAGTGTATTCGTTCCCCGTTAATTTTAATTCCTTTGGTTATTCTTTTCAAGTTTTCAATGGTTTGTTCAATAAATAAGTTGAACAAATATGGTGATAATGGGCATCCTTGCCTTACTCCCCTCCTTATTTTTGCTTTCTTCTTCACACCATTCACTTCTGTCTCTGCTTCCTGCCTTTTATACAGGTTCCAGATTAATCTTCTGTCCCTCGAATCAAGATTTATTTCCTTCATTGTTCGGAATAACAATTTCCAATTAACCATGTCAAATGCTTTTTGTAAGTCTATAAAGGTCAAGTAGGTTTTCCTATTAACTCCAATTCGTCTTTCTAATACCATCCTCAGAGCTAGTATTGCCTCTCTAGTTCCTTTTCCGGATCTGAAACCAAATTGGTCTTCTCCTAGGTTTGCCTCAATTGTCTTTTTTATTCGATTTTTTATTGTGTTTAACATTATTTTGGAAGTGTGGGATAGTAAGGAGATAATTCTATAGTGCTCACAGTCCAGAGCATTTCCTTTTTTGGGGATTATTACTGTTTTGCTGTTAAGAAAATCTGTAGGTGGTTCTTTTCCATCTTCATAGTAGTCTTTAATAAGTTTATATAAGTACTCTTTTGTTGCTTCTCCAAATTCCTTCACTATTTCTACAGGGATGTTAGCTGTACCTGTCGCTTTGCCACATACAGTATGTGGAAAGTAAATACATATTTAAAATCCACATTAAACGTATAACGAGTAATATCAAGAACCTCCTAGGCTGGCCGAATACATGACACACCCTTGTGTAAAAATCAGAATAAAAAGTTTAAAATTAATATAACATCTGTAAATCGAAATGTTTTAGCATGATAAAAAAATTAAACATAACCGTAAGTTGATGATAATTAACGTGACAGTGACTATTAATTAAAATCACGTTAGCCGATGAGACATTCGGAGTGGAATCTCAGTGACACCGCGTCGCGGCATCTCAGTAAGGAGATTTTCTTTTCCTATAGCGGAGCATATGAAGAGGGTCTCAAGTTGCTGCGCCGCGCAACGCTGCTCACACTCGCAGGTTTCTCATTCTGTTCACCTAGCAGTAATCCCGGTTGCCGTTTTCTATGTACATAAATCTCCATTTCCTCCAGTATGTTCAGTAACTGTCCTTTAGATGCCTTATGCCACACTTCCACACTGTTCTCTATGTTTCCTGCCACATGTTTTTCTACATGAAAACGTGTACCGGATGCGCTCTTGTTTTACCTATATGTATGTTCTCTAAAACCAATCTTGAAATTCCTTTCCGTCTGACCAATATAAAGATTTTAACACTACGTTGTAATTGTTAATATTTCCACAAAATATACAAGTATCTGGTGTGGCCCTTAGGTAAACCAATTGCTGTTACCCTTTTTATCTGAAACAATTGACATGCTTCGGTCACATACTAAAAGTAAACAGTAATATCTCCATTACATTAAAGAAATATCTAGTCCATTTCCACTGATGTTTGTTACAACTTTGATGCAAATGGAACATTCACTCTTAGAGTCTTACAGAAATACTATATAAGGAAGACATATTATGGTTTAATTTTCTACCTGCTACGTGGTCATTAGAGTAGAACGTTAAGTTTTATGATTACCACATTATGTGCAGGCTGAGTGCAGTGCAAATAATCTGAAAACGGCGTCTCCAGACGGCTGCTATTTGCACAGTGGCAGCTGGATCAGACCGTACCGGATGTCTGCCACAAATAACTATAATCGAGAATCATTGGTTGTTCGTCCAGTAGAAGTCGTGAGTAACTTTCCAGCGGCAGTCAAAGTACCCTACATCTGGACTAACAGACGTGCCTTGCAGTTGAAGTATCATTGCTTTCTCTTTCCCCTTTCATTCTGAAAAACTAGCTCTGGAAGTTTCGTCATGTCCACTGGGCAGTTCTAGTGCAACATGCTCTTTTCCCACTCTAAAAGACACACAAATGCCAAAAAAATATATATTCCAAAACATATTCCAGAATATACATAGATTCAAAGTGATCTTAAAACAGTCAAAGTCACCATTCTCGCCATTAAAATTGCAGCATGATGAAGACGACATGCAAAAAACGAATTTGAGTGCTACAGTGCGAACAACATAAGAATAAAGCCATCTACAGTTATAACCTCCACCTTCCTAATCGGCCTACCGCATTGTGATATAACTGACAGTGATCGCATGTTCCCAACTGAATTTTACAGTGAGTAAGGCTATCGTTACCGAAAGACAATAACGCAGGTTAGTTGGAGGAAAGTATACAACAGACTCTTCTGAAGGAAGAATCTATTTTAAAATTGAACTAAATACTGATGGTAATTTTTATATGGGTGGAATATAGTGCAATCGCTCACGAACTGCACCAGGGGGAAAAAGGGTACCAAGTAATATTTACTACAAAAAGCACCGAAAACACAAAGAAAACAGTGATTAGCTAAAAAAAGGGGTAAGTGAACGTTCACCAGCCCGTTAGGGAAATGAATCTCCAAAATCTTGAGAAATGTAAAGTCAAAGAAATTTAAGTAAATAATCACTGGCGTGGCAACAGAAGGTTGTCATACTTTTCACGAGAAAAGAAATGAATCAGAAAGCAATGGGTTTGCAGTCACTCATTTTGAAAGTAACGTTAAATGAAATTACTGGTTAAATCAGTGACTTAAACTTTGCTATTTAAAAATGTAACTTTCAGTAACCTCAGTGTAACGTAACGCAATATTTTGAAAAAGGCAAGCAATTTACTTATGGTTATTGAAAGATTAAACTGAATTTTCTTAAAGCAAATGAGCAATTTGTTTTACTTTTAAAATAACCACAATAAAATAATACCAAACCAGCAGAAGTCATTCACTGGGATAAATACAGGACAAATGAATTTGCGCACGATTAATTAGTGCTATATCTTCAGTTATTAGTTTCACCAGTGACATTTTACTTTACTTGAAGTAGCCTCTGTTATGCACTGCAAGAATGAACAGTTACTGTGGCCGAAGATGTAGACTGAAACTGGATTTTAAGCACTCTAACAGGCAGTAAATAATTAATCACTTTTCATATTCTTACGACACTCGATGATTGCATGGAAAGGAAAGGGACCAAGCTTGGTAATAACGTCTGAGGACAATGACAACACAGATATCCTACAAGTTTTACTATTGCAAGTTATTATTCAAGTTATTCATATTTTGTGAAAGAAATGATGCTGGGAAAAGCCTCTACGTTACTACGTTCGTCAGGTAACAGTCTTACGATGTTGTAGCTGTGCGGACGACGAAGAATGTAGTCGATGACAATGCTTAGCTCCCATTGTTGCTGGTGCTGCTGTTCGATGAGAACCCCGAGTCAAGGATAACTGCTACGCTTCCACGCTGCTCGCAACGAGATAGAGATTATCCATTTCTCCATACGCACAGACACACAACGGCACGGGTAATAAAATTTTGTCGTTGCTATCGATACATTTCGATGGAGTTCCCTTGGCTATTGCATGGCATTCTGCAGTATTTTCAAATGATTCAAATGGCTGTGAGCAATATGGGACTTAACATATGAGGTCATCAGTCCCCTAGAACCTAGAAATACTTAAACCTAACTAACCTAAGGACATCACACACATCCATGCATGAGGCACGATTCGCCGGCCGGAGTGGCCGAGCGGTTCTAGGCGCTACAGTCTGGAACCGCGCGACCGCTACGGTCGTAGGTTCGAATCCTGCCTCGGGCATGGATGTGTGTGATGTCCTTAGGTTCGTTAGATTTAAGTAGTTCTAACTTCTAGGGGACTGATAACCACAGCAGTTAAGTCCCATAGTGTTCAGAGCCATCAAAAAAAAGGGCTGGATTCGAACCTGCGATTGCAGTGGTCGCGCGGTTCCAGACTGAAGCGCCTAGAACCGCTCGGTCATAGCGTCCGGCCAATTTTTCATTGTAATTACAATCGATCATATACAGTCAAAAATAAATACACTAGTACATCGATTAAGTATTAAATACAGTTTCTGTAATACAGCTTACAGCTCCAGAATCAAAAGTACAGTGCAAGTTATCAACGAATAATAAACGGAGAAAATTTCAAATGTTGCAAAAGATATTTTATCTCCATTTTCGGTGTTACACAGTCTGTATATAAACAATACACAGTATATATTGTTACTCAACGCGGGGAGGATCGTGGGCAATCGAGATTGTAATATACGCTGAAGCGCCGAAGAAACTGATACAGACATGCGTATTCAAATATAGAGAAATGTAAGGAGGCAGAATACGGCGCTGCGGTCGGCAACAGCTATATAAAGCAAGTGTCTGGCGCAGCTGTTAGACCGGCTACAGCTGATACCATGGCAGGTTATCAAGATTTAAGTTAGTCTGAACGTGGTGAAACAGTCAACGCACGAGCGATGGGACACAGCATCTCCGAGGTAGCGGTGAAGTAGGGATTTTCCCATACGACTATTTCACAAGTGTATTGTGAAAATCAGGAATTCGATAAAACATAAAATCTCCGACATCGCTGCGGTCGGAAAAAGATCCTGCAAGAACGGGAACAATGACAACTCAAGAGAATCGTTCAACGTGACAGAAGTGCTACCCTACAGCAAACTGCTGCAGTTTTCGGTGCTGGGCCATCAACAAGTGTCAGTGTGCGAACCACATAACGAAACTTCATCGATATGGGCTTTCGGAGCCGAAGGCCCACTCGTGTACCCTTGATGCCTACACGACACAAAGCTTTACGCCTCGCCTGGGCCCGTCAACACCGACACTGGACTGTTGATGACTGGAAACATATTGCCTGGTCGGACGAGTCTCGTTTCAAATTGCATCGAGCGGATGGACGTGTACGGGTATGGAGACAACCACATGAGTCCAAGAACCCTGCACATCAGCAGGGGACTTCTCAAGCTGGTGGAGGTTCTGTAATGGTGTGGGGCGTGTGCAGTTGGTGTGATATGGGACCACTGATATGTGTAGATACGACTCTGACACGTGACACATACGTAAGCGTCCTGTCTGATCACCTGCATCCATTCATGTCCATTGTGTTTTCCGACGGACTTGGGCAATTCTAGCAGGACAATACGATATCCAACACGGCCAAGATTTCTACAGAGTGGCTCCAGGAACGCTCTTCTGAGTTTTATCACTTCCGCTGGCCACCAAACTCGCCAGACATGACCACTATTGAGCATATCTGGGATTCCTTGCAATGTGCTGTTCAGAAGAGATCTCCACACTCTCATACTCTCATGGATTTATGGACAGTCCTGCAGGATTCATGATGTCAGTTGCTTTCAGCACTACTTCAGATATTAGTCGAGTACATGGCATGTCGTGTTGCGGCACTTCTGCGTGCTAGCCGGGGCCTTATACGATTTTAGGCAAGGGTACCAGTGTCTTTGACTCTTTAGTGTATCTCCTTCACCTTCTGCTTCAAGTCCCGTTTCAAAACCGAAGGTACGTAATTTTTGTCTTCGTCTCTTCGCATAGTGTGTAATCTCTTTTGGTACAGTTCTTGTAGTTGTAGTCCTTGTCTTACATCTTCACTCCACACTCTGTCTCTTAGCGCTAGTCGCCGGCCGCGGTGGCCGTGCGGTTCTAGGCGCTCCAGTCCGGAGCCGCCCTGCTGCTACGGTCGCAGGTTCGAATCCTGCCTCGGGCATGGGTGTGTGTGATGTCCTTAGGTTAGTTAGGTTTAAGTAGTTCTAAGTTCTAGGGGACTGATGACCACAGCTGTTGAGTCCCATTGTGCTCAGAGCCATTTTCTTAGCGCTAGTCCAAGAAATGGCCCCGGAAACCTCTTGCCAGCGTTTGTAACATTATGTTTCTCTGTATATTTTGAATCAAATCTGAATTATTTTTGTATATCGATGTATCTGTCCTGGGGTATTTAAACGAATTTATTGTTTATCAGTATTTGTGCTCTTATTGCATATTTACCTCACATACACATTACCCTTGTCTTATTTACAGAGATAACCATTTGATAAGTTTTGGAAACATTATTCAGTGTAAACACATTTTTTTAAAGCGCTTTCACTGTCTGCTCGAAGAGCTTCGTCGTCTGTAAATAAAATAGTGTTAATAATTGGTTCGTCGGCCGGTGTGGCCGAGCGGTTCTGGGTGCTTCAGTCTGGAACCGCGCGATCGCTACGGTCGCAGGTTCGAATCCTGCCTCGGGCATGGATGTGTGTGATGTCCTTAGGTTAGTTAGGCTTAAGTAGTTCTAAGTTCTAGGGGACTGATGACCTCAGATGTTAAGTCCCATAGTGCTCAGAGGCATTTTTGTTAATAATCGCTTCCTTCGCAGGTGTACACTATGTTAGTTGAGACCCCATGAATGTCATGCCAACATGAAATAAATATTCTCTCGAGAGCCAATCACTTCCAAGCACTTTCCGGGCGGGAAGGAGCGCCGGTCCCCGGCACGAATCCGCCCAGCGGATTTGTGTCGAGGTCCGGTGAACCGGTCAGTCTGTGGATGGTTTTGGTTCAATCCCGCGTCCGGCCATCCAGATTTAGGTTTCCCGCGATTTCCCTAAATCGCTCCAGGCAAATGCCGGGATGGTTCCTTTGAATGGGCACGACCGACCTCCTTCCCCATCCTTCCCCAATTCGATGAGACCGATGACCACGCTGTCTGGTCTCCTTCCCCAAAACATCCCCCAACTTCGAAGCAAGATATGAAGGCCCCTATGCGTCTAGTTCTCGAGCGGACGGTCATAGCGTGCACTCGAACGTGCAACATCGTAGCGCCGCGTCGCTTACTCTGAATCAGGAAATACTGGTTTTCAGCAAGGAAACCTCTGCACGGACAGGGCGACAGTTACTGGAGGACCACACAGACAGTCAACAGGGCGCGGAAAGCATTATGGCTGCATACTTTTGCACGACAGGGAGAGAAGCGGTCTAGAGTGGTTTACCAACTGACAAGGCCACGAACTTATTTGTAGCTCCGTGATGAACAACGTTTGAAGACTGCATTCGTGTCATCATACGATCCCAGCGGGCGTTAGGGTGTAGAGTACCACTGGGTACCTAACACGTTCACATCTGTTTCTCGTAACTGGATATTTGCGCAGCAGCCATTACATTTTTGACGCGTTAAGGTCAGTGGCTGTGCGCCATTTCTGAGATGTCTCTGATGTTATCTTTTAACAAGATAACGGAATGCGGTATGTCGCTCATGCTATCTTCACCTGACTCTGTACATAGGGTGTTCGACTGATGACGTGGGCAGATTTCTCACCCAGTGATATCATCTGCCACGCCGCAAATCACGAACCACAAAGATGAATTACGGCGTAGATTTGAAGGAGAGTAGAATCATGAACCCGTATCTAACATCCAACCTCAATTCGATTCGATGCCCGTCTGGGTTAGAACCATTGTTGCAGCTAGACGTGGCAGATCTGCTATTGCATTTGCCGGCCGTGGTGGCCGTGCGGTTCTAGGCTCTTCAGTCTGGAACCGCGTGACCGCTACTGTCGCAGGTTCGAATCCTGCCTCGGGCATGGATTTGAGTGATGTCCTTCGGTTAGGTAGGTTTAAGCAGTTCTAAGTTCTAGGGGACTGATGACCACAGATGTTAAGTCCCATAGTGCTCAGAGCCATTTCAACCATTTTTTTTGCTATTGTATTTGACGCCCCTTATACGAGACCATTCTGAAAAATAAGGATCGTCAATTTCCTATGTGAAAACTCTTAAAGTTTTATAAATCAAACAGGCTTTCCTCATGTCTAAGTATTTACACACATGAAAAAAGTTTTGCATCACCCCATTTCCCAGAACCCTGAAGATAGACGTTGACTATGGTATTGTATCACAGACACGGTCCCTTTGACTCTTCAGAGATGTCACTAAACCCGCCCAAAGATGTAAATAACCATGTTTGAGCAGCGCCTGTTAGATGGAAGGGGTGCGATAGCAGATCACTTCCAGTCATTCCACCAGGAAGGAGGTACACAGCTCGTGTTGTCTGTAAATAAACTATGTCTAGATGGTCAATACTGCGATTCTATCGCGTCCGTATTGTTACTTTGTGCCAGGAAGGGCTCTCAACAAGGGAAGTGTCCAGACGTCTCGGAGTGAACCAAAGCGATATTGTTCGGACATGGAGGAGATACAGAGAGAGACAGGAACTGTCGACGACATGAGTCGCTCAGGCCGCCCGAAGTTTACTACTGCAGTGGATGACCGCTGCCTAGGATTATGGCTCGGAGGAACTCTGACAGCAACACCACCATGTTGAATAATGCTTTTCGTGCATCCACAGGACGTCGTGTTACGACTGAAACTACACGTAATATACTGCATGATGGGCGACTTCACTCCCACGTCCATGACGAGGTCCATCTTTGTAACCACGACACCATGTAGCGCGGTACAGATGGCACCAACAACATGCCGAATGGACCGCTCAGGATTGGCATCACGTTCTCTTCACCGATAAGTGTCGCATATGCCTTCAACTATACAATCGCCGGAGACTTGTTTGGAGGCAACCCGATCAGGCTGAACCCCCTAGACACACTGTCCAGCGAGTGCAGTAAGGTGGAGTTTCTTGCTGAATTGGGGTGGCATTATGTGGGGCCGACGTACGCCGCCGGTGGTCATGGAAGGCGCCGTAGCGGCTGTTCGACATGTGAATGCCATCGTCCGACCGATAGTGCAATCATATCGGCAGCATATTGGTGAGGCATTCGTCTACATGGACGACGATTCGTGCTCCCATCGTGCACATCTCGTGAATGATTTCCTTCAGGATAAAGACATGGCTCCAGACATGAACCCTGTTGAACATACCTGGGAAAGATTGAAAAGGGCTGTTTATGGACGACGATACCCACTAACCACTCTGAGGGATCCACGCCGAATCGCCGTTGACGAGTGGGACAATCTGGACCAACAGTGCGTTGAGGATCTTGTGGACAGTATGCCACGAGGAATACAGGTATGCATCAATGCAAGAGGACCTGCTACTGGGTTTTAGAAGTACCTGTGTCTACAGCAGTCTGGACCACCACCTCTGAAGGTCTCGCTGTACGGTGGTACAACATGCAATGTGTGGTTTTCTTGAGCAATAAAAGGGCGGAAACGATGTTTATGTTGATCTCTTTTCCAATTTTCTGTACAGGTTCCGGAACTCTCGGAACGGAGGTGATGCAAAACATTTTTTGATACGTGTATTTCTCAACATACTCCTCCTGGCAAAGAAAACATTTCTCCCAACGGGAGACTGGTTTGTTGATACCGTCAATGGTTGACATTGTTGACGGTGACACAATCTGACGTCTGCTTCGACCAGTTTATCACTATCAAAGTGAAGCCCTCGAAGTTGTTCATTAAGATATGGAAACGGATGAAAATGAGATGAGGCCAAGTATGGACTGTATGGAGGATGATCGATGACAGTGAAACGAAGAAGTCGGTTTGTTGCAGATGTTGCAGCGCTCGTCTGTGTTCTGTCGTTATCATGCTGAAGGAGCGGGTGTCGAAAGTCTGGACCAACTCTTCGAATCCCAAACTCGATTAGAACACCGAAATACACTGAGGTGACCAAAGTATGGCATACCTCCTAAAATCTTTTCGGACCTCCTTTTTCCCGGCGTAGTGCAGCGATTCGACGTGGCATGTTCACAACAAATTGTTGGAAGTCCCCTGCAGAAATACTGAATGATATTACCTCTGCAGCCGTACATAATTGCGTAAGTGTTTCCGGTGCAGAATGTTCTGTAGAAATTGATCTCTCGATCATGTCCCATAAATGTTCGGTGGCATTCATGTCGGGCGACCTGGGCTGCCCAAATAATTCTCTCGAATTGTCCGGAATGTTCTTCAAACCAATCGCGAACAGTTGTGGCCCGGTGGCATGCCGCATTTTCATCCGCAAAGATTCTGTGGTGATTAAGTAACATGAATTCCATTAATAGCTGCAAATGGTTTCCGACGGACCCAGTCCATTCCGTACTGACACAGCACACACATTTACGGAGCCACCACCAACTAGCACAGTGCAGTTGTTGACAACTCGGGTCCACGGTTTCGTGCGGTCTGCGCCACACCCGAACACTGCCATCAGCGTTTACCAACTGAAATCGAGACTCATCTGACCAGGCCACCCTACACAGTCACGTGCCCAGGAGAGGTACTGCGATTTCGTGCTGTTAGCAAAGGCACTTGCGATGGTCTTCTGCTGCTATAGCCCATTAAGGCCAAATTTCGAAGCCCTGTCATAAAGGATATGTTCATCGAACGTCTAACTTTGATTGCTGCTGCTATTTCACGGATTGGGGAGGGGGTGCTTGTTTGTTAGCACTGACAATCTACGCATGCGCCGTCGGCCACTGCGTTGTCCGTGGTAAGAGCTAATGCCTGAAATTTCGTATTGAGAAGCACCTGCATGCCTTGCTCATACTGTGGTGTCAAGCAGTCAGGCCTGCAAGATGACTGGTCTGCCAAGCGAGTGGGTTCATTTTTTATTTATCAAGTAACATGAGCTCTAGTACTCACAGTTAAGTTAAAAGTTATTCTCCTGCTTGGATATTACGCAACGGAAACGCACATCTGACTATTAGTAATTTACACAACTCTGACTGTTCACTACGCACTGGCAATACCACATTTTCGTTCTCGTTCAACGGCTTTGATCAACACGTGGCCATCGCACTGCATATGAATGGCGCACACATTATAAATTCTGGGTATCATGGCAACACACTATTCGAAGGAAAAGACCACCAATCTTTTTCTTTTCACTATCTTATTTATTCCGATAAATTCTATAACCTAAACACACAAATTCTATAACCTACAACAATAACACATGAGAAATTCCGCCCAGTGGGCATGGCTTTACATTGGTGATTCTCTATCTTATGGTCTCGTAATTATTTAACGCTACAGTGCACTTTCTGGATAGGTTGGTGGATCTTTTGCTATATCTCACACTTCGACTCTCACAACCATCATCACGAAACTTTCCTCCAGACCGAGCAGTACAAAAGGAACATGCATAACCCACTACCTTTGAAACTACCTTGCTACTCTCCCATGCAAACCACACATACTTAAATTACATGACATACACCACACTGCAACATGGAATACAACACAAGGAATAGTCACAACATTATCACTTTCAGCTTTCCCACTTCAATTAGTATTTATCCCAGTTTCACACGACACTGCCCCACTTCGTAATGTTTCTTTCCTACTATGAACCCTGGAGGATATACGCACGTCTTCTTGTGCAATGTAAGCCAAGTGGCGTTGCTGGATAGACGGCTGACTCACCTTGCTTCTCTCTCAGAGTATTATAGTTTGAATCAAGCGTCACACGGAAACATAACACGCAAAGTAATATTAAGAACATATTCATCACACACGCGAGTCCTCAACTGATACCATGGACGAGTACTTCTCTTTATCCTTTGTCTCATACACAGATTGACACTCACACTCACACAGTACTCACCACGTGGAAGCACTCGTCTCTAATTTCAAGTCCTGCACACGCCATTTCTTAAATATTTCCAACTTATAGTACACACGCTAGTAATTCAGCTTAACTTAAGCACTCGGAAGTATTTCAACTTATTGCTAAACGTGGTTTCATTGTGACCGTTGGTCACTTCCGAAGATTACTACGACCCCCTTAATATTACCTGCCTGACATTTAATTCTCCCCGCAAAAGTTTTTGAAATTGAGAAATTATTATTCCAAACTACTCTTAAGTATTTCACATGCATACCAAGTCTCCACTCCTTTGTTTTTATGGAGCACACCTAAGACAGGTCTTACCAATACTAGATACCGCGGCAGAGTGCTGAAACATGGCCGTTCTTCAGGTCGTCTCGCACCTCTGCCGAAGTGGGGGAGCACCTTGCTACCGTATTGGTCAGCCACATTTCTGGCGCTCAATGCTCCGGTAATTTTCTTCTCTTTGGTTCCACCAAAGGTGGCCAAAGGATCGTCTCAAAGATGGTCATATATTCACATTCACTATCTGCGGTTAGCAGACGACCATACATTCATTCATTTCACAGATCTCACCAAACTGGATGTAGGGATTTATTTTGTGGGAGTGCACATGTGATCAATTGAACAAATAAATTGTCATTCTTTCCCACACTGGTATCCGGCTTCGCTGTATTAATTGAAATTGAGTTATTATTAGAAAAAAATATGTTGTACTGACAAGAATAACGAAGAATGTTGTACCTATTTTCAATGTCGGGTGGTAGTGTACCCTTGCAGTATTCTCGGAATACTCTTGACACTGTGGAACTCGTGATATTGAATTCCCTAACGATTCCCGAAATGAAACGTAATATGCATTCAGTTCCAAGTACCACACCCTGTCGAAAGTCAATTTCCGCCGTGCAGCCATAACCACGTTGGATTCACATGAATCGCCTGCGTACAAATGACATCTCCTCTCTCTCGCTCTCCCGCTCTAAAACTCTGGCTACATATGCCAGGTGTGGGGGCAGGTTAAGCAGCGGAGCTGCTGTTCCTGCGGTGACCTCTTGGGGGTGCAGTGGGATCTAACGGGTTGAGCTGTCCTCACTGGGCGTCGTTCATAGTGACGCCCTTTGCTTCGACATCGGGCTGCAAGAGATGATTACTCTCGCAGTAGGTGTCGTTGGCCTGTGGTGGACCTGGCGGCCCGGACAACGAATCAGACGGCTGCCAGACTGTTCTGCATTGCTGTAGAACACTCTGGCGATTTTCCGGAAGCGATGCCGCAGGAAAGGGATGCCAGCTTCCTCGTGGAGCAGCCTCGTCGGGTAGCGAGGCGGCTTGTGGAGCGCAAGTCGCAGCGCCCTATTTTGCACGCGTTGGAGCGTCGCAATGTGCGTCGCTGCCGCGTTACCCCACACCACGGCCGCGTATTCTAGTACCGGCCGGGCAAGGGACAGATACATGGTGAGGCCGTGGCGTGGAGGAACCGTCGATGAAGGGTTGAGCAGTGGGTAAAGCGCACGAAGGCGCCCCACTGCCCGCCCTCTGACGTCTCGGACGTGTGGCAGCCACGTCAGGTGCCTGTCCAACGTCACCCCGAGGTATTTGGCGGTCCGCAACTTTGGGATGCCCCCCCCCCCCCCCGATCGTGACCGGCGGTAGGTCCGGTGGCAGCCTCTTTCTGCTGAAGATGACAGCCTGACTCTTCGCAGCGTTGAACTTTAGGCGCCATTTCGTGGACCAGGCGCCGAGGACGTCGCATCCGAGCTGGAGGCGGCGGCGCATCTCGGCCGCCTTCACGCTGCGGGTGAACAACGCCGTGTCGTCGGCATAAAGTGCCAACTCCACGCGTGCCACCCGCGGGGCGTCGGCGGTGTACAGGGAGTACAGCAGGGGGCCGAGGACCGACCCCTGCGGCGAATCTGCCAGTCGGTGGAAATGCCCCTATCTGCTCGGACGTGGAATGTGCGTCCCGAGAGATACGAGCGCAGCAGGACCACGTGCGACGTCGGTACCCCGTGCACAAAAAGTTAGTACACGAGGCCGTCGTGCCACACGCAGTCGAAGGCCTCGGAGACGTCGAGAAGCACAGCCCTTAGGTACTCCCGCGTCTCCAGCGCTCGCATCGCCTGCTCCACGAGGCGCAACAGCTGCTGTTTGGTAGAGTGGCCGCCCCGGGAACCAAACTGCTCCTCGGGAATGAGTTGCTGTTCCGTCACGTGGCGCAGCAGCCGCTCCGCGTACAACCCCTCAAACACTTTTGAGAGGGACGGGAGCAGACTGATCGGCCGGTAGTTCGCTGCCTGGCGTGGATCCTTGCCGCTCTTGGGGATGGCAACCACTTCCGCATGTTTCCACGCGGAAGGGAAGGTCCCAGAGCGGAGGATGCAGTTAAAGATGTCCGCCAGAGATTGGTGTACCTACGGTGGTAGCATCCTCAACAGGCAGTTGGTGACACCATCTGTGCCACCCGCCTTCTTCGGGTTGAGTCGACGGAGCTGCAGTTCCACTTCCTCAGCTGTGATTTGCTCGATCGAGTCGTCTTCCTCCCGCGCAGCGAGGAAAACCAGCAGGCGGTCCTCCACCAGACGGACGTGGTCGGGATCGATCACACCATCAGCGGGTTGAAAATTTTCCGCGAACGTGTCCGCGAGGATACTGGCTTTCGCATCTGGCTCGCAGACAACGTTCGCACCCGTATGGAGAGGCGGGACTCCCTGGCGACGACGGAGGAAACGCTTGGCGGTCCGCCAAGCACTACCATCCGTCGTTGTTAGGGTGGCCACCAGGCCCGCCCAGTCCCGATGTCGATGGTCGTCGATGGCGGCTCGAATCTCGCGCCGCGCCCTGTTGAGGCGCCGCTTCGTGTCTGGCAGCCGTGTGAGCTGCCACTCCCGGAAGAGGCGATTCTTGTTTGTGATCGCCTCTAGGATGTGCGGTGGGAGTTGGCGCGACATCTCTCGCGGCCGTCCCGGCCGCCTGAGGATGGCCGCCTCCGCTGCAGCCAGTGTGTGCCGCGTGAAGAATGCTAACGCTTCGTCAGCCCCATGCCCAGGGGGATCTGGCTCGCCCTCGAGGCGGTCTAGGACCTCGTCACGAAAGCGTGCCTCGTCGATGCCACGGAAGTTGTGGCGGTCGACGGCATGGATGCACCGATGACGTCCATGTCGAAGACCACCGGGAGGTGATCGGACGACATGGCACACCTAACGGTGGCAGATGTGAAGTGCCCAACAGCTTTGAGCAGGGCGATGTCGAGCACAGCGGACTGGCCGCGATGGGGGAAGACGGTGTGATCGTAAGGCCCCAGTACTATCGCGCCATGCCGTTGTGTGGCGCGAAGGAGGCGGCGGCCGCTGGCGTTGGTGATGCGAGAGGTCCACTGTGGGTGTTTGGTATTCAAGTCACCCGCAATGAAGACTTTCCCGCGCAGTGCCAGCAGGGCGTCGACGTCAGCCTCCTGAAGCAGTCCCCTCGGCGGCCTGTAGGCCGCAACGTTCGTGATGACCCCCGCCGTCGTAGTGACAGCCACCCCAGTGGCCTGCACTGCAGCGAGGGCCGGTAGCTGAACTTCATGATGTTTGAGGGACGCCTTGATATAGATAGCCGTCCCGCCGCCGTGGGTCAACCAGCGGTAGCACCGATAGTTGGCCACCTGCACATGTATTCCTGGCTTCAGGAAGATCTCGCACACGAGGCAGATGTCAATTGCCTCGTCGCGCAAGAACTCCCTGAATTCCACTTGCTGGGGGACCAAACTGTTTGCATTGAATGTGCAAACGGTGAGGCCATGGATATGGCAATTATCCATGGCGCGGTGGAGTTGCAACGCCGGCCTGAAGGGCCGACGTGACCGCGGTGACGAGCACCGGGAGTAGCTCGAGCAGCTGGCTCAACGACCGCAAGAGCGAACGGAGCTCAGCTGCGTCGGTGGCCGAGGGGGCGGTGGGGGCCGCTCGGGCGGCCTTCGCCACTGGGTCGGCCGGTCGCGGCCGCTCCGTAGTAGACGACTGCCGTGGAGCATCGGCAGCCGGTCGCGGTTGCGGCGCAGCACGAGGTGCCGTCCTCTGCTGCGGCAGAGTGTCGTCGGCAGTCCGTTGTGTAGCGGCAGGGGTGGCCCGGCCGGCGCGCCGGCGACGCCTGCGCGTGGCGGCAACCCGCGCGCTCTGCGTGGTCGCAGGGGTTGCCACCACCACGGGCGAAGCCGTGGACGGCGCGGTCGGTTGCTGCGTCTCGCCCGCCACCTGTTCCGAACGTCGGGAGGTGGAGGCTGATGGTCCGCCCTTGGTGGCGGCAGCAAAGCTGGTGGGCGGGTGCACCTTACGAGAATGAGCAGCCCCTCCCCTCTGTTGATTTCGGCCCCTTTTAAAGGCCGAACAGCCTCTGTAGCCGGCAACGTGCGTGCCCCCGCAGTTGCAGCACGTCGGCTTTTCTTCCCTGGCAAGCCCGCAGGACTTGCTCTCGTGCTGTCCCGCGCACTTGACGCAGCGGGGCAACATGGAGCAGTAGCGGGAGACGTGGTCGAGCCTCTGGCAGGAAAAGCACTGGGCCCTCTTGCCTTTGGCCCGGAGAGGTTCCACGGCGACCGTGACCCGGCCGACCCGCTGCACCTGGAAAGTCTTCCGGTTTTCCAGGTTGTCAACGAGGACAACCTGATACAGCGGCATGTCGCGGTGCGTGCGTGGAGACTTCATCAATCCGGTGGACCGGACGCCGAAGCCCATGTCCTCTAGCTCTTCTCGAAGGTAGTCCGCGCCAAACTTGAGGGGAAGGTGGCGGAACACCACCTTCAGAAGTTTGAGCGGCTCGGAGGGGTGCGTGTAGCACGGGAGGCCATCTTTGTAGATGGCGTCCATCACCGCGCGGTACTCCTCGTTGGACGACACTGTGACCTTGTAGAGATCACGGCCAGCGTTCTTGACAGTGGCGGACGTGGCCACCCTGTCCAGCTGTGCTGGAACTCCTTGTACTCGCCGTCCCGTTGGATGACGATAGACGGCGGCTTTTTTTGGGCTGGCGCCAGAGGCGCGGCGCCATCCTCCATCGCATCGACGCTGGCGCCCGCAAACGTGTTGGCGGTCGGCAACGGGGTCGGTTGCTGCAGCGCAGCAGCACTGGCAGTGTGCCGCCTGGGTGGGGCGACAAAACCGTCCTCGTCCGGCTGCCGGGAGGCGGCAGGTGAACGAGTGGGCCGCCGCGTTGTCTTCGTCGATCTCTGCGTGGCGGTGCTGCGGGAGGAGCCCGCGATAGTCATCCCAGACTCTGTGGTGGAGGTGCGGGAGGCCCTGGAGGCCTTCTTCCGCGGCCTCGCTGCTTCAGATGTCTGAGAGGGAGTGTCCGAATCGTCACGCGTCACAGCCCGGCGCTTTCTGGGCGCGCGGGCAGCGTCAGGGTAGGAGTCACGGCGCCCTGACTCGGCAATCGCCTCGGCCAGATTTGCGTCGTGCAGGTCAATGTCCTCCATCTCGGTGGCCGCAGCTAGCGCAGCCACGGGCTCTTCTCGTGTCTCTGGGGCCAGGAGGGCAACCGGGGGCACATCGACCTCTCGAGTGGTCGAGGCCAGCGGCGCAACTCCCGCCGAGGCCGCCCCCGCCGGGACCGCAAACTCGTGCGATGCGACCGGCGGGGCACTCGGTGGCACACCCGACACTTGCTGCCTCGTTTGCGGTAGAGCGGCAGCCTTCTGAATGTTACAGAAGGTGAATATAGCCGCCTCGTCGTCCTCTCGACTAGGGTAGGGGCCCCCGTGGGCGAGTTTCTTCATAAGAATGAACACTCGATCACGAGAGTGCGCGTCAGAATCCGAAGAGTCAATCCTGTCATCGTCAGTTGTCGAAAGCCGGTTCGTCATAAGTGGGGGGCCGGATGGGGCCGCCACCGGGAGCAACTCAGTCGCCTGAGCTGGCCCCGACGGACGGCGATCCGCCACACCCTTCGCAAGGAAAGCATCCTCTCTCATCGACATCTCGAACAGCACTCGGTGCGTCGCGTCGTGCGTCGCGTGCCGTGTGCGTGCGTCGTAAATGACATCTCCGCCAAAGCACTGCCCTTTTATACCCTGCGTGTGCGACACTACCGCCGTCTGTATGTGTGCATATCGCTGTCCTATGACATTGATTACCTCAGTGTAGTTACATTTCATACAGCCATATTACACGCTACAATTCAGTTTCTTATAGAGGCAGCGGGCATGTGTAAACATGAAAAATGGAGACGCAGAACGTAAGTAACGCTTGTTATATTTTGTAAGCTTTAAGAGCTTACACACAAAAAATTCAAAGGCATTGCTTTTCCGGATGCCCTCGTACCTCCAAATTACCTATAATCCTAAACATGTAATCTTCCTATACACAAAAGTGAAATTTTCTTATTAGTTATCCTTCTTTGTGTTAAGTTTTCAGTGGCCAGTAGTACAGTTGGTTCAAATGACCATGTTTTGTCCAAAATGATCACATAGCAACTGAGGAACGCACGTGAAAAGCAGAAAGAAATAATGACTCGCTAATTGTGAGAAATTGTAACAGTCTTTTCTAATGCAGTCATTACAAATACCGAGTATTGATTTTAATGCGCTAGACTATATTGCCAAGACCATCGATCTTTAACGAAAATATAATACAATTTTTTCAATTTACAGAATTCTGTTTCACCTAATAAAAGAATGACTCAATTAGTGGTGACGACATTGCCATATGACGGCTGCGGTGGCCGGGCGGTTCTAAGCGCTTCAGTCCGCTGCTTCGCTTGTTAAAAACGCGATTTTCTAAACGTCTCTATGGCGACGCCTCTTCATAGCCCTACGGACGGCTATCGCATTCGCCTACAGACGTTTGCGCTTCGCTGTTGAAAGCTGTGAAAAGCGCTGCCACATGTTGAAGATTTCCTTAAGGGGGCAGGTTGATGAAAAACACACACTATTTCAAAAATGCACCAAATCCAGTTTCATAGATATGGGAATGAAATTTGTTCCACGCTTTACATGAAAGTAACACATTTACAATTAAAATCCTTCGATTATATATATTCAACTTTTTTTAATGAAATTTGAAGTTTTATTTTTTAAAAAATGATTTAGGTTCATTTTTCTCAGGAATTATTCAAGATATTGCTACAAAAATTTCTCTGTTTCATCTATTTATATGCTGTAAGCTTCTCTCATGAGGTTTTTGGGATGGGAGAATTTTCATAATTTTTAATTATAATTCCACAAGTACAATTTTAAATTCATGCAAAATTCCAAGCACTTTGCGCCATATCTCAGCTTGCAATCATAATTTCAAAATTTGCTCTTGAGACAACGCTTATCAGGTTTACAGAAATATGTGTACAAATTTTCATAATTATAGCATTCAGAGAATCTGAGGAAAAGGTGCATAAACTTAAAAAAAAAAAACTTTTCAGGAAACGCAATTTAAAGTTCAAACTAACTTTTTTCCTTATATCATTTCTTCAGAAGGCACCCCATTTGTACTCTCTGTCGTCTTTCCCTTCATGGCTTCTCTTCTGGTTCTTGTTGCCTATCTTCTTTCCTTTACTAGGTCTTCAACTGACTTTTCAGCTGCAGAGACGCGCTGTAAATCTATTTTTCTCAGGTTATCTTGAGTAAAATTTCCTATCTAGAAGCCCATTCTTTCTAGTACCTTCATCCTCCTGACGTTCGCATCATTAAATACAGTAACTGCATCATAAGTTGCAGTTCGTAGCAGATGCAAATGTGTTTTGGGATATCGTTTCCATATGAATGAATTTAGAGACTCATTTGGATTTTGGGTTTTGCCATGAACACAATTTTGAGAAGTGCAAGATCGGCCAGAAACCTGTAACTGAGCTTGACAAGATCCAGTATACAATTTGGAAGCCTGTCCTTGTGAATGTTGGGGTAGTTAACCTCTGAGCTTGTAGATATTTACACCAGCTAATGTGGCACAGCTTATGAATAGGGTGTTCATCTGCTAGCAATATGAGGAAATATGTAGAAATAGCCTTGCCATAATACACTCGAAGAGAGCTATCATCTTCTTTGCGAGTCTGTTGTGTCCACCAATGAAAAAGGCAATAAAAGAATTGCTTCTTCATAAACGATGCAGCTAGTTTGTTATTGTTTATTAGATGTAACCAAAGAGTATGTATCACGGCCTTGTAGATGCATCCCGCACACGTTTGGTTGAAAGTAATACACAGAATCGTTGTTCACTGAGCTGGTATTGAAGTGCTGCTTCAAAACGTGGGTGTGGCCGTTCAAAAATGGTTCAAATGGCTCTGAGCACTATGGGACTTAACTTCTGAGGTCATCAGTCCCCTAGAACTTAGAACTACTTAAACCTAACTAACCTAAGGACATCACACAACCGAGCGAGGTGGCGTAGTGGTTAGACACTGGAGTCGCATTCGGGAGGACGACGGTTCAATCCCGCGTCTGGCCATCCTGATTTAGGTTTTCCGTGATTTCCCTAAATCGCTTCAGGCAAATGCCGGGATGGTTCCTTTGAAAGGGCACGGCCGACTTCCTTCCCCATCCTTCCCTAATCCGATGAGACCGATGACCTCGCTGTCTGGTCTCCTTCCCCAAACAACCAACCAACCAACCGACATCACACACACCCATGCCCGTGGCAGGATTCGAACCTGCGACCGTAGCGGTCGCGTGGTTCCAGACTGTAGCGCCTAGAACCGCTCGCCCACCTCGGCCGGTGGTGTGGCCGTGAGGCCGCGTCACACTTTTAATTAATTTTCAGGCACTTCGGATGCGATTTCAACATTGAAACTTTGGGAACTTATTGTCCATGAGCTGTACTAATAAATAAAAAATAAATCGAAAAGACAATTTTGGTAAATTTCATCAACGTCCCCCCTTAAGTTGACTCGGCAGTAGGAGTGTCTTAAATAAAACTATTAAAACTTCATGCATGATACGACGTTCTTTCACGTATCTCAGTGTTTATCATGTCATATTTCTTAAACTATGTTCGTACGGTGAAATGTGCAGGTGCTTTTAGCGGTGTATGGTGGATGCCGCTTGCGAAGTTTATTGTGAATACTGCAAGCAGCGCAGCAGTAATGCAATTAAACGTCGTGTATGATGCGGCACTTTTTCCCACATCTCACTGTTTATGACGTCATGTCTACTGGACTATGATGGTAGGTGGTTCTTACTCCCACAGCGTTTGTTGCCTGCCGGTAGGGGATGTGTGTACCAATTTTGGTTAAAATCGATCGAGTGGTTTAGGAGGAGATGGGTCATACTACCACACTCACACTCACGCACACACACACACACACACACACACACACACACACACACACACACTTGCACACATGCATTCTTATAATATATACGGATTTATCCTATACTACATACAAACCATTAACATTCGTTTTCATTATTTCATCGTGATGTTCGAAACATAGCGCGTACTTCAATGCGAGTTGCTTTTAATAATTTCCTCAACGGAATTCTGTCTCGAAATCTGGCAGAAACCCGAAGAGATTCTGGTCATACTTAAAGCTCAATAGTGGCAAGACGCAACCAATACCTTTACTGCGCGATAACAACGGTGAAGTCACTGATGACAGTGCCACTAAAGCAGAGTTATTAAACACGCTTTTTCGAAACTCCTGCACCAAAGAAGACGAATTAAATATTCCTGAATTCCAATTAAGAACAACTGAAAAGATGAGAAACATAGAAATAGATATCCTCGGTGTAAGAAAGCAGCTTAAATCACTTAATAAAGGCAAGGCCTCCGATCCAGATTGTATACCAGTCAGGTTCCTCTCAGAGTATGCTGATAAAATAGCTCCATATTTAGCAATTGTATACAACCACTCTCTCACAGAAAGATCCCTACCTAAAGACTGGAAAATTGCTCAAGTCACACCAATGCCCAAAAAGGGAAGTAGGAGTAATCCGCTGAATTACAAACCTATATCACTAACGTCGATTTGCAATAGAGTTTTGGAGCATATACTGTATTCGAACATTATAAAGAACCTCGAAAAGAATGGTTTATTGACACATAGTCAGCACGGATTCAGAAAACATCGTTCTTGTGAAACATAACAAGCTGTTTACACTCATGAAATAATGAGTGCTATCGACAAGGGATGTCAAATTTATTCCATATTTTTAGATTTCCAGAAGGCTTTCGACATCATTCCTCACAAGTTTCTTCTAACCAAACTGCGTACCTACGGAGTATCGCCTCAGTTGTGCCACTGGATTCGTGATTTCCTGTCAGAAAGGTCACAGTTAAAAGTAATAGACGGAAAGTCATCGAGTAAAACAGAAGTAATATCCGGCGATCCCCAAGGAAGTGTTATAGGCCCTCTATTGTTACTGATCTATATTAACGACATGGGAGACAATCTGAGTAGCCGTCTTAGATTATTTGCAGAGGATGCTGTCATTTAGCGTCTTGTAAAGTGATCAGATGATCAAAACGATTTGCCAAATGATTTAGATAAGATATCTGTATGGTGCGAAAAGTGGCAATTGACCCTGAATAAGTAAAAAAGCGAAGTTATTCACATGAGTACTAAAAGAAATCAGCTAAATTTCGATTACGCGGTAAGTCACACAAATCCGAAGGCTATAAATTCAGCTAAATAGTTAGGGATTACAATCACGAATAACCTAAATTGGAACGATCACATAGATAATATTGTGGGTAGAGCAAACCGAAGACTGCGATTCATTGGCAGAACAGATAGAAGGTGCAACAGGTCTGCTAAAGAGACTGTTTACACCACGTTTGTCCGCCCTATTCTGGAGTATTGCTGTGCGGTGTGGGATCCTCATCAGGTGGGACTAACGGATGACATTGAAAAAGTACAAAGAAGGGCAGCCCGTTTTGTATTATCGCGTAATAGGGGAGATAGTGTCACAGACATGATACGTGAATTGGAGGGGCAATCAGTAAAACAAAGGCGTTTTCCGTTGCGACGGGATCTCCTCATGAAATTTCAATCACCAGTTTTCTCCTCCGATTGCGAAAACGTTCTGTTGGCACCCACCTACATGGGGAGAAATGATCATCACGATAAAATAAGAGAAATCAGGGCTCGCACAGAAAAATTTAAGTGCTCGTTTTTCCCGCGTTCGAGAGTGGGACGGTAGAGAGACAGCATGAAGGTGGTTCATTGAACCCTCTGCCAAGCACTTTATTGTGAATAGCAGAGTAATCACTTAGATGTAGATGTAGATGTCGACTGGAGTGAAAACCGTAGAGTGTTGAGAAATAATTTTATTGAGTGAACATGACGTCACTGTAATTACTTATGTACCAATCGTACTAACGATTTGTCAGTAACCACTGACAGGGGATTACCGCACAAGCTAGTGAATGCATTACATTCACTAATAATTCATTCCTTTTCCTGCCTCTTTTATCGTAAAATTTCGAATGTCCTTCTCGCTAGTACGTTTGTTGCTGTAGATGACTGCATCGGAAAAAAATGTAACAAAGAGGCAAAAAAGGTCTGACAGTTAATTTTACGTAATTTCGTGTAATATATATGTTATCGTGTCTTTACGTTGAGATATGTCTCAACGTTACGAAGTAATCACTCAACAAAACTGCATCCGGCCTTTGAGCAATACTTAGAGCGGTTCCTGTATTCGCAGAAATGTCTCGGCGGCAGAGATAGCAATTTCACGGTGGCGCTGTGCGGCGAAGCCTGGACGAAGTGCAGTGCGAGGTATTCGGCGCAGATAAAATTGGAATTTCTAAGCGGATTTCTCCTGTAGCTATGCCCGCCTCGCCGGCGGCATAAATTCCTCATCTTTTCCTTTGTGAGCAATGAAGTTTTCATTACATCTTAACAAAGATTTATTAGCCCTAAACTTCGACTACATTTAAAAAAATGAAATCCTCTTCCTTCTTTGCGTGCGTGCAGCGGGGTGGCAGCGAATGGCTGGGGAGGTGCGGTGGAGGCCGAACGGGAGGAAGTTGGGGATTTGCGACGGATAGAGTTTAAATTGAGTGAAGAGCGAATGGAGCGGAAATAAGGGATAGGAGAACAGGTGCCGAACGTGGATCATAACCGAGAAGTAAAGGGGGGGGGGGGGGTTGTAGTCCCACGAGGAAAAGTGGAGCAGACTACCCTTCCCACTTTTTGTTTGTTGTTTTAGATCGACGAAGTTCCCGTTCCGGCAGCAGAATTCTGTTCCGAACTACACAGCATGTAACTGCAACAGTTACGGAAACTATAGACTGCGCTTCCTACGAAAAGCCTTGTCAAAACTGATGACTGCGAAAATACTTTCTGCTCGTTTTCTTTTTGTCCCTGCTTTCAAAATTTGTTCTTTTCATTTCCGTTGTTGAGATACAAATACTTGATATCCAGAGATGCATAAATTAAGGAGACAACTGTTTCAATACCTGAGACTCATTTCAATTTTTCCCAACTTTTACGAACAACATCGTTGGTCTCCGAAATCTAATGAAACATAATACGATCTTTCTGCATCACTTACACGATACCATCCATTTGCACTTGATTCGGCTGTCTTGTGCTAATTATATGCGTACTTAATTGAATAACTCACATAACATATAAGAGGTAGAGGGAAAAAGTAAATCTTGCATCGTAGCAATTTACCAGAAGTTGGTAATCCTCAAAAGTGACTGGAAGAATATCTATGCTAAATGGAGTAAGAAGTACCGAGAATTCTTGCTTTCAGAAGACATCAGTGACCATCTAGAAGTCTTGTCAAGAATAATAATTTTAAATAGTACCGGAGACCTATACACTTCAGTCAGCCTATCGTGATGGCCTCAAATATGGGTATATCACACTGAGCAAGCCTTGGTCACCCACTAGTACCTTAACAAAGAGCCACATCACCTCTGTCGCAGAACGGAAAGGCCAATTGATTCACTGAAATGAAATTAATGTATTCAGTAGGGACAATGCAGTAATATGCGGTGATATGAAGTGGTAGCAATGAAAGTCTCTCAGGAATTGTGAACATGTAATACAGTGAATCCTCGAATCCGGAACTTGTGTTTGTAAAAGTAGTAGTAGTAGTAGTGGTAGTAGCTCTATTCATCCGTAGATCACACAAGGGGTATAGGACGTGTCAAAGTATTTACAAGTTCTGACCAATTTCAAATAAGCTAATTCATACACACATACATTTACCGACTTCTGGTTAGAGACAGTCATTAGGTTTACTCCTGGTATACAATACTTTTTTTACGAATAACTTATTAAATAAGCTAATGCCACACTGTTCACTCATTTCTATCAGTCACTCCACACTCTATACACATATTGTTTCATTACACATCACTCACTACACACACAAACACACACACACACTGGTGATCTTTGGACCATTTTCTGTATCACAACTTCCGATTTTCTATCCTGAAAAACTGAGTCAGCATCCCTCTATGATGAGTGGGATGCTGAGCTCAGAAAGAGGAAGAGGTGTTAGTATTCTGCTACTCTTAGCTTGGGGCTACATTTTTATAGAAAAGAAATGTTGGATGTTTTACAATCATTATTACTGTCTATTTAGATAGTGTTTTATCTAAATACTCCTTTAATGTATAAAATGTATTGCATAATAGGTACTTTTTAGCTGCCTTTTAAGATAAGTGTATTGTTGCTATTTCTTTAATCTCTTTTGGTAATTTATTGCACACTTTTATTCCTTGGTAGAAAGAATTTTGCGTTTATTTTTTCTTGGTAAATGTAAGTTGAGTCTAGGAATGCCGTTTCAATGTTAATTTTAAATAATGTGGAGAATTTAGAGAATTTAATATTCACATTGGTTTCCTTACACATTTCATCCCAGCTTTGTTTTGCTAGTTCTCTTGAAAAATGTTTTATTTGGATTTCTGATAGATGTCGTTTGAAGGCTGTTAATTAGGGAATTATTCGATGCCTAATTTTACTGTTATTATTTGACAAAGGTGGTCTGATAGTCTGAGATCTCTTACAACTACAACATATTTTTCCCTGTCCATATTTGCGGCCACATGGTCAGTTACTGATGCAGTCATTGTAGTTACCCTTGTTGCAATATTGACGAATAGGGACATGCCAAAACTTTGAAGGACGTTTATGAGGGTGCTGCTGATTTGATTTATGATATTAGTGTTGATATTAATGTCTCCACACAAAATTATTTTGACCTTTGTACTTAAGACTTTATCTAGAACTTCTATTAATTTATTGAAATAGTGTCCACAGTACTACAGGGAGATCTACACACACACAAAATGATTAATTTCTTGGTGATATCAAGCCCTGTCAATTCAATAGCTGATATTTCAAAGTGGTTGTCTTTACTTACTGTACTGTGGTCAAGTCTTGAATTGAAATGTGTTCCTTTTCTGATATAAATGCGTGATCCCCCACCCCTTGAAGTAGCCTTGCAGTAAGTGTTTGCCTTTTCTTAGAATGATAATATTACATTTTAGACCAGTGCTCAGTAACATAAACTACTGTGCATTTCAATTATTGGAGCTCAACTTCTAAGTCTATTAAATGTCCCATATTACTCATTCCAATTATTTGTTTCTCTTTGTGACATCTGGTATGGGTGATATTTCGGCTGTTAAAATCTGTCTTGTGAGTGATAGCTTCAATATTTTTAAACTGCTGAAGATACTGTTTAGTCAGGGAAACTTGTTGTCTGGATTTATCCTAAAAAATGAGACATACTACAAGAATAAGTTCTTAATTTTAAAATAAAATCTGGTGTGTAAAATTTTAAAAAAATCATTTTTCATCACATCAAGTTTTCGTCATTGTAAACTAAAAGGTTCTTCTGTGTGCAAAAAATCCATTTTTCTCTTCATAAAATATAAACTATGGTGTTTCATGAATTGCTGGAGTCTGCTGTTTGCTTCGCAGTCCCTCATCAAAAACATCGATTTGTCTACATGCAAGATTAGTTGGCTATACTTTCTAGCCAGGTACGACGTTACGCACGAGTGACTATGTCTTCAGTTACCGAAAGTTCCCTCGCCAAATAATGAAGCACCCTGAGGACATGAACCTGATGTAGGTTGGTTGGTTGGTTTGAGGGAGGGGACCAAATAGTGATGTCATCGATCCCATCGGAGTAGAGAAGGATGGAAATCGGCCGTTCCGTTTTAAAGGAACCATCTCGACATTTGCCTGAAGCGATTTAGGGAAATGACGGAGAACCTAAATCAGAATGGCCGATCGTGGATTTGACTCGTTATCCTCTTGAATGCGAGTCCAGTGTGCTAATCGCTGCGTCATCTCGCTCGGTGACCGGGTGTCTGTAGGTGGTTATGTAAATAATTAGAGCTGCAATTCACAGTGACAGGTAGTAAGCTGAGCAGAGTGCATTAATAAGGTTCGTGTTTAATGTTGTTACCAACCCTGGTACGGTATATGTGGGGTGCTAAAAGCGACGGATGTTTAGTGATTGCTGAGAAGGACATGACATGCCACGTGCTCTTGTGGTACAGCGTCATGTGGCAGAGATTGAGAGGGGCGTCATTGTGGGTCTTTCGGATGTTACAGTGACCCAATGGTGGACTGCATGAGAAAGGGAAGACATATTTTTCGTCAGGGTTCCAGTCCACCACGTCTGTAGGCTACAAGCAACCATTCCACACCTGCGTCTACCATACGAGAATATGTTGTTAACACCCTAAAACACTATGTGTTATCTGGTACGACTGGTCAGAGACTAGCAGTCGACAACCATGGGAAACTTCCTGGCAGATTAACACTGTGTGCCTACACGAGACTCCAACTAGAGACCTTTGCTCGTCGCGGGCAAGTGCTCTATCGATTGAGGTATCCAAGCACGACTTACGTCATGTCCTCGCAGCTGTAATTCCGCCAGTACATCGTCTCTCCACTGCAGAGTGCAAATTTTATTCTGGAAACCGACTGGGGAATCGCTGTCCCAAGCGTATGCTGCCATTACCACCAGAATACAAACTGCTCGTATCGAGTAGTGCTGTGACCGGAAGCATGAAATGCTGGTGAATGGCGTCCCATTGTGTTCAGCAATAAATCGTGCTTCTGCACTCCTCCTCTCAGTAAGACGGTGAACTGGGAAGAGGTGCTAATCTCCCAATATTTTAAGAGGCACACCAGTGTAACTCCTGACGTCGCTGTCAGAAGAGCCATCGCATATGACAACATCAGGACACGGATGCTGGTGACTGAGGCAACATTGGCGGCACAACGGTACGTCACGGACATTCTCCATCTGCATGTGTTGCCTGTCATGAGACATGCTGCCATATTTGTACAGGACAATGCTTGTATACACATGGCGAGTTTCTGCATGAACTTTCCGCGTGATGTTCAGACGATCCCGTTGCCAGCAACATCGCCAGATGCGTCTCCGATGGAATGGGTGTAGCTCCAGCTCTGGCGTCAGCTTCGTGCCAGTATCGGTCTCCAGAGAATGAAAGAGTAGTTACAGCAGTTGCTCCGTGGACTATACACGGAAGCGCCAAAGAAAATAGTATTGGCTTGCTTATTCAAATACAGAGGTATGCAAACAGACAGAATTCGGCGCTACATACGCCTACATAATTGAGCGAGACACTTGTCGTTAGATCGGTTACTGCTGCCACAGTGGCAAGCTATCAAGAGTTTGAACGTGTTGTTATAGTCGGCGCACCAGCGAAAGGACAGAGCATCTCGGAGTTCGCGATGAAGTGGGGATTTTCCCGTACGACCATGTCACGAGTGTACCGTGAATATCAGAAATCCGACGACGACTGAACAGATTCATTCAACGTGACAGAAATGCAACCCTTCAGCAGATTTCAATGCTGGGCCATCAAAAAGTGTCAGTGTGCGAACCATTCAACGTAGCACCATCGATATGGGCCTTCGGAGCCGAACGCCGACTCGTGTACCCTTGATGACTGCACTACACAAAGCTTTATGCCTCGCCTGAGCCCTTCTACATCGACACTGGACTATTGATGACCGGAAGCGTTTTGCCTGGTCGGACGAGTCTCGTTTCAATTTGTATTTAGCGGATGGACGTGTACGGGTATGGAGGCAACCTCATCCTGCATGTCAGCAGGGGACTGATGAAGTTGATGGAGGCTCTGTAATAGCGTGGGGCGTGTGCAATTGGAGCGATATGGGACGCCTGATACTTTTAGATATGACTCCGACAGGTGACACGTTCGTAAGCACCCTGTCTGATCAACTGCATCCGTTCACGTCAGTTGTGCATTCCGACAGACTTGGACAATTCCAGCAGGACAGTGCGATCCCCACACGTCCATAAAAGCTACATAGTGGCTCCGGGAACGCTCTTCTTAGTTTAAACACTTCCGCTGGCCACGAAACTCCCCAGACATGAATGTTATTGAGCATACCTGGGATGCCTTGCAAAGTGCTGTTCAGAAGAGATCTCCACCCCCTCGTACTCTTAAGGATTTATGGATAGCTGTGCAGCTTTTATGGTGTAATTTCCATCCAGCACCACTTCAGACATTAGCCGAGTCCATGCTACTTGGTGTTGCGTCACTTCTGCGTGCTCACGGTGGCCCTGCACGATATTAGGCAGGTGTACCAGTTTCTTTGGCTCTTCATTATAGATTTAAATATGTACTTATATGTTTTTTCTAAGGTGTTAGGGAAGTCGTTTTCTAGCGAAGGGTGCTTTATTTTTAAAATAATGATTTTATTTCATGCTTGAGATGTTAGCTAATTACATACTCATCAGGAATTTCAAGCTACCTGTGTTACATGTATTACACTGAAAAATTGCAATCGTCTAACACCTTATATCCCAAACGTGTGTGGATTCATCACCATCTGACTGTGTTTTAAAAAAAAAATTGTCTTACGATCTTTGTAGTTACGGGCACAACGGTCTCTGACGTGAATGCCGTATGACAAAAGAAAAAAAATGCGACGCTTTTATGTGCTTCTGTCACCGCCAGCGCAAAACACCTTAAAATACGTCAGTGCCACACTTCACATTTGACGACGATACCGTGCACTGTAGCAGTACTGAAGACCGTCACCAAAGCTTACTGCACGCAGTTGCCTCCGCAGATGCACCGCCCTTTCCCAGAACTCTCGCAGAAACCGTACCCCGCCATTCGACTTCTCTAAAGCTGTTTTTATGTGCTCAGTCCATTTCATGATGCTTCGCATCGTTACGCTTACAAATCAAAGTGACTGAGTCTAGCAGAATACCATTAATACTACATTCGAACATTAAACGGCAGTTTCTCCCACTTACCGTCACGAGCTGATATTTATCTAAGGTTAGAGTAACCTGTCATTCTCTGCACAAAATTGAAATTTTGTCAAAGTCACTTGAATCCCCCGCGGGCACTCAACGATGACAGTTTTCCGTACACAGCAGCGTCTTCAGCATACAGTCTCAAATTGATCCCAACCACATCTGACAAATCATTAATATACGGAGCACAAGTAAGGTTTATATGCCTGGGGCACTACCGTCGTTACCTCTGACAAGCCTTTGCCGTCGATGAAATCTTACTGGTTTTTAACACTCAAGAAGCCTTTAAGCCAGTCACATATTGGGGAACCCACTCAAATACTCGGAATTTAGGTGACAGTCTACAGTGTAGTGGGATGCTGAATGCCTGCAGGAAATTTATGAATATAGAATCAGTCTGCTGGTGTGCGCCCATTATTCGTAGGATATCGCGTGTGAAAAGGTCGAGCTGTGCTCAGCTCTCGCGATGCTTTCTAATTCTATGCTCATACATGGACGAGTGATTTTATCTTTCTAGGAAATTCATTATACTGGCGCTTGCAATTTTGCTGCAGATCGTATTTGTGATATTAGTGTATAATTTTTAACGGCACTGCAAGGCTGGTAGTTGTGTATACCGCAGCTTAATCTCTTAGAAAAGCCAGTTCATATCCATAGTGAAGTGCAACTATCAAGACAGGTCTCCGAAATACGTTTGCTTTGTCGCAGCTGTGTAACAACCACTTCACAGCTGACACCACTTCACGTAAATAGAAAGGTTATCCTGGCTGCTCAGTGGCTTTCCTTGAGTGTGTCCTCACAATTCGTATAGCAAACGAATTTATTGTGTAAGGTAGAGAATTGCAGGCTATCCTGAAGGCACTGGAGCTGAAACGGACATATTACAAATTCGTCATCTGGTCAGACTCTTTGAGTGCCCTGAAATCTATTAAACGAATGTACCTAGCAGACAGATACGTCCACAACATTCATCACGCCATATATACATGCAAAGGCTACAGCGTTCTCACAAGGGAATTCCGGGGAATTAATTAAATTATGTTGCAGTCAAGGAAGCGTGTTTTATAACTCAGATGGCTTAATGTGCTTGTGCCTTACATGCTATATTCTAGCTGTTGAGGTATACGGTTTTGAATCAGTGGGAATATGAATGGCTGGAACTGATGAACAGTTATTTACGGTTGTTAAAGCCAACTACTTGAACGTGGCGAGGTCTGAGGCGAAGTATCTTCTTCTCACTCGCCTTTGGAAAGAGACAGTAAGTTTTCGCTTGCCTTCCTGCTCTGGCATGAGACCCCACCAGTATTTGTTGTTTTTGCACCAAATTTTAGCTGATTGTCTTTTTTATTCACCAAAGGAGGCAGAGGTTATATTACCACACGACCTGTCCTCCGTTTTACCGGACAATAAGGCCAATGTGTTAATACTTTTAAGATCTTGTGAAATGTCTAAATTTCTCCGTAACGTATTAGAGTGAAGGTTATGACGTGTTACTGTACTGTAAGGTACATCCTGGTTTTCTGTAAGTGAACAGCCTGTCACATTTTCGTTAGTTTTTTCTTTGTTTTTACACTATTGCTCGGTTAGGATTTTAATAAAATGTTTGAAGACTGAAAATAAATTTGTCATGAATACTCGTATAGTTATTACTGGGTAGGTGAATGAGAGTGAAAATGGGAGAGTGACTAACTTCACATCAAATGACATTAAATTTCAAGCACTTCAAGTTTTAGCTCTTTTAACCACTATCTTAGGAACGCCGTTATATGAAACCCACAAACTCACGCTGGTACTAACTAAATTAGATCTGTATCTGGCACGGGAATGTGGAATAGCCCTTGCAGCGTCCCAACCTCGGCTTTGATATTAGGGAAAAAGATGATATGGAAGAATGCTTTGCAACTGAAGACACGAAAAACAGTGGTTCTGTATTATTTTACGACTTATGACATAAAATCGGTCCCCAATCTGTAAGGCTAAGCGCTATTTGGGATTATTAACTTATCAGCGTAAATTTTGTTCAGTTACAAAGAAAAGACTGGCCTGAAATTCGGTAAACAATGCGCATTGCACTCTGAGATTTCATTATTTTATCACTCTGAAAACAAAGGTTTTCAGATCGATTCATATCTGCCTGTAAAAATAGCTCGTGAAAGAAATGTAATTAATCAGATTTACTTTAGACAGGCTGCTTTGGATAATGTAGCCACATCATTAACGTAAGCTTAATGACTACTCAAACCCATTACAACAATAACAATTTTTGTCTATAACGTGGACTAGGGGTAGCGTCTTTGATTCATTATCAAAATGTCTTCGGTCCCGGGTTCGAATCCCGCCGCTACTTAAATGGTTAATAATCAGCATTGGCGGCCGAAGACTTCCAGCATAAGAAGTCACCCCTCATTCTGCCAACGGCCTTGTCAAAGAAGGTGGTAGAGTGGACAGAGGTTCAGGGCACTCTCTTGTCCTAGGGATGGGAAACTGCCCCTAAAGGCGGGAGAATCAGCAATGATCAGCTGCATGAGGACACGGAAGCCAATGAAAACCACTGCATTAAAGACACGTAACGTGTATCCACAGGACATGTGACCTGTAACTGAAGAAGTGCCATGACGATTTCTCCATTGACAAAATATTCCGAGATAGTCCCCCATTCTGATCTCCGGAAAGGGACTGCAAAGGGGGAGGTTACCATGAGAAAAAGACTGAATAATCAACGATAGGATAACGTTCTACGAGTGTGAGCGAGCGATGTCAGAAGATTAGATGTGGTAGGGAATTACAAAATCTGAAAAGGGAAATGCAAAGGATCAATCTATATACAGTAATGGTCAGTGAAGTGAATTGGAAAGAAGACAAGGATTTCTGGTCAGATGAGTATAGGGTTACATCAACAGCAGCAGAAAATGGTATTACGGCAGTAGGATTCGTTATGAACAGGAACGTAGGGCAGATAGTGCGTTATTGTGAACAGTTCAGTGATAGGGTTGTTCTTATCAGAATAGACAGCAAACCAACACCGACTACGATAGTTCAGGTATAAATGCTGACGTCGCAAGCTGAAAATGAAGAGATAGAGAAAGTGTATGAGGATACTGAAACGGTAATACAATATGTAATAGTCACGGGAGACTGGAATGCGTTTGTAGAGAAAGGAGAAGAACAACAGGTTACAAGAGAATATGGGCTTTGGACGAGGAATGAGAGAGGAGAAAGACTAATTGAGTTCTGTGACAAGTTTCAGTTAGTAATAGCTAATACGCTGTTCAAGAATCACAAGAGGAGGAGGTACACTTGGAAAAGGCCGGGTGATACGGGAAGATTTCAGTTAGATTACATGACGCTCAGACAGTGATGACGAAATCAGATACTGGATTGTAAGGTGTACCCAGGAGCAGACATAGACTCAGATCACAATACAGTAGTGATGAATAGTATGCTGAAGTTTAAGACATTATTTAGGAACAATTAATACGCAGAGAAGTGGGATATGGAAGCACTAAAGAATGACGAGATACGGCTGAAGCTCTCGAAGGCTACAGATACAATAGCTCAGTAGGCAGTACAGTTGAAGAGTAATTGATACCTCTAAAAAGGGCCATCACAGAAGTTGGGAAGGAAAATATAGGTACAAAGAAAGTAAGTACGGAGAAACCATCGGTAACAGAAGAAATTATTCAACTGATCGGTGAAAGGAGGAAGCACAAAAATGTTCCGGGAAACTCAGGAATACAGAACTACAAGTCGCTGAGGAATGAAATAAGTAGGAAGTGCAGGGAAGCTAAGGCGAAATGGCTGCAAGTAAAATGTGAAGACATGGAAAAAGAAATGGTCGTCGGAAGGACAGCCTCAGCATAGAGGAAAGTCAAAACAACGTTCGGTGACATTAAAAGCAAGGGTGATAACATTAAGAGTGCAACGGGAATTCCACTGTTAAATGCTGAGCAGAGAGCGGTTAGGTGTAAAGAAGACATTGAAAGCCTCTACGAGGGGGAAGATGTGTCTGATGTGATAGAAGATGAAACAGGAGTCGATTTAGAAAAGATAGGGATCCAGTATAAGAATCATAATTTAAAAGAGCTTTGGAGGACTTAGGCTGAAATAATGCAGAGGGGATAGATAACATTCCATCAAAATTTCTAAAATCATTGGGGGAAGTGGCAACAAAACGACCATTCACGCTGGTGTGAAGAATGTATGATTGTGGCGACATACCATCTGATTTTCGATTAAGCATCATCCACACAATTCCGAAGACTGCAAGAGCTGACAAGTGCGAGAATTATCGCACAAGCAGCTTAACAGCTCAAGCATCCAAGTTGCTTACGAGAATAATATACAGAAGAATGGAAAATAAAATTGAGGATGCACTAGATGACGATCAGTTTGACTTTAGGAAAGGCAATTCTGACGTTGTGGTTAATAATGGAAGGAAAACTAAAGAAAAAGAAAGGCACATTCATAGGATTTCTTGACTTGCAAAAAGCGTTCGATGGTATAAAATGGTGCAAGATGCTCGAAATTCTGAGAAAAGTAGGGGTAAAGTATAGGGAGAGACGGGTCGTCATATACAATATGTACAACAGCCAAAAGGGAATAATAAGAGTGGACGACCAAGAACGAAGTGATCGTATTAAAAAGAGGGTAAGACAACGATGTAGACTTTCGTCCCTACTGTTCAACCTGTACATCGAGGAAGCAGTGATGGAAATAAAAGAAAGGTTAAGCAGTGGAATCAAAATTCAAGGTGAAAGGATATCAATGATACGATTCGCTGATGTCATTGCTGTCCTGAGTGAAAGTGAAGAAGAATTACATGATCTGCTGAACGGAATGAACAGTCTAGTGACTACGGAGTATGGACTGAGAGTAAATCGAAGAAAGGCGAAGGTAATGAGGAGTAGTAGAAATAAGATCAGCGAGAAACGTAATATCAACATTGATGGCCACAAAGTAGATGAAGTTAAGGAATTCTGCTACCTAGGCAGTAAAATAACCAATGACGGACGGAGCAAGGAGGACATCAAAAGCAGATTAGTAATGGGAAAAAGGGCATTGCTGGCCAAGTGAAATCTGCTAATATCAAATATCGGCCCTAATTTGAGGAAGAAATTTCTGAGAATGTACGTCTGGAATACAGAATCATATGGTAGTGAAACGTGGACTGTGGGAAAACCGGAACAGAAGAGAATCGAAGCATTTGAGATGTGGTACTACAGACGAACGTTGAAAATTGGGTTGACTGATAAGGTAAGGAATGAGGAGGCTTGCGCAGAATCGGAGAGGAAAGGAATTTGTGGAAAACACTGACAAGGAGAAAGACAGGATGTTAGGGAGTCTGTTAAGACATGAGGGATTTACTTCCATAGTACTAGAGGGAGCTGTAGAGGACAAAAATTATAGAGGAAGACAGAGATTGGAGTACATCCAACAAATAATTTAAGGCGTAGGTTGCAAGTGCTACTCTGAGATGAAGAGGTTAGCACAGGAGAGAAATTCGTGGCGGGCCGCATCAAACCAATCAGAAGACTTATGACCAAGGAAAAAAAAAAGTTTTCATTGGTGATCGACCAACGCTGTTACACTATCATTTGAATGAGAACGCAAAGGAACGAACAAAACATTGTATTCATTGTCGTAAAGACAGTACCATACAACAACTGGAAATCAAATGTTTGGCAATGTTGTTGTTGTTGTCTTCAGACCTGAGACTGGTTTGATGCAGCTCTCCATGCTACTCTATCCTGTACAAGCTTCTTCATCTCCCAGTACTTACTGCAACCTACATCCTTGGAAATCTGCTTAGTTTATTTATCTCTTGGTCTCCCTCTACGATTTTTACCCTCCACGTTACATTTGTGATCCTTTGAAGCCTCAGAACATGTCCTACCAACCGGTCCCTTCTTCTTGTCAAGTTGTGCCACAAACTCCTCTTCTCACCAATTCTATTCAATACCTCCTCATTAGTTATGTGGTCTATCCATCTAATCTTCAGTATTCTTCTGTAGCACCACATTTCGAAAGCTTCTATTCTCTTCTTGTCCAAACTATTAATCGTCCACGTTTCACTTCCATACATGGCTACACTCCTTACAAATACTTTCAGAAACGGCTTCCTGACACTTAAATCTATACTCGATGTTAACAAATTTCACTTCTTCAGGAACGCTTTCCTTGCCATTGCCAGCCTACATTTTATATCCTCTCTACTTCGACCATCCTCAATTATTTTGCGCCCCAAATAGCAAAACTCCTGTACTACTTTAAGTGTCTTATTTCCCAATCTAATTCCCTCAGCATGACCCGACTTAAATCGACTACATTCCATTATCCTCGTTTTGTTCTGTTGATGTTCATCTTATATCCTCCTTTCAAGACACTGTCAATTCCGTTCAACTGCTCTTCCAAGTCCTTTGCTGTCTCTGACAGAATTACAATGTCATCGGCGAACCTCAAGGTTTTTATTTCTTCTCCACGGACTTTAATACGTTCTCCGAACGTTTCTTCTGTTTCCTTTACTGCTTGCTCAATATACAGATTGAATAACATCGGGGACAGGCTACAACCCTGTCTCACTCCCTTCCCAACCACTGCTTCCCTTTCATGCCCCTCGACTCTTATAACTGCCATCTGGTTTCTGTACAAATAGTAAATAGCCTTTCGCTCCCTGTATTTTACCCCTGCCATTTTTAGAATTTGGCAATAAGAAAGTAAAAAATTAAATGTGGAAACGGTGTGAAGCTATCAACTGGAAGTTGTATTAATAAGAGCTGTCGAAAATCTGTGATTGGAATTTGTATCGGTTAATTTAAACATGCTACATCGGTACTTTATGCAGCAGAAACAGAAATCTAACAAAGGTCTAATTACATTCACTTCTGAACATATATTAATTAGTATTGTAGCTGGCACACTTAATAGTACATTTCTCACGGTAGAATATACATATCCTTAATATGATGAAGACAATTTGGGCGCTGTCATAAGCTGGCGTTGGTGTTCAAGAGAAAATATTCTTGCATACAGTGGTCGCATAGACTGAGATGACGCATGTGATAGCGAGATGCACATGTGCAAATGGCGGTAGTATCGTGTACACAAGGTATAAAAGGACAGTGGAATGGCGGAGCTGTCATTTGTACTCAAGTGATCCAGGTAGAAATGTTTCCGACGTGGTTATTGTCGCACGATGGGAATTAACAGACTTTGAATGCGGAATGGTTGTTAGATCTAGACGCATGGGACAATTTATTTGGGAAATCGTTTGAGAATTCAGTATTCTGCGATCCAAAGTGTTCAAAGAGTATGCTGAGAAAACCATATTTCAGGAATTATCTCTCACCACTGACAACGCAGCGACCGTCAGCCTTTACTTGACGACCGAGAGCAGCGGCGTTTGCGTAGAGTTATCTGAAACAGACAACAAACAATGCGTGAGATAACTACAGAAACCAACGTGGGACGTACTATGAACATATCCGTTAATACAATGCGGCTAAAATTGGCGTTAATGGGCCATGGTGGCAGACGACCGAAGTGAGTGCCATTGCCAACAGCATGCAATCGCCTGCAGCGTTTCTCCTAGGCTAGTAGCCATATCCATTGGACCCTGAAAAACGGTGGCCTAGCCAGATGAGTCCCGATTCAGTTGATAGCGTTCGAGTGTGACGCAGACCACACGAAGCCATGGACTCACGTTGTCAAGAAGGCACTGTGCGCACTTGAGGTGGCACTATAATTTGGGGGGGGGGGGTGTTTACATGGAATGGATTGCGCCCTCTGGTCCATATGAACCGATCATTGACTGGAAATGGCTAGGTTCAGCTACTTGGAGACCATTTGTAGCCATTCGTGGACTTCACGTTCTCAGACAACGATGACGTTGTTACTGATGAGACAACTGTTCGGGATTGCTTTGAAGAACATTCTGGACAGTTCGAGCGAGTGATTTGGTCACACAGGTCGCCCGACATGAATCCCATCATAAATTTATGGGATGTGATCGAGACGTCAGTCAGAGCAACGGCAACACTTTTGCAATTATGGACGGCTGTAGGGGAATCATGGCTCAATAGTTCTGCAGGGGACATCCAACGAGCTGTTCAGTCCATGCCATGTCGAGCTATTTCACTACGCCGGGCTAAAGGAGGTCCAACAAGGTATTAGGAGTTACTCCACGACTTTTATCAGCTCAGTGTACACTGCCTGACAATGTGACTGGTCAACGTCATAGAACACCTGACAGGAATATATACTTTCCGTTGATGTGATGAAAACAAGTTTTGGGCAGTCGTAAGCCGGTGTTGGTGATGAAGCCAACATGTTCTTGCATACAACAGCCACATATGATAGTATTAGATACTACACTACTGGCCATTAAAATTGCTACACCAAGAAAAAATGCAGATGATAAACGGGTATTCATTGGACAAATATATTATACTAGAACAGACATGTGATTATATTTTCACGCAATTTGGGTGCATAGACCCTGAGAAATCAGTACCCAGAACAACCACCTCTGGCCCGTAATAACGGCCTTGATACACCTGGGCATTGAGTCAAACAGAGCTTGGATAGCGTGTACAGGTACAGCTGCCCATGCAGCTTCAACACAATACCACAGTTCATCGAGAGTAGTGACTGGCGTATTGTGACGAGCCAGTTGCTCGGCCACCATTGACCAGACGTTTTCAGTTGGTGACAGATCTGGAGAATCTGCTGGCCAGGGCAGCAGTCGAACATTTTCTGTATCCAGAAAGACCCGTACAGGACCTGCAACATGCGGTTGTGCATTATCCTTCTGAAATGTAGGGTTTCACGGTGATCGAATGAAGGGTAGAGCCACGGATCGTAACAGATCTGAAATGTAACGTCCACTGTTCAAAGTGCCGTCAATGCGAAAAAGAGGTGACCGAGACGTGTAACCAATGGCACCCCATACCATCAAGCCGGGTGATACGCCATGGCGATGACGAATACACGCTTCCAAAGTGCGTTCCCACGATGTCGCCAAACACGGATCCAACCATCATAATGCTGTAAACAGAACCTGGATTCATAAAAAAAAAATCACGTTTTGCCATTCGTGCATCCAATTTCGTCGTTGAGTGTACCATCGCAGGCGCTCCTGTCTGTCATGCAACGTCAAGGGTAACCGCAGCCATGGTCTCCGAGTTGATAGTCCATGCTGCTGCAAACGTCGTCGAACTGTTGGTACAGACGGTTGTTGTCTTGCAAACGTCCCCATCTTTTGACTCAGGGATCGAGACGTGCCTGCACGATCCTTATGATGCCTGTCGTCTCGTCTTCTAGTGATACGAGGTCGTTGGGATCCAGCACGGCGTTCCGTATTACCCTCCTGAACCCACCGATTCCATATTCTGCTAAAAGTCAATGGATCTCGACCAACGCGAGCAGCAACGTCGCGATACAATAAACCGCATTCGCGATGGGCTACAATCCGACCTTTATCTAAGTCGAAACGTGATGGTACGCATTTCTCCACCTTACACGAGGCATCACAACAACGTTTCAGCAGGCAACGCCGGTCAACTGCTATTTGTGTATGAGAAATCGGTTGGAAACTTTCCTCATGTCAGAACGTTGTAGGTGTCGCCAATGGCGCCAACCTTGTGTGAATGCCCTGAAAAGCTAATCATTTGCGTATCGCAGCAATTTTCTTCCTGTCGGTTAAATTTCGCGTCTGTAGCACGTCATCTCCGTAGTGTAGCAATTTTAATGGCCAGTAGTGTAGTGTTAGATACTAACTTGACGATGAATGAACGTTGATACTGAAGCTATTGAGCCTAAGTTATTGCACTGATGAGAGCTGCCATTTCTTCAGTCGATTTTATGGAAAACATACATAATTGTGCGATGTTCAAGGCTATGACACCAAAATCCGCTCGGTCAGAGATTTTAGCTCCTAACAGACCCTTGCACCTTTTACGCGCTTCGCTCACTCTGACGCACCCTGCCAGCTGCCCTAACCAAAGCGTTTTTGCTGGCTCAGATTTTAATCTTATCAGCTGCTATTGTGGTGACGACTAAATAAGAGCCAAAGATTATACAATATAATGATAAGAAGAATACAGCAGCGATCTTGCGTAGCACGGATTCGACAAGCCCATGGTAAGTTTACGAATGTATGTAGCACAATACTGCCAAACATTTTCGTTGATCCACAGTCCAGTATCGATGGTCCTGTGCCTTCTACAACCGTAAATGTTGAAACGTCCCCTTCTAAAAATTATGAATGACAGTACTGGTAAACTTCTTACGTTATTTGCTTTTCAAACAGCTGAGAAAAACTGAATGTACTCAGACATTTCTCTCTTTACTTATTCTGATTGATCAACAGTAAACTGACACACTTTTTTTTTACCGCAGCGTGGTATGACTTTAAATAATCCCTACAAAGGAACGGCACTGACTAACAATAACCTACACCTTTCATGAATCACTTACCTCACAAAAATCTTCGTTACTCGAACTACTGCAATACAGAGAGCGCCAATACTGCCAGCTAAATAAAAGATTCTAACTACCGAAGGCACTAACTACTGATAGGCATATAGTTAGCCAATGAAAGACTTTGATAGACAACAAACTATGTATTTACCTTAATAGTGTTCAAAAGTCATAATATATATGCATAATTTGTGATATCCAGTTTGCCAAATCTCCTTTTTCTGACGGACACACGTCCAGCTCGTCCGATCATATTAACATCTCAAAACTCTGGCTTCTCTCTCCCCACATCCACCACTGTTGGCGGCTCACCTCCAACTGCCCAACGCTACACGCTGTTCACACCCAACAGCCCACCACTACGATAGCGAATATTCCTAAAATGCCAACCAGCCACAGACTGCAAACAGCACAGCCAGTGATTTTCATACAGAGCGCTACGTGGCGAGACCAACATAAAAACCTAAACAGCCTACCGGGTGATCAAAAAGTCAGTATAAATTTGAAAACTGAATAAATCACGTAATAATGTAGATAGAGAGGTACAAATTGACACACATGCTTGGAATGACCTGGGGTTTCATTAGAACCAAAAAATACAAAAGTTCAAAAAATGTCCGACAGATGGCGCTTCATCTGATTAGAATACCGATAATTAGCATAACAAAGTAAGACAAAGCAAAGATGATGTTCTTTACAGGAAATGCTCAATATGTCCACCATCATTCCACAACAATAGCTGTAGTCGAGGAATAATGTTGTGAACAGCACTGTAAAGCATGTCCCCAGGCATTGGCGTCGGATTTGTCTTTCAGCATCCCTAGAGATGCCGGTCGATCACGATACACTTGCGACTTCAGGTAACCCCAAAGCCAATAATCGCAAGGACTGAGGTCTGGGGACCTGGGAGGCCAAGCATGACGAAAGTGGCGGTTGAGCACACGATCATCACCAAACGACGCGCGCAAGAGATCTTTCACGCGTCTAGCAATATGGGGTGGAGCGCCATCATGCATAAACATCGTACGTTCCAGCAGGTGTTTATCAGCCAGGCTGGGGATGATGCGATTCTTTAACATATCGGCGTACCTCTCACCCGTCACGGTTGCAGTTACAAAACCAGAATCACGCATTTCCTCGAAGAAAAAAGGCCCGATAACAGTAGATATGGTAAATCCAACCCATAGCGTGACTTTCTCGTCGTGCAATGGAGTTTCCACGACAGTTCTGGGATTTTGGGTAGCCCAGATTCGGCAGTTGTGGGCGTTGACAGACCCTCGGAGCGTGAAATGAGATTCGTCGGTCCACATCACGTTACTCAACCAATCGTCATCTTCCACCATCTTTTGAAAAGCCCACACCGCAAATGCCGTCCGCTTCACTAAATCGCCAGGTAACAGTTCATGACGCCGATGGATTTTGTGCGGATAGCATCGTAGGGTACGCCTCAGTGCCAACCAAACACTTGTTTATGGAATGCCGGTGCGATGTGCGACTGCACGAGCGCTGACTTCCCCGTGCGTAGACGAACCCGCCATTTTTTCCTGAACTGTCTCAGCAGCATTACGCCTTGTGCTCGGTCAGCCACTACGGGGTCTATCGTCTAAACAACCCGTGGCTTCGAACTTCGAAATCTTTCTCGCCACAGCTGCATTTGTCAACGGACCTTTACCCGTTCGAATCCCCTTCCTATGGCGCTAGGATCGTAACACTGAACTAGCACATTCCCCATTCTGATAATACAGCTTCACTAAAAGCGCCTTTTCAGGTAACGTCAACATGCTGCGGCTGCTTGCGCATCTGATTCTCTGTCTCATTACAGCTCCTTTTATACACGATTGTCATGCGCACTCACTGACGTTTTGCTGTCCAGCGCCATCTGTCGGACATTTTATGAACTTTGCTTTTTTTTGGTTCTAGTAAAACTTCATGTCATTCCAAGCATTTGTGTCAATTTTTACCTCTCTATCTACATTATTCCGTGGTTTATTAAGTTTTTAAATTTTTACTGACTTTTTGATCACCCGGTACTTACAAAGTAAATGGTATTGGGTGAACATCGGGCTCGTAGCGGGCCCCTGTTGCGCAGACAAACATTCAGTAATGCGTGTTGAACGTTACGTTCGAAGACACTTGTGTCTGTAGCAGCATCGTACGCTGTCGTTATATTTGCCACATGAATGAGCGTATGGCTATGGTGGCCAGTAGACCCCTCGCGGGGCGGTTCTGCCGCCGCTCCACAAGTTCTTTAAAGCCACTACGGCGACTTGCGAGTGAATGAGGATGAAATGCTGATGAAAGACACACAACACCCGGTCATCTCGAGGCAGAGAAAATCCCTGACCCCAATCCATCGCCTATCAAACGTTATAGAGCAGCCCAGCTTGATTACATGATGGTCAGATAGAGACTTCGGAATCAGATGTTGGCTTGTAAGGCGTACTAGGATCAGATATAGTGTTAGATCACGCTTTAGTAATGATGAACAGTAGACTGACGTTTAAGAGAACCATCCAAGAGAATCAGTGAGGAAGAATATGGCATACTGAAGTGTTGAGGAATGATGAGACGCGCTTGAAGTTCGGCAAGGATGCGGATATTACGGTAAGGAATACCGTAGAAGGCAGTTCAGTTGAAGATGAGTGCACGTCTAAGAGAAGAGCGGTCACAGATGTTGAACAGACAGTAGAAGACGAATGGACATCTATCTAAAGAAAGGACAGTCGCAGATATTGGACAAACGTAGGAACAAAGAAAGTAGTTGAGAAGGAACTTTTCGTAATAAAATAAAAATAAGAAAGTCGAAAAATGCTCAGAAAAGGACAGGAATACGGCAATATAAATCAATTAGGAATGGAATGAAGCCGGCCGTGGTGGCCGAGCGGTTCTAGGCGCTTCAGTCTGGAACCGCGCGACCGCTACAGTCGCAGGTTCGAATCCTCCCTCGGGCATAGATGTGTGTGATGTTCTTAGGTTAGTTAGGTTTAAGTAGTTCTAAGTTCTAGGGGACTGATGACCTCAGATGTTAAGTCCATTTGTGCTCAGAGCCATTGATTGAACCGATAGAAATAGGGGTAAACTGTGGCGAAGGGTTTGTAATATACATCTAGAAGGACCAAGAAGGAACAACAAACGAGACGAAATGCTCGGATTAAGAAGGGTGTAAGACAAGGATGCAGCCTTTCACCCCTACTGTTCAATCTATGTATCAATGCAACGACAGAAATAGAAGGAATATTCAAGAGTTGTATTCAAATTCAGGGTGAAAGGATGTCAGTGATAAGATTCGCTGGTGACCATTGCTATCCTCAGTGAATGTAAAGAAGTATTACCCATACTGTTGAATGAAGTAAACAGGCTAATGAGTTAAGGAGATGGAATGAGGATAAACCGGGAAAAGACGTAAATAATGAGAAGCAGCAGAAATTAGGACAGCTAGAAACTTACCATCAAAATTGGAATCTACAGAGTAAGTGACGGAAAAGTAGGCGAAGAAAAAGAATTTTGCTACACTGGAAGCAATATAACCCATGATTGACGAAGGAACGAGGACATGAAAAACAGAGTAGCACAGCGAAGGAACTCAATTCTGTCCAAAGAAGCCTGTATGTATCAAACACAGGCCGAAACTCGAGGAAGAAATTTATGAGAATGTGTCACTGGAGCAGAGTATTACATGTTAGTGAATCATGGACTGTAGGCAAATCTGAACAGAAGGCAGTGGAAGCGTTTGAGAATGCTACAGAAGAATGTTGAAAGTTAGGGGCACTGGTAAGGTAAGGAATGAGGAGGTTTTCCTCAAAAGCGGCAAAGAAGGAACTTATGAAAACGCTGACGAGAAGAAGGAACAATATGATAGTGTATGCATTAAGACATCAGGGAGCAACCTCCATGGTACTTGAAGGAGCTGTAGGGAGTAAAAGCCGTAGGGGAAGACGGAGACTAGAATACATCCAGGAAACAATTGATCTCATATCGGGAAAGATTATCGCAGGAGAGGAATTCGTGGTGGGCCGCATGAAACCAGTTAGAAGATCAGTGACACGAAAAAAGGAAATAAGAGCGCTCGACTTTCCATGCGCGTAGACAAACCAGCACCTTGTCGGCTTTGTGTCATCTGTCTGTCCTTACACCATTTTCCACAAATGCTCACGACAGTAACAAGGGAATTGGCGGCCAGTTTCGCCTTTAACGAGATGTTCTTTCCCAGGCGCCGAAACACATTAATCTGGCCTTTCTCAAAATCGTTTATGTCTCAGTGGAGTTCCCGACTTGCGACTCACATTGACGCTAGCATGATTCCCGTTCATACCGGCTCCACTTAAATGTATATCTTACAGCATAACGTGCCTGCAACGTCACTGGACGGCGTTTGATCCCGTGGTAGACAGTGGTGTAGTTCCACACATTACGCTTGGAATAACAATTTTTTACCAATTTCGTAAAATGTGTTACGAGAAACATTAAGTTGATGTAACAACATACAGTTTTAATTAAAACAGATTGCATTTTTCATACGTCTTCTGAATATATATAGCGTTGTGCTGTGTGTGTTTTGAGGTAACGGGCGAGTTATGGCGCTCTGAAAATATTCTATGTTCGGAGTGGGCGTGGCCGCGTTGGGGCTTCTCGGCGGGCCGGGGCTCGTCAGTGGCCACGTGGTGCCGAGCGTCAGCCAGGGTCGAGGCCGACCTCATGGCTGGGAATTCCTTGGTGACGCTGTGTCGGTGGAAGAGGCTTGCATGCCGAGAGTATCAAAGACGGTGGACTTTGTGAAACTATCATGGCAGACATTTCACAGTTAGTATAGAAATTAATAGTAGCCACATGAATCATTATACCTCAAAAAGAAACATGTGCATTACCATTATCAAGAGCTCAGATGGAAACCCAGTTCTAAGCAAAAGAAGGGAAAGCAGAAAGGTGAGAGGAGTATATAGAGGGTCTATACAAGGGCAATGTACTTGAGGACAATATTATGGAAATGGAAGAGGATGTAGATGAAGATGAAACGCGAGATATGATACTGCGTGAAGAGTTTGACAGAGCACTGAAAGACCTGAGTCGAAACAAGGCCCTGGGAGTAGACAACATTCCATTAGAACTACTGACGGCCTTGGAAGAGCCAGTCCTGACGAAGCTCTACCATCTGGTGAGCAAGATGTATGAGATAAGCGAAATACCCTCAGACATCAAGAAGAATATAATAATTCCAATCCCAAAGAAAGCAGGTGTTGACAGATGTGAGAATTACCGAACTATCAGTTTAATATGTCACAGCTCCGAAATACTAACGCGAATTCTTTACAGACGAATGGAAAGACTGGTAGAACCCGACCTTCGGGAAGATCTGTTTGCATTCCGTAGAAATATTGGAACACGTGAGGAAAGACTGAATCTACGAATTATCTTAGAAGAAAGATTTAGGAAAGGCAAACCTACATTTCTGGCATTTGTAGACTTAGAGAAAGCTTTTGACAATGTTGACTGGAATAATCTCTTTCAATTTCTAAAGGCGGCACCGGTAAAATACAGGGACCGAAAGGCTGTTTACAATTTGTACTGGAACCAGATGGCAGTTATAAGAGTCGAAGAGTATGAAAGGGAAGCAGTGGTCGCCAAGGTAGTGAGACAGGGTTGTAGCCTCTTCCCGATGTTATTGAATCTGGATATTGAGCAAGCAGTAAAGGAAACAAAAGAAATTTCGGAATAGGTATTGAAATCTATGGAGAAGAAATAAAAACTTTGAGGTTCGCCGATGACATTGTAATTCTGTCAGAGACAGCAAAGGACTTGGAAGAGCAGTTGAGCGGAATGGACAGTGTCTTGAAAGGAGGATATAAGATGAACATCAACAAAAGCAAAACGAGGATAATCGAATGTAGTCGAATTAAGTTGGGTGATGCTGAGGGTATTAGATTAGGAAATGAGACACTTAAAGTAGTAAAGGAGTTTTGCTAGTTGGGGAGCAAAATAACTGATGATGGTCAAATTAGAGAGGACTTAAAATGTAGACTGGCAATGGCAAGGAAAGCGTTTCTCAAAAGGAGAAATTTGATGACATCGAGTATAGATTTAAGTCTCAGGAAGTCGTTTCCGGAAGTATTTGTATGGAGTGTAGCCATTTATGAAAGTGAAACATGGACGATAAACAGTTTGGACAAGAAGAGAATAGAAGCTTTCGAAATGTGGTGCTACAGAAGAATGCTGAAGATTAGATGGGTTGATCACATAACTAATGAGGAGGTATTGAATAGAATTGGGGAGAAGAGGAGTTTGTGGCACAACTTGATTAGAACAAGGGATCGGTTGGTAGGACATGTTCTGAGGCGTCAAGGGATCACCAATTCAATATTGGAGGGCAGCGTGGAGGGTAAAAATCGTAGAGGGAGACCACTACACTAAGCAGTTTCCCAAGGATGTAAGTTGCAGTAAATACTGGGAGATGAATAAGCTTGCACAGAATAGAGTAGCATCGAGAGCTGCATCAAACCAGTCTCAGGACTGAAGACCACAACAACAACAACACCATTATTTGCATGACGATTCTGATGGTGTAATCAGATTTTCAATACCTTTATTAATTTAAAGTTTAGTATCCGACTGTAAATTATACAAGTAACACCCATCAACGGATTTCCAAAATGTAAACGGTTCATACGATTTTGTCGATCGACGTGTCTTTAGAAAGCTATTAGTGTAAACCTACATTGGTATGAACGATTGGCATGTAAATTGAATAGTACATGTTTTATTGGAGGTCAAAGTGGCCGATTACTATTGATCGCGTAAGGCCGTAAGTGATTCACAGTTACACGAAAAAACTGTAGCAGCATACTTATAAATATATTTATTTATCTATGTCTTCGTTTATATCCGATATATGCTATTCATGAAGAAATTGGTTAAGTATTTAAGGTGTTTTAGAAAGCACAGATACTACTGGCCTACCTTTTGTGTCTATACCTTTGATATACGTTTATTTGATTTATTTATGTATTTAATAAAGTGTGTTAGAGCGTGTTTATGATCCAGCTGTAGGAATATTTATTTAATTTCAAGTTATTTAAATGCAAATCCAGTACTTCGTATGTGTTTCAATATGTTTGTGAGCGTGCGTTGGCTTAGAGACATAGCAGGAGCGCTCTAGCCAGTCACAGCGCTCGTTACTACGGTAGGCGACTTCTGAAGTCAATGGAGAGACTGTAGGGAAGTGGGGGAGGAGCAGCGGCTCGCACAGGACGCGAGGGAGTGCAGATTTTATTTAATTGCAGTCTTTCATTTATAAATTTCTATGTTACATTCACAACTCGCAAGTGCCAAGTGATAGTAACCATCGACCATTCGATTCATGTGTATACTCGTATTGTATACTGTAGACTCAGCAGTATTTGGCTAGTAATGCGGCAACTGTGTATCCCACCTCCTAGACAACGAAAACAGCCGAAACTTTTAATATTTCAACTCTGAGGGTACGAAGTTGAGGGCCATCTTCACACCATCACATCATTTCATTTTATCTTTGAAAGCCCGCAGTGTTACATCCTGAGAAGGTATCTAACGGAGAACCGTGGCTTTCGCTAAAATACTGGACTACACTCCTGGAAATGGAAAAAAGAACACATTGACACCGGTGTGTCAGACCCACCATACTTGCTCCGGACACTGCGAGAGGGCTGTACAAGCAATGATCACACGCACGGCACAGCGGACACACCAGGAACCGCGGTGTTGGCCGTCGAATGGCGCTAGCTGCGCAGCATTTGTGCACCGCCACCGTCAGTGTCAGCCAGTTTGCCGTGGCATACGGAGCTCCATCGCAGTCTTTAACACTGGTAGCATGCCGCGACAGCGTGGACGTGAACCGTATGTGCAGTTGACGGACTTTGAGCGAGGGCGTATAGTGGGCATGCGGGAGGCCGGGTGGACGTACCGCCGAATTGCTCAACACGTGGGGCGTGAGGTCTCCACAGTACATCGATGTTGTCGCCAGTGGTCGGCGGAAGGTGCACGTGCCCGTCGACCTGGGACCGGACCGCAGCGACGCACGGATGCACGCCAAGACCGTAGGATCCTACGCAGTGCCGTAGGGGACCGCACCGCCACTTCCCAGCAAATTAGGGACACTGTTGCTCCTGGGGTATCGGCGAGGACCATTCGCAACCGTCTCCATGAAGCTGGGCTACGGTCCCGCACACCGTTAGGCCGTCTTCCGCTCACGCCCCAACATCGTGCAGCCCGCCTCCAGTGGTGTCACGACAGGCGTGAATGGAGGGACGAATGGAGACGTGTCGTCTTCAGCGATGAGAGTCGCTTCTGCCTTGGTGCCAATGATGGTCGTATGCGTGTTTGGCGCCGTGCAGGTGAGCGCCACAATCAGGACTGCATACGACCGAGGCACACAGGGCCAACACCCGGCATCATGGTGTGGGGAGCGATCTCCTACACTGGCCGTACACCACTGGTGATCGTCGAGGGGACACTGAATAGTGCACGGTACATCCAAACCGTCATCGAACCCATCGTTCTACCATTCCTAGACCGGCAAGGGAACTTGCTGTTCCAACAGGAAAATGCACGTCCGCATGTATCCCGTGCCACCCAACGTGCTCTAGAAGGTGTAAGTCAACTACCCTGGCCAGCAAGATCTCCGGATCTATCCCCCATTGAGCATGTTTGGGACTGGATGAAGCGTCGTCTCACGCGGTCTGCACGTCCAGCACGAACGCTGGTCCAACTGAGGCGCCAGGTGGAAATGGCATGGCAAGCCGTTCCAGAGGACTACATCCAGCATGTCTACGATCGTCTCCATGGGAGAATAGCAGCCTGCATTGCTGCGAAAGGTGGACATACACTGTACTAGTGCCGACATTGTGCATGCTCTGTTGCCTGTGTCTATGTGCCTGTGGTTCTATCAGTGTGATCATGTGATGTATCTGAACCCAGGAATGTGTCAATAAAGTTTCCCCTTCCTGGGACAATGAATTCACGGTGTTCTTATTTCAATTTCCAGGAGTGTATTTATAAGTACGTCTGGTGTTTCAAAAGAAGCAAAACGTCATTCCCAGTTTAAAACTCACGTTACGGGTGCTATTATTTGCGCTGTTTCCGATGCTACAGGTGTCAAGCCCATGTGTTTTTCGTTGGTGCCTGCGAAGAAACAACGACAGGCGCTCGCTCTGAAAATGTGGTATTTGGTTTGCCTGTGTGCAGGTGCACACGGATTCGATGAGACAATCCTCCTCTGTCGGAATAGGCCTTCGAACACCCAACGGTACCAACCGGCCGCAGTGTCATTCTCGGTCGACTGGCGTCATCCGATGCATATGTGAATGGACGGGGAGCAGTGCTCCCAAGGCCGCTGTCCCTCTTCCTGAGCCCGAGCCACTATGACTCAGTCAAGCAGCTTCTCAGTTAGCACCACGACACTGAGTACACCCCGGTAGAACAACAACACATAGCGGCCCGGATGGTCATCCATCCAAGAGCCAACAGTGCCTGACAGTGTACACTTTCAGTTACTTCAAGGAAGCCGGTGGATCCACCTCGGCACAGCCGCTGCCAGATGTGACTGTACTGAGTGGATTACTTGTCTACACGTTCTCACATGCCTGCCCCTAGTGGTGCAGCTGTGCAACTACGCCACGGCGCGTATTGCGAATCGAAATTTGGAGAGGTGCGGTACCGACTGCTGTGTGTCATTTTACTACCCGTAGTTTTGCCCATTAGGTTTCTGAAATCCCGGTGGTATTTGTGAACAAGCCAGTACAAATGTATTTGACGCACAGTCGGTCTGGGAAGACTATGTTCTACTGACCGGTCCACATGTCATCTTCATTATACAGGTTGTGAGGGATGTAGGTACAGATACTGTAATAATTGGCACCTTAATATGAGCCGGATGCAACGTGTTATTGTTTTTTATCTGCATCAAACAGTTCTCCTGCAAACACATCACACAATTTACTACCTGACATTTTCCGCATTTTTCGTAACTTCATTGTGAAGTGGACTACGCCTGTAAATATAGAATGTGCGTTTCACGCCCAAACGTCCATGTTTCAATACTTACCTTGCTGCCAAGGAAAACAAAAAAAATTAATGACTTGCTTGTGGCACACATACCTGGAGGTACTAACCAACTTAGAAACATACCACTCTTAATAGCTATAATTACGAGTCTGGAAGTGAAGTAAATATTCATGTAATTTTGTTCAGTATGCTGTCCTTAGTCATAAACAGAAATATCTGAAGTTACACCCCTAACATCCTGTATGTGGTATGGAGAACACCTCTGCCTCACATTAATGGGCAGTATATCGGTACTGAAGGCGCTACCTCATGTTCAAGCACCCTGTTCAAGTCCTCCCAAAAATCAAAAATTGCTGGAAAGACCAGACATTGATCCATGATCTCCGCCAATGAAATCGCACAAGATGGGGCAAACCTTCACAGAAACATAATAAAGAAACCTCCTGACGAGGAAACACGAAGATGTCATGACAAAGTGATGTGGGACGATGTCCGACGGGGCATTTTTGCTCCGCATCAACACCCCGGTTCAGTCTGCTCAGGACACAGCCACATTTTTAATTTCCTTGGGCTATCAAATTTTGCATCACTCTCCGTATTCGCCCGGCATGACACCAAATGATTTCCTCGTCTTCCCTCTGACGAAAACACCACTACATGACAGGCATTTGCCGGCTGGAGTGGCCGAGCGATTATAAGTGCTACAGTCAGGAGCTGCGCGACCGCTACGGTCGCAGGTTCAAATCCTGCCTCGGGCATGGATGTGTCTGATGTCCTTAGGTTAGTTAGGTTTAAGTAGTTCTAAGTTGTAGTGGACTGATGACCTCAGAAGTTAAGTCCCATAGTGCTCAGAGCCATTTGAACCATTTGACAGGCATTTTCTGAATGACTGAGAGCTGAGTTTTGAGATGAAACTTTTCCTGAACTGCCAAAACGTAGGCTGCTATAATCAAACTCTCCCTGTTCCAGCTCCCCACCCACTTTATCCATCAACTGGAAAATGCGTGGCACTGAACGGTAGATGCTTTGAGAAAATATAACACAATCAAGTCTCATGGTCAACGGATGATTTTTATAGTAATAATAACATTTTTATTACTACATCTCGTATGTATGGTCATTAGTTAAGGCCCTATTACACTCTGTGTGGGTATTCCCGAAAATACATTTACATCCGAGGATTGCGTTCCTGGGTGGACTATACCAAATGCATGATTCTCGTCATCCACACCACATCTAACCATCCTGTAGCACATAAAATGGCCGCTTTCAAATCTCTTCTCTATAGTATGCATCAGGTTCCCCATGTCAAAGAAAACTTCGTCACAGAATGTCACCTGATCCAAAACGTAGTACACATCGGTGGATATGACTGTAGTGTCCTGAACAGTATTAACAAAAGAATTTAAAAAAAGATGGTTACCCACCCACTGCAATCATCCAACTGCGTTGGCGAATAGTGACCAAGATTTTGCAGATGACATCCTTTGTTACACAGTTCCACACTTGGGCAATATTCCCGATAACACTGGTTTTACGTTGAAACGAAAACGGTATGAAACCTGATTACTTCATTCCTAGTAACGTCTGAGATAAGTATCGTCACAGGGAGGACGTCACAAATCCCAAATATTTAACTACTGGAATGCATCAGACGCAAAGACTGACCCACGAAACGCATTGGTCAAATTTGTAAGAATTTTGAGGTCTGGTTTCATGAGCACATACATTTGAAGAACTCGAAATCTGTAATTGATACACATCTTCGTGAACACGGGCACACAGTCACTAATTTGTCAAATAATTTAAAAGTTTTACATCGTCGAAGTAAAGGACGTACTATAAATATTCGTGAGAAAATTGGGATTCTGCGTTGTGGGAGCCACCACCTGGAATACACTTCAAACAGCCAAACGAAGTTAGGACACCGCAATAATAATTTTGACTGTCTACAAGATAACAAATACAGTTTTTAATTTTTGTATTTCGTTTATTTTCGTTTTACTTTCGTATATCTTTATACTTTTTTTAGTATAACCCATTCAACACTCTTCTTCAGGTTTTACTATTTACTGTCTTTCTCCCTCCTACTTCCGGGTATGCTTCGTGCTTCTCTGTCAGCTGGATATTAGTGCTTGCGTCAGTGTTTGTCTGGTGTCTGCCCACGCGTGTTCGTGCCGTGATATCACGTGCATACAGTAGGACCCTGGGTTTTTATCCTTCTGTTTATTTTATATTCTTTGCCACTCGCTTTATTTTTCATCCGTCTTATTTTCATTATGAGTTCCTGTATGTCAGTACAGCTAATATGATTTTAATACCTTTATTTTACTGTCCCTTTCATGGTCTTACAATGTAATAGGGCTACTTTCTCTGGGCGAACATGAGAGAATGGACTTTTACTGGTTTTATTGAGTCTTTCATGCGGCTGATGTATTTTTATTACATTATTCTCCATGTTTCTTTTCATAACCCATGGTATTTATTGCGCCCGTTTCCTTCCTTCTGCCACCCTCATTTTAACTGCCGTTCTTTTAAAGGAGCTTTAGTGCAAGATTATTGACAGTCGTGGAGCCATAAGATAACCTCTGTTTCGCTGCAAATGATTGGAACCTGAGAATTCTGCTCACTGCGCAAGCCATTCTCTTGGGAGTTATTGTCCATTTCGTGTATTTAGTATCTAAACGTCACTGAAATTACATATTGATTTCCCTGTACCTCTGTTAATTTTTTTAAAGTTTTCCTCCATTCTCTGATTTTCTGTTCAGAGGTACCTCATGATATGACTTTAGTGTTGCGAAACCTCTTGTAGTAATAAAAGATTATTCAATAGCTCTTGAGGTATTGTGTGACAAGAATGTACCGAATGCCTTCTGAAAAGTCGTTGAACTCAACGTCAACGTGAGCTCCGTTATAAGCCATCTTCGTGGACGAGACGGGCGATCTGGATTCCTATTCTGTCTTCTCCTGCTTCCCGTCCCTTGCGTCGATCCTTAACACAAGTATGTCGTGCTGTCTTAATCTTTGGCTTTCAGACGTCCAACAACCAGTTCACTGGTAGGTAAGTATTCTGGGAGGAGTCGCTCTCCTGAAGCCAACCGCCGGCTGATCCTTTTAGCTGTGGCCACCAGCACTGGGACGGCTGCCGATACGATTTACACGACAGCCGAGCCGCCGTCATAAAGTTCCTCGCCGCCTTTCAGCACACAGGCATAAAAGTTTATGTCTCGTCCGAGGATTATATAAATATAGCCCACATCGTAAAACTACTGACTAAATCTTTTTTTTTTTTTTTTTTTTTTTTTTTTTGGCTTTGTATCCCCTCTAGCTGTTTACGAGTGCAGCAGGTTCCCTACGTCGATATTTACACCAGTGATATTCCAGCTGGGCGACTATCATTGTAATCCACTTGTTCGTTCGTCAACAGACAAATTCCCTTTTTAACAAGTAGATTTTATTGATAGGGCCCAACGTTGGTACGTACTTTAGGTAAAATATGTTGATAAACACAGCGTCAACTTTTAAACTAACCTCTTTATTTTGCTACCACTTTTGGTCAACATTGTCATTGGACCACAAAACATCAAACGAAGGTAACTACATATAATTCATTATTTCGACAATGAATGTTTTGCTTCAAGTTCAGAACATGTAGTGTCGAATCTGCTTTTTTAACATGCATGGTAATTTAGGGAATCAACATATTTATCTATGTCAAAGACAGAACCATATATTTGAAACAGAATTTACCTCTACGTAATTAATTAATATCGTTTTCTCCGATAGCATTGCTAACAAAAAGTCTTCTCCTTGTTAACTCGATCTTGTTCTGACCACCAAGCAACAAGGTCATGTATGTGATACTTCTGTACTCTTGTTGAATAATAGCTGATAAAAATTTAACTATACTTTCATTCTTAGCAGTGTGGTTCTTTCTTTATACTAAAACTGTAGAATTGTACAAAACCTGTATTAATTTTTCAGCCTGTCAGATTCTCTGGAAATGGACAGTTACCACCCTTAGTGTCGTGAATATGACAACATGATGTTATATCATTAACTCTAAAACTTAATTTTTCATGACTGGTAGATTCTCTTGCTACCGTCAATGTGATGCCTCCTTATTTCGCAAATGTTTTACTTTCAGTTCTAGAAATTTATAAAATACACATAGGTGCAAATATAAATACAACAGGAACCAATTTACGGGCTGAACATTTGTTATGCATATCACTAAACAACTTAGTTCGAAAAGCTAATCCTCTCAATCCTCTCTCATGCACTTTATTGTTATCGTCTTTTACCGCAGACTATCACAAAACAAGGTGTCCCTAAAACCTCTGCCCTTTTTTGCTATGTATTACATTTAAATATAATTATTGGTGTTACGCTGCCCATCATTACATGTTCTAAAAATGACTATTTTCAATTTGGGACAGAATGATCTTTATCGAAGGAATCATGATGTATTATACGAACACATATTAAGGAGGTCGTTTGTGACCTGATGACGTTCATGTAGATCGAACCTGGGAATACACTACAGAAACACACTTCCAACGTGACTTACATCAAACATCCTGTTCTGTCATATGCCTCTTTTTGCTGTCGTTTAGCTGTGGTAGCCAGGGAAAGAATGGGCCCAATTTCGCAGGTTAACAATAACTCTCTGTGAAGGAAAATGAAAGTAAAGGAAGAGAAGCAGATCACAGAACACTAAGGGAACGTCAAACACTAAACGTTGAAGGGGATCCACTCAAACTCCCACGCAACGTTCTGCTATGGGAATAGTATCAGTATGCATTACAGACCTGCTTTGCAGGGCATCCTATGTGTCAGAGACAATAAACTGTTTTCCGGCGCAGATATTTAGTTTGCATTGCACAACAAGATTTTCTAGTTCCTGACATGTAGGCTGTCGTGCACAACAGACATCTCGTGGGAATGGTATCAGTCTGCTTCATCGATCTGTTATGCAGGTGCCACGTGAGCAGATGGGCACGGCTGGGGTGGACAGAGGAAGGGATGGGCCAACAGAGGGGGATTAAAAGGAGGGAGAGAGAAAGAGGGCAGGGGAGATGGATAGAGAGACTATGGAGAAGTGAAGAGGGGAACGAGACGTTGGGAAGATGTGTAAGAAGAAGGGGGAGGAGGGGATGAACAGACAGAGCTGCCACTTTTTTGGCATTTATTACATTTAAATATAATTATTAGTGTTACGCTGCTCATCATTACATGTTCTAAAACTATTTTCAACTTGAGACTGAATGGTCTTTATGGAAATCACGACGGAGGGAACGGATAGGGAGAGAAGGTGCCAGAATGGCATGGATAACGACACAGGATAGAAGAAGATGGACAGAGAGGCAGGGGGAGGATATTAGCATTATATTTCTAGTTCTTGTACACGAGCTAAGTCGTGGACAAAAGTTTAATACATATGTATGCCCAAAATTATTTGGAAAGGAAAGAGAATTAGAAAAAAAATGTGGAAACACCTCCTCACCTGAGACGAGTTGTAGTAGTCCAAGCAAGCAATAATGATAGGATTGCAATCCAATATAAAGGATTTGTCATTAAGTTACGAAAAAGTGAGTCTTAACGTAATCCTATTCAAAACAAATATTATCCATGACTAATGACGAACTGCGCGACAAATAATGTTGAACAGCTGCGTAATAAGGTTAGCGAATACGTTTATCTGGGACAGTTAGTTAATATCCCAAGAGACTTGAAACCTAAAATTTATTAGCCGAAATTAAGCCAAACTGGAGAGCTTGTGGAAGAATCGCTACCAGTTTTACATCTAATAAACCCAGAAACTTAAAAATTGTTGTTTAGGTCAGGGTGTTCTTTCCACACTAACGTATGACCTCATTACTTGGATTTAAACCAATTTTTTAAAAGAAAACTTCGAAAATTTCAGAGAGCTATTGAGAGGTGAGTCCTAGGTGGTATTAAGAAAGATCTGAGAAAAAGTGAAGCCATGAGAGAAATTAGCGTAGTTCAACAACTTGTGGAAAGGGTAAAGGCTCCAAAATGAATATGGTCAGTACATATCGCACGGAAAAACGACGAGTGATGGTCAAAGTCTGTACTACATTGGAGTCCCAGAGAACGACGCAGACGACAAGGTTGCTATCCCGACCGCTGGAATAAACAGCTCAAGAAAGGTGAAGAAATCAGCTGGCAAAGGAAAGTAGAAGACTGAGAGCCATCGACACTGTGAATGAAATTGTGTTTGTTAGCTTAAGTTCAAAAGGCTATCCTTTTTATATATAACTTTTTACTTTCCTTGAGGTATGACTTTGCAAGATTGTGTCAAATAGTCTAGTAGTCGGCACTTGCGTTTTAGTAGGAATCTCGTGTCTCGCCATTTACCTGAAGTATTTTAGGTAAACCATGGGAAAGCTAAATTCTGATGACCATCTGGAGATTTGGCACTCCATCATCTCGAATGCAATGTCGGTCTGTCTGAAGCCACACAAAGGCGTAGGGGGGTCCCTCAGGTACAATACTGCTTTACTTATACGTTGTTGCAAGTTACTACTTAACCTAAATATAATTACATAACGTGAAATGTTGGTGATACAATGATCTTTCAATTTTCCACCCAGTCACTGCGCGCACACACACACACACACACACACACACTTACACACGCGCGCGCACACGCACGCACGTACAAACTTGCGGCTGCCACCTTGAACGTGATAAATGTGACAGCAATGTAGGATTTTCATTTTGTGTTCCAAAATATCAAATTTGCTTTCTTGGAAAACGGAGTCAGCTTCCATCTATACTGAGTGACAGCTCCAGATCAGAAAGATGTCAGGTTTTCCTAAAAATTGAAAAAGATATACAGACTGCGAAATGTTGTGTACTGATGAAGACTACACATTATCAGTTAGATGTGGCTAACAGTTTTACTATATTTTCGCTCTGTGTAATCTACGTAAACCTTCACTTCCTTAAATGTGAATTTATGCTTAGCAGTTACTTTTTGGCAGCACTTTTAAATAAGATTATTTCACCAATTCTTCATTCTCCTTAGTTGATGTACCGTATCAATTTCTTCGTGGTTAGGAAATGCTGTTTTCTGTTTCACGTTTATTCCTTCGTGGTAAATGTAAGTTCAATGCAGATCTCATTTCAAGGGCATAGACAGAGCTGTTAGTGCAGTAATTATCAAGGCCGTTTTTGATCTCCAAAACTGACTGGGGAATGTACCCACAATGTGTAGTAGAAATCCTCAGTGTACAAATGTTTAAAATGAGGCCGATTAGTGTTTTTTTTATAATTCTGACAGCCTTTCGTGTAATTTGAAGATTCACATTTCGTTCATTTGCTCCCAAGAAAAATATTCCATATCCCATAAATGAGTGTACATGCGAATAGTATATAGATGAAGGGCACTGGCTGTTCCGCGCTAATGACAGGACTGAAAGCTTAACACGCTGATAACATTTTGATTGCAAGTATCTTTCTGTGTTCACACTACTTCAACTCAAAACAAATATTCATTCCCAGATATTTTCAGTTTGTGACACAGTATGTAGAGGAACTTCCTACGTATATTGAATAGTCTTATTTTTGCTCTTCAAACTGAACTTACGTTATTGCCACTTTATTGTATACTAACCAGTAGCAGACTTCCTTAAGGATAACGTTTGCTGCTCTGGACGGAGTCTTCTCGTGTTTCTTTTCAGCGACTAAAACATTGGTATCAACCGCGAAGCGGACTGTTTCCTCTAACAGACACCACTCAGGAAGTCATTAATGTATGTCGGAAACAGTATTGGTACCAACATGGTACCTTAAGGAACTCCTGTTTCAATATTTTGACCTCTGGTATGTTCAGCCTTATTTGAGGTTTTGTCATCAGTACTTTTTGTACCCTACCTACTCGGTATACATGGGACCAGTCGTTGGCTAAAGTCATATTACTAATGATTCAAGATAATGGTCAGCAGCATCAATAACCTTAGACAGGTCTAAGATTATACCTTTGAGAAACTCATCCTTGTTAATAGCATGTAGTGCCAATATTACGAGTGCGTCCAATATGTAACGCAGCACTTTTTTGTTCTCGGCCAATTACAGTCGAAAAATTCGGAATTTCTTGTGGGATATCGTATAATATTCCCGCTTCAGCGCCTATAGTTCCATTAGGTTCCTATCGGTGTAGGAGCTTTATGTAGCCTTCAAAATGGCGTCTGTAACGAAGCCGTGCTGAAATCAGAGAGCTGTCATTGAGTTCCTTTTGGCGTGAAACGAGAGCATCGCAGATATTCATAGGTCTGCGGAGACCTGGTGGCGATCAAAAGCACGGTGAGTCGTTGGGCTAGGCGTCTATCATCATGGCAGCATGGTCGCGCGAACCTATCTGATCTTCCACGCTTAGCCGGCCACACACAGCTGTGACTCTTGCAGTTTTGGAACGTGCAGACCCTCTCACTAGAGGTGATCGACAGATCACAACCAGAAACCTCATTGCACAACTGGACGTTTTTGTTGGCGGTGCTGACACACACTTCCCCCAGCTGGGGTGTTCAAGAGTGTGTGCCCGCTGGGTTCATCCCTGCTCTTTCATCCAGAAAGAGCAACAAAGAACTATCTGTTTTAAGTTTCCTTTAATTTACGTGTATGGTCACAGACTTTGTGTTAACAGATTATCGGTTTCGATCTTTAATGAGCATCATCAGATCTGTTTCACAAAAACAAAGTGAAAGAGATCTGATGATGGTCATTAAAGACCGAAACCCGTAATCTGTTAACAAAAAGTTTGTGACCAAAGACATAAATTAAAGGAAACTTATTACATATACGGGTCTCTGTTTTTTCGCGACGATGTCGCAGCTTGTGAAACTATCTGTTTAGCCCAATGAATGATTCACTGCGCGGGAAGCAGTTTTGGATGACGGGAAGGTTATTGATGCAGTAAGACATTGGCTTCGACGTCGACCAATGGAGTGATCTATCCAGGCATAGTGGGGATACGCAAAGATTATGTTTAAAACAATTTTTTTTGTAGTCAAAAGAGTGGGGAATAAAATGAACCCTAAGATGCATTGCATTACTTATTGAACGCGCCTCGTATAGATTCTACTTTGGCAGATTCTCTGTTTCTAGCTCTTCTGAAATAAAATTGTGACGCATTTAGAATGTTGTATTTATCAGGTAAAGTATTTCATTAACTTGTCTTTCATAACTGATTGTGTTATATTTTAGTACGATGAGAAAAGACGCATGGGCCTATGATTTTATATGCACATTTGGATTAATAATGGTTCAAATGGCTCTAAGCACTGTGCGACAACATCTGAGGTCATCAGTCCCCCAGACTTAGAAATACTTAAACGTAACTAACCTAAGGAGATCACACACATCCATGTCCGAGGCAGGATTCTAACCTGCGGTTCCGGACTGAAACGCCCAGAAACGCTCGGCCACAGCGGCCGGCACATTTGGATTACAATCTGATATTCGGTAGGCGTCAATGTCACTTTCAAAATAATGCGTGGTGACAAAATCAGCTTTTCGGATACTTTTCCTCCTACATGTAGTATACAGTAGGGGAAGGCGGCGCCAGACGGGGAGGTGGGGTAAGACGGGGAAGGGCTATAAGTTACTGTTAGAGTATTGCCATCTGTGGATAGCTACGTCAACATCATCAATACACAGATCCCAGTGTGTTGATATCGCTGAACCTTAGTTTCGCGGCGGTTTCTGTAAGCTTTGCAGGGTAAGTACAATTGTTATACTGATTTGCAATGTTTTACACCTTTCGAGGTCCTAAAACATGTGTTTCGTGAACATTTGTCCAGACCGTGTATATAGCACTGAAAAGTACGTCATATTAACAGTAAAGTGCTGTGTCAGTAGTCAATGTTCACTACATACTGTTCATGTAGGCGTAATATAACCTGACAGAATGGTAAGGGGCAGGACGGGGTGGGGCAAGATGGGGAGCTTCCAACCATTACATTCTTATCGTCTCAAGTGTTTACCTCGCTGCGTGTTTTGAACACGTACATTATACGTTGAATACAATTGTAAATATAATGGTATTCGTTATTCCAACGTTTCCTAATTAATTACAAAGTATGCCTTAGGCTATATGGCGAATAAAAAAACACAAAACGTGCAAAGTCAGTATTCTTGCCATGCTTTAACGACTGACTATTGGAAATATTGTATTTACTGTATAATATAGATTACCAGGAATGATCTGACTCAATAGTACGTTCCACGTGTTTTATTTCAAATGGTTCGCAAGTATCGGCGCAAACGTCTAGGCAAGATTGGTCATTGGAGTCAATGGAAGGTGCTGTAAATGGTGTTATGGAAGGTCATATGGGTTCTTTCAGGGCTGCTCGACAGTTCAACGCGCCACAGAAATATGTGTTTCAGCGTCGGGGTGCCCACGACACTTGTGCAGGGACAGAAAGTGATGATGACGAGGCAGTCCACACTTGTGTACTATGTGAAAGTAAGAAGCCTAAATAAAACGTAACATCTGATTCTACGATTAGCAGAACCGTGTTTCGAAACCTTATCGTCACATGATTTCGTTATTCCAGTCCTTATTTAAGCTTTAGAAAAATGGTTCAAATGGCTCTGAAGACTATGGAACTCAACTGCTGTGGTCATAAGTCCCCTAGAACTTAGAACTACTTAAGGGGAGTTGGAATGCCCTATCTCGCCAATGTTAAATTTGCTAACTTTGTGTACCTTTTTCTTTGGAACTATTATCTTCAGAACTTTGAAATTCTGGCAGAGGTTTTCAGCATATATTGTGAGCCCACTGAACTAGAACCAATGTTTTCTTTTTGTTGGTATAGTATTTATGAATTTTTTACCATTAAGCCATTTTTTATTGGAAAAAGTATAACATAAACTTCCCTAGTTCAGAGAATAAGCCAGTTCTTGTCATGATTCTAGTTCAGTGGCCTCTTTGAACTGTTTTGCAGCATTTCTGAAAATTTGAATGTTGTTGGTTGAGTGGTTTATGAGATAAAGGTACATGTAACACTAAAAATGTCAAATGCCAGAAAATGCGATTAAAGTAATTTATTATGAAAATTCACAAATACCTTTTATTCTATTATCAAAAGTGTCCAGCAGAGTAATCAGGGTCATCTTCTAGTTCTTCTTCTTCACCTAGAAGCTTTCTTCTCCTTGCTGCCCTTGCTTTTTTTGTATTAAATTCAGCTGCATACTGAGCCTTCCTTACTCGCACGCTGTCCAGAAGCTGAAGACCTCTGATGGTGTTGATACCAGGAGCAATGCCGAGCCTTGCCATGACCTTTAGCCTACCCATATGACCATCATTGAATGAAATAACAGCATCACTGACTCCCCATTTCAATGTTTTTATCCCAACAAATACATTCTTAGGTACACGAGTCCAAATGAGGTTGTTGAACGACTCGTTTTGATTCTGGGTACAACCATGAAGACATTTTCGCAGATGATCAGGATGCCCCAAGTCTCTATATATTGGTTTAATTACTTCCATAACAGCCAATGGAATATAATTTTTATGGTGATAAGGATCCCCAGTAGCTTGAGATTTTCTATAATTGCACCATGACTGAGGACCATCTGGACAAGCAAAATGTTGAGGATTATCATCAGTTGATGATCGATGTAAATATGTGGCCCATACAGCTTGTCTCATTTCCTGCAAATTATTTGCATTATTTCTTATTGCCATACCATAGTATTGTTGTAATTCATTTATAATTTTATCTGACAGGCGACCTCTAATGGTTTTACCATCTGACAAAATTTTGTCCTTCAGATTCTGTTTCAGTTTCCTTAGACGAGTGCCCATTCGTTTCTGAACATGACCGACACATTCTAGTTTAGTTATTGTCTTATTGACATATGGCATGGATTCTGTAACACTTTTGTATGCCTTGGAGTCCCCATCTCCAAGGAATTTTGTGTAAAATACTCCCCGTTCTTTTTCTGATCTGCTAAACATTTTCACAGCAGCGGCAGCCTCCATGCCTCCACTCGTACCTTCATAATTCTTGCTACATATGTGAGCTGCTTCTATCTTACCAGATGCACAATGGTAACAATGTTTAGTGAGCACTTCATAGTCCAAAACTTTACCGCTGTCCACACTAGTAACAGTAGCAACAGCATTTTTGGATGTGTGACCCCTTTTCTGCCAGGTTCCATCAAAAGCAACAGGGATATCTGGGTTTCCTTCATTTATATATTTTGCTTCACTGGCAGCAGCTTTCATTGATAAATCTGCTACAGACTGAACAGCATCTCCTATCACTTCAGTGTAATTGTCAATTTTAGCAGGTGGAGGTGGAAGATTCATTATGGCACAAAATGTTTGAGCAGCAGTATGTCCTTTACCAATTGCTCTCATTGCATACATTAGCCTGATATTACTCTCAAACAAATTGCTACTGCATGTTTTAGAGCTCCAAAAACAGGTCTCATTTTCACAACTGGCACAAACTATAGCAATTTTGCAGGAAAGTCCTATAGATTTTGTTATGTTCATATCAAAAGAACCTCCACAAAGATTACAACACAAACATTTCTTCATAAACTCAGTAAAAACAGGAAAGTCGACTAAAACATATTGTTCATTAGAAGCTTCATCTGTAATTTCACTTGCACAGTTTGATAACTTCTTTTTTGATGCACTGGTGGGCGTGTCTCCTTCACACATCTCAGCTGTACAAACGTCAGAACTTTCACCAGCATCAACAGGTGCTGAAGCAGAATCACTTGAACAAACGTTATTTGTAAATCTATTACCGCGAAACTTTCGCTTTTTAAATAATGATGCACTCCTAGGCATCGTAGAAACTACGCACTCACCACTGAAAGTCAAAACAAGACAGATAACAAACTCCAAATGAGCGACAAACTAAACTCGAGGCTCAAAACAAACACTCACAGATCAAAAACTGAACAATAAACACAGCTAGTCGTAAAAACAATGGTACCTATGGAAGGATCAAAGATTCTACAACTGAAGAGTGAAATCCACAGCCTTCTATATGTAATGTTTTCGGAAATGCGAAGATTTAAATGTGTACAAATCACAAGATGGGTAACTTTGCTGGGCGCACATGTAATTTTGAAAAATTAAATAAAAATACTTCCAATTGGAATTTCTTAACAAATTTTGCACCATTTTAAGCAGAAAATTTCAAATTAAGTTATAAGGTTAAAAACTGAAAATGTGAATTTTTTCCATTTTCCGGCATTCCAACTCCCCTTAAACCTAACTAACCTAAGGACATCACACACATCCATGCCCGAGGCAGGATTCGAACCTGCGACCATAGCGGTCGTGCGGTTCCAGACTGTAGCGCCTTTAATCGCTCGGCCACTTCGGCCGGCTTTTAAGCTTTAGAGATGAATTCATGGTAGTTCCCCATCTTACCCCGCATATGGGGCAAGACTGGGAATTGGTAGTTTATGTTTAAAATTGAGATATTTCCAACTAAATGTAACAAGTTTGCAGGTTTCTTTATATGCTATTGTAATTCAATGGTTAAATAAACAAATGATAATCAGACCTACTTGAATTTGTTTATTTTTGTCCCTTTTGTAAGGGTTTAAAGTTAGCTTCCCCATCTTGCCCCGCCTTCCCCTACTTTCCGTTTCCAATGTAACAGTAGGTAGGGGGGAAGAAACGAGTCCTATAATATCGCCGTCGGATCAAACATAGGAACGGATGGGAAACTGGAAACGTGGCTGAGGAATGCTCCATTCATCTGGTCCTCGCCGCAGAGGGGACAGACAGCTCGCCAGCCTGTGAATGGTGAATAATTCGCGGCGAGCAGCATCCCCTTCCGGCAGGCGTCTGGCGTGGGCGGCACCTGTGATTTGTATCTATTGAAAATTCGCGGGCTCGCCTCGGACGCTATACATTGTCCTTACGGCGCGCCGCGACGCCGACGGCACGCCGGCGCCGGCCGCTATGAAGGGCGCCTGGGATTGCGGCGTGATTTGTGGGGCCTCAGGCCCACCCCCAAGCCTCCCCCCGCCCCGCGACCCAAGCAACCCTCCCGCGCTTTATCCTCTTCTTCTACCGGTTTCCTTACCCCGATAAATCACACCGTTTCTCCGATGCCATGCTCTGCCCGATAAAGAAAAAGAAGAAGGACTCCTGATTGTAAAGCATTGTCCCCATCAGGACGCGGGGGCGCTCCCGCCCCCTTCTGGAATCGGCGCCGTCACTTGCGGAGGAAGCGTCATGTTTCATATCGCTTTCTTCAAAGCGAAGGCGGCCCCGCAGAGCCAAGCCACCGGCAATCTTTACCTGGAATTCGCGTTGTTCTTCGCGAATTATAGAACGTAAATGTGGCGCTGTATTCAGTATTTGTGTACAACTAACAACCGCTGGCAAAATAAACGCTTTTTTTTTAAAACAAAACACCCTTATTTACAATACATTATAATTATACAAATAAAACCCACCACCTTAATGATTAGTGGGTCCTGAGTGATGTTGTTGTTGTTGTTGTTGTGGTCTTCGGTCCTGAGACTGGTTTGATGCAGCTCTCCATGCTACTCTATCCTGTGCAAGCCTCTTCATCTCCCAGTACCTACTGCAGCCTCCATCCTTCTGAATATGCTTAGCGTATTAATCTCTCCGCATCCCTCTACGATTTTTATCCTCCACGCTGCCCTCCAGTACTAAATTGGTGATCCCTTGATGCCTCAGAACATGCCCTACCAACCGATCCCTTCTTCTCGTCAAGTTGTGCCACAAACTCCTCTTCTCCCCAATTCTGTTCAATACCTCCTCATTAGTTATGTGATCAACTCATGTAATCTTCAGCATTCTTCTGCAACACCACATTTCGAAAGCTTCTATTTCCTTCTTGTCTAAACTATTTATCGTCCATGTTTCACTTCCATACATGGCTTCACTCCATACAAATGCTTTCAGAAACGACTTCCTGACACTTAAATCTATACTCGATGTTAACAAATTTCTCTTCTTCAGAAACGCTTTCCTTGCCATTGCCAGTCTACATTTTATATCATCTTTGCTCCCCAAATAGTAAAACTCCTTTACTACTTTAAGTGTCTCATTTCCTAATCTAATTACCACAGCATCACCCGACTTAATTCGACTACATTCCATTATCCTCGTTTTGCTTTTGTTGATGTTTATCTCATACCCTCCTTTCAAGACACTGTCCATTCCGTTCCTGAGTGATACAACTGTATTTTTTGCAGCTAATTACATTTAAGTTGTATGCTACGTCCAGTATAGACAGTACAGGTTAGTGGGCAAACTTTCGATTTATGTTGGGCTACACACACTACTACCTACTTGCAAGTAATCCTAACTGCCTGCAGCGTTACAGGTGTGTCAGTGTGGATATAAACCTACTGCAATACCTTGCTCATCAAGCCAACCCCGATGAGCGGGCCTCTGATACTAGGCAGTGCAAAATTACTAATCGCTGCAGGTTCCTATTTTGGTATCTACTTCTAAATCCTACTACCTGCTAACTAATATACTTCAAGTCCGGTGCTGTCATTATCGTGAAGTTAATGTACGCCAGTCCCCCTAGCCCTGCACGTGGCGGATTCCAACTTACGAGACGACCTGTCCACGCACAGGCGGTACAGATTAGGGTACTAGGACATGTTCAGAAGTTTGTTATTAATCACGAATCTCCCTCAGATACGCTGTCAGAACAACGTGATACCTCGTGAGCCAGATTATTCAAGGTATCGAAAGTCTCACCGGGTCTCAGCAAGTCGTATGTGTCGTTGTTTGGTAGTTGTTGTCGTAATGTAGCTGCTACATGATTGAAAAGGGGTCACTCGTAAACCACATGATAGGGAGTACCCTCCGATGCGCTACAGTCACATTCAGGCGTAGCCCTCTTCCCAAAGCGGCATCGATATGTCGGATAGGGCCCATGACCAGTGAAAAAATGGCTCAAAATAACTCATGCCTAACCTTTCTTTTACATTTGGAAGATTCCAGATTCATCCATTTCCTGCCATAGATCTTCGCCGCTTTTCCTTATCTCACCCTTGTCCCTAGTCCGAACTCCCAGAATGTTTTCTATTTTCATATCATTACCTTTCTTAGCCCAGTACTATGCTGATTGCTCCGTAATTTTGATGTCCAGAGGACACTAATAGAGCATCCCCTGTAGATGTCCTGTAAGCCACCACAGATTTTAACAGCATGTTTCTCTGTACTCTTCTCACTGTCATGGCGGGCACCACCCTTATGAGCCAGTATGCCCAGACTCCCGAGCAGTAACCCACTATTGAAGTTAGTATACTATTATGGTACAATTTTATCAGGTGAGGGGGAAGGTGAAATCTTTTGTGTCCTATAGAGATGAGGTTATTGAGTATTTGTAAAGCTCTTGGGTTACGGATTCAATGTGCTATACACGCTGCTCTCGTATAAACTGGCAGGGAATAAAATAAACGTTTATTCACTGCCAATTTATACGTGAGCAACTTGTATAGCACTACAGGGACGCAGTACGTCTTATTATTACTAAATTTGTTACGAGGGGCGGTCAATAAGTAATGCAACATATTTTTTTTCTGAAAGTGGTTTAGTTTCATCCAGGATCCAAATACACCATAAAATTCTACATTCTTTTGGCTACAAAACCCGATTTCTCAACATAATTTCCGTTCAATGCGACCACCTTGCGCTACCTTATTGGGAGCGCCTGTAACGCCCGCACGGTACCACTCCACTGTTCGACGTGGGAGCCAAAGTCTCGGTGCATCTGCAACCTCCTCATCATCCACATACTGCTTTCCATGGAGTCATTCTCCATTGGGCCAGGCAAATGGAAGTCAGATGGTGAGAGATCGGGGGTGTAGGTTAGATGAGGAAGAACGGCCCAATGAAGTTCTGTGAGTTCCTTTTGGGTGCGTGGATTTGCTTGATTGGGATCCACCGATCCTCGAATGCGAGTGTGTGCAGGTTCCAGCATTGCAGGAGTCGCAACTGCTTCCGACCGGCCGGAAAGCGAGAGATCGGACAGGCTTGCGCGGCCTTATTGGGACTGCAACAGACAGTACTTTTGTTCTCTGCCAGTTTTCCGCAGATATTCTGCACGCGTTTATGACTACCTGCGATGCTCCGGTTTTTCGCCAAAAGAAACTCAGTGACACATCTCTGCTTGAACCCTATCTCCGTTACAGACGGCTCTTTGAAGGCCACGTATAGCGCTCGGATCTCCATGAAACTATAGGGTCATTTTCCATTATGTTTATTTATTTATTGTTCCGTGGGACCATATTAAGGAGAAGTCTACATGGTCATGGAACGAGTCAATCCATGAAATTATAACGCGATAGTAGAAACAGATAAAATGAAATGTAAGTAACATATTCAGGCGACAAGTCGTAAGTTTAAATAAAGAAAATCAACAATGTAACAGTGGAATTTGCTTAATTTTTCAGCTCTTCCAGGAGCTCCACGACAGAATAGAAGAAGTGAGCCATGAGGAAACTCTTCAGTTTAGATTTAAAAGTGTTTGGGCTACTGCTAAGATTTTTGAGTTCTTGTGGTAGCTTATTGAAAATGGATACAGCAGAATACTGCACTCCTTTCTGCAGAAGAGTCAAGGAAGTTCATTCCGCATACAGATTTGATTTCTGCCTAGTATTAACTCAGTGAAAACTGCTAACTCTTGGGAATAAGCTAATATTGCTAACAACAAACGACATTAAAGGAAATATGTGCTGTGAGGGTAATGTCAGAATTCCCAGACTATTGAATAGGGGTCGACAAGAGGTTCTCGAACTTATACAATATATACCTGGAACAGCCCGTTTTTGAGCCAAGAATACCCTTTTTGAATCAGAAGAATTATCCCAAAAAATAATACCATACGACAAGAGCTTATGAAAACATGTGAAATACACTACTTTTCGTGTTGAACTGTCACTTATTTCAGATACTGTTCTAATGGTAAATAACGCAGCATAGCGGCCCGCATCTCGTGGTCGTGCGGTAGCGTTCTCGCTTCCCACGCCCGGGTTCCCGGGTTCGATTCCCGGCGGGGTCAGGGATTTTCTCTGCCTCGTGATGGCTGGGTGTTGTGTGCTGTCCTTAGGTTAGTTAGGTTTAACTAGTTCTAAGTTCTAGGGGACTTATGACCACAGCAGTTGAGTCCCATAGTGCTCAGAGCCATTTGAACCATTTTTTAACGCAGCATTTAGTTTCTGAACAAGATGCTAAACATGGGATTTCTACAACAGCTTACTATCTATCCGAACGCCTAGGAACTTGAACTGTTCCGTCTCGCTTATAATATTCCCATTCTGTCTGATCAAAATATAGGTTCTTGTTGAATTGTAAGTTAGAAACTGTAAAAACTGAGTCTTACTGTGATTTAGCATCAAATTATTTTCCGCAAGTCACGAACTTATTTCATGAACTACATTATTTGATACTGTTTCAATATTACGCACAAGATCCTTCACTACCAAGCTGGTGTCATCAGCAAACAGAAATATTTTTGAATCACCTGTAATACTAGAAGACATACCATTTATATAAATAAGAAATAGCAGTGGCCACAGCACCGACCCTTGGGGAACGCCCCACTTAACAGTGCCCCATTGTGACTGAACATCCCTACCACTCTCAATATTGCGGAGAATTACCTTCTGCTTTCTGTTCTTAAAGTAAGAGGCGGACCAATTGAAAGCTACTCCCCTTACTCCATAATGGTCCAACTTCTGCAGTAATATTTTGTGGACAACACAGTCAAAAGCCTTCGTTAAATCAAAGTAAACACCTAGCGTTCGCAACCTTTTATTTAATCCGTCCAAAACCTCACAGAGAAAAGAGAATACAGCATTTTCAGTTGTTAAACCATTTCTAAAACCAAACTGTATATTTGACAGCACTTTATGTGAATTTAAATGCTCCAGTAACCTTGTATATACAAACTTATCGATAACTTTAGCAAACACCGAGGGCATAGAAATAGGTCTAAAATTGTCAACATTATCCCTGTCTTCCCTTTTTATAAAGTGTCTTCACTACCGTGTATTTTAATCGATCAGGTAACCGACCACTCCTAAGGGAAAAGTTACAGATATGGCTAAGTACTGGGCTAACATACATAGAACAATACTTCAATATTCTGCTAGATACCCCGTCATGTCCATGAGAGTTCTTGGTCTTTAGTGATTTAATTATTAACTCAAACTTCCTCTTGTCAGTATCATGGAGGAGCATTTCAGGTAACAGTCTCGGAACACTTTTTTTTTTTTTTAAGAGCGCTGTATGATTCCTTGTTAGGACTAGGTTTCTATTTAGTTCACCTACTATATTCAGAAAGTGATTATTAAATACTGTACATATATGCGACCTATCAGTACCTCGGACATTCTCATGTTCCACAACAAATTACGCATTCTTTCAGCCGTAATAGGTCTTGAAAAAAAAAACTGTGTTGCATTACTCATTGAACGACCGACGCTGCAGTAAGAGTGATACATGACGTTGCTGTTGCCGTCTTCAGCCAGAAGAATGGTTTGACGCAGCTCTGCAAGCCAGTCTGCCCTGTGCAGGCCACTACAGCTCTGCATAACTATTGCAGCCTACAGTGACGAGCCAAACCATTATGACCACTGCCCACCACGAGGTTGAATGCCTCCTGGTGGTACTGCTGGCGCGTGAACAAGTTAGGAAAGAATCTAAGTGGAACAGCAACGAGTGGGCAGTTATTATAGTGAAGGGCCGTAAATGCGGAAATCCACTTATACACTCCTGGAAATTGAAATAAGAACACCGTGAATTCATTGTCCCAGGAAGGGGAAACTTTATTGACACATTCCTGGGGTCAGATACATCACATGATCACACTGACAGAACCACAGGCACATAGACACAGGCAACAGAGCATGCACAATGTCGGCACTAGTACAGTGTATATCCACCTTTCGCAGCAATGCAGGCTGCTATTCTCCCATGGAGACGATCGTAGAGATGCTGGATGTAGTCCTGTGGAACGGCTTGCCATGCCATTTCCACCTGGCGCCTCAGCTGGACCAGCGTTCGTGCTGGACGTGCAGACCGCGTGAGACGACGCTTCATCCAGTCCCAAACATGCTCAATGGGGGACAGATCCGGAGATCTTGCTGGCCAGGGTAGTTGACTTACACCTTCTAGAGCACGTTGGGTGGCACGGGATACATGCGGACGTGCATTGTCCTGTTGGAACAGCAAGTTCCCTTGCCGGTCTAGGAATGGTAGAACGATGGGTTCGATGACGGTTTGGATGTACCGTGCACTATTCAGTGTCCCCTCGACGATCACCAGTGGTGTACGGCCAGTGTAGGAGATCGCTCCCCAACACCATGACGCCGAGTGTTGGCCCTGTGTGCCTCGGTCGTATGCAGTCCTGATTGTGGCGCTCACCTGCACGGCGCCAAACACGCATACGACCATCATTGGCACCAAGGCAGAAGCGACTCTCATCGCTGAAGACGACACGTCTCCATTCGTCCCTCCATTCACGCCTGTCGCGACACCACTGGAGGCGGGCTGCACGATGTTGGGGCGTGAGCGGAAGACGGCCTAACGGTGTGCGGGACCGTAGCCCAGCTTCATGGAGACGCCGATATCCCAGAAGCAACAGTGTCCCTAATTTGCTGGGAAGTGGCGGTGCGGTCCCCTACGGCACTGCGTAGGATCCTACGGTCTTGGCGTGCATCCGTGCGTCGCTGCGGTCCGGTCCCAGGTCGACGGGCACGTGCACCTTCCGCCGACCACTGGCGACAACATCGATGTACTGTGGAGACCTCACGCCCCACGTGTTGAGCAATTCGGCGGTACGTCCACCCGGCCTCCCGCATGCCCACTATACGCCCTCGGTCAAAGTCCGTCAACTGCACATACGGTTCACGTCCACGCTGTCGCGGCATGCTACCCGTGTTAAAGACTGCGATGGAGCTCCGTATGCCACGGCAAACTGGCTGACACTGACGGCGGCGGTGCACAAATGCTGCGCAGCTAGCGCCATTCGACGGCCAACACCGCGGTTCCTGGTGTGTCTGCTGTGCCGTGCGTGTGATCATTGCTTGTACAGCCCTCTCGCAGTGTCCAGAGCATGTATGGTGGGTCTGACACACCGGTGTCAATGTGTTCTTTTTTCCATTTCCAGGAGTGTATGTGCGATTTTGACGATGAGCACATTGAGGGACGCTGCGTTCGGAAACGAGAATCTCTGACACGGCTAATCTGGTCGCCTGTTGGTGTTCTACCATCGTGAGCACCTACGGAGAGTCGTTGGAGGATGGTAAAACCACAAGTAGGCCGTATGGTACTGGCCAACCACGTATCATCACAAGACGTAGGTGTGGGAGGATCAAAAACTGTGTAATCCAGGATAGGCAGCGATCTGTGGCAGATCTGACGAGAGAGTAAAATGCTCGTGCAGGCACAAGTATTTCAGAGTACGCTGTTCAAAGGCCACTGTTGAACTTGGAGCTTCCGATCACATGACCCGTACCTGTTCCTGTGTTGACACAACGACATCGTCATTCATGACGGCAGTGGACACCGCATCACTGAGCTTTCACCGTGGATCATTGGATACCTGTTGCCTGTCGAACGAATCGCATTTCTTGTTACACGAGGTCGATGGTTGGGTCATTACAAGCCGTCATCCAGGCGAATGGCTGGACGAAACGTGCACTGTGCCACAGATGCAGGCCAGTGAGGCCAGAATTATGCTATGGAGTACATTGAGTTGGGTTTCCATGTGATCTGTGTTGGTAACCGAACACACTATGACAGTAGTGAACTACAGGAATTGTGAAACGAACCCTGTCGTCCAGGACCGGGTGCCACAAAGGGAGCACATTCACCACGAGATGGGGAAACTCACAGGCGTCTGTTGTCTATTAGTGCCTAAGCGCTGTAGTGGGTGAGTGAGACAGACGAGAAACTATGTCATATTGAAACCCAGAAGAAGGCTTTTGTGGCCAAGGAGACGTACCAGTGTTAAATATGGCGGACCTAAGATCGGCCATGAAGGGAAACATTTATCAAAATTATCGACATTAACGATCGACATTTCAGATAGAAGCGCATCATTAAAATGACAAACGTTGTAAATATCAACTCTGTTAATTTATTTGTTTAAAAGATATAGTAAATTGAAATTATCAGTATTTACAGTTAAGCAACAGATCATCATATCCGCCACACAAAACACATTCAACGATGACATGACACCTTTTTGAACCATTAGGTAATAGAATATTTGTTGTAAAATTTAGTGCATAATAGTTGCTTTCGTTCTTTATTTATTTATCAGAAAGCGCATTGGTGCAATGCTACTGGCCGTGTCATTCAAAGTCAAGAAGGAAACTGTGTTGGTTTTATGTAAATGAATTTAACGTTTATTATGTAATGGATATTATTGTTACTTTATTTAGAACGTGAGTGTGGTCAAGGTTTGGTTGTTTAAATACACTCCTGGAAATGGAAAAAAGAACACATTGACACCGGTGTGTCAGACCCACCATACTTGCTCCGGACACTGCGAGAGGGCTGTACAAGCAATGATCACACGCACGGCACAGCGGACACACCAGGAACCGCGGTGTTGGCCGTCGAATGGCGCTAGCTGCGCAGCATTTGTGCACCGCCGCCGTCAGTGTCAGCCAGTTTGCCGTGGCATACGGAGCTCCATCGCAGTCTTTAACACTGGTAGCATGCCGCGACAGCGTGGACGTGAACCGCATGTGCAGTTGGCGGACTTTGAGCGAGGGCGTATAGTGGGCATGCGGGAGGCCGGGTGGACGTACCGCCGAATTGCTCAACACGTGGGGCGTGAGGTCTCCACAGTACATCGATGTTGTCGCCAGTGGTCGGCGGAAGGTGCACGTGCCCGTCGACCTGGGACCGGACCGCAGCGACGCACGGATGCACGCCAAGACCGTAGGATCCTACGCAGTGCCGTAGGGGCTGCACCGCCACTTCCCAGCAAATTAGGGACACTGTTGCTCCTGGGGTATCGGCGAGGACCATTCGCAACCGTCTCCATGTAGCTGGGCTACGGTCCCGCACACCGTTAGGCCGTCTTCCGCTCACGCCCCAACATCGTGCAGCCCGCCTCCAGTGGTGTCGCGACAGGCGTGAATGGAGGGACGAATGGAGACGTGTCGTCTTCAGCGATGAGAGTCGCTTCTGCCTTGGTGCCAATGATGGTCATATGCGTGTTTGGCGCCGTGCAGGTGAGCGCCACAATCAGGACTGCATACGACCGAGACACACAGGGCCAACACCCGGCATCATGGTGTGGGGAGCGATCTCCTACACTGGCCGTACACCACTGGTGATCGTCGAGGGGACACTGAATAGTGCACGGTACATCCAAACCGTCATCGAACCCATCGTTCTACCATTCCTAGACCGGCAAGGGAACTTGCTGTTCCAACAGGACAATGCACGTCCGCATGTATCCCGTGCCACCCAACGTGCTCTAGACGGTGTAAGTCAACTACCCTGGCCAGCAAGATCTCCGGATCTGTCCCCCATTGAGCATGTTTGGGACTGGATGAAGCGTCGTCTCACGCGGTCTGCACGTCCAGCACGAACGCTGGTCCAACTGAGGCGCCAGGTGGAAATGGCATGGCAAGCCGTTTCACAGGACTACATCCAGCATCTATAAGATCGTCTCCATGGGAGAATAGCAGCCTGCATTGCTGCGAAAGGTGGATATACACTGTACTAGTGCTGACATTGTGCATGCTCTGTTGCCTGTGTCTATGTGCCTGTGGTTCTGTCAGTGTGATCATGTGATGTATCTGACCCCAGGAATGTGTCAATAAAGTTTCCCCTTCCTGGGACAATGAATTCACGGTGTTCTTATTTCAATTTCCAGGAGTGTATGTTAAAATGTAAAGTAATGTAGAATAAGCTGCAGGCAATCAGATGGACGGCTTCAGGATAGGGAACTGCGCTAGTGAGGCGAGCGAAGATGTTCGGCGCGGTCGGATACGGGCAGAGGACAGTTCTGGTCTAGACACCAAAGGGTACAGTGCTGGTGCCGACGCGAGAGTGGTCAGTTCGGCTGGAGACACCGGAGTGGACAGTGCAGATCGAGACGCGAAAGCCGACGGTCCGTCTGTGGCTAGCTAGGAAGTGAAACGACTTAGAAAATTTCGCGTTGTGTGGTATCGCGGGACTTTAAAGTCTCTGAGTGGTGAGCAGCCGCACGCCTGGTGTGAACTTTCAACTTTTCGCGTAGTCAAGGAGGCGGAGTATTGGACTTCTGTTTCGCGTGAGGTTGTGAATGATCGAACTGTATCAAATGGATATGCGCTCGAGTGTAACAGCAACTCTAAATACGGTCACTTTGGCAATTAGTTTGCTTTCTGAATAAACATTATTCTAACCAAATCGCAACTATGTGGCCTACATCATTCCCGATATTATTATCACTATTACTATATCTTATATTAACTTTGTATTTCGCAAACTTGCCATCAGCCAGAGAATTTTACCAAAGGGTCACAAGTGTCTAATTTAGGGCGTGTAATGCGACACGTGCGGTTCACCACCTAGACGAATTTGAGCCAAGACATTTCGACGAAGAGGAAACGCACGTGAGCCCGAACGTCTTTGGGATGTTATCTCGCAAACACGACTACTTCACACTTTGCAGCATAAAAACGTTTCGGGATTTCACATGAATCTTTATCTAATAATTCACTTTTTAATAACAGTTAAGCCCCTGATACTTACAGCGTAGTGCTGAAAAATTTGGTGACCATAAATATTGGGAAAATAAACTGGGCCTAAGCTAAGAAATTGTCGATTTATAAATACAGTCGGTTAGAAAACATTTCAAATTACTGTGGGGTAACAGATATAAATATGTAAGTTCGTTATATGTTTTTACTTTTATTGTTTGTGACATGAGCGTCATATATCACTGAGCGACATTTTTTTTTAATTTTCTGCCATTTCCGTAGTTATTTTATTGAGAGTACTCGACGTGTGGACTTGGGAGGAAGGCTTTGGGTTTTGCGCGCTGGTAATGAACGCTCATGGTGTGATCTGAGGGTGTTGTTGCTAGCAGAAGGCATTCAGGGAATCTCGTAAGGAGAGGTGAGCCTCCCCAGGGAGAGGCTGTGGTCTGCTTAATGCTTGTGTGGTCAGAGATAGTTCGTGGCGTAACTGAGGACAGGAACTACCTTAACGCCACTGCTGCCCAACTGAAATACTGAAGGTTACATTTTTATCTTTTCTGTCCGAAAATCAAACGTCAGAATGCTGTGGTACCACCCAACCAACATGAGAAAGTCAGTTCGCCTTGCTACAAAATTTTGGTCATCCAGTCGAATTGAGTCACTCCACCCTTGTGCTTCGTGCAATAAGACCTACCAGTTAAGTAGGCACTTCTCTAGGCCGGTACTAACCGCATGTATGTTAATGTGTATTTTGTATGCCAATAGCACGAAGTCTCTGCTGAGTTCTTGTCTGCCACATTGACAACATCATTGTGTTTTCCACTCCATGTAGAGTTTTTTTAATGTAGGGAGATGAGGACAGAGATGCAAGTTTCGTGGTACTGGTGTTCCAGTTGCAATGCACTGGTCTCCTGGCTGCTGTTCGTGCTCATGACCACGTTTTGCTATTTTTGGGGAAATAGTTTCGCCATCTGCAGTGGTCTGATCTGCACTCTGAGCAGCTCGCAACTTACTTGTTCTGGCACGCTGTTAGAGTTGGCAATTTCAGTATAAACTGAAGTTCCAAAGAAACTGGTACACCTTCCTCATATCGTGTAGCGCCCCCGCGAACACGCAGAAGTGCCGCAACACAGCATGGCATGGACTCCACAAATGTCTGCAGTAGTGCTGGAGGGAACTGACACCATGAATCCTGCAGTTCTTTCCATAAATCCGTGAGAGTACGAGGGACGGAGATCTCTTCTGAACAGCACGTTGCAAGGCATCTCATATATGCTCAATAATATTAGTGTCTGGGGAGTTTGGTGCCTAGCGGAAGTGTTTAAACTCAGAAGAGTGTTCCTGAAGCCACTCTGTAGCAATCATGAGCTTGTGGGGTGTCGCATTGTCCTGCTGGAATGTCCCAAGTCCGTCGGAATGCACAATGTAGATGAATGGATGCAGGTGCCGCGCGGGATTAGCCGAGCGGTGTAGGGCGCTGCAGTCATGGACTGTGCGCCTGGTCCCGGCGGAGGTTCGAGTCCTCCCTCGAGTATGGGTGTGTGTGTTTGTCCATAGGATAATTTAGGTTCAGTAGTTTGTAAACTTAGGGACTGATGACCTTCGCAGTTAAGTCCCATAACATTTCACACACATTTGAACATTTTGAATGGATACAGGTGATTCGACAGGATGCTTACGTACGTCACCCGCCTACGTCACCCGTCATAGTCCTATCTAGACGTATCATGGGTCCCATATCACTCCAACTGCACACGCCTCACACCATCACAGCGCCTCCACCAGCTTGAACAGTCCCCTGCTCACATACAGGGTCATTGGATTCATGAGAGTGTCTCCACACCCGTACACGTCCATCCGCTCTATACAATTTGACCTCAAGTCACTTATCTTGCTGCAAAAAAAGAGGTCCATTATTCAGGAGCACACATTTCCAATAAATTGCCAGCAACCATTAAAAACTTGGTTTCAGATAAAACACAGTTCAAACAGAATTTGAAAGCATTTTTGATGGGCAACTCCTTCTACTCTACAGATGAACATCTGTACAGAAATTGTTAGACCAGCTTAAGTAAAAGTGTCTGTTAGATTTTAGTTTTGACAGCACTTGGTGAAAACAGTCCAGATTAGATATCTTGTGCGTGATAATTTTTTTAAAACTGCATAGCAAAGTTTTATTCTGACAGCGTATTAATTCTGTAAATATTAGCAGTCCCAGTTTACTGTAATGTATTCATGTGTTTTGACAATCTCCTGACAAATGACCAGGGTAGTAATATTACATTTAAATGTTTAAGTTTTTCTGTGTTATACTTTCTGACATATTCCACACCTACGAGAATCATCTCATTTTTTGGGTCTATGGAACGAAAACTGCATCTAATCTAATCAGAAACGAGACTCGACCGTCCAGACAACATGTTTCCAATCATCAACAGTCCAATGTCGATGCTGATGGGCCCAGGTGAGGTGTAATGCTTTGTGCCATGCAGTCTTCCAGGGTACACAAATGGGCCTTCGGCTCCGAAAGCCCGTATCGATGATGTTTCGTTGACTGGTTCGCACGCTGACACTTGCTGATTGCTTAGAATTGAAATCTGCAGCAATTTGCGGAAATATCACGTTGAACAATTATCTACAGTCGTCGTTGGTATCATTCTTAGAGGATCTTTTTCTGGCCGCTGCGATGTCGGAGATTTGATGTTTTTCCGGATTACTGATATTCGCGGTACACTTGTGAAATGGTTGTACGGGAAAATCCCCACTTCATACCTACCTCGACTATACTGTGTCCCATTACTCATGCGCCGACTATAATACCACGTTGAAGCTCACTTAAATATTAACAACCTCCAATTGTAGCAGCAGCAACCTATCTAACAACTGCGCCAAACACTTGTTGTCTTATATAGGTGTTGCCGACTGCATACCTGTTTCTTTGGAGCTTCAGTGTAATTTGTGATTTGGTCTCATTAATGATGAATTCACTAGCGGCTCGGATAAAGATAACTTGAACATTTTCTCCATGAAGTCTTAAATACAACTTGGTACTCCCCACCTGTTTGCGTCTAATTGTATGAACTCAGACTAGTGTTTTTAGAAAAATTGTCTCCGATTGTTAAAGCTCATAAAAGTCTTTTATGCTCGGCCTTGATTTACGTTACGAGATCCTTCAAATTGTTCTACAGTTTTTTCATGGTTGCAGAACCCACTAACAATAAATCTAACCTACTGCCAACATAGGCTTCTTGTTCTCACCATGATGGTGTTACTGTTGTGCACAGTAGCCAAACTCAACGATAATTCACATAATTTCCAGCTAGTGTAACAAGTGTTGCACTCACTCTCCTTATTTGATGCAGGTCACTGCCCACACAAAATGCACTGGCGTCACTGCCAGGATTTTACTTTTGTATTCTTTTGACGTCCTGCCGTTAGGGAGAAACTTCTTGGGACGCAAAAAACTGTAGCAACCACTTTTGTTCAATTTGGTTGTTTACCCATTAATAGACAGCTGCAATACATCGCGAACGCAAACGTTGCATTGTTTATAGTTACTTTTTGCATGTATACCTATGTATTGGGAGATTTTGCTACAAATATTTACACAGAGTGTGAAGATTTTTGTCACTCATGTTAACGTTGTGACAGTACAATGTGTAGTGGATTTTGTTTTCATTTCTTTTACACATGGATAGAGCTAGTCAAGTACGATGTAGTGAGGCAAGGAGACTTTTTAGACAGAATGATTGAACTGAATCACCAGAAAATGTGTCGCAGTTCTCTGAGGAGAAGGCGTCAGCTCGTAAGCTCCAGTTACATAGCCTAAACCCAGACAACCGCACTGAGAGCTGAATAGAGAACCCCGCCCATTACTAATTGAACTGGTGTGACTTGTGAAACGGAGTCGACTTCGGTGCATAAGAGCTCAAAAATCGGAATAATGGGGTTTATTGTATTCTGAGTTAAACAGACACTAGAAAAAGCAGAGAAAGATAGTAAACAAGGAGAAGCTGACAGGAACGGCGCGCAAGACAGACAAGACACAGGAGGGTCGGTGCAAATAGGAAAGAAATGGAGGAGAGAGATAGGAATGATGAAGTAGATAGGAAACAAGCAAAGCTGACAGAAAGGAACTAAAGGAGAGAAACAGTAAGGCTGAGACAGATAGAGTAATAGCAGAAACAGATCGAAAACAAGCGCTGGAGACCAGAAACGACTTAAAGAAGAGATTGCACTGCTACGTGAAGAATTCGATAACCGATGAAAATATTTGACAATAAGCTGGTCTGGTTTTCAAATCAGTAGAAAGCAGCGTATCCAGGCTCTTCCATGCTGTGTGTTATCTGAACAAAGTAGAGGAAAGAAACACCTAACTTTCTCAAATGTTGCAGACTGTAGAGGAAGAAAGTACATCAACATCCCAAAGAATGCAGGATGTGGAGGAGCGAACAGAATCTGAAAATATAGAACTGGTTCAATTATCGAGAAATTAACTGAGAAATTTGCCGCGCTCAAACCGGATCTAGATAAGTTAAATAAAGAGACGGAACCAATGCGATTCACGGAACTACTGTGCTCCTAGCTGACCTTGTCAGCCATTAATGAACGCGAGATTTGCGACAGTTCGGGGCCTGCAGGCGCACCATCGCAGCACAAAATAAAACAATTGTGAGGGAGTCTTGTGTCCATCAACAAACGTAACATTCATGAGGAACATTCTTGTTGCCGAGGAAATCCTTCGCTGATCCCACAGGTAGAGACCTGCATATTAAGATGTGGACTTGGGAGTATAATGAGAGCCTGCTGAACTCCTGGTCAACTTGGAGAAAGTGACGTTCTCGAGGAGTAACTACATGAGTAAAGATGCAGTCGTGGAAGTTGTACCAGTCAGAAGATAACCTACAATGTTTGCAGAATTGTAATCCGACATTATAAAGTTGTACTGGTCTGCTGTGGAACAAAATAGGGTGCGCCTGAGCATCATGGAAACCGCGCCGCTGACAGCAATGCAGTTTCGTTCTTACTCAAAGTCACAAAGTACAGGGTGAGTACAAAGTCTTGCCCTTATTATAATAATTTATTACAGAATAACCATTTGACATAATAATAGATATTTGATGCCGTAACAGTGTTTAGTGTTACTAGTTTTTTTAGTTGTTTTTTTAGGCCATTTACGTTAGTCAACCTCAACGTGTGCTCCCTTGGAGAATAGCGTGGCCAGGCTGTTGGACCATTCCTGCCAATCCACCGATTCGGACATTACTCTCCTCTCCGGACATTACGCCCCTTGACTTTTTTTTATGGGGCTATGTCAAGGACAGATCCTTCGTCATACCAGTTGCTGACGTCGACGAACTGAAGGCTACGATACAAGCTGCTATGGGTACTGTGACAGAACACATGTTACGAAACACCTGGCGGGAACTGGAATACAGCCTCGACATTCTCCGAGCTGCCAAGGGAGCACACATTGAGGTTCACTGACGTAAGTGGTGTTAAAAAAAGAAACCAGTAACACTAATCCATGTTACGGCATCTGTTGTAACTTATTATGGCAAACGGTTGTTCGGTTATAAATTTTTATAATCAGGGCTAGACTTTGTGCGCACCCTGTATTTTGGGTAGATTCTAAAATGGAATCAGCTTTTCTACTATCCACACAGTAGTGATGAGCTGCCTCAATTGTTCGTTACCAAAATGGGAAAAGAATATAAGAGATCGCTGCTCTGTATTGGAAACAGTAATCTGGAAGCATTTAAATTATTCTTAACAGAGCTTGTTGAGTACATAGTGGAAGACAGACGAGTGAATTCTATAACGGAACGATACCAATGCTGAAACTCACTGGTAATGTAGGTGAGACCAGTAATGGTAGTCGATCTCAGACTCAAAGGAATACTTGGAGAAGATCGAGACATTATGCGTAGGGACGCTGTTTGGAAAATGGTTTGCAAGGGTGGCTTAGGTAGTGCAAAATTGGAGCAATTGAAAATACAAGCTTGGTGAAACAATGAGCAGCAAATGAGTGCAGACGGGGGTTGAACACTGCGCGCTAAGGATGATGAGATCAGAAGAGACCTGCTGGCTGAGATAGCCAACACTTAAATTGCATTGTGTAATAACATAAACATTAAAACTGGGAAATTTCTTGTTGGTATTTTACAGTAAATCTTTATGTAATTTTTAATGATAATTGTGCTTTCTGCGGTTTGAATATCTTTGTCCCTTGTTGCAATAAGTGAGAGGTGGAATAATGCGCAGGGTGTTGGAGCTAAAAATGCCTCAAAAATCATAGTTTTTTTTTTAGCGTGAATGTCTGTAGGTGCATATGCGCCGGACTCTCGATCACATGGTATGACAGTCCCATATTACATGGGTGCAGTACCTATTTTAGAAATGTTTTCAGGTGATGCAATGCAGCTACGATCAGTGAGTCGTTGGCAAGATACTGACGATATGCATAATATCTTCTTTTTCAGAAGCGTCAAGAACGCTTAGGGCAACAAACGTGATGCACCGTTCCTCTAAAATCGTTTTATTTTGTTCATACGGTGCCTTGCTTAATTCTCCTTCGACGTCCTTATTATGGTCTGCATGAAACAAGTTGCATTATGAAACTGTAAATCTTTATTTGAGGAAACCATTAATTTCTTCCACTTATATTAGTTTGTAAGTGGGCACGAAATCGTCTAGTGAGTTGAGAGGTGACTTTCCTGTGTGATATGAGAAAGATTCACGGATTTAATGTTCAGTGTGGTCACAGAACGCACTGCATAGTTTTTGACTTACTGTTAGCTGTCCTTGGGTATTTTCCAGGATGTTTTGAGGATTTTTCAGACTTCAGCTTTCGCCAATAGGGCGCTGTGCGATATTGACCAGATTTATATTAGGAATTATGTCTTCTTCTGAGTCATTTTCGTATGTACATCAGTTCACATTGCTGTACTGTGTTGTCACGTCTGGATTGTACCACCCTCTCCACACTTCTTATGCATGGGGCATATCTCACTTACATCATCAAGAGACAGATCTTTGGCAGAGCACCAAGAATTAAACTTAAGATTATTGAGGTGATGAGTTTTGTGTAAACTAAGGAGTGATGAGTTTGTGTGAGTCAGGAATTGCACCTGCTATGGAAACTGGAGTTTGATTTGCCTTCATGTTGCCTTCATTTTAAAAATAAACGTTAACTTAAAGTGGATTTATATCAAATTTTCAGCAGCTGCACATTCACATTAGTTCTAAGCTTTATTCTTGTGGAGCTTGTAGTTAGGGTTATCATGTGTTGTGATAAAGTAGTGTACGGTTTCAAAATTGACGATTGAATCTGATGACTGATTCGGAAGCGAAAGCAGACGGGCTGCAGGTAGATGCAAGGGCAGGCTCGGACAGGGGGTAGAGGGCTCCTCCCAACCCCCGCCCCCGCCCTCTGGGACTACACAACAGGACAGTACCGCCCCATATGTTAACCCACAATGGAACCGCTTGCATGTGTCTGTTGTCAATGGTGTGTTGGCCAGAGCATTACATATGTCGACAGGCACCAGAGATCAACAAACTATAACCCATACAAGTGGTCGTACATTCAAAGGACTGCAGCTTGTTGCAACAACATCACGTAATTAGGTTGCAACCCAGGTAAAAGAATTTTCACTGTTAATCCGTTTTCGTAAAGAACAATTCTATGTACAAACGACATTTATTTCTGAAAATTTAGGAACCACGAAACACTAGTAATAGTTTTTCACACTAGTTTATTTTTCCATTGTACACATGTGGCTGATGCTATCTTTTGGTAATGTAACATAACGTATTTCTGTTCACTGGGTTGTAATCACTAGATGCCATTTTATAACTAATTCATTTATCAAAATAAATGACCTTTCAGTCAGACTGAGACGTTCAATAATTGTTCAAAAAAATTTGCAAACCTCTGCTAGTGTGAGACACATTTCCGCTGTAGTCGAGGCATCCGGATGTGGAAGAACGTAATTGTATGTAAGATGAAAATCTGATCATTTTATTTATCGAGGTTGTGCTTCTAGAATCGAAGCTGCACTGGGAGCCCAGTCTATTACAAAAAAGCTAATTTTTCGAGTACTTGTAGGCAATGAAGGTTCACGGTATTATGTTGTAATACTGCTATAATCTGATCTATGTTCACACTGGAGGTACCATATTAATCGTCTCCTCATGTTTTTTATTAAAGACCAAATATTCACCATGATGCCTTACCATTTTCTTTATACTGATGTCAGACTGTTAAGGGTCCTTTTTGTTGTCCTCTGGTTGTTTCAGTCAGTTAATGTTTGGAATGCCTAAGACAGTATTGAAATTATGGGTATTTTCTTTCTTTTTGAAAGAGGGATGAAGAGGGGATGTGACATTACTAACAAATTTCTGTAAGTGATGCTGTTTCATTTTCTACTATTTTTTCGTGGTATTTTAGTATGAGCACTGGACACATGGTCTTGGTAGAAAGGCTTTGCGTTCTTTGCACTGGGCAGGTTGCGGGATTTCAAAAACAAAATTAATGGTGGCTCTCAACTACGTACCCTCAGACGCAGAGTTGAAATATTAAAAGTTTTGGCTGGTTTCGTTGTCTAGGGGCTGGGATACGTACTTGCCGCATTACAAGCCAAATACTGCTTGAGTCTATAGTATACAATATGAATATACACATGAAACGAATGGTCGAAGGTTCTTATCACTCGACAATTGCGAATTTTTAATGTAACATAGAAATTTATAAATGAAAGTTTACAATTAAATAAAATCTGCAGGCACTATTTTAACGACTTTAGCAGGCTGGTGAGGCCGAGCGGTTCTAGGCGCTTCAGTCTCGAACCGCGCGACCGCCACAGTCGCAGGTTCGAATCTTGCCTCGGGCTTGGATGTGTGTGATGTTCTTAGGTTAGTTAGGTTTAAGTGGTTCTAAGTTCTAGGGGACTGATGAGCTCAGAAATTAAGTCCCATAGTGCTCAGAGCCATTTGAACCATTTAACGACTTTAAGTGATGGGTACAATAGTAGAAGTACCTTTAAGAATGCCATTTATTACTGCAAAACACTTATTAGTGTCGATAGTCCAGCAATTAAATAAAATATAAGTTTTAGGGACTTTTTTTGCGTTTTCTCCATGCAGTCTTCTATATTGTGATATCTCTTTAGAGAGTTACCGTAATTTTGTGTGAATTCAATCCAGAGGTTTGGAAAAACTTCGCTCTCTGTCACTATAAGGCACAGGTTATGTTTGTTATTAGAAGGTCGCCTAACTATCGAAAAATTATAGGACAGCTTAAAGAATCTTGTAATTTAAATGAAACCTTAGTACGACAGCTTTTTATTCGTTCTAATTATTGGACACAGCACACAAATAATTTCACGTGTATTGTGAATCCTATGTGGCTTATGGTCATTGATTAATTCGAAGTCAGTATAGTGTATCAGTTCCAATATGCTGTTACTCATTTCTTCTTCCTAAACATCTTCGTAACTGTGGTCCATTTTTAGTGTGACACTATCTTGTCCACACCTGTTGTGATCAGAACCTTTGTCTAGCTAATGATTGCCAATAACACAGGCTGTGAACATGCCCAGTTCCTATACAATATGCAATTTTTTTGGTGGTCATAAGTCTTCTGACTGGTTTGATGGATCCTTCCAAGAATTCCTCTCCTGTTATAATCTCTTTATCTCAGAGCAGCACTTGCAACCTACATCTTCAGTCATTTGCTAGCCGTATTCCAATCTGTCTTGTTTTACAGATTTTGCCCTATGCAGCTCCCCCTAGTACCATGGAAGTCATTTCCTCATGTCTTAACAGACTTCTTATCATCCTGTACCTTCTCCTTATCAGAGTTTTCCACATATTCCTTTCTTCTCCGATTCTTTGCAGAACCTCCTCATTCTTTACCTTTTCAGTCTATCTAATTTTCAAAAAATGGTTCAAATGGCTCTGTGCACTATGGGACTTAACATCTGAGGTCATCAGTCCCCTAGAACTTAGAACTACTTAAACCTAACTAACCTAAGGACATCACACACACGCATGCCCGAGGCAGGATTCGAACCTGCGACCGTAGCGGTCACGCGGTTCCTAACTGACGCGCCGTGTGAAGCACATTAAACACTCTTTCCAACTTTAACATTTTAAGTTTAATATTAATTGATGCAAATATCAATTTAAATTTCCCTCCATTTATTTTTCCGACGCCGTATAAAAACATGGTATGGCTGAGGAAACATTAAATATAGTACAGGGCAAGTTTAAGTGCTTGGCCCAATCATGTTATTCGTCTACAAAATCATTTAACCGGAACACTGGAGGATTCTTCAAAAATTGTGTTTGCCGATGACATAAGCAGTGAGCCGTGCGTGGCTCGTGTTCGCGCCATCTCTTAATTTTACACCCCGGTTTTTTTTATACCATACTGCCACCTCGTTATTTTAGTTCCAATTTCTGTTGTCACTGGGTTGCTGCTTTGCCTCCCTGCGATCGGCAGCAGTGGTGCATATCGATGTAAGCCCTGGTGTATTATCTTTGTAGACTGCTATTCCTTCCCGATTGTCATGTGTTCGGAGTTAGTTCGGATCTGCCAGTGAGTTGGGAAGCGCTAGCAGTGCAGTTCGGAGCTGGCAGTGTTTGACTTAGGACGCGGCAGGGGTTCAGTCGGGTCTCGGCTGCAGTGAGGTCCGAACAGCCATGATTCGCCTAACTGTTGCCGATACATATCACTTGGGTGCGGACCACCTTGGATGGTCGTTGGTCGGTCGTCTTGTCGGACGACATGTGTGTTGGCCGGCGATCGCTTATGGGTTGCATGTGTGTGCCGACTCGAGATTCGTCCTTGTTATTGCACAGTCGCTGCCATTAGTATTGTCTAGTCCTTTGTGCAAGTGTTCGTGACACTGTGTGTAGGTTGTGATGTCGACTGCTCAGTTATTTTAGTGCTGTTTCTATGCTGATGTGTGGGAGTCAGTCGGTTGGCGTGGAACAGCGAGGAAATTTCCGAGGGGGCAGCTTGGCCGGGCCCGCTGGCGGTCTCTACGCAGTGTCGGAGTGTGTGGGGCTGTTCCCATTGCTACGAGGTTTGTGGCTCACCTACCTTGGACACGAAAGTTGAGTTTGAATTTAATTTATCAGCAAGTCAAGACTGTTCACATTGTGCCATCTGGTTCTCATTGTTGGCTGATGGGACATTCCCACGAGCAACAACGTGTGTGTTCGAGTTGGCGAAGGTTTAGCCACCGTCCGGTGGAGTCTAACTGTATTTGGTTATTTGCAAATGAAGTGCACCAGCTGAGTTTTTGCCTTGTGGTCGTTAACGCTCTGGTTACCTACCCTGGCCGTTGACGTAAATTCAGGCAGTGTTATTTCCTCACCGTGTTGTCGCTGGCCAGCACGGTGTGTAGTTTGACAGCTTAATGTATGCTTGGTTGTGAGCGTCCATGCCTTTTACGTTTTGCATTGAACTCCCGGTTGTGTGCTGGTCGAGTGAAGCGCAAGTTACCTCTTCGGTGGGTCCGTTGACTGTCGGTAGGTTGGGTTTTCGTCGGATCAAGAATGGTTGGACCGACTGCCTGTCTCACTTAAGTGATCATTAATATTTCAAGTGCTGGCCGACCCCCGAAACTTCTGAGCGCCATTACCTGTACTGCCTTTTCCTATTTTCTGTTGTGTCTATTTGTATGGCTCGTAGCCGATGGTTTGGAATTAAAGTTGAATTGAAACTTCCTGGCAGATTAAAACTGTGTGCCCGACCGAGACTCGAACTCGGGACCTTTGCCTTTCGCGGGCAAGTGCTCTACCAACTGAGCTACCGAAGCACGACTCACGCCCGGTACTCACAGCTTTACTTCTGCCAGTATCTCGTCTCCTACCTTCAAAACTTTACAGAAGCTCTCCTGCGAACCTTCGACCGATTTAAAATTAAGAATCTTTGTATTTCGAGCATCAGCCTGTTTGGGATAATCAGCGTAATTGAAGATAAGGCCATCTGCCTTGCGTTTTTTTTATTTAATTTGACCTTGAGTCTTAAATCATGGGCCTGCAGCCGTCTTCTAATTAAGGTTGTTGTTTTTCAAGTGTTAGATTTTTGGGCTTTCAGCCAAATTATAGAACTTACTTAACGTGAGGCCTTCTGTCTTCTAAATATTCTCTTTGGCGTCTAAATTTTGAGTTAATGGTTTTTAGCCGTTTCCTTTTTTTTTAATTAAAGTGGTTGTGCCCTTAAGGCATAAGATAATGTGGCGTATTTAGCCGATAACTAAGTTCTAGAATTTGTACTGTAATGTTTGGTCAAACCAATAAAGTTATATGTCTTCGAGTGTAACTGACAGCCACTCATTTCGTCCCCTTTCCACAATTCCAACTACCTGTGTTCTCCTGTGGGTTTAGCAGGGTGTTTCAAGCATGTTTCACAATTTACGCCATCCCACAAGATAAATGATATCAGTCGTAGTAATACATGAAAAATGCAGTCTGTGTCACCACTTTCTTTTATTAATGTCTACCAGTCTCAGTCTACCCTGCAGATCATCCTCAGGTCTAGCTCCGCAGGGTGCAAATGTGTCAGCAAAAATATGAGTTAAGTTAACACATTATATATACATTACGTAATTGATTCTACTGTTGACAAACTGCATCTCGCGACGCCAGATCTGAACATGATCTGCAAGACAGATTCAAACCGGTAGTCGTTAACAAGGAAACTGTAATACATACTGTAGCAGTGTGGTGAACGAGGCTGACTGCCATGTGGTGGACTTGGATTCGATTCCTGTTACTGCTTGGGATTTTTCCTCTGCAGGTGGACTGGAATGGGGTGCACTCAACCTCATTGTGTCAACTGGCAAGCTACTTGACCGGTAGTAGCGAGTCGAGGCCACGAAAACTGACAACGGCCTGTAAAGCAGTGTGCTGAACCCAAGCCCCTCCATACGGCATCCACTGACGCCGATAGCAGAAGATGACGTGGTAGTCGGTCGCCGTCGGTGGGCTCTCGTAGATTTGAGTGGTGGCTGTTCTGTCGGACATCTCCGAATTTCCGTCTGATGGAAAGCGTGTCCGGATGGCCAAGGCGGTTAACGAACAGTTGTAGAGAAGTGGCGCATCTGGGTTTGAGTCCCGGTCCGGTACAATTTTTCAACTCTCGCCTTTGCAGTGCCACAGTGTCTTGTGCGGCATAGAGTCATTATTTCCTTCTTATCTCTTTCCCATTCAGATTCGTTTCCATTCCGTTGATCCCAATTACTCATATCGATGGGCCCTCCAGGGATTGTGGATGTTTACGTTTACGATACAGACGGCGATTTTCACGAAAATAAAGGAATTATCTTAAAACTGGGTCAGAGCCAAAAACTTAACCCTAAATCGTATAAAAATACACATTGACACCGGTGTGTCAGACCCACCATACTTGCTCCGGACACTGCGAGAGGGCTGTACAAGCAATGATCACACGCACGCACAGCGGACACACCAGGAACCGCGGTGTTGGCCGTCGAATGACGCTAGCTGCGCAGCATTTGTACACCGCCGCCGTCAGTGTCAGCCAGTTTGCCGTGGCATACGGAGCTCCATCGCAGTCTTTAACACTGGTAGCATGCCGCGACAGCGTGGACGTGAACCGTATGTGCAGTTGACGGACTTTGAGCGAGGGCGTATAGTGGGCATGCGGGAGGCCGGGTGGACGTACCGCCGAATTGCTCAACACGTGGGGCGTGAGGTCTCCACAGTACATCGATGTTGTCGCCAGTGGTCGGCGGAAGGTGCACGTGCCCGTCGACCTGGGACCGGACCGCAGCGACGCACGGATGCACGCCAAGACCGTAGGATCCTACGCAGTGCCGTAGGGGACCGCACCGCCACTTCCCAGCAAATTAGGGACACTGTTGCTCGTGGGGTATCGGCGAGGACCATTCGCAACCGTCTCCATGAAGCTGGGCTACGGTCCCGCACACCGTTAGGCAGTCTTCCGCTCACGCCCCAACATCGTGCAGCCCGCCTCCAGTGGTGTCGCGACAGGCGTGAATGGAGGGACGAATGGAGACGTGTCGTCTTCAGCGATGAGAGTCGCTTCTGCCTTGGTGCCAATGATGGTCGTATGCGTGTTTGGCGCCGTGCAGGTGAACGCCACAATCAGGACTGCATACGACCGAGGCACACAGGGCCAACACCCGGCATCATGGTGTGGGGAGCGATCTCCTACACTGGCCGTACACCACTGGTGATCGTCGAGGGGACACTGAATAGTGCACGGTACATCCAAACCGTCATCGAACCCATCGTTCTACCATTCCTAGACCGGCCAAGGAACTTGCTGCTCCAACAGGACAATGCACGTCCGCATGTATCCCGTGCCACCCAACGTTCTCTAGAAGGTGTAAGTCAACTACCCTGGCCAGCAAGATCTCCGGATCTGTCCCCCATTGAGCATGTTTGGCACTGGATGAAGCGTCGTCTCACGCGGTCTGCACGTCCAGCACGAACGCTGGTCCAACTGAGGCGCCAGGTGGAAATGGCATGGCAAGCCGTTCCACAGGACTACATCCAGCATCTCTACGATCGTCTCCATGGGAGAATAGCAGCCTGCATTGCTGCGAAAGGTGGATATACACTGTACTAGTGCCGACATTGTGCATGCTCTGTTGCCTGTGTCTATGTGCCTGTGGTTCTGTCAGTGTGATCATGTGATGTATCTGACCCCAGGAATGTGTCAATAAAGTTTCCCCTTCCTGGGACAATGAATTCACGGTGTTCTTATTTCAATTTCCAGGAGTGTATTTCATAATGACTTACAGTTGCCAGAAGCAGAAATCAATAGGCATACATTGGATGAGGCTCTGTCTGTAAAGTTTGTAGGCATCCAGATTGATAATAATATGAGGCGGCACAAGCAGTGGGCGAGTTAACCAAAGAGGCCCGCCGGGTTAGCCGTGCTGTCTAACGCACTGCTTTCCTTGCGGGAAATCGTGCTGGTCCCCGGCACGAATCCGCTCGGCTGGTTAGTGTCTAGGTCAGGGGTGCCGGACGGTCTGTGGATGGTTTTTAAGGTGGTTTCCCATCTGCCACAGGGAATGCCGGCTGGTTCCCCATATTCCGCCTCAGTTACACTATGTCGGCGGTTACTGTGCACTTTCCCCACGTACGCGTACACCATCATCAATCTACCACGCAACCATTGGGGTTACACTCGTGTGGTGTGAGACTTTCCCGGGGGGACCCACTGGGGGCCGAACCTCACAATAACCCAGCGTTCGGAGTGGGGCGGCAGTGGGGTGAGTGGACAGCTGTTGCCATTTGTGGGCTTGTGAGCCACTGAGGGCTACGGCGGGGACGAAGTCTCTTATGTCGTTTCTAGGTCCTCAGTTCCACACAATACAATACAATAACCAAAAAGCTCGTATGCGTCGGCTTCGCCGTTAGAAATCTCTGTGCCAACAGGATTGCTAGGTTACGCTGCAGTCTTCGATTGAGTGCTGTCTGAAGCCGCAAATAACATTTGTGGCTCAGGGAGCCGCAAAATTTCCTGTCAAGCTTCACTTCGTTGAAGAAAAACGATGGATTAGCTTAAATATGATGTAACTAAGATGCGGACAAATTTTTATTTATTTTTATTTGTAAATATTTCTTCGAAATATGACTCAGGTTTAATTAACAATAATAACGACTACCTTCTCAACCTCAAGCTAACGTGCATTCAATTCAGATTTTATTTTATGGGCACGTTTAATAAAACTTGAAAACGAGACACTTCCCGCGCCTTCGGCTCCGGCCAACAGTCCGCATCGATCGAAGTGTTTCGGGCTCGCCAATTCAGTTGTTAAGGATGGGATAAACCATACGATTCGAAGCGCAATGTAATTAATGTACCATGATTATCACTGTTACATACTTGAAATGTGTTACGTGTAACATTGTAGGCATACGTCTGTTCTTTTTTTTTTTTTTTTACGCACCTACAACCAGCTTAGAGACAGAAGTGATTACACTTTCTGCAGGACCTGACCATCATTTTGCAGGACAATGCTCGAGCACGTACAGTGCAAGCTCTTACTGATGTGTTTGACTGATGCGGCTGCTAAGTGCTATACCACCTACTGCACTCCACTGACTTAAGCCCTCGTAAGTTCAAAAACTGAAGGAAACACTTCACGGCATTAGTTTCAGAACTGCCACAAAGTCGTCGGGCAATAACCGCCCGAGTTTCCTACGACTTCCACATCGCTGGCAACGTGTTATACACAATGCTGATAACTACTTTGAAGGTCAGTAAGACTTTCAAATACGTATCTATTTTGTACGAGCTGTAAATAAATAGTTGCCACTATTAAACTTCCAACCGTCGTATATTGGAGAGATCTTGACTTTACCAGTATATAGACAGCTGGTAAAGCTACCCATATTCTTTGTTCTAAGTACACAGTAGCTGAGAAGTATAGGAGAATGAGCGGAGCTTGCTTTTTTTTCTTTCTCTTGCAAAGTAGCTATTTTTCTCCTAATAATCATGTATAAAGTTATCTAAAGGTAATTACCGTAATATTCAGAGTAAGTGGATTGGTACTAATCATAATTTGTTGTTACTGTATTTACAGAAGGAGAAGGCAGTGGTTGCTTCTGCCAGTCAGTGCGTAATTTGGAACGGTGCACAACCCTGAATGCTTCGCTTCACAATGGGATTAACAGGACACGATGTACAAGTAACTGACTGAATGGATGAGTGTCGCTGTTGGTTGCCATAGCTCCACAGAGATAGATTTTCGACATGGAAAATATCTCTGAAGTAGACATCCTCTTCCAGTATCTGACCTTATTATCACATTTTTTGTTGCATCCTATAAAATTGACATAGGACTCGTATTGTAACCGTCAACAGAGCACCAAATCCTTACAATCAACCTGAGGCACAGCAGGGGAACAGTAGAGTACAGTCATTCATTACTACACTGCAGAGATAGTACGTACCTGCACAGATAGCTGAACCGCCGTGTTTAAGCAAGCTACGTACCTACGTTTACATTTATTGCTCACGCCGACTTCGCACACAGCGAAGAGACGGTGTGCTGAAGAAGAACGGTCGCCCACACTCTTCCGACAGTGTGATGCCACTGTTGCTCTCGCTAAAGGGATACATCTGGAATTGTTGGCACAGGACCAGAAACTGCGGACTGGAAGCTGTCCAAACAGGATAACACAGACAGCCATTCATTCCCAATAAACTCTGTTCGCGGACTACGAGAGAAGAGGCTCAACAGGTCCGGAGCACACTTCGCTCGCGCCAGCTGCTAAGCTGAAAATCTGTCCGTCAAGTCCTTGATAATGGCTTCTGCAGCAACAGCAGTACGAACGCGGTTCACACTGCCTATTTAAATGTCGTTTTGTGCCCTCTTATTTCTTCTCATACTCTGTTAAGACAAATGAAATGCAAGGTGATAGATAAACCACTGGTCTTAATAGGGGGTGGGAGGGTGGGAGGAGGGAATCGTAGACAATGAAGTAGCCGCCCTAGTAGCAAAGAGTAGTCGCACGAAATGGACCTATTTCATTATAGTTTCACACATAGTCATACTGTGAAGCTTCATTAAATAAAGAGGAATTCTGTGAGTGTTACCGCTTACGGAAAACTTGGAATCAACCTACCATTGCTGCAAGTGCATGGCGTTCAGAGTTCAAAATTTTTCGAAGTCATACAGGTTCGATAATACATATGCGAATGTAGCTCATGCGATATTCTGAAAACCTACATATAATGGGAGTTTTAACCTCTTCATGTTATCTTTCAAAACTTGCAGATCTAAGTTACTTATCGACTGCCAGAAGATCAACTTCCAAAAGCTATGTCCACATCTGAAATAGTATCAAGAAATGGACATTTCGTCTGTAAATTCGAAGACGGAAAGAAACTGAGCGAAAAGAAATTATCTGCCGTTGTTTACTCAATTACTATTTACTTGCATTTTCAGCGTTAACCTATAGTCACTACTACTTATTTATCTCTAAGAGTTATCCTCAAAAAGCAAATGCCACGCTGTTGCCAGTTAGGAGTATCCTTAGCACAAGGCTGTTATTTTCAGTCGTTAAAGAAGATGTATTAAAGGTTGCACGTTCGTGTTAATCTAAGAGACAATACATAATTACGAATGGTAAGAGCTTTGTATGAAAACTCATTGTAATCACAAATAACATAATAGTAGGCTATGCTAAACGATTCTTGCGTCGCTGCTTGCTACAAGGACTTCGTAATTATTAATCGAATGCAATAAATTGCTGATATTTTGCGGTTTTAATTTTAGGCTTACAAGAACATCAACAGACTTTAATCTGAAGTCTGATGATTGCGATGTTAGCCAAACATCGGGAGCGTAATAAATTAATGCTATAAAACATTCACCATTTTTGTACTTTTCATGTATAACTATGCAGTAGGTTGTAGTAGGCCAAATAGATGGGAAAGTTAAAATTAAATCAGACAAAAGTAACTGATCTTGAGATGGAATATATATTTAGGCTGAAATTACTCACACATTTTGATACACTAATGGCCATTAAAATTGCTACATCACGAAGATGACGTGCTGCAGACGCGAAATTTAAACGACAGGAAGAAGATACTGTGATATGCAAATGATTAGCTTTACAGAGCATTCATACAAGGTTGACGCCGGTGGCGACACCTACAACGTGCTGACATGAGCAAAATTTCCAACCGATTTCTCATACACAAACAACTGTTGACCGGCGTTGCCTGGTGAAACGTTGTTGTGATGCCTCGTGTAAGGTGGAGAAATGCGTACCATCACGTTTCCGACTTTGGTAAAGCTCGGATTGTAGCCTATTGGCGATTGCGGTTTATCGTATCGCGACAGTGCTGCTCGCGTTGGTCGAGATCCATTGACTGTTATCAGAATATGGAATCGTTGGGTTCCGGAGTGTAGTACGGAACGCCGTGCTGGATCCCAACACCCTTGTATCACAAGCAGTAGAGATGACAGGCATCGTATCCGCATGGCTGTAACGGATCGTGCAGCCACGTCTCGATCCCTGAGTCAACAGATGGGGATGTTTGCAAGACAACAACCATCTGCACGAACAGTTCGACGACGTTTGCAGCAGATTGGACTATCAGCTCGGAGACCATGGTTATCCTTGACGCTACATCACAGACAGGAGCTCCTGCGATGGTGTACTCAACGACGAACCTGGGTGCACGAATGGCAAAACGTAATTTTTTCGAATGAATCCAAGTTCTGTTTACAGCACCATGATGGTCGAATCCGTGTTTGGCGACATCGCGGTGAACTCACATTGGAAGCGTGTATTCGTCATCGCCGTACTGGCGTATCACCCGGCGTGGTGGTATGGGGTGTCATTGGTTACACGTCTCGGTCACCTCTTTTTCGCATTGACGGCACTTTGAACAGTGGACATTACATTTCAGATGTGTTAAGACCCGTGGCTTTACCCTTCATTCGATCGCTGCGTAACCCTAGATTCCGGCAGGATAATGCACGACCGCATGTTGCAGGTCCTGTACGGGCCTTTCTGGATACAGAAAATGTTAGACTAGGGTCCCGGCCAGCACATTCTCCAGATCTCTCACCAATTGAAAACTTCTGGTCAATGGTGGACGAGCAACTGGCTCGTCACGATACGCCAGTCAGTACTCTTGATGAAATGTGGTATCGTGTTGAAACTCCATGGGCAGCTGTACCTGTACACGCCATCCAAGCTCTGTTTGACTCAATGCTCAGGCGTATTAAGGCCGTTATTACGGCCAGAGGTGGTTGTTCCGGGTATTAATTTCTCAGGATCTATGCACCCAAATTGCGTCAAAATGTAATCACATGTCAGTTCTAGTATCATATATTTATCCAATGCATACCCGTTTATCATCTGCATTTCTTTTTGGTGTAGCAATTTTAATGGCCAGTAGTGTATATTAGTTACTTTATTTGAATTTAATTGGTGATAATGAAAATATCACCGTAGTGATTACCTGTCGATGCGCGAAGTAGTAGAGCAAGTGAACACAATTAGGGATAGTCACGATCGTCTGTGCACAGATAAAATACCCCATATTCCCTCAAAGGCTTAGAAATATCCAATAGAGAGGGGACAATCTTGCTGAGCGCGTGGACACTAAGCAATTGAGAGGTCAGCATTTTTAATGTCTTGGATTTATTCAGTAGTATTAATAGAACCAATGTCCCGGATCATGAAGGAACTGGTGATTGATACATGGAGACGTCAACTGATTTTTGGCATACTTAAGTAATAAAAGTAACAAATTATGGAAAATAAACAGGAAAATACCGGAAAGAATTAGAGGAAAATGGTAAGACAATGTAGGGATCACAAACAGAGCCATAATCACAGGAACAATAGTTATTAAGATATATACAAGGAAATAGTACAAATAAATGTAACGATGAGTAAATGTAAGATGCTTTACACCAATCTGTTTGGAATCAATGAAAACGTGATATGCAGGAGAATATTTGAATATATCAACCGAAAAATTCTCACACGTGTAAATGGCTTCAAGAAATCTGAAGTGATACGAAAAAAATGAAGATTAAAGAACATGAAATTCGAAACAGACATCTTTCAAAAGATAGCCGGGAAAAAGAAAAATGTAGCAATGTGTTCAGAAGTTCGGAAATAATTGTAACTGACCGCAAGAAAAATTCTTTGAAAAACTGAAAATTCATTCAACCAGAATTAGTTATTTTCGTGTTTCACAACAGCGTCAAATTAAAAAAAAGAATGTGTGCGTATGTATGTTGAAGTTACTAATATAAAAACTAAAAATCCATGACTGATCTCGTAGTTGGTAGTAAGCTAGCAATAATTTTCCGATAACTGACAACAAGCTCATTAACGAGAGGGCATATGGTAAATGATGAGCAGCATTCATCAGCAGTGGCTATTTGTGAATACTCACTCCATAAGCTTCATTATCGTGCAATCAAGTAATGAACAGCCTCTCAACATACAGCACAAATATTACGATAGTCCTTTAATAGAACTAACTGACCTGCTTTCTACTACGTAGGCTAGACCTACGTATTTGAATAACATGTATTGCAGTGAGTTTGTGCGTGCCGTGAATTCAGTTCTACCGCTTAATTAAATAACAGCAATGGGACGAACACTAGAAAAAGAAAACAGATTTACAATGTGAGGATTTCAGTAAGTAATTTATCTCTTAGATACATGTTTTAAATGTAAAAATAGCTGAAAAATTTATGTTTGCTAAGCGAGTGATACAGAGACGCATGTTATGAACAGGACAGGAAAGATGTAGCTGTGTCTGTGATGTAGGACTAAATGAAGTGGAAATCGGTGAGTCATTTAGCCGGGTGAACGGATAGTAGCTTGATCGTGGAAATCTTTTGTTGATTTTAGGAGATAACGATGAGCGACGAGATCTATATTACCGAGGGACTATCCGCGTTCATGATCGATAGTTCACAAAATCGGTTACGGGTTGCATATCTATAGGCTTCCAGGGACAAAAAATATTTCTTTTTCAATATTTAGTGTAATTATTGAATGAATTTAAGAATTTAAATGCTGTCAGTATCCATTCACTGATAGGTACTGTCATACGTTAAAAGTTTATGACAGTAAGGCAAGAATTTCGGTAACTAACTCTGTACGCGACCGTGTTGCAAAGTAAAACCTCCGAATATTATAATGTGGAATCTCTTAGAGATTTTTAAAGAACACAAACGTCATTAACATTCTACATCTTTACTCTCATACGTACGTAACTACTTCTCAACATACTCAAACAGGTGACGAACGAGTGATCTATTTCTTGGTATGGTCAGTGTAGGGCCTCAACTCTGTTTGCACCTCTTCATCTCTAAGAATGGTTCAAATGGCTCTGAGCACTATGGGACTTAACATGTGAGGTCAGCAGTCCTCTAGAACTTAGAACTACTTAAACCTAAGGACATCACACACATCCATGCCCAAGGCAGGATTCGAACCTGCGACCGTAGCAGTGGCGCTGTTCCAGACTGAAGCGCCTAGAACCGCACGACCACAGCGGCTGGCTCTTCATCTCTATCAAAGTTAAGTCCTCTAAGGTGTACTTCAAGCCTTGGAGATAGATTAAAATCGGATGAAATCAAGTCGAGACTGTTTGGCGGATGATCGATGACTGAACACAAGGCGTCAGATTATTGCAGAACCCACAGCGCTTGAGTGCGGTCTGGCATTTTCGTGCTGAAGGATAGGGTGCTCCATTCGAAACTCGACGCTGTTTCTGACGTACTCAAGAAGTTATCGTTACACACCACCACGTAACAGACTATAATTCACAGCCCTGTAGCGGCAGAAGGCTGCAAATGAAGAATAAAGATATAGAATATTAATAGCGTTTATTTTATTCAAAAAAGCCTTAAGAGTTTCCACATCGAAAATCCCGAGGCATTACTTTCCAGCACGCCTTCATATAGATTGGTCAGCAGTAACATCAGTACCACCTACCAAATAGCCGATATTTCTACCTTTGGCATTGATAAGAGCGGCGACGCGTCGTGGGATGGAAGCAATGTGGCCTTGATAAGTCGTTGGAAGGAGTTGGCTCCACATCTGCACCTACAAATCATCTAATTCCCGAAAATTCCGGCGATGAGCTCTGACGCCACGTTCAACCAAATCGCGGATATGTTCGATAAGGTCCAGATCTGGTGATTCAGGTGGCAGCGCATCAGTGGAAACTCGCCACTATGTTCCTCGAACTCACACCTGACCCTGAGACATGGTGCATTATCTTGGTGAAAAAAAAAAAAAAATGTCCGCCGCTCGTGGTCTCGCGGTAGCGTTCTCGCTTCCCGAGCACGGGGTCCCGGGTTCGATTCCCGGCGGGGTCAGGGATTTTCACCTGCCTCGAGATGACTGGGTGTTTGTGTTGTCCTCATCATTTCATCATCATCCAGGAAATTGGCGAAATTGGACTGAGCAAAGATTGGGAAATTGTACGGGCGCTGATAACCACGCAGTTGAGCGCCCCACAAACCAACCATCATCATCATCATCATCATTGGTGAAAAATGCCTCTGCCGTCGGGAAACATGACCGTCATGAAGGAGTGTACGTGGTATGTAACCAGTGTACGATACTACTTGGAGTCATGTTGCCTTGCACGAGTTCCACTGGACCCATGAATGCCCAAGTGAATGTTCCCCAGCGCATAATTGAGCCACCGCCAGCATGTCTCCGTCCTACAGTACGAGTGTCAAGGAGATGTTCCCCTGGAAGACGACGTATTCATGCCCTCCTATCGGCAGGATGGAGAAGTTATCGTGATCCATCAGACCTTACAGCTCTCCGCCATTTTCCGACGTCCAGTGCTGATGGTACGTGCCCATTTCAGTCGCAGTTGACAATGTCGTGGTGTTAACATTGGCACATGCATGGGTCGCCAGGTGCGGAGGTCCCTGGTTAGGAGTGTTCGGTGCATTGTGTGTTCAGACATACCTGAATATTTCCCAGCACTGAAATTTGATGTAAGTTCCGTCACAGTTCACCGCCTCTCCTGATCATCAGTCAGCCCAGCCCATGAAGTCCAACATCTCTAATAAGGGGTGGCCGCCGAATACCACGACGTCTGGATGTGGTTTCACCTTATCTCAAATGGCTCTGAGCACTACGGCACTCAACTTCTGAGGTCCTCAGTCCCCTAGAACTTAGAAGTAGTTAAACCTAACTAACCTAAGGACATCACACACATCCATGCCAGAGGCACGATTCGAACCTGCGACCGTAGCGGTCTCGCGGTTCGAGACTGCAGCGCCTAGAACCGCACGGCCACTTCGGCCGGCGGTTTCACCTTGGTTTCTCCACGAGTTGAAGACCCTCACCACAGCACTCCTCCAACACCCGACAAGCCGTGCAGTTTCCGAAATGGTCATGCCGAGCCTCTGGACCATCACAATTTGCTCTCGGTCCAACTCAGATGAATTGCTGCGCCTTCTTCATTCTACACAGGAACAGCACGCTCACTGGCACTGCATTCACCGTGCGTGTGTCTGACTTGTGGTCTTTCCATGGCTCTGCTGTCGACTGGACTGGTTTATATCGATAGTAGGTCGGTGGTCATAATGTTGTGGCTGCTCAGTGTATCTCTTGTCAGTGTATGTCTTGATAAGGTGCAGCTCACTTCGGTCAAATGTCCAGGCAATATTCCCTCCATACTGGGAATGAGGGCACTTAGTAACCTGCAAAGAAAGGTTACACGTAATTTCAAACCTTTACGAAACTATTCTCGGTGACACTCTCTACGAAATGATGAAAGGAAAAAAGTTTATCGCTCACTATATTTTCACTGTTCGTGAACTAATAGTGCCGCATTAGGGATGACGTTTTAATTTATTACATCCCTACTACTAAATCTATTCGCAAATCGTTTTGTACGCAGTATGCAAATATGCTACTGAATACACTTGTAACGTTATACAGGGTGTTACAAAAAGGTACGGCCAAACATTCAGGAAACATTCCTCACACACAAAGAAAGAAAAGATGGTATGTGGACATGTGTCCGGAAACGCTTACTTTCCATGTTAGAGCTCATTTTATTACTTCTCTTCAAATCACATTAATCATGGAATGGAAACACACAGCAACAGAACGAACCAGCGTGACCTCAAACACTTTGTTACAGGAAATGTTCAAAATGTCCTCCGTTAGCGAGGATACATGCATCCACCCTCCGTCGCATGGAATACCTGATGCGCTGATGCAGCCCTGGAGAATGGCGTATTGTATCACAGCCGTCCACAATACGAGCACGAAGAGTCTCTACATTTGGTACCGGGGTTGTGCAGACAAGAGCTTTCAAATGCCCCCATTAATGGAAGTCAAGAGGGTTGAGGTCAGGAGAGCGTGGAGGCCATGGAATTGGTCCGCCTCTACCAATCCATCGGTCACCGAATCTGTTGTTGAGAAGCGTATGAACACTTCGACTGAAATGTGCAGGAGCTCCATCGTGCATGTTGTGTCGTACTTGTAAAGGCACATGTTCTAGCAGCACAGGTAGAGTATCCCGTATGATAACGTGCTCCATTGAGCGTAGGTGGAACAACATGGGGCCCAATCAAGACATCACCAACAATGCCTGCCCAAACGTTCACAGAAAATCTGTGTTGATGACGTGATTGCACAATTGCGTGCGGATTCTCGTCAGCCCACACATGTTGATTGTGAAAATTTACAATTTGATCACGTTGGAATGACGAAACTAAAATGAGCTCTAACATGGAAACTAAGCGTTTCCGGACACAAGTCCACATAACATCTTTTCTTTATTTGTGTGTGAGGAATGTTTCCTGAAAGTTTGGCCGTACCTTTTTGTAACAACCTGTATAAATGAACGAGGCGTATATCAGGAGACATGACGTCATAAATATTGAGATGCTCAATAACCTATACTGTGCAACAAAATTAAAGGATCTCTTTTCGAAATCCCACAGTTATATCTCGTAGCGTCGCATAAGTTTGAAATTTGGCTCAAAGATGTCTACAACTTCCTCCATAATAGTAAAAAAGCGTGGCGTCGGCGACGCTTCAAACAGCAAAGTGTCGACACATGTGAGAAAGAAGGCTACAGCCAGGAACCTCATGTAAGGTGTAAGGTGGGTTAATGACGCATCAAACTTCGTCACAATTGTGCCCAACGCCGTCGTAGGCGCGTCAGGCGATGGAAAGGTCACCACATCCTCTCTTTCTCACATTTCAGCTTTTCTTTTGCCTCCTCTGCCGTGAAGGACGGACCAGCGTCACCCAGCGCTGACGTCACGCGATTTTCTTATGGGTGGCTGAGGGAAACATTTCAGATATACCGCCGCCCAGAAATGACACAAAATGGCCCTTGGGGGCAGCATAAAGTGCTTCAATCAAACCATCGCTTTCATTGGGCCGTTGATTCCCACTCATTTCGCGATCGAAAAAGAGAGTTCGTAATGTGATGAGCAACAGGACGATATGCTTGACACTGCTTTGACACTATTGACATCTCTTGGGCGACTAGACCGTAATATAAGGACATCGTGGGCCAGCAGCCCCACTGAATGCGATTGCACCCCTTTGGAGTGCACCGAGACCGAAACTTCTTCTCTGTTGTACATGGAGGAGCTAATTGAGACCGTTCAAATCCGTGGAATGAAATTTGAATGAGATTCGAGGCAACATAAGGTGCTTATGCTTTTTCAGCTCTCCTACTTCGCTCTCTCCAGTGGCATGATCACAGATGAGTGCTAGATTGACACATGTGTGGATAAAAGAGCAAATGTTTCTAAGAACCCCAGTTCGACAACACCCCCTCCCATCTTTCATACGCACCTTGAAAGTATACTTGTACAGAGAGAACTCGCTGCAGGATACGCTAATGTTCTTGCATCTGCTAGTTGGCTATCCGCAATGGTGAGCCATACAAGGGATTACCTATCTACAAGCGCCTAGGACTTAGTGACAGGAGCTTTTCGTTCAGGCACATTTTGAAAATGCCCAAGAAATATGAGTAGGTGGTACCGAGGGTGTTTCCGAACTGGGGGGTTCTTACAAGGGAACCTCCCCATCGCACTCCCCTCAGATTTAGTTATAAGTTGGCACAGTGGATAGGCCTTGAAAATCGGAACACAGATCAATCGAGAAAACAGGAAGAAGTTGTGTGGAATTATGAAAAAAATTAATAAAATAAACAAACTGAGTAGTCCATGCGAACGTACGCAACATCAAGGAAAATGTGAGCTCAGGTGCGTCGTGGTCCCGTGGTTAGCGTGAGTAGCTGCGCAACGAGAGGTTCAAGTCCTCCCTCGACTAAAAATTTAAGCTTCTTTATTTTCGCAAAGTTATGATCCGTCCGTTCGTTCATTGACGTCTCTGTTCACTGTAATAAGTTTAGTGTCTGTGTTTTGCGACCGCACCGCAAAACCGTGCGATTAGTAGATGAAAGGACGTGCTTCTCCAATGGGAACCGAAAACATTTGATCGCAAGGTCATAGGTCAACCGATTTCTCCACAGGAAAAAACGTCTGATATATTCTATACGACACTGGTGACGGCATGTGCGTCACATGACAGGAATATGTTGTCGACCCACCTAACTTGTAGACTTGGCGAATGGGTAAAAAGATTCTACTAGCTTGCCCGATTTAGGTTTTCTTGTGGATGTGATAATCACTCCCAAAAAAGTGATGAAAACATAAGAGTTTGTCACATAAACTGAAAATAAAAAATTAAACTTTTCACTCGTGGGAAGACTTGAACCTAGGACCTCTCGTTCCGTAGCTCATCTCGCTAACCACGGGACCACGACGCTCCTTTACTCCCAGTGTCCTTGATGCTGCATATCTTCGGATGGATTACTCAGTTTGTATATTTTACTAATTTGTTTCGTAGTTCCACACAACTTCTTCCTGTTTTCTCGATAGATCTGTGTTCAGTTTTTCAAGGCCTATCCACTGTGCCAACTTATAACTAAATCTGAGGGGGGTGCGATGGGGAGGTTCCCTCGTTAGAAGGATTTTTGCCACTTCAGTCACACATGTGTCAATATCGTACCCCACTGTGATCATGCCACAGGTGAGCACGAAATAGGAGGGCTGAAATTGCATAAGCACACTATGCTTCTTCAGATTGCGTTCAAATGGTCTCGAACGGTCCCTTGTGGTTCATATTTGTACAGCAGATCGAAAATTGTGGGCACACTGCGCCCAAAAGGGGTGTATTGACCTTATGTGGAGCTACTGACCCAAGACGTCCTTAAACGACGATTCAATCGTCCGAGGGGTATCAGCAGCGTCAAAGGTTTGATTTTATCCTACTGACGGTAAAACTGTTGTTTATTGAAGCACAACCGGTTTCTCGGGCTAAAGCCACATCGTCATGTGCAACAAAGTTGAAAGGTCATAGGCATATCCATAGATCTTAGTCAACATTTACAATTCAGTGAATATTGTAAACACTATGGGGGAGGGGAGGTGACGGAGACGCACTCCATTCGTGTAGGACAAATTGTAAATAGGCGAAGGTGCAGTTACAGAGCCATATAAAATAGGTTTTGGTGTCAAAGGCTGTCAACAACGTGCTTCTGTTCCTCATCACGCTTTAAAATGTCGTTTATGACCCCGAAATCTGTGGGAATCAACGACTCAAGGGAAAGAGCGGTTTCATTGACACCCTTAATACCACCCCCTAAGACCATTTCGAGACGACTCTAAGCGTTGGTGTGTCTCAAATGTTTTCTTGGCCATTCGTAACAAAACCGCGTGACCTGAATGCTCATGATCACGGTTATGACCCTCATGGCAGAGGCGTTAAGAAAAAAGAGATGAAATGTGGGCAAGAATGCTTGGGACGACCTTCCCATCACGTATCACGTCTACAACAGCGCTGGGCAGAACGGTGGTGAAATTTCGTGCCATTGAGACATCATTAACTCGTCTCGCACTTCATGTGAACTTCTGAGCTATGGTCCTTTTTCGTATGTGTCGACACCTAGCCGTTTATAGTGTCGCCGATCGCGAGGGTGACTTCGAAGGGCGCCACGTTTTTGCACCATTACAGAGGAAAGTTGTAGACACCTTTGAGCCAAATTTCAAACTTACGCGTTCACATGTGAGATAGTTAGGGGCTTTCGAGATAGCGATCCTTTGATTATATTTTTGCTTAATTTTAGTTCGATAACAAAATAGATTGCGCCATTTATACAGGAATACCGCGTAAATGACTTAGTGTGAAGTGTTGGCAGAAGAGCCAACACTGTGTTGCTGGAGGAGGCCGAAATGCACGCGCTTAATTACACGCCGACTGGCGTGAGGTCTGGAACAGTTAAGAGAAATAAGACTAGCAAAACAAGAGTAACTGGTAGAATACTTAATTTTAATCCACAATTGTAGAACATCTCTCGTTACTGTACAGGCTTCACAATAATAATTATCAAATGCTATGGCGCCTTGCTAGGTCGTAGCAAATGACGTAGCTGAAGGCTAGGCTAACTATCGTCTCGGCAAATGAGAGCGTAGTTGTCAGTGATCCATCTCTGGCTAAGTCGGCTGTACAACTGGGGCGAGTGCTAGTACGTCTCACTAGACCTGCCGTGTGGCGGCGCTCGGTCTGCCATCACTGACAGTGGCGACACGCGGGTCCGTCGTATACTAGCGGACCGCGGCCGATTTAAAAGCTACCACCTAGCAAGTGTGGTGTCTGGCGGTGACACCACATAGTGCATATCAGAATGTGCTATAACAAGACACCAAAGAAAGAAGGGGAGTATGAATATTCACCGGGATACTGGGCTGTGAAAGAGTGTACCAGGTATGTTGCGTACTTTAATTGGTTGCCATTTGAAGGAAGACAACTAACGTTACGAGATGACCGAAGCTTCGAAAAAGCTGTTGTTATAGGAGGAATCAAAGAATATTCAACTCCTAATATATTACTACTCTCTGAAAGAAAAGCGATATATCAGTAAAAGACTATTTTTGACAGCAGTTCCTGCGTCCAGCATAAAGGCTATGTCCACACAGTGCACTGCCAGGAATGGCTCGTTTGGTGAGACCACGCCGCCGATAGCGAGATACAATAACGATCGTCGCTGACATTAACATTTCGCGCTATTTGCTTCATCTTTGTTATAATTTGAGTCTTGCAGGAGATGTTGAACATCGTAGATTGCGTTTGACCATCGTTGACAGTAGACTGTTTTTATTTGACAGACTAATATTCTTGACACTCACTAGCTTCAGATTTCGACTTCGATTGGGCGTGCTCTCGGGGAATGTTTCTCCAAGATAACTACAGCATAGTGTTACCAGGAGTATCTGTCTTGGCTGTTGATATACTTTCCGGGATGTGAGGTCGTGGTCCAAGAACTTTTCTGCTCCTTACGTTTCGTCCAGGACTGCGCTGGACTTCCTCAGAGGCGCTGCTCCGCCGAGTCTTGCCGACGAGTCGGCAAGACTCGGCGGAGCAGCGCCTCTGAGGAAGTCCAGCGCAGTCCTGGACGAAACGTAAGGAGCAGAAAAGTTCTTGGACCACGACCTCACATCCCGGAAAGTATATCAACAGCCATGTCAACCGGTCGTGAAAGCCTTCATTCTAGTATCTGTCTTCCCAATACGAGAAATGATACTTTTATTCCAAGTAATTAAATTTGTTTGAGATTATACATTAACACATGAAAGCACACATTCAACTCATGATCTAAGTGTAAAAGTAAAGCAGTGAAACGGTAGTGAGATGTGAGTCCATCACCAGCAATAGAAGGTGATACTTTGACAATGCCAGCCACTCTCGCTGGCGAAACGTCAGAAAAATCAAGAGCCGAACGTCGGCCGAAGAACCCGAGACAGAATTCAACGGGCAGTTTGCAGCAAGTGACCACGAATGCCTTAACAATTTTCAACTGAAATAACCCTAGTTAGCGTAAGTAGCAATCTGAAACTATTTTTCGACGATGCTGTAATGTGCGTGACAGAGTTTTACTTCAGTAGCTATAGAGAGATACATGTCGATTTAGAATTTCTATTAGCTATGGTGAATGGAAGCTTGCCCTCAACGTGGAGAAACGTAAATTAATACAGAGAAGTGGGGAAAAAGATCATACTATTCGAATACAGTATTAGTGGTGTGCTGTTTAATGTAGTGACGTAGGTTAAATGTCTTGATGTTACTTAGCAAAGTATGTACGGTACTTGTAGGGTTTACTGGCAGAACTCGACGAAAGCGTAGCCCACCTATAAAGGTGAACGTGTGCAGAACACTTGTGCGACCCATTCTCAAGCACTGGGAGAATATTTGGGATCCCCACCAGGTCGGATTAAAGAAGGACATGGAAACAATTCGGAGGCGTGCTGCTATATTTACTACTGGTATGTTCAGTCAAGGTGCCAGTTTGACGGAAATGTTAGGTGAACTCAGTTGGGAATTCCTGGAGGTAAGATAGCGTTCTTTTCACGAAACATTATTGAAAAAGTTTAGAGGTACGTCCTGCTGCCACAACATCGATTTCTACCACTAGGCCTATTAACTGATTATCCTGAGGACAGCACAGTCACACACTAGACTTCATATACAAAGAGGACATGAGCCTTAGTCAGCTGGAATTAAATTTCCTTATTCCGGCTGAAAGTGGAAAATGTCGTCTGAAGCTTCATGGTTTATTACTTCGTCGTGCTATTCTCTGCGAAACAGTTAATCGAACAGATAATTTCTTGCAGCAAAGTGGAACGCGGTTGTGCTGCATAACTGACAACTGGAGCGTTTGAGTCGACTGCACATTGAATGTCAATGATCAGCTGAAGTAAGTGAACTGAGACATAATCGGGTATACAAACAGGATTCCAATACTGTAAAATGCTTTTTTATTTCAGTCTTTGATCACAATATGAATTCTTTAGATGATCACCGCTTTCCGTCTGTAATGACCATCGTCAGATCTTTTTTACACCATGCCCTAAAGTGATACGGCCATTATGCCATTATGGCCGTATCACTTTAGGACATAGTGTAAAAAAGATCTGAAGATGGTCATTACAGACTGAAACAGGTCATCGTCTAATGAATTCATATTGTGATCAGAGACTGAAATAAAAAAGCATTTTGCCGACCGCGGTGGCCACGCGGTTCTAGGCGCTGCAGTCCGGAACCGCGCGACTGCTACGGTCGCAGGTTCGAGTCCTGCCTCGGGCATGGATGTGTGTGATGTCCTTAGGTTAGTTAGGTTTAAGTAGTTCTAAGTTCTAGGGGACTGATGACCTCAGATGTTAAGTCCCATAGTGCTCAGAGCCATTTGAACCAAAAAAGCATTTTAAGTGAACTGAACTATACTATATTATCAGAAAAATTCGCAGGAACAACGGACGTAACCTTTCAAGAAGCAGATTTCCAACTGCATGTTTTGCACCGAAACTGTCAATCTTGTCATTTCAATTACAATGAAATGAACACCCTTAGCTGCTTACAGGTGTTGACAGACGTCAACGGAGACAGATTAAAACGCGTGCCCCGACCGGGACTCGAACCCGGGATCTCCTATCTGAGACACCGAAGACACAGAGGATAGCGCGACTGCGGGGATTTATCTCTTGCACGCCTCCCGCTCTCTCTCTCTCTCTCTCTCTCTCTCTCTCTCTCTCTATATATATATATATATATATATATATATATATATATATATATATATATAGTTAAGGCTCACCGGCCACTTGACCATCTTCTTCTTCTGTGCGAATGCACAAACTGAACCCGAACTCTTACGGGAATCGGCAACGCGCCGCGAGTAAAGAGTATAATGGGCGGAGGCACTACGAATGTAGTGCGGGACAATACGTTGAGAATGTGGGTTTCGCGGGAGGCGTGCCAGAGATAAATCCCTGCAGTCGCGCTATCCTCCGTGTCCTCGGTGGCTCAGATGGATAGAGCGTCTGCCCTGTAAGCAGGAGATCCCGGGTTCGAGTCCCGGTGGGTGCACGCATTTTCGTCTGTTCCCGTTGACGTATGCCAACGCCTGTAAGCAACTAAGGGTGTTCATTACACTGTAATTTCATTCTAACGAGCTGCACGGTTCGAAAAAAGAGATACCATCATAGTACATACTTGTCATTTTACTTTCGTTTTAGGAAGAAATCAGAGTTTTCGGAGTTTAGCAGCGTTCTCACTTAAGGCCTAGCGCGCCTTTCAGACGACCGGTGCTCGCTGAGAGGCGCTAACCGACAGGACTGCCATTTGTTAAGGCGGGCGCGCGTCGTCGGCCCTTTATCTCTATCCGCGCCTACCTCCCCCCTCCCTCCCCTTTCCTTCTCCCTTCCACCCTGTGTGGATGACTGATGAAGGTGCTGAACGCCAACGCAGCCCAGAGAAACCGCTAAAGCGCCCCGCTGGGTTAGCTCTTCAGGACCTGCGAGCTGCCACTCATGGCCTTCCTATATTTTCTCCACTCCTTGAACACAATAAAATCCCACACACCAATTCGTTTCGAACAATGAAAACCTTTGTACAAACAACAACAAACACTTATGAGTTGATACGTGGTGACCACTGTCCACAGCAAGATAGTGTGCGACCTTGTGGCAGTACGGAAACGTAAAGACGTAAAAACAGTATAAGGTTATTATAAATGATGGAAGAGATTCCACAGATTTGCTGTAATTATATTAGACATATCGTCACAGGTCTTTGCACACATGTAAAGAACTCGAAAGTTTCATTCTATTGACATATTTCAGCTGTGTCATATGTTACTCCCCCATTGATTCTGCAGATGCCAAGTCCACAATCAACTTCTGCCTTACTTCAGTGCAGCATTGCACTATCAATACGTTCAATTGCGCTATTGATGCGAGCTCACAGTTCTGGTAGGTTTTATGGTAGAGGAGGCGTTAACACTGAACCTTGCCCGTAACTCCACACACAAAAAAAAATCGCATGGATTGGGTGTGTGTGCAGGATATGACATCAGCGGCTGATCATCAACTCCATCATGACTGATCCATTGGTCTCTCAATTTGCTGTTTAAGAACTCACGACCTTCATGACTGAAGTGGAGTGTAGCACCATCCTGTTGATAGATGAAGGTCACACCGTCGGTCTCCAGTTGTCCCATAAGCCAATTTCCTAGCATGTCCAGATATACATGTTGTACTCGGTCTTTTCGAAAGAGAAAAACAGACCATAAACTTTAAAGTGTGAGGCTACACAGAACAAATTAACTTTCATTGAATCTCGAATGTACTGGATGATAGTGTGGGTATTTTCTGGCTCCCAGATTCGCACATTGTGCCTGTTCACTGTCCCATTCACAGAAGTCATCACTTCATCACTGAAGATGAGTTTCTCTCAAAATCCATCCTCTTCCATGAGCTGTCCCGAAAATTCAAACCGTCTGCCTTGGTCGTAGGGTGTCAGGGCCTGTAGCAATTACAAGCGGTAGGCATAGGCACCAGCTTCAGTTGTTTCCTTAAGATCTTCCAACCAGTTGGTTGTGGTATGTTCACTTTTCTGGTTGTTAAGTTCGTCGACCTCTGTGGGCTATGTGCGAAACTCGCCCGCACAGCGTTCAGCGGTTCTCCACTCACTGCAGATCGAGTCGTTGATTTCCACTTGCAGAAGCACCCTGAAGCTTTAACGTCCACATACCATTGCCGAATACAGTTAGCAGGTGGTGGATCTTTGCTGAACATAGTTCTGATGTATCCTTGCACTATTACGGCAGACAGACGTGACTGCATTTCAAGCACAACATACGCTCTCTCGGGGCCTGTCACCATCTTGTCAAATGCTCGCTGCTGGGCTCTCGTGGCGGAAAACTGAAGTACGGTTGCAACAATGGAAAGTTTTTTTAGTGTTTCTTTGTTAGTGATGAGTTTTGTGACGATATGTCAATTAATGTAGCAACAGTGAACTCATGAACCCGCTACCGTCATTTGTAATAACCTTGTATATGGGCGGGAAAAGGGACAACTGGAGGATGATTGTAGCGGTGATACGGTCCGCAAATGCAGAAGTCCACCGATTTAAACGATTTTGACAAACGACAGTTTCTTGTTGTCCAACACCTCAGATGGAGCCAGGGGAACAGTAAAGGAGGTCGTCTGTTCTTGTGCTAGTGCCGAGAGGACGTATGAAAGCGGTTGAAGGATTGTGAAACCACGACTAGGCGACAAGTGTTGGAGGTGCATACCTCATGACAGAACAGGCAGCAACATGTGACAGGTTCACGAGCGCTCTACCGATTTTTAACGGCCGGTGTTGGCTACGCACGACATAATTTGCTAAATTCACTCTATTTTGTCGGAATTAGTCAGTCGTGCACCTTCGGTGTAAAACGAAAACAGTAAACACAAAATTAATCGTTAACTACATTAAGCTAATATGTAAACTAGGAAATTATATGCAAATAAGTAAACTATTATTGAGGTGGACGAATTCCAATAGCAACAGTTTCAATCAAATAAACGTGTATTTAACGAAGGTCAAAATTAAAAAAGGAATTAAAGAATAATTAAATAAATAGTGCGAGCAGAGCGTTGAACACGGAAACAGGTTCCAGGAAATTTCATTTAAATGCACAGTAAACCACGAAACTTAACAGAAACATCACGTCCGGAAGTGCAGTCTCCCACTATCAGTCACGCCGTAAATTAAAGTTCGTTATTGTAAATAATCACGGCGAAAAGCATACGACAGTTCCATTACATACGTGTGTAAATTCAACTGCAGCAAATAATTACAGCTCACAATTGCATCAAAGCCTGTAAACAAAATTAATGTTCGTATACACTCAGGTGACGAAAGACTAGAGGTAGCCACATTTACACGTACAGATAACGGTAGTTACGCGTACACGACATATAAAACAGCGTGCATTGGCGAAACTATCATTTCTGCTCTGATGATTCACGTGAAAATGTTCGGGACGACACTATGGCAGCACAACGGGAAATAACAGACTTTGAACGCGTAGTGGTACTTGCAGCTAGAGGCATGGGAAGTTCCATTTCGGAAATCCTTGTGGAATTCAAAATTCTCTACATTCACAGTGTCAAAAGTGTGCCAAGAATACCAAATTTCAGGCATTACCTTGTAACCTCCCCCTCACTTATCGACCTTAATGACAGTGAAAAATTAAACCGCGTGTACCTAATGGAAATTTGGGAAAAGCAATCGTCACCGAAGTTAATCTGTCGGTAAAGAGGGAGGAAAGGGTTACATCTAAATGAAAGGAAAAGTGCTAATGAAACTGGTGGAAATTAAGTTTGAAAAGGGGTAAAGTTAATAAAGAAAGTAAATGTGCAGCCGTTACGTTAACAATTAACTAGCAGTAATTAGGTATTTGAGATTTGGGGGAAATTACGGTCGCCAGTCCTAAGGACAATTACTATAGTAAATGAAAAAGAAAGGTTATTACACATATAATTAGCACTAGATGCGTGGCAACTGAAGGTTGACACGTGTAGTGTGAGAACTGAAAGTTTGTCAGAAGTAATAAATTTCGCTACACCCTGACTTAATTTAGCAAAAGAATTAATAAAACTGGAAAATCGAAAGTTAATTTAGTGACTGAAGTTAATAGTGAGCTTTCTTTCTGAAGCACATCGAAATTCAGTAAAATACGCTTAGTCTTGGACTACCTCAACAATCATTTCAATATCTACTTGAATCTACGCAATTTAGAAAGAAGAGATTTAACTTTGAACTTGAATTAAATGATTCTGAACAATTAACAATAGTAAAATTTAGTACGTACCAAGCTGAGCTGCAGTCACAGGTATGCTAAAATACGGTAACAAAACTCGCACTCTTAATTCGTGCTTGTGTAATCTAAATATTGTAGCCAGCTATGAAAACTTTAACTGAACTTTGAAATTAAAGCAGTGAAATGCTGTATTATTATTTTAATGCTGGCGTTTGAATTTCAACGACACTCGGGTTCATTCCGGAAAAGGAAGGGACCCTGCTTGGTAATGCAATTGGGACAATGAGCAACAAGTGTTCATGCTAAGTTGCTGTAATTATAGTTACGAAAATGGTACAGTTTGAAAAGCTGAGGTCTGCCGTACAGTTCTAAAACTTTACGTGCTCCCAGTCTTCCTTGTTGGTTGATTGAAGGTTTGAAGCCATCGATCGAGGAGGTGGCGACAGTCACTCATTGTCGGCCGTCGCTGTTGCAGAAGCTGGATGTTGGCGCGCCTTCTTCTCGACACAGTCACCAGACGAAACGGGCTCTTGATGTGCGCCAGCTAATGCTTCCCGTCCGCGACACCATGTCAGAAACTATCATCGCAAGTCGAGCGCAACTACATGCTGCCAAACCCCGAAAGCGCGGCAACTCGCGGGAGCTTCACACAACACACCTGCTCCACTCGCTACTCCAGCCAAACTCTCTCTGCCCGCGCTCCACGCGACAGAGTTAACACTACCAAAGATCCTACACACTTCGATTCTTCACACGACCTATCGATGTAATCGTTCGATAGCAGTTTTCCCTAGGCAAGACCCAGCGTAAAAATACAAATAATATTTACGAAACAAACCAATTATACATCGACATAAATGCATAAATATATATATACAAAGAGTAAAACAATTACAATATGTAAAGACACAGAAATGTCATATATTCAGGTAACAAAAATAAGGAAAACAAATTTATAGTACAATAGATGGAAATAGGAGGATATGCATTTCCGGTGTTACAACCTCTCACCACGGACAAGGGACTGACCGACGGCCTTCTCTTAACGACTGAGCAGCAGCGTTTTCGTGAGATTGCAGACAAGCAACACTGCATGAAATAACCGCAGAAATCAATGTCGGACGTATCAGTTAGGACAAAGCGGCGAAATATGGCGTTAGTCGATTTTAGCAGCAGACGACCGATGTGAGTGCCTCTGCGAACAGCACAACATCGCCTGAAACGGCTCTCCTGCGCTCATGATCCTACCGGTTGAACCCTAGGCGACTGGAAAATTGTGGCCTGGTCAGATGAGTCCCGATTTTAGTTCGGATGAGCTAATGGTAGGGTTCGAGTGCGGCGCAAATTTCACGAAGCCATAGCCCTAGGTTGTCAACAAGACACTGTGTAAGCTGGTGGTGGCCCATTAAGACGGTGGTCGGTTTTTACTTGGAATGAACTGCGACCTCTGGTCCAACTGAATAAATCATTTACTGGAAAGGATATCTTCTGCTACCTGGAGACTATTTGCAACTTCATGTTCCCAAACTGCGATGGAATTTTTATGGATGGTACTGCGTCTTCTTACAATTGTTCGCGACTAGTTTGAAGAACATTCTCCACAATTCCACCGAATGATTTAGCCATCCAGAGCGCCCGACATGAATCGCATAGAAAATTTATCGACGTAATCGAGCGGTCGATTTGTGCTCAAAATCTCGCAACAGCTACACTTTCGTAATTGCGGACGGCTGTAGAGGCAGCATGTCTCAGTATTTCTGCACGAAACTTCCAACGACTCGTTGAATCTATTCCGCGTTTTCACTTAAAAAATTTCTGAGGCATTACTTTCCAGCACGCCCTCATACAGAAATTCATGCCGTCTCGCTGTCTTCATGCCATGTGTAACTATGGAGGGTTTATAGAATTGGCACATTTATGTATCAACTTTTAACAAATTCATCTGTAATATTTTGAACATGACTGCATTTCAGCAATAGTTACAGAATAGCTGGTGAATACGATAGCCAACCAGCAGTAATCAGTGGTGGTTTTCAGTTAACCTTAACAATTGTTTCAACGGATTTAAACACCTCTTCTTCAGAAGGACCAGTAACAATCTTCAAATTAGCAGTAAGCTAGTAAAGCGATCTAATATCGCCACATTAAATGCGTTGGCTACTATCTGTACGTCCATTTGTAAAAGTTAAGGCTCTTAACATCTGTAAAATGAGTCGACAGGCAGCTCTTAACATTTTGTTTGATTGATTTAACTGCTGTGACAAGCCCATGATTTTAGTGGCCCTAACTTTAGCAGATGGATGTACAGATCGCTGCCGACACATTTCATGTGGGGTAGGTGGATCGCTTTACTACTGACTGTTTGCTAATTTGAAGTTTATTTCCAAACTTCCGAAGACGACAGGTTTAAATCCTTTGAAACCATGATTGAGAATAATTAAAAATCACCATTTATTGTAACTGGTTGGCTATCTTATATACCTGTAATTCATCTATAATATGTGTGGATCATCTCAAAAGTAGGATCTTGTGGTATTCACTGTCGCTGTCAGATTACATATGATGTATCATACACTTAGGATGGTCCAGTGTTATTCGTTATTGATTTTGTAATTCATTATAATTGAACACAACATTAACTTTCATAACATGGTGACAGGGAGGACATCCCGCCATCCGCTACCACTAATGTTGAAATATCCAGAACAACTTCTTGACTCCTGAAGACAAAGATAGGGTCAGACCAAAGATACAGAACAAAAAACTTTTACAATGTTAATCCTATAGTCATGCTTGAAGTAGTAATGCAGTCCAATATAATTTCTGGGATACTAACTTTCAATAAGGTCTTTAAGTAATCTCGTTGAAAAAATACGACTGTCATCCCTTTATTGCGTCCATCTTAACTCTCATTCTGTTCCCTTTATCCCCTTTGGCCAGAGATGCTCACTGTGGCCACAGGAAAACATGTGGCTGGTCACTTACTTATCAGCTCTACTTTAGGGATGGGAAAAATCGATCGATTAAAATCGAATGACCAGTATTTTTCGGTACTTGTTTGATCTCCATTGTGACACAAGTGCTTCCTAATAACCAGGTAAACAATCCGAAATATCAATTACCCATAGCAACAATTCTAAGACTTTGGTTTTGAAAAAATAATTTTTTAACAAATGAGTAATTTTGTTCCTGTAAGTCCCAAGGCTTTGAAATACTGTGTTGTAATATAAAGTGGGGAAAGGAATCGGTGCTATTTTGATGACAATGCCAACACAAACAAGTAACTATACATGGTATAAGAAGTGCTGCAGCATTGATGAGATGATAATATATCTTTACCATGTCGCCATGTTAGGTGGTATATGTGTACATGCAGAGTCTACATCTGGTATGAGCAGTATGCCTATACTAATTCTGGATCAAAGAGCATTTCTGAGTCAGATTTCCATGATGCTGACCAAGAATGTAATTTCACAGTTTCCCCAACCAAAAAATCTCATTTGCCTATATCGAAAAAACCAAACTCCCATTTTTACATTTAAAAATGAACAAGTCTAAAAAATTTTATTTTTTATAAATAAGAGACAAAAATCTCATTTGCCTATATTGAAAAACCAAATTCTCATTTTCTCTTTTACAAAACATCAATCTGAAGAATTTTTTTCTTCATAAATAAGAACCAAAAAATCTTAAGTATACATTTAACCAAAAGCCTTTTAAATAAAAAATTCAGATTTCCTTCGCTATAAATTCGATGGTAAAACATGTCAAACAAAACTGGGCTATTCAAGAGCTTAGAAAACTATTAGAAAATGAAGTACAGATTGAGTTATAAAGATAAAGACAAGATATGGTATAGAAAATGGTTACTGCAATTCAAGTAGAGAATATCTGTATGAATTTATTGATTGTTTTAAAAGGAAAGAAATGAATAAAGAAATAAGAAGACAGAACTAAAACATAAAACATTAAAAGAGCTTCGATCAATTTTTGAAAGAGAAAAATTGAAGAATTGAGAAAGTGAATTAATTGATCCTATTGTAAATCATGTTGAAAATATTAATACCAATGATAACGATAACGAATTAAATAAAAAACTGTAAAATACATTTATAAAATCTGCAAAGTGAAAAAACAAAGTATTATTTTAAATTTAGGAAAAGTCAATTAATTATTTTTCCAAAAAATCTGAAAGTGAACTTACTAATAACAATGATTTGAGTAACCAACCTTTAAGGGAACTTTGTAAAGTTGTACAGAGAAAAGTTAAAATATTATTCGAAATTTAAAAAAAAAGATTAATTCATAGATAATTAGATCTGAGGGTAAAATTATCAATATCGATAATGAGAATTATTTTCAAAAACTGCTAGCACATAAATATCACATAATTAAACAAAGAAGTTATCACAAAAGTTTACCAGGTTTCAATTTGTTAAAATAGCAAAATTGAAAAAGTGAATTAATTGATCTTATTGTAAATCATGTTGACAGTCTTAATACCAACAATAGCGATAACCAATTAAATAAGAAATCTGTATAAGAACTTTATAAAATCTTTAAAGTGAAAAAATAAATCTTTATTTTAAATATGAATAAGTCAAGTAATTGGTTTTCCAAAAGTCTGAAAGTGAACTTAATAATGACAATGATTTCGTTACCAAACTTTTCAAAGATCTTTGTAAAACTTGTAAGGACAAAATATTTTAAAAAATTCCAATCTTAAAAAAAAACAATTAATTGATGATAAATAGATCTGAGGCTAAAATTATTAATATCGATAGTGAGAATTATTTTCAAAAACTTGTAGTAGATAAATATCATGCAATTAAAGAAAGTAGTTTTCAGAAAAGTGTACCAGGTTTCAGTTTTATAGCTGAGGAAGTTTTTTCAAGTCAACTAAACAAGTTAATGGAAAAGGTTCTGCTTTCACATCAAGAATAACAGATCATGGAATTAATAATAATATTGCGTAACCACATGAATATTTAATCAAATTAAAGAAGAAGTAATCATCAAATTAAAGTATTTTTTTAATTCAAAGCAGAGCAATTGAAGTTAACATGAAAACTTATGGTAAATGACAAGATGAAATACAACAATTTTAATTTAAGACAACTAAACAAGTTTTATTAAGAACAACAGGGTTTAGAAGGTTATTATCAAAAATAAATGAGTAGATTATTAAATGAAATGGAAGAGATGCAAAATAAAATATCTGATAAGCTTTTATTTTATATAGATAATTTAGAATTTAATCTTAATTGACTAATTCAAATTTATGGTTCTTCTTGTATCGTTTTAACAAAAGTAACTTAAGATAAAAAACCTGTAATTAATGCAAAAAACGAAGATCAAAAAGTTTCCATTATTTAATAAAATCTCCTTTATATGTAGTAAATGATCATGTACAAAGAGATAATAATTATACAAATATTAGTTTCGAATTAGAAGAAATTTTTGATACAGTGAAAATTATTTCCTGTTCACTTTACAGATATTCCAAAATTAGAAAAGAAATCAGATATTACAATTACTGTTTATTCATGTGAAAATGGAGAGGAAAGACTTATCGAATGTCCTCTTTACTATACACAAAATAAACAAGGATAGGTATGGTAATTTTCTTTTAGTTTGAAATTAAAATAATTAACATTATTGTTGGATAAAAAAATTTTCCAGGTTAACTACTATACAAACAACTAAAATTGGACTAAAAATTTATCTTTGTGACGATATTTTCATTTACCAGGATAATTAGTGATTCGTGAAACTGACTGTAAAGAACATACAGAAGTAAAAATAGATATGTCCACAAAAGGTCAAAAAATTAAATTTACCATTAATAATCATTCAATAGATTTACCTTTTGTAATTTATGCAGATTTAGAATTATTGTGTCAAGTTATTAAAATTTGTCAATCAAATCCTGAAATATCTTATATTACAGGTTTTGATATCAGTTATATGATATAAAATGTATATAATGTAATATAATGTATGTAATATAATATAACATAACATTTACCAACTTTTTTCAGTTATTATGTTAAATATTCTAATGGTGATTATAAAAAATGCTGTTTCTTATGTTGGTAAACAGGCAGCACAAAATTGGTTGAAATGTTCAAAGCAGAATCAAGAGAAATTTAAATGAAATTAAAATCTTCACATTATTCTGAAATTAAGTCGTTTTTTGCTAACTTTTCTTTGAATATCAATATACACATTTTTAAAATTATATTCAATATCAAACATACCTAAATTTTCAGTCACTAACTCCAGTTTTGTATAAAAATTTTAGAAACATTTAAAAAATTTTCTTTTGTTTTATTTATCAAACTATTGTGTGAAATATTTAAACCCATTTCAATAGATTAAAAAAATAATAAATTATAGGCTCCAGGCATTTTTATCAACTTCTAAACCGGTTACTAATACATAATTCCTCTAACTATAGTTCGAGCAATTTTTTCTTCTAATAATGCATTACTTGCATGCATTCTGTCTAACTGAAGTTCTTTATCACCTAGCTGTCTATATGCTAAGTCTTTATGATCACTATAAGCAATATCTTGGTTTTTACAAGTTTCATCTTAATTTTTCCTTGATCACAACATTCTAACCTATCTTCCAGTTTACTAAAAGGTCTACTTTATGAATATGGTGGTAGATGCATCTCTGACTTTTGTACTTTTCCAAAATGCATGTCGTAAAGTACTCAAAATAACAATTAAATGTGGAATTCCTTTGTGATTATTAATATGAAAATCGAGTGATTTGTTTGTTAATATTTGCATTATTCTAACATTTGTATTACTATGATTTTTATTTCTCGCTAATTATCCAGCACAATTACTGTTAATTTAAGAATTAAATACATAACATCATTCATCCAAATATATTCAACTGGTTTTCCAGAATATTTTTTTCTAAACTTTCTGCAACTTTTTCTAATGGGTCATTAAGGTTTCTATCTGAAGAACTAGGACAAATCTTCTTCAACAATTGTTTTCATCAAACAATTATATTTACTTCCTCCACACGATTTTATTTTATTTGGATCACTTTCATTATATACAGCATTTATTTTGATTAAATTCTTGCATTATTTTGGAAATCAAGGGATTCAAATTCTGTTCCTAAATCATCTATAGATAGTTGATTTCTAGTTACAAGTTCCATTATTCCAACTATTTCTTCATATTCTGTTCCACTGGTTTTTATTTATCATTATCAAATTCTAGCATTATATACAAATATTTTTATAAGGTCCATTGGGTCTTAAAATATAGTTACATCACTATGATTGCTAAATTATTTTCATTTTCTTTCTAATTCTCTAAAACATCTTTTATTTCTGATTAACATAATGAAAAGTCATACCTTCCAGGAATAACAACAAACCATTTATGTAGTGGAGTATCATTAAATCCATGTAAATAATGTGGATTATAAGGAAGCTTTTGTTTATCAACTCCTCTATTTCCTTCAATTCTTTTTAAATCTTTTACTCCATATACTTCATTTCATTGCTTAATTTTTTCAATTGTAATGATAGGTGGTTGATATTCTTTTTAAATTTTTCATATGCTGTTCTTTGTCTTTATTTCCAATTCTTTTACTTTCAAATTTCCTTTGGGTTTTTGAACAGTTTCTGGACCATATTGTACAAACATTTATTCAGAATAAAATTATCATATTCGCTGTTTATTTTGTGTTTAACATTGAAGTTTGTCATGAAGTTCAATGTCTTATGTTTAATTTTTGTTTGCCATGTATGTTTTATGTCTATTTTCAATGTTAAGAAACTATGATATCATATAACTCTTATGTTCAGTGTTTAAAAAAAATTTTTATCTTTCCTATGTATCTACCTTCATTAATTTTTCTTGACATATCTACTATCATAGAGCCAAATCTATCTTTCTTGCAACATTTACTACATAATTCATCAAATTTTAAGTGTCCACCAACAGATTCATGATAAATACGATTTAAATTTGTAACATTTTGTCTAAAAATATTTAACAAATATAAGTTGACTCTGAGCAGTTGTTCAGGAATTTTTAATTATGTTTGATTTGAATAACAACATCCATATTTTAATGTCTTACTCTAGTAAAATATTATCTAACTATATCTTGATAGTCTACAGTAAAATTGTCAAATAATACTACTGAATTATCTAGACATTTATCTAATGGAATAATTTCATCACTGTATCTAATAAAACTTCATTAATTTTGTCTTAAATTTTTTATCATCTTTTTATAAATTATTGATACTTTGGTTGATCTAAACTTTCAGAATGAACATACAAATGATTAATTTATTTCTCAATTTCACAATCCAGGTTGTGGAATATAATCATCAATTGTCATTTTTTGCCACATCTACCTTGTCAAATAATTGCACATCATATAGATTTTGTAAAAGTTCACCATAATTATATTATAATTTTCTTTCTGGAATTCTTATATTTGGTTCTTAATCTGTCATTTGATTAGAATTATTTTATTAATATAAATCAGTAGATCCTTCCAATTGGGCAATAATTCTTCTGTTTTCAAAAACCGATTAACTGTACCAACAAGAGAAATTTATGAAAACGTTTCATTAGTTAATTTTTACTAAACATTTTGGACTCTAAACATTATATCGAAAAATAATATACCTTACTGCAATTGTGAAACAATAGAAATATCTGTTAGTTAATATTGTTTGAAACATTTAGAAAAATTTATTCATTGGAAAAATCCAAATATTCATATTGAAGCAGATATGATTTTAGACAGAATTATTATTGAAAGTGACTAAAAACATTATACATGGATATTAAAGAAAATAATACTGCCAGTGTTTTATGATTTACAAATAAAATTATTGAACCTAAAAAAACTGTTGGGGAAGGTCTAGAAATTATTCCATTTGAATTAATTAAAGGAATTTTAATCTAGCTGATGTAATATTTGTGAATCATAATGATTATTTTCATCAAGAAACTGATATTATTGCTTCATTTAACCAAATGTTGCATTTGATAGCCCAATAATTTATGAACCAAATCATCTTATATAAATTCTGATTTTCGATACTATTCTAGATTTAGAAGTAACATTAACTGATTAATATAATAAGTTAATTTACTTCAATGGTGCTAATGTAAGATAAACTTATCTGTTAAAAAAATTAAAAGTTATCAGATTTACTCATTTTCTGTTAATGAGAAAACAAAATATAAGATAATTCTTCCTAACAAGGAATGTGAAATTAATATTAATATTGTTGGTGGTTGGATTCATCCTAATTTTTCGCAACTTTTAATGACTTTTGATTGTTATTACACTGATGGAATTGATTTTTCTGCATATCATGCAAAATGAAATTTTAAACTAATAGACAATTACATTTTAAAATTGTTTCATCTTGTGCCTATTAAAAGAGAAATAATATTTAATCTAGAATTGATCAATTTTTTCTTTCTTCTTCAACTCTTATTAATGTAATTTCTTCCCTTCCATATGAATTAAATATGAAGGGACATAATCTTAACAATAGGAAAATTAAAACTAAAAAAATGAAGTTCTTCATCCATTAGAATTATTTGGCGGATTTTTTAAGAATTTTAAGTGAAATTATGTGCAAATTTCATTAGACCATTATTTTTACTTTGACTTCGAGAAAACATAAGAAAGTTTCTGTTTGTCACTGAACTGTTATAATGCTAATTCTACACTTTCAACAGAAGGTAAAGATGTTGTAAAAACTATGAAAATTCGTATTCCTGTTGTTAAATATGATCTAGAACATTCAATTGAATTAGTACAAGAAAGACCTAAAAACCCAAAAATTCCCACTTCTTTTTTGAACTGCATACAATTGGATTGGTGGCTTGCAGGGAAAATAATTTTCAACTAGATACTACTAGTTATTATAATTCTACAGAATTTGTTATACCTTAATTTATTTTTGTTGTTTTCCAAACCAATCGAGCAAATGATCTATTACTTGATTCTACCTTATTCAGCCATGCCAAATTACAAAATGTCAATGTTAAAAACGGAAGAAATGATGTTTTTCCTGAAGAATTATAGAATCTCAATCCTTCTAATAACTTCTTAAAGGCTTATGACTCTATAAAGATTTTATAAGAGTAACTCAATTGGATAATGATTTAAATATAAGGCCATTTAATTTTATTCAAATTAGTCCCATTTATTTAATTAATATGACTAGATGGATGAATGTTTTAAGTACTCAAGAAACAACAACGAAATTATACACATTCTGTAACAATAATATTTTATATGGTACATTTGCATATGTTGTTATATATGGTAAGAAGAATTGATTCCCCACACAGAATGCTTATTGAATATTTATAATTATGTAAATGGATGAAAAACTAGAAAAAATTATTTAATTTTTAACTTCTTGTTCTCATTTCCTTTGGTATTTCTTTGGAAGACTAGAGATGATAAAAACTGAAAAATTAAGATCTTTAAAATCTGAAACATTTAAAGAGAGGTACAATATTTCTGTCATGAACATTTAACTTTTTTTATTCTTAAATTATTGATATATAAATATAAATGTCCATGAATGTTAGCACTGAAAAATCTATTAATTTAACTTAAAATTATAGTAATGGTTGATCAGAAGTGTACACTAAATTGTCAGATTTTGTAAACCATACATTGTATGTAAATCCAAAAGCTGAAATTTTTCCTTCTAAATTTCTGACAAAATTTTGTTACATTTAGATGAAAAACATAAAATTACTCTTCTAGATCGTTACACTAAAATCTTTGAAAATAATGATGATAAATTACATAAACTTGTAAATTTACATTTTGTTTATCTAGGCCAAAAGTAAATAAATATCGACCTATTTATATTATTTAAATTGAATAAATTTTAATTTTTTATTTAAATTAAAATTTCATTTATTATAATTTTGTAGGTTTTTAAATAGCTCAGCTTTGTTTGTAATATTTGTTTCCATTGTATTTATACAAAATAAAGTTTTTTTGGTATAAGGAAATATGATTTTTTAGTTTGGGGGAGACTGAGAAATTGGATTCTTGGGTTGCAGCCTGAAAATTTTGTTTGTTTCAGAATTGGCATAGACATACTACTGGTATGTATGGTAGTTTCTTCCTATCGTTGTTGGACACACCTTTATTACAAATTGCCACAATCCCTAGTTTGGAGGTATTTTATGAAGGGGGGTTTCAATGAAGTGGAATGCTTCATTTGCGTTAAAAGGCTTCAAAATGAGGGGAATCACAACACACTTGGTACATCACATGAGACAAAAACTTAGACTCTAATGATTTATTCATAGATTAAGATTAAAATAGAAAGTAGCTGATATATTGCTTGTGTGTATATAATATGCCTTTATCCGCTTGTGATCTTTGTAAATGGACAAATTAACACAAAGAATGGAGTTCTTCACTCTCAGTTTTCACCCTTTTGCATTGACTATTTCTAATGCTCAAATAGTGGTATTATCTTCGATTGTAACTTGATTATTGAGCAGAATTTCTGAGACTTAGAATCAACTGAAGAATACTGGTGATTTTTTGTACTATTCAATGTCTTATCACTTTTCGAGAAAAATAGGAAGCAGTGGACTTTCTTTTATTTTCCTATTAATTCTGTGTCTCTTGAAACTGAGGAATGAGGAACCAAACATAGGTTCTGTGAGAATCAGGTTATTTGAGCGATTTTAACAATGATGTTAAACTGAGACTAAAAGAAAGTATAACCGAAAACCAGTTGTTTCAGCAATAAACCACACCTCTACTCAATCTGCATTCCTCACATGTCTTTTTCACTTAGCCCACCAAGCTGGATGGCTGCCGCAGATCTTCAAACTTTCATCACCACTTCCTGCTCCATGAGCTGTACTCTTGCAATGTCTCACTCTAGTGACAGAACACAACACTCTGGTGCAGTGCTTTGGGACACACCATTAAAGACATATTCTGAACATTGGGCTATTCAACATGCAACTCCTACATGTTTTCATGTTCACCCAACAACATCGTCATTTGCTACACGGAATCATTTGTAGACACGGAATCATGGATACTGTAGTGTGGATCAATATAAACATGTCATCTGGACAGGTGAAACACTTTTCTTGTTATATCAGATTAATGTTTGTGTCGGATATGCTGTCAATCAAGTGAACAGCTGTTCCATCATTGCACCACAGACCTACGTCGGTAGGGACAGTATTATGCTGTTGGGGGAAGTTCACTTGGTCTTTCAAGGCATCATGACAGATGTGCACTCTCTGAACCCTACCACAGTCCACATTCACCCAATCATACTTGATGTCTCCCGAAAGCTGGCGGCATCTTCGAAAAGAATAACGTCTTATGATAACGGCCAGAATCCTACAATACTTTGAAGAGCATATAAATAAACTCATGCTGACGTATGTGCCACCAAATTCACCTGGGGTTAATCTGATGGAACATGTCTGGGACGCTATCAGCGTCCACAAATCTCAAGTCTGTCATTTGTAGCAACTGTGTGATCTGTGCATAGGTATCTGGTGAAACACACACCCCTAAACCTTCCAAGGACTTTTCTAATCCATGCAGTGCAGATTCGCTACTGTACAGTGTTCCCAACATGCTATCAAGCCAGTGTGCATAATGTTTTGACTCTTGAATGTATGTTGCTTATCTTCTGACTTGGCTGTGAGACTTGTGTGTATAATTATATGACATCTGATGTTCCATACTCCTACAGAGGAACAAAATGAACAGTTTCGAAAGGAATGCTAAAAGGTGTCTCATTTCTGAGTGTTTTGCGGATACTGGTGGACTGGTCAAATATTGCCTTTCCTTTACAGTAAATCTACATTGCCTGCCATTTCAGTTTGGCTTAAAAAGAATTCAATGCTATAGGTAGGAGTGTGTACATGAAATACAATATCAGCGAAACTTCTCAGTATATGTAATCTTTAAAATAAAACCTGTCAAACTATGAAACAAAGATGACATACTTTCCACAGATAATCAATTATGATGAAAATTAAGAGCGAAAGGTGGAATTACTTCATAAGAAGAAACTATAATTAACATGTGCAACGACACCAGCTTCTGAATCTAGGGTGAACTACGTATTTACCTAACTCTCTTACGTGAAGGTTGTGTGAACTTAAATACTCTTTGTGAATTTAGATTTTATAAATTATATAGGAGATTAAGGAGACTGTCACCAGGATCTCTGGAAGAGCCAGAGATTTTTAGGAATTTCAGATGGATTATTCAGTTATTCATTGAAATGAGAGAAATGAAAACACTGGGAGACGAATCGATAGGCTTGAGAGATGAAATAAGAAGACAGCAAGGATCACATACAGAAAAGACAAAGCCCTAAAGAAAAACCTGGATAACGTATGAGTTCTGGATCCAACTGAGAAAATATAAGAATGCAGAAATTGATGCATGCAAATGAGAATACACACGTTGAAAAAGTGTTATTGACAGGAAGTGCAAAATGGCGAAGCATGAATCACTAGTTGAGAAACGCAAGGCTGCAAAATCTTGCATAACTGAGGGACAGATAGATGCCCCCTCAGTGATAAAGGAATATCAAGAGCTCAGGTGTCAAGCCAGTACTGTGCAAAGAAGGGATAGCAGAAAGGCAGGAAGAACGTACAGAAGATCTATACAAGGGAAATTAACTTGAGGTGAATATTATAGAATGGGGAAAAGAAATTGGATGAAGGTGAGATGATAGGTATGAGTCAATGATAATCTGACAGAGTACTGGAAGACCTACATAGAAACAAGGCCCCTGGAAGAGATATTTCCTCAGAATTACCAAGATCCTTGGGATAGCCAGCCATGATAAAACTATCTATAGTCTATTCACCGAGAGCTGGGACGAAACATAAACAGTGTCACGTGAGCGACTACGCTCGTTTCCAGAGAAAGCATTTGGTGTTCACGTGATACGTAGGGGTGTGGAAAATCCTTGGCGCACGCTTTGCAGCTGGTGGCGTTCGGCTGGCTGCCGAGCTGTCACAGCGGACCGTGAGAAACCTGGGCAAAAATCTACGAAATAAATTTAACAATAATGTTAAAATAATGTTAAACTGAGTTCATTCTGTCGAAGCAGATTTATTTTCATTCAGGTTGCTAACAAAACGCTCCATTAAAACACAATTAATTGTTAATTTTAATAACAATACCAGTAATAATAATGAGAAAGGACGAACCAAGGTTCACTCTGTCGAACTTGAACTGTTTTCATTGAGATTTATAACAAACCGCTCCTCTCTCTCCTCTATAATGCAGTCTAATTTCCCCATTTGAGTTTCCACTTTTTCTACGACATGGAGGACGCACTTGTTCCAATCCTCTGCAGTCACTGTTCTTACTGCTTCTTCTAGCAGTACTTTAACTTCCGGCATTTTGTATGTTTTCCTTTTCGCTGCAACATAGCCTTTGATTCTGGCCCACACTAACACGGTGGCGTTAAATTCACAGTGGTACGGAGGAATTATGAGAACTGTTTTTCCTGCATTATTCGCCATTTCATCTATTGCGTATTCGTTGTGCGCTGTTCTGTGATTTTTAACTATATCTAAAAGTTCTTTCTTCAACATACCGTCTTCGAAATCGGTGTTTTTAGATTTTAGCCACTCTGATATTTCGTGCTTATTGGAATTCGCATTGGGAACTTTTTCTTTTCTCCGAGAATGGTACGGCGCGTTATCAAGAACAACAACTGCAAGCCGAGGAAGAACATCTTGAAACCACTTCTCGAAGGTTTCGGCGCACATCTCCTCATGATAATCTCCACTTTTCTTGGATTCGAAAGTCCACAAACATCCTTCAACGAACCCTGCTTTGCTGCCAATGTGTGCGATAATCAGGCGTTTCCCTTTACCTGATGGGCCGTTGCTTCCGGTGGATAGCCCGGACAGAAACGTTCGTTTTGAGGAATTTATAATGTTATCTACCCAGACGTAACTTCGGGTATGTCCTGCGTTCACCCACGTCTCGTCCAAATAGTAAATGGGTCTGCCTTCATCTCTCAACCGTTTAATAGTTCGAAGATAACGCCGCCTCCATAAAAAGATGTCATCCCTGTCTATTAGCATGCTATCGCGCGCACGCCGGACATATATGAAATTCATTTCTCTCAATAACTTATAAAATGTAGTTCTCCGAAAATTTACCAGATCTGCATCTTCGTTCACGACTGTAACCACTTTCTCAATTGATGGCAATTCGTTACGAAAAAAAAATTCGTGTACTTTCCTTCGTATCGCATTTCTATCGAAATCATCAACATTTTCAGAAAGTTTGCAGTAATTTTCCTTTCTTGGTAGACTTCAAAGAGTGTATGGTCTTGTACTCACTTATCACACGATACACTGAAGAACGTCCAACACCTGTAGCTGCAGCTGTTTTCGAAACAATATCACTCATCGACTGCTCTGGATGTAAAAGTTCCGTTTTATACACATTAAGCACCATGTGCTTCTCAGAAGAACTTAATGTTTTCTTTTTTGCGCGCTTCTTTGGTGGACTCAAAACTGACACGTCGACCTCTCTCGCTGAATCCGTGGATGACATAATGACAGCCGTATGTGATGCTAATGAAATAAGTGAATATATAAAATAAGAAACCATGTGATGCTATTGGATGCGCACATAAACAGTGAATGCTCAGCGTGACTACAAACACATATACTTACTCTAATAATCAACAACTAGTCTTTTAAGCGTCTTTTCAGATGAACTTAAGATATCCTGAAATACCTACTGTACAACACCCACTAACGAGCTCACACATGCAACTGAGGCGGCCACACTGACAGAGCGCCGCGCCTGCGGACCGCACAATGCATCGTTCATGAAGGACAAACGGTTGCACCCATCACATTCGAACAAACTACAAAATTAAATTCATACCTTTCTGAAACTTTTGTCGCTTACAACCCCACAAAAGAATTTAAAGGGAAAAAGTTTGTCGCTTACTATATTTCGGATGATGATTTGGTAAAAGTTCTATATCAGACGTGAGATTTTAATTCATTGCTTCACTATTACTGACTCTATTGGGCAGAAAATTTGCAGACGTCATCAACATATAGCACTGAAGGCAATTATAAAATTATTTTGCTGTGCGACACACAGTTTAGGAGATATGGCGTGATAAATATAGAGTAACGCGAAAAACCAACTTTTCCTGAAAGCTTAAATATTTCTCTTTTTGAGTGACAATAAATTTTAATGTGATGTAAATAAAGGTGTCGGAAGGTAGTTCTCGGATCACTTTATCATGTTCAGGTGCCATATTACAAAAAACACGACTTTCATTTTTTAGTTTCTGACGCCCCAGCCTTGTACACCCCTCGGCGGCAGCGCTGTGGTCACGCGCCTTGCCGTGTTTACAGTACGTCTCTTGTTTCGGTGAATGGAGTTTATGTCACCTGCTGTGCAAGATGTAGAAGATAATCGAAGCACAGTCAGGTGTCGCGATGGATGTAACAATTCCTATTCCAAGAAAGGCAGTTACTGGTAGGTGTCAATGTTATCGTAATGTTAGTACAATAAATCATAACTGCACGATACAGACACGAATTGTTTACAGAAGAATGGAAAAACTGGTATTAGTCGAAATTGGGGAAGTTGAGTTTGGGCTTTGGAGAAATGTAGGAAAACACAAGACAGTACTGACTTTACGACGCACCTTATAAGATAACTTAAAGGGTATCAAATATGATTTTCTTTATACGTTCAGAGAAAGCTTTACACAATATTGACTACAATAGACTCATTGAAATTCTGAAGGCTGTCGGTATAAGACAAGAGGAAGAGGAATTTTAATTACAACTCGTAAAAAAACCAGTCTACTGTTGTAAGAGTCGAAGGAGCTCAAAGGGAAGTGATAGTTGAGAAGGTCGTGAGACAGGGTTATAGCCTATCTCCAATACTATTAAGTCAGTACACTGAGCAAGCAGTAAAGGAAACCAAGAAGAAGTTCTGGAAAAGCATTTCAAGTTCAAGGAGAAGAAATAAAGGCTTTTGAAGTTTTCTGATGACAATGTATTCCATCAGAGACAGAAAAGGATTGTGAAGTGAAGGTGAACGAATAAGATAATGTCTTGAAAAGCGGTTATGAGATGAATGTCAACAAGATCAGAACAAAGATAATGGAAGGTAGTTGACATAAACCACGTGATGCTAAAAACATTAGATTAGGAATGGTGACGCAAAAGTAGTACATCAGTTTGGCTATTTGGACAACTAAATAACTGATGACGGGCAATGTAGAGAGAATATAAAATGCAGACTACAGCAGTAAAGCACCACTGAGGAAGAGCTGTTGTTAAAATCTTATTTTAAGTGGTAGGAAGTTGAAAGTATTTCTTGTGGAATGCAGCCTTTACGTATTTAAAGTGTAGCCTTGTATGGAAGCGATACTTGGCATACAAGCAGTTCAGACTGTAAGGCAACAGAAGCTCTCGAAATGGGTTGCTACAGAAGAATGCTGAAGATTAAGTGGGTAGATTAGTTACTCAGGTATAGGTACTGAATCGAATTGAGGGGAAAAGAAATTTATAGCACAAATTGAATGAAAGACTGGCAGATTGAGGGGATAAATCCTGAGGCTTAAATGAATTGTCAGTTTGGTAATAGAGGGAAGTGTTTATGGTAAAAGTGTAGAGGGAACGCAAGGGATCAGTGCAGTAAAGAGGTTCAAATGGATGTAGGTTGTAGTAGCTATTTTGAGACGATGAGGCCTGCACAGAGGAGAGTGACTTAGAGAGCTGCATAAAACCAGTTTTAAAACAGAAGACCACAACAACATAAAAAATTTGTCTTCTTTTTCTTTCAGGAGTTAGTGATTCCTCTGTTGTGGTCACTGAGGAAGTTGTTGCTAAAGTTTCCTTGGCTTTCCGATGTTTCTTGTACCATTTAGTGTATGTTGTAACATTCCTTTTGGTGTCCTCCCTTGTTTTGATATTCTTCCTGCCGTCTGCTCACTTGTTACAGCCATCTTTCTGTAGCTTCGTTGACCTATTTATTTTATAATTTTTCCTTTCTTTCTGCACTCTGTCGTATATAAACCTATACTCTAGCAGAATATTTTTAAAATAGAAGATCGGATCAATGAGAATAAAGAAAGCTGGCTATCACGTCCGAAAGAATACAAGATTGAAAAATAGCTAGAGAAGGTACATCATATAGACCGAATGGAAACAGAGACATAGTAAATTCAAAGAAACGTTGGCAAAGATTCCCGTTGTGAACGTCCCAGCGGATTCTTGTACCTTGTGGCGGGACCTGAGGCCGTACCAATGGTACAACCAGGTATGGATACGTGAACTGTGTGCCTGCTACTACATGCCCATGTGAACTTGTGCACGTTAACTCTTTAAAGCCTGTACTATGTTAAGTTGACGGGCTTCACCTTGTAAGAAAGGATTTTAGTAAACATGTTGACCGCGTGTACCTGAATGGAGGCAAAATCAGACTTACACCCACTCAGTACCAACAATGATACGTCTAGCAAGTCTAAAGTGTAACTACATGTTAGGACGGACAAGAAACATACACAGCAGATGCTACCAATTATTAATAATACTGTCGCCAGCCTAATTAGGCATTAACTGAGTTTCTTCCCTGTACAAGAGGAAGTACGTTCAAGCATAACAACACGTAGTAACACTGCATTATATGGTAAATTTAGAACCAGAAAAATCTACTGAACTAATATTTTCACTATCTGTACTAATTTGGACAAGCTATAAATACACAACATTACACTATAATGTTTACTACAGACTGCGTTTTGTCTATTGATCCGACTGAAATCGGGCATAGGTTACCCTAGAAATAGCACTTTTGAAACACACATACAATGTCAATTTTAAGAAGGGTGAAACACTGATAAATTTAGGTTTTATATTGACTATAACTTTGCTGGTCAAATCAGTTCTGTACACTTCAGAATTCAAATGAATTGAAAACTAAAAAGGGGGAGGGGGGAGACCCTGAAACTATTATGAGCACAGTAGTGAAAGTTTGATTATTGAGAGCATTAAGCATTCAAGATTTCCAAATATGATTTACCGCTCTTTTTTTCCTTATTTCCTGCTCATTTAACTACTGTTATTTTTGTCTCAATTTAAATAATCTTCGTTACTAAACCAATTTCAACATTATCTTCCAACTTTGTCATGCCTATATTATTCGTCCAGTATTCATTAACAACAAAGTTCTTTAAACATCATTCTAACATTGATAAGTCTGCAGGTAATTATTATTAACATAAACTTTAAATCTTCATCTTGGGACACTCGGATTGCACAACATGTGGAAAGCACCCTGTCTAGGTTAGTTGTGAGGATAATTAATTGATAGGACAGTTCTGGTAAAATTTAAGTTGTTATTGAACAGTATGTAGCAAAAGTAACTCTGGTCCACACGAATACAGTACTGAAAGTTTCAACCTGTTCGTATCGATGAGGTGGTCGGCAGGTGGCGAGATGGCGAGGCACAAAGCACACGTACAATTACAGCAATGGCTCATGAAATATCAGCACTTTACTTCTTCATGGCGTCGCAATGCTTTTCCATTTAGAGCCTATGGAATATTGCCATGCTGTATAGACGTCGGAAACAGCGCATCCGAGGCTCAACGAAACCACTTTTTCCAGGAGAGCCTCCTCGATCCAGCACGTGTTTCTCAGATCGATGCCCAACTCCGACTACCACTGCTGAGCCCGTTGTGCCGTACCGCGCCCGTGTGTGTTTTCCCGCGCTCGCCTGCCTACACCTTTTACCGCTCCCCTACAGACAGGGTATTCACCAAAGGTTTTACATTCCACATATTCTAATACATTGCCTACGTATGGACCAGGCATACAAATACAACTTTCACATCTTACAATAGTTTCAAGATTGGGTACACTTCCCTTTGATTACAACATTACTTGAAATTTTACATAAATATTAAAATTTACATCGAAAATTGTTTATAGCTTTTTCAACATAATGTCATGAAACAAAAAAGAAATGAAACCAGAATATCGATTATACTAATTTATCGAAATTCAGAAGAAAAAAATTTATTACATATACAATAGTATAACGTTAGTGTTGTTACAAACTATGACAACAGTAACAGAAATGTCATGTATTTCCTTATACTATATTTGAATTACATTGTTCACATTTTGTGTAATGACGTCATTTTCTTTAATTACAAAAATTAATCCTGAAATAAGATTTCTACCAAATGTGAAAGAATGTTCGAAGGTGCAACATGGTCACGTACCTGGGATAAATATTCGTTTGAAATTGAAGGATATTGTAGTTGAAGAAATCCTGTCAATACTGAATTTAATAGTGCATTTGTTACATTATTACATACCACTAATCAGTAAATGAAACCAAATTAACTAGAGGCGTTACCGAAAACTAACTACAAGTTAAATACGTTTTGAAAGTTATTGGAAACTGAACACAAATTTTCAATTTCAAGAAAGATACATTTGATTAGACATTACAGAAATTTAGTTATTTTGCAAATATCATCTGCTGTATAGTAGAAGACCTTTTATTTCATTGTACAGGATGGTGCATTACCAACAAAGTATGGCTTTAGCGTCCACACACTATATGTTTCTAAAACTACCTATATAGAATTTTAGGGAGCATAAAATCCTGTAACTGAAGAATTAAAAATATCTTCCAAGTATCTATAATGTATTATACAGCACTTGGGTGAGGAGAACTAAAAATGTTTACAAATGCTTCACAAAACAACAGCCTGATGTCTCACAACATCGATAACAGTGCAGTATGGCAGAAACTGCTTATGGCAGACTCTAGCACGCATTCCTTAATACGATTCTAAGATCGGTGATTGGATTGAAACGCCAGCTAGGAAATATCACGTGTTGCTAGGTACGCAATCGTCATGACTCGACACTCTCCCCTAACCAGTGAGGCAGTGGTTCCCGCTGTGGCTGTAGCTACTTCACGGGTGGTTATACGAAGTTCATTAAGGTACTCTCCTACGCATCACCCAGGCGAAACCAAAGCACTTCATACATGTCGAAGTCACTGTCTGGCTCCGCGGACAGGCGAGACAGAGTACTGGCGATCGCATGTTGGGTGGTGGAACGATAGCGTATTCAGTGAGAGCAGGCATTCGTAATCATAGTTACAGTTGTATTCAAAAATATTGCCAACCGCTGCAGGAGATTTTCATGGCATCCGAGAAGTGAGTCAGCAGCGTATTGAGCCGTGGCGAGGTTGACTTCGCATCAGCGTCTGTATTTATCTTTGTTCGATATCTCGCTCTAGTTTCGGAGCTCTGATTGCTAGAGGATCTCTGGCGGGGCTGGATAAAACACCGAGCCCGGTGGGGCTAGTGGAGACAGAGAGAGCAGCGCCTGAGGGAGTGGGGATAGTGCACAGAGTGCAGGGGCTTAGAGCGCACCTGGCGTGACCGGAGAGGTAATGCACTTCCCTGCTGAGACTAGAGTTGAAAGCACCGAACGACTAACGGTACGCCACGTGGCTGTGTGTAGCGTGTCCCGCGTGGTCTCGTGGTTTGTATTTGCTTGCGTTGGGCTCTACCAGGCGGAACGAACTACTCAGTATCTCCGTGTCTGCACTCGTTGTGCGTTATCTTGGTTTACTTCGAGAAATCGATCGTGTTCCCCGGCAAATGCAACTGTTGTTTGCTCGCTACTGAGAGCACTTTTCCAGGTGCACCTCGTGGAAAAAGTTATTGCCTACTGTGGGTGGAACGCGGCCGGCTTTGGATGGGCTTCTAAGTGTGCTGATGTCTATGGGAATACAATTACTACACTAATGGTGCAGCACGCAGTGGAAGTTTGATTATTAGTAGGCACTTACCCAGTTCTAAATATACATTTTTAAACCTGTGTGAGGAACGCCTTCCTGGTTTCTGAACACAGTCTTTTTTTAAGTTAAGGATTGTTTTGGTGCTGATGTAGTTATGCGACGGGAGGAGCATTCATTAATTTTAGTGAGGGCAGTGTGCCAAGTTATTTGGATGCTATTTAACAGTATTTAAATTTGCTAGTTGTTACTCTTGTTCAGTTTTGTGATCACCTCGATTCACTGTGGACCATTGTGTAGCACTGTGGTGTTAGGAGTTGGTTACCACTGACGTGTTGTATGTAACTGCTATAGCTATTCGCTGCAGCTGTTTATTAAAGCACTGCTAACGCACAAGATATTTCTGGTGGTTAAATTAATCTTTATAATTAATTATGGTCTCCTTTTCTTATTTATTAATAAACATTCTTGATGAGTTAAATTCTTTGTTTGAAATTAAATGACATAAGTGTCAGTCAATCATCCCAAGCCCTGGCGGTTTTATGTATTAAAAGATTATATTCTCATCCAGGTTTCCTAGTTATTGTGAGTGATTAAAGGATTTTTTTTTGTTACAGGAGTTATAGCTGTGTGCTGATAATTTGTACTATTGAATTGATGTAAAGCCCAACTGTCAGCCAAAAACGTAGCATGTGTAAGTGGTGTGAGCAGGGGACTCAGTCTAGTGTTAATGCCATGTAAAAGGCCTCATTTTGGATACGAGGAACCTTAATTCCACTTACTGTCAAAGTGGTTAGCTTGGTTTCCAGATTTTATGGCTTATCTTTCAGGTGATTTTCTTATTTTAAATTTCTGATTGTCTTGTTGTTTTTAATTAAAAATTTGTTGCAAAGTTTTGCGTAAAGAATTTTAAAATTACGAAAGCTTTTGATGTTTTGATTCATTGGAATGTTCCACTTAAATTTAAAAAGGTAAGTTATTTTGGCATAGTTTTGTGTAAAAGTGAATGAATACATTGCCTGAATTGCAGGATACTTCAGGAAGTTGTAATAAAAAATTCGTCGTATTCGGTATTTAGTTCAGTAAATAAGTTCTTTTAAAATATTGTAGGAGAAAGATCAGTCGCTAAAGTTAGGCGGACATCTGGTGTGATGGTTGGCAATAATTCTTCTGGGAGTGAGTTTGAACAGAAGTGAATTTAAGAATGTGCTAGTTTCTCATACCACTATTTGGATTTTAGTCTACAACTATCGACGTTGCCCGTGGGCCTGCTGACAGTGGCTTAATGACGCTTAATAATAAGTGTGTCTAGTTTTGCTTTCAGTACACCTTGCAAAGGGAACAGAACTGACTAACCTCTACAGAGTCTGAGCAGATTGATTTAACGATGTATGAGCGTCAGTGATTTCGGCAAAATGACGGTCTGAATAATTGCTCATACTGTTCGCACAGCTTACTCAGGACTTGGATTAGTAGAGAATACTATACTCGTTTGCTCATCTGCTTGGAAAACACAAATTTTGGAAGTACTAATTCAAAATTGAAATGGCTAAACGGGTGCTTATACCAGAGGCATCATAGCTACCACAACGTCATTCTCAAAACCTTGTGCTGTTCAAACAATTTCGAATAATTTAAACAGGTGCGACACAAACCTGTGGGAAGGCTGAGATGAATGTGCTTGTGGTTGCACTTATTGATCTGGAGTTAAGTGAACAATCAGGTACCTAATAAGCGATTCAGTATAGGTCTAGTCACATTGTTTACATGCGAAATTGGATTCACGAGGTAAACCTTGTTAGTCTACAGAACAGGCTGCGTATGATTTACCAAATTGATTGCCGAACTGATTAGATTTTAACGTCGTGGCTACTGTGAGAGTTTGCTGGCCTTAACGGTTATTCAGAAAATTAAAGATTAGAGAACTTTCCAAGCTTATTGGTCTACTAGAGGGCTAGATTTTTCTACTTGTTCGTATGACTTGCTATCGAAGGAAAGAATGAGAAGCACTTTGATGATTTTGCCTTGTAGTTTAAGAGTAATCACCGCAGGTAATTGGCTTGTGATTCTTCAGACTGCTCAGAACAAAGAAATGGGGGTGGCCGCGACTGGATGGTCTTCTGAGTCTCTTCTAGATGCAGCAGCAAAGTGATCAGCATATATTGTTATCTCTGCTGTTGTTGCTGAAGCATCAGTTGTTGTTTCAGAAGATCCATGATTTCTGGATCCTCGATGAACATTCGTCATACTTTGAACAAACGTATCGTCCGCAGTGGTTATATAGTGCTCTCATACCGAAATGGTGAAGTCTGTTACCGTGGTCCACATAGGCCAGATGAAGTGACGCGTAGCCCTTGTTTCATAGGCGACGGAAGTCACGAAGTGAACCATGTTGCGAAGAAGAAAGCGTGTGAATAACAAAAGTCGTCGGGAGCCGTAAACACGCAATTCAGATGTACTGGTCCAGAACAGACCTTGGTAAAGCAGGACCGGTATACTGTTGATCATATGCCGCATGTAAGTAACTAACGCGACCTCGTCGTGTGCTTATTAGCCTGCAGAGTGTTACATGTCATCTGCAACAGTTTTGTCTCTGGTACACGGTCGCTGTCCAGGTGCATAGATGCTGGAATAGAAATTATCTGAACTTCATCCATTCCAACGAAAAATCGACCTCCTCCAGGTTATTTACTTGCCTCATGTACTATGAGCTGCCAAGGTACTGTAAGCACCTGCCTGCGATACACAGGTGAAAAATAAAGCATGAGAACCTTGTAATACTAACTGGACGCACTCTTGTGCTATCAGTGGGAAGTGTTATGCTGCCGTCCAGTTGGTAATTCCTATGAAACCTTGATGTAGCCACCAGGCAATGTTAAACGGCTACTTCTCCGACGCTACTGATCACTGTCCTGAAGCAGTCCGTTTGGTCTCAGAAAAGTAACACAGTGCACTGACCTTCTCCGTTAACCTGCATGAGCCGTGCGCGGCTCGTGTCCATGCTGTTTCTTGCTTGACAGCTTCTCTTCACCGAACTGTCGCCTCGTCTCTTATTCGATTTACCGGCGTCACTAAGTTTCTGGCTTGCCTGCCCGTGAGTGGCAGCAGCAGCGCGTATCGATAAGAGCACTGTCGAATTATCTGTGAAGTGACCGCTAGTATTTCTGGCTCGTCGTGTGTCGGGGATTCAGTGGGGACGCAGCGCCAGTGGAACTGGCCGGAACTCGCCGACCGCTTGCAACATACATACAGGGTGTTTCAAAAATGAGCGGTATATTTGAAACGGCAATACAAACTAAACGAGCAGCGATAGAAATACAACGTTTGTTGCAATATGCTTGGGACAACAGTACATTTTCAGGCAGACAAACTTTCGAAATTACAGTAGTTACAATTGTCAACAACAGATGGCGCTGCGGTCTGGGAAACTCTATAGGACGATATTTTCCACATATCCACCATGCGTAGCAATAATATGGCGTAGTCTCTGAATGAAATTACCCGAAACCTTTGACAACGTGTCTGGCGGAATGGCTTCACATGCAGATGAGATGTACTGCTTCAGCTGGTCAATTGTTTCTGGATTCTGGCAGTACACCTGGTCTTTCAAGTGTCCCCACAGAAAGAAGTCATAGGGGTTCATGTCTGGCGAATAGGGAGGCCAATCTACGCCGCCTCCTGTATGTTTCGGATAGCCCAAAGCAATCACACGATCATCGAAATACTCATTCAGGAAATTAAAGACGTCGGCCGTGCGATGTGGCCGGGCACCATCTTGCATAAACCACGAGGTGTTCGCAGTGTCGTCTAAGGCAGTTTGTACCGCCACAAATTCACGAAGAATGTCCAGATAGCGTGATGCAGTAATCGTTTCGGATCTGAAAAATGGGCCAATGATTCCTTTGGAAAAAATGGCGGCCCGGACCAGTACTTTTTGAGGATGCAGGGACGATGGGGCTGCAACATGGGGCTTTTCGGTTCCCCATATGCGCCAGTTCTGTTTATTGACGAAGCCGTCCAGGTAAAAATAAGCTTCGTCAGTAAACAAAATGCTGCCCACATGCAAATCGCCGTCATCAATCCTGTGCACTATATCGTTAGCGAATGTCTCTCGTGCAGCAATGGTAGCGGCGCTGAGGGGTTGCCGCGTTTGAATTTTGTATGGATAGAGGTGTAAATTCTGGCGCATGAGACGATACGTGGACGTTGGCGTCATTTGGACCGCAGCTGCAACACGGCGAACGGAAACCCGAGCCCGCCGTTGGATCACCTGCTGCACTAGCTGCGCGTTGCCCTCTGTGGTTGCCGTACGCGGTCGCCCTACCTTTCCATCACGTTCATCCGTCAAGTTCCCAGTCCGTTGAAATTTTTCAAACAGATCGTTTATTGTATCGCTTTTCGGTCCTTTGGTTACATCAAACCTCCGTTGAAAACTTCGTCCTGTTGCAACAACACTGTGTTCTAGGCGGTGGAATTCCAACACCAGAAAAATCCTCTGTTCTAAGGAATAAACCATGTTGTCCACAGCACACTTGCACGTTGTGAACAGCACACGCTTACAGCAGAAAGACGACGTACAGAATGGCGCACCCACAGACTGAGTTGTCTTCTATATCTTTCACATCACTTGCAGCGCCATCTGTTGTTGAAAATTGTAACTACTGTAATTTCGAAAGTTTGTCCGCCTGAAAATGTACTGTTGTCCCAAGCATATTGCAACAAACGGTGTATTTCTATCGCTGCTCGTTTAGTTTTTATTGCCGTTTCAAATATACCGGTCATTTTTTAAACACCTCGTAAACTGTCCGACGGAAGGAGACTGGAGCGGGAACGACCGTTGGTTGGTCGTTCGGACGGTCGTCTCATCGGGCGACGTGTCTTTGGTCTTTTGATCGTTTCTGGGCCTCGTCAGTTGGTCATCTTGCCAGACGTGAGTCGATTCCTTCCTTGTGCAGAGATCTCGGGTGGCCAATGGGCACTCTCATGGTTGGGTCCGATCCAGTGTGCCCGGGTCGCCGTGTCTCCGAGTTCCGATGGGACATGGTGTTGAGTGGGGATGGAGCTGCAGTGAAGTCTGGACAGCCAAGACTCGCCTGACTGTTGCTGACAGACATGAGTGGGAACGACCTTGGTTAGTCGTTCGCACGTTCGCCTCATCGGACGGCGATATATTTGGTCGCCGACCGCTTCGTGTTCTCTGTGTCTGTCGGTTGTTGCACAGTGATTGCTTTTACGATTCTTCGAGTTCTTGTGGAAGTGTTTTCGTGGAACTGTGTCTAGCTTGCGTAATTTCGACTGAGCAGTTATGTTAACGCTGTCTGATTACTGGAGCGTTCAGTCGGCCGGTTGGGAGAGAGCAGCGAGGAAGTCTCCTCGGCGAGGGCATTAGCGTAGTATTCCGCAGTGTGTTTTTCCTCGCGGTGTTCATGCTGTCCGTACCGGCTGTAATTTGACATCCGTTGGTGTTGTTCATATTTTTTGGTGGTTTTTGTGCCTTGGCTGTTTTTAGACACGAATTTTGAAGACGTAGTGCTGCTGGTATCTTCGTCCTAGGCTGATATTTTCCGTTGTCGTGGCGTTGGTCGGCGTAGTGGAATTGATTAGGTTGTTGGTCGGTCCTTCAGCCGTCCTTTGGTCGGGTTGCCATCTGATTACTTAATCTTATTCTTGGCTGCCTATTTCACCTAACCTTACGTCAGAGTTACCTCCAGGCCGACCCTCGGAGCACTTCTGAGCACCATTGTGTAAGTAGGCTGTTTAGATTTTTATATTGGTAATGCCACGTAGCGCTCTGTATGAAAATCACTGGCTGTGCTATGTGCAGTCTGTGGCTAGTTTGCATTGTTGTCTGCCATTATAGTGTTGGGCAGTTGGATGTTAACAGCGAGTAGCGTTGCGCAGTTGGAGGTGAGCCGCCAGCAGTGGTGGATGTGGGGAGAGAGATGGCGGAGTTTTGAAATTTGTAAGACTGGATGTCATGAACTGCAATATATATTATGACTATTAAGGTAAATACATTGTTTGTTCTCTATTAAAATCTTTTATTTGCTAACTATGCTTATCAGTAGTTAGTGCCTTCCGTAGTTTGATTCCTTTATTTAGCTGGCAGTAGTGGCGCCCGCTGTATTGCAGTAGTTCGAGTAACGAAGATTTTTGGTGAGGTAAGTGATTTGTGAAAGGTATAGGTTAATGTTAGTCAGGGCCATTCTTTTGTAGGGATTTTTGAAAGTCAGATTGCGTTGTGCTAAAAATATTGTGTGTCAGTTTAAGCACAGTCGTATATAATTTTTCAAAGGGGACGTTTCAATTGTTCTGTTGTTATTAGATTGTGATTTTTGTCTCAAGTACGGTGCGAGGCCTTCAGCTGCCTATTAATTTAGTTTATTTTAATTTTAAAATAAGGCCTTCAGCTGTCTTAAGTTAAAACTTTGAAGATTCTTCTTTGAACTAATTCTTTTTAAAAAGAAAAAAAGGGTAATTTTGCTCTATTGCAAATCCTTGTTATCCAGCCCTTAAGCCGTGAGTTGTTCTATGTACAGTATGTGGCCTTCAGCCGAGCTTTTATGTCAAATATTTTTGAGATACGGCCTTCAGCTGTCTTAAATTAAAATTTGAAAATTCACTTATTTAAAACCATTTTAAATTTTCTTCTCTCTTGGAAATTCTTGTTATCCAGGCCTTCAGCCTCAGATCTTCTGTGTCCAGTGTGTGGCCTTCAGCCGAGTATTTACGTAAGATTTTCTTTTTTAAGTAAGGCCTTCAGCTGCATGTATTCCTTAAAGCAACTGTAATAACTTTTAAGGGCATGTGTGATTAAGCGTTTTTAGGAAAATAAAGTTTGTGTGTTTTGTGCAACTGACAGTAACTGATTTTGGCCGCTTTCCACAACCATAACCTGATCCGCTCTGTCCTGCGAAACCAGATTTCACTCCATCTGGGTGTGCGCAATGTCACCGGCAAACTAAGCTAGCAAAAAGTATCGGAAATACTGTTGAAGGGTATGAAAGTTCGAAATGCCATATAATATTCAGATTCAGTTTCCACTGGAACAATATGCTTTCTTCCCACCTGTGTAACTCTCGTACTACGCGTGTATTCGACCTCCTCCAGATTATCTATTTCCTCTTATGTAATATGAGCTGCCAGGGAGAGTAAACACCTGCCTGCGATACACCACCATTCACTGAAGTTAATATAATGGTGCTGGTCGTCGTAAGCTACCGCTGCATACCTCTGAAGATCGCGTCAAGAGGCGTTTGCAGCACTTCGCCATCACGGCTGGTCTCTATTCGGTCGGCAACCAGCGACGTTACCTGGATCCAGAGCGCATCTTTAGCGTCACAACAGGCAACTTCGTGATTTCTGGTGCACATGGCAACCAGCATCCATTGGTCCTACCGCGTATAACTACTTTTCGTCCAAACGGCGAAGTATACCGACGACTGTTGTGGAGTGGTCTGGGTAAGCATCATTGCTCTACCACCGACTGTTGATGCAGTCATCAGCGTCCCACCGTACGGTCCAGCACTAGTTTCGGTGAGCCGACGGTTGAACTAGGAACCCTCCAGCCACTGAACCTCTTAGCGTCTACAGTTCTGATGCGCCGACAGCTAAATGTTCGGACCGAACTTCGCTACTCAGATGCCTTTGCTTCCGTCACCAGCCAATGCTGATAGACGTCAGCACTGAATCGGCGCTGTATGCTGCACACAAGAAAAAAATCAACTAGTTCCAAACTGAGCGTGTATGAATTTCCTTATGTTACAGGCTAGTAACATGGATGCTCAGAGTCAGGAGGTCGGTACAGATGCCCTGACATTTCTCATCCTGATCCCCTCGCCTCCAACAAGGTCAACGCTACCCAGCATTATTAACACTGTTGCTTCAGAAAGTTGTCACTACCGCTAAGCTATCACTTCAACAAAGCATTCAACATAAAACAATGCGTGACACTACTGCAAACATTAAACAGATCGTCCGGAAATCGAGTGGTAAGATCTAGATGAATATTAGCGTCTTGACTCCACAGGACTTTGCCTACCGCTCACGATTGTCCACTCCCTGATGTGAGTTCAGAGCAACTCTCGAGATATATTTAACGTTCAGGCCTCTCAAGTGCTGCAGATATGTTTCTCGCCCACCAGATTATCCATTGTTTAAGATCCTACTGCCTCCTACTCAGTACAGCCTCTTGGATGATCCAACACATAATATAATTCTATAGGCTACTGACAATAGACTCTCCGGAGACAGCATGTACTGAAGGATGGCTGAATGCTGCAGTACGCTCGTATATGATGAAAGTACCTCATCCCCTTTACAGGTTGAAGAAAAAGGGTGCCTGGCAGTCCCCATGAGGTTCCGAATGTGCATGTAAGTTATGGTAGTCTCTCACACTACAGTTAATGATCGTAAGATTCCACTCTGGGTTGAAAGATGAACCTAATAATAAGTTTTTCTGTCTGAAGCTTGCAGATATCTGATGACACTTCATGATGGTAAGTCTTTCACTAGGGTATATGGAACACATTCGACAAGTTGGGTTGATGAGTGGATTGTGTGGAGGAGTGGTCAGGGTTAGCCAATTCAGTGCCATGGAAACTGGAACCACTATTTTGGGCTGCGTCCACATTCCCAGGTCCGCCATCTTGGACTACGATCGAGGATAGTGACATCATCAGTGATGTCCTGGATTGCCATCTGGATTGTGATATGCCCACCATCTTAGAACTCCATACTGGATTCGAACTTTGTGACCATCTTAGCACAAGTAACCTAGTTACAGTGTAATGTCACTGAAAAAGCTAATAATGCATGTGAAATCTGACAGCCATCCAGACTGCACCAGCTATGGAACATTTGTGAGCAACAGATAGGTCCTATAACTCTTACACCACGTGGAAAGAGGGAAAAACTCTCTAGAATATTATTGTGTGGGAGCTAAGAGGTCTTTGTTAACAGCACTGAACTTTCTAAAAATTGACATTGTATCTATTAGTAGCTTCCATTCAGCATGATTGATAAGAGAGCAAGATGGAACCAGTACCAACCTGTCATGTTGGGTCTATTGTCTGCCTTAAAGCACTCGTGGAACTTTACTATTTCCATGCATTCAGTGAATTTTACTGTAACATAGTAGTGTGTTCGGTGATTTGTTGTAATTTTTACTGTATCACGTTGTATATCCAAAATTATTTCTCTAACATAGGGCATTTTTTAATAATGTTTTGCTTTAAATTGGAGCTCTTTGTTAAAATTCCACAATGACACGGGGAACTTGTCACAGTTTCACCATAATATGGGGCATTTGTTACAATTTCACTGTAACCAGGAGCATTTTGTTACATGTAACATGTGCAAGTAAATTTGTGAGGCGAAGTGTCATGTAGACCCCTCACATCTATGAATCAACTGATTAGCTTCTCGTGGTTGGGGTTCAGATGCATGTAAATTTCTTTTAAGGACATCATATCCGCCACTGATCGTAGCAATTATTTGTTTCACAATTACAATTTTGGCTTTAAGGCCGTCATCATATTGTGCTGCGGAACTCTTTGCTTGATATATATACGTATCAGAACTTCCACTGTCCTAAGCGAGACTACACCACAGATTTACTCTATGATGTCTATGCATAGAACACCTATGTTGTTCTTCCTTATGTTGACACTGATCGCCATAGGTCACAAGTTCAAGTGATCCTTAGCCTCAGAAGATAATACCATTAAAATCCAGTGGAACTATTAGATGTCTTACGTACGATGTCAAATGCTCATAATTTATGTAAGGTATCACTTAAAAATACAATGCTATCCTGAAGGGAAATGCAAAGGCTTAGTCTGGATATAGTAGGGTTCAGTGAAGTGAAGTGGAAAGAAGACAAGGATTTCTGGTCAGATGAGTATAGGGTAATATCAACAGCAGCAGAAAATGGTATAACTGGAGTAGGATTCGCCGGCCGGAGTGTCCGTGCGGTTCTAGGCGCTACAGTCTGGAGCCGAGCAACCGCTACGGTCGCAGGTTCGAATCCTGCCTCAGGCATGGATGTGTGTGATGTCCTTAGGTTAGTTAGGTTTAAGTAGTTCTAAGTTCTAGGCGACTGATGACCTCAGAAGTTAAGTCGCATAGTGCTCAGAACCATTTTTGGAGTAGGATTCATTATGAATAGGAACGTAGGACAGAGAGTGTGTTACTGTGAACAGTTCAGTGACAATGTTGTTCTTATCAGATTCGACAGCAAACTAACACCGACAACGATAGTTCAGGTATACATGCCGACGTTGCAAGCTGAAGATGAAAAGATAGAGAAAGCTTATGAGGATATTGAAAGGGTAATACAGTATGTAAAGGGAGATGAAAATCTATAAGTCATGTGAGACTGGAATTTAGTTACAGCGGAAGGATTAGAAGAAACGTTTACAGGAGAAAATGGGCTTGGAGCAAGGAATGAGGGAGGAGAAAGACTAATGCAGTTCTGTAACAAGTTTCAGCTAGTAATAGCGAATACTCTGTTCAATAGTCACAAGAGGAGGAGGTATACTTGGAAAAGGCCGGGTGGTATGGGAAGATTTCAGTTAGACTACATCATGGTCAGACAGAGATTTCGAAATCAGATACTGGATTGTGAGGCGTACCCAAGAGCAGATATAGACTCAGATCACAATATAGCAGTGATCAAGAGTAGGCTGAAGCTTAAGACATTAGTCAGGAAGAATCAATATGCAAAGAAGTGGGATACAGAAGTACTAAGGAATGACGAGGTACGTTCTCTAAGGCTATAGATACAGCAGTAAGGAATAGCCCAGTAGGCAGTACAGTTGAAGTGGAATGGACATCTCTAAAAAGGGCCATCACAAAAGTTGGGAAGGAAAACATAGGTACAAAGAATGTAACTGCGAAGAAACCATAGCTAACAGAAAAAATACTTCAATTGATCGATGAAAGGAGGAAGTACAAAAATGTTCGGGGAAACTCAGGAATACAGAAATACAACTCACTGAAGAATCAAAAAAATAGGAAGTGCACGGAAGCTAAGACGAATTGGCCGCAGGAAAAATTTCAAGACATCGTAAAAGAAATGATTGTCGGAAGTACGGACTCAGCATACAGAAAAGTCAAAGCAACCTTCGATAATTAAACGCAAGGGTGATAACATTTAGAGTGCAACGGGACTTCCACTATTAAATGCAAAGGGCGGCTAGATGGAAAGAATACATTGGAAGCCTCTATGTGGGTGAAGATTTGTCTGGTGTGATAGAAGTAGAAACAGGAGTCGATTTAGAAGAGATAGGGCATCCGGTATTAGAATCAGAATTTAAAAGAGCTTTCAAGGACTCAAATAAGACACAAGGGTTAGATAACATTCCATCAGAATTTCTAAAATCATTGGGGGAAGTGGCATAACAACGACTATTCACGATGGTGTGTAGATGTATGAGTCTGGCGACATACCATCTGACTTTCGGAAAAGCATCATCTACATAATTCCGAAGACTTCAAGAACTGACAAGAGCCAGAATTATCGTACAATCAGCTTAACAGCTCATGCATCCAAGTTGCTTACAAGAATGATATACAGCAGAGTGGAAAAGAGAATTGAGGATGCTCTAGATGACGATCAGTTTGGCTTTAGGAAAAGTAAAGGCGCGAGAGAGGCAATTCTGACGTTGTGGTATATAATGGAAGCAAGACTTTGAAAACAATCAAGACTCGCTCATAGGATTTGTCGACCTGGGAAAAGCTTTCGACAATGTGAAATGGCGCAAGATGTTCGAAATTCTGAAAGAGTAGAGGTAAGCTATAGCGAGAGGCGGGTCATATACAATATGTACAAGACCCAATAGGGAATAATAAGAGTGGACGACCAAGAACGAAGTGCTCGTATTAAAAATGGTGTAAGACAAGAATGCAGCCTTTCGCCCCTACTATTCAGTCTGTACATCGAGGAAGCAATGATATAAATAAAAAAAAAGAAAGCTTCAGTAGTGGAATGAAAATTCAAAGTGAAAGGATATCAATTATACGATTCGCTGACGACATTGCTATTCTGAGTGAAAGTAAAGAATAATTACATGATCTACAGAACGGAATGAACAGTCTAATGAGTACAGAGTATGGATTGAGAGTAAATCGAAGAAAGACGAAGGTAATGAGAAGTAGCAGAAATGAGAAAAGCGAGAAACTTAACATCAGGATTGATGGTCACGAAGTAGATGAAGTTAAGGAATTGTGCTACCTAAGCAGTAAAATAACCAATGAAGGACGGAGCAAGGACATCAGACACAGATTAGGAATGGCAAAAAGGGCATTCCTGGCCAAGAGAAGTCTACTAATATCAAACATAGGCCTTCATATGAGGAAGAAATTTCTGAGAATGTACGTGTGGAAGTACAGAATTTCATTGTAGTGAAACATGGACTGTGGGAAAACCGGAACAGAAGAGAATCGAAGCTTTTGAGATGTGGTGCTGCAAACGAATGTTGAAAATTAGGGGACTGATAAGGTAAGGGATGAGGAGGCTCTGCGCGGAATCAGAGAGCAAAGGAATATGTGCAAAACACTGATAAGGAGAAGGGACAGGGTGATAGGGAGTCTGTTAAGACACGAGGGAATGACTTCCATGGTACTAGAGGGAGTTGTAGAGGGCAAAAACTGTAGAGGAAGACAGAGATTGGAATACATCCAGCAAATAATTGACGACGTAGGTTGCAAGTCCTACACTGAGATGAAGAGGTCGACACAGGAGAGGAATTCGTGGCGGGCCGCATCAAACCAGTCAGAAGACTGATGACGAAAAAAAAATCCTGAATACTTGATTGCTTTCTATTTGTATGAAGGATGACTGGAGCTTAAGATGTCGTCTACAAAAGTATCATCAGAAATAAAATGTGAGGTTACGTTGATGAGCACATAAATTTATAGTGACATTGCTGAAGCAGCCACACCAGCTTAACCATCAAATTCGTTTTATCTGAACTTATTTGGGACGCTATTATACGTCCGCAATTTCTAGCAATCGTTAGAAAGATTTATAAATCATTTGGAATCGTGTAAGGTGACTAAAACTGTATGGCGTTACAGTGTGTGCCTCTTATGAAGTGGTTCTATTTATGTTGTGATGAAACGTCTGAAGCCTGTATAATGTTTATAGACGTATCTCTTGCAGACCAATGCAACATGCTCAGCTGATTTTATTTTAAAATATGAATTTGAGGATGTAGGATCACATTGAATTATTGTCCGGTTCACACGGTGAGTTCTGCATGTGTTTAGTGACATCAGCAAACTGTTTCTTAGCATGTATTCTGTCAGAATGATGGAAAATGGTCGTAGCCAAACTGCCAGTCAACAGGGAACATTTAGTGCCTTATACATCAAGTCTTCTGTCACATAGAACTGACAGTGTATTGTATGAAATGAAATGAAGTCCCATGCTTCTTTACAGAGCAAAGGGGAACGATGTGGGAGACCCGCACCGCCTTACTAGGCAAGGTCCTAATGGAGGTGGTTTGCCGTTGCCTGCCTCCGACTGTAACTGGGATGAATGATGGCGATGAAGACGACACAACAACACCCAGTCATCTCGAGGCAGGAAAAATCCCTGACGCCGTCGGGAATCGAACCCGGGACCCCGTGCTCGGGAAGCGAGAACGCTGCCGCGAGACCATGAGGGACCACGAGGGACTTCCTAGCTGATATCATGTTGTTCTAAATGGTGAGGGAAGTTCATGTTTAAAATTAGATCTCATGCACCACAAAAGAATGCTTTTCAGAACTAAACTTAGACGCAGCACAAAAGAACGCTTTTCATTCCTAAAGTTATTGTAGAGAGAAGTGAGGTATCATGTGGCCGTTTGTGTCACGCTATTAAGCAGTAATTCCAATTCCAAGGACTGCCATAGAGTTGATGCCCACAAGATCTTTACTGGTAATGTGACTCGGCTGTGCAACTTTGGAATACAACTTGTGACCTTTCTGGATACAGACTATCAGCATGTTTTCCATTAACAATACTTGTGTGGAACTTAGCTCGCTTTGTTCGACCATGAGACCAGAACATATTAGATAGAAGCATCTATATTGGTCCAATATTCGATTCAGTCCCATGATTTCGCCACAAGCACAAAATATAGAATATGGAACGAGATTTATGATAGGAATGAAGAGTTCCTAGCTGATATCATGTTGTTCTAAATGATGAGGGAAGTTCATGCTTAAAATTAGATCTCATGCAGCACAAAAGAACGCTTTTCAGAACTAAGACGCAGCACAAAAGAACGCTTTTCATTCCTAAAGTTATTGTAGAGCTAAATGAGGTATCATGTGGCCGTTTGGACTACCTCTAGTGTAAGTACATGACAAACAACTGCCTGCATTCCTGTGCGACAGAAGCATCTTGTCATCTCCGACACACATTGGGAAAGCTGTCAAATGAACCAATGAAGCCACACGGTGGCCAACTGGTATAGGCATACGTATTCAAATACAGAGATAAGTAAACACGCACGACATGGCACTGCCATCGGCGACGCCTATATTAGACAAGTGTCTGGTGCTGTTGTTAGATCGCTTACTGCTGCTACAATGGCAAGTTATTTAGATTTAAGTGAGTTTCCAGATATTATTGTACTCTGCACACGAGCGATGGGACACGGTATCTCCTAGGTAGCGATGAAGTGGGGACTTTCTAGTACGACCATTTCACGAGTGTACCGTGGATATCAGGAATCCGATGAAACATCAGATCTCTGACACGCTGCGGGCGGGAAAACATCCAGTAAGAACGGGACTAACGACGACTGGAGAGAATCGTTCAACGTGACAGGAGTGCAACTGCTGCAGTTTTCAGTGCTGGGCCATCAACAAGTGTCAGCGTGCGAACCATTCAACGAAACATCATAGAAAGAAGGAGCCTTAATTGTATGATTACATGATAGCGGAACAAGCACTGGTAGCAGTTACTTCTGTAAAATAACTGGGAGTATGCGTGCGGAACGATTTGAAGTGGAATGATCAAATAAAATTAATTGTTGGTAAGGCGGGTACCAGGTTGAGATTCATTGGGAGAGTCCTTAGAAAATGTAGTCCATCAACAAAGGAGGTGGCTTACAAAACACTCGTTCGACCAATAGTTGAGTATTGCTGATCAGTGTGGGATACGTACCAGATCGGGTTGACGGAGGAGATAGAGAAGATCCAAAGAAGAGCAGCGCGTTTCGTCACAGGGTTATTTGGCAACCGTGATAGCGTTACGGAGATGTTTAGCAAACTCGAGTGGCAGACTCTGCAAGAGAGGCGCTCTGCATCGCGGTGTAGCTTGCTCTCCAGGTTTCGAGAGGGTGCGTTTCTGGATGATGTTTCGAATATATTGCTTCCCCCTACTTATACCTCCCGAGGAGATCACGAATGTAAAATTAGAGAGATTCGAGCGCGCACGGAGGCTTTCAGACAGTCGTTCTTCCCGCGAAACATACGCGACTGGAACAGAAAAGGGAGGTAATGACAGTGGCACGTAAAGTGCCCTCCGCCACACACTGTTGGGTGGCTTGCGGAGTATAAATGTAAATGTAAATGTAAATATGGGCTTTCGGAGCCGACTGTCCTCTCGTGTACCCTTGATGACTGCACGACACCAGACTTTACTCGCCGTCTGGGTATGTCAACACCGATTTTGGACTGTTGATGACTGGAAACACGTTGCCTGGTCGGACGAGTCTCGCTTGTATCGAGCGGATGGACGTGTACGGGTATGGAGACAGCCACATGAATCCATGGACCCTGCGTGTCTGTAGGGGACTCTTCAAGCTGCTGGAGGCTCTATAATGGTGTGGGCGTGTGCAGTTGGAGTGAGATGACACCCCTGCTACGTCCAAATACGACTCTAACAGGTGATATGTACGTAAGAAAACTGTCTGATCACCTGCAGCCATTCATGCCCATTGTGCGTTCCGACGGACTTGGACAATGCGACACCTAACACGTCCAGAATTGCTACAGAGTGTCTCTAGCAACACTCTTCTGAGTCTAAACAATTCCGCTGGCCACCAAACTCCACAGGCATGAGCATTATTGAGCGTATCTGGGATGCCTTGCAACGACCTGTTCAGAAGAGATCTCCATCCCCTCGTACTCTTACGGATTTATGGACAGCTCTGCAGGATTCATGGTGTCAGTTCCCTCCAGCACTAATTCAGAGATTAGTCGAGTCCATGCCACGTTGTATTGCGGCACTTCTGCGTGCTCGCGGGGACCCTACACAAAATTAAGCACGTGTACCAGTATTTGGCTCTTTAGTGTACAATCTTTCTGAGCACGTGGCTGGTTGTTGATTGGACTCACAGCTGGCAGTGAGCTGTTCCCATCAGCCCTGTTCTGTGTAGCGTGATGTCTCTGTTGACTCGTGCTGCACTGGAGTGGGTGGATTTCTGTGAGTCGATCAACGTGGCATGTTTGAAGGAATAAAACTCAAGTACATAACTCCCCCATTCCCACCCTACTACACACTGCAGTGGTAACTGTTTGACAAGAAAGCAGTTTGCTCCAGTGAGAATTATAATTTAAAACTTAGGAAAAGTGCCCTTATTCTGAACACCTGTGGGCTATCCGCCATTTTGAACTGGGGGTGAACGAATTTATCGCCATTTTTAATATTATGGATTTTGAATTTTCCCCCTTTTTGAACTTAGGGTAATGAGCTGCTGCATTCTAAACTTAGGGCGTCAATGTGTGACATCTGAGGGATACAGAGAAACTGTCTCCGTTGTAGACAGCTGGTCTAGCAACATTTGAAATTTAAGGCTAGTGATCTGTAACGTCATAGAAGTAGGAAAATCAATCTTTTATTTTAATATCCTACGATTTTAAGCTCAGCAGTAGCTTCTGTACTTAGGAAAAGTGACCTGGCAACCATGTAGGCTGTGCTAGGGAGCTGGGAACTGACAAACATGCAGGCTGTACCCATCCACATGTCCAACATCGTAGGCCGCCATATCGGATTCTGACGACAATTTTCCTCCAGTTTTCGAATTTCCCACCATTATATGTATAGGGCAATTGGCCTTTGTCAGAGGGGGAGGGGGGGGGGTTATGGGCAGAAATCTGGCAAAAATGCTTGACATTATCGATGACATCATAAGGTTAGGGGCAGGGGGGAAATGTGGCTACAATGCAGGCTCTGGCTGAAATGTCACACCCACACTATCTGAGAACCCTCCCATAGAGTCCGAATAATAGATTTTCAGGAATAAGGACGTAAATGTGTCTATACAGATCAGACGTAATGTATAGACTGCATTACATTAAGCGTTCCCTGTGGAGCACGCAATTATTTAAGTAGGGTTGGATATGCTCACTGACCAGAATCAACTGTGGCACCAGCAAAGGAAGGATGTTCGCCGTGTTATGTGAGGTGTACATACAGAAGCTGAAGCTGCTTAAGCCTCTTCTGTATCAGTAGTGTGTGACAAGTGAAATGAGAGAAAATGGATAGATATTGGCTGATGGCATGGTGTGCAATGAAGAGGAAAACAAAGAAAGGTACCGCCAATACTTTCGTACATAACATGCACATCAGATTTTATGTTCATGTAATGTTTCATATTCTATTTTCAAATCCAGGCCAAAATGAGAAAAAAACTTTTTGGTACTGTGTTGTCAAATAATTCAGTGAAAATCTACATCATTCCGTGATTTACGTTTGCTCGATTTAACCAGACAGAACACGTAACTCAGAAAAGCTGCTGGACCAAAGGAAAGGCTGTTACTTAAAGCTACACACAGTTAACTTCATAATTATATTTAACTCCAACAAGGGTGACGGTAATAGTTTAATTTTACTCGCTTTCAGCAGAAATGACTCCCTGCAATTATTTTCCACTTAACTGGGTGAGCGGGAAGCATCGGTACAGACGTGGCTAAGAAATCTCCATCCTTTTACTGAGAATTGTAATTGTGTCCTCCAGTTGACACTTCATCTTAAATAAATTTGGAAGACTGTTTAGCAGTTTCCATTTTTCTTTTTTTTTTTTTTTTTTTTTTTTTTTTTTTTTTTTTTTTTTTTTTTTTTGCAGCTGCTCTGTCGAGCATCGTTCTATCGAATTCGCTTTGGTCTGGTACAGAGCCACGAAATTTTCGGCTACACTCATTACCTGATATGACGTACACAATGTAAGCACAAACTTATTTACGAGTTCCACTACGTGTTAAAATATGTCTTTATGAAATGCCTGTTAATGTTGTGGTTTACTGTTTCCATTCAATGGCTGTTCACGGGGAGAATGTGTGACACCTTTGATCGTGCTGTTGAATGTATGATTACAAGTCGTAACGCGCCTATGGCCATCGTTCCTCAGAGCACCGTTCACGTTATCGTCCATATTTCCTCCGCGAGACTTATATGGTGATATTTGTATCTTGCGTTATCAAGAATTGTTTTGAGAAGTTTTATTAATGTGATGTGGTTGAGACATTATAAGCTTAACTTTGAGGAGAATAAAACTTGGACGCATGTACTGATTTATTGAGTCAAGAAAGATTATCTTATCAGGGGAAATATTTTTCATCACAAGCTCCAAAATCAGAGAATGTCAACATTTTTAAAAAGTAAGACGAAAGAACCCTAATTTTATTTTCCTTCTTGTGATGGTACATGAATTACGTAACCATTACGGCACCTCACCTCAACCTCTCGATGCCAGCAATATTGTACTGTGTTTCTGTAAAATAGTTAACATTTTTCTGTGACAACATTCATATTTGATTTCATTAATGTAGAGGTACTTAGATACATCGATATGTATATATTGCAATGATATTATTCTTATGTGTATTCTTTCTTTTGTCACTATGATCTTTGACGTACTTGTAACTCTGATTTTTGAGCGCGTAGGCGGTTATTAGAGGGTCAAGCTTTGGTCGTCATGTTAAAAAAACGCAAATTGTAGGCAGTTTATGAAATGTGAACTTTAACAGTGAGGGAGATATTTTCAAGTATGTTTTATATTGTGAAGTGATGTTTTGGAACGAGTTACGTGATATTGCAACAAAAGTAATAAAAAAAAGAAGTGTAACTTAAATTCGGAGTGCTGATTACTTTTTTACATCACCATTGTCCTAACTTGCATAAGTTTCATCTTCAAGAGTGGTTTATGAAACACATCTATAAAACTTTTGGATATCGCAGAATAACACCTAGGCCTCTTTGCATCCGAGCTTGGAATCATCACTACTTAGATTTTCAACGATTGAACCCTGAGTTCACAACGAGACCAGCGTGGGAAACACGAAACGATGAATGCCTAGTTTATCCATTATTTCAAGAAATGACTTTATTAACTGTGCTCTAATGACACCTGCCACATAATATAACTTTGTTGTTGCCCGAAAATGCAACATTTAGCAGCGTGAGCAACATTACAATCATAATTAATTTTTGACCTTTGTTGTGCTACGGTTGTTAGATTCTCAAGGTGTAAAAACGAGGAGAAAGTTACAATCACAGTCAACGACGAAGCAACAGCATACCACACTTGCCATGATAAGGCTTTTATTGTTTGAATCGTGCTGATGGAACAGTTCTTCAGGTATACATTCCAGTGAGATGAGAGAAGTCATGAGATATCTCTCAACATTGCGTGGGATCTCCTCTTACCCGACATAGCGTACCAACTCGACGTGGCATGGAATCATCAAGTCGCCTACAGAAACACTGAGCCATACCGCCTCTTTACCCGTCCATAATTGCGAAAGTGTTGCCGATGCAGGATTCTGTGCACGAACTGACATCTCGATTATGTCCCATAAATAATCGATGAGACTCATGTCGGGCGATCTGGGCCAACACATTCCCTTCAATTGCCCAGAACGTTCTTCAAACCAGCCGCAAACAACTGTGGCCTGGTGATATGGCGCATTGTCATCCCTTAAAATTCCATAGTAGTTGCTTAACATGAACTACATGAATGGCTGCAAATGTTCTGCTCCTAGCCGAACATAACCCTTTCCAGTCAGTGAAAGGTTTCGTTCCATATAAACATAGTCCATGCCATTATAAAGTCACCACCAGCTTTCACAGCGCCTTGTTGACAACTTGGGTCTAGACTCAAACCCTACCGTGATATATTTCCATCAGAAATCGGGGCTCAACTGACCAGGCCACGATTTTCCAGTCGTCTAGGGTCCAACCAATATTATCACGAGTGCAGGGAGAGGCATTGCAGCCGATGTGAAACGTCCCCTTTGAAAAGTTATATACGACTGTGCTTAAACTGACACACAATATTTTTTAGCGCAACGCAATCTGACTTTCAGAAATCCCTACAAAGGAATGGCCCTGACTAACATTACCCTGTACCTTTCACAAATCACTTACCTCACCAAAAATCTTCGTTACACGAACTACCGCAATACAGCGAGCGCCACTACTGCCAGCTAAATAAAAGATACAAACTACTGAAGGGACTAACTACTGATAGGCATAGTTAGCAAATGAAAGACTTTAATAGAGAACAAACAATGTATTTACCTTAATATTCATAATTGATATCCAGTCTTACAAATTTCAAAACTCCGCCATCTCTCTCCCCACACCCACCACTGCTGGCGGCTCACCTCCAACTGCGCAACGCTACGCGCTGTTCACATCCACTGCCGCTACCAAACACTACAATGGCAGACAACAATGCAAACTATCCACAGACTGCACACAGCACAGCCAGTGATTTTCATACAGAGCGCTACGTAACGTTGCCAATAAGAAAACATAAACAGCCTACTTACATAGCCCCCATGCTCCCCACAAAAAATTTTACAAATTGTTTTGGGCACCGGCCAATACAGATTTGAAAAAATTTTTTATAATTATAGTAAGAAAGATATCAAATGCACACACTTATTAATACAATGTTGGTCAAACTAACATTAACCTGTACCTTTCACAAATCACTTACCTCACCAAAAATCTTCGTTACTCGAACTACCGCAATACAGCGAGCGCCACTACTGCCAGCTAAATAAAAGATTCAAACTACTGAAGGGACTAACTACTGATAGGCATAGTTAGCAAATGAAAGACTTTAATAGAGAACAAACAATGTATTTACCTTAATATTCATAATTGACATCCAGTCTTACAAATTTCAAAACTCCGCCATCTCTCTCCACACATCCACCACTGCTGGCGGCTCACCTCCAACTGCACAACGCTACGCGCTGTTCACATCCAGCTGCCGCTACCAAACACTACAATGGCAGACAACAATGCAAACTAGCCACAGACTGCACACAGCACAGCCAGTGATTTTCATACAGAGCGCTACGTAACGTTGCCAATAAGAAAACATAAACAGCCTACTTACAGATGTCGTGCTATTAACAAGAGTACCCACGTCGGTTGCCTGTTGCCATAACCCATTAACACGAAATTTTGCCGCACTGTCCTAACGGATATAATCATCGTACGCCTCACATTGATTTCTGCGGTTATTTCACGCCGTGTTTCTTATCTGATAGCACTGACAACTGCCGCTGCTCTCAGTCGTTAAGTGATGCCCGTCGTACACTTCGTCGTGTGCGGTGAGAGGTACTGCCTGAAATATGGTATTCTACGTACACTCTTGACACTGTCCATCTCCGTATACCGTGTAAATTTTAAATTGACAAACCAGAATAACTCGTAGAATAAGCTTCACACGAAAAAATGTGTAGAATCCAAAGCTGATTATTTTCGAGGGGGACATCTGCTGGTGCTAAAATTAGCCCGCCATCCCAGCCCCCTGCGGGTTGGGCAGGAGGCAAGTTTTAAAATTTTAAATGGGGACCCCCATTATTTATTAGAGAAGCAGATTCTACATAAAAGACTACGTAGATTTTGTGCTAAACATTTGTTTTGATTCCAGAATGAGATTTTCACTCTGCAGCGGAGTGTGCGCTGATATGAAACTTCCTGGCAGATTAAAACTGTGTGCCCGACCGAGACTCGAACTCGGGACCTTTGCCTTTCGCGGGCAAGTGCTCTACCAACTTTTTTTTCGGGACCTTTGCCTTTCGCGGGCAAGTGCTCTACCACCTTTTTTTTTTTTTTTTCCCAACTGAGCTACCGAAGCACGACTCTCGCCCGGTACTCACAGCTATATTTCTACCTTCCAAACTTTACAGAAGCTCTCCTGCGAACCATGCAGAACTAGCACTCCTGAAAGAAAGGATATTGCGGAGACATGACTTAGCCACAGCCTAGGGGATGTTTCGTGCTTCGGTAGCTCAGTTGGTAGAGCACTTGCCCACGGAAGGCAAAGGTCCCGAGTTCGAGTCTCGGTCGGGCACACAGTTTTCATCTGCGAGGAAGTTTCATTTGTTTTGATTCTTCGTAGTTGGCGCTGTAATTCAAGAAAATCCATGTTCAAATTTTTGCGTGGAAAATGGTTACCGATAAACAAAAAATACTTATTTACTTCTCCCTCTCTGCTCATAGGGTGGGGTTTGAGACGAGGGAATTAGAGTTTTTCAAATGTTGATCCCCATAACTGGGTCAACATGAATTTTCTTGAATTACAACGCCAACTACCAAGAATCAAAACAAATGTTTAAGACAAAATCTACGTAGTTTTTAATGTAGAATCTGATTCTCCAATAAAAAAATGGGGGTTCGCACTTGAATTTTAAAGTTGCTTCCCGCCACACTCCCAGAGGGCGGGGGTGGCACACTAATTTCAGCACCAGCAGATGTCCCCCTCGAATGTATTCAACTTTGGGTTCTACACATTTTTTCGTGTGAAGCTGATTTTTCGAGTTGTTCTGGTTTGTCATCTTAAAATTTGCACCCTGTATTGTCCGCCTCCGTAGCTTGGCGGTACCATCTACCACGCAGGGGACCGGATTCGATTCCCGGCAGGGGACTGAGTGTTGTGTGTCCTTCATCATCATTTTCATCATCATTGACTCGCAAGTCGCCGAAGTGGCGTCAACTAAAAAGGACTTGCAATACGGCGGCCGAACTCCTCCGAATGGGGCCACCCGGCCAACGGTGCCATACGATCATTTCCATCTTGGTGTACTGAATTCCGTAACGATTTCCGAAATGCAATATCCCACGCGTCTAGCTCCAACTACCATTCCGCGTTCAACGTCTGTTAATTCACATCGTGCGGCCAGAATCACGTCGGAAACCTTTTCATACGACTCACCTGAGTCAAGTTGTGACGAAGCAAGCTGGGATAATTTTAATTCTCCTCTTATTTTGCCATCTGCCTTCTTAAATTCGTTTTTGAACTAATTAAAAAAATGACTCTGAGCACTATGGGATTCAACACCTGAGGTCATCAGTCCCCTAGAACTTAGAACTACTTAAACCTAACTAATCTAAGGACATCACACACATCCATGCCCGAGGCAGGATTCGAACCTGCGACCATAGCGGTCACGCGGTTCCAGACTGAAGCGCGTAGAACCGCACGGCCACACCGGCCGGCCAAAATTTTAAAAGCCATACGTGTTGCTCCATTATTGCTGCTATACTTTCCCTGTTATTAAGTCATAATGGATAATGTATTACAATCGTTGTTTGAGGTTAAACTTCCTTTATAATGTTTCATAAGGCTGATGAATGTTCTGTTGTCTATTGCACCTGCTGCTGGAATTCTGCACGTCTCGTAACTATCACCGTTAGATTATTGCTCTCACGTTCACTAACAAACACTGAATTCGGATGTGGCGCCAGCGTTTCTACCCGCACGCGCCTTCTCAACAATGCCAGCTCCATTTTCCGCTGGTCAGCTGGTGCAGTGCGTCCTATTGCACGCAGTAACACTGTAAACGCTTCAGAGAACATGCGACAGTGAGATACTAGCAGGATACCTCAATGAACGGACGCCCTTATTCGGATATAATCGTGCAATAAGCACCAGGTTACTGAAGCATCTCAGCTCGCGCAGCAAGCCGGCGTTGAAATAGAGAATCAATTGGGAACAGCGGCGGCTCACAAAGCGTGAAGTGGTGGCGGTTACCCGGCACGTCACACGGGAGCTCACACTCAGCCTCACATCACGCACGTCCCACGCACTGGCATGGCCACTACACAAGCCGGTAGCAGCTCCGCGTCCATGCAGCGAGCGCCGTTAACGGGCGATAAACCTATCTGCGCAGTCGTTGGTGTCCAGTCCGCAGAGCTTTATTAGGCACGAACGTATACGCTGCTGTTTCGCAACGCTGTCTGCACGTGTTGTGGCACAGAGGGCCGCTTATAGGTTGTCTGTAACAGAAAGACGGCACGGTCAGGCTTAAGTGTTGAAGGGGATGCAATGGAAGTAAACGTACCAGATTTCCGATGGTACTTCAGTACTATACATCTTATAAAATATCAGTGACAGTTTATATCAATAAGCATCCAGTAGCGAAAACTGAGACACATTTACGCCGGCCGGTGTGGCTGAGCGGTTCTAGGTGGTTCAGTCTGGAACCGCGCATCCGCTACGGTCGCAGGTTCAAATCCTGCCTCGGGCATGGGTGTTTGTGATGTTCTTAGGTTAGTTAGGTTTAAGTAGTTATAAGTTCTAGGGGACTGATGACCTCAGATGTTAAGTCCCATCGTGCTTAGAGCCATTTGAACCAGTTTTGAGACACATTTACGAGCATTCGCTTTCGGAATTTTTTTAAAATTGTTTTGCTTGGATTTGTGGTCACTAAAATTGTTTAATTAACTCAACATTCCATTTACGAGTGCAAAACAATAGCCTCAAGCCAAGTGAGTGTATAATCTTGCCGCGAATATGAAGTAAGTTTCAAAAAATGGTTCAAATGGCTCTGAGCTCTATGGGACTTAACATCTGTGGTCATCACTCCCCTAGAACTTAGAACTACTTAAATCTAACTAACCTAAGGACATCACACACATCCATGCCCGAGGCAGGATTCGAACCTGCGACCGTAGCGGTCACGCGGTTCCAGACTGAAGCGCCTAGAACCGCACGGCCACATCGGCTGGCTAGAGTAAGTTTCGGTACCTATGTGGGCACGTTGACGAATATCTCACAGAACACAGTAATGAGTGCTGCTGCGGTCGCAGGTTCGAATCCTGCCTCGGGCATGGATGTATGTGATGTCCTTGGGTTAGTTAGGTTTAGGTAGTTCTAAGTTAACCTCAGATGTTAAGTCACATCGTACTTAGAGCCATTTCAACCATTTTTCAACAGTAATGAGTAAACAAAGACACTATTAACAAAATGTTCAAATGTGTGTGAAATCCTACGGGACTTAACTGCTAAGGTCATCAGTCCCTAAGCTTACACACTACTTAACCTAAATTATCCTAAGGACAAACACACACACACCCATGCCCGAGGGAGGACTGGAACCTTCGCCGGGACCAGCCACCCAGTCCACGACTGCAGCGCCTTAGACCGCTGGGCTAATGCCGCGCAGCCCTACTAACATTTTCATTTTTCTTTATTGGAACTAAACAAAATTATAGGCTTATTACTGCCAACTGGCATGGGAAAATACAAAAAATTACAGGCAATTAACAAATTTTTGGCGAACTTCACCTGTAAGTATAGTATGGCCTACACAGATGTTTGAGTGTTAATTAAAGCGCTGTTCATCACCACTGTCGGAGTTGCAATTGACGTACGCAAAATATGTGTCTCTTGCAGCACCATTGCCATGAGCCCACGTTTTACATCTAAAGTACAGGACTCGTTCTCGATTTCCTTTTGATTGGCTGTATCGTTTCAAACAGGGAATACAAAATAAGTTTTCATCCTCTACATCAGACTGCTGCAGGTTATAAGAGAAAGGAAGAAGAACTGGATGGGGCATTCGTTGAGATGCGAGTGATTGCTAACAAACGCTTAGGAAGGACCAGTTTGTGGGTGGAGATTGAGAGGAAGGGGGAGGTGCAAGGTGACAGACAAGATAACGGGAAGCGAAAATTAGGCGGACCAGAGGAAGGTAGCAGAAGACAGGAGAGAATGGAGACCTACGTAGTGAAAATCTACTTTTGAGCAGAACACTAATGATATCTCAAGTAGGCCTATTCACTATCTTCCTTGATCTTGCTTTTAGTTCAAATGGTTCAAATGGATCTGAGCACTATGAACTTAACATTTGAGGTCATCAGTCCGCTAGAACTTAGAACTACTTAAACCTAACTAACCTAAGGAAATCACACACATCCATGCCTGAGGCAGGATTCGAACCTGCGACCGTAGCAGTCGCGCGGTTCCAAACTGCAGCGCTTAGAACCGCTCGGCCACCGTGGCCGGCTTGATTTTAGTACTTCCTTGCCCTTATCAGTCTCTGCTCGCATACAATTAATTCTTTCCGCTTGAGATTAATTAGGTTCAAATAGCATTTTTAAGGAATTTGCGCGTTTCATTCACCTCCACCTTCCTTACTTTAGCTTCGGTGAAAGATTACCGACAAACCTCCTTGACTAGGGACGCTAGATGAAAGTTGATGTCGTCAAGCCCTGAATGAGAATTGCGAAACGGATAATTGGGGAGGGGAGCTTGAGAACGCTACATAGAGAGCGTGCTCGATACTGTACGACACTAGGTAAGGGGCTGGAGGGCTCACACGCTGATGTGTGGGTCCCTGCATTCTATATCTTTTATTTTAAATGACTTTCTTTAACTTGACTCCTTTGTGATTTTTAGGATATGTAAAAGATTGATGACAATTGATTACCTATTTATTTTAAATATTATCACTCGACTTTACAGCTATTGCAGCAATTGTTCCAGTTTACAGATATTACAATTTTACAACCTATAGCTAATCTGCACGCACATTTCTATGGGCAAGACGGAATTGCGTTTGCCAAATGTATACCACCAGAGTCTCCCAATATTTTACATGGGACATTCACTATGTGAGGAGGGCAACGTGCAAACTGGGGACCAGATACATTAACACAGGGGGTCAAATTTCCAAAATTAAACGAGAACATTCATTTCCTTACACAATCTGAAGCTGGAAATAAAAGAATTAGTGAAAATAGTCAAATACCTCTCTTCCACGCATGAACATCGAGACAGATGCACTGAGGGCATATCTGCTCACTTACCTGTCTTCTGTAGCACTCCCAGAATATCGTGGACACCCAGAGGACTTCCTGGGACCCGCTGGAGGGTATGGAAGAACCACTTGGCCGTGACCAAACTCTCCACTCGAAATCTTGTGACGCTGGAACGTCGTTGAGTTTTACGTGCCTGTGCTGTCAGATTCCCTACCCGGGAGTAAGGTTGGCACTACTATACTACAGAACAACTTCCCAACTAAGATTTGACCACGCTTTATGGAAAGGTGTGAGGAGGATAGGGAAAGTTCATGTGCAGATTCACATTCACGTACAAGAAATGCATAACACACGACACATATAAATATGTACTATGAAGCCTGACACATTTGTTTCCACCCGTCCACATAGGTTCTGTTGCGCCCGCGGCCGGCCGCGTCGTGCTGTAAAATTGGCGGCGGAGCCGCCTCCGTTCGTATTTCCCGGTGCGAGCAAGCAGCGATACCTGCTGCTTATGGAGCGGAACTACTGTACCATTTCATCGGTTTCTAACTACTTTTATTTTAAATTTTACTTGACTGGGTTACAGTTTGGATGGACAGTGTGTAAACGGGCCCCGACACAACTGCGTGAAAGTGCCGCATTTTCGAATTAGTCTCGAAACCACAGCGGTAACTTTCACGTTTTGAAATTATACAAATACACCACGTAAAATAGAATAATCTCCTGTAAATGAACGTACACTGACGACCCAAAACATAATGGCCACCTGCTTAGTAGTTCGTGTGTCCGTCTTTGGAACGAAATGCATTACTGGTTCTGCGTATCAGGGATCCAACAGTTTGTTGGTAGGATTGTGGCGATATGTGGCATTAGATGTCTACGCACAGATCACGTAATTTTTATAACTAAGTGGCCTCTGATTTGAGTACGCGACGATGGTGCCCTATAGCTACAAATGTTGGTTCTATAGGACTTACATCAGTCGAGTTTGGTCGCGCGAGATATCGACATCAGTTCACTATAATGCTCCTCAAACCACTGTAACATGGTTGTGGTCCCGGGGCAGGAACAAGTGACAGCGTCGTCGGGGAAGACATCGAGCATGGAGGGATGCAGTTGATTCGCAGCGGTCAGCGTGTCTTCGATTACTATCACAGATCCCATACAGGATGAGGAGAACGTCTCCCTTATCATAATACTGGTTACACCGGCGTGCGATCGTGGCGCGCTTCGAGTTTCGAGCCGCCTTTAACCTCGACGACAGCTTCTGCGGAGACGACTATCGAACTAGTGTAGCAAAAGTGTGGTTCACCCGAAGAGCCGACACGTTTCATTGATCAACGGTCGAAACCTGATGGTCCCGCGCCAACTCCAATCGTAATTAACGATGTCGTAGGGTCAACATGTGAACACATAGGTGTGGTCTGCTGCTGAGCTCCACGTTCAACAATGTACGATGAACGGTGTGCTCCTAAGCACATGTGCGTCCACCAGCATTGTGCCCTTTCAGCAGAGATGACACAGATCACCATATATCCTACTTTACAGAGCAGACAAGCTTCCGAACCCCTCGTTCTGCGAAGAGTTATGGACGTCCAACCATTTAGCGTATAGTGGTAGTTTCACTGTGCTTTAACCTCTTTTAGGAGATGCTTATAACAGTAAGGCGTGAACATTCCACCAATTTCACCGTTTTCCAAATACTCATTCACAGGCTCTACGTAATAATAATCTGCTCTTTGTCAAGGTCGCTTATTTCAATGTATTTCCCTATTTTCCGCCCATATCTTCGCTATGGTGATCCCCCGTCCGCTTACATACTCTTGTTACCGTGTCACGTGACCGCAAGGACACTAGGCGCAATCCACCGTCGCTGTGGGCAGTGGTCATAACTTCTGGCTGGTCAGCGTATATTTCTCTATTCTCAGTCGTAAAAGGTATGAGGAGCATCGATGTATGAATAACGAAGCTTACTCACCTTGCACGACAAATAATTACTTCGCGCTAAGATATTCAGTTAACTGGTGCCGTTAAGTTTATGTGAGTCCTCAGGAGATGCCACTACCAATCCTTCATTGTCGGTAGCGCTCTAGCTAGAAAAGTGCTTTGCTTATACGTCCCCAGTCTCCTTACAGATTCTGGAAGACATTGAACCAGCAGTAATGATAATCGGCGTGGTAGCATGGTAAAGAACCAATACAACCGCTGTTATCACAAGCAAGCCACCATTTGAAACAAATAGCAAACAAAGAAAATTAATCATAGATATATTCAGAAACGCTAGGGTGAACCGGTTTGTTGGTAGCACAAATAGAAGTGCCAGATATTTCTCGACACATTTTATATTTTTGGGATCGATGTGAAAGATTCAGTTAATTTCATGTGCAAGATATCCCTACCTGAAGTTCTTTATCGACGGTCACATATTGTGTGATGACTGTATGTAACTATGCACTTATGTGGTATACTTTGTCTTCAGTCAAAAGTATCACTAATTATTAAACATTATTAACATTATAAAAAGTTTACTAGTAAGATATGAATCACCATCGTTTGTTTCAAAAGAGGGTAATCCTCCAAAACAAAACCAACTGTAAACGTAAACGTACAAGGAAAGTACCACAAAGGGCAAAAGTTAATAGATTCCGGAACAAAAGAGTGTATATATTGTCTATCATAGAGCATATCTTAACATCGACTGGTGTTGCATACAAGAATGAACGGCAAAATATCTAAAATCTGTAGCCTATAAATTTTACTGATGTTTTGCTCTGGATTTTGTGATGAGCTTTAAGGTACGGCACATTACACGAAAGTTGAAGTTAGTTCTGAAATGGAGATGTCTTTGTTATAAGCGTTTTTTAGGGCCTTAAATGGAAAAGAAATTTATGATACGCAGTGAACTATGAAGATCCCTGTCAACTTGAACCAGGAACGAAGTAATAATAACAATAATAATACTAATAATCACAGGTCGTACTGTATTAAACTATGCGTAAACCCATTCCCTTGCATCCAGATAAAAGTTGGTCCGATGTAGGTTGGTGTATATGTTCTGTACGTCGTTTTCCTTTGTCTCCACGTGTTATTGCTTTCTTATATTTTCACATCTCACTATAGCCCGCAAAATTATGCCGGAACTTGGAATGCCTGTATCATTGTCGTGAAGCGACCATCATTAACTTCAGTTTCTGACTTATATTTTTTTCTCACTTGTCTAGTACGGTTCATTTCCAATAGTCAATTTTCGTCATCCCGTTATTCGCCATATGCATTTAGTTGCAACAAATAAAATAATTCTAACCAATCACTTATAGTCTGTTACTTATTCTGTTATTTTGTTATTGGATGGCACTAGTCTTGGATGATTTTTCCCAGTTATAGCTACTGCCTTCTAGTATAGGAAATTTTCATGGTATAATCTTAGGGGAAAGTTTTAAAATTCTTATACAAGTGTTTTTAAATCTCTTAAGCTTGCATCCTTTCACATCTAGTCGTCAACCAATAATTTCTGCATCGCTGTGTTCCTGTAAATTTTGTAGGCGAAGTGAGTTTCTTTCTTCACGTTCCCGATTTACAAGTTCCACATACACAATAAAGGTTAGGGGTAATCACTTTGCTTAATTCACATGGTTTGTGTATATCTTGTATGGTTTAATTTCATTTTTACGTGTATACATCTGTAATAGCTTTTAATTGCATTGAATAATTTATATAGAATTTTATAATGCTCTAATAACTGCAAGAGCACGTCACCTAACTCGATCATAAGACTTTTCAAGACATAAAACCAGTATATATAGAGGCATTTTCATTACGTTCTTTCCTGTATTAGTGTTTTAATCACTTATATGGGACATATACATGAAAGAATTAATCTTTCTTAAGGAAGAATTCATATAAAAAAATTAGACCAAGCAGCTTAAAACTATGAGAGGCACCCACATGCCTTCCTCATACTGTGGCATCAAGCAGTCAGGCCTGCAAGATGAGTGGTCTGCCAAGCGAGTGGATTCATTCTTATTTATCGAGTAACATGAACTCTCGTACTCACAATTAAGTTACAAATTATCCTCCTGTATGAATAATACGCAACGGAAACACGCATCTGACTATCAGTAATTTATAGAACTCTGACTGTACGCTACGCACTGGCAATACCACATTTTCTTTCCTTTTTTATTTAACGGCTTTTGTCTACACGTGGCCACCGCACTGAATATGAATGGCACACACATAATAAATTCGGGACATTATGGCAACATACAATTCAATGGAAAAGTCCACCAATCTTTTTCTTTTCACTATCTTATTTATTACGATAAATTCTCTAACCTAAACACACAAATTCTATAACCTACAGCAATAACACATGATAAATTCCGCCCAGTGGGCATGACTTTACATTGGTAAATCTCTATATTATCGCCTCGTAATTATTTTAACGCTACAGTGCACTTTCTGGATAGGATGGTGGATCTTTTATTATTTCTCACCCTTCCACTCTCACAATCATCATCACGAAACTTTCCTCCAGACCGAGCGGTACAAAAGGAACAAGCATAACCCACTAATTTTTTGAAACTACCTCGCTACACTCCCATGCAAACCACACATACCCAAATTACATGACATACACCACACTACAATATGAAATACAAGACAGTGAATAGTCACAACATTATCACTTTCAGCTTTCCCACTTCAATTAATATTTATCCCAGTTTCACACGACACTGCCCCACTTTGTAATTCTACTTTCTTACTATGAACTCTGGAGATATATGCACGTCTTCCTGTGCAATGCAAGCCATGTGGCGTTGCTGGATAGACGGCCGACTCACCTTGCTTCTCTCTCAGAGTTTGAATCTAGCGTCACACGGAATCATATCACGCAAAGTAATATTAAGAACTTATTCATCACACACGCGAGTCCTCAACTGATACCATGGACGAGTACTTCTCTTTATCTTTTGTCTCATACACAGTTTGACACTCACACAGTACTCACCACGTGGAAGTTCTCGTCTCTAATTTCAAGTGCTGCACACGCCATTTCTTAAATATTTCAACTTATGGTACATACGCTATTTCTTAAATATTTCAACTTATTGTACACACGCTAGTGATGCAGCTTAACTTAAGCACACGGAAGTATTTCAACTTATTGCTACATGTGGTTTCATTGTGACCGTTGGTCACTTCCGAAGATTACTACAATCCCATGAATATTACCTGCCTGACATTTAATTCTCCCCGCAAAAGTTCCTGAAATAGAGAAATTATTATTTCAAACTACTCTTAAATATTCCACATGCATACCATGACTCCACTCTTTCGTCATTACGGAGCACAACTACAACAGGTGTTAACAGCACAGGATCCAGCGGCAGAGTGCCGAAACGTGGCCGTTCTCCAGGTCATCTCCCATCTCTGTCGAGGTGGGGGAAGCACCTTGCTACAGTATTGGTCAGCCACATTTCAGGCGCTCAAAGCTCTGGTAAATTTCATCTCTTTGGTTCCACCAAAGGTAGCCAAAGTATCGACTCAAAGATGATCATATATTCACATTCACTATCTGTGGTTAGCAGACGACCATACATTCATTCATTTCAAAAGATCTCACCAAACTGGACGTAGGGATTTATTTTGTGGGAGTGCACATATGATCAATTAAATAAATAAATTGTCATTCTTTCCCACACTGGTATCCGGCTTCGCTGTATTAATTGAAATTGAGTTATTTTACAAAAAAAATGTGTTGTTCTGACAAAAACAATGAAGTATGTTGTACCTATTTTCAATGTCGGGCGGTACTGTACCCTTTCAACTACACAAGCAAAAGGAGAATTGGCGATGGTGAGTACTTTAAGCCTGATAGAGATTTGGTTTCCGTGGTGCAATAATAGGCGAATCAAATATTTATGATTTGAAAATATCTACTTCTACATGAACATACATAATCCGCGCAAACCATCGTAAGGTGCGTGGTAGTGGATACCTTGTACCACAGCTAGACTTCTCTTTCTATGTCCCACTCGCAAATGAAGCGAAGTAAAAACGACTTTGTATATGCTGCTGTACGAGCCCTTATTCCTCTTATCTTGTCTGGGCGATCCTTGTGCGAGAACTACGTTGGTGGTAGTGCTATCGATCTGCTGTCCGTTGCAAATGTCGCTTCTCTGAACTTTCTCAGTAATACGTCGCGGAAAGAAAGCCTACTTCCCTCCAGCGGTTCTAGTTTGAGTTCAAAGTTTCCGTAATACTTGCGTGTTTAACGAACACAACGGTGACAAATTTAGCAACAAATCTCTGAATTGTTTCGATGTTGTCCTCTAATCTGACCTGGTGAGAATCCGAAACTCTGGAGCAATACTGAAGTGTTATCGATCTGCCGTCCGTCGCAAATGTCGCTTCTCTAAACTTTCTCAGTAATATGTCACGGAAAGAACGTCTTCTTCCTGACTGCTACATAAAGTATAAGATAGTAGAAATACTCATCATGATTTTCTCGTAGAATTGGGGACTCCGCTCATTTTTTAATTATCTGATGGAGCATGATTCACTAGAGTGTTCTGAACGCAGTCTCCATGCTGTCCGTCTTTATATTGTGTTGCCTTCCTGCAACCGACCTTAGGTGCTCGTTACACTTGGTGCCACTTTGCTACGGTATTTCTAGGTAATTCATCGACGTGGGTGTCTCAATCGGGACACCACTAATACTATATTCGTACAATACAGGAATGTTTATCTTACTATCTGCGATAACTCACATTTTTTTCCGCAATCAGTTAGTCACACCAAACATAAATTCTACCCCGTACACTACAGCGTCATCAGAAAAAAGCCCCATGTTGCTCAGGTTGTCCGACAGATTGTTTATGCATACAGAGAGCAAGTGCGGTACTCCTTCACTTTCCTGGGTCCCTCTTGAAAAGAGCCTTGTCTCTGCTTAACATTCTTGGTTAATGTGTTAATCTAATATCATTTCCACCTCGTTCACCCTGATTTTCCAATATTGCTTACGGTTTTAACAGATCAGAAAAATTATAGACTTTAAGTTTTATAACATTTTTTCGTCAGTACAGTCTGACACGGAAATACACGTTAGTATTTTATGGGAAATGGCATTGTGAGATTCACTTCAAAACGACTGCTACATAAAGTATAAGATAGTAGAGATACTCATCATGATTTTCTCGTAGAATTGGGGACTCCGCTCATTTTTAAATAATCTGCTGCAGCATGAATCACTAGAGTTTCTGTGCAGACATTCAGTTGTTAACAGACAACTTGTATTAATTATCATTGTTGTCATATACGGGACTGAATGTAGTTGGTCACTTTGGAAATAATCACTGGCTTTCAGTTTGAAGTATTTGTATCATTTCTCGTAACTGTTAAATTACAAAAATTGACAGTTTAATTTCGCACGTATTTTACAGTACTCAGTTCACAAGACAAAAATTACGCCCCATATGGAGGCAAGTCACTGCCATGCCTAGCGATATCTGTTCTATACCAGCACACACCAAAGACTCCTTCAAAAACTCGTACAAGATACACTGTAAACAAAGATAGCACGACTGGTTCGTGCAACGAACAGAGATGCATATTTATAGGAAGTTTAAATTCACATTTATCGAAAAAATAATATTCAACAGATAAACAACTTTTATAATAATAATGCAATTAAATAATCTTGGGTATAATATTGTAATGTACTTTTTGGTATCTAAATGCTGTAAAATGACGAAAGAACCAGATGCAGTAGCATAGGGTGATTAACGTTTTCATAATCAACACGAAAATGAAAGAAACGGATTTTGAAAACATAATGCAAGAAATACAAAATTATGTATTAAATTTCAAATAACAATCGCCAAACAACATAACGATCCCGAAAACTCCGATAAAGAAAATGAGGTAAGCAGTTTTCAGAGACACATCTTGGAAATATGAATGGTATCAAAGAACAGTTCACTGAACAGAGATGTATAGTCAACTACTACTGAACAGCAGACACGATGATACAGATTTGTTTCAAAGATTGGAGTTTAATACCCCAGCGGCAAGAGGTCATTAGAGACGGGGAACAAGTTCAAACTGAGAAAGGATGGGGTAGGATTTTCGCAGTGTCATTACAAAAGGAATCTACCAGGCGTTCCCCGTAAGCGACGTACGGAAATCCAGGAAAAGCTAAATCTCGATGGCCAGGCGGAAATTAGAACCGTCACCCTGCCTTATACGAGGCCACCGTGCTGACCTGTCTAGGTCGTTTTGTTGAGGAAATTACGACCCAACAGTTGTTAATTTTGTACCAAGTCTGAAACCCGAACCTAGGTCTTCTGCTCGCTATGCAGATGCGCTAAGCACTACGCCACCCTGGCACGGGCTACCTTAGCATCGCTCCCTCCTCAACGAAAATTCCCATTCACGCCTCAGCCGACTTAGTATTCCCCGTAAACTCGAACAACATTGCAGAGGCTCTCCGAAGGTTTTGGAATAGCACCTCAGAGTCTAACGAAATGGTAGATGTTACCTAAAACACAGTTATGTTCTTTAATCAAGCCGGCCGGAGTGGCCGAGCGTTTCTAGGCGCTACAGTCTGGAACCGCGAGACCGCTACAGTCGCAGGTTCGAATCGTGCCTCGGGCATGGATGTGTGTGGTGGCCTTAGGTTTGTCCCATAGTGCTCAAAACCATTTGAACCATTTTTTTCTTTAATCAAATGAAACTATCGGGTGATCAAAAAGTCAGTATAAATTTGAAACCTGAATAAATGACGGAATAATGTAGATAGAGAGGTACAAATTGACACACGTGCTTGGAATGACATGGGGTTTTATTAGAACCAAAAAAATACAAACATTCAAATAATGTCCGAGAGATGGCGCTTCATCTGATCAGAATAGCAATAATTAGCATAACAAAGTAAGACAAAGTAAAGATGATGTTCTTTACAGGAAATGCTCAATATGTCCACCATCATTCTTCGACAATACCTGTAGTCGAGGAATAATGTTGTGAACAGCACTGTAAAGCATGTCCGGAGTTATGGTGGGGCATTGGCGTCAAATGTTGTCTTTCATCATCCCTAGAGATGTCGGTCGATCACGATACACTTGCGATTTCAGGTAACCCCAAAGCCAATAATCGCACGGACTGAGATCTGGGGACCTGGGAGGCCAAGCATGACGAAAGTGGCGGCTAAGCACACAATCATCACCAAACAACGCGCTCAAGAGGTCTTTCACGCGTCTAGTAATACTTTGTTTTATTTTTGGTTCTAATAAAACCCCATGTCATTCCAAGCATGTGTGTCAATTTTTACCTCTCTATCTACATTATTCCGTGGTTTACTAAGTTTTCAGATTCATACTGACTTCTTAATCACCCGGTATGTGCTTCGCGTCAGTAGGCATAGACTATGAAACCTGGGAAGGTCTGTGGACCCATACAGTTTTATTTTATAAAATTTGTTGTCATGAGGCTACTTGGCTCTTGTTGGATACGTGGGGACGAAGTAATAATAATAAAAAATGGTTCAAATGGCTCTGAGCACTGTGGGACTCAACATCTTAGGTCATAAGTCCCCTAGAACTTAGAACTACTTAAACCAAAGTAACCTAAGGACATCACACACACCCATGCCCGAGGCAGGATTCGAACCTGCGACCGTAGCAGTCCCGCGGTTCCGGACTGCAGCGCCAGAGCCGCTAGACCACCGCGGCCGGCCGAAGTAATAATAATCCACAGGAAAGGAATAAGGGTAAAAGTCACTGCATTCAACGTTCCGACCGCCGCTGCGTCGCTGTATTTAGGGTGAAGAGATGCTAAACAGAGGAGTGAAGGGTGATTACGCGTCAGATGAAAAGAAGAGCAGCGACTGAGGTCGGGTTAGGCACGAGTGAGCTAGCGGAGAAGCGGCGGCTCGGGTAGCGGCGGTAAAAGTTCGCTCTGGCATGATAGATGATATCCACGGAGGCAGAGATTGATCATGACACCGGCCTCGCTCAGAAAGACGCGCCGCGGTCCCAAGAAAAAGCGGCCGCGCGGGCAGGGGCAGAGCGGCGGCGAGGCGGCGTCGGAAAATCATATCAGCCGGGATAGAACAGCGCGAATAAACGCGCCGCGCCGGCCGCTATCACTCATTCGCGCCGTGGCCCACCATACCGCCCTCCGCCAGTACCGTATACCAGCACAGGCATCATCCTAGCAGCCCAGGGCTGGGCTGTTTCCTGCTCTTGGAGACGTTTCTTTACTGCGCAGCACTAAAGGTAATAGAATGCTCTATGTGCTTCGTTCAGAGATAGCGTGAACCAGACAATCTTTGCCTTTCAGCATTAATAAAAGCACAGAGCGTGGGAAATATGAGGGGGAGGTTAATGTTTCTCATCTTGGGAGCGGAAGACGTAGCAGCTAGATGAAAAATATTTATTTTTCCGCGTTAAAAACGTTTTAATATTTGCGGATTTCGTGCCCTTCTGCTTAGACGTAAAGAACATAAGAATTTTAAACGTTACTTCTGTAACTATGGGATCTAATTGGCAGGTTTAGTAAAGTATACAATATCCACTGTTTTCGTAATGTTCTCGGGCAAATGGTGTGCTGACTGGTAGATGGTTGACATATTTAGATGTAAACGAAGGTGTTTCTTTTGCTTATTTTCAGAGTCCCATGTACACAGTGATTCAGTTTACAATGTCTATAGGTTTTATGCACCCTGCAACGCCTTCAAAACCACGCGTGGGATTTTCAGTTCTCTCCTTCACTACGTGCAAATAAGTATTCTTACGGAAAAATTAACGGGAATTGTTTGTAGAAAATTTAATATAGTTTAATTTTGTACTAAGATTTGCTTTCGATGTAGGCCACAGTTTTCGTATTATTCAAGAAAAACTCGTTTGAAGGTCACTTTCGTACGTTTCTCTTGAATAATTCGAATACAACATCTTCTAGCAAAAATGTACCCAGTTTAAAATTTAACTACAGTAAATTTCCTACAAAAAGGTCCTGTGTACTTTTTTTCTGTAGAACTATCAGTTTGTGTGTAGCGAGCAAGAGAATATGATAACCTGGCACTTGGTTTTTGAAGGCTCTGAGCGTTACATAAAATCCATAGGTGGGCTCAGCTCAATGAACCTGTATATTGTTTAAGTCAGTTATGTTTTATGGTAATAAGCAGATACTGTATACTTTGTTGTTCATGTTACAGTAATTGCAATTTTTATATCACGCTGTCTGGAGTAAAAATTTTACTACATTTAGTTATAACAAATAATTACTGATTCTATGTGTGCAGCCGAGCGGGATTAGCCGAGCGGTCTTGGGCGCTGCACTCATGGACTGCGCGGCTGGTCCCGGCGGAGGTTCGAGTCCTCCCCCGCGCATGGGTGTGTGTGTTTGTCCTTAGGATAATTTAGGTTAAGTAGTGTGTAAGCTTAGGGACTGATGACCTTAGCAGTTAAGTACCATAAGATTTCACACACATTTGAACATTTTTTTTTGTGTGTGTGTGCAGTTTTCAAAGCCCAAAATAAACAGACAAATTTTACGTCAGAAATGTAAAATCAGTGTAACATTTATTTTTTGTGAAAGGAGAATGTAAATTACACAAAACATTGTAACACAGTCGATCACGGGCTTAAGCAATGAAGAATTCCACTGCCGCAGAAGTGGGCACCTTTGTAACTCAAGTGTTCCTTTGTGACAACATCTCGCTCTAGCTTTTCGTTCTTATATACATTTATACTCCACAAGCCACCCAACGGTGTGTGGCGGAGGGCACTTTACGTGCCACTGTCATTACCTCCCTTTTCTGTTCCAGTCGCGTATGGTTCGCGGGAAGAACGACTGTCTGAAAGCCTCTGTGCGCGCTCGAATCTCTCTAATTTTACATTCGTGATCTCCTCGGGAGGTATAAGTAGGGGGAAGCAATATATTCGATACCTCATCCACAAACTTGGATACTTCGATACCTCATCCTAAACTTGGATCAACATTCTAAGAAGGTCGTTCAATAAGTGATGCACTAGAATTTTTTCTGAAAGTAAGTTCGTTTTATTAAGGATTCCAATACACCATATAATTCCCTATCCGCTTCGCTACAAAATCCTATTTTTCGTTGAACATAGTCTCCGTTCAATGGGACGCCTTACGCCACATTCCTGGCAGGGCCTGTACGCCCTCATGGTACCACTTTACTGATCAACGTTGGAGCCAGCGTACTGCTGAATCATCATCCACATATTACTTCCCGCGGAGTGCATTTTTCATTGGGTCAAACAGATGTAAGTCGGAAGGTGAGATCCGAGCTGTAGGCTGGATGAGGAAGAACATTCGAATGAAGTTTAGTGAGCTGTAATGCGACGCTTTGCCTTGTCATGGACAAGGAGAAGTTCGTTTCCATTTTTGTAGCGACGAACACGCTGACGCCGTTTCTCCAGTTTCCTGAACGTAGCACAATACACTTCAGAGTTGATCGTTACACCATGAGGGAGCACATCAAACAGAACAACTCCTTCACAGTCCCAGAGGACGGTCGCCATGATTTAACCGGTTGAGGGTGGGGCTTTGAACATTTTCTACGGAGGACAGGTGGTGTTGGCGCCACTCCACGGATTGCCCTTTTGCCGGCCGGAGTGGCCAAGCGGTTCTGGGCGCTACAGTCTGGAACCGCGAGATCGCTACGGTCGCAGATTCGAATCCTACCTCGGACATGGATGTGTGTGATGTCCTTAGGCTACTTAGGTTTAAGTACTTGTAAGTCTAGGGGACTGATGACCTCAGAAGTTAAGTCCCATAGTCCTCACAAGGGAACCTCACCATTCCACCCCCCTCAGATTTAGTTATAAGTTGGCACAGTGGATAGGCCTTGAAAAACTGAACACAGATCAATCGAGAAAACAGGAAGAAGTGGTGTGGAACTATGAAAAAAATAAGCAAAATATACAAGCTGAGTGGTCCATGCGCAAGATAGGCAACATCATGGATTGTGTAACCTCAGGAGCGCCGTGGCTCCGGAGTTAGCGTGAGCAGCTGCGGAACGAGAGATACTTGGTTCAAATCTTCCCTCCAGTGAAAAGTTCACTTCCTTTATTTTCGCAAAGTTTCGATCTGTCCGTTCGTTCATTGACGTCTCTGTTCACTGTAATAAGTTTTTGTCTGTGTTTTGCGACCGCACCGCAAAACCGTGCGGTTAGTAGACGAAAGGACGTGCCTCTCCAATGGGAACCGAAAACATCTTATCGCAGTGTCGTATGTCAACCGATTCCTCCACAGGAAAACACGTCTGATATATTCTATACGACACTGGTGACGGCATGTGCGTCACATGACAGGAATATGTTGTCGACCCACCGAACTTGTACACTTGGCGGATGGGCAAAAAGATTCTTCTACCTTGCCCGATTTAGGTTTTCTTGTGGATGTGATAATCACTCCCAAAAAGGTTATGAAAACATAAGAGTTTGTCACATAAACTGCAACAAATGAATGCAACAGTTTCACAGTCGCACTGTTTTCCCTGTGCTCTGTCAAAACATATGTTTTTAACGTTTTCAAATTTTTCCGTGTGTAGACCGTTAAATAATGCATATGTCCAAGTAAATCTCAACATGTCCTGAAATTTTGGAGAGCGAAGTTGATTATGTGTGAGTGCCTGAAGTTTGATAATTGTCTGAAAATGAAAAATTAAACTTTTCACTCGAGGGAAGGCTTGAACCAAGGACCTCTCGTTCCGCAGCTCGTCACCCTAACCCCGGGACCACGGCGCTCCTGAGGTTACGCAATCCATGATGTTGCCTGTCTTGGGCATGGACTACTCAGCTTGTATATTTTGCTTATTTTTTTCATAGTTCCACACAACTTCTTCCTGTTTTCTCGATTGATCTGTGTTCAGTTTTTCAAGGTCTATTCACTGTGCCAACTTATAACTAAATCTGAGGGGGGTGCGATGGTGAGGTTCCCTTGTCAGAGCCATTTGAACCATTTTTTGTTTGCCCTTCTGTCTCTGGTTCTAAGTGATGAACCAATGTTTCATCGTCAATGAAGCTGTTCGAGAAAAAATTTTCGCTATCAGCAGCATAACGCGCAAGTATTTCAGCACAGATGGTCCTTCTTTGCTCTTTATGGTCTCCTGTTCGGCGAAGAGAAACCTAGCGAACACACGCCTTTTGTGTTCCCTAAATGGTGTACAAGTGTGTCAACACTACCAACAGATATGTCCAGCTGTGCAGCGGCATGTTTAATTTTGTTTCGAAAACACCTCGAATGAGACAATCCGCACGTTCCAGTACTGCGCGAGTCACAGCTGTGTGCAGCCAACTGTCACGCAGGAGATGGGACAGATTTGCGCGACACTGTTGCGATGTTGACAGACGCCTCGCCCAACACGTCACCCCACTTTTGTTCTCTGCCAAGTCTCCGTATCCTCACCGCCAAGTTATCTCTACATAGAACTTCGTTGAAGAGTAAGTCAAAGTAAGTCTGGTTTCCTGCTAAAACAAACTCTGATTAGAACGCACTTCCGTCGCAGATGCCACTTCGAAAGCTGCGTACAACACTGCCACCTACCGGAACCTCATGAAACTGTATGGGCTGATGCGAGAATATTCCACGAAGTCCTATAACAAAAAATGCCTCATTTTTTTAATCGAAATTGGCCGGGAAAAAAATGTTATGCTCTCCCTATAGGACCACCTGTTACGTATAGCTCTGGTGCAGTGTGTTCCTTTACAGTACTGCCATCAGCAATGGAAGCTTCAACTATATGAATTATACCTGAGCTGATCACAAAACGATCTTCTTTGCAGGTGGAAAAACGTATCTGCAAGATTTCTTGGGTATTTTCTGTCACTGCCGATAACTTCGAAGAGATTACTAACGGAAGCTAAGTTGATATAAATAAGTTTTATGTGCAGATGATTCTGTATAATAATTAAGTTTCACCAAAATATTCTTCAGTCATTGTAGAGCGAAAAAAGTTATTTGCGTAGATTACACGGATAACTTCGTTACAGCATACATATCTGCAGGAACAAGTATAACAATTGAAATCATATAAAAGAAGTCTCGTTAGTGTAATCAGAGACATTCGTGAATGGTTTAGTAAATAAGACAAAATTTTATATTGCATATTAACTTCGTTTTAAATATGACATACAGTTGCTCAGAATATCGGATTACATTTGTCGTGACAGTTTTTCACATAGCACTGAGCCGCTAAGTAAGAGTCTCACAGTTTGAACTAATCACTTGCTCAGAGGATGTTGTGTTAAATATAAGAGCAGTGACCAGTTTTTTTTTCTTATACGGTTTTATTAAGCAGATACGTAAGTACGTGTGTAAAAGTTTCCTTTAATTATCTTGCTTAATGCTGTTTAGGCTTTTCGTTCTTATTTTGCTTCTGTGAGGATAGGCTTGTAATTCTTTTGTGATAAATTTTGTTTCGTGTACGGATAAAACGAAGTTTTATGTGTGTATGTGTGTGAGTATGTTTATTTGTATGTGTGTGTGTGTGTGTGTGTGTGTCTTAAAGAAGTACTGTCAGTCCGTCTTTGCGACACATAAATGTAATTCTGTCCTGAGCTGAGAGTAACATTGTGGTAATTATTACTCCAAAGTCGGAATATCTCATTGCACATAAAATCTTAAGCTACCAAACTGAAGGATAAAGGTTCAAAAATTCAACACGTGTTGGAATTAAATGTTGTAGTTCACATTTGTATAATGTTATGTAAAGCAAAACGGTAAAAGCGTGTCAGAGTTGGCCAGTTTTACGATATGTGAGAGGATTTGTCAGCATGTTCCATTATAATGAAATTAGTTGAGATATACTGCAAAATAATGTCAACAAATCAAGTAGTTGGTGAATAAAAGATAAATGCTTACTTTGTGGAAACCACATCTTTTTTCTTTCTTTTTTTTTGGGGGGGGGGCGGGATGTGGTGGTAGAGTTGTGTTGTTCACTCATCTCACTGTTGGTCAAGCTGTCTCGCTCATGGCTCTTCTCGTCTATGTGTGAAATAAAGTACGTTGTTATACCTAATGCGAAAATGAATTATTAGCTCAAACAACTAGTAAACAACAAAGTTCTCTTCGGTTGACTGTCTTGTCACAGAGATAAATTGTAATGGGAAAATATACAAAAGTTAAAAATGTAAAAAAACCGAACTTTTTTTTTTTAAGTCGTTAGTCTCTGGCTGGTTTGATGCGACCGCAACAAATTCCTCTCCTGAGCCAACCTCTTCTTCTCAGAGTTGTACTTGCACTCTACGCTCTCAATAATCTGCTGGATGTATTACAATCTCTGTCTTCCTATACAGTTTTTGTCCCCTACACCACCCTCTACAAGGTGCTCCATGCAAGTCATTCCCTGATGTCTTAACAGATGTTCTATCATCCTGTCCCTTCTCCTTGACAGTGTTTTCCACATATTCCTTTCCTCTCCGATTCTCGCTCAGAACCTCATCATTCCTTATCGTATCAGTCCATCTAATTTTCAACATTTGTCTGTAGCACAACATGTCAAATGCTTCGATTCTCCTCTCTTCCGGTTTTCCCACAGCCCGTGTTTCACTACCACACAGTACTGTGCTCCAAACGTACAGTCTCACACATTTCTTCCTCAAATTAGCGCCTATATTAGACACTAGTGGACCTCTTTTCGCCGGCAATGCCCTTCTTGCTAGTGCTAGTCGGCTTTTCATATCCTCCTTGCTCCTCCGTCATTGGTTTTTTGTTGCCCAGATAGCTGATTTCCTCAAATTTTTCAACTTCGTGACCATAAATCCTGATGTTAAATTCCTCGCTGTTCTCATTTCTGCTACTTCTCTTCACTTTCATGTTCCTTCGCTTTGCTCTCGATCCATATCTTTTACTCATTAGACTGTCCACCCCATTCAGCAGATCATGTAATTCTTCTTCACTTTCACTCAGGATAGCAACGTCATCAGCGAATTGTATCATTGATATCCTTTCACCTTGAATTTTAATTCCACTCCTGAACCTTTCTCTTATTTCCATCATTACTTCTTCGATGTACAGATTGAACAGTAGGGGTGAAAGACTACATCCCTGTCTTACACCCTTTGTAATCTGAGCACTTCCTTCTTCGTCCTCCACTCTTAGTATTCCGTATTGGTTCTTGCACATATCGTATATTACCCGTCTCTCCCTATAGCTAACCCTGTTTTTCTCAGAATTTCAAACATCTTGCACCATTTTACATTGTCGAACGCTATTGTCCTAGGCAGGTGTCTCAATTTTTCTTCAGTCTTGGTTTCATTACCAACCGCAACATCAGAATGGCATCTTTGGTGACTTTACCTTTCCTAAAACCAAACTGATCGCCATCTATCACATCCTCAATTTTCTTTTCAATTCTTCTGTATATTATCATTGTCAGAACTTGGATGCATGAGGTGTTAAGCTGATTGTATGTTAATTCTCGCTCTCGTCAGGTATTTCAGTCTCCGGAACTGTGTGTATGATATTTGTCCGCAAGTCAGTTGGTATGTCGCCAGACTCAAACATTCTACACACCTACGTGAATAGTCGTTTTGTTGCCACAGAGTATATGTCGTCCTGTTAACGTGCTCTGTTAGTGGACGCATCCCTCGGTTAAGAGCACGGTGTTTCGCGCTAATTTCAGAATATATCTCTCCGTGTTAGTTTCTAAATGTTTTATTTCTGTTGCGATTTCTATCATCTCCCTACCCCCTTACCCCCTCTTTAACGCCACTATGGTGACTTGCGAGTGAATGAGGATGAAATGATGATGAAAGACGCACAACACCCAGTCATCTCGAGGCAGAGAAAAATCCCTGTCCCCGCCGGGAATCGAACCCGGGACCCCGTCCGTGGGCAGGGAGAACGCTACCCCAAGACCAAGAGCCGCGTAGTCCATGCCTTCCCACTGTCTGATACTGGGTAGAATAATAACATGAGACCCTTATGGCCTGTCAGTATTTATCTCGTCTGATAACTGGGGCAATGTCATTTATTTTAGGTCGTCTGGGATAGCAAAATTGTGGGAGTCACTTCAGGTGTGGTAGCACAATCAGAAGAGTTCTGGAAATCCCATTTTGTAGTATTGAAGCATATGCAAAATTTTTGTATGTGTAAATTCCAGTGGTATGAGATGTAAAATTAGTATAGACGGGAGAAAGTGGACGTGGCGTAGAGATGGAGAAGTAATAAATACTGGAAGATGGTAGGCAGTAGTTGTGGTGTAGAAAGAGCAAATGCGACAATGGCAGTGTGAGAGAAAGAGAGGAACACAGTGGCACTGGGAACTGGAACATAGTTCACAGTGACAGAAGAGCGCAAGGAAATGAGTGAAAGAGGCAATGCTAAGTGGAGAGGAATAAAGACAAGGAGAAGGTGGAATTAGGTCAGAGCCAGTGATAATCAAATACACAATCTATGACAATGACAATGGGTAAGAGGTAGACAGTGACAGTGTGAGCAGACTGTATTAGTTGGACAAAACGAAGTGGACTGTGATTGTGACACGGGAGACAATGGCAGAGTGACAGAAAGAGGTAATGACAATGGAACTGAGCAAGTGGGAGTGGACAGGTATAACCGACTTACAGCGATGGACGTATGAGTTTGAGGTAGTTGCAGCTGAGGGAGAACGTGGAATTGAGAGGTGTGTTGCATGTTAAAAAGAGTACGATGATGTTTGCACGTCAAACTTTTTAGGAAAATTATTAAAGACACTGAGAAAGCTACGAGGAGACAATCAGAGTATTTTAAAACAGGAGTAGGTTCACCTTTTTTATTCCGACACAAGAATTTTTTTTTTTCACTGGTTGCCGCTCTGAATGGACGCTCCTATGCCAGAGTGAAGCAAAAAATGGTTCAAATGGCTCTGAGCACTATGGGACTCAACATCTTAGGTCATAAGTCCCCTAGAACCTAGAACTACTTAAACCTAACTAACCTAAGGACATCACACACACCCATGCCCGAGGCAGGATTCGAACCTGCGACCGTAGCAGTCCCGCGGTTCCGGACTGCAGCGCCAGAACCGCTAGACCACCGCGGCCGGCAGAGTGAAGCAACTATAAATCTGTACATTTCGAGTTTGATGTGGTAAATGATGTGGTATGTCATAAATATTCATGTTGGATGTGGGACAACGAATCAAGGCTGTGGTCTGACAGTGAGGGTTTCTCAGATCTACAATTATCTCAGGTGCTAAATCGAACTAAGTCCAGTGGCAAGATGACGGACCATCTTGTAGATGACAGCGATGTTGACATTACGTGCAGTTCCAATGTTGAGTATGTGCCATTCTCAGGTCAATCAAGTAGTGAAGGGTTGTTTTATTGTTAAAACTATGTGAACTTTGTTAACGATATGGATAGTTGTCTCTTATGATGTGCAGTTATGTGAGTCTGTGGTCATATGCAAAAGTGAACTAACTATATGAAGATACACTATGTAGCCATCTAGAGAACAAAGTGTGAACTATATTGGGGAATACACACAGCCATCGATACAGACACGTTTTAGATCGATCGTTATAGATGTTGAACGTTGTGAACCTCTTGAACGTAGTTGGTTCACTTTGTCATACACTCCTGAAAATGGAAAAAAGAACACATTGACACCGGTGTGTCAGACCCACCATACTTGCTCCGGACACTGCGAGAGGGCTGTACAAGCAATGATCACACGCACGGCACAGCGGACACACCAGGAACCACGGTGTTGGCCGTCGAATGGCGCTAGCTGCGCAGCATTTGTGCACCGCCGCCGTCAGTGTCAGCCAGTTTGCCGTGGCATACGGAGCTCCGTCGCAGTCTTTAACACTGGTAGCATGCCGCGACAGCGTGGACGTGAACCGTATGTGCAGTTGACGGACTTTGAGCGAGGGCGTATAGTGGGCATGCGGGAGGCCGGGTGGACGTACCGCCGAATTGCTCAACACGTGGGGCGTGAGGTCTTCACAGTACATCGATGTTGTCGCCAGTGGTCGGCGGAAGGTGCACGTGCCCGTCGACCTGGGACCGGACCGCAGCGACGCACGGATGCACGCCAAGACCGTAGGATCCTACGCAGTGCCGTAGGGGACCGCACCGCCACTTCCCAGCAAATTAGGGACACTGTTGCTCCTGGGGTATCGGCGAGGACCATTCGCAACCGTCTCCATGAAGCTGGGCTACGGTCCCGCACACCGTTAGGCCGTCTTCCGTTCACGCCCCAACATCGTGCAGCCCGCCTCCAGTGGTGTCGCGACAGGCGTGAATGGAGGGACGAATGGAGACGTGTCGTCTTCAGCGATGAGAGTCGCTTCTGCCTTGGTGCCAATGATGGTCGTATGCGTGTTTGGCGCCGTGCAGGTGAGCGCCACAATCAGGACTGCATACGACCGAGGCACACAGGGCCAACACCCGGCGTCATGGTGTGGGGAGCGATCTCCTACACTGGCCGAACACCACTGGTGATCGTCGAGGGGACACTGAATAGTGCACGGTACTTCCAAACCGTCATCGAACCCATCGTTCTACCATTCCTAGACCGGCAAGGGAACTTGCTGTTCCAACAGGACAATGCACGTCCGCATGTATCCCGTGCCACCCAACGTGCTCTAGAAGGTGTAAGTCAACTACCCTGGCCAGCAAGATCTCCGGATCTGTCCCCCATTGAGCATGTTTGGGACTGGATGAAGCGTCGTCTCACGCGGTCTGCACGTCCAGCACGAACGCTGGTCCAACTGAGGCGCCAGGTGGAAATGGCATGGCAAGCCGTTCCACAGGACTACATCCAGCATCTCTACGATCGTCTCCATTGGAGAATAGCAGCCTGCATTGCTGCGAAAGGTGGATATACACTGTACTAGTGCCGACATTGTGCATGCTCTGTTGCCTGTGTCTATGTGCCTGTGGTTCTGTCAGTGTGATCATGTGATGTATCTGACCCCAGGAATGTGTCAATAAAGTTTCCCCTTCCTGGGACAATGAATTCACGGTGTTCTTATTTCAATTTCCAGGAGTGTATGAAATCTACAAAAGACCATCATTTTGAATGCACGTCTTTTGTCAAACTTTATTTATGTTCTACGCATGCCACGTCGTCTTTGTGAAGATACAAGTGTTCTGCATATTTACGTAAAGAAGAATTAGATATTTTGAAAGATCCAGCAAAACTATAAAGGTAACCTCAGGAAAGACAGTCAAAAAACGCAGAGTAGAGAAACAAAAGTTTCACCTCAAGTGACAATTCCTACAGCTCTGACACTTTAACATCGTTTTTAACAAACTTTAAAAATGTTTATGGGCTAACTGTAGCTTGGATGAATGTAAGAGGGATGAGAACAACCAAAGTGAATCCCAATGTGATACTGGTTAAGTACACTCACAATGACCATGTAGAATACTATAAAGTAAACTTCTCTATATGAGCTACATATCGCCCAGCTGAACTTTACAACTTTACTCAGAACCTCAACTATTCCAGCGGACGATCACTTAAGAGTCCAAAGAAGAAATATCTTGAGTCAATGCAGTACTTCATTTTCCCTAACCAGTATGATTCTTACGAAAACATACCCACTGCTCCACATATAGGTGGCAATTACAGTGAAGATGTGTTGTCAAAAAAAGAATAAGACGGCCCAAAATTGCATTACTTTTCTTTTTTTTCGGGATAAAATTCAGTCATCAGTTGCAAATAAATTTTATTATGCTTCACCGGTTTCGACAAAGTAATTGTCATCTCCAGAAGCCTAGAACATTCGGGAAATTATACATCTTTAGACCTTGGCTACACGTTTATGTGAGGTGTGATAAGCATATTTCAGAAACCTACTTAGTATTGGATTAGCAGATGTTGTTGTTGTGGTCTTCAGTCCTGAGACTGGTTTGATGCAGCTCTCCATGCTACTCTATCCTGTGCAAGCTTCTTCATCTCCCAGTACCTACTGCAACCTACATCTTTCTGAATCTGTTTAGTGTATTCACCTCTTGGTCTCCCTCTACGATTTTTACCCTCCACGCTGCTCTCCAATACTAAATTGGTGATCCCTTGATGCCTCAGAACATGTCCTACCAACCGACCCCTTCTTCTAGTCAAGTATTTCCACAAATTTTTCTTCTCCCTAATTCTATTCAATACCTCCTCATTAGTTATGTGATCTACCCATCTAATCTTCAGCATTCTTCTATAGCGCCACATTTCGAAAGATTCTATTTTCTTCTTGTCCAAACTATTTATCGTCCATGTTTCACTTCCATACATGGCTACACTCCATACAAATACTTTCAGAAACGATTTCCTGACACTTAAATCTATACTCGATGTTAACAAATTTCTCTTCTTTAGAAACGCTTTTCTTGCCATTGCCAGCCTACATTTTATATCCTCTCTACTTCGACCATCATCAGTTATTTTGCTCCCCAAATAACAAAACTCTTTCATTACTTTAAGTGTCTCATTTCCTAATCTAATTCCCTCAGCATCACATGACTTAATTAGACTACATTCGATTATCCTTGTTTTGCTTTTGTTGATGTTCATTTTATATCCTCCTTTCAAGACAGATATGAATACCTTTTTCATAAAAGCATTATGCCGTGATATGCTGAGAAATGTACATATTGCACGTGATTATTTTAAACACTGATTGACAGTTTATCGTAAATGAATTTGTCGAAACTGGTCAAAAGTAATAAAAGTTCTTTGCAGCTGATGATTGAATTTTATGCTGAAAAATAATACTACAGTTGCTGAAAATTACAGCCAGGAATTTTGGTGCTGACAGCCAATGAGAAGCGAGACGGTTGGCCGCCTAGCGAGGAGGTATAGCTTTGAGTGTGGGAGAGTGAGAGGAGAGTCGCGAGCTAGCTTTGATTGGAGGCGGTTATGCTGGATGTGACTTTTCGCATTATGTGTAAGATGAAGTCTTGGGATGACTTCCGCGTTATGGTCAAGTCTTAATGGTATCTGGTAGAGACCAGAAACTGTTTTTGAAAACTTTAGAGTGTTGTGATAATTCGTTCCGACGAAAATCGCGAGTGAACTTTTAATTATATAGCGTGGTGGTACTGAGTATATTCTTACTGAGGATTTTATGGCGAGCATAAACTTTTACTAAAGACAACCACTGAATATCGTGTGCAGAAGTAATTGGCCGATCATTGACTGTGTTACAAGTAATTGATTTCGGAATATGGGAAGGTAAAAGTTCTGGCTGTTTTAGGTATGGTGATAACTGTGAGCAGAAACTTTAGTAATTTTCGTAAATGTGGGCTGATGACCTTGCTTAACGGTAATAAAGATGTATTGAAGGTTTAAATTTGAACTTCATGTTTAAAGTACGAGTGACATCCCCTTTCCGAATCATTTCTTTAAAGTACATAGGAAATTTTCAGCAAATTTTACTTATAGCGGCCTCCGGGGTGTAGCTATGAGGTTACAGTTCCCTCAACACTGCTTTCCTATGATCTCGTAAGTAGCTGCAGTCAGGAGTTTACGTGCGAAGATCTACCGTTGTAAAGAGGTAGGTGAACAAAAATTATAAAAGAAATTACCGAGCGAGGTGGCGCAGTGGTTAGCAAACTGGACTCGCATTCGGGAGGACGACGGTTCAATCCCGTCTCCGGCCATCCTGATTTAGGTTTTCCGTGATTTCCCTAAATCGTTTCAGACAAATGCCGGGATGGTTCCTTTGGAAGGGCACGGCCGATTTCCTTCCCAATGCTTCCCTAACCCGAGCTTGCGCTCCGTCTCTAATGACCTCGTTGTCGACGGGACGTTAAACACTAACCACCACCACCACCACCTATAAAAGAAATTGCATTGCAGCAGCAACCTATAATCAAATGGTTCAAATGGCTCTGAGCACTATGGGACTTAACTGCTGTTGTTATCCGTCCCCTAGTACTTAGAACTACTTAAACTTAACTAACCTAAGGACAACACACACATCCATGCCCGAGGCAACCTGTAATCCGTCGCAATTGGTGCATCGCACGCATGCGCGTAAAAAATCCGTCGCAAGTGCTTCACTCTTCTTGTCAGGCAGCGTATTTTGCTGAAAGTTCCCAGCGGCTTGAGTAGCGCGTTTGTTTATTGTGCTGCCTGCGGTGTGAAACGGCCGGCGACCGGCGGTGCACGCCGGGAAGAGTGTGGCAGCAGGGGCGGCGCCGCCGGCCGGGAGAGGATGGGTGCTCGGCGGCGGCCCTCCTTGTGATTTAAGCCGCCGCCTTCTGCAACCGCGGCGGCAGAGCCGGCCGCTCTCTGCGCAGACACGGACGACTTCATGAATAAGTAATTTTCTTTCACTTCTTATTCAACTGCGTTCGGTGCCGCCGGCGGCGTCTCGTCTGAATGGGTGGGGCGAGGGAGCGACGGACAGAATTCGGCCGCCGCTTGAGAGGGGCTTTTGCAAATAGCGTATCGGAGCCCCCGGTGTTGTTACTAATGCCAGCCGGCGTCGCTTTGTTCTTACAGATGTCGCGCCACGGCGTCCTCTCGCGCTGCAGGACACGAGCGCAGCGAGTGCGTTCTTCGCAGCTGGGCTCAGCTTCCCCTCGAATAAAGTGCATCAGCAACAGCTGCCAACTCAGAAGTAGATGTCCTCGGAGTACTGAAGCAATTTAAAATAACAGTAAACGTGGAAATGGGAATACCAAAGAATCATGTGGGGGACAAAAAGCACAACAGGGCTCAAGTGGACCACCTAGCCTTTGCAGATGACATAGCAATAGTAAGTGACCAGAATGAGATTTTCACTCTGCAGCGGAGTGTGTGCTGATATGAATCTTCCCGGCAGATTAAAACTGTGTGCTCGACCGAGACTCGAACTCGGGACCTTTGCCTTTCGCGGGCAAGTGCTCGACCATCTGAGCTACCGAAGCACGACTCACGCCAGGTACTCACAGCTTTACTTCTGCCAGTACCTCGTCTCCTACCTTCCAAACTTTACAGAAGCTCTCCTGTGAACCTTGCAGAACTAGCACTCCTGAAAGAAAGGTACTGGCAGAAGTAAAGCTGTGAGTACCGGGCGTGAATCGTGCTTCGGTAGCTCAGATGGCAGAGCACTTGCCCGCGAAAGGCAAAGGTCCCGAGTTCGAGTCTCGGTCGGACACACAGTTTTAATCCGCCAGTAAGTTTCATATCAGCGCACATTCCGCTGCAGAGTGAAAATCTCATTCTGGAAACATCCCCCAGGCTGTGGCTAAGCCATGTCTCCGCAGTATCCTTTCTTTCAGGAGTGCTAGTTCTGCAAGGTTCGCAGGAGAGCTTCTGTAAAGTTTGGAAGGTAGGAGACGGATACTGGCAGAAGTAAAGCTGTGAGTACCAGTCGTGAGTCGTGCTTCGGTAGCTCAGATGGTAGAGCGCTTGCCCGCGAAAGGCAAAGGTCCCGAGTTCCAGTCTCGGTCGGGCACACAGTTTTAATCTGCCAGGAAGTTTCATATCAGCGCACACTCCGCTGCAGAGTGAAAATCTCATTCTGGAAACATCCCCCAGGCTGTGGCTAAGCCATGTCTCCGCAGTATCCTTTCTTTCAGGAGTGCTAGTTCTGCAAGGTTCGCAGGAGAGCTTCTGTAAAGTTTGGAAGGTAGGAGACGGATACTGGCAGAAGTAAAGCTGTGAGTACCAGTCGTGAGTCGTGCTTCGGTAGCTCAGATGGTAGAGCGCTTGCCCGCGAACGGCAAAGGTCCCGAGTTCGAGTCTCGGTCGGGCACACAGTTTTAATCTGCCAGGAAGTTTCAATAGTAATTGAGACGGACGAAGACGGAAAGACACAACTCGACAACTTAAGTAAGGTGGCCAGGAAGGTGGGACTGAGGATCGCCTATAACAAGACAAATACATTGAATACCACTGCAAACTGGCAAACACCGGGATGCTCTGTGCAAATGGTGGGCAAATTTAAATACCTGGGAGAATTTATAACAGGAAGGAACAGGGGCAAGAAGGGAATAACAGAGAGGATAAAGAAGATGAGGTCAGCCTTCTGCATGACGAGAGAGATATACAATACAAAGAATATATCCACAGAGGCAAAGATAAGCCAGTATAACGCAACGGTGAGAAATGCACTATTATATGCTGCTGAGACGATGACACTAGGAAGAAATGGGGCAGAACAACTAGAGAAAGAAGACAGAAAAATACTGAGAAAAATACTAGGTCCCAAAAGAGGTGGAGAGAGGTGGATGCGAAGACCTAGGGAAGAATTGTACCGGAACATGAGAACAACTTCCGGGGAAATCAGACTCAAAAGGGCAAGGTTTGCTGGACATGTAGTTAGGATGAGTATGGACAGAATGACGAAGAGGGTGTGGTGGGAAACAACAGGGAGGACAAGGGGAAAGACAGGAACCAAGATTAGTGTGTCACCAGTGGAGCCGACAGGAGAAACGGACACTGAAGATCTCGGAAGAAGAGCGGGAGAGAAGAAGAGAAAGAATGAAGACGTTCTGGGAGAAGAAGAGGAAAATGCAGTCCGAGAAGGGGCTACCCGTGGTCCAACAGAGGCCGTAACGCAAGAAGAAGAAGAAGAAGAAGAGGAATAAAAGCAAGCCATCCGGCCCAGATTGTAAACTAATTACGTGCTTTTCAGAGTACGCAATGCAATAGTTTCACACTTAAAAATCATATACAACCGCTCGATCGACGAATGATCCGTACCCAAGGACTGGGCAGTTGCACAGGTCAAACGAATATCCAAGAAGGACAACAGGTGCAGTCCACTAAGTTATAGGCCCTTACCATTAACGTCGATATGCAGCAGGACTTTAGCACATATGTTGTATTCGAACATCATGAATTACCTCGAAGAGAATGGTCTATTAACACACAGTCAACACGGATTTAGGAACCGTCTTGTAAAACTTTACTCACAAGAAGTGTTGAGTGCTATTGACAAGATATCTCAAACTGATTCCGTATTTCTAGATTTCCAGTATACGAGAAGCGTCTTGTAGTCAAATTGCTCGCTTATGAAATATCGTCTCACTTATGCTACTGAATTCGTAATTTCCTGTAAGAGAGTCGCACTTCGTACTAACTGACGGAAGGTCATCGAGTGAAATAGAAGAGATTTCTGACGTTCCCCGAGGTAGTGTTGTAGGCCCTTTGCTGATCCTTATCGATAGAAACGGTTTAGGAGACAATCCAAGCAGCGGTTTTATGTTGTTTGTAGACAACGCTGTCGTTTATCCTTTACTAAATTCATCAGAAGGTCAAAATCAATCGCAAAACCCTTCAGAAAAGAATCTCTATGGTTAGAAAGTTAGCAATTGACCCCAAATAATGAAAAGTGTAATGTCATCCACATGCTTGTTAAAAGAAATCTTTTGAACTTCAGTTACACGATAAATCAATCAAATCTAAATGCCCTAAATTCAACTAAATAGCTACAAACCACTTAAATTGGAAATATCATACAGGGTTATTACAAATGATTGAAGCGATTTCACAGCTCTATAATAACTTTATTATTTGAGATATTTTCACAATGCTTTGCACACACATACAAAAACTCAAAAAGTTTTTTTAGGCTTTCACAAATGTTCGCTATGTGCCCCTTTAGTGATTCGGCAGACATCAAGCTGATAATCTAGTTCCTCCCACACTCGGCGCAACATGTCCCCATCAATGAGTTCGAAAGCATCGTTGATGCGAGCTCGCAGTTCTGGCACGATTCTTGGTAGGGGAGGTTTAAACACTGAATCTTTCACATAACCCCACAGAAAGAAATCGCATGAGGTTAAGCCGGAAGAGCGTGGAGGCCATGACATGAATTGCTGATCATGATCTCCACCACGACCGATCCATCGGTTTTCCAATCTCCTGTTTAAGAAATGCCAAACATCATGATGGAAGTGCGGTGGAGCACCATCTCGTTGAAAGATGAAGTCGGCGCTGTCGGTCTCCAGTTGTGGCACGAGCCAATTTTCCAGCATGTCCAGATAAACGTGTCCTGTAACGTTTTTTTCGCAGAAGAAAAAGGGGCCGTAAACTTTAAACCGTGGGATTCCACAAAACACGTTAACTTTTGGTAAATTGCGAATTTGTTGCACGAATGCGTGAGGATTCTCTACCGCACAGATTCGTACATTGTGTCTGTTCACTTCCCCATTAAGAAAAAAATGTTGCTTCATAACTGAAAACAAGTTTCGCACTGAACGCATCCACTTCCATGAGCTGTTGCAACCGCGCCGAAAATTCAAAGCGTTTGACTTTGTCATCAGGTGTCAGGGCTTGTAGCAATTGTAAACGGTAAGGCTTCTGCTTTAGCCTTTTCCGTAAGATTTTCCAAACCGTCGGCTGTGGTACGTTTAGCTCCCTGCTTGCTTCCTGTCGACATTTTGTCTCACTGCGCTCTCGAGCGCTCTGACGGCAGAAACTTGAAGTGCGGCTTCGCCGAACAAAACTTTATGCGTTTTGCTACGTATCTGTAGTGTGTCGTGACCATATGTCAATGAATGGAGCAACAGTGAATTTATGAAATCGCTTCAATAATTTGTAATAGCCCTGTATAGAAAATACTGCGAGTAAGGCGAACTAAAGACTGCGCCTTCTTGGCAGAACGCTTAGAAGATGGAACAGAACCACTAAGGAGACTGCCTACACTACACTTGTCCTCTTGTTTTGTAGTACTGCTGCGCTGTTTGGGATCTTCACCAGACAGAGCTGTCGGAGGGCATCCAGAAATTTCAGAGAATGGTAGCGCGTTTTATATTGTCGAGAAATAGGTGAGAGAGCACTACGGACATGTTACAGGATTTGGGGTGGACATCATTAAAACAAAGGCGTCTGTCTGGGCGGCGGGAACTTCTCATGAAATTTCAGTCGCCATATTTCTCCTTCGAATGCGAAAATATTTTATTGACGCCGACCTGCATGGGGAGAAACGATTACCGTAATAATATAAGGGAGATTATATCTCACACGGAAAGATACAGCTATTCGTTTTTTTTTCTGCCCGCTGTTCTAGAATGGAGTAAGATATTTATTGTGAATGTGATTCGATGAACTCCGTACAAGCACTCGAGTGTGATTTGCGGAGTATCGCGAAAAGAAATGCATTTGAGTCTTTATTTACTGTAACACAACTGCATTACGAGTTCACTTTGTAAATATATTCAAGTTTCGTCACGATTATGAGAGACACTTCAGTACAGGAAAACTATGTAGGTTGTAGCACGTCCCTATCAATCAGTGATCGAAAATTCTGTTATTCAGTTATCTATTATTTTCTCCGTTCCTACGGCGTACATTCTCTCGGTCGGAGAAGTTTAATACAAAACACAAATGAATCGCAACATGTAGCAGCTAGTCGTTGTTGATTTACGTTAATGGGGAAAGTTGAAAATTTGTGCCGGACCAGGATTCGAAAAGAAGTTTCCGGCTCACTACGCAGATGCTGCGACCACTGAACCATCAGGACACGGTGGTCATGGTAACTGCGCGGACTACCTAAACTCGCCTCCCATCAAACCCAAATTCTCGAAGTATCCACACACTACTAACGTAGTGCACCTTGCCCGGCCATTATCCTCACTATTTGCGGCGAGCGTGGTGTGCATCTGCAGTGAAGGGTTCAAATGGCTCTGAGCACTATGGGACTTAACATCTGTGGTCATCAGTCCCCTAGAACTTAGAACTACACTCCTGGAAATGGAAAAAAGAACACATTGACACCGGTGTGTCAGACCCACCATATTTGCTCCGGACACTGCGAGAGGGCTGTACAAGCAATGATCACACGCACGGCACAGCGGACACACCAGGAACCGCGGTGTTGGCCGTCGAATGGCGCTAGCTGTGCAGCATTTGTGCACCGCCGCCGTCAGTGTCAGCCAGTTTGCCGTGGCATACGGAGCTCCATCGCAGTCTTTAACACTGGTAGCATGCCGCGACAGCGTGGACGTGAACCGTATGTGCAGTTGACGGACTTTGAGCGAGGGCGTATAGTGGGCATGCGGGAGGCCGGGTGGACGTACCGCCGAATTGCTCAACACGTGGGGCGTGAGGTCTCCACAGTACATCGATGTTGTCGCCAGCGGTCGGCGGAAGGTGCACGTGCCCGTCGACCTGGGACCGGACCGCAGCGACGCACGGATGCACGCCAAGACCGTAGGATCCTACGCAGTGCCGTAGGGGACCGCACCGCCACTTCCCAGCAAATTAGGGACACTGTTGCTCCTGGGGTATCGGCGAGGACCATTCGCAACCGTCTCCATGAAGCTGGGCTACGGTCCCGCACACCGTTAGGCCGTCTTCCGCTCACGCCCCAACATCGTGCAGCCCGCCTCCAGTGGTGTCGCGACAGGCGTGAATGGAGGGACGAATGGAGACGTGTCGTCTTCAGCGATGAGAGTCGCTTCTGCCTTGGTGCCAATGATGGTCGTATGCGTGTTTGGCGCCGTGCAGGTGAGCGCCACAATCAGGACTGCATACGACCGAGGCACACAGGGCCAACACCCGGCATCATGGTGTGGGGAGCGATCTCCTACACTTGCCGTACACCACTGGTGATCGTCGAGGGGACACTGAATAGTTCACGGTACATCCAAACCGTCATCGAACCCATCGTTCTACCATTCCTAGACCGGCAAGGGAACTTGCTGTTCCAACAGGACAATGCACGTCCGCATGTATCCCGTGCCACCCAACGTGCTCTAGAAGGTGTAAGTCAACTACCCTGGCCAGCAAGATCTCCGGATCTGTCCCCCATTGAGCATGTTTGGGACTGGATGAAGCGTCGTCTCACGCGGTCTGCACGTCCAGCACGAACGCTGGTCCAACTGAGGCGCCAGGTGGAAATGGCATGGCAAGCCGTTCCACAGGACTACATCCAGCATCTCTACGATCGTCTCCATGGGAGAATAGCAGCCTGCATTGCTCCGAAAGGTGGATATACACTGTACTAGTGCCGACATTGTGCATGCTCTGTTGCCTGTGTCTATGTGCCTGTGGTTCTGTCAGTGTGATCATGTGATGTATCTGACCCCAGGAATGTGTCAATAAAGTTTCCCCTTCCTGGGACAATGAATTCACGGTGTTCTTATTTCAATTTCCAGGAGTGTACTTAAACCTAACTAACCTAAGGGCATCACACACATCCATGCCCGAGGCAGGATTCGAACCAGCGACCGTAGCGGTCACGCGGTTCCAGACTGAAGCGCCTTTAACCGCACGGCCACACCGGCCGGCTGCAGTGAAGGGCTCTCTGGACAGTGTAGCCTTCATTATTTATGTGATGTCAGACACCACATACATAGTTTAATACTGATTGTATGGTGACCATGTTTTCATAAACATTCCATGTCACCTGAAATTTTATTAACTGATTATTAATCATTACTCTTGCGTAGTTAAAAGGTTATTCAAATTATCCCTGAACTCACCTCAATTTATGCCGATATTTGATAAGGTAAAGAACCGGTAAGAAAGTAAATTGTTTGGAAGACTGTTGTACTCGTTGGCAAATTATATGGGAGCATTGCATAAATATCGAAATAATTAAGAGGTTTTGACAACAGACTGAGAGCGTAAGATCGGCGTGACTACTGAGTCAGAAAATTATCGAACAAGTTGTACTTTTACAAAGTGGTTGGCAGAGTGAAATAACGTGGCGCAGTGAAGGGTAAGGTTGGATAAAAACAGTTAATGCAGTAAACAATGAGGATACAGTTAATGATAGATCAAAAGACATCATTATACAGCTATTATTTCATGTAATCAATTAAAGATCAACATCAAGGAAGGTCGACGCTCTCAAGCTGAGCTCATCATAGTCTTAAAGGTATCACAGCGCAGATAAAGGCAGGTGTAGTAGAATACTTCTTTAAAATAGAAGATAAATCAGAACACTCTTTCAGTGTGATGGCTCAGGAATTTCAGTGATCCAGATAAAAGTTTGCATGTCGCAGATTCTGTCTCGAACATTTCGTTGCTGACAGAATAAATCATATGAACAGACATAAAAATTGATTGCGCAAATAATGTTTTAAACTGCAGCACCTTAAGATTCAAAAATTATAAAAATCCAATTGCACGATCGTTATACTTTACTTCCGGTGCAAGGATTTTAGCAGGATAAACATTTTACAACTAAAAGGTAAATTATAGGATAACATGATTCCGTCCCTTAAGTCGGTCTAGTAACTGCTCGCTGTCTAGCCCTACTCACTTAAATCACTTCTCGAATGCTTTCACTCGCCACTTGTGCCCAAACTCGTCGAGTGCCCCATTATACCTCTGATACACGTTCCTTCTACGTCTCCCGAACATTTCTCACCTCTATGAGCCCTCTCCCGCGCCCCATTCTGTATCATAAAACCAACTGATTAGTTAGTTTCCTCGTAACTGTTAACAATTACCTTGTAGGTTTGTTGTGCATATTACCATGAAATGCAAAACTTTTGAAGACATCATCATTGTCCGACACTCTGGCCACTCCTTTGTCTAAATCTCTCCGACCATCTGGATTTCTCAGTAGTGGGAAATTCCGCCTTCTGCTAATGCATATATGTTATCTCCAACACGTGTTACCGTGTCATGGCTTGCAGAAAAACGGTAAGGCGCTACACTTAGCTGGACTGAACATACGCTAGTGCTCTTGCCCAGTTTCTCCGTCTTTGATTTGACCACTGTTGGTGATGACGGACGTATGTGACGTCATACTCCGTACGAAGGGAATTCTATTTGTCGTTCTGATGATGAGCTGCATCTATAAAAAGGTTTTTGAACTATAAGAGGCCCATGATTTCTAGCTACCCATTTAGTGTCGCCGTAATAATTACTATCAAGTGAACATCATGGACCTCGTCTGCCATGTAGAAAAAAAATAGAAGTACATAAAAAAACTGAGTATCTCTAATATGGACTTCACGCTAGCGGCACCGTCAACGTACAGAACCAAACACTCAGTGATTTAAACAGTTTAATGATGCAGACTTTCTTATAATCGTATGTCGAGTTGTTCCCAAACGATCGAGAACGAATTAATGTTTTGTGACTGATATGGCACTTAGTCATTAAACGCGCTATGACGTAAAGTAGCCCCGTGCCTCTGTGCGACACAGGATGTCAGGCGGACACAACTGAACATGAACGAACACTGCATGAAACGAAAATGACAGTGCTGCTCGGCTCCGTGAGTCTCACGGGGTTGGACAGTAGGAAAAGCGTACTCTAAGGTACTTGGTAGGAATGACATCAGTCACAAATAAAATAAGAGAACAGGCCTTCTTAGGTGGAATGGGTGTATCACAAAAGGCAGCGACAGCCCCTTGACAATGTTCTCCCCCTCTATTACAATACAGGGTGAAGTTTTCAGTGTGTATGGACAAATTCAAGGAGAACATACGAGTGTCAAACTTTGAACCTAAAGAAGCACTCTACAGAATTTAGTTGTGGGAAACTTGCATCAGTGTGGGAAGTGCAGTACGAAAGAAGATTAGTGTAAGCAGTTTTAGTGTCACTATTTTTTTTACATATTGTGCAGTAAGGCAAATCAGGTGTAAACAAGCTAAATGAACAAATTTACATCTTATAGTGAGGTATAGGATTAGAAGTACGACATCTTTCGCCTTGATGGCAGATATGAGACGCCAGAAATGTGTAACAGTCAGTAATGAAACTGAACCAATCCGGGCGCACGCTGGATTGTTTACAGATGTAATACCCCCCCCCCCCCCCAAACCTTCCCTTATACTCTCACACAACCCTCTTGTCCAATTGCGTTACGTATAAATGGGGGGCTGTTATCCTAATGGCTGAGGGTGTGAACCGAGCATCCATGATTGTCAGGTAATGGTGTGCATTTGGGATCGATACCACTGATATTTATTACTCGATGAGCATAGTTTAAGGCCAGCATCACGTTCGAAGCACATTGACAATCACACAATGTACCACCGATGCTGTGTGAAGCACAACGTAGGGGAAATTAAAATTGCAGAATAAATAGCTTGTTAGGACAGTTACTTGCATAGAACGAAATTTTCACTCTGTAGCGGAGTGTGCGTTGGTGTGAAACATCCTGGCAGTTTAAAACTATGTGCAGGAAAGTGGTCTTACCAAATGAGCACGACCTGCTCTCACAGCTGTACGTCCACCAGTACCTCGTCTCTTACCTTACAAACTTCACAGTTCTCCTGTGAAACTTATTGAATTAGCACTCCCGGGGGAAAGGTTATTGTGGGGATGTTTCCAGTTTGAAATTTTCACTCTTCAGCGGAGCGTTCGCTGATATGATATTTCCTGGCAGACTGGAACTTTGTGCCAGACCGAGACGCAAAGTCGGAACCTATGCCTTTCACACACAAGTGCTGTTACAGATGATCCGGTACACCATTTTAATCTTCCAGGAAGTTCAAGTTAATGATATGTTTTAAATGGTTACAAGATGGATGGTCTATTTATTTAAACATTTGTAATATATTGCAGGGTATGGGTGTAACAGTGTTCAATCTTTTCGTGGTTACAGGCATACATTGATGACCAGCCTGACAGTTGGAAGGCCATTACCGACACACATGTATACCCGATGGACAGAATGACCAGACGGCTGTGGACATTCATTAATGGCCGGCCGCGGTGGTCTAGCGGTTCTGGCGCTGCAGTCCGGAACCGCGGGACTGCTACGGTGGCAGGTTCGAATCCTGCCTCGGGCATGGGTGTGTGTGATGTCCTTAGGTTAGTTAGGTTTAAGTAGTTCTAAGTTCTAGGGGACTTATGACCTAAGATGTTGAGTCCCATAGTGCTCAGAGCCATTTGAACCATTCATTAATGCCTGGTAGGTAGGACCATCTGATGGCTAAGGATATTCATGCACGCCTGGGTATAGGAGCTGGTAAGCATGTGTAATGGAATGGGGAGTTACTGTGGTCTACGTTTCAACATTTTTCCAATGCTGCCATTATCTGCTCTTCTTTGTAATATCAGGAAGTGTTTCAGAGTTCACTTTCTCCTGGTTTCTCTTTGTTTAGGCTCGATCTAATAGATGAAATTTATTTAATATCCTAACCTACACAAGACAAAAGGCACTTACATATGTAGTCTGAAGGGCGTGAAATATCCTAATGAAATGATATATCAAGCGTTATGAAAGGAGAACGGCGTGTAAGGTGGCAGAATAGATTAAGGTCAGATTCGCACCGTATATGAGAGCTTTATACATCACAACGGGAAGGTGATTGTGACACCTAACTTAATTTGGTGGTAATGAGCAAATATGCGTAGCATTATGTAATGCAAAAAGGGATGACACTCAATCTACGGTAATTAACACATCATTTCTATAATGCATGTTTGAGCAGAAGGTGAAACAAGCAGTGAGTGGCATTTTAGTTTGGAATTCAGAGGGACGAGGGCAGAGGCAAGGCCGTGCTACGGGGGGTACCAAAGAAACCACTTAAAGGGGAGTCCCAGGCGGAAAGTCAGTGACTAACCAGGTGACTCAGATGGGGAGGGCGAGTATAACGGCCCATCTGAGGGAGGACAGAAAGAAAGCTTTTAGAAAATTGTGTTTCGGAATTCCAAATGGATACGAAACAAGACCAGTGACGCAATTTCGATCATGTGTCCAGCGAGTTTTACACACGTGGGAGAGTCAATGTACGCATTTAGGAGTCTGGAATGGGCACAAAACGTCAGATTGGCGGAAACGCGCTAGGAAGGAGAAAAGAGCTAAAGTTTCGAGGCAATTTTTACGGTAGGGACAGTGGGATTGGTAGAGAGAGTTTCCACACATTAAGAGGAATGCTCCTATTGGTCGAGAAAAGCCATGAGGTGAAGAGCGAAAGAACCCAGGTTGGGAGACAGTTCAGGTATGAGTAAGACAAGACGTAAATTTTCGGTGACTCTTCTCTGAACTGGCGTCAAGTGCAGAACGGAGCGCATAACGCTCTGTACGACACAGAGGAGTCATTTGTGTGAACACAGTGTTCAGTGGCTGATATCCAGCTAGAAACTAGCTGTAGCATCGTTTAGCTCCAACTGTGGAGCAAAGGTGTAATTAGTTTTATAGGAATTTCAGCGGAAGAGAGCGGCCTAGCAGACGACAGCTCATCGCAGCTTGAGGTAAACACCGCGTGAGGAGGCGTAAACTTGTTGGTTCACCAGCTTGCGTCCTCTGTAAACTCGAGCGACCTTGGGTAATCTTTTGCTCAATTTGTCGCATAACTAACTATCCACCGTAGACTTGAATGTCACCTTAAAATAGTACCGAAGTTTGAACCGGAATCGGGCGATTGTCGTAGTACTGACAAAAACATCATAACGTAAATGTAGGAACAATTTTGTAAAGAAACTTCTAGCTAAACTTTAATATTGTAGTGTTTAGGATAATTTAACCTTCTGACAGTTAATATTTAATATTGCTGTGTTTAGGATTATTTCACTTTTTGATGTTGACAAGATGCGTTATCCTGACAACTGTTTTTTGTTGTCACACTGTAAACTGTGTAAAAGCGTGTATTTTTGTGCTAATATTGCGACATTAAATACGTCATTTCAACTTACACACTTGTCTTCAATCCTAGAATAAGTAAACCGAAAGTATTGCACCTTAAAAGTGCAGCGGATACATGCAGCTTCTCAGTAGCACGCAATCCTGTTTGGAACAGAAAATGGTGCACACGGCTAAACAAACGATACCTGTATTTGATTTTCTAGTCTATAAAGTGCACAAAATACAAACACACATAATCATTTCTCCTACAGAAATGATGTGTTGGATGTCGCAAAAGACGAATATTGCAGCAAAAATGCAATAAGTTCTCAGCAACAATCGCTGACATTTCGAACAGCAAAAGGTGCGCACTGCCAAACAAACGAAATTTTATTTCGTAATCTTCAATGAACACACGTTACAAACGTATATAATGTGTTAGGGTAGGAACTATTCTACAAAACTAGCGCATTAGAAGTTGAAAAAGGCGAACAGTGCGGTAAAATACGTCCAGTTTGTCATCAACACCCACTGACGAGTGGAACAGCAAGTGGCGCACACTACCCAACGCATTAAATTTGATTTCCTAATGTGACAGATATAGAAGACAACGCAGTCTGTGGGTGCGCCATTCTGTACGTCGTCTTTCTGCTGTAAGCGTGTGCTGTTCACAACGTGCAAGTGTGCTGTAGACAACATGGTTTATTCCTTAGAACAGAGGATTTTTCTGGTGTTGAAATTCCACCGCCTAGAACACAGTGTTGTTGCCACAAGACGAAGTTTTCAACGGAGGTTTAATGTAACCAAAGGACCGAAAAGCGATACAATAAAGGATCTGTTTGAAACATTTCAACGGACTGGGAACGTGACGGATGAACGTGCTGGAAAGGTAGGGCGACCGCGTACAGCAACCACAGAGGGCAACGCGCAACTAGTGCAGCAGGTGATCCAACAGCGGCCTCGGGTTTCCGTTCGCCGTGTTGCAGCTGCGGTCCAAATGACGCCAGCGTCCACGTATCGTCTCATGCGCCAGAGTTTCCACCTCTATCCATACAAAATTCAAACGCGGCAACCCCTCAGCGCCGCTACCATTGCTGCACGAGAGAATTCGCTAACGATATAGTGCACAGGATTGATGACGGCGATATGCATGTGGGCAGCATTTGGTTTACTGACGAAGCTTATTTTTACCTGGACAGCTTCGTCAATAAACAGAACTGGCGCATATGGGGAACCGAAAAGCCCCATGTTGCAGTCCCGTCGTCCCTGCATCCTCAAAAAGTACTGGTCTGGGTCGCCATTTCTTCGAAAGGAATCATTGGCCCATTTTTCAGATCCGAAACGATTACTGCATCACGCTATCTGGACATTGTTCGTGAATTTGTGGCGGTACAAACTGCCTTAGACGACACTGCGAACACCTCGTGGTTTATGCAAGATGGTGCCCGGCCACATCGCACGGCCGACGTCTTTAATTTCCTGAATGAATATTTCGATGATCGTGTGATTGCTTTGGGCTATCCGAAACATACAGGAGGCGGCGTGGATTGGCCTCCCTATTCGCCAGACATGAACCCCTGTGACTTCTTTCTGTGGGGACACTTGAAAGACCAGGTGTACCGCCAGAATCCAGAAACAATTGAACAGCTGAAGCAGTACATCTCATCTGCATATGAAGCCATTCCGCCAGACACGTTGTCAAAGGTTTTGGGTAATTTCATTCAGAGACTACGCCATATTATTGCTACGCATGGTGGATATGTGGAAAATATCGTACTATAGAGTTTCTCAGATCGCAGCGCCATCTGTTGTTGAAAATTGTAACTACTGTAATTTCGAATGTTTGTTCGCCTGAAAATGTACTGTTGTCCCAAGCATATTGCAACAAACGGTGTATTTCTATCGCTGCTCGTTTAGTTTTTATTGCCGTTTCAAATATACCGGTCATTTTTGAAACACCCTGTATATTGTTACAAGCTACAGAAGTTTTCAGTCATAATTACAAATGTTGTTAGATTAATTTTTAAGATTTTTCGTGGTTACAGAAACTGCACCCCTGTGACCATACAGTGTGATACCGATTTTACAAAGGGTACTGCTGAAAAATATTCTATGTGCTCTGGAACGTGTGATTAGCCTACAAAGGGCGTAGCCTACAGGAATCGTCAGGTTGTGTCAACCGCCCCACCGTCCAGGTGCACAGTACGTTAGCAACCATTCGAGAGTAGGGCAGGCAGGATGCTAGGCCCTTGCAACCGTGGAAGGGTTAATTACGAGCACAATGAAGGTTGTGAGCTCAGTCGCGCAGTACACCGCTAGCTACGTGACGGAACGCATACCACAGTCCTCCGCATTGCTCCTCGTCGCTACCGACGGAGCGACGCGTCTGCGGAGGGAGACCCATGCCGGCACCAGCCTGTCTTATCTCTGGACTCCCTCCTCACCCCCCAACATCGCGCCAGGGGTGCGTTTTTTTGCCTCCATCTCTGAAGGAACATCTCAGACCCCATTGTGCAGGACAGAACACAGGACGATTCAAAAGGAAAGACCAGATTTCTGTTGTTTATTACACAAAAATTACGAAAGGTAGAAATGCACGGTGAATGCCCCTGGACAGAGGTGGGTTTGAGGTTTTATGTTCGGAGAGACATTATATCGAACACTCAACATGTGTGCCAAGCTTTTCTCGACAAAGAACGAAACTGTAGTGTATTTCATCAACAGGTCCCTGTTCACTGAATCGACAGCTACTACGAATCAGTTTCTCAGGCTCTTGAAGAGGTGGGACGTCGAACAGTTGTGCAGAACTATAGACCTATATCTCTAACATCGATCAGTTGTAGAATTTTCGAACACGTATTATGTTCGAGTATAATGACTTGACCTGGATAAACTGAAAGAACCAGAGGTTGTACAGAGTTTCAGGGAGAGCATAAGGGAGCAATTGACAGGAATGGGGGAAAGAAATACAGTAGAAGAAGAATGGGTAGCTTTGAGGGATGAAGTAGTGAAGGCAGCAGAGGATCAAGTAGGTAAAAAGACGAGGCCTAGTAGAAATCCTTGGGTAACAGAAGAAATATTGAATTTAATTGATGAAAGGAGAAAATATAAAAATGCAGTAAATGAAGCAGGCAAAATGGAATACAAACGTCTCAAAAATGAGATCGACAAAAAGTGCAAAATGGCTAAGCAGGGATGGCTAGAGGACAAATGTAACGATGTAGAGGCTTATCTCACTAAGGGTAAGATAGATACTGCCTACAGGAAAATTAAAGAGACCTTTGGAGATAAGAGAACCACTTGCATGAACATCAAGAGCCCAGATGGAAACCCAGTTCTAAGCAAAGAAGGGAAAGCAGAAAGGTGGAAGGAGTATATAGAGGGTCTATACAAGGGCGATGTACTTGAGGACAATATTATGGAAATGGAAGAGGATGTAGATGAATGTGAAAGGGGAGATACGATACTGCGTGTAGAGTTTGACAGAGCACTGAAAGACCTGAGTCGAAACAAGGCCCCCGGAGTAGACAACATTCCATTAGAACTACTGACGGCCTTGGGAGAGCCAGTCCTGACAAAACTCTACCACCTGGTGAGCAAGATGTATGAAACAGGCGAAATACCCTCACACTTCAAGAAGAATATAATAATTCCAATCCCAAAGAAAGCAGGTGTTGACAGATGTGAAAATTACCGAACTATCAGTTTAATAAGCCACAGCTGCAAAATACTAACACGAATTCTTTACAGACGAATGGAAAAACTAGTAGAAGCCGACCTCGGGGAAGATCAGTCTGGATTCCGTAGAAATACAGGAACATGTGAGGCAATACTGACCTTACGACTTATCTTAGAAGAAAGATTAAGGAAAGGCAAACCTACGTTTCTAGCATTTGTAGACTTAGAGAAAGCTTTTGACAATGTTGATTGGAATACTCTCTTTCAAATTCTGAAGGTGGCAGCGGTAAAATACAGGGAGCGAAAGGTTATTTACAATTTGTACAGAAACCAGATGGCAGTTATAAGACTCGAGGGACATGAAAGGGAAGCAGTGGTTGGGAAGGGAGTAAGACAGGGTTGTAGCCTCTCCCCGATGTTATTCAATCTGTATATTGGCAAGCAGTAAAGGAAACAAAAGAAAAATTTGGAGTAGGTATTAAAATCCATGGAGAAGAAATAAAAACTTTGAGGTTCGCCGATGACATTGTAATTCTGTCAGAGACAGCAAAGGACTTGGAAGAGCAGTTGAACGGAATGGATGGTGTCTTGAAGGGAGAATATAAGATAAACAACAACAAAAGCAAAACAAGGATAATGGAATGTAGTCGAATTAAGTCGGGTGATGTTGAGGGTATTAGATTAGGAAATGAGACACTTAAAGTAGTAAAGGAGTTTTGCTATTTGGGGAGCAAAATAACTGATGATGGTCGAAGTAGAAAGGATATAAAATGTAGACTGGCAATGGCAAGGAATGCGTTTCTGAAGAAGAGAAATTTTTTAACATCGAGTATAGATTTAAGTGTCTGGAAGTCATTTCTGAAAGTATTTGTATGGAGTGTAGCCATGTATGGAAGTGAAACATGGACGGTAAATAGTTTGGACAAGAAGAGAATAGAAGCTTTCGAAATGTGGTGCTACAGAAGAATGCTGAAGATTAGATGGGTAGATCACATAACTAATGAGGAAGTATTGAACAGGATTGGGGAGAAGAGAAGTTTGTGGCACAACTTGACCAGAAGAAGGGATCGGTTGGTAGGACATGTTCTGAGGCATCAATGGATCACCAATTTAGTACTGGAGGGCAGCGAGGAGGGTAAAAATCGTAGGGGGAGACCAAGAGATGAATACACTAAGCAGATTCAGAAGGATGTAGGTTGCAGTAGATACTGGGAGATGAAGAAGCTTGCACAGGATATAGTAGCATGGAGAGCTGCATCAAACCAGTCTCAGGACTGAAGACCACAACATCAACAACATATAATGACTTTTCTGAAGACTACAAATCTACTCTGTACGAATCAGCGTTGGTTTCGGAAAAGACGATCGTGTGAAACGCAGCTCGCGCTATTCGTCCACGAGACTCAGAGCTCCATAGACACGGGATTCCAGGTAGATGCCGTGTTTCTTGACTTCCGCAAGGCGTCCGATACAGTTCCCCACAGTCGTTTAATGAACAAAGTAAGAGCATTTGGACTATCAGACCAACTGTATGACTGGATTGAAGAGTTCCTGGATAACAGAACGCAGCATGTCATTGTCAATAGAGAGAAGTCTTCCGATTTAGGAGTGATTTCAGCTCTGCAGCAGGGGAGTGTCGCAGGACCGTTGCTATTCACAATATATATAAATGACCTTGTGGATAACATCGGAAGTTCACTGAGGCTTTTTGCGGATGATGCTGTAGTACATCGAGAGGTTGTAACAAGGGAAAATTGTACTGTAACACAGGGGGACCTACAGCGACTTTACGCATGGTGCAGGGAATAGCAATTTAATCTCAATGTAGACAAGTATAATGTACTGCGAATACATAGAAAGAAAGATCCTTTGTCATTTAGCTACAATACAGCAGGTCAGCAACTGGAAGCTGTTAATTCCATAAATTATCTGGGAGTAGACATTAGGAGTGATTTAAAATGGAATGACCATATAAAATTAATCGTCGATATAGCAGATGCAAGACTGAGATTCATTGGAAGAATCCTAAGGAAATGTAGTCCGAAAACAAAGGAAAGTCCGAAAACAAAGGAAATACGTTCCAGTACACTTGTTCGCCCACTCCGTGAATACTGCTTACCGGTGTGGGACACGCACCATATAGGGTTGATAGAAGGGATAGAGAAGTTCCCACGGAGAGCAGCGCGCTTCGTTACAGGATCATTTAGTAATCGCGAAAGCGTTACGGAGATGATAGATAAACTCCAGTGGAAGACTCTGCAGGAGAGACGCTCAGTAGCTCGGTACGGGCTTTTGTTGAAATTTCGAGAACATACCTTCACCGAGGAGTCAAGCAGTATATTGCTCCCTCCTACGTATATCTCGCGAAGAGTCCATGAGGATAAAATCAGAGAGATCAGAGCTCACACAGAGGCATACCGACAATCTTTCTTTCCACGAACAATACGAGGCTGGAATAGAAGGGAGAACCGCTAGAGATACTCAAAGTACCCTCCGCCACACACCGTCAGGTGGCTTGCGGAGTATGGATGTAGATGTAGATAGACTCTGTCTTTTATGTATCCCCTCAGAAAAATTCGCTAGATGTGAGGGTCAGCCCGCATCTCGTGGTCGTGCGGTAGCGTTCTCGCTTCCCACGCCCGGGTTGCCGGGTTCGATTCCCGGCGGGGTCAGGGATTTTCTCTGCCTCGTGATGGCTGGGTGTTGTGTGCTGTCCTTAGGTTAGTTAGGTTTAAGTAGTTCTAAGTTCTAGGGGACTTATGATCACAGCAGTTGAGTCCCATAGTGCTCAGAGCCATTTTTTTGTGAGGGTCAGGTGGTCTGGGAGACAAAAGACAAGATCTTGTTGTCCACATCTTCCGACCCAACGTTGTGGCTTGGTGTTGTTAAGATGACGCTGTACCTCAAAGTGAAAGTGAGACGGGGCACCGTCATGCACAAAAATGAAATCATTGGAATATTCGTAGAGTTGAGAAAACGACCAGTTTTGTAGCATTTCCAAGTATGACATTCCTGTCACACATTCCCCCGCAAAAAAGAAAGGACCATAAACTTTGTGAAGAGAAGTGGCACAAGCATAATCACTTTCGGCGAGTCCCTTTAATGTTCAACAATGACGGCATGATACTGTGACCAGCAAATTCATACATTATGGCTGTATACTTTACCTGATAGATGAAACGTCTATTCGTCCGAAAGGATGAGTGGTTCGGAAAAGGTGTCACCTGCAGTATCCTGAAGAAGCAGCATGAAAAATTCGTTACTACTGATATGGTGACCGGGACGTAGTTGCCGCAGTAACTGCAATTTATAAGGCTTCATACGCGTGCGTCGTTTCAGAACATGCCACACCGTTGTTTGAGGGAGCTGAAGTTCCTGGCCTACCCGTCTTGTGGGTTTCAGAGGGCTCCGTGTGAACGCCTATCGGATACGCTCGAAATTTTCATCAGACATGAATGGCCGACCAGTGCTGCAAATGCAACCAACTTCCAATATCTATGCCAGTCATGCATCTGCTTGTGCAGAGGCGGCTTCTTGGGCTGAATACATGGCGGACTACATAGAGAACTTGAACAATTGACTGACTTCACTCAAATTCCAAAACACAGAATGATTTCTGTTGTGGTGTACTCGCCACGTTCCTACAAATAAACAACGGCGCAGCTGCGTTCAAACTTTGAGTCTTCCTCTATCCAGTGACATTCGCAGTGCGTTTCTGTCACAGTTTGACTGTAATGAACAACTGAAATCTCTTCTGTCCTTTTGAGCCACCCGTTACTACACAGTTTCTCCGGTCCAAAAAACGCTCAGAAAGACTCGGTTGAAGTTCTTAATTTGGGTAATACCTGTCAGCTCTCTTCAAATTAGGTACGCAAGATAACGTCCTAACGTCCGTAATGAAATAAATGACCAGATAGTATCAGATTACAAGTTCAACGATGAATTCCTGCAGGAGGTCTCGTCGTTGACTAGGAGCAGCTCTATCTCGTTATGCAGTCAGCCTGAGTTTTAGCCATCCAGCCACCAGCTAGATAGAGAGCCTTCAGAGATACTATATATGGCGGTAGTATCTGTTCCCGAAAGAACAGTTACATGAGTATGATGGGCAAACATCTCTTAGGCGCACTACGAATATAGTGGTGTGGACATGTTGGGAATGTGGATCTCACGGGGAGCGTGCAAGGGATAAGTCCCTGCAGACGCACTACCCTCTGTGCCCACGGTGGCTCAGATGGATAGAGCGTCTGCCATGTAATCAGGAGATCCCGGGTTCGAGTCCCGGTCGGGGCACACATTTTCAACATGTCCCCAATGAAGTACATCAACGCCTGTATCCAGCTAGGGTGTCCATTTAATTATCATTCCTTCAGAGATAGGCTGGAGACGTTTTCAATGGCGCAGATGGAAATGAGCGTTTGGCGTCATTGGCCGGGAGCCCCATACGGGGCAGGTCCGGCCGCCTTGGTGCAGGTCTTATTACATTCGACGCCACATTGGGCCACCTGCGCGCCAGATGGGGATGAAATGATGATGAAGACAACACGACATTCAGTCCCTGAGCGGAGAAAAGCCCCTACTCAGCTTAGAATCGAACCCGGGCCCCCCTTTTTTTTTAAGTTAAAATATTTTATTAGTCATAACATTCCACAGTAGTACATAATTTTCAACTGACATTTAAAAGTAATAAAGCAAATTAAAATTAATTACAAGTTCCTTGGCATTTTAGAAAAAAAAATCCAAGTCTAAACCAGATAGTGATGTTCGTCACTTGATCGTATTTGTTTTCCAAAGATCAAATTGTCTCTCGTTTCTTCATGTTCTGAAATCGCATTATCGAAAATGGAGTTCACATGACTGTTCTTCTGAGGAAGTTGGCGTATGTATCATAATAATTATTCATGCGTAGTAGCTTGTGATGCTGGTCGGAAATGTACGTCCAAAAATCTCCTTCGCTCCTTTCTTTACTGGACAGCAGGTAAAATACCGCGTGTCCCTTCAACCAGTTGACGGCGTTTTTCTTCCAGGTGGGGTATAGCTCCTCTTCCGGGTATAAAAGGCACGCTGGCGTTATCAAATACGGCGGTTTTCTCTGCATAGTTGCTAATTTTTTTCTAATTGACAACCATATATTATTCGCATTTCCACATACAAATTGATGTTCATCTGTATCAATCAGGTTGCAAGTGGTACACAACGGGGAATCAGCCAGGTGAGTGGAATGTAGTCTGGAGTTCGTTGGAAATTTCCTATTCACAAAGTAGTACCACAATGACCGCACTTTTGTTGGTAAATACGGGTGGTGTATGTTCCTCCAGATATCTTGCCAAGAGTGACCGACGTATTTTTGTTCTATGATGTTCTTGGTCTGAAAGTTCATTAAGTTTTGGTATATTTTCTTGACTTTGATGACATCTTTCTCGGGTGTTCCCAGTCCAATGTAGCTATATTCTACGAAGAAATGTTTTAGGTGATAAAGTTCATTTGGGATGTGGTGAACGTCTATTGGGGCGTCCTGGCTGGCCGGCGCTATTTCATTTAACAAGAATGCGGTGACACTGTCGACTGACCGCTTCCACAGTTTATATGTTTTACAGACGTACAATGCTTGTGCTTTATTGTACACGTCTGTGAGATTCAATCCTCCGTTCTCAATCGATAGAGTCAATGTTTGGTACTTGACTTTGAAGATGTGGCCGCGGCTGACGAAGTGGCCAAAAGCAGTCAAAATCCTGTTCGCCACTTCCCTCGGCATTGGCAGGGCTTGCACCACGTAATTTAATTTAGAGGACAGATAGATGTTGACGAGAGCCACTCTTTGTATCTCATCAAGAGTACGGAGATTATGCTGACGTATACAAGCACGGATGGTGTTGAGGATTCTTCTGTAATTAACTGCGATGGTCTGCCGAATATTCCTTGTATACTCCACCCCAAGACATGTCATGGTGACAATTTCCTTTATTGGCCCATGAATGGGAGCTCCTAATCCGCTTCCAATATTCATTATGCCAGACTTATTTGTATTCAGTTTCGCACCAGATACTTGTTCATATTTGTTTATTATGTCGAGTGCTTTCTCTATCTCGTCGTTGTCTTTGACAATAAATGCAACGTCATCGGCATATGCCCTGCAGACAATCCTACGGCCGCGTGTAGTGAATCCTTGTAGGTTGTGGCTCAGGCGAAAAAGCAATGGCTCGATTGCTATTGCAAAGAGTGACATAGACATCGGGCACCCTTGTCGCACCGAACTTTTCATTACAATGGGCCTACTGGACTGACCGTTTACCATAACTGTCGATGTTGACTTCTGAAGAAGATTTGTAATAATGTTGATAAAACCTTGCGGAAAGTTCATGGCACGCATGGTGTGAAAAAGGTAAGCATGATCTACTCTATCGAATGCTTTCTCAAAGTCCAATGATACGATGGCGCATTTTATTTTACAGGCTGCGGCAATGGAAATAATATCTCTGTAGTCGCACAGTGTTTGGTGAATTGATCTGTCTTTTCCTACGCTCGATTGATATGATCCAGTGACTGTGTTCAATACTGATTTTAATCTTTCGTTTATGATGCGGGCAAATATTTTATAGTCCGAATTTAGGAGAGTGATAGGCCTAAAATTTGTTACAGATTTTCCTGCAGGATGTTTCGGGATTAGAACAATGGTTCCTTCTAGGAAGTCGCGTGGGACGCCATTGGCGGGATTCATTAATTCGTTACAGATACACGCTAATTTGGGAATCAACTGCCTTCTGAACATTTGATAAAACTCCGCCGGGATTCCGTCAGGACCCTTAGGACGGCAGTCCGTCACGCTGACCGCTAAGCTATTGGGGTGGACAAGTGCGTAGATCACTCCCAGTGTCTTCCACGATATGCTCAGCATGAAACGTCCCCTTAGAAAAATTATACAAGACTGTGCTTAAACTGACACACAATATTTTTAGCGCAACGCAATCTGACTATCAAAAATCCCTACAAAAGAATGGACCTGACTAACATTAACCTATACCTTTCACAAATCACTTACCTCACATAAATCATCATTACTCGAACTACTGCAATACAGCGAGCGCCACTACTGCCAGCTAAATAAAAGATTCAAACTACGGAAGGCACTAACTACTAGTAGGTATAGTTAGCAATTGAAAGATGTTAATAGAGAACAAACAATGTATTTACCTGAACAGTCATAATATATATTTTAGTTCATGACATCCAGTGTTACAAATTTCAAAACTCCGCCATCTCTCTCCCCACATCCACCACTGCTGGCGGCTCACCTCCAACTGCGCAACGCTACGCGCTGTTCACATCCAGCTGCCGCTGCCCAACACTACAATGGCAGACAACAATGCAAACTAGCCACAGACTGCACACAGCACAGCCAGTGATTTTCATACAGAGCGTTACGTAACGTTGGCAATAAGAAAACATAAACAGCCTACTTACAAGCAGAACTGTGATCAGATAAGCGTGGAGTGCACAGAAACACGCTCATGTCCATCGAGTGTTCCTCAGACCACTGTCAACCAACTGCAGCGTGACACTTTGGTCCATTGCCGACAGCAAAGGTGAACTGAGGCTTGATGTAGCAGATCAGAGGCGCCTAACCGGTCTTTTTACTAATACTGCACAGTGCATTATAGTGTACTGAGAATCTGCCCCAACGGTGAATAATAGGTTTTATGATGTTCTAAGTGTGTGAGCAGCACTGACATGCTGTTCACTGACTAAACTGATACCTACGGGCAACTTTCTTCGTTGGATGATTATAATGAAATTCAGAATGACTTGGTTACAATTCTTAATTTGGGTAATGACAGTCAGCTCTCTTTTAAACGTTTGTATGCAAGATAATGCGCATAAATGACATAAATAACCAGATAATATCTGTTTACAACTTCAATCGTGAATTCCTGATGGAGGTAGCAAAGAAGGGTATTAATGGGGCGTTCTTTAGGTGATAAACAAAAGATTTAAATTTGTTGGAAGGATTTTGGGAAAGCACTGTACATCAGTAAAGAAAAAGTAAAATCGCATACAGGAAACTAGTCCGACTAGTTCTACAGTACTGCTCCAGCATTCGTAATGAGAATGAGAGGAAAAGACACGCAGCTAAGATTGCAACACGTCAGCACGAAAATTTAATTGAAACTGGAATCAATGAAATAAATAAAAAGACGTCGTTTTTGCGAAATTCTATTATACCAGTTTAGAGAATTCGTGTGAGAAGAGGATGGTATAAGTGTTCTACTGCCACCATATAACTCGCATAGAGGCTGTGATAGTAAAAGCCTCCGTACAGGAGTGTAAAACAGTCATCGTTCTTTGCTCCATGCATGACTAAAACTGGACAGAAAACCGTTAATAATTGTACGACGTTGTGTTTACTACACACCATACGGACACTTGTGATATATACTAGGAACAGTCATAAATTTTTTAGGATAGCCACGAAGAAAGAAAGTGTACAGGTGCATATCTGAAATCTTGGTACACAATGAAACCTCCTCGTCAAACTATCGTCTCTCAACGATAGAGCAGCCAAAACGAACCGTCAGTCAAATCAAATGGCTCTGAGCACAATGGGACTTAACATCTGAGGTCATCAGTCCCCTAGACTTAGAACTACTTAAATATAACTAACCTAAGGACATCACACACATCCATGCCCGAGGCAGGATTCGAACCTGCGACGGTAGCAGCAGCGCGGTTCCGGACTGAAGCGCCTAGAACCGCTCGGTCACAACGGCCGGCCGAAGTGTCAGTCTTCGACTACACTGCAGTATCGTGCGGTATTTCATTTTCTCCATTTGAAGGTAAAGAACGCAACATTAAATCATGGTGAGTTGATGGAACATGCTGGAAAAGGAATACCAGACGCCTTAGTACTAAGATGGCGTAGATTCCTTAGGCGTGGAAAAACAAGTCTGAATGAATAAGAACGGTGTGGCAGACTGTCTGTCTGTAAATCACCGGGAATCGCGAGAGAAGACAGACGTATCGCGGTCGAAGTGCTATGGGGAAAAGTGAACGAGCAGTAGTAGACCTACACAGTATTTCGAAAAAGACATAAGTAGCATGCGCTGATGCTGGGTTCGATTCTCGGCAGGAAGCAGGATAAACTCCTTCACTGCGTTACTATTTTTCTCTACCCTTCCCTCCCCCCTCACACCCCAGCCAAAATATACCTCCGCGGCTCCCTCGTCGGAGGTTCGAGTCCTCCCCCGGGCATGGGTGTGTGTGTCGTCCTTCGCGTAAGTTAGTTTAAGTTAGATTAAGTAGTGTGTAAGTTTGGGGACCGATGACCTCCGCAGTTTGGTGCCATAAGACCTTACCACAAATTTCCAAAATGTAGCTTGCCGTAGACCCCACTGCGAACGTGCCACAAGTAAATAGGTTTTTTATAATAATAACAATGAAAATTTAGAAGTTTTAATATGTTAATAGGAATAGTTAGTTTCTACGCTAGCACTTTGAAAATTTTGCGAAGTTTTTTTTCTCAATTTTCCATCTGTTCTTGCGTTATTATTGCAGAAGGTTTCGAAGCCATGAGGTTGTTTTGGAGAAGGAGCTGTTCACTGTACACACCTGTTAATTTTAATCCTACTTTTGGACTTCACTGTAAAGAGAACTAAATAACAATGTAAGGTGCGGGGGTTTTTGCTTATTCGACAATTGAGAACAACTGTGTGAGGTGATATGGCAAGTTTAATGTCGCAATATCTCTCACCAAATTACAACTTTTCACACAGTTTTCATGTCGCCAACATAAAAACAGCGCAATGGATAACGCATCTTGCCAACTCCAAAAAGTGAAATAAGATTATACACAACAATGTTAAATATTAACTCTCTGAAAGAACGTTAATCCTAAGCACAATATTATGAAAGTTTAATTGGAAGTTTCTTTACACTATTCCTAAGCACAATAATATGAAAGTTTAATTGGACGTTTCTTTACAAAATTGCTCCTATACATACGTTATGATGTTGGTCTGTACTACGAAAATAGTCCGATTCTGGTTCAAACTTCGATACTATTTAGGATGACAATCAAGTCTGCAGTGGATGGTTAGTCAAGTGACAAATTTGAGCGCAAGATTACCCAAAGCCGCTCGAGTGTACAGTGTACGCAAGCTGGTGAACCAGCAAAGTTTACGCCTCTGGACGTGGTATTTACCTTAAGCTGCGACGTGCTGCAGTCTGCAAGGCCGCTCTCTCCGACTGAAATTCCTGTAAAACTAATCTGGCCTTTGCTGAATTTCCCAGCAGAATCTTTCCCTATGTTTCTCGTTATGTCAGAAAACAGGTACTCAGACCTAGTCTTATTATGTGGCGATATACACACGCATGGTTTGAGCAGCGTGCATATTATAGTGCCCTCTCAGTTCTCACAAGAACAATTAACTAATTTGGATGGGTCATTTTGGAACAGTTGGAGCTAAACGTTGCTACAGCTAATTCTTTAGCTGGAGTGCAGTTGCTGTGAATGCAGTGCCCACACAAATTTCTTCTCTGTGTCTCACGGAGTGTTAAATGCTCTGTACTGCACTTGACGCCAGTTTAGAGAAGAGTCCACTAAATTGCTCTCTCGTCTTACTCATGTCAGAACTTCCTCCCTCCACTTGGGTTCCTTTTTAAAAAAAAAAAATGGCTCTGAGAACTATGGGACTTAACTTCTGAGGTCATCAGTCCCCTAGAACTTAGAACTACGTAAACCTAACTAACCTAAGGACATCACACACATCAATGCCCGAGGCAGGATTCGAAACTACGACCGTAGTGGTCTCACGGTTCCAGACTGTAGCGCCTAGAACCGCTTGGCCACACCGGCCGGCTCCTTTTTAACGTCATGGCTTTTTCGGCCAATAAGAGCGTTCCCCTTATTTTGTAGAAACACCATCTACCAATCGCAATGTCCCTTCTATCAAACTGCGTCGAAACTTCAGTATTTTTCTCCTTCCTAGTGCGTTTCTGCCAATCGGACTTTTTGTGCCCATTCTAGATGCCTGAAGTACATTGACCTATCCGTGTGTCACACTCGCTGGACGAAAATGTATCACTTGCTTTTGTTCATATCCTTTTGGAATTTCCAATTGCAGTTTTATAAAGCTTCTTCTCTGGCCTTGAACAGATGCACCCTCTACGGGTGGTCCTCTGGCTTGAATCACCTGGTCCACGGTCGCTGTCCTCCTTCCTGCCATCCCTTTAAGTGGTTTCGGGCGTAACTCGTCCAGCATGGCTTCACTACACCATTGTGGGGCTGGCGTTTCAAAACTATAAATGACTCAACTCACGTTCCCTATTCTACCTTCTGCTCAAAAACATGCATTGTATAGGAATAGTGTGTTAATTACCGTTGATTGACTGTCATCCCTTTTTGCATTACATATTGGTAGGCAAATGTTATCGTAAGTGTCGATTTATGTTAGGTGTCATCTTCACCTTCTCAATGTGATTTGTAAAGGTCTCATGTAAGGTGCGAATATGACCATTTATTCTGCCACCTTACATACCCTCTTCCTTCCATCTTCAATTTTGTACTGGGTCAATCAATGATTGAGTAATTTTTAAATGTTAGTTTTTCTTTTGTATTACACATATTCGAAAACATGTTTAATTCTTGCAATTAAACTTTATAAGCTATGGCTCAACCTATCTCATGATTTTACAGCTGTAATCCTATTTATGGTTCTATTTACATTCTCAAGAAATCTTAATTCTATGCATCATGGCTTTACAAAAATTATCAACATTGACTTTCACAAACACTGAATTTCTAAACTTAATTTTTACTATACAAACTTTACTTTGACATCCTGCAATAGCTAAATCCATTCATGGTTATCTAACCTATGTATTTTTATGAACACTTTGCTCTCAGAAAGTGGTTAATAGTAGGCTTTCATTAACATAAACAAGTTGAAAAAATCTGCAATGTAAGAAAATATTATTGATATGTCAAGATGAGCAACAAAATCATCATTAATAAAGATTTATCACTATCACATGAAAGGTTTATATTAACATATCATTAGATACGATAAGAATTTAAATTGATGTCCCTTTTTTTATCTAGATAGTAGTCTGTTGCAGACAGTTTTTTCTCCTATCTGTATAATTGTTCACTTTTTCTTCAAGAGTTTCGACGTGTTTCCGTCGAATGTGGAATAACGGTCGGCTGTGTGCCTCACCGTGTCTCAATTGAGTATGGTATGACGCTTGGTATCCGTCTCGCCCCGCGTTTCCGTTGAGTGTGGCATGACGGTTGCCCGTGCCTCCCCGTGTTCCCATCGAGAATGGAATGACGGTCGTTAGAGAGAAAGATCTGAAGTTATGAGTGTGTCGTGAATGTGTGGTAGCCGTTGTTCCATTATGATATGCCTGTGGTGTTGTTGAATTGGAGATCCATTTTTGGCAGCCAAAACTTTTCCGCCTCCACATTCGATGAATGATTTTGCGAAATCACTGTGGGTCATTTCGTCGGTAGATTTCCATATGAGTTGTTCTCTTCCATGTGTCTGGTATGCCATCTGAAAGCGTTGCAGTCTGCCATAAAGAACATCGAATATATATGCTGTTAAATTAGATTCTCGTTGGTAGTTAAATGTAATAATGGTCTTTTATAGGGAGGGATTTTAAAAGGATTCTTGATCTCTTCTGGTCCTGCCTCTTCTTTCTTCCAAATCTTCTGCGTTGTCTTCTGTTCTTGGTACTTCTTGCTGTCTTCTTACTTGTGTCTTCGTTCTTCTCTGGACCGGGAATTATGATTGAAGACATATTTAACATCCTTATCTTTTCTCCGTTCTCATGCGTCTTCTTCAAAGTTGTTGTCTATTCTTCATTGTAATCGGTTGTTCATCTATATAAGTTGAACAGCCTTCCATCCTTTACCTGCTCCGTCCCATGTGTTGTCAGGGATTTTCATGCAGATGTTGAATTTCGTATAGGCTGATGACAGTTTCCGCTATTCTCCACTTTGAGTTACAGAAACGCGTTTCTTCTTCTTCCTGTGGTGAATCTAAGCTTCCACTCGACCTCGCTGTAATAGGTTCGCCTTCGTTCCTGTTCGGTGGACATTATTTATCCCTTCATATGCAGCTTTGAATAGCTTAGGATAGAAGTGCCAAGTGACGAACACTTTCGCAAACAACATTGTTGTTAAGCCTTTGGGTGGCTTTCGTAGGAATAAAGCTCACTTCAGGGCACATGTTGCTTGCATTGAGGCTGAGTTGTATCTCTCCAAACCTTTCCACAGAGGAGTTATCCCACGGAACGTCGTTTCCACCAAGGCCTCTTCTTTTGTTATCTCGTAAGCTGACGTACCAGGCACTCACAGTCAGTGTTCCTTCCTCTCACGCACAACTGCTCTCCTCAGTCTCGTCGTCGATCTGGTCGCAGTGATGCTGCACATTGGCTGCAGATTTCATCTCCAACATGTGAATATCTTACTTTCCTTACATACTTAGATTATGCTATCAGATTTACACTACCAACTTTACAAACATTAAAAAAATATTTTATATGACTTTACAAAAGTATCATTAATTCTATAAAAAAATTAGTTTCACCTTCTTTTTATTTAACTTAATTTTACTATGACATAAAGGTCATGGTTTCCTCATCTTCATCACTATGTATAGTAAGAGTGAGATTGATGGTGATGACGGTTAGTATGTTAGTAACCCCTTTCGTTTTTTCCTAACTACAGGTATATTACGCTGTTTTGAAAACTTCTCACCTTGACTCCGACTCCAGCGTCTTTTTCTCTGCAATCTCTTCTTTTTGTCCTTAGCTGAAACAAAACCTCAAAATACACTTTATATATTTTTTGTTATTGCACTTCAAAAACCGTCTCTATTGATCTATTGTATTGTTTTTAAGTTCGTACTTATCCCTTCCTCTCATTTTTTTTTTCGATCACAAACTTTTACATTCGTATCTTCTCTCATTGTACTCTTCCGTATAGAAACCTTTTCTGGTGAACGTAACATTCTACTATTCTACCTCCTTCCACGAAATAACATGTTTCTTGCTTTGTCTAATATTTCAATTCTATTTCCCAATAATTACCTCCTAATGACTTCTTATACTTATTTCCCTCATATTTCTATTTCAGTATCAGATTGTGGTATCTTCCTCAAATCCTATATGCTTCACATATTCCCCAAAATATTTCTTCAATTATTTGTTCACCTTCCTCAACAGAACCAAAATTAAATTGCCTATCTCCTTCCCTCTTAATCATCTATTTCCTACCTACTTCTTCACTTCTTTGCTTCTTCTAAAATCAACTTGCTCCTCCTTCACACTACATCTTTAAGAGAGAATCTACTACTATTTCGTTAAACTATCAACATGCTGATCCATATCTTTCTTCTTACGTTCAATTCTTTCCCCAGAACACATTTCGTTTGCAGAAGAGTAACCTTGGTTGTTACTTTCCTTCTTTTCATCATCATTATTGTTTTACCTCCTTAGGAAATTTATTTTATTTAATTAATCGAGATAAGTACAAGTTAAAAGTTTTACTTGTGTGAATTTTGTTCTCTTTCCTATTCTTTGATTTCAGGACATTCAGTACAACTAAATTCTCGAGTGGACTCTTTTTTCTTTTGTCTAACCTTTGTATATGGAAAAGAATTTTACTTTTAACGCTACCACCTTCCCATCGCTTGGTGCTAAATTACAAAATATCTATGTTTTATTTTTAGTTACTGGTGGTAATTCACTTCTAACTAGGTTCAAATGGCTCTGAGCACTATGGGACGTAACATCTCAGGTCATCAGTCCCCTAGAACTTAGAACTACTTAAACCTAACCAACCTAAAGACGTCACACACATCCATGCCCCAGGCAGGATTCGAACCTGCGACCGTAGCGGTCGCGCGGTTCTAGACAGAAGTGCCTAGAACCGCTCGGCCACCAGCGGCCGGCTTCTAATTAGGTATCACTCACTATTGGTGTTATCAATGATGCTTTATCCTCATGACATACTGTTTCTTTCTCCTTTTCGTATAAACGCGCTACATCTTCTACAGTTTGGTCATCATCATAAATTTTTTGACTACTGTCTGTATTCACTGTTTCTGATTTCTGTTCCACATCATCGTCGGTCGATTCCCAGTCAATTGAATCCCAGCATGCTGGTGTCTGTATTCGACCTCCCCTTAAACCTACTTCAAAATTTTGCTTGTCAAAACTAAGTCTATTTACATGTCTTATTACACAATTAACTTTATTGTTCGTCGAATTACTTGTGACTGGTCTTCGTAACGCTCATCTCGTCAATTTTGTCTTTTACCTGGGTTTGATGGCCTCACCTCGACTTCCTCTACCGGTACATTTCGCGAGTTTTGACCCACTGAAGCTTGATTTTTCCAACCTTTCTGCATTCTGGCCATTCTACTTCCAACTGAATAACCTGGCTTTTGCTGTGGAAAACCTCTAAACCTTCCATCTTCGTTTGCATGGGGATTGTATCTTGGATCAAAGTCATCAATATAATGTTCCTGTTCAAGATGCCTAAATTACATTGACCTTTCAGAAAACCCAATTCCATTGATGTTGCCATTAACAATACCTCAAACCACCCGAACCAACTAAAACTGCTTTCTTCAGGTCATTTGTAAACCATATGCTCTGTGCCCTTATCAGTGAGAAGATACATGTAAAGAAATGAACATACTTAAATCTATAGACCAAAATAATAGTTATAACACCTCTCTCATAAACACCCTAGTAACAAAAATTCACAGTAAACTTAAGCAACCACCATCACCTTTCAGGCTAAGAAAGAAATGTCAGAATCTGTCTGTCTTCCATTCCTTAGCAAAGTGTCAGACAAACTTGCAAATCTCTTCACATCACACAAAATAAAATTATCCTTCCATACTGACAATAAAATACAAAAGAAAATTGTTCACAATAATAAATCAACTGGAGATTAACATAAAAGTTCTGGCAAATACAAATGCACATGCTCCTGTTCTTGCTTCTACATAGGTCAAACAGGGAGAAATTTTACACCCACTGCAAAGAACATATGGATGCCCTGCAACTCGAAAACTTAAATAAGATCAGTTTTGCATCTCATATTGCTCATCATGAAGACTCTGTTGGTGATGTGACTGACAACCTTCATCTGCTACACATTTCTGAGAAAGGAGTACAAACGGACCTCCTTGAACAATTAGAGATGCAACTAATATCACCACAAAAAATCCTAAATGAATAAACTGAACCTACACAATACTTTTTCTTCTAGAATTTCCAAGATTCCTGACACCAAAACAACACAAGTGATAATAATAAAACGTATTCATCTTGCTGCATAAATTTTGTTGTGCTTGTCATGTAACAACTATGGCTATCTGTAACTTCCAAGAAGTGTTTAAAGATCTCGTAAATATTCCACTCTATTTGTTTACCTTTTGTATAACTGTTAATCCATATTTAAATTTTGTTGCCAATATAAAAACATCCCTGCAGCTAGAAAAAGTTACTGAAGTGTAGAATCTGTGCTAGTATTATTTGTACTGTTATAAAATGTATCTCTTGCCAACGACAATGATGTAGTGAAGTGTAATATCTAGCACATCCATATTCTTTGTAAAACCATCCACTGTTTTCTTTCTATGAATCAGTATAAAACCAAGTGTAGCTAAATGCTGTGTGTATTTGTGTTCATAGCTTAATAATGTACGTTACAGGAAGAGATCTGATATGGATACCACAAGGCAGTATACTGTAAGTACCTAAAACATAAAAAAATTCGGCTTCGTGAACGTTTCGTCACCGATTACTAAATTTCCGTGATTTCCGGCAGCAGCATCGGCACTGCATTTAACTACACTTGATCCACAACGTAACGTTCTTCTAACACCTTCATTCGATCATGAATCTGCAGTGGCTCGAAAACAAGTTCATGGTTGAATAAATCGTATTAAAAAACTAAATCAGCGACTGCTTGCATATTTATTACCAGATAAACGAAGGGAAAACATAGTTGTGGGAGCGAGGTTCGATCTAGCTTCCATCTTCTGAAACCAAGCGACCACACTTTAAAATGTTTACAAACTTACAAGTTTGAATCTCGATTTTCTCGAAAACGGTAAAGAGCTGCTCATCCCTTTTTATACATGTTGCAGCCCTAGCCATGATCTGCTTACCCTATCGATATGAATCAAATCGTCGAAGGCAAATACGTACAGTCCCCTTGTTAGCGCCGCGACTGTGAACCCAAATCTACAGGCTACGGTGACGCGATCGCGTAAACAAGAGGAATGCCTTTTGTTTCATTCGTATACGCCATCGTTCTGGAAGTAAGTCTTCCTGTTATTTTTTGAGGTGGAAACATGTATTCGCTCGTCGACCAAACTTTCTTGTGGGACTAAATACCGTCAGATCTGAATCGGTAATAAATGGGAGATTAATAATGCATACACAGAGGTTAAGCCCACAACGAACAGATCATGCCTGTACGTGTTTCTCACGCATTATGCCTTTTTTCTATGACGTCATCGCACTGATGAAGGTGCATGCGCTTGTTGGGAACGTGTATTGTGTTTTCCGAGGACATTAAATCGGGTGTCATCATGAAAGCCTTGCAGACAACTACTAGGACCAAAAGTTAGCCAACAGAAACATTTGCCTGCATATAAGAGAAAAGCGATATTGAATCGATAACTACAAAATGAGGAATGATATCGTCTCATGCGAAATCCAAGAACCTAACAAGTCCAGTGCCGAGCGAATGTGAGAGCTGGGACAGTGTCCAAAATGAAATGAAAAGAAAAAAAAAAAAAAAAAGGCACAAACCGATTACGTAGCTGGCATTTCGGGCATACTGTTAGCAGCGACAGTACAAACCGTGATTTATCTATTCTGTAATCATTACACTGCTCCGTGTAAGCATTGCATTAAAGACATTGATAATTAAATTAAATACGTGCTATATTTACCGTTGACAGCAGGCTTGGTTAGCCAGAAAACGTGCGCCTTTTTCGGCTCTAGTGACCTCCGCGGGCGGTCTGCGTGCAAGCCCACACAAGCAGATGAAAAGTTTCCTGTTTTATATACAGATTTTAGTATCTACAATTCGTCAGTTTCGAGACACTTAGTCTTCATGCTAGTTTATTCTCAGAAAGTTAGGTTAGAAATTTGGGAGTTACAGGGTGGTCAGTAAGAGTCTGGAAAACTTGTAAGGGTGTTATAGTGTAGAATGTGCTAAGAAATAACTGTTAAGAAAGAAATCCGATACACTGCGCCGTTTCCGAGTCATGCCGTTGCGCGCTCAAACAACTTCAAGCGGCCCGCCAGAGATGACGTCGTCAAACTTATTCTTCGTTTCGTTTTCCATAACCGAACAAGAGGGCGACACAAAAATAGGAAACGGGGTGGCACCAGGGACCTAATCCGATCCAAGCGCTGAGCAGTCTCGTGCGCTATCTTCTACGCTATGAGAACCCGTGAGGCTAATTGTATCTGCTCCCCAAACGGCCTGATTGACTAACTTCAATGACAGTTAACTTGGAAACGGCGCAAAGAATGGAATTGTTTTAGTCAACAATTATTTCTGAAGACAATTCACACTGAAACACTCTTAAAAGCTTCTCGGACTGTTTCTGGCCACCCTGTATGGACAAATATACACAGTAAAAAACTCTTTGTGCAGTGGAATTGGAAGTGGTCGTCACCCCCAGGAAAAACTCCTCCCTGCCCCCCCCCCTCCTCCCCCTGGATCTGCGTCTTGTATGTATGTTACAAAACTTAGAACACATCTCACAGCAGAAGCACACTAGCGGACAACGCCTTGAACAAAGAGTGACGATTAGATATGTCAAGTACCAGAAAATTGGCCTGTACCTTCTGAAATACATGAATATTTCTTTTTATGAAAACCGCAATTTGTGACTGAATGTGGATGTTTCCGCTTTACAACTGACGACGTAAATCACTAACGACTCTAACAATAGTCACTATATCTACAGTTCCGTCTGATAGTTAAGCATGCGACAGCATACATACCTAATACGTTCCAAAACGTAGCGCATAAAAACAAGATTTTCAGGTGCCCATACCCTGGGCGCTGCTGGTGATGAAAATGTAGGGTCAAATGTTTTGGATAGGGAACATTTGTATACCCAACAGAAGCATCGTCTAGTCCCATTATTCTACGGTACAGGACGAAACTATGAATACTACACATTGACTCCTGCTTAGGCAAATGGAGCAAAACATTTGATTCTATTTGCATTTGACGTGGTCTACGATTGACTTGATAGTACTTATGGAGGCATCATTAGTTCATGGGCAGTTCTTCGGAGATCCCACAAAAACAGTGTTTTACTGTTTTTTGGCTGTCACCAGTGGACCAAAAACAAGGCGAGGATTCGAAGACGGCTTTACCCAGCAAATGGCTCAAATCTTTACTATATCTTCCGCAGATCGCGAGCTCGAAAACTTTGAAAATTCCAAGATACAACGGTTCAAATTTACCCTATCTGTACACTTGAAATACGCATGTAAAATCTGGTGTCAAGCGAAAACGTATTTCATAAAGTGACGTAGCACGGAGAAATATGCTGAAGTGTGTCTCCGTTGTCATCTGGGAACCCCTTGTTGTAGTAATGAAGCACATATAAAATTTTTTGCACTTGAAATCAGATCTGAAGCGTCAAATTAGTTTTGCGTTACTCGAGTGTTACATAAATCTATCTATCGATATCCGGATCCCGCTCCAGTTACTGCCGGGTCTGGGTGCTTACGAGTCTTTTCCATTTGGCTCGGTCTTCCCACCACTTTTCTTCCTCCACTTGCTGCCAGGTCACACCTCTCCTTTCCACAGATATTCTCACTCCAATTTTCCACCGTGTCCGTGGGCGCCCTCTAGGTATTTTTCCATCTATCTTTAGTTCTTCCATAATTCTGGAGAGTCTCTGCCCACGCATCCTCGTAACATGCCCATACCATCTTAATCTCTTTTTTCAGTTTCTTCTCTCATACTGTCTTGTTTAAGGTCCTTTCTCATATCTACATTCCTTTCTCCGTCCATTCTTGCTCTTCCCTTAACTGCTATGAAAAATTTAATTTCCCCTGCTTCCAGTCTGCTCCAGTCCCTTTCTGTCATTGTCCATGTTTCTCCTTCATAGGTGACAATAGGGAACTAATAACTCTTATACATAAGGAGTTTTGCTTTTTCTGAAACTCCCTTTCCAAATCAGGTGTTTTATTGTTTGGTAGAAATTGCCTCCCTTCTGTAACCTCCTATTAATTTCGACGGTTATTCTTCCATCACTAGATATTTCAGTCCCTAATCGGAGCGTGGAATGTCAGACCCTTATAGGGCAGGTGGGTTCGAAAATTTAAAAAGGGAAATGGACAGGTTAAAGTTAGATATAGTGGGAATTAGTGAAGTTCGGTGGCAGGAGGAACAAGACTTTTGGTCAGGTGAATACAGAGTTATAAATACAAAATCAAATAGGGGTAATGCAGGAATAGGTTTAATAATGAATAGGAAAATAGGAATGCGGGTAAGCTACTACAAACAGCATAGTGAACGCATTATTGTGGCAAAGATAGACACGAAGCCCACGCCTACTACAGTAGTACTAGTTTATATGCCAACTAGCTCTGCAGATGACGAAGAAATTGAAGAAATGTATGATGAAATAAAAGAAATTATTCAGATAGTAAAGGGTGACGAAAATTTAATAGTCATGGGTGACTGGAAATCGGTAGTAGGAAAAGGGAGGGAAGGAAACGTAATAGGTGAATATGGATTGGGTCTAAGAAATGAAAGAGGAAGCCACCTGGTAGAATTTCGCACAGAGCACAACTTAATCATGGCTAGCACTTGGTTCAAGAACCATAAAAGAAGGCTGTATACATGGAAGAAGCCTGGAGATACTGACAGATTTCAGATAGATTATATAATAGTAAGACAGAGATTTAGGAACCAGATTTTGAATTGTAAGACATTTCCAGGGGCATATGTGGACTCTGACCACAATCTATTGGTTATGATCTGTACATTAAAACTGAAAAAAACTGCAAAAAGGTGGGAATTTAAGGAGATGGGACCTGGATAAACTGACTAAACCAGAGGTTGTACAGAGTTTCAGGGAGAGCATAAGAGAACAATTGACAGGAATGGGGGAAAGAAATACGGTAGAAGAAGAATGGGTAGCTCTCAGGGATGAAGTAGTGAAGGCAGCGGAGGATCAAGTAGGTAAAAAGACAAGGGCTAGTAGAAATCCTTGGGTTACAGAAGATATATTGAATTTAATTGCTGAAAGGAGAAAATATAAAAACGCAGTAAATGAAGCAGGCAAAAAGGGAATACAAACGTCTCAAAAATGAGATCGACAGGAAGTGCAAAATGGCTAAGCAGGGATGGCTAGAGGACAAATGTAACGATGTAGAGGCTTATCTCACTAGGGGTAAGATAGATACTGCCTACAGAAAAATTAAAGAGACCTTTGGAGAAAAGAGAGCCACTTGTATGAACATCAAGAGCTCAGATGGGAACCCAGTTCTAAGCAAAGAAGGGAAAGCAGAAAGGTGGAATGAGTATATAAGGGTCTATACAAGGGCGACGTACTTGAGGACAATATTCTGGAAATGGAAGAGAATGTAGATGAAGACGAAATGGGAGATACAATACTGTGTGAAGAGTTTGACAGAGCACTGAAAGACCTGAGTCGAAACAATGCCCCGGGAGTAGACAACATTCCATTGGAACTACTGACGGCCTTGGGAAAGCCAGTCCTGACAAAACTCTACCATCTGGTGAACAAGATGTACGAAACAGGCGAAATACCCTCAGACTTCAAGAAGAACATAATAATTACAATCCCAAAGACAGCAGGTGTTGACAGATGTGAAAATTACCGAACTATCAGTTTAATAAGTCACAGTTGCAAAATACTAATGCGAATTCCTTACAAACGAATGGAAAAACTAGTAGAAGCCGACCTCGTGGAAGATCAGTTTGGATTCCGTAGAAATGCTGGAACACATGAGGCAATACTGACCCTACGACTTATCTTAGAAGCTACATTAAGGAAGGGCAAACCTACGTTTCTAGCATTTGTAGACTTAGAGAAGGCTTTTGACAATGTTGACTGGAATACTCTCTTTCAAATTCTGAAGGTGGCAGGGGTAAAATACAGGGAGCGAAAGGCTATTTACAATTTGTACAGAAACCAGATAGCAATTATAAGAGTCGAGGGACATGAACGGGAAGCAGTGGTTGAGAAGGGAGTGAGACAGGGTTGTAGTCTCTCCCCGATGTTATTCAATCTGTATATTGAGCAAGCAGTGAAGGAAACAAAAGAAAAATTCGGAGTTGGTATTAAAGTCCATGGAGAAGAAATAAAAACTTTGAGGTTCGCCGATGACATTGTAATACTGTCAGAGACAGCTAAGGACTTGGAAGAGCAGTTGGACGGAATGGATAGTGTCTTGAAAGGAGGATACAAGATGAACATCATCAAAAGCAAACCGAGGATAATTGAATGTAGTCGAATTACATCGGGTGATGCTGAGGGAATTAGATTAGGAAATGGGACACTTAAAGTAGTAAAGGAGTTCTGCTATTTGTAGAGCAAAATAACTGATGACGGTCGAGGTAGAGAGGATATCAAATGTAGACTAGCAATGGCAAGGAAAGCGTTTCTGAAGAAGAGAAATTTGTTGACATCGAGTATAGATTTAAGTGTCAGGAAGTCGTTTCTGAAAGTATTTGTATGGAGTGTAGCCATGTATGGAAGTGAAACATGGACGATAAATAGTTTGGACAAGAAGAGAATAGAAGCTTTTTAAATGTGGTGCTATAGAAGAATGCTGAAGATTAGATGGGTAGATCACATAACTAATGAGGAGGTTTTGAATAGAAATGGGGAGAAGAGGAGCTTGTGGCAAAACTTTACTAGAAGAAGGGATCGGTTGGTAGGACATTTTCTGAGGCATCAAGGGATCACCAGTTTAGTATTGGAGGGCAGCGTGGAGGGTAAAAATCGTAGAGGGAGACCAAGAGATGAATACACTAAGCAGATTCAGAAGGATGTAGGTTGTAGTAGTTACTGGGAGATGAAGAAGCTTGTACAGGATAGAGTAGCATGCAGAGCTGCATCAAACCAGTCTCAGGACAGAAGAACACAACAACAACATCAAATAAGTGAAAATGTCTACCAATTAGAGGGGTTCTCTATTCAGAGTAGTATTTCCGTTGATCCTTTTGTCTCTTCCAAATACCATTATTTCACTCTTATCTTTCATTATTTCCTTCCACGCATCAACTTGTAACTGTACATCTACCTCTTTATCGCCCCATATTACCATATCATCTGCAAAAATCGTCTTATTGTCTTTTTCTTTTACTATACCTTTAACTGCCGTATTCATTCCCTCCATCACAACATTAAAAGTAATGGAGATAGAATGTTACATAAATAAGCTCTCTAAATTTTGCTAATCAGTATATTTCGTTTCACTTGAGTTACAAGCCCTGCTGCAGCACGGAAAAGAACGGAACCAGCGGAAAAATGCTCCTATCAGATCACAAAAAATACAAACATGTTTCTGTTTATTTGAAACTCTCTGACTGAACGGTCTCATTCTACCTTCCGCAACGCCTTCAACAATTTTCTCAAAAATTTTGACATGTGAGCATACTCGCGCACTTTTGTTCTGAGATGGACTAAGAAAATGGCAGTGCCAAAGAGACAAAAAAGTAATAAATACGGGAAGATAGTAGAAAGTGTTTGTGATGTTGAAAGATGAAGGAGACCTTGTCAGTGTGAGAGAAAGGAAGGGACACAGTGGCAATGGAACATAGTTGACAGTGACAGAACAGTGCTATCAAAAGAATGAAGGAGGCAGTGACGGGGGAGAAGAATAAAGAGAAACAGAAAATAGAAATTGGTGACAGCCATGTGATAGTGAGAGACAGTGTACATAACAATGACAACGAGGTAGAAAGAGATAGTGACAGAGAGAAGATACAGCAGCAGTGGGAAGGAAGGAATGAGATATGAGATGTAAGAGAGAGCAAGAGGGAGACAGTGAGAGGAAACTGTGGTAGTAGGATACAACGAAGGGGACAGAGGCTGCGAGACAGCATACAGTGACAGTTAATGAAACACAAAGAGATAATGACAGTGGGCTGAGCTGAATGAGTGAGTGACAGGGGTAAGTGGGAGTGGATGGGTATGAGTGACTTACAGCAATTGACTAGTGGATGTGTACGAGCTACAGTCTGGGGAGCTTGTGGGAGGCTGAGCTGAGTTACATGACAAAAAAATGGCTCAAAAATGGCTCTGAGCACTATGGGACTTAACTTCTGAGGTCATCAGTCCCCTAGAACTTAGAACTACTTAAACCTAACTAACCTAAGGACATCATACATATCCATGCCCGAGGCAGGATTCGAACCTGCGACCGTAGCGGTCACGCGGTTCAAGACTGTAGCGACTAGAACCGCCCGGCCACCCCGGCCGGCATGACAAAAAACTGGGCCAATATGTTCGCATGCCAACATTTTTGGGATGATTTTTAAAGTTTCTGACGAAGGTAGACTGAGGCAGCTGGTACCTCGACTTCCATTCAGAGTTTTTCAAATAAAGAAAAACTTTTTGCATTTTTTGTGCTCTGATAGGAGCATTTTTACGCTGATTATTATTATACTTCAAAATTCAAGTTTCTCTTTTGCTGGTTGAGTAAATGTATTACTTCTGAGATAACACTGGTGGAGAGGTTTCTGTGGTGTCACCGCCAGACACCACACTTGCTAGGTGGTAGCTTTAAATCGGCCGCGGTCCATTAGTACATGTCGGACCCGCGTGTCGCCACTGTCAGTAATTGTAGACCGAGCGCCAGCACACGGCAGGTCTTGAGAGACTTACTAGCACTCGCCCCAGTTGTACGGACGACTTTGCTAGCGACTACACTGACGAAGCGTTTCTCTCCTTTGCCGAGAGATAGTTAGAATAGCCTTCAGCTAAGTCCATGGCTACGATCTAGCAAGGCACCATTAACCATTTCTAGAGAGAGTCTCACTTGTATCATCCAGAATGCTGTATACAAATGATGGATTAAAGTTAAGTATTCCAGCAGCTACGTACTTTTCTTTATAGCATTCATTACGTATCCTGTTTCAGACCTAGCGCCACCGGCGTGAATTAAACGCGTGCATTTCGGCCTTCTATTGCAACACAGTGTTGGCTCTTCTGCCAACACTACAGTTTCGTTACTTCGAGGTTGGTCTAACATACTGAGAAACCACGAGAGCAGGCGAGAACACTTTGACCCCTGGCGTTTGCGCGTTTGATCAGAGAGTGCTACAGCGGCATCACAGTTCACATTTTACATTATGGATGTAGCGGATAACGTTGCAAGTTCCGTGATGCTATTTCCAAATGAGACTCTTATATGTAGGAAGGTTGCAACGCCATAAGACCGTAACATAACAGTCTGATTACGCTGGTGGCGATAATCCAGAGGAAACAAGTAACACTGAGATACCAATGAGTTTTACTTGAAGACGAATTACCATATAAATCTTGCTGTTGGAAAATAAAATGCCAGGCTGATGTTCATTCGGCGTCTGTTTAAAGCATTCCGTCTTCATGCCACGAGTGTCCTACCGGGACCATCCGACCGCCGTGTCATTCTCAGAGGGCGATGCGGATAGGAGGGGCGTAGGTTCAGTACACCGGTCTCCCGGTCGTTATAATGGTATTCTTGACCGAAGCCGCTACTGTTTGGTCGAGTAGCTCCTCAATTGGCATCAGGAGGCTGAGTGCACCCCGAAAAATGGCAACAGCGCATTGCGGCCCCGATGGACACCGATCCAAGTGCCGGCCACGCCCGATAGCGCTTAACTTCGGTGTTCTCACGGGAACCGGTGTATCCGACAGCTGTTTAGGAAATGCAAAGTCATTCAAGAAATAAGTGTAAGGCCAATTCTTCTGTACTGCACGTCAGTCAGTGTCTGGCCACCACGAGGTCGAATTAACGGAAGAGAGAGAGAGAGAAAATATCCAATAGAGGACGGTGCGGTTTTGTCACAGTATTACTTAATGCAGTAATCCCTAGTGCGTTAAGCCGACCGATGTGGCCGAGCGGTTCTAGGCGCTTCAGTCTGGAGCCGCGCGACCGCTACTGTCGCAGGTTCGAATCCTGCCTCGGGCATGGATGTGTGTGATGTCCTTAGGTTAGTTAGGTTTAAGTAGTTCTAAGTTCTAGGGGACTGATGACCTCTGATGTTAAGTCCCATAATGCTCAGAGCCATTTGAACCATTTCTGAGGCGTTGTGTGTCAGCAGAAGTTTTCTGTTGAAATTTCTAAAGTTCTACGAAAAGTCGTGCAGCATGTTATCTTCTCCCACAATAGAATGACTACAAGAAAGTAAGGGAAAATAGAGCTTTAGCTCCAGTCATTCTTGCCACGCGCCATGCGTGAATGGAACAGGCCAGTCTGGCCAGACCGACTACCATCTCAACCATCAGCCAACGCCGTCACTTAGATGAGGAATGGAGAGTTCCGGTAAGCACATTGCTCTCCTACCTGTTGTAGAGTCAGCAAAGCTAGAGCCGCTAGTAGCTGGTCAAGCAGCCAGTCAGTTGCCATCACGGGGTTGAGTGGACTCCATTCTCGTCCTGTCACTACGAAAAATTTCCTGCCAGTATCGAAATTCGAACTACACTGACCACTCTGCTACAGAGAGAAACTGAATTGAACCGACAGGGGGAGAAAAGATAGTGGTATCAAAAGAAATGTCTGCCACACATCGTAAGCTGACACACGGTATCCAGCTATAGTGTATCGCAGGGGTTCCCAACAAAATTTTCTCGAGGACCCCTTCATCGAGCATGATTGGTACCTTGTCATATCACAGTATCAAGTACCTAAAAAAGCCAAATTAAGAGTAATTTTACACGTTTTGTATTTTTGATACTTAGAAAAAACATTGAAATACTCATTACTAAATAAATATTGAGCTTAAATTTTTTTTAATTTTGCCATTATTGTTATTGTTAAATTTTTGATTATTGCTCAAAACCTTTGTCTTCAAATCTGGGTGTTTAGTATATCAAACTCCTTAAAAAAATAAAAATTGAGTATGAACTGAAAATGACAGGGAAAATTTACAACTGAGTGACTTACTTGCTAGAACATCAAATGCATTATCTTCCTCTTCATCTGTAGGTCATTCTCGTTTTAACAAACCACTTTTTAACGAACGGTCCTTTTTCAATTACGCGAACTGTAGCATCCGCGAAAGACAACGCTTTACAAAAATTACTGTTTTAATACAGAATATTGAATATGTAAACAACACGGTCTGTGAAAGCACTGGCAGTAAATTAACAATGGCTGATTGTCGTCTGAAGTGCGAGTTTCTGTGTAAAGTGACTGTCAGTTGTCAGCGGCAAAGAGGCAGCGCGCGCAGTCTAACGGCATACAGCAGAACTATTTGCCTCTATCCAATTCTAGTTTTGATCTAGAGTGTGCTAGTGTTAGTTGGCTCTAGGAAGACTCTAGTCGCAGAAGTTAGCGTTCGTTAGAACTCTGCTCATCCAGGAAGCAGCCAAATCAAAAAATCTGTTCTTGTTGTTGTGCTCTTCTGTCCTGAGACTGGTTTGATGCAGCTCTCCATGCTACTCTATCCTGTACAAGCTTCTTCATCTCCCAGTAACTACTACAACATACATCCTTCTGAATCTGCTTAGTGTATTCATCTCTTGGTCTCCCTCTACGATTTTTACCCTCCACACTGTCCTCCAATACTAAATTCGTGATCCCTTGATGCCTCAGAACATGTTCTGCCAATCTATCCCTTCATCTAGTCAAGTTGTGCCACAAATTTCTCTTGTCCCCAATGCTATTCAATACCTCCTCATTAATTATGTGATCTACCCATCTAATCTTCAGCATTCTTCTGTAGCACCACATTTCAAAAGCTTCTATTTTCTTCTTGTCCAAACTATTTATCGTCCATGTTTCACTTCCATACGTGGCTACACTCCATACAACTACTTTCAGAAACGACTTCCTTACACTTAAATCTATACTCGATGTTAACAAATTTCTCTTCTTCAGATACGCTTTCTTTAACATTGCCAGTCTACAGTTTATATCCTCTCTACTTCGCCCATCATCAGTTATTTTGCTCCCCAAATAGCAAAACTCCTTTACTACTTTAAGTGTCTCATTTCCTAATCTAATTCCCTCAGCATCACCCGACTTAATTCGACTACATTCGATTATCCTTGTTTTGCTTTTGTTGATGTTCATCTTATATCCTCCTTTCAAGACATTGTCCATTCAGTTCAGCTGCTCTTCGAAGTGCTTTGCTATCATACGAAATATATATAACATATTTTTTATTCTAATAGCATCTTGCGGACCCCTGTGGCATCGCTCGCGGACCCATGCGGGTCCGCGGACCACCTGTTGGGAACCACTGGCTGTAGAAAAACAATCAACCAGAGTGGGAAACCGGTCTCATGTTCGTGCTCGAATGTCCCGGACACTTCGATTGTTTCTGAGTGTACGTCCCTTTGTCGGAGAAATTCAAGATCTCTCGGTAGTTCTTGTCATATTCATGAGAGCATTTCAATACGCAGTCGGCGAGTAATTCCGCGCAGCGGCGCTCCCGCGCCCTCCGGGGCAGGCAGCGTGACCGATGGCCGCCAAACAATTACGCGGACAAATGACTGGCGGATCGCCGCCACTGCCGGCGGGCAGGGCGGGCGGACGCCGATTTATGCGCCACCAGCGCGACTTTCGGAAACCAGAGGGACAGAGACCGAGAGAGAGAGAAAAACAGGGGAGGGGAGGGGCCGCGTGGGTGGAAAGAGAGAAACGGCGCGGACGGGCGCGGAGATGGGGCCGCAGCGACGGCCAACTTTATTGTCCGCGTTGGCCGATCTGCATTGCTCGGCGCCGCGGGAAGAAATATCGCCGGCCGTATTTAACCCGTGCGGTGCGATCTGGTTTTTAGTGTGTCGGCCGTCGCCCTCCGCGCCGCCGTCAATCTCGGCGCCGGTCACGATTGGTGGCCGTCGCGTCAAGGCCGGCGCGTGCTGATACTGCCGCGGGCGGGGGCCGCGCGTGTAAACTCGGCGTCCAGGCCGCAGCCGTCCTCCAGATGTGATGGCCGAGTTTAGGGCCCGCGCTTTTCTCCACTTTGTATTCGCCTCTGTATGTTTAGAACGCTCGGAGGGCGAGCGACAGCGTCACGACCGCATAATACGAACGATTTCTTGGCATCCAATCTCGTTGGGTTTTATTTTACCACGCGTTTGGGAAAATCCTGCTTATTCGCCACTATTTCTCCCGACTCTCCATCACTGCCAATGTTAGCTTCAGATGGTGTGATGTGTTGGCAAATGTGCCAACACCTTGTAGATAGAGGAGGCCGAAATGCACGCTATAATCTAACGCAGGCGGGCGTGACGTCTGGAACAGGATACGTAATGAATGCTATAAAGAAAAGTACGTAGCTGCTGAAATACTTAACTTTTAATCCATCATTTGTATACAGCATTCTTGATGATACAAGTGAGACTCTCTCTAGAAATGGTTAATGGCGCCTTGCTAGGTCGTAGCCATGAACTTAGCTGAAGGCTATTCTAACTATCTCTCGGCAAATGAGAGAAACGCTTCGTCAGTGTAGTCGCTAGCAAAGTCGTCGTACAACTGGGGACGAGTGCTAGTACGTCTCTCTAGACCTGCCGTGTGGTGGCGCTCGGTCTGCAATTACTGACAGTGGCGACACGCGGGTCCGACATGTACTAATGGACCGCGGCCGATTTAAAGCTACCACTTAGCAAGTGTGGTGTCTGGCTGTGACACCACATGGTGCTACATTACTTGGTTGAGGGCTTTAATGAACAATTGTGAGGCTTGTAAACAAGGCAGACTAAAATACAGAAAATACTGCCAAAATATTCGAACAAGAGGAAACGCTATCTGTATTACTAAACGGGTACTCTCACATGGTCCCAGTTGCAAGTTGCAATCAAATGGCTTTCTGGGCTAACAAATATCTGATTTTCAAATTTCTGTATGATTACTAACTGAATTAATTTAAAATTAACGCTATCCCATTAACAGATGTCATCTTACATTGTAAGTTTCACACATTAATTCAAGTATTAAAGTTTGAAACTACGCTACTGGCCACTAAAATTGCTACAAAAAATGGTTCAAATGGTTCAAAATGGCTCTGAGCAATATGGTACTTAACTTTTGAGGTAATCAGTCACCTAGAACTTAAAACTACTTAGACCTAACTAACCTAAGGAAATCATACACATCCATGTCCCAGGGAGGATTCGAACCTGTGACCGTAGCAGTCACGCGGTTCAGAACTGAGCGCCTAGAACCACGTGGCCATCACGGCCGGCAAATTTGCTACACCAAGAAGAAATGCAGATGATAAACGGGTATTCATTGGACAAATATATTATACTAGAACTGACATGTGATTACATTTTCACGCAATTTGGGTGCATAGATCCTGAGAAATCAGTACCCAGAACAACCACCTCTGGCCTTAATAACGGCCTCAATACAGCTGGACATTGAGTCAAACAGAGCCTGGATGGCGTGTACAGGTACAGCTGCCCATGCAGCTTCAACACGACACCACAGCTCATCAAGAGTAGTGACTGGCGTATTGTGACGAGCCAGTTGCTCGGCCACCATTGACCAGACGTTTTCAATTGACGATAGATCTGCAGAATATGCTGTCCAGGGCGGCAGTCGAACAATTTCTGTATCAAGAAATGCCCGTACAGGATCTCCAACATGCGGTCGTGCATTATCCTGCTGATATGTAGGGATTCGCCGGGATCGAATGAAGGGTAGAGCCATGGGTCGTAACACATCTCAAATGTAACGTCCACTGTTCAAAGTGCCGTCAATGTGAACAAGAGGTGACCGAGACGTGTAACCAATGGCACCCAATACCATCACGCCGGGTGATATGCCAGTATGGCGATGACGAATACACGCTTCCAATGTGTGTTCACCGCAAAGTCGCCACACACGGATGCGACCATCATGCTGCTGCAAACAGAACCTGGATTCATGCAAAAAAATGACGTTTTGCCATTCGTGCACCCAGGTTCGTCGTTGAGTACACCATCGCAGGCGGTACTGTCTGTGATGCAGCGTCAAGGGTAACCACAGCCATGGTCTCCGAGCCGATAGTCCAAGCTGCTGCTAACGTCGTCGAGCTGTTCGTGCAGATGTTTGTGTCTTGCCAACGTTCCCATCTGTTCACTGAGGGATGGAGACGTGGCTACACGATACATTACAGCCATGCGGAGAAGATGCCTGTCATCTCGAGTGCTGGTGTTATGAGGCCGTTGTGATCCAGCACGGCGATCCGTATTACATTCCTGAACCCACCAATTCCATATTCTGCTAAAAGTCATTGGATCTCGACCAACGCGAGCAGCAATGTCGCGATACGATAAACCGCAATCGCGATAGGCTACAATCCGACCTTTATCAAAGTCGGAAACGTGATGGTACGCATTTCTCCTCCTTACACGAGGCATCACAACAACGTTCCACCAGGCAACGCCGGTCAACTGCTGTTTGTGTATGAGAACTCGGTTGAAAAGTTTCCTCATGTCAGCACGTTGTAGGTGGCGCCACCGGCGCCAACCTTGTGTCAATGCTTTGAAAAGCTTATCATTTGCATATCACAGCATGTTCTTCCTGTCGGTTAAATTTCGCGTCTGTAGCACGTCATATTCGTGGTGTAGCTGTTTTAATAGGTGGTAGTGTATGTGTAGGTAGGTCTCGGGGCAGCATAACGCACGGGCCGCAAATTACACAGAATACATTCAACCAATACTCGAAAATGAGACCATTTGAAACGTCCCGTCAGAAAAATTAATGAATTACTGTGCTGGTAAACCCCTTTTTTTTTTCTTTTCGAACAGCTGAGCAAAACTGAACCTACTCAGACATTTACTCTCTTTACTTATTCTCATCAACACTAAACTGACACACAATATTTTTAGCGCAACACAATCTGACTTTCAAAAATCCCTACAAAAGAATGGCCCTGACTAACAATAACCTATACCTTTCATGAATCACTTACCTCGCAAAAATCTTCGTTACTCGAACTACTGCAATACAGCGAGCGTCAATACTCCCAGCTAAATAAAAGATTCTAACTACTGAAGGCACTTACTACTGATAGGCATAGTTAGCAAATGAAAGATTTTGATAGAGAACAAAGAATGTATTTACCTTAATAGTGTTCAAAAGTCATTATATATATATATATATATATATATATATATATATATATATATATATCAGTTCATGATATCCAGTATTACAAATTTACTCTTTCTGGTGGACACACGTCCAGATCGTCTGCTCTTAAAATTCTGCCATCTCTCTCCCCACATCCACCACTGCTGGCGGTTCACCTCCAACTGTGCAATGCTATGCGCTGTTAACAGCAAAAATGCAAACCAACCACAGGCTGCACACAGCGCAGTCAGTGATTTTCATACAGAGCGCTACGTAACGTTACCAATATAAAAACCTAAACAGCCTTCTTACATAGCCCCCATGCTCCCCACAAAAAAATTTTACAAATTGTTTTGCGCAGTGGCCAATAATGATTTGATAAAATTTTTCATGATTACAATAACAAACATATCAAATGCACAGACTTACTGATGCACTCTTGGTCAGAAGCAAAGATTTTCTCACAGTCCATTAAGACAGTACTGATAGTTCATCACAGTAAAATTGAAGTGTTTTTCTCAAAGTCTGAGCATAAAAGAAAATGCACACGAAAGTAGTGGATTTTCAAGCAGTCTTGAAGAAGTAGTGTTGTCCTTCCAACGGAAAGACAGTGCTGACTATTGACATGCAGCAGGTAATGGGCCACAACAGAGCAAACTCACAGCAGAGTCAGTCTAAGTTGAAGAATATTGGTAGATAGGTCATCACAGAGCAGACCCACTGTAGTCCTAGCAGAGATTATGGTATTGGTGGGCCACCAGAAGTGCTGACCCACTGTAGTCCTTGTAGATATAATGGTATTAGTGGGTCATCAAAGGTGTAGACCCACTGCAGTCCTTGTAGAGACGGCCATCAGCCATCGGTTGCGGCTGTGGAGGTGCGCAATCACTATCAAAGAGTCTTGTGGACAATATAGCAAGTCCATAACCACCACTTGTGCACTCACAAAGTTTTTGTAATTGTCCTTAGAACCAGCAATGCTGTTAACCATTCCCTTGCTGAATTATTAACACACGTGCAAACAATAACAGTCCCAACTTCTCACATACTGTGCATATACTATGACCAACAGAAAAGTGTGCAGTGAAATGAATGCTTACAAGTTTCTTAATTTGATGAATTGTTGTCAATTACAGTTTTATAACATGAGAATACAATTACAAAGGTACAAAATACATCATTAAAGAACATAATAGTACATATAACATTTTTAGTAATACAGGCTTTACAAAAGAATAGAAATAAACATATACATCAGTATTACAGGAATTAAGACATAAGTAAATACATAAAAGATCAGAATAGCTTTCGAAAATAATGTCTAAGCATATTTATAAAGTAAATAACATATTATTAATGCAAATTATATTTGAGGATAACAGTAATCCTCATCATAGTGAATGTACATTTGTACTAGATAAATTCTACAACATAAATCTCATTAGCTAAACACATAAAGACAGGAAAAACACAAATACACAAGGGTACACAAACACATAGCGGAATAACACAAAAGGAAAGGACAGGGTTCGTTTTTAGTGTAACATTTGGTACTGCAGTCCAACTCAAAACTTCATTCCATAGATCTTGCCTCTTATTTCAACATTTGCTCCTGCAAAAAAAAAAAAAAATCCTATCTAACCCTGTTGTCCCTAAACCCTACAGTTTTATTCGTATCCTCTTTCAAAATAAATATTTCTCATTGTACAATACTCATTTTTGCCCAAATATTTTTCATATAACTTCTGAATTCATTCTTTCCCTGTTCTTCACAGTTAGTTTCTTATATAGTCTACCCCCTCTTAAGCTACCTTAAATCTGCTGAGCTCGGATATATATACCAAGAGACGAGGCAATGCAGCAGCACATAACAAATTAACACAAACAGCACTGACAAGAAATGCAAATTCGTGGAGGAAAGAGCAGTATATTTAAATTAGCAAAGCAATTGCAATATTACAGCTAATATAAGGCACTGTGTAGCAAATAAGAAAAATAAATCAGTAGTAAAACTGACTTAACAGAGTCATACAAAGTGAAATTCAGTAGCACTGTGCCTGGCAAACAGCAGCAGCAAATGCAATAACTTATATCTAAACATGACAAACCCACAAGCAGAGAAAATAGTACACTAAAGACAACAATGCAGATAAGGGAAATGTCTATTCACATCTTAATATCTATGTCATTAAAGTGGTGCACCACATCAACTTATTCTACCAAAAAAATTACCAAGTAGTTTAAAAGAAAATTATGTACGCAGTTATTGTTATTAGTCCCTTCTTATTGTTCTTTCCTTTCCAAAAGCTCCTTTCTCGAAGAATGTGGATCATAAAATTATTATTTAATAGATCTGTTGACCTAAAGTGTTCACATTAGCAAATGCATTTAATTTTATTTTATAGAACCAATGCTGCAACACAGCTGGAAACCAGATATCAAATGAAATAAGCAACTATGTAAAGCGAAGCATAAAAACATCATTCAATAGCCAAGTCAGTAGAAATTCTCTCAACTCTCGTAGAAAGACACTTGTCATAAATCAGGCGTGCAGATGTAAGAATATTTCCCATCAATTCATAAGCATTTCAGTAAGTAGCACAAAGTATGTGCACAGGAGTATAATCTTATGTTTCCAAGTAATACCGTGTCATATTTGCGTTGCTTTCTACAAAGGAATGGCAATAGCGAGGTTAATGGCCTCTTTGTTCTCCACCTAATGGCTTTTTCTCCAGGCTTCTGGCACAGCTGGGCGTCCACAATGCATTATGTCAAGGTCACCTAGCTTTCTTACCGAAATATTTACGACAGCAGTTTGTGCTACAGTGACAGTCTCATATAAAAAAATTTCACAGATCGAAAAATTACAGTAGAAATGCGTAGAAACGAAATCTTATGAATAGCAGTGTTGTGATACATTCACACATGTACACACATTTCATAACTCTTAAAGTACGATTCTTGGTTTCCAACATCCTTCTTCACAAATCAGAGTCCCTAACCACTACGCATTATTCCTTACATATAAACACATAATCACATTCCTCATATATGGTAGCATCATCTTCTTGATCATAAACATACCTCAACAGCATAATACACATCGTCATCATAATAATAACGTCATAAAACTTCAGCCAAATCTCAAAAACATTGTAGCTTTCTGCAATAATTTGAAAACCTAAAAAAATTCTCTGCTCATTTCAGTAGTGTCACCTACCTCAAACGTACTTTAAAAATCACGATCCCATACCAAATACATCATTCAAAGCTCTCATAGTACCACAATGGTTTCAAAAAAATATGAACAGTTCACAAAGTACAGACAAAATACAATTTCATAAGTGTGAAGTTATCCAACTGTGTAATTACGTAAACATCTGTCTCTGATGTAGTAAAATAAATGTTTGTCTCTCTCAGTTAAATGATCAGATAGCTCTGTAATTTATGTGTATGAGATATATGGTACCAATGTGTAAAGTTGTATAAGCAAATACCATATTAGCTAGGGCTCTTTGTGCTGGCCAAACACATGGTATACAAAGTAAGCGTGTACTCCCTTGATGATTAATGTAATTATACCCTCAGGTGTTACACATTACAGCAATGGAATGAAATATATCACAGAAAACCTTTGTATCTTTGTAATTCAAAAATCTTTAAAACTAAATGTTTTAAGCACAAAATTAATCACTCAAATACGTGTACTGTAGCGCTAAACTGTGCGTCTTGTTGAAAGATAATCTCTGTCATTACTTAATGGCAAAAAAAGTGCCAAGTGACGTAATTATCGTCGTCCATATGCAAAGTTCTGTAGAAGTCAATGTGCTTACCTCGTAATAAACAAAAGTGAAATGCTATGCGTAAAGATACCGTAGTTATTATGTACCTTACCATGATCAAGAAAGTACTATACTGTAACGTATTGTTGTGCTACAGAAAAGGCTGTCTCATTGTAGCTACACCAAAAAAGTTACTACTAAAACATGTTTTACTTTCCAGAAGAATTCAGAAAAATGTGCAGATGTAAAACAGATACAGCACAAAAGCAACAATGTTAATCATGTCACACATTAGTAGTGTCGTGATATAATCGTGTAGATGTCAAAGAAACCAAATGCTAAGTCATCTTTAATCTCACAGAATGTACTTCAAATAAAGAATGTCTTTTCAAGTAAACCAAAACGCTGCATTAAAGTCTTATTAGCAGTATATGTTCTAAGTATGTAAGCTGTATATTGGTTACATAATCGTGCAACTAACAAGCAAGAATGTGCAAATAACAACACTGTATCGTCTGTTCACTATAACAATGCATTCGTAATTTCTGTTTAAATAAGTTCTCTTGGTTCTTGACTGGATATGTAACTTCAAAAATTGTGCATGTTAACAGTTCCTAAGTCTGACAAAGCATACTAGTAACGTGAAGTGAAAAGTTTTATGGCAAAGACTAAGTTAAAAAGCAGATTATCTTTCAACAAACGGTTTTACCTGTGAAATGTGGTGCAATCCTTTACACTTCCTAGTACGCAGAGTTTCAAATGAACGCAATTATCACGTGGTGTACATTGGTAAAGAATACTGGAATTTTTCTCAAGGTTAGCGTCTATGTTATTTTTCTCTGAGCCAGCCGGTGCACGTGGCTGCCTGCAGTGCGAGTCATTGTCTGTCTCTTTGTTGGCACGCGTCGTTATTGGGATTAGGAGACCTAACTTCTACAAATTCATCTTGTCGAGACGGCCCTTTCCTGTTTGAATCCCGCCAGTTCTGATGAAATTCAGGTCTGTCGTTACGATTATATCGCCTATCGTCATGTTGGTAGATTCCATAATTTCTTTCTTGCCGGTCACGTGGTAGAGAATTTCTCCCAGAATAGTAACGGCGCGCTGAACTGTTGCGTCTGAAGTTATTCTGTCTCCCTTGATAATAATTGTTTTGGTTCCCATATTGTTTGTTTTTATGTTTAACTGTCATATTCATTACTATGGAAATGCGATCTTTCTTTGTAACTATTATTCTGCCAACAGTTGTCATGCGGGTGTGTGTGTTTTGGTCACGATTTTCGTTGTAAGAATAGCCTTGTCATGTCCAGTTACTATTTCTTTCATTGCGGAATTGTGACGGATGTGACCTGTAATTGTTGTGTTCCTGTTTTCGCGTCCAGCGATTATCAGTGTCAATTTCCAATTCTTGTAACATTTCCTGAAAAGCTTCAATGTCGTCTTTGCAACGTCCTGCCAAAATAATATGCCGTAAATGTTCAGGCAATTTGATTAAGCAAATGCGGATGAGTTCTGAGGGGCTGTATGGGTTTGACAGATACTGATTCTCTTTCAACATGTCTTCAAAATATTTGACAAGACTGGAAAATTCTGATTGTTCAAAGGGTTTCATCATCATGATGCTGTGTTTCACGCGATCTTGAGACCAATATGCTGAGAGGAAGGCATGATAAAATTCTCCATCACTGTGACAATCGTGAATGACCGATCGCATTCTTACAGCTGATTCATTCTCTAAATAGCCACACATAAATTCTAATCTGTGCTCTAATGACCAGTTGGGAGGAAAACAATGAGAGAATTGATGAAGCCATGCTTGTGGATGAATGTCGTTGCCAGAATTCATAAATGTTTTGAATTTGCTTGTAGTAATGAACAGCTTATAGTCAAAATCATCGTGTCGGCGAGTCGCATATCGGTCAGTGTTACGTTATGTCGGCGGTTCCATCTCAAAATTCGGTGCACCTTGCCAATTTCTTTCATAATTTCCTAAGTGCCCTGTGTTATTATTTTGTGGCTGTTCCTTATTTCTATGTCCTTCTTCCCGTATTGGAGCGCGAGTGTCCTCTGAAATATCTAATTCTTGTGTTACTTGTGCCAAATGATTTTGTACTTCCCGGATTTCTCTTTTGTACTGTGTATTGATTTGATTTTGATTTTGCTTGAATTTTCTAATTTGTTCATACCCTGTGTCAGTGAAGGCTACGGGACTTGTTTCATCCAGATCATCAACTACCTTTGTAGATAAGTTAATGAACTGATCCAAAAGTTCGGCCACTTTCTCCGATAGTGAATTTATTTCCTCAGTGTGTTTTTCTGAACCAAGTTTCAGAGTGTCTACTTGTGTTGAAATCGTGTCTACTGTGACCTTTAAGTTTTCCTGAGTTTTTCAAGTTGCGTGGCCGAATCGGTAGATGCAACTGAGTCAGTTTTAGCTTGCAAAGTGTCGTGATTTTCATGTACAATGGTTTGCAGTTCTTTTATGGCTGCTTCGTGATTCTGTAATGCATTTTCGTGACGCGAAAAAATAGGTTGGAAATGCTCACAAATTTGTGTTTGTACGTCATTACAGACTTTTTGACATTTCGATTCGATTTTAAGTAACTCAGCAGTTAAACCTTCACGTGTTTGTTCAAGCGTGGTGTCTAATTTTTGAAGCTGTTGCTGTGACTGTTTTTGATTTTGTTCCATTGCCTTCAACTGTTTCTGTGTTTGTCTCTGGTGTTGTTCCATCGTGTCCAACTTTTGAAGATTTTGTTCCATTGTGTCTAACTTTTGCTGTGTTTGTCTCTGATTTTGCTCCATTGTGTCTAACTTTTGGAGCTTTTGTCCCATTTGTTGCATTAATTATAACAATGCGTTGGTGTCTGAAACATGTTCCTCAGGGCTATTCGGCAGTGCATTTGAACCGGCAATTTTCGCGTTTTGAAAAGCAGAAAATGCGTCTTGACTTATTTGAGAAAACGGTGAGGATGCAAAACCTGAATCTACAGTATTTGCCACACTATTTCCCCTTGATTTCGGATTCCTGAGAAGAGCTGTTGGCGACCGATTGATCGATAATACTTCCCTGTTCACTAATTTTTTCACTGTCTACACCATTACTGGCCGTCCGCTCCAGTTCCCTATGCACAATTACCAAATTACTACTTTGAATGTCTATTAATTCATTACACGGTGGTGCTGATAAGTTATAATCGTCGTCACTATCATTTCTCAGTTTACTTTGGAGCCTAGTGTTACGTTTTTCACACTCCATGATTATCAAGTATTTCACACGAGAACAAGAAAAGCACAATCTGAAGAGCAAAAACAAGAAAACACATTTAGCATAGCACTGAAAATAATATCTCGTTAATTGCAAGCGCAGCTGCGAAATACTTGGTGCAAATATACATGCATGCCACAACTGTTTTACTGTACGACAATGAAAAACTACAACTACAAAGGAAATTCTCTCTATAATTACGCGCTAGCAATAAACGATAGCTACACCAAATACACAAACTACAAGAAAAAATCAGAAGATTCCAGTGAGGTATCCTTGGCTAAGGGTCGCCGTACGAAACGTCCCCTTAGAAAAATTAGTGAATTACTGTGCTGGTAAAGCCCTTACCTTATTTGATTTTCAAACAGCTGAGCAAAACTGAACCTACTCAGACAATACTCTCTTTACTTTTCTGATCAACACTAAACTGACACACAATATTTTCAGCGCAACGCAATGTGATTTTCAAAAATCCGTACAAAAGAGTGGCCTGACTAACATTAACCTATACCTTTCACAAATCACTTACCTTACCAAAAATCTTCGTTACTGAAACTACTGCAATACAGTGACTGCCAATACTGCCAGTTAAATAAAAGATTCTAACTACTGAAGGCCCTACCTACTGATAGGCATAGTTAGCAAATGAAAGATTTTGATAGAGAACAAACAATGTATTTACCTTAATAGTGTTCAAAAGTCATTATATATACAGGGTGAGTCACCTAACGTTACCGCTGGATATATTTCGTAAACCATATCAAATACTGACGAATCGATTCCACAGACCGAACGTGAGGAGTGGGGCTAGTGTAATTGGTTAATACAAACCATACAAAAATGCACGGAAGTATGTTTTTTAACACAAACCTACGTTTTTTTAATGGAACCCCGTTAGTTTTGTTAGCACAGCTGAACATATAAACAAATATGTAATCAGTGCCGTTTGTTGCATTGTTAAATGTTAATTACATCCGGAGATACTGTAACCTAAAGTTGACGCTTGAGTACCACTCCTCCGCTGTTCGATCGTGTGTATCGGAGAGCACCGAATTACGTAGGGATCCAAAGGGAACGGTGATGGACCTTAGGTACAGAAGAGACTGGAACAGCACATTACGTCCACATGCTAACATCTTTTTATTGGTCATTTTCACTGACGCACATGTACATTACCATGAGGGGTGAGGTTCACGGACACACGTGGTTTCCGTTTTCAATTACGGAGTGGAATAGAGTGTGCCCCGACATGTCAGGCCAATAGATGTTCAATGTTGCGGCCATCATTTGCTGCACACAATTGCAATCTCTGGCGTAATGAATGTCGTACACGCCGCAGTACATCTGGTGTAATGTCGCTGCAGGCTGCCACAATACGTTGTTTCATATCCTCTGGGGTTGTAGGCACATCACGGTACACCTTCTCCTTTAACGTACCCCACAGAAAGAAGTCCAGAGGTGTAAGATGAGGAGAACGGGCTGGCCAATTTATACGTCCTCCACGTCCTATGAAACGCCCGTCGAATATCCTGTCAAGGGTCAGCCTAGTGTTAATTGCGGAATGTGCAGGTGCTTCATCATGCTGATACCACATACGTCGACGCGTTTCCAGTGGGACATTTTCGAGCAACGTTGGCAGATCATACTGTAGAAACGCGATGTATGTTGCAGCTGTTTGGGCCCCTGCAATGAAGTGAGGACCAATGAGGTGGTCGCCAATGATTCCGCACCATACATTTACAGTCCACGGTCGCTGTCGCTCTACCTGTCTGAGCCAGCGAGGATTGTCCACAAACCAGTAATGCATGTTCCGTAGATTAACTGCCCCGTGGTTCGTGAAACCCGCTTCATCGGTAAACAGGTAGAACTGCAACGCATTCTCTGTTAATGACCATTGACAGAATTGTACTCGATGATTAAAGTCATCACCTGTAATTGCTGATGTAGCGACACATGAAACGGGTGAAAGCGGTGACGATGCAGTATGCGCATGACACTACTTTGACTCAGTCCACCGGATCTTGCAATGTCCCGTGTACTCATGTGTGGGTTCATGGCAACAGCAGCTAACACACCAACTGCACCCGCTTCTCCTGTGACGGGCCTGTTACGGACCCGTTTGCGTGCTACGACAATACCTGTTGCATACAGTTGGCGGTAGACGTTTTGCAATGTGCGGCACGTTGGATGCTCTCTGTCCGGCTACCGTTCTGCATACACCTGCAGGCTTCAGCTGTATTTCGTCGACACTCGCCATAGATGAGTATTATCTCCGCCTTTTCAGAGTTCGAATACACCATGGTCACAGTTCCTACAACACTACACTATCACAGACGTCTGGTAACACGGTGTGCTACAGTTGGTCTGCGTGCGGAGACGAATGCAGAATACCAATAGCAGCAAGCGCTACATGCGGACACTGCGACAGCTAGACCAAACCACAACAGTGCACTACAGCCACACTCGTAAACACGGTCGTCATTGTAAACATGTCCCTGCAGATGCTGCTCTCCGACCGTGGCCCGTGTTTGTTACAACACGCAACCGAACGTCGGATGTTTCAAGCGTCAACTTTAGGTTACAATATCTCCGGATGTAATTAACATTTTACAATGCAACAAACGGCACCGATTACGTATTTGTTTATATGTTCAGATGTGCTAACAAAACTAACGTGGTTCCATTTAAATAAACATAGGTTTGTGTTAAAAAACATACTTCTGTGCATTTTTGTATGGTTTGTATTAAACAATTACACTAGCCCCTCTCCTCACGTTCGGTCTGTGGAATCGGTCCGTCAGTATTTGATGTGGTTTACGAAATATATCCAGCGGTAACGTTAGGTGACTCACCATATATATATATATATATATATATATATATATATATATATATATATATATATATATATATATATATATATATGGTGACTTCATGATATCCAGTATTACAAATTTACTCTTTCTGACGGACACACGTCCAGATCGTCCGCTCTTAAAATTCTGCCATCTCTCCCCACATCCACCACTGCTGGCGGCTCACCTCCAACTGCTCAACGCTACACGCTGTTAACAGTCAAGTGCCCAACACTACAATGGCAAATATTCCAACAATGCAAACCAGCCACAGGCTGCACATAGCACAGTCAGTGATTTTCATACAGAGCGCTACGTGACGTTACCAACATAAAAACCTAAACAGCCTACTTAGACATTTACCGATTTCCAACAAACTTTACAGGTAATTTCAAACCGCTCTGAAAGTCTTTCTCGCTGACACCACACAAAAAGTAATCAAAATCAAAAAGTTCTTCGCTCCCTACATTTTTGCCGTTCATATAGTGAAACTTCAGCATCAGGCATGATGCATCAATTTATTAGCCGACCAGAGTGGCCGAGCGGTTAAAGGCGCTACAGTCTGGAACCGCACGACCGCTATGGTCGCAGGTTCGAATCCTGCCTCGGGCATGGATGTGTGTGATGTCCTTAGGTTAGTTAGGTTTAAGTAGTTCTAAGTTCTAGGGGACTGATGACCACAGCAGTTGCGTCCCATAGTGCTCAGAGCCATTTTCAATTTATTACTTCATCACTCCAAACTCTATTTGCAACGCATTCCGCATACAGTATCCACATATGTCGCTGAATTTACTGCAAAATTATATCTGTGTACGGCTCATAATTCAGAAAATATATCGTCAAAAAAATTAAGATGCGAGAAAATGTAGTTTTCTTAAAACTAAATTCGGTTATTTAAAAGATCGGTGGATTTAGGAGTGGGGGGTGGCTACTGGTTCAACAGAGTTCACAAATGAAGTGTTTGGAACCTACTTAACAAGAAAAGGATCCATGCAACAAATCCTCGAACTTAAGACTTTAAATCCTGTCCTATATTGGTGGATAACTGTAATTTTCATTAAAAACTGGCCGATGAAAATTTCATCGATTTTCTTAGATTTTGTTCGTTTCATGAAATTAAATCACATTACTCTTATATTTCCCTGTTTCATGTTATTTTAACTGCGATGGGTGTGACTTAGAGCGCTCTTAACCAACAATCGTTAGCAATCGTTAGCAATCGTTAATTCCCACAGTAAAGTTCCCCACTAGGATAGCCACTTGCTCACAAACAGCCATTGATAATATCTTTATAGGAAAGTCCAATGAACAAAATTATATTATAAAACCAATAGTCAATGGCCTCTCAGACCATGACATGCAGTTCCTTCTGTTAAATGTTAATACTGAACAGGATGTAAGATCTGTTAAATCTGAGCTCAAGAGGGTAATCAGTAAGCCAAAAATTGATTATTTTAGGACACTCCTCAGAGACATTCACTGGACTGATGTTTACAGTGCTCATGGCATGAATGAAAAATATAACGTTTTTGCTAATAAAGTGCTTACCTTATTCGAACACTGCTTTCCCCCAAAACTTACCAAGGTTAGAGCAAAGTCTACAAAGAAGCCATGCATTACTGGAGGAATAGGGGTACCTTGTGAAACAAAAAGAAAATTGTATCTGTCAATCCGAAACATTTCCAATGTTGATTCTATAGCACATTATAAGAAATACTGCAAAATATTAAAGACTGTAATACGGATGTCAAAGCAAATATATTACAAGGAAAAGATAGTCATATCAGATAACAAAATAAAGACAATATGGGATATAGTGAAGGAGGAGACCGGTAGAACCAGACATGAAGAGGAACAAATAGCATTAAGAGTAAATGATACATTGGTGACAGATGTGTATAGTGTTGCAGAACTTTTTAACAAACATTTTGTAACTGTTACTGAAAAGATGGGGTTGTCAGGTTCGGTAGATGCTGCTATGGATTACCTTAGACCAGACATTTCAAGTAACTTCCATAATATGAATTTGACCCTCACTACCCCAACAGAAATAATGTCCATCATAAAATCTTTAAAATCAAAAACATCTAGTGGGTATGATGAAATATCAACAAAGTTAATTAAAGAATGTGAATCTGAGCTAAGTGACATATTAAGCTATCTGTGTAACCAGTCGTTTATCAGTGGAATATTTCCTGAATGGCTGAAATATGCTGAAGTTAAGCCACTGTTTAAGAAGGGAGATAAAGAAGTAGCATCAAATTTCCGTCCAATTTCACTGTTGCCACCATTCTCAAAAATTTTCGAAAAAGTAATGTACAGTCGTCTTTATAACCATCTTATCTCAAATAACATACTGCCAAAGTCACAGTTTGGATTTCTAAAAGGTTCTGATATTGAGAAGGCTATCTACACTTACAGTGAAAATGTGCTTAATTCATTAGACAAAAAATTGCAGGCAACTGGTATATTTTGTGATCTGTCAAAGGCATTTGACTGTGTAAATCACAATATCCTTTTAAGTAAACTAGAATATTATAGCGTAACAGGAAATGCTGCAAAATGGTTCAAATCTTATATCTCTGGCAGGAAACAAAGGGTGTTATTAGGAAAGACACATGTATCAAGCTATCAGGCATCATCCAACTGGGAACTAATTACATGTGGGGTCCCACAAGGTTCCATTTTGCGGCCCTTACTTTTTCTTGTGTATATCAATGACCTTTCATCAGTAACATTACCAGATGCCAAGTTTGTTTTGTTTGCCGATGATACAAACATTGCAATAAATAGAAAATCAAGTGTTGTCTTAGAAAGATCAGCCAATAAAATATTTGTGGACATTAATCACTGGTTCCTAGCCAATTCTTTGTCACTAAACTTTGAAAAAACACACTACATGCTGTTCAGAACTTGTAAGGGGTGTCCCAAGAGTATATGTCTAACATACGATGACAAGAAGATAGAAGAAGTGGACAGTGTTAAATTCTTGGGATTACAGCTTGATAATAAATTCAACTGGGAGGAGCACACCACAGAACTGCTGAAGCGTCTTAACAAATCTCTGTTTGCAATGCGAATTTTGTCAGACATAGTGGATATAAAAATGAAAAAGTTGGCATACTATGCTTACTTTCATTCCATAATGTCATATGGGATTATTTTTTGGGGTAATTCATCAAGCCAAGCTAAAGTTTTCCGGGCACAAAAACGTGCAGTAAGAATTATATGTGGTGTGAACTCAAGAACATCCTGCAGAAGCCTGTTTAGGGAACTAGGGATACTAACTACAGCTTCCCAATATATTTATTCCTTAATGAAATTTGTCATTAAAAATATATCACTTTTTCAAACCAACAGCTCAATTCATGGAATCAATACTAGAAATAAGAGTAATCTTCACAAGGATTTAAAGTCACTTAGTCTTGTACAAAAAGGTGTGCATTATTCAGGAACATACATTTTCAATAACTTGCCAGCAGCCATAAAAAGCTTAACAACCAATGAAATTCAGTTTAAGAGAAGCCTAAAGGATTTATTGGTGGCCAACTCCTTCTACTCCATTGATGAATTTCTTAGTAAAACCAACTGATTTGTATATAAGTACAACATAACTTCTGCACAATTTCAGTGCAGTAATGTGTTCACTGAAAATTTGTGTGTGTGTGTGTGTGTGTGTGTGTGTGTGTGTGTGTGTGTGTGTAAGTATAATCTAACTTCTGCACCATTTCAGTGCAGTAATGTGTTTATTGTAAATGAGTATTACAGTAGTTGTATTACATGTTTATTACCTTATAAATAAATAAAAAACTTTTTTATTTAAAATTCAGTGCATTAGTATTTGTAAAATGACTCTTAGTGTTCATTAAAAAATGACGATCATTCCACTTGGGACATGTGTAATGGTACATTAGCTTATTTGTTTTAGTTGTAAATATTTGTAATGTATTGTTGTTTTTCTGACATGTTCCACATCCTGGAGGACCTCCTCACTACGGATCAATTGGAATGAAAGTAAATCTAATCTAATCTAATCAGTAAATATCTCCGTAACACAGTCACCAGAGGGCTTCCAACGAATGTTTGATGCATCACTTCCATCAAACCAACTGAAAACCTATATCGGCACACTGCTCTAAAAGAATGAAGACGCATGCCAAGCAATCCATTTCCCTGTCACTTCTTGGATATAAATCGAGTCTTCAGTTTCGTAACTGTTGTGATTCCGTCAGTGACAGGTGTTTGAGAGGTACACGCATTTGCTTGAGAGTTGTTGTATGACTATGTTTTGTTCTCGAAGATAGTGCAGAATGACGCGTAATTTCCTATATCAAACACTGGTGCTATGCATTTGACTATTCCCTCACAAGGTGCATTTGCCGTTGCGGACGATCATTTTATAGGACTGATGCGAGCATAGCATAATTTCTGAAGCGTAATAGAATGTGAACAGTGAGCACTATATACCTCCGGAAACCTACATAGTGCATGTATCACAAACAATCTGCTTATTTCTATGGTGTAGAAGGTAGTAGTAGTTTTATCATCTTAGTGTTTCACCATAGTGAGTGGGATAAGAAACTTTCAGGATGAATGTAAGTGAGGTATCGGAAACGTACTTCCAGCACTGGTGTATTAAATGCAAATGTCGTGTGACTAGGGCCTCCCGTCGGGTAGACCGTTCGCCAGGTGCAAGTCTTTCGATTTGAGGCCACTTCCGCGACTTGCGCGCCAATGGGGATGATAATGATTAGGACAACACTCAATCCCTGAGCTGGCCGCTGTGGCCGAGCGGTTCTAGGCACTTCAGTCTGGAACCGCGCTGCTGCTACGGTCGCAGGTTCGAATCCCGTCTCGGGCATGGATGTGTGTGATGTCCTTAGGTTAGTTAGGTTTAAGTAGTTCTAAGTTCTAGGGGACTGATGACCTCAGATGTTAAGTCCCATAGTGCTTAGAGCCATTTAATCCATTTTTGGATCCAGTCCCTGAACGGAGAAAACTCTCCGACCCAGCTGGGAATCTAACCCTGGCCCTTAGGATTGACATTCTGTCGCTATGACCACTCAGCTACCGGGGGCGGACATCGGTGTATTAAGAGAGTTGCATTCCACGACTAATATATCGGAAACCGCACCTCTTTAACATTATAGCATGTTTAAGTGTAGAATCGTGTAGCGTTAAGAATGTGTGCTTACGTTCTACAATCATTTCTCTGTCCAGTAACTGCTTGGTGTGGACTCTAAGGAACAATATTCCAAAACTGATAGCAGAAATGATTTACGTAAAATGTTTCAAATTTCTTCTGCCTGGAGCTCCGTCGTGTAAAAATGAAACGTTTCTTCTTCTTCTTCTTCTTAATCAACTGTTATAAGACCACAACGCTCTGAGATGTATCTGGCTCGTATCTATTATACACCAATAAGAACTGCTAAACTCTTCGACATGCATGAATTTAGAGGGATCGTGCATTCTGGGATGTTGACGTAAGATTGTTATGGAACAGTCATTGCAAAATGGCTGTTATGGTATTGGAATGAGAATACTGGTCTATATCACTCTCGTCGGTCGGTTGTGCAAATTTTGAGAACGTGTTGTGCTCTTTCCGAAAGCAAAATATCGAAGTGTATTGATTACATGGAACTCAGCTCGTTCTTTCCCCTCAAGAGACTTTCTAGTGGGTATAGTGTTCTTCTATTACTGGTCAGTTCCAAATTAAATCGGAGACAATGTTGCAGGGAGATTTGGTTAAAGACAGAGAAACAGTTACAAGATGCATAGGGAGACCTTCTAGAGTTTTGCTCCGGATGTTTAGCAGATGGGTTCAATGAAACTGCAGCTCGTTTCGAATTAGAGGACAAAGTGCTGCTATGGACATGATTCGTTTGTTTGGATGGTAATCAACAAAGTTGTTGGTGAGATCTTTCAGTCTTGCTCTTTATCCTACGAACACGAGAAAGCTTTGTGACTAGCATCCACATAGGGAGAGATGTTCAATCATAATAAAATATTACCGAATTTATGAAGTGTGTGGGCTAAGGAACGTAGTTTTTGGTACTCCTCTCTGCCGCTGGCTGGTTCCCACAATATTTGTGTCGTGTGATGTTGGCAGTGTAATAGGGTTCACGATGTGTCCACGTGTGTATAGCACTTGCGAAATAATGGAGGGGGTGGTTTAACAAAGATACAGAAACTGAAAACCCTGCTGCAATGACCTTGGCTGATAGCATCCCGAGATCGACGCGATAGGACGTTTGATTTTCGTGACAAGTTGTCGAGGACAGTGGTCTGGAACTCGAGTAATTAGGTAACATGCGTTGAAATTACAGAAAATCTGGTAAAATTGCGAAAATTACTGTAAACTACGTAACATTGAGGAAAAATGGGACAAAAGTGATTGTTAAAGAGCTCCGACCTGGGCAGTTTTCTCATCAGACATAATAAAAGTGTCATAGACCGAATTCATAGTTTTACTCAGTTGGATGTTATGAAATAACGAGGGGCAGGGGATGCCAATTATATGAGGGTCACTCCAAAAGAAATGCACATTATTTTTGTAAAAAATCAGTTTTAATTCTGCTGTGTGAAAGTTTTACAGTGTGAAGATGCATCCTTCACGCTTGTTTTCAAACTTAGTTCAACGTGTTCCCGTGAGTGGCGCCTTCAGAATATGTCTTCTAGATGGCTGCTACACTTGACGATCGTCAGAAGCAACGTGCTGTCATAGAATTCCTGTGCTGTGAAAACGAGACAGTGGCAAACATCCACAAGAGGTTGAAAAAGGTGTATGGAGATGCTGCTGTCGGTCACAGTACAGTTAGTCGGTGGGCAAGCAGGTTACATGATGAAAGCGGGCATGGCAATATAGAGGATTGTCCTCGCAGCGGCAGTCCTCGTACTGCACACACTCCAGACAATGTGCAGAGAGTTACCGAATTGGTGACTGCTGACAGACGCATCACAGTGAACGAATTGTCACGCTACGTAGGGGCAGGGGAAGGAAGTGTTTGCAGAATACTGAAAGTGTTGGCGTTAAAAAAGGCTTGAGCCAGGTGAGTTCCCAGGATGTTGACAGCGGCTCACAAAGAAACAAGAAAAACGGTACGCAGCGAACTTTTGGAACAGAACGAGAATGGTGAAGATGATTTTCTTGGATGAATTGTGACAGGTGATGAAACATGGCTCCATCATTTTTCACCAGAGACGAAGAGGCAATCAATGGAGTGGCATCATGCAAATTCACCCAAGAAAAAAAAAATCAAAACCATACCTTCTGCTGGAAAAGTTATGGCTATGGTGTTCTTTGATTCCAAAGGACTCTTGCTTGTGGACATCATGACAAGTGGAACCACCACAAATTCTGATGCATATGTGACAGCACTGAAGAAACTTGAAGCTCGACTGAGTCGTGTTCGACCACATCGGCAAAAGCAGCACGTTTTGCTGTTGCACGACAATGCACGGCTACATGTCAGTCAAAAAACCATGGAAGCGATCACAAGACTCGGATGGACAACACTGAAACACCCGCCTTACAGTCCTGACCTGGCTCCATGTGACTATCATCTCTTTGGGAAACTGAAAGACTCTCTTCGTGGAACAAGGCTTGAAGATGATGACTCCCTTGTGCACACTGCCAAACAGTGGCTCCAACTGGTTGGTCCAGAATTTTACTGTGTGGGTATACAGGCGCTGGTTCCAAGATGCCGTAAGGCAGTTGAGAGGGATGGAAATTATGTGGAGAAATGAAAATATTGTTCCTAAAGGATGTATCTAGACATTGTAAAACTTACAAACATGTAGAATAAAAGATGGATTTAAAAAAAAATGTTGTGTGCGCTTTTTTTGGAGTGACCCTCGTTGCTTGCTGTCGAGTGTAAAAGGGATTGTGGTTGTTTCTCCAACTTGTGAATAAACAGTATGAAAGCCGCTGTTCTGTATTGATATTTGTGTGTCTGAAATGTATGTAACACCAACTTGCATGACAGTTTATTAACAAGACTTCCACAGAGATTATTTCTGAGCGCTCGAGCCACGACAGGCTACTGAAAGTGCAGCAGGGTGGTCGGCGCCAGCAACCGCCCACAGTGGCCTCAACGGCCGCCGGTCAAGTCGCCCGCCCTGCTGGCAAGTGCAAGCCTTGAGCTACTTCTTCCCATCGCGAGACGTAGCCGAGGGCCGTAGCATGCTTTTGGCCATTCACTTCTCCATCCATGACGAATAAGTTAGTATTTCGCAGTTGTTCGACGTGTGGGGCGGCGGTTAACTCGTGAAAATAAATATTTGCTGTATTAATGCTTGCATGTTGAATCAGTTTCTGGCTTTTAGAATGTTGTTAATGCTGTCTTTCGCCGTTCTCAACACTGGCTCTCTATTTACTTTTTAGCTCCCAGAAAGTGATTTAACCAAACGTGAAACCGGTAATTAGAGATCCTAGTGCCCACTTCATCTGAGAATACCATTATAGCTGCAGCTTATAGCTCTGAGGAATTAGGAGATTGTCTGGGATTTCTAATCAAAAACGATTTTCCAAAATAGTTGAGTATATTCTGAAATTCACTGATAACAAACACAAGTATCCCTACAACCTAACTAACAGAGCAGTTCAGAGTCTAATGCGGTGATGCAACTATAAATGTCCGAATTAAATGTTAAAAAGAATGCTCGCCAAAATTTGATGAGAATTATTCATCAAACGCCACGCTAAATAATTGGTAGAATGTCTGTCCCGCGACGGCACGTGAAAATACGACAATACGCAAACTGAAGCTAGATAATGAAAATCATCCCAGAATTAACCCTTCACTTGAAATGATTTCACGGTTCCGCGTATCTCTAGTAACTTAATACGGCACCCGAGGCTGTTTGTAGCAGTGATACCGAGGCGACGCGACTCCCGACACAGATGGCGTGTTATTCAGCGTCTGGAGAGAACTGGGGCCTTGCCTTCCTCGCGCAGCGTTCTTATATATACAGCCGCGGTGCGGACGGCTAAGGGAACGCCTGCTCAAATCGGCTCTCCCGACTAACCGCTGGGCTAGTAACGCACCACTTCAAGTTACATAATAATTTATAGCTTCTTTTGCTGATGGCCGATGAAGCTCTTAATTTAAAAGTGCATTCAGCACGCAGGTAAGTATTGATAATAAAATTTTGACGTGGCTAAGTTAAATATTTTGGGCGAGAGAATTAATTAAATTACACTGCACGCAGTAGATGAGCTCTGAACTGGCCCTTTTGAGATCCGCTATCGCTATAATTTTATAGGTATTCAAAAGAAACTTTTCACATCTTCACAGTCATAGCGGACCTCCAACCTATTTAAATCTAAACATCCTAGCCTTATTTATTAGCCTACTTAATCTATCTTGCTTCCTTCAGTTTTGAGACGAAAACCAGAAAATCATGAATTTCCAATAAAGTCTTAATTTGTGAAATCCAAAGTACTGTTTTTATTAAATCGTTATGAAAGATGAATCTAAATATAAATTTTGAAGTCTCTAGCTCTTTTCTGTTGCGCCAATGATTTTTTTAGAAAAACGTCCAAATTTCGGAAATGGCTGAAGTTATCGAACTGATATTTAACACACATTAATTTAGTATTATTCCTGACATGCTAGAAAAGTTTTAGATCATTTGCTTGATTTTTAAGGTATTGCGCAACATTTATGACGTCAGAGCTAGTTACAGCAGACTGGCTGGCACACAATGGAAACTGATGTGAATTTACTACAGCGTGAGTAGGCTGCTTCCCTACAGATGGACTGGCATTTCCTATAAATACAGTTGATTTCTACAGACCTGAAACACTATATCACTTGTCAACCCAACACTGAGCAAAGCAAAGCATTGATATCAGGTGGATCTATCTCTTTACCACCAGCGAGGGGATAGAAGAGGCCTGGGAAAGAAGCAATACGTATGGGAGAGTGCAGCTGCAGACTGGAAGCAGTATATCATTGTAAACCCAACACCGACCACATTCATTGGGTGGAGCTCATTGCATACCATCAGTGACAAAATAGAACATGCCTTTAAAACCTTTATCACTAGCTATGGGGGGAGGAGGAAGGGAGAAGGGGAGGTAGGAGAGTCGGTAAGACTGGTTCTAAGCTGTCTAATCTGTATCCACACATCGAGGTCAAAAGCAATTTTCTTCTCGATACTTGTGTGATGTTATCACAGTGTTTTGTCTTCCTGTAGAATCAAGTCCAAAAGGCACTCATAAAGTAGTTATTGCTGTTTTTTAAAATACTGGGTGATCAAAAAGTCAGTATAAATTTGAAAACTGAATAAATCACGGAGTAATTTATATAGAGAGGTACAAGTTGACACACATGTTTGGAAGGACATGGGGTTTTATTAGAACCAAAAAAATACAAACGTTGAAAAAATGTCCGACAGTTGGCGCTTCATCCGATCAGAATGGCAATAATTAGCATAACAAAGTAAGACAAAGCAAAGATGATGTTCTTTACAGGAAATTCTCAATATGTCCACCATCATTCCTCAACAATAGCTGTAGTCGAGGAATAATGTTTTGAACTGCAGTGTAAAGCATGTCCGTAGTTAAGGTGAGGTATTGGCGTCGGATGTTGTCTTTGAGCATCCCTAGAGATGTCGGTCGATCACGATACACTTGCGACTTCAGGTAACCCCAAAGCCAATAATCGCACGGACTGAGGTCTGGGGACCTGGGAGGCCAAGCATGACGAAAGTGGCGGCTGAGCACACGATCATCACCAAACGACGCGCGCAAGAGATCTTTCACGTGTCTAGCAATATGAGGTGTTTTTTTTTGTTCGTATAAAACCCCATATCATTCCAAGCATAAGTGTCAATTTTTACCTCTCTATCTACATTATTCCGTGGTTTATTAAGTTTTCAAATTTACACTGACTTTTTGATCACCCAGTAGTTGCTCGCTTACATCTCTCTGCTCCTAAGACACACTGGAACCACTCACAAGAAAAACACATCTATCCATCCCGGAATGTTCACTCAGTATTGGTTGTCATATTGTTGTTCATTTCTAATAGCACTACATTATTAGTGAAGTCTTCTTCTCACCATAGTGTGTGGAACTTATTAGCTTAATGTATGTATAAAGACTGTTGGACGCAGCTAATAGTTCATTTTGTAGTATCTTCATTGCAAGATTGAATGTTCTCGCTTGAGTACTCATTGTAGCAAGCATAAGTTCATTCCATGAGAGTGAGTTTAGACTTATTTACCTGGAGATTTCATTGATTTTGGTACTATATCCGCTATTTGCACTGTTGTCGTCACAGTGTTCGTTTTAAAAGCTTGAGATGACACCCTTCGCACGATGTGAGGTGAGATCTGTTCGCACAACATTAGTTACAGCAAGCGTAGGAATCACATCTTGAGTGAGTGTGCACTTATTTACCTGGAGATTTCAATGATTTTAGCAATATATCGACTATTTGTACTGTCACTGTATTCGTTATTAAAAGCCTGAACCTACGCCCTTTACACAATGTGAGTTCAGGTCTATCGGTACAGTTTTGTTGTAGCAAGCATGAGAGTCACACATGGATAATAGACGATGGTAATTCTTCATGCAGCAAATAAGTGTTTGTGTTTATTCAATTATTTTTCTAAAGAAATGCGCGGACCTTACAGCAATTTAGCTGTTACGAACAGCAAAGCTTTAGGCATACATGTTACTCTAAAAGGAGCGAGTGACTTGTGTAAAATTCATCCACTATCTGTCCAGCAGGAATCTCATCCTTCCACAGTAAACAAGAACACACACACACACACACACAAAGCTGTTGTGTGGTACAGTGAAGCATCTGAAACCTCTACCAGACAGCCTTCGGACAATTTACCTGAAGAAGTAGAATGAATATGAGCGATGATGGGTCATAACCACATGCAGTGGTGGAGGCTAACGAGTACGCCACTGCTCTCCACCTGTTGGGGGCAGACTAGGAAGATCGTCGCACAGTGAGATGATGGTACAAAGATCTGTAGGTGTCTCATTTATGTGGGACGTGTTATTTCAGTGTTTTGCCTACGTGATATTTTACTAGGCCGAGGACCGCTTTCAGATAGTGCCATCATATCCAAGAAGTTTGCTAGCACACTGCTGTTGACTATTCAGTTCTACATCCATGACGAATAATCAGGTATTTTGCTATTGTTCCTGGAGGCCAGTCTTTCTGAGAAATATGTTTAATGGTTTGCAGGGAGTGTCCCGTTCTTGAGTCTTTTGTCCGTCTGTGGCTGACTTCTGCAGACTGGAAACAGTATGTCACTCGCAGCCGATGGACCTCTTTGTGTACCAACAGCAACAGGATAGAACAGGCATGGAACACCAGTGTGCCTACTAACATGAGGCATGAGACGCAGAGAGGAATCCTGGTGAGACCTTTTGGGGCCGGTGTTGCTGTAGTTGTGTTATCAAAACAATTTTCCTCAATTTACAGTGCGAATGTTGCATTATGATCCACTGATTATGAGTGGTGGTTTTTTCATGACAGTTTCGATGTGTAATTAGAGAAGTTGTACGACTAAACTGGATTTGCGATATGTTTTGGAGGGCAACAGGCAACTCGCAGTTACCGCCCTGACAGCAGTCACTTTAACCAGTAAACTTTCCGCTTGAGTACCCGTCCCATGCATCTGCTAAACTGATTTTGTCCCTTAACTGTGTTTGTTGTTGATAACCTGACTTAGATGTTATCACATTTTAGAATCTAGATGACACTGAATGCTGAAACTCTGTTGATGAAATGGTGACCCTGTTATTATTTTTATCAGTTGTTGATGGGTGATAAATATACCCACATGGTTCGGATCCTTTATGAAAGTTATGGCACAACGTTATTGATTAAAAATTATACAAAAATACACGTTGAGTGTGATGACAAATATAAACATGATCTAACGGTAGCACAAATATGCAACGAACAATTGAAAAAATGACTCTGAGCACTATGGGGCTTAACATCTGAGGTCATCAGTCCCCTAGACTTTGAACTACGCAAACCTAACTAACCTAAGAACATCACACACATCCATGGCCGAGGCAGGATTCGAACCTGCGAGCGTATCGGTCGCGCGGTTCCAGTCTGTAGGGCCTAGAACCGCTCGGCCACTGCGGCCGGCGAAAACACAGTGTGCTGTCTGGTTAACAGAGACTAAGGTTTTTCTGACGGAAGTATTGTAAGTAGGCTGTTTAGGTTTTTTTATTGGTAACGCCACGTAGCGCTCTGTATGAAAACCACTGGCTGTGCTGTGTGCAGTCTGTGGCTAGTTTGCATTGTTGTCTGCCATTGCAGTGTTGGGCAGATGGATGTGAACTGCACGTAGCGTTGAGCAGTTGGAGGTGAGCCGCCAGCAGTGGTGGATGTGGGGAGAGAAATAGCGGAATTTTGAAATTTGTAACACTGGATGTCATGAACTGCTATATATATTATGACTTTTGATGACTATTAAGGTAAATACATTGTTTGTTCTCTATTAAAATCTTTTATTTGCTAACTATGCCTATCAGTAGTTAGTGCCTTCAGTAGTTTGAATCTTTTATTTAGCTGGCAGTAGTGGCGCTTGCTGTATTGCAGTAGTTCAAGTAACCAAGATTTTTGTGAGGTAAGTGATTTGTGAAACGTATAGGTTACTGTTAGTCAGGGCCATTCTTTTGTAGGGATTTTTGAAAGTCAGATTGCGTTGCGCTAAAAATATTGTGTGTCAGTTTAAGCACAGTCATGTACAGTTTTTCTAAGGGGACGTTTCATATGGCGACCCTGCCAGGATACGAACCTGGAATCTTCTGATTTTGTTCTTATAGTTTGTGTAATTAATGTAGCTATTGTTTATTGCTAGTGTGTAATTATAGAGAGAACTTCCTTTGTAGTTGTAGTTTTTCATTCTTGTACAGTAAAACAGTTGTGGCATGCATGTAGATTTGCACGAAGTATTTTGCAGCTGCGCTTGCAATTAACGAGATATTATTTTCAATGCTATGTTAATGTGTTTTCTTATATTGCTCTTCAAATTGTGCTTTTCTGTGTTGTCATGTGAAATATTGTGACAATAATGGCGTGTGAAAAACGTAATACTAGGCTGCAAAGTAAACTGAGAAATGAAAGTGAAGATGTACGCAGTGTGTTAGTGCCAACGTGTAATGAATTAACTAATGTTCAAAGAAGTAATTTGGTAATTGTACATAGGGAAATGGAGCGGGCTGCAAATAATGGTATAGGCAGTGCAAACAGGGAAGCATTATCGATCGATCGGTCGGCAACAGCTTGCCTCAGGAATCCGAAATGACAGGACACAATCTTGAAAATACTGTAGATTCAGGTTTTGCGTCCTCGCCGTTTTCTCAGATAAGTCAAGACACATTTTCTGATTTTCAAAATGCGAATATTGCCGGTTCAAATGCATTGCCGAATAGCACTGAGGAACATGTTTCAGAAACCAGTGCATTGTTATTACAATTAATGCAACAAATGGAACAAAATCTTCAAAAGTCAGACAACAATGCAAACTAGCCACAGACTGCACACAGCACAGCCAGTGATTTTCATACAGAGCGCTACGTGACGTTACCAATAAAAAAACCTAAACAGCCTACTTACATACCGCAAGACTCTTCAATGGTGATTGTGCATCTGCACAGTCACAACAGATGGCTGCTGGCCATCTCTACAAGGACTACAGTGGGTCTGCATCTTTGATGACCCACCAATACCATTATTTCTACAAGGACTACAGTGGGTCTTCACCTTTGCTGACTCACCAGTACCATTATTCCTACAAGGACTGCAGTGGGTCTGCACCTCTGGTGGCCCACCAATACCATATTCTCTACCAAGACTATAGTGGGTCTGCTCTGTGATGACCTACCTACCAATATTCTTCAAAACGTCGAATGACTCTGCTGTGGGTTTCCTCTGTTGTGGCCCATTACCTGTCTGCATGTCGAGAGTCAGCACTGTCTTTCCGTTGGAAGGACAACACTACTTCTTCAAGACTGCATGGAAATCCACTATTTCCGTGTGCATTTTCTTTTACTGCTCAGACTTTGAGAAAAAGACTGCAATTTTACTGTGATGAATGATCAGGACTGTCTTTACGGACTGTGAGAAAATTTTAGCTTATGACCAACATTGTATCAATAAGTGTGTGCATTTGATATCTTTGTTATTGTAACTATGAAAATTTTTTTCAAATCTGTATTGGCCACTGCCCAAAACAATTTGTAAAATTTTTTGTGGGGAGCATGGGGGCTATGTAAGTAGGCTGTTTATTTTTTTTATTGTTAACACCACGTAGCGCTCTGTATGAAAATTACTGGCTGTGCTGTGTGCAGTCTGTGGCTAGTTTGCATTGTTGTCTGCCATTGTAGTGTTGGGCAGATGGATGTGAACAGCGCGTAACGATGAGCAGTTGGAGGTGAGCCGCCAGCAGTGGTGGATGTGGGGAGAGATATGGCGGAATTTTGAAATTTGTAACACTGGATGTCATGAACTGCTATATATATTATGACTTTTGTTTACTATTAAGGTAAATACATTGTTTGTTTTCTATTAAAATCTTTTATTTGCTAACAATGCCTATCAGTAGGTAGTGCCTTCAGTAGTTTGAATCTTTTATTTAGCTGGCAGTAGTGGCGCTCGCTGTATTGCAGTAGTTCGAGTTACCAAGATTTTTGTGAGGTAAGTTATTTGTGAAACGTATAGGTTAATGTTAGTCAGGGGCATTCTTTTGTAGGGATTTTTGAAAGTCAGATTGCGTTGCGCTAAAAATATTGTGTGTAAGTTTAAGCACAGTCATGTACAATTTTTCTAAGGGGACGTTTCAGTATTTTACTCTGGTTCTGAATATAGATAACACAATCTGAAATTATCTAACACTGAATATACTCTACACAGAAGTTATACTACTTTGATGTAGCTGAGAACAAATGGCGAGACTGTGAACTTGCTTTCCCTAAAAAATTCGCAGCAGCAATACAATACACCTTTTCTCGATGTGTGGCACTGCTTCGGGTGTCAGTTGTGGTTTCAGCATTTGCAGAGCAGTGACAAGTGTCGCCTATGGTTCCCTATCGTGGGCTTGAAACATGCAAACTTGCGGCTAGTGAACTGTTGGCCAGATCGAAATTTCTCTCTAACGGAGGTCTGAAATCTTGGCAGATTCCAGCACGTGCTCCCATTTTCCGGTGATCAAATGTCAAAATGGCAGACCTGTCATGAATAAGACTCCCCTTGGCACAGCGAGTTGTCTGAGATGACTAAGATCTAAACTGTCAGTGCAGTTAAGCCCTCACCACAGGCTCCGAAGTCTAAATTAGTACTAGTGCAGAGTCACACTCAGGACAAGTGTCCCAAGTCCACCCCACTCATAACAAAAGTCAGGCCCCAAATCCTCTCCAGACCATTGTCTGAATCAGAAGATCCTCTCCAGACAGCAGTCTGAATCGGAAGACCAGTCTCACCACTCCGTATTTTCCATCAGACTTCGGTAAACTCCACAAAAGCACTCCCACAACTATCCCCACAAAAGTTTTTTGCCAATCACAAGACTCCACGAACTCCATGTCACCCCTCCGACTCATCTGATCTGCTCATTAGCTAATCCTAATCAACGATATTATCCTCTTTTCAGGAGAAGCGGATAATACATGACTCACAAATTCCTGCCCACAGAGGAGGAGACGTGTTTTTTTTTTATGGCTACTTTAGGTCGTGTATTACTTTGAGGTTCCGTAAATCCCAGGAGTAAACGACACATTTATCATGGAAATTATTATCTGGATGTCCTGAATGTTATGGCGTGTCTGACCAGGGGCCCCGACTAAATCAAGAGAAATGCTTTTATGTCCCAGCATCTATCGTTTCAGAGTCGCCATGAATGTTGCATTCCTCCCAAATTTGTTTAGAAGTCATGGGCTTTTCTAAAAAAACTCTGCAAGCTGAGAGATGGCACCACCTAATTGAACCCTCAATAGCTTCATGTCCATGGTGAACATGAAAACTTGCAAATTTTTGTGCCTCCCATCCCGTTCACATAGAGCATTTACGGTGCTGTCATAAGCCGTTGGCTGGGCGACCTAGATTCCTCTCACACCCTCAGCCTCTGCTGTGGCAAGAGGCGCTTGATAGGTGGGTCCAGGTACGTCTTTTTTCCACCGCATTGATTGATCGCATTCTCTGCACACCGTGGCCAAACTTCTGGGCCCAGCGTTCTGTGCTCAATAGGTACTTCGAGATGTTCCTATCCCTAATAGCTGCACATGGCTTTCAAGCCCCAAAATCCACTGCAAGGTTTACTGTTCAATGACTGAACTGAGTGCTGGTTCTCAACTCCAGAAGAATACTGTTCCAAAGAGACTCACCATAAAGACCCCACATACATTAACAACGTACATGCTTCCATTACTGCCTGCCCATGTTGATAAATTCCTCCACTAACAAAGATGTTGTCTTGGGTGAAAAATCAAATTAAATTGTACCCTTGAATATGGAAAATAGCGAGAGAGTAACTCCTCTCACTGCCCACCACCATGTTTGATTTCCACATGTGTAGTGTCTCACTTCAAAATTTCATAGTGGAACATGGAACAGAGGAAATTATGAAATAGTGTTGAGATCTCAGAATGATGACATGAGTGTTAGAGTCGACTTTGCCAACCAAGTCAACACATAAAAACATCCGAACTTGATGTCGTTAGCCTCAGGAGTCACTCATTGAGAAAGCTCCTAACCTGCAAGTCGTGTAGGTGAACATTGCTGAGTGTAGTCTGATTGACGTGGACCCAAGGGTCGGTGCTACACCCCAGCCTTCAGATAGACAAATACTAAGTGGGTAAAGGCTTTGCAGCAGGATTTTTTTATTCACACATGCAATTTCTCAGGTCAGAGTCGGCTAATATCCCTAATCATATTATATTTCCACGGATTTTGCACCATTTTCTGCCTCAGTCATTTACCTCTGCTGAATCATATGGAAGGTTTAAATCCTCTTTGATTTAAGAAACCCTCTCATTTTCAAAATCTAACTAAATAAATAACATGTATTGGCTCTTGTACGTTTTTCCTAGGGCAGTGAATATTGTTTCTTCTATTCCCAAACCTTTGAAAATCACTTTCCTTAAATTGCTAAAGAGTAGTTTGGCAAATTATCTGCATTACATGATCTGTAAAAAATCAGTTTCACAAGAAAATGTACTGAATTACGTATATGAATGTTTGAAACATGAAACATCTTATCACTCCCTCCACAAGGATCCTTGGGGAAAAACATTACATTTAAAAAGATACACAGATAGGACATGGCACTAAACACACTCGAATGGTCTCTGGGCTGGTTGTAGCATCAAGCTACAGCAAGGTCATGCTAGGGTGGAGGTTGCCCTTCACTCAACACTTGATGCAGGAGCAGCAGAAGGCGGCTCAGGTGCCCTATCTTGTCGATGGCAGCTTCACTGAAGCAGTTGGGGTGTTGGCATCATCTCGACCTGGAAGCAACTGGTAATCTGGCATGATGTCAGGCACGACCAACAGGACATCTGGTGGGAGGGAAGGAGACACCAGTGTGGCTGCATGGCGCCCAGTATCTCCTACTCAGGTACTGAAATCTCACACCCTGACTTGTATCTCAATCCAGTAGCTGAAAGAGTGTAGTCCCTGTTGGATTAGGTGTTGACAGGGCATCGTATTTTGCGTAAAACCTGTCACCTAGAGAGGATTTACTCACTCCGACTGTGACAGGATGTAACTTGTGATGTCTCCACTGTTGATGGTGTCTGTTTCATAGTTCACGGATACAGGAGCACTTGTCTAGACTACCTTTACGCTGTCTGTGGGGGAGGCGGGGTGTCCACCTGGCGAATCCTTCTGGACCTAGAGGTGGCACTGGCTCATCTGCGGGTCCTTCAAATGCTTATCGTAATGTCAGGGGTGAGCCTCAGCCCTGCAGACCCATTCGCAACTTCTCAGCGGATGGTTTTTGTTGGCTGCCACTTACTTGGTATCCAGCTCATCCACAAGGCTGTCGATGATGTGGCATGGCATCAATGGTGGGCTACCCTTGTCCAGAGGGTCGCCTCCACTCACAGCCTCCTTGGGCCGGCTAGTTTGTGGCAGTTGCAGTGTGGCATAGCTCTTCAGCCACTCTGTCGCTTGGCTGCTAAGGCAGCCAAAAGACCCCCAGCTGTCCCAGCACTTGTTCAGCGCCCGCATCTCGTGGTCGTGCGGTAGCGTTCTCGCTTCCCACGCCCGGGTTCCCGGGTTCGATTCCCGGCGGGGTCAGGGATTTTCTCTGCCTCGTGATGGCTGGGTGTTGTGTGCTGTCCTTAGGTTAGTTAGGTTTAAGTCGTTCTAAGTTCTAGGGGACTGATGACCATAGATGTTAAGTCCCATAGTGCTCAGAGCCACTTGTTCAGAGCTGATGACCGGTCCTCCACTCAGTAGGTATCTGGGCCTCACCGTCTCTGGCATAGTGTTTTGTCACTGGCTGCAGGGTGTCACCTTGTGATGCAACACAGTATACCTTGATGGTGGGTTTCATGCCTCCAAAATCTGCACAGTGCTAATAGTACGTTTCAGTGTCAATGTTTCACAAAGATCTGCAATGTAGTTCCTTATGTCTTCGATAAGAACCCAAAATTACGAAACTTCCTGGCAGATTAAAACTGTGTGCCAGACAGAGACTCGAACTCGGGACCTTTGCCTTTCGCGGGCAAGTGCTCTACCAGCTGAGTTACCCAAGCACGACTCACGCCCCGTCCTCACAGCTTTACTTCCGCCAGTACCTCGCCTCCTACCTTCCAAACTTTACAGAAGCAGAAGGTTCGCAGGAGAGCTTCTGTAAAGTGTGCGCTGATATGAAACTTCCTGGCAGATTAAAACTGTGTGCCGGACCGAGACTCGAACTCGGGACCTTTGCCTTTCGCGGGCAAGTGCTCTACCAGCTGAGTTACCCAAGCACGACTCACGCCCCGTCCTCACAGCTTTACTTCCGCCAGTACCTCGTCTCCTACCTTCCAAACTTTACAGAAGCAGAAGGTTCGCAGGAGAGCTTCTGTAAAGTTTGGAAGGTAGGAGACGAGGTACTGGCGGAAGTAAAGCTGTGAGGACGGGGCGTGAGTCGTGCTTGGGTAACTCAGCTGGTAGAGCACTTGCCCGCGAAAGGCAAAGGTCCCGAGTTCGAGTCTCGGTCCGGCAGACAGTTTTAATCTGCCAGGAAGTTTCATATCAGCGCATACTCCGCTGCAGAGTGAAAATCTCATTTTGGACCCAGTAAGTATTATGGTATAGACTAGACATTGCATCCTTAACATTTATATTTGTTCTAAATGTATGGTGTGAAGTTTCTCTGGTCTGTGTGAGAGTTGTGTTAGTACCATTTCCTCTCATGCGCTACCCCCATGTTAGGTTGGCACTGCATCCACTCTTCAACCAATATGCTCTTTTCCACGTGGCACTTAATATTAATTTATTCCCTTTAATCAAGACTGGCCAAGTTCGCCTCTAAGATTTCTCTAGTCCTAAGTTGTAACTACACTACATATACCCCTCCTGTTCTTGGTGCTTCCGGCAGTGCTGTAACACAATACCAAAGGGATATATAACCATGCTACCATCTATCTGCATAGACGCTATGTTTCTTAACCCCTACTCCTGTGCTCCTCGATTTGCACATCTGAAACTTACATATGACGTTTGTTCCGTTTACTTGTTGCTCCTCATGTTACAAGAGAACGTCCAGTTTCCTCTCGTTGAACCGCTAATGCAATAAAATACAAAAAGGTTAATTAAGTTCTCCGATGTAGGTCAGTCATCATCCTTATCAATGGTCCACTGACGGCTGCTGCCCTCGTTTTCCTGAACCTGAGGTACGCCACACCTCTGTGACTCGCACTGTACGTGCACTGTACGTGCACTGTACGGGCGTCTTTAGTATGTTGTTCCTAACACTCCCTCCTAGCAATGTACAAGAATTTGGAGTACACGAATTTTTACTTTAATTTTTCTTCACCGACTGGAGCACAGGCCATTCATGTACACTAAATTATTATAATAATATTATACATATGTAATTAATTCCATAGAGATGGAACATTCAGAGTGCAAGTCGTACTAACACTTTCCCGGTATCTATCAGTAAGTCATGGGATCAGTATTGTCTTGCGCCTTTCTACGTTTCTCCACAAGACAAACTCATCAACTCTGTTATCATCTTCTACCTCATTTTGCACTTTTCTGTTAATACTTTGTGTTTTGCATTTTGAAAGTGATAGTTCACTAATATTCACACCTGTAAGCACTTATCTTCTTTGGAATTACATTCTTATTCAGATCTAAATGTGTTATTCTCTTGCTCGTCAGGTGCAATAGTAGGGGAGATTGAGGTAAATAGGATAGCTAAAGAGAAAGCTATATAAAAATGATAATTTTCATTGTTGGGACTTCAAATTTATTTCACTGAAAGATAAGGCATGAATAACATATATGAACTATGAGGACTTATTTTTGACGCTTTAATATAACTCAACTCTGTATAATATTCAGTTATACCCCATACCTTGGGGTAGAACCAGGTACTCTGTGGGGCATAAAAGGGGAGTGTTATTTTTTCGGTCTGACAAGGGAACCTCCCAATCGCACCCCCCTCAGATTTAGTTACAAGTTGGCACAGTGGATAGGCCTTGAAAAACTGAACACAGATCAATCGAGAAAACAGGAAGAAGTTGTGTGGAACTATGAAAAAAATAAGCAAAATATACAAACTGAGTAGTCCACGCCCAAGATAGGCAACATCAAGCATAGTGTGAGCTCAGGAGCGCCGTGGTCCCGTGGTTAGCGAGAGCAGCAGCAGGACGAGAGGTTCTTCGTTCAAGTCTTCCCTCGAGTAAAAAGTTTAATTTTTTTTATTTTGAGACAATTATTATCTATCATGTGACGCACATGCCGTCACCAGTGTCGTATAGAATATATCAGACGTGTTTTCCTGTGGAGGAATCGGTTGACATATGACCTTGCGATCAAATGTTTTCGGTTCCCATTGGACAGGCACGTCCTTTCGTCTACTAATTGCGGTACGGTCGCAAAACACAGACACTAAACTTATTACAGTGAACAGAGACGAATATGAACGAACGGACACATCAAATGACTTTGCGAAAATAAAGAAGAGGGAAGACTTGAACCAAGGACCTCTCGTTCAGCGGGTTCTCACGCTAACCACGGGACCACTGCGCTCCTGAGCTAACATTATCCTTGATGTTGCCTGTCTTGCGCATGGACTACTCAGTTTGTATATTTTGCTTATTTTTTTCATAGTTCCACACAACTTCTTCCTGTTTTCTCGATTGATCTGTGTTCAGTTTTTCAAGGCCTATCCACTGTGCCAACTTATAACTAAATCTGAGGGGGGTGCGATGGGGAGGTTCCCTTGTGAGGAATGGAACACACTGATACTTATTCAAATCATCTTCTGTAAACCCCTTACAATCCTCATGGGCCCATTTCTCATACTTTAAATGCTCTACCCCACATCTGTGTTACACATAACGAAGTCATGGGTTTTGGTCTTACCTCATTACTTCTATCCGATTTTACCTCAACAGTACGTTATTTTTTAAAATTCCTTCTGCACTAGGAAGAAAGTGAAGCATCGTTTAGCCGGCTGGAGTGGCCGAGCTGCTCTAGGCGCTACAGTCTGGAGCTGCGCGACCGCTACTGTCGCAGGTTCGAATCCTGCCTCGGGCATGGATGTGTGTGATGTCCTTAGGTTAGTTAGGTTTAATTAGTTCTAAGTTCTAGGCGACTGATGACCTCAGAAGTTAAGTCGCATAGTGCTCAGAGCCATTTGAACCATTTGGTACACTCCCAGTGGTCTGAATAACTCTGGGGGAACATACTACTCCAGCTGTCTCGTTGCAACATGATACTACATCTTTCTGTAGATGTAATTCGTAACGACAATGAAAGACTTACAAAATTATCATGTTGAAATATCATTATTGATAGAGGAGCTCTACGCGAACTGGGGCATTGCTTTTAGAGCTTAAAGTTTAAGCCTCACTGATAACAGTTTGGATTTCTAACAACATTTCATACTTTCAAAAGTCCTCACCACAGGCCATGAGGCACTGAATAATTTTCTGCGGCGCGATGGACATGTACCGTCCGTGTCTGCGTGCTCCACTTTATTAGCCGTCCCGTTTGTGCCTGGCTATTCTGTTTTGTGCGCAGCCCGCTCTAGCAGGAAGTGCGGGCCCCACACGCCAACACGTTTGTAGTCGCTGTCAGTCGCTGCACCATTGTGTGGAATGGCTGCACCATTGAGAGGGCTAGTAAACAACCTGCGCCGTTCCGCGCTACAGCCATTGCCCGCGCCAACCGGCCAACGCACGTGTGTAAATTTTTAGGCTTTCGACGTTAATGTTTAATTTTCACAACGAATGTTGCCGAAATGTTTTTTGTGGAATCTCTGCAGAGCGTAGGATAATGGCAGTAAAGCGTCACGGAGTAATTGCTCTCCGTGACTTGTTGTTCACATTGATAAAGCAGTGTATGCGACTGGGTGGCAGAAAAAATGTTTCTCATTTCTCAGACAAAAGGATCGGATGAAACATGCTACATGCTGAGTGACTAAATACTCTCGTTGACTGAAGGCAGGTGGCGCCATGATTAATGTATAAACATTTATCTATAATCTTTTCGAATTTCAAATTATGCTGCGTTCTTATTATGAGCTTTCTGCAGTTACTTGCATGTGGGTCGTGGCTATAGAAATATCCTGAGTATAAAATGATCTGAATGGCCCCAGATACACTTATCAGAATCAGAAAACATCAGTTGTGGCGCTTCTCAGGGTAGCATAATGGAACCAATACTGTTCGTTGTATACTCAATGTATATTCCAGTAGTGTCAGTCACAGGGAAAATTCTCTTTCCTGGTGTCAGCAGTATTACAGTCACTGAGAAAGGAACGGATGTCCTAGTAGAGAACAACTGAAAGCCTAAAGGAAGTTCACAATTGATGATATATGAACATAAAGAAAACACGTATTCTGAAGAGGGGAATGACAATATTACATTCATTAGATTTCTTAATTTATCAGATTTTCATAAATGTAGTCTGTAACTCTTTAGACTTCACAAAGAACACATAATTTCCAGGAATGGATATTAATTCTGAGTTGAAATGGCGTGAACACACAAAGATATTTCCAAACGGAATATCACGAGCTCGTTATGCCTTTAGTGTCCTGTCATCATTGTGTAGAAATGTTCGCAGAATATGAATACAGTTTTCAAACTACAGAAAAGAATGTGATCCATCGAGCTCACTTTAAATATCTGTCCACAACAATGATCGAACTGCGCCAGGTAAGTAGATTTACTAGTCACTTATGCACATCGAAAATAAGCTTCACAATTACTACACAGCTTCTACTCATAACCATGGAACACGACCTACATTGATCTTACATTTAACAAGACAGAATAAACATAAAACTAAAACCAGCATTTTATACCAAGGAATAAAATAGTTTAATATATTGCCATTGAAGTTTAAAGAGATTGCCAATAGAACTTATTAAACGACACAGTGAAAGGTGGCTACACTGAGCCACAGCGCCAAAGATCGCGCCAGAGAGTATTGTTCCACCGCCTCCACTGGCAGTGCTTATTGAGACGTAGCGGCAAGCAGTTCTTGCCGAGAAGTTGTGGTGGACACTGCTTGTCGCTGAAGTTGGAGTGAGATGGGGTAGTAGTGAGTGTTTGTTCCATGTTTTATTGCAGCTATTTGATGGGAGAGATAGCAGATGTTGTTCTAATAGAGACATTGTAATGATCAGAGTGCATTTCGTCAATATAAATTAAGGTATCAAACTACTTTTATTTTTCTCTCTCATTATTTCAGTGACCTAAATAATGCATCATTACAGGTTCAGTCAACAAAGCATCTGGCTTGTGTTCTTGTATTAGAGTGTAATTTTGGTTTTCTTGCACAGTTATAGTATTTCTAATTTTCTTTTATCGTCAGTATAATTGGTATTTAAAAATTCTTGTCTTGTTGAAGAAGAACCGTGCCAGATGTGCGTTGAGTCATACTACCACATACAGAACAGCTACACTTGTGTTTGTTGTTTCGTAGGTTTTATAGTTGCTGGGGACTTAATTAATTAATTGTATTAACGAAAATTTTCATTTCATTCTTTGTTGTTGTTCCATGCAGTCAGATTGCGTACAAAAACTAGTCAGGGCCAGCCGTTTACGAGACTTGCGTAATCGGACTTACAGCTACAAAAAATATTTGCATTTTATTTAATTAAGTCCCCATGCAACAGTTAAAAGGTATTTGCCAAGCAACAAATTCTATATAGTGAAAAACCGCAATAATAAAAGCCAGGGATTGGTACATAATGTAATAAGTAAATAATAATAATAACAGCAATCTCTGTCATATCAGACAGCAATTTAACCCTATATTGTTTTTCTCTCTCTGGTGAAAATTTATCGACAGCTTTGCAATGAAGAACACAAACAACTTACCTTATAGCACAATCAGCTTAACAGCTCATGCATCCATGTAGTTTATAACAGTAATATGTAGGAGAATTGGAAAGAAAATTGAGGATCTGTTAGACGATAGTCAATTTGTCGTTCGGTAGGCTAAAGACACAGGACTGGTTGTTGATGATAATGGCAGCAAGATTTCAAAAAATCTAGGACACATTCATAGAATTTGTGGGTATCTACATAAAAAACAGTAATGTAAAATTTTGCTAAATTTTAGACATTCTGAGAAAAATAGGAGTAAAGCTACAGAGAAACAGGGGTAAAGTACAGGATGTACATAAATCAGGAGGGAAAAATGAGAGACCAAGAACGAAGTGTTCAGATTAAAACGCGTGTAAGACTGGATAGCAGTCCCTCACCCTTATTGTTCAGTCTATAATCTGAAGAAGCAGTGACGGAAATAAAAGAGCGGCTCAAGAGGGTGATTAAATTTCAAGGTGAAAGAGTATCAATGATAAGATTCTTCAATATGTTGAGCACCGTATCTGACTGACACTAATGTCATTGATTAATGATAAGTAGACCGCGGATTTTAGGTAAAAACCTATTTTGTTCCTGAGTTCCTATTTGCATAAAAATTTGTACTTATGCGTTTCATGACTATTTACACTTAATAGCGTTAATTCTATAGGACCTAAAAAAGCCTATTTCGACGTTAGTGCCTATTTTTGCCTATTTCGGCTTTAATATCCTAAAAAGTGCCTATTTCATCATGTAAGACAGTGGCTCCAAGTTTTTCCACACTATACGACAGATGGAAAAAAATATTTTCTGCCCAGCGTGCAGCAAGGTGGCTAGTTGATATGCGCTCATGCTTCGTATTTGCCTAACACTTCCGTCTTTTTTTATTTTTTTATATCGCTATCCCTGTTAATACCAAATACTCTTTATAGGTGTTTTATTATTCATATGTAAAAAATAGATCAAGGATGTTTAGGTTAAAATCTATTTTTTTTCCTAAGCTCCAATTTGCATATAAGTTAGTACTTATGCGTTTCATGACTAACTAAACTGAATACCGTTAGTTCTATAGGACCTAAAATTGCGTATTTCGACGTTGACGCCTAATTTTGCCTCTTTGGCATCAAAATTCTAAAAAGTACCTATTACGTTAATCTGACATATAGAGTTCTTGTGTTTTCAAAGATTAGAAAAAGGAAGTAAACTTTGGGCTTTACGTCTCGTCGAAGGCGAAGGTCGTTAGAGACTCTTTACAATTCCTTTGCTTGCCTTACTACCAACAGCACTCGGCACGGTTGAATGGTCATCCATCCAAGTACGCACCGAGCGCGACAGTGCTTAACTTCGGCGAGCGAATGGGAACCCGTCAGAGATTTGTGATACACATTAGAATCGAACGTGGGAGTACTAAATGTTATATTTGAAAATATTTCGTTCGTAGGATTCTGGCCAGTTGTGTATTTTGGCAAGGAAACGGTTTCATAGGCCTTAAGCTGAGCACGGATTAAAAAATCACAGTGTTAATCGTAGACACCCTCTATAGCTAAATTACTGCCCTTTGCGCATTTTCTCGCTGCTGTCTACAGGCAGTCCTATCAAACTACTCTGTTTCGTGAAAGATATTATACGTGAATTTTCCGGTTCAAAAAAAAATCTGCCAGTAGTGAGATGTTTTCATCTGAAGCACCGGTAGATTCCATTCGCTTGTTCCGAAGGGGCGGCCATCTGTCAGGTGCCATATATCCAGCAACGAGTACGGTACTTCCCCTACCGCTCCCATGCATCGCAGTAAAAGGAAAAAAAAAAAACAGCTCATCGTTCACCTTTTCCCAGCGAAAACAAATCAGTAAAATCAGTACATTGTGTAGCGACCGACGTGTTAAGTGTTACTGACGTTCTAAGTGCAAAATAAATTCTAGTTTCTGTGTGAGAATACTACGCCATGCCGAAAAAAGCTAGTTCAAAGTCTACTCATATAAGGCAGTGGCTGCAAGATTTTCCGCATTATACAACAGATGGGGAAATTATTTTCTGCTAAGCATGCAACAAGGAGGTTAGTTGATGTTTTTCTTAGACTTCTTATTTTTCTGTCACTTAGGATTCTTTTTTATAGCTATCCTTTAGTAATACTAAATACTCTTTATATGTGATTCTACACTGCATTTCCCTTTTCTCTCGTATTAGGTTTCGAGTGTTAAGAAATCTCACTTCACTCAGCATGGATTCGCACATAAAGCTAATGTTGAACGAAAGTCAAAACTGAAGCAAACTCTTTTATCTGGTGAATCCTCAGAAAAAAAAACAAGTTCCGAAGTGATTTGTGTCATGCACTTGTGGCAGCAAACATCCCCTTTCGGAAACTAGAAAACCCTATTTTCAGAGGTTTTCTTGAAAGGTACTGCCATCAGTCTGTTCCTGCAGAGTCAACTTTACGTAAGAATTATGTGGATTCAGCTTACAATGCTGCATTGCACAGAATCCGAGAAGATGTTGGAGAATCTTGTCTCTGGATTTTTGTGGATGAAACTACTGATAGTCTTAGCCGTTACATTGCAAACCTGATTATTGGCAAGCTAGATCCAGATGCTCCATCCCGGGCTCATTTGATTTACTCAAAACAGCTTGCAAAAACTAACCAACAATCAATAGCACAGTTTGTGAACAATGGGCTTAAGGTGCTATACCCAAACGGAATGGATGAGAATGAGGTGCTTCTGGCCGTCACTGATGCTGCTGCATATATGATAGCAGCGTATCAACTGTTAAAAGTATTCTACCCATTGATGGTGCACGTAACTTGTGTAGTGCATGGGATCAACCGCATAGCAGAGCAAGTAAGGCTACAATTTCCTAAAGTAAATAAACTAATATCTATGGTGAAGAAAATTTTTGTTAAGGCACCATCAAGAATACATGCATTCAAAGAACAGCTTCCAGATGTCCCATTGCCGCCAGAGCCTGTTGTCACCCGCTGGGGCACGTGGCTGATAGCAGCAGAATACTATAGTACCCATCTCTCAGCTGTCCAGAAGGTGGGTGAAAATATACCGAAGGATACTGCATCTGTAACTGCAGCAATGGAGTTACTCAAAGATTCTTCTTTAAAACGGGACTTATCTTACATTAGGGCCCACTACACATTTATGGCAAGAATAATTTCACAATTAGAAGGCTCAGGGAGACCTATCTACGACAATATTTCTTTGCTTGAAGAAGTCTAAATGAAAATTAATGAAGCGCCAGGTGAAGTAGGGGAAAAAGTACGGGCAAAAATGCAAACGCTTTTGCAGAAGAACACTGGCCTGAAGGAGTTGTGTGCAGCTACCGACATGCTTAGTGGAAAATCCAGCACTCCTGACTGCAGCATTCCTGCCAAATATCTGCAGAAACTGAAGTACGACCCTGTCACATCTGTTGATGTAGAACGTTCTTTTTCAGCGTATAAATTGATTCTAACTGACAAGCACCACAGTTTTTCACTAGAAAACCTAGAAAAGATTTTGGTTATTTATTGTGAAGCCAACTATGGTCAGAATATGTGAAACTACGAATTTATTAATTAAACCATTGGCACATCTTTTTTACGGAGAGCTTTGTCTTGCAGGAACTCAAATGTATTTGGAGATATGTTCAACATTAATGTTGTAGATTGCTGTGCTCTGTAACTGTGTAAATACTCGTTCTCCTTGTTTGAATGACTAATAAGATGTTCAAAATGTCAACACTGTCTATTTTAATTTATTTTTTATTTTCTCTGCATCATTTTTGTTAGAGCCTATTTTAGGTTTTATATAGCCTAAATGAACTACTGAAGGAGCCTATTTTAGGTGCCTAAAACACACTTTTTTACGACCTAAAAATCCGTAGTCTAATGATAAGATTCGCTGATGACACTGCTGTCCTTAATAGAGATGAACTGAAAGGCCTGTATAGTGCAATGAACAGTGTAATGAATACACATTGTGGATTGAGAGTAAACTGGAAGAAAGACCAAAGTAATGAACAGCAGCAGCAGTTAGAGTAGTGAGAAACTTAACATGAGAATTGGAGATAACGAAGTAGATGAAGTTGAGGAATTCTGGTACCATAGAAGGAAAATAACACATGATGGACGAAGCAAGGAGGACATAAAAAGTAGGCTCTTACAGGCAAATGGCGCCATTCCTGCCAGAAACAAGTCTACTAGTATGAAACACAAGCATTAATTCGAGGAAGAAATTTATGAGAATGTACATTTGGAGTACACAACTGAATGGAGGTGCATCATGGGTTGTGAGGAAATCGGGAGGGAAGAAAAGAGAATCGAAGCCTTTGAGATGTAGGAAGGACGTGAAAATTAAGCGCATTTATAAGAAACAAGGAGGTTCCCCCGGCGGTACTCCGCAGCATCGACGAGTGGAAGACTCTGCAGGAGAGACGCTCAGTAGCTCGGTACGGGCTTTTGTTGAAGTTTCGAGAACATACCTTCACCAAGGAGTCAAGCAGTATATTGCTCCCTCCTACGTATATCTCGCGAAGAGGCCATGAGGATAAAATCAGAGAGATTAGAGCCCACACAGAGGCATACCGACAATCCTTCTTTCCACGAACTATACGAGACTGGAACAGAAGGGAGAACCCATAGAGGTACTCAAGGTACCCTCAGCCACACACCGTCAGGTGTCTTGCGGAGTATGGATGTAGATGCAGATGTAGAGAGTAACATGTACAAAACATTAACCAGAAGATAGGGCATGATGACAGAATACGTGTTAAAACGTCAGGGAACAACTTCGATAGTCTGGCGTGAGCTGTAGAATGCAAGCAGTGAAGACTGTAATAAACTGACGGAAAAATGTCAGCACCAAAAAATAATTAATGTGGAGAAATGAAATTTCAGAAGTACATTTGTCTCAGTAACATATTTAAGTGATAAACATTGCAAGAGCACAGGTTAATGCAAGTGCGAGATAAGCCGTTGAAAATGTGAAATGCAAGTACATTAGTAAGCAGTGTAACCTCTACAACGTTGAACGCAAACTTCCAAACGCACATGCATTGTGTTGCACCGGTGCCCCATGCCAGGTTTTTGAGATAAGAGTTCCACACCTGTGTTATTTGGTCTGTCAACACAGAGACTGTTATTACTGTTTGTGGATGAAGCTGGAGTTGTCTTCCGATTGTGACCGATATGTGTTGGAGTGGGGACAGGTCTGGCGATCGAGCAGGCCAAGGCAACATGTCGACCTATGTTGAGCATATTGAGTTACAACAGCAATATTTCCTGTTGGAAAACACCCCTGGAATGCTGTTTATGAATGGGAAGACAACAAGTCAAGTCACCATGTAATGTCCCCACAGAAAATACCCTCTACCACGCACCAGTTAATCATTGCCAATCAAACCATCCACATTTATTCACTTTTGAAAAGTATCTGATTGGATTTTCTAGTAATATATGCGCCGACAGCTCGTCGACGCCAAAGTATTTTCTAGTACGTTTATTCTTTGGAATAACAGAGATACATGTATGTATTCTCCATGGTTGTTAGACTGGTAACTAGGACAGCTTCGGAAGTATCTGTTGAAAGATTGACGGGTTTCTAAAAGAGACATATTTGCTTTTCTTCGCGCTAAAGCGAGCTATAAACATTTGTGCCACTAGCGGGTTATTTGAAGAGAGAGAAAGAAATTGTAACGGAAAATAATTAAGACTTGGAACCAACAGAGATCGGGACATGTAATGGAGATGGATTGAATATACATTTTCCTTCATAAATAAGGTTTGTGAACCCTTTTATTCGGGAGTGGATGAACGAGTGAGTTCTTTGTCTGAATCATTGATGATCGCGTTGGCCCTGTAATTAGTGGGGAAGTTTCAGCTGTGTCGAAGAGAGCCTGCAATCACCGAGTCTTTGTTAAATCGTCCAAAAAGGCTTCGTACACATCTGGAATTCGAAATCTGTCGCGAAAGGAACGAATTGTTCAAACGATCGATTTTCCCAACTGAATGCAGCGGTTAACAATAATAATAAATGTAAAGATCTTTTACAGCAAGCCAGCCGCTGAATACTAAGACGAAGGGCTCCACCAGAGATTCTATTGGGCTGATTTCACGTAATGAAATATTATATTTAAAACTATACATAGATAAAGGAGAGAGAGAGAGCGAATGAAATTAGAGAAAATACTCATAAGCCTCCATTAGTCTAACTTTTCGCCTGTCTTATCACGGATCAGCCTAAAGACAAAACGGGAGGCCCTTACTTTACTGTATAGATTTATGTGTGAAAGTGGAGGGATCTTAAAGGCAACAGATACACGTCTATACAGACAAAACATTACATAAAGTTAGTGGCAAGCTACATGCATTCATCATTCAGCATCTATTCTATTCTTACATTAATACATTATAACCAGACTGACGTACAAATTTTCTGTCAGTGTCCGTAAGATAATCACGAGACTGCTGCTGCTGTCATATGAAATCGAACCCCATACCATAGCTGCAGGTTTAGGTCTAGTGTGTCTAGCATGCGGACAGGTTAATCGGATTTGGCAATATTAGTGGAAGGGGTGGCCGGATGCCCTTCCTGCCGCCACCCCGTACTCCCAAGGACGGAATTAGTCAACCCCAACTGTCGGCGACTAGTGTAATCCATGGAATAGTACGAAAGTGTTCAAATGTCTGAGAGCCATGTAACTGAGGCGGGATGTGGGGACCAGCCCGATATTCACCTATGGGTATGTGGAAAACGGCCTAAAAACCACATCCAGGCTGGCCGGCACACCAGCCGTCGTCATTAACCCGGCACACCAGCCTTAGTCGTTAACCCGGGCGGATTCGATCCGGGGCCGGCGCGCCTACCCGAGTCCAGGAAGCTGCGTGTTAGCGCTCTCGGCTAACCTGCAACACACGGCCATCACTGGTACCGAGGTAAAGCTATCTTTCAACAGAAAACACAACAGACAACACCTTTGAACGAGCTCTCGCCTGTCGACACAGAAATCACAAATGGCAGTGGTTTGGGGTCAGTGGAATGCACACCGTGGGACGCCTACCTCGGAGCTGTTCTTGAAGTAACAGTTCGTTGTGTCAATACCGTGGCAAATGCTGCTCAAATAGCTGCTGCAGATGCAGTACGATGCTCCAGAGCCGCACGCCCAGCGAGATGGTCTTCCCTATCGGCAATGCCAAGTGGCCAACCGGAGCACGGTCTTATTGCGAGCATACATTCTCGTGATCACCGCTGCCAGCAGTCATGTACAATGGCTACATCCCTGTCAAGTCTTCCTGAAATATCGCAAAAGGGGTATCCAGCTTCTCTTAGGCCCATTTCACAGCCTCACTCAAACTCAGTGAGCTTTATAAGAGCGTCTATGCCGCCTTCATGGCGTTCTTGACTAACTCACCACGTCCATTCTCAAAGGTAACTAACTATTACAGCAGTTATAGCGTCTATTTAAAGCAATCCTGGTTTGCGTCATTACAGTGGCGTGAAATTTGAATAGACATCATCTTTCAGATGTAGAAACACGCCTACCAACTTCCTCTTACGTTGCAGAACTCTTCCTCGGTTTTGCAATTTTTTGCCATTACTTTATATCTAACAAATAAAGGAGGACTTAAAGTGCAAGTACAGCTCTGAGATGAAGAGACTTGCACAAGAGAGGAAATCACGGCGGACCCATCAAATCAGGAAAAAGACTGACTAATGGAAAAAAAATGTTCCCCTTTTTGAGCTCAACATCTTAATCATTAGATAGGAATCGCGACAAGCCCAGTATCCACAGGTAAATACTACTACTACCTCTACTGCTGCTGGTACTAGTATACTATATCACCAGTCCAGACACAAATTTCACTGATACTCCCACATGATCGTAATTTTGCTAATCATTGTAAATGTGGTACTGAGTCAAAGGATTTTCGGAAATCGATAAATACTGCATCTACCTGACTGCCGTGATCAATGGCTTTCAGGATGTCATGTGAGGATTGTCAGATCTGGGTTTCATATGACCTGTTTTCGAATTCCATGTTGAATGCCATTAAGAGGGTCTTCTATTCGAGATAGTTCATTATGTTTTAGCTCAGAATATGTTCTAAGATTCTACAAGAAATGAATGTCAAGGATATTTGACGATAGTTTTGTGGATAACTTTTGCTACCCCTCTAGTAGACCAGTGTGATATGTACTTTCTTCCAAATAATGGACCCTATTTTAAGTTCGAGGGATCTACAATAGCTTATACTCTGAGCAGCCAGAACTTTATGACTACCGACCTGCTATCGACATAAACAAGCCCAGGCGATATCAGCGTCACCTGGCGGGGAACGTCTGATAGACACACGTTCGGTGCACGTAGTGGAAACCCAGAATCTACTATGTAGGAATCAACATGGATTCCGGAAACAGCGATCGTGTGAGACCCAACTCGCTTTATTTGTTCATGAGACCCAGAAAATATTAGATACAGGCTCCCAGGTAGTTGCTATTTTCCTTGACCTCCGGAAGGCGTTCGATACAGTTCCGCACTGTCGCCTGATAAACAAAGTAAGAGCCTACGGAATATCAGACCAGCTGTGTGGCTGGATTGAAGAGTTTTTAGCAAACAGAACACAGCATGTTGTTATCAATGGAGAGACGTCTACAGACGTTAAAGTAACCTCTGGCGTGCCACAGGGGAGTGTTATGGGACCATTGCTTTTCACAATAGGGTATATAAATGACCTAGTAGGTAGTGTCGGAAGTTCCATGCGGCTTTTCGCGGATGATGCTGTAATATACAGAGAAGTTGCAGCATTAGAAAATTGTAGCGAAATGCAGGAAGATCTGCAGCGGATAGGCCCTTGGTGCAGGGAGTGGCAACTGACCCTTAACATAGACAAATATAATGTATTGCGAATACATAGAAAGAAGGATCCTTTATTTTATGATTATATGATAGCAGAACAAACACTGGTAGCAGTTACTTCTGTAAAATATCCGGGAGTATGCGTGCGGAACGATTTGAAGTGGAATGATCATATAAAATTAATTGTTGGTAAGGCGGGTACCAGGTTGAGATTCATTGGGACAGTCCTTAGAAAATGTAGTCCATCAACAAAGGAGGTGGCTTACAAAACACTCGTTCGACCTATACTTGAGTATTGCGCATCAGTGTGGGATCCGTACCAGATCGGGTTGACGGAGGAGATAGAGAAGATCCAAAGAAGAGCGGCGCGTTTCGTCACAGGGTTATTTGCTAATCGTGATAGCGTTACGGAGATGTTTAACGTGGCAGACTCTGCAAGAGAGGCGCTCTGCATCGCGGTGTAGCTTGCTCGCCAGGTTTCGAGAGGGTGCGTTTCTGGATGAGGTATCGAATATATTGCTTCCCCCTACTTATACCTCCCGAGGAGATCACGATTGTAAAATTAGAGAGATTAGAGCGCGCACAGAGGCTTTCAGACAGTCGTTCTTCCCGCGAATCATACGCGACAGGAACAGGAAAGGGAGGTAATGACAGTGGCATGTAGAGTGCCCTCCGCCACACACCGTTGGATGGCTTGCGGAGTATAAATGTAGATGTAGATGTAGATCAGTGATTTTGTTGTTCGTGTGTAGAATGGGGAAGGCGCGCTATACATCTGAGTCTAATCAAGGGCAAATTGTGGTGGCCACTGAACTAAGCACCAGCACTTCAAAAACTTAATGACATTTTGAATGTTCGACGAGTGTTGTGGTGAGTATCTTCAATACATGGTGAAACCACGTCGAGACGTGGTGGGGTTGGGCGGCTTCCCCTCATTCCAGATGCCGGACGTCGGAGGCTGAGCAGACTGGTAAAAATAGACAGGCGGCGAACTGTGGTGGGACTGACATCAGACTTCAATTCTGGGCAGAGTACAAGCGTGTATGAACACACAGTGCACCAAACACTTATAGTGATGGGCCTGCACAGCCCACGCCCCATACATGTTTCATTGTTAACACAAGATATCGGCAATTACGATTGAAATCGGCAGCCACCATCGACACTGGATGTTGGCACAATGGCAGAGCGTTGCATGGTCTTGTGATTCCCGATATCTTTTTCATCATGCCGATGAGAGAGCGCGAATCCGTCGTCTTCCAGGGAACAGCTCCTTGACACCTGTACTGCAGAATGGAGACAAGCTGGCGGGGGCTCCATTATGCCCTGGGGAACATCCTCATTGCCACCAATGGGTCCACTGGAGCTCGTGAAAGGCACCATGATGTCCAAGAAATATCGTACACTGGTTGTACACTACCCCTTCAGACGATCCCGCTTCCCAATGGCAATAGCATTTTTCAGCATGGTAATGGAGAATGTAACAAGGTCAGGAGTCTGATGGAGAGGTTCGAGAAACGCAGTGGCGATCTCAAGTTGATGTGCTAGCCCCCTAATGGGCCATATCTGAACCCAATCGAACACATCTTGGATGTGACTGAACGTGGTGTCAGAGCTCATCGCACCCCTCCCTGGAATCTGCAGTAAACAGGTGACCCGTGTGTGCAGATGTGGTGCCAACTCCCTCCAGCCACCTACCCAGACCTCATTGCTTCCATCCCACTACGCGTAGTGGCCGTGGCCGGGATCCGTGCCAAAGATGGACGTGCCAGTTATTAGGTAGGTGGTCGTAATGTTCTGGCTGACCAGTGTACAGGCCGGCCGGAGTGACCGAGCGGTTCTAGGCACTACAGTCTGGAACCGCGTGACCGCTACGGTCGCAGTTCAGAATCCTGCCTCGGGCATGGATGTTTGTAATGTCGTTAAGTTAGTTAGGTTTAAGTAGTTCTAAGTTCTTTGGGACTGTGACCTCAGCAGTTAAGTCCCATAGTGCTCAGAACCATTTGAACCAGTGTACAATCTGACAGGGATTCCATCGGGTCCTGCGGCCTTGTTTAATTTTAAGGTTTTCAGGTGTTTCTCAAAGACACTGTCACTAATATTTATTTCGCTCTTCTTTTCAGTGGTACGATAATTAAATTACGTCAATGCTCCGGGGTTTTCCTTGGCAACAATGGGCATGCCGTGTCGTCGTGCGCTGGAACAATTGTGAAGAAGAGGGGGTGTGTGGCGGAGGGGAGGGGGGGGGCACGTGGAATCAGCTGACGTTACTGTACGTAAAATAGAGTTTGCCTCGTAAGAATGTCCTAATAATATTGCTCAGTGCAGGGTGATAATTACCAATGTTGCGTGGTATAGAGTGCTTCTTACCAGTGTTACATGGTGGAGGCTGCTTCTTACCAATGTTGTGCGGCAGACGGTTACTTCCTACCACTCTTGCGTGGAAGAGGGTGCTTTGTACCGACATGTATGGTTCAAAATGATTCAAATGGCTCTGAGCACTATGGGACTCAACATCGTAGGTCATAAGTCCACTAGAATTTAGAACTACTTAAACCTAACTAACCTAAGGACATCACACACACCCATGCCCGAGGCAGGATTCGAACCTGCGACAGTAGCAGTCCCGCGGTTCCTGACTGCAGCGCCAGAACCGCACGGCCACCGCGGCCGGCCCGACATGTATGGCAGAGGATGATTCGTACAAATTTTGTGTGGCGTAGGTTGCTTCGTACCAATGTCAATAAGCAAAGGAAGCTTGGTACTAATGTTGCATAGAGGAGGGTTTTTCCTACCAGTGTTGTGAGGTCGAGGATGCTTCATACCAATCATGTGTCACAGAGTGATGTTTCCCAACAATGTTGAGTGGAGGCCGGTGATTCTTACCAGTGTTGCTGGTAGAGATTGTTTCTTACCAATGTGATATGGTAGTGGGTGCTACGTACCAGTGTTGTGTGGCACAGGTTGCTTCACAACAATATTGCGTGATAGATAGCTGCTTTCTACGGTAGTGACGATACTAATTCAGGAACAAATCGTTGAGGAGTATTGCAGCAACCGTTGGTAGCTGGTGAATGCAGGGTGTTGTCACTTTGGCTGCAGCGACTGAGTTGCTGAATTTTTGCACGACGGTAATTTTTGCATGGCGGTAATGCACAGTTTTTGCACTGCTGGCAAGGGGATTTCTCCGCATGGAGGTTTTGGTGGTGATGCGAGTAAATGACTAGAAGTTGCGCCACCGGCCTTCAAGATGTGCTGTTACTTCAAATAAATAGATGTAATTTTTGCAGCAGTTTCATTGGCAGTCCAGCATTTCTACTAGTGTGTCCAGGACAGGGACAGGAACACAACATGGAGCAGCCAGCAGCGGTAACTAGTTCGAGTTCCGACAGTTGAATATTTGTATTTTTTTACATTTATGGTACGTGAAGATTACAATTCAGATATCAATCACATCAAGAATTTCTAAGTAACTCTCAAAAATTCTCGGGAAAATCGACTTTGATTTTTCCCAAGCCTTCTTAATACCCAACGAACGACAGTTCATCCACAAGCAGTGCTGCTCTGCAGCAGAATACTTTAGCACCATGTGGGCAGTCTGGACTCGAATACAAAAAAAATAAAAATAAAATAATGTTCAAATGTGTGTGAAATATTATGGGACTTGACTGCTAAGGTCATCAGTCCCTAAGCTTACACACTATTTACCCTAAATTATCCTAAGGACAAACACACACACCCATGCCCGAGGGAGGACTCGAACCTCCGCCGGGACCAGCCGCACAGTCCATGACTGCAGCGTCCAAGACCGCTCGGCTAATCCCGCACGCCGCTTGAGTACCAGCCGTGGTAAGTTTTTAAACAAAACTGCATTTTCTACAATCATTTCTGTACAGAGGAAGTTACAGAAAGTTGAAAAAATATTATTAGTAATTTTTTAAAATTAATACGATCTTTTTCAACGACCTTTCATAAAATATCGTCAATGAAGAATTTATATTTGCAATTAAAACTGTGTATTTTTGTATGATATGTAATTAAAACAGCAAGATATGCATTTTACATTAAACTGTCAATTAAACACGTGTTAATTAGCATATATTTCACGAATTTTAAAGTGAAATGATGTATGTATTCGAACAGTAAGGGAAATACCGAAAACATAATGACTGAAACTAGACACGATGTTTTTCCATATTTATGGGTTTCACACTTCATGGAAATCCCCAGACAACAGTCACCTTCGTTTAAGAATTTTCATCGGCTGGGAAATAAAGTCAGGTCTTTCACTCCTTGCTGAAAACATTATCACAGCTTTAGGGTGCGAAAGTCGCTCAGAAAAATTCAAAGTACATTTCATCGAGAATTTTTGCTGATTGCATCTATCTGCTTTGCCTGTTTGATATTCGAGTTCAGAGCTTCATGTACCATCAATACAGAAATTACAAAAATCTGATTGCTGTGTGGTCTCCTTGGAAGTATACCACCCATACTTAGTGCCAAAGTGCAGCAGGCCTTACTGATTAAGTCCAGCTGTAGCCAGACTCCTGCCCAGGAGGTAGTGCGTCGCTCCCCGTCAATGCTAGCTTAATTCCGTCACTGCGATGGGCGCGTCGTCACAGTGGGTGCGCGCCCACGCTACACATCACGGCTGACTGAATGTGGTCGTCCAACAGAGAACTGGCTACCACAGCAAGGTTCTAGTCAGTATTTGCACGCTGCTGATGCTTGGCTTTTGCAGCGCGAATCACGGAACAGGGTCGTCTGCGAAGCACTGAGTTTACGTGTCAGCTAAGGTGGGCGTTTGCATGTCGCAGCCAGCTGGCCAAGACACTGGCTGACATCTTCCGAGCCTCCAGCTCTCTTCCTGCGCAATGAGGTCGTGGTCACTACCCTACACCGACGTCACGCTAAGGAAGGAGTGGATCAGAAGTAGTATCTTTGACAGCCGCTTCTCTCTGGGCTTTCACAAGCCTGTCGCCCCCGCCTCGGCCCTTCGCTGCCTGCCATCCAGGCATTGCAGCCATCCCTGCTCTCCCCAGGCTCGGCTACACGACGAATGTTGCGTGGTGGAGGGTGTTTCTCACTAAAGTGGCGTTGTGGAGGGTACTTTGTGCAGATTTTGTATTGCAGAGGGATACTTCCTATCAATGTTGTGTGGCGAATGGTGCTTTGTACCAATGTTGCTTCACAAAGTGTGTTTCCTACCGAAGTTTAGTGGTAGATGGCTCCTCGTACCAATGTTGCGAGGCAGAGGGTGGTTCCTATCAATGTTGGGGTGGCAGAGGGTGATTGCTAATATTGCTGCATGACAGCCTTTGCTTTATATCAGTTATGCGTGCCAGAGGGTTGTTTGCTACCAATGTTAGATGGCAGAGGGTACTTCATACCAATGTTTCATGCTATTATCAATACCCATGTATAGGTATTCCTGAACCAGATATGTTTGGTTGGATTTATTTAGAGGAGAGAAAGTGTGTGTTCTGGAAGATGTTGTGCACCAGTCTACGATACCGCAACAGATACTGGGAGGAACCTTTCCAAATTCTCAAACAGAACAGTTAGCTGAAAGCCATCTTGTTTTTAACCACATGGATTATGTTGTAAATATCGATGTCCCATAATGGTATACCTCAGACTTCATGGATGATGCAACCCCAGTACCGATAATACAAGTATGTTGCTGAACAAAACAATGCAAAATCAAGAAACATGGAGGTAAGAGAGAACTCACGAACATATTTTCTAGCACTAATAACCATTACTTGATGGTAACCCTTGTGGTTGTCTCACAGCAATTACTCATGCTAATGGTGTGTTCCAGAAAGATAAGTACATAATCAATGACGCGGGGTCAGTCAGAATTTTGAAACTTCCTGGTAGATTAAAACTGTGTTCCGGACCGAGACTCGAACTCGGGACCAGTTCGTACAGCACTTTCCCGCGAAAGCCAAGTTCCCAAGTTCGAGTCTCAATCCGGCACACGGTTTTAATCTACCAGGAAGTTTCATATCAGTGCACACTCCGCTACAGAGTGAAAATCTCATTCTGGAGTTAGAATTTTAGTCCAAAGGAGTTGTAGTCCCAAGAGATGTGAATGTACAATTACCAATATACACTTTTATCTATGCATTTATTATTCATTTTGGATCATTATTTCGATTACCAGATATAATTTAAGAGCAAAGCAAACAACATTTAAGAATGCCAGAACTCAACTTAGTGTGCGATAATTTTAGATTAGGCCAATACATCACTACAACCGAGATATTAGAGTAAGAACAAGAATAAAATTTCAAGTATATGAATATCATCCTAGTCCTTTACAGTCTTAATCTGGTACACGATGCGGTACAAGATTCACGTCTGCAACTGAGATATTGTATTTCGAATTGTCGTGGCTTTAGCTTCGGAAGCCGAAAGGTGGTTGATGAATGGTGGCTGGAGATTTTGGTGGCCATAGCGCTCGATGGATCGATTGGTTGTCGATGACAGTGACTTTTTTGGTGTGCCGACAATAAATATTACATTCTGCTTGACTGTCCTCCTTGGCACACAGCCGTTACGGATGAGGAACAAACACTACTATAATGTTCACAGATTTATTGCAGGTTCAGAACAACTCTAGAGACAAATGTCTGTACTACGGGGTTCATACCATTTACCTCGAAAATCTGTGGACACAGATGCCGGCTGAGTTTTGAAGTACCTGTACATGAATCTTGAACCCACGTGACACATCGTGTTTACTAATTGCGTCCAGTGCACTCGTTTGAGTACTAACAGCGCAAGAAATACGTAGATGTGCCTCGGTACGTTTTCCTGTCGTTTTAGATGAGAAACCCGTTCTCGGGTATCGATCCGCGAGAGTTCGTCGCTTGTTCCATCAATATTTCGAAGACGTTGCGTGTCTTCATGGTGCTAGTGAGTTAATTCTCTGCAGATCCATGCTACAGTTACTGCAGTGTGTTAAGAAATTTAGTACACAAGGCGCAACACAGTTTCCAAAATTACAGTAACTGCGGGAAGTGTTCGAAGACAGTGGATACTGCAAGAAGCAGATTTATTTTGCAGTCAACACGGACAGAAGAAGGAGACGAATAGGAACAGAAAGCTACTGCAAGTCGTATTGCTGACGCTGCTCTCACCAAGATCTGCACAGAATACTGAAGAAGCATAAGGTGAAATGTGCACAATGCCCACCCATCAAAGCCACTGGCAAGCCGATTCAGAACAAAAGCGACTTGGGCTTAGGAAGCCTGGTGTTTACAGCATTTTGTAAAAAAAAAAAAAAAAGTGGCATGGCCTGTGTTGTACATACGCCCACAACAATCGAGGTCCGATGTACGGAAACCCATTTGTATACAAATACAGCCAGCATAGGTAGCCGACTGCGGCTCGGGTAGCAAACTGCCTTGTGACACAAATTAAGATGTATGAGGACCCTCGAATCATGGCCCATACCCAACGATTCTTGGTCAGTGTTACGAACAAGTTCATAAACATGAGGCAGGAGAAAAATATCGTTGCCAGGGAGGGGGGCTACCACGATAGCAAAGGAGGGAAGGCTCGGCTCAATCTATCTGGGGAGTAGATTCGCTGTTGTCTTCGAATCTGATTCAGACCACTACGTTACTCAACCATTTTTAACGGCAGGGAACCTAAAAGATGTCATTTACAAGCGACTGACTGCGACCTAATGTGCTTCTTCTCACAGAATAGGGTATGCAGGGTGTATCACAATAAATACATAAAACTGGCACAGGTGAAACTATAAACTGGTGTGTAAAACTTAAGGATGAAACTAAGCCGGCCGGGGTGGCCGAGAGGTTCTAGGCGCTACAGTCTGGAACCGCGCGACCGCTACGGTCGAAGGTTCGAATCCTGCCTCGGGAATGGATGTGTGTGATGTCATTAGGTTAGTTAGGTTTAAGTAGTTCTAAGTTCTAGGCGACTGATGACCTAAGCAGTTAAGTCCCATAGTGCTCAGAGCCATTTGGACCATTTTTGATGAAACTAACGGCCGAGTACCATAGCTAGATGAAGCCCGGACCGTACATAGAAGGTACTGTTACACTATAGTACAGAAGGTAACTAAAAGAAATATGAAAAGAGACGAACATTACTGACACTTTTATTCAAAGACAATAATTATGCTGAAGTCTCCGCCATTTATGATAGTCCCCTGCACAAGGCGGACATGGTCCATATTAGGGTGTGTAATGACCATGGTGTGCAACTTGCTCCGATGTCTAACACTGCTCCTGATTTGTGTGTGAGTGTGTTTTATAAACTTATTAATTCTTGGAGTATGGAAGCAGACAAACAAAGTATGAAGGCTTTCACGACCGGATGACATATCTTCTGGTAAGACAAACGAAGGTTACCTACAACTGTTTTAAAGGTACATTTGCATGCTGAGCTTTCCTTAGTAGAAAACGCAATTGTAAGTAATAAGAAAAAGAAATAAATTAAGCCACAGACGTAGTCCACGGCTGTATAAATATTGTATGTAGCCGCTGGAAACATTTGAAGATTTTTGATCGTCATATTATTGGCGAAAGAGGAAGAGTCACCTTTTGTTTTCTAGGTCTTGCCCAGATCGGACGTATATGGCACACAGCCATTAGTCGCAACCAAACGGCACTCGTAATCACAATACGTAAGTGTACTTTTAAATTGTGTTTTTATTTCAGAATACACTGTTATTAATAACCTATGTATGTTTTATTTTGTGTCTTTAGTCATTGTAAGATTGGGTGACTTGGCATGGCAAAAGGTTCCGCACTTTTAAGCAAAAAGTCGTTCACCTCGATCCACCGTCGTCTTCGGATGCTGTCATATTCCGAATTTAGTGAAAACACAGAGAAATGAAACACGCTTTAAAAAGCATGAACGGACGTTTAACGAAAATGCCATGCTCAAACACCGAGAGTTTATATAAACGTTTTTTTAATACATTACTATAATTAACTGTATGGTTTCGATCCAGTTACGAATGAGCCAAAAAAAAATTAATTAAATTAGGGATTTCGCGTCTGGACGTCTTGTTATATGTACTATATTCTCTTCCTTTTGTTACATGTTTATTGCAAACGACATACGGGATACAGGACCGGAATACATTGAAGTAAGACTAATTACTGGAATGTATGTCGACACTTGAAATAACGCTGCAATCGCCGATACAAGGTATGACACCGCATCTTTGCATCAGCAATCTTGTCCAAGCGCTTTGTATTATCGTAGCTTGCTTGGTAGATCTATCACAATTTCCGTTTCCGTAGCAGTGATTTTAACCTACATCGCGGTTTCCAAAATTATTTTCATTATTCATACAATGCAACAATAGAGTTTTATCAATTCACATTATGGCCGACTTTAGTTCTGTAGACGCAATATGGCGTGCAGCCATTAGTATTCAGAAGTCCACCATAACTTTCGACAATTTATTTTATTGTTCAGACATTGTCACACAGCGAGGTTAATTTTTACATTCATTCTAATTACACATAAGAGTTTAAATTTGTATTGTGACATACATTGTGTGTGGCATGGTACTGACCAGAAAACAATTAGCAAAGATGGAGAACCAGAGACTGCAAACACAGACGCAATCCGACTCTGACATGCCATTAAATAATGAAAGTGACATTATAGTTGACTCGAATACTAACGAGCGACATATTATTGACTATTCTGGTGACGCAAATTTAGAAAATAGACCGTCTACCAGTAATATGCCTAAATCTAGTTCCGAACCCATTTTGGTGTCTAAATTAATGTCTAACGAGGTTGCAGGGGCGGAACCAAGGAGGTATATAAACTACATAGAGTGGATATCTGTGAGGTAACAGCGCTCCCAGCGGCAGCAAAAAGCAACACCGGCCGCCATTTTTTGAAACGTCTACATGTCAGTGTATTTACATTTGGTGTATAGTACTGGCGTTAGAATATCACTGTTTTCCGGTTGTAATTTGTTTTAAATACTTATTGACCGATCGCGAATCATTCCCAGTGTGTGTGCAGCGTACAATTGCGCTAATAGAAGTGATAAAACAACTGGAATATCATATTTCAGGTGAGTATCTAAATGCGTGTTGTACTTAGCGTCTTGTTCATCATTTTCGTGTTTAAGCTGTATACAAAATATAAATAAGCTACTGTATACACGTCTCTTTAATTTTAGATTTCCTCTGAAAAAGAAAGAGCTGTTAAGTCGGTGGGTAGCCAATATGAGGCGACATAAGTGGCAGCCAACTCAATATAGCTACATATGCTCGTTTCACTTTGAAGATAGATACACGTATAGTACAAACGAGAAAAGGCGACTTCTAGCAAACGCAGTACCGACAATATTTACGTTTCCTGACCATCTGCAGAAAACAACTATAATATAGAGACAACCAAGGAAACGGCCTGTCAATGATGAATCAGCTTCCTTATCAAATGAACCAGGTAAAATAGTGTACCTGTTATTTATTTGCTGTATGGGTTATGTGTGAATTTTACTGTTAATCAATGTATGTTTAAAGAAAAATAAAGCTTAATGATAATACTTCATTTTTGTAGGTGAAAGAGTGAATCAGAATGATCATAAAGATCATTCTTATTGTTTACCTATCCCCAAAAAATTGAAACAGAATTATGAGGCACTACAGAAAATGACCGAGAAGCTGAGGAAGCAAGCGAAACATGCAAGGCACAGTGTTTCAAGAAAGAAGAAACAAATTATGACATATAAAACAGTGGTTGTAGGCCTAAATAAGAGACCTCAAGACTGTGCTTCTGAAGTGATAGGATATGACAAAAATAGTGATATTCTGAAGCAGTTTTTGCAATGCAAAGCAAATGTTCAATTCTTGAATATCCAAAAGAAATAAGACAGTTTGCCCTTACACTCAATTTTTACTCCTTCAAACCTTATAATTATTTGAGGAAGTCTGTTAAATTACCCCATCCTCGAACCCTCTGCAGGTGGGCAACTACAGTAAGTGGCAGTCCTGAATTTACAGAAGAAAGCTTAAAAAAATTACCAGATGAGGTTCAATGTAGTTCAGGACCTATTTTAGCTGCACTTATGTTCGATGAGGTGGCTCTTAAAAAACACTTAATATTGGATGGTAATAAGGTCTGGGGTTATGTTGACTTAGGGCAAGAATGTGAGGATAGTGATGGTAGCCAAATAGCAAAAGAGGCACTAGTGTTTATGGTCACTGGGATTAATGAGAGCTGGAAAATTCCTGTTGGCTATTGTTTTCTTAATGGTTTAACACCAAGTGTGAAACTTAATTTACTGAAGCAGTACCTCCGTAAATTGGAGGAAACTGATGGAAAACAGGTTTCATTGCAATAAAATGCGTCAAAAATAGTTTTTATACTGCTCCAAAGGGTGTATTCAAATTGTTAACAGTGGCAGTAAGGGTTTTCAGGGACTGTCAAACCTTAATATGGAAGAAGAACTTCCTTCTGTAGTTGTGTGTGGAATTGTTCAGAATGTTAGGTGACAGGCCGGTTTTGACCATCTAATGGCGCCAGCTGAATTTGGAGAAGAGTCACATTACTCTTTTCTAGTCAGGATGCTGTTAAAATAGTACTTTAATTGTAGGTGCAAAAACCAGACCAATGGAAGAAAGAGGGAAACATATTCGGCAAATATATACAAACTCATATTGTTTAAGGGACAAGGAAAGGTCCTGCGCTGTCAGTTTATCGTTTTTGGACTTACTGAACTATTTAAAATTGTTTTTGACCTAATCTAAATGTCATTGTAGCGAAATGAACTGCAACATTTCGTAATAAACTTTTCAATTTATCGATGTCAGAAGTGTGTTTCATTTCTTTTAGCCATCATCACTATATGTTTTACAGTAGAGAAATCAGGTTGTCAGTGCAGATTGGCTTTTTTTTACGCCATGCGTAGTAAACAATAACAACATTCAGTATTAGCAGACGACGTGTAGGTTGCACCTTGACGTTACAAGACATGGCGGCTCAGTTTTCAAGTTGCTTCAAAGATGGCGGTGCCATAGCCAGTCTATGTTGTTTATATAGGTCGTTGGGCGGAACAGTTGCACATCATTAGTATTGCCAGAATGTTCGTTGTTATTATGAAACAAATGACACAGCATGACCAACATCACGGCTGTACGCGCCACTTTGCGTACAGCTCACGACGAGATGAAAACACGACATGATGAAATTAAAAAAGCTTTAGCTGCACTTAAAACTTCAAACAACAGTTTGTGTAGCCGTGTTGAGGAGATAAATAACAGACTGACTGGACAAGTGTCCGACTTCAAAGGGAAATTTTCAGAGCTTTCATTACAACGAGAAAACACAAATACAGATGTGACAGAAATGCAAGCACAAGTGAACAACCTCAGTAAAACATGCGACTCCTTAGTTACTCAGATTAAATCTTATCCGGCAGTGCATGATGATATAAAAACACGTGTTGCCGATGTCGAAAACAAGGTTGACACAATTGACAAACAGCTTTCTGATAAAGTAAGACTACACACTGACCACCATTTCTCATGCATCATTAGAGAATTTCACAGTTCCATAGAGCAAAAAGACAAATATTTTGACGAGTACTTGCAAGAAAAATTGCCTGCTGCTGTCCACGACACTGTCGCTGAATTTATAAATAACAACAAACACGTAATCAGTCAAGCAGCACAATCTGCCTCTGCGCCATCGAAACAGTTTGACAGTTACATGCAACCAATGTGCAATGACGGTAGTAGCAACCAAAACACACAGTTTGGCAATGAACGTACTCACAACATTACACACCTCGACATGACACAGTGCATTGCAGTCATGATAATTATCAACAACATTTTCCTTGTCATCCGCCAGTTGAACCATACAGTAATCATTCTGAAGCTAAACATTACTATAATGTCAAGGAAGAGGAGAGCCTCTTAAAACACAGACAATATCAGTCGTTTATACCTTGAAAAAGAACTGCACATCCTGTCATTTTTCTTAAAGTCTTCAGAAATGCATTTCTTCGTACTTGGAGTGACCGTAAGAGGGTATCTTGTGTTGTCTGTTAAATCCAAGGCGACGCAGCTGTATGGGCGTATAATGAAGCCGACAGTTGCGTCACGTACGAATAATTTGAAAGAGAATTTTTATCTCAATTTTGGTCACAACCTGTACAGGAACGACTTCGCAGGATCATTGTGGATCCTGAACCGTTCAATCCTAAGCACGGCGGCCGGCCGAAGTGGCCGTGCGGTTAAAGGCGCTGCAGTCTGGAAACGCAAGACCGCTACGGTTGCAGGTTCGAATCCTGCCTCGGGCATTGATGTTTATGATGTCCTTAGGTTAGTTAGGTTTAACTAGTTCTAAGTTCTAGGGGACTAATGACCTCAGCAGTTGAGTCCCATAGTGCTCAGAGCCATTTGAACCATCTTTTCCTAAGCACGGCAATTTGCGCCGGTATTTTGAGAAATATTTACATATGGAACATTTTCTTGACGAGCCGGTTGCAACGCGCGACATCCACCACGCATTGAAGACAAGACTGCCGTTTGATATCAAAGAAAACTTCTGCACATTCCAGACAACGACGCAGAGTATTTTCTCACAGTGCTCGATTCTGCTGATATACTTTACGAGGACAAGCGCTCCGTACGCCAAAACAATTGCTACAGTGTTTACACCAGCGCCATGCAAAATACGCAGGGTAGCCAACTCAATTCTTGCGCGCGGGCTGCTGTCAGACACGCGAGCCAACAGAATCAACCTCTTCAAATGGCAAATGTATATACACAACAGAACCTTCACGCTCAACACAGCACAAACAGCAATTATAACACTTCCTACTCTAATGGCGGCAATCCAAATAAGAGACCGCGCAACAACAACAACAACTGCTACGGTAATAATAATTATCAGAATAGTAACAAAAATTTTAAGAAAAGCAAAAATAGGTATCAGTCCCCACGAAACCAGCAACAGACCTATAGGAACAACAGCTACGCTGCCCATTGTCAAAATACATGAAAACTCAACGACCGCCACAGTTCGGAGACTGAAATAAACAGTACGCAAATGTAAATATTATCGAAGTAACTAGTGATACTCCGCCTCCATTTGTTCCTGCACCCACTACAAATGTGACGACGTCAAACTAAAAACGGTCACCACTGTGCCGCAGGTCGTGGCTGTGGAAGAATTGTGGGGCGAATTCAATTTAAATTTATTATTTGACACACCAACTTTGCAACGGCACAGTGAGCATGTACCTGACAGTTACAATACAGCAACTATTATTATTTATAGGGTGTAAACAGGACGAAAACTTGCCTGATGAACTATTACAAGAGAACACACAATGTCGTTCATCATCGAACGAAATTGTTTTGGCCTCAACTACTGGTGTTGTGGGTGATATTCCTACTACTATTATTCTGGACACATGAGCGGCTGTTAGTGTCCTGTCCTATGAGTTTTACAAGAAAATGTGTGAGTTTGAGGCCGTACCAGAGTATCCTGTCAGAACCGTAAAATTTTAACTACCGTAGGCAGTAAGTCTTCTAGGGTTAAGAAATAGGTATTTGTGACAGTCAAAGTGTTAATGGAATGGTACGATTGCCATTCCTCGTCGTCCAAAACCTGGTCACTAATTGTGATTGAGGCTTAGACATATTGTGCGAGAAGGACAGCACTATTGATTTCTCCCAACGTAAATGTATACTTAGAGATAAGGGCAGCGAAATTTCAATTGACATGGATACCAGGACTCTGAACCACGATAAATATTGTACAGTGTACAAGACTTAGTTAATACAGGACACTGATGATGTTTACACAGAGACACACGCACCTGATGCCGAGTCTGAGGACTCGAAAACTTTAATTACTAATAAGTTATTAGAAACAACAGCTGTCACACGTGATTAACTTAATGATGTTTTGTCCAAGTATGTACAAGTATTTAGCAAACAACCAGGTGTGATCAACACATATGTGCATAAAACGTAAGTTAAGCCTCGCAAGCTTTTCTTCCACAAAACCTATAATGTGGCACTATTCCAACTACCTGCTGTGTGGCACGAGTTGAAACAAATGTCAGAGTGGAAAATTATCGAACCTTCCACGTCACCTTACTGCAGCCCATTACTTGTTGTAAAGAAACCCAACGGGAATATCAGAGTTGTTTTGGATGCCCGTGTAATTAATGAGATTATTTTACCTGCTCGCACGAAACCTGAGAATTTAGAGGAGCAACTCCAGAAATTCTTAGATTCTAAGCGTTTTTCTACGATATATCTGACCAATTCGTTCTGGCAAGTCGCAATCAAGCCAGATTCTAGAAACTATAGCGCATTTATATTTGGGGGGCGATCCTATCAATTTTGTGTCCTTCCTTTCGGTCTGAACGTCAGTTCAGGGGTGTTTATCACCGCAATGGATACTGTACTTGGTGATGAATTGACTGAATCGGTTACTCACTACATTGATGACCTGCTCATAGCTAGCAAGACTTGGTCTGAACACATTGACACTTTGTAAGAGATTCTACATAAATTCGCAGGAGATGGTGTGACAGCTAATCTCAAAAAGTCGAAATTTGCTTACAGTGAAATTAAGTATCTTGGACAAATTATTAACGCTCAAGGTACGTGACCTAACCCAAGTAAATTAGACACAATCAGGAATTTTCCTTGTCCACGGAATAGAAAGAAATTTAAATCTTTCTTTGGACTTTGTTCTTTCTTTCGACGATTTTTGCCACACCAGCTTTTAAACAGAAAACGTCTATGGCACCTACTCAAAAGGAATAAGATATGGATATGGTCCGTCCAGTGTCAGAAAGACTTTGATAGTATTAAGCATGCTTTGGTTAATGGAAACATTTTGGATCACCCTGAATTTTGCTTATATTTTTGTATGACATGTGATGCCTCATCCTATGGGTTAGGCTGTTGTTTGTTTTAAGTTGTAAAGAATGGAGAACACGATCACGTGAAAATTATTAGTTTTGCGAGCGCCACACTTAGTGAATGTGAACGCACATACTCTACCGCAGAACTTCAAACACTCTGTATAGTGTGGGCCTTCAAGAAATTAAATTATTATTTGTATGGTAAGCGAAATAAAATTTACATTGACCACCAATCTCTCACATTTCGGTTAACTTGTATGCTGGTAGGGCTACAGCCCAGATTGTCGCGTTGGGCTTTATCTTTGCAAAGCTACTCCTTTGAAATTGTACATATTAAGGATAAAGACAACATCATTGCCGACGCTTTGTTTCGTCTGCCTCAAGGCTTGACGAATTTAACTTGGTTCAAATGGCTCTGAGCACTATGGGACTTAACTACTGAGGTCATCAGTCCCCTAGAACTTAGAACTACTTAAACCTAACTAATCTAAGGACATCACACACATCCATGCCCGAGGCAGGATTCGAACCTGCGACCGTAGCGGTCACGCGGTTCCAAACTGACGCGCTTAGAACCGCACGGCCACACCGACCGGCGACGAATTTAACTCTGACCTGAAGGGTGTGAACGATTACCGAATACTTCTTATGCAGGATAAGCTATATCACCAGTATTAAATCGACTTGTGTAGAAATATGTCAACGTTACAAAAATCTGATCCTCACTGGAATAAGGTAAGAGTTTTACTCAAAAATCAACCTGACCACCCTCTGTCCAACCAATATTTGATACATAATGATGTGTTATTTTATCGCCGTCATCGTGTGGTGTGTTTTTATTCCTAAGGATTCTGAACACAACGTAATTCGGCACCCACATTTTGTTTGGGGTAATTATGGTACCAAGAAGTGCCTAGCAAAGCTTAGTACCCATTGTCACTTTAGCAATATGAGACGTAAGATCCACAGTATACTCAAAACATGTGCGACCTGTCAAGAATCTAAACCGCAGATCTTGTCTACGAAGACTGATTTTCATTCTGTTCTACCCAGTAAACCTCTAGAAATTGTAAGTTCTGACATAAGTGGTCCACGCCCCGAAAGCAGTGGTGGTGCGAAGTATATTCTTGCATTTTACGATTTATTTTTCAAGCATGTTAAACTGTATGCTACAAGATCTGCACCCGCCACTTCCATCATTCGTCGTTTCTCATGTGACTACATTCCTCATGTGGGAAAACCAAAAGCTATTTTATCCGACAATGATACACACCATACTGGGTGCAAGTGGCGTAAATTTCTGAAACACAATAGTATTAGGAGTATAGTCCCCAGGTTAATCCCACTAAACGTGTGTTCCGTGACATTAACAGCTTTATGAGAACCTACATTTCTACCAAACATTCCATTGGGAACATATTTGTCGTTATTTGAAGAAGTACACAACAGTCTCAACGTTTATGAAACTCCGTACACTCATAATAAACTCATGTTCGAGCGCAAAGAAGACGATTGGACAACGCCGTTAACAAAAATTCAAAAAATGGTTCAAATGGCTCTGAGCACTATGGGACTTAACATCTATGGTCATCAGTCCCCTAGAACTTAGAACTACTTAAACCTAACTAACCTAAGGACAGCACGCAACACCCAGCCATCACGAGGCAGAGAAAATCCCTGACCCCACCGGGAATAGAACCCGGGAACCCGGGCGTGGGAAGCGAGAACGCTACCGCACGACCACGAGATGCGGGCACCAAAACTTCCTTTTCAGCAAACAACACACGACGAAAGGTAAGGGAAGTCTGTGCAACGCTGACTGCGAAAGCCAAAATTAGAAACAAAACTTATGCGCGCACTGTCAACAGGAAGCAGGAATTTAAAGCTGGTATGTTAGTGCTTTTGCGTACTCACCATAAGTCGTCTTCTCTTCAGCGGCGCAACGCGAATCGGCGTTTGCTGTACGACTGTCCTTATGCTACTGTCAGCATTCCACATCCTGTTGCATATCTGTTGTAGCATCCTAAAACAAACAGAATTATTGGCCTATATGCTCACCGCGATCTTAGAGTATAACATGCTCGACAGTAAACACATCTATGGATCATGCATAAGTTATATACAACTATCAAATAATGTACCTCACAGTACTTCTACAGAGAAGATGCATAGTACAAGAGTTTTATTTCAGCTGCTCTTATCAGCAGCGGAAGGAGAAAGAAGAGATTCGTCTTCGCCGAATACTTACAGCAGCCACATAAAATTTTAAAGCAAATTTTATATTAACTTTTATACAGGAGTGAAGAACATATATTTTCAGCCTATGAGATTGACTATCTGCACCGTTAGTCTTCGACTACTAACGACCGATTGACGTGAATATTTAATCATTCTACATCCTTACACCTTCACCTTGAAACTGACTGGATACGCATCTCACCATTGAACACACACTTAGGAGTAGCTAAGGCCATGATTACACTGCACACTTACACTCGTGTCTCGAGTACATTTTGTGTTTGATGTTAGTTCATTGCTTTTGTTACTTGCTTATTTGTAGTTGTGGGCTTGGTCTTATTGCTACTGTGGGATGCCACGTCTAATCTTCCTCTATTTTAGGTTACATCATTTGCAAAAGCAGAAACATAGATCTAAACTTGTAATGATTGTAAATACTGTAAATATTGTAAACTTATGTAAAGCTATATGAAAAATATTTCTATATGGTCAATCATAGAGGAATATGTCCCTATGCTTGTGTAAAGCCAGTATGTATTACGTTTAGATGATTTCTACCTATGTAAAAAATCTATAGGTAAGATGTTTCCATGTATGCATCTGTATTTAGGTAAAGCTAAGCTATATATGCTCACTTGTATGTTTTATCTGTACTTGTTACATGTTCCCATATGGGAAAAGTTATGAGACTTGCATAACCCGAAAATAATTGTGGACGTTTTACTATACGTTGCTGAACTTGTGACTACGAGGAAACTGGTGTGCAAAACCGCATAATTGAAAAAGTCTATCCATGATACAACGCTATGTATGCAGACGTGATGAATTATTTATATTTGAAATTTGTTTACGAACTGTTAATGTAGTATCGTGTTACGAATTGTTTGCGTAAAGACTTGTCAACGGACATTTGTTCTGCATCACAACTACTAGTGTACGAATAGTTGTTGAAGCATCCCCATTACTCTTGTGGTTCCCTTTTTAGGTACTCCACGTCGACGTCTGCTCGTAGATACGTATCGACGGTAGGAATTCCGGCTTTACTTCCCGACGTGACAGCGACGACTCTCCAATGAGGTGCGGGCCTTGTGTTTTGCTATTACTGCGAGTCTTGTAAATATCGCTTTTATTTAGTAATTTACCCGGCTAAAACTCTCCCTTTTTATGATTAAGACAGCCTACGCCACCTTTCGGAGGGAGTGGGAACGTCAAAGAGTCACAAAAGTTCATATTAAGCAGTCCGTAAAACACATAAACGTTCACTTCAGTTAGCGTGTTAGTTAATGCCTACGCTTTCCGCTAGATGGTGCTGACTTACTGCTGAATGGCTTTGGTTCCATAAAACCTTCACTGATTAGTACTAGGTAAATGAAATAAGTACAACACTCTTGTATTTCACTTTCACTCTGTATTCAAGGATTAAGATGGTGATGGATGATGGTCTATTTAAAAGGTTCCTAGCCTGGAGGAATCTAAATAGTCCGCAAATGCCGATATGCACGCGCTCTACGTCCAGATTCGCAACTAACGGCACACGACACTTTCAAAAGCCCACACGTTAATATCGGAACGCCGGCACCTCCGAATTCATTCGTATCAGCAGATAATTTGAGTTTCTGTCGTCTATATGTCCGTAAAGTTCCAATCAAGCATTAAAGTCCTAAAATCCCCTTAAAACTCCGTTGCTACCAACAGCCAGAGATCGTACACTACATCACTTTTAATCTCCGTAATATTCTAACAGTTTATTGTGAATCTTAACACTATAAAGTCCAATCTAATTATTGTCTCGCCGACTGACACGGGTTCCCCGCCCTTTAACGAAACAATCAAGGAACAAAAGGCGGCAATAATGACAATCAGGCCTTTTTATAGGTTTTTCATCACAAGAGTTTAATTTCACTGCCTTCTCCATGACGGAGCTTCCGTGACTTTGCTGTACTTAGACGTTAAACTACTTGCTGATACACTGTAATTTTGATCTGCAGTTACCGAACTCTGATTCTACACTATTTTCCTCTCTAAAAATTCTATTCTTAATTTTAAATTATTCTTTCTACAGCTTTTATTACTGTAAACTGAACCCAGGTGTTACATTGCATATCGCTTGACAAACTGTGTACGTGAAAAAATTGTCACAGTGAAGTGCAGAGACACTTCTGAGTGCATCGCAAATTGACATTTATTGCGCTGCATCTCTGTATCTCTGCAAGTCTGAATAGCAAGAACTAGTTCCCTACACCACCTCCGGTCGCTTTGTTCCAAAACGAGGGAGACCACTCGACGGGTGGTGGAATTTTGGATGCGTCCTCAGGGAGCAATATGTTCTCGGAAATGACGGACACTCACCTGGTCTAAACGAGGATTGTGCCGTCCGAGGTCCTGCTTCCATGCCTTCACGAACTTATGCTGTGGAATGGAAATCCACCAGTCTTCCATCAGGCGATGTACGACCTAGGACAAACACAGTGACATCGGTCTAAATAAACAGTGTAACCAGTGCAAAAACATAAACTATGCTACGAGTGATTGCGCACACGCATCTGTATAAAAACTGCGAACTGTGACATTTAACTGCCATAAACAATGCTCAGTTTTATGAAGTTATCGTATGTTTTCGGTTCATGGAACTGTGGACGACGACATATCGTGAAAAGACGTTATATCTGAAACAAAAAGATATTTCAAGCGCAATACTGTGTGAAACAGACTATCAACAAAAAGAACTTGTAATTTCATGATTAACGAATGTTATAACTTTAGGATTTTGTACTTGTTTTAAATGTTAATCCACATGCCCACGACCCCCAGCCACCCGCCGACCCTCGGCGCAAAACAACTCATTGTATCGCTCCGAGTTAACGCAAATTAATTAGAATAATATTATAAATACATTTCTTCTTTGAAAGCCACGATTTTACGCACTGTTTCACTGTGGGGTACTGACTAAAACTGAAACAACGCTACTCCTTATATACCCGATTCACATCTTATTAACATTGCAAAACAATTCAAGGTTAGCCGCTTTCCCACCAACTGCACATGAACACGCGGACTGAGTATAAACTATGTGTCGCGTGATCAACTCGCTTCTCAACGTCCGCGCTAGTACTGAACTTTACGCGACTGCGCGTGCGCGATGGACGCAATGCCAACATGTAACTGTTATAGGCGCAAGCGCCACATTCAAACTTAGAAAACCTCTTTTGTGTAAGTATTATGCTATGTTATGTCCATGGACCATGGGCCTTGCCGTTGGTGGGGAGGCTTGCGTGCCTCAGCTATACAGATAGCCAACCGTAGGTGCAACCACAAATGTTGAGAGGCCAGACAAACGTGTGGTTCCTGAAGAGGGGCAGCAGCCTTTTCAGTAGTTGCAGGGGCAACAGTCTGGATGATAGACTGATCTGTCCTTGTAAGACTAATCAAAAGGGCCTTGCTGTGCTGGTACTGCGAAAGGCTGAAAGCAAGGGGAAACTACAGCCGTAATTTTTCCCAGCTTTACTGTATGGTTAAATACATGGAGCGAAAGGCTATTTACAATTTGTACAGAAACCAGATGGCAGTTATAACAGTCGAGGTGCATGAAAGGGAAGCAGTGATTGGGAAGGGAGTGACACAGGGTTGTAGCCTATCCCCAATGCTATTCAATCTGTATATTGAGCAAGCAGTAAAGGAAACAAAAGAAAAATTCGGTGTAGGAATTAAAATCCATGGAGAAGAAATAAAAACTTTGAGGTTCGCCGATGACATTGTAATTCTGTCAGAGACAGCAAATGACCTGGAAGAGCAGCTGCACGGAATGGACAGTCTCTTGAAAGGAGGATATAACATGAACATCAACAAAAGCATAAAGAGGATAATGAAATGAAGTCGAATTAAATCAGGGTGATGCTGCGGGAATTAGATTAGGAAATAAGACGCTTAAAGTAGTAAATGAGTTTTGCTATTGGGGGAGGAAAATAACTGATGATGGTCGAAGTAGAGAGGATATAAAATGTAGACTGGCAATGGCAAGGAAAGCGTTTCTGCAGAAGAGAAATTTGTTAACATCGAGTATAAGTTTTAGTGTCAGGAAGTCGTTACTGAAAGTATTTGTATGGAGTGTAGCCATGTATGGAAGTGAAATGTGGACGATAAATAGTTTAGACAAGAAGAGAATGGAAGCTTTCCAAATGTGGTGATACAGGAGAATGCTGAAGATTAGATGGTTAGATCACATAACTAACGAGGAGGTATTGAGCAGAATTGGATGGAAGAGAAATTTGTGGCACAACTTGACTAGAAGAAGGGATACGTTGGTAGGGCATTTTCTGAGGCATCAACGGATCACCATTTTAGTATTGGATGGCAGCGTGGAGGGTAAAAATTGTAGAGGGAGACCAAGAGATGAATACACTAAACAGATTCAGAAAGATGTACGTTGCAGTAGGTACTGGGAGATCAAGACGATTGCACAGAATAGAGTAGCATGGAGAGCTACATCAAACAAGACACTAAACTGATTCAGAAAGATGTACATTGGAGTAGTTACTGGGAGATGAAGACGCTTGCACAGGATATAGTAGCATGGAGAGCTGCATCAAACGAGTCTCGGGACTGAAGACCACAACAACAACATGTATGTTATATATGATATGTATGTGTATTTGTAGACTTACATACGCAGTGCGTTTTGGAGTGAGTTGCTCGCCTGCAGGTGTGTCCTCGCAACTAAGGGGGCAGTTTAAAGGCACATTTCCATGCTCAGCTTTTCTTAGCAGAAAACGTATTTCTAAGTAATAAAACAAGAAATAATTTAAGCCATAGATATAGTCCACGGCTGTATAAATATTGTATGCAGCCGCTGGAAACATTTGAAGGTTTTTGATCGTCATATTATTGGCGAAAGAGGAAGACTCACTTTTTGTTTTCTAGGTTTTGTCCAGATCGGACGTATATGGCACACAGCCATTAACACTACAATCATTTCATTATTTTATTCACGAGTCGCAACCAAACGGTGTTCGTAATCACATAATGTAAGTGGTTTTAAATTGTGTTTTTATTTCAGAATACACTGTTATTAATAACCTATGTATGTTTTATTTTGTATCTCTAGTCATTGTAAGTTTGTTGGGTGACTTGGCATGGCAAAAGGTTCCCTACTTTTAAGCAAAAAGTCGTCCAGCTCGATTCACCGTCGTCTTCGGATGCTATAATGTATTGAAGTCCGAATTTAGTGAAAACACAGAGAAAAGAAACACGGTTAAAAATACATGAACGGACCTTTAACGAAAACGCCATGTTCAAACCCTGAGAGTTTGTGTAATTTTTTAAGTACATTCCTATAATTCATTGTATGTTCCCGATCCAGTTACGAATAAGCCAAAGAAAAAAAAAATTAAACTGCGTAAAGTTGCCCAAGGGATTTAACTAGCACGATATAAAGAGTAGCCCTGCTACTTATAAATTCGCTCTGGAGATAGAGATTAGAGACAATACCTAACCGACAACAGATAGTTGCATCACAATGAATATTCTACATCTAGAGCATATCTTATAAATTGTTCATTTGTTTCTAGTGCATTCAAACCATAGATGTCCCCACACTCATCCAAATTAACTATTACGTCTGGACATTACTAATAAAGAAAAACACAGAACCATAAAATCGATGATCAGGAGAAACTATTCACCATTGAGAGAATGAAAGCAATTTGTAAGTAGGCTGTTTATGTTTTCTTACTGGCAACGTTACGTAGCGCTCTGTATGAAAATCACTGGCTGTGCTATGTGCAGCCTGTGGCTAGTTTGCATTGTTGTCTGCCATTGTAGTGTTAGGCAGCGGCAGCTGGATGTGAACAGCGCGTAGCGTTGCACAGTGGGAGGTGAGCCGCCAGCAGTGGTGGATGTGGGGAGAGAGATGGCGGAGTTTTGTAATTTGTCATGAACTGCTATATATATTATGACTATTAAGGTAAATGCATTGTTTGTTCTCTATTAATATCTTTCATTTGCTAACTATCCCTATCAGTAGTTAGTGCCTTCTGTAGTTTGAATCTTTTATTTAGCTGGCAATAGTGGCGCTCGCTGTATTTCAGTAGTTCGAGTAACGAAGATTTTTGTGAGGTAAGTGATTTGTGAAAGGTATAGTTTAATGTTAGTCAGGGCCATTCTTTTATAGGGATTTTTGAAAGTCAGATTGCGCTGCGCTAAAAATATTGTGTGTCAGGTTAAGCTCAGTCGTGTATAAATTGTTCTAAGGGGACGTTTCATATGAAAGCAATTCTACGCTACACAAATTTATTTTTTTTTTTGGATCAGAGCGCATTTAAATGAAGATAAACAATGACATAATCGACCAATGGACATAAAACAAATCGCAAACTGCTGTAAACTAATACTAGTAATCATCTGCAGTTCGGCCCCGTTTTTGGATACGTGATCTGCAAAATAAAACGCGAAACGACTAACATTACTTCAGTACGAAACTCTAGAAGAAACTACTCGCAAACTATTGGTGTGAAACATCAGTGGAGATAAAAATTACGTTAGTAATGATTACAGCAATTTACTTTTACAGCCCTAGAATGCCGGAGCCAATGACAGTATAACCATGAATGCAGTGTGCTGGAGAAAAGGAGTATTGATCCTGAAAGAAATCCGCGTTGTTGGCAAAGCTGCAGCCCTTCAGAATATTCTGAATGCTATAACACAAGACTCTGGACTGTAGACTGCGGTCCACAAACTACTAAATCCGAATACTGTCTTGCAGCTTCTCTGCACGTAACATACGAGAGACGTGAACTCCCAGTCACAACGGTGAAGTTCAGAAATGTGTGAAAATATAACAAGAGATCACCGTAAGCTGCGCACTAGAAGAAATCTTTCTGGAAAAGTTCAGAATTGTCTAAGCTTACAACAATAACAGACCCCTAACTTCGCCAGAGAGCAAAAAGACAGCAGTTCCGTTAGTCATCTGACACGGAAGACATCCATTGCTCAAGGCGGTCCGGGTGGAAGAACCTCTTCCAAATTGCTGGCTCTACAGAAAACCGCTCATTTCCTGATCATAAAATTGCTTGCAGTTTCCCCCTCACAGCTCATTCTTTCGACCGCCGATCAAGCATCGACTTTAGTTTGGTTTCTGACGTCGAAAGTTCTAGAATTTATCCCCAAAAAAAATGGTTCAAATGGCTCTGAGCACTATGGGACTTAACTACTGAGGTCATCAGTCCCCTAGAACTTATAACTACTTAAACCAACTAACCTAAGGACATCACACACATCCATGCCCGAGGCAGGATTCGAACCTGCAACCGTAGCGGTTGCGCGGTTCCAGACTGTAGCGCCTAGAACCGCTCGGCCACTCCGGCCGGCAATTTATCCCAACTTTCTGTAAAAAGATTCTACCAATCGGAGACCACTCAGCGAAAAACTCGCCGGAGGCAGCCTGGCACCTCCGTGCCGCTTACAACATTCTAAACTGCCGGAACTGTGTCCAAAAATTGGGAGGTCATGTACACCGTTGCAATATTATTTCTCCCCACACCGTTACTTCTGGACCTCGCTTTGGGTTGTGTCCGACAACGTTCCGGGGTGCATTACGCATTCCCAGCTCTCGCCATGTGAGGGTACCTCCAGCATTGTCGAACATGGTCTTTTTGGTGGTGCACGTGCTACAGGGTCGGGGTGCCATGATAGTTGTATGTACATATTGCTCTCAGAATCTTTGAGTACTGTACACACACCTGTGTACGACAACAGAAGCAAAATAATACTAGTAAAGATGGTTACGAGCAGCCATTGACATCAGTGCGATATATTCTACATCTACATCCATACTCCGCAAGCTACCTGACGGTGTGTGGCGGAGGGTACCCTGAGTACCTCTATCGGTTCTCCCTTCTATTCCAGTCTCGTATTGTTCGTGGAAAGAAGGATTGTCGGTATGCTTCTGTGTGGGCTCTGATCTCTCTGATTTTATCCTCATGGGCTCTTCGCGAGATATACATAGGAGGGAGCCCGTGCCGAGCTACTGAGCGTCTCTCCTGCAGAGTCTGTAAGTAGGCTGTTTAGGTTTTTATGTTGGTAACGCCACATAGCGCTCTGTATGAAAATCACTGGCTGTGCTGTGTGCAGTCTGTGGCTGGTTTGCATTGTTGTAATATTCGCTATTGTAGTGTTGGGCTGTTGGCTGTTAACAGCGCGTAGCATTGCGCAGTTGGAGGTGAGCCGCCAGCAGTGGTGGATGTAGGAAGTTAGATGGCGGATTTTTTAGAGTGGGTGAACTGGACTTGTGTCCATCAGAAACAGTACATTTGTAAGAAGGGACGTCATGGGCTGCTATATATATTATGACTTCCGAACACTAGTAAGGTAAATACATTGTTTGTTCTCTATCAAAATCTTTCATTTGCTAAGTAAGCCTATCAGTAGTTAGTGCCTTCAGTAGTTTGAATCTTTTATTTAGCTAGCAGTATTGGCGCTCGCTGTATTGCAGTAGTTTGAGTAACGAAAATTTTTGTGAGGTAAGTGATTTGTGAAACGTATAGGTTAATTTAGTCAGGGCCATTGTTTTGTAGGGATTTTTGAAAGTCATATTACGTTGCGCTAAAAATATTGTGCGTCATTTTAGTGTTGATCAGAATAAGTAAAGAGAGTAATGTCTGAGTACGTTCAGCTTTGCTCAGCTGTTTGAAAAGCAAATAATGTAACAAGTTTACCAGCACAGCAATTCATTAATTTTTCTAAGGGGACGTTTCAAGTCTTCCACTGGAGTTTATCTATCATCTCCGTAACGCTTTTGCGATTACTAAATGATGCTGTAACGAAGCGCGCCGCTCTCTGTTGGATCTTCTCTGTCTCTTCTATCAACCCTATCTGGTACGGATCCCACACTGTTGAGCAGTATTCATGCAGTGGGCGAACAAGCGTACTGTAACCTACTTCCTTTGTTTTCGGTATGCATTTCCTTAGGATTCTTCCAATGAATCTCAGTCTGGCATCTGTTTTACCGACTATCAACTTTATATGATCATTCCATTTTAAATCACTCCTAATGCGTACTCCCAAATAATTTATGGAATTAACTGCTTCCAGTTGCTGACCTGCTATTTTGTAGCTAAATGATAAGGTAACTATCTTTCTATGTATTCGCAGCACATTACACTTGTCTACATTGAGATTCAATTGCCATTCCCTGCACCATGCGTCAATTCGCTGCATATCCTCCTGCATTTCAGTACAATGTTCCATTGTTACAACGTCTCGATACACCACAGCATCATCTGCAAAAAGCCTCGGTGAACTTCCAATGTCATCCACAAGGTCACTTATGTATATTGTGGATAGCAACTGTCCTATGACACTCCCCTGCGGCACACCTGAAATCACTCTGACTTCGGAATACTTCTCTCCATTGAGAATGACATGCTGCGTTCTGTTATCTAGGAACTCTTCAATCCAATCACACAATTGGTCTGATAGTCATATGCTCTTACTTTGTTCATTAAACGACTGTGGGGAACTGTATCAAACGCCTTGCGGAAGTCAAGAAACACGGCATCTACCTGTGAACCCGTGTCTATGGCTCTCGTGAGTCTCGTGGACGAATAGCGCGAGCTGGGTTTCACACGACCGTCTTTTTCGAAACCCATGCTGATTTCTACAGAGTAGATTTCTAGTCTCCAGAAATGTCATTATACTCGAACATAATACGTGTTCCAAAATTCTACAACTGATCGACGTTAGAGATATAGGTCTATAGTTCTGCACATCTGTTCGACGTCCCTTCTTGAAAACGGGAATGACCTGTGCCCTTTTCCAATCCTTTGGAACGCTACACTATTCTAGAGACCTACGGTACACCACTGCAAGAAGGGGGGCAAGTTCCTTCGCGTATTCTGTGTAAAATCGAACTGGTATCCCATCATGTCCAGCGGCCTTTCCTCTTTTGAGCGATTTTAATTGTTTCTCTATCCCTCAGTCGTCTATTTCGATATCTACCATTTTGTCATCTGTGCGACAATCTAGAGAAGGAACTACAGTGCAGTCTTCCTCTGTGAAACAGCTTTGTAAAAGACATTTGGTATTTCGGCCTTTAGTCTGTCATCCTCTGTTTCAGTACCATTTTGGTCACAGAGTGTCTGGACATTTTGTTTTGATCCACCTACCGCTTTGACATATGACCAAAATTTCTTAGGATTTTCTGCCAAGTCAGTACATAGAACTTAACTTTCGAATTCATTGAACGCCTCTCGCATAGCCCTCCTCACACTACATTTCGCTTCGCGTAATTTTTGTTTGCCTGCAAGACTTTGGCTATGTTTATGTTTGCTGTGAAGTTCCCTTTGCTTCCGCAGCAGCTTTCTAACTCGGTTGTTGTACCACGGTGGCTCTTTTCCATCTCTTACGATCTTGCTTGGCACATACTCATCTAACGCATATTGTACGATGGTTTTGAACTTTGTCCACTGATCCTCAACACTATCTGTACTTGAGACAAAACTTTTGTGTTGAGCCGTCAGGTACTCTGTAATCTGCTTTTTGTCACTTTTGCTGAACAGAAAAAATCTTCCTACCTTTTTCAATATTTCTATTTACGGCTGAAATCATCGATGCAGTAACCGCTTTATGATCGCTGATTCCCTGTTCTGCGTTAACTGTTTCAAATAGTTCGGGTCTGTTTGTCACCATAAGGTCTAATATTTTATCGCCACGAGTCCGTTCTCTGTTTAACTGCTCAAGGTAGTTTTCAGATAAAGCACTTAAAACAATTTCACTGGATTCTTTGTCCCTGCCACCCGTTATGAACGTTTGAGTCTCCCAGTCTACTCGTATATCCGGCAAATTAAAATCTCCACCCAGAACTATAACATGGTGGAGAAATCTACTCGAAGTGTTATCCAAATTATCCTTCAGGTGCTCAGCCACAACAGCTGCTGAGCCAGGGGGCCTATAGAGACATCCAATTACCATGTCTGAGCCTGCTTTAACCGTGTACTTCACCCAAATTATTTCACATTTCGGATCTCCGTCAATTTCCTTCGAAACTATTGCACTTCTTATCGCTATAAACACGCCTCCCCCTTCACTGTCCAGCCTGTCTCTGCGGTATACATTCCAATCTGAGTTTAGAATTTCATTACTGTTTACGTCTGGTTTCAGCCAACTTTCTGTCCCTAGTACTATATGGGCGTTGTGACCGTTTATTAATGAGAGCAGTTCTGGGACCTTTGTATAGACGCTCCTGCAGTTTACTATTAGCACATTAATATTGTTATTCCCTGTTGCATTTTGCCTACTCCTACCCTGCCGCGTCTCAGGAGGCGTCTTGTCGGGCCTAGGGAGGGAATTCTCTAACCTAAAAAACCCAAATGTGCACCCCACACGTACTCCGCTACCCTTGTAGCCGCTTCCTGCGTGTAGTGCACGCCTGATCTATTCAGGGGTACCCTACATTTCTCCGCCCGATAGCGGAGGTCGAGAAATTTGCACCCCAGATCTCCACAGAATCGTCTGAGCCTCTGGTTTAAGCCTTCCACTCGGCTCCAAACCAGAGGACCTCGATCGGTTCTGGGAACGATACTACAAATAGTTAGCTCTGATTCCACCCCGTGAGCGAGGCTTTCCGCCTTCACCAATTCCGCCAACCGCCTGTACGAACTGAGGATGACCTCTGAACCCAGACGGCAGGAGTCATTGGTGCCGACATGAGCAACAATTTGCAGTCGGGTGCACCCAGTGCTCTCTACCGCCGCCGGTAGGGCCTCCTCCACGTCTCGGATGAGACCCCCCGGCAAGCAGACAGAGTGAACACTGGCATTCTTCCAGGTAGTACATATGTAACCGAATGAGGTGTTACAGTGATTTCCCTGTGGGGTCATCAAGTTTTAAGTTTTGTGCAATTTCTCTAAATAGCTTGAGACAAATGCTAGGATAGGTCCATCGAAAATGGCGCGGTCGTATTCCTTCCGCACCCTTAACCAATCCGAGCTTGTTCTCCGTCTCTAATGTTCTCGATGTCGACGGCATATTAAACTCTAACCTTTGCTGTTTTAGTACATGTGTATTTGAAATGTGAACTCTTCAAGTCCACTTCTAACTGGCTCAAATTTTACACTTGGACTACCTTAGCAAAGAAAAATGCAATACTACTTCAGCATGTCACATACTACAATACAGTATTAGACTCGAACCTTTTAAAGGTGGTTTTTCTCGTGCCGTCCTCATATTTGAATGCAACACTCCACTGATCTCTGAACTGAACCACGTATTCGTTCAAACACCCTCGGATTGTCTCTTAAATCTTTATAAGACAGTAAAAATTACTGCTCCAGATCTTCAACGGGGGTGCTCCACACCTAACTTTAGAGATGACCCCCAGGATATAGTGACAGTTTACCCTGAAACACCGGGATAAATGCATGCTTGAACATAAATTCCGCTGTTCTGTGTGATCCCACCTGTGCAGTGTCTCCATTACTTTACAAGTGTGAGTCGTGCTCAGAACAGTGTTATGTGTAAACGCGAGTGTGTTATGTCGCAGCTAACAAAGGCAAATTGTTGGTGGTCGTATGGTGGTTGCTTCCTTAACCAAGGTAGCCTAAAAAATTTATACCGTACACAATTAAAGTGGAGATACATCGTCCGTGAAGTCACAACAAGGACGAAAGCGTGTGTTGATTGATCGTGACATTCAAGAGGATTGTGATGAAACAGTAGAGCACTACAGCTGCTAAAGTTACTATAGAATTGAGTGTCGCACTCACGAATCAAAGCGACACGAAGGGACCTCCAGAAGTTGGGAATTGCAGGGCCAGCTGGGATTCGGAAACCGCTCTTCAGTGATGCAAATGACCGTAACAGCCATAAAATCTGGACTGTCGAGAAATGGAAGATGTCATTTGGTCGGATGAGTCTCTCGTTCCACACTGTTTCCAATTTCTTGCCGAATTTGCATCCAGAGAATGAAGCATCGTGGGTGGAGGCCATATCATGATATTCCACTGTCTCCATGGCTGCTGTGCAAGGTCGCATTACTGACAAGCATTATTTCAACATTTTAGCTGATCAGGTCCATCCCTCGGAACAATGTTTGTTCCTCAACGGTGATGCTGTTTTCCAAGACCATAGGCTGAAGCTCCCATCGTCCAATCGTCCAGATCTGATTTTGCGAGCACAAGCATGAAGTGACACGTCTACCTCTGCCATCACAGTCACCAGACCCCATGAATACTGAGCCTTTGCAGTCTCCTTTGTAGAGACTGCCATTGTTTCGGAGAAAGAATAGAATAAGAATCCCTTGAAGACCATACAGGACCGTTATTTATCCATTCTGAGGCGACTGTAGGCTGTTTTGAGTGTCAAAGGTTCAAATGACTCTGAGCACTAAGGGACTTAACATCTGTTGTCGTCAGTCCCCTAGAACTTAGAACTACTTAAACCTAACTAACCTAAGGACATCACACACATCCATGCCCGAGGCAGGATTCGAACCTGCGACCGTAGCAGTCGCGCGGTTCCGGACTGAGCGCCTACAACCGCTAGACCACCGCGGCCGGCGAGTGTCAAAGTTTCTCATACACCGTATTTGGCATGGTAATGTGTTGTGTTTGTGGCAACCCTATGTCTTTTTCCACCCTGTCTATAAATCGAGACGATTGAGGTCAAGTGACATTTAGAGGCTAAGATACAGGTCCTGTTGGACCGTATAGACCCGTCACACATCATCTTACCTCATCATCAAAATGTGCATTTATTCCACCACGCATCTACCATTTGTCATAACCATTAACCATTCGTGAAATTCAAGCCCGATTGCATGGGGACCAAATCGAAAGGTTTAATCATATTTCAAACAGACTTGTACTAAATACGATAACATTTCTTACTGAAATCGGCTGTGTCTGGTAATTATATATTCCCAATTACGAGGCGTGTTTTTAAGTAAGTACCGTTCTGAAATTTAAAAAAGACGTGTCAAGCCATCTCAATAATTTTATTTTTACATGAAAGCCTGTACCTTAATCTACTTTTCTACATAATTTCCGTCAATATTGAGGCACTTGACATAACGTTGTACCAGTTTTTCAATGCCCTCCTCATAGAAGTCTGCCGCCTGACTTGTTAACCACTGCGTCAACACTGTCTGGAACCGAGCGACCGCTACGGTCGCAGGTTCGAATCCTGCCTCGGGCATGGATGTGTGTGATGTCCTTAGGTTAGTTAGGCTTAATTTGTTCTAAGTTCTAGGCGACTGATGACCTCAGAAGTTAAGTCGCATAGTGCTCAGAGCCATTTGAACCTTTTCTGCATCACCACTGTTTTGACTTCGTCATCGTCTTGAAGACGCAGCAAAATGATGCCGTTGCTCAACTTCCACGGACTGTTGCTTTGATTCTGGTGTGACGTAGGCCATCCATGTTTCATCATCCGTAACAATTTGGCTTAAGAAATCATCACCGTCGTTGTACTACCGATCAAGGAAAGTCAGTGCACTGTCTGAACGTTTGGTTTTGAGCACATCCGTCAACATTTTCCGTACCCAACGTGCGCACAATTTTCGGTACTTCAAGTGCTCGGTCACAATGCCATACAAAACACTACGAGAAACATTAGGAAAGTTATCCCGTAAGGAGGAAATCGTAAAGCGTCTGTTTTCACTCACCTTATTGTCCACTTGCTCCACCAAACTTTCATTAACGACCGAAGGACACCCACTCTGTTGTTCATCATGCACATCTGTGCGGCCATTTTTAAATGCTCTCACCCACTTTCTTACCATTCCATCACTCATAATGTTCTCTCCGTAAACTGCACAGATCTCACGATGAATATCGATCGCTTTTAGGCCTTTAGCACTAAGAAATCTTATAACAGCCCATACTTGACAGTCGGCGGGACTCACGATTACCGGAGGCATCTTAAACACTCAGTACACAACGTAAACAAGGAAGAATCAGACAGTAATGGTGTCAGTGCGTAGATTAAGATACAGGCTTTCATGTAAAAATAAAATTATTGATATGTCTTAGCACGTCTTTTTATAATTTCGAAACGGTACTTACTTAAAAAACACGCCTCGTATCTCGCAGGTCTCTATTCGGTGGAATGTTGTAGCTTCTTTTGAACAATACCTTCATCTGTGTCAGTTACTTTTATTAATTATATTAGCGCTGTACAATCCTGGTCCACTATAATGACAGTTCTGTAGCATCAGATGTGACGAATGATGGAGACGAGCAACGTCTTAGAAGCAGTTAAGGCACACACACCAGACTGCACGCCCGAGAAAGTGTTGATAGTGGTAAGCGATTGCCCGTGAGTAAATTTCCCACCACTGATCCTGCGGTGCAGCCCCTCTTACGACGACCCAATATTCCTGACAGCCACAGGGGTGGGACCGCGTCCTCTCCGGTAAGAAGTCTTCACCAGTTGGGAGTGATGGTGGGGGTGGGTGAGGGGTTTTCACTCCCCACCCGCCTAATATTCTTGGCCGGCTGCCGACTTATAAAGGGAGGCCCGCCGTATCTCAGCTGGCCCACCACGTCGGAATTTACAGTACTTTAGCCCGCCAGACCGAGACCGAGGTGGGGGGGGGGGAGGGAGGGGGAGGGGCCGTGGGCGCTGCCTCCGCCCCCGCCGCCGGAAGACCTGGCGAGGCGCGCCGCGCTACTGGCGGCACAGTAGTTCCGGGCGAGCTGGTCCCGCCTTAAAACTTACTTCTGCCGCACATGCATAAAAAATAAGGAATCCCCGCCAAGTTGGGGCGGCCGACTTTAAGAAACGCCTCAGTTGGCGCTCCCGCGGCTGCGCGCGTTATAAGCCAGCGGGCCGCGGTTTGGCAGAACTTGCCGCTTCTAGGCGTAGTAGCGGGGCATCGCGAAAATGAAGAAGTTGACGTTGTGAGTGTGTGTGTGTGTGTGTGTGTGTGTGTGAACAGGGCAGAGAAGCCGCTAATGCCCCTTCAGGCAGAAATTAATTCTTAATGGCTACTTGATCTCAAAGCTGTTGAGGTATCCATTTATAAACAAAACGCTTCCTCTATTGTTAATATTCCTGAAACTATCCCTCTCCAGCCGCTCGTTCGAAGATGTCAGTCTTGTAATTGTTAATGAATGTTACTCAGTTTTCTTAAATGAAGTAGACATTAGCTGTGACTGCATGTTGAATGAAATCAGTTGGGAAAGCTGAAAATTTGTCCCGCGCCACAATTCGAACCCAGTTCCCCTGTTCCCCTGCCTTCTTTTTTTTTAGAAAAAAATTTATTATTACTCCTTTTTTTATTTTGGTCGTTATAGTCTTCTGGGCATTTTGTCTGGGTGGACGTCACCTGACACCTATTGAAGTTGACTGTTGAATACTTCCCAGAGGTTTTTTTTTTTTTTTTTTTTTTTTTGTTACAGGGAACAACCAGCCCTCTGACCGATCACGCTAAGCTACTGTAATGGCTACTGGGTAGATGCTCTGGCCCCTAAGTCATCCAGACACAGTGGTCATTGCAACTGCACAGACTGCTCTAGCACACCTCCCATCAGACTCAAATCCTCAACCTGTCCACAGACTACTAATGTAATGCTTATTGCCCATTATCCTCATTACTCGCGGCATTTCACTGGTTCCCGTAAGATTTAGGGCCTGGTGTGCATTTGCACTGAGGAGTCCATTGGTCGTCTTGCCTGAATTACACTATGTGATCAAAAAGTATCCGAACAACCCCAGAAAAAATACGTTTTTCATAGTAAGTGCATTGTGCTGCCACATACTGCCGGGTACAGCGAACTCAGTAGTCATTAGACATCGTGAGAGAGCAGAATGGGGCGTTCCGCAGAACTCACAGACTTCGAATGTGGTCAGGTGATTGGGTGTCACTTGTGTCATACGTCTGTAAGCGAGATTTTCACACTCCTAAACATCCCAAAGTCCACTGTCTCCGATATGGTAGTGAAGTCGAATCATAAAAGGACACGTACAGCACAAAAGCGTACAGCCCGACCTCGTCCGTTGACTGACAGAGACTGCCGACTGTTGAAGAGGGTCCTAATGTGTAATAAGCAGACATCTATCCAGACCATCACACAGGAATTCCAAACTGCATCAGGATCCACTGCATGTTCTATGACAGGTGGGAGGTGAAAAAACTTGGATTTCATGGTCGAGCGGCTGCTCATAAGCCGCACACCACGCAGATAAATGAGAAACGACGCCTCGCTTGATATAACAAGCATAAACATTGGACGACTGAACAGTGGAAAAAACGATATGTCGAGTGACGAATCACGGTACACAATGTGGCGATCCGATAGCAGGGTGTGAGTATGGCGAATGTCCGGTGAACGTCACAGTAAAATTCGGAGGCGATGGTGTTATGGTATGGTCGTGTTTTTCACGGAGGGTGCTTGCATCCTTTGTTGTTTTGCGTAGCACTATCAGGGCACAAGCCTACAGTACGTTCTTACTTCCCATTGTTGAAGAGCAATTCGGGGATGGCGATTGCATCTTTCAACACGATGAAGCACCTGTTCATAATGCACGCCCTGTGATGGACTGGCCTGCACGAAGTCCTGCCCTGAATCCTATAGAAAACCTTTGGGAGGTTTTGATACCCCGATTTGGTATAAGGCCTCACCGACCGACATCGATATCTCTCCCGAGTGCACCACTACGTGAAGAATGGGCTGCCATTCCCCAAGAAACCTTCCAGCACCTGATAGAACGTAGGCCCGCGAGAGTGGAAGCTGTCATCAAGGCTAAGGGTGGGCCAACACCATATTTAATTCCAGCATTACCGACGGAGGGTGCCACGAACTTTTCAGCCAGCTGTCCGTATACTTTTGATCACATAGTACGGAAGAAAAAGATGATGGGTGAAATTCCGGGAGTAATCAGCCGGATGGCTTGGGGGTCAGAGCATCTACCCTGTCTGCCACAACTGTCGACTTTCCCCGTTGATTTCATTCAATGCCCACTCACAGACTGTTTGTAATTCATTTGCATTATAATTCATAAGGGCTGCTGGATCCAAATGGTGTCTGTTCTCTTGGACATGTCTGGAAGAACAGTCACCACACACACATATATGTATATATTAATTTTCATTTTTGAACAAAACTTCATACCTGAATTTAATGAATTCATAACCGAATTTAATTTTAGTTTCAGAACAAAAATTTTTTCATCTTCTTGTTTTAGACATCTTCAGTACACTAAAGCGAAAATTATTGAAACGTTTCGTCGAAAAACGTATGACGACCCACAAACAAAAACGCTAAAGGTGAATGTAATTCTCATTCAGCGAATAAGGTCTACTTATAACGTTGTCTTAATGGCTGATAGTTAAAAATATTTGAAGAAGCGAATAAGGTCTACTTATTTGTCTTAATGGCTGATAGTTAAAAATATTTGAAAAATTTTCTTTCCAATGTTTCAGCAATTCTGAAAAAATTTGAAATTAATATTCATATTTAGAAAAACTGAAATTGCCTTAGTAAACAATTAAAAATTAGAATGACACTTGACATAAAACTAAAGGCTTTGGTTAATTTAGTCTTTTAGTGTTGCTACGTCAGTCTCAAGCAAACCACAACATCCAGCCAAGATGTATGTGGGCTGGCCACCTATCCCTTTCACACCCAAGGGAGCATTTTATTCGTAATTTTTTAAAATAGGAAGTTTCGGGATGTAAAAACCAGTCAGTAATTCATTAGAAAAATTAAAATAAATTTATTTTCAGAAAGTTCTAGAAATTTGGCAACCACACAGTTGTACGGATTGGGCCTTGATCAGGTGGTACGAGTGAAAACATTCGCCATCTTCTGATAAACACAGGTATACATTATAGCTCTAACATTCTGTGTGGGGTCTGTTCTATATCGTGTCTCCCTACCACTTCCGCGCAACGACGCTCTGAGCGTGTTTTTTAGGGAATTGACTAGTTTGAACCTGGGACCTGTTGCTGGTAAGGAGACGCCAGACCACACATGACATGTAGAATTCAGAAGAGTTCAGTGAGACTAGCGATGATATTACCAAATACTTAATGATTTCAGCATCAACTCCACTGCACTCCCTGTAAAAGAATCTTAACACTAACTAAATTTAGTGGAAGGGGTTCAAGGCTTTCCTATTTTTAGTTAGCTGGTAAAATAACGTCGAAAAAGCGGTTAAGTTTACCATTGGAAATTTTATTCTACTCACAAAACATTGTTTATTAATTGCACTATTGATAAAAGGAAATGTTTCAATACAGGATGGTAAAAACCAACTGCGTTCAACAAAAATGTGAACGAATATTCCCTGAACGGGTTTCCAAGTTCTACAATGGATCGAAGGATGACATATGCCATATCACATCTATAGTCTAGGTTTAAATTAAGTTTCACAAAAGAGAAAACTATCAAAATGGTCTACAGTGACCCTCAATTATCTTTAATTACTTATCTAACTTGTCGTAAATTACAGTGGCTGATGTTGCTTCTCAATAACTATATAACAGAAAAATCATCGCGTTTCAGATTTTTACTTCAAGTGGCAAATGTGAACACCATGTGTTTTAATTGACGATCGACACTAGTATTACGCAAAAAGGGAGTGTAACAGATGAGACTTCTGGAGTTCTGAGTGAAGCTTTATGCGCTGTTATGCGGCATTGTGTGCGTTCATTAGCTTGTCGGTGTTCGTCAGGGGGCAGCGGACAGCACAACTCAGCTCACCTCGCCATCTCAGAAGCAACTCTCTCTAACTTCTCCTAACTACAATTTACCGAAGTTGGTTTAAAAAAACTATCTGGCTGTGTTTTCATCTGACCAATCAGGGTCTCAATGTTAACCTTAAGCTCCGCCTACAAAAATTTTGTCTATCCAATGAGAAACGTTATACTTTTCGTGGTGGGGCAATGTTTTTAAAGTTTGCAACGTAACAGAGACGCGAAGAAGTCTCACGCTAAAACTTGCAGCTGGGGTGGTCCTAGTGGTTAGCTGGCGACGTGGGTGTCTGTCCCTTATCGTAGGGCCTTCCAGCTTAACACGGTTCTGCTCTCGGCTTCTGTTCTCGTTTCCCCCATCAGAACTGCGTCTGTCTCATGGTGGGAAGGTACGACATTCATTTAGGCATTCTTGTGTTAGTCTGTGGTATTCCATTTGCTCACTCGTTACTCGTATTACTTTGGTTAATTTAATGTCACGATTTATTCGGAGCTATGTGTCATACTACTGGATTTGCTTATCATGTCAGGGTTTTCATGGAAGGTGTTGGATTTGCCTGGCACCTTACATATCACCACCCTTCGAACCTAATTTTTGCACTGAAGTTTGGCAATGATTGAATCGTTGTCTAAGTCAGTCAAAAATTATTCCGTTATCTAAATTTTGTTGCCTACTGTTCAGCCACATTATTCTGTTCCATGCTAGTTTGTATTACTAATTTATATATTCTATATTCTATATATTTTATATTCTTCCACATTATTATCAAAAATATGTTTATATTGACAAGGGAAGAATATTTTTATTCTACTATAATTATTATTTTTTTAATTATTTTCTTTCTTTATTTAATTGTGAAGTTTGTTTTTTAAGAAGTTTGTTATCGAAAGTGAGGAGTCTTTCAAATCGATTCTCTTAGAAATATTGTTTTTATAAATGTAGTAATTAAGTAGAATCTATTCCTAATACATTTTCTAAATATCATGTACAAGTAAAATATTTTTGTTTCTAGACACTCATTTCAACATTGTTACACTAACAAATAAGAATTATTTCCAACAATTGCTTTAACAAAGAAACATACATACACAAGTATTGAAATATTATCTTAACAAATGGTACAAATGTGTAAAAAAAGGGAAAATATCCAACAAGATAATTTTTTATTATTTGTTTTTATAAGGAGGAAATAAGTAAAATATAGTTATTCTTTTATTTTTATGAGGAGAAAATAAGTGGCATATAGTTTTAGTGTTTATAATGCCTTACTTTTGTTCTTTACATACTGTCCATTTCAGAACTAATGACTTAATTTTATCGATAGTCTATTTTTTACTTAAGTCCATAGTCAATACCTGTTATTTTGTAGTTTATTAGCTGTCTGGTGTGCTTAACTTACTTAGTTTTTCTCATGTTTCTTTTGCACAATTCCTACATCACATAATTTGATTTCACACATTCACACAATCCTATGAATGTTTAAGCATGAGGTTGGCGAATGTTTTTGCACGAAGGTAATGGACTTGAGCGAGATGGATGTGGGCAAGTATTTGATGTACAGCTTCGTTCGTCGTTCCTTGTTGGCTTTGCTAGTGTGTGTTGCTGTTGTGGAGGTCCCATAATGGAATGGAGCTGTGAGTGCAAAATCTCGTGGTTTACTGTCTTTGTATGCGTGAAAGTCATCGTTATGTGTCGCTGAAAGCGCTGGTTTTTCGTTGTAATACTTCGCAGACGACTAGTTTACAATAGGATAGGGATTTGGGAAGGTATGTCGTCTATTCTTCACCCATCTTCTTACTTGGTCTCAATCTTGCGAATCTTCAACTTCTTTTCTTCCTGCGTTTTCTCTGCTTCTTACTTGCTTCTTGGTTCTTCTCTGGGCAGGATATGGAAATATTTGTTGATAACTAGTCACTTTGAAGTTCTCCTCTTAGTAACAGTTTTATAAATTGTTTGGGGGTGTCATTTTTAATTTGTGGAAGTTTTCTTCAGTTTTGTGCATCAGCGTCCTGTTTAATAGCAGTAGTGTGACTTTTACACATATTTTTTTGCAGTGGTGGCTTGCCCAAGCGGTCTTCTCGTCGGGCCGTTTTTTGCTCGCTCCGCTGAGTGGGGACGTCCTGGGGTTTACGAGCGGTGAAAGTCCGGTGTTTGCTTCACAGTCCATGCACCAGTCCCTTCTGGCGTTCGGTGTCCTGTCGTGTCTCTGCAGATTTCCGCTTAGCGGGCAGATTTACGGCTCACTTCCGATACAAGGGCATTCTGTTGGTCTCACTGTCCTTTCCCTTCTCTCAACGCTTCTGCCTTGTAGGAAATCGTGTCCTGCTAATTACGTCCTTTCCTTTCTTGATACTTCTCTCATTGCAACTAGTGGGTCGTTGCATCTCGTCCTTGCTGGAGTTTTTACAATGGTTCTTACAAAAAGTTTTACTTATAATCATCTAACATATGTCTAGTACCTACATTGTTTTACGTCTTCTTAAAAGCTTTACAAATTTTGGCGCCCTTTCCATGTTACATTTCTAAGATATTTTGAGTCTTAACTTATACAAGAAACCTCATATTCGTTTTTTTATTTTTGTGTAGTGTCATGGTGTATAACATTTCAGTATTTCATGCTGTTAGACTATCTATGTTTTATCTCTTCACCTTAATCTATGGTACTATTGGTGTTATTTTTGTTTTTGTTTTTATTGAAACTACTTTCTTTTTCCCACCTTCCTCTCTCTTCAATCTTCTTTCTCCTGACTATCTTATCTGCAAAATTATCTTGAAATATTGTGCTCATTATTTACCAGTAATAAAATTAATCTTCAAACTTTTAGATATGGCTCACATGGTGAAGTCCTAAGGTTTTGCCTGTTTTTGGGTTCATTAGTTCCACAGCATTATCATGAGCAATTCAGCTAATTATGACAGGTCCTGTGTATGCAGCGTAAAACTTATGTATTTTGTGTTTCTGTTTGCTGGAGAGATGGTGTGTTTTTACAAATACTTTCTGGCCTACTGAGAATTTTCTTTTAATTGCTGTTCTATCTCATATTTCTTTTCTTTTAATGGCTGCCTTTCTGATGTTGGAGAGTGCTGTTGCTATGACTTGCTTGTGCTGTCTACGTGGTACAATAGGAAATCTAACATTTTCTCTGGTTATGTTTGGGGGTTCAATGTTTTTAAGTACAGTAACTGGAGGTAGTAGTGTAGTGCTATGTGGCATTTCATTTATTACTTCTTGAAAATCTTTAAGGTATATATCCCAAGTGTTGTGTCTTTTGCCTGCATATAATCGCCATAAAGTGCCTATGTCCTTCATAGATCGTTCTGCTAGATTTACACTAGGTTTGTACTTAGATATGTAGATGGGTTTTATTTTGTGTTGTTTTAACGTGTTCTTCCATTGCACTGATTTGTATTGTGGACCATTATACGAAATTATTCGTTCCACTCGACCTACGTGTCTGAGAAAATCTTGTCTAAATGCTTTAATTATAGTAAGACCTGTTGCCCGTTTTAATGGTGTCAAGGTAACATATTTAGAAGTAAGTTCCAAAACGACAAATATGAAAATATATCCATTTTTTGTGCGTGGGAGGGGCCCCATCAAATCTGTTGCAGCTGTTTGTTTTAATCTTTTAGGGATTATTGGAAACATAGGTGGCCTGGTTTGGAAAGTGACGTGTTTAGCCCTCATATATTTTTTTCATTTGACTAATACTGTTCTAATTCGTCTTTCCATATTAGGAAAATGGCTTGTTTGTTTTATTTTTAAAAAGCATTTCTTTGGTCCAGAGTGGCCATTACTTAAATGTGTATGCCATATGTACTTATTAATTAGTTCATCTGGGATATAAATTAACCATTCATTCGTTCCAACATTTTGTCTAAAAAATAAAACATTGTTTTTTACGAGATAGTGCTGTCGAATGTCTGGAAAATCTTTACTTCTCCACTTGTGTTTGATTCCTAGTATTTCAGGATCCTTGTCCTGTTCTTTGCCTATGTTTTTCAATGCTGTCGTAATGTAGTTTTCGAAAGGTACTTTTTTCATATAGTACATTGTAAACTGGTCTTCTGCTGCTTCCAAACCTATGTTATTGGATGCACCCTGCGGACGTCGTGATAAAGCATCTGCTAATACATTCGCTGGTCCTGGTATGTGTGTAATAGTGAAGTTAAAATCTTGTAGTATTAACATCCATCTGGCTAACCTCCCATAAGTTAGTTTGGCGAATAACCGAAATTCTAATGCTTTGTGGTCAGTGCATACTTTTGTTTTTCTTCCGAATAGGAAGTATCGAAAACGTTGGAAGCCCGCTACAGTGGCCAATGCTTCCAGCTACGTGAAAGAATTGTTTTTCTCGTATTTTGTGAGTACCCGACTGGCAAATGCAATTGTTCTATATGATCTTAGCCCTGCCTGTTCGTATTCTTGGAATAAAACAACTCCTAAACCTGTTTTCGCGCTATCAGTGGCCATACAAAAATTTTGTGTTAGATCAGGATGTGCTAAAATCGGAGCTGTTGTTAGTGCGTTTTTCACTTTTAAAAATTCTTCATTGGCTTGTTGATCCCATACCCATGGCGTGTTTTTTCCAGTCAATGCACATAGGCGTGGTGTTGCGAGAGAGTCGATCCAAATAAATTTTTTATAGAATCCGGTGAGACCTAGAAATCCTCTGAGCGTTTTCTTATTATATGGAGTACAGAATTCTTTGATTGCCGTTAGTTTTTCTGGGTCGGGCATTGCCCCTTTCTCTGAAATTATGTGTCCTAGAAATTTGACCCCTCGCCTTCCAAATTTGGATTTTGTTGTATTTACTGTGACCCCACGCTCTTTCATGATCGGTAAAAACTGATTTAATGTGTCGTTGTGATGTTCCCAAGAGGGTTCTGCTATAATCACATCATCAACATAACAAGTAATTTTTTGTAACATTTCAGGACAGAGTATAGTATTAAATCCCCTAATAAACGCTGCTGATGGTATGTTTAAACCAAATGGCAATCGTTTAAACTGGTAACATCTACCGAATACGATAAATGCTGCAAATTTCCTACATTCTGGGGCCAATTCTATTTGCCAGAAACTACTCTGTAAATCAATTGATGAAAATATCTTAGCACCGTGGAAGTTTTGTATCAATTCCTCTAATTTTTCTGGGCGATCTGTCTCAGTGATTATGATTGTGTTGATCTGTCTGGAATCAAGCACTAACCTGATGCTCCCATCTCGTTTTTGTGCAATATGGAGCGGGCTGTTATATGTGGAGGTAGCTGGTTCAATAATATCGTCATCTAACATTTTAGATATCTCCTGGAATACTTTATTCCTGTAGCTTAATGGGATTGTATAGGGTGGGACTCTAAATGGTTTGTGCTGTTTTACTTCAAACTTGTACTGAAAGTGTTTAATACTGCCAATCCTAGGTAAAAATACCTCTGCTTTATCTCGTAAAATACCCTCTAATTCTCTTTTACTGTGTTCCGAAATACCTTGAACTTCTTGCAATTTTTCGTCGATTTCTTTATGGACTTTTAACATGAGTTGAGGCGATTCCCCCTTTTGTGCATACCATTCTAATTCTTCATCCTCTTTATCTCGCGTCATTCTTAATTGTTTGTTTATAACTGGTATTTCTTCTAATTTTAGCTTTTGCTCAAAGAGAAGTGTGACATTCCCGAATGTTACGCTACCTTTCCCCATATCTATTATCGCTCGTCTCTCATTTAAAATATCTGCACTTATAATCAAATCTACAGTTAGTTTAGGTATAATCACGAAGTTGGCTTCGGTCTTTTGACCTTGACACGAAAGAGTTAACCTTGTTTGTCTCGTAACTTCCGCAGCATTGTTTCTAATAGGACCTCTTACTTTAATCTTACGTGTTTTCAGAACTGGCAAATCCTCATTGGCATTACACTGCATGAATAAATTTTCTGAGATCGCAGTCAGTTCACTTCCGCTATCAATTATAATATTGACTGGGATATGCTTTACCATGGCCTTCACAATTGGTTGAATTTGAAAGGGTTGGTTCTGTTCTTCTTCTTCTTGCATCAACGAATCCTCCACTGAATCATACATGAGTCTTTTTAGGAATTTCCCTTGTGAATTCGAACTTTCTGTAGGATAAGCTTCGACTGCTACTTCTCTCTCTTTTATTTCCTCTTCCTTCATTTACGCTTTCTTCAATATCCTCTACTTTTTCCTCATCCTCGTCTATCTTCTCCTTCTTCGTCCTACTTCCACATAATCGCATCTAAATGCTCTAATTATCGCTTCATAATTTCCTTCATTATATACGTTGGGTTGTGTGCCCACTCGTAACTTCTTTTCAACTTCTGTCGACTGCGCATTATCCTCATTGAATTCGCTTTCCCTGGTTTCCATCTCAAATAGCTCTGAATACTCATTACTTCGTCCTTTCCTCCTACATTCGTTGTGCATGCCTCTGGTAATTCATCTTCCTCGTCAGTATTCTCCCAATTAATGTCGTCCCAACACGATATTGTTATTTTCTTGTCTTCGTTTTCATCTGGTCCCTGCGGATTTGTTTCTTCCTTCTTCCCTTCTCGTGATAAGATTTTTACTTCCCTGTTTAACGTGCTGCAATTGTCCTGGGTCGGTGCGTCATTCTCTTTGGCATGGGCGCTTAGCTGTCAATTCGAACGTTTTTCTGGGTTTGGTGGTCTTACCTCCACCTCTTTTATCTGTATTCTCTTTTCTTGTCCAGCTTGTTCATAGTGGTTTCTTTGTTGATAATTTGTCGGTCTATTGGTTCTCCAGTACCCGTTCCAGTTGTCGTTATTCCCTCTGTAATAGTAGTTGCCGTTCCTGGGTGAATTATAGTTATTGCCATATACTCTTCTAAATCCATAACCGGTTCTTTGTTGAGATCTATTGTCGTTTCTTGGTGCGAAGTTATAACATGGTTCGTAATTATTGTTTCTTCGTACTGTGTCTTGTGGATTCCACTGCTTTTGCTTTCGTTTTCACGTGCGCTTCGTCTTTTTCTTGCGTCATCTTCCCAAAAATATGAACTCTAGTTCCCTTTAAATGCTTCGACGTCATTGCCTCCGCGACCTACTAATGATTGCTGGTATTTCAATGGTAGCTTCATCGCGCATAATTTAATCAACTCTCCGTCACTGTATGGTACATCTAAGCATTGATTTTTCTTTGTCATTAATTCGAAAAATTTCACGGGACTCTTCTCTCCTGAATTTTCAAAATATGGGTTGTGTAATAATTCGTACTTCACTCTGTTCTGTGCTTCGCTGGACCAATATAGTGAGAGAAACTTCTCTCTGAAATCATCGTACGATCGGTATGTCGCTGCAACATTCTGCACGGTTTCTGCTACTGTTCCTGACATGTGTGCACATATGAAGTCTAATTTGTGTGCTAGCGTCCAGTGTTCTGGTAATCCTACTCCGAATTGATCAATAAAAGTTCGTGGATGTAATGAGTTTCATTCTCGAAAGTGTTGAAATTTTCTGACTGTGAGGAAATGATCGTTGTCGTACTTCGTCACAGTTCCATATGAAATTCGCGATTCTTCGCCACTTTTGTTTCTGATCATTTCTCCCGTCGTTCTTTCAGGTTGTGGTAGATCCATTGGATATTGTCCACTGTAACTTTCGCCTACCCTTGCGTAGTATCGTTGGAGTGGTACGCAATAATTTTCTTCCATTGGTTGTGAACGTGTAGCTGAATGCATTGCACTGTACTCTTCGCGACCTGGCTTTCCATTGTCAGGTATTGGTTCGGTATCTTGTCTGGCTAACCTTGCTACTTCATTGCACGATTCAAACTGTCTTCAAACATACATTTGCGGTTCCGCATGTGTTTGTGATTGTTGTGACTTGGCAAGACAGCCAAGCCACTATGATAGGTAGCCGAAAGGCACGCGTTAAGCTCATGCAAGCTGGCGTGAGGTCTGGAACAGGACAATGTAATTAATATAGCCAATAAGGTACGTTGCTGCTGGAATACTTAACTTTAATCCATACTTGGTGAACATCGGTCTGATGGTACATGCATCACAAGATAAATAGCAAATGATAATGGCGCCTTGCTACGTCGTAGCAGATGACATAGCTGAGGGCTATGCTAACTATCGTCTCAGCAAATGAGAGCGTAATTTGTCAGTGAACCATCTCTAGCAAAGTCGGCTGTACAACTGGGGCGAGTGCTAGGACGTCTCTCTAGACCTGCTCGGTCTGCAATCACTGACAGTGGCGACACGTGGGTCCGACGTATACTAACGGACCGCGGCCGATTTAATGGCTACCACCTAGCAAGTGTGGTGTCTGGCGGTGACACCACAGTGATGACGTTTGTTCATCAGGAATTTCGAAACGTGTTTGTTGCTGTGGAGGCTGTCTGATTTTACGTATGTTAATTTCCGCCTGTGATTGGAATCGCAAATGCGTAATATCTTCGTTAATTGCTTGTTTTTCCGGTGCTGTTACAGATACGGATGTGGTTGCAAACTCTGTGCTTGTTCGATCCTGTTCACTACCCTCTTCAATGGTTTGCAACAACTCTGTTGGCAATTTCTGAAATTGTCGCTTCTTTTGCGCTTCTATTTTGAGTATGCGGTTATCATATCTTTTCAGCGCTGCTTTTGTGATACGTTTGTGTAACACACTGTTTTCAACAACTTCACGTGCTGTACCTGCTGCTTGTCTAGTAATTTCTTTTATGTGTTTCTCTAGTTTCTTGACTTCTCCCTGGGTGTTGTTACGTAATGTTTTGATCTCGTCCTGAATGTCATTACGCAATGTTTGTACGTCCGCTTGTACCTTGTCAATGTCTGTTCTCAATTGATTGTGACCTGTTATTAAGTTTCCTGTCACTTCTCGAGATTCTTTTGCCTCGTCTTTAATATGACTTAGGTGTAACTGAATTTTTTTGTTTTGTTCTTTAATCTCACGCATTTGTCTCGTGGTTTCTGCATTCTGAATTTGAATTTGGTTCGCTATGTCTTTATTTTGCCTTGTCATGGTTTCCGTAATTTGTTGTAATAATTCTGCCAGATTGGTGGGTCCTATGGCGTTTTCTTCCGACGTTCTTCGCTCTGTGTTTTCGCCCAAGTGTTGGTTCGCAACCGATTGCATTGAACTGTGCTGTGACACGTTTCTGCTCGCATTCCTTGTACTCTGTGGTGAGGGAGCTCTGATTACTTGTGCTATAGGTTCTACGTATTCAAGACGCAAGTTAGAATCCTCATCGACTGTCTCCCTACATTTCTGCTCCTCTGTCGTATGCTGACTTACGTTTTCTATGCCTTGACGTACATTATCCTCGTTATGGTGCGTTATAGGTCCTATTTCTCGCGATACTGTATCGTCTGTTGTACTGTCCTCTATCCTCTATTCTCTGTCCATTTTCATGCTGGGCCTCTACCTCAATTCGGTCAAGGTCTTTATCTTCCATTGCTAATCTTTCCGAATCCCTTATTTTCTGTTTTAAAAGCAATTCACGCGCCGTACTTCGAGTCAACATGCGCTCATATGATCTCACGCGTTTCATAAACTTTTTGCACACACGACTTGGCAATCCATTCACTTACTTGTTGGGTCAGAACCAACTTGTCAACGATGTATCCGTCACCTGTGTGCTTACATTAAAGAGAAAACTTAATTCTAACAATTTTTAAAATTCATAACTTAATTAAGCTATTGTCTCTGCTAGAATGTCTCACTATCTCTCGCTGCAGCTACTATTTTCAACTATTTATAACGTTACAAAAAAAATTTTTTTTTGCTACGAAAATTTTTCAACAGGATATTTTTCTGACCTAGTTAGGCATGTGGTCGACCTTCAGTCATGGTATTTTGCCATCATGGCAGGGTCGCCATTCTCTAACATTCTGCGTGGTGTCTGTTTGTTCTATTTCGTGTCTCCCTATCACTTTCGCGCAACGACGCTCTGAGCGTGTTTTTTAGGGAATTGACTAGTTTGAACCTGGGACCTGTTGCTGGTAAGGAGACGCCAGACCACACATGACATGTAGAATTCAGAAGAGTTCAGTGAGACTAGCGATGATATAACCAAATACTTAATGATTTCAGCATCAGCTCCACTGCACTCCCTGTAAAAGAATCTTAACACTAACTAAATTTAGTGGAAGGGGTTCAAGGCTTTCCTATTTTTAGTTAGCTGGTAAAATAACGTCGAAAAAGCAGTTAAGTTTACCATTGGAAATTTTATTCTAATCACAAAACATTGTTTATTAATTGCACTATTGATAAAAGGAAATTTTTTAATACAGGATGGTAAAAACCAACTGCGTTCAACAAAAATGTGAACGAATATTCCCTGAATGGGTTTCCAAGTTCTACAATGGATCGAAGGATGACCTATGCCATATCACATCTATAATCTAGGTTTAAATTAAGTTTCACAAAAGAGAAAACTATCAAAATGGTCTACAGTGACACTCAATTATCTTTAATTACTTATCTAACTTGTCGTAAATTACAGTGGCTGATGTTGCTTCTCAATAACTATATAACAGAAAAATCATCGCGTTTCAGATTTTTACTTCAAGTGGCAAATGTGAACACCATGTGCTTTAATTGACGATCGACACTAGTATTACTCAAAAAGGGGGTGTAACAGATGAGACTTCTGGAGTTCTGAGTGAATTTCTGCAGTATCATTGTATGCTACCGACCCATCATCCGAATCCTCAGTTTGAGTATTCTGATCTGTCACACTAAGTACTGTAATTACTGGCTTAGGAAAAGCAACCGCCTGGTGAGCGCCAGTATCCTCATAGACGGGAACTAGTTTTCCAGACTCTGCCTACTACTGTTACCTTTATTTGCATTATAGTTAACTGGCACAGCATTGCTTTCAACACTGTTGTTTATTTGCATATTTTTGTTAGGAACAAAATTACTATCATTTGGATGCCATTGTTGGTTCTGGTAATTATTTATCCAATTCCTACCTTTCTTAGGATGGCGAACACCTACTGTTCTGATGTTTACATTGCCATTCTGCTCGTTCTTAAAATTACTACTGGTGTTATTAGCATTTCTGTTATTACGTGCTTGCTCCTCATTGGCAGCCACACGCTGTACACGTTCCAAATATTCAATGAAACGATCCAGATTGTCTCTAGGGGCAGATATAATTGTAGTTTGCCAATACCATGGCAGTTTGGCTTCAAGACCTAGTATTATCATTTCAGGTTTTAGCTTTTTGGCCAAATGTGACAAACGTGAGTTCCATGACATGGCAAACTCTTTAATAGATTCCTTGCCTACATTGAAGCGTTTTCCACTCCAAAATTCTCTCAACACTTCATTTTGCTTATCTCTAGACCAATACTCATTAATGAAAGCCGTTTTAAATTCCGCTAATGTTTTACACTTCAACATAACATCAGCTGACCGACGCATGGGGTCACCCGCTAAATGGCTTCTAATAAATGAGATTTTCTCTCGTTCAGACCAAGTTGGTGGAATGACATCTTCAAAATCATTCCAGAAATCTAGCGGGTGGATATTTTTATCTGGATCGAACCGCAAGAACCTTCGACACCCGATAAAAGCGGCGTTTGCAGCTACAACTTGTTGCATACTACCATTACCAGAAGTTACTGAAGCTACTTTACTCTCAATGTTAGCAATGTTAGTACCAATATTTTCTACTCTCATTTCAACATTATTTACTCTTTGCACAATATGAGTAGTATCAGTTTTGATTGTGTCTTCTTCTGCTTCACATATGTTTACTTTTATATTAACATCTTTAAACCTATCTGAGCACAGTTCAGATTCCACCTCGATCTTTTCTGGTAACTTGTGCTCCAGCTTCGCGTCTTCAATTTGGAAGTCTATGCGAACCTCAGCAGCTTTGGCTTTTACTGTTTTATACATCTCAGATAACTGCTGAGCAACCTTTTTCTTAATATCTTCATGGTTGTAATCAATTTTATAATTTAAACTGTCCAGATCCTCTTTCAACTTATTGCGGCCAGTCTTGAAGGAAGTTTCTAATTCAGCTTTATTGGATTCTAATTTATTGTCCATTGCCTCAAACAGTTTATTAAAATTGGTTTGGCTGGCCACAATCCTGTTATTTACCTCAATTATATCAGATTTTAACTCAGCTGTCATTCTAGCATTACTGGCTGACATTTTTGCATTACTGGCAGCTATTGCTTGTAATATTACATTTAAATCAATAGCCCCAGTATCTTTGGGTTGCTCACTAGCTGGCTTTTTATCACACTCAGGTGACGAAAAACTAGCTCCAACACCAGAATCATCAAAACTAAATGAAACTTCTGATTGATCAGTCACATCTAACTACTCCTTTTTAAACTCTACCATCTCTGATAACTGTTTCATTTTTAATTCATCAGAGAAACTATCATCCAATAACTTAACACTTTCTGATTTCTGCTTTACTAAAGGGGTCTCTACTATTGAATCGTTGCCCTTTTTCTCACTACTGTCAGGAGACACTAGTTCGGATTTCACTTTAACATTACTATTTTCATGCATATTTACACTTCAGCCGTTGTCTGGATTTACAGTTCTTTCAACAGACATAGGTCCTGATTTAGGTTTAACTTCTGTTTCTCTTTGCGGTTCCATCGCCGACAGTCTTTTAGTGCAGGTTAGTAAAAGTTTTAACAGCTTTTCACTTAACTTAGTGCCTTCTGCACGACGTATGGCGTTGCCGGCGCGGCGTACCAGGATTACTGATATGACGCGGAGCATTGAACTGCAGACGGCACCTCGACAACTGCTGTGTTGTGGGCGTAGCCCGCAACATCAGACGCGGCTCATGTCGCTCCGACGGATGACTGCGGTGCGGGGATACTGACTTCTCGCGATGCCAACAGTGCAGCTAGACTCAGCGCCAGCTCCGTCAATCCAATTGCGTCGTCCACATGCACACGTAACAATGTCCATCACTGTTCCATTGTTCAGTTGCGTGTCGCATTTCACTTCCGAATCCGAATATTTAAAAATCACTTTCACTTTTACTCCGTTTGTTTCCCGGCCGATTAGCAACATATGTGGGGCCGTGGGTGGAATAATAGAATAAATGTTTTGTTTTTATGCTGTTTGCCAGTCTCAAAACTGGCTCTCTAACTACAATACTGCCAACCAGAAAGCGATTAGTAAAACGTGAAGCCTGTAATTAGAATTCCTAGCGCCCACTTCATCAGAGAAATACATTTATAGCTACAGCTTATAGCTCTGAGGAGTTAGGAGATTGTCTGGGATCCATAATCAAAAACCATTCTCTCTAAAATGTTCACTATATTCTGAAAGTCACAGACCAAAACGAATCCACACAATCCAACTACCAGAGCAGTTCAGAGTCTAATGCGCTGAAGCCACTATAACTGTTCAAATTAAATGTTTAAGTGAATGCTTGCCATAATTTGATGATATCATTCATCAAACGCCGTGCTAATAATGGTAGAACGTCTCTCCTGCGGCGGAACGTGAAAAGACGACATACACAAACTAAAGATGGATCATTAACGTCATCCCAGAATTAACACTTAACTCGAAAACGATTTCATGGTTACGCGTATCCTGAGTAACTTATTACGGCATCCAGGGTTGTTTATAGCAATGATACCGACGCGACGCAACGCGGCTCCCGGCACAGGTGGTGCGCTAATCAGCGTCTGGAGAGAACTGGGGACTTCCGCCTTCACGCAGCTTTCTTACATATAAAGCCGCGGTGCGGACTGCTAAGGGAATGCCTGATCAAATCTGCTCTCCCGACTAGCAGCTGGGCTAGTAATGCACCACTTTTAAGTTATCGAATAAATCATTTCTTCGTTTGCTGATGGCCGATGAAGCTCTCAATTTAAATGTGCAATCAGCACACAGGTAAGTAATCATAATAAAAGTCTGACGTGGCTAAGTCAAATATTTTGGGCGAGATAATTAATTTAATTACACTACACGCAGTAGACGAGCTCTGAACTTGCCCTTTGGAGACACGCTGTCGCTATAGTTTTATAGTTATTCAGTTGAAACTTCTCACATCTTTATGATTATAGCGGATCTCCCTTCTACTGAAATTTAAACATCCCAGCTTTATTTATTCGCCTACTTAATCTATCTTGCTTCCTTAATTTTTAAGATAAAAACTAGAAAATCATGAATTTCAACTAAAATTTTAATTTGTGAGATCCAGAATACTGTTTCTATTAAATTATTATTCAAAAGGAATCTAAATATAAATTTTTAAGTTTCTAGCTCTTTTCTGTTGCGCCAATGATTTTTACAGAAAAACGTCCAAATTTAGAAAATGGTTAAAGTAATTGAACTGATATTCGACACATATTGATTTAGTATTACTGCTAACATGCTAGAAACGTTTCAGGTTATGTACTTGATTTTTAAAGTATTGCGCAACATTTATGACGTCAGAGGTAGTTACATCGGACTGGCAGGCACACAATGGAAAGACTGATGTGAATTTTATAAGGCGTGAGTAGGCTGCTTCCCTGCAGTGCAATGCGATCAGACGTCACTTCACCTTCATATTGTGAACCGTAAACATCTACTGACGAAAGTAAATTATTCTTTAGCGAAACATTGCTCACTATCCTCCTGTAGGGATTTTTGATACGATGCTAATTTTAGGTGAACGCCATAACAACTACGCTGCAGCTGCGCAATTGTATGTGGATTGTTCCCCAAACAGACGACATACAAGCGAAAACATTATTCGAAACTGCACTCAATGAGCTCGAAATGGATACATGCACCGTCCACCTCGTCATTGCGAATACAATGAAAATGACACTCATACCATTCCCGTTCTTGCCGGTGTTCAACTGGATCCCGAAATGAGTAGTTGTGGGATTCAGAACTGGAATACCAAAATCAACTGTTTTGAGGAATTTGAAGGCACATAAATATCACGGGTATCATATCACACTGACATAGGCATTAACGCCGAAAGATATGCAAATACGCGTGCATTACTGCCAAGGGGCTTTGGAAATGATAAGAGGTGACAATGATTTTTTTAGATACGTTATGTTCACCGATAAAGGCACATTCAAGAACAATGACGAATTAAATCGTCATGATTGTCATTATTGGTCCCCTGTCAACCCACAATGGCACAGACCTGTTGACAACACAAATGGTCAATAATGACCTCGTGTGGAAATTTATACTTTTACATGGTAGGACCATATTTTTTGACCGAAATGTTACTGTAGAATATTATTTACAACTGCTCTGTGATGATTTGTTGGAGCTAATGGAAGATGTTGATTTAGAAAATAGGCAAAGAATGTGTTTCCAACAGGACGGAGCAACTGCCAATCATGCTAAAAATGTGTGGAAAATTTAAAATTTATGGTACGTAGGTCGGTGGATAGGACGCGGCGGACCAATTCAGTGGCCTCCATGTTCAGCAGACCTAACATCTCCTGATTTTTTCTTGTGAAGTTATTTAAAAATTATTGTTAATGACGGGCAGACCACAACCCAAAACAATATGGAGCAAAACATTCAAAGAGTGTATGCAGCCATACCACGGGATGTGCTGCTCAAAACTGTGGACAGCTTTCGCAGACGATTGACTTTATGCATTGAAGCAAATGTGGTAATTTTGAACAATTTCTTCGTGGCTAATTTCATTAATTAATCACCCCAAACTGTGAGAGGCAAGGGGCACACTAATGAAGCACCCCAACATGTGAGAGTCAAGGGGCACACTAATGAAGCACCCCAACATGTGAGAGGCAAGGGGCAGACTAATGAAGCAACCCAACATTTGAGAGGCAAGGGGACACACACTAATGAAGCAACCCAACATGTGAGAGGCAAGGGGACACACACTAATGAAGCACCCAATATGTGAGATGCAAGGGGACACACACTAATGAAGCACCCAACATGTGAGAGCCAAGGGGACACACACTAATGAAGCACCCATCATGTGAGAGGCAAGGGGACACACACCAATGAAGCAACCCAATATGTGAATGGCAAGGGGACACACACTAATGAAGCACCCAACATGTGAGATGCAAGGGGACACACACTAATGAAGCACCCATCATGTGAGAGGCAAGGGGACACACACTAATGAAGCACCCAACATGTGAGAGGCAAGGGGACACACACTAATGAAGCACCCAACATGTGAGAGGCAAGGGGACTGACACTACTGAAGCACATCATGGGAAAATCATTCTACTATGTCCATGTCGTTGTTCCTGGGTAACACTAAACGAAGGATGCAGTACATTTTGTACAAAAATAGCTTAATTTGGCGTAACGAAAGAAATGGTGCATATTTTTTAGCGATTTGATGCGACTTTTTCCGATAATGCTAAATAAATCCGAGTTCTTCACCAATTTTACTTTTCTCTCGATTTCAGCGCCATATGTCAATGGTTTAAAAAGAATGTGTCAGACAAAACTTGATTATTTTTTTATGGAGAATCCGAATCTGCAATAAAAATGTGTGTTTGTATTTAAGATTTAAAATTTGCTCCCCACCCCACCCAAGGGGGCGGGGGCTGGAAGTCACGTGTAGTATTATTTGATGTCCCCCTTTGATGTTACGAAGTAGTCTTACCCACTATTTTTACCCTATGTATAGTTTTTGGGATAATCTCATTCGAAACTTCAGATGGACCACCCCATATATATATATATATATATTAAACATTAATAAAAGTGACAACAGTCCAGGAACGTATTCCTGATTGGAAATGGAGGGAAAAATGTCCTAAGACCATGCGTCTGGATATGCATCGTTGCCATGGTAGAGGGCACTGACGAAAGAAAGTTTCTTCGACGACGTACCTTGTGTGCTGCAGGCTGTGCGAATAAATGACGCAACGTACTGTACGCAGCACAATGGTCGTGTACTCATGTCGGGAACCAGCCGAGATGGTGTTTGTGTGCAACTCAAGCAGATGGAAACAGTCGAGAGGCAGCACAGCTACAGCAAAACAAGTACTCTCACAGACACCAACCACATCACACAACATTTTAAGAGCTTCTTGGGCGCTTGTGTCTAATGAATCCTTTCAGACAGACGAATGTGCAGGATGGAGGCGGACTGTATGTACATCAGATTTGTAGGACCAGATTCTTCAGGATATTGACACAAACCTAGTACATGTTCGAGGCAAGTGACCCGTCTACATTGTGTAAGCCAAAGTACCATAATAGGTATCCTGCATGACAGACGCCAGTAACCCTATTCGCCATCACCTGCAACGAGTGCAAGGATTATCAGCAGCGGATTTCCCTCACTAGAAGGATTTTGTGGATGGCTTTGGCACCAGACCATAACAATTATGGGAATTCTATCAGCAGTCCTCTTCACTGACGAAGCAACCGTTACCAGAACTGGCATCATCGATCTGCATTATCGTCATCTGTGGGCTACTTACAGTCATCGGGGGAATGTTTGAGGTGTCTCTTTACCACCCATTCTGCAGCAATGTGTTGGCAGGGATTCTCGTGGGCCACATACTTGGTTCAGTTATTATACCAAGCCTGCGCTCTTGAGACTGTGCCTTTGGCAATACGACAGGTTATGTGGTGTCTGCACGACAGAGCACCACCACACTTATGCACAACAGTTGGCCGGCACCTCAACATCTTTCCATTCACACCTAAAGCTACATTTCTCTGAAAAGGTCATCCATTTAGAACCACATGCTGTCTTCTGTTTTCGTTAAACTCTTGAATCAAATCACACAGTTGGTCTATTATTTCATACCTTCATACACGGAAACGCCAAAGAAACTGGTGTAGGCATGCGTATTCAAACACAGAGATATGTAAACAGGCAGAATACGGCGCTGCCGTCGGCAACGCCTATATACGGCAACAAGTATCTGGCGAAGGCAGTTGTTAGATCGGTTACTGCTTCTACAGCTGCAGATTATCAAGATTTAAGTGAGTTTGAAAGTGGTGTTGTAGTCGGCGCACGAGCGATCGGAAACTGCATCTCAGAGGTAGAGATGAAGTGCGGATTTTCCCTTACGACCATTTTACGAGTGTACTGTGAATATCAGGAATCCTGTAAAACATCAAATCTCCGACATTGCTGCGGCCGGATGAAGATCCTGCCAGAATAGGACCAACGACGACTGAAGACAGTCGTTCAGCATGACAGAAGTGCAGCCCTTCCACAAATTGCTGCAGATTTCAATGCTGGGCCATCAACGAGTTTCTGTGTCCAAATCATTCAACGAAATTTCGTCGATATGGGATTTTCGAACCGAAGGCCCACTCGTGTAGCCTTGATGAGTGCAAGACACAAATCTTTAGCCCTCGTCTGGGCCCGTCTACACCGACAATGGAGTGTTGATGACTGGAAACATGGTGCCTGGTTGGACGAGTCTAGTTTCAAATTGTATGGAGTGGACGGACGTGAACTGGTGTAGAGACATTCTCATGAATCCATGTACCCTTAAATTGGAAGGAACACACAGAAAATGTTGTGGGGAGGCTAACCAAAGACTGCGTTTTATTGGCAGGACACTTAGAAAATGTAACAGACCTACCAAGGAGACTGCCTACACTATGCTTGACCGTCCTCTTTTAGAATACCGCTGCGTGGTTTGGGATCCTTACCAGATAGGACTGACGGAGTACATCGAAAAAGTTCAAAGAAAGGCAGCACGTTTTGTATTATCGCGAAATATTGGGAGGTAGTGTCACAGAAATGATACATGATTTGAGATGGACATCATTTAGAAAAAGGCGTTTCTCGTTGCGACGGAATCTTCTCATGAAATTCCAATCACCAACTATCTCCTCCGAAAGCGAAAATATTTTGTTGACACCGACTTACATAGGGAGAAACGATCACCAAGATAAAATAAGGGAAATCAGAGCTCGTACGGAAAGATATAGGTGTTCATTCTTTCCGCGCGCTAAACGAGATTGGAATAATAGAGAATTGTGAAGGTGGTTCGATGAACCCTCTGGCAGGAACTTAAATGTGATTTGCATGGTATCCATGTAGATGTAGATGTAGACGCATGTCAGCAGGGGACTGTTCAAGCTGGTGGAAGCTCTGTAATGGTGTGGGCCGAGTGCAGTTGGAGTGATATGGGAGCCCTGATACGTCCAGATACGGCTCTGACACGTGACACATACATAAGCATCCTGTCTGATCACCTGCATCTGTTCATATTCACTGCGTATTAGAACGGACTTGGGCAATTCCAGCAGGACAATGCGACACCCCACACGTCCAGAATTGCCACAGAGTGGCTCCAGGAACACTCTTCTGAGCTTAAACACTTCCGTTGGAGACCAAACTCACCACACATGAACATTATCGAGCATATCTGGGATGCCTTGCAACGTGTTGTTCAGAAGAGATGTTGACCCCTCGTACTCTTACGGATTTATGGACAGCCCGGCAGGATTCATCGCGTCAGTTCCCTCCAGTAGTACTTCAGACGTTAGTCGAGTCAATGCTACGTCGTGTTGTGGCGCCTCTGCGTGCTCGCGGGGGCCCTACACGATATTAGGCAGGTGTACCAGTTTCTTTGGCTCTTCAGTGTAATTTGCTCATTAGGCGGCAGTGCGGACCTGTATCGAACGCCTTCCTGCATTCATGGTAACAAGAGTCACACTGCTAGATGCAGAAGTGGTGCAACGGGCGGATTATGTATAACCGAGAGGCCCTCGCGCGGCGTGTGACGTTATCAGCGCGGTTTCGCGCGGCCCCGCCCCCGCCGGTTGCTCTTTGAGCGCGCGTGCTGCCGCGCCCCTCAGCCCCATTCCGCTCATTAGGCACTCTGTTTGATGGGTGGCACTTCAATTAGCGGAGACCGCCGCACTGCCAACACTGCACAGCCCCGCCGCCGTTCGACCCCCGGGCAGGGCAACGCGGTTCGGATCGCTCAGCTACTGTGTGCCGGCAGTCTTGTCCGCCCGCGGGAGCACGATCAGCAGCCGACGGCGGGTCGATTCCAGCATGCAGCCAGCTGACTGTCAGTCTCGGACTGTCGTGAACTCGCGAACGTATGAGGAATGTATGAGACAGGCGAAATACCCTCAGACTTCAAAAAGAATGTAATAATTCCAATCCCAAAGAAAGCAATTGTTGACAGATGTAAAAATTACCGAACTATCAGTTCAATAAGTCACGGCTGCAAAATAGTATCGCGAATTATTTACAGACGAATGGAAAAACGGGTAGAAGCCGACTCGGGCAGGATCAGTTTGGATTCTGTAGAAATATTGGAACACGTGACGCAATACTGACCCTAGTCTTATCTTAGAAGCTAGATTAAGAAAAGGCAAACCTCATTTCTAGCATTTGTAGACTTAGAGAAAGCTTTTGACAATGTTGACTGGAATACTCTCTTTCAAATTCTGAAGGTGGCAGAGGTAAAATACAAGCAGCGAAAGGCTATTTACGATTTCTACAGAAACCAGATGGCAGTTATAAGAGTCGAGGGACATGAGAGGGAAGCTGTGGTTGGGAAGGGGGTAAGAAAGGGTTGTAGCTTCTCCCCGATGTTATTCCATCTGTATATTGAGCAAGCAATAAAGGAAACAAAAGAAAAATTCGGAGTAGGTGTTAAAATCCATGGAGAAGAAATAAAAACATTGAGGTTTGCCAGTGACAATGTAATTCTGTCAGAGTCAGCAAAGGACTTGGAAGAGCAGTTGAACGGAATGGACAGTGTCTTGAAATAAGGGTATAAGATGAACATCAACAAAAGCAAAACAAGAATAATGGAATGCCGTCGAATTAAGTCAGGTGATGCTGAGGGAATAAGATTGGGAAATGAGACACCTAAAGTAGTAAAGAAGTTTTGCTATTTGGGGAGCAAAACAACTGATGGTGGACGAATTAGAGAGGATATAAAATGTAGACTGGCAATGACAAGAAAAAAGCGTTCCTGCGGAAGAGATATTTGTTAACATCGAGTATAGATTTAACCGTCAGGACTGTCTCTGGACTGAAGACCACAACAACAACAACAACAACAACAACAATATGTCAGAATACATTTCTTGGCAGCAGACATTAGCTTCATTAGATCGGTGGCCATTCTGGCCCTGCGTAACTCTGATTGCTTATGTCTGTGATGTAAGTCTTTAGAGATCACTCAGTAAATGCCAAAATCTCGCGCATCAGCCCATGTCGCGGAATGTTCCACAGTGAGTGTATCATTCTGTCTTCTCCATGACCTGGCCCTCTACAAATGTCACCCTGGGCGTTTTCATTTACATGACTGGCCAGTGTACATTCCTCTACCTCTTATTGTATTATCAACTTCTCTTTCTGTCATGCAACGGCCGCATTTCTTCTTCTCCACCCTCTTGATATCCACTCCTGTACATAAGCCTCTTCCAGATTTTCATGTTGCTCTTTTCTGAGCTGTCTAAATCAAGTTTTTCCCCCATGTTGTTGGAACTCGTCTCTCCATCTCGCCATAGGAGGTCCAGAGCTTCTGTTTGACTCTCTTTGATGCAATTGCATTACTGTTTTAGCTAATCTGAAATTGTTCCTGGTCGCGTGTCCTGCCCAAAGCCACGTCAGTCTCATACGCTTGACAACGTCATAGACTCTCGTTTTTCTCATTATCTCTTTATTCCTGATAGTGTCTCTCAAACTCACTTCAAATATTGCTCTCTATGTTACCGTTTGTCAGACCTGGAGACGATCTGTGCCACTCTAACGTAAGTGAGGCTGGTTCTGATCCATCTTCCTAACACAATTCCGCAATGGCGTTCTGTGAGTATTTTAGGAATTACCGTTAAACGTACGGCCTGCAAGGTGGGAAGATACCAGCTGTAATGTTCTCTGGCAGCACGCATCCAAAGTGAAAGTTAAAAGAACATTTCGATGTAGAATGCTCAGTGTAACAAATAATTTATATGTGTTTCTGTTAATTAAAATTCAAAAGGACACTTAATTTTGTGAGGAAAAAGATAATTATGAATTTTGCTGTTATAAATGATTAGTCAAAGAGTGTGAAATACTATCTGTGGCGGAGGATGTGAAAACCGCCACGGAAGAAACGATATGTAATTAAAAATGACAAAGAGTGTACAGCAATTAGTTAAGATATAAATAGGCAATATATTGTAATAGAATCGCTTGTCTTCTGCACGGACTGAATGGGAGAGCAACCCGTGACGTTGCATTAGGCTCTCAGGTAGTCTTCATTTGTCATAAGTCGATGATCGACGCCATTTGTAGCTGGGATTGTAAAAGGTGTGTAAAGATTTTAATTGTTTCTGTTAAAATATATTTATCTAGTAAAATCTGTTTATCACGATTATTGCAAAGTTCGCAACGGCCATTATCCATTTTAAATGCAATGAAATAAACACCCTTCGCTGCTTACAGGTGGTGACGTACGTCAACGGGGACAGATGAAAATGTGTGCCCCGACCGGGACTCGAACCCGGGATCTTCTGCTGACATGGCAGACGCTCTATCCATCGTTTTTTTTGTTTTTTTTTTTAGACGCTACCCCTTGTTTTTAACTTTAGACCGACTGTGGTAAAAAAAAATACAGTTGGACGCGAACAGGCGACTATAAGTTTAGAACGCACGACGCTTGCCACTTTTTTTATTTTTTTATTTTTTAGACGCTACCGCCTTTTTGGACCACTTTTTTCCCTTAAAAAGCCCCTTAGGAAAATGGAACTAAAAAAATAAATAAAATAAAAAACCTAAGTGCACCGCCACTTGTCATCCTATAACAAAAGAATCTGATCTACTTCAGGCATTGGCTCCTGAGTAAACCCACCCCAGAGAGCTGCCTATAGACCAGGGGAAGTATGAGAAATCAAGGTTAGGGCTATCCGTTGCCACTTTTTTTTATATGATTACATTTAGGGAGCGTGTACAAATGAGAATTCTAGTAACTAAGTGTTACAAGTAAGTGTTACAACAACAAAGGTGGCATAAAAGAGTAATCAAAAAATAAAAATATAAACCACTGATGTAATTCTAACTAAAAGGTTCTTCAATAATGTAACTGGTTCCACTTGGAGCCTCGCCATCGTTATCTGAAATCTCCAATAGCGCCTTTGAAGGGCATCTGCAACGGAGGCATTCTGCTTCGCTAGTGCCTCGAGGAAAACAGTGTCCTTGCAGCAGCTTGCCTCTTCCTTTGGTCATGGCTGACAAGGCAGAACGTTGAGCCGTTAGTTTGATGCGGCACAGCACATTAACCACAGCCTGGCACTCCCCAGCTGAGTGGGGGGTTAACGAAAACGCTGCGTAAATAATTTGCGAAGAGCGTACGGTATTTAGGTGTGCGTTCGAGGGCATTGTGAGCATTTTGTAGGAACCACCAGTAATCAAGCTGCTCTTTCTCTCCGTCGCTAAAGATGTAGGCGACGGTAAGTCCTTTGAACCATGTAAGCGCATGATATTTTGCAGCCGGAAAGTAAGTTTCATCGGGACAGAGTAGGGTCTGCGGGTCAGTCATATCAGGTGTGACCCGGAGGTAACAAGCCAATACCTTCTGTGTTAGTCGCCAAACTCCGGACGATGATGCGCAAGTAAAACGATGTTCATCGGTATCCAAAAGGTGACAATCTGGGCAATAAGGGGAGTCTGCCAGTCCAATAGTGTGAAGTCGCTGGCGTGTGGCATATTTTTTGTTGGCGATCTGATACCACTTCGAACGCACCGTGGATGACAGAAAGTGGTGGTGTATCGTTTTCCACACTCTTGGCCAGTGAACCGTAGGGTACTTGTTTTCCACCACGTTATGGTGAACAGCCCGCAGAAGGTTGGTATAAAAATCTTTCGCCTTTGGTGGACGTGTCGCGGAGAGGTTCGAGCTGACATAGCTGTAATCAAGAATGAAGGTCGACACGCGGGAGAGCTGTGGTGCGACGTGCGCAACCGACACCGGCGGGACGTTAGAGGCTGGCATCAGAACCTGTAGTAAAGGACCCGTGAGAGAGGTATATTGACTTTTCCATCGTTTCCTCATGTTGCTCATGTAAAGGGCACCTGCTCTCGCCCTGACATTGACCAATCCCAGCCCTCCTTTGTGCACTGGGAGGGTAAGAGTGTCGTATCGTACTTTAAGGATATGACCTGCGGAAACGTAGTAACTGAAGGCGGCCTGAAGGCGGCGACCTATCTGCAGCGGTAGTGGGAGGACCTGTGCCACGTGGTTGAGTTTTGATGCTACGTAGAGGTTCAGGTATTCAACACGTTGTAGCTGATTCAAGTCCCGGAGCAGGTACTGTCGCACCATTGCGCGTATGATCTGTAATAACCGTCGGTAGTTTGCTGCAGCTGTTTTACGTACATCGTTCTTGAACGTGATTCCCAAATATCGCAGATCAGAAACTGGTGGGAGGGGAGCGAGGGTTTCCGGTTCGAGACCACGCCCATTGTCCAACGCCGCCGACTTGTTGATGTTCAGAAGACTGCCTGCGGCCTGTCCGTATCGCTCAATCCAGGTTAGTACGCTTTGAACTTCGTCATTGGAATGAACCAGCAGTAGCAGGTCGTCAGCGTATGTCCTATAGCGAAAGGTGACGTCCCGCGGCGTGATGCCAGATAGGCGGTGGTTAAGGCCCCCTAGGAGTGGCTCGAGTGCGATTGCATAAAGGTAAGTAGAAAGGGGACAACCCTGTCGTAGAGACCTCTTAATGGGTACTGGTCCTACCGTCCTTCCATTGACCTGGACGTGTGAGCTGGCTGCGGTCCAAAGACGCCGTAGGGTGTCGATGAGGCCCGGGGGGAATCCCATACAGTCCATCACTCGTAGGAGGAAGTTGTGGTGCACTCTATCAAAGGCGCGGTTGAAATCGACGGAGACGATCGCCGCTCTCAGACGGCACGCAGAAGCGATCGGTATTAAGTCCCTGCAGTCACCGGTGGCCATGTGTATGTTGGCTTCTCCCCACTGCGACGTCTGTTCTGGAGCGAGGATCATCGGCAAAGTCGTCTTAATGCGGCTCGCCATAATCCTGGTGAAAATCTTGTAATCGGCGTTCAGCATTGTAAGCGGCCGATAGTCGTTAATCGATAGCCCTCCACCTGGCTTGTGTACTGGTATGAGGAGACCTTCTACAAACGCTGGCGGCCCAACACAGTCTGTAGACATAAGTTCGCGGAACATTATAACCCAGCGAGGCATCATGATGTCACGGAAAGTCCGGTAGAATTCGATGGGCAATCCATCAGGTCCAGGAGATTTATTGGCCGCACCTTTGTCCACGGCGTCTTCGACTTCTTCGAGTGAGATTTCCTCTGTTAGTGCATTCACGGTAGCCTCGTCGATAGTACGTGTTACCTGCTGTAACGCTTCAGTAGTGGCCTCGTCATTGACGGTTCTTTCCTTGTAAAGATGACGAAAATGATCCTCCACCGCCTTTACTATGGTTGCTTGGGTCGTACATAAGCGACCGTCGTGTGTCCTGAGTTGTGTGATTAAATGTTGGCGTTGTCGGCGCTTATCCGCCACAACGTGGTGCATTGTGGGTTCCTCTGCAACCGTTCGGTCGTGCCGTCGCGAGCGGACTACTGCACCTTCTAGTCGACGCTTCGTCAATGATAGTATGTGAGCCTTGATTCTGCTTTGGTCATGTTGTCTCTCCGGGGAAGGGGGTAAGGCGTCGAGGTCCCTGAGTGCCGCGTAGTAAAAATCGAGGGTCTGTCGATGCCACGCAGTCACGTCCTTGCCATATCGCATAAGTGTCCTACGGGTTGCTGGTTTGGCACAGAGGAGCCACAACTCCAGGGTCGAGGTGTATCGTGGGTGGCGGCGTTCACAGTCAGTCCACGTTGCTGCAACTTGCCGACGGCAATCCAGGTCTTGGAGATGAGTTATGTTGAGCTTCCAAAAGCCATTGCTGCGCCAGACTTGTTGGGGGCATAGGTGTATAGTGCAGATATAGGCACTGTGATCGGAATAGGCTTGAGGCCATAATTCGGCGTCCACCACACCTTGTGTGAGATCTTGTGACACATATATGCGGTCAAGTCGGCTGGCCGAATGACTGGTAAGATGAGTGTGGCCAGAGCGGTTACCGTGGACTTTTTCCCACGTGTCGCACAAGTGAAGTTCTTGGATCATCGCACCCAGTTCCGGACATGGCATGTAATGTGGGATTTGTTCCTTGGGGTGAAGTACGCAATTAAAATCGCCGGCGAAGACGCTGTGGTCGTATCGTCCAAGGAAAAGGGGAGCGATATCTGCCGAGTAGAATCTGGCGCGGTCGTGACGTCTTGTGGTACCCGACGGCGCGTAAACATTAATGAATCGGGTGTTGAGTGCCGTAAATGCTATTCCTTACGCGGAGGGAAGAAACGTGACGTCGGTAACTTCAATACTTTCACGCACTAATATTGCCACTCCGGTGTCTGCAGGGCTACCGGGCGTCACATGTGTGGCGTAACCGTAAAAGTGCGGGAGTGCAGCCGTTTTCACTTCCTGTAGGAAAGCAAAGTCAGCTCCCATGGCTCGTATGGTTTCTTTCAAAAGTTGGATCTTGACAGGAGAACTGATCATGTTGATATTCATTGTCGCCAGGCGGTAAGCCTGGCAACGTGTTGTTTGGGCGAGGTTATCCATGTTGAAGTTGGAGAGAAGCGAACATCGGAAGTGATGTCACCCCCCGCCAAACGCGGTCCTCCTTGTGCTGCTTATGCTGCATGATCCGGCGGCGCCTCAGCTGGCCGCGGGTCGGGATCATGTGTCTCGACGTCCTCGGCCCACGAAGCGGGCGCGGATGTCTGTTCATGTTCCATAGCCTCGGAATGTTTGGTAGTAACGGACCGGGCGACTTCGCTGCCTGCACTGGTACCTTCCCGCTGCTCACTGTTTCTGCCAATGGGCTGATGTTCGAAAGCTGCATGTTTTTCTGTCTGTTCTGCAAGGTTGGAGTCAGTGGAAACAGCCTCAGCTTCGCGGCTGGCTTCTTGAGTGGTCAGTTGTTCTTCCCCGGCCGAATGCGAACCGCTGTGTTTCGACACGGTCCGACGACGGCGCTTTCGGCGTTTCGGTGATCGCTCTTTTCGTACATGGCCTTCATTGTCAGAAGACGGCACTGACTCACGCTCCGCCGGAACAAACGCTTCGGTCGGTACAATAAGGGAATCAATTGCCATCTTGCCGGCGTCAATGTCTGTCGCGTTCGGTAGCTCCAGAGTCGTAGTACTATTTTCCACCACTGGCCAGGTCGGCGGATCATCCAGGTTTTTGTCCGTGGAAATTGATTCTTGTACCACTGAAGCGGTCGGCATCCATCTGAGCCACCGAAGAGACAGAGCATAGCGCGACTGCAGGGAGTTATCTCTGGCACGTCTCCCGCGAAACCCACGTTCTCAGCGTATTGTCCCGCACTACATTCGTAGTGCCCCCTCCCATTATACTCATTACTCGCGGCGCGTTGCCGATTCCCCTAAGAATTCGGGCACTGTTTGTACATTCGCACAGAAGAAGAAGATGGTTAAGTGGCCGGTGAGCCTTATCATGTCCGAAAGAACAGATACCATCTTAGTACATATATTATCCATTTTATTTAAGAAGTTTCAGCATTTTATTGGATATCGCTGGCGGTGCGGAGCTACGCCGCGAGCGAGCAGTCTGCGGCAGCGGCAGATTTAAATATACCATCGCAATAACGACCACATCCCAAAAAGGGTGCAGGTAGAGGTGCAGGAAAATAATAAAGTGTTTCTTTTCACAGCATTCCAGACGCAGATTAAAAAGAGATAGTAGATATTATCGTGTGCATTCACAGGTGGATACAAGCTGCAGCTTTTGTAAATTTTCATTAAAAAAAGTGATAAATTCTGAACTTATCGTATAGTGTATTTAAAAGTGGATAATTTCCATGAGAGCTTAGCAGTATACAAAAAAGAAAACATTTTCATATAGTGAAGATAGTCTTATGCCTCAAAGCTAGCAGGGGTATATCCAGTTAAACAAAAATCCACTGCAACCTGAAAGTGTTTGCTAGGTTCGATGGACAATAATATTTTCGTTCTTGCTTAAACAGCTTTAGTACTTGAATGAAAGTAAAACTTGAATATTATTTTGGAATATTCAAAGAAATTCATTTTTATTAATATGCAACAGAGTATTTCATACGTAAAGCAATAATCACAAATGAAAGATTTATGACAAACTTCCCATTTCTCATGCCCATCCACGTATATGTTAAGTTCAATGTCAACGGTTTCCCAGTCAAATTAAACGCAAAAAGCAAAGAAAGTTTAAAACCAGACGATCAAATCCACAATAATTAAAATAGACAGAATCGCATTAAACTTCGCCCGGAACGTGGGGCCCGAATATGCAGTGGCCACAATAACTGAGAAATAGTTTGGGAATCGTTGCGATTGAACTTTGTTTTAAAAAGATTAATCAGTTTCAAATGTGTTCTATGTGTTATACAATCCATACAGTGTGGTAATCTGTGTAAACGATCTTTTACATGAGAAAACTCAACATTGAGAGAGAGGCTGAAGACAAGCTCACATACCATTAAGAAATAGTACCTACCACATTACCAGGGGGCAGCTGCACCCCGAGATAAATCAACGAAAGGTAAGACTACGGTGTAGTTGCCCTGTTGGTAGTGGAGTACCTCCAGTGCAGTGTTCTCAAATCACGTGCTTGTAGTTTGTGAATAGTGAATACGACCAAGTGAAAGTAATTGGTTATCTTAGTGTGTAGTGTGTTTACAAGGAATGGCCATTTTTTGTGTGTGATTAGGCACTTCAAATCTGGGTGACACAATATTTAAGACAACTTTTACCTGACTATGGTTAGGTTGCGTAGCCAAAGGAACAACATTATGGATTCGGAACAGCAATCAGTAAGCAGTGATGTTGAAGTAGAAGGTGGGGCTCTGAGTAGCACTAGCGATTTATTCAAGGTTATACAATGTGAGAATATGGGGGCAGAGGCACTAGGGACGGTGCCACTGCCTACCAGTGCTCCAGTAGGAAGGAAAAAAACTGTACCAGTCACGCAAATAGGACACGAACCAGAGAGCGGTGAGGTGTCAGGGGGCAGTCGCTACAAGCAAGCCGAGCGGTTCTAGGCGCTACAGTCTGGAACCGCGCGACCGCTACGGTCGCAGGTTCGAATCCTGCCTCCAGCATGGATGTGTGTGATGTCCTTAGGTTAGTTTGGTTTAAGTAGTTCTAGACCTAAGTGGAAGCAAGGCCCCGGAAGTAGACAACATTCCACTAGAACTACTGACAGCCTTCGGAGAGTCAGTCCAGACAAAACTCTACCATCTGGAGAGAAAGATGTATGAGACAGGGGAAATACCCTCAGACTTCAAGAAGAATATAATAATTCCAATCACAATGAAAGCAGGTGTTGATAGACGTGAAAATTACCGAACTAGCAGTTTAATAAGTCACAGCTGCAAAATACTAACGCGATTCTTTACAGACGAATGGAAAAACTGGTAGAAGCCGACCTCGGGGAAGATCAGTTTGGATTGACCCTACGACTTATCTTAGAAGAAAGATTAAGGAAAGGCAAACCTACGTTTCTAGCATTTATAGACTTAGGGAAAGCTTTTGACAATGTTGACTGGAATACCCTCTTTCAAATTCTGAAGGTGGCAGGGGTAAAATACAGGGAGCGAAAGGCTATTTACAATTTGTACAGAAACCAGATGGCAGTTATAAGAGTCGAGGGGCATGAAAGGGAAGCAGTGGTTGGGAAGGGAGTGAGACAGGGTTGTAGCCCCTCCCCGATGCTATTCAATCTGTATATTGAGCAAGCAGTAAAGGAAACAAATGAAAAGTTCGGAGTAGGTATTAAAAGCCATAGAGAAGAAATAAAAACTTCGAGGTTCGCCGATGACATTGTAATTCTGTCAGAGACAGCAAAGGACTTGGAAGAGCAGTTGAACGGAATGGACAGTGTCTTGAAGGGAGGATATAAGATGAACATCAACAAAAGCAAAACGAGGGTAATGGAATGTAGTCGAATGAAGTCGGGTGATGCTGAGGGAATTAGATTAGGAAATGAGACACTTACAAGTAGTAAAGGAGTTTCGCTATTTGGAGAGCAAAATAACTGATGATGGTCGAAGTAGAGAGGATATAAAATGTAGACTGGCAATGGCAAGGAAAGCGTTTCTGAAAAAGAGAAATTTGTTAACATCGAGTATAGATTTAAGTGTCAAGATGTCGTTTGTGGAAGTATTTGTATGGAGTGTGGCCATGTAGGGAAGTGAAACATGGACGATAAATAGTTTAGACAAGAAGAGAATAGAAGCTTTCGAAATGTGGTGCTACAGAAGAATGCAGAAGAATAGATGGGTAGATCACATAACTAATGAGGAGGTATTGAATAGAATTAGGGACAAGAGGAGTTTGTGGCACAACTTGACTAGAAGAAGGGATCGGTTGGTAGGACATGTTCTGAGGCATCAAGGGATCACCAATTTAGTACTGGAGGGCTGCGTGGAGGGTAAAAACTGTAGAGGGAGACCAAAGATGAATACACTAAGTATATTCAGAAGGATGTAGGCTGCAGTAGGTACTGGGAGATGAAGAAGCTTGCACGGGATAGAGTAGCATGGAGAGTTGCATCAAACCAGTCTCAGGACTGAAGACCACAACAACAACACAAGTTCTAGGGAACTGATGACCTCAGAAGTTAAGTCCCATAGTGCTCCGAGACATTTGAACCATTTGGTACGTGGAATGTTAGAACGCATGCTCAAATATTCAGGTTATGTTTGTCAACAACAGGCAGAGCGTGACACTAAGGAGGCAGAACGTGATCTGAAACAAGGGAGAGACCTGGAGTCGCTAGAAGTTATGCAGAGCGAGATTGCTAGCTTAAAGCAGTATTATGAAGCAATCCCGAAAGCCGTACAAGAACTGAGCGAAAAGGTTAATAACCTACAGGTGGCCAACACCAGCATAATTGATGATATAGGTGAACTGGCCAACCGAATGGAGAAACTAGAAATAGACACGACGCAAGTCATAGAACAAAAACTGTCAACAAGCCAATAAAATTGGGAAAGGAAGTTAATACGTGGTTTGAGACGAAAGATACTGACATTTACAAAAAATTTGATGAAAAGGTACAAGCAGCAGTAGAAGGAAAAGAGTTAGGATCGAATAATGAAGTGCAGAACCTTAAACGAATACTGCACAATGATATTTCACAATGACAGTGTAATATCAGCAGACGTATGGACGAACGACTCCGAGATAAACGGTAACGTACGGATATGCAAATCTCTTAGCGAGCACAACAGTGATGAGCATATAAATACTAAAGCGAAAAGATATGACTGCGAGATGGAGCAAGTGACTGACGCGGGAGAAGTAACCAAGTATCATTCGAAAACGGTGATCGAAGAAAGTCTCATAAAGAACAGACAGTTTCAGATCTTTACCACAGACAAAAAGTCTGTCGACCCCGTCGTGTTTATAAAGGGATTTAGGAACATCCTACCCAATGTATGAAGTCATGCTCAAAAAATACAGTACGTGATGTCATATATGTTGTGTCTAGACAAGACAGTCTAGACACAAGGCGAGGAAGCCGAAAGGGCACGCGCTTAATTCACGCAGGCTGGATTTAGGTCTGAAACAGGATACGTAATGAATGCTATAAAGAAAAGGACGTAGCTGCTGAAACACTTAACTTTAATCCATCATTTGTATACAGCATTCTTGATGATACAAGTGAGACTCTCTCTAGAAATGGTTAATGGCGCCTTGCTAGGTCGTAGCCATGGACTTAGCTGAAGGCTATTCTAACTATCTCTCGGCAAATGATAGAAAGGCTTCGTCAGTGTAGTCGCTAGCAAAGTCATCCGTACAACTGGGGACGAGTCCTAGTACGTCTCTCTAGACCTGCCGTGTGGTGGCGCTCGGTCTGCAATTACTGACAGTGGCGACACGCGAGTCCGACATGTACTAATGGACCGCGGCCGATTTAAAGCTACCACCTAGCAAGTGTGGTGTCTAGCGGTGACACCACAATATATACAAGGGGATGCCGCATTGTGGGCGACAGAAGCAGCTGACAACTGCACAACCTACGAACAATTTGAGAAAGCATTTTTGGCCAAATACTGGTCAGCTTGCATACAAGAGCGATAGCGTAAAGAAGTTTACAATCCGGAGCCATGTTCCCCACGCCTAGGAAATTTAAGGAAATATTTCGAAAAACATATAAATAAAACCCGCTACTGGGATGAACAAATTTCAGCAAGAGATCTAATAAGACACTTAAAGTCGCGCTTACCAATCCATGTAAAAGAAAAACTCATACATGTGCCAGAAAATGACATGGACCATTTTTTGTCTGTTCTTCACTCCATTGATCTTATTCAAGAAGACGTAAAGGCAGCATCTGTTCAGGCGAGAAATAACGGATCCGGATAGAGAAATGACCGAAATAATAATACGCCAAACACTAAATGTGGAAACGGCGGAGGAAACAATAAACGGCAAGAATTTGTGCAGAAGGGGAATAATGAAAGGAACCGAAACGGCAGTGGTCCACCGTTCAATAACGATAGGAAACGGAGGGTCGATGACCGGTACGAAGCTGGACACCCAGGAAATAGCCGATGGAAAAATTCCAGAGGTCCATGGAATAACAATAATTACAGTGACGGAAACCGAACCTGGTAACAGAATCGCAGGCCTAGCCCGGAGCGGCAAAACCGCGAGCGATACGATAATAGCAGGCCAATAACACAAAATGCGCCGATTGCGCAACGTGGCGACCGGCGCACCAAACTATACTTCTAGTGGAGGTCAATGACACGGAACGACCTTGCACGTCGACAATCAGCAATCCAACAAACGAAGTGCGACCGAGATACGCTCTCCATCGTCGGCCAAGGAATGGAGCGAGAGCAATTCGACACAATACGACATACCTGAAATCTATATGCTAAGGTACAATGACAGAATACAGATTTGGCAGGAGCTATTGGCTGAAGCACCCACGTGTTTAAGAGAACATAATGAAAAGGTACAGGCGATACTAGAGGTCAAAATCAATGAAATTGAAGTGAAGGCTAAAGTGGATACAGGTGCCACTGTCAACGTTATGAGGATGGAGTTATTCAAGGTGCTGGGAAGAGAAAGGAATATGCCGACTTTTCCCGTGAATAATTGTAGAATCACTGGAGACATTAGTGCACAGGGACAGATAATCAAACACCAAGTGCGGGTGGAAATGTATATAGGAAGCGAAATCATAGCGTGCTCGTTCTTAATAGTAAAGGGTTTGAAGGTAGCCTGCGTCTTGGGTGTAGATTTCGTGAGAGAAAGGGACGCAATTATTGACCTTTCTCTGGGAAAATTAAGTTTAGTGAATTCAGGTAGAAGAGTGGCATTGCCCACGCTGAAATCTGAGGAGGTACTTGTGCCCAGCCGTAATGAGATACTACATTTAGATAGTCACTCATTAGGAAGGGATCTCTATTATCCGGATGTACAAAGTGGTCAATTCAGTGCATATGGAGATGCGCTTATGGATAAAGCGACACAATCAGAGAATTTAAACTTAGCACAGCAACGAGATTTAGTACAGTTGTTATCGGACTGCACGGAAGTGTTTTCTGACCGACCTGGAATCGTAAAAGGGTATCACTACAATATCGAAGTGAATCCACATGAAACATTGAAAGGTCTCTGTTGGATTCCTTTCATGTTTAATTTCTTAAATCTGTTGCCATTTATGGAATAAATTCCTCTTCTAAATGTACTGTGGCGTTTCTGACTATCTGGGAGGAGACTGAGCAGTGGAACGTGTTACTTTTACACATAAACAAGAACGATCTGTCACACTACTACACTTTAAAGCACAGTTTATATGTAATTCTTATATGTAATTCATGTCACACAGTCTCATACGGAACCTACATCCGCTTTCTTTTATATACTGTATATGATAAGATACTGTCATCCCCCTTCCCTTTTGTGTGAGAGAATGAGTGAGCATATGTATTTCTAGTTGCATGCTTGAGGGTAGCAGACAAGGCTGTCTGCTAGAGAACAGTAGGACCAACGTCGGAACAGGTAGCTACGCTTCCTAAAAGCAAAGAGGTTTCTATCCTTAGTATGTTCCTGTCCGTCCGTTGTCATGTTGGTATAGGAAGCTGCCCCTCTGGCCACTTCCGTTGGTCTTTGGGAGCCACCCTCAGGAAGCACGCTCGGCAGTAAGGCAGTAGCAGTGTGGCCGTGGCGAGCGTCTGAAGTGGTAAGATCTCCGGCTAAGCGCGTGTCTGTTAAGTCCGTAGGACAATGGATTTCTTAAGTTCAGCCTAACTGAAAATTTAATCACCTTGATTTCAGGTTTAGCTCTAAAATATCTAATGCTATCTTAAAGTGCAGCGGAGTGTAATTCTCGTGCTAAATTCAGATTATTTTGCGGTAGTGGCTTTGTTACTACTCTGTGAGTAAAGTGGAACCACGTGTTGATCAGTAACTCTAACTAAGTTCATCAATCTTAAATCCGAATGTGCGTGAGATTATAACGTCTCGTCTTGAGAATATTTTTTTTAATATAGCAACTTTTCTTTATGCTTTTCTTTATGTTCAACCCACGTGGGGTGTACTTTGCAAGACCACTACCACGTGCTTATATAACTGTTTGACCCATCAGGTTAATAGTAAGACGTTAGTAACCAGTTCAAGGTTTTTCTTTTGTCAATTGCTTTTCGATCTAATGTATTTTAATTATCAAAATTATTGTGGAGTTGTACGCTTTGTGTAAACCAAGTTGACCACGTGAAGCATGTGGTGTAATCATCAATGTAGCCCTCAGCTATTCTTTTTGCGAAGACTTCACAAAGAGTTAATATGAATTTAGTATACCAGTGTGTGGTAATTACATGACGGACAGGATTGTGGTATGAACGTAATTTCTTTGGGTAAAAACTGAATCTGTTGGTTGTGGTTAATTTCTTCTTGCTTATGTTTCAATGTTCTTCGTGTGTGATTTTATGAATGCAGTGTTGTATACAGTCTCCCAATCTTGGCTCCATATTTTATGTGTTCCGTAAAATTACAATCTCACATTTTTTTTAATCGTAAATAAGGCACCAGCTCAGTTATAACTCACGTATAATACGCTGAAATTTCAATGAACAATCTTAAAATAAATTTCCAAATATAAACTGATTTCTTTCTTTTTATTTAAATTATCCTTTATATATATATATATATATATTACCGGTTTTGTATGACTATTAAAAGATTATCATTAATGTTAGTCTGGTTGGTAAACCAAGACTAAATATCTGATGAAACAGTTGCCCAGTAATCCACGGTTAACGTCCCCAGACAGATCACGGCTTTTAACCCAGCTTTTATTGTCTATTAGCACCGATCTCAGCATACCAAATTAGTGTTACAATATTACACATCAGCAAATTAAAGCTACAATATTACAACATATTGTCGTGCTTCGTATTCCATTCCTTGGTCCAAGAGAGAGGTAGTAGCAAAAGAGATCCGAAAGATGCTGGAATGTGTTATTGTAGAGCCGTCCTATCTCCGTATAGTAGCCCCTAGGTGGCAGTAGCAAAATCCGATGTGCAGGTACGACTAGTACTGGATGCTAGAGATATAAATGAAGTCATCGTGCCTGTAAGGGCCCACCCTGAAAATTTGGACGAAGAGATTCAAAAGTTCCATGGAATACAGTATTTAACATCAATTGATATGAAAAGTTCATATTGGCAAATTCCGCTCACACAAGAGTCGCGGAAATATACTACGTTTATATTTGGGGGAAGGAACTATCAGTTTAAAGTACTACCCTTCGGCCTAAATGTAAGTGCAGGGGTGTTTATCACAGCCCTCGACGTGGTTCTGGCCCCGGATTTGCTGGAAAAAGTAACGGTATATGTTGACGACTTGGTGATTGCTACCGCCACCTGGGAAGAACACCTGGAATTTTGGAGAGATTTAAACAAGCTGGAGTGACGGCAAATCTAGAAAAATCTAAGTTTGGACGTCGTTAAGATCAAGTTTTTAGGTCATCTCATAACACCGCAAGGTGTCACTCCAGATAGTAAAAAACTCGAGGCGCTGCGTGGTTTTCCAAGTCCAAGGACAAAGAAACAATTAAAGGCATTGCGACTTTTTTCAAGAGATTCATACCGAATCAATTAATGAATGACGAATCATTACTGAACTTACTGCGGAAGAATGTGGTGGTTCAAATGGCTCTGAGCACTATGGGACTTAACATCTGAGGTCATCAGTCCCCTAGAACTTAGAACTACTGAAACCTAACTCACCTAAGGACATCATACACATCCATGCCCGAGGCAGAATTCGAACCTGCGACCGTAGCAGTCACGCGGTTCCGGACTGAAGCGCCTAGAACCGCATGGCCACCGCCGGAAGAATGTGCAATGGGTGTAGACTGAAAGATGTCAGCGTGCATTTGATGCAATTAAAGATGATTTTGTGAATGCGAATATATTACAGCACCCAGATATGACGAAGGGTTTTTGCCTTCCAACGGATTCTTGTTCCTACGGCTTAGGCGCCTGCTTATTCCAGTGGGAAAAAGAAAATGACCTCACAACAAACAAAATAATCGGGTTCACGAGCCGTATGCTAAATAACTGCGAGAGAGCCTACTCTGCAAAGGAGTTAGAAGCGCTTGCGGTTGTCTGGGCAGTAAAGAAGTTCAATTACTACGTCTACGGAAAGGAAATGAAAGTATATAGTGACCATCAGGCACTAAGTTTTCTCATGTCATGTAAACTATTTCATACTCGCCTCAGGAGATGGAGGCTAGCATTACAAGAGTATAGATTTAAGATAATGTATGTAAAAGGACAGGGTAATGCCGTAGCCGACGCCTTGTCGAGATTACCCGTGGGATTACCAGCTGTTGCAGATATTTTGTAACAGGCTGAAGAATACTGTACACTTCTGGTTGTTGTTGTTGTCTTCAGTCCTGAGATTGGTTTGATGCAGCTCTCCATGCTACTCTATCCTGTGCAAGCTTCTTCATCTCCCTGTACTTACTGCAACTTACATCCTTCTGAATCTGCTTAGTGTATTCATCTTTGGTCTCCCTCTACGATTTTTAACCTCCACGCTGCCCTCCAATGCTAAATTTGTGATCCCTTGATGCCCCAGAACATGTCCTACCAACCGGTCCCTTCTTGTTGACAAGTTGTGCCACAAACTCCTCTTCTCCCCAATTCTATTCAATACCTCCTCATTAGTTATGTGATCTACCCATCTAATCATCAGCATTCTTCTGTAGCACCACATTTCGAAAGCATCTATCCTCCTCTTGTCCAAACCATTTATCGTCCATGTTTCACTTCCATACATGGCTACGCTCCATACAAATACTTTCAGAAACGACTGCCTAACACTTAAATCTATACTCGATGTTAACAAATTTCTCTTCTTCAGAAACGCTTTCCTTGCCATTGCCAGTCTACATTTTATATCCTCTCTACTTCGACCATCATCAGTTATTTTGCACCCCAAATAGCAAAACTCCTTTACTACTTTAAGTGTCTCATTTCCTAATCTAATTCCCTCAGCATCACCCGACTTAATTCGACTACATTCCATTATCCTCGTATTGCTTTTGTTGATGTTCAACTTATATCCTCCTTTCAAGACACTGTCCATTCCGTTCAACTGCTCTTCCAAGTCCTTTGCTGTCTCTGACAGAATTACAGTGTCGTCGGTGAACCTCAAAGTTTTTATTTCTTCTACATGGACTTTAATACCTAATCCGAATTTTTCTTTTATACTTCTGGTACAAGACAAAATTCATGGAAGGGACTTTCTGCACACGTCTAAGAACATGTCTGAATTGCAAAACACCGACCCAATGAGGCAGGAGGTCATTAAGAAGATTAAAGACGATAACAATTTTAAAGGTAAACAAAGCTTCAAGATTGTTGACATTATTTTATACCATAAGGAAAATGTAATAAGTGGCAGCTGGATAGCGTGCATAGCTCAGCAGGCAATCAAAACTGTAGTATGGCACACGCATAAAGCGAAATTCCAAAGATCAATAAAGTTTCAGCTACATCCAATAATACGCCAGAAACTATCTGTGGAAATAGCAGGCCCCTATCCGCGGGCAGGCGGAGGATTAAAATACATCTTAGCTGTGTATGATATTTTCTACAGAGCTTCTGTTTGACTCTCTTGGATGCCACTGCATCACTGAAATTGTTCCTGGTCACGTGTCCTGCCCAGAGCCACTTAAGTCTCATCCGCTTGACAACGTCACAGACTCTAGGTTTGCTCATTATCTCTTCATTCCTGATAGTGTCTCTCAAACTTACTTCAAATATTTCTCTATCTGTTACCGTTTCTCAGACCTGGAGACGATCTGTGCCACTCTAACATAAGTGAGGCTGGTTCTGATCCATCTTCCTAACACAATTCCGCAACGGCGCTCTGTGAGTATTTTAGGAATTAGTGTTGAACTTACGGCCTGCAAGGTACCAGCTCAGCTTGAAGAGTTCAGAAGAGTGGAGTAGTGCTCAAATGGTTCAAATGGCTCTGAGCACTATGGGACTTAACATCTGAAGTCATCAGTCCCCTACACTTAGAACTACTTAAACCTAACTAATCTAAGGACATCACACACATCCAGGCTCGAGGCAGAATTTGAACCTGCGACCGTAGCAGCTGCGCGGTTCCGGACTGAAGCGCCTAGGACCACTCGGCCACAGCGGTCGGCTACAGTAGTGCCGACAGTAATGTAATCAGACAATAATATCAATGACGGTTCCACTACACTCCATGTGAAGAAAACGTTATCGCTAACAGAAAGTGGTGTACCATTCAGGTGTAACTATATGTTAGCAAAAAATGAAAATCTTAAATTTTCGTTATTAAAATTTATTTTTTACTCTTAGTATGACTTTATGACATATCAGTCATAATTGTAATACATACAGAATGGTAAATTATTGGTACTGAGTGTTCACAACTGTGAAGCGAAATTCCAAATTATTTCAAGATTCTTTAATAGTACGATGGTTGATAACAATGTCTGGGTGTCGATAAAATACAAAAAAATTAAATACAAAACTTCCTGGCAGATTAAAACTGTGTGCCGGACCGAGACTCGAACTCGGGACACAGTTTTAATCTGCCAGCGCACAGTTTTAATCTGCCAGGAGGTTTCATATCAGCGCACACTCCGCTGCAGACTGAAAATCTCATTCTGGAAATTAAATACAATTGGGGCCAGGGATGTAGATTGAAAATACCCAAAATTGAATGGGGTCTGTATGGGGTGCATAAATATCACTGCAAATATAACTGCACAAATAAAACAGTGCAATAACTACAGAATATAAAGCATTCTGCTGTGCTGGTCAATCCTTTTCGTTAGGTCGGATAACTCGCGTTTCCCCTTCAATTAAGACCGACAATCGTGACTATGTTCAGCTATATGTCACAGCTGAATGTACGAAAAAACAGGAGAGACGGAGATGACCACAGTTCTGAGTGTCAACTGAATATCACTTGCTGGCGTAGCGCGAAAGCGCGTGTTTACCTTTCGTCGGCAGCGGCAGTGGCTGCTGTTGACACGAGCTCTAAATCTCTCTCGTCTCTTAAACCCCAGTCTGATACATTTCTTACGTCTTCGGTGAAGCTCTGACTCTTAGTTGTTCCCTAGATAAGTTAATTGGCATTGTACACGTTATTTGGTAGGAATAGTGCATACGTTGTTGCCCTAAAATAGCTCGCAGGTGTTAACTGTCAGTGCTTGGTGCAATTCTCCATACTAGGAGACTTTGCAATTTAACTCCCTAAGAGTTAAGTAGAGCCTGTGAACAAGTGTTCACATAATTGCTCTCGCAATCGTCTCAGCAATTTGCGAATCGCCTTGCTCAAACACACGAAAGTTTTCTGCTAGAGAAGGTTTCAGTTGAACATGGGATGGGCATTGCCATCGTAAAATCCTCCTTTCTTCAGAACTGAGTCTTGTAACTCAGGTCTGGCAAATTACTTGCGTGCAATTACTAGTGTGACTGTTTGTGGTTCATATTCACGAAATGTTGGCTTGTTTATTTGATTTGTATACCAATGAATTTCGTACATTTTCACGTAACTACGTCGTGCGACATATCTATTTGAGAGGAATTGTTTCAGGAATTCAGTGTAAGGCGTGTTATTTGTCTGGTACCTTAAACCACTTGTTTCCAGTGTCGCTGTTTCGAGCTTGTATGTTGTAGCTGGCAAAATGCATGTGTCGTAAGCCCTCCTTCTTAAACGACCACCTTTATGGCGTTAAAATAACACTCTTTTATCTTGATCATTCTTTCTAAAAGCATTCCATATTAAAACTTAGTTTGTCCGTATTCCTTTTTGAATTTGCAAACTCAGAAGGTTTCATGTCAGAAATATTATCAGTTCCATCTCCTCTTTCGTCTTATCATAGTGACCTACGGGCGAACCCAGAGCTTTGTTGTCTGTTAGTATGCTTTGCACATTCTTCAGGACTGCCTTTTGCAGACACACAGCTCCTTATTCGGCCTCGCATTCGCTAGGACGACGGCTCAATCCCGCGTCCGGCCATCCTGATTTAGGTTTTCCGTGATTTCCCTAAATCGCTCCAGCAAATGCCGGGATGGCTCCTTTGAAAGGACACGGCCAACTTCCTTCCCTCTCCTTCCCTAATCCGATGAGACCGATGACCTCGCTGTTTGGTCTCTTCACCCAAACAACCCAACCCCCCTTATTCGGCAAAAGACTAAGTACACTCCTGGAAATGGAAAATAGAACACATTGACACCGGTGTGTCAGACCCACCATACTTGCTCCGGACACTGCGAGAGGGCTGTACAAACAATGATCACACGCACGGCACAGCGGACACACCAGGAACCGCGGTGTTGGCCGTCGAATGGCGCTAGCTGCGCAGCATTTGTGCACCGCCGCCGTCAGTGTCAGCCAGTTTGCCGTGGCATACGGAGCTCCATCGTAGTCTTTAACACTGGTAGCATGTCGCGACAGCGTGGACGTGAACCGTATGTGCAGTTGACGGACTTTGAGCGAGGGCGTATAGTGGGCATGCGGGAGGCCGGGTGGACGTACCGCCGAATTGCTCAACACGTGGGGCGTGAGGTCTCCACAGTACATCGATGTTGTCGCCAGTGGTCGGCGGAAGGTGCACGTGCCCATCGACCTGGGACCGGACCGCAGCGACGCACGGATGCACGCCAAGACCGTAGGATCCTACGCAGTGCCGTAGGGGACCGCACCGCCACTTCCCAGCAAATTAGGGACACTGTTGCTCCTGGGGTATCGGCGAGGACCATTCGCAACCGTCTCCATGAAGCTGGGCTACGGTCCCGCACACCGTTAGGCCGTCTTCCGCTCACGCCCCAACATCGTGCAGCCCGCCTCCAGTGGCGTCGCGACAGGCGTGAATGGAGGGACGAATGGAGACGTGTCGTCTTCAGCGATGAGTGTCGCTTCTGCCTTGGTGCCAATGATGGTCGTATGCGTGTTTGGCGCCGTGCAGGTGAGCGCCACAATCAGGACTGCATACGACCGAGGCACACAGGGCCAACACCCGGCATCATGGTGTGGGGAGCGATCTCCTACACTGGCCGTAAACCACTGGTGATCGTCGAGGGGACACTGAATAGTGCACGGTACATCCAAACCGTCATCGAACCCATCGTTCTACCATTCCTAGACCGGCAAGGGAACTTGCTGTTCCAACAGGACAATGCACGTCCGCATGTATCCCGTGCCACCCAACGTGCTCTAGAAGGTGTAAGTCAACTACCCTGGCCAGCAAGATCTCCGGATCTGTCCCCCATTGAGCATGTTTGGGACTGGATGAAGCGTCGTCTCACGAGGTCTGCACGTCCAGCACGAACGCTGGTCCAACTGAGGCGCCAGGTGGAAATGGCATGGCAAGCCGTTCCACAGGACTACATCCAGCATCTCTACGATCGTCTCCATGGGAGAATAGCAGCCTGCATTGCTGCGAAAGGTGGATATACACTGTACTAGTGCCGACATTGTGCATGCTCTGTTGCCTGTGTCTATGTGCCTGTGGTTCTGTCAGTGTGATCATGTGATGTATCTGACCCCAGGAATGTGTCAATAAATTTTCCCCTTCCTGGGACAATGAATTCACGGTGTTCTTATTTCAATTTCCAGGAGTGTATTTCAGACAGTGTGGGAAATATAGTCATACCCATATGAGAGTATATGTGATGCAAAGGCTTGCACCAAATCTGTGCAAAGACAAAAATCGATGATGAGACGCTGTAGACATAGGGAAATTCTGAAGAAGTAGAAAAAGAATCAGTTTTCCATGGTGGAATAAGCAGCTTCAGAAAAAAAATCCATATCATGATGCAGACGTAAACAGTACACCTTTGACCCCGGTTCCGTGATGTGCAAGCCATTTGATTAATATTCTTCAAAATCTTGAGCGCATCGAGGGATCTACGAGGATTCTTTCCAGTGTAGAAGCGTTAAAAAATTGGGAATACAATTTTACACCCCATAAAGTAGCTGCACACTGAAACACAAACAGAGAGAGATTGGTCAGCCACACTTTCACTCTAATGAATGTAATGATTTACGCAACACATGTTATGACAACGATGGATGGATCTAAACAACTAGAGTATATGTATGTGTATGTCCATCTCATAACATTGTTCAGTGACTTGCTACTAGTATCTCATAAATATATTTATTGAAAATGTAGAAATTTAGACTTTTTCTCATATTTATTTAATAATATTTTAAAATATATAACTGTAAATTCTAAAATATTTGAAATTAAGAGTTGGTATGATAACAACTTCAGGTTACTAAGCTCTCCATTCCAAAGTAGACAATGTAAATCGGCAAATAAAGGTGAAACATGAAAGTGATGTACGAAAACGTAATCAGTTTTTAACTCAAAATATGAAATAAGACATTTATCTCTCTATTTTTAAGGAACGGGAGTTCAAATTTCAATAATGTTTCCTAACTTTCATTTCTATCACTGGAGCAAATTTCTTGAACTGCAACGTTCAATCTCTTCGTTAAATCTGACGGGCATTTGGCGTACACTATAACGCAATCAGTTATACAGAAATTGTAATTTAAGTACATAATCACAGGACTGTTTAATTATTTTACCATCATGTTAAGCTGGATACAGTATTCAGCAAGCTGTTATCGGTACACTTTTATTTAAGTGCCTATCCACACATTATTATTTTGCAATATTTACGGAAGTATGTGAAATGTAGATTTTATTTGTTGCTGTGAAGATTTCGTTGCAGGTTTCCAGTAGTGTGCTGGATGGTTGGTAAGCAATGCAGTCTTCGTTGAGTGCAGTAGTGCGGTCACAAAGGTTCGTTTACACACGTTCTAATTGTTAACCACCCGAGAAGTTTACTTGTTTCAATTCTCCCAGAAAGTAGCCATCCTATGATTTATTTTTGTTCGGGGATATTTCTGGTGTTAAACAAACATGTGTACAGAGCCACCAAACCTGAAGCACCGAAGTCGGGCACACATGCCTTCGATTTCGATTAATTTCGTGTGGAGAGTGTCTTGTCTCTGTTGGAAGCTCAGATAATACAAAACTACAGATTTGAAAGACCGTTTAATATCAGAGATATGATAGTTCCTCTTATCATTCACGTATTTGAAATGGCCCTGCACAATGAGCTTTAAAGCAATCACTAAAACTATTTTATAAAGTAGTTTGTTACCGACACATGTATATATAGATATTCATAAACCAGGTAAAATAATGTCTACATATGGTGATTAACTTGGCTTTAAATTTCACCAATTCTTGATTGTCGTCATTACTGTGTAAAGATAAATATCGTCAACTCCAGTATAAAACACCGCAAGGAACACGTTCAACTTCCGTGATAGATGCAATTTGCACAATAGAGTCAGACACATTCAAACTAATATCAGTTCTCTGCTATAAAGCCTTGCTCACTTGGTTGAGGTTTAGATATTTCGACATCCTGTCTAATGTTGGTCTCTCTAAAAAGATGTACAGTCACTTTGCAATACGGGAGACAGACATTTTTAGTTAGGAATCTAATTATTTAAATTTATCGTCAGATAATTTATGCACATTTGGCAAGACAGCTGAGAACAGTTAGAGTAAAACATAACTTAGAAATCTGTTTAGGAACGTTTAGGAAGCTGAGCTGGATCTTAGGAGACAACTGGACGCCAAGATGTTGTTCTAGACCTGACTACTGATATTGTTACTGAAGAACAGTGTGACAGAATATCTGATCTCTGTGTGAATATTATGAAGAGCTATGGCAGTTTAAAGACATTGTGAGTGGACAATGTTTTTAGCTTGTGGGTGTGCAGCAAGTTTGTAATATACATCGCAACGACGGAAAGCTATGGACGGTATGGCTCGTCTTTCTGTGAGCTGGTTAATATTATTTGTGGTTATTATTAAGTCGACTGGAGCTCGCGAAAAGTTATTAAATTACATTTAAAGATAGCAGCCACACAAATAATGAGATAGAATTTTCGTATGCAGTTCTTCCGACGGAAGTGTTTCGTGTTTTAGTTCTACTACAGCTGAAATATCTCAAATGTTGATGATAAATGTTCAGTCTAGTTAAAACAACTGTTCATCTCCTCTCGTGATAAGAGACAAGAACTTCTAATAAACATGTGTTCTTAAAAGTAAATGTTAATTGCTTTAGCACCCTTGCACTAATGGGAGACTTATTTCCGCTTCCCCTGGGAATTTAAAAGAGCTAATTTTATTAAATATTACGAAGCTGTTGTTAAAGAAACCTTAAAGAGCCAAATTAATTAATCAAACTGTTCTCAAGCTAGAAGAGGGTCGAGATTACACTTCGAAGTAAGTGTAGGTTATTTTGCTCAAAATGGACTGGAGACTAATGTTTATCGACCTGAGAAAAAGCCTTCTTTTACGTAGACACAGCTTACACTCACTTTCCAAGCTGTCACACAAGTTGTATTTCAAAGAGACGTTGTTACTGGCGCAACTGTCAAGAGCAGCTGACACTAGTTTTACCAAATATTACATTTGCTGCTGTTCGTAGATGTATTGTTGTTCTGCAAGCCAGAAAGGGAAGCAACAATTAAGTAACTGTACACATTATCTAAGCAACGACATCTCATATAGCTGATAAGTACATACACCAGTTTGTTGTTCAAATTGTCATTGTGATATTTGGAGAATAATTGTATGTTCTTTCGCGAAAGAAGAGAATATTACTTAACTTGTTTCGGTAATATGCATTTGAATAATGCTTCTGAGATTAACGGGGTACCTGAACATTACTCATTTTAAGCTGAATGGTTCTGAAAAGCAGTTTCTCGTTAGTATTAATGATCATTTCTGTGCATTGTAATTGTAGTGTGTGGTACTGCATTCACGTCCCCTTATATCATGATTCCCTAGTTACTGGACCTCCAGTCCTGTCACGGGAAAAGCTACGTATAACACCAACGTGCCGTGAAATACTCTAATGTTACCCCTCTGAGAGGATTTCTAACTTAAACCATGGTTGTGTCTAATGGAAAATAGTATCGGACTATAATTTCGAATTTTGTGAAGTTGACAGTAAAACCAAACGGGCATTAACCTTGGAAGTTAACAGATGTGGTAAAATTATGAGAGAATGAAAAAAAATGAACGGTCGCCAGCCTAATTAGGCACATTAATTTGGAAATATACATTTGTTAAAATTTGATATTAGTTACTGAAATTACTTTCTTGTTGACATTTCCCTTTGAATACCAAACAGGATACTAACTGACATAGTGCACCTTGTACTGTGTGTAGCAGCAGTTACCACAAACACACACGCCAGTAAATTATGGGGAGCAAAATTACACCTAGCTCATACTAACGACAGCCAAACTCAAGTGCCTTACTTAATCAAGTACTGAAACATCACGGCATGAAGTGCAGAACAAATTTTGGACATGAGGGGCTTCTATTTTGGCTGACATGAGAAACACAAATAAAGATGAATAACATCTTAAATACACTGTTTAAGCTCATCTGCATATAGCAGTGTTCCTTAGTAATAGTAATAGTTCATTTTTTTCTTAATAGGTGGACAATATGATGGGGATCCATAAACTTGAATAGCTGCACGACCCAAAGTTCTTTGATTATTGAAAAAGTAAAAAACTATCTCTAAAAGCTAATAATTCACTTAAATTACTTTCCAAGGTAATAAAATGCAACACTGGGCTTAATTAACTTCCAAAAGGAGCAATTCGTGATAGGTACCAAAATTACACTGTCTTTGAAAATGTAACCACCTCTAACAGTACTACTGCAAATCGGTTCATTAAAGAATTATATGTACTTGTACCTTAATGACCTGTGAAGCAGGTATTCTTGGCAATAATATTTACACAATCTTGCACTGTAATCCTACAAAACTATAGTTTATAGTAAACTAAGGATACTTTAGCAAAAGCCTATCCAACTTCACTTTTATGGCTTTAGCTTTTAAATAATTAAGGTTTTTACCTACCTATTGATTGATCTTTAAATTTATGTACTTAAACTTCCTACCTTAACAATTTCACTTGAAGTATTTCATAAACAAAGAATCTAAATTTTACTCATACTCTAAGTTTTGATACTCCTTTTACGTTAGACCAAAAAGTCACTCTTAAACACATGAATGCCATAATTGTTCATTTAAATCAGGATACTCGGTTTTAGTAGCACTTAGATGAGGACCCTGCTTAGGTTCGTGATCCAGATTGAAGTTATGGTTTCAAACACGAATTGACGTTTTATGTGATTATGATTGAAACAACACACAAATTAACTGGACCATGTCAATACACATTTCGTAACTGAATGTATGTAGTCTGTGAAGCAGTGGCGAAGATTAGTAGCAGACGAAATGGCGGCTAAATGTACTCACGGCTCTTGATGTGCGAATGCTCTATCAAATCTCATCCTGGCGTCGGATTTTCAACGTATTAGAGCCAGTCCATTATTCTGTGAATGCCAAATAATAGCCAGATCCACATCCGAGACAAATCCCTTTTAATGCAGCTTACAATTGCCTCTCTTAGCACCGTCGAGGTGTACCGTGCTAAGGTTAGCCATTAACACAAAGGAGCCGCTCAGTTCGACCACCAAACCTACCTTTCACATCGCACCGTGCCACTTTCGTTGCGGCGGGACTTCCATACAGCGTTTACATATTACAAATAGAAGTGCCCTAAGCATAAACCAGTTTTTAACAAACATACTTCTTTCATAAACATATTCATATTACAATAATTTAAAACCTCAACATATTCTTCTGCTTTTTTCATACAAAAAATATGTTACAAAACTATAATATTTTTCCCATACGTCAAGGAGTTCAAACAACAAGGTATGCACACTTCATGAATTGTAGAGACGCAGTTACTTAAAATAAACAGACTCCTAATCGATGTAAGTGTTACACCCCCACACTTATTTGTGCGACTTTGGCTCAAATGGCTCTGAGCACTATGGGACTTTACATCTGTGGTCATCAGTCCTCTAGAACTTAGAACTACTTAAACCTAACGAACCTAAGGACATCACACACATCCATGCCCGAGGCAGGATTCGAACCTGCGACCGAAGCAGTCGCGCGGTTCCGGACTGAGCGTCTTAACCGCGAGACCACCGCGGCCGGCCTGTGCGACTTTCTAAGGGGCCGCCTGGTTTACTTCACATAAGTAAACTGAATTAGATGTCATAAACCATTTTAGTCATAACACATGAGCGTTTCCTGAAAAGCAACACAGTATTCGAAAGTGAAAGGTATGGTAGTGAAAGAAGTGGGGGAATTACGTCTTACAACACATTCCTTTTGCTTCTATACATTTATTCGGCCACAATAACCCATTTAGTCACGTCATTAATGCACATCTTTCTTCAGTTTTAATTACGTTTTCCTTACTGAACTTCTCAAAAATTCAGCATGTCTAACGTGCGGAGTGTTCTGGTCTTTGTGTAATCTACCCTGTCCATTTAACGCGCTAGGATTGCTCTGAAAAGGAAAACTATTAAGCATGAAAACCCGAGCCCTGTCAGATAAAGAGATCCTAGACACGCCCACATAAGAAAAACAGCTATTGTCAGGGCACCTAAAATATGTCAATAAGAAAGGGCAATCTCTATTTTGAGACCAGAAACAGTCTATTCCTCGTACATACAAATTTCTTATTACATAAATCAGCATAAACATTCGGGTTCAGGATGTGGAAATGGTAATCTTAGGAAACAGTCTAGGAAGACCCCATGTCAAATACATATAAGTGAGAAAAGTATATTCATCAAATTTAACAAAACTCAGTATGAAAAAATACGACACAATTGCAAATAGAAATGTCAACTGAGATATCAGTCAGAAATGTTCACTCTGACAACATAAACTAAGCTACTGTAGCGGTGAAATGTTTCGTATCATCTGTATGACATATCTGAATTTAAACATAGGATGATGTTGCTGCCACCAACACGAGTGAATTCTGGCTGTTACTCCGAGTTTACGTAGTTCTGAAGGGAAAAAATGCTAATGACTTCAACAATTAGCGCCTCAGCAAAGAGTCATTTACCTGGCAATGAGTTCAGTGGCAGTGGGGGCCGTTGCCGGCTACTGCGTGCGACGTATTTTGTTCAGGTGAACCTACTAACACTACGCTGGCCTCTGACTGGAAGTAGCCAGTCGGAAACTTCCCTAAGTTGCTGTGCAGGAGAAGACCGTAGGTGTTCTTGGCTAAGACAAAACGGCTCTGTACACTAGCCAAGGCTGGTCGACGTTCACAATATTGCCCTCGAGGTTCTCGCAAGAAAGTTAACTAGAAAGATTCTTCTCGTTTTCTGCGCTTTGGATGTCTGTGAGCGATTCAGTACAAATATGGCTGAAAAGAGCCTAGTGAAACAAAAATGTTCACTGAAAACCTCTCTCTGTGTCACCACCGGGAGTTAAGCGCCCCGTGCAATACCCGACACCTCGATAGAGAAGAGAGCCTCAGTTACCTACTCACAATTAACTATACTGCCCTGATTTCCTCCATTGTATCATGGCCTTGCCTCGTGTCCACACTGATATTGGCCAATAGGAGCGCTTGGTACATTCTGTGCTTGCTTGTTTGACACCATCAGAATTTTCCTAATAAACTTCTGCATTGTAGTAATGTCGGCTTCTCCCTCTTTGTCTTCTTTTCTTTCAATCAACGTGCCAGTTTTTGTTGTTTCATTCAAGTTTCTCCAGGGCTGGTGGCTTTGCATGTGAAGGCCACACGCTATTCACAACAGGTTCACGGGGTCCAAGTGTTTACTTAAGTTGCAAACACAGAGGGGTTTCTTTCAGCTGCAGAGGACAGGGCCTAGACCAGGGGTCTCCAAACGTTTTAGTCCACGGCCCACATTGACTCCTCCATGAAGTCATAAGGGCCAAGATCTACCTAGTGGGATTAAAGCACCATAGCACTTCATGATCACTGTAATGTAAGGCTAAAGGAAAGACGAAATCGCACAAATCTAAGGTTGTGGGAATAGCTAACACTGAAACGAACTGCGATTTTTACACTCCTGGAAATTGAAATAAGAACACCGTGAATTCATTGTCCCAGGAAGGGGAAAATTTATTGACACATTCCTGGGGTCAGATACATCACATGATCACACTGACAGAACCACAGGCACATAGACACAGGCAACAGAGCATGCACAATGTCGGCACTAGTACAGTGTATATCCACCTTTCGCAGCAATGCAGGCTGCTATTCTCCCATGGAGACGATCGTAGAGATGCTGGATGTAGTCCTGTGGAACGGCTTGCCATGCCATTTCCACCTGGCGCCTCAGTTGGACCAGCGTTCGTGCTGGACGTGCAGACCTCGTGAGACGACGCTTCATCCAGTCCCAAACATGCTCAATGGGGGACAGATCCGGAGATCTTGCTGGCCAGGGTAGTTGACTTATACCTTCTAGAGCACGTTGGGTGGCACGGGATACATGCGGACGTGCATTGTCCTGTTTGAACAGCAAGTTCCCTTGCCGGTCTAGGAATTGTAGAACGATGGGTTCGATGACGGTTTGGATGTACCGTGCACTATTCAGTGTACCCTCGACGATCACCAGTGGTGTACGGCCAGTGTAGGAGATCGCTCCCCACACCATGATGCCGGGTGTTGGCCCTGTGTGCCTCGGTCGTATGCAGTCCTGATTGTGGCGCTCACCTGCACGGCGCCAAACACGCATACGACCATCATTGGCACCAAGGCAGAAGCGACACTCATCGCTGAAGACGACACGTCTCCATTCGTCCCTCCATTCACGCCTGTCGCGACACCACTGGAGGCGGGCTGCACAATGTTGGGGCGTGAGCGGAAGACGGCCTAAAGGTGTGCGGGACCATAGCCCAGCTTCATGGAGACGGTTGCGAATGGTCCTCGCCGATACCCCAGGAGCAACAGTGTCCCTAATTTGCTGGGAAGTGGCAGTGCAGTCCCCTATGGCACTGCGTAGGATCCTACGGTCTTGGCGTGCATCCGTGCGTCGCTGCGGTCCGGTCCCAGGTCGATGGGCACGTGCACCTTCCGCCGACCACTGGCGACAACATCGATGTACTGTGGAGACCTCACGCCCCACGTGTTGAGCAATTCGGCGGTACGTCCACCCGGCCTCCCGCATGCCCACTATACGCCCTCGCTCAAAGTCCGTCAACTGCACATACGGTTCACGTCCACGCTGTCGCGACATGCTACCAGTGTTAAAGACTACGATGGAGCTCCGTATGCCACGGCAAACTGGCTGACACTGACGGCGGCGGTGCACAAATGCTGCGCAGCTAGCGCCATTCGACGGCCAACACCGCGGTTCCTGGTGTGTCCGCTGTGCCGTGCGTGTGATCATTGCTTGTACAGCCCTCTCGCAGTGTCCGGAGCAAGTATGGTGGGTCTGACACACCGGTGTCAATGTGTTCTTTTTTCCATTTCCAGGAGTGTATTTAATTACATAATTTTGAATGGTGGACGTACCTGACCGAAATTCTGGCGTATTTTATTCTGCCGAATTTCACCGACAAAAAAGTATGTCACTGCACATTCTTCACGAAAGCATCCTGCAAAGTTAACGAAATCTCAAAATCATTGTTAGTAACACTATTACTGCAAGACGTAGAGGTAGAGAATGTCAACGCATTGTTATTTCAAGCGGCGCAGCAATAAGTTTAGTTATGTAGTCTTGTAGCGAGTAGCAGAGCCAGAGCATATATTTGATAGTTCTGTTGCGTGATTGTATCCGACAATGTCGCAGTGTATTGGTCGCGATAGGCCTCCAAACTCAATTGTTGGCAGTATAGATACGACCTCAAATATTTGGCGCAGATACCGGGGATATCCGGCCAGCTGGTTTCGGCCCGTGGGCCGTAGTTTGGAGACCCCTGGTCTAGACTATTGTCGTCTTAAATTGGCTCCCTGCGGTGAGGCTCAGTTTGTTGTGCCTCGCTAATGTTTCCTAAAGTGGATTTCTGCGTCACACTTCTGCGTCCTAACGTGAGCAACTCTCCCCTTTCACTTCAGTTCTACATTGCTGTAAAAACAACTGCATTTATCTGCATGCAAATTAGGAAGGCGCTATTAACACGGTGAACACAAAGCCCACATATGTGTCCATTGCTCATTGCACTCCTCATTACGAAAATCAAGCTAATTATGTCCAATGTGCGACATGCTGCATATGAATGGAATAGGTGTGTCATGGTGAATCACATGTGAGGTGGTAAAAGACGATGCTCCCTTGCATATCATCTCCCTTCTAAGTTAATTTTGCGTCCTGTTTAACCAGTAGTTGAGGTGTGGATTAATTCAGTGCAAAATTACATAAAATTTGCAATTTGGTAACTGAGCTCCAACGCATATTGCCCAGCTGATTTAAAATTAGACTTACATTTATATCATAAGTAAATTTTAACTCTCATCCAAGTTGTCATTCTTTGTGCTACGTTGAAACGAGATCAGTCTCAATGCTGATATTTGTGTGTAGAGTCTCATTACAACAACTTATAAAATCATGAATTTTCTTTATCTCTTACAATTCTGAAAAATTGGGCACTATCTCCATTATTACGTCCTAAGTTTGTGAAACTGTAAAGACTTCTGCAAAACTAGAGACTTATTCCATGAATGAACATAAAATTGAAATTATAAAATATTTGAGATTATAATTCACCCTTATCACTTACTTGGCAATGGCCTTGCCACAGTGCTTACACCGGTTCCCGTGAGATCACCGAAGTTAAGTGCTTTCGGGCGTGGTCGGCACTTGGATGGGGTGCACTCAGTCTCGTGATGCCAATTGAGGAGCTACTCGACCGAATAGTAGCGGCTTCGGTCTAGAATACCATCATAACGGCCGGGAGAGTGGTGTGCTGACCACACGCCCCTCCTATCCGCATCCTCCACGGAGGATGACACGGCGGTCGGATAGTCCCGGTAGGCCACTCTTGGCCTGAAGACGGAGTGCTTTTATCACTTACTGAAGTATGATAATAATAATGAATGTAGATTAGGAAATCTTCGCTTAATAGCCATTATCCCAGATCTATCCTCAACCAATCTTATCACTGTTGTTCACGTATGTCAAACATATAAGAAAAGTAAATATGTCAATTATTAGCACATGTAAGGATACACAATATACGCAACTTAGAAACGTCGTGTTTACACTCAGTACAATGAACTACACAAATGTGAAATACTAAATCATATCTACATCTACATATACATTGATTCTCTGCAAATCACACTTAAGTGCCTAGCAGAGGGTTCATTGAAGCACCTTCCCAGTAATTCCTTATTATCACAATCTCGAATAATTTTCAGAAGAAATGTATACCTTTATATTTCCATGCGGACTCTGATTTCCATTATTTTATTACAATAATCGTTTCTCTCTGTGTTCTTCAATTTCTACTAAATATTCTTCCATTTCGAGGAGAAAGTTGGTGATAGAAATTTCGTGAGAAGATTCTACCACAACGAAAAACGCCTTTGTTTTAATTATATCCACTCCAAATCCTGTATCATTCCAGTGACGCTGTCTCTACTATTTGGCGATAGTAAAAAACAGGCTGCTCCTCTTTCAACTTTCTCGATGTACTTCGTTAATCCTATCTGGTAACGATCCCAGACCATGCAACAGTACTCCAAAAGAAAATGGACAAGCGTAGTGTAGGCAGTCTCTTTGGTAGGTCTGCTACATTTTCAAAGTATTCTTTGGTTTGCCCTCCCCACAATACACTCTATGGGTTCTTTCCAATTCAATTTGTCCGTGATTATAATTTCTACATGTTTAATCGAATTTATGGCCTTTGGATTTCACTGATTTATCGTGTAGCACTCATGGGGATGACGTAACACTTTTCATTCTTCATGTTCAATTGCCAATTTTCACACTGTATAGACCTCTTTTCTCAATCGTTTTGCAATTTGTTTTGATCTTCTGATGACATTACTACTGCAAACAACCTAAGATGGCTGCTCAGATTGTCTCCTAAATCGTTTACACGGGTAACATGCAGCAGAGGGTCTATAACACTACCTTGGGGAATGCCATAAATCACTTCTGTTTTACTCGATGACTTTCCTTCATTTACTAAGAACTGCGACCTCTATGACAGGAAATCATGAATCCAGTCATATACCCGAGACCACATTCCATAAGCATGCAATTTCACTACAAGCTGCTTGTGTGTTACAGAACTAAAATCCTTTTGCAAATCGTGAAATACATAATCACATTGCAATCCCTTATCAATAGCACTCAACACTTTGTGTGATAAAAAGCTAGTTGTGTTTCACAAGAACGACGTTTAATTTACAATTTCGAATGATGTTTTATACATATCTCCTGATTAAAACACGTATTTTCGCCAACGTATCGAGGGTAAATTAAGGTCACTACCAAATAAAAAGAAGCGCCAAAAAACAAAAAAACAAAAACAAACTGGAATAGGCAGGGGTATTCAAACACAGAGATATGTAAATAGGCAGAATATGACGCTGTGTCGGCAGCAATAGGTGTCAGGTGCAGGCGGTTGTTGGATCGGCTACTGCTGCTACAATGGCAGGTTTTCAAGATTTAAGTGCGTTTGAACGTGGTGTTATAGACGGGGCACGAGCGATAGGGTACAGCATCTCCGAGGTGGCGATGAAGTGGGGATTTTCCTGTACGACCATTTCACGAGTGTACCGTGAATATCAGGAATAAAATAAAGCATCAAATCTCCGATATCGCTGCGACCGGCAAAAGATCCTTCAAGAATCGGACCAACGACGACTGAAGAGACTCGTTCAACGTGACAGAAATGCAACCTTTCCGCAAATTTCTGCAGATTTCAATGCAGGGCCATCAACAAGTGTCAGTAATGAAACCATTCAACGAAACATCATAGGTATGGGCTTTCAGAGCCGAAAGCCCACTTGTGTACACTTGATGACTGCACAACACAAAGCTTTACCCCTCCCCTGGGCCCATCAACACCGACACTTGACTGTTGATGACTTGAAACAGGTTGCCTGGTCGGACGAGTCTCGTTTCAAATTGTATCGAGCGGCTAGATGTGTACGGGCGTGGAGACAACCTCATGAATCCATGGACCCTGCGTGTCAGCAGGAGACTGTTCGATCTGGTGGAGGCTCTGTAATTGTGTGGGGCTTGTCAGTTTGAGTGATATGGGACCCCTGATAAGTTTAGATACGACCCTGACGGGTAAATGGAAATGAGGGTTTGGCGTCATTGGCCGGGAGGCTCCTTGCGGGGCAGATCCTTCAGTCTTGAAGCAGGTCTTATTACATTCGACGCCATATTGGGCGACCTGCGTGCCGGATGGTGATGTAATGATGATGAAGACAACACAACACCCAGTCCCTGAGCGCATAAAATCTCCAACCCAGCCGGGAATCGAACTCGGACCCGTAGGACAGCAATCCGTCACGCTGACCACTTTCTTTTTTTTTTAATCTCATTTTGTTCGCTTTTGTTCGTTGCATCTGCTCGGGTCGGAAGTCGTATGACATCCGTTTAAGTTCGTTGTTGATCGATTAACTCAGTTTTTTTTTATTACAGACGGCCACTAACCCTCTGACCGAACACTCTGAGCTACCGTGCCGGCGACCACTCAGCTATCGGGGCGGACACTCTGACAGATGACACATACGTAAGCAACCTGTCTGATCACGTGCATCTATTCATGTATCATCTTGAGTTGGGATATCGGTAAAAGGATTCAATTATAATTTTGTTCTGGTTTCCAAGAATGATCTCTGCCCATACTTCAATTTCTCTAGAATATAAACTACCTGCAACAGAAATAAACACACCACCGGCAATCGTGTTTCGCCTATCCTTTCTTAACACTGGTGTTTTTTTTATTTCGGCTGATTTTTATCTCTGGGTTTAGCCAGCTTTTAGTGATTATAAATATATGTGTAGCAGCGCTTTCTATTAAAGCTTGGAGCTCTGATACTTTCCCAACACAGCTACGACAATTTACAACTGTTATACCAATGGTTCCTGGATCTACATTCTTCCTGTGTTCGTCCTTCGGCCATTCAGACTGAACACCTTTTTTGCGTTTCCCCGAGACTATCTAACCTAAGAAACCTCTCAGTCCACACCACACAGCCCCTGCTACACGTGTAGCTGCTTCCTGTGTGTGGTTGACCCCTGACCTATTCAACGGAAACCGAAACTCAATAGACGAATCTACAGCCAACACAGTTGCAGAACCGTCTGTGCCGCTCATTCAGAAGCTGCACACGGCTCTGTATCAAAGGTCTGCAATCAGTCCTGTCAGTCGCGCCGAAAATGGTGAACTCTGCTTTCATCTCGTAAGCAAGACTATCACGCTTTACCACTTCCCTTAAAACTAGAGAGAATCTCTTCCAAATTTAGAATAAACTTAGTTCATAAATATTTTCAATGACAAAAACGGCAAATAAAAGCATAGGTATAAAAATTCCACTTTACATTAACACAAGATTTGCTCTAAACCGTTCAGATAACTTTTGTAAGTGTTGAAGACAAGGATTTAGCTTTTTGGTGACACTCACATGGTGTTGCACTGTCATGAAACTAGACTCTGAAAATTTTTGCTTTTCGTTAATCGGCTGTGATTCACAGTCACATAAAACCAATACATTTCTTTTTGACTGTCGGCGCCGCAGTCCAGAACGTGGCGAGTGATGTCGTTTCGTCGAAGGATTCAGCAGTGGTGATTGCATAGAGGGTGTATTTAGGAGAATGTTGGTCTCCATGGACAGTGCCATGAGGAATGAGCTTGATTAGCAGGCTGGTTTAGCAGAGCATGGGTCCACGTCCCATAGGTATCAGCTGGTGTCTCCCTGTGGTAGTTGTAGCAATTCTGTATTGGGGTCAATTACATTGGTCACTGCTCCGTAGATTTACAAGTACAAATTGCTGTCAGTATGTGTACGTCACCCACGTAAATTGTTCCAATCTAGTTTAGTGATGCAGGTCTCACACTGATAATTAAAATTCTTGGATGGGATTTGGGAAGATAAATTATTCATGCTTCTAGCCCATCTTCTTTCTTCCCCCTTTCTCAATGGTCCTCTTTTCTGCTCTTGCTGCATCTTCCCTTCTTCCCTCTTGTATTTTCTTTCTTCTTTTGGCTGGTAAATGGATAAATGGATTAATATACAGAATTTGTGGGTTTAGTTTACGAGGCTATTTGTTGCATCGCGATATGATATGAAGGGCTTATTTCAATAGTGGTACAAGTCCCCTTTCTTCATATTGAGATAGAGTCCTATAGTTAACTGAGCGCTGAAAAATCTGCAGTTGAGATACTAGAAATATTCAAGCATATGGCTTCTTGCTAGAGATGAACCTTTCTTTCTGTCTTTTTTTTTTTTTTTTTTTTTGGCTCATTTATTTCAGAAGCATTATAGACAGAAAAGTGCAGGTAATTTACTTGTACCACTATTGAAATAAGCCCTTCATATGTGGTCTGGTAACCACAGGATTTGTTATGGCACATTTACCCAAACACATCCTTTCATTAGCCCGTTCCACGCTTCCAACATGTGATACAGTCGCCGAATTTCATCCTTCTTCAAAGGCTTCTTTAAAGTAAGCGCGCTCGCTCGACTTTTCCATCATAAAATTTGCCGCTTGTCGTGGCGAGCGACCTTCTTAATGGCGTTACGCCCCCAGGCTGCTTCGCCAGTCAGGTATACGCTGCCTGCCGAACAGCTCTTCCAAATTCTTGCTGCCCTGTGTATGCCTGCCATCTGATTCCGTTTCCGCATTCCACTGACTCTGCTACCTGCCTTTCTTAAAATTGTCTGCTACTGCAATATGAGTGGTAATTACAGTCCCGTCTCCACTCTCTCTTCCCGTCTCTTGTGTCGCCTCTATTCTGCCATATCTTCCCATGCTGCTCCTGGCTCGTCGTCCTACTTGTGTCTTCGTGTTGTGGTGAGTATCGACTCCTCGCGCACACTGTATTCGTCTTAATAACATAATCCTATCTTTACACGCCGTCCCTCTTTTTGCCTTTACAATAGACATGCAAACTCAACATAAATGTAAATTACAAAGAAAGGAATTAATATTAACTCATAAAATATTTGTTTCAGATGTTGCATCCAAATGACAACATCACTTTCTTTAGCCAAATCTAATAAGTTTCCTTAGCTTCATGGAGAAAGTACAAGTAGGAAATAATGGTGATGAACGATGTGGTAGGTTATTCATATCACGCAATTAGTTCTCCATCATTCTTTTTTCTCATCACCTTGTTATCTAAATCTTCAAAGATGTTTGTATGATCATGCTTACTAACATAGCTATTTTATGGGTTGGGCTTTGCCTCTTATAACAGCACTGTAGTTTCCCAACAGTACCCTAACTGTCCTGTTGGTCCCTGAAACATAGATCATCGAAGCATAGACAAAATCCTATCTATTAGATTTTCATTTCACTCGACAAGTATCTCTAAATTATCATTCAGATTATCATTCCAGTATCTGTGGTTGATTTACTGTACCTTTGTTAGTTCTTCTTTGCTTCCTTAACTGCTCTACAGCAACTTCTTCCTGACGATTTCTATGCCAGTGTCCAGGTGGTTACTCCACTTCTCCTTAATTATGTGTACAACTCTAATGACTGTCATGAAAGTTCAAACATCACTGGCTTTCTCCACGTTAGTTAACGTCTCTCCTTCATGTAACAAGTTGTCATTGAATCACCCAACTTGCGTTCCAACATGGCAGTCCAAAAATACAGATTACTGCCCTTCCTGTCAAACCTATTAATCATTATCAAAGGTCCTCATACCTTTCCAGAGTCCTTTGAGAGTGTTGGGATCTCGTGCCCCTTTGCTATGAGCCCAGGCATCTGTGATGGTTCAGTCGCCTTCTTCGTACAGAACCTCATCCTACACCTTCCTCAATTTAAACATTGAGGATCGTAGGTCCACCAACCATAGCGACAACACGCCCATTGTTTCGATAGAAGAGATTTCACTTCAGCTTCGTAGATTGCTTTTGGTTCTATGTTTACTACAACCTTTAATCAATCAAAATGGACTCATGTAGCAACGTCTTATTTCTGCAGTTCAGTGTCAACCTTGACTTAAACATACATGGATGTACACTATTTCTTGGCCATTGTGTTACTGCTTCGCCCTTTATGTCTCATATACAGAGGTTAAAGTAGTTGTTCAGTACTGTAATCCTTAACGCTACGTTTCAGCAAATTAAAATATCCTTGTTCTCTTTCTACGCAGCTCTGAGCACCATTCTAGTAAGAACTCTTATATTATTGGTATGTTGTTCCATTCAGCTTTAAAGCCGTCTCTTTTGTTTCCTCTATCTATAAGTGAACATCTACCTTACATAGATTTCTACCTCTTGTTTATATATTAACTTATTCTAAGAATTTTACCTTACCCTACTATTTTATCCCTCCTAATCCTTCAAGTGACTTACATGGTCTATAATCAATGATTTCCCTGGTTTTGGGTTCACCAGCTCCACAGCATTTGCGTAGACAAGTCTGTTGATTTCCACTGGACTCCTATATGCCACACAGAATTTGGGGCATTCATGTCTTCGTTTGTTAGAAAAATAGCGTGTTTTCAAGGGGACAGTTTTTCCTATGGTGAATACTCGATTACTGGCATTTTTTCAGCCCTGCTCTTTCTCTTTATGACTGCACAACGAATGTTGTTTAGCGTCACTGCAACAATATGCTGGTGTTGTTCTCTAGGAATTAGAGAAAATTTTATGAGTTCCCTAATCTTATCTGGAGCTCGTTTATTCTTGAACACTGCTGACGTTTCTCTCGACCTAATTGTAGCTCATTTCGCCTTTGATCACCTTCAGTGCTCTCTTGCAACACATGCTGGGGTACTAATGTATTGTTTGGATTATGCTGTTGGAAACTGCTAGGAATTGGAGAAAATTTTATGAGTTCCATAATCGTATCTGGAGCTCGTTTATTCTTGAACACTGCTGACGTTTCTCTCGACCTAATTGTAGTTCATTTCGCCTTTGATCACCTTCAGTGCTCTCTTGCAACACATGGTGAGCTACTAATGTTAAAATTGTTTGGATTATGTTGTTGGAAACTGCTTGGTCTACTGTCATTATTCCTCCAGTTACTGTTTCTGTTATTATTGTTACTTCTGTAGAACCCATTGTTATAACTATTGCCATTTCGTGGTACGTTACAATTTACTCTATTTCGACCTCAATTCTGCCATGGATTCTGTCTTCCATTGTTTCTATTGTACCCTTTTCCATTTCTCGGCATATCACTGTTACTTTCTGGTTTATTTCTGCGTTAAATGCATCATCCTCACTGAGTATGAAATCTAATTGACGAAGGCTTCCTTTAAAGGCTTGCATGTTATCTTCTCGTCCTCGTGTTAATGATTGTTGATATCGTAATGGCAGCTTCATCGTACAGAGTTGGTTCAATTCGCCATCGCTATACTGATTATCTAGGCACTGATTCTTCTTCGCCACGTTCTGAAAGAATTTTACTGGGCTTTTCTCTCCCGAATTTTCGAATAATGTCTTCTGAAGCATCTCATATTTGATTCTATTCTGTGCCTCAGTTGATCAGTAACGTGAGAGAAACAAAGATGTAAACTCATCATCTGACTTGCAGGTTAACGCTTTTTCTGCAATTGCACCCTCCATATGAGCAAAAATAAAGTCTAGTTTATGAGCTAATAGCCAATGTTCTGGTAAACACACTTGAAATTGATTTATAAATGTTCAGGGTTGCGAGGTATTTCCATCCTCTTTGTAATGTTGAAATTTCCTTACAGTGAGGAAGTGGTCATTGTCAAATTTCGTCTTGACACCACACGATGTTTATTCTAATGCGCCACTTCTCCCTTCTGTTATGCCTTCATTGCTGTCGTCCCTATGTTCTACCACCATCTGGTATTACAAACTTGTACTGTCACTCAGACGTTTGTTACATCGTCGCGCCTGTACTCAGCTATGTGCCTCAAATTGCGTCGTACCTACTGGACTGTCTGTCACAGGTATTGCTTCACAACCTTGGTACATGCTGTTCATTACAAGGTCTGCGTCCTACGTAGCCAGTGGCATTGGACTGTTATACGTTATATACACTACTGGCCATTAAAATTGCTACACCAAGAAGAAATGCAGATGATAAACGGGTATTCATTGGACAAATATATTATACTAGAACTGACATGTGATTACATTTTCACGCAATTTGGGTACATAGATCCTGAGAGATCAGTACCCAGAACAGCCACGTCTGGCCGTAATAACGGCCTTCATACGCTAGGGCATTGCGTCAAACGGAGCTTGGCTGGCGTGTCCAGGTACAGCTGGCCATGCAGCTTCAACACGATACCACAGTTCATCAAGAGTAGTGACCGGCGTATTGTGACGAGCCAGTTGCTCGGCCACCACTGACCAGATGTTTTTAGTTGGTGAGAGATCTGGAGAATGTGCTGGCCAGGGCAGCAGTCGAACATTTTCTGTATCCAGAAAGGCCCGTACAGGACCTGTAACGTGTGGTCATGCATTATCCTGCTGTAATGTAGGGTTTCGCAGGGATCGAATGAAGGGTAGAGCCACGGGTCGTAACACATCTGAAATGTAACGTCCACTGTTCAAAGTGCCGCCAGTGCGAACAAGAGGTGACCGAGATGTGTAACCAATGGCACCCCATACCATCACGCCGGATGATACGCCAGTATGGCGATGACGAATACACGCCTCCAATGTGCGTTCACCGCGATGTCGCCAAACACGGATGCGACCATCATGATGCTGTAAACAGAACCTGGATTCATCCGAGAAAATTACGTTTTGCCATTCGTGCACCCAGGTACACCATCGCAGTGATGCAGCGTCAAGGGTAACCACAGCCATGGTCTCCGAGCTCATAGTCCATGCTGCTGCAAACGTTGTCGAACTGTTCGTGCAGATGGTTGTTGTCTCGCAAACGTGCTGATATCGGTAAGCATGAGTGTATTCAGAGAATGCCAACTTATAATCCACTTAGGGCACCAGGGATTCGTTTCTCATAAATTTTGTTTCGTAAATTCGATAGTTCGAGAATAATGTTGGACTTTGCGTCTGAGCTTTGTCCGTACGAGTGCGACGTCAGCTATGAGCCAAATGAGTGTGAAGTATCGCCTTCAGCATCTCTTTTTCAGTCTTTTTCTTGTGATACGCATGTGGATTTAAGTTTCTAGATTGTAACTTCGTGGAATGGACTCATGGCCCATGGTCCTTTGTGCTAGAACACACGACCGTATGGCGAGCGGTTGGTCATGTGTACTACTAATTCCATAGCAAATGGTTCAAATGGCTCTGAGCACTATGCGACGTAACCTCTGAGGTCATCAGTCGCCTAGAACGTAGAACTAATTAAACCTAACTAACCTAAGGACATCACACACATCCATGCCCGAGGTAGGATTCGACCCTGCGACAGTAGCGGTCGCTTGGTTCCAGACTATAATGATCAGAACCCTTGTTTCTCTTCCCGCCCCTCCTCTTTCTTCGCCATTTTGGAGCGGGCAGGCTGCTGAAGCAATCTTTCCTCCCTCCCGCAAAATTATGTTCTATAGTACCTCTATGAGCGGAAATAACGGCATCATTTTATTTTTAATTATGCAAGTTCTCGTTTACGCCCTTTTTGTAACAAAGATGCCATGCTAATGTCTATCTGCATTCATCAGTTCAATTAAATTTCCCTCTCACATAAGAGCAGTTTGCAACCCCCCGTTGATCCTTATGGTCAGCAAATTAATTAATCAATAAATGCTTTGCTTAGTCGGTCTGCGTAAGGTCGTGCGGATATCTCGATTTTCTTTGCTGGGGCCGAGTTTGTTCTTGCAGTCCTGTAGCGACCATTGCACTCACAGAACCGCTGCTACCTAAATAAAATTCTTCCCTTCCGTGTTACGGAAAAGTCATGGCTCACTGCGTGTCGTGAACAAAATTCCACTTGGTGTGGTGGATGACTCTTGCCTTATTCTGAATAAGTGATACAGAGTTTTAATGAAATAACTATTGCCTTTTCACTAAATTCATTTGCTGAGGAATGTTTTCACAATTCCCTTATAAAACTGTTTAAAACTATCAAGGTATCGCTTCTAAGCTGCTTTCGTAACCCTTGTCCGTACTGTTGTCTCCTCGATTACATATTGCGTTTTACGATTTGCTGTCATTACAAATACTTCGACCTTTGGTCAAATTTTGCCACACTCTGCTCAGCACTGTCACGTAACGTGTTACGCCGTTTTGTACCCTGTCTACGCCTGTCCGCATTTGTTCGTGACCAGCCCTGAGAGTTTCAGTCACGTCTCATGGATCTTGTTTAGTAACCAGCCACGAGTTTTCAGTCCGTCTCCTGGTTCTTTCGCATCCTTTCGAATTTGATCCAATAGATTATTTAGATATGTTTGCGTATGTTGGAATTCGTGACTGATATCTTCATGTATTTCCTTCCCTTTCTTTTAATGGTTTTGTATCCCCGTATTCGTTTGTTGCGGAGTTTACTGGAATCTATTTTACATGTTTTCCATGGTGTGAGTCAAGTACTGGTCGGAACCTGCAAATGTATTATCTGGTAGTTTCGTGCCACCCCTGTAGGCATTCGATGATGTCTTTCCCTACTTTATCTTTTCAGTGCCGATTCATTCAGTTCTGAACAGAGTGCTGGTGCACTAACATTCCTTCGGTCCTGTATTGTGCTATTGGTTCAGTAAAATTACATCCGGTTCTACATACCCTTACCTGAGCATGACCTGACTCCAAGTCCAGCTCACCCAAACTTCTTCCCCATGTTCGTCATCTGCAGCCAGGTGCAATTGTTGTGTAACTATGTTTGCCCTGCTCTGTTCGCGCAGATCATTTTCCCACGTGTGGAGCTCGATTCTATCCAAGTCGTCAACAACCTGTCTTTGCCCCGAGCTACGTATTTCCGCCATTTCAAATTTTTCTAACGGTCCCTGAGCTTCACGATATTTGCGCCCTTCACTTCAACATTCGTTTATGAGACTTCACTCCCTTAGAAAACAATAGAGCCTTCGTAGTCCCCACATAAACTTCCTACACTTTTAAATTGACATTTTATTGCAAAGCTGTATTTTCAAACTCAATATTGTTGGGATAGAATCCAATGCTACACAACAACGACGTTACTGTCACCTGTGCGCCAGCAGTGATAGACATAGAAATTTCTCTATTTAGTGACTAACCTAACCTAACCTAACTATGTATAAACTTAAAACTCAGATTATTTAAGCTGTTTGTCACACATTTACTTTTAAATTTTACACTGAGATCTAGCGTCATTTTCTAGTATTATTTTTTTTATCACTGGATAATGCACCTTATGACTGCTATTAATTCACAGGATATCTATCAAATAAGAATACTTGCAAGTGATCCTACTGTTTCTAGCAACTAACAATGAAATATGCTGCCAAATTTTTCAGATTTTATTTCCAGCAGAACATTGCTCCTCTACTATTAACGATCGAAAAACAACTAACAGCTATTTACCCGTAAGCATAATGCCATGGTCACAATTACCTAAGCCGCGCGGGGTAGCCGCGCCGCCTGCGGCGCCTTGCCATGCTTTGCGCGGCTGCCCCCAGCGGAGGTTCGATTCCTCCCTCGGTCAAGGGTGGGTGTGTTATCCTTAGCGTAAGTCAGTTTAAGTTAAATTAAGTATTGTGTAAACGTAGGGTCCGATGACCACAGCAGTTTGGTCTCATAGGAGCTTACCACAAAATTTCACCGTTATGTAATATTTGGAGTGCTAGAGCTTTTGTGTAATATACCCCATAACTTAGGAAACAAGGAGTTCTCTGGGAAGGAAAATATGAAGCCTTTGAACCCAGGTCCTGCCAGGTACAGAGATCTTAGACTTCCCCACTGTTAGACATCAAAAGAACAGACTATAGCTTATCTGTCATGGCGATACATTAAAGTGTGACCCATCTTTCTGCCATAGAACCAGCACCCAGCATTATGCTACTACCAGTAATGATGTAACTTCCCGGATCCTCCCGAAATCATCTGAAGATGAATCTGAAAGGCTTCGAAAACCGGTTAATGTAATAAAGCATTATTATTGAAATAAGTGACTGGTTGCAGTTGTGTATAACTTATTTACATTAATATACAGTCACGGTTCTAAAATATCCGTAGGATAAGCATAAAATATGTAAATCTTTTTTTGGACCTCCAGGTTTTTGACTTGATTTGGTATGTCACAGTGTCTCCTTTCGTACCATTTTCTCATTTCAGAGTAGCGCTTACATCCAGATACTCAGCTATTTGTTCGATATATCCTAGTCTCTGCCTTCCCATACAATTTTTGCCTTCTGTCGTTCATTATTGGAAATTATTCCCTGACGTCATAACAAACATTATGTCTTCCCTTATTCTAGTTTGTGTTATCCATATATAAATTTCGTGGCTGACTCTAGGCCAGATATTTGTGGGAGCCATCTATTAACTGCAGAAGATTGATTTTTGGTGCTGTAATCTAATTAGCATTTGATCAATTTCTCCAGACACCAAATCATTGAAGTTCACTATATATGTTCTTTCACAGCCAGAGAAGATGTATATAGTTACTTTAAAGGAGAAATCGTAGTCACTGTCCTAAATCAACTGCTATACACATGACCTGCCTATGTCAGAACACTATATATGAGGGTTGACTGAAAAGTAATGCCTCCACTTTCCCAACTATTCAACAGTTGGCAGCATTGGTATTCGGCAGGTACTGGCTTCTTCCATAGCCTCTTCGCTGCAGCTCCAGTTGGCAGGAAGCCTTAGCGTTGAACGATTATGTTGTTACAGTGTAAAGTATGGAACCCTGTGCAGACGGTCGGTCAATGCGATTTCAGCAATGTGCAGTCATTGAATTCTTGACAGCAGAAGGTGTCACCCCAAAAGAGATTCATTCGAGAACGGAAGCAGTTTATGGTGATTGTGTTGATGTGATTACTGTGCGTCGCTGGGCCAGAAAGGTTGAATATGTTGAGACATGAACATCTGACCTGCGTGACAAACAAATCATGGCCACAGTGTTCTGAGACGCAGATGGTGTTATCCATGTTGATTTCCTTGATCATGGAACAACAATAAATTCAGAGCATTACGTCACAGTGCTGCGAACTCTGAAGCGACGGCTAACAAGGGTCCGAAAGGAAAAGGCAAATCTTTTCCTGCAGCATTACAATTCCAAACAACACACTTCACGTGCCACCACAGCAGAACTTCAGACAGTGAATCTCACCACCGTATGGCATCCTCCATACCGTCCAGATTTAGCACTGTCTGACTTCCATCTGTTCCCGATAATGAAAGGCGATCTGCAGGGACATCATTATGCTTCTGAAGAAGAAGTTGAGAGATCTGTGAGACTCTGGTTGCGGAAACAGAGTGTCGACTTCTTCTGCGACAGCTCAAGGAAACTTGTTCATCGTTGGCAGAAATGTATCCAATTGGCTGGTGATTACGTGGAAAAGTGAATACTGGTAATTCAAAGGATTATTTCTGCGTTTGATTTATTAAAATATTCCCATCCAAACCCAATTAATGAAGGTGGAGGCTTTACTTTCATTCAACCCTCATATATATATATATATATATATATATATATATATATATATATATATATATATATATATATAAAATGTGTGTATATGTGTGTGTGTGTGTGTGTGTGTGTGTGTGTGTGTGTGTGTGTGTGTGTACGTATATTCATAAAGTTGAACACATTCACATATGTGTAAAAGCTCCTTCCAGGCCCCTGGACCAAAGTGGACCACATTTTATACACATAAGTCCTTGCCCCGAAATGACCAACATAGAGAGGTTTTCAACACTCTTGAATAATGTTTATTTACACACATACATGCGTGTTTTTAAGCCTCTACCTTACAGAGTGCCCTGTATGACAGGTGTGTTGTGTGGGAATAGCACCATCCTGCCTTAACGACCTGCTTTTCGGGGCAGCCTATGTGTCAAAGGCAAGAAACTTTTTTCCAGCCCCTGACAAGTAGGCTGTCTAGTGCAACTGGTGCTATGCGTTGGAGTGGTATTGACTTGCTTTACTGGCTTGCTTTCCATGTCAGTCTATACATATAGGCATTGCAGCACAAGAGGCATGTTGTGGAAGTAGTACCAGACAGCTTTATTGACCTCATTTCCAGGGACTACATGTACAAATAGGCATATCTGACAGATGGATAAGATGGATATAAGAGGAAATAGAGAGAGAGGGGGGGGCAAGAGCAAGTGGGAAAGAGTAGGGAAAGAGAGGGCTGGAGGGGATGTATAGAAAGTGAGGGGAAGAAGGAGATGGACTGAGAGAGAGAGAGAGAGAGAGAGAGAGAGAGAGGAGGAGGAGGAGGAGGAGGAGGAGGCAGGCTCTCTAGCACAACCCATTCTTTGCGCTGGGGAGAAGAGAAATTTGTGGCACAACTTGACTAGAAGAAGGGATCGGATGATAGAACATGTTCTGAGGCATCAAGGGATCACGAATTTAGTATTGGAGGGCAGTGTGGAGGGTAAAAATCGAAGAGGGAGACCAAGAGATGAATACACTAAGCAGATTCAGAAGGATATTGGTTGCAGATGGAGAAGCTTACACTGGATAGAGTAGCATGGAGAGCTGCATCAGACCAGTCTCTGGACTGAAGGTAACAACAACCACAACACTGATATGTACATAATGATAATGATGAGGATGTTAGTTTGAAGGGCGCTTGACATCATGGTCATCAGTGCCCCTACCAGTTCCCAATCTTTCCAGTCCCAGTCTTGACACTTCTCGAATGATGATGAGGACAACACAAACACCCAGTACCCGTTCAGAGAAAATCCCCGACCCGGCTGGGAATCGAACCTGGGACTCCGTGATCCAGAGGTAGCAATGCTAGCCACTAGACCACGAGCTGTGGACTGATATGTAAATAATAGCTTACGTCTCACCTATTTTATTGATCTTTGTGTACACAAAGTACCATTACCAGTCAGTGTATACTGACCTGCCAGTACAGCTCCTTGCCTCTGCAGTTGTGCATTGGTATGGACTGCAATCGGTGCTGTGTGTGGGAACAGCTCACACTAAAGCATTTTGATCTTTGTGGAGGTATGTACAGGTTCAAATGGTTCAAATGACTCTGAGCACTATGAGATTTAACTGCTGTGGTCATCAGTCCCCTAGAACTTAGAACTACTTAGACCTGTATAACCTAAGGACATCACACACATGTGTGCCCGAGGCAGGATTGGAACCTGCGACCGTAGCAGTCGCGCGGTTCCAGACTGTAGCGCCTGGAAAGGCTTGGCCACTCCGGCCGGCTATGTACAGGTAGTTGGCACTTCTGTCCTTTACATTGTAATTCGTATCAATGTTGTAAACGTGATATTAATTTGCCTTTACATTCGGTTCTAGGCATTCAACATGATTTTCAAAAATGAAGAAATGGTTGACATGTTATTACTTTACAAAGGATGTCACTAAAATTGCACACAAGGGCACAAGTGTGTCCAGTTTCCTAATAGACATCACCTGATCCCCCCTGCCTGCACGAATCTTTTTAGAAGGTTTTTCACATGAGGACGCTTGTCTCGATAAGCGCAGATGCAGAGCAAAGGAGTAACACATGAAGCAGCAGAAGTAGTTGTTCTGGGGCTGCTGCAGTAAACCTTCATGACGGTTCTCCTGAAATGGACAGAATCTTGGGAACTCTTTAAAGAAGCATGCTGTAGGTTCTTTACAGTGTAAATACCACCTGTAACACATGTCACTACATCAAGGGCTTCTTGGCAGTGACTTTCAAATTCATCTGGGACACTGTCAGTGGGTTCTGCAGCAAGGCTATGAAACCATGTTTACAAACCATGGGAACGTCTACTTACACAGTATGCATTACTGGTCACTGGATTAACCACATTGGCTTCGTCAGGTAGAACATCAACTTCAGTGGAATGTGAATGTATGGTGTGGGATTGTAGGACATTGCATCACTGGCTTAAATTTCACTGATGGCGTTGTTAATGGCGACAATATGGTAGGTTCTTGAGATGAACCTTACCTTTACTTATGAAAGACATGCCTCTTCATTTGCATCTAATAATGTGACATCAGCTTGATGAATGCCCTGCACATAATGCTATGTTGGCAAGAAATGCATTGAACCAACAATTCCCAAATTGATAGGATAGGTTAGGGCAGTCCTGTTCAGAGATTTCCACAAAAGTTGCTGGACTTCACTCCAGTGAACATTTTTGTCTGGGGACTTGTGAAAAAATATGGTTATCAGGAGGTTCCAACAACAGTGGCCGGCATGAAATCCCATAATTTTGCTGCATTTGATGCAGTAACACAACAATCCCTAGCAGCAGTGTACTGAATAATGTTGTGCACAGCGGAGGCCATCTAAAGGTCGAACTCTTCGAACATATGTTTAAGCATTTCTGCTATGACATATATAATTGCTACCGGTGAAAGTTTTGTGTGTTGCTGATAAGACGTTGTTTTTTAGATACTGTCGTATGTTTATGTACTCGTATTACTATGTGCCAAATTTCATTAGTAATGTAGTCATTAAAAATGTTCAGTGACATGTCCTGAAAATGTCATTTACAACTATGTACTAGTAGCATTTACCCCCAGTTACATCCTTGGTCAATGATATTCAGTATGTCGTCACCATTATGTCCATTGTAGTACTGATTAATAAAGCACAAACGAGTAAACTCTTCCCTTATTTTTCTTTCTGTGTGACTGGACATCTGTATCGTTTCCAGTTCACTTAATACCAGTGCAAATAGCGTAATCACATCATTTATCACATCACAGTAAGTCAATGGCATCGTGATTACTGATGCTTTGATCTCGGGACGCGTAATAGCAACGCGTTTCGTTTATTAAAAATGTCTATTGCGCTTGGTAGTTTCTCAGGATCTAAATGACATACCCTGAAGCAGCCAACGCCATTCTTTTTGTGATTTTTGATGTTGTTGACTGAGTAAGAAGTAATATGGGGTGATCATTGAAAAAATATAGTTCGTTCCGAAAATAATACTTGCTTATGTATTTGAATGTTTCATAGTATTTACTTTCATCAGATCTTGTCTTACATTAATATTCATGGCAGTCGTTTTACAATATCTATTGTTGCTCCAGAGGTATTTGCACTGAAACGTTTAAGTGGCACACACTACATATCTATGGATTTATGTATACATATCTCTGTCAATGTCCGGCATCTCCTCCTAAACCACTGGATCAATTTGAACGATATTAAGTATACATACTACTCGCGGTCTGGAAATCAGCACTGTGTGGGTTAGATACTTCTACATCTCCTATGAGCAGAGATATGGGTGAAAAGGATTTTCAGCTCTTGTCAATTAAGTTGCTCTGCACTACAAGTGTATAGTGTGCGTGTATCAGCGTTCATTTCTGGATATACTTGTGTGGATTGTCATGGATAAGTAGAGACAGGGTGGGGGGGGAAGGGTAGTTTCACAGAGAAGGGGGAACAGGAGATAGACAAACAGAGAGGTGGGAGTAAGAGGCAGATTTAGACAGAAGGACAGATAACAGGAGGTTGAATTGGCCAGAGAGACTGCAGTGAAGGAAATTGGCGGGTGTAGTGAGAATGAGGAGATGGTCAGACAGAGGAAAAGAGGAGATGGTCAGAGAGAGAGAGAGAGAGAGAGAGAGAGAGAGAGAGAGAGAGAAAGAGACGACCAGAGAAAGGAGGGGAGGGAGGAATGGACAGAAAGAGAGGAAAGGAGGGGTTGGTAGACAGAGTAGGGGGAGGAAATGGTCAGAAAGAGGATTAGGAGAAGTAGGACAGAGGGAGGGGGAGGAGGAGACAGGTAGGAGGAAAGATGGACCAAGGGAGGAGTATGTGGTCAGAGTGAGGGGCCATCAGGAGATGGGCAGAATGAGCCGAGAGATGTGAGTATGATGTGATCATAGACAGCCGAATATGAGATGAACAGACATCAGAGAGATGAGCACAGGGACATGGGGAGGGGGACGTAGAGTTACATTGCTGGAGAAGTGACTAGAGATTGGGGTGGACAAGATAGACAGATTCATGATTTTGCAGCAGAGTTTTTCTTGCATTATTACACAGTTTGCTGGTGTCATCCCCGTGCTTCTCCCATGAACATCTATACATCGCATGCTAGAGGGTGGATTCACTCCACAATTTATTCATCCTAGAGCCTGGATGCATAATGAAAAACATAGTGTGTGTGAAATAAATATTGCAGTCAACTGTGTATTTGTCTGTAAGTAGTGCATAATTGCTACGCTGTTCTCTCAGTTACAGGAAATGCCATTTTCTCGATCTGGTACCGCAAATACAGTTCACATTGTTTCATTTAGAGTTGCACCCAGGAATAAATAACCACCACACATCTCCTGCACAGAGAGACAGGGAGTGGGGGGGAGGAGGGGAGGAGGAAGAGGTGGACAGAGAGAAGGAGAAAGAGGAGATGTGTGCAAGCGATGTGCCCAACGTGTACATCAGAGAAACTGAGCCTGCCTGCCTGCCTGCACTCATCTTTTGCTTTCCCCTCTTTGGGGAAGTGTGAGGGGGAGTCTGTAGCCTTTAGGCTTTTACTCCCCTGTGAAAGCGTGTGTGTGATTTTTCTGTAGTTTTTGGTGTCTGTGGTTTGTGATGATTGTTGTGAGTGTGTCTGGTACTTGCCTGAGGTGGGCGAGAAGTTTGTTGTTATATGGGAAGGAACAGGATGATGGATTTGGTGTAGGGATTTTCTCTTCGACTTAGTCGTCGAAGATCGTCATAGAGCGCTTGTGCTTATCGCGGGACATGTCATACCGACCTAGGGAGTGGATGAGTGCGTTTCTGGATCTGGAAGAACCCTCATAGAAGGCCCTTGCCAGATCCTGGAAACGCTCTCTCAGGAGTGGGATTTCGGCTGCGGCGTGCAAGTCGTCTGTAGGGAATCCAAGAGGTAAGCGCAGTGCCCTTCTGAGGGCGCGGTTCTGCAGCCTCTGGAGTTTGTCCAGGTGCTGCTTCGCCGCGTATCCCCAGACAGGGCACGCATACTCCATTACTGTCCGGATCAGGGCCTGATACACATTTAATGCTAGTGGGCAGGGAAGGGAGCTTGTTGAGTTTAGGATAGGATATAGGATGGACATTCTGGCGCAGGCCTTCCTGTGGACCTCGTCTATGTGGGGTTTCCACGTAAGACGAGAGTCCAAGGTTACGCCAAGGTACTTGGCGGTTCTGCGCCAGGGGAGTTGGGTTCCATTTAGGTGAAGGTGGAGGGGGGGACGTTGAGGAGGATCGCGCCTTCCGAGCCTGCGGGTAATCAGCATTGCCTGCGTCTTCTCAGAGTTAATGGTGATGCGCCAGCGACGGGCCCAAGTTTCTGTGTTATCTAAAACCTTTCGTAGCCTACGGATGACCAGGTCCTTGTTCGCGTTTCTCGTGTAGAAGGCTGTATCGTCAGCGTACAGTGCGGTGTGCACCAGGGGGGCCGTTGGTGTGTCCGCAGTGTACAAACTGTACAATACGGGCCCCAGGACCGATCCCTGTGGCACCCCAGCACGAATACGCCTTCTGGTGGAGGTGGCAGTTTCTACTTTGACGGAGAAAGTCCTATTCGTGAGGTAGCTCTTGATCAGCTGAACTATGCTCCCGGGAAACCCTTGTGTGTACAACTTGTAGAGTAGCCCTCTATGCCATACTGAATCAAAGGCTTTGGCTACGTCCAGTAGCACTATCCCGCAGTAGCCTCTGTGGTTGAAGCCCTCTGTTGCTGCTTCAACCATTCTCATGATCTGTTGTGGGGCAGAGTGGTTCTGTCGGAAGCCAAATTGGAAATCCGGCAGAATTTGCTCTCTGGTAATATGTTCTTGTATGGGTCTTAGCAGGAGGCGCTCATAGATCTTGCTGAGAGTTGGCAAGAGGCTAATCGGCCTGTAGTGCTGCGGGAATAGAGGGTCTTTCCCTGGTTTGTGTATCGCGACCACCTCCGCATGTTTCCAGCAAGCTGGGAAAACACGGGATCGAGTAATCTCGTTGAGGACGTTCGCGAGGTGTGTGATCGCTGTGGGTGGGAGTTTTTTGACTAACTGATTTGTGACACTGTCGTGCACTGGCGCCTTTTTTGTAGGGAGAGACCTGATTACTCTTGCCACGTCCTCGGGGGCAAAAAGTATGGGTTCGTCCTCTGGGTCCTCCTCGGCATTGAGGAAGACAGCCAGTTGACGACGGACCACTCTTTCATGCTCGTCATCCTGGGGTTCTGCCGCTTGGAACTGCTTCTCGAAGGAGTCGGCGAGGGCGTTGGCCTTTCCAGCATGGCTGTAGACCAGTCCCCGCTCGCCATGCAGTGGCGGCATCCTAGCGCGTCGTTTTGTAAACTGTTTTGTCGCTTGCCATAGTGTGTGGTCGTCTATTTTGAGAGCTGTGAGGCGGTTTTGCCATTGCTGGTTTCTGTGCTCATTGAGCGCTACCTTCAGTTCTCTCTGTAGACGATTGAGCAGCCTCCTGGTGGCCTGATTTCTGGTGATCTTCCACTCTTTTGCTACTCTGTTCTTATGTCGAATTTGAGCTAGCAAGTGTTCCGGGAGCTGTATTTGCGGTGGTGGGCCATCCCTTTGTGGAGGGGTGGCTTCTTCCGCTGCCTGTAAGATGCTGCCTGTTAGGTCTTGTAGCGCTTGTTCTACTGTTTCGGCAGTAGGTGGCGGAGCGCGAGCGATATCAGAGGCGACAGTTTCTTGGTATCGCTCCCAGTCTGTACGTTTGTACGACGTCTGGTACCGTGGGAGTGCTACCCATTCTCCCACATCGACCTCCAGAATCACTGGGTTGTGGTCGGAGGACATTCTGTTGATTGTCCTTGCGGTCACAAACCCTGCGATCCTCCTAGTGAGAGCTATGTCTAACACATCGGGCCTGCTTCCGTTTTTCGGAAAATGTGTGGGCTCGACTGGACCCCATGTTTCGAAGTGGTGGGTGCGCGCTAGTTGTTGCAGTTTGGCGCCTGCTCTGGAGGTTACTCTAGAATTCCAGTCAGGGTGTTTGGCATTGAAGTCTCCCCCTATTACGAGTTTGCCTTCAATTTGCCCTAGAGCAGCTATGTCTCCCTCATCTATCTGGTCATGTGGGGGTCGGTAGACTGCAACAATTGTTAGGGGTCCAGTGGCAGTGGTTACTTCCACCGCCACTGCTTCAATTTTGTTGGTAGCTGGTAAGAATACCTGGTGGTGGGGGATCCCTCTTTTTATGTATATGGCCACCCCTCCACCTTGGGTTGGCCTGTCTTTGCGATAGCTAACAAAGTTGGGGACTGTCGCTTTTATTCCCGGTTTTAGGTGGGTTTCCCCCATCATGCATATGTCGATGGAGAACTCCTTCATGAGTTCTCTGAACTCGACCTCTTGATTAACAATGCCGTCTGCGTTAAAGACGCACATTGTCAGGCCTTGGATGTTTGGTCGTCTATCCATGATGGGGTTTTGATACTACTGAGGAAGTCGCAGAGGGGAGCGACTGCTGGACTGTTGCCTGAAGGGCAGCGAGGATCTGTGTGTTCTGCTTTTGGGCTTCCCTGAATTCCTTCATCATTTCCATGACGAGGTTCATGGTTTGCACCATTACACCTAACAACTGATCCATGGGGGGGAAGTGTGTCTGGGGTTTCCTAGGGCCCTCTCCGTCAAGGTGGACCTGGTCGTTGTTGCTGTGTATTTCCCGGTGTTGTTCTTGTGTTGGTGTCTGATGTTGTGGTGGTTGGGCAATGCTTTCGTGGTTCCTCGGGGGAGAAACCACTTCTGCATATGTTGCCCTTGGTGTGTCTGGCCTTGGTTTTACCCAGGCCTTGTCTGTGTGTGTTGTCATGTTTTGGTTTCTTGTGTGTCTGGATGGGTTCGTGGTGTTTTCTTTTCGTGTGTGGGGGGCGGCCTTTGCGCCCTTTGCCTGCTGTGTGTGTCTTTTATGGACCTCGCAACCTTGGTAACCCGCTGTGTGGTTTTTGCCACACAGCGCGCACCTTATCTGCGGGTCCGTGTGTTTTATGTTGCACGTTCATGTGTCATGGGCCTCGGCGCATTTTCTGCACCTCACTGCCATTGAGCAGTGTGCCGCAATGTGGTTGAGGCCCTGACATCTGAAGCACTGCACCGTCTTGTTTTTGCGGCGCAGTGGTTCAGTGGTCACAGGGACCGCCAGGATCGTCTTAATGTCCCTTTTGTTCTGTGGGACGTCTGGCAGTGTGACCTGATATAGGGGCCATTTGCTGCCTGTTTCCCATCTGTTGGACCGCCTTGACGATGTACCCCTGGGCAGTCAGGTCTGTTTTGATCGCCTGGGGGGCCACTCGTCTCGGTAGGTCTCTGATGACAATGTTTCTATTGCGTGTTTTTGTTGTGGGGAAAGTGTAATGGGGTATGTTTTTGCTGTTGAGAAGTGTTTTTATTGTGGTGTAGTGCTCGAGTGTCAGTAGTGTTATTTTTATTTTGTCACCACCAGCAGGTTTTGCTTTGAAATTGCCTCCCCCGATTGCTGTTTTTAACATTTCGAAGAGTTCCTCGCAGTTCCGAGTGAACTCCGCGACGATCGGAGGGAGGTGGTGGGTGACCTGGTTTTGTGTTTGTGTTGTTGTGTCATGTGGTGTCTCTGGCTCATCGGCCACCGCCTGGAACCTGTTCGGGGTGGGTTCCACTCCCCGGGCCGGTGGAAGCCTCGGCTGGCGAAACGTTTCATTCGCCAGCACGAAACCATCCGAGTCCTGCCCGGTTACGCGGTTCCCTTCCAGTGCTGGTGTTTCCTGGTCCCCTCCCAGAGCGACGAAAGGTGCTGTCGGGGGCGCTGGCTCCTCAGAAGGTGTGGAAGTGGTTGGGGTGGGGTGTGGTGGATGACTTCTTCCCTTTGGAATGCTTCTCCTTCCTGTCCTTCCTTACACGCCGCTGGTTGGATGTGGTGGACTTGAGTGGGGGGATTTAAGGTATTTGGAGCGGGTGGAAGACTGAGACGAGGGGGTGGGTTTGGGGAGGATTTTGATCGGCAGACGGGGCATCTGCTTGCCATTCTTCATGGACGTAATGAATTCGGGAAGTGTGTTGGTGGCGTTGGCAAGCAGGAGCGGAGGTAGGACGAGGTTAGGAGGGGCAGGATTGCAAGTACTGACTATATATTTCGTTGTCGGTGTGTTGTGTATAACTGCATTGTTTGCTGTGTTTCTCGCCATGTCCGGAGCGGGAAGTGGGGCTGCTGCCAGGGGGGTGCCAGTTACAGCCATCGTTGACACCGTTAGGTGGCCCGGCTGCATTGCTGGCCCTACTTTCCTAGTGGACGCGGAGGTCTGATCGGCGGCGGCGGAAACCTTCTCTGCGGTTCCGCAGCCGGCTGCCAGGTCCTGGCCCACATTTTCCCTAACCTTGGGGGGGGGGGGGGGGCAGAGCGTGGCTCTGCGGCAGCTGGGGCGCTCGAAACGGCCGGAGACGCGGCCCGCGGCAACAACAAACGCGCCTTTTGTCGACAGCGGAAGACCGCTTCGACCCCAAGGCATCACCTGCACAAGACATTTCCGCAGCGGCAAAAAGCACGACAATGCTGCTCTAAATACTTCCTGAGATTGCTTTTGCCCTCAGATGATGCTGAGCGCCAAACTGTGTTTTAACAAAAACTCAGTTGGCCACTCCTGCGTCCTTGGTATGCGTAAGTTTCAAAGCTTTACGCACCCTCGAGACGTAACCCGCAAGCAGGTCCCTATGGCTCGGTGTAGTATCGTATGCGCTCCTGCAGCTCCGCACGCGATCACTGCACAGTACGACTGGCACCGAGCGAGTGAGAAACTGAGGGGAGAAGGCTATTGTACATATGCCAGCCGTGCCGAAACATCCAACGGGTGTGCGAGTTGTGTGAGACAGACGAAGTAACCTCAGACTTACAGAATAATACAACAATTCTTGTTCTAAAGAAAGCAAGTGCTGACGGATGTGAATAATATCGAACTTTCAGTTCAATAATTTATGGCTGTAAAATACTAGCGCGATTTCTTTACAAGAATGGAAAGGCCAACTTCAGGGAAGATCAGTTTTAGTTCCGCAGAAACGTAGAAACACATTGGGCAGTACCGACTCAACGACTTATCTTGAAAGATAAGTAGGTTTATAGCGTTTGTACACTTAGAGACAGCTTTTGACAGTGTTAGCAGGAGTAATGGCTTTGAAATTCTTAAGGTAGCAGAGGTAATATACAGGGAGCGAAAGGCTACTTTCAATTTGTACAGAAACCAGGTGGCAGTAATAAGGGTCGAGGGGCATGAAAGAGAACAGGGTTAAGAAAGGTGTGAGAGTTGTAGCCTATCCTCGATGTTACTCAATCTGTACACTGAGCAACCAGTAAAAGAAATCAAAGAACAAAAATTAAGTAGGAAGTTCAGGGAGAAGAACTAAAAACTTTGGCGTTTGCCGATGACATTGTGATTCTGTCAGAGATAGCGAAGGACTTAGAAGAGCAGTTGAACGCAGTGAACAGTATCCTGAAAGTGGAACATAAGTTGAACATGAACAAAAGCAAAAACCGGCAATGTAATGAAGATGAATTAAATAAGGCGACGCTGCGGAATTAGATTAGGAAACGAGACCCTTAAAGTGGTACATGAGGTTTGTTATTTGGACAGAAAAGTAACTGATGATGGCCGAAGTAGAGAGCAAATAAAATGTAGATTGGCAATGGCAGGAAAAACGTTCCTGAGGAACAGAAATTTGTTGACATCAAGTATAGATTTAAGTGCAAGGAAGTCTTTTCTGAATGTATTAATACGGAGTGTAGTCTTGTAGTGAAGTGAAACATGGCCGACAAACGGTTTAGACAAGAATAGAATAGAAGCTTTTGAAATGTGGCGATACAGAAGAATGCTGAAGATTAGATGGGTAGATGGAATAATGTAACTAATGAGAAGGTAATAACCAGAACTGTGGAGAAAAGAAATCTGTGGGGCAATCTGACTAGAAGAAAGGATCGGTCGGTAGGACACATTCTGAGGCATTAAGGGATTACAAATATAGGACTGGAGGGAACTGTGGTGATCAAAAATCGTAGAGGGAGTTCAAGAGATGAATACACAAAACAGATTCAGAAGGATGTAGGTTTCAGTAGCCAAACTAGTCTTCGGACTGAAGACCACAACAACGAAATATGTGAACGACATTTAGGTATTACTGAAAGGAATTGAAAAGTTATCTTATATTTTTCACGCAAACCCATGTTTACAGAGAGGTATCGCCACTTTTATGAAGGTCACCGATAACAGGCTGGAGTAACTTCATCAGCATCATCATCATCATCATCGTCGTCGTCGTCGTCGTCGTCATCATCATCTGCATCAAGGACTGGGCTTCTTGGTCCGTTCCGCCTGCTTTAGAATTGGTCAACCCACCTCGTGATTGGTCTTCCTAAAGATCATTTGCCTCTTGGTTTATATTTATTATGGCTTTGGTAAATCTTGCATCTGGAATACCGTCTATATGTTTCTTCCAGCTTAATTGATATTGTTTTATTTTGTCAGTTATATTTTGAATCTTCAGTTCAGCTCCGATGTCATCATTTTTGTTTTTGTACATGAAAGTATACCCGGCCACTTATTTAAGGATATTCATTAAAAACGCTTTTCTCTTTTCACCTCTCTTCTTAAATGACCAGTTTTCGCATCCATAGAATAGTGCTGGGGTTGCCATAACCTAATACAGCCTTGGCTGAGTAACTCTGGGAACTCCCTTTTGCCAATGTCCTACGTAATGTTCCAGAGGAATAGTTAAATAGGTCTAAATTATTTTATATTTCATGGTTTTCCCTATATGTAACACTGCACTCTAAATATTTACATGTGTTTTCACGATATATTATCTGCTTATTAATTTCAATCTTAACCCTCACAGGCTGGTGCCTTAAGAGTGACATTTCTTTTGTAATTCATACGGAAATTTATCACGTTATAACGTGATATCACGGAGCTGCTTCGTACACACCAGATGTGTAAGTCGCAAATGCGCAAAATATTTCACGACTTAACCGAACGAAAGAACGTTGTCTTTGGAAACTCCGTATTTCCCTCGAGTTTGGCTACATGGTGAATATTATCGAGAGAATGTATCCTGGAGGTATGTGCTGTGTACTTTCAACATGACCCACAGTCCCCCGTGTAACTGCCTGTTATGTGGTTTGCATGCGTCTGTTTGTCCTGGAGTAAGATGATCTCCGAATCTTGTTCGTGTATAGAAAAAACTTTGTTGTTAATTGTTTATTAAACCGATCCCGAACAAAACAAACGTCTTTGTTCATGAGTAAATTATCTGCACTGTAAGAAGGCGATGTGTCTGTACTCATCGAAATACGTGTACAGGACAAAACGAGCTTCATTGAGAAACGTTATGGCTCTACCTGACACTCTACTCAACTCCCCGATTATCGTATATTTTGTGACAATTGTTCATACTGATTTCAGAGAACACTGTGTCTTTGTCCTGGCGTTTACTATGAGCACTAGAGTAAGCCCCAGTTTACATCTTCAAGTTCTCTTGTTGTGATAAATTATAAAAGAAATGGACCGCTTCGAATTTCCTGCGTAATTACTCACAGCAACCGGTTAAGGACATATGCACAAGAAAATATAATTCTATTCTGAACCCTAGACAGAAAGACATAATTTACATTCCTATTATTTTTACTGCCAATTTTGTGGTTATGAATATCACAGTTCATTCTAAATTCAGTTTTATCATAAATTGGAAATATCGTCAGCGAATAAAGACACTGACGCGTAAGTGTAAGTCTCCGAAAATTCCTGAAGAGTTTCCTGCAAGATATTCGGTTATTATCTGTACCAAGGGTTCTAACAGCACATACTGTAAAATAAGTATTTTTTAGATCCTAAAGAGCATTGCCCTAGGAGATAGTATTACGTCTCAATATGTCGTGAAAGATGCGAAGTATGCCAGCAATCCAATCAATAAGACAATTTAAGGAGACAGATTAGTAAATGCAAAATAAACAGAGCAGAGCACTATGGTTAATTTATCTAGGTACTGATGCACCTCAGTTATTCGTCCGGAACATAGGAATTTCACACTTGGTATTTCATTTACTGTTAACACGTTGGCTTCTTGTACAGTGTGTTGACTAAATTATCGTTTCCGACCTGTAAAATAGTACTCAAATGTAATGTGACCACCAGCGAGCGAATTTTCACAAAGACACTAGAGAGCGATGAATTGAAACAAATATGTCTAACGAGGTGAGAGTAATAACATTGCGCAGAATAAAACTTAAGGGTGTCAGGCCCTACTGACTGGGTGCTAATAGTGAGATCGCTTCCAATCAGAGACGAAGAACTACGCACATAAATAAAAGTAAGGGCTGTTTTGTAATAACGTCGCAGTTTTTTTTCCGACTCTGCAATTTTGTAGGAAACGCAGGGGAAAAACGAACATTGTCGTTTCTGTATATCACGAATGCACGCATCCACTTTGCGCGATCTTTGGCAGGTTAAGCGTGACATTTTGCGTCATCTGTGGCGCACAGAGATTGCGATCAGTTTCTTGTGGCCTGGCTTTTACGTCCCCTGTTTTAGAGCTCGTTGGCGTGATTGCCACCAAAGCGTTAAATAAAGCACAACTACCGACCGATATTCACTTCATCAAGCAAACACGCAGCGCTATCGCAAATGGAAGATCAAATCGTCCTGAAACAAATCACAGCGGCTATTTAGCAGAGTTTTACCACCGAGGAGTGAGCGCGCAGTTCCGAAACACTGTTCTAAGGCAATCAGACACGGCGGTTTACAGCCCACATAGCGGCATCGAGCGGCTGAAGATAACGTGAACCGCGTAATGGATGCCGAGAGGCGAAACATATTTCATTTCATAGCCGTGGTCTGCGCTAAACTAACTGGTCATTATACAGTTGACAGCGGAGAGTTTTGTGGTCAGAAATGCTCTCACAATTTTACCGCATGCTCGTGTCCACAATTTATTTAGGTATTCGTCCTTCTGTTCCATTAGTACGTAAGGTTCTCATACCTTTTCTAAAACTGTGAATAATTCACCTTTACTGTACTGTGACAAAGGTGCATGCGCGCTGCAAGATTAGTAGATAAGACTCTTTTCTTAATGTAATCTGTGGTGTACTTGGTCACCAGTCACTTCTGTAGCGCTGGGGCATTCTTATTAGAGGCATAGTAGAGAGCAGTTGAATTTTAGAGAAGGAGATCTGGTATTTGTGAATCTGGGAGAAATTATCTGGAGTACATTATTATGGATATGGGTACTTGTTTATATGTATGTGTTATTGATTGTATTGACGGAAAAGATTTCTGGGGGAGTATTTCAAGGTAACCCATGCATACACAAAAAAGAAACGTTTGTTTATCATAACGATAAACTGAAGGAAATCTTTGCCTCTTAGATAACTAAAATGTCCACGATTTGTGCTAATTTGAAACCTTTGTTTTCAATATGTCAGAAATTTCGCTAGTGGGTAAAATGTCTGTAATTTCTGTAATGTGAGACTCGTAATTGTTAGTCTTCTTATGCTGTATAGTCTTTTTTGACAATGATCAGAGTGTAGTTGTTGAAGATCTACTGTCTTTAAAGCAAAATCCTAGTCCACCATTCTTAATGAAGTTTTGCCTTGCACCTTAAGCCACATGCAGACATAGATTGTTTCAGACAAACAAAGAAAAATTTAGAGCAGGTTACTTTTATGTAGCTGCTGCAGTTTCTGATTTCAATTTGCTTTCGAGAGCATCTGTATACCAGACACAGAAGAGCATGCTAAGCAAGACGTAAGTTACTTTTACATCAAGGAAGATCACACATTGCATTCTTGTGAATAAACAGTACGTAGCCAGAATTTCCATGTGTTGTGCTAAGCAAGCAGACTAATTTTCAGTGAAAGGTGTAGGTTATCTTAAGCAACTATTTTGTACTGTGCTAAGCAGTATTTCTTCTGTGGATATTCCAAGTCAGACATTGTACTTCACGTTACATAACTTTCATAACGTAATATTAGATAGCAAAGCAGTGGCCAACAATAATATCATAGTTGCAGCTAAACTGAAACTACATTCTAGATACTACATTCCAGTAACCTTAAGTAATGGTAAAAATAACCAATGATAGTAGGTACAGAGTGTGTACAAGATATTAACTACAACAACTGATTTATCAGATTGGTATTTATATATAGTAGTCAATCACAGTATTTAACACGGTAGGCTATATAATCTGCAAGATCCTTTGCCGTATGTAATGGGATAAACATCACAAAAACAATTGTACTGAAAGCAACTCAAAGTCCATGCTATTACACATTTGCAAAGTACATTTAATGTGTAACTGTGCTATAGCGACACAAAAACAACCTTATCCTGAATATACAAGAAGGCAATCTAAATATTTTTATATTAGCCCAGTAACAAGGTGTACGTATAGTGACCTACAACTATATAATGTTAGGGATGTACAAATTGGTAAAGTAACCACTGTTTAATTGCGACTATTTATCCTCTTTAATTTACCCAAAATGAAGGACATTTCATTAACCATCTCCTAAGTTGTAGCAAATTAGTAGTTAGTACATACTTCTATATAAATTCATCAATAAAGGTAAAATCTTTCTTGTATTTGAAATCAACCTGTTCATTTAAAATTTTATCAGGCTCTTTTCTCTGGAAACTGTACATATTAATATTCTGTAGTAAGTCCAGTCTACGCCCCTTTTTCTTCAATATTTTTCCTGATGTCACCCAGTGTGTGTTTAGGACTTTTTAAATGCAAGCCAAAGGCAGTTTTGTTTTGCTCATGCATACGCTCTGTAAATTTAGTTTTAGACCATATATACAAGCAAAATTTTGTCAGTGTATGTTTAAGTATATCATCGTTAATACCGTAAATTCTCAGAATTATCGAATGAATATTTTACACAAAATATATGTTTGATGAAAAAATAAATGGTACTGAATAAATCTAAAAATTATTCAGAATATGAAAATGTGTGTCACAATTAAAAGTTGCAGGTGACAACTTGATCAGAGCAATATTTTGCTTAAAATCGGTGTTTTTTTACGAAAAATTGGAGCTGCTAAATATTAGACTCAGATATCTGAAAATTCATATGTAGCCTCAGTTTCATACAAGAAAGTTATATGTTACACCAATAAGCTACCTCCATTAGTTTTCAAGTTATTTACTGAGAACCACATTTGGCATGGAAACGTTCTCAGTCATGGTTGATTTACTATCATTTGTATTAGTAATAGAAAGTTCTAATTACGCCACTCGATCACATTCATGAAGTAATAGATTTGTACCAAGTTTCAAGACAGTGTTATAAACAGCAATGGTTACAAGAAACGTTGAAGAGGCAAATACAGAGGTCATATTCTACTATTCGTCCTGTTCTAAAAATTGTAGCTGGCAAAGTTTAAGTAGAGTCGAGCTGAAATGTTTTCAGTAACTAGAGCAAACTTTGCTCTATTTACATACAAATTGTTTAATGACAGATCTTTCAATTGTTATACATCCAAAGGGGAGGCAATTTAGATACCTGTGCCTAGGGCTGCTGAAAGCAGACATTCCGTTTTGCGGTAGCAGCGCCTCTACATAAATAGAGCCGAAGAGGCAGTGGAAAGACACACTTCGCACAGAGATATCAATCCGTCAGCGTCAGTCCAACGCCTGCCTACATTGTGCTTCGGATGACGTCAGAGCTGGGTGGACATGAATACGTTTTCAGTAAAAGTAGGAAATGAACTCGCGAAGATTGCACAAGATTGCTTAGATTTCACGGAAGTAACGGTTTGTGTCCTGGAGATTTTTTTTCCACTTTTAAGGCGAAAAATTTTAATTTTTTGTGTTTGAGCAATAGACCACTTTACTTGGAAATGTACGTAGAGTTCGCCTCTGAATTATTAATAGTGCTGTCTGCGATAGGGATACCAGTTAGAATGCAAAGACCTATATATTTGGTGATTGTGAACTTTTACAAAATAAATCTAACAGTTACTTATCCCACTGAGTAAATAGCGAGTAGGAATACTTTCTTTCACCGAGCACGAAGAGTAATGTGGACTTGCAGAGAAGTAATTATGGACAGTATGTTCTCCATCACCTTCTGGGTGACGGCAAAAACACATTTTACACTCTTGCAAACGGTGAAGGAAGGTGTGATGCACGCACAGACCATCTGCCAGAAAACTAAAAACTGTGAAAGTGATCGGTACAAAACAGGGATCTCGGTAGGCACTAAAAGGATACAATAGTGAGATATGCCGGAATGTTGGCGAGATCTACAAATACGACAACTAAATACTAGTATTACTAGCACAGAAAAGAGAGTGACCTTTGGTAGCACTTGCAGAACTACAGTACAGCAGGTTGCCAGGTTGCTTCAGTTGAGGCAGCTTTTATTGGATATCGTCAGCTTTTATGTTTTTATTCAGACAAACAAATTAATTCGCTTTTTGGAATTATTTTGAGGATGTTTTAAAAACTACATGGTCAGAAGGTGAGAAAATTTCTTTCATAAGAAGTTATTTGTCAGGTGATGATATGCGATGGTCAGCTGACGCAATGATTAGATGTAAAACTCTTTCTGAATTGTACAGTGCATTTCTTAATGAGTGCTGGTCATTTTGAGACAATTTTGGAGTGGTAAAAAGTTTACTCGAGGTGGTGAATGAGATAAAAGGTTCTTTAGAAAGTGGGTTTCACGGCTGTCACAATTGACTGAAAAGATGAAACAAGAAATGATTGTTATGGAACTGGAAGGTAAGCTGGATTGATGTTGACAGAAAAGAATCAGTTCTGCGCCTAGAGATAATGTGGACAGGTTTACTGAATAGCTGGAGGAGTGGGAAGCGTAGCTGGTGTTGAGGAGCAAGTGCAGAATAATAATAGGTGCTCTGTCATATAAACAACCGAAACAATGACAGTGGGAAGGATTTTTAGAAGACGGAAAAATAAAACGCTACAGATAATAGGGAAGGACAAATTAACTAGTTTGGATCAGATGAGGAAGAAGATGAAGTAAAGGCTTAAATCTGCGACAATGATGGCTATCTGAAGGCTAAAGCTTCGGGGCAGAGAGCGGAGTTAGTTTTGCAAGGTTTTTTAAGAGGTGGAGTTGTTAGATGAACGGGGTAGCAATTACGAAGAGGTCACGAAACCTATTAGCTGCATTGATTTGGCACAAACTGAAAAAGCAGGCGACGTTATTATAGATAACAATGTTGCCCAGGGCCGCCATTGCACAGAGGTTGGTGTAACGTCGCAAGTTGTTCCGAGCGAACGTTTGTTTTAGGATAGCATGTAACTTAGGGGGCTGACATCTAGCTGCCTAAGCGAGAGACACACCAGTATCTCTCACTGCCTTCCGTGGGAATGGTATTCAAGGTCTCTTACTGGACACGTACATTCACCACATATAAGAACCTCAGTAAATGATATTAAATATTATTCAATCATTTTCAAAATCGGCACACTACCTTTTGTTATTCAGGAGAATATTGTATAAATATTTCAACATTATAACTATTATAGTTTCGGAGATAAAAAGAATAACTAAAATGTGAAAAACCGACACTTAGGGAACTAAAATCAGTTAGGAAATACGAGAGTTTATCTTTTGGTATCATTGGAAAACAAACAGAACTCTCAGTGTGCAGAAATGATTAAGTGAGATTTTCATATTAGAACTTTAATTATATTTCGTTTTCATAACATAAAAATCAGACAAAGTTGTTATTTGTGTCCAATATGGTTGTGGGAGTAAATGTGAGCTAATGAGAGTGTGTATGTGGGACATTCGTTTAATTTCAATGTTGCATTATATACCGTCTTAAGTAACCTGCAAGAGTTACACAAGCCTGTCGTGGGAAAATGATACTAGCGGATTTACTCACTTTGCTGATGACGTATGTCTAGGTGTGATTGCTATTGTAACAGAGCAGCCAGAAATTTACCTGAAGTAAATCCTGTATATAAAGAATATTTCCAGAATTATTATCTTTTCGTTTTCGTTTATTAAACATTACTTTAAAATTAGCATGTCAGATTGACGCAAATACGTCTGTGCATAAGGATTGTTGCAGGCCAATTTTGGTGCGAGTACGATCATGAGCGAGCCATCCGATTGGCAGCGAATATGGTCAGCCAATCAGAATTGAGACGTTTCCCGCTCGTTACCGGATGGTTATACTGGGAGTAAGGCTGGGAGAAGGAGTCGCTCGCCAGCTTTGAACGCGGACAGTCATGTTACTAGTGCGAGTCAAAATAATGTGCAAAATGAAGAAATATTTGGCTTCTTGCGTCCAGACTGTGTGGCCGTAATAGCAGTTGTGTTTACAGACAGTTTTGTGAAGTTTGGAAGTGTTTGAATTGTTTTGTTGGAATGATATTCGGGTGTGAAAATTTAGCCTTCATAGTATCTCGTGGGATGTTTCAGTGTTCAACCACTGAGCATTTTTGCGAGCAATTTCTTTTTTAGGAATCCACGAGAAGGACCGAATGTAATAACTCAAATTAGTGGTGAAATTAATGACTATGAAAACGTTGTTTGGTTCGGGTCGTATTTGGATAGATTTCTGGCTGCAGTGCATGTGAAATTTATGTATGAATCATGAACCAGAAGGTAATAGCCAATAGTTTAAATGTGGACTGAATAGTACCGTTTTTTGGCTACAAGGACAAAATTAACATTTTTCTGTGGAAATTTCGGACATTATTTTCCAGAAGCCAACCAATTTTCTTACTGCCCGATAAAATTGAATGACAGTTCTTCTACAGATCTTTCTTTAATGACTAGAGTTGCGCGGCCTCAGTAATTGTAGATATTAGATGGTGTTTTTCATCAACGCTGATTTTACATGATCTTGTAAGTATCTACGTCGGAGTGAAGGGACATTGAGCAGACGCCGTTCTGAGGTAGGTAATTTTAATTTGCAGCCTGCACAGAAACAAAGCCCCGCCCCGCCCCAATTGGTGCTTTATCGGCCGGGAAAGACAATAGTAAAGTTTAGGTGTGTAGGAACTTTATAGAAAGAGGCAGTGCTTAAATGGACTCGTAAAGTATTCACACGCGAGTGAAAGAGGAAATATTGTGGGACAACAGACGCGTGTGGTAATGAATTGTAGTTGGAGCGCAGCAGCTAAGAACTTGAGTGCGAAATTATTAGTGAAGTGTATCATGCAGCGAGAACAATTGACGGTGCGCTGTAGCACACGATGTGCCGACAAATGACGACCAACAGGTGCCGCGCTACTGCAGTAAACAAACCAGACGTACGGGGATATGGGAGCCATGGAGGATGCGGTGGCCCTTAAATGGGACTTGAGTTTGCTGAGCCTGCTGTGCGGACCCACTGTTCCATCTTGCCGTGGTGGAGACGTCTGAAGACAAAAGTTAAGTATTATTTTACTTCGTTGTGTGTGTGCTGAAAAACAGTTTGAAATTGCTGAAAATAATCAGGTGATAGTAAAGGAGAGACTGGGGGAAGATTTGGGGTATGTAAGAGATGAAAATGAATCCATGACTGAATTTCAGTTTTGATGGGTCGCAAGCAAATGTTAGTAATAGTTTGCCAGATTCTCTGTATGTTAATGGTGGGACCGATAGTGAAGAAAAAATGATGGAAGATGAGGTTGAAATTATAGTAGTTATTGTTTAAGACATGGAACAAGAACCAATGTTAGCTGCTTGTGAACCAAAGAACAATATGTTAGAGACGTTAGCAAATATTTTAAAGCATATGGGTCAGATGAATACTAATATGAGTAAAATGGGGTAATATATTAAAACATCATTAAGTTCTGAAATAAATGAATTGCGTTCTGAAGTTGAACGGGGATTTAATAATTTGTCAACTGAAATGGAATATAGAACTTCGAATTTGAGAGATGCGTGGAAAAATGACCTGTCCCTGTTTAATAATAATATTAAAAGAGAAATTAATCAGGTCAGGCAAGAATGTAATGTTGCAATTGTAACAGTGGAAAGTGATCTGACTTTCCAGATTAAGCAGTCCTGAGGGTAGCGAACAGTTCAAAGAATACGTAAATTCCGAAGTGGATAAAATTCATGAACAAGTACAGAGTGTAGAAAATTACTGTGAGGTTAGCCATGCTGCCTTAGCAAGTAAAATTAAAAAAGAAAAAGACAGATGTACAAAGTTTGGAGCACTAGTGGCTAATAAAATCACTAACCTAGAAACTAACATTAGTCAGTCAGGTACCAGTGTGAATGAAAAGTTGTGTGAACATGACAGTAGACTAACAAAAGTAGAACGGTGTGTCAACAGCAGTAGAGGTAGTGTCATATCTAACAGTGCAATAGACTCATCTGAAACAGCATATGTAACTCATCGACAATTTTTTAAATTTGATCCAAACAAGAACGTGCACCTGATAGAATTCGGGAGCGACATTGATAATATATTATCTAAAGTATGGAATGACAAGCAAAAAATAGGTTTTATTACATCTAATTTAATGGGAGAAGCTAGAGTTTTGGGTAATTTAGCTTCTGATAAGTATGACAAGTTGGCAGACTTCAAACAGGCATTTTTTGAAGAATATTGGGACAAGAGGAAACAGATGGATGTTTTGAGTAAGTTTTGGTCAGGGGAGAGATACGACCCCAAGAAAGATAATAGTAAAAGGTTTGTACAAAAATGGCTAACTAATTATGGGAATAGAAAATAAGCTGCCATTGTAGTGGAGGAACAAAATAATTTCAGCTCCTAGAGATAATCTTGATAGATTTATTCACTATCTGGAAAGCGTATAAAGTATTTTAAAGGAAGAAGAAAGTGCTAGGAAAGAATATAGGCCTCCTGTCAGACATAATGATAATAGAGGCGAAGTTTATGTAAACAGAATCAGCGTCCAAAGAGGTAAGGGATACAGAGGTAGATTTAGAGGACGAGGAGATACTAATGGGAATACGTTAAAGAACGTGTTCAGTATTACGACTGCCATCAGCTGTCGGTTGATGACGTGACAGAGAGACGGTGCCCGCCCGATGACAGGCATCTTTGACATAATAACTACACCCGGCAGGAAAACTGTTTGCGGTCTGCGATGAAGCTGGCCCTCGTACACGAAGACATTACAGGTCAAACCCGCTAGCGACACCCTCCTTAAGGAAGGCGCCTACAAAACTATATATTGGTAATAATAATTTAGCCACTAAGAGAGCAGAGGAGAGTGACACTGAGAAACTAAAGGTATATCCAGTAAATAACGTAGCATTATATGATAGAGACAGTCCAAATAAAGATCATAAGAGCCATAATGTTAAAGAACAAGTAAATTTAAGTAAAGATTCAAATCAGGAAATAAGGGTGAATCAGCACTGCGAAACAGATGAGAGGCTACCAATGAATTGTGGGATTAATTTGGGAGTAAGGGTCGAGGAAGGTTTGAGTAAATTAATTGAAGTAATTTCAGAAAGTGAGAATGGAGAATCAGAAGAAGGGGAAGAAGAAAGTGGCGCGGAAATTTCTGACACCACCTTGGAAGGGATGGCAGAATCAGAGGAAAATTATGGTGAGAAGTTGGAGGAGTATTTTAAATTGTCAATCGTGGACAGATTTTGGAAGCTGCTACTACTAATAATAAGCAAAAGGAGGACCTAGTAAATGTATGTATGATTTCCACAAGGGAGGTAGGATTCGACAGATGGGAAGTGGTGCAGCATTTGTTAGAGGAGCCTGAGACTGTAATCAGGAGAGAGTATGTAGGACAACCGATTATTGAAGTAATGATGTTTGAAGAAAACGTTCCATATCTAAGTGATACCAGTTCGGAAGTGTCTGCTGTATCTCATAATTTGGTAAATGCTCTCCCAAATAATAAAGAAGTAGTTATCATGCCAGTGATTAGTTTAAATATTATTATAGCTACCAGAAAAATTAAGAAAGTGGTTAAACAAGAAGTCCTGTTACCCATAACTGTAAGCGGGGTGGTCATAAAACAGAATTTTCTAGTTATAAATGGACTCAGTGTGGAAATGTTGGTGGGTGCCAATTTCTTGCATAAATATGAATGATGGGTAAATTTTGGGTCCAATTATGTAATTATAAGAATAAGTGGAAAACCTGTAGTTATACCATTCATTGGAAAAAGACAGAGTGTAAACGAAAAACAAAGTGACATTCCAATACGATACTGTAGGGCGCCTACATTGATCGAAGGTTATAATGAATATGGTGAAAGAAAAGAAGTGGATCCTTCTGAGCTAGAGAGTGTCAGAATTAGGATCGAGGAGAAATTAGTGTAACTTATAGTATGAACTGAAATAGAAGAGGACGATTTAAGACAAATTTTGAATAAACATTGTGAGGTGTTTTCAGATCAGACTGGATTAGTTCGAAATTACGAATGCTACTTAACCGTGAAAGAAAATGCGCATTTTTTCAAAGAACCATTTGCAGTTCCAGAAATGCATAAGGAAGCCGTTCGAGACTTAATACAGAAAATGCTCAATTTGGGGATAATTTAAAAGGCTGTTAATGTATACAATAACCCATTGGTTGTAGTACCTAAGAAGGACGGCTCAATTAGGCTGGTTTTAGACGCTAGGTCGTTGAATAAGATTGTTTTACGAGAAAGTGACAGGCCAGAAAACCTTGAAGAACTAATACAGAAGTTTAAAGGGGCTAATTTTTTTTTACTTAAGTGGATGTTACGTGTGGATACTGGAATCTACCTCTGTCTAAGGAATCCAGAAATAATACAGCGTTCCTGTTTGAAGGACGATGTTACCAGTATAAGATTGTGCCTTTTGGGTTGCACTGTTTGTTGTTAGACAATGTTTTAAATGCTGTTAAATCAGGAGGGATGAAATTGAAGTTAGAAAGACAGAATTTGTCAAAAAAGAGATTAAGTTCCTGGGACATATAGTAAGTGGGCAAGGAATTATACCCGATCCAAGTAAGATAAATGCTGTTAGGGACTATGCAGCACCGACCACACGTATGGAACTGAAAGGAGTGTTTGGTTTATTTGTATATTATCGCAAATTTGTGGCAGGGCAATTATTTAATGAACCTTGTTTAAGGGAATTGTTGAAAAAAATGTTCCCTATAAGTGGACCCCGGAAAGTCAAACCACTTTGGAAAAACTTAAGGAAGCACTAGTGAACAGCCAGATTTTGAATCATCCTGACTTTTCAAAACCTTTTTTTGTAGGATCAGATGACCGTGGTTACGGTCTGGGGGTAGAATTGTTCCAGATTGAGATGACTGGAGAAGAACAGGTCCTCAAAACGATCGCATTTGCAAATCTATTGTTACAACAAGCCGAGAAAAATTACAATGTCTCTGAACTGGAAGCTTTAGCGGTTATTTTCGGTTTGCAAAAGTTTGAGCAGTATCTGTTAGGACATAAAGTGTTGACTTTTACGGACCATAGTGCTCTAACTTAATTAAATAATTGTCAGCCAAAACATGGTAGACTCAGGAGGTGGTCTATGTATTTGCAATAATTTAACTATGAGATGTAGTATATAAAGGGTGCTGGAAACGTAGTGGAAGATGCGCTATTCAGAAGTGTGAAGAATAAAGAGCGGGGATGGATCCTGTAACGAACAGGGATTGTGATGAGATATTGATCGCAGTATTTCAACTCCAGGAAGAGGGACCGATTAAACCCATGTGTAAAAACCACAGACGAGAACAAAATCAGGATGCTAATCTTAAATTGGTGAAAAGTAGAATAGGTCACCCCAATTTTCCTAAGCTAGCAGAATATTTCCAAGTTTACAAAGATATTCTTTTTAGAAGGAGATGAACACTAATGTTGATTGGCGTATTTGGTTCCGTGAACAACATGTTAATTTGTTAACTGATTTTGTACATAATAAATGTGGGTAGATGGAGCACGTAAATGCATTACCAAGCTAAGTGAAGTTGTAATATTTGACAAAATGTGGCGCAGCGTGCAGAAGAGGCTGGAATACAGTGACCGGTGTCGAAAGGTACGAGCTAGTCACAGAATTATACAGGGACAGATGTACTCTGTGGAACCCCAAAACAAACTAGATTTAGTAGCAATAGATCTTTTCGGCCCGCTACCAGTTTCATGAGGAGGTTGTGAGCATGTATTCGTCGTGGTAGATGGATTTACTAAATATGTGAAATTTTATCCGCTGAAGAAGGCTATCTCTAAGGTAAACAAGAGAAAGATTATTTTGTCAACACTGGGGTGCCAAAAGCTATTTTGTTAGATAATGGACCACAGTTTATGTCTAAGCGTTTTGAAGAATGTTTAAGTAAAAAAGACATAGAGCGTAGCCAAATTTTGGCCTATTTTCCACAGGGAAACATGTGTGTGAAAGGATCATGAAAGAGCTTAACCGTCTCTGTACGACAAACTGCCATAGGAAGCACTCAGAATGGGGTCATTATTTGGGGTACTTTGAGGAAGTAATTACTAATTTAAAACACGAAGCGACAGGTTTTGCTCGGTAGAATTAATGGGAGGGATTAGACCTGACAACATCCTATTTGATTTAGTAGAATTTCCTAAAATCACAGAATTAGCTATGAAAGAAAAGAAGAAGGTAGCTCGTGCCAGTATTAGAAAAAAGGCTTTGGAAAGATAAAGGAGACATGATGCGAGAGCTAGTCCCACGAGCTTTCAGATTGGTGTTCTGGTGCTAGTAAAGACTAAGGAAAAATTTAAGAAACTTAACGGCTGAAACCAAGAAATTTAGAGACGAGTATGTACCACCCTTTAAAGTTATAGAGAAACCGCATGCTATTGATTATAGACTGGAGTATGTGAAGTCACATAAACTTTTTGGATTACGAAACATTACTGATTTAAAGAGATAGATTCAGAAAGAAGTCTAAAACAGTAGCAACTACACCGGATTGATACCCTATCCTCCGACCTGATTTTCTACTCCAGGGCCGTGTGTCTTGCACGTTGCGGTTAGCGCCCGCAGAGTGCCCACCTGGTCGGTTTATTCCTTCAATTTTCGTTTTCGTAAACCGGTCGCCTATCTATGCGTCCTTGCTTCCCACCTTTGGGAGTGGCGAAGGCGCACTTTTCTATGTATCCATTGCAATTCCTTATATTGCCACTCGGCACTACCAACAGGTTACGGACCTGTTGAGTGATGTGAACATTGCAGCAACAATGCTTCCCCCTTTTTTCCCATTCTTGCGCAGGCCCTTGTATGGACCCATGACAGTGCCATCTAGTTACCGACTTGTTGAAAGTAAAAGAGACGACTGAGACAACAATGCTCCTCCCTCTTATCCTTTGCGTCGGTGACTACTGGATCGCCACCAACCGGTTACGGACCTGTTGAGCGATGTGAACACTGCGGCAACAGTGCTCCTCCCTGCTATCCTTGGCGTAGGTGATCAGCAGAGCGGTTTCTCAACCAAACAGCACAAACTTACATTGACACATTACTTCTAATAGTGGACTAAGATACTGACCAAACATAACATAAAGATAAATGAGATGATTTGAAAGCCACAGGAAGGTGGGACTAAAGTGTATTTAATATTGTCAGTTCAAATGGCTCTGAGCACTATAGGACTTAACATCTATGGTCATCAGTCCCCTAGAACTTAGAACTACTTAAGCGTACCTAACCTAAGGACATCACACAACACCCAGTCATCACGAGGCAGAGAAAATCCCTGACACCGCCGGGAATCGAACCCGGGAACCCGGGCGTGGGAAGCGAGAACGCTACCGCACGACCACGAGCTGCGGACAATATTGTCAGTAATGTATGTTTTCTTGCATATAGTGAATGAGATGTGTTGGAGAGCCACGTAAGTTGGCATGAGTGGGGCTTCATGTTTTTCTGTAAGAACCGATTTTGTATGTACTGTATATATATTATGTAATTTGATCATAAAATGATGAAGAACCACAGTAACTGACTGGTGTTAAAAGTGTTTTGAGAGCCACAGAAGTTGGCTGGAGTTAGCTTCAGTTATATGTAATGAAGAGCCACAGTAATTGGCTAGTGGTTTCAGTACTTTGCTATAAGGACTTTTTGTATTTTTCTTGAAAATTGTGTAAGAGAAGTACAGAGCCACAAAGGTGGCATGAGTTATGTTCAAACTTCTTATACAAGGACTCTTTGCAGTATTTGTTAATAATTTATATACTTTATAAAAGGTGAGTCTAAGGTGTATTGCTGGAAGCCACAGAAGTTGGCGTTAAGGATTTTCAGTCTCTTACCACAATATGGTATATTCTGTAAATAGGATAAATGTGAGGACTTTGCTAAAGCCACAGATGATGGCACGGATATTTTTCAGAGATTTTTATGAGGACTTTTGTATAGAACAGACGTTCTTTGTAAATAGTATTACGTAAGATGTGAGTAATTTTTAAGTGATTTTATAAAATTGTTTTTCTCTTTTTGTAAGATGCATATAGAAGGAGCTGCAGGACTGCAGGAGGTGGACTGAATGATTTTAGGACTCAATAATTTTTTATTTCTTTACGTAAAGAGTAATGATGTTTTTCAGAGCTGCAGATGGTGGCAGAGATAACGTTATAGCATATTTTATGATGTTGTATTTTGTTCTTTGTGTACAATAGCTTATTTGTGTGAAGACAAGCAGTAAATTTGGTTTTCTGATAGAGAGTTAGAAAGAGTGTTTTTTGGGAGTCAGCAGAATTTGTAACAATAACTTGTTTAATGATTAAATAAGATTTTGGGAAAAAAATATGTAGTAGTGCCAATATTGGGTACTGTTCATTTTTTGAGGGACAGTTAATTCACTTTTTACTGAGATGATTAATACTGAATTTAACTACTATGTGTAAGATGTTGAGTTTTGATGAATATGAATTTGTCTGAGAAAAAAGCTTTGTGCAAATGAGAGAAGTAAATTTAAAACGAACAGCAATTGCTGACTAAAAGTATACATGTGTGTTGGGTTAGAATGTAGATATTAAGCATGGATACTTAGACGTACTGTATTTTACAGGTATGGAAAAACTGTACGGAACCCCTTTTATTCATCGGAGACAGTTATCAGAACCTCTGTGTGTTGTCAGAGAAATGTTACGTAAAAAGATGAACCGCATATCGAAGTGAATATATTTTGTTATGGTTCAGGAAAGGGCACCCTACACAGTGCCTAAATTGTATTTTAGTGAATTTTTGAATGTTGTTAAATGACTTATTAAAATTACTATTTTTGCTTAAAGTAAAAGTGAAAGATTCGAAGAACGTTGTTCAGAGAAAATCGTAATTTCAAGAAAAGTTCAATGTAAATATTTTGCTAATTTAATATTGAGAAAAATGTGATTTTGGAGAAAGATGGAAATTTTCTGTAAATTAATTTCATTGTATGCTTTTCAGTCCCAGCCTTTGATATTCGGTGAAATTGTATTTAATACTGTCATGAAGTTTAGATATTTAGTTAATTGAGGAAAACAAAGTTTGGTTAACAGTGTCATGGTAGTTAAATATTCAACTTTTGGACGCAGTAAGAACCTTAAAATGTAATTAAAAGAAATTTTATGTTTTTAGGGAGTGTGTAGCGTCGCAAGTTGTCCCGAGCGAACGTTTGTTTTAGGGTAGCTTCGGGGGCTGACATCTGGCGGCCTAACCGAGACACACGAGCATCTGTCACTGCCTGCCGTGGGAAAACCATTCAAAGTCTCTTACTGGACACGTACATTCACCACATATAAGAACCTAAATAAATGATATTAAATATTATTCAGTCTCTTTCAAAATCGGTACACTACCTTTTGTTATTCAGGAGAAGATTGTATAAACATTTCAACATTATAACTATTACAGTTTCTGAGATAAAAAAATTACTAAAAAGTAAAAAACCGACGCTAAGGGACCTATATTCTGTTAAGAAATACGATAGTTTATCTTTTGGTATCATTTCTGTGCTGGTTGTAGTTTCTCCCCGATGTTATTCCATCTGCATATTGAGCAAGCAATAAAGGAAACAAAAGAAAAAATTCGGAGTAGGTATTAAAATCCATGGAGAAGAAATAAAAACTTTGGGGTTCGTTGATGACATTGTAATTCTGTCAAAGACAGTTAAGGTCTTGGAAGAGCAGTTGAACGGTATGGACAGTGTCTTGAAAGACATCGACAAAAGCAAAACGACGATAATGGAATGTAGTCAAATTAAGTCGGATGATGCTGAGGGAATTAGATTAGGAAATGAGACACTTAAAGTAGTAAATGAGTTTTGCTGTTTGGGGAGCAAAATAATTGATAATGGTCGAAGTAGGGAGGATGTAAAATGCAGACCACAACAACAACAGTCGAAATAACTGAAGAATAAAATTTTTCCTCACCTGTGAGAAGATTACAAATTACTGTTGGTAAACTGCTTTAACCGTAACAAAATTCAGTTTGTTATTATTATGCTGTATCATATTCTGATCGAGGCATATGCACTGTCCGTTTTCAATAATCACTTCCACAAAAGTGTAGCTGTCATTTCATCGTCTGATTAGGCCTTTCATTGTACTGGGATAAGGCTGCGCTACGATTTCTCTTTTGCAGACAATGGACTGCAAATAAGAAACACGTGCGGAAGTATGTATTAAGACATTCCAAGTTAAAGCACGTCTTGCGTCGTCGTTTGATGCCAGGGATGCACAGTTCATTAATTGACAAATGTATGTACCTGAGATTCGAGGCTGTCTGACGACTATGTTCTGGCAGTCCCTATCAGTTGTTTTCTTAAGCGTACCGGAGTGATGGATCTGGCAGTTCCAAATAGTATTCCTAATAATTGGTCGCTATAGGGTTTCCTTCAATGAGTCCTTTGCGGGAGATCAATCCACTCAGTAACTTCCACTGGTTCCCTCTGATTCAAGATGCACCTCTGGCACAGTATGTGCATTTTATCAATGGGCTTTTATCACGCTGTCTGTACGTGTGGAGTGGCTTTTATGATTTGACTTCATGTAATGTAACGTGGAACTTGTATGTCACATGCCATAACGTACGTAGAATATTGTATTTTATATAATCGTTGAAATTAATTGTGGTCTCCCTCCTCTTACGCCATCACTATAATGTTTTTCCCTTATATCAGATGATGGGAGCATAACACTTTTGAAAACGGTCACCTTGGAACAACCCTTCAATGTAGCGGCAGCCGCCGAGCGGAGAGGACAAGTAGCAGAGCAGCAGCAGCACCTGTGTGGTAAACTGTAAATTAATTTAGTCTTTATTTCTTGTTCACGTGCTTCTGCAAGAAAGTGAATTGTACGTGTGTATTTTACTGTGTAGACTAGTGGTTAGAAAATTAATCGTAGTTTTTACTTTTGCGTTATTATTGTGAATATCCTTGTGTAGGGCGGCTTCCTGGTGTAAATTTTACGTGTTGAGAAATTTATTTCTGCTTCATAGTTTGCGGTCTCAGAGTTCAGTGAGAAATCTACACACCAACTTTTAGTGTTACTTTATTGTACTTCGGTATATTTTCAAAACCAGTAGCGCCATTTGAGACCTACACACTACGATATGGCTAGGGGCTGTGCTTGTTGTGAGCGGACACAAGGACAGTTGGCTGCTGTCCGTAAACAGCTGGAAGCTGCGTTGGCTACCGACGACAAGCCTCTTGCTAAAGCTCGAAGTTGCGGTGACGTCGGAGCGCCAGTGACGAAACCTGCTACACCTTTGGTGCGACTGGAATCCCCTGGTGGCCCGGACGTCATTGCGGCTTCTGATACGCAACATCTGACCTGTACGCCCTCACTCCAGAGTGGGTGGCAGGCAGTGGTGGGTTCGCGTGTCACTGACCGAAAGACAAAAGAGGGAGCAGGTAGTGAGGCTGGCTTTCTACGTCTTACTAACAGGTACGAGGTTGTTCCCTGTGTTGATGATAACTCTGAGCCAGCACGGGATGCCTCTCCTGTTGAGCCAGTGGTCGATTTTCCTGCCCAGTCCGGACAAGTACAGAGTGTGTGTATGATAGTCATTGGGGCCTCCAATGTTAGGTGGATTATGGAGTCCTTCAGAGCGATGGCAGGCAAGGCGAGAAAGAATTCCAGTGTGCATTCGGTATGTCTGCCGGGAGGTCTCATCCGTGATGTGGAGGAGGTCCTGCCGGCGGCTATCAAGCGCACTGGGTGCAACCTGTTGCATGTAGTGGCACATGTCGGCACGAATTACGCCTGCCACTTGGGTTCTGAGACCATCCTCGGCTCCTTTCGGCGGGGGGATGATTTGGCGAAGGCAGCACACGGGGGGTGCAGGATAAGCTGTCTCTTTGTAACATCGTACCCAGGGTTGATCGCGGTACTCTGGTTTGGAGGAAAGTGGAAGGTCTAAACCAGAGACTCAGACCGCTCTGTGAAGGTATCAGCTGCGAATTTCTCTACCTGCAGAATTGAAGGATTCCCCTTAATAGGTCAGGCGTGCACTTCATGCAGGAAGCGGCTACTAGGGTAGCGGAGTACGTGTGGCGTGCCCATGGGGCATTTTTAGGTTAGAGGATCCCTCCCTTTGGAGCAAACATGATTTATCTGTTAAATCAGCTACAGCGACCTCAGAGAATCTAGGTCCTCGCAGATCAGAAATAGGAAAGATTAATAGGATTTTAGTAAACTGCAGGAGCATCCAAGGGAAGGTCCCAGAATTAGCATCGCTTATTAAAGGTTATAACGCACAGATAGTATTTGGAACAGAAAGCTGATTGAAGCCAGACGTCAATGACAACAAAACCCTAAGTTCAGACTGGATTATTTATCGTAAGGATAAGTTAGTCGCCAATGGTGGCGGCGTGTTCATTGCAGTAAAAAATTCGATAAAACCTAGCGAGGTTATCACGGATTCCGAATGTGAATTAATCTGGGTGAAACTGAGTATCAAAGGACGGCCAAAAATCGTGATCGGATGCTTTCATAGACCACCTGGGTCAGGATCTGTAGTTGTAGAGCGTTTCAGTCAGAGCTTGCACAATGTCATTAGTAATTTTCCTGATCTTGCCGTTGTAATAGGGGGTGACTTCTACTTGCCAGGTATAGATTTGGAGTGTAATGCCATCAAAACTGTTGCCAGAGACAGAGAATCGTGTGGCATTGTTCTCTATATCTTGTCCGAAAATCACCTTTTCAGAAAGTCAGAGAACCACCTCGTGAGGGTAACGTCTTAGACCTCCTGGCAAAAAACACACCTAAACTTATCGAATCACTTACGTAGAGGAAGGTATCAGTGATCATAAGGCTGTGACAGCATCTATGACGACGAGTCCTACGAGGAATGTTAAGAAAGGTAGGAAGATATATTTGCTCAGCAAGGATGACAGGATACAAATTTCAGAATATCTCAGCAGTCAACAACAAATATTCTGTGATGACGACGAAGATATGGAGAAAAAATGGAAAAAATTTGAAGGCATCTTTCAATATGCCCTAGACAAGTATGTTCCGAGTAAGGTTTTAAGGGATGGGAAAGATCTACTATGGTTTAATAGCCGTGTTAGAAAAGCGCTATGTAAACCAAGAGAAGCAAAAGCCTAGCTGACAAACAAAAGCTGAACGAAGCAAATATGAGCGTAAGCAGAGCAATGAGAGAAGCGTTCAATGATTTCGAAAGTAAGACTTTCTCAACCGACCTGAGTAAAATCCCTAACAGATTTTGGTCGTATGTAAAATCAGTAAGTGGGTCAAAATCATCTATTCATTCTCTCAGCGACCACACCGGCACAGAAACGGAAGATAACAGAGAGAAGGCAGAAATACTGAATTCGGTCTTCCGAAGTTGCCTCACCGCGGAAGATCGTAGCACTGTCCCTCCTTTCAATCGTCGTGTTAGCGTCGAAATGCCAGATATTGAGATAACCGCTCGCGGAATTGAAAGGCAGCAACAATCGTTTAGTAGTGGAAAGGCTTCAGGATGAGACGAGATACCTATAAGATTCTATAAAGATTATGCGAAAGAACTTGCTCCCCTTCTAGCAGTAATTTATCGTAGATCGCTTGAGTAACGAAAGGTACCTAACGACTGGAAAAAAGCACAGATCAGCGCCATTTTTAAGAAAGGCCGTAAGACAGATCCACACAATTATAGACCTATATCGTTGCCGTCAATCTATTGTAGTAATATGGAGCATGTTTTATGCTCAAGAATTGTGAAGTTCTTGGAAAATGAACTGCTTCTCTATAAAAGTCAACACAGATCCTGCGAAACTCAGCTCGCGCTGTTCCTCCATGAGATCCACAGCGCAGTGGACAACGGCACTCAGGTTGATGCCGTGTTCCTTTATTTCAATAAGGCATTTGACACCGTCCCGTATCGCCGCTTAATGAAAAAAAAATAATAATAAAATACAAGCTTAGGGAGTATCGGAGCAGACCTGCGATTGGATTCAAGACTTTCTTGGAGATAGAACTCAACACGTCGCTCTTACCGGAACCAAATGGAGAGATGTAAAGGTAATATCCGGAGCACCACAGGAAAGTGTGATAGGACCGTTGCTGTTCACAATATATATAAATTATCTAGTAGAAAGCGTCAGATGCCCAATAAGGCAATTCGCATATGATGCAGTTGTTTATACCAAAGCAGCAACTCCAGAAAATAGTAAGAATTTGCAGAACGACCTGCAGAGAATTGATGAATAATGCAGACTCTGGCAGTTGACCCTGAACGCAAATAAACGTAACATATTGCACATACACAGGAAAAGAAATCCATTACTGTACAGCTACACTATTGATGATAACATCTGGACTCAGCGTCTGCCGTAAGATATCTAGGCGTAACTATCCAGAGCAAACTTAAGTGGAATGACCATATAAAACAGATAGTGGGGAAGCAGACACAAGACTCAGATTCATCGGAAGAATCTTAAGGAAATGTAACTCATCCACGAAAGAAGTGGCTTATAAGTCGCTTGTTCGCCCGATTCTTGAGTATTTTTCATCTATCAGGGATCCCTATCAGGCAGGGTTGATGGAGGAGATCCAATGAAGAGCGGCGCGCTTCGTCACGGGATCCTTTAGCTGGCGGGAGAGAGTTACGGAGATGCTAAACAAACTCCACTGGCAGACGTTACAAGAGAGGCGTTGTGCGTCACGGAGCGATTTACTATTGAAATTTCGGGACAGGACTTTTCAGGAGGATTCAAACAACTTATTACTTCCCCCCACATACGTCCTGCGTACTGCCCACGAGTAGAAAATTCGAGAAGTAAGAGCCAATACAGAGGCTTACCGACAGTCATTCTTCCCACGCACTATTCGCGAATGGAACAGGGTTGGAGGAACCAGATAGTGGTACCGAAAGTACCCTCCGCCACACACCATTAGGTGACTTGCGGAGTATGATGTAGGTGTAGATGAAGAAGATGTAAACACTGTGATCGCGGCGTTCGGAATATGTTCTTCATTTCCTTTCCTGAAGTCAAACTAAGCGTCATCTAACACATCCTCAATTTTCTTCTCCATTCTTCTGTACGTTATTCTCTCCAGCAGCTTAGATTCGTAAGCTGCTAAGCTGATTGTGCGATAGTTCTCACACTTACCTAAACTTGCTACCGTCGGAATTGCGTGGACGGTATTTTTCCGGAAGTTTGGTGATACGTTGACAGTCTCGTAGATTCTGCTCCCTAATTCGAATAGTCGGCAATATACTGTCGCAATTAAGACGGAATTTTATGTATTCCTTTCTACCTTATTTGATCTCAAGTCTGGTAGAGCTCTTTCAAATGCTGATTGACTACCTTACTATGTCTTTGATGTAGTTTCCAATTATTTCTTCTATCACGTTATCAGACAGTTCCTCCCTCTCATGGATGCCTTCGGTGTACTCTTTCTACCTATCCGCTGTGTTCTCTGGGTTTAACAGTGGAATTCCCATTGCACACTTAATGTTTCCATCCTTGCTTTTAATTTTACCGAGCGGTGTTTTTACTTTTTTGTATGCTGAGTCAGTCCTCCCGACAATCATTTTTTCTTCGATTTCTTCACATCCCTTTTGCAGTCATTTCGCCTTGGCTTCCCTGCACTTCTTATTTGTTTCACTCCTAAGGGATTTATATTGCTATATTCGAGTCTTTACCTGAACATTTTAGAACTTCATTCTTCCGAATATTTCTTCTGTTACGCAAGGTTTATTCATTGTTACCTTCCCTGTATCTATGTTTAACTGAGCAAAATCTATGATTAACATTATATTTGCTTTCCTCCTCCTCCGTTGACGAGACCGTTGGCAGAACGAGAGTGTCTTCTTACTCCGGAAGACTTTGCCCGCCACTGATCAAGATTTTTATTCAAATTTTAAAGCTGTAGCTGGATTCGAATCTGGGACCAACGACGTTTTGATCACTAGTCTAAAACCCACCCGTAGACCACGGGTTCATGGCCCAGGCTTGTAACTCTGACGAATATCTCGGCATTTTGTTACTTTTAGATGACTGTCTTTATATCTCGATCGCTATAACCTTCCTACCGCAATACTTTTCTTCGATATCTGAGCCCGAATTCCAGATATTCCTCGACAGATACGGTTTTAGCTCTGTTTACACGATGTTTGAAACTGATTTCTTTAGGGCCGTATGAGGAAAGCTTTGTGTCCGAGACTGAGGTTGTTGGCTTTCCGTAAACAGATTTCCCTTGCGGACCATCTGATTTTCTTTCAAATAGAACATTTAAAAATGTTAATTTTCCTCCTGTCTCCATCTAGGTAATGTACTTGATACTGATGGCTTACTATTCATATAATCAGTGAGCAAATGAACAATTTATATTTTTTGTGGTCAGATCGTGAAGGTGTCGTCAACATAGCGAAAGAAGCAAGGTAGAGGAATAAGAGCTGAATTTAACGCATGTTCTTCTAAATGCCCCCTAAAGAAATTAGCCACTGCCAGAGAAATGGAAACCCATAGCTATTCCGCAGGCAATTTCAGAAGATTTACCGCTATATCAAAAGTAGGTAGCTGTCAAAGTATGACGAAACAATTTGATTGTCTCGGGAGGGAAGTGATCTACTAATAATTTTAATGCACCTTCCACAGGGGCTTTTGTAAACAACAAGACCAAATCCAAAGTGACTAAAATTTCGTCTGGATTGATTCTGACGTGGTTAATTTTGTCAACAAACTTCGGGAGTTTTTACATGATGTTTACAGTGACCAACGATAGGCTTAAGGAACTTGGTTAAATATTTCATAGCTTGTAGGCTGCCCCCATTAAAAGCCAGCTTTGGTCTCATTGGTCCTTAATTTATAAAATTCTTTGTGAATGCAATAGCTCGTACATTAGTCAATCAATGTGACCGATTTCAGAACGCTGTACAGAGCACCGACGCTACATTTAATATCACAATTCGACCAGTCTGCTGTTGCCGGGCGCAGCCGTATGAACAGACATACAACCATGTTTAGCCCTTTGCGTTCCAACAATACGAAAAAATACGATTTTAAAATTTTTCACAAAATTAACGAATACAAAACGACACTAGCAAAAGCTATATAATCAATTGTCTTAAGGAGGTGTGTACACTTTGGAATATAACTTTAATTTTTCTTCATCAGTTTAACCCTTAGTATCATAGCAAGCAACGAATACAAGAAGATATTGACAAAAAGTAAACAGTCAGTTGTTTTAATGAGGTGGTTTCACTTTGGAACCACTGGGACATACAATTTTCAACCACTCACTATGTCATGTGATATATTTGAGAACAATTTCACATTCTTCCTAGAAAAAACCTGCATCTCGAAAGGCCCATAACTTCATAATGCCTAAAACAAATTATTCTCCTAAGTAACAAGTAGAAATGAACCTTAAATTTAATAAACTTATATGACAAATACATATTGCCCCAGGTTTCGTTTCGAAACCACTCATAAAAACAGTAGTGCAAACTCAAATTTACTTCACAATAACTTTAGATGCATTTATTTTCACTGTCGATGATCTACTCAGTATGATCACTATAAAAAAAAAAAAAAACCTTGATTTCACGATCTCTTACAGTCACGTAGCGCTATCTCTAAGCCGACTGTTGTTTTGAACGCTGTAACTGATTGGTGCAGTACATAACTTCCGTAGGTGCACCTCAGCATAACACTAAATTTCTCTGTCTTACAATAGTATTGATGGTTTCTAGCGAAAGGCACTGATACTTCAAAACCAAATTTATAAAATGGTGATTTGAGGCAGAAACCACTATCGCTCAAAGCATTAACATCGTAGAGATAAATATTTCACCACCAGAGCAGTCGATGTGTTATTGACAGGGAAATCTCACTCCATGTAACCATCTGCCACTATTCTGCCATCAAAGCTTCTGTTGGGATAGGAACGAGGAGCAACGCCTAACCCCGGGACAGCAAATACACCCTTAGCAGTGCATCGAAACGGGTGCCTGCTGCTGAAGGCAACACAGAAACAAGTGAATAATCCACCGTCTAACGAAATCAGCATCACTACCGGTGTTCTTCAGTCACAGTCTTCGTACTAATCTCTGCTAGGATATGAAAGTTCCCGGACCCCGTGACACCTCTCTGGCACAATCTTACCAACTAAATTAAGAATCTAAGTGTCCGCTGAAACATCTCTTGACAATGGCGACGAAGAGCGTCGTCTGAAGCATGAGGCTGAGTACAAGTCAGACGCGACAAGAACTCTCTGGACCATTTATTCATGGATGTTGGACGGCAGCTGTAGATCACTTCTACTGCCTTCTTGTAGATAAGTGCATTTTCTTCCAACTTAAAGGCAGGAGTTTCTGTTCAAGTGACCTGCGATAGTTTATTGTTAAAACAGAGGCAAACGCAGCCCCAAATTCGATGTAGAGTCTAATAGATATTCCTTCGGGTCCTGCAGCTTTGATCAATTTTAACAATTTCAGTTGTTTTTCAATACCACTGACACTAATATCGTTTTCACTGCCCTTTGCAGCAGTGCGAAAGTACTTCTACATTTTCCAGTGTGAAGGAAAATTTGAAAACTAAATGCCTCACTTCTGCTTTTGCTTTGCTTCCCTCAGTTTCATTCCCTGTCTGGTCGTTATCGAACACTACCCGCCCCCTTAGATGAGTGATGTGAGAGCAATTTCAAGACGACCGCCCCGGTTTGACACACTGCACTGCACATCCTTCGAGTCGCCTTGATAGCTTTTATATCTCTTGCTTGCTCGTGAGAGGAACCCAACTGGCTGATATTTGGACTGTTGCTTATTCCGACCATGTGGCGTGTGTCTGTACCTTCACCCGCGATCGCCAGTGGGTGTGGCATGGAAGGGGCTTCTGGGAGCTGAATGTGGCACTACTGGAATCTTCTGATTGTCGGTAGCTTATTGAGGTCACTTGGGATTCGTGTCGTCACTGCCATGGTGCTTACACATCTACATTGGGTGTCTGTTCTGTGCCAAGCCTGCCTTCCTCTGCAGCTTGACGGCCTATGGCAGAGACTTGGTAGCTTGGAGGAGGCAGCTCCTGAATTTTTATTACCAAGTGTTGAGGGACTGCTCTGTGATCTGTATTCGCCTGAACGATGTCCAATTGTGAATCACACCAAAGAACAGATCAAAACCATCATGTGCCACTGCTGCGAAACCGCACTTGTGATCATATGGCGCCGGCCGGCGTGGCCGTGGGGTTCTAGGCGGTTCTGGAACCGCGTGACCGCTAGGGTCGCAGGTTCGAATCCTGCCTCGGGCATGGATGTGTGTGTTGTCCTTAGGTTAGTTAGGTTTAAGTAGTTCTAAGTTCTAGGGGACTGATGACCACAGATGTTAAGTCCCATAGTGCTGAGAGCCATTTTAACCATTTTTTTGATCATATGGCCTTGAAATCTCGTTGATATACCGCCTTCTAGCAGATAAACGACGGCGTCGGGTCCTGATTCGAACCATCACTGATGACGAAGGTAGACAACACGTCACACAACGCGATACTGTAAGCTTACTTCACGCCCATTGTACCAGGTTGTACGCTAATCACCCTCGTTCACCAGCTGCCATTGAAGAAATCTCTCGGCTCACGTTCAAAACTATACCAGGGGACGAGACATTGGAATTGGACGCACTAGTAACAGAAGATGAAGTCCTCATCGCTATCCTAGCGGGAGCTGCTAAGAAAACACTGACGCTGGCTGCATCCCCCTTGAATTGCATCGTATTTTACGACATCTTTTAGGGCCAATGTGGAATTTTATCAGTGGAGAATTGATGTCCCCTGCAGTGAGGATCTCTGATGTCTTTCTACATCGCCTGCATTCTACATGGCCTACATTTCAAAGCCCGCACTGATATGCAGACTGCCATGGGATTGGTGAATAGGGACACTATTCACCAATCCCATGGCAGTCTGCATATCATTGCGGGCTTTGAAATAAAATTTGGTGGTGTTGTGGTGGCCCTCAACTACGTACCCTCTCACTCAAAGTTGAAATATTAAAAGTTTTGACTGGTTTCGTTTTCTAGGGGCTGGGAGACGTAGTTGCCGCATTACAATCCAAATACTGCTGAGTCTACAGTACACAATATGAATATATACATGAATCGAATGGTCGAAGGTTCCTATCATTCGGCAATTGAGAATTTTGTAAATGAAAGATTGCATTTAAATAAAATCTGCAGGTACTATCTTAACGACTTTACATGATGAGTACGATAGTAGAAGTGCTTTCGAGAAAGCGGTATATTTCTGCAAATCACTTGCTGGTGTCGATGGTCCAGAAATTAAACAAAATATAATTTGGATAACAGGGAAACAATAGATTCCTACTGCACGTAATTATTTATGAACAACAACATAGCTGGAGAGATATACACTTCTAAACGCACACTGCGTCTTCACTGTAGAAGCCACGGAAATCTCACAAGAGCACAGGTCGGCACTCCGACACCGCGACCATGTGCAAACCGCTCCACACTCTCCAAGTCCCTGCCGCGACTGTGCGTCCGTCGAGCCGTCCTCTTCCCCACTACCCCGTGTCCTCTCCCGTACCCGCTCACTTCCACAAAGTCTCTGCACGTGCCCTTTTTGAAACGATCGCTGTGATTGACTAGAGCGCTCCCGCCCTGTCTTCAAGCCAATGCACACGCACAAACATACTGAAACACATTCGAAAGACTGGATTTACATTTAAATAACATGAAATTAAATAAATATTCCTATGGCTGGACCATAAACACGCACTAACACACATTATTAAATACATAAACAAATTAAGTAAATATATATCAAAGGAACAGCAGGCCCGTGTGGAGTTGATAGTCACCCATCGGGCGCCTCCCCAGGTGGCGGATAGGGGAATGCTCTCCAGATATGGAGGATACCGGGGAAATAAAATACCCGGGGTGGACCAAAACTATCAACCGAAATCCACTAACGTCTGCCTGGTATCCAGCGGTTAGGGGTCAGCGTCTGTTCGCCTAGATGGAGCGGCTGATCGTTCCTCGGAAGGACCACCACCCAAGTCAGTTTTCAACTTGAAAACCAAACATGATGATAACACAAGGAATGAATCCACTACCCCGGGCACCAGTCGCAAGGCTGGCTTTACCTGGTCATCGGATTCCGGGGGACCAGGAGCATCATGTTACGCCTAAGGTTGAGAACCAGACGACGTCCAAATTATTACACACAAGACAAAGACACTTCATCGGTACACTTAGTACTAATACTCTTTTCAAACTGGGAAAGATCAAACAACTTATAGACGTGCTGCAAAAATTCCAGATCAAAATCCTTGCAATCCAGGAAACACGATTTACGGACGAAAACCATTTTGATACAGACAACTACAGGATCTAAAAAGGAAAACCAGCAGTTAAAACTAATGAGAAAGGACTCAAACAGTTTGGCACAGCATTTGCAGTCCACAAATCTATCAGCGACTCTGTCATTGACTTCCAGTCTGCCTCAGAACGTATATCAACGCTCTCCGTCAAATCGGCCAACAAAGCATATACCTTGATCAACGCACACGCACCTACAAATAACCATAACATGAAGAACCGCCAGAAAGTGGATGACTTCTGGAATGACCTTGAAGGGAATCGCTCGGCCACACCGGTCGGCGGGCCAATCTTCAAAGTCCGCAATGAGTCTCTCACCCCTCCCCAGGTTCGAGGGGGCGTGGGTATTTATCATGCTTAACACAGAGCTCGGACCCTCTTTGTCAACTCAGTGTCGGCGATGTGGCAGTGTTGCCCGACGTGCCTTACCAGCTTACTGCTTGATGCATAAGCCCTGGCGTTGTTCGCCTGTCTGGACATCCCAGTGCCCTTCCATTACATGGACTCTTTTTTCTGGTCCGCAGTTCGTGGTCTAGTGGTTAGCGTTGCTGCCTCTGGATCGCAGGGTTCCGGGTGGGATTCCCGGCCGGGATGGGAATTTTCTTATCCAGGGTATTACCTGTTTGTGTTGCCCTCATCACTTCATCATTATTCGGGAAAACTGACGAGACGGGACTCCTAAAAGATTGATAATTTGTAAAGGCGCCGATAACCACGCAGCTGAGCGCCACACGTACCAAATATCATCATTATCGTCATCATCATTTTTTTAATGGAACAGGGCTACCTTACTACCTCTTTGCCGTCTGTACGTTTGTTGACAACTAAGGTGGTCTAGACTGAAGCAACTGGCCAACGATTCCAGTATGGTTGAACAGAAATAGCCGCACTGTTGGTGGCACAATATATGGTCGGTGGTGAATGCCCCTTTTCTTGACACCGCTGCACACTCCCCGTGGTATGACACTGTCAACAGAAAACAATCAAACCGTTCTCGTCTCTACCAAGTTCACCTCGACGACTCCCCACTTTGCATCACGTGCGGGATGCCGGACACGGACGATCATCGTTCGGCTTGGGGCCCAACAGTAGACATGTGGCGCTTGGTCCAGTGAATTCTGGTTTTCCTGACACGTGACACTCCTGACCGAATAACAAAGCACATGACGTTCCTGGATAAAGTGTACTACCAGCAGATGAAGACCCATTCAGCGAAATGGTTCTGCGGGCTTGCGGTTTGATATTTTTTGCCACCAGAAAGAAGAGTATTCTCAAGTTTTGAACTTATACGAACTACATTGCACCATTGTCCATAATCCGAAATACAGGCAACACTTTCCCAACTCCCTTTGGAGTGCTTTCTACGACCCACTGAATGGGTGTAATGTCCTGGTTGGAATGTCCCTGCAACGAGCAGTTGATCTGATGCAATATTTTTATACTATGTACCCAACGGTATTCCCCTTTATTTCTAGAAGACGTGCATGGGTTCGTCCACAGCTATGGACGATTATCATGGTCTTCAGTTTACAGATCCGAATAGAAAAAAGCCCTTTGTCTCTGTTACATACACTGATACCCTCCTTTCCTTTCCTCTTTTCATAGTTTAGGTAGAACTGCTGGGATTGGTGTAGTTAGGAGCTAACTCCTGCAGTGGTGAACATATTTTTTACGATAAAAGTGGCGGTAGCAAATAGACTCTTTTTTTCTACAGGTTCTTTAGTAATCAGGAAAGTGAGGGAGGAACATAAAAAAAGTGGTCATGGAATTAGCCAACCAAACTGCTCATCTGTGTTCAGTTCTTGGTGGTGGCTTTTTTCTCATTAAAAGGGGAGGAGCTTAGAGTGTCTGAAACAAAAGTGAGCAGCAGGCCCGGTTCCGAATCCTAAACGAGGAAAAAAAGTGTGGTCATCGCGTCAAAAAAAATGGTTCAAATGGCTCTGAGCACTATGGGACTCAACTGCTGTGGTCATAAGTCCCCTAGAACTTAGAACTACTTAAACCTAACTAACCTAAGGACAGCACACAACACCCAGCCATCACGAGGCAGAGAAAATCCCTGACCCCGCCGGGAATCGAACCCGGGAACCCGGGCGTGGGAAGCGAGAATGCTACCGCACGACCACGAGATGCGGGCTCGCGTCAGCAGACTGGGTATTGTGTTGTCTCCATCGTAATTTCATCGTCATCGACACGCATGTTGCCCAGTGTGGCTTCTAATGAAAAGACTTGCATATCGACTACTGGATTTTCCAGGTGGGGACTCCCAGCCATTAGTACCACACGATCATTTTTTTCCCTGGAGCTTAGGTCTGCTTAGAAAAACAACTTTTCTCACTGATTTGACTAAGATGCTTCTAAACTGTCTTGAAATCTAGTGTTTCAAAATTTTATAGAATTTTAGGATGGAAATAGCGTTTAGTACACGAAATGGTGTGTCATTCGTAATGCCATGTTGTATGGTAAAGTATGTTACGAAAAATGCCTGCATGGCAGTTTTCCTTTTTACCGCTAGTGATTTCGAACTTGCCTTTGAGTAACATATTTCAAGTCTGCACATTTTGCAACGCCTAGGACCCTAAAAAATTACTTCAGGTCTTATACCGTACACACACCTGTTGCTCCACTTACTAGTGTCAAGCATGGCCATTGTCGCCTAGTGCGAGGAGCACGAGACTCCAGTCATGGAGTCAGCCGCGGTGGCCGAGCGGTCCTAGGCGCTTCAATCCGGAACTGCGTAACTGCTACGGTCGCAGGTTCGAATCCTGCCTCCGGCATTGATGTGTGTGATGTCCTTAGGTTAGTCAGGTTTAAGTAGTTCTAAGTTATAGGGGACTGATGAGCTCCGATGTTAAGATGTTAAGTCCCGTAGTGCTTAGAGCCATTTGAACCATCATGGAGTTTCTGGGTTCTGTTTGGATGGGGGCCAGGGACTACTTCTCATTCTAGTTCCTCCAACATTGTCACGGGACACTCAGCCTGTTGTCAAGTAACTCCCTAGGATGTTTCCTGGTGGTAAAAGCTGGCAGGGCAATAGGCTCCCCCCCCCCCCCCCCCCTCCTAGTACCGCAGCGAATAAATCCTGGACACTACCTACAGTCGACCTAACAGCTTGCTCACGGGCTATTCACCGCAGATTTTACCTTTTCAATTTTTCCCATTTAATTTGCTCTTAGTAGGCTAATACGTTACTGCGAAAACCCCGTTAAATGCGTCTGTTTTAAAGAGACTTGCGTTGAATTGGAGAGAGTGGAGGAACTATTCTTCATCTGGCCATACTGATTTAGGTTATCTTTGAGGTCACTGACTTACTTCAGACAAGTGTTAGGGTAGTTTCTATAATATGATCATAGCCAGCTACCTGTCCTATTCTTGTTAACCCTTTAATGCTGGCACGGCGTTACCATCCAGTGACAGAAGGCAAACTGATTGAAATAAAATATGACAATAATGAAATGACAATAATATTAAGGAAATCTGGCACTCTGTACTCCTTTCATTTTTTTTTACGTTAAGAATGGTACAGGATCTGAACACCCAGGTGCATGTTTGTGGCAAGTGTGCAACAATGATAACCGAAATTAACAGGAGTTTTAGACCACTATGAAAATTTAAACTAATGATGATGATGATGAGCGTTTGGCGTCATTGGCCGGGAGGCCCCTCGCGGGGCAGGTCCGGCCGCCTTGGCGCAGGTCTTATTACATTCGGCGCCACATTGGGCGACCTGCACGCCGGATGGAGATGAAAGGATGATGAACACAACACAACACCCAGTCCCTGAGTGGAGAAAATCTCCGACCCAGCCGGGAATCGAACCCGGGCCCGGAGGACGGCAATCCGTCACGCTGACCACTCAGCTACTGGGGCGGACATTTAAACTAATAATACAAGCGGTTTTCAAGTGTGTAAATTTTCATAGTGGTCTAAAACTCCTGTTAATTTCGGTTATCATTGTTGCACAACTGCCACAAACATGCACTTGGGTGTCCAGATCCTGCACCAGTCTTAACGTAACAAAAATGAAAGTAATAGAGAGTGTCAGATTTTCTTAATGTTATTGTCATTTCATTATTGCCAAATTTCATTTCATTCAGTTTGCCTTCTGTCACTGCATGGTAACAACTCGGTCTGCAGTATGTGTACGTATGAAGAAAACAAAAGATGAATACAAAGATTACTTGAAGAATTTGAAGCAAAGATTTCGTGACATCACTTGCGAGCCCTAATTAACAGAAATCACAATACACCGAGTTCCAGTTTCTTATTTTACAATGCATGTAAAGAGTGTAAACTCGAGAAAGAGTTTAATACCTCACTAAAATTATGTTTCCATATATAATTTTTACACCGTAGCACTAAAAATGGTTCAAATAGCTGTAAGCACTATGGGATTTAACATCTGAGGTCCTCAGTCCCCTAGATTTAGAACTACTTAAACGTAACTAACCTAAGGACATCAGACACATCCATGCCCGAGGCAGGATTCGAACCTGCGACCGTAGCAGCCGCGTGGTTCGGGACTGAAGCGCTTCGACCGCTCGGCCACCGTGGCCGGTAACCACGCCGTGGCAGTAATAACGTGGCAGTCCAAAAGGATAAAGTAGAATAGTAAGTTTGTTCATGTCTTTTTATGTGAATCACGTGATATTTCTTGTTCTTAAATTTTAATTCCCAGACGTGTCCAATATCCTTGCTAAAGCGATCCAAGGAGGAAAAAACAAAAGAACTACTGGTGAAAGTACCAAGCCACATTCAGCGTCTGCTAGTAATTTCATAAACAACATCGAGACGAGTGGCTTTGTCGCCATAGAGGAGGTTGTCGAGTAGTAACAATGTTGTGGCGGACTTTCGTGAGGAATGAGCAACAGGTTTCGCCAGCAGACAGGCTGTATTGGCAGCTAAAGTGTGTCTCTCCAGTTCTCTCCCTTTAGCACGCTAAGTTCCTCGAGTTGGTGGAATAAGTGCCTGTGCGTCGTCTCTATAACGGCGCGGCACTAGTCGCAGGGGGGCGCTATCAGCCTGCCACCAGCTGTACAAGAGAGCGGCCCCTCCCCTCGCTTCCCGCTACCCCCTCGCCACAGCAGCCGTCTCCGCAGGCTTTCAGTCTCTCAGCCGTGGCGGAAGTCCTCGCAGCAGTAATAAGCGTGTCTGGAAATTATGCAGATGCTGACTCGCAGCGCTCACCCCTCTTACACAAATTTCCTCATCACTGCTGGCGAGCCGAGCTTCCGCCTCGCCCTTTCCGTTTGCAGCAGTGCGGGCGATGAGCCTGTTGGCGACTCGAGGTTAAAGACCTTAGCGAGAGCAGAGCCGGGGAGCCGGATTTTTGAGATAACATTTACACGACGGACGCTGCAGTGCCAGAGTGCTGGGAAGCCGTGGCAAGACAGTCCACGCCGCTGCCGATGCGATTTCTGGTTTTTCCTCCCCCGCCGCGCTGGCTGAGCCTCAGCCGGCGGTTTGTGGCGCTCGCCGGAGCGGGGTGGCATTTGGGGCGGCCGACGCATGGCTGATGGTGGCGGCCGACTTCCCCAGCGGGTGAGTAAAACCGGAACTGCTGAGGCTGCGCCTGTAGCCGCGGGTGGTATCTCGCCCGGACAGCCGACAGCCGCCGCGCCGGTATAAAGTCGTGCCGACGCCTTTACGGCCTGTTGCCGCTTTACAGCGCCGCTGACGTCATCTGCAGCAGGCTGCGCCGCCGCTGGTTGGCGGTCCGGGCGCGACGTGTCTGCCGGGCGCCGCCGAGCACCACTTGTCGCTGCGCCTACAGCATTAGCCCGTGCCACCGCGTCTGAGCGTGTAGGAGGTCACAGAGTGCGCTTCTGAATTTTGGTACATAGCTACGATGTTGGAACACGTGAGGCCATACTCACCCTACGACTTATCTTAGAAAATACGAGGGCAGTTCAATAAGTAATGCAACACATTTTTTTTCTGAAACAGGGGTTGTTTTATTCAGCATTGAAATACACCAGGTTATTCCCCAATCTTTTAGCTACACAACACTATTTTTCAACGTAATCTCCATTCAATGCTACGGCCTTACGCCACCTTGAAATGAGGGCCTGTATGCCTGCACGGTACCATTCCACTGGTCGATGTCGGAGCCAACGTCGTACTGCATCAATAACTTCTTCATCATCCGCGTAGTGCCTCCCACGGATTGCGTCCTTCATTGGGCCAAACATATGGAAATCCGACGGTGCGAGATCGGGGCTGTAGGGTGCATGAGGAAGAACAGTCCACTGAAGTTTTATGAGCTCCTCTCGGGTGCGAAGACTTGTGTGAGGTCTTGCGTTGTCATGAAGAAGGAGAAGTTCGTTCACATTTTTGTGCCTACGAACACGCTGAAGTCGTTTCTTCAATTTCTGAAGAGTAGCACAATACACTTCAGAGTTGATCGTTTGACCATGGGGAAGGACATCGAACAGAATAACCCCTTCAGCGTCCCAGAAGACTGTAACCATGACTTTACCGGCTGAGGGTATGGCTTTAAACTTTTTCTTGGTAGGGGAGTGGGTGTGGCGCCTCTCCATTGATTCCCGTTTTGTTTCAGGTTCGAAGTGATGAACCCATGTTTCATCGCCTGTAACAATCTTTGATAGAAATTGTCACCCTCAGCCACATGACGAGCAAGCAATTCCGCACAGATGGTTCTCCTTTGCTCTTTATGGTGTTCGGTTAGACAACGAGGGACCCAGCGGGAACAAACCTTTGAATATCCCAACTGGTGAACAATTGTGACAGCACTACCAACAGAGATGTCAAGTTGAGCACTGAGTTGTTTGATGGTGATCCGTCGATCATCTCGAACGAGTGTGTTCGCACGCTCCGCCATTGCAGGAGTCACAGCTGTGCACGGCCGGCCCGCACGCGGGAGATCAGACAGTCTTGCTTGACCTTGCGGCGATGATGACACACGCTTTGCCCAACGACTCACCGTGCTTTTGTCCACTGCCAGATCACCGTAGACATTCTGCAAGCGCCTATGAATATCTGAGATGCCCTGGTTTTCCGCCAAAAGAAACTCGATCACTGCCCGTTGTTTGCAACGCACATCCGTTACAGACGCCATTTTAACAGCTCCGTACAGCGCTGCCACCTGTCGGAAGTCAATGAAACTATACGAGACGAAGCGGGAATATTTAAAAATATTCCACAAGAAATTTCAGGTTTTTTTCAACCAAAATTGGCCGAGAAAAAAAATGTGTTGCATTACTTATTGAACTGCCCTCGTAGATTAATGAAAGACCAATCTACGTTTCTAGCATTTGTTGACTGGAATACTCTGTTTCAAATTCTGAAGGTGGCAGGGGTCAAATACAGTGAGCGACAGGCTATTTACAATTTGTACAGAAACCAGATGGCAGTTGTAAGAGTCGAGGGGCATTGAAAGGGAAGCAGTGGTTGGGAGGGGAGTGAGACAGGGTTGTAGCCTATCCCCGACATTATTCAATCTATATATTGAGCAAGCAGTAAAGGAAACAAAAGAAAACTTCGGAGTAGGAATTAAAATCCACGGAGAAGAAATTAAAACTTTGAGGTGCACCGACGACATTGTAATTCTGTCAGAGACAGCAAAGGACCTGGAAGAGCAGCTGAACAGAATGGACAGTGTCTTGAAAGGAGGATATAAGATGAACATCAACAAAAGCAAAACGAGGATAGTGGAATGTAGTCGAATTAAGTTGGGTGATGCTAAGGGAATTAGATTAGGAAATGAGACACTTAAAGCAGTATACGAGTTTTGCTATCTGGGGAGCAAAATAAGTGATGATGGTCGAAGTAGGGAGGATATAAAATGTAGACTGGCAGTGGCAAGGAAAGCGTTTCTCAAGAAGAGAAATTTGTTAACATCGAGTATAGATTTAAGTGTCAGGAAGTCATTTCTGAAAGTATTTGTATGGAGTGTAGCCATGTATGGAAGTGAAACCTGGATGATAAATAGTTTGTACAAGAAGAGAATAGAAGCTTTAGAAATGTGGTGCTACAGAGGAATGCTGAAGATTAGATGGGTAGATCACATAACTAATGAGGAGGTATTGAATAGAATTGGGGAGAAGAGAAGTTTATGGCACAACTTGACCAGAAGAAGGGATCGGTTGGTAGGATATGTTCTGAGACATCGAGGGATCACAAATTTAATATTGAAGGGCAACGTGGAGGGTAAAAATCGTAGACGGAGGCCAAGAGATGAATACACTAAGCAGATTCAGAAGGATGTAGGCTGCAGTAGGTACTAGGAGATGAAGAAGCTTGCACAGGATAGAGTAGCATGGAAAGCTGCATCAAACCAGTCTCAGGACTGAAGACCACAACAACAACATCAACAACAACAACAAATCTAGGATGGATGTTCGGAAAATAAGCAACGAGCAGTCAGGAAATCACAGTAAAAGTAAAATCTGTTTTATTTACAACAGTGAGCTACACCTTCCAGCTACTTGTCCACTGTATGGCCATCCTAGTGATTGATGGGAAACTTGGTCGTTCACTTATGTTAGGAAATGTATCACCTATAGCGGTCCTTATGATGTCATTTATTGTGCGGCTACCGGTTTCGGTGTTTAAGTGCCCCTTAATAGTTGATGGTTAGAGAGAAAACATCGCTCTTACGGGCAGTCTGCGAAAACCAGTTACAGATGTTCGCCACTGATGCATCGTGTAAATGGACGTTGTTAGCCCCCTCTGCATCAGCTAAGACCTGGGGATGGTGCACTGAAGCACCGAAACTGGTGGCCATACAGTAAATGACATCATAAGGACAGCTGTAGGTGTTTCATTTCCTTACGCTTCTCTACATAGACGCCACTCTGACTGAGACATCTGTCGCAGAGTTGTACGGATTTCCCAATAACCTCGGTATAGAAGGCAGCCTCCTGCGCTTTCCCACAATTTTCTATGCTGGGCTGCAACTCACTGTCTGTGCGGAAATGTTGTCTTCACAGCGAGAAGTTCATCTCGGTAGAGATGACAGTCAGAGAGAACGAAGTCCTGGCAGTATGATGGTTGACCAAACACTTCTCATCGAAAATTCTACAGGAGCGTCCTCATTGACATGTTGTGTCCGGCCAAACACTGTTATGAAGAAGGAACTGCATGAAAGTTACGTTATATGAGGTTGCATGATATCAGGAGAAATCTCTCGCCAGATACCCATATCTGGCTGGATGCACTATTTTCTAGGCATATTTAAGGGCTCAGTGAGTGCTCACAACTGAGAAAAGCGACGTGACTATCGACGGGCGTCCCAGAGACATTTCTAAACTTAATTGTGCAAAGCTTCATTGGATTTTCAGTTTGGTTTCCTTTTCACAACCGATCGTTCCTTGCTTTCCGAACAGTCCTCGTACTTCAATCACTCAATGTAAAATGCTGTGAGTGCGAGGATCTGGGAGTGATTAGATGTCCGGTTCCTGAAAACAATATGTCAACCAGAAGAGACAATTTATTTATAAAGAATACGGACAAATGACTCTAGGACTGGATCTTTGCTGGTGCAAGTCCTTCTCCTCGGCGCGGCTTCGGCGATTTGTGTGTCCCTAATCAGCTTACAGCTTAATGTGGAATCCGGACCACGTGTTGTTCCTGGAGACTCCTTTTACGGTTGAGAGGTGAAGACTAGGTTAAAACGAAGGCTGAAAATATCTTTTGTCTGACCGAAATTCGATACCACAACCTCTCAGTTTCCAGGCAGGCAATGAACACTTATTTGTCTGTTTTGATCGTTCTACTGTAGTTCTCGGCATTTCGTCTGGGCGGACGTGACATGTGTTCAAGCTGTTCGTTGATTACTTCATTTAGATTGTGTGTTACAGAGGGCAACCAGCTCTCTGACCAAACACACTGAGCTACCTTACCGGTGTCCCCTTGACTAATAGGCCCAGTCTCTCGTCTTATATGTTTTGCTAGGTGTGTTTGCGAATCTCAAAATATGTGAGACATATGTGGACATATCTCCTGATTGCGTTCATTTAAAAACAAAATTTTTATTACGCCGCCAAGAAACCACGGACCCCAGTATTTGACATAAGTGTCAACTTCATAACTATACTCGATCCTCAGAAAAAGGGGTCAATAACAGACGGATGGACTACTAAGTCATCCTATAAAGGTTACTTTTTACCGATCGAGGTATGGAATCCTGTAAATGGTACATCAGATATTAACGTGTTTCTTTAGCACATCTTTAATAAGTCTGCGAATCTTCAAAAAATGTAAGCAAACGGACAAGACAAATTTAGAATTACCAACTGAGCTATTTATCTTGGACAGCCAAATTCTGAGTTTAACATTTGTTCAAACATAGATTAAACAATCACAAGTCAACTAAAACAGGCAGAAAACATTTACTTTAACAAATATTACTACTACTAAAACTAATGTGAATAGACATTTATTTTCCAGCTCAGAACAGAAAATGAGTCACTGTTAACGGAAACTACAAAACAAATGGACAACGATAAGGAATGTCTAAATAAAATTTAAAGAAGAGCGCCCAGTTGGCTTCAACGACGAGTAATGCATTTAACGCTGCACGCTCAGTCCAATGTAAACAGTATCCCTAAATTACAAACTCAGCTCACACCCAACAAACAGGAATATTTTTAACATGAACAGACAGAGGCCATTAGCAGTGTACGATTCTTTATTTCAAATTTTACCAAGGAAGTATATAACCGGAACGCCCACAAGACTTCAACTAAGACAGAAAGCTGAACTTGCCTTTTTGCTGTGCACACATCAGACAAACATTTCATAATATTCATTCATTTTTAAGGCAGAGAGGTAAAAAGCCAACAGACAAAGGAAATCATAAAGAAAAGGCGAGGTTATCAATATAACTACCGATAGACAACTCATAAAAACTCTGCGATTAACTGAAGAGTAAACAAGGACAGTATAAGAACGCCAAATTGCTTGATGTGCAGTCTACACACCCTTCCGAATGCAATTCTCCTGTAGTAACCACTGGGCTAACACGCTGAAATAAAATATATCGCAAAAAACAGAAATTCTGCTTTCTATAAATTTTCCTCCAGTGGAACGTTTGCCTTCTGTTCGGAATGTTAATACGTCATAAAGCAAGCATGTTATAAGTCTCAGAAATAGACTATCACAATTTTGTCGAAAAACATTAATATGATACAACTACAGCTGTAAGAGATTAGAAAATGATAAATTAGTCATACTAAATTTTAGCCTGCGAAGAATTTCTTGGTTGCAAGGAATCCTTTTATTGATGAATATATGTGTACAGGTAATCTGCCAGACATGTCAACTGCGCTAATTTGTACTTCTGCACCACCACTTCCTCATGATCTCTGCAGCAAAGAAATCCATTTTGCTACAGAAAAACGTGTAGATATAATGACAATGACTCCGTAAGCGTTCTTCGTCACCGTTGCTTGAAACATTGATGATTACAGTGAATCTGTCACTTTCTGGAGAGTGCGTAGCGGAGAACTTACGGAGTGTGAACGACTGTTGAAACGAACTTGCATATTCACGGCTGCTTCCTGGCCTCAGTCGCGGTACCATATGGATCACATGGTTCAAATGGCTCTGAGTACTATAGGATTTAACATGTGAGGGCATCAGTCCCCTAGACTTAGAACTACTTAACCCTAATTAATCTAAGGACATCACACACATCCATGCCCGATGCAGGATTCGAACCTGCGACCGTAGCAGCCGCACGGTTCCGGACTAAAGCGACTAGAACCGCTCGACCATAGCGGCCGGCATCCCACACGGAATTTCAAACTGTAATGACATTTCTAGAAGTGTGAAACATCGCATTCAGTTGCTGGAGGCATCTATACATGTAGGCGTGATTGGCCTATGAATGAGGATTCGTACAGACGGAGAAGGAGCTGAGAAAAGTTACCCACAATGTATCGAGAATAACTTTTGCCAATTTCACATCCCAAACAACATTTCTTTTTCTTTTACTTGCTGTAGTATAACACGGCATTCGAAACTCCATCAGGCAAAATTAGTACCTAAGATGAAATGAAAAACGATAAACAAGTTGAAATCGTTGCACTAGAAAAATACAATATGCAAAATTGTAATTTATGAAAATTAATACAATTTAGAGAAAAACCTCAGTCAGGTACAATTTACGAAAACATAGCATCATAAGTGGGTTCATATAACATAAGAATGTTTTTCAGCGAGAAAAGAGATTCAATTTGAACATTTTTTATACCAGAAACATCCATTTTTTTCTTGTACGCTGCAGCGCACGAAATTTCGTAATTTTTACAGCGGCTGTAATCTTCAAAACAGTGTCTGTTCCTTCAGACAAGCATGCATCTCTGAAGGAAATCGTAATGTAAGACACAGACACCGTATAAATGCGGACATCGTAATAATCCATGATATTAAAAATTACATTCAACTTACCTCATACAGGAAAAGCGTCACAACTCAGACTGTAATGGGCCCATGCACATCTGCTAGTAGCAACGCTGAAGTTACACTTTTCTTGCCGTGTCGAATCATGAAGACTGATACTACAGTCCCTAAGTGGAGAAGTTGCGAGATGAGATGAGGCGCGTTCTCGTGCTTTGGGGCACTTCACGAGTATTTTTCAGTGACAAATACTAAATATTTTCGTTTTTTTATTTGTGTCGCTTCACTTTCCGGGGCTATATATTGGATTTCGAGGGTTTGCCATGTTCAAGTGTTTACTCATATCATCGTGACTTTGCAGAATTACAAGGGGAGCAAGCACAGGGAAATGACACATAACCGTAGTCAGCTGGTAGTGAAAAATAAATGGCTATGATTGTAATAGAGTCAAAGTGGAAAACAGAATTGCATTCTACTCTGGCATTGAAATGAGACTTCGAAAACGTGTTCAAAGACATATCGTTTATGTAGCTTCATGGAATAGTCACGAGATAAAAGTGCCGCAAATCGTTGTTCAACCGTCAAGGGAAGAGATCTCACAAACGTCTGTCATATTGAACTAAAAGTTAGCAACAACGTAACTGAGGTACACATTGTACGTTTATTATTATCCCTTCAGTCAAGAAAGTTTCGAAACTGGATTAAAAACAAACATACAAAAATTAAGATGTCGGTTTTAATGCTCTAGGTGTTCTACACAGTCTCTCTCCTCCCTCCCCCCCCTCCCCCCCTCCCCACACACATGTAGACAAGATGACAATGAGTTGGTAAATATTCGTCACCGTTGCCTCTAACAATGTCGACTGCAGTGAATCTTTTCGGAGAATGCTACCAGAGAACTTACGGAGTGTAAACGACTATTGAAAAGAACACTTGAGTATGATGTACAGATCGCTCACACAACACTGTGGAACTGTCAGAAAAGTCCTTCTTTAGGACTTTGTTCACCACACATGCTACATCGGCTTGATTGTCGGGTATGTCGGCAAAGCGTTGATCCTTTCTGTGAATTTCTGCAATTTGTCGTTTTGTGGCAGGTTCGTTTTGATGTCTCTTCACCCGCGAAGATTTTTTTCCAGAAAAGAAGTGTCTGCGTTATGCATTTCTATCAACTTGTGGCAGATGTCTATACGCTGTTGTTTTTGTGCGGGAGTGAAGATGTACGGAACAAACGTTGCACAAGCTTTTCTCTTCTTCAAAACATTCCGAAGAGTATATAGAACAGCTGACTTGGAGGCTTTTCTCTTCTTCAAAACATTCCGAAGAGTATATAGAACAGCTGATTTGGATATGTCGCTCCATTGCGATCTGTGATGCAAAAACTTCGACGCACTACGACCACGCGCTCAGTAATGAACACTGCTTGCTCACAACTGACTGTTGTCTGCAGTTGTTTGTTCAAACTGCCGCCGTACTTTCTGCGTTTACGTCGCTTTTACGCCAGCAATAAAATCAGTCTCTGACGCTTGATTTACAGTGTATGACTGTCATATCACAGGGTCGAGATGCTGACCTTGAGCATTAATATATACTGCAAAGCGATAACTGAAGGACAACAATGGACACTGAGTTTCACGTTGCTGCTCTTACCGAATGACACGACCAAGTTATAAACAATTTCTTGTTTTCATTGTAGATCTGTTGCCTTAATTTTTCCCACGGATAAGAAGTCTAGACGACCACCCTATGTTCTGTGATTACCTGTGTGAAGTGAACGGGACATTCGTTATGTTGATACCACCTGAATGCCGGCTCCTGTGGGTTTTCTTCCCACAATTAAGCAGCAGATTTCTTAGTCGCTGTACATACTTGTGTCTGTTCAGAGTTCCATCAAGAAACTCGGGACCTATGATTTAATTCATGAAAAGCCCACATCACACGTCGACAAACCGAGATCATTATTTATCCACCACTCCTCTCAGACAGCGTCGATTTTCAATTGACCGGTTGTGCATAAATAAAAACTGCGCATAGAAATGCCACATCATCTTGCAGATTTCGTAAACACCATTTGGAGAGATGCAACAGATTTTGAAAGCAACTACCATGAAGCTGATGATGAGGAGTATACAAGTAGATAACTGGTTTCCAACAACATGGGGGAACTACGCCCTGAGGGATAAAATATAATTTTCTGAGGGATAAAAATAAAGTGTTCAATTGTGTTCCCGTCACGAAACAAAATTATTTTTAAAATATCATTACTAATTTTACTGCTTCGTAAGACTGTAATACTGATTACATAAGATAGTAATAATTAATTTTTTTCCAATTACTAGCATTAACGCATGATACAATGTTGTCAGGATTACAGGTTCTGAAACGAATGTATGAAAATATTTTTCACATAGTCCAGTCACTATATAATTACTTTGTACCTTGCAACATGAATATATGACTGCAAAATTTGAAGATACACATCACATATGCATAAATATCTCATGAAAATGCTTTCTCCTAGTTGTAGTTAGATCCTGCATAATGCCAGATATTGTTTCTCTATTCATTTCCCAACAGTAAACAGTAACAATATAATGGCTGTAATATGATATAGGGCCTACGTTGTATTACTGTTATTATTATTGTTATTAGTGTCAGTGGTTAGACACAAAGTGCTGGGTGATCGAACTCATACAATTCATGCCGGTTCAGAAGTAAGCAGCTAGGAACAAATGATTCACGAACAGTAAGCCTAAATATACCTCACAGATTTTAATTTGTTTAAGTTTACGTGGGGGTGCAGGGTTTGGATGCAGTATACGTTGCATTAGAAGAAGAAGAAGAAGCATGAAGCATGTTTTGTAAAAACGTCTGCCCTCACGGTGGATAGTAAGTTTTCCTTTTTTTTTAGTCGTAGTTTTAGGTAATACCCTCGATCCAACCTCACTTGCTTCATCATCCTGTAGATTGAAGTTGTTAGGAATAAGCAGTACCAATTGTCTCATTGACTTTTTAGCTCGTGATCTAACAAAATACCAACAGAAACTAAAAACCATTTTCCTTTCTTCATTGTTCAAAAGCAGTTCTTTTTCATTCCCAAATGTAGTTACGTGTTAGTATTGATTTTGGTTGAGGAAGTGGGAGAGGTCATACCAGTTAATATCAGACAGGACTCAGGGGTAATGGTCTCAGAATGGTTGAGAACCACAAATGGGGATGAAAATTTGGCGCTGAAAACTGATGTATACCATTCAAAATTAGTTTTAAGCTTAATGTGTATCGCGGTATTGAAGAAAAGAAATACATGAAATACATACGTATGTAGTTCTCTCACGTTACATCTACAAAGACAGTGGATCTATATACACGTCCGATGGATTACTCAGAAAATGGTACCGGTGAACGAAGAAATGCCTTCATAAGTCCGCTGAGTTTAGCCTTTACCGACATTTCGGTACCCATGGCAACCGTGAACTTAATCGGTGTTCCAGATAATTGGGGAGTACTGTTCGTCGAATTAGACACCCAGCTGACAGCTTGCTAATTAACTTTGAGGCCGTGCTGCACCGCAGTAGCTGACTGTAACCGATGCTCATCTGTCTCACCAGCCGCACCTTCTACTCAGCTGTGTCTGTCAGTCTCAGTGATGTCAGCTGAATACCCATAGCACAAATTCACCACTGCACCAAACAGACCAAAAAACGTGTTGTCCCAGAAAAAGTTTCACCATTGACAGCAATTTCCAGAAACATTTATTTTCATCACTGCATCAGTCACCTACCCCTTCTAGGACATTGACAATTAATTGCACTAAAACGCTATCGTACATTTCAACAAAATTTTTAGAAAGAACGAAAACCAGCTAACAACAAGTAGTGGAGATAGTGGTCATATTTTTCCGAGAGACACATACTACGTGCTCGTAGTATCATGCGTGCTGTTTCTTCAGAGATGAGGGATTAATGAATATTGGATACTTTCATTACTAAAAAGATTTCAGTTTAAATTCCCCCGAGTCATCGTCGTCTTCTTAGACAAAGAGATTTCGCATCCGCTGGTTTTGTCAAAGTGTATATCCGCCGTTGCCTTGGCTGTCCTGTTCTATCTTTTCGTTTGTAGTTCACAATTTCCATTAACAGTATTTAGTTTCTCATTATATTCACATGTTGTATCCACCGGTTTCTGCATTTAGTTAATTTCGTGGCATTTTATTACTATAGTTAAAATTCCTTCATTGTCAACTCTGCACATTCAACTAATTATGGGCGTTTTCGCTTTTACAGTTCTTCACTCTCAGACACATCTCAAATTTGGTGCTTGTATTTTCCAATCTTAATTATTTTTACTTATCCAGATATCGCTCCCATATAGTGGTAATGGTATCGCTTAAGGTTTAAAAATTCGATTTTTTTATCATTTCGGGTGTTGTTAAGGGCTCTGTTCATTTTGCATGAAATTATTTGAAATTTATACACCTTTTCATCTGTATAATTATTACAGTTATAAACCGTGTCGCGCAACAGATGTTTCAGATTTTAACCTGTTCAATTATTTTGTTATTAATTATTGTTTTCGACTATACCAATTTTTATTATGAGAGGCCAAGTGTTTCGTCCCCAGCAATGAGATTTTAAGATTATACTGTGATCACATTTGGATTAGCTGATGTACTGATAGCTGGAGCTCAATGTCACTTTCCTATGCTCGTACTTTATCATCTGAAAAAAAAAGTGAACCTACATGCCCGTATGTATCTAACTGAATGCCTGAATCATTCACGGATTTCCTGTTTTTGCGGATACTGCCTATATAAAGTCGCCTTCTCCTTTATACTAAATGAATTAGCCCGTAATAGTGCGAGTTAGTGAGTAACATTTGAGGCAATGTAAGAAACAGGATACGTTGCTATTTTTTGGATTAAATTTAAAAATAATTGATATGGATTGCACTTTTTTCACTGGCACAATATATCATCCTGTAATTCATACTATTAAGAGTTAATACTTCTAATATTAAAAGAGAAGACGAATATATAGCAACATGACCAATACATATTCCGGCAGATCACTCAAAAAGGGTACTCGCAGGATTCCTTGGCAGCTAAAAGAGCAAGGGAGCAGGAGACCGAAGCGGACAGAATGGAGGAAGACTGCTCAAAGCCACAAAATAAAAGATTTCTGCGCTAAGAAGAAACATAAGACCCATGAAACAAGTCAGAACGTGATCCCAAGTAGTCCAATACGAAAAGATGAAGAACAATTTACTTTATATAATTCACAAATCCTTACTTCTATCAAACAATATAAAATCTTATGTCATAAGTTGTGTGCTACGAGGTTTTCTAGAAATTTTCTTTCGTAGTTGACACCTTTTAATCAAACTTTATAACGGATCACTATTCGGACACTACAGTTAGGCTAGAGGATACAAGAACTGTACATTATTCACCCTCATCTATTAAACGTAATTGAGGGCAGGAATATTATTGCTATCGTCTTCGTCGTTAAAAATACGGTTTCCTAAATAAGACGGACAATGCTAATCCCGTGACAAACAGATTAGTAGTACTGCTATGGACAACCTACTATATATATACTTAACCTTCATCTCTCAGCCCAAGTTCTGATTTTTACATATTCAGAGCCATAGGGCCAAGAAAAGGTGTACACACTCTCGGAGGAACTAAAATAATTGTAGTAGCTCTTTCGATGTCGTAATTTCACAAAGTTTCACAATGAGGAGTTTGTACAATCTTGTTAGAGGGTGGGTTTCAAATGTTATTCATAAATACAGTAACGCAGCATCGCGCAAATTCGGCGTCTAACGAACCGTAATAAAATCTATGCTTTATCTATACCAGCTGTTTACATAAAATAATTCTCGTCGTTTCGTTTTCCTTCTTCTAAACTTGTGTAACCTGACTTTATACTCCTTCAGTTATCATGATATCCTAATTTTTAAATTTTACCAAAGAGCAGTAACCATATTTATAACATGGCGGTCCCTTACAGCGTTAGATTATCTTGGTCATATATTCGGTTTAGCATTGAATTATGTTCAGTTTGTACTAACTTTACATTTTATTTCCTTTATACAAATCTAAAGACAGTCGTATAGGGCCGAAACTGATAACCGTCACAATAACACTTAATAAAGTTTGTTGATAGCCACACTCCCATACACTACATTAAAATAAGACACAATGCTTCCGGAATCACAGCTGCGAAGGAAAGGGTCAACATATGATACTGATGAAAAACGAAGTTGAAAAAACCTAAATAATGTACTCACACAGTTCCATTGGAAACTATGTTTTTTTTTAGCATCGTTAACTTAGACTTCAAGTACAATGATGACTACGCTATGATTATAAAGGAACAGGTGTTAAAACAAATTACGCAAAGTGTAATTCTTAAAACTTGAGGTTTGAAGCGAAAGTACAGTTGCGTGTGTGTAATTTTTACAGCACGTTACAAAACATAAAAAAAGAGTATAAATTCTAAACTAAGGACTGCACTGTAAGACACACTCTTTCTATGACGGGATAGTGACAAAAACTTAAATTTTCTGAAGTACAGGTGGCTAGTGCAGCAGATATCTTAACTTTCTTTTCTTTATTTTCTTTTGCTTGTGTCTTTTTCCCGCGGATACGCAGGGTCGGCATGGTTAATCGGATGTGGCAATGTTAATTGAAGGGGCGGCCAGATGTCCTTCCTGCCGCCACCCCGTACCCCTTGGGACGGGATTAGTGTACCCCAACTGTCTGTGTCTAGTGTAATCCATGGAATAGTGCGAATGTGTTTAGATGTCTGCGGGCTGTGTAACTGAGGCGGGACGTGGGGACCAGCCCGGTATTCACCAGGTGGGATGTGGAAAACCGCCTGAAAACCACATCCAGGCTGGCCGGCACACCGGCCTCCGTCGTTAAGCCGTCGGGCGGATTCGATCCGGGGCCGGCGCGCCTAACCGAGTACAGGAAACTGCGCATTAGCGCTCTCGGCTAACCTGGCGGGACCAGCACATATCTTAACCTAGTTACAAAAAATATTGTCGTTATCGCAAGAAGTGTGCTGTCACTTGCGCACTGCAATAAAATCGGCAAAAGAAAAATGAAAATAAGGTTCTTGAAACGCTAAAATACAAATTTGGTGATCAGAGCGCCCTAGTCCTAAATTATGATGTAAGAATCACTGCAATGACTGTGCACGATGACTATAATTTTGAAAACAAAGTATTTTTCATAAAGACTCATCAGCGAAATTAATAAAGGTAAAAGAAATATTTTTAGTTCCATAACATGTTTACTAACGTGAGTAGAGGAACATAAATACTCAGTAACGAATCAACATTTAAACCCCTGAGACGCCTCTTCGTATGCACTGATGGTTAGAGATGGGTTTATTAGAAGTTGTTGCAAAGTAAATTCACAGCAATAAACACGTACAGGGAGCTACGCAGCTGTCGCTCCACTGCAGGAACAGAAGAGCCCATCGGCGTAACAGACCTGCATGGAGGTCATGGCCCGGTGACAGAAAGCGGGACTGTTCGCCCACGCGTGTCCTTTCATCCCTTAACAGTATTACCTTGCGCAAAGAATAGCGTAAAATTGCACGAAAATTAGGTTATTGGCTTAGCGCATTATCTCTAGCTAAATTAGCCTCACTTTCACGGACGACACAGCTGACGTAAATACTTGCCGCCGCCAATGGCTGTGTGTGAACCAGTGAGTATCAAAGGGTGTCTGGCGAACCAGCAAGTTTCACACAGCCACTACAGAGCGACGCGAGGATCCAGTGACAGATGAGCAGAAATTATGGTGAAAAATTTATCGTAGGTTCTTAGTACGAAATGTCGTAATGTTGCGATGTATGACAGTTTATGAGTCGAGTAATAAAATATAAGTTGTTAAATGGGGCTGTATAGACACTATTGCAGAGTGGTATATTTGGCAGTTACAATATTTAGGTGGATAGAGAAGCAAATTACAGAACAATGGAATTCTCAAAAAAAAAAAAGAATTGTTTGAAGTTTGTAAGAGGGCTGTTTATGTTTTCTTATTGGCAATGTTACGTAGCACTCTGTATAAAAATCACTGGCTGTGCTGTGTGCAGTCTGTGGCTAGTTTGCATTGTTGTCTGCCATTGTAGTGTTGGGCAGTGGCAGCTGGATGTGAACAGCGCGTAGCGTTGCGCAGTTGGGGGTGAGCCGCCAGCAGTGGTGGATGTGGGAAATGAGATGGCGGATTTTTGAGTACAGAATGGATATTATGAACTACTATGTATATTATGATTTTTCAACACTATTAAGGTAAATACATTGTTTGTTCTCTATTAATATATTTCATTTGCTAACTATCCCTATCAGTAGTTAGTGCCTTCCGTAGTTTGAATCTTTTATTTAGCTGGCAGTAGTGGCGCTCGCTGTATTGCAGTAGTTCGAGTAACGAAAATTTTTGTGAGGTAAGTGATTTGTAAAAGGTATAGGTTAATGTTAGTCAGGGCCATTCCTTTGTAGGGATTTCTGGAAGACAGATTGCGTTGCGCTAAAAATATTGTGTCAGTTTAAGCACGGTCTCGTATACAATTGTTCTAAGGGAACGTTTCAAGTTTAAAATGTAATTGTACTATCTGCACCTATATTTTCTCGCCAGGTGATTATTCAGAATTTCTTTAAAGTCAGTACCGCCATTAGACTGCTTTTTATTTGTTTATTTGCAGTGTTACATTTACACGATCATGATTTCGGCTTTAAAGTGCCATTATCAAGTGTTTTAATGTTATACAGCTGCGGTTTGTTAATTATGGTTAGCATTTTTTATTAGGAGTTACGATAAACTGGCAACGGCTTTGACACAGTGATAACATCGGTTCCCGTTGGATCACCGAAGTTAAGAGCTGTCGGGCACTTGGGCGGGTCACCGTCCAGGTCTGCCGAGCGTTGTTGACAAGCGGGGTGCGCTCTGCCCTTGTGGGGCCAGTCGAGGAGCTACTTGGTTGAGAAGTAGCGACTGCGGTCACTAAAACTGACAACGGGCGGGAGACCGGTGTGCTGACCACATGCTTCTCCATATCCGCATCCAATGCGGCGTATCGACTCAGCATGACACAGCGGTCGTTCGGTGTCGTTTGGCCTTCCGAGGCCTTTTCGGGTGGAGTTTTATATTAAGCTACTTACAACAAAATTTTTATGAGAGAACATATGTGTTAAGCAGCGTTAGCTCTTTAACCAAGTACCGTATCTCAGTTCTGTTCTCCTAGCTTCACAAACAGCAGTCGGCTTTTGGTGTCGTCAAGTAGCCTTTTCCAAAGCGTTCTGTCCTCAGTCTTCTTTCTTTGTTCTAGGTATCAGAAGATCCTTGGACACCTGCGCTCTCCATATTATTTTCGGCCCCCCTAAACATCTTCGTCGTTCGCGCTTCTTCTCTGAGACTTCTCTCATTAGTAATCTCCCCTCTCTTCTACAGAACTGGCCAGCCCATCTCAGTCTCCTCGTCTTGGCTTCTGCAGCTACATCTGGTTCATCACGTATCTTCCTTACCTTCCTCTGCTTTCTTCTTTGGCACTCTCTTTCCTCACTACTGGGTTATAACATCGTCCATAGGATTTTGTTTTCAAAAATCTTTATCCTTCTCCCTGTATACTTCTCTGCTCTCCATATTTCTGCTCCTAACGGTAACTATGGTCTGATTATAGTTTTATATATCCCTAATATGTTTCCCCCTGAAAAACTCTGGATGACAGTAATTTGTTGAATGAAGGTTGACGTCCTGGAGGCCACTTTCATCCTCCCCTGTATTACTTGTTTCTATTCTTTTTTTTTAATTTTGGTAATGTCTTATGGCACCAAACTACTTAGCTCATCTGTCTCTAAGCCCCCACACAACATAATCTAAATTAAACTAACTTAATCTATGGACAACGCACACTCCCATTGCCGAGGGAAGACTCGAACCTCCGACGGGGGAGCCGCACAGACCATGACAAGGCGCCTGAAACCACGCGGCTGCCCCATGCGGCTTCTAATCTTTTTTTGTTGTTTACATCAACCCCCATATATTTAAACTCATCTCTTTCTTCAAACATATAGTTACCAATATACAGGTTTGTTAACATTTCGGTGTTGTAATTTCTCTCTATTCTTATGCTCACGAACTTTATTCCTTGCCATATATCTCAAATCCAACCAGACTTTTTTTTTTTTTTTAAAGTAGCTTTCTTGCCAGTATTTTCTGGTCACCTTATGAGAAATGCTACAATATCTGTAAAGGCAAGTACATTCCCTTTTTTATGATGCTTCTCTTTAATGCAGCTACTATGATATCCAGTGCTTCTGAATTAATATGTTGAATAGGAGTGGTGATATTCCATATCTCTCCCTGACTCCTCTTTCTATGTTGAAAGCTGTGGATATTTTCCTTCCCACCGACCCTTCCAGTAGCACTTACAATTTTCTTTAGTATGCCAAAATTCTCTATTTTCAGGCAAAATTTTCCCTATTTATGCTTTCATAAAATCAACAAATAATATTGGCACTCTTTTGTGATATTCCAAATATTTTGATACGGCTTATTCTACTACAATTATCTTCATAATGTCAACTTTCATTATCTATTACCTCTTTTGTATATAGTTCCAATCTCTTCCAGAGAATCTTCGAGACCACTTTGTAGGTTGTGCTAATTAATTAGACACCTGTTGTGATGTATTCGCTGTTAGACGTCGTCTTACGACTCAAATTGTGCCCAATAGGCTGCATGATGCGCAGCTTCACTCCCGACGTCCGTGGCGAGGTCAAGCTTTGCAACCACGACACCATGCAGCGGGGTACAGATGGTCCCAAAAACATGCCGAATGGACTGCATTGGAATGGCATCACGTTTTCTTCACCGAAGAGTGTCGCATATGCCTTCAACCAAGCAATCGTGGGAGTCGTGTTTGGAGGCAACCTGGTAAATTGAACGCCTTAGACACACTGTCCAATGAGTGCAGAAAGGTGGAGTTTCCCTGCTGTTTTGGGGTGGCATTATGTGGGGCCGACGTACGCCGCTGGTGGTCATGGAAGCCGCCGTAACGGCTGTACGATACGTGAATGCCATCCTCTGACCGATAGGGCAACCATATGGGCAGCATATTGGCGAGCCATTCGTCTTCGTGGACGACAATTCGCGCCCCCATCGTGCACATCTTGTGAATGGCTTCCTTCAGGATAACGACATCGCTCGACTAGAGTGCCCGGCATGTTCTCCAGACATGAACCCTATCGAACTCGCCTGGGATAGATTGAAAAGTGCTGTTTATGGACTACGTGACCCACCAACCTCTCTGAGGGATCTACGCCGAATCACCGTTGAGTAATGGGACCATCTGGACCAACAGTACCTTGATGAACTTGTGGATAGTATGCCACGACGAATACAGGGATGCATCAATGCAACAGGACGTGCTACTGGGTATTAGAGGTACCGGTGTGTACAGCAATACTGGACCACCACCTCTGAAGGTCTCACTGTATGGCGGTACAAGATGCAAATTGTGGTTTTCATGAGCAATAAAAAGGGCGGAAGTGATGTTTATGTTGATCTCTATTCCAATTTTCTGTACTAGTTCCGGAACTCTCGGAATCGAGGTGATGTAAAACTTTTTTTGTTATGTGTACTATGATCTGGACTTTCCATTCGTGTGGCGTAATTTCTTTGTTCCAAATGGTGGTCACTAGTTTGTAGATTTGTTTCGCTTCCGCATCTCTTCCCTTTTTAAGTATTCGAACTAATATTCCATCTCTCCCTGGATCTTGAAGCTTTTTAATACATTGATTGCATCGATTGTGCCTTTTATTCTAGGCGCTGCAGCTAAGGGATCTACTTTCTCATTTTAATGTTGTTCTTCCGTTTCTGTATTTGTATCTCTACATTTAAAAGCTCATCAAAATATTTCTTCCAAATTTTCATTCCTTTTGTCCTCTCCAAAACTACATTGCCACTTTTATCTTTATTTCCGTAAATCTGTGGTGTGTATCCTTTTCTGAAGAACCTAACTGACCTGTAAAAATCTCTTATATTGCCTGTAGTTTTGTCCTATTCTGCTCATTCAGTTAGTCGCTCCAAATGTTTTCCGTTATTTTTTCTGAGAAGATTTTTAGTTTTCGTATTAGCAATTACATTTATGTCTTTGCTTTCGTTCAGATCTTCCTACAGGTGTTTCTCCTTTGTCACTCTTCCTTCTTGCGCTTTTTTCTCACTTTACTCTGAGAACCATGGATTTTTCTTTCTTTTTTTTCGGCGCACTTTAACTGCTTCTTCCACATTTGTTTTTTTATCAGTTTCCACTGGCCTTCAGGGTTGATATTGTCTTCAAGTGTTAAAAACTCAACTCTGTTTTGGAGCTTTATGACAAGTTGTCGTACCTACCATTATCTTCCAATTTATCTACAACAATATTCCGTTCGTTCATCTCATTCTTCTCTTTGGCTTTTCTATACCTTTACAGTGTCGTACCTCTGTCGTGACTAAAGAGTGGTCTGTATCTGTCTCGGCTTCTTACGGTTTTCACATTCATCATTCTGTTTCTATGCCATCTGTCAACTGGACATAGTCTATTTAGTTTTTTGTTCTATCAACTGACAATGCCCAAGTTACCTTCTGAATGTTCTTCGGACGCAAGTACGTGCTTCTAATCCTGCTGCAGTTGCACATCAATACCGCTACTTTCAGCATGTAAGCTTTCTATCCCCGCAGTTCTCTTTCCAGTGGTCTCCCTTCCAAATTCAGCAATGGCAACTCCATCAATGAGCTTCATATCAAATCGTAGTGTGTTACTAGTTACTCCTTTGAGTATTTCGTAGAAAATGACTTTTTTTTCATCCTCTGTCAACTCAGTTGGTCATAAAGTGTAACTGTTGTTTTCACTGAGGTGCCAGAACATGACCACCTGTTTAGTATCTTATTTGTTCGTCTTTGGAACGAAATATGCAACATTCTGTGAACCATGGATCCAACGGTTTGGTGGTAGGTTTATGGAGGTATGTGGCATTAGATGACTAAGCACAGGTCACGTAATTTGTGTAAATAACGGGCCACTGATTTGAGTACGCAGTGATGGCGCCAGTTTGTGACCCAAATGGGTTCCATAGGATTTACATCAGGCAAATTTGGTGCCCGAGACGTCAACGTGGGTTCACTATAATGCTCCTCAAATCGCTGTAGCACTTTTCTCGTACCTAGACACGGACAGTTCAAATGGCTCAAATGGCTCTGAGTACTATGGGACTTAACATCTGTGGTCGTCAGTCCCCTAGAACTTAGAACTACTTAAACCTAACTAACCTAAGGACAGCACACACATCCATGCCCGAGGCAGGATTCTAACCTGCGACCGTAGCAGTCGCGCGGTTCCGGACTGAGCGTCTAGAACCGCTAGACCACCGCGGCCGGCAGATACGGACAGTTATAATGGTGAAAGATAACATTGCCATTGGAAAGGACATCGAGCAGCTGGTTCGCAGCTGTCAGCGTGTCTTCGATTACTACCATAGGTCCCATCCAAGCGCAGGGGAATGTCTCTCAAAACATAATACTGCTCCCATCAGACTGTGTCCGTGGCGCGGTGCACGTTTCGAGCCGACGATCACCTCGATGATGGAGTTTGTGGAGACCACCAGCGACCTAGTTTAGCAAAAACGTGGTTCACCCAAAAACTCTACACGTTTCCATTGATTGACAGTCGAAACCCGATGGTCCCGTGCCCACTGTGACCGTAACTGATGATGTCGTTTGGTCAATATTGGGCGCCAAAGAGCCTACTTGTTTAAAGCCGATGGTACGCATAAAACATCGTACGAAATTGTGTTAGATGCTTTCTCCGAAAATTATGTTTGTAATTAGTTCAAGAGCCCACTCAAAGTTAAAAAAAACAGTTTATAATTATTGTTGTTGTCGTCTTCAATCCAAAGACTGGTTTGATGCAGCTCTCCATGCTATCCTGTGCAAGCCTCTTCATCTCCGAATAACTACTATAACCTACTCATTTCTGGAGGAGTGGTCTGCAGCGGAGCCCCATTTTCAACAATTTTCGATGTACTGTGTTCTCCGAAACACTTCTGGGATGCACCAGTGTTGTGCTCTTTCAGTACAGATGCCTCAGGTCACCATTTGTGCTTCTTTACAGACCAGACAAGCCCCCGAAGCCCAAATTCTGTGAAGAGTTGTGGACGCCCAACCATTTGGTACTTAGTGGTAGTTTCACTGTCCTACATCCTTCCATAGAAGTTCACGACAGTAGCACGTGAACATTCGACGAACTTCGCCGTTTTCGAGATACTCGCTCATATCCCCCCTATTAAAGTTGCCTATCTCCTTAGATATCCCCATTTTAGCCCGTATCTACTCTAGGATGATCCCCCGGCCGTGTCTGGTCCGCTTACATACTTTCGTTGCCGCGTCACGTGCCCGCAACGCCGTCAGAAGACATCCAACGTCGTGGTGGGCAATGGTCATAACGTTTTGGCTTTTCAGCGTATTTGTGAAACTATTTCTTTGTCTCATAATAGCTATGCTGTCGTCGACTAAGTGGAAATCAATTATTCCTCCTGCCTTTCTTTTACTGACTTTGAAACTACTTGTAATTTGTAATGATTATTTTCCGATCCACTATAGCACTAAATGCGTATTTCCGTTTCAAATCTTCCTGTTCCTGGGTATCTCGTTTCTCGCAGTGTTACTGGATCCATTTCATGTCTGTTAAGTACATCTGACTGAATATTAAGAGCCCCAGGTGCTGCCAGATCTCTAATGTTCCATGTTCCAAATCGATAGTCCTTGTTCGTGGGCCTTTTCAATACCCAATGTTTCCACTTTCATTCGAGGCAAGTTCTTGACGTTTCGTAATTTCCTTTTTACAGGACAGACTGTTATCCCAGTGCTCAGAACCAAATCTGGAGGATCAGTGCAGCTATTTTTTCACAGTGAGCATTTCGTTTTGCCACTGCACTCTTGCTGCACTGACGGCAGAGTTGGTGAGCTTGTATCAGTTCCAATAGGGACGCGACCAATGGAGGTAACGGAAAAATCCTCATAGGTATCAACATGATAACAATGAGTGAACAATGAATTTAGTTTTTAGTGTTTTGACAAACGAAAAATTAATTCTCTGAGAAGCGTTACAACTCAATTATTTACTGGATATTTCTCCATACTGTAGGACTGTTTTGCATACTTCGCATCAGGTTTAAAATTATACAGTGATCCTGCTGTACCAACAGCCAATTTGATAGTATTTGGACGCCAAAGAACCTACTTGTTTAAAGTCGATGGCAGGCATAAAACATCGTACGAAATCGAATTAGATACTTTCTCCGAAAATTATGTTGTGTAATTAGTTCAAGAATCCACTCAAAGTTATAAAAACAGGTTATAATTCTTGTTGTTGTGGCCTTCAATCCAAAGACTGGTTTGATGCAGCTCTCCATGCTATTTTATCCTATGCAAGCCTATTCATCTCCGAGTAACTATTGCAACCTACATCCTTCTAAATATGCTTACTGTATTCATCCCTTGGTCCCCCTCTACAATTTTTACCCCCTCCCTCCCTTCCCCTCCCACGTTTCCTTGCAGTATTAAACTGGTGATTTCTGGATGCCTCAGAATGTGTCCTACCAACTGATCCCTTCTTCTAGTCAGGTTGTACCACAAATTTCTCTTCTCCCCAATTCTATTCAGTATCTCCTCATTAGTGGCGTTATCTACCCAGCATTCTTCGGTATCATCATATTAGTAAAGCTTCTATTCTCTTCTTGTCTAAAATGTCTATCATCAATGTTTCACTTCGATACATGGCTACACTCCACACTAATACTTTCAGAAAAGACTCTCTGACACTTAAAATCTAGCCGGCCTCTGTGGCCGAGCGGTTCTAGGCGCTTCAGTCCGGAACCTCCCCGCTGCTACGGTCGCAGGTTCGAATCCTGCCTCGGGCATGGATGTGTGTGATGTCCTTACGTTATTTAGGTTTAAGTAGTTTTAAGTCTAGGGGACTGATGACCTCAGATGTTAAGTCTCATAGTGCTTAGAGCCATTTGAACCATTTTTTAACTTAAATCTATACTCGATGTTAACAAATATCTTTTCTTCAGAAACACTTCTTTTGCCACTGCCATTCTGTTTTATACCCTCTCTTCTTCGACCATCATGAGTTATTTTGTTGCCGAAATAGCAAAATTCTTCTACAGCTTTGGTTCTTAGAAGCAGACAATTCTAAGCAGATACGGACTTTAACAATGGTTGCAGGGATTCTAGTAAGACTGAATACTCCTACCTACAGATCCTTCCTTAAGAAGGAAGAAAAAACATTGAAAAATGACCTCCTAGTTTTCTCCACTCCTTACAAAACATATGAGCGCAGGATAGAGCTTAAATTCAAAATAATAATATTGACGGCAATGAGAGTTTCATACGAAGTGAATTAATAAACCCTGGAAAAGATGTCCCATGGTACACAAAACAGGTCAGAAAACCATTGAAGAAGCAAGGAGAAATGCATGCCACATTTAAAAGAAGCCAAAATCTCCAAGGTTTGCAGTAGTTTACAGAGGACTGAAATTTATCCCGCAGTTTAATGGAAGACGCTTTTAATAGTTTCCACAACGAAACTGTAAATATAGCAGAAAATCCTAGGTGATTCTGGTCCCGTGTAAAGTACACCAGCGGTAAGACACAATTAACAACTTCATTGCCCAGTAGCATTGTTACTGTTACCGATGACAGAGCCACTAAAGAGACATTACTAAACACGGTTTTCAGAAGTTTCCTAATCAAAGAAGATGTAGTAAATATTCCAGAAATCGAGCTAAGAATAACTGCCAACCAGAGTTACGTAGAAATAGATACTCTCGGTATATCAAGGCAACTTAAGTAACTCCCCAGGCATGACTTCGGTCTAGAATATACATCAGTTACGTTCCTTTCAGAGTTTTCTAATGTAACAGCTCTGTATTCAGCAGTGATATACAGCCACTCCCTTGGCGAAAGATCATGATCTAAAGATCAGAAAGTTGTACAAGTCACACCAATATGTAAGAAAGAAAACAGAAGTTGTCCGCTGAATTATAGACCCATATCACAGGCATCAGTTTGCATTATTGTTTTGGAACGTATACTGTGTTCGAACATTATGAATTACCTCGAAGGTTGGTTGGCTGACTTGGCGGAGAGGACCAAACTGCGAGGTCATCGGTCCCATCGGATTAGGGAAGGAAGTCGGCCGTACCCTCTCAAAGCAACAGTCCCGGCATTTGCCTGAATCGTTTTAGGGAAATCACAGAAAATCTAGATCAGGATGGCCGGACGCGGCGTTGAATCGTCGTCCTCCAGACTGCAAGTTCAATGTGCTAACCACTACTCCTCCTCGCTCGGTGTACCTTCAAAGGAAACTATCTATTGATACACAGTAAACATGGATTCAAAATATCTCTTTTTGTGAAACATAACTGGCTATTTATTCACAAATAGTAATGAGTGCTATAGACAGGGGATCTCAGATTGATTCCGTATTTCTAGCTTTGCAAAAGGCTTTTGACACCGTTCCTGACAAGCATTTCTGTGAAGAATCGTTTCTTTTGCGCGACTGGATTCGTGATTTACTGTCAGAAAGGTCACAGTTTGTACTAATAATCGGCTAGTCAACGATTAAAACGGAAGTGATACCTGCCGTTCCACAAGGAAGCCTTATAACCGTACGCTGCTCCTAATTGATAGAAACTATTTAGGAGGCAATGTGAGCAGCCATAATAGATTGTTAAATGATACTGTCGTTACCACATAGTAAAGTCATTAGAAGGTCTGAACGAATCGGAAAATAGATTCGACTCAATACCTGTACTGCGCGAAAACTGGCAATTGACTCAAAACAATATAAAGCGTTTGGTACTCCACATACGTACTAAGAAGAATCTGTTAAATATGCCTTTCATGATAAATTACGTATATTTAAAGGCTGTCGATTCAATTAAATACCTAGGGATTTGCGGGCTTTCAAATTAAATGATGTGATGTTGTGGTGGCCCTCAACTATGTAGCCTCTGACTCAGAGTTGAAATATTAAAAGTCTTGGCTGGTTTCATTCTCTAGGGCTGGGATACGTATATTCCGCATTACAAAACAAATACTGCTGAGTCTACAGTATACAATATGAATACACACATGAATCGAATGGTCGAAGGTTCCTATCACTCGGCAATTGCGAATTTTTAATGCAACGTAGTAATTTATAAATGAAAGATTGCAATTAAATAAATTCTGCAGGTATTATCTTAACGACTTTAAATGATGAGTACTATAGCAGGAGTACCTTTTAGAATGCCATTTATTACTGCAGAACACTTATTGGTGTCGATGGTCCAGCAATTAAATATAAGTTGGATAACAGGGAAACAATGTATTCCGACTTCACGTAATTAATTATGAGCAACAACATAGCTCACGAGATATTCACTTCTAAATGCATACTACGTCTTCACTGCAGACGCCACGGATATCTCACACGTGCACAAGTCGCCACAACGAAGTATTTCTATCTCTCCGGGCAAACTGCTCCACTCTCCAAGTCTTTCCCGCGACTGTGCGTCCGTCGCGCCGTACTGTCCAGGAGTCTCTCCTGTCCTCCCCGTACCGTATCTCGCGCCGCACTCCCATACAGTCTCCACGTGTGTTTTTGGAACGATCGCAGTGACTGGCTTGAGAGGTCCCTCCATGTCTCCAAGCCAACGCACACGCACAAACATACGAAATACTGGATTTATATTTAAATAACTTGAAATTAAATAAATATTCCTACGGCTGGGCGATAAACACGCTCTAACACACATTATTAAATACATAAACAAATTAAATAAGCATATTTCGAAGGAATAGAAATAAGCCAGAGGCCTGAAGTCTCTGTGCTTTCTTAAACACAGTAAATAATTGACCAATTTCATCGTGAATAGTATATATCGGATATAAACAAAGACATAGATGAATAAATATATTTATAAGCATGCTGCTACCGTTTTTTCAAGTAACTGTGGAATCTTATGGCCTGATGCGACCGATAGTAATCGGAATCTTTGACCTCCAATAACTCATGTACTATTGAAGTTACATGCCTGTAATTTATACCAATTTAGGTTTACACTAATAGCTTTCTAAAGACATGTCGATCAACAAAATCAGCTGAACTGTTTAGATTCTGCAAATTCGTTACTGGGTGTTACTATTATAATGTATCATCCGAAACTAAACTTTAAACTAATAAGGATATTGAAAACCTGATTACACTGTCAGAATCGTTGTGCAAATAATGGTAATGTACATGTTTCTTTTTGAGGTATTATGATTCCTCTGGTTACTCTTAATTTCTATATGAACTGTGAAATGTCTATCATTAAAGTTTTACAAAATCGGCCATCTTTGGCACTACAGGCATGTCTCCTTCATAGACACTGCGTCACCATAGAATTCCCAGCCACGTGGTCACCGGACCACAACTTGCCCGTTACTTCACAGATTACAATTACGAGCAACTTACAATGCAACCATCACGTATACGGGATGGTCAGAAACTGTCTGAAAAGCTTTAAGGGGCTCCGGAACGCCCTATATATGCAATGTTAAAATAACGCTTATAAATTACATCTTTCCTCACAAAGTATTGGAGGTAGGAAGTTGAACTTTTTACAGATTATTTATTGGAATATGGGCTACAACTTAACACAGAGATTTTACAAAATTTTAGTTCAGTTATTAAAGATGATTTTTTTTCAATTGTAATGAAAATTCACAACATTTTTTTGCAATTTTTTATTTACATATTCAAAAATATACAGTTTTTTGGAAAAAGGTTGTGTTAAATTATGCAGTAGGTACTGTGTAACATTTACTGAAAGTTTGAAACAAATATGTTTGGAAGATCTTTAGAAAACATGTAATTAGTATGAGAAAGTAAAAGTTTTGGGAATCGAGCGACAAAGATTGGATTAACTTTTTAGTGCATTCCAGGTCCATAGGATGGATTATCTTCATCCTCTGCGAACTCCTCCTCCAGCTTCCTCTTGTTCCTCCTCCTGTTTACTCTTGCTTGTATTTCTAGACTCTTTACAGCCCTGTCTGCAGCCCGAAGGCGTTCCTTGTCTAAAGCAAGCATCGCTCGTACCATGTTAGAACCGATCTTCATTCCCATATTTCTAAATACCTTGCACCTTACAATGTTGCCATCATTGAAAGTCGCAACAGCATCATACACACCAAAGTGAAGTGTTTCTATTCCAACAAATACAGTCTTGGGGATTCTCGACCATATAACACTATTTACACTTTCATTGGGGTTTTGAGTTTTTCCGTGAATACACTTTTTCAACAGTTCAGGTGCTGCTAAGTCTCTGAAAATAGGTTAGCCACAACACATACTTTATCTCACATCACTAAAATGTACCTGATGAACACGGACGTTAATAATAACACCATTTGACAGCAGTTTAACAGCGCCATAGTGGGTCACGCCCATGTAGAACACATTTCAAATAAAATTTAAAAATAGTTGTAGTCTTCGGAATGCAATAAATTATATATCTATTAAAAGGTAATAGCCTGCAGATTCAGAAAACGCAAAAAAGTAAAAATTGAACTTTTCATGGTTTTGAGCCTTTCCGGAGCCCCTTAGAGGTTTTGCAGGGTAGGCTGTGCTGATGAATAATTCTTAAGAAAAAAATCTGTATGTTACTCCGTTTCCGAGTTATTTAGCATTGAATTTAGTCAATCAGGTCGCTCCAAGCGCAAATTCAAGCTCTTACTTGCTCTTATACGTGATAATGAATAGACATCTGTATTCTATGAGTTAGTACCTGATCAGATTCCCATTACCACTTACAATGTGCCTTTTTCTAAAGTGAAAAACTTTAATCGGGGTGAGCAAATGCTACATTAATTCAGTTGGAGGAAACCAAACGAAGAACACGCTTGGCGACACTGTACCCAGCAGGCTGCTTGAATTTGCGCTCACAACGAGCAGACTGGCTAACTTCAGTGCTAAATAATTCGAAACAGTGCAACGTACCAAATTTTTTTCTTAACCATTCCGTCACAGCATGACCTCCCCTGCAACATCCTTTCAAGATTTTCAGACTGTTTCTGAACAGACTGTGTAACGTTGAGGAAAACACTTAGAGGATGCAACAGATCTGCTAAAGAGAGTGTCTGCACCATATTTGTCCGTCTTCTTCTGGAGTACCACTGCGCGGTATGCGATCGTTACCACATAGGACTGGTGGAGCATGTCAAACTCGAAAAGGTTCACAGAAGGGGAGCTGGTTAAAAGTTTGCAAGAGATTCAGTAATTCATTCTTTTCTTTAGTGTCCTTTGCAAAGTCGATATTAAAATCACCACATAGAACAACCCTCCAGTTTCTTTGTGTTAGTCTGTTAAGTGAATATTCCAAACTTTTTAGGAGAGTATTTATGTAACCAGGTGGAGCTCTGTGTAAACAAGTAACAGCTAGTTTAATGTAATAAATTACAAGATAGCGGCCAAGTTGAAAGTGTATCATGTGTCTCCACGAAAAAAACGTAAATTTCGGTACTAAAAGGAAAACGTGTGCAAGTTGTAAGAAAGAAATACTGAATCTGAACGAACGGATATCCAGTCTACAGTTTACAATCGACGCTCAAAAGGTAGAAACAAGTGAACTAAAATCTGAAAAATGTAAGACGCTAATGAAGAAAGAAGACTCCGTCTCGGGAAAATGGAAGGTAATGACTGAATGAAGTTGTACTCAGAAGGTAAAAGACCAGAAACACAGTGAAAATTTAGAGCAAAAAAAAAAAAAAATAACAAGTTGGGAAACCAAGTAGGCAAACCATTGCTCGTTGTAAGTAGGTCAAACAGTGAAAATAGTGCGTCAGGAGATATTCTAAAAACTCCGAAAATAAGTGCGCACACCTACACTACCATAGACTTCAATGCAGCAAACGAAACTACGTTAAAAAACGTATCTCCAGCGAAACTGCAAACTGGAATACGTGCGGCAAAAAAATAACAGTAGTCAGGTGAGAAGAAGAACATTAAATCCTCCTGTTACAAAAAAGTGTGAAACAAAACAATCTGTGTGTTAGGTGATAGTCACAGCCGTGAAATTTCTGCAATGTTGATAAGAAAATATAGTTTCAAGGCATCTGGTTTCATAACGCCAGGGGCTCCACTGAGTGAAATAATGAACCTAACAACATCAACTGACGTAGCTAGTTTTAATAAAGACGATTTCACCGTGTCCATAGGAGGATCAAACGACGTCTATAGTAACGAGACATACAAGGTTGTTACAGAAATGAGGAAATGTTTAAATACTTTAACCCACACAAATGCGGTCATTGTGAAAATCTCATATCGTCTTGATTTACCACTCTCGTCGTGTGTGAACCGCGAAATTAATGTTGCAAATGAGTGTATCACTGAAATATGCACTAACTTTAAGAATGTCCATATTGTAGTTATAAACAGGGGTGAGAGTGTCACGGATGTGTTATGCGAGTTTGGGAGGCAAATATAAAAAAACAAGGCGATTTTAGTTGCGAGGAGATCTTTCCACGAAGTTTTAACTAACAACTTCCTTTGTAACCTCCCCACAAAAATTTAAAAAAGAATTGACGATAATTTGAATGTTAACAAGAATACAACCTAACGTAACCTCCCAGCAAATAAATTCAATGACAATGACCATTAGACAAAAATTAGCAATCTGACTCTGACGTATGCTCCCACAAAAATAATGAAAAACAATTCAGTGCTAATGAAATCTCGGTGATAATCATAATTCAATTAAACCGAAATATCGGTCTTTGGCCCTGTGCAAAAATCAGAATTAAATTCTTACCTCATTGTAACTGCTAGTCAAATTTCTGCTCTTATTGTTGCGCACAGCTTGGAGGAACTGCATTGCAAATATAATTTTTATATATATATATTTTTTGTTACTTTAAGGGAAATTTTTTCTTTAAGGAAATGCAACAGAAATATTATTAAAAAAGAGAATTGTTTATTAAAAATGCTTAGCTTGAAATCAAATTATTATTGGGGCACTTGTTGGAAATTAATTACAATAAATGAACTTTAAATTATCTGATGATTACCTTAATTAACAATATACCTTATTCAGCATCTTGACCAGTGTTGCCGACAGACTACATCACACAACCGCACTGGGCTGCTACTACTGTACTCCACGACGACTACAACTGAACTGCTCTCAACGACTACTCACAGAGTACTGCCCTCAACTAGACAGAGCTACAGACTCGCAACGACTGACTGACAGACTGAGAACCGCTCGCAACACTCGCGCGGTCAAGCGCATACTCTCTGGTCACAGATGCTACAATGCCTCGCCATCGCTGCTATGTTACATACGTGTTTCATAACCCTCCACTGGGGGGGCAAAAATTTGGCAGCGATGGTGAGTCATTTGGACTTGCCAAGCGCGGCAAAATTTTTCTTTAATTAACAAACTTCTACAACTTACAGAATATTTAGATGTAGTACATGAATTAAATGTTGTGCACACGCACTAAGTACAAAATATATCAGACAAAGACAAAATGTGAGTACAAAACATAGTAGCAAATCAGAAAAATGTATATACAAATTATTTGACAGATAACAAAGTGCACAGGCACTGAAAAAATTCTTTAGCATATTCAGAACAAATAAACAGACTGGCAAAAAATATTATGTTGACAAGTGACATGAGTGCACATGCACTGCAGTTGAGAACATATCAGTAAATGATGAAATGTATATACAATTAGTAACAAATGACATAAGTGCATACGCATTGAAGTATTGAATATACAGAATAGTACAAATCATATTGAAAAATGAGAAAAGTGCACAGGCACTGGAGTTCAGTAGAAAACATATTAATACACAACATAAGTGCACATGCACTGTAGTTCAGAACATATCATTAAAATAAAATACTAAAAAATTGTATATACAATATAAAAGACAAGAGTGCACATACTGTACTTGAGAACAAATCGAAAAAATGTCTTAGGTATTTTTGCAATAAATAAACATAATGGCAAAAATCATATCGACAAGTGACATAACTGTACTCGCACTGGAGTTCAGCGAATCAAAAAAAAAAAATGTATAGTCATGAACATAAATAATGTTAGCAAAAAATTATTTTCACTATGTGACAAGAATTAGGATAGGAAAGGGAAGGATTGCATCATGGTTGTAGCACTTTAGATTGCACACAGCTGTTCTGAAAGTCCATATCTTTCCACAGAAGTACAACACCAAGTGACACAATTTGCAGTTCTTTTCCCATCAGAATTCATCAGTGTAGCCAAGACACTGAACTCTCGTAGTAATATTTCATGTTCTCATTTTGGCAGTACATTAGGTACACCAAACAGTGGGACCATAATAACGTCTTCATCGCTCATGGTGGTGGACAGCATGTCGTGTCAACACCACGCTTTTACAAGGCACACCAACGTAGAAGTAGTGCAAACCCAAAGGTAGTGCTCCATGATCACTAGGATAGACAGGACAAATGGACATTGCAGTAATTCAGGGTAGTTAGCTCGTGAGGTGAAGGACATTAAGTCACATAATATTGACAATTACAGTTTTCATTTGGGGCATTCATAGCCCAGTGTTGAACATTTCTGTACCATGAATGTAGTATTACAGAAAAATGTTCACAAAATTAAATTATTGGCATCATGGGTAATCGTATTACAATAAACAGTGGCAGTCCTTGGACGGTTACAAAGCATATTTAGTATGACAGAATAATGTTAATTATTGGCACTCAGTGGCCAGCAAGTATTGAATATTACAGAACATTACACTCATTCTTGGCACTCAGTGGCCAGCAATTACTGAATAGTACAAAACATTACACTCATCATTGGCACTCAGTGGCCCAGCAAATATTCAATAGTACAAAACGATACACTAATTATTGGCACTTGGTGGCCAGCAAGTACTGAATAGTAAAAATATTACACTAATTATTGCCACTTGGCATACTACATTGAGTTATACAAATTATTGGCACTCATTGGCCAGTGACCAAAACATGAAAAGTCATAATTGAAAACAAGAGCTAATTCATTTACTGACATTAATTATCGGCACTCAGTGGCCAGTTATTAAAACATGAAAAGTCATAATTGAAAACAGAAGCTAATTAATGGCATAATTATTATTCAGAAATCTCTTAATTTACTATTCGGGGGGTAATTATAAGAGAAAGCAAGAAGAGAAAAAGAAAGAAAAAATTAGTTCTGGGTTGTTACTGTAGATCAAAAATGTGTAACGTCATTCGTCATGAGTCAGCTGTAGCAAGGTTATGAAACAAGGCAGTATATGTGATCACATTTATAAATAATAGACACAAATGGGTAAAAAATGTAAGTGCTAGTACAGGTATAATAAGTAATAGGTTTAGTATGTATCATGAAAAACTTCTCCTGGAAAAAATACAAAATGGATTATTGACCTGAAAGAAGAAACGCACACTATGCTGAAAAGTAGTGAACTTCGAATTAACAAGTAGTGAAATGTGTATAATATGTGTTCCATAGCTGTCCTTTCCAAAACTTTCCGTCATCCTACTATGCAATATAACACCTGCTGTCAAAACAAACTGCAACAAATACTTAAATAACTAGGTAGCATAAATACATGACTTCAACATTATCCTCATCTGTAAAGAAAAAACTTCATTATCAATCACTTCATTATTCATATTATCATAACTTCATTATTATCATCACCTGTAAAGAAAAACTTCATTATTCATAATAGCATATTCTTCATCATTATTCATCAGTATTCATTATCATCTGCAAAAATATCACTTCATTACTCATTATACAACTATTCCTTATCTCTAGCATATTTCATCACTAAAACTAAGATGTGTAGTTCTGTCTGACAGCCTGCATCAATCACCTTGTATTCTGAAAGAAAAAATTAGTTAAGACTGCTATTCTACGATGAGTATAGTATATTCTTGTTAATGCTTGTTAATCCTGATCCATTTACTCTTCCTCGTAAAGTTATTGCATCTTCTATCGTTTATTCCGTAGGTGAAATTCCCATTTCTGTTGAATTTATTTCTTACACGCATCATTTCTTTCTGAAATTGATGAACAGCGATTAACGTCTTGCATTTAAATCATATACCCACTAAATAATGACTGGTTTATGGTAACATACTTAAGCATACAGCCTAACATTACAGACAACGTAATATGTCAAAGACATTGACAGTGTTCAAAGCCAAAATGTACAGAGAATATCACAATGCAGCAGCAAAAAAAAAAAAGTAAAGTAGTCATGATGTTGAGATTTCATAAGGCAAAAATGTCAAAGTCAACTGGTGTGTGTTATATCTTAACTATTTCATAATGCATACTAACAAAACAGAAAAACAATCATACATACAAAAAAAATGGCAAATATGCACGGTCTGAGGTGTATAACGACAAGAAAAGCGACCTGCTAACCTTACCTCGCCGGGCACTTGCCAAGAAAAAAAAAATACGACAGTCATCAGTAGGTAATCATATAAATATAATTGCATAAATGGTCATAAAATGTGTAAATTCATCTGGAAAAATATGCACGGTCTTATGTGTAACGACAAGAAGAGCGACCTGCTAACCTTACCTTGCCGGGCACTTGCCAAGAAAAAATACGATAATCATCAGTAAGTATTCATGAGAGTATAATTGCATACGTGATCATAAAATTAGCAAATGGCATTATAGCTTGTTAAATCATAAAGTGATTTCATTCAATAAACGGTTTAATGTTTGAGATATGGTGGTTGCCTTTCGATTTTCTGGTTCTCAAAGTTTCGACGTGTACAACATTGGGGTGAGGGATGCTGCGAATCCGATATGGACCTGCGTATAGAAGTTCGAATTTACTGCACTTACCTTTTATTCTGCTGGATAAATGGTGTGTACGTACTAATATCTTCTGTCCAACGTGAAAGTCGCGGCGTGTGCAAACCTGTTTTTGCTGTCTTCTCCGGCGCTCTGCGGCACGTTTGATGTTGTTCAGCGCAATGTCAATTATTTCGTGGTGTCGTAAGCGACGAGATGTAGGAAAATTTACAAATTCTTTAATTTTGTTTGGTGGTTCAACGTTTTTCAGTATAACAGACGGAGATAGCATAGTGGATTCATTTGGAATGGAGTTAATTACATCTTGGAATGAGAGTATGTATGTATCCCAATCAATATGTCTTTTGTGGCAGTATATTCGGCACAGCTTACCAATTTCTTTCATTAATCTTTCACAAGGGTTCGAAGAAGCGTGGTATTTGGATATATAGATCGGAGAAATGTTTCTGGCTCGTAACATGCGTGTCCATACGCTACTACGAAATTGAGATCCATTGTCAGAAATTACTTTCATCACATGCCCTACATGAAATAGAAAATGTTTTACAAATGCTTTCGAAACAGTTTTAGCAGTAGCTTTGCGTAACGGAGTGAAAGTAACAAATTTTGAAGTGAGCTCAACAGCGACAAAGATGTAGCAAAAACCTCTGTTAGTTCTCGGAATCGGACCAAAAATATCTACTGCGGCCATGTGTCTTAATTTAACAGGTACAATGGGATATAAAGGAGGAATATGTGAAGTGGTGTCTGATTTAGCTTTCTGGCAAATTTTACATGACGCTAAAACTCGTCGTATACGTTTCTCCATGTTGTTAAAATAACAGTTCTGTCTCAGTATAAGAAAACATTTTCGTGCTCCGTAATGTGCGTAACTTAAATGAGTGTACCAGATTAATTTGTTATCCAGTTCGTCAGGAATACATAATAACCAATTGTTGGTGTCAGGGTGAGAACGGCGAAACAGAATGTCATTGCGTACAGTGTAATGGTTTCTAATCGTAACATTTTTCTTATCTTGCCAAAGCCGTTTAATTTCTTTCCACACGTTGTCTTTATTTTGTTCTTGTGCTATGTCCTGTAATGACGATGAAATAAAATTTTCAAATGCTACTTGCTGAATGTACATGACACTGAAGTTTGTTTTGCAGAAGTTGGTTGCTACGTCTTGCTGATTGTTGCCGAGAGAACGCGATAGTGCGTCTGCTATAACATTTTGCGTACCGGGAATGTGAACTATTGTAAAATTAAATTCCTGTAAATAAAGCTTCCATCTGCTTAATCTGTCGTGAGTGAATTTAGCCGAAAGTAAAAATTGTATCGCTCTGTGGTCTGTGTACACGGTGGTATGTCTTCCGTAAAGAAAGTGCCGAAATCTCGTAAAAGCCCATACAACACATAATGTTTCCAATTCTGTAACGGAGTAATTTCGTTCAGCAGGTGACAGAATGCGGCTTGCAAATGCGATGTTTTTAATTACTGTAGAACCATCTTCTTCAATTTCCTGAAAAATATGTACGCCTAAAGCTGTGTTGGAACTGTCGGTGGCAATGGAAAAATTTTTGGTAAGATCTGGGTGCGATAAAAGTGGTGCATTCAACAAATCGTCTTTCAAATAACATTCTCATGAACAAATTTCTGCGTGTCAAAAGTATTGCTTACGTTACTGGAATATGCAATCTGTACTGTATTTAATCAAATTCTATCTGACGTGTTATTGAATGTACGCTGAAAATTGTGCTAATTAATTTTACGTATGTCGTGATAGTCATTTCCATACGGCGCATTGCGATAGAGATTGAAATACTGTTTTTTCTGTACGTAGTTATTTCCTCGTGGCTATGCGTTACTATTTGTTGTAGCTGGGACTATACGTGCACGCGGCGAAACATTAAAGCTTGGTTGACGTTGTAGACTGCATTGTTGGTCAGGTATGCAAAGCGGTTGACTTTCATGCTGTTGTGGTGAAAAATGTCTATTGTTACCAAAATATGTTTACTGTTGCTGATAATTTTACACGTACTGATGATTAAAATTTTGTCAGTTATTAAAATTACGCTGGTAGTTGTGGAGTGCCTAATAAAAATTGTCACTTTCGGTATAACTTGTCAAATCCGGTTTTCTTTACATATTCTTAATTCTAAATAGAGCAATAGTTAAAGAGCGGTTTTGATAGATATAAAGGATAGTAGAAGAGAAGGCAGCAGTGCAGAAAACTAAAGATGAAACAGCACTACTACAGCTCGGGGCCCTATGCTCGCTACGGCACATATTCATTAAAGCGTAATGAATCCCCTGAGGTTTATTACGCACTGCAAATACATTTTAGCTTTTGCGTTACACGCAATGGCGGTAAAATTCCAAAATCAAATTGCTGTATTCTTGCTAATTCAAGTTTCCTCATTACAGGCAATGCTGATAAAAATGCAATAGCAAATTGTCGCATCAGGTTCAAAGCTAGCTTCTCCATTACAGGTAATAGCGGTGAAGGTACAAAAATAAATTGTCGCATACAATTCAAAGCGTGTACCTGTACGCTGTCATTATTAAATTCCTTAGTTTTTCTTACGGATAAAAACTGCTCGTAATCAACGTTATCGTCTCTGAATTTGTGAACACGTTCAGGTTTGTGCGAGAATCTGTTTGTCTGTGTCAGTTCGAAATCTAAGTCCCGTACTCTCTGTAGATTATCCAAATTATACACGCTGCGTGAGTCTGAAAAATGTTCGTGAAGTGACGTCTGTTGTGGTATGTTATTAACTGAAATGTTTTTCATCTCTGTTACTTCTTGTTGTAAACTCGACAATTTTCTACGCAACGTGTTGTTAGACGAGTCGATCTCATTAATTGTCTGCTGTAAATTTTGAAATTCAGGTGTTTGGTTAAATGAAATCGGTGTAGTGTCGTCTGATTTATTGTCATTACTACTTTCAATAGCATCAATACGACTGGCTAGTTCATCATATTTTTCAGTCAGTATTTTTGCCTGATCATCGGTTTTAGAATCGGACGCATTAATCTGTTTTTGCAACTTACGCGTAGTTTCGCTCAGTTTTTTAACATCAGCTTTGATGACATCGCAATCCTGTGTTAGTTCTAATTGTTCGAATCTGTCTGTTACTGTTTGAATATCTACTGTCTGTGTGTCTGTTTTTGATTTAAGATTGGAAATTTCGTCACGTAATTCTGTGTTCGACTGTCTGATGGAATTAATTTCGTCGGACACTGACGCAATATTGTTGTCTACATACGTCTTCGCTTTCGCGAACATTTTACGTTTGTCTTCTTGTCTCTGAGCCGTGATTGTTTCCATGACTTGACGTTTTACTTTGTTTTGATCTTGAATAAATTTGCGAAAACGCGTATCACTGTTCTGTATGTGCTGATTAAAGCGTTCGTCAATCTGAGTGTTCTGTTGTTCGAATTTCGCGTCTATCTTTGCGTCCACTGTGCGCGAAAGTTCTATCGTCATTGCTTTAAACTCGTCGCGTAATTGTGTAGCTTTTTCAGAGCATTGTTTAGCGACTCCGCTAATTTCGTCTCTGAGTGTTTCTGTTGCGGCAGTTTGCATTTCCCTTAATTCCTGCGCAACAGACTTAATTTCTTCGCTATTTTTTCGTGAACAAGCCTCAATTTCTGCGCGCAACTGTTCCTTAGTGTCCTGGCACTGCGCGGCAACGGCTCTAATTTGTTCACTAACCTGTCTGCAATTGTCGTCTAATTTTTTATTTAACTTGTCTTGTTTTTCGTTCTGTTGTTTGACCTGTTCACTAAGTTGTCTGGAATTTTCACTCTGTTGTCTGATATCCACACTAAGTTTGTCTTGTTTTTCGTTCTGTTCGTTCCTAAACTGTAGCATTATTGCCATAAATTGTTCCAGAGTAACATTACCTACTCCATTATCTGTGCTGTTTGATTGTGTACCTGGAATTGTCGCGCTTTGTGTGACCATTTGGTCATTCTGCAATTTACAAAAGGGATTATCATTCGGACCTACACTGTCACTCACTATTTCGGAATTAAATAAATCCGTCGTACTTTGTGTATCCTGTTCATTTTCATTAGAAGAATTCGTCTGAACGTTACTTGAATTTTCCAAACCGGGTGTGTTCCGCTGGGCAGCGCTCATTACTATAGACCGCTCCGCATCATCAATTGTCGTCAAATTAACAGACGAGACAATTGAGTTCGTTCGTTCATCATTAAGACAAAAGTCATCATTAGTGGTTGGAATACACTGATTGTTAGTGAACGCAGGATTGTCATCATTACACTGCGTGTCACAATTACTATCGGTAAAGTCATTTATGCCGGTAATTTCGTTCATAATACCTCGCGATACACTATTCACAGTCTTTCGCGGCATTTTTACAATATTCACAAATATTCACAAAACAATAAGCACAAATGCAAAAGCAACACACAACTACAATAGAGCAACGAATTGCCGTTGACCTGTAGAAAGAAAGTCACAATATTAGTAAAAGCGTTGCGCCAAATCTTAATTATATCTAAGCAAATAAGAGCAGATATCTGACTGTTGTTCAAAAGATTCTCCACGAAATACGATCCTGGACTGGGTGTCGCCAAGTGTAACCTCCCCACAAAAATTTAAAAAAGAATTGACGATAATTTGAATGTTAACAAGAATACAACCTAACGTAACCTCCCAGCAAATAAATTCAATGACAATGACCATTAGACAAAAATTAGCAATCTGACTCTGACGTATGCTCCCACAAAAATAATGAAAAACAATTCAGTGCTAATGAAATCTCGGTGATAATCATAATTCAATTAAACCGAAATATCGGTCTTTGGCCCTGTGCAAAAATCAGAATTAAATTCTTACCTCATTGTAACTGCTAGTCAAATTTCTGCTCTTATTGTTGCGCACAGCTTGGAGGAACTGCACTGCAAATATAATTTTTATATATATATATTTTTTGTTACTTTAAGGGAAATTTTTTCTTTAAGGAAATGCAACAGAAATATTATTAAAAAAGAGAATTGTTTATTAAAAATGCTTAGCTTGAAATCAAATTATTATTGGGGCACTTGTTGGAAATTAATTACAATAAATGAACTTTAAATTATCTGATGATTACCTTAATTAACAATATACCTTATTCAGCATCTTGACCAGTGTTGCCGACAGACTACATCACACAACCGCACTGGGCTGCTACTACTGTACTCCACGACGACTACAACTGAACTGCTCTCAACGACTACTCACAGAGTACTGCCCTCAACTAGACAGAGCTACAGACTCGCAACGACTGACTGACAGACTGAGAACCGCTCGCAACACTCGCGCGGTCAAGCGCATACTCTCTGGTCACAGATGCTACAATGCCTCGCCATCGCTGCTATGTTACATACGTGTTTCACCTTCTCTGGATACGAAAATAATTTGAAATAGATTGACATATTCACTCTGCAGCGGAGTGTGCGCTGAAATGAAACTTCCTGGCAGATTCAAACTGTATGCCGGACCGATACTCGAATTCTGTTCCTTTGCCTTTCGCGGGCAAGTGCTCTACCAATTGAACTACCCAAGCACGACTCACCCCCCCGCCCCTCCTCACAGCTTTACTTCTGCCAGTACCGCGTCTCCTACTTTCCAAACTTTACAGAAGCTGTCCTGCGAACCTTGCAGAACTAGCACTCCTGAAAGAAAGGATATTGCGGAGACATGCCTTAGCCACAGCCTGGGGATGTTTCCAGAATGAGATTTTCACTCTGCAGCGGAGTGCACGCTGAAATGAAACTTTCTGGCCAATTAAAACTGTATGTCGGACCGAGACTCGAACTCGGGACCTTTGCCTTTCGCGGGCAAGTGCTCTACCAACTGAGCTACCCAAGCACGACTAACGTCCCGTCCTCACAGCTTTACTTCTGCCAGTACAGTTTTAATCTGTCAGGAAGTTTACTTTGAAGTACTTTGTCGCCTTCTGTCTACTTAAGGAAAAATGACCATCGCAATAAAATAAGGAAAATCAGAACTCGCAAGAAAAGACTGAAATGTTGGTTTTTCCCACGTGCTACTCGGATGTGGAACGACCAAGAAATAGTCCGGAAGTGTTTTTTTTTTTTTTTATCTCTCTGACAAAGGCTTAAGAGTGAATTGTATAGTAGTTGTGCAGATGTAGGTGTAGATGAATTTTAACCAAAAACAGTGATGATATTTATAACTATTGTCTGCTTGGGAAGTACGTAGATTAAAACAAAAAATGCAACAGTAATTTGTGTTTTACAAGGAAATTAAACATTAGCCAAGTACTTTTCAGAGTCACTTGGCGTGGGTGGAATATTGATTGTACATTAATCTTTCCGTGAGGCCCCAAGGAATGGTTGTATGTAACGCAGCATATGTTATAAATGGTGAGAAATCTGTACTTTTCACTAGTTGTACCAACTGGTAGCATTTTCCAGGTTTCTTCGACGTAAGTTCTCCGAAAATCCCTGTTAAACTTTTTTATAAGATTTAACTATCAACATCCACCGCAGCAGGTCATTTGTAAATTTATTCTATCTCTTTCGTATGCCCTCGTGACAAGCACTCCAAACACTTGGAAGTGTTCTCTAGAATTGGTCTCCCTAGCGTCTTCTATGTGATCTGCTTTGTAGATGCGCTGCACTTGTCCTCAGTTCTGCCAAGAAATTTAATTATCCCACTCGTTTTACCTACTACTGATTTCACATTGTTGCCATCTCATATAGCTTCTTACTACTATCCCTAAAAAAGAAAAAAAATTAAATGTTTGTGTTGCATTGATGACCAGGACGCTGACCCGGGGAAGTTCGGCTGCCGAGTGCAAGTCATTCAGGTGACGCCACATTGGGCGAGTTGCGTGTCAGTAATGAAAACCACACAACACACAGTCCACAAGCAGAGAAAATCTCCAGCCCGGCCGGAAATCGATGCCGGACCCGCCGCATAGTAATAAATAGGTTACCACTCAGCTGAGAAGGTAGACACTAATATCCGTAAATTCTTATACGATGTGACATCCTCTACATTTTTACCACTAGTCGTCTACTCATTTACTGTAGGTATAAAATGGTTCAAATGGCTCTAAGCACTATGGGACTTAACATCTGAGGTCATCAGTCGCCGAGATTTAGAGATAGTTAAACCTATTCAACCTAAGGACATCACACACGTCCATACCCGAGGCAGGATTCGAACCTGCGGCCGTAGCAGCAGCGCGGTTCCGGACTGAAACGCCTAGAACCATTCGACCACAACGGCCTGCACTGTAGGTGGTTTTTCTTTCAGAGAACGATGTAATTGGTTATATCAAGAGGAAATTTTGTCACGAGTTTCTGTTGTATGAAACGTCCCCTTTGAACAATTATACACGACTGTGCTTAAACTGACACAATATTTTTAGCGCAACGCAATCTGACTATCAAAAATCCCTTCAAAAGAATGGCCCTGACTAACATTAAACTATACCTTTCACAAATCACTTAACTCACAAAAATCTTCATTACTCGAACTACTGCAATACAGCGAGCGCCACTACTGCCAGGATTCAAACTACGGAAGGCACTAACTACTGATAGGCATAGTTAGCAATTGAAAGATGTTAATAGAGAACAAACAATGTATTTACCTTAACAGTCATAATATATATAGCAGTTCATGACATCCAGTGTTACAAATTTCAAAACTCCGCCATCTCTCTCCCCACATCCACCACTGCTGGCGGCTCACCTCCAACTGCGCAACGCAACGCAGTGTTAACATCCAGCTGCCCAACACTACAATGGCTGACAACAATGCAAACTGGCCACAGACTGCACACAGCACAGCCAGTGATTTTCATACAGAGCGCTACGTAACGTTGCCAATAAGAAAACATAAACAGCCTACTTACAGTTGTTCCTTGTGATAGTCCCACCAGGATATTTTCCTGCAGACAATGGTATCTGTGGCAAAGAATCTGACAGCGCTGCTGAACCTACAAGGGGACATCGAAAAGTAAGTTACACATTCTCAGGGTGGGCCCAGCAACTTTTATTGAATGCTGCACTGCACTTCCAATTTAGACACATAGCACTATTTGTCAAGATGGACACTAAGTCTCTGTAGATGGCAGTTGAAACAACCAAACAATCGTTCAATCGCTCTACGATATACATTCGTTCCTTGATCACAGAGCCATTTAAGAGCTGCTGTGTGGTCATCCTCTTCGTCGCAAAACTGACTGTTGCAAATCAGTTCCTTCATTGCCTGTGTGGTTTGGAAGTTGTCTCCGTCGACCGCTCGCGGCGTGTTGCGCACCGCTCACATCTCCTCAGAAGAAACATTGAAACCAGGCGTTGTGAGCCGCTGAACGAGATACCCCACCCTACGTTAGACCAGGTGACACTACACACGCCACCAGAGGACGCCGAATTCACATCACCTCACTGCCTGCAGTTGTGATTGGATCGCAGTCACTGCTTGCCTCAGGTTATCCTCAGATTACAGAGAAGCCGAGTGGAGATACCACTTTGTGAAGTCAGGACAGTTGTTGGGAGCATGTGAAGCGTCTTAGATGCTAGTAAAACATTTTTAGAGTTCAATCATTTATTCAGAATGTTTATAAGTCGAGCTCTTCTGCACCAATCTCGGCTGTAGCTCATTCAGTTCCATGTTGGACTGAACCTGAGGTCTGTATAGTCACCTTAGCGTTTCACACTCAGGAGAAGATATTAGCGACCCTGGCGTTGCAGTGGGTTGCCAGTGTGTGGGGGTGTTCATTGCACAGCATAAAGAGATTTCATGGTAGCTGGAGTGTCCTTGGTCCCACTTGGATTCTGTACTGACCCTTGATTACCTATCCATAATGTACTTGTCTCAGTAGTCATGTGATCAATTGATCTCCTCCCTACCGCCTGGAAGGATCAACAACTTGTAAGCGTATTGTCATATCGCTGGCTTAGTTGTAGAGTATCTTTGCGGGCAGCCGCGTCTGTAGAGAGTTGAGCGCGGGACACGGTACTGTTATGTTGTGTATTGTGTAGCTTTGCATGTGAGAGGCTTTTTTAGTATTCAGGTTGAAGTCTTGCTAGAAGTGCTGTTACAGTAAAGTGATGAAATATGAAAGTGATTCAGAGGAAAGTGCGTCATCAAGTAATGAAAAAATGAGCAGTGCCGTCGATAACGTATTTATGTTTCCTCTCGTTGCGTGTCGCACAGCATCGGTCATCCGCGCCGTGTTCGGTCTCCCAGAATGAACTGATGTGAATCAGTCAAAATTAGTTACCATAAAAGAGTGCACTTAAGTGCCAGTGTCTTGTAGCGAGCGTGAGGACGTGCGTTCGATCATCGAGTTTCCGCATTATCAACAATCAACCGCGCCGCGACGGTTAAGCGCACGCTCGTACAAGTGAGAACTGAGAACTGAAAAATTAACTTTACGAACAGTATTAAATCATTACTAGTGACAAGGAGGACTATTACCACGTATCTGTATTTGTGACGAGCTTAAGAACTTTCGTTCGATCATTCGGCTTCCGCGTCATCAACAATCACCTGTGTCGTGTCGGTTATGCGTACGCTCGTCTAACTGATATTTTGTGGGCTGTTAATCATCCATTAATTGGGATAACACTTCTGAATTAGAATGTAAACAGTGCAACCTGCGATTTTCCTTCAATAGGTCTCAGAATATAGTTGTTCATACCAGAAGTCGAACAGTGTTGTGTTTTAACGTTGAGTGGCTCCCCTTATTCGCTTGCATATTTCGATAAATAATTTCAGGCAAGCCAACAGCAGTGTGGAGCAGAACAGTACGACCGCCGCGGGATTACGAGATACGTGGTGTGGACAGGGCGCACGGCCACGACAACCGAGAAGTCAGTTTAAAAGTACCCCACCCATTTGTACTTCCGGGCGTGTTACAACCTGGAGGTGCTGGATATTGAACTGGAGCATGGACACCAAGAGGCCCTGTTGCTGGCTTGCACGTTGAAATTCAGTGTTGGCAGCACCCTGCAGTGTGGTATTTTTGCAATACAGTCATTTTCTCTTTTGGTGCATGGTATTTGGCGACGGCAAGAAGTTCACCAGGTGAAAATCATCATTATCTCGAGTACATTCTGTTAGTTCATAAACTGTACTACAGAATCTAGACACAGATTCACTACAGTACCATAATCATGGAATCAAATGCTATTATAGTGAATACTATCGTTTCCAGTGATCAGCTGATCATGATAGATGGAATGTTGGATTATTTAAAGGGCATTAGGGTTACCCTACGACTTATCTTAGAAGAAAGATTAAGGAAAGGCAAACCTACGTTTCTAGCTTTTGTAGACTTAGAGAAAGCTTTTGACAATGTTGATTGGAATACTCTCTTTCAAATTCTGAAGGTGGCAGGGGTAAAATACAGGGAGCGAAAGGCTATTTACAATTTGTACAGAAAGCAGATGGCAGTTATATGAGTCGAGGGGCATGAAAGGGAAGCAGTGGTTGGGAAGGGAGTGAGACAGGGTTGTAGCCAATCCCCGTTGTTATTCAATCTGTATATTGAGCAAGCAATAAAGGAAACAAAAGAAAAGTTCGGAGTAGGTATTAAAATCCATGGAGAAGAAATAAAAACTTTGAGGTTCGCCGATGACATTGTAATTCTGTCAGAGACAGCAAAGGACTTGGAAGAGCAGTTGAACGGAATGGGCAGTGTCTTGAATGGAGGGTATAAGATGAACATCAACAAAAGCAAAACGAGGATAATGGAATGTAGTCGAATTAAGTCGGGTGATGCTGAGGGAATTAGATTAGGAAATGAGACACTTAAAGTAGTAAAGGAGTTTTGCTATTTGGGGAACAAAATAACTGACGATGGTCGAAGTAGAGAGGATATAAAACGTAGACTGGCAATGGCAAGGAAAGCGTTTCTGAAAAAGAAAAATTTGTTAACATCGAGTATAGATTTAAATGTCAGGAAGTCGTTTCTGAAAGTATTTGTATGGAAGTGAAACGTGGACGATAAATAGTTTGGACAAGAATTAGATGGGTAGATCACATAACTAATGAGGAGGTATTGAATAGAATTGGGGAGAAGAGGAGCTTGTGGTACAACTTGACTAGAAGAAGGGATCGGTTGGTAGGACATGTTCTGAGACATCGAGGGATCACCAATTTAGTATTGGAGGGCAGCGTGGAAGGTAAAAATCGTAGAGGGAGACCAAGAGATGAATACACTAAGCAGATTCAGAAGGATGTAGGCTGTAGTAGGTACTGGGAGATGAAGAAGCTTGCACAGGATAGAGTAGCATGGAGAGCTGCATCAAACCATTCTCAGGACTGAAGACCACAACAACAACAACAACAACAACAATGAGGTTTGGTTTTTAATGACCTAATGTGTTTAGCTTATTTTGCTACATTCACTTACAGGCTGTTAACTACTGTGTGTATCCTTCCCACATGCTCTTAAGTTTCTTGCACCATGTATTGATAGCTAGCAAGTTGTGCTTGTTTCACTTCCCTTGGTTTTCTGTCACAATTTTCTTTCTCCTGAATGTTTGTTCTCACTCAGCAGACGGTGCTGTAATGTGTTGAAGGCCTGGCCCACTCGCATTGTACCGGCTAAGTTCCTGCTTCTGCTTCATCCCTGGCATGACTTGAGTTTGACTGTGGCAATGTGAATGAGTTTTAATAAAATTTTATAGTTTCCTACTACTTACTATTCTGCTCCATGACAAGATTATGATTAGACCACTCTCAGGTCATGGTGAGCGTGATCTCACGAACCTAGCACGACGCCAGCGAGGCATTATGAACCTAGCCCGGCGCCAGTGGCATTTTAAGAACCCAGCATGGCGCTGGTGAGACCTTATGAACTTAGCCCAACGCTATTGCTACTCCTACTGCCAGTGAATATTGAGATAAACAGTACTAGTGAAACAGAGAGAGACTGCAGTGAGACTATACGATACAAAGCTATGTATACTCAGTATAGTTTATATTGTAAATAAATACGTTTAAGTCCCAATTGTTCTATAGTGATTTGTGTGCTCGATCCCCATAGTAACACCGATGGACACAACAACCTAGACAGTCATACGTCGTGAATGTTGATCGCCTACCCTCTAGATCTGCATCACCAATGACTATGTGGCCTTGGCCAAATTTTTGACCTTTACACAACAGGTGGACACGACAATCCGTTTGTCCACATACCTCCAGAATTTCGGCTTGTACCTGTTAGCAATTAAGACGTTTCCCTCACAAGGATCGCACTGGACTGTGTAACTTCAACTTAAGATTACTCTTCCAGTTACCCCAGTATTTCACTCCCACAATCTGGTGCACATGTTACCCATACTGCAGCAGAATTTTGTCTGCAGATAATCCAGATCATGTACTTTCTTCGTACAAAGCACCACTCTTGTTGCGCAATGAACTTACTTACAGAAATTTCTTTGCACCCGATAATTCGCTTGCTAGTATGCATATTGAAAACATTATGGGGCCCTGGGACACACTCCATGTGAGATTCATTTCTGTTGATCATTCATTGCGTAATATTATGTACGGAGTTGTATTTATAGAGGCAATCACATTTCTCTGAAGACTCAGTGTAAGATTATATCTTGTTTGGTGGTCATCAATGCTGTGTATCTTCGAACACCATTAGGAATTCAAGGAAGATAGAATCAAACTGTTCACCTGCCTCAACTGTTTGTAAGATGTGGTGAATAAATAATGCAAACTGTATTCTTTCCAAAGTCTTTTTAATGTGTTAAATGGTGGCTAAAACCATGTTTCTGTGCCTAACGTTTCGTCTAATAATGTTGGAGACGTCGTAAAGACAGAGATAGTAGTTTCAAACAGATCTCAACAAGGAAAACTATTTGTACCTGATCTATAGCCCAGGAGACTTCGGCTGTGCTAGCATGTCGAATGTCGTCGCGCGATGTTTGGGCTAGAATGAGTGTAACCTCTTGGTCAGTAGCAAGTGTGAACGCTGGATCTGATGGTACCAGGTTCGGTGTGAATGACGCTGCGAGTGTTCGGGCCATTAGTTCTGCTTTCTCTTCCGCTGAGTATGCAGGTCCGTCGGGCCCTTGAAGCTTTGGGGTGTATATTTTCTCCCTGGTGAAGTGTCGGGCTAGTTGCCACACGCCAGGTCGTGTGGTGTCCAGCCCTTCGAGTTTGTGGTTCCACTGTTGTGTTCTGTGTGTTTGTATTTTATCGTGTATGATGCCCTGTAGTCTGTTAATGTTCCGTTTGAAGTACGGACGCCTGGTGCGCTGCCATTGTCTCCTGAGGCGATTCCTCATTGAGATTAGGCCCAGGATTTCCTGGGGCAGGGCCGCACTGCGTTGTTGTGAGGTGCGATCAGGTATGGTGCCTGCCATTGCGTCCTGGACGGCGTTAGTGAGGGTTTCTACTGCCTCGTCAATTTGTGCTGTTTCATTAATTTCGTGTATAGGTGGGATGTGGCTATCGAGCGTTTGCTTGAACCTTGTCCAATCCGCACGCCCGTAGTCCAACATCTTACGTTGTTCCATGTGCTGCAGTGTTTCCTCAATGTATAGTATTACAGGTTGGTGGTTTGAGGGCCGATCGGTTTCAACGGAAACGTTGAGTGTCGATGTAATGCCCTTGATGAGGGCCATGTCTATCACGTCTGGCCTGTGTCCGCTCTGATAGGGAATGTGCGTCGGTTCAGTCGGCGCTAGTATAATGTAGTTTCTGCCAAATGAATGTTCGTACAGTTTTTTGCCGTTGGGATTTCGTATGCGTGAATTCCATTCTGGGTGTTTTGCGTTCAGATCTCCAGCGACTATTACTCGCGGTGAAATGTTGAGTAATGTGCTGATATCGCGTGTTGAAATGCCTGCAGGGCTGTTGTATACCGATATCAGTGTGGTGTAGGCTCCGTTGAACTTGACTCTGACGGCCGTAGCCTCGATTTTTTCCAGTTCAGGGAGCTCTATGTTTGTGTGCTCAATGTCTTTGTGTATGACGATTGCAGTTCCACCTGCCACGGCGTCGCCCGGTCGGTCGGTACGATAGACACAGTAGCCAGGAAAGTTTAATTGTTTGTGCGGTTTAAGTTTAGTCTCGCTCAGTAGCGCGACAAGGATTCCCTTGCGCTCCATGAACGCGGCAAATTCTGCCCTTTTGTTGTGGATCGAGTCTGCATTCCAGAACAGGATCCGTGATAGTGTGTGCGGGTCTGCGTTATGGGCCGGGTGTGGCGTATTATTCATGTAAGAGTGTGAAAGAGTGTTGTGATGGCAGTGTGTATGACAGCCCAGTATTGCCCGGGTTCGGCGCTCATGAGCTGGGTGATGAGTGTAGTGACGGCCATCAGCACCTTGGTAAGGATTTCAATGGTCGTGTGTCGGGGGAATAGTGTTTCCAGTATTCCCCCAGGTGATGTGTTGGTGTTGGGTGTGGCAGCCTGAGGTGCTGTTGTGGGGTTAGCGGCCGCTTGTGCAGGTATTGGTGTGTTGTTTGGGGCGGCATTTGTGTTTCGTGGTAGAGGTTGTGGCGCCTGAGTTACTTCTGTGGTGAGGGGGATGGTAGTGTGAGTTACAGTCTCGGTGTTTTGTTGACTGTTTTCCTGTGTGTTGCTGTTCTGTTGTTGCTGCGTGGCCTGTTGTGGTGATTTCGTGTTCCCCGCCCTGTGTTTGCATGTACGTCTATTCCTCCTCTGGGCTCCAACACTTCCCCGCCTTTTGGAAGACGGCCAAGGTCCTGATGTTCAGGTAGCCGGGGAAAGACCACAGCCTCCCACAAAATTACCGACCCATCAGCCTTCTGAGCTCGCTCAGTAAGATTGTTGAGAAGGTGATTCTCAAACGCATCACTAGGCACTGCATAACAAATGACATCCTGAGACCGGAGCAATTCGGCTTCAGAAATCACCACTCCACAGCACAACAACTCCTACGGGTCGTTGAACACATAACACATGGCTTCAACATAAACAAAGCTACAGGGGCAGTGTTCCTGGACATCGAAAAGGCTTTCGACCGTCTATGGCACAACGGCCTCATCCGCAAACTCAGCGACGCGGGATTCCCCGACGGGCTGCTGCGTCTAATACACTCATACCTCACAGACAGGAGTTTCAACACTGACGTGCAGGGAAAACAGTCAACACGACACGGTATACACGCGGGAGTACCCCAGGGAAGCATCCTAGGGCCCCTACTGTTTAACCTCTACATAAACGATCTCCCAACCACACACAACACAATGATGGCAATCTACGCGGATGACACAGCCATCCTTGCGCAAGATTGGAAACCATCAAACATTACGTCACGCCTACAGACTGCACTCAGAGTGGCCGAGCCTTGGTTGGAGAAATGGCGTGTTAGAGTAAACGCCGACAAGTGCGAAGCCGTTCTGTTCACGAGAAGACCGAAGCAACTGCGCAAACACCGCTACTGCAGACCAATAACTCTACATGCACGTCCAATACGTTTCCGCGAGAAAGTCAAATACCTCGGTGTCTGGCTGGACCGGAAATTACTCTGGGGGGACCACATACAACACATGACCAACCGAGCTAGCGCGAGGCTCAAACAGCTCTATCCTATGCTCAACAGGCGTAGCACACTGAACAGAAGGGTGTCGAGGTCCATGTACATGACACTTATCCGACCCCTGATGACGTACGCAGCTCCCGTCTGGGGATACGCTGCGCCTACACGCCTGCGCCGTCTGCAGCTCATACAAAACAAGGTACTCAAAATCATAAGCAATGCTCCACGATACACACGCATCGCGGACCTACACCGGGAATACCGACTTGAGACTCTCACGGAGGTAATCCACAAACTCATCACAAGACTATACAGAAACTCCAGACATTCGCAGAACCCGTTTATTCTGAATCTGGGAAACTACGACCACAACCATAGATGGAAACATAAAAGACCAAAAGACATACTTGCAAGGACATAACATCTATGGCCAAGCTTACGCAAACATAACGGCACAGGCGAGCCCCAGTTAATCAGACGCATTTACTGGATATCCAGCTGAAATACACTGCCGAATAACTGGCACCACACAGGGAAGCCGTACCGTACACTGCATGCAAACAAGCTCCACACATCCCCCACACAGTGAGATGATCTATGGCCGATCTCCCACTACTGTATAACGATCTTGATTGTTCCAGGAAAGTAGCAGCCGCAGCAACTGGGACACATCGCCATCGCCTGTCACGGTAATGATGCATGATACCTATACTAACAAATCCAACCTTGCATGAGCTATCGCAGCTAGTAAGCCACTACTGCTCTTACTACCCATCCCACTGTCGCAGAGGTTTTTTTTCCCACGGCACGAGCCATGGCACTTTTTTCCCTCTGCTCTTCAAATCGCTACCCTCACTCGCGTTTCGTCCACTATCTATCACCTGATGGACCGTGTTAATGCGTAGCCTTACCCAGACGCACGGACAACATCACAGCCCAGCATCCTGTGATCCACCTACTAGATAACTAACATGTTTACGGAGGTGACAGTAGAACTTTTGGTTTGGTCACCACGTTGGTGCGGGCGTGGAGGGGCCCCATCTCTTATTTACTCAACGGTCAGGTCCTGACGTCACCAGACCGCTGCTTAAAATCGTGGAGTAGCGTAGTCGGCAGTTATGAAGCCTGTAGTGCGGGAGAGTCGGCCTGTTAATTTTGCACTAAGGCCCACAAACAGCTTTGTTCCAGCCCTTGTTCTTTTCAGTTAAAGTTGTTCTTGTGCTCTTGAACTGACCCCTCCTTACATGGTAATGACTGGACCTCAGTAACGTTATAGAACCGGAGAAACAAATTTGGTAGTTCCCTAGTCCAAGTAGATGAGCTGCTAATGGCGATTTATCCGTACTAACAAAACGACAATTGCTTAATTTTTCCATAAGCCAGTTGTTGATGCTTCTCTTAGCAGTTGCTGTGTCCGACCTGGTGTGGAAGGGATTTTGTATAAATCTCCTGCAACAAGCTGAAAGTTTAGGTCGCAACATTTATACACCTTGGGTCTTCATTGTCTTGACACCAACCACAAAATGAAATAGAAAGATACAAAAAATTTGCACAAAACTTCTCAACATTGGGACTGCGTGTAGAAGGAGGCTATCGAAATCCGGCTTCACGAGGACCTCACCAGCAAGATCTATGGATATCGACTTAGTCATGTGTGGACTCAGGCACTGAAAGTTCTCCAAACACGACAGAAACGAAACACCGAGCACGGCGAGGGTGGAGCGCAGTCTGAGGACCGTCACTCGACTCCCGAGTGCGAGCTACTCCCACTACTGTGGCTATCAAATCTCGCGATCCATACACGGGGGCCAGCAGTGGTGAGGGGGGTGGACACGACCAGTATGTATGCCGCAACCACTGGTCTAGATGACAGTCAGCAAGAATAACGAGACGATGATGGGACGTTACGCCGTCGAAAATTCGTTCTGCAACCATTAATCAAATCGACTGCATGCCCGAGAGACTTTCCACTCTTTGCACACCTTTCTTGCCGCCTTAAACACTGTGATGATACCACATCTCCCTAGCACTCTGCTAACGCCATCTGTAGCTGTTTTAAGACTGTGAGGAAAACATTCCGTTTAGCTAGTTGTTTCTTGCTAGAAGCTCCAGGTTTTTCACAGTATAGTTCCCTGTTCATCTCTTGGTCAGAATAGCCATTTCTTCAGAAAGTACTGTACCTCTTAACTGATTGAGCACTTCCCCCAAGTTCTGTGAATAACAAATTGTTTTATTCCGGTCCACCAATGAAGGTCTATGAAGCACTTGTCAATTCTGCTTGAGATAGTGACTGGAATTTTTTGTGCTTCAATGTGGACTTCCTGCTGACTTTGTGCCCCAACGGTTACGTCAGTACCCATACAGACAAAAACGAAATCTGTCCTCCTTTCTCCTTTTATTCCGTATTATGAATATTATAATATAATTCACATAATTTAGAAATTTTCAGAGTTCGTTCCCTCCATGCTACCAAACACCGAAAATAAAACCAAATAACAAAAACTAAGGTGTTATGAACGTAACAAAGCCAGAAAGTTGGCTTGAAATTACACACGCTGTGGATATTAGTGCAGGCTTGCCAACCGAGGGTAATTTTCCGCTGGGGGGGGGGGGGGGGGGCGAGGGGGTGTGAATGAATGAATGTTCGTAAGAGATTTGGTTACGATTCTTAGAATGTCCGTGAAAAATAATCTCTATTACTGTTTCGTTAGAAAGTAATAGATTGGTGGTCCCTAAAATAGATCGCCCATGAAGGCGGCAATAAACGAACGTCGAAATTGCGAGAAAAGCTATACATCCTTGAATATGCGAGTGATCAGCACTTCAGCGCAACTACAAGAATTGCACAACGCCGTGCGCATTACGTATACAGTGTGTCTCTCAGCAGGCACGTCTTCTCTGATGTTTCAGCAGGTACGTACAATTCCGTTCTTGCATTGTGTAATAGGAGTCAGCCCAAACACAGAGTCCTCATCACGTCTTTCACGCGACTCCAAGAATCGACGGAAGGCAACTGTTTGTCTCCCGTTACAAACAAAATTATTTTTAAAGCGGCATTTTACGTGCCCATTCGAAAGCGAGGCCCAAAATTACTGTAGTTCGATATCTGTATTATCAGAGACTTTAAAAAACACGAAGAACAACGAGTTCTCCAATACCGACGGCACTGCCCTGGCCCTGGTTGGCTTTTACGGCCAAGCTTGCAGCGCTATTGAGTCGCTGCTGGGTTTCTGTTTACTGTTCGTGTTGTACTGTCCCTGTTAACAAATGCTGATAAAACAAAAATCGGACAAGACTAATTTGGGAGTGGTTGTCCGAATGGGCACATCAAATTCCAATTTGTTTGTAATGGGAAACAAACCGACGCTTCCAGAATGAAATTTTAACTCTGCAGTGGAGTGCGTGCTGATATGAGACTTCCTCACAGATTAAGACTGTGAGCCGCACCGAGACTCGAACTCGGGTCGAGGTAGGAGACGAAGTACTGACGGGAGTGAAGCTGTGAGGACGGGTCGTGAGTCGTGCTTCGGTAGTTCGGTCGGTGGAACACTTGCGAGCGAAAGCCAAGATCCGAATTTCGAGTCTCGATCCGGGATCAGTTTTAGTCTGCTAGCAAGTTTCGTATCAGACCACACTCTGCTACAGAGTGAAAATTTCATTCTGGAAACATCCTCCAGGCTGTGGCTAAGCCGTGTCTCCGCAATATACTTTCTTCCAGGAGTGCTAGTTCTGCAAGTTTCGCAGGGGTTCTGTTACGTTTCGAAGTGAGGAGATCACCTACTCGCTGAAATAATGCTGTGAGGGCGGATCACGTGTCGCGCTTGGGTAGCTCAGTTGGTAGAGCACCTACCCGTGAAAGGCAAAGTTCCCGAGTTCGAATCTCATACGGTTTTAATCTGTAAGCAAGTTTCAAACCCACAACGGACGTCTCATGACAGACTTGGCGAGTCGTAATAGTTTGGGCGAACTCCAGCTACACAGAGAATAAAACGAAACTGCAAGTATCTGCCGAAATACGAAAGAAAATGCTCTTGATGGCTCTTAGGTGAGATACCCAGTGTAAGGAAAGATTATGCAGTGGATATCTCATTCAGAAAGTCGTATGCGTATGTTTTTTTTCTTTGCGAGAAGATCGTGTTATGCGTCGTATTGTATAGGAAGCAGAGACGTCTACCAGTACATGTGAGAAGTCGACAATTGCAGGATAGCTACCCACAGATGCTGCGTTACGCCATCACGTGATACTGCTGACAATAATAATCGGAATCTAGTTATTGTCATACAATTATGGAAGCACTTGGTCCAGGAGGTCATATTCTACATCTACATCTACATTTATACCCCGCAAGTCACCCAACGGTGCGTGGCGGAGCTCACTTTACGTGCCACTGTCATTATCTCCCTTTCCTGTTCCACTCGCGTATGGTTCGCGGGAAGAACGACTGCCAAAAAGCCTCCGTGCGCGCTCGAATCTCTCTAATTTTACAATCGTGATCTCCTCGGGAGGTATAAGTAGGGGGAAGCAATATATTCGATACCTAATCCAGAAACGCACCCTCTCGAAAACTGGACAGCATGCTACACCGCGATGCAGAGCACCTCTCTTGAAGAGTCTGCCACTTGAGTTTGTTAAATATCTCCGTGACGCTATCACGCTTACCAAATAACCCTGTAACGAAAAGCGCCGCTCTTCCTTGGATCTTCCCTATCTCCTCTGTCAACCCGATCTGGTACGGATCCCACGCTGATCAGCAATACTCAAGTATAGGCCGAACGAGCGTTTTGTAAGCCACCTCCTTTGTTGATGGACTACATTTTCTAAGGACTCTCAAATGGCTCTGAGCACTATGGGACTTAACTTCTGAGGTCATCAGTCCCCTAGAAGTTAGAACTACTTAAACCTAACTAACCTAAGGACATCACACACATCCATACCCGAGTCAGGATTCGAACCTGAGACCGTAGCGGTCGCGCGGTTTCAGACTGTAGCGCCTAGAACCGCTCGGCCACTTCGGCCGGCCCTAAAGACTCTCCCAATGAATCTCAACCTGGCACCCGCCTTACCAACAATTAATTTTATATGATCATTCCACTTCAAATCGTTCCGTACGCATACTGCCAGATATTTTACAGAAATAACTGCTACCAGTGTTTGTTCCGCTATCATATAATCATACAATAAAGGATCCTTTTTTCTATGTATTCGCAATACATTACATTTGTCTATGTTAAGGGTCAGTTGCCACTCCCTGCACCAAGTGCCTATCCGCTGCAGATCTTCCTGCATTTCGCTGCAAATTTCTAATGGTGCAACTGCATTATCTCAGAGTCCCCGTATGCGACGACAGGCATATTATTCGGTCACGCCATGTACCTCGACTCAGGAAAAGGCTAGTTTGCAATGAGATAAGTATCCACGCGGACAGTGCGCGGCGTCGGGAGCATGACTGACAGTTTCCATGGTGACCGCTGTTGCGGCTGCCCTTGAGGAGCGCCTCCATGGTGCGCCCAACGACAACTCTGGACGCTGGAATGGCACGGGATGTGAGACGGGTGCTGCGTGCAACATGACGATGGATGTATCAGTTTGTGGAGCCTCCGAGGAAAACGAATTTGCCAGATTTAATTCTTCATCGTTGTGCGGGCCCAGCATGAGGTACTATGATGATACAGAATGCCATTTGGTATACTTGATGATGTCCTTAGAAATCCCTGTAGTGTTTGTAAATTATAGTTTGGGTATTCGTGGTTGGCTAATATTGTCTCTGCAGTGTATTTCTCATGCCTTCAAATTATTAAGCGACTCTGGCTTTGACAATATACACCTAGGAATTTCCTTAACGCGAAGTCCCATGTTGTGGTTTTACTTCACTTCAGTTTAGCCCATCAAATCAATCAATGCAGTCGGGATGCTACTAGTATGAATCACAACTTGGATACGGTAAACCATTTATTCGTAAAGCATTTATTGTAAAAAAAAGTATTTATATGAATTATACGATGTCTGGTTGTACACTAAATGTATATTCGAGACTGGTAGAACATATGTTTGACTTTCTTTGGACTTCGTCATCCATTGTTGAATGAACACAAAGTTAGCTGATACCGAGTAGCAGCGAGAAACAAAAGACCTACGTCATGACTTGCACTTTCAGAAAACGCTGATTGCACAAGAAAATGGAAAATAACACGTTTACTGTGAGTGCTTCCCTATCCACCGAACTGGAGCGAGCATATCACCTACTGAAGTATGTACAGCAGTTGTACTGCACCCAATTATCTGCTCGTTGGAGCATTGGAAAAACTGGAAATTAGTGGTAAGGTCTTATGGGACCAAACTACTGATGTCATCAGTGCCTAAGCTTACGCAATAGGTAATCTAACTTAACCTAAATTATCCTAAGGACAAATACACACACCTATGCCCGAGGGAGGAATCGAACCTTCGACAGGGAAATCCGAACAGTCAAGGAGCCCTAGAGAGCCCTAGACCGCGCCGCGGGGCGTTGTCTGCTGTGCAGATGGTGTACGTGGGATACCTGCAATTCTCTGCCTAAATAGTGGACGCAACACGCCGTCTGCAAACTCCTATGATTGAAATTACCTCAGTACAACATAGAACACAAGTAAAGATTTCCGCTTGCTCACTAGCCAGAACAGAAATTCGACTCAATTATTCTTCTGTAAAACAGCAGTTCAGTGTATCTCAAACTCCTCTGGGAGGTAAAGAATCATCACTCGAGTACAGAGAGCAGAAATTATCATCACAGAGAAACAACTTCATTTGCTCCTTGTGTCGTAAGAAATACTTCTCCAAATCAAATGGTTCAAATGGTTCTGAGCGCTATCGAACTTAACGTCTGAGGTCATCAGTCCCCTAGAACTTGGAACTACTTAAACATAACTAACCTAAGGACATCACACACATCCATACCCGAGGCAGGATTCGAACCTGCGACCGTAGCAGTCGCGCGGTTCCGGACTGAAGCGCCTAGGACCGCTCGGCCACTGCGGCCGGCTCTCCAAATCTAACCACCAGATTCTCCACTGTGGCTCTCGCCAGCGAAGCCTCTATGTTGATCCCCTGAGGGCAGTGTCTTCAATCAATCCCCACACGGACGTGCTTCGATCAGTCCCGTACCTCACCACGCCATATGGCTGCTCCCTTCTGGACACAGACCGCCTACGTTTGTGTTCATGAGGCGAATCCGAGTGCCCGTTACAAAAACATTATCTCCTGCTACATGGGCCAGCCAATCACCTTAAGCCTCATACTCTATTCACGAGATTTTCTGGAAGTTTCCATTTCCCTAATAAATCCTTAGCACTTCGCCGATGACCTATTTGCTTTTCAGTGGAATTCAAGCCCTGGCGCTCGCCTTGAGAAGATCCCTTGGAGATACTGTCACCACCACCATTTGTGACTCTGCGCATTCCTTCACACTTTCCACCCTGTACTGCCCCAGCTTTTCTCTGACCAGGTATACTGCTCTGAAACTCTTTCTTTCTGCCCACCAGAGTGCAACCTTCGCACAGTCTGCACTACAGCCATTCCGTGGCCTCCAGAGCAATAAATTGTCGCCTCCTTCCCCAGCTCTCTCTCAGGGCAGTAAATGTCCACCACTGCAGAACACGACAACTCTCTCCCCAGCCCCACTTTAGATGACGGTGGCCTCCGAAGAACACATGGCCGAGACCCACGTTGCCCTTTCTGTCAGCACTCAGCTCTAATTAACTCACAGACATGCAGTACTAAAGAAATTATTAGCATGTAGAGCCAGTCAGTATCAGGCAACGAAATGATTAATAATCCGATTGTGCATTGTGGACAGTGATCTACAAGGGGTGATCAGAAAGAAATGAGCCGGAACTGTAATTACAGAAACCAGTACCTGTATGTTAGATGTACTGATCGTGGCTGTTGAGACACTTGTCCCACTGTGACATAAGGCGGTGAATGACTGTCTCACAAAATTCCCGGCGCTGTGATGTTAACCAGTTCCGCACGTACAGCTGGACGTATTCATCCGAGGTGAATCGTTTCCCCCTCAGAGCATTTTTAAGGGGACCAAAAATGGCGTGATCACAGTGAGAGAGGTTGAGAGGTGGCATGAGCCCCCTCTCATATTTCTATCTTACGATTCTCATCTCTAATTGCATGCGGTGGAAAGTTGCTATTCCTTCACACGCGGACTTCCTGCGCAGCGTCTCTCGTCACCCGGGTGGTCCGGTGACAGGCGGGCTCTGCTGACTTTGAAAGGGTAAGCCAACGGGTGTGAGAGAATCGAGTGAATGCTTTCCAGACGCCGACATTGTCAAGAGGCACGCCCTCAGTGGCCTGAAGTAGCGGCTGGGCTAGAGGTTCCGTTACTTCGCAGAAACTTAGCGAAAACAGTTTCTGGCGGGCTACCAGCGAGGCGTGGGAATGACTTGTGTACCCAGGCAGTTGTGGCGGGCAAATTCCCGCGCTTTCTGCAAAATCGTAACTGTGATTGGCTTGCTCAGGGCATAGCTCCGTGACGTAGCAAAATCGGCGCAGAAATTGGCGCCAAGAATCTCCATTGGTGGAATGGTAGTGTTCCGGCAATGGAGTGGAATTTTCCGCCGGTTTTCGAGTTGCTGATTGGAACGTTTAACCACGGCCACTGTCGTGGGGGCGGGAATGTTGTGTGTTCGGCCTGTACGGGTGCTCTAGGTAGTCAGCTCTCGCCTTTCGGTCGAGGACGTCGAAGCAACCAGCCATCGCCTCCGGTACGCCAGATCGTGTTCTGGCAGTTAAGAAGACGGATTGGTAAGGTATGTCCGCAGCACTGGCAGACAGGGATTTTCCTAGGTGATAATCAGAGCTCAGCAGAGCGCGCCTGTTCGTCTTTTCCTAACTTTGTTCTGTCTTGGGTAGCAGCAATTAATGTTGGGTTGGGTATGTGTTTTCTCTAAGATTTGAGTGGCAAGGAATTGGCTGCTCATACCACTTCGTCATAATCCTCACAATCTAGTTTAGGGACGATTTCACATTCACAGCGTTTGTTTGAGTATCCAATTTGAGCCAATTTGATGTATTGTATATGTTTCATGTGTTTTTGTTTATTATTTTGTGTTTAGTCTTAATAAATCATATTGTTATTTTGGACAGAACTTTCATTCTGTTAATCGGTAGAGCAACCCTATCATTCCTCACTATGTTAATGAAACCTTAGTTTATTTAATTTATTTATCAAATTAAATTATTGCAGGTGCCAAACTCTCTTCTACTCCACTGGCAGGGTTGATTAGAGTCAGTTCGCGTATTTTTTTTATCCTTGTGCAACAGCAAAAGTCGGAGTTAGAATAGGGGGGGGGCTTAGAGCATCATTTACATATGCAGATTCTAGAATAATTTAGTGTTAAATACACTGCTAGCCCCGGCACCTCGCAAGGTCCGGGCTGTACCGAGAGTGGCAGACAACTTCCCATTTGAATTTTTGCAGGAGTGCCGCTGCTGTGTTGGCCGTATGAGGCTTTGCATTGTCGTGGAGCAGGATGACGCCATGGGTAAGATTTCGCTTGGCGAAGGGTGGTCAAGGTTTGCTAGTAATGATGGGCATTCACTGTTGTCCCGTGCTGCAGGAAGCGAATCAGAAGGGGGCCCCTCTAAAAACGCTCTGAGAGGCAAATGATTCACCTCAGATGTCCAGCTGTACGTGCGGAACAGGTTCACATCGCAGCCCAGGGAATTTTATGAGACAGCCATTCACCGCCTTGTGTCACAGTGGGACAAGTGTCTCAACAGCCAGGGTCAATACTTGTAACATACAGGTACTGGTTTCTCTGATTATGGCTGCTGCTCGTTTCTGTTTGAATGCCCCTTGTAATATAAATATAAATAGAAAAAAATTACAGAATATTAAATGCATGGCGAATAAATCTTGCCACAGTACAATATCTGGTTCACATAACCAGTAATTTGGACAATAGCCATTACATTTACGACCTGTTATGGTTGATGATTGTACCCTGTCGCCGCGCGGTTTGAGGCGTCGTGTCACGGACTGCGCATCCCCCCCCCCCCCCCCCCCCCGGAGGTTCGAGTCCTCTCTCGGGCATGAGTGTGTGTGTTGTTACTAGCAAAGTCGGCTTAAGTAATGTGTAAGTCTAGGGACCGATGAGCTAAGCAGTTTGGTCCCTTAGGAATTCACACACATTTGAACATTTTGTGCCCTGTCTTCGAGGTGTCAGTCACGTAGCCTTTCAACAATACAAAGCGCGAGGCCATAGTGAACATGGTGTTCTCACCATTCGCCACACAGAAAGTATACCACTGTTGCTCTGATAACATCTCTCAGCCACTGAAAACATCTGGTCACGGGTTTCCGGGAGACAGGCACACCATTACTGGCCAATAACTGCGATTAACGAAATCTGGACCAGAGTTGAAGCATCATGTAGAGACCCACCTGTATCCGTCATCAGAGCACAGCTAGTCTCGATGACTAGCTGGATTAGACCTGTTGTTGGTGCCAGAGTTGGCAGCTCTTCACACAAAATTTTGCATGGTGCATATCCCCAAATTACCAACAAACTTTATCATTTATTCCTCACACTATACTGTATTCTCACAACAAGTAAAATTTATTTACTTGCTATATTTCCAGGTGGGGCCATTTTAATGTCCAGCAGTATATTTGCTAACGATCTATCTGTCTTCCAGTAGGTCTTCATCTCAGTAGTCTCTCTCTTGCAGTCCAGCAAAGAATTGCCTGGGCTCATCTTCCATCCAATAACCCTACCCACCCCCATTTCAAGCTCGTAATTACATCAGTTTGCTCCCCAATCAACTTGTTTCTTTCCCTGTCTCTCCCGGTAATTTCCAACATGCACCTTCCCACTGATCACTGAACACATCTTAGATTTCGAATAATATCCATTGCAGTCCACGTCTCATTGTTTTAAGTAAAACGGCTAATACATATGAACTTTAAATCAGTGCTAGTAGTATTGGAAACTTCGTATTGAAGACAGTCATACAATGTAAGCTTTCACGGCTAGTACTGACGTCACTTTAAACTTCCGCGCTAAAAGGCCGTGGTCGATGTACAATAATTCCTCCTAACGTTTCATCTCCGACTGTGGGAGATATCTTCAGAGGTAAAGCGGCGAACTGCAACTAGAGCTCGATGGAGCGCCGAATACATGGGTAGTTCTGTTTGCTGAAAGCACTCCATGACAGATTTAGAGTTATTTTTACTTCTTTTTCTGTAAATCTAGTAGTAGTTATCATCACTTGACACTATTATTAACTATATTAGCAACTGTTTTCCTAATTTTTATAAATCTACAACTAAATTTTCAGGGTCAAAGGCCATTTTGAATGGAGGAAGCAGTTTTCTCAGGTAGCGAAATTAACACCAAGCTGCAAACTCTTGGACTCCGTGAAGACAAGACACTAAAACAGATTTAGATAAAACAGTCTTTTGGCGAGTCACCTGTGGATAGTATGTTTTGCTATCGGAATATGTCTGAGGTATGAAATTACACAATCGGCTATAGCAGCAATGAATCTAATGTAATCTCTCCATGATCTAACAAGTGAGTTATTGAACACAAAACCCAAAGTAAAAAATGTTTAGAAGCAAGCAGTACGGACTGCCTCATTATTTCGTTATTTATTGCTTTAATACAAATTACAGAAATACGTGGACGTTTTTGTTTGGATGTTAACTATTACGTATAAATTGTCACTACAAAAGTAGCGGTGTTAATTATATTTTAATTTATACTTAAGTTAGGTGTCAAACTTCGTTTGGTGTATTAACTGGTATCCGTTCCCGTCCAGAGGTAACGGCCGGCCGTTGTGGCCGAGCGGTTCTAGGCGCTTCAGTCTGGAACCGCGCGACCACAACGGTCGCAGGTTCGAATCCTGCCTCGGGAATGGATGTGTCTGATGTCCTTAGGTTAGTTAGGTTTAAGTATTTCTAAGTTCTGGGGGACTGATGACCTCCGCTGTTAAGTCCCATAGTGCTCTGAGCCTTTGAGCCAGAGGTAACGGTCGCAGAAACTTCATACTGTGTAGGTTTCACGGCCTGTACTGACTTCACTTGAAACTTCCGGGCTGATAGATAGTGATAGATTTAAAAAACTTTCTCCTAACGTTTTATCTCCGAATTCTGGAGACATCTTCAGGGGCAAAGCGGCGAAATGTAACCACAACTCGAGCGAGCGCAGAGTATATAGGCGGTGTAGAGGGCACCACAGTCCATCACATGACGTCAGCTGTCTCTGGTAATGTTAACATTATAGACTGGAAGTAATCGATCGTATTCTTACGGTGCAAAGTTGACACCCAAAATTTATCTAATTTTATACCCTCCACTTTACTGTCAAAATTATTACGGTGTTAATAAATCTCAATAGCCTCCATATATGCGCGCGTGACAATGCGATGTTTTCGATATGAAGCTCCTCTCACTGACTTTTGTTTCGTGGCAAACATGTTTCGCTGCGGCCGACTTATCCGCATGTCCCAGGCGGCAATTCCTCTTATGTTCAACAAGACAGGTGTTAACACTTCTTTTTATGGTACCAATATAAACGAGTCCACAACTACAAAGTATTTCCTATACACTCGGTGTAGTCAAATGATGTCGTGTATCTTTTGCCGATTTTAAAACATTCTTTTACCTTCCTTTTCGGTCTGAAGATGGTTTCCACCCATACCTGCTCAACACTTTCACAATGCGATCTGTAATCTTACTAATGAACGGAAGGAAAACTTTCCTCTTGGGTATCAGTTGTTCTTCGTTGATCCTGATTCTTTCGCTAGGGCGAAGTGTTCGATCTCTCTCCTTGTTAGTAAGGGATAAACATTGATCTTAAATGTCGACCGTTGATGTTCAGCCTCATCGTTTATGTAAGTCGGGTCACAAATTTTGTATGCCGTGTCTTCCAAGGTTTCGACCCCACCTCTTTTTTGTCTGAGTTGGTGGTTGGAATCTTCATGAAGGTGACGATTAGTATTCGTGGCTTTTCTACATAAGCTATGGTCCATTGTCGTGTTCTCTCGCTTAATAACAGACACACACAAAAAAAATTTTGTCCATTATTCTCCCTCTCCATAGTAAACAGGACTTTCGAACTGACACAGTTGAGATGTATCGGGAAGGCATCGAACTCCTCTGCACTGTGTGTCCATACTACGAAAGGATCATCGACATAGCGGTAGTACTTGGCTAGTCTTTTGCTGGTAAACTGCAGTGCTTTTTGTTAAAAGATTTTCATAAACTGATTGGCCACAGCCAGGTTAAGAGGGCTGCCATAGTCACCCCCGTCAATGTGTTCATCAAAGTCATTATTATACTGGAAACAGATTGCCCCTCACCACAAGTCATTATTATACTGGAAACAGATTGCCCCTCACCACAATCTATGATCAAAGCTTTTCCTGAATCTGTAATGAGCCTTTGCGGGAATGTCCTTTTCTTCGTGAAACATCTTAGAATATGCCCGAGAAATTGTTTTTTGAAGGGAGTTAAGCATTCCAATACACATCAGGAAATTTCTCAAAGCGTCGGTCGCTAAACTTAATTTCCGTTTCTTTTGCCACGATAGCCATGCGGTCGGGTATCGGGTGGGCTTAAGAAGCTGCCAGTGGCCACTGCCTACCGCACGACACGTTACGCTGTCCAGTAACCGACCGGAAGCCGCCGCCGCTACCACACTGCCGGCTAGTTACCGCCATATTGTCCGGCGCCTCCTTCTTCCGCAGACCTGCAAACAAAGGGCAGCGGCTGCAGGGCGGAGCCGCAAGTTAATTCAGCATTGTGCTGCCGCAGCCGCTGCCGCTGCCGCTGCTCGCACCGGACTGCAGGCAGTGTTGGGCCCCGGGCTCATTTAACTGCCGTGCTTGCGGCTGCCGAGCCCTCATCGGATCCACCAGGCTGCGGGCAGCTCTGCGGCCTGCGTCGACCCCCACCAGTCGACGTATACGCAGAAGCTGCTTGTCACAAGTTCTGAAGACGTGCACCTACAGCCACACTTCACCACCATCACTATCATTTAGAAGTTCATGTTTTCCTGAGGCTCGTTCTATCAAGACAAGTCTTTCTGTTTATGACATTGTCATCTCGCTGCAAAGTCAATCTCGATTATACACATCCAGCATCATATTGGTATTCGTCCATTCGCAGACCACCACATTCTCTCTCCAGATTTATTGTGTCGTGTCAATTTATCCATACACACACGAGCCAAAGCATTATGACCAGCTGCTTATGTGCGTGTTGGTCCATGTTTGGAACACAGTACAGCAGCAATAATGCATTTCTTAGGTTGGCCAGATCCTTAGTGATATGTATCCGGAGGAATATACACTACTGGTAATTAAAATTACTACACCAAGAAGAAATGCAGATGGTAAACGGGTATTCATTGGACAAATATATTATACTAGAACTGACATGTGATAACATTTTCACGCAATTTGGGTGCATAGATTCTGAGAAATCAGTAGCCAGAGCAGCCGCCTCTGGCCGTAATAACGGCCTTGGTACGCCTGGACATAGAGTCAAACAGAGCTTGGATGGCGTGTATAAGTACAGCTGCCCACGCAGCTTCAGCACGATACCACAGTTCATCAAGAGTAGTGACTGGCGTATTGTGACGAGCCAGTTGCTCGGCCACCATTGACCAGACATTTTCAAATGGTGAGAGATCTGGAGAATGTGCTGGCCAGGGCAACAGTCGAACATTTTCTGTATCCAGAAAGGCCAGTACAGGACCTGCAACATGCGGTCGTGCATTATCCTGCTGAAATATAGGGTTTCGCAGGGACCGAATGAAGGGCAGAGCCATGGGTCGTAACACATCTGAAATGTAACGTCCACTGTTAAATGTGCCGTCAGTGCAAACAAGAGGTGACCGAGACGTGTAACCAATGGCACCCCATACCATCACGCCGGGTGATACGCCAATATGTGTGTTCACTGCGATGTCACGAATCACGGATGCGACCATCATGGCGCTGTAAACAGAACCTGGATTAATTCGAAAAAATGACATTTTGCCATTCGTGCACCCAGTTTCGTCATTGAGTACACCATCGCTGGCGCTCCTCTCTGTGATGCAGCGTCAAGGGTAACCGCAGCCATGGTCTCCGAGCTGATAGTCCATGCTGCTGCAAACGTCGTCGAACTGTTCGAGCAGATGGTTGTTGTCTTGAAAACGTCCCCATCTGTTGACTCAGGGATCGAGACGTGGCTGCACGATCCGTTAGAGCCGTGCGTATAAGATGCCTGTCTTCTCGACTGCTAGGCCGTTGGGATCCAGCACGGAGTTCCGTATTACCCTCCTGAACCCACATATTCCATAGTCTGCTAACAGACATTGGATGTCGACCAACGCGAGCAGCAATGTCGCGATACGATAAACCGCAATCGCGATAGGCTACAATCCGACCTTTATCAAAGTTGGAAACGTGATGGTAATCATTTCGCCTCCTTACACGAGGCATCACAACAACGTCTCACCAGGCAACGCCGGTCAACTGCTGTTTGTATATGAGAAATCGGTTAGAAACTTTCCTCATGTCAGCACGTTGTAGGTGTCGCCACCGGCGCCAACCTTGTGTGAATGCTCTGAAAAGCTAATTATTTGCATATCACAGTATCTTCTTCCTGTCGGTTAAATTTCGCGTCTGTAGCACGTCATCTTCGTTGTGTAGCAATTTTAATGGCCAGAAGTGTTGCACCAGATATCTACGCACAGGTCACGGAATTTCTTTAAATTATGGGCCACTGCTTTGTGCGACAGAAACTGGCGTCCGCTAACGTTCCACATACGTTCTATCGGATTCAGTTCAGACGAAATCAGCGGCCAGAAAATCAACATAAGTTCACTATCATTCTCCAAAACCCACTGAGGGACAATTCTGGCTTCGTGACTCGCATAGTAATGCTACTGAAAGATAGCGTCACTATCGGAGTGGATATCAAACGTGAAGGGATGCATGAGGTCCGCAATAACGTTTACGTAATCCAAAGCTGTCACTGGGCCTTCAAATACTACCGCCTGTCCCAAGGAAGCCACCGTATGAATATTTCTCCTCATCTCCCACAGCTTAAAACTGCCCCCACAGACCCGTGTCCAAGGCGCGCTGCAACCGTTCTCCTAGATCGCGGCCTATCCAGACGTGACCACCGATCTGTTGAAACAAGCAGCGTGATCCATCCAATTGCGCGACACGTTTTCTTCGATATACGGTCCGATCAGTATGATCATGTGAATACTGAAATTGTTGTTAGCATTCTCGCTGGGTCAACATGGGATCACGTGTTCAACAATATGTGCTTAACGGTGTGTCCCAAAACACTTGTGCTCGCACCAGAGCTGTACAGTGTCGTCACCTCTTTCACAGATCGCCGCCTATTCTGTTTTAGAGAGCGGGCAAGCCTCAAACCTCCACGTTCTCTGATGAGGTGCGGACCTCCAACACCTTGCTGGTTACTCGTAGTTTCACCATCCTCCCAGCACTTTCCGCAGATGCTCACGAGAGTAACATGCGAACAGCCGACCATCCTCGCTGTTTCCGAGATGCTCGTTTGCATGTGCCAGGCCATAACAATCCACCTTTCGTCAAAGTCTCTTACGTGACTGGATTTTTCCCATTTCAGAACCGTATACTCGCTAGAATGATAATGTGCTTTTCTGACATATTGAGCTCTGAAGATACTGTTAAGTACATTAATTTAACCATTAAAATCGATGTAAAGATAGTTTGGTGGGGAAAATGAGACCTCCTGATTGACTGATTTATACCACTTTCCTTGTTATAGAGAGAAGACTGTTTCGAAGGGCAGGAACGGCTATTTGGTTATCTAATACGGATGGAGAAGGGCAGGCTTCAGATTCCTGAAGGAAGCATAAAGGATAAACTCTAGCTGTCATTTATCGGCAGCCAAAGCAATTGGACATATGAAAGTTAAAAATTGAATAATTCGTTTTAAGACCTTGTTCTGCTCCACATCTAACGATCTAATACAATTTGGATCATATTTTAGTTACTCAATGAGTGATTACTAAATGTAACTTTGTTTTCAGATGAAATCCTCTTTCTGACAGTTATTCTAGTGGTTAAGAACCTGACACCAATTTCTAAATGTTTCCAGCACTTTTTCCCACATCACAGCCTCACAACACACTTATGAACGTTGTAAATAACTTACGGAAATACAGTTGTGTAACGCCCTCGACAGCCACAGATATTTCGGAACGTGACACCCCTTCAATTTGAAGGCACATATGAAAGCTTTACATGGAAATTTAAACTATCTGTTGCTGCGGGTTGTGTGGCTGCTGGTTGACTCCAACATTGCCGGAAGAATCGGCTGCTCGTAGATCAGGAGGGACCGCTTCCTTCACCTGGATATGGATTGTGAGTGGTGGTGGTGACGGAGAACGTTCAATGGGCCGCTAGGAACAGATCCATGATTCTAATAGTCTATTCATGCTAGGCATAGAGGTCCATGCATGACGTTAAACGGCGATCGTACACCGAGTGACCACTGGTACAAGTGGTCTCCCTCCATCAAGCGCCAACGGCCTCTTTGGAGGGTGGACGTGCGGGCGGAAGTCTAGGGCACCTTCTTGTCCCCGAAATGAGAAATCACTTCTAATGGCAGAAGAACTTGTTGGAAGTCAACGGCATAGGATGCAGAAGGCAAGGGGAAACCACCACGTTAAAGACCTTTGTCGGCCGGTTGCTGTGGCCGAGCGGTTCTAGGCGCTTCAGTCCGGAACTGCGCTGCTTCTTGCGTCCTAGGTTCGAATCCTGCCTCGGGCATGGAAGTGTGTGCTGTCCTTAGGTTAGTTAGGTTTAAGTACTTCTAGGTCTAGGGGATTGATGACCTCAGATGTTAGGTCCCATAGTGCTTAGAGCCATTTTTGAGACCTCTGTCGTCTCGAGTCCCAGTGGATGCAACTCCTCATGGAACGGCTGCTCCTGAGAAGAAATATTTCGGAGTAATCGCCCACAATCGGATCCCCGGATGGACACTATGCGAGGAAAACGGACACTGTGAGTTGAAACAAGAAGAATTTCTGGTCGTAGAATTGGAACTTGGAATGTGAGAACAATGAACAAGAAAGGTAAATTAGAAAATTTGGAGAGACGAAACATAACATCAGCGTTTTAGGACTTTGTGAAGAGCAATGGGAAAGAGGAGAGGTGGTTTCTGGAGAGTATAAGGTGATTTACAGGACAGGAGATCGCAAATAAGGAAGAGTGGACTTATTGTACAAGGGGAATCTGGATAAGAACTGAACAGGACAGTGCTTGCCAGTGATAGTGTGATAGCAATGAAGACACTGAGTGGCCCTTTAGATACCTTAGTTATGAAAGTGCACATGTCTACATCGGAAGCACATAGAAGAAGAGTGTGGAGAAAATGGAAAATATCAAACAGAAACAGTGATGATGGGAGACTGCAACAGCGTGGTGAGGAGGTATAAGCATGAAATTTGTGGGAGATGATGGATTAAGACAATGATATGAAAAACGATATAAACTGATAGGGTTTTGTGAAAACATTGGCTTTTGGACTGCCAACGTCTGGTCCAAGAATCACAAATGAAGACATCATGTATGGAAAAGCATTGGTAATAAAACCAGACACCAGGAAGATTACATCTTGACCAATCAGAGGTTTAAAAAGACAATCAGGATGCTTAAAACTTACCTTGTAGGAGATGCCCATACAGATCAGAACATGTTTATAGTAGATACAAGAACTGCGGTGAAACATATTAAAAAGGAACAACTTGTAAATAAAAAATCTTGCAAAACTGAGAAATGGAGATGCCGAGAGATTTACAGGAAGTGTGGAAGAAAACTTGGGAAGAGTGCGTTTGAATTTGGACTGATTAAACGAATGGGTTACCATTAGAGATACAATGCTGGAACTTTTAGAAAAAGAAATTGGGAAAGTTGAAAAAAGGAGGAATAAAAAGGAACAGAGCACACAGAATGTAATAGATGAAATGTGTGAGCGGAGAAAATGGAAAAATGTCTCTTCATAAGAATGAAAAAGATGATATAGAAAACTCAATAACGAAGTGGGTAGGACTACTGATAAAGCAAGAAAAGACTGGATATAAAAGCAGTGTGAAGAAATAAAACCATTAGAAAGGCAAGTGAAAACAGATGGAATTCCAAAGCTGTAAAGTGTGTAACAATGCATAAACGACGAAAAAGGGGATGCTAAACAAGCAAGAAAATGTTATCATGAATACTGAAAAAAAAAATGTATTGAAGGGATACAAAGAAGAGCTATATGGTTCTACGGCTGATTATGAGGGATTAGTCTCAGAGAATGAACAAAAATGTAACAAAAATCACTTTGTATCAATAACAGAAAAATGGGAGGTGGAGAAAAGGACCCAGGATCTCGAGAAAAAAAAAAGCGTTGGGCTGCCTGAGGCACTGAAGGCCTTAGTGAATGATGCTACAATTAAAATTACAAATCCGATCAGTAGAATATATGACATAGTTATCTGGCCTGAAGATCTTCTAATGACCGTAACGGTTCCCTTACCAAACAAGTGCAATGCCAGTAAATGTAAAGACTGCACGACAATTAGTTTTATACACCATATTACTAAAGCTGTGACTAGACTAGTGCTGAGATGAATAGCAAGGAAAATAGAGGAGAATATTAGAGAATGTCAGTTCGGATTTAGAAAACGAAGAGGGATCAGAGATGCAGTTCGGTCTCTGAGGGTTATGGTAGGAAGGCTTTTGCAAGTTGACAGAGAAACGTGCGTTTGTTTTGTCGACTAGGAAAAAACATCTGGTAGAATCGTCTGGTGTAAGCTGCTGAAGATTCTGAAAGGTGTTGGTATAAATGGGAAGGACAGAAGGTTGATAAAGCAAATCTGTTCTGGGCAGAAAGAGGTAGTTAGAGAAGAAGAAGATGAAACTGAAGAAGTGGGTATCGGAAGAGGTGTGATACGTTGTTGACGTGTATCACCAGCACTTATATATATATAGCTGGAAAACTAATAAATGAAGCCTCGGAAAAATCAAAAGAACTTGTAGTGGGAGGACTAAGAATAAAAACCATCAAGTACGCTGAAGATATGGCTGTGCTAGCAAGGACAGAAAAAGAGCTCCAGGTAATGATGGAGTATATTTGAAGCATGGTAAGGAGTTTTAAATGAAACTGAACATTTGCAGGACCAAAATTAGGAGAATCATAAAAGAAGACGACTCGGTTAATAGGAGTATATTGCTAGATATAACCGTATTAGAGCAGATTCAGTCATTCCATCACGTGGGAGACTTGATAACTTCCAGCGAAGCTGTACAGAGACGTATAATCTCCGTGGGAAAGGGAGCTTTCGGGTGAATGAAAGTTTTGCTGCGAGCGGGAATATTCCCATTAGACTTACGAAGAGGTTCGCCAAATGTTTTGTGTAGAGTGTGATGCCTGATGGGTCTGAAACGTGGTCAGTCAGACAGAAAGAACGAAAATATTCAGAAAGTTTGGAAATGTTGTTGCTGAGAAGAATGGAGAAAGTGAAATGGTTCGACAGAACGAGAAATGAGGTGCTGAGCAGGGTAGCAGAGGAAAGAAACCAGGAGGAGGACACAGAAGAGGAAAACATCTTGGATGGAGCACATAGCACGTAGGAATTGTATACTACTGAGAATCGTGAAGGGAAGTGTAGAAGGAAGACGTTTAGAGCAAATGAAGGAGGATGCCCAGGACACAGAGATGTGGAGGAGGTCCAGCTGATACCTGTCTGAGGACAGACTGACCGAAAGAAGAAGAAGACATAAGATAACCACTGTAGTGGAGGTAGTTGACCTCCGCCCCTCTCCAGCGAAGTGGGCGGCTTGAGTGCCACGAGCCGATAGCACAGAGTGCCTGGCAGGGAGGCAGTGCGTACACACAGCAAAGACCACCCATGTCGGCGACACTGCAGAAAGCAGACCATGACCATGACCGCACGCTGTCACCGATGTGCACCACACAGTCCAAAACAGCTTTGCCGCCTCGTGGCCGTGCAGTGGGTGGTGATCAGCGGATCGGCATACACCTGCAGCATAGCTGGCCGGCTACGAGCCCAGACTCGAACAGGCGACCCACCTGGGACAGGTGGTCGCCCACAGGAAGGAAGTCACCCGATGTGTAACAAACACAGTCCCAAACAGCTTTGCCACCTCGAGGGCGTAGAGCACAATACCGGGATGTCTGCAGTGGGTGGTGATCAGTGGATCGGCATACACCTGCAGCATAGCTGGCCGGCAACCAGCACAGACTCGAACAGGCGACCCACCTGGGACAGGTGGTCACCCACAGGAAGCAAGTCACCCGATGTGTAACACACACAGTCCCAAACAGCTTTGCAGCCTTGTGGCCGTAGAGCACAGCACCGGGATGTCTGCAGTGGGCGGTGATCAGCGGATCAGCATACACCTGCAGCATAGCTGGCAGGCTACCAGCCCAGACTCGAACAGGCGACCCACCTGGGACAGGTGGTCGCCCACAGGAAGGAAGTCGCCCGATGTGTAACACACACAGTCCCAAACAGTTTTGCCGCCTCGTGGACGTAGAGCAAAACACTGGGATGTCTGCAGTGGGTGGTGATCAGCGGATCGGCATACACCTGCAGCATAGCTGGCAGGTTACCAGCCCAGACTCGAACAGGCGACCCACCTGGGACAGGTGGTCGCCCACAGGAAGGAAGTCACCCGATGTGTAACACACACAGTCCCAAACAGCTTTGCCGCCTCGTGGCCGTAGAGCACAACATCGGGATGTCTGCAGTGGGCGGTGATCAGCGGATCGGCATACACCCGCAGCATAGCTGGCAGGCTATCAGCCGAGACTCGAACAGGCGACCCACCTTGGTCAGGTGGTCGCCCACAGGAAGGAAGTCACCCGATGTGTAACACACACAGTCCCAAACAGCTTTGCCGCCTCGTGGCCGTAGAGCACAACATCGGGATGTCTGCAGTGGGCGGTGATCAGCGGATCGGCATACACCCGCAGCATAGCTGGCAGGCTACCAGTCCTGACTCGAACAGGCGACCCACCTGGGACAGGTGGTCGCCCACAGGAAGGAAGTCACCCGATGTGTAACACACACAGTCCCAAACAGCTTTGCCGCCTCGTGGCCGTAGAGCACAACATCGGGATGTCTGCAGTGGGCGGTGATCAGCGGATCGGCATACACCCACAGCATAGCTGGCAGGCTATCAGCCGAGACTCGAACAGGCGACCCACCTTGGTCAGGTGGTCGCCCACAGGAAGGAAGTCACCCGATGTGTAACACACACAGTCCCAAACAGCTTTGCCGCCTCGTGGCCGTAGAGCACAACATCGGGATGTCTGCAGTGGGCGGTGATCAGCGGATCGGCATACACCCGCAGCATAGCTGGCCGGCTACCAGCCGAGACTCGAACAGGCGACCCACCTTGGTCAGGTGGTCGCCCACAGGAAGGAAGTCACCCGATGTGTAACACACACAGTCCCAAACAGCTTTGCCGCCTCGTGGCCGTAGAGCACAACATCGGGATGTCTGCAGTGGGCGGTGATCAGCGGATCGGCATACACCCGCAGCATAGCTGGCAGGCTACCAGTCCTGACTCGAACAGGCGACCCACCTGGGACAGGTGGTCGCCCACAGGAAGGAAGTCACCCGATGTGTAACACACACAGTCCCAAACAGCTTTGCTGCCTCGTGGCCGTAGAGCACAACATCGGGATGTCTGCAGTGGGCGGTGATCAGCGGATCGGCATACACCCACAGCATAGCTGGCAGGCTATCAGCCGAGACTCGAACAGGCGACCCACCTTGGTCAGGTGGTCGCCCACAGGAAGGAAGTCACCCGATGTGTAACACACACAGTCCCAAACAGCTTTGCCGCCTCGTGGCCGTAGAGCACAACGCCGGGATGTCTGCAGTGGGCGGTGATCAACGGATCGGCATACACCTGCAGCATAGCTGGCCGGCTACCAGCCCAGACTCGAACATGCGACCCACCTGGGTCAGGTGGTCGCCAACAGGAAGGAAGTCACCCAGCAGATGACCCAGATGTGTGAATTCGACAAGTGGTCTGCATGCAAGATTTCACTCAAGCGGACGCCTGCAGCTTCTGGAGTCAGAGACTGGAGCAGATGGCTGGGTGTGTCGTACTGCATGCGGCCTCCCTCTCGACGTTAGTGACTGGCGTAGGCTGCGTCGTTCGGCATCACACACGCACCTGGATACTGAGAACAGCTGAACACAACTGAGAAAGAGGGTATGATTCGAGTCGTATTAATTAATGTCTTCCAGAGCGACTGATGTTTCCTTTTTGCAGCGCTTTATAAACCGTAACAAGTTGGTGTGGTCGGCCTCTATCATTAAGCAATGCTGACTTCATACGGCCTGGTGTTCTCGTCCGGACAGCTCTCCTCGACAACCTGCCTCTGCTACAAGATATCCCAACTTCGGTTTTCAGAAGCGGTGACGGATATATTCCGCGACGTCAGCCTACTGGATGAAACCTTTTACACTCCAAATGTTCCTTCTTACACCATACTGATCTAGCATCAGTATGACGACACTTTTCTCCCTATGACTTCGTTTTGCTGCATCGACATTATGCAGGTCATTTTTCTAGACTATGTCATAAAGCAACAAATAGGCGAGTGGGCCTAAATCAACAAGGAAACAAAAGACAACGTGTACATTGGTAGAAAACAAATCGTAAACAACTAGCGTCACCTGACAACAATGATAACTGAAGTCCGAAGCTGTGGACAGCGAAATGTGAATTAACAGTGTGACAATACAGTTAATGGGGGGATACCGCTGATCGTTTACGACTTTTGGAAGCTCCGTTCGAAGACGAGTGAGCAATTACTGCTAACTCTGACACATTGTTGTTTGTCCATTTATAAGGTCGTTTGCTAATATCAGTAGTTTCCTAAATAACACTATCCCAGGGGGTGGAAATGTACGTCAGAGAACTGTAATGTTGTATTCCATTGGATGAGCAATACCGATGAAATGTCTTGCAACCTCAGGTTCGCTCGGCTGCTGTAAGCGTGAACGACTCTTAAGCTCTATACACTAGTCCTCCGCGTCCTCAACGGTCTACGATGCGCGATAGCTGCTGGGGATACATTAGACACGCGCCCTACGCTAACCATTTTGATCCCTTACAGGCGCTAATAGGACATTAATCTCCATTAGTGGACGGAAAATCATTTCACACGTTGTTTCCTCAGAATTCCGCCAATCCTTTTGTAATTACTACACAGCGCAACAGATTCAAAGAACCACTTGTTTCTCCCAGCGACGCATAAGTTTGAAATTTGGTTCAATGCTACGTACAACCTTCCTCTGAAATGATGCAAAAGCGTGGCGCCCTGTGACGTCACCCACTAGCTGGCGACGCTTCAGACAGCAAGGTGTCAACACCAGCGAAAAAGAAGGCCGTTTGCTAAGAAGTTCATGTAGCGTGTAAGATGGGTTAATTATGTCACACTGGCAACAAATTTGGCCACCATTCTGCCCAGCGGCACTGTGGACGTTTCACATGATAGGAAGGTCTGTTAGCCACATTTGATCTCTTCTTTTGAAGCTTCTACGACAGGGGTCGGAACCGTGACGCACAGCGTTGAAATCGCTCGGCTTTCTTACGAGCGGCCGTGTAAAACTTGTCACACACCCCGCCGCTCACAATCGGCACGAAAAGGCCGCAGGGAGTGTCATCAATGAAACCACTCCTTTCCTTCGGACGTTGATTCCCACTCACTTCCCGGTTGAAATCGGTAGTTTTCAGTGCGATGAGCAGCGGGAAGACATTCTTGATAATCTTTGGCTTTGCTGAAACCCTCGGGCGCTTCGTTCTGAAGCTGCATCCGCATCGAACGGGTCGACGCAAAAGTTTGAAATTTGCCTCGAAAGTGCGTTTGGAGCGACTGAAATTTTTGTTGTCAAGTAATCTACACTTTCGAACCACTAGGAACCGTTCAAAACCATTGGACGATTTTGAACGTGATGTAAAGCAGCTAAGGGAGTTATGCTTTCTCAGAGCTCCTGCTTTGTGCCCTCCTGCTGCGTGATGACATGGGGATGCGATATTGCCACATGCATGAAGAAGATAGCAAAAGATCCCTCTAAGACCCCCACCACCTCTAGTTCGGCAAAGCCCTCGGTGGCACCCTCTTACGTTTACTGAAAGTTTTAAAAATACACCTGTACAGCTGGACCCGTGTAGATGTCCTAGGTGCTTCCAAACCGGCAACCCTTTTGACACATTCCTATTCAGGGTGGCCTACTATCAGGCGAAAAAGCAACATTGTATCGGCGAAAGAGTAGCAATGCAGCACATCTGTAGGCGCTTGGTACTGTCGTCACCAAGCACAAGTACTCTTCTCAAAGACGTTAGTTGCGTCACCTTGATCTGTTGCCACAACCTTTACAAAAGATGGAAACCTGGTGATTGTTGAAATAGGTGTTATTTTTCGATCTACATAATAAATGAATTAGACATTTCTCCGTAAGAGAAGTAAGTTTTACAATCTTTTACAGTGGTAAATATTACAGGAAGAAACAACTCATTTCCATTTGAAGTAATTCTTGAGATTCCTGAACGATTTTAGTGATAACGCAGATACTGTAATGTCCTAGCTTGGTCCAAAAATTTCCGTGTATTAAAGTGAGTGGAAAGTTTGAAGATATAAAACTCGTTTTACTTTATTAGTTTCATACTGGAAACTTTCTACACTATAATTTACACATTATTTAACTTGCCATCGGAAAAAGTGGGACACATTAAACGTGAGACACTGTTTAGTTCCGTAGATCGTATACCATGTGACGAAACCTCATCAATATCCAGTTAAATTTTAGAAAATTTACCATGAACGTAGTTGATGATTGATAAACATAGTCAAATATTTTATTGATGCAATTGAAAATGAAGACTCAAATATGCGTCAAATACAAAAGAGAAGTATTTTAGTAAGAAAACCATTCATACCTCTTATAGTTGTTTAGTAATTGATGTGACAGTTTTTCCCTTGGAAAGAAACATTATGCAGGAATTTTGCTGGTATTTAACTTAGCCAATTCTTTAAAAATACAATCTGAAACTACTGTCATCAATGTATCGCTTTCAGTAGCTGAAGTCGACAGTCTGCAATATTGTTCTTTAGAAGGCGTTGGCATAAGGTATTTCTTTCACAACTTCGGTTTTTGAAAAACCGTTCACCAAATCTAACGTGCTGAAGTAGTACTGTATTTCTTGTTAAAGCAGGCTTTATGTGAAACCCCAGCCCTACTACATGGGGACATAACGGAAAAATTTACATTTGTACCCCCCGAGACAATACTTGATACTAAAATCAGTCGCAAATATCTCGCAGAGGGCTCGCTTCCGGATCCACGATCACTGAAAAGTTTCTTTTTCTGTTATCTTGTACTTTCCCCAGTGTTACTTTTCTGTACTAATTTTGAGACAACCTGTATACAAATATTTGCTCATCTGGCATTCCTCTCAGTTTGGCCGTTTGTGTTGTATGGGCCATTCACTGGTCATAGATATGGGCTGACACTGCTGACAAACGTGCAGCATGTAAAGGAAAATAGTAAAAGTGCAGTTTTTCGAAGGAAGTCGCTGGATGTAGGGTCATAACCGACTAACATTTTGGAAGACTGTAAGCGAGAAGTTTACCTGGAGAGGGCAGAACAATTAAACACATATTGACGTTGTTGTTTAGGAATATGATCACAGATACAAATGTCTTGCTGCCAGCACTGATTCACGCTACCCCTTGGGCACCAATCTATCATCTGAACGAACTGCTACTTGTTTGATCTACGACGCTTGTTTTATTCCGCAAGTATCCATTTTTCCAACTATGCTCCGTAGTTTGGCCTTTTACGTCTAGCTCTCTATGTTAAGCAAACTTTGTTTAATTCTTGTTAACAGCAGGGCTTTTGGAGAAACAGCTGCCACATAGTATGTCTACGTAAGTCATTCACTGTCACTGTTTTCCTTAAAGCCATGTGTTGCATCGCCTTCGTTATAGGGACCGCTGAAACGTCCCCTTATTTATACACGACTGTGCCTAAACTGACACACAATAATTTTAGCGCAACGCAATCTGACTATCAAAAATCCCTACAAAGGAATGGCCCTGACAAACATTTAACTATACCTTTCACAAATCACTTACCTCACAACAATCTTCGTTACTCGAACTACTGCAATACAGCGAGCGCCACTATTGCCAGCTAAATAAAATTTTCAAACTACTGAAGGCACTAACTACTGATAGGGATAGTTAGCAAATGAAAGATGTTAATAGAGAACAAACAATTTATTTACCTTAATAGTCATAATATATATAGCAGTTCATGACAAATTACAAAACTCCGCCATCTCTCTCCTCACATCCACCACTGCTGGCGGCTCACCTCCAACTGCGCAACGCTACGCGCTGTTCACATCCAGCTGCCGCTGCCCAACACTACAATGGCAGACAACAATGCAAACTAACCACAGATTGCACACAGCACAGCCAGTGACTTTCATACCGAGCGCTACGTGGCGTTACCAATATAAAAATCTAAACAGCCTACTTACATAGCCCCCATGCTCCCCACAAAAAATTTTACAAAATATTTTTGGGCAGTGGCCAATAATGATTTGACAAAATTTTTCATAATTACAATAACAAAGATATCAAATGCACACACTTATTTATACAATGTTGGTCAAAAGCTAAAATTTTCTCACAGTCCATAAAGACAGTCCTGATCATTCATCATAAGAGTAAACCTGCAGTTTGTTTTCTCAAAGTCTGAGCAGTAAAAGACAATGCACACGGAAGTAGTGGATATCCATGCAGTCGTGAAGAAGTAGAATGGTCCACAACAGAGCAAACCCACAGCAGAGTCATTCGACGTTTTGAAGAAGATTGGTAGGTAGGTCATCACAGAGCAGACCCACTGTAGTCCTGGTAGAGATTGTGGTATTGGTGGGCCACCAGAGGTGTAGACCCACTGCAGTCCTTGTAGAAATTGTGGACAGGCCCACTGTAGTCCTGGTAGAGATTACCAGCAGCTATCTGTTGTGACTGTGCGGGTGCACAATCACCAGTGAAGAGTCTTGCGGATAATATAGCAAGTCCATAAACCACCGCTCGTGCACTCACAAAGTTTTTTGAATTGTCCTTAGAACCAGCAATGCTGTTATCCAGTCCCTTGCTGAATTTTTAACACACGTGCAAACACTATCAGTCCCTACTTCTCACATATTGTGCATTACTATGACCAACAGAAAAGTGTGCAGTGAAATGTAACTTACAAGTTACTTAATTAGATGAACTGGTGTCAATTACAATTTTATAACATAAAAATACAATAACAAAGGTACAAAATACATCATTAAAAACATAACAATACAGATAACATTTGTAGTAATATGGGCTTTACAAAAGAATTGAACTAACATATACATCAGTGTTACAGGAATTATGACATAAGTAAATACATAAACGATCAGAATAACTTTTGAAACATCAACTTTACACATGAGCATTAAAACAAAACAGAATAAATAATGTCTAAGCATATTTACAAGATAAATAACATATTATTAATGCCAATTATATTTGAGGATAACAGTATTCCTCATCATAGTGAATGTAGCTTAATATTAAAAGAAGAAAAAATTCTATGAAACTACACAGAGACAGGAAGAAAACAAATACACAAGGGTACAAAAACACATAGTGGGATAACACAAAAGGAAAGGACAGGGTTTGTTTTACTGCAGTATTTTGCAAACAAAACTTTCTTTGCTTCTTGGAGATCTCCCTTCATTCATCATTATTCCCAAAAAGTCCTATCTATACCTCCTTCCTGTATTCTATTCACATCCTCTGTCAAAAATAGTTTTTCTCCACTGTACAGTATCCTTTTTTTTTTTTTTTTGCCCAAACCATTTTCATATAGCTTCTCAATACATTTCTTCCAAGTCATCATAGTTATTTTCTTATATAATCTACCCCTCTTAAGCTAACTTAAATCTACTGAGCTCAGATATATATACCAAGGGACGAGGCAATGCAGCAGCACATAACAAATTAACACAAACAGCAAGGCAAAAAAAAATGGAAAATTTCAAAGCAAGCTACAGTAAATCTAAATTACCGAGCAATGCAACATTACAACTAATATGAGCCAATGTGCAGCAACAAGAAAACTAAATCCGTAGTAAAACTGGCTTAACAGCGTAATACAAAGTCAAATTCTGTAACATTATGCCTGGCAAACAGCAGCAGCAAATATAAAAAATATAAAAAATATAAAACTTATATTTATACATGACAAAGCTCAAGCAGAAAAAATATTACACTAAAATGGCCATGTCTAATACCTATGTCACATCTTAACACTAGAGTGATGCATCACGAGAACTTACACTAGCAGATAAGTTACCAAATCGTAAAGAAATTATTTATGCAATTCCTGTGAGGGGAAATGTCTATTTATGTGCCCTCGTTTTCTTGTAAGTAGATCATAAATTTCTTATTGACTGGATCTGTAGGCATAAAATAACAAAATTAGTACATATATTAAATTCTATTTTAACCAATGCTGCAGTGCAGCTAGGAACTAGATATTAAAGGAAATGAGCAAATATGTACAAAGGACGGCATGAAACATCATTCATTAGCCATATGGCATTTCATAATGCAGTAAAAATTCCCTCAATTCTAGAGAAAGACGCTTGTCATAATCAGGTGTGCAGATGTAAGTATCTTTCCAAGTAATGAGGGTGTCGCATTTGCAATGTTTTCTCTAAAGGAATGTCAACAGCGAGGTTAATGTCTCTTTTTTTTCCACCTCTGCCTCTGAAAGGCACTAATGGCTTTTTTCCAGGCGTCTGTCGCGCAGCTGGGCACACACGACGCATTACGTGCAGGTGGTCACTTAACTTCCTTACGGAAATATTTACGACAGCAGTTTCCGCTACAGTGACAGTCTCATATAAAAATATTTCACAGGTCAAGAATTTGCGTTGCAAATGTGTAGAAACAAAATCTTATGAATATAACAGTGTCCAAAAAAACTTTCGCCGGCATTGTGATACATTCACGCATTTACACACATTTCATAACTCTTAAAGTACGATTCATGGTTTCCAACATCCTTTTTCACAAGTCAAGAGTCCCTAACTTCTATACATTATTCATATACATATAAACACGTAATCACATTCCTCATATATGGTAGCATCATCTTATTGACATAAACATACCTCAACAGCATAATACACATCGTCGTCGTAAAAATAACATCATAACACCTCAGTCAAATCTCAAAAACGTCGTAGCTTTCTGCAATAATTTCAAACCATAAAAAATATTCTCTGCTCATTTCAATAGTGTCATCTGCCTCAAACGTACTTTAAAAATCATAATCCCATACCAAATACATCATTCAAAGCTCTCATAGTATCACAATGGGTCCGAAGAAATATGAACAGTGCACAAAGTACAGACAAAATACAATTTCGTAAATGTGAAGTTATCCAATGGTGTAATCACGTAAACATCTGTCACTGACGTAGTAAAAAACATGTTTATCTCTCAGTTAAATGATCAGATAGCTGTGTAATTTATGTTTTAGAGAAATATGGTACCGATGTGTAAAGTTGTATAAGCAAATACCATATTAGCTAGGGTTCCTTGTGCTTGCCAAACACATGGTACACAAAGTAAGCGTGTACCCCCCTGAGGATTATTGTAATTATACCCTCAGGTGTTACAGATTACAAGAATGGAATTAAATGTATTACGGAAAACCTTTGTATCATTGTACTTCAAATATCTTTGAAAATAAATGTTTTTAGTACAAAATTAATCACTCAAATACGTGTCCTGTAGCGCTAAATATGCGTCTTGCTGTAAGATAATCTCTGTGGAAGTGTCGTAGTTATCGTCCTCCGAAAGCTAAGTTCTGCAGAAGCCAATGTACTTACCTCATGATAAACAAAAGTGAAATGCTTTGCGTATAGATATCTTAGTTATTACGCTTATCGTTGGGATGAAGAAATTACTGTGCTGTAACGTATTGTTGTGCTACAGAAAAGGCTGTCTCATTGTAGCTATACCACAAAAGTTACTACTAAAACGTGTTTTACTTTCCAGAAGAATTAGAAAAACCGTACAGATATAAAACAGATACTCCGCAAAAGCAACAATGTAAATTGTGTCACACATTAGTAACGTCGTGATATAATTGTGTAGCTGTCACATAAACTAACCACTGAGTCATCTGGTATCTCACTGAAAGTACTTTAATTCAGAATGTATTTTCAAGTAAACCAAAATGTTGCATTAGAATCTCATTAGCAGTACCAGTATATGTTCTAAGTATGTGAGCCTTATAGTCGTTACGTAATTGTGCAACTAACAAGCAAGAATGTACAAACAACAACACTGCGTCGTCCGTTTACTATAACAAGGCATTCGCAATATCTGTTTAAAAATGTTCCCTAGGTTCTAGACTGGATATTTAACTTCAAACATTGTTGCATGGTAACAGTTTCTAAAGCATACTAGTAATGTGAAGTGAGAAGTTTTATGGCAAAGACAAAGTTGAAAAGCAGATTATCTGTCAATAAATGGTTTTACATGTGAAATGTGGTGTAAACCTTTGCTCTTCCTAGTATGCAGAGTTTCAACTTCAACGCAATTATCATGTGGTATACGTCGGTAAAGAATACTGGAATTTTGCTCAAGGTTAGCGTCAATGTTATTTTTCCCCGAGCCAGCGGGCACAGGTGGCTGCCTGCGGTGCGAGTCATTGTCTGTTTCTTTGTTGGCGCGCGCCGTTACTGGGATTTGGAGACCTAACTTCCACAAATTCACTGTGACGAGAAGGCTCTGCCCTGTTTGAAGTTCGCCAGTTCTGATGGAATTCAGATCTGTCGTTTTGTCGGTAGTTTACATAGTTTCTGTTTTGTCGGTCATGTGGTGGAGAATTTCTCCCGGAATCGTAACTGCGTGGTGGACCATTGCATCTGAAGTTATTCTGTCTCCCTTGATAATAATTGTTCTGATTGCCATGATTGTCTCTGTCATATTCATTACTACAGAAATGCGATCTTTCTCTGTAACTATTATTACTCTGCCAACGGTTGTCATACGGGTGGTGTCTGTTTTGGTCACGCTTTGCGTTGTAAGAATAACCTTGTTGTGTCCAGTTATTATTTCTTTCATCGCGGAATTGCGACGGATGTGACCTGTAATGATTGTTTTCCTGTTTTCGCATTCTGCGACTGTCTGTGTTAATTTATAATTCTTGTAAGAGTCCCTGAAAAGATTCAATGTCGTCTTTGCAACGTCCTGCCAAAATAATATGCCGTAAATGTTCAGGTAATTTGATTAAGCAAATGCGTATGAGTTCTGAGGGGCTGTATGGATTTGACAGGTACTGTTTCTTGTGCAACATGTCTTCAAAATATTTCACAAGACTGGAAAATTCAGATTGTTCGAAATGTTTCATCATTATGATGCTATGTTTTACTCGGTCTTGTGTAGTTTGAGACCAATATGCTGAGAGGAAGGCATGGTAAAAATCTCCTTCACTGTGACAACCGTGAATGACCGATCGCATTCTTACAGCTGGTTCATTCTCTAAATAGCCACACATAAATTCTAATCTGTGCTCTAATGACCAGTTGGGAGGAAAACAATGAGAGAATTGATGGAGCCACGCTTGTGGATGAATGTCGTTGCCGGAATTCTTAAATGTTTTGAATTTACGTGTAGTAATGAACAGCTTATAGTCAAAATCATCGTGTCGGCGAGTAGCACATCGCTCATTGTTACTTCGTTTCGGCGGTTCCATCTCAAAATCCAATGCGCCTTGCCAATTTCTTTCATAATTTCCGAAGTGCCCTGAGTTATTATTTTGTGGCTGTTCCGTATTTCTATGTCCCTCTTCCCGTATTGGAGCGCGAGTGGCCTCTGAAATACGTAATTCTTGTATTACCTGTGTCAGCTGATCTTGTACTTCCCGGATTTCTCTTTGGTGTTGCGTATTAATTTGATTCAGATTTTGTTTCAGTTTTCTAATTTGTTCACACTCTTCTGTGTCATTAAAGACTACCGGTTTTGTGTCATTCAGATTATCATCTACCTTCGTAGATAAGTTAGTGACCTGATCCGAAAGTTCGGCTACTTTCTCCGATAGTGAACACATTTCCTCAGTGTGTCTTTCTACTGTGTCCTTTAAGTTTTCCTGAGTTTTGCAAGTTGCGTAACCGAATTGGTAGATGCAACTGAAACCATTTTAGCTTGCAGGGTCTCATGATTTTCATGAACAATGGTTTGCAGTTCTTTTATGGCTGCTTCGAGATTCTGTAATGCATTTTCATGCCGCGAAAAAATAGGTTGAAAATGCTCACAAATTTGTGTTTTTACGTCATTACAGACCTTTTGACATTTCGATTCGATTTTATGTAACTCAGTAGTTAAATCTTCACGTGTTTGTTCAAGTGTATGTTCCACTGAGTCTAACTTTTGAAGCTTTTGTTCCATTGTGTCTAACTTTTGAAGCTTTTGCTGTGTTTGTCTCTGATTTTGTTCCATTGTGTCTAACTTTTGAAGCTTTTGTCCCATTTGTTGCATTAACTGTAGTAACAATGCACTGGTGTCTGAAACATGTTCCTCAGTGCTTTTCGGCAGTGAATTTGCACCGGCAACATTCACATTTTGACAAGCAGAAAACGTGTCTTGACTTATTTGAGAAAAGGGTGAGGACGCAAAACCTGAATCTACAGTATTTGCAAGATTGTGTCCTGTCATTTCGGATTCCTGGGGCAAGCTGTTGCCGACCGATCGATCGATAATGCTTCCCTGTCCACTAATTGTTTCACTGTCTACACCATTGTTTGCAGCCCGCTCCATTTCCCTATGTACAATTACCAAATTACTACTTTGAACATTAGTTAATTCATTACTCGATGGCGTTAACACACTGCTTTCGTCTTCACTGTCATTTCTCAGTTTACTTTGGAGCCTAGTGTTACGTTTTTCACACGCCATTATTGTCACAATATTTCACACGATAACACAAAAAGACACAATTTGAAGAGCAAAAATAAGAGAACACATTAACATAGAACTGAAAATAATATCTAGTTAATTGCAAGCTGCGAAATACTTGGTGCAAATCTACATGCATGCCAAAACTGTTTTACTGTGCAACAATGAAATGCTGCAACTTCAAAGGAGATTCTCTCTACATTTACGCGCTAGCCATAAACAAAATCTACACTAATTACACAAACTACAAGAAAAAATCAGAAGATTCCAGTGAGGTATCCTAGGCTAAGGGTCGCCATATGAAACGTCCCCTTTGAACAATTTATACACGACTGTGCCTAAACTGACACACAATAATTTTCGCGCAACGCAATCTGACTATCAAAAATCCCTACAAAGGAATGGCCCAGACAAACATTTAACTATACCTTTCACAAATCACTTACCTCACAACAATCTTCGTTACTCGAACTACTGCAATACAGCGAGCGCCACTATTGCCAGCTAAATAAAATTTTCAAACTACTGAAGGCACTAACTACTGATAGGGATAGTTAGCAAATGAAAGATGTTAATAGAGAACAAACAATTTATTTACCTTAATAGTCATAATATATATAGCAGTTCATGACAAATTACAAAACTCCGCCATCTCTCTCCTCACATCCACCACTGCTGGCGGCTCACCTCCAACTGCACAACGCTACGCGCTGTTCACATCCAGCTGCCGCTGCCCAACACTACAATGGCAGACAACAATGCAAACTAACCACAGATTGCACACAGCATAGCCAGTGACTTTCATACCGAGCGCTACGTGGCATTACCAATATAAAAATCTAAACAGCCTACTTACTCCGCGTCTTCTCTTCTTCTGCGCATCTATTATGTTGATAATGCTAACAGACGCTCTCGCTGTTAGCAAAGATTTTTTGTCCTCTTGCAGATAATAGCTGCTCGCAGCAATCCCGGTCATATCGAAGCTGCGCTGATGGAGTTCCGTCACTCACCACCCACATCGCGGCGGGATTTCAAATAAAACTTAAAACCGCAGCTACATTTGTTATGTTGTCAACGACCTATTATTCAGTGTGGGGAGAAGTCATGATATATCACCTTATTCACGTAATTCCTCGCAAAGCAATTGCACATCTGAATTTAAAATTTTTGAAACCTTTTATTCTGTTTCTATTGGAAAGTAAGAGGATATGTTAATTTTTTTATATAATAAAACAGTCCCAACTGCACGAAGATTTATTTACTGATGACCAGTTTCGTTCACTGGTCTGGTCATCAGACCGCTTACTCTGTGAGGAGGGAAACATGAAAGTACTTAGAGGAACGTAAACTGAAGCACAAATATAAACATAGCACATAAACAAATACGTAAAGGATGACAGCTGTGCCCATGGGAGTTTGCTGAAGCTGGCGAGGAGCAGGCGCCACTCTACGAGGCGTATAACTACTGCTGCCTGACATGCAATTTACGTCGCTTAAATAATTGGAGTTCCACCCACCGTCTCAAGCATTACATCATTGTCAGCTGATGACCGTGAAACAGTTTGAATAAATTCTAAACACAATTACTTGTGTCCAATACTTACGTCCAGACCATAGGTGTATCGAACATACAAATGTGGTTTATCAAATCATCAAACTTAAATTGAGTAAAAAGAAAGAAAATATGGTATCAACATATAACAATATGCATGGCACCCTCTATTGGGCTATGTGTGTAACAACCATGAGCCAAAGATGTTGGAGGGACGCCACCAGTAACCATGGTAACGTTCTGAAGATCTATACGTCAAAGATACATCAGGACTGGCTTACAACCTTTACCTCGTCATTAATCAAGGCAGCATCATCAAGATGGGTATGTTACTACTACTGATCAGAAAACTAAATAGTTATTGTACGTTGAAAATTATTTCTGTCGCAATTACATTCAAAATGAATGTGGCCTTTAACTACTAAAAGGAGTTGCAATCCAACATTGTTAAGATACAAAAGGCACATTATTGCCCTTCTATAGGGACAAGTGCATAGCATATGTCAAGCAATGATGGCGAGAAAATATTACCTATATTCACTGTCTACCAGTGGCGCAATGCTGGAGACTGTGGGTAGAGCTTCTGCAGTTTAAGCGACGTCAATTGCATGTCATACAGCAATGGCTGTATACCTTCTAGAGTGGCGCCTGCTCCTCAACAGCTTCAACAGAGTCCCGTAGGTATAGCTGTCTATCTTTTACGTATCTGTTGACGTGCCATGTTTTTTTCGTGCATGTAGTTCACATTCCTCTAAGTACATTCGCGTTACTCTCTCCACAGAATAAGCGGTCTGATGATCAGAACAGTAGTCGAAACCCTCTGCCAGGCACTTAAACGTGATTTGCAGAGTATCCATCTAGATGAAACCGGTCACCAGCAAAAAAAAAAAATAAAAATCTGTATGCGGTTGGTGCTATTTTATTACATTCAAAATTGCTCTTCTGAGCTACAATATGCTGAACGACAGACTGTCCCAAGCAGGCATGGAATGCAAAATCATCTCCCCAAGATCTTTTTTTCTTTTTTTTTAATTTGGTATTCCATAGGGATCAGTCGCTGCACCACTTGTCTTCAGCTTGTACATTGGACACATGCCGAAAACAAAATCAAGAAGTTTGGTTACGCGGGTGACTGAGCACTTAGAACAAGGTGCATCTCAATTGATCAATCAGAATAAATCCTAACGGAGGAACCAGATGTAGTAGAAAGTACTTTCGCAAATGGAGAGTCCAATAAAACGCCACGAGAACGCAGGTTTCCTGTCTCCACCTAAATAATAAACTCGTCGGAAGAAAACTCAACACACAGTTTGAAAACACTACCCTTGCTCACAGAAAGCAGTTAACAAAAACTGTCGAAAAACTGCAAACAAGAAACAGCGTCATGCAGTAGGTCTGTGGGCCGACGTGGGGAGCATCGGCATATACATTTTCTGCTCTGGGTCTTGTCTTCTCAGCTGCTCAGTATTGTGCCTTAGTTTAGCAAACCGGCCCATATGCACGAAGGATATATGTCAAACTAAATAAGACCACGAGAATTATCTCTGGTGTTATCAAATCAACACCTACGAAATAGCTGCCAGTACTATGTGACATTTCACTCACTTAGATACCACTCATAAATTCTCTCACGAACGAGAACAAAAAGATTATCCATATTAAAAATTTACCAGTAGATCAAGATGTCGGTGACGCAAACCATAGCCCACTATGCACTAGACGGCCGCCAAAAATAACAGCAAGGGTCGCTGTGCAAGATGAGATCAACATTAGTAAAGCGTGGGCCCACGACTGGATTGGACAACAAAATAATATTACGCCGTGTATCACGCAAAGACCACAAGGATTTTACTCGTCACGCAAAACAGGATTACAACTGAACATGACAGATATACATATTTATTATAAGGTGTGGTAGGGAAGTATCTACGCATTGTGACTGCGGAGAAGCACAGACTACTACACACATCACGGAAGACTGCCCCGCAAGGCCATACAATGGCGACTCCAAAGTTGACACGTTAGATGGATGCACTACATGTTCGCTTATATGATTTTATACAGTATACACAGTTATTCAATCTGTATATTGTAGAAGCAGTAAAGGAAACAAAAGAAAAATTCGGAGTAGGTATTAAAATCCATGGAGAAGAAATAAAAACTTTGAGGTTCGCCGACGACATTGTAATTCTGTCAGAGACAGCAAAGTACTTGGAAGAGCAGTTGAACGGAATGGATGGTGTCTTGAAGGGAAGATATAAGATGAACATCAACAAAAGTAAAACGAGGATAATGGAATGTAGTCGAATTAAGTCGGGTGATGTTGAGGGTATTAGATTAGGAAATGAGACACTTAAAGTAGTAAAGGAGTTTTGCTATTTGGGGAGCAAAATTACTGATGATGGTCGAAGTAGAGAGGATATAAAATGTAGACTGGCAATGGCAAGGAAAGCGTTTCTGAAGAAGAGAAATTTGTTAACATCGAGTATAGATTTAAGTGTCAGGAAGTCATTTCTGAAAGTATTTGTATGGAGTGTAGCCATGTATGGAAGTGAAACATGGACGGTAAATAGTTTGGACAAGAAGAGAATAGAAGCTTTCGAAATGTGGTGCTACAGAAGAATGCTGAACATTAGATGGGTAGATCACATAGCTAATGAGGAAGTATTGAATAGGATTGGGGAGAAGAGAAGTTTGTGGCACAACTTCACCAGAAGATGGGATCGGTTGGTAGGACATGTTCTGAGGCATCAAGGGATGACCAATTTAGTATTGGAGGGCAGCGTGGAGGGTAAAAATCGTAGGGGGAGACCAAGAGATGAATACACTCAGCCGATTCAGAAGGATGTAGGCTGCAGTAGGCACTGGAAGATGAAGAAGCTTTCACAGGATAGAGTAGCATGGAGAGCTGCATCAAACCAGTCTCAGGACTGAAGACCACAACAACAACAACACACTGTTCAGCCACATTAATGTGATCACCTGCCAAAAGTCTGACTAACCACCTTTCACAGTGCAGACGGCTGCGAGACGTGCGGGAAGAGAGTCAGTAAGGTCCTGGAAGGTACCGACACGTATGTGGAACCATGCCGACTCCAGTCTTGTGGACATCTGCACTGGATTTCTTGGTTGAGGATCTATGGCACGAACAGCCCGATCGAGGTGGATCCACAGATTCTCGACTGGGCATAAATCCGGGGAATTTGCTGGCCAGGGTAGTACGGTAAAGTCATCCTGGTGCTCTTCGACCCGCTCACGTACACTGCAATCTGTGCGACACGGTGCATTGTCCTGCTGGTAGATGCCATAGTACCAAGGAAAAACAAACTACTTGTAGGGGTGAAATGGTCCCTGAGGACAGACGCATGCTTGCGTTGATCCATTGCGCTTTCCGCCGGCCGCGGTGGTCTCGCGCTTCTAGGCGCTCAGTCCGGAACCGCGCGACTGCTACGGTCGCAGGTTCGAATCCTGCCTCGGGCATGGATGTGTGTGATGTCCTTAGGTTGGTTAGGTTTAAGTAGTTCTAAGTTCTACGGGACTGATGACCACAGATGTTAAGTCCCATAGTGCTCAGAGCCATTTGAACCATTTGCCATTTTGCGCTTTCCAGTATGACGAGATCGCTCAGGTAATACAACGAAATTACTCCCCAGACCTTAAAGCTCCCTCTTCTGGCCTGGACTCTTCCGAATACTGTTCCAGAGTGTATGTATTCAGACGTTTCATGCCGATGGAGCATAAAACTTGGTTCTTAAAAGAACACCTGTCACCGTTCTGTGGACGTCCAGTAGCGTAATGTCGTGCAAACCCCTGTCTACGTCGCCGATGAGCAGCAGTCAGCGTGGGTGGATGAACCAGACGCCTGCTGTGGAGGGCCATATGCAGCAACATTCGCTGAACGGCGTTTGAGGAGACAGTACTGGTAGCCCTTTGGTTCATCTGGGCTGTCAGCTGCTCAACAGTTGCGCGTCTTTTAGCCCGTGCACTTCCCCCCAGCAGTCGTTCACCCCCGTACTCTATGGCCCGTGGTACACTGCGCTTGCATCGGCGCCGGTTTTGGATGGCTTCAGTTTGTCGTGCACGGTATACTTTTACCATGGCGACACGCGAACAATTTTCAAATGTAGCCTTTTCGGAAATGCTTCCACCCTTGGCCCAAAAGCAATGACCATGCCCTTTAGGACGTCAGATAAATCGCTCCGTTTCCGCCTTACAACAACGACTGCACTGCTTTCGGCGTCTCCCCGACACGCTTTATATACCCTTCACTGCTTGTGCTGCCACCTGCCGTATCTGAGTGCCTATTACACATTGATGTCGAACATAGGTTGCGGTCAGATAAACGTGACTGGACCGTGTATTTCTTCGATGAGCCAAAAGCCCTACCGTAAATAAATAACTACTAGCAACGTTTTGTATCGTTTTGTATGTGACTATATCTATGTGTTGGTAAGCGGTGTCGATCAGGACCTGTTAAGAGTGTCAGTACACACAGTTTTCGGGGTAATATAAGATCGCATTTGTATGGAGCCGCTGGCACAACTGGTATACTGTAGCATGTACTACGCCTGTACGAAGGAAGGCCAAATTATCTGTGCAGTGGCATTCCATGTCTGCAATGGAAACGAGCAAGCTGGTGCTCTGACCAAACTGATCTCTCAATGCTTGGTGTTCAAGAGGAAAAGATACGTAAGGCCTGGGAGGGAAGTGGAAACGAAGTATATTTGAGAATCCTTTCAGAGGGAAGATTGGAAAGTGTATATTTTTAGCATGTTAATTAACAGCGAGGAAAGGAACCAACATATAATTTGATTATACTACAAAGCATCTGAGCTGGACAATCATCACAAAAGTCATATCCATGAAGAATTTTGCCTTATTCCAATGAGCTTGTAAGCCCCTATCCTACTATTCACCTGTTTGGTAGTCATCTGGTCCTCGTACTAATATGCATGCTGCTTAGGGAGCGAGCACACAGACTTCATTGATAGGACCGTCCACTGCGAGGTTCAGGAAAGATCTGTGACGATCGCAAGTGAACACGCAAGTCAGTAAATATGGAACAAAGGCTGGTTTTATTTTATCGGTCCCACAAACCATCCATCAAAAGAGTTATTAATTTCTTTAAGGATTACATGCCACTACCGTATTCATAAAATATACGCCGCGCTACTCAATAACCGCTCATGACCAGTGCGGTTCGCTAGACATTGGTCAACGCAGCGACTGGCCCTCACGAATACTACCGCACAACACTCGCTACGTTGTGGCCTGCCAAATCAGATCCTTCGTAGAGGCGAGAAGCAAACAATAATACACTCTCAAATTCACACAACAATGTATATTTAAAAAAATTGAGACACACACACAAGCGCGCGTGCGGGCGCGCACGTCATTCAATAAAATGACACGAAACTGAGACATCTGAGGTACACATTATGTCAGAAACTGGAGTTATCACTACTGTCAGACACTTCTGGAGTAACGTCTGAGATAAGGCATATTTATTTTCTGGCGAGAGATTGACATGATTTAAGTCATGAGCAAAAGGTTTGATGTTCGTGGAGAATCATTGCTGATAGATGCCTGTGATTCAGCCAAGTCTGCCTACGGCTTTCGCACAAGCAATACCTACAATCGGCAGATGCCGTATTAGAACATTCTCTGTGAAAGCCACGAGTCACTCAGTGCTAGCACATATCCATCCGTGACCTGCAAGTGATTCATAGGAAAACTACTCTCTTAAAGATCCACCTCGCAGTGTAGGCTTTCTCTCAAAGTAATAAATAACACGTAGAAATTGGGCTCTAGAATTATCATTTTTAAAATAGTTGTATTGCTTTCTTTTCAGTTTTATGTTTGCGTGAAAGGATGATTGTTTTTCTTCAAATGGTTCAGTGTATGTACTAAACTTGTTTCATGAAATCTAACTACAAAATCATAATTTTTGTAGAAATAAAAGAAAGTAGCTTGTAGTTTAGTCAAACTTTTACAGGAGGTAAATCTAATGGGTTCAATACCCTGTAACTCCTGCGTATCAATGCATTGATTTTAATTATGATTAACTTAAGTGTCACTGGTTAGTGCCTCAGGCTGGTTAATGTACTAAGTCCCGTTATTGTAGATGTTCCTTTATAGGTAGTTGAGGTGGCCAATAATTAGAATTAGGCCCCTACAACGAGTATCACATTTAAAAGTTTATTTGCACTGCGTACAATTAATAAGTGAGCTATACATAACTTCGAAGTGCCGTAGGTTCGTCTGCGGTGCTGAGTTATAAAGGGTGTTTATTCTAATAGAGACAAGTAAAATATATCGAAAACGATGCATAGTACTAAAAAATCTGCCTTATAAGTTAATATTAGTAAGGGGAACATACGTCTGTGATACAACTCACCACCTCCTCACCATTACTCCAGCATGGGTGGGGTCAAATAATACACCATTTTTCTTGCACATACGGAACCTCGGCCAAAAAATACAAATCGACAGATACGATGTGTGTCTGTTTTTCAAATTAAGAACCGATGCATTTTATTCTACATTTCGCTTACGATGTAGACGTAAACCTTTGTGTTCTAATGGTCGATGTATTTGTTCGAAATTTACTATAGTTTGCAAATTTGATTGTACAGTACAATATGATTAGCCGTTTCACTGTGTCATTAGAAGCTGCGTTTAGCATGATCCAGGAACAATGACTTGGTTGTAACAGTTTTCTGTTCCCATCCGCATGCTTGATACCGGTGAGTTCCCACGCCCCTCACCAATGGGGTGGTTGATTTCGATGAGTGTCCATGGCAGATGCGCATGTTATAACCACTTCATGGAATTTTACCTTATTACAGTGGCCGCTGTCTGTATTCCGCCGGCAGCCTCGTAGCATCCAACGCGAGAGTTACGGTGGATGGATGGAAAGACGCACCGAAATCAGTCACTCCGAGGACGGAGTCCGAGAGCGGCCACCGAAATAAAATATTCCGATGGTTTGTGGACTCACCACAGTCAACCTCTTAGGGAACAGAAAAGTACATTACCGTGCAAGTAGCTTTTTTGCCAGAAATGTCAATGTTTAGCCATGTTATTAGTACTGTCCAATCACATTTTCAGCATTCAAGTAATGTGTGAACATCAGTATCAACTGTCAAAACACAAAGGTTTACATTTACGCCGTAAATTAAATTTAGAATCAAATTGATTGCAAAAACAGACACACTTTATATTTGTTGTCTACAGCACCATCTAGCACGAATAGTAAACAGTGATTGGAGTAAACCGTACGTATAATTGGTGTAGGATCCGAATATGCACTAAAAATGGTCGATTATCATTCCAAAATACAAAGCTGATCCCGCTAACGCAGGAAGGATTGTGAGGAGGTGGCAAAGTGTAGCACTAATATTAACTTTTCATCCACAATATTTTTCCGTACGATGCGTTGTTTCTCCAAGTTCAAAGAAACACCATTTACTCAAAGAGAGAAAAGTTCTTGATAGTCTTGAACGCTGATATACTTGCACACTGGAACTGGTATAGGCACGCGTATTGAAAAACAGAAGTATGTAAACGGGCGGAATACGGTGCTGCTGTCGGCAGCGTGTACCGTAAATATCAGGAATCACGTAAAACATCAAATCTCCGACATCGCTGCGGCCGGAAAAAGATCCTGTAAGAACGGGACCAGGGACCAACGACGACTGAAGAAAATCATTCAACGTGACAGAAGTGCAACCCTCCCGCAAAATTGCTACAGATTCCAATGCTGGGCCATCAGAAATTGTCAGCGTGCGAACCATTGAACGTAACATCACCGATATGAGCTTTCGGAGCCGAATGCTCCCTTGTGTACCCTTGATGACGGCACGACGCAAAGCTTTGCGCCTCGCTTGGGCCCGTCAACATCGACATTGGACTGTTGATGACTGGAAGCATGTAGCCCGGTTGGACGAGTCTGGTATCAAATTGTATCGAGCGGATGGACGTGTACGGATAAGGAGACAATCTCGTGCATCCATCGATCCTGTATGTCAGCAGGAGACTCTTCAAGCTGGTGGAGGCTCTATAATGGTGTGGGGCGTGCGCAGTAGTAGTGATATGGGACTCTTGATACGTCTAGATACGATTCTGACAGACGACACGAACGTAAGCATCCTGTCTGATGATCTGCATCCATTCATGTCCATTGTCCATTCCGACGAACTTCAGCAATTCCAGCAGAACAATTCGACACCCCACACGTCCAGAACAGCTACAGAGCGGCTCCAGGAACACTCTTCTGAATTTAAACACTTCCACTGGCCACCCAGCTCCGCAGAAGTGAGCATTACTGAGTATATCTTGGGTGCCTTGCAACGTGCTGTTCAGAAGATAACTCCACCTCCTCATACTCCCAGGGATTTACGGACAGCCCCGCAGGATTCACGGTGTCAATTCCTCCAGCACTACTCCAGACCTCAGTTGAGTCCATGTTACGTCGTGCTGTTGTACTTCTGCGTGCTCGCGGGGGCCCTACACGATATTAGGCAGGTATACCACTTTCTTTGACTCTTCATTGTATAATGCTATGAATATTAGAAATGACTGGGTAGGGTCATACTACGGCGATGCATTGCCCTCACGGCAACCCTCCACACTACTGATAATAAGTTTATAGGTGCACTGGATCTGTAGGTGAGGCTTTCAGTAGTCTATTTAAAAAGATGCGCCGGCCATTCAGAGTCCCAAAGCAAAGTGGTCCTGCGAATTCGGCTTCCTCTACTGGCTTGCAAGTATGTTGCCACTGGATGGAGAAGAGCGAGCGACGGAAGAGCGATGCTCGTCCAGCAGCGTACTGGTGTACTGGAGGGGAGGAGGTTAAAATAGTCGTGAGGAGCGCTCTTTCCGCCGGGTGCGACAAATGGAGGTGCCTTTCAATCTGCAACTGTATTTGAAACGTAAACCTTTCGATTGTTTCCCCTTGTAAATGGGCTAAAATCACACGCCGAGCTTTAAGAAAAGATGTACAAGGGGCGTTAAATAGGTAATGAAACACATGTTTTTTCCCTGTCAAATTCGGTTTAACAAATGCAATATTTGTTGGGGGACGTCATGGAATATTCCCGCTTTATCCCCCATAGTCTCACGAATTCCGACAGGTGGCGATGCCATATGTAGTCTTCAGAATGGAGTCTGTAACAGAGGTGTGTTCCAAGCAGAGACCTGCCATTGAGTTTCTTTTGGCGGAAACCAGAGCCTCGCAAATATTCATAGGCGCTTACAGAACGTCTGCGCAGATCTGGAAGTGAACAAAAGCACGGTGAGTCGTTGGTTGAGTCGTCTGTCATTATCGCAACAATGTCTGCCTGCTTAGCTGGGTGGTAACGTGCTTTCCTCCCGTGCAAGCGGGCCCGGGTTCGATTTCCGGCCGGGTACGAGCTTTTCTCCGCTCGGGGACTGGGTGTTGTGTTGTCTCATCCTCATCACCGGGCGCAAGTCGCCCAGTCAGGCGTCGAATGAAATAAGAGTTGCTCTTGGCGGCTAAACTTCCCCGAATGGGGCCTCCCGGCCAACGGTGCCATACGCTCATTTCACTTCATTTATCACAACAATGTCGTCCAAACCTTCCTCATCCCCGCTACAGCCCAAATCTCGCACCTTCCGATTTCCCTCTCTTTGGCTCAATGACGGATGCCCTCCGCTGGAAGGAGTATGTGGATGACCGGGAGGTTACTGATGCAGCAAGACGTTGGCTGCGACGTCGACCAGTAGAGTGGTAGCAAGCGAGCTTATTGGCCCTCCCAGTAAGGCGGCGTGAGGTCATCGCTTTGAAATAATATTATGTTGAAAATAGGATTTTGTAGCCAGAAGAGAGGGAAATAATTCGGTATATTCGAATCCTGAATAAAGCCAATCTGCTTTCAGAAAGAAAAGTGTTGCATTACTTATTGAGCTCCCTTCGTAAATATTCCTTATTTCAGACGTAACAGAAATACTCTCTCGCACTACTAGTAAGTCCGGCTTGTGATACAATGTGTAGCTCATGTGGCTCAGTTTCCTTTTAATCTGTTGAATGGCGTATGTCTGTGTGTGTGTGTGTGTGTGTGTGTGTGTGTGTGTGTGTGTGTGTGTGTGTGTGCACGCATGAATTTTCCGCCAGTTTTCTGAATTATACAATGTTGTGAATTTGATAGTGCATTGCCTCTCGTAATACCTCTACAGCAAACGTTGTAAGTAAAGGAGATGCACGACGTGTCGTGTTCACATTTGGATGCAATACGGCACTGGTCTTTTCAGTGGGGTACGAATTTTTTCAAGCAACCCTGGATCACCTTGTAAATTTTGACAAGATTTTACCACTATCTAGTCCAGTTCTTTGAACTTCTCAAGAGGAGAGCTGTACACTTCACTTTCGAGATGACCTCAGATTAGAGTTGCGACCTGTCAAAACTACGGTTCGGTAGTTTTGCTACACTACATAACTGACGTAGTAAACTGCAAGATTAACGTCAGTACTGGCGGAAATGGTAGGGAAAGAAACATAAATGAATGCGTTGGAGAGGAAACAAAAGCGGAGCACTTTTCTTTGATTTTTTTGTTTGTTTGGTTGTTTGCTTTGCACATAATTAGAACCGCACATCTATCATTGTTAGTCCAGTGTGTATTTTACATCCTTACAGAACATAAATCGCATTTTGTAAATAATATGTTGATTGCGTAACTTCTGTGCTTTTATGTAACCAAAGTTGTTACTTTTGATGAAAGTACAGTTTACATCCACAAATGTAAAAAGTATATATCTCGTTATTATTGTTACAGTCTTCGTCATGATCAAAGATAAGATTCCTGTTATTGTTAGTAAATGGGAAAGTTGTTCACGAGTAACTGAAAAATGTTTTATGTAAGTTCGACAAAGTATTGCAGCGATATTTGATATACTTTGGTTTTGCGTTCTTTTTTTTTAATTTTACTTTTCTATTGAGGATATAGCATTCTCTAGCGCTATATGATAAATACGCATTGTTGTTTTTATTTTTACTACAACATTCCTCTGTTTCTCATTACAAATCAACAATTTTAGACTAAAACATTGACAATATCTGTGTTGCTGTAAATACTACACATTCTTAAGCAACAGACTAGAGAATAACCATGTTGAACAGAAAAGTTCTGTAGGTTACCCAGTCATCCACATTCACTTTCTAGACAGTTGACAGCTTCCGGTGTTCAGGGGAAGTAAGACACTGCTCGAACATGTGAAGAAATCGATGGTTATGTGGTGACGTCCGATAGGTATGCAACACACCCAACGTGCAGGTAAGGTCCGATCTTAACTGACGAAAATTACCACAGCCTGCGCTTAATTATGATAGCCTACCATAGTCTACAGTAGTTTAACATCTCTACCTCAGACAGAAAAAGAAAGAGTTGAGGCCCTGGTCCACCTGTACAACTTAGACCACATTGGCGCGGTAGACACTGTCTTACACGAGCAGCGAAGTAAGGTGGTGCCCTATCATAAATGTACCACACTCCCCAACGTTGAGCAAAATAAGGTAAGCCATAGAAGAAATCTGAGCCGAATTAAATAGCGAGTTGGTAGAAAGTTTGTATTTCAGCTGTATTTATACAAACCAGAACAAAATTTCATACTGAAGTCAGTGACGGCTCTTAACCACATACTGGAATTATTACACATGTATAATGGAATATTTTTACTACTATTATCGTATATTTACATCTATTCTATTAACTTTGATCCACCTTGTAAACATAATAAAAAATTATTACAATGTTTGTGATTAAATAAAACTTATGTGGCTCTCACACCTTGTGCAGATATTTTCGTCTGATAATATTTCATTTATAGGCGCGTCAGTTTAAATTGGTGCTGTCACTAGTAATAAGAATTTTCTCTGACGTGTGAAAACGGTGATCTCTACCTTTCAGCTACAGGGGCTGATAATTGCATTTATGATCTATGTAAAACGAGTAAATGCCCAAGGAAGGCAACTAAACCTAGGTGTGGAGTGGGGGGGGGGGGGGGGGGGGAAGTGGCGCCAAACGATACATCCATGTGGAACTGAGCAAAATAGCAAAATACAAAATACCAGCAGAGGCATAACAAGATAATATGGAACTCTGCATTTTCCAAAATTTTTCATAAATGTACAATCGGCTGTGCTAGGCTATTATAATGGACGAGATTGTGTGATAAGCAGGAATGGAAATAGTAACTGCAATATCAAACATTATTTTATTACCCTGAACATTCGATAAAACCACTGCTACAGAAATGAATTCTTCGTGTCACCAAACTCATATTATCTTTTAAACTTCTCTCCTGTGCAGGAAATAAATTATGCTTATTTCCACTTCCACCTCTGGTATTGAAAATCTAACTATTTAGAATGATTCGAGTCAACTGGTACCTTGTATTGAGGGTAAAACCCTTTAGAGAAGAGAGAAAATATGATTTGCAAAAGCACTTAACGTTCATCAACTCCAAAAATTCGTGTCACAACGCTGCGTGGCATGACTGAGGAGAACAACAGAACTCGGACACTGAAACAGAAACGTTGCTGGGGGCACTCGACAAACGCAGCGGGCGGTTTACACAAAAACTATAAAACGTAATAAAAACAGAGGGCAGCGCGGCAAACGGACTTTATGCGATCCGGTCGCAGTTGCCTCCAGCCCCGGGGGAACATTCATTATTTCAATGTTTTCTAGTGATTTACACACAAAGCCATAGTTTGCAGCGAAACGTGTGGGAAGTTGCGCGCCGTAAAGCTGCGCTGCGCTGCGCAACTGGCCGCCCGCGGTCCGCGCAGCGCGATGCAAAACCACCCCCGCGTCTGGGAAACAACCCTGCCGCTGCCGCTAGCGAGGGCGAGGCGCGCGCTTTTGTTCCTCCGCTTCACACGTCCGCCCTACGATACCTCGGCTGTATTGGCTGCTCGTCAAGTGGGTTCGATCCGCGCGATGCATCCAGGACGGCCTTTCGAATTTATTCATGAGTACGCTTCGATAAATCTTCATACCGCATTCTGACGTAATACAAGTTTGGCAACTCTCGGCATGCGTTGACTAACTGTGGGCGGAGTGGGGGATCGGTGAGGGGCAGGGAGGAACATCACTCTACTTCCCGAAAAATGAAAAATGCAATTCGTATGAGAATGTGGTTATGGACCTCCGATGGACGTGCTGTTCATTTCTTTCTCTCTAGAGCCTGAGAACAGATTTAAGGTGAGGAAAGATACCTTCTATCTCACATATTACACAGTATGTGAAAATTGTGGATTTTTCTGCCTTCTCTGCGACTAAGACAAGCTCGCGGAGACGGGTATAGCTGTAATACGTAAATATATTGTATTATATTTTATATTTAAATACCTCTCAATTTCTAATTTTTGTCTTACATTTTACACATTTATTTTTATTAGTTTGTTAGTATGTATTTGAAATAGCATGTTGTGCATCTTCCAAGCCATACTCTTCAAGTCTCCATTCTTACCTGTATTAATAGGTTTCCAACATTGTTGTTGTTGTTGTGGTCTTCAGTCCTGAGACTGGTTTGATGCAGCTCTCCATGCTACTCTATCCTGTGCAAGTTTCTTCATCTCCCAGTACCTACTGCAACCTACATCCTTCTGAATCTGCTTAGTGTATTCATCTCTTGGTCTCCCCCTACGATTTTTACCCTCCACGCTGCCCTCCAATACTAAATTGGTGATCCCTTGATGCCTCAGAACATGTCCTACCAACCGATCCCTTCTTCTGGTCAAGTTGTGCCACAAACTTCTCTTCTCCCCAATCCTATTCAATACTTCCTCATTAGTTATGTGATCTACCCATCTAATCTTCAGCATTCTTCTGTAGCACCACATTTCGAAAGCTTCAATCTCTTCTTGTCCAAACTATTTACCGTCCATGTTTCACTTCCAAACATGGCTACACTCCATACAAATACTTTCAGAAATGATTTCCTGACACTGAAATCTATACTCGATGTTAACAAATTTCTCTTCTTCAGAAACGCTTTCCTTGCCATTGCCAGTCTACATTTTATATCCTCTCTACTGCGACCATCATCAGTTATTTTGCTCCCCAAATAGCAAAACTCCTTTACTATTTTAAGTGTCTCATTTCCTAATCTAATTCCCTCAGCATCACCCAACTTAATTCGACTACATTCCATTATCCTCGTTTTGCTTTTGTTGATGTTCATCTTATATCCTCCCTTCAAGACACCATCCATTCCGTTCAACTGCTCTTCCAAGTCCTTTGCTGTCTCTGACAGAATTACAATGTCATCGGCGAACCTCTACGTTTTTGTTTCTTCTCCATGGATTTTAATACCTACTGCAACATATGTAATGTGAATTCCTATGCCGGATGGACATATTTCACATAACATGATTTTGGACACTCAAAGTCTACGTTCTATTTTAATCCACTCATTACTCAGCTCAGAGGTAAATCACGTTTGTCATACAACATGTAAGGGGTATCATAGACCCTCGTACTCGGAAGGTATTTTCCTATCGCTAGTTATAACCTACTGGCCACTAAAATTGCTACACCACGCAGATGACGTGCTACAGACGCGAAATTTAACCGACAGAAAGCAGATGCTGTAGTATGCTAACGATTAGCTTTTCAGAGCATTCACACAATGTCGGCGCCGGTGGCGACACCTACAACGTGCTGACATCAGGAAAGTTTCCAACCGACTTCTCATACACAAACAGCAGTTGACCGGAGTTGCCTGGTGAAACGTTCTTGTGATGCCTCGTGTAAGGAGGAGAAATGCGTACTATCACGTTTCCGACTTTGATAAAGGTCTGATTGTAGCGTATCACGATTGCGTTTTTTCGTATCGCGATATTGCTGCTCGCGTTGGTCGAGATCCAATGACTGTTAGCAGAATATGGAATCGGTGGGTTCAGGAGAGTAATACGGAACGCCGTGCTGAATTCCAACAGCCTCGTATCACTAGCAGTCGAGATGACAGGCTTCTTATCCGCATGGCTGTAACGGATCGTGCAGCCACGTCGCGATCCCTGAGTCAATAGATGGGGACGTTTGCAAGACAACAACCATCTGCACGAAGAATTCAACGACTAACCTGGGTGCACGAATGGAAAAATGTCATTTTTTCGGATTAATCCAGGTTCTGTTTACAGCACCATGATGGTCGCATCCGTGTTTGGCGACATCGCGGTGAACGCACAATTGAAGCGTGTATTCGTCATCGCCATACTGGCGTACCATCCGGCGTCAAGGTATGGGGTGCTATTGGTTACACGTCTCGGATAACTCTTGTTCGCATTGACGGCACTTTGAACAGTGGACGTTACATTTCAGATGTGTTACGACCCGTGACTCTACCCTTCATTCGAGCCCTGCGAAACTTTACATTTCAGCGGGATAATGCACGACCGCATGTTGCAGGTCCAGTACCGGCCTTTCTGGACACAGAAAATGTTCGACTGCTGCCCTGGCCAGCACATTCTCCAGATCTCTCACCAATTGAAAATGTCTGGTCAATGGTGGCCGAGCAACTGGCTCGTCACAATACGACAGTCACTACTCTTGATGAACTGTGGTATCGGGTTGAAGCTGCATGGGCAGCTGTACCTGTACACGTCATCCAAGCTCTGTTTTACTCAATGCCCAGGTGTATCAAGGCCGTTATTACGGCCAGAGGTGGTTGTTATGGGTACTGATTTCTCAGGATCTATGCACCCAAATTGCATGGAAATGTAATCACATGTCAGTTCTAATATAATATATTTGTCCAATTAATATCCGTTTATCATCTACATTTCTTCTTGATGTAGCAATTTTAGTGGCCAGTAGTGTAGAAGACTGACACATTTCTTATATGTCTGACGATACACAATACTTGCTATGACACTGCCACACTTAGGAGGAATTCACAGCAATTATTGTGGTGGAATTTAAATAAACTTGTTTATATGCTGCATCCAGCTATATTAGTTTGTGAATAGTTATTAATTCGGCACACACTACCGCCTATTCACTAAATGGACTGGAGGAACTCCCCGCCGTTTCATCAACAGCTGGTATCCGGAGGCTAGAACCCCCCCTTTGGCCCACATTGTGATTGGATAGGGGTACAGTCAGGAACAATACGTTTTCTTTGAATAAAGATACTGCGCCGTCTTCAGTGACTCCATCTTCGGCTGTGTTGCCGTCAATGTCGCAGCTTCTGTCTTCTACCAAATCTTTCCTCCTCTTCTCAGTTCAGCCTTGGTGGCCGTCACCTTATTCAAAACTGTTAACCGTGGTGACTAGAGATGAATTTTCCTACCACCACTATGTCAACCTCTAACGACACAATTAAATCAAGACATTAACATACATTGAGTATACATGCTTTTAAAGCACAAAGTCACAGCATTACTTATTTTTATTTCCTTAATAATTACGTTTCAGATATTTTAGTGTCTGCACCTATGTTCTGCAAATGTAACAAGTAAGGCTATCTGTTAGCGAGTGAGATACTGTTTGCGTTAAAGTTTTCATTTTCACTCTGAGCAATGTTGTGACGGCAAATATTATTATTTTTGTGATATAGTCTCTGAAAAGTGAATCAACACAGTAACATTGGAATTTATAGTTAGGAAAACAAAAGTATGTGAACAATGTTTATTAAGTCTGTGAGAGAACTGCAGTGCTTGGCAAAAGACTTTATTTATCGTAAAAATGTCGAGCGGTAGTAGTTTGTGGCCGACTGGCAATGTGGGATGCAGTGGTTTGAAAACGCAATATTTTTGCCGCAAGGGCAGAGGCGATGCATTAACAAAGAAAGAAAAAATGTATTGCTCTCTATGAAGAAATGAAAACGTGCAACAGAGATTCCACTAAAATACGCGACAAACTCGTCAGCAATGGGAAACTCCAGCATAGTACGGAAACTTCTAAAGAGCAGCTTCTCAATGAATATTTCCATACGTCTTTCGACCCGATTTAATTAAAAAACAATTTAATGAATTCGTTTTCTGTTATTCGACAATCCGTCATCATGAAGCAGTGTCAATTCTGTCACTGAAAATTATATAAAGTTGTTACAGGAAAATCTTTAGCCACTGCCGTAATCTAGTAGATGTCATTAGCTGCTCAGTACCTTTTACTGTGGTACCAGCGCTGTTTATGCATGATTAGTAATATAGAAGGAGTGCTCGTATACGTTATTGTCATTACTCACTATTATCATTATTTTTTTCAATTATAATAATTTATCAATCATGTTGTTGTGACTTGTGGGAGAAAAGTGCATCAGGGTTATTGCCTTCATCAGCCCTCTGTTTATCATGACAACAACAATCAATTTTTTGTTATTTAGAATTTCAATATCAAAATTCTGCAAACACGCTTGCAGCATATTCGTTATAAAACGAGGCTGGGTAATCCTAAATGCTCATGGCATGAGCTTCTGATTAAGCAGGCCATTTAAATAGTACATCGCGATGACTGCCTTACAAACCAAAATTTACACCCACTTTTTTCTAGTTCCACAACCACTTACACCATTGGCCACTATTCTACATCGTTACTAGTTCTTCCAACCTTTCCCTTTTACCTCGAGTTTTTCATGCTTTCTCACAAACATTAAACTCACCAGCATTTCCATTTACACCTTATGCTACTGCAAGGAAACTCCAGTGCCACCACCATTTTTACTGTGACTGTCTACAGCAACACAACTCTCATCTTCGCTAACACCATCGGTACCAACTTTACAAGCACTTTCGGCGTCAACAGAAGTCTCAGCCCCCCCGTAGTGGTCACATCGAACGGATAGCGCTCCAAGCACACCACATCCTCCCATCCTCCCGCACCTGGAGCAGCAACAGCAGCGGTGTCAGAACAGCACTCGCTACAGCATCTACTGCTGGTGAACCTTCAGGTTTACGTATCCCATTCACCCTCTGCTGCGGTACCCCTTATAAGGTAATTACTTCTCATTGTGACTGTAGGTACAACGGTTGCTCCTAAACCTGCCACCTGGTACCTCCCACGAATTCTATAACACCTTCCTGCTCTCTATTCACAAGGAAGAAGAATCAGGATCGCCTCAATACTGAAACAGTCATAGTCCCCGATCCGAAGAAGATCCAACGCCAAACTACAAAATCTGAATATGTGGACTACCTCCCTTGATGGGACCAGTCCATATCAACACACATTCTGTTCCTGTTCCAAAATCAACGTAACCGAAATCATTTTACCCTTCAATTTAAGTGCCGGTCGGAGTGGCCGTGCGGTTATAGGCGCTACAGTCTGGAACCGCGTGACCGCTACGGTCGCAGGTTCGAATCCTGCCTCGGGCATGGATGTGTGTTATGTCCTTAGGTTAGTTAGGTTCAAGTAGTTCTAAGTTCTAGGGGACTGATGACCACAGTAGTTAAGTCCCATAGTGCTCAGCGCCATTTGAACCATTTGAACCTTCAATTTAAAGTATTTGCAAATATCCAACTTTCCCCGCTAAGATTTCGTTTTCATAATGTCTTAGTTCCCTGGCTTCCATTCCGTCCAGCTAAAAATACCCTCCAATACCTTGACAAATCTGCCTCACTCTTATATGAAATTCCTCTTCCAGACAGTCCCAACCTCCACTACACCCTACTACTTTCTTTGCTATTTTAAAATCTACAGGGCCAGAATCACAAACAAAGAAGTAGAGCAAGATATTAACGCGTGGCCAGATCTTCAAGGAAGCCCTGAGAATCCACAGCAATTCTAGTGCTACTAACCTAAAGATTTTCACTATTATTGACGTCATTCAACATGGGCTTTCATATACCATCGAAGGCACAAGTAAAACGACGACAGCAGCTCCCCAAGTTTATCGTTGCTTTCCTCGACATGGAACAACAACTTTACACACAACTGCAAAATCCTCCTATCTGCACCCACTGTATGGAATGTTACTTCTAGAAGAAGTGATGAAAGGTCAAATCCCGCACCCCTCCTCCCAACTAGTGATACATGTAACCATCGCCAGTATTCCTTTACCAGCAAATCCAAATCATATCTTTTCATTTCCCAGGTAGCTCCCTCTGTACTCCGTCTAGATGTGCAAACTCATCTGCTTCATAATATCTTTTCGCCGGACCATCCCACCCTTGAAACGTATCTCAAATAACCCTTCCTGATCATTCCATTTCACATTTACACGAAAACAACCTACTCCTAGTATTTATCACGCTTTGCTTTCAACAATCTGGAAACATTAATAAAGCTATCTCCTTCCTGCCAACATTTCTGTCAGCTCTATTACAAAGCAGATCATCCCAATATTCCCAGCCTTAGACTGTATCCACATCACATGCCAATACTCCATAGCGTTAGCCTATGACTGGGCCAATATGCTTCACGTTTCATTTTTATTGCACTAATTTATGGAAGTCTATGTGATAACTCGGCCAATTTACAGAAATCGGTAGTTAGAATCAGAGGTAACGATAATGAGCGTGACGATCAAGCCGATGACAGCCATCTCATTCAGTTTTTTGTATCAAATTATCTAACTTTATGCTTTTTTATTAAATGAACTGCTTGTCTTTACGGAAGAAATGGATGAGCCACAGATTACTTGGCCTGGAAAGCCACCTGCGTGCAGCAGGCGTACCCTACGGATGGTACGAATTCTAAGGAAGGTCCACCCAAGGAGAGGGCAGTGTCCCGACTGCTAATCAGGGGGTATCCTCTACTGTCTGCACTGCTTTGTCACTGGGGCGCTAGGCTGTCACGTGCGGCTACAGGCTCTTAGAACTGCATCATCCGGCACGACAGGGTTGGCTTTCTAACACATAAGATTTGGGAACAATTCGACACATTCAGCCAATGTATAATAAATTATTTAACGAGCAACTGTCCTCATTAAAATAAGCTCTTAGCGCTCTAAGCGCGTATTCCCCAGCAGGCCATCCAAGAAAGGTGAGGAAGCCGCCCTGGCGAAAGATAGCGATCTCATTTGTTTCCACGTTGGAAGCTATGCGCTAATTACTGTTAAAGTATTTCTCCCTCTGTGTGTGGAGGGAACGGTGCCATCCTGATGAAAAGCCACACGAACAACAAACTTATCTCTTGCAACGTGTGAAAGCACCCCATTGGGTGGCTTACACTGTTTTTGCTAGCTTAGATGTTGGAACTCAGTTTCTAAGACTTTCATTCGACCGTCTTTGGCGGAGTCTTCCCATTGGTGGAGTAGAGTTCGCACAGACTATCTCGAGGGAACTCTGGCAGAGAGAGAAATAAAACATTTCAGGAACACACTTGTTCTTGGGATGCAGAGGAAGACACTCAGTCGGAAGATGCAGACGAGAGACACGGACTTGCGTTCGAGAATCAGCTCGTCATTCTACGGCTGAAGAGTTGCTGCTTCCAGCAGGTCGCAGCAAATGAAGGTCATGTTTCTCTGAACCATTGATTCTAGTGTGAATAGCTTGCAGCATGAGATATCACGAGAGGAGAATGGTTAGATGTTTTCGATTCATCTCCTTTAAACTTGATCAGGTATCACGGCTTGAGATTGCACCTTGTAATAGAGTCTCCTACATTTGTGAGCGGGATTAGCAACACTACTGGCCATTAAAATTACTACACCAAGAAGAAATGCAGATGATCAACGGGTATTCATTGGACAAATATATTATACTACAACTGACATGTGATTAAATTTTCACGCAATTTGAGTGCATAGATCCTGAGAAATCAGTACCCAGAACAACCACCTCTAGCCGCAATAACGGCCTTGATACGCCTGGGCATTGAGTCAAACAGAGCTTGGATGGCGTGTACAGGTACAGCTGCCCACGCAGCTTCAACACGATGCCACAGTTCATCAAGAGTAGTGTCCGTCCCGGTAGATGAGTGGTCAGCGTGACAGACTGTCAATCCTAAGAGCCCGGGTTCGATTCCCGGCTGGGTCGGAGATTTCCTCCGCTCAGGGACTGGGTGTTGTGTTGTCCTAATCATCATCATTTCATCCCCATCGACGCGCAGATCGCCGAAGTGGCGTCAAATCGAAAGACCTGCACCAGGCGAACGGTCTACCCGACGGGAGGCCCTAGCCACACGACATTTCCATTTATCAAGAGTAGTAACTGGCGTATTGTGACGATCCAGTTGCTCTGTCACCATTGACCAGACGTTTTCAATTGGTGAGAGATCTGGAGAATGAGCTGGCCAGGTCAGCAATCGAACATATTCCGTATCCAGAAAGGCCCGTAAAGGACCTGCAACAGGCGGTCTTACATTACCCTGCTGAAATGTAGGGTTTCGCAGGGATCGAATGAAGGGTAGAGCCACGGGTCGTAACACATCTGAAATGTAACGTCCACTGTTCAAAGTGCCGTCAATGCGAACAAGAGCTGACCGAGACGTGTAACCAATGGCACCCCATATCATCACGCCGGGTGATACGCCAGTATGGCGATGAGGAATACAGGCTTCGAAAGTGCGTTCACCGCCATGTCGCCAAACACGGATGCGACCATCATGATACTGTAAACAAAGCCTGGATTCATCCGAAAAAATGACATCTTACCATTCGTACAACCAGGTTCGTCGTTGAGTACACCATCGCAGGCGCTCCTGTCTGTGATGCAGCGTCATGGGATGTAACCTCCCCCTCACTTATCGACCTTAATGACAGTGAAAAATGAAACCGCGTGTACCTAATGGGAATTTTGGAAAAGCAATCGTCACCGAAGTTAACTTGTCGGTAAAGAGGGAGGAAAGGGTTACATCTAAATGAAAGGAAAAATGCAAATGAAACTGGTGGAAATTAATTTTGAAAAGGGGTAAAGTTAATAAAGAAAGTAAATGTGCGGGCATTGCGTTAACAATCAACTAGCGGTAATTAGATATTTGAGATTTGGGGGAAATTACGGTCGCCAGTCCTAAGGACAATTACTATAGTAATTGAAAAAAAAAAGTTATTACACATATAATTAGCACTAGAAGCGTGGCAACTGAAGGTTGACATGCGCAGTGTGAAAACTGAAAGTTTGTCAGAAGTAATAAATTTCGCTACACTCTGACTTAATTTAGCAAAAGAATTAATAAAACAGGAAAATCGAAAGTTAATTTAGTGACTGAAATTAACAGTGAGCTTTCTTTCTGAAGCACATCGAAATTCAGTAAAATATGGTTAGTCTTGGACTACCTCAACAATCATTTCAAGAGCTACTTGAATCTACGCAATTTAGAAACAAGAGATTTAACTTTGAACTTGAATTAAATGATTCTGAACAATTAACAATAGTAAAATTTAGTACGTACCAAGCTGAGCTGCAGTCACAGGTAAGCTAAAATTCGGTAACAAAACTCGCACTCTTAATTCGTGCTTGTGTAATCTAAATATTGTAGCCAGCTATGTATACTTTAACTGAACTTTGAAATTTAAGCAGTGGAATGCTATAACATTACTTTAATGCTGGCGTTTGAATTTCAACGACACTCAGGTTCATTCCGGAAAAGGAAGGGAACCTGCTTGGTAATGCAAATGGGACAATGAGCAACAAATGTTCATACTAAGTTGCTGTAATTATAGTTACGAAAATGGTACAGTTTGAAAAGCTGAGGTCTGCCATAGAGTTCTAAAACATTACTTGCTTCCAGTCTTCCTTGTTGGTTGATTGAAGGTTTGAAGCCGTCGGTCGAGGAGGTGGCGACAGTCACTCATTGTCGGCCGTCTCTGTTGCAGAAGCTGGATGTTGGCGCGCCTTCTTCTCGACACGGTCACCAGACGAGACGGGCTCTTGATGTGCTCTAGTTAATGTTTCCCGTCCGCGACGCCATGTCAGAAACTATCATCGCAAGTCGAGCGCAATTACATGCTGCCAAACCCCGAAAGCGCGGCAACTCGCGGGAGCTTCACACAACACACCTGCTCCACTCGCTACTCCAGCCAGACTCCCTCTCTCTCTGCCCGCGCTCCACGCGACAGAGTTCACACTACCAAAGATCCTACACACTTTGATTCTTCACACGACCTATCGATGTAATCGTTAGATAGCAGTTTTCCCTAGGCAAGACCCAGCGTAAAAATACAAATAATATTTACGAAACAAACCAACTATACATCGACATAAATGCATAAATATATATATACAAATAGTAAAACAATTACAATATACGAAGACACAGAAATGTTATATATTCAGGTAACAAAAATAAGAAAAACAAATTTATAGTACAATAGATGGAAATAGGAGGATATGCATTTCCGGCGTTACAGGGTGACCGCAGCCATGGTCTCCGAGCTGATAGTCCATGCTGCTGCGAACGTCGTCGAACTGCTCGTGCAGATGGTTGTTGTCTTGTAAACGTTCCGATCGCTGACTCAGGGATCGAGACGTGGCTGCACGATCCGTTACAGCCATGCGGATAAGGTTCCTGTCATCTCGACTGCTAGTGATACGAGGGCGTTGCGATCCAGCACGGCGTTCCGTATTACCCTCCTGAATCCTCCGATTCCATATTCTGCTAACAGTCATTGGAGCTCGACCAACGCGAGCACCAATGTCGCGATACGATAAACGGCAATCGCGATAGGCTACAATCCGACGTTTATCCAAGTCGGAAACGTGATGGTATGCATTTCTCCTCCTTACACGAGGCATCAGAACAATGTTTCACCAGGCAACGCCGGTCAACTGCTGTTTGTGTGTGAGGAATCGGTTGGAAACTTTCCTCATGTCAGCACGTTGTAGGTGTCACCACCGGCGCCAACATTGTGTGAATGCTCTGAAAAGCTAATCATTTGCATATGACAGCATCTGCTTCCTGTCGGTTAGATTTCGCGTCATCTTCGTGGTGTAGCAATTTTAATGGCCAGTAGTGTATTTGCAAGTGGAACTCGTATCTTGTTTCCTGGTGTGATCGTAGCATTTGAGGGCGGACAGCATCTTCAGATAACTGTCTCTCTTAACTTATCCATTGTTTGTGGGACTGCGAAGTAGATCTAAGACGATTAATTATGTCAGTGTTCACTATTTGTATTTTCTTCTATTTTTGTGCCTTATTAGTCTAAGTGCTTCCTCTTTGTGTGAGTGCTTGCAACGTATAAATAAGATTGGGGCTAATTTTGTCCATTGATATCAATTCAGTAGACCCCAGTTGTTAATCGTTAGTGGTTTTGTAAGATCCGGCCCCCAGAAGTCACGAGTGCGTTTCTTTTCTCATTATGCTATTCATCGCACGACAGATTCAGTTACGTACATCTGTTTAAAGGGATCGACCTATCTCTCAGTTGGTCCATCCGTAACTCATCACGAAAACCACAGATAGGTTCTTTAGCTTCATTCGGCGTCCCGCAATATGCCTGTGGAGCTCTCGTGTCTTATACTACACAGCTTCCTCCTCTCACGCTTCTACACTTTGCATTCCTTCCTGCTATCTCACTCACCCACAACGACTGTGAGCTGATTGTCTGCAACCAGCGATGTTCCCAGTGCGTCAGCACCACTCCGAGTGCCTACACCTGCGCCGTCACTGAGCATGAGTTGCAGCAGCATCAAAATAATGCGAAAATATAATAACAGTGTCACGATACTTCATCTCATGAAATGAAAACTTCCAAATTAGTGTCACCACGCAAATGTGAATCCTCAGACACGTACCACAGTTCTCTTTCAGAAATGTTTCTGTTCTTTGTAGATAACTTCGTACGGCAGAAAAGTAGCATTGATGCTAGTTCTAGCAAACGAAAAATCGCAGAAATGTAATCAGCAAAAATAAAAAAGTGTCATTAATAGCATACAGTGTCTTTCGTCTTTGATTTGCATACCAAAGCGTCATTTAAAATAGCTGCAACATTGAGCATAGCATGTACTGTTTGCGTAACCACTGTAATTGTAAATATTTTAAGACATAAAAATATTTGCTTATCATGCATGCTAATATATATATCATGCCTGATAATATATACTGATCGCTTTTTCGAACACCGTTGCTCATTAACTTCGAAATTAACTCATATATAATATCTTTACGTGAACTGAAACATCTGAAGACAAAATTATCTTCATCAACATTGTCACTTAATGCAGACGCAAAGTTACTTGCCTCGAGCAAAAAGACAGGACGCCGGAGTGCTCCTGGTTTTGAATACGACAAATTGTAGTTAGGGCTTTCATCCCCGCCATGCTAGTGTAGAAGATGCCACTAAACTTCCTGAGTGAGAAAAGTGGATGCACATCAGCGCCAGTGATTAGTTCTCCGTATATTTTGTAACACGTCACTCCCTGACAGGCTTGGGGTCGTCTTCTTGCCAATGAGGGACACCAGTGGCGATTTCCGGTATTCCAGTGGTTCAAATTCAAATGGCTCTGAGCACTATGGGACTTAACATCTGAGGTCATCAGTCCCCTATAACTTAGAACTACTTAAACCTAACTAAGCTAAGGACATCACACATATCCATGCCCGAGGCAGCATTCGAACCTGCGACCGTACCGGTCTCGCGGTTCCAGACTGAAGCGCCTTTAACCGCTCGGCCACGTCGGCCGGCCATTACAGTGGTAAGGAGGGGGAGGGTGGCCCTCACCGTGATCTGTTTACATCGTTTTGTATTCAGAATCTGTTAGGTTTGTTTAATTTCTCGTGAGTTTCCCTTCGAAAAGATCCTGGCAGAAAGAAGCACTTTGTGGATGAGTGCGTTAAACAGTCACAGGAAATGATCCGTGAAAAGTTGCTGCTGTTTAGATTGGCTGGCTGACAGGCCTGAATGGAAGAACAATATCGTGGAGCTACGGGGTGCCTGAGACACAGAACACTTGGCCATCAGCTGTAGTAGGTGTAGGAGACAAGCGCAGTGGTCCGTGGGTTTGTTAAAGTGTTTCACATTTCGGAAGCCAGTAGTTACTTTTTCAGTTCGGAAAGCCTACAAAAATACGAAAGTGCATTCCTGAGTGTGGGTGCTGTCGTCTTCTGTTATTTCCCAGCTGAGCCAGCCTGCACGTGCACCGTAGCGAGAGGCTTGTATCAGACCATAGAGCCTTAGTAGCTAGCAAGAAATGGTATTCAATAAAAGTGAAACAAAATTCAGTAGAGGTGACACTCTTTCCAAGGTCTAGCTCAAACTTATAAATTACGTCAAGGTTGCATGGAAACTTGAAGTGTGGCATTTGGAGCAACTACTTCCCGACTGACTTTAAACTGTTATCCTGGTATGTCGTTTTGAAGATTGGAGTAAGCTGTTTGCAGCCAGTTGGTGTACATTTTCCAGCCCAGTGGTCGGACCTCGGAATCGATCTGAATAGAATTCGGTAGCCGTCTGCCATTGATTATTTTCTTTGAGGAAGTGACGAGCTTAAGCTTTCTTTCGTGGTTCAGAGTGGGATTGAATGAAGCGTACTTTTCGTCAGCGAATACAGTCTACAGTCAGCAGAGGAGGAGGCACACAAAACATCACTCTCAGATTTATATAGAAACAAATAAAATATATTGGCGTGAATTAGCACTAGCCAGGGCGTCACATTCATCCAACATGCGTCCTGCTAATGGATTCACTTTCTGTTCTGAGGTCTTTCACTTTACCAACGGCTCCTCGTTCTCTAATCCGCAAAACTCTCTGAGAAAAACTGAGAACCAGAATTCCACAGCCATACCAGGGAACGAACGTTGGATATTCTCATAACTAAGTCAGTTAGTTGATCACCTTCTGTACACTACATAAATACACAACGGAAACACCATATCTGCCGCAAAGCGCACACTGTTTCTGCACCACGCGATGGCTGCAAAGCGACTCCTCGATCCTGCTGAGCTCCAAACCCCTGTATTAAACTGTTGCACATTTAGGCCATGTAGTGTGTAACATCCCACCCATCACTTATCTGGTTTTGGCGTGTGTTCACCATAGGTAATTGACTAACAGATTAACAGAGAGTGCAAAACTGCCGCAATGTCAGATAACGCAAAGAAAGTAATAAGGCCCTGTGACTCCTGATTGAACTGCGGTGGCAGTGTTGACATCAACTGATTCACAATTGATCCCTTTTAATTAAAAAGGGGTGCACATTGATGTTATATTCAGCTAAATAACACCAGATGCTAATGTTGAACATAAAATTATTTAAGAAAGTGACTTGGGATTTCAACTACTTGATTGGAAACAGATGCAGTCGATTAGCACAGATTTATTTTAACTCACGACCTTCAATCATCACATTAAATGACTCTCCTAACAGGCAGTGGTAATAAATTGCGTTTGCGTGGAGTAAAGCGGGTTAGATCAAAAGTAATTCCTATCGACTGACCCAGGCGTAATGCGAAGTGCGAGAAGAATTCTACAATACACGGCCCATGAATCCCTCGTGGAAACTTTGCTGACGTGATCCAACAAATTAATCAGTGGCTGGAGTGGGCGCAATATCACCGTATTCAGCGTGGCGGGGCGGCGTCGTTATGCGGACGTCAGCCGACATCGTGGTGGGGCAAGGCTGCGCTTGTCTATTCACTTCTAGCTATCTTGCTCAGTAAATAGCTCAATCCTTCCGTCTGCTAAGTCCTAAACTGCAGAGATGCTTACTCTCTCTCAGGCAAACTGAGTAAAGAACGCCACGTCCACACTCTAGGCAAGCTGGGAACGGAAGACCACTACGGAGACTTCTCCCAGTCCGCTATTCGCCTCGGTTGCCCCTCCAGCGAAATCACTTACGATAATTGCAGCGCAAGTCGCGTTAATTATGCGTCGCTTCCCAGCGTCGACCAATGCCTGCTCTGGGAAGTGAACAAATTCCCACAAAATTTCCCTTCCTCTCAACTTCTGCTATTTATCTCCTCCCAGGCCATCTGTCAAGGTTAGCATCTGCACAAAACACCAGTTTTTCCGGAATTATGACTCCCAGGAGAGTACTTCAAATTCCTTGGTGCTACATTCCCATCGGAGGCCGGCGTATTTCATTCTGTCGCTCTTCACCTGATTTACTTCAGACTCTACGGACCGTGAATTCAGCGTGAAGTTGCTATAGTCACGAACACACATATTGTGCCCTCTGTTGACCGCTCCACTGTAGCTTTTCGCAGCTTTCTCACATGTTTTACTGAAAACGGGACGACGGACATTTATCAACAGGTGTACAAGATTTCCGTCTGCTTCCCGGTACACCAGCATGGAGTCAACCACCCACTCACAGTCACTCATCTTAAGGCAGCTGGAGGCCATGTCCCGTTATCGCTTTCTCAGAGCTTGAGCTGCCCTAAGCTGCCTATTGTTACTTCCCTTCACCGCTCCCCAGACGGCCATGGTCAATTCTGAAAACTTCCCTAGGATAAACTAACCTCCAGTAAATCGACGTGTTTCCACAAAGTTTTCATGTCGTGTGAATTACTTTAAAACCATCACCCAACATTAATTATTCCAATACATCCATACTATACCCTCTACAGGATGCATTGTGCCTTGTCAGTCATTTTTGTTCAGCCCTACTGTTCGCTGAACGTGAGTTAGGCGATCTTTAATTACTTCATGTAAGGGGCATAGTTCTTGCCATCTTACAAGTGTATCCGCTTCAGGAGCAGAATGTAGGAGCTCTGATTGGCCATTTCATGCTCCTGGTTTTAGTGCATCAGTAAATCGGCTTCCTGGCAGGACTTTCAGAACTTTTCTTCAGTGGATACGGAAAGCAATGGCCCATAGGCTCTGGCCACAATGCATTCAGAACATTTAGGGAAAGATCAGCATATCAGCCTTAGGCTGAAGAAAGCTCCCCCATCAAAGAAAGAGACACTATCGTAGACAGTTGCCAAAGGAAGGGCATACTAGCATAGCCAAGAAAAGAGAAGATGCATGACGACCATTATTTAATAGCATTACAGTTAAGAGGATTAATCTCAGAGCAATACGCCATGTAATATGTGACAATGGTAAGAATTCGTTGATTTTGGTCACAGGCACCAGGAAGACTTCATGCGATGCTGCAGCCTCTCCGAGGATTAGACACAATGAAGTTTTGCTTTAACAGACATCAAAGTTAACCATGCTGATCGAGGGAGACCATGAGTTCACGATGCAATTGGATTTAGCTTGAACTAATTTTATAGTGATGAGGAGAGCTGCTCAGGATAGAGTGGAGACCTGTATCAAACCAGCCTTTGGAATAAGGACTATAACAATAACAGTGCTGAACACTTCGTAACTGAAAATTTGTGCCAGACATGCTTTAGTGCCCGGGTTTCTCACACCTCCACAACTTATTCACACTTTCAGTGTCACTGATGTTGTCACTTATGATTTCCGAACGCTACTGCCAGGGTTTCCCCCTCAGGGTATTGGTGAACAGCAAGAATGTGGCGGTTGAGTCGAAAAAAAAAAGTTCAAATGTGTGTGAAATCTTATGGGACTAAACAGCTAAGGTCTTCAGTCCCTAAGCTTACACACTACTTAACCTAAATCATCGTAAGGACAAACACACACACCCATGCACAAGGGAGGACTCGAACCTCCGCCGGGAGCAGCCGCACATTCCATGACTGCAACGCCTGAGACCGCTCGGCTAATCCTGCGCGGCTGGATGGAGGACCGTCGCCTCTCTTAGTACAAGGGATGCAGATGAGTAAGCTGAACGAAATGAATAGATCAGATGGCAATGAAATTACTGAAGACGCCTTGACATGAGAGAAAGTAAAGTCATATGGCGCTGTTGTCTGGGGGACCCTGAGAGCAAGTTCAGTTGCCAGATTGGAAATGCATTTTGTATTTCATGCACCAATGGCATCTTTCTTCGTGAAGTCTAATTCTGCTTTTAACTGCCGGCGTCTCTCATCACTGTAGGTGATAGTAACGGCTGTGTGTAGTGTGGGGCGCTGCTTGTGTTGTAAAATGACGAGGGAATGGAGAGGGTGAAACCTGGCGGTGACACATTGCCTAATCTTCTCGAATAGCACAAAGGGGACTCCCGTGCTTGACATTTTATCCAGCAGACAGATCACCATCAGGAGCGTCACATGCCCTCACTTCCTGAGAAACTGCGGAGAAGTCCGGAACTGCGTGCAAAACATTGGCACAAAGTTTATTGATCAGTAAATTTACACTTTCACTCCTGCTCCTCGTTCTTTTTACGCCAAACCGAAAACAGTCAACAGCACATGGTATACCCAGGCATTTACCCATCCAAGCCCACATCACACTTGGTGTTGCTTAGTTTCAGTGACCTGGTGAGAATCGGTTTGTTCAACGAGGCTAGGCCGATGGCTATTGACATGAAAACTTTGGGAGAACCTGTGATACTAGTGTTCGAAAAGCACAGTTGGAAATACCAGTGACAGTGAATCAGACTTGTAGCGATTCTCAGACAGTCCAGTGACAAAGGCGACTGTTCGTGAATAATAGGACATTGGAATCACTTTAGGTCACATAGATTCAACTGTTGCGGTGCACTGTTTGAAGTGGTGATTCAGTATATCTGATCGGTTTAAACTGATATGCACTGCACTACAAAATTTGACTCAATTACTTTACAGTCAATTACACTCCTGGAAATGGAAAAAAGAACACATTGACACCGGTGTGTCAGACCCACCATACTTGCTCCGGACACTGCGAGAGGGCTGTACAAGCAATGATCACACGCACGGCACAGCGGACACATCAGGAACCGCGGTGTTGGCCGTCGAATGGCGCTAGCTGCGCAGCATTTGTGCACCGCCGCCGTCAGTGTCAGCCAGTTTGCCGTGGCATACGGAGCTCCATCGCAGTCTTTAACACTGGTAGCATGCCGCGACAGCGTGGACGTGAACCGTATGTGCAGTTGACGGACTTTGAGCGAGGGCGTATAGTGGGCATGCGGGAGGCCGGGTGGACGTACCGCCGAATTGCTCAACACGTGGGGCGTGAGGTCTCCACAGTACATCGATGTTGTCGCCAGTGGTCGGCGGAAGGTGCACGTGCCCGTCGACCTGGGACCGGACCGCAGCGACGCACGGATGCACGCCAAGACCGTAGGATCCTACGCAGTGCCGTAGGGGACCGCACCGCCACTTCCCAGCAAATTAGGGACACTGTTGCTCCTGGGGTATCGGCGAGGACCATTCGCAACCGTCTCCATGAAGCTGGGCTACGGTCCCGCACACCGTTAGGCCGTCTTCCGCTCACGCCCCAACATCGTGCAGCCCGCCTCCAGTGGTGTCGCGACAGGCGTGAATGGAGGGACGAATGGAGACGTGTCGTCTTCAGCGATGAGAGTCGCTTCTGCCTTGGTGCCAATGATGGTCGTATGCGTGTTTGGCGCCGTGCAGGTGAGAGCCACAATCAGGACTGCATACGACCGAGGCACACAGGGCCAACACCCGGCATCATGGTGTGGGGAGCGATCTCCTACACTGGCCGTACACCACTGGTGATCGTCGAGGGGACACTGAATAGTGCACGGTACATCCAAACCGTCATCGAACCCGTCGTTCTACCATTCCTAGACCGGCAAGGGAACTTGCTGTTCCAACAGGACAATGCACGTCCGCATGTATCCCGTGCCACCCAACGTGCTCTAGAAGGTGTAAGTCAACTACCCTGGCCAGCAAGATCTCCGGATCTGTCCCCCATTGAGCATGTTTGGGACTGGATGAAGCGTCGTCTCACGCGGTCTGCACGTCCAGCACGAACGCTGGTCCAACTGAGGCGCCAGGTGGAAATGGCATGGCAAGCCGTTCCACAGGACTACATCCAGCATCTCTACGATCGTCTCCATGGGAGAATAGCAGCCTGCATTGCTGCGAAAGGTGGATATACACTGTACTAGTGCCGACATTGTGCATGCTCTGTTGCCTGTGTCTATGTGCCTGTGGTTCAGTCAGTGTGATCATGTGATGTTATTGACCCCAGGAATGTGTCAATAAAGTTTCCCCTTCCTGGGACAATGAATTCACGGTGTTCTTATTTCAATTTCCAGGAGTGTATGTTAACGTAATCTAATTACAGGTTTAACGTGGCACATAGTACAATAAGCAGCCACGATCTAGCCCACCTAATCGATTGACATATTTTTATTCTAGTTAATCTGTGTTTCACTATTTCTACATTAACGTCTTTTAGTATCTGTGTCGAGTATTACTTTTGTCTCGTCATTATACGTGTGTTGATACGCTAGAGCCCTTGTATTTCTTCTATGCTATTCTCATCTAACTACGTGTCTAAATGCACGTCATACGAGTGCGTGGTACACAAACTTCCTACTTAACCTATTAACAGGTTTCCGTTCTGCGTCTGTTTGTTACTACGTACTTTGGATGGAAAGTAGTGGCAACACCGCGTTAACGTGAAGAATGCACGTCGTAAGGCGTTCCCGCTGTCTGTAGCTGACAGCAGAAAGTCTGTTGAAGGAGTGCAGTGAGCTGCGATGACTGTGTTTGAATCAGTTGCACTGTGTACAGTCTGAAAGCGCGGAAGGCCGTTTGAGCGTGCTGACGGTATGTTTAGGAATCACGAACCACGTGCGTGGATCACAATTGGAGTGGTACGTGGTCGCAGCGCACAACAGCATTTCCTTATGGCACGGCATCCCATATCTTCCATGGCACTGCACGTACCACACAGCGAATCCCGGGCAGGAGCTGCTGCGCAGATGGTGGTGAACGGTACCGTATTCACCCGATATGAGTCCGTGCGATTACGACCTGTTCGCCAAAATGAAGGAAATTCATCGTGGCATGTGCTGCAACACAAGAGAAAACATGATCTATGCCATAGGGCGGTCCTTCGAAGAATTCCACAGAGATTGATGTGCTGACAGTGAACGGTGCCTTCCATCTTCATGGGGGAGATGATTGAGATGAGGGTTGATTATACTGAGGGCATGTAATAATGTGAAAGGCTGTTTGTAACATCTAGTACGAATTACAATAGTGTTACCACTACTTTTTTATCCAATCCTTCTATATCATCACTTAGTTTCGTTTATGTCATTCCTCACGTACATGTTAGTCTCGGTTTGTCTTATGGTTGGTGTCAGTGGTCAATGTCAGAGGAGTCGACTGTGCTGGAACCTTCATCTGAACTAACTCGTTCATCTCTCTGTCGTCTAACTCGATATCGATATCTTCTCATTTCTTTGTAGATAGAATGTGTTCAATTTTGGAGATTTGATATGTGTGTTTACTTAATGCTCCCCAGTTGTTTTCATCTCTGTTTCTTATAGGTCTGTGGTAATTCCTGGTATATCTCTATATAAATGTCAACGGCCTTGTTGCAGTGGTAACTTCGGTTCCCGCCAGATCACCGAAGATAAGAGCTATTGGGCTTGGCTAACACTTACATGAGTGACCTTCCAAGTCTCCCGAACGCTATCGGCAAGAAGTGTACACTGAGTCCTTGTTAGGCCAGTTGGGGAGCTGCTTGGCTGAGAATTATCGTCTATAGCCACGAAAACTGACAACGACTGGGAGATCGGCGTGCTGACTACATGACCCACCATATCCGCATTCAGTGACACCTATCGGCTGAGGATAGCACTGTGATCACTCAGTACCTTTGGGCCTCCTGAGGCATGTTCAGACTGACACAGTGAGTTTCTATGTGACTAGCTGTACTGTTCACCGTAAAGATTGGTTCAAATGGCTTTGAGCACTATGGGACTTAACATCTATGGTCATCAGTCCCCTAGAACTTAGAACTACTTAAACCTAACTAACCTAAGGACAGCACACAACACCCAGCCATCACGAGACAGAGAAAATCCCTGACCCCGCCGGGAATCGAACCCGGGAACCCGGGCGTGGGAAGCGAGAACGCTACCGCACGACCACGAGATGCGGGCTCACCGTAAAGAACTAGGTGTTCCCGAGATGCATATTTCCCATGCCAGCAGTTGCCACTTTCAGCAAGCGAAATGTGCTACAAATGAGCTGAAGAAGGGAAGTGAACCATCCTTGTGATGGCCACAGATTGTGATGTTTAACTGGTAATCCCTCTCTGACTTTGGGAAAAAAAAGTTGTACAGCCTGCGACCCTTGTTATTTTGATCCCATTCTCGTTTCCAAATGTCCACACACAAGTGTCTAGTTGCCGTTTCTGATCGAAAGTTTCTCCTGTCATTTCCTTGACATTATATGGTCTTCCATCTTCAGCCAGTAAGGTGTATCTCGATGTCTGTAGGCTATATCGTTTGAAAGGATACACAACACCACACACAGTGCCTGTAATGGATGCTGCTGAATACCCATGACTGCCTCAGGAGCAAATTCCTCTGTCTGCACGTCAGGGTTACCCCATTCATCGCAGGGTCGAGTCTTTGCGCCCACACACTGGCCACAAAACATGTTACTGATTATAGAGAGCGGAGTAGTATGCCCTGATGTGCATGGTGGTGGTCAGTATTTTGTGGTACTTAAGAAAGGTAATTTGTGCTAAAATTTATCGGCCTCTTGCACCATCAAGTGCCGTGTGATAGTCTCTTTTGATGTTCGTATTGTTTATTTTTATCGCTGGGTGTCTTTGTAGTGTGGCTTTCGTTAGTGCATAAGGAGCATTGGGTGCCGCCAGTGTTAATTTTTTTGTTTTACACCAGTGATGTATTGTGTTGAGGATACTACTGGCTTTGTTCTCTAATGTCGATCTTATGTCTGCTGACAGCACTGACAGGTAGTCAGCATAAGTTATATGACCCCATCAGTGCGCTCGTCCCCATATGGTGTAGGAGGGGTTTGAATGTAAACTCCCAGAAGATTGGCCCGCACATCGAGCCTTGAGGGCATCCCTTTGTAGTCCTTTTGACTTCTTTGCGGGTGCCTCCTGCGAGGTTGCTGCCCTGTTTTGACAATAGTCGAGGAAACTTGTACAACCTGAAGCTCGCGGAGGTGATCAGCCGGCCGCGGTGGTCTAGCTGTTCAGGCGCTCAGTCCGGAACCGCGCAACTACTACGGTCGCAGGTTCGAATCCTGCCTCGGGCGTGGATGTGTGTGATGTCCTTAAGTTAGTTAGGTTTAAGTAGTTCTAAGTTCTAGGGTACTGATGACCACAGATGTTAAGTCCCTTAGTGCTCAGAGCCATTTGAACCATTTTTGGAGTTGATCAAACAATGTAGGCCACCAAATACTGTCGAAAGGGTCTGCAATGTCAATTGAAAGGAATGTTGCATATTTACATGGCATGTCCCCTATAATTTGTAAAATGTTGTTTAGTGCGTCGCCGATGGATTTACCTGTCCTGAATACCCATTGATGTGGCTAAGCCGCACAGCTCTCTGCCTGTAGGCACTTGCACAGGAGCCGATAATGGCTCTTAGCTAGAGAATTTAAAAGGCATATTAGTCTTTGGGGCTTCCGTTCTGAAGAGTCTTTATCAGCTGATCTATTTAGCTGTTACAGTGCTACCTGTCATCTAGGCCTGGAGTTTTGTCGCTTTTCAGTGCGACTATTGACTGCTAACGTGACCTCCACTCGCGCGAGTGGCTAGGCAATAGTTTCAGTCGTGTACACCCTGTTTAATTCGTCTCTTAGTCTGTACTGTGCTTTGTATCTGTTCCTGAGTCCTCATTTGACAGGAGTGCGTTGAGCAGGAACTGTGTTATGTTTCCCCATCCTTATGCCATGGCGGCGTCATCCGGCTTCAGTGTCGACAGAGGTAAAGAGGACCACATCTCACTCCTTCTCTTGTCGCATAGTCAACAGAAGCCAGGACCGCCTCACCCCATGTACCGTACCTCGTCGCATCTACAACATAAGACAGAACCGTGATACCCAGCAATGAACTCAGAGGGTTTGTTAGGGGTGGCTAGCAAAATATTTCGGAGATCTAACAAAGGGCGTGAATGAAACCATCCCTCCGTTGAGGCGTTTCTTTTCACACATTTCGCCACCGAAAACGATAGTTTGCTGCGTGATGTGCAACCGTTCTCTAAGGATCCGTAAGAAAACCGCGTGATTTCAGTGCTGGGTCCCTTGTTTTTGACCTTTGTCAGAAAGGCGTCAAGAGACGGGGTGAGACGTGGGTAATTGGTAGTGCGGCGACCTTCCCATGGCGTGACACTTCCACGATAACGTAGAAAGAAATTTTTGTGAAAATTGGTGGCAATATGACGACAGTAACACACCTTTCACCTCACACAAACTTTTCAGCTCTGGTCATTGCCTTTGCATGTGTCGACACGTTGCTGCCTGAAGCATCTCCCACCCCGAGTGCTGATGCCCCACGGCTTTGCGCCTTTTCGCCACTACAGAGGAAGGCTGTAGGCATCTTCGAACCAAATTTCGACCTTTAACGTCACAATGGGAGAAACTTACGGGATTTCAAAATAATAACACTTTAATTTTGCTGCGTAGCGTAGTTGCGTGTTATTATATCTTGACTGATCTCATGCTTATCTATTCATTGAGTGAATTTCGGTGTATTTAATTCATTTAGACAACAGGTTTAGTGAATGTTATTTAAAGTAATAAAATCTAGGGCTTCCAGCCACGTCAGGTGGTTAAAATCCTGTAAGCTTTCGACCGAGGTCTGCTCGCTCACTGTCAAGTGGTGAATAACTGCCGTGTCTCCGTGGCCTCGCCGTTAAATAGCCGCGCTTCTGGCTGTGACGTCACTGGTGCTCTCTCGAGGCCCACGAGAAAGACGGGCCGCGGCCCGTACGTCACGGAGGTAGGCCTGAACTCGCTCGCTCGCTTAGTTCAGCAGACAAAACGCATTTGTGAACATGTATCACGCAACTAGAAGTATGTGTATCATGTCTGAAATCAGCAACTCTGATGATAAAATTAAAACAATTTGGAATATTATTAAAAGAGAAACAGGTCAACCAAGAGCACAGGAAGACAGTATTACCATCAAATTGAATGAAAACTTTACGAACAAAAAGTCAGAAGTTGAAAATATTTTTAATAATCATTTTCTAAATGTTGTGGATATAGTAGGATCCAGGTGTTCATTAGAAGATGCTAGGCTGTTAATGGAAGAGGCCATACCTATGCAATTTGATACAATTGAAATCTCACCCACTTCTCCCTCTGAAATTAGGAAAATAATAAACTTGCTTAAAAGCAAAAACTCACATGGAATTGATGGCATTTCCAGCAAAATACTAAAAGCTTGTTCTCAACAGATAAGTAAGATTCTCAGCCACCTGTGTAATAGCTCTCTGGAACAGGGCATTTTCCCTGATAGACTGAAATATGCTATTGTTATACCTTTGCACAAAAATGGGGATAGATCTGATGTCAACAATTAACGTCCAATCTCCCTTATAACAGCTTTATCGAAAATTTTTGAGAAAGTGATGTATTCAAGAGTAGCTTCACATTTCTGTAACAATGAAGTACTAACAAAATGTCAGTTTGGTTTCCAGAAAGGTTTTTCAACAGAAAATGCCATATATGCTTTCACTAATCAAATTTTGAATGATCTGAATAACCGAACACCACCCATTGGGATTTTTTGTGATCTCTCAAAGGCTTTTGATTGTGTAAATCATGAAATTCTGCTAGACAAGCTCAAGTATTGTGGGATGAGTGGGACAGTGCACAAATGGTTTAATTCGTACCTAACTGGAGCAGTGCAGAAAGTTGAAATAAGTAGTTCTCATAAGGTGCAAAGATCAGCACATTCCTCAAACTGGGGAACTATCAAGAATGGGGTTCCACAAGGGTCAGTCTTGGGTCCTTTGTTGTTCTTAATATATATTAATGACTTGCCATTCTATATTCATAAAGAGGAAAAGTTAGTTCTCTTTACTGATGATACAAGTATAGTAATCACACCTGACAAACAAGAATTAACTTATGAAATTGTCAATACTGTCTTTCAGAAAATTACTAAGTGGTTCCTTGTAAACGGACTCTCACTGAATTTGGATAAGACACAGTACATACAGTTCCGTACAGTGAATGGTATGACGCCATTAATAAATATAGACCTTAATCAGAAGCATATACCTAAGGTAGAATATTCAAAATTTTTAGGTGTGTCCATTGATGAGAGATTAAACTGGAAGAAACACATTGATGATCTGCTGAAACGTTTGAGTTCAGCTACTTATGCAATAAGGGTCATTGCAAATTTTGGTGATAAACATCTTAGTAAATTAGCTTACTACGCCTATTTTCACTTGTTGCTTTCATATGGCATCATATTTTGGGGTAATTCATCACTGAGGAATAAAGTATTTATTGCACAAAAGCGTGTAATCAGAATAATAGCTGGAGTCCACCCAAGATCATCCTGCAGACATTTATTTAAGGATCTAGGGATATTCACAGTAGCTTCTCAGTATATATACTCTCTTGCGAAATTTGTAATTAACAACCAAACCCAATTCAAAAGTAATAGCAGTGTGCATAACTACAATACTGGGAGAAAGGATGATCTTCACTATTCAAGATTAAATCTAACTTTGGCACAGAAAGGGGTGAATTATACTGGCACTAAAGTCTTTGGTCACTTACCAAATAGTATCAAAAGTCTGACAGATAACTAACAAGTATTTAAGAAGAAATTAAAAGAATTTCTGAATGACAACTCCTTCTACTCCATAGAGGAATTTTTAGATATAAATTTAAAACAAAAAACAAAAAACAAAAAAATATTTAATAAAAATAAATAAAAATAAAAAACAAAAAATGAAAAAGTTGTTATATTAACTTAAGTATGTTCTTAAATTAACTTAATTATGTCATGTATTGGAAAATTTGACTCGTTCCACATCATTACGAAATATCGTATTCATGATCCATGGAACTAGTATTAATCTAATCTAATCTAATCTAATCTAGACATGTACGTACTAACAAGAATTCCATATTCTAATGGAATCCTAGTCCCATAACGATAGGAAGTCCACAGACCTATTAATAATTTGTTACCGCTGTACTGGGATACAGCAAAATTAAAATCATGCCAAAATGATAATCAGTTGCATAAGGCACCACACCTCGTATGAAGCGAGGACTATTACGCAGAAGAGGCTAAACGCAATAATAAAGCCACTGTACTATTTATGTCGACAGTTGATCTTAAATTTTTTTGTACGTCTAGCAATCAGTCAGACTTCATAATAGCACATTCCAGTAGTAGATGCAATTCTCGTTAGTACATACACACCAAGTTACGTGTTTACTGGTTGGCGACGAATTTTGTCTGCTGAGTTGAGCGAGTGAGAGGGCGAGCGCAGGCGTCTGTCTTTCTCGTAGGCCTCGTGCTTTCTTCTTCGCCAACTGTTGTAATGAAACTTCCTGGCAGATTAAAACTGTGTGCCGGACCGAGACTCGAACTCGGGACCTTTGCCTTTCGCAGGCAAGTGGTCTACCATGTGAGCTACCCAAACACGACTCACGACCCGTCCCCACAGCTCCAGTTCTCGCAGTACCTCGTCTCCTACCTTCCTAACTTCACAGAAGCTCCTCTGCGAACCTTGCAGAGTTAGCTAGCGCTCCTGGAAGAAAGGATACTGCGGGGACATGGCTTAGCCACCGACTAGGGGATGTTTCATTCTGGGAATGTCCCCCCAGGCTGTGGGTAAGCCATGTCCCCGCAGTATCCTTTCTTGCAGCAGTGTTAGTTCTGCAACGTTCGCAAAAGAGCTTCCGTGAAGTTAGGAAGGTAGGACACGAGGTAATGGCACAAGTAAAGCTGTGGGGAGGAGTCGTGAGTCGTGCTTGCTTAGCTCAGATGGGAGACCACTTGCCCGTCTCGAGTTCGAGTCTCGGTCCAGTCCACAGTTTTAATCTGCTAGGAGGTTTCTTATCACTGCACACTCCGCTGCAGAGTGAAAATCTCATTCTGGGAACTGTGGTAATGTTTACGTCCTGGTCCGTCTCACCCGCTTCGCCCTCGCGATGGCCAGGTCGCTGGCTGTAAATTTGGAAATTTGTGGCAAGGGCTATGGAACCCAACTGCTGAGGTCTCTATCTTATCTAACTTAAATTTACACTAAGGTCAACACACACACCCAAGGGCTCGGACCTTCGACGGGGAGAGCAGCGTGAACCGTGACAAGACTCCTTAGACCGGACGGCTATCCCGCGCAGCGTCGCGGGCTGTGCTGAATTGCAAATCGCCGTCCTTGTTGAACGGTGTTTCCAGATATTTTTACTTCTACCGCTTCTTTTATGACCCTATCCCAAAATGCATTCCTCCTCATTATGACAGATGTTTCGTGCTGATTTTCTAAAGCACGTTGTGCTACGGCTGATTTTTCTGGATCTCGTAGGCGGAATCTCCTCTCGTGTTGCGTCCGGCGTTGCACCACTGTGCGTACTGTTGGGCCGACCAAGTAGCAGCCACACTCATACGGTATTTTGTACACTCCAGGCTTTCTAAGCGCTACACCGACCGACACAGGCCTCATTAGTTGTCGTATTATTGCTGGGGACCTGAGCGCTGATCAGATGTCGTGTCTCTTTAGGAGACAGCTAATCTTTCCAGACACTGCCACAGAAAAGCAAAACCGCAAGTTTCTTGTTCTCTTCCTCGGTGGTGTTTTTCCACTGTGTCTCGCCAGAAATAGCCTGTGATTGTAGCCGTTTGCGTGGAAGACTTTGCGGAAGTGGCTTAGTTCTTGTGGCAGATTTTCGGCGTCCGACAGGACTTCAGCATCTACATCTACATCTACATCTACATCCATACTCCGGAAGCCACCTGACGGTACCTTGAGTACCTCTATCGGTTCTCCCTTCTATTCCAGTCTCGTATTGTTCGTGGAAAGAAGGATTGTCGGTATGCCTCTGTGTGGGCTCTAATCTCTCTGATTTTATCCTCATGGTCTCTTCGCGAGATACACGTAGGAGGGAGCAATATACTGCTTGACTCTTCGGTGAAGGTATGTTCTCGAAACTTTGACAAAAGCCCGTACCGACCTACTGAGCGTCTCTCCTGCAGAGTCTTCCACTGGAGTTTATCTATCATCTCCGTAGCGCTTTCGCGATTACTAAATGATCCTGTAACGAAGCGCGCTGCTCTCCGTTGGATCTTCTCTATATCTTCTATCAACCCTATCTGGTACGGATCCCACACTGCTGAGCAGTATTCAAGCAGTGGGCGAACAAGCGTACTGTAACCTACTTCCTTTGTTTTCGGATTGCATTTCCTTAGGATTCTTCCAATGAATCTCAGTCTGGCATCTGCTTTACCGACGATCAACATTATATGATCATTCCATTTTAAATCACTCCTAATGCGTACTCCCAGATAATTTATGGTATTAACTGCTTCCAGTTGCTGACCTGCTATTTTGTAGCTAAATGATAAAGGATCTATCTTTCTGTGTATTCGCAGCACATTACACTTGTCTACATTGAGATTCAATTGCCATTCCCTGCACCATGCGTCAATTCGCTGCAGATCCTCCTGCATTTCAGTACAATTTTCCATTGTTACAACCTCTCGATATACCACAGCATTATTCGCAAAAGGCCTCAGTGAACTTCCGACGTTATCCACAAGGTCATTTATGTATATTGTGAATAGCAACGGTCCTACGACACTTTCCTGCGGCACACCTGTAAACACTCTTACTTCGGAAGACTTCTCTCCATTGAGAATGACATGCTGCGTTCTGTTATCTAGGAACTCCTCAATCCAATCACACGATTGGTCTGATAGCCCATATGCTCTTACTTTGTTCATTATACGACGGTGGGGAACTGTACCGAACGCCTTGCGACCGGCATCTACCTGTGAACCCGTGTCTATGGCCCTCTGAGTCTCGTGGACGAATAGCGCGAGCTGGGTTTCACATGACCGTCTTTTTCGAAACCCATGCTGATTCCTACAGAGTAGATTTGTAGTTTCCAGAAAAGTCATTATAGACAAGACTTGGTAGACAAGAGCCAGCCCGGCTAGCCGCGCAGTCTAACACGCTTCTTCCCGAGCGGGAAGGGGTGCGGGTCCCCAGCACGAATCCACTCTACGGATTAATGTCGAGGTCCGATGTGCCGGGTAGCCTGTGGATGTTTTTAAGTCGGTTTTTTTATCTGCCTCGGAGAATGTGGGCTGGTACCCCTTATTCCGCCTCAGTTACACTATATAGGCATGTAGGCGATTGCTGCGCAAACACTGCCTCCACGTACACGTACACCATAATTACTCTGCCACGCAAACATTTTACACTCGTCTGGTATGTGACGTTTCCTGGGGGGGGGGGGGGGTTCCACTGTGGACCGAACCGCACAATAACACTGGTTACGGTGTGGGGCGGCGGTGATTTGGGTGGACTGCAGGGGCCTGTTGTGGGGTTGTGAACCACTGAGAGCTATGTCGTGTCTAGGTTCGCGGTTCAATACACACAATACACAATACACAGCCGGCCGGTGTGGCCGAGCGGTTCTAGGCTCTTCAGTCTGGAACCGCGCGACCTCTACGGTCGAAGGTTCGAATCCTGCCTCGGACATGGACGTGTGTGATGTCCTTAGGTTAGTTAGGTTTAAGTAGTTCTAAGTTTTAGGGGACTGATGGCCTCAGATGTTAAGTCCCATAGTGCTCAGAGCCATTTGAACCACAATACACAAGGCAGATGAGAATGTTTAGAACGCTACGTATTTGTGCCGGATGGTGATGGCTAATAGCGTGCAGATACTGATCCGTGTGCACACTGTGGCTCAGGTATACATTCGTTTTCCAGCGAACGAGGACGTCAAGCAAGGGCAATGCACCATCTTTCTCGACCTCCATCGTACACACAATGTGGCCGTGAAAGCCAAGAATTCTTCTAGTTTTTCACGTCCGTGGGGCCTGGTGATAAAAGTTCCGAGAAGGTTTTATTATATCGTCACTAGACCATGTATTCATACATTATTTGAAGTGGATGGTCGCTTCATTTAGCTATAAACTTCCCCAATCGCACAGTAATTCAGAGGCTTTCACCGTACCTTCTGAAGACAAACGGTGTGTTCGTTACTGTGTGGCAGCGTAATTGCAGGTCGCAGCTCGCAGCAGGGATGCTCGCGCGTCCTCGTCGTCAGCAGCTACGGTTCGGCGTTAATCGCCCCGTGACGCCGCTGCAGGTGGAATCCGCGGCTGGAATCAACCCGCAGGCCCTCCGCCCTCCCCCACTCGCGTCGCCGAAGAAACGAGCCTAATCCATTAATCACGGGCGTCGCAAATTAAACCCATCCTCTCTGCAACCTCTCTCTGGCTCCCCGCACGAGCAAATGAAAGCCTTAAGCGAACGTGCGCCCCTGCTAACCGCACCGGAGGGGTGACGTGGGGGCGCAGCGCAGCGGCCGCTCTAATTCGCGGCACGTCGGCGCGCAGGGAAGACGCCGCCGTTGTCATAGCGACAGGGGCTGGTGCCGGTGGGTTAGCGTGACTCAGGGCGCGCTCTAATTACGAGCGGCATTTGCCGGCCGGCTTAGCGGTGCCCGTGATATAAGGCGCCGTGTTATTATTTAGTAAGCGGAGGCGCCGCGCGGTGCGGCGGCGCTGCAGGCGACCACTTTGTCGCTGCGGGGACTCCCCGGCGCGGCCAGCAGCCCGGCCGGGGGATTTCCCGCGAATTAACGGCCGCACTAAATCACGGCGCCCGCAGGCTGCCCCCGGCCGAGGTGCCGTACGGATTTTGGGGCGGCTAATACTGGTCTCACGGCTTCCGAGAAGGGGTTGGGAGGAGTGCTTGATGGGTTGGAGCGAAAGAAAAGTAAGAGAGAGGAAAAAGGAAACAAACAGTAGGAGGAGAGTGTATCGTCAACTACAGCGCGACCGTGGAGGGATAATCTCTCTTAATGCCAAGAGACGAGTTATAACCGATTATTTACTTCCGTGACAGCTACGATTTAATATAGTCGATCGCCAGTTTCGGCCGTTATGGACCATGTTCAGTTGGCTGCATCGAAGGTAAAATACTCATCTTAATACACACCAGGCCAGAAATTTAACAGGTTACACTGTGCGTCGTTTCGAAAACACTTTTGCACGCCAACAAGTTATTATTTGCGGCCCCCACCCTCCATCTCCCCTTTCTCCTCACACACTTGCACCAGCGTCAGTTTTCTCATTAAAGCACCTCCAGCACCCCTGCCAGCGTGGCGCCCAAAGCGATCGCTGATAACTGTGATACGTCCTGTATACCAGTATTGCAGCTGTCTCTCAGCTACCGGCACCACAAGCTACGGCTCGTGTGGCTTGCATCTTAAACCGACACTGGTTACATTGCAACTAGGCTGATAAAAAAAATAAAAAAAACGAGACGAGTAATCACCCATATTCAGTGGCAACTTTTCGACGCGCAAGTCGCCGAAGTGGCGTCAAATCGAAAGACTTGCATCAGGCGAACGGTCTACCCGACGGGAGGTCCTAGTCACACATTATTAATATTATTTAGTGGCAACTTTGAAACAAATAATTGATTATAGCTTTCTAGCACTTTCGGTTTCTCTCTGTGGACATTACGTCTGAACTTCTGCAGCAGATGAGAGGTTGAAACAGTGAGAAAGTCGTAGAATTTGTGAAATCGTAGGGCCTGTACAGAATGAGTTTGTATTAAGTCAGTCATTCCTGACAAAACTGTGTGTCTGACAAGGACTCACAATGAACCCCTTGAGTATAAGGTAGCAAGTGCAGTCTTTGATATGGTTCATCTGAAACTCTTGTGTTAACAATTATGACAGGAAAAATATTAGCTGCTAATGACTCACCACTTGCATCAGGAGGGCGACAGGAAATGAATTTCCGGGAGGTGCAGAGATCAACCTTCTGGACGATGTGTGTATTACACTTCACAAAATGGACATTGTCGTCATTAAAGAAATGTTAAAAACAAAACAATTAACTTGCACCACGAACGCCGAATGAAAAACGGTGCGCCTCAGTGATCACAAAGATTCTCACCATAAAGATAGAACGTGAACTCGTTGGAAGTAACAAAGTGTGCTGGACGTTCAGCTAGCTGTCCACTCTTATAAGACACATATGCAAGGTGGAGAAAAATTGTGTCATGAAATTTCAACCGTGGATAGCTGATGCCAGTAGGAACCAAAATTATTGTGTAGGTCGACAACGCACCATTTCTAAACTACGCAGCCGAACGTTATGAACGAGCGGTTCTAGGCGCTTCAGTACGGAGCCGCTGCTGTTACGGTCGCAGGTCTGAATCCTGCCTCGGGCAAAGATGTGTTAGTTAGGTTTAAGTAGTTCTAAGTCTAGGGGACTGATGACCTCAGATGTTAAGTCCCACAGTGCTCAGAGCCAAATGAATCACGGAAACTTGGCCAGTTTCCGTTCGTGTGTTGACGGGCAGCGCTATGGTTGTCGGTTCACAAATATAAACATCTCTCGCCCCGTCACTGCCCCAACGTGATGGGCTGTTTTGCTGTTTGTCTCCACCTCACGTCAGAGGCATTCACACGTAAGCTTCGGTTCGGAGCACACGCTCGTCACCTGCGATTTAGTCATGCAGTATTCGTTTGAAGAACAGCGAGATATGGTTTTTGTTTATGGATTAGTCGACGGTAATGCGCATGAAGCTCGACGGTTGTATGAGGAGCGGTACGCAGCAAGGCACCATCCGCACCCGCAAGCGTTAACAGCAATTCACCGGCGACTTCGCGAAACAGACTCGTTAGCAGGATATCTGTAAGACGAACACGACGGGATGCTCCATTTGAAGATACCCTTCTCGAGCGCTTCGAGGAAGCAGCTACGTCAAGTACTCGAGCGGTTGGGCACGACATGGGGCACTGGACTCGCATTCGGGAGGACGACGGTTCAATCCCGCGTCCGGCCATCGTAATTTAGGTTTTCCGTGATTTCCCGAAATCGCTCCAGGAAAATGCCGGGATGGTTCCTCTGAAAGGGCACGGCCGACTTCCTTCCCCGTCCTTCCCTGATCCGATGAGGCCGATGACCTCGCAGTTTGGTCTCTTCCCACAAACAACCCAACGCCAACGACATGAGGGTCACCCGTCAGTTACTCTGGGAGGTTTTGAGGGATGACAGCTAGCATCCATTTAGTTTCCATCCTGTCCAAGTCCTTAATCCTGTGGCGAACTATGAACACAGGCTATTTTTTTGCCGGTGGTTCTTGCAACATGTTCCACGAGATCCCGACTTTCCCGCCATTGTTTTGTTTACCGTCTGTAGTGGGACGAAACTGAAGCGTCACCCATCCACCAGTGTCAGCCCAGTTTGCAGGTGAATATACACTCCTGGAAATGGAAAAAAGAACACATTGACACCGGTGTGTCAGACCCACCATACTTGCTCTGGACACTGCGAGAGGGCTGTACAAGCAATGATCACACGCACGGCACAGCGGACACACCAGGAACCGCGGTGTTGGCCGTCGAATGGCGCTAGCTGCGCAGCATTTGTGCACCGCCGCCGTCAGTGTCAGCCAGTTTGCCGTGGCATACGGAGCTCCATCGCAGTCTTTAACACTGGTAGCATGCCGCGACAGCGTGGACGTAAACAGTATGTGCAGTTGACGGACTTTGAGCGAGGGCGTATAGTGGGCATGCGGGAGGCCGGGTGGACGTACCGCCGAATTGCTCAACACGTGGGGCGTGAGGTCTCCACAGTACATCGATGTTGTCGCCAGTGGTCGGCGGAAGGTGCACATGCCCGTCGACCTGGGACCGGACCGCAGCGACGCACGGATGCACGCCAAGACCGTAGGATCCTACGCAGTGCCGTAGGGGACCGCACCGCCACTTCCCAGCAAATTAGGGACACTGTTGCTCCTGGGGTATCGGCGAGGACCATTCGCAACCGTCTCCATGAAGCTGGGCTACGGTCCCGCACACCGTTAGGCCGTCTTCCGATCACGCCCCAACATCGTGCAGCCCGCCTCCAGTGGTGTCGCGACAGGCGTGAATGGAGGGACGAATGGAGACGTGTCGTCTTCAGCGATGAGAGTCGTTTCTGCCTTGGTGCCAATGATGGTCGTATGCGTGTTTGGCGCCGTGCAGGTGAGCGCCACAATCAGGACTGCATACGACCGAGGCACACAGGGCCAACACCCGGCATCATGGTGTGGGGAGCGATCTCCTACACTGGCCGTACACCACTGGTGATCGTCGAGGGGACACTGAATAGTGCACGGTACATCCAAACCGTCATCGAACCCATCGTTCTACCATTCCTACACCGGCATGGGAACTTGCTGTTCCAACAGGACAATGCACGTCCGCATGTATCCCGTGCCACCCAACGTGCTCTAGAAGGTGTAAGTCAACTACCCTGGCCAGCAAGATCTCCGGATCTGTCCCCCATTGAGCATGTTTGGGACTGGATGAAGCGTCGTCTCACGCGGTCTGCACGTCAAGCACGAACGCTGGTCCAACTGAGGCGCCAGGTGGAAATGGCATGGCAAGCCGTTCCACCGGACTACATCCAGCATCTCTACGATCGTTTCCATGGGAGAATAGCAGCCTGCATTGCTGCGAAAGGTGGATATACACTGTACTAGTGCCGACATTGTGCATGCTCTGTAGCCTGTGTCTATGTGCCTGTGGTTCTGTCAGTGTGATCATGTGATGTATCTGACCCCAGGAATGTGTCAATAAAGTTTCCCCTTCCTGGGACAATGAATTCATGGTGTTCTTATTTCAATTTCCAGGAGTGTAAGTTTAATTTAGTTTTGTTTATGTATTTTTGTAATATTTTTTAATGTTTGTGAATTGTCTAAAGTTTTTGTATTTTTTTTATGTTTCATGTACGGAGAGGGCGGCGCAACGAACGGAGACAGCATCTTCGCTGCCGGGACCAGAGAGAAAATTGCTGGTCACTATACGTCGCGGGTCGACAGCCAAAGAGCAACAGAAGATCCTGGAACCGAGATGTTGCGTCGTGCTTCTAAAAAAATACAATAAATGAATTTTGTAATGTTTTGTACAACAATGATATCATAGGAACTTTAATCTTATTGAAAATGTTAGTTTTGTCTCGTCAAGGCTCAGGTTCACGTTTGTATGCAGGAAGATAATAAACTAGTGGATGCTACTAAAGTTGAAATACGTGTTCTGAGGATTTATTTATGAAGAATTATGTGAATGGATTAATAATATATTTGACAACATGATTGAATTTTGACAGCGTTCATCGCAACTTTGAATCTCAAAAGTTTATCCAATGTGTGGTTCTAATATCGATTAAATCAGATAACGTGTATCAATATAATTCCTGAGGAGAAACACGACATCTAAAATTGAAAAAGTTTACGCAAACCAATTGACCCGATTGACGTAATCCTGTTGAAACGACTCAAATGATGTTTTACAGTTTCGTTCAAGAACCATTCTGAGATAATTTAAAAAGAATATAAATAATTTTGAAGTGGGTTGTAACTGACGTAGGTGACGAAGTCTGCACATTATATCAAAAGAAAACCATTTATAAAGAACTTACGTCGTTACACTACACGACGAGTGCACCTTCCATCGCGTGGCTTTTACAATACTCGCAATGTTCATTACTGGGCAGTGGGAAATCCTCACGTCACGTACGTCCACCGACACCAGGAACGATTTCCGCTCAACATTTGGGCAGGCATGGTGGGTGACCATCTGACTGGGCCTGTCCGTCTACCACCTCGACTTACCGGGGCAAATTACCTTCACTTTTTGCAATAAACTCTACCCAGCCTGCTGGAAGATGTTCCCCTGGACATGCAGCTACGCATATGGTTGCAGCATGACGAGGCGCCCGCTCGTAACAGTCGTGTTGTGCGCGGGTATTTAAACGAACACTTCGACGACCGGGTAACTGGCAGAGGTGTTGGTAGGACATGGCCCCCGCGATCACCAGACCTCACGCCACCCGACTTTTTTCTGTGTGGATTCTCCACCCACTCGGACGCGAACCACCTAGAAACGCAGAGGAATTAATGGATCGCATTCAACATGCCGCCAATCACATCAGGGCAACCCCAGGAATCTATGAAAGAGTTCAGCAAAACACCGTTCGACCTTGACAAGCTTGTGACGAGACAGAGAGTCGCCAATTCGAGCACTTGCTTTAAGTAAACCATGTACTAGCTACAGAAAAGGCCCTTTTCAGGGCAGACACAATTTGTGAAAGCCTTTCTGTACGTGAACTAACAGCTGTTGACGGGTTTGTCTCCGGTACGTCTTATCATGAAACTACAATGGATGTGGCGGGAATCCGGCTGAGACAGGCTGGGCTGTGAAGGGGGAGGCGTGTTTATAGCGATAAGAAGTGCAATAGTATCGAAGGAAATTGACGGAGATCCGAAATGTGAAATGATTTGGGTGGAGGTCACGGTTAAAGCAGGCTCAGACATGGCAATTGGATGTCTCTATAGGCCCCCTGGCTCAGCAGCTGTTGTGGCTGAGCACCTGAAGGATAATTTGGAAAATATTTCGAGTAGATTTCCCCACCATGTTATAGTTCTGAGTGGAGATTTTAATTTGCCGGATATTGACTGGGAGACTCAGACGTTCATAACGGGTGGCAGGGACAAAGAATCCAGTGAAATTTTTTTAAGTGCTTTATCTGAAAACTAGTGTAGCAAAGCTAATGTAGTGAGTGCGCAGCTACGATCTACTCTCTTCTGCATGAAGGAAGTCAGTACCAAGACTAAGTTATCTGTGCACCGTTCAATCTTTCGACCAACTTTGTTGTATGGGAGCGAAAGCTGGGTGGACTCAGGTTACCTTATCAACAAGGTTGAGGTTACGGATATGAAAGTAGCTAGGATGATTGCAGGTACTAGCAGATGGGAACAATGGCAGGAGGGTGTCCACAATGAGGAAATCAAAGAAAAACTGGGAATGAACTCTATAGATGTAGCAGTCAGGGCGAACAGGCTTAAATGGTGGGGTCATGTTACACGCATGGGAGAAGCAAGGTTACCCAAGAGACTCATGGATTCAGCAGTAGAGGGTAGGAGGAGTCGGGGCAGACCGAGGAGAAGTTACCTGGATTCGGTTAAGAATGATTTTGAAGTAATTGGTTTAACATCAGAAGAGGGATCAATGTTAGCACTGAATAGGGGATCATGGAGGAACTGTATAAGGGGGGCTATGCTCCAGACTGAACGCTGAAAGGCATAATCAGTCTTAAATGATGATGATGATGATGATCTGAAAACTACCTTGAGCAGTTAAACAGAGAACCGACTCGTGGCGATAACATATTAGACCTTCTGGTGACAAACAGACCCGATCTATTTGAAAAAGTTAACGCAGAACAGGGAATCAGCGATCATAAAGCGGTTACGGCATCGATGATTTCAGCCGTAAATAGGAATATTAAAAAGGGTAGGAAGATTTTTCTGTTTAGAAAAAGTGACAAAAAGCAGATTTCAGAGTACCTGTTGGCTCAACACAAAAGTTTTGTCTCAAGTACCGATAGTGTTGAGGATCAGTGGACAAAGTTCAAAACCGTCGTACATAATGCATTAGATGAGTATGTGCCAAGCAAGATCGTAAGAGATGGAAAAGAGCCACCGTGGTACAACAACCGAGTTAGAAAACTGCTGCGGAAGCAAAGGGAACTTCACAGCAAACATAAACATAGCCAAAGCCTTGCAGACAAACAAAAATTACGCGAAGCGAAATGTAATGTGAGGAGGGCTATGCGAGAGGCGATCAATGAATTCGAAAGAAAAGTTCTATGTACTGACTTGGCAGAAAATCCTAAGAAATTTTGGTCTTATGTCAAAGCGGTAGGTGATCAAAACAAAATGTCCAGACACTCTGTGACCAAAATGGTACTGAAACAGAGGATGACAGACTAAAGGCCGAAATAATAAATGTCTTTTTCCAAAGTTGTTTCACAGAGGAAGATTGCACTGTAGTTCCTTCTCTAGATTGTCGCACAGATGACAAAATGGTAGATATCGAAATAGACGACAGAGGGATAGAGAAGCAATTAAAATCGCTCAAAAGAGGAAAGGCCTCTGGACCTGATGGGATACCAGTTCAATTTTACACAGAGTACGCGAAGGAACTTGCCCCCCTTCTTGCAGCGGTGTACCGTAGGTCTCTAGAAGAGCGTAGCGTTCCAAAGGATTGGAAAAGGGCACAGGTCATCCCCGTCTTCAAGAAGGGACGTCGAACAGATGTGCAGAACTATGGACCTATATCTCTAACGTCGATCAGTTGTAGAATTTTGGAACACGTATTGTGTTCGAGTATAATGACTTTTCTGGAGACTAGAAATCTACTCTCTAGGAATCAGCATGGGTTTCGAAAAAGACGGTCATGTGAAACCCAGCTCGGGCTATTCGTCCACGAGACTCAGAGGGCCATAGACACGGGTTCACAGGTAGATGCCGTGTTTCTTGACTTCCGCAAGGCGTTCGATACAGTTCCCCACAGTCGTTTAATGAACAAAGTAAGAGCATATGGACTATCAGACCAATTGTGTGATTGGATTGAGGAGTTCCTAGATAACAGGACGCAGCATGTTATTCTCAATGGAGAGAAGTCCTCCGAAGTAAGAGTGATTTCAGGTGTGCCGCAGGGGAGTGTCATAGGACCGTTGCTATTCACAATATACATAAACGACCTGGTGGATGACATCGGAAGTTCACTGAGGCTTTTTGCAGATGATGCTGTGGTGTATCGAGAGGTTGTAACAATGGAAAATTGTACTGAAATGCAGGAGGATCTGCAGCGAATTGACACATGGTGCAGGAAATGGCAATAGAATCTCAATGTAGACAAGTGTAATGTGCTGCGAATACACAGAAAGAAAGATCCTTTATCATTTAGCTACAATATAGCAGATCAGCAACTAGAAGCAGTTAATTTCATAAATCATCTGGAAGTAGGCATTAGGAGTGATTTAAAAAGGAATGACCATATAAAATTAATCGTCGGTAAAGCAGATGCCAGACTGAGATTCATTGGAAGAATCCTAAGGAAATGCAATCTGAAAACAAAGGAAGTAGGTTACAATGCATTTGTTCGCCCACTGCCTGAATACTGCTCACCGGTGTGGGATCCGTACCAGATAGGGTTGATAGAAGAGATAGAGAAGATCCAACGGAGAGCGGCACGCTTCGTTACAGGATCATTTAGTAATCGCGAAAGCGTTACGGAGATGATAAACTCCAGTGGAAGACTCTGCAAGAGAGACGCTCAGTAGCTCGGTAAGGGCTTTTGTTGATGTTTCGAGAACATACCTTCACCGACGGGTCAAGCAGTATATTGCTCCCTCCTACGTATATCTCGCCAAGAGACCATGAGGATAATATCAGAGACATTAGAGCCCACACAGAGGCATACCGACAATCTTTCTTTCCACGAACAATAACAGACTGGAATAGAAGGGAGAACCGATAGAGGTTCTCAAAGTACCCTCCGTCACACACCGTCAGGTGGCTTGCGGAGTATGGATGTAGATGTAGATGTAGATTCGCCTCCAGGTCGCAAAGTGGAGGGCTGGCGCGCTGCCACCGAGCTTATGGGCCGCCGACGATACATCGCGATCTCCGGCAGGCAAAGCATTCGCGGTCATGTGTTGTTCAGAGCATCCGGCAACAGGGTAATCTCACAGCCAATCGGAGCCCGTGGCGCCAAGTTTCCGTACTTTAAAAACTGTGCATTGTCGACCTGAAGAACATTATTAATTTTGGTTTCTACTGGCATCAGCTATCCAGGGTTAAAATTTCGTGACACAGTTTTTCTCGACCCTGTAGAATCGTATTGGCGTAACAGGATGATGAGAACTGATGGAATGTGATGGGATACAATCCCAAAAAAGACAAATTTCAGGCTTGCAGTCGGTCGTCGTCTAAGTCATTGCACGATACGTAGACTGGGCACATGCCAGTCACATTCGGGTGAGCCATCGAAGACTGACGAAGACGTGCTCCGTTCCACCCTACATAGCACACTGCGAGTATTTCGTGCATGCGTCAAAATCAGATTGACAAACGGAACACACTTCCCGGTGACAGTGCCCTCGCTGGTGGAACCGCGGAATTCAGCTGACCTCTGTGCTACAGCTCGCAGCGTTGGTTGTCGGACTCTGTCGCCTTGGATCAGAACAAATCGCGGAAATGATGGGGTTCCACGCTCTGTCCAACTGGTAGCCGCTATCGCGTTTCGTCAGATTTTCCGTCAGGCGTATTTCCATGGATTTTTTACTAATGGAGTCCGACAAAAGATATTGTTGCGCTCATAATCACAATTCTGTCACACTCCATTGAATGTCCAATGGGAGTACAGTGATCGGCAATAGCGGTCTTGCTTGGTAGCCAAGGGCGAGTGCAGCTTTGACGCTCATTGGAGCGTTCTTTCACAGTGCGCGCGATCTGTCCTATGTAAGCCATACCACATCGATAAGGTATTTCGTAAATTCCTTCCTTCCGCAATAACAAGTCGTACTTCAGCGGTCCCAAGAGATCTGCAATCGTAGATGGCGGGAGGAAAATCACTTTTAGTTGAAATTTACACAGGATTCTTCCTATTTTAAACGAAATGTTGACCACAAAAACGAAGAAAAACTGAAGATTTTGCCGGTCTCTCTTTATCCACTTCTTGGTTCTTGATTTAAGCTTTCAATGCCCTGTTAATCTGCTGGGTGGAATATCCATTTTTTCTAAACACTGGCCGGCCAGTGTGGCCGAGCGGTTCTAGGCGCTACAGTCCGGAACCGCGCGACAGCTACGGTCGCAGGTTCGAATCCTGCCTCGGGCATGGATGTGTGTGATGTCCTTAGGTTAGTTAGGTTTAAGTAGTTCTAAGTTCTAGTGGACTGATGACCTCACAAGTTAAGTCCCATAGTGCTCAGAGCAATTTGAGCCATTCTAAACACTGTCTTCAGGTGTGTGATCTCTGCAGGCAAACGGTCTGGATCTGAGACATTGTGAGCACTGAATACGGGTCTTTTAGGCACGCTCACAGTTTGCAATGCGTAATGACAACTTGGCGCTTGCGAATACAGATCAGTACGTGTGGGCTCACGATAAACTGAATGCCCCAGATAGAAATAGTTCTTTCCACAAACTTTTTCCTCTATTCCCATGCTGAACCGAACGTTATAAGGAATATAGCTGAGGAAGTGAAGGAACTCCATCAATTTCTCTTCTCCAGGACGCCGCATTATGAAAGTACAGTCCGCATACCTCCAAAATACAGTTGTAGAGGTATGTACCGTCTATGCAAATAAATGAAGGCAGTTTGCTTATTGCCATACGCGTTTCGATTCTTTTATTTGGGAAGCATCACCAGTGGCCTGAAATACATGTTTCCTTTTATACATACGATAAACGTATTATGTGGTATACAGGGTGAGTCACCTAAGGTTACCGCTGGATCTATTTCGTAAACCACATCAAATACTGACGAACCGATTCCACAGACCGAGCGTGAGGAGAGGGGCTAGTGTAACTGTTTAATACAAACCATACAAAAATGCACGGAAGTATGTTTTTTAACACAAACCTACGTTTTTTTAAATGGAACCACGTTAGTTTTGTTAGCACATCTGAACATATAAACAAATACTTAATCGGTGCCGTTTGTTGCATTGTAAAATGTTAATTACATTCGGAGATATTGTAAACTAAAGTTGACGCTTGAGTACCACTCCTCCGCTGTTTGATCGTGTGTATCGGAGAGCACCGATTTACGTAGGGATCCAAAGGGAACGGTGATGGACCTTAGGTACTGAAGAGACTGGAACAGCACGTTACGTCCACATGCTAACACCTTTTTATTGGTCTTTTTCACTGACACACATGTACATTACCATGAGGTGTGAGGTACACGTACAGACGTGGTTTCCGTTTTCAATTACCGAGTGGAATAGAGTGCGTCCCGACATGTCAGGCCAATAGATGTTCAATGTGGTGGCCATCATGTACCGCGTGTACCGTGATGTGCCTACAACCTCAGAGGATATGAAACAACGTATTGTGGCAGCCTGCGGCGACATTACACCAGATGTACTGCGCCGTGTACGACATTCATTACGCCAGAGATTGCAATTGTGTGCAGCAAATGATGGCCACCACATTGAACATCTATTGGCCTGACATGTCGGGACACACTCTGTTCCACTCCGTAATTGAAAACGGAAACCACGTGAGTACGTGTACCTCATCCCTCATGGTACTGTACATGTGCGTCAGTGAAAAAGACCAGTGAAAAGGTGTTAGCATGTGGACGTAATGTGCTGTTCTAGTCTCTTCTGTACCTAAGGTCCATCACCGTTCCCTTTGGATCCCTACGTAATTCGGTGCTCTCCGATACACACGATCGAACAGCGGAGGAGTGGTACTCAAGCGTCAACTTTAGGTTACAATATCTCCGGATGTAATTAACATTTTACAATGCAACAAACGGCACTGATTACGTATTTGTTTATATGTTCAGATGTGCTAACAAAACTAACGGGGTTCCATTTTAAAAAATCGTAGGTTTGTGTTAAAAAACATACTTCCGTGCATTTTTGTATGGTTTGTATTAACCAATTACACTAGCCCCTCTCCTCACGTTCGGTCTGTGGAATCGATTCGTCAGTATTTGATGTGGTTTACGAAATATATCCAGCGGTAATGTTTGGTGACTCACCCTGTATATAATATGCTGCTATATTACATGTTGTAGTGTTCTTCTCTTGGTTTTAAAGTTAAGAGCAACTATTGTAGCTCAAGTTCCGTATTTTGAATGTATCGTTCGGTGTTACTTACGATTTGCAGCGATGTTAACAAATGGTTCAAATGGCTCTGAGCACTATGGGACTTTACATCTGAGGTCATCAGTTCCCTAGAACTTAGAACTACTTAAACCTAACTAACCTAAGGACATAAAACATATCCATGCCCGAGGCAGAATTCGAACCTGCGACCGTAGCGGTGGCGTGGTTCCAGACTGAAGCGCCCAGAACCGCTCGGCCACACCAGCCGGCGCGCTGTTAACACATGTATGTGGTCCTGGAGATGTATTTGTTAGTCTTCATACTTCGGCTAGCCGATTTCTGGCGTTCTTTGATCCACATTTGTCACACCGCATGTTTCACTTGCAATTTTGATTTGGCAATCAACATATGTGTGTTTTTGGTGTGTAGTGTTGTCAAAAATTCTAAAACAGAACGCAAGGGTCACAGTATGTGTTACTTGGGTAGCGAAAATAAGACATATGTACGTCCGGAGGACGCTGTTACAAACGGACGTTACATCAGAACACAGACACAGATTTGAATTCGGTGAATATGCATCCTCAATGACGTGACGTACAGTTCATAATTTTGTGAAAAAAAAAAGAGCACAAGTGTGATTTGAACTCGGACTCCCCCCGTCGCAGTTCAACAACGTGACCACACAACTACGACGCCGTCGCTACTCAAGCTAATCATATTCCATGGATATTGTACATCTTTAACTTGGAGCGTTCACTGTTTCTATTTTGGTTCTTTTTTCACAGTTCAGTACAACTTCTTCCTGTTTTCAAGCTTGACGTTTGCTCAATGTTTGACGCGCTCTCCACTGGGCCATCTTACCACTAAAGCTGTGGTGGGGTGCGGTGGGGAGTTTCAATTGTGAGATGAACTATTTTTTTCCATGCTACAAATGGGATTACATCAATTTTCACGACCCTATCAAATTTATAAGCTTTAGACAGTGTTGACTACGATACACTCGTTTAAATTACGAAAGCAGTAGGGACTAAATAAATATTTCGCCAAGCTACTTATAGCTAGCACAGAGACCAGACTGCAAATATGAGAATCGAAGGATATGAAGTTGTAGGCCCGACGATGTTCAGGCAGTACATTGAGTACACAGTAAAAGAATCCAAAGAAATATTTGCAGAAAAAATTAAAGTGCGGGCAGAATAAATCATCATGAGTTTCTCCCGGCGTGAACAACGTTTAAAAAACTTACAGGAAGGCATCAAGGTGACGTCATCGACAAGTTCCGATATTTAGACAGGAGCACACCCTGTCATTTCGAAGACCAATATGGTAGAATGTGGAGATGTTGAAGTGTCGTCGGGTGCACTGCCATTAATTATTTCAGCAAAAACTTTTGAGGTTTGCCGGTGACAAGATGACATCGTAGTTCTGTCAGCGACAGCGAAGAACTTGGAAGAGTATTTGAACGGAATGGACAGTGTCTTGAAAGGTAAGTAGAAAGTGAACATGAACAAAAGCAAATTGAAGGTAATGAGATGTAGTCACATTAAATGAGGCGACGCTGAAGGAATCATTATTTGGAAATAATAGATTAAATGTACTGCTATTAGGGTAACAAAGTGAATGACGATGTCGAGAGTGAAGAAGATAAAAAATGCATACTGTCTACTGCAAACGAATAATTTCTGAAAAAGAGGACTCTGTTAACATCTAACACACTGAAGAGTGAAAGAAACCGTTACAACTGCCTAATATTGTGTAGGGCCCCGCGAGCATGCAGAAGTGCAGCAACACGACCTGAAATGGACTTGATGAATGTCAGAAGCGGTGCTGGAGGAAAATGACACTATGAATCCTGCAGGGCTATCCATAAGTCTTTCAGAGTACGAGACGGTGGAGATCTCTTCTGAATATCACGTTGCAAGGCATCCCAGATATGCCCAATAAAGTTCATGTCTGGGGAGTTAAGTGGCCAGCGGAATTGTTTAAACTCAGAAGAGTGTTCCTGGAGCAATTCTGGACGTGTGGGGTGTCGCATTGTCCTGCTGGAATTTCTCAAGTCCTTCGGAACGCACAATGGACATGAATGGATGTAGGTGATCAGACAAGATGCTTACGAACGCGTCATCTCTCAGAGTCGTATCTAGACGTATCAGGGGTGCCAAGTCACTTCAACTACACACTGCACACGCACCACACCATTACAGAGCCTCCACCAACTTGAACAGTCCCTTGCTGACATGTACGGTCCAGGGAATCATGAGACTGTCTCCATACCCGTACACGTCCATCCGCTCGATACAACTTGAAACGAGGCTTGTGCGACCGGGCAACATGTTTCCTGTCATCAACAGTCCAGTGTTGGTGTTGACGGGCCCAGGCGAGGCGTAAAGCTTTGTGTCATGCAGTCATCAAGGGTACAAGAGTTGGTCTTCGGCTCCGAAAGCACATATCGATTATGTTTCGCAAGCTGATACTTGTTAAGGGCCCAGCATTGAAATCTGCACCAGTTTGTGGAAGGGTTGCACTTCTGTCACATTGAACGATTTCCTTCAGGCGTCGTTGGTCCCACTCTTGCAGTATCTTTTACCGGTACCAGCAGTGTCGCAGATTTGATGTTTTACCGGTATTAACGGTACACTCTTGAAATGGTCGTACGGTAAAATCCCGACTTCATCGCTACCTCGGAGGTGCTGTATCCCATCGCTCGTGCGCCGACTATAACAACACGCTCAGACTCACTTAAATCTTGATAACCTGCCATTGTAGCAGACGTAACTGATCTGAGAACTGCGCCAGATGCTTGTTGTCTTATACAGGCGTGGCCGACCGCAGAGCCGTATTCTGCCTGTTTATATATCTCTGTATTTGAATATGCATGCCTGTACCATTTTGTTTGGCGCTTCAATGTACACTCCTGGAAATTGAAATAAGAACACCGTGAATTCATTGTCCCAGGAAGGGGAAACTTTATTGACACATTCCTGGGGGCAGATACATCACATGATCACACTGACAGAACCACAGGCACATAGACACAGGCAACAGAGCATGCACAATGTCGGCACTAGTACAGTGTATATCCACCTTTCGCAGCAATGCAGGCTGCTGTTCTCCCATGGAGACGATCGTAGAGATGCTGGATGTAGTCCTGTGGAACGGCTTGCCATGCCATTTCCACCTGGCGCCTCAGTTGGACCAGCGTTCGTGCTGGACGTGCAGACCGCGTGAGACGACGCTTCATCCAGTCCCAAACATGCTCAATGGGGGACAGATCCGGAGATCTTGCTGGCCAGGGTAGTTGACTTACACCTTCTAGAGCACGTTGGGTGGCACGGGATACATGCGGACGTGCATTGTCCTGTTGTAACAGCAAGTTCCCTTGCCGGTCTAGGAATGGTAGAACGATGGGTTCGATGACGATTTGGATGTACCGTGCACTATTCAGTGTCCCCTCGACGATCACCAGTGGTGTACGGCCAGTGTAGGAGATCGCTCCCCACACCATGATGCCGGGTGTTGGCCCTGTGTGCCTCGGTCGTATGCAGTCCTGATTGTGGCGCTCACCTGCACGGTGCCAAACACGCATACGACCATCATTGGCACCAAGGCAGAAGCGACTCTCATCGCTGAAGACGACACGTCTCCATTCGTCCCTCCATTCACGCCTGTCGCGACACCACTGGAGGTGGGCTGCACGATGTTGGGGCATGAGCGGAAGACGGCCTAACGGTGTGCGGGACCGTAGCCCAGCTTCATGGAGACGGTTGCGAATGGTCCTCGCCGATACCCCAGGAGCAACAGTGTCCCTAATTTGCTGGGAAGTGGCGGTGCGGTCCCCTACGGCACTGCGTAGGATCCTACGGTCTTGGCGTGCATCCGTGCGTCGCTGCGGTCCGGTCCCAGGTCGACGGGCACGTGCACCTTCCGCCGACCACTGGCGACAACATCGATGTACTGTGGAGACCTCACGCCCCACGTGTTGAGCAATTCGGCGGTACGTCCACCCGGCCTCCCGCATGCCCACTATACGCCCTCGCTCAAAGTCCGTCAACTGCACATACGGTTCACGTCCACGCTGTCGCGGCATGCTACCAGTGTTAAAGACTGCGATGGAGCTCCGTATGCCATGGCAAACTGGCTGACACTGACGGCGGCGGTGCACAAATGCTGCGCAGCTAGCGCCATTCGACGGCCAACACCGCGGTTCCTGGTGTGTCCGCTGTGCCGTGCGTGTGTCATTGCTTGTACAGCCCTCTCGCAGTGTCCGGAGCAAGTATGGTGGGTCTGACACACCGGTGCCAATGTGTTCTTTTTTCCATGTCCAGGAGTGTATAAAGTTTTGCTTTGGGAAGTCTTTTCTGAAAACAATTTCCTGGAGTGTAGGCTTGCAGGGAATTGAAAGGTGAACTACAACTGGGTCACACAATCAGCTTTTAAAACCTGATGCTACACATGAATGGTGAAGATTACTTACTTACTTACTTACTCACTGGTCACACCGGACTCGAGAGTCCATTACCGCAGCAACGTATTTTCGGCATCTGTCCCTGTCTTGGGCTACTCCCTTCCATTCACCTTCAATACCTAGGCTCCTCAAATCAGCCTTCACATTGTCGTCCCATCTACGCCTCGGTCTCCCCACAGGACGTTTAACTTCTAGGTGCCCTACCAGTACTCTGCGCGCTGCCCTGCCCTCATCCATTCGAGCTACGTGACCCGCCCATCGCAGCCTACGTGATTTAATAATACTGATTATGTCAGGGCTTGAATAGAGTTCGTGAACCTCTTCGTTATGCAGTTTTCGCCACTCTCCGCTAATGTCATCCCTTTTTGCTCGAATAATTTTCCTCAAATTTTGTTTTCAAATACTCGAAACGGCTTTTCATTTTGCACAGTGAGAGATCAAGTCTCACACACATACAGCATAACTGGTAGAACAATAGTTTTGTATATTCTAATCGTTAAATTCCTAGACAATATCCATGATGAAAGTAATATATTCAGTGAGAAGTAGTACGCATTTCCCGTCCGTAATCTCTTATGAATGGTGAGGATTAGTTTGGTATATCGTTCAACTACTGAAGAGGTGCTGGTCATGTATGGAGAGAAAAGAAATTTTTTGGGTAATTTGACTGAAATAAAGGGTCAGTTTACAGGACACATTATGTGACATTGTAAGTGGGCTGCTTCTGTGTTGGCAGCGCAGAGTAGAACTTGGCATTGGATCTCTGACTGCGCTTTCTTTGTAAGAGACTCCGTGGCCTGTTGGACTCGTTGTTGAAAGTTAATCGCCAGTACTGACGGCCAGTTGGAAGTTAGTCGCCAGCAGTGATGGAAGTACTGTTGGGCAGCTGGAGGTGAACAGCCAGCAGTGATTGATGTTAGATGTGAGAAGTTAGCATTGATGGAGGGTAGAGGTCTGAAGTGTTAGCGCAGGCTAACGATCAGGAAGTATCCGACTTGGAGACTGAAAATTATTAATGATTATATATCTTTGTTCTGGATGTCAATGACGATTTATATTCGCGTATAAACTGGATGTCACATTATTAAGGTAAAAAATACATTATTTGGTTTGCAACAAAATCTTTCCTTTGCTAACCACTTGCCTATTAGTAGTTTGTGGCTTTAGTAGTTAGAATCGTTTATTTAGCTGGCAGTATTAACGCTCGCTATATTGCAGTAGTTCGTGTAATGAATATTTCTGTGACGTAAGTGCGCAATGAAATGGATAGGTTATGGTTAAGATTTCTTTTAAGACAGGGCCATTCTTTTGAATTAATTATTTGAATTCAGGTTGTAATTTTTTTGGGCAGTCAGACTGCGTTGCGCTATAATATCGTGGGTCAGTTTTCACATGATAAGAAAAAGTAAAGAGAAAGTAGGCTCTGTATGTTCAGTTTTACTCAGCTGTTTTAGAATCAAATAACGTAGAAGTTTCATCTTCTAGGTCGTTCAGCAATTTACACTACTGGCCATTAAAACTGTTACACCAAGAAGAAATGCAGATGATAAACGGGTATTCATTGGACAAATATATCATACTATAACTGACATATGATAACATTTTCACGCAATTTGGGTGAATATATCCTGAGAAATCAGTACCGAGAACAACCACCTATGGTCATTATAACGGCCTTGATACTCCTGGGCATTGAGACAAACAGAGCTTGGATGGCGTGCCCATGCAGCTTCAACACGATGCCACAGTTCATCAAGAGTAGTGACTTGCGTATTGTGATGAGCCAGTTGCTCGGCCACCATTGAGCAGACGATTTCAATTGGGGAGAGATATGGAGAATGTGCTGCCCAGGGCAGCAGTCGAACATGTTCTGTATCCAGAAAGGCCCTTACAGGACCTGCAACATGCGGTCGTGCATTATCCTGCTGAAATGGAGGGTTTCGCAGGGATCGAATGAACGGTAGAGCCACAGGTCGTAACACATCTGAAATGTAACATCCACTGTTCAAAGTGCCGTCAATGCGAACAAGAGGTGACCGAGACGTGTAACCAGTGGCACCCCATACCATCACGCCGGGTGATATGCCAATATGGCGATGACGAATACACGCTTACAATGTGCATTCACCGCGATGTGTCCAAACACGGATGCGACCATCATGGTGCTGTAAACAGAACCTGGATTCATCCGAAAAAATGACATTTTGCAATTCGTGCACCCAAGTTCGTCGTTGAGTATACCATCGCAAGCGCTCCTGTCTGTGACGCAGCGTCAAGGGTAACCGCAGCCATGGTCTCCGAGCTGACAGTCCACGCTGCTGCCAACGTCGTCGAACTGTTCGTGCAGTTGTTTGTTGTCTAGCAAACGTCCCCATCTGTTGACTCAGTGATCGAGACGTGGCTGCACGATCCGTTACAGCCATGCGGATAAGACGCCTGTCATTTCGACTGCTAGTGATACGAGGCCGTTGGGATCCAGCACGGCGTTCCGTATTACCCTCCTGAACCAACCGATTCCATATTCTGCAGTTCAAGCAATAAATTCGTTAACACGCCGAATCCGACAAACATGACAGAGGCAGATATTAACGTACGGCAGATTGATAGGGAGATTACCGAACAACCCGAACCGCAGGTTGCTCTAACCCGCCCCTACTCCACAAGGGAAAAACGGAGCACGCAATTCATAAATAACCAACTTCCCGCGGGTGGGCAAACGGAGAAGAATGGTGGTTCAAAAATGGTTCAAATGGCTCTGAGCACTATGGGACTTAACATCTGAGGTCATCAGCCGATAGAACTTAGAACTACTTAAACCTAACTAACCTAAGGACATCACACACATCCATGCCCGAGGCAGGATTCGAACCTGCGACCGCAGCGGTCGCGCGGTTCCAGACTGAAGCGCCTAGAACCGCTCGGCCACTTCGGCCGGCTAAGAATGGTGGGAGGACCCCAAAACAAAGCGGCTGGTGACACCTCGCAAAGAAAACAAGTAGAATTTAACAATTAAATGAAACAACATATCACCAGTCACTTAACTTCTAATAAACTGCGATTTCTGGCGAAGACCTGGCGCAGCACCCTCAAAACGTTCTCCCGAACCGTCCGCTTCCAGCCGCTTCAACGGACGCAGGAAGGCGCGCCGATCTCTCGTCTCACGGCGTCGTAGCTCGCAGCGGCCAGACCGATGTCTTGGGTTGACTCCTGTTGCTCTCGTGTCGGCCGCGAAGCCACTACCCCTCGCAACACGTCGCGGTCCACTGGACTCTCGTCGCGACCTCACATGCGCCGACACTCAAGGCAGACAAGTCATCTTGTATGTCAGTGCGCGACCAACCAACCGATCGATCCAACCGCCAATGACCATTGCCTGAGTAACTCGAGCAGACTGGCGGCCTAACGCGCAGAGTTCGATGCAGGAACCAAGCCCCTACCGGACGCAGTGAAAGACTCTCATTTGCTGGCATTAAAGGTTGATCCGAACGACATACTAGCATTCCGACCGACAGACAGACACTAAAGCACTCCGTCGTCAGGCCACAAGTGGCCTACCGGGACCATCCGACCGCCGTGTCATCCTCAGTGGAGGATGCGGATAGGGGTGAGCACACCGCTCTCCCGGTCGTTATGTTGGTATTCTTGACCGAAGCTGCTACTATTCGGTCGAGTAGCTCCTCAATGAGCACCACGAGGCTGAGTGCACCCCGAAAAATGGCAACAGCGGATGGCGGCCTGGATGGTCACCCATCCAAGTGCCGACCACGCCCGACAGCGCTTAACTTTGGTGATCTCACGGGAACCGGTGTATCCACTGCGGCAAGGCCGTTGCCACAGACATACGCTAACTGGCTAACAAATGCAGACGAGAGACTGAACCCAGACTGACTCCGAGTGACCACCTGGCGAGCTCATAGCGCCCCTTAAATGCATGTGAACAGGCAACCTTTCCCCTTTCCCACCAGAGGGAGGCACCAAAGCTGCGATTGCCACAGCGGCGCCACCGCCAGAAACGGAGGGCGACTTCTCCACACTACGCGCTGCGGCGCGCTCTTCAAAACAGCAATTTTTACCACGGCTCAACTATCACTTCACAAAACCTTAAATCATTCTCTGATAGCTTCATTCAGCCCGAAAAAAGTCGTAGAAGTCACGCAGAACGACTGACGCAATTGATAGCGATCAGTGGTCGGGCAAGTTTAGGGTTCGGCTGTTACGGAAAATAAATCGCGGGCCGTTACACGTTGCTGGTGCAGCAACAGGGAAAAATGAAAAGAGCCGTGCCGGGCCGGACTGGCGTCTGGCGGCGCGGAACGGAAGAGCAGACAAGGCAGGCGAACAAAACAGCGGCGCGGGCTGGCCTGGCGCCAGTGATTAATTACCGGCCGGCCGCGCACCTCGCTCGCCTCTGTGCGCCGCCGCCGCTGCCGCCGCCCCCGCCGCCCCCGCGTGTCCGTCCCCCGCTGTCGCCGTCTGGCCGCCGTGACGCTGCGCCGCGACCGGCGATGCCGCATCGATCAGGCGATTACCGCCGGGCGGGGCGGGGCGCAGCGCCCCCGCACAGCTTTCAGAACGCGCCGCGCAGAATTTCCGCGGCCTTTGAGGAGCCCTTTCAGCATAAAATATGAAGCGGCCGCCAGCGGAACTCTTTAGTGGGCGTTCTACCAAGTGCGGCGCCGCGCTGAACTAGACCTCGCCTCGCCCTGCAGCCCTCGCTTCCTCAGACCACTTCCTCCGGACTTCGCCGGCGTTCGTCCCGCTCAGTCCTTCCCTGCCGCGAGAGGAAAAAAATAAAATTCCTCTCAATTATTAACCGTCCGTCTCCACACATGTAGAATTGGTGCCAACGAAGACCCTGTCAGTCGTTGATGTGTTCAAAGACTGGTTCGATATCACTCTCTACTTTAATCTACACTAGACGGCCGGAGTGGCCGTGCGGTTCCAGGCGCTGCAGACTGAAACCGAGCGACCGCTACGGTCGCAGGTTCGGATCCTGCCTCGGGCATGGATGTGTGTGATGTCCTTAGGTTAGTTAGGTTTAATTAGTTCTAAGTTCTAGGCGACTGATGACCTTAGAAGTTAAGTCGCATAGTGCTCAGAGCCATTTGAACCCATTTTTTAATCTACACTACTGGCCATTAAAATTGGTACACCACGAAGATGACCGTGCTACAGACGCGAAATTTAACCGACAGGAAGGGGATGCTGTGATATGCCAATGATTAGCTTTTCAGAACATTCACACAAGGTTAGCCCCGGTGGCGACACCTACAACGGGCTGACATGAGGAATGTTTCCAACCGATTTCTTACACACAAACAGCAGTTGATCGGCGATGCCTGGTGAAACGTTGTTGTGATGCCTCCTGTAAGGAGGAGAAATGCGTACCATCACGTTGCCGACTTTGATAAAGGTCAGATTGTAGCCTATCACCGAGCGAGGTGGCGCAGTGGTTAGACACTGGACTCGCATTCGGGAGGACGACGGTTCAATCCCGGGTCTGGCCACCCTGATTTAGGTTTTCCGTGATTTCCCTAAATCACTCCAGGCAAATGCCGGGATGGTTCCTCTGAAAGGGCACGGCCGACTTCCTTCCCCATCCTTCCCTAATCCGATGAGACCGATGACCACGCTGTCTGGTCTCCTTCCCCAAACAACCAACCAACCTGTAGCCTATCGCGATTGCGGTTTATCGAATCGCGACATTGCTGCTCGCGTTGGTCGAGATCCAATGACAGTTAGCAGAATATGGAATCGGTGGGTTCAGGAGGGTAATACGAAACGGCGTGCTGGATCCCAACGGCCTCGTATCACTAGCAGTCGAGATGACAGGCATCTTATCCGCATAGCTGTAACGGATCGTGCAGCCACGTCTCGATCCCTGAGTCAACAGGCGGGGAAGTTTGCAAGACAACAACCATCTGTACCAACAGTTTGACGACATTTGCAGCAGCATGGACTATCAGCTCGGAGAGCATGGCTGCGGTTACCCTTGACGCTGCATCACAGACAGGAGCGCCTGCGATGGTGCACTCAACGACGAACCTGGGTGCAAGAATGGCAAAACGTCAGTTTTCGGATGAATCCATTTTCTGTTTACAGCATCATGATGGTCGCATCCGTGTTTGGCGACATCGCGGTGAATGCCCATTGGAAGCGTGTATTCGTCATCGCCATACTGGAGTATCACCCGGCGTGATGGTATGGGGTGCCACTGGTTACACGTCTTGTTCGTACTGACGGCACTTTGAACACTGGACGTTACAGTTCAGATGTGTTACGACCCGTGACTCTGCCCTTCATTCGGTCCCTGCGAAACCCTACATTTCAGCAGGATAATGCACCACCGCATCTTGCAGGTCCTTTACGGGCCTTTCTGGACACAGAAAATGTTCGACTGCTGCCCTGGCCAGCACATGTTCCAGATCTCTCACCAATTGAAAATGTCTGGTCAGTGGTGGCCGAGCAACTGTCTCGTCACAATACGCCAGTCACTACTCTTGATGAACTGTGGTATCGTGACGAAGCGGCGTGGGCAGCGGTACATGTACACGTCATCCAAGTTCTGTTTGACTCAATGGCCAGGCGTATCAAGGCCGTTATTACGGCCAGAGGTGCTTGTTCTGGGTACTGATTTCTCAGGATCTATGCACCCAAATTGCGTGAAAATGTAATCACATGTCAGTTGTAGTATAATATACTTGTCCAATGAATACCCGTTTATCATCTGCATTTCTTCTTGATGTAGCAATTTTAATGGCCAGTAGTGTACCTTGGGCAAGTTTCTTTGTCTCTGGAAAACTGTTGCAGCCTACAACAACGCAGGTCTGCTTTCTCTCTCAGGGACTATCGTGTCAACCGATCCCTTCTTTTAGTTAAGTTGTATAAATATTTCTTTCCTTCTCAATTCGATTCAGCATTCTTCATCAGTTATACGATTGTCCCACTTAATTTTCAGCACTTTCCTGAAAAATTCGATTTTAAAAGTTTTTATCCTATTATTCTCTGCAGCCTTCGCCGGCCGCTGTGGCTGAGCGGTTCTGGGCGCTTCAGTCCGGAACCGCGCGACCACTACGGTCGCATGTCCGAATCCTGCCTCGGGCATGGATGTGTGTGTTGTCCTTACGTTTAAGTAGTTCTAGGTGGGAATTTAAGGAGATAGGACCTGGATAAACTGTCTAAACCAGAAGTTGTACAGAGTTTCAGGGAGAGCGTAAGGGAACAATTGACAGGAATGGGGGAAAGAAATACAGTAGAAGAAGAATGGGTAGCTCTGAGGGATGAAGCAGTGAAGGCAGCAGAGGATCAAGTAGGTAAAAAGACAAGGGCTTGTAGAAATACCTGGGTAACAGAAGAAATATTGAATTTATTTGATTAAAAGGAGAATATTTACAAACGCAGTAAATGAAGCAAGCAAAAAGGAATATAAACGTCTCAAAAATGTGACCGACAGGAAGTGCAAAATGGCTAAGCAGAGATGGCTAGAGGACAAATGTAAGGATGTAGAGGCTTATCTCACTAGGGGTAACATAGATACTGCCTACAGGAAAATTAAAGAGACCTTTGGAGAAAAGAGAACCACTTGTATGAATATCAAGAACTCAGATGGAAACCCAGTTCTAAGCAAATAAGGAAAAGCAGAAAGGTGGAAGGAGTATATAGAGGGTCTATACAAGAGCGATGTACTTGAGGACAATATTATGGAAATAGAAGAGGATTTAGATGAAGATGAAATGGGAGATACGATACTGCGTGAAGAGTTTGACAGAGCTATGAAAGACCTGAGTCGAAACAAGGCCCCGGGAGTAGACAACATTCCATTAGAACTACTGATAGCCTTGGGAGAGCCAGTCCTGACAAAACTCTACCATCTGCTGAGCAAGATGGTAGGATGAGACAAGATGGAGGATGAGACAGGCGAAATACCCTCAGACGTCAAGAAGAATATAATAATTCCAATGCCAAAGAAAGCAGCTGTTGACAGATGTGAAAATTACCGAACTATCAGTTTAATAAGTTACAGCTGCAAAATACTAACGCGAATTCTTTACAGACGAATGGAAAAACTGATAGAAGCCGACAGCGACGAAGATCAGTTTGGATTCCGTAGAAATGTTGGAACACGTGAGGCAATACTGAACCTACGACTTACCTTAGAAAATAGATTAAGGAAAGGCAAACCTACATTTGTAGCATTTGTAGACTTAGAGAAAGCCTTTGACAATGTTGACTGGAATACTCTCTTTCAAATTCTAAAGGTGGCAGGGGTAAAATACAGGGAGCGAAAGGCTATTTACAATTTGTACAGAAACCAGATGGCAGTTATAAGAGTTGAGGGGCATGAAATTGAAGCAGTGGTTGGGAAGGGAGTGAGACAGGGTTGTAGCCTCTCCCCGATGTTATTCAGTCTGTGTATTGACCAAGCAATAAAGGAAACAAAAGAAAAATTCGGAGTAGGTGTTAAAGTCCATGGAGAAGAAATAAAAACATTGAGGTTCGCCGATGACATTGTGATTCTGTCAGAGACAGCAAAGGACTTGGAAGAGCAGTTGAACAGAATGGACAGTGTCTTGAAAGGAGGATATAAGATGAACATCAACAAAAGCAAAACGAGGATAATGGAATGTAGTCGAATTAAGTCGGGTAATGCTGAGGGAATTAGATTACGAAATGAGACACTTAAAGTAGTAAAGGAGTTTTGCTATTTGGGGAGTAAAATAACTGAATATGGTCGAAGTATGTAGACTGGCAATGGCAAGGAAAGCGTTTCTGAAGAAGAGAAATTTGTTAACATCGAGTATAGATTTAAGTGTCAGGAAGTCGTTTCTAAAAGTATTTGAATGGAGTGTTGAACTACTGATTGCCTTGGGAGAGCCTTCCTGTATGGAAGTGAAACATGGACGATAAATAGTTTGGACAAGAAAAGCATAGAAGCTTTTGAAATGTGGTGCTACAGAAGAATGCTGAAGATTAGATGGGTAGATCACATAACTAATGAGGAGGAACTGAATAGAATTGGGGAGAAGAGGAGTTTGTGGCACAACTTGACAAGAAGAAGGGACTGGTTGGTAGGACATATTCTGAGGCATCAAGGGATCACAAATTTAGCATTGGAGGGCAGCGTGGAGGGTAAAAATCGTAGAGGGAGATCAAGAGATGAATACACTAAGCAGATTCAGAAGGATGTAGCTTGCAGTAAGTACTGGGAGATGAAGAAGCTTGCACAGGATAGAGTAGCATGGAGACCTGCATCAAACCAGTCTCAGGACTGAAGACAACAACAACAGCAAGTCTAGGGGACTGATGACCACAGATGTTACGTCCCTTAGTGGTCAGAGCCATTTGAACCATTTGTGCAGGCAAATACCCTCAGAAATGACTCCGCAATATTTAATTTTGTATTCGACGTTAACAAAGCCTGTTTTTCAGAAAATATTTTTTTCCGTTCCGCATCTACATTTTACATCCTCTCTGCTTCGATCATCCTGAGTTAATTTTCCTGCCGTAACACAGATTGTCATCAGATACCATTAGTGCCTCGATTGCTAACCTACTACCCCTAGTTTTGAGAGAGAACCAGAGAGCAGAAGAGGTTCTGTGAAGTTTGGAACGTAGGAGACAAGGTACTGGCAGAACTGAAGCTGTGAGGTCGGGGCGTGAGTCGTGCTTGTGTAGCTCAGTTGGTAGAGCGCTTGCCCCCGAAAGGCAGAGGTCCAAAAATCGAGTCTAGGTCCGGCAAACAGTTTTAATCTACCAGGAAGTTTCATATCAGCGCACACTACGCTGCAGAGTGAAATTCTCATTCAGGTCTCTAGACGTTCAACTCTAATATTTTTAGTTGAATATGGATGCAGCCTACTTGGTCGCTGAAAGGAACAAATGGCTCAGATGGCTCTAAGCTCTATGGGACTTAACATCTGAGGTCATCAGTCCCCTAGACTTAGAACTACTTAAACCTAACTAACCTAAGGACATCACACACATTCATGCCCGAGGCAGTATTCTAACCAGCGACTGTAGCAGCAGCGCGGTTCCAGATTGAAGCGCCTAGAACCGTTGAAGGAGTAGTGGACCAAACTAGCACCCTCAAACATACATAATATGCCTTGCCTCGCCACCATCCCAGACCAGTTCGACATGGCTCGCAAAATCTAGAATAACCTAAACAGAATACGAACTACGTGTGGTGGGTGTGCTGATTCGTGTGGAAAAAAAATAGCTTCTCCAAAGCACGATTCTGGACATACCAGCCACACTGTAAAACATACAGTTGAAGATTGCCCATAGAAGGGCTTCACTGGTGACCGCACCAATTCCTGAGTGATACGGAAAAGATGGTTGTATACAGGGTATGATTCAAAAGTTTCAAGACTTAACCCAGAACTAGAAATTTACTGGACATTTAAGCACATCGGACTAAAATTCTTCGAAATATGATCCTTCGGTATCAAACCAGCGCTGCCAACGCGTCTTCCACTGTTCCTAGCCCTTCTGGAAGGCCTCGGGCGTCATGCTGTGAAGGGCTGTCGTCGAAGCCTGCTGGATGGCGTCGATGGAGTCGAATCGCTTCCCTTTAATGCCTGTCTTGATTCGGGGTAAGAGGAAAAAGTCACTTGGAGCCAAGTCGCAGCTGCAGGCGTTTGCGGCAGTGTTGTAACATTGAACTTGACCAAAACTTCGGCGGCGACGCGCGACGTGTTAGCGGGCGCGTTGTGGAGAATCGAATGGCCCTTCATCGCCGGGCGGACGTGGAGAACTCGATCCCTCAAGCTGCGGAGCACTCCGGCTTAAAGGTTGCCTGTGACAGTCTGTCCACGAGCAACAAACTCCTTGTGAATCACTCCTTTATCATAAAAAAAAACAATCAGCTTGCACTTCACACGACTTGCTCATGCGAACTTCCTTGGGTCTCGGCGAGGAAGCAGAATGCCATTCTGAGCTTTGACTCTTCGACTCAGGATCGTACTTGTACACCCAGGTCTCATCACCAGTAACCACTTTATCCAGAAGGTTCGGATCAACATTCAACCGTTGGAGCATTTCCTGGCAAACAGTCATGCGCCGTTTCTTCTTCAGTTTGGCACACACTTTTCGCATCATCAAATTCACCGTCACAATTCTCCACACCATGCTCTGACTGAGTCCCGGTTCATCGGCAATTAATCTCGTAATAAGACGACGGTCATTGTTTAAAAGTCCCCGCACTCTCTCCACATTTTGATCTTTTCGGCTTGATGATGGCCTCCCAGAGCGGTCGTCGTCTTCAACATTCCCGCGGCCATCTTTGAAACGTTTGTGCCACATGAAAACCATTGGTCAGGACATGGCTTCTTCCTTAAAGGCCTCTTGAATCATATCGAGAGTCTCCGTGGCGGTTTTGTTCAGTCGCATAACGCTGCTCCAAGTGCTGTTCCATTTTCGCCTCTCCCACTTTTGGACCGAGGTCAATGACACAAACTCACGCTGCAAGCGATGCGCACTCTCAGGGGTTCCAGAGGCAACTGCCGCAGCGTCAGATCGTTTCTTGAGATCCCCCACTACCTCCCCCATCTGACGGAGCCGGTGCGCGCGCTCTCCCCTACTCAGAAATGAATCAGTCTTGAAACTTCTGAATCACACCTTGTATATCACCAGTATGTATATTTTTTGCAGTTGCCTTATCGTATATCTCATAGTTTTACATGTAATATAAGATAAAAAAGAAAAAAACCGTTGCACAAAGAAATTATCCGCATGGCACCGAAATGGAGAGCTGTGATGTACATGTCCAGACAATCAAATGATTAAAGTCTAAAAAATACTGGATGATTCATTCAACAATAGCACCTTCCCAAATTAACCAGTTGGTATATCTCTGGCCCTTATGGAAGCAGGTATTTGGCTTGGCATTGATTAATAGAGTTGTTGGATGTCATTCTGAGGGAAATCGGACCAAACTCCGTCCAATTGGTGGCTCAGATCGACAAAATCCGACCTGATGGGAGGACCCTATCCAGAATGCTCGAAACAATCTCAGTTGGGACAGAGATCTAGCGACCTTGATGGCCAAGGTAGGGTTTGTGGAGCTCGAAGACAAGCAGTAAAAACACTCGCCATGTCTTGCTGAAATGTAAGCCCAGGGTGGCTTACTTCGAAGGGCAACAAAACGGGGCATACATCGACTTACTGCTGTGCTGTAATGGTGCCGCGTATGACAACCAAAGGGGTCCTGCTATGAAATGAAGTAGCAACCGAGACCACCTCAAGATGCTTCTAATGGCTCTAAGCACTTGGGACTTAACATCTGAGGTCATCAGTCCCCTAGACTTAGAACTACTCAAACCTAACTAACCTAAGGACGTCACACACATCCATGCCCGAGGAAGGATTCGAACCTGCGATCGTAGAAGTCGCGCGGTTCCAGACTGAAGCACCTAGAACTGCTCGGCCACCACGGCCGGCACTCTGTCGTCATCCTGTGTTTTAAGATACGACATAGGCTCAGTACTGCCTTCTATGTTTCTGCATTTGTCGAGACTCGATAATGTTCTTACCCGAAATCACCATCTACAGCAGAGGTGAACTAAATATTTCCACTTTCTCAAGAGGTAGTCTATATCTGATAGTTTCTTTCTACATTGAATTCTAGAACAACATGTCCCAGAGAAGACTGTGAAACCCTCTTCTATGTGCACGTGGCGTTCTTCGTGTATATATAGAGTGAACTCGATGACTTACACGACATGTTCAGAGTACATACGTCGCTACCGATCACTGACGATGCAATCGATTCCAGTGATTTGCGGTGGCGTTTCCGTCACGGTGCTCCACGGTCGCTCACTATATTTTTGTCGCTTTAGAGTGCAGATCGTTCTACGCGCTCCGCAAAAACAAAGTCCAAAATCCTTCCTTTTTTTTAAATCCATCAATGCAGGGGTTATATACTATCCGTATGAAAAGACGACAAAACACACGAACTGTGTTCTAACTTATCCGCATTTAAACGTACAGAAAGCACAGTGAGCGAAAGAAAGTACTGCAGTTTCAAACCACTATATCAGTAGGTTATAACACAAGAGCTGAAGCAGGAGCACTCAGATCGAGTGAAAATATTGTGTGTACCTTCCTCTAGCGTCGGTAGTAGCTTTAATTCTTGTATACACAGTGTGATCAAAAAAGTGTCGCACACTTTGAGAGGTGGGCATCGAAGCAAGAAAAATAAGTCCAATAAACATGGGTCCGGAAACGCAAACTGTCTGCGATCAACACCTGCTTACAGTAGGTGTTCAACGTGGTGTCCGTTCATGACAATGCGTTCCTCTGCCCTCCGGCGTAAGGAATGCCGCACCCTTTTAACTATACCCGGTTGTTGTTGTTGTACCTGCTGACATGCGTCTGAGATCGACCCTACTGTCCACACATCGTTGATTGGTGTGGCATAGACCAATCCCTTGAAGAGTCTCATTTAACCAGAAGTCTAGGCGACTGAGGTCTGGGGAACGAACAGGCCAAGGTGTGTTTTGGTTTGGTTTGGTTTTGTTTTGCTTTAGGGCGCAAAAAACAACTGGGGTCATACGCACCACAGTCAAAACTACAGAACACGAACACAGAGAGAGTTAACCGACTATACGTCAGTCCCAACGTGGGGCTCCCCCGACGAATCCAACGAGCCTGAAACGTCTGCGTCAGATGTTCGCGCACACTGTGACGGAAGTGTACTGGTGCGCCAACATGCATGAACCACGTTTGCATTTGTTGCTGCAGTGGCACATCCTCCAGCAAAGTAGGCAATATATTAATGACGAAGTCCAGATAATGTTAATCAGATAACCTTTTGTCGTGTCCTGACATAGGTGGGAGAGGGAAAAAGGGGTTGCTGGTGAGTCTGCGCTCCCGAGCGGTACAGAACAGAAGGCAGAAGGACAATTCACAGTGAAGGCATTTGATTGTTTTCTTCTATCTGAGCCAACACTGGTACAGGCATTTACTAGAAATGCAGGTGGTGAAACTCGGTAGGGAACTCGTTGTGGAGACACTTGGACAAACAGGGTTTTGAAATAGTTGTTTATTCCATACAAGACTATCTAATACACGGGAGGCTAGTTCTAGGGTTAGAAAAAGCATGAATGACACTGTTATAACAGAAGCCAGTGCAGAAGTCCCAGAAGTGGATGCTAACCACAGTAGCAAACACTAGCAGCATCTTAAGGCAACAAATTAGTTGCAAAACAAAACGTAATGAATGTGACACTGTTCACTGAGGCGTAGCTGGACCGAGGCTGGAGTCGACGGACGCGGATTCGGCGCCCATATCGTCTGACTGAGAATTCCACCAAAATGCGGAATCTAGGGATTTTAAAGAGTCGCGTGGGGGCACTGTTTTTCCCACTTAAAGCCACCGAGCCAATCCTGTAGGTCTCTTGCAGGTGCCTGCCAATCATGGTTTAGTTAGGCCCCCTCCACTGCTCTTAAGGCGGGGATGTTAATGCAGTTGCACCAACCAAGTCCGTATTTGGTATCAACATTGTTCAGATGAAAGCTAAACTTCACTGCTCTGCCAAATAAGGCTTGCAACATTGTTGTTATACGTCATTTAGCCCCGCCCCTCGGGTTCGCCGGAGTAGGGACTGCTAGGTCAACAGTTTTTGGCGTTTTCGCTCTCTTTCTAACCCTTGTGAGTCTACTAACGTTGCTGTTCTCAGGACTGGTATCAAGCTGGCTTTATACGCTAGTACGTGCCTGTTGGTTACAAAGTTCTACGGTGGCAGCCTACTACAGCGTCTAGATGACATATGAAGTTACATGTTAATTCCTTGAAGAGTAACTAACGCCCTGGGACCGCGTCTGGGTGCGTCTGCGTTTTCGCAAGGCTCTCCCTTTACTGTTTACTTCATGTAACAGTATCTCTCCTAGTTTCGTCTGCCCTCAGCATAGTCTCTGCTTCCGCGCCTTGGAACGCTTGTCCTCCTGTCTCACAGCTTCAAGATAACACTATAGTAGCAAGAAATGACCAATATATTACACTTTGTGCTAGTGCCTAAGGCCCTATTAATTTATCGGCAAGTAAGTTTCGCATACGTTTATTAACAAACGGTGTTGATGCCCTTTTTCCTGAATTCCTTGGGGATTTACATTTACCAATACATGCTGGTTACGGAAACTCACACCAACATCTCTTGTGAACACTGTCTCATCGGTAAATGAAATCTTGGATGCGAACAGCGGACCTGCGGCACACTACTGCAACCACCAATGACAGAACCACCTGCCATGAAGATCCTATGGCCTAAGGGCTTGAATGCGCTGTAGATGATATGGGTGCAACAAATGTTCATGAAGTACCGCCTCCATCCCAAATAAGACAGCGAGACAAATCTTTGCTAATCGTCGCACATTGATCACAGGGGTTTCTTCCACCGAACGTAGCACCCGCTCGTTCATGTAAGGAGCGCAGACTGTGTGGGGCCTTCCACTGTCACTCTTTACCCTCAGGCGCGGGAAAAGTCTGCCGAACAGGTTATCAGGGGGCACTCTGCTCTGTGCATATGTTTCAGCGTAGAGGGCACAGCCTCGCAGGCTAGACGCATTTGCTAAACCGTAGCTGAATACCATACCAGCCATTTGTCGAGTAGTAGACTTCCATTGCCAACGAGTGCTGGAAGAGAGGAAATGTAAATGTACTACACCATTCATATTTACAAACAGCGCAATAACACGTAACTGAATCCATATTTAGAAGAAGATAGAACACCATGGAGATCAAAAGTGATCAAAAGTATCCGGACACCTGGCTGAAAATGACTTACAAGTTGGTGGCGTCCTCCATCGGTAATGCTGGAATTCAATATGGTGTTGGCCCGCCCTTAACCTTGATTACAGCTTTCACTCTCGCAAGCATACGTTCAATCAGGTTCTGGAAGGTTTCTTGGGGAATGGCAGCCCATTCTTCACGCAGTGCTGCACTGAGGAGAGATATCGATGTCGGTCGGTGAGGCCTGGCACGAATGTCTTCTGTAGGATTCAGGTTAGGACTCTGTGCAGGCCAGTCCATTACAGGGATGTTGTTGTCATGTATCCACTCCGCCACAGACCGTGCATCATGAACAGGTGCTCGATCGTGCTGAAAGAAGCATTCGCCATTCCCAAATTGCTGTTCAACAGTTGGAAGCAAGAAGGTGCATAAAACATCAATTTGGCTTGTGCTGTGATAGTGCCACGCAAAGCAACAAGGGGTGCAAGTCCCCTCCATGAAAAACACGACCACACCATAACATCACCGCCTCTGAATTTTACGGTTGGCATTACACAAGCTGGCAGATGACGTTCACCGGGAATTCGCCATACCCACACCCTGCAATCGGATCGCCACGTTGTGTATCTTGATTCATCACTCTACACAACGTTTTTAAAGTGTTCAATCGTCCAATGTTTACGCTCCTTACACCAAGCTAGGCGTCGTTTGGCATTTAGTGGCGTGATGTGTGGCTCATGAGCAGCCGCTCGATCAAGAAATCCAATTTTTCTCACCTCCCGCCTAATTGACATAGTACTTCCAGTGGATCCTGATGCAGTTTGCAATTCCTCTGTGATGGTCTGGAGAGATATCTGCCTATTACACATTACGACCCCCTCCAACTGTCGGCGGTCTCTGTCAGTCAACAGACGAGATCGGTCTGTACGCTTTTGTGCTGTACGTGTCCCTTCACGTTTCCACTTCACTATCACATCGGAAACAGTGGACCTAGGGATGTTTAGGAGCGTGGAAACCTCGCGTACACACGTATGACACAAGTGGCACCCAATTACCTGACCACGTTCGAAATCCGTGAGTTCAGCGGAGCGCCCCATTCTGCTCAGACACTGTGTCTAATGACTACTGAGGTCGCTGATATGGAGTAGCTGGCAGTAGGTGGCAGCACAATGCACCTAATATGGAAAACGTATATTTTTGTGTGTGCCCCGATAATTTTGATCACATTGTGTACGTACCCATGGTCGACAGTACTGTACAATAACGCACACAAACACGACGAAAACTAACGCAGCTTACAACACGGCTCGAATCACACAACTGACTTCAGACCACCTAATGTTAGATAGAGTTCTCTGAGTATGGGATCATAATACGCTGAAGACGAATTTGACAGAACGCCAATGCAACGACTGTGCTAATAACCGCAAACAAGCCTCGCACAGCCCTTGCTATAAACTCGTGTTTATCTCAGAAAGTATGGTTATTGAATTGATTTTTCTTGTTCCGGTGAGTACTGCCACCTCGCAAATTCTTCGACACATTTTATTTTCAACACCTTGTACAGCCTGTTGTTGGGGGACGAGTAATTGTACGTTATTTGTATTCGTGACCCCAATCTGCAACTGTTGCAGGTTTGTCAGTCGGATGACTATATCATTTCTCTCTCTCTCTCTCTCTCTCTCTCTCTCTCTCTCTCTCACACACACACACACACACACACACACACACACACTCATTGATCAGCCGAATCGCTACAACCACTGCTAACCGCAAGCTTGAAAACTGTCGGCGTTTCGGTCTGATGGAGCTGTAAGCAATCTTTAAAGCCGGAGCAGAGATGAATCGAAAATAAATCTGGTGACGATACAAGCCACAGGTGGGGATACTGACTGACATAAGCGACACTGAGAAGGGGCAGATTGTTATGCCATAGCGCCTGGAAACGTCGAAGCTGGTTCTCAGTTTGTCTATTGCTGTCGTGAGAATTTATGGCTAGAGGTCCAAGGACAGTGAAATAAGAAGTAGGCGACAAGTTTTTGAACTTCCACATGTCATTACAGGACATAGAAGTCTGCGGCTTTCCCACCCTGCAACGCAGAATAATCGGCGATCTGTGGCACAGAAGACGACGGAGTACAATTCTGTTTCGGAGCACACCATTCAGCGCACGTTGCTGAATATTGGATTCCTCAACAGGTGACTCCTACGGGCCCCCTTGTTGACCTACCGTCATCGCAATTTATGATTGCACTGGGAATGGGTTCATCGACATTTGAGGGTGTGTCACATGGTCGGATTACCCTCATTACTCGTTACATCAGATCGGTGGTCGTATCCGGATTCATTGTCATCCAGCTGTGCGCGTGCTCGAGTCATACAACGCGCCACTGCGGCAGGCGGACGGGGGCAATATTATGCTTGGGCTGCCGTGGGTCCGTCGACAGTAATAAAGGCATCACGTCAGCTGTGGACTGTGTAAACATTCTTGAGAACCACTTCCTTCCTTCCATGGTTTGTGTCCTCCCCGACAGCGATGGCGTCTTCGAGATGGGCAACTGTCCGTGCGCAAGAATCGTGCTACACTGGTTTGAGGAGCCTATTGTCAACTCACGCTAATGTCTTGGCCACAAAGTTCGCCTAATCTGAACCCTATGGAATGCATTTCGATCGCGTCTGGCGTCAGCTCAGCACCAAGCCGCCCGTGACTTACGGGGATTACCTGACCATTGCGTAGTCATTTGGGCCCCATGCCTTCAGAAGCCTGCCAAGGACTTGATCGAATCACTGCCGCGCCACTGTAGTGCGTTCTAAATGTGGACCTCTGCACTATTGAACAGATGGTCACAATGGCTTGACTCATCAGTGTTCATTAAGTCATCATCATCATCATCATCATCATCATTTAAGACTGATTATGCCTTTCAGCGTTCAGTCTGGAGCATAGCCCCCCTTATACAGTTCCTCCATGATCCCCTATTCAGTGCTAACATTGGTGCCTCTTCTGATGTTAAACCTATTACTTCAAAATCATTCTTAACCGAATCCAGGTACCTTCTCCTCGGTCTGCCCCGACTCCTCCTACCCTCTACTGCTGAATCCATGAGTGTCTTGGGTAACCTTGCTTCTCTCATGCGTGTAACATGACCCCACCATCTAAGCCTGTTCGCCCTGACTGCTACATCTATAGAGTTCATTCCCAGTTTTTCTTTGATTTCCTCATTGTGGACACCCTCCTGCCATTGTTCCCATCTACTAGTACCTGCAATCATCCTAGCTACTTTCATATCCGTAACCTCAACCTTGTTGATAAGGTAACCTGAATCCACCCAGCTTTCGCTCCCATACAACAAAGTTGGTCGAAAGATTGAACGGTGCACAGATAACTTAGTCTTGGTACTGACTTCCTTCTTGCAGAAGAGAGTAGATCGTAGCTGAGCGCTCACTGCACTAGCTTTGCTACACCTCGCTTCCAGTTCTTTCACTATGTTGCCATCCTGTGAGAATATGCATCCTAAGTACTTGAAACCGTCCACCTGTTCTAACTTTGTCCCTCCTATTTTGCACTCAATCCGTTTATATTTCTTTCCCACTGACATTACTTTCGTTTTGGAGATGCCAATCTTCATACCATAGTCCTTACATTTCTGATCTAGCTCTGAAATATTACTTTGCAAACTTTCAATCGAATCTGCCATCACAACTAAGTCATCCGCATATGCAAGACTGCTTATTTTGTGTTCACATATCTTAATCTCACCCAGCCAGTCTATTGTTTTCAACATATGATCCATAAATAATATGAACTGGGTTCCTGTAGTCATGTCCTAGTTCATGAACCACGGGTAACGTATGAGTGGCCAAGTAAGTGGTCCCGACAGTCGGGATACCGGTTACTTTGGAATAAGGCTGGGCATCTCGGACATATTCTGAGTCGTGGTCACCTTTGTGCTCATACGGCAAAGACTACCAAATCCACCGGTTAGTCCCTCAGCCGTTAGGGGTAAAACCCAATGGGACTCGGGGCAAGTAAGGCTAGCAACCTGCTTCCCTGGTACTTTAAATAAGATGCTGGCAATAATCTGAGTGTTCATTAAGGTCAAATAAAAATACAGATGCATTTGTACTCTCAGATTTTACAGTCCTCATCATTTCGAAGCCTTTGTTGTTGAAACTGAAATCATGCGAATTTGATTACAGCATTTGCAATAATATGTAGGGCACCAGCTGGCGTTTTTGAAGTATTGGATTGATGCAGAAGTTCGTAGCGTTTTCCCATAAGTTTAATAAACACAATAGATACACTTAATAGTAACTTAAGTCATCAATTATATATTCTCCTTCACTATTTACAACAGTCCGCCAACTCTGAAGTAACTTTTTGATTCCGCGACTGTAGAAATCACGTAGTTTTGAAGCGAAGAAAGCCTCAACCCATGTTCGGAGAGCATTTTCATCCAGGAAGGATGTTCCTCAAAGATTGTCTGAGAGAGAGCTGAAAAGGTGAAAAATCTGAGAGCGCAGAGCCAGGTGAATAAGACGTTTGCCGGAATTAATTCCCCCCGAGCTCCTATATGCTGTTTTTTACCAGCCTAGGAAAGTGCTGAGGGCTTTATTGTGGAGTAGCATCACTTCACGCAGTGTTCCTGGTCGTTGTTCTTGGACTGCGTACTCAAGACGCTTCAGCTGGTGACAATAAATGTCAGCAGTGATGGCTGCACCTCGGCGAAGTAATTCGTAGTAAGTCGCATAGTCACTGTTCCATCAGATGAATAGTATAGTTCTCTGTGCATCCTCGCAGGTCTTTGTACGGGAAGTTGCTGCTCTGTTTCGGATCAACCATTTGTAACGCCGGAAATGCATATCCTCCTATTTCCATTTATTGTACCATAAATTTGTTTTCCTTATTTTTGTTACCTGAATATATAACATTTCTGTGTCTACGTATATTGTAATTGTTTTACTATTTGTATATATATATTTATGCATTTATGTCGATGTATAATTGGTTTGTTTCATAAATATTATTTGTATTTTTACGCTGGGTCTTGCCTAGGGAAAACTGCTATCGAACGAATACGTCGATAGGTCATGTGGAGAACCAGAGTGTTTAGGATCTTTGGTAGTGTTAACTCTGCCGCGTGGAGCGCGGGCAGAGAGGGTCTGGCTGGGGTAGTGCAGTGGAGCAGGTGTGTTGTGTGACGCTCCCGCGACTTGCCGCGCTTTCGGGGTTTGGCAGCATGTAATTGCGCTCGACTCGCGATGATAGTTTCTGACATGGTGTCGCGGACGGGAAGCATTAGCTGGCGCACATCAAGAGCCCGTTTCGCCTGGTGACCGTGTCGAGAAGAAGGCGCGCCAACATCCAGCTTCTGCAACAGCGACGGCCGACAATGAGTGACTGTCGCCACCTCCTCGATCGACGGCTTCAAACCTTCAATCAACCAACAAGGAAGACTCGAAGCACGTAAAGTTTTAGAACTGTATGTCAGACCTCAGCTTTTCAAACTGTTCCATTTTCATAACTAAATTACAGCAATGTAGCATGAACCTTTGTTGCTCATTGTCCCAATTGCATTACCAAGCAGGGTCCCTTCCTTTTCCGGAATGAACCCAAGTGTCGTTGAAATTCAAACGCCAGCATTAAAATAATAATATAGCATTTCACTGCTTTAATTTCAAAGTTCAGTTAAAGTATTCATAGCTGGCTACAATATTTAGATTACACAAGCACGAATTAAGAGTGCGAGTTTTGTTACCGCATTTTAGCTTACCTGTGACTGCAGCTCAGCTTGGTACGTACTAAATTTTACTATTGTTAATTGTTCAGAATCATTTAATTCAAGTTCAAAGTTAAATCTCTTCTTTCTAAATGGTGTACATTCAAGTAGCTTTTGAAATGATTGTTGAGGTAGTCCAAGACTAACCGTATTTTACTGAATTTCGATGTGCTTCAGAAAGAAAGCTCACTATTAACTTCAGTCACTAAATTAACTTTCGATTTTCCTGTTTTATTAATTCTTTTGCTAAATTAAGTCAGAGTGTAGCGAAATTCATTACTTTTGACAACCTTTCAGATTTCACACTACACGTGTCAACCTTCAGTTGCCGCGCTTCTAGTGCTAATTATATGTGTAATAACCTTTCTTTTTCAGTTACTATAGTAATTGTCCTTAGGACTGTCGACCGTAATTTCCCCCAAATCTCAAATATCTAACTACCGCTAGTTAATTGTTAACGTAACGGCCGCACATTCACTTTCTTTTTAACTTTACCCCTTTTCAAAATTAATTTCCACCAGTTTCATTAGCATTTTTCCTTTCATTAACATGTAACACTTTCCTCCCTCTTTACCGACAGATTAACTTCGGTGACGATTGCTTTTCCCAAATTTCCATACGGTACACGCGGTTTAATTTTTCATTGTCATTAAGGTTGATAAGTGAGGGGGAGGTTACACGTGGCGACCTGGTGACAGGACCATCTTCGGATTTGAGGTTGTTCTGGACATGAATTTTGCATTGTACAAATCTCGTAACAAAGTACTGGTTACGTACAGACCGTTACGTCAGCGAGAATAAGTAGTGGGAGTAATCCTAATTAGATTTGAGATTTGGCATTTATATTGAACATTATTAAAATGAGTGAAGGCAACAATTACCAAAATTTGTTAGGCTTGGATAAGGAACAATCAGTCGAACAGTGGGAAACGCGCACCGCGGTACCCATTGTTCAGGGGCAGGCGGCTAGCATGAAAGACGCGACCGCCGAAACGCAACAAAGAGCAGAAATGGATTTCCACACTTTAGAAAATGTTTCGGAATCGGAAGTGAAAATCAAATGTGAATCCCTTGATGACGAATACGGGGGGACAATTAAAGAGGAAGCCGCTACGGAAGTAAAACCGGTAGTTTCCGGGAATTTAACTGATTTATTGAATGTTTTGATTAACGAAATCAAGAGTCAATCGGCCAAGCAAGAAGCTCAGTCTGAAAAAATTGAACGAAAGCTAGACAGTCAGAACAAAGCTATTAATGTTGTTAACAACAATGTTGGAGTTGTTAACACAAAAGTTGGTAAAATCAAAGAAGGTATTGTTGTGATTAATACCGAAATCGGTAATCTTAAACAGGAAATGATAGGCGTTCAGGCGGAAATTGCGAGCATAAATACTCGTTTTTATTCCGACATTAGCAGAATCGAGAAAAGTGTAGGAGAAGCAGTTGCTCCGATCATCGAGAATAAGGTGACGGAACAAATTCAATTAGTGAAAAAAGAGGATCAAAAGAAGGTGGAAACTTTAAAGGCTTTAGTATCCGAAGTAGATACCAAAGTGACGAAGCAGGCTAATACCTGCGAGGAGAAAAAAAGGGAGGTAGAAACGCTTGCAACAACCACTTGCCAAGTAATTACGAGAGTGTCGGAATTGGAAAAGAAACTTGACGAAAAACAGAGCTATGTGCCAATCTATGAACATAGTTCGGAATTGTTGACGAAAGAGGAGCGGTTCGACCCCTTGAAAAAAGGCGGTATACACGCGACGGATTTCATTAAGAATTGTGAAAGAGTTTTACCCAGATCATGGACTAATGAGAGAAAAATTAATGCGATTATTGAGTGTTGGCTGGTGATGCGAAGCGTTGGGACTTAAACCTCAACATTACGAACCTGACTTTTGACGAATTTAAAAATTTGTTTCTGGCTGAATACTGGTCAGAGCAACAACAGCAAAGTGTCTGGCGCGAATTTGTCGTATCGAGGCCTTTCGATGCGAATTCGCGCGGTTCGATGAAGGAGTTTTGTGAGGGCTGGATCCGCAAGTTGGAATATTTGCGTGATCGCCGCACGGAATCCGAAATAGTCTGGGAACTCTACAAGAAGCTTCCAGATGATACAAAACGATACGTAGGAAGCAATTACAGGACAATCAATGATTTCCTGGAAAGAGTTGAGGACGAGGACAATTGGCGCAATAATCGCGACAGTGGTAGAGGCCGTGGTAACAACAACGGGTACCACAGCAACCACAACAACGATAACCATGGGAATAATGCATACCGCAACCATGGCAGCAATAACAATAATGGTTCGGACCGTAATAACAATCGGTACAATGCAAATAATAACAGGAATGACGGAAACCAGTATCGTACTAACGTGATACGGGTTTCACAGAATAGTAATAACGCCAGAGGGTGTGATCAGCCGCCTCAGCAGCATCCGGGGAGCGTATCTGCTGGGACGAGACAGGGAAACCATTAGCTGCGCCGGTGAGGGGCCGACCGGGCGTGGAGAAATTTTGGCGGCCCAATAACAGGAGAAAACCCAGGTGTCGTCGTTATGAAAACTCCATGTGGAATAATCAACGGCGGGAGAGTGTGCCAGTGTTAGGAGAAAGGAGTGCGCCCACAAGTAGTAGATCAGCTGTATACACGGCAGTAGGAAGTACATTCACTGTCAGTGAGAACAATTTAAGTAGTGTTCCGGAAATCGATTATAAAGTTGCAGCTGTCATACCCACAGCGGAACTGGAGATTGAGTTTAAGAATGATTCGCAAGTGTTGAGAGAAGTTCAGATGTCGGATAAAACGTCCGTCATCGAGCGAGGGAATGCAGAGAGGAATGAGGTCTGGTTAAGGCAGTTCGGTCGCTTATGTGACGAACTAAGAGATTATAGGGGCCTGTATGGGAGAAGTGTTTATGGGGAGCGCGTGCAGGATTTTCCGCGTCTCGTCCCGCAGGAAGATAGTGTTTGTGAAATGATAGAAAGTTCTGGCCCTAACCGGCAGACTTTACTAGAAATAGTTGATGTTAATGGGGAGCACGAGCAAGATTCGTCGTGTTTCGTCCCGCAAGAGTTGGATGTTGAAGTAGTAACGGAAAGTTCTGGCCCTAGCCGGCAGACTTTACCGAAAGTTATAGTGGTAGAAGTAGCCGACCCATCCGATGTAAAACTCCAGTTCAAACATTGCGAAAGTATTAAGGAGAAAGAGTACGAGAATTTTAGTGATAGCCGGACACGATTGGTAGAAAGGCACATAGATTACAGCGTGTATGAGGTTAGAGCTGACATTATACGGTCAGACGATAGCAGTGTGGGTTGCGCAGATCTAGCGGAAGTAATTGCAGAAACTACTGGGCACATTCCTCCAGGTAGATTGGCGGATGAGATCAATCTGGCCAAAGAGGAATCAACGAAGGTGACAATTAGTGAAACGATAGCAGGGCAACACTCAATAGGTGACGACTTACAGGAAAAGGTTTCGGTATTGGAGGCGAAGCTACAGACTAAGCCTCAGGACAAACGTGTTGAAATTAACACTGTATGTGAACAGAGGCTGAAAAAGCCGCCAGATAAGCCGGATTTAGGATCAAAGCCGGATGGTTTTTTCTGGAATGACCTGGATATAGACGAGGATTTACTGTGGGAAAATAAAGAAACAGTCGAGGACAAGTGTAGACAGATAGTAGTGTCTGTTAATATGCACGACCTACAACTAAACGTGTTGATTGACACCGGTGCAGAATTGAGTGCTGTATCTGGGAAAGTATTTGAGTTACTGAAAGACAGACCTGGCATCGTAGTTATGCCAGTAAGAGCAGTGAAAATTATCGGTGCTACTGGGAAGGCCAGTAAACCGATCACAAAACAGATTTTTGTCCACTTCGAGATATGTGGGGCACGATTTGAACAAGAGTTTGTCGTCGTGCCAGACTTAACTACGGAAGTAATTATTGGGTTAGATTGGCTATTAAAGTACCGTGCAGTGATTAACTGCGAAAGCAAAACTTTGACATGTATGTCACTAGATAAAACAATGGTAGTTGGTTTTGACGAGGCAGGAGACGGTGTGCATAGGCAATACCGGCCTATACACATTGTTAACTGGCCGGATGACATTGACGTAGGAATGAATTTGAACTGCCGTAACGTGAGGAATTTCGGCATTGACAAAAGTGTAGAAAGTGAATTGGAAGAGATAATCAAATTTCCTCCACGGATTAACATTGGTTTTGGTGTGAAAAAAGATCGTTTGCGAGAAGTAATGAAGCTAAAAGCCGATCCTCGCATACGCTAAAGCGCGTTTTGCTAAGTTTGCAATCGGGGACTTAGTACTTGTAAAAGTTCATGAGAAATCAAGCGAGATAGACCATGAAATCTCTAAATTTAAGTTTGTTTATAATGGACCATATAAAGTCATTGGTATACCTCACACAAATGCTTATTGCTTAGAGTATCCAAGCTCTGGAAAGCTATTAGATATACGGAACATTGTACACCTGAAATTGTACCAACCAAGGATTGATTAATACCACAGAAAGGGTAATTTGTACAGTATGTAAATATAGAGTGTAAGATTTAAGGATGTGCCATGTTGCGATGCTTTTGCCTGACCTAGAGGTCATTAAAGAAGTTGTAATTAATAAGTAATTAATTTTGATTAATCAATTTAATTTTAATCAATTTAATCATGATCTAATCAACTGAAAAATCCAAGCTGCTAGTTTAAGTTTTCAGCTGAGTCACAGTAGATTAAGGAATGTAAATATGATTTTGTAAATAGCTGTAAGATTCCATAAATATGTGATTCACTAGTCATTGCCGATGTACTTAGACGCTGTTTTAAGTTTCAGGCTAGTACATGCGTGTGATGATGGACAGTGTTGAGTTATCCACTGTGATAGTGTTTATGGACTCCTTGAGATTACTCGGGAGTGAGTTTTTCCGAAAGAATTCAGTCAAACAGACGTTCTGGAAACGACGTTACAAGGGGGAGTGAGATCAAGCGTGCTGCACAGGCGGGCGCAACAATACTGGCAAGACAGAGCCGCTGTCGGCTCTTGTGTCGCTGTCGGCTCTTGTGCCGCTGTCGGCATTCTTTGTACTTGCGAGTACGGAAGGTGGAGTTGTTTTTCTTCCCGGACAGCTGATGTGAAAGAATTCTGCTGTCAATATTTATGTTTTTTTCGATCTGCTGTATATTATTTTCTTGTTTAGCGTTAACTGGACATGACAAGAAAATTAATTATGAAAAGGTTACATAAAAATTGTATTCTATGCAATTAATCATTAATTTGCGTATTTTGATATACCTGTTTTTTATGACCATGTACTCTGATTAATTTTGCAAATAGTATTCCATTTCTTACAGTGTTACGAATTTTAATGATTTTGGAATAGCTAAACCATTTTCTATGTTTTCTATGAATTTTGATATGTTGTCAACCTGTTTTATTTTGTGCAAGATGACAGAGTGGAATAAGATTAGGAGTGTCTCCACTCAATTATTATCGTCTAAAAATTGGTTTATGGTTAATTAGGCGAATGCTACATTTTGTTGATGTTTTCAGCATATGCATTTCCGCTGTTTCTTTTTTGGGAAATTTTCTGAGTCTGTTTAGGTTACACGAACATCCTCAGACAATGTGGGGCACGTGTAACGCCGGAAACGCATATCCTCCTATTTCCATTTATTGTACTATAAATTTGTTTTCCTTATTTTTGTTACCTGAATATATAACATTTCTGTGTCTTCGTATATTGTAATTGTTTTACTAATGTACATATATATTTATGCATTTATGTCGATGTATAATTGGTTTGTTTCATAAATATTATTGGTATTTTTACGCTGGGTCTTGCCTAGGGAAAACTGCTATCGAACGAATACGTCGTTAGGTCGTGTGGAGAACCAGAGTGTTTAGGATCTTTGGTAGTGTTAACTCTGCCGCGTGGAGCGCGGGCAGAGAGGGTCTGGCTGGGGTAGTGCAGTGGAGCAGGTGTGTTGTGTGACGCTCCCGCGAGTTGCCGCGCTTTCGGGGTTTGGCAGCATGTAATTGCGCTCGACTCGCGATGATAGTTTCTGACATGGTGTCGCGGACGGGAAGCATTAGCTGGCGCACATCAAGAGCCCGTTTCGCCTGGTGACCGTGTCGAGAAGAAGGCGCGCCAACATCCAGCTTCTGCAACAGCGACGGCCGACAATGAGTGACTGTCGCCACCTCCTCGATCGACGGCTTCAAACCTTCAATCAACCAACAAGGAAGACTCGAAGCACGTAAAGTTTTAGAACTGTATGTCAGACCTCAGCTTTTCAAACTGTTCCATTTTCATAACTAAATTACAGCAATGTAGCATGAACCTTTGTTGCTCATTGTCCCAATTGCATTACCAAGCAGGGTCCCTTCCTTTTCCGGAATGAACCCAAGTGTCGTTGAAATTCAAACGCCAGCATTAAAACAATAATATAGCATTTCACTGCTTTAATTTCAAAGTTCAGTTAAAGTATTCATAGCTGGCTACAATATTTAGATTACACAAGCACGAATTAAGAGTGCGAGTTTTGTTACCGCATTTTAGCTTACCTGTGACTGCAGCTCAGCTTGGTACGTACTAAATTTTACTATTGTTAATTGTTCAGAATCATTTAATTCAAGTTCAAAGTTAAATCTCTTCTTTCTAAATTGCGTAGATTCAAGTAGCTTTTGAAATGATTGTTGAGGTAGTCCAAGACTAACCGTATTTTACTGAATTTCGATGTGCTTCAGAAAGAAAGCTCACTATTAACTTCAGTCACTAAATTAACTTTCGATTTTCCTGTTTTATTAATTCTTTTGCTAAATTAAGTCAGAGTGTAGCGAAATTCATTACTTTTGACAACCTTTCAGATTTCACACTACACGTGTCAACCTTCAGTTGCTGCGCTTCTAGTGCTAATTACGTGTGTAATAACCTTTCTTTTTCAGTTACTATAGTAATTGTCCTTAGGACTGTCGACCGTAATTTCCCCCAAATCTCAAATATCTAATTACCGCTAGTTAATTGTTAACGTAATGGCCGCACATTTACTTTCTTTTTAACTTTACCCCTTTTCAAAATTAATTTCCACCAGTTTCATTAGCATTTTTCCTTTCATTAAGATGTAACCCTTTCCTCCCTCTTTACCGACAGATTAACTTCGGTGACGATTGCTTTTCCCAAATTTCCATTAGGTACACGCGGTTTAATTTTTCATTGTCATTAAGGTTGATAAGTGAGGGGGAACTTACACATTCTTTTATTTCCCTTACGTTAGCGTACAAAAAAATCATTTCTGTCACCAGTAACGATACAGGATAGGAATGGAAGACGTTATTCACGACCATCTGATGATGAGCAGGCAGAGATGATCATATACCCACCCGCAGATTTTTGTGATTTTGGCTTTGAGCACGTGGTACCCACACACCCGATTTTTAAGCCTTCCCCACTGCGTACGAATGTCGCACGATGAGAGAATGATCACAGTTCATCACATCTGCCAGTTCTCGAGTAAACTGAGGTGCAACGTTGTACAATAATGAGTTTAAACTATCTTCGTCAAACGCCGAAGGTCTACCTGTACGTGGAGAGTCACTAATGTCAAAGCGATACTCTTCAAAAACGAGGAAACCAGTTTCTTGCCGTGCTCTGTCCAATGACGTTATCCCCATACACAACGCAAACTTTTCTAGCTAGCTGCGCAGCTGTCACCCTATACTAAACTCAAACAGATGGCTATGGCTGAAATATTCCGACTTCTCCACTTGGGACTCCGTTTTCTAGCCGCCACAGCCCCACTCAAAATCTCCAGTGACAATATGTAAATTCAGACAACAGCAGTGAACTACAAATAAAATATAGCAATCGATAAAGGAACCTATATCAACCTGAATACCAATATATAAAACAAAAACGCTACGAAGTTAGGTACCAATGTAATACTTACGGAGTCGCTCTATGTATGATTACACGTGTTGCTTCTGAAAAGCGTATGTAAATATTAAGAAAATACTGAATTTAAATTTTCAGGGAATATCCTTTCTATTTCATATAATTTATTTCTCCACTACGCAGCTTACGACACTTGCGGGAACCACCAGCACTTCCGCTAACAATATTATTATACGCAAGATGTTTATTGAAGATCCATTGTGTGAATATTTTCCGTTAAACCACAAGACTAATAGATGCGGAAGACTGTAACATGTAACTGAAAAATCTAGTCTGGAGACACATATGTATATATATATCTCACCTACTATTAATGAGAAATAGATTCTGTAACGTAGGAATAGGCTACTACTTTGAAACTGGATCTCCTAAAAATCAAGCTGCGTGAGTAGAGTCGATGCCCCTTAACTCCGGGCTACAAACGTAAACGAAATATGATACAGAATAATCATCATGGGCCATCGATAATTTCAGTGTTAAATCACATTAGAAACTGAAATGTAGGATACCAATAGAAGTCGTCAGCGAATCGAAATGTATGAATCATCAAGGACGGAAAGCAGACTGGGGTTCCACGTCTCGCAGATGACGGGGACTTAGACATGGAGCACAAATCGATAGGGAAAGAAATCGACAGTGCCCTTTCAGTGAAATATTAGATTAGATTAGATCCAGTTTTCGTTACATAGACCCAAAAAATGAGATAATTCTCGTGGGTGTGGAACATGTCAGAAAGTGTAACATAAAAAACATAAAATACTTGATATAATACTTACTGCCCCGATCATTTGTCAGGAGATTGTCGAAACAGATGAATACATTACAATAAACTGGGACTGCTAATATTTACAGAATTAATATACAGTCTCTGTTAAGATATTGATCCACAGAGTAGGCGGGTGGACTATCAAACAGTCTTTCTAACTCTGTTTAAATCGTGCTTTATCTGAAATCAAGTTTTTAATGGTTGCTGGAAATTTATTAAAAATGTGTGTTCCTGGCTATTGCCCCCGTTTTGGACCAAGGTAAGTGGTCTTAGGTCTTTATGTAGATTTTTCTTATTCCTAGTATTTATTCTATGTATGGAGCTATAGGTTGGAAAAGAGATATATTACCTGCAACAATTTTCATGAGGGAATAAATTTACCGAGAAGCACTGGTTAGAATAGAAAGTTCCTTGCACAGGTTTCTACCTGACCTTCTTGAATTTGCACCACATATGATTCTTATTAAACGCTTTTGCACGCTAAAAACTTTTGCTCGGTCTGATTAGTTACCCCAGAATATGATCGCGTATGACATATTTTATATTTATACTTCCTACAACTGATGTCATTCTTACTACGCCAGCATCCGCCTTAAACGAATTAACGAGCCCACGGAAACCTAACTCTGGATGGACAGACGGGGATCTGAACCGTCGTCCTTCGAAAAGGGAGTCCAGTGTGTTTCTGCTGTATGTATTTCCAAGAGAAAGTAAATTTCATCATCAGCAAGATGGAAAGTATTTCGTACAGTAACAGATGAGGCGGGAAATAAGAAAATGGTAAATGCAGAAATAGCTTTTAAATAAATAGCGAACTAATAAAAGTTAGTCTCTGAGCTGTAAGATCTTTGAATATTTTGTTATTGAAGTGCCAGATAACTTATGTTTGAAAACTTCGTTAGTGGTTAGACTGCACTTCCAAAGAAAAGCGTTTCAAAACTAGTTTAACAAATTTTATCTCTTCTTTCTTTACGAGCATTAGTCGAGATACGCTGCAAAACACAGCAGTGAAATTACCACACCGGTACACCCCAACACAGAGACATTCGAAATATTGGTTGAAACTCGATCGGTGAATCTTTGTTGTGTGGCGGAGACGATGATAATAACCGATTTCAGGTGATATCGCTGCCAGCTATATACCGCTCTTGTGTGTTGCCATTAGTAAACTCTTCATCGACAGGAGTACTTGATGTGTCAGATTAAGAGCTTTCCAACATCGCAAAATCGCAAATCTTACTTAACGCTAAAATTAGTTATCGCCCAAGCAGGACGACTATTGAGCACGGTATCGTATGCTCGCAAAAATTGGCAGCGAGAGGTATTAGCAGCTCGTACTCAAGAGACTTCCACCGATCTGTACTAGAAAGACAAGAAGACAAGAAAATATGGGCGCATTGTACTAGGACTTAGAATACGAGTTTTCCTGTCAAAAGAGGATGAAATTTTAATAGTGTCACTCCAACAGAAATAACAATTTCAAAATGCATTTCATTCTGTTAACATTCAAACATTTTAAAGCGGCTTTTGTTTGAAAGGCGCAAAAATGCAGCTGAGTGGGTGAAACCTGTCCATAATGCATTGGAAATACATATAAAAATTCATTACTGTTTGTATGTGCACGGAAAACTTGTGTTTCATTACAACATGATGAAACTTCTCGAACATTACCTGTATGTGCAAATGCAGAAGAGCAAGTGTCACGTGAACTTCGTAACAGAGTGTATAACTGGTTGTATCCCGATTTCTGTGTACATCTAACCCGATCTGTAAAATTTGTACAATAAGGGTTCTACAAAACTAAGTGCTCCAGACAAGCAGTGATAAACTATTTGAATGACAGTTTTGCTACATCAAATTTCCCTGAATATACCTATCATGTCGAAGATTTCGAGATTCATTACGCGTGTGTTTCCACACAAATTTATGTTAAGACTGAATAAGAAGTTTGTTCTACTGATTTTTGTTTACTTCAAACTAGTTTTCAGCTTATTAGACCATCTTCAGGAAACAACTGACTAGCGTCTGAAATGAACACTAGTTCTTAGGCAATCGTACATTATAATCAAACATACAATGGCTTGTACAGAGAGTTACGCATCAAATTTATTTCTTAATGTTGAAATTACACTTTACAGAAACGACAATGTCAAGCACAACAAGTAATTGAACTACACAGTATTACAGGTTAAATGGTTAACGCTAAATTTTGTGAGGGCTTTACATTGGCCGAGAAACTACTATACTGAACACTCTTCATTTACGCTGTGGTACAAACATGTTTTTTAACATTTTAAACGAAACTTTAGGCAACGGCCAGAATTATATACTACAATTACAATACATAATCTTGCAGTATTATTAGCTATACGGTTATGATGTCATACTTTGTGCGGTCACGATATTGGTTGAGATCTGGGTAACTAGGGACTAGTTAATGTCGTGCAACAAACGTATTTTACCTTATAAATAACATTTCTATGCAGTGGGCAATGTTAAACACAGTAATGATTAAAATACAGAATATTTAAGTATTACAAGGTGTATTGTAGAAACTTATGGGGTAAACAAAGCAAGAAATAGGAAATTCTGTTGTGTTTTAATTTTGTGCAGCAGTACGTGTCGTTGTGGCTATTTGTGAGCATGTGACTGGTTGACTCCATCATGTGAAGGTTAAAAGGGAGGATGTGGTCATCAGTAATTGATCGTTTAGAACCAGTTGGGGTTTTTGAGCTAACTGTCTGTATATCTCAAGTGCTTCTAACAAGTCTAGTTTTCATTCTTTTTTGGCTATATGTAATGCTTCTGTGTGGATTTAGCATCTGTGTTCTTGCTGCAACATATGTTCGGCAAAGGTGGTGTTTCACTTGTGTAACCTCCAGGTGCGTTCGTGTACAATCAGCCTAGTTATTGTAGGACCAATATTCAGGTAGTTGCAGTTTTGAAAGGGATTTTGTAAACATCACTGTTACTTAATAAATCCTAGTTGTTGAATGGGTTATGAGATACAGTGCCTTTTACATAAAATAAAGTTTTACAATTGCAGGATTTTAAGGATTTTGTTAATTTGTCAGGCAGCTTTCCTAAATATGGGATAGTACACCAGTTGGTTTTAGATTTAAAATTTGCTGTAGAGGAAGCATACACATAGGTCAACATTTTTCTCTTTGTCTTTTGTGTAAAATCTTGTCAATTAAGTCAGGGGTGTAGCCAAGGTTTAATGCAGTGCATTTAATGGTGTTTAATTCTGTCTGAAAATTCTGTTTTGATACTAGTATGGATGTAAGACGATGTACGTGAAGTGGAAGACAGCATGTTTGTGTGATATTGGGTGTTGTGAACACGAGGTTACTACTAATGTCGCAGGTTCGAATCCTGCCTCGGGCATGGATGTGTGTGATGACCTTAGGTTAGTTAGGTTTAAGTAGTTCTAAGTTCTAGGGGACTGATGACCACAGATGTTAAGTCCCATAGTGCTCAGAGCCATTTGAACCATTGAGCCACGAGGCTACTACCGTGCCAGTTGTGGTAGGTTTTTCTCTAAATTTTGAAACTTTGTGGTAGTGATACGTATCTCGAGGTCTAAGAAGTTAACGGATTTTCCACCATGCTACTCGGTGAACTGTATGTTTTTGTGTTGTGAGTTTAGATACTCTAGGAATTAGTTCAAGATGTCTTTTCGTTCCAGTCCACAGACACAATACATCACCCACACATCTGAAGAAATATTTGCTGTTATCACTAAGCGGCTCATTATGAGGACTTGTCTTTCGAAATGGTCCATGAAGATTTCTGATAAAAGAGGACTTGTATCTTTGCATATAGTGTATGGTTACCTAAGAACTAAGCTCAATTTCTGACGCTAGTCAGTTGTTTCCTGAAGATGGCCTAATAAGCTGAAAACTGGTTTTAAATTAACAAAAATCAGAAGAACAGAAACAATGTAATCGTTATTCAAGTTTAAATATAGTATTGTTCTACCGAGAACTGACAGAAGATTACGTAAATAAAATTAACGTTGTGCGTCGGAAAAGGGGGATCCTGTTTGCTACTGTGCATTAGGTGCTACTGAATATTAAAACTGAAATATTATTTGCTATCTCACCTTTCGACTGCTACCGTTGCTTTGTGATCTAAGCGAATTTCACGATATTTTTAAGATTTTAATCACCAGCACTGGACACATATATGTTGATTGTCAATCGTTTCAGCTCAGACTGATTCTTAGCAACGGCTCTCGCTTCTACAAGGACCTGTAAATTGTTGAGAATTACGGTACGTCGCCATTAATTTGTTTACTCCGAGAGGAAATGAGGAAAATAATCACGGAATAACTAAGAAAATATCCAAGGATGCCGGCCGAGGTGGCCGAGCGCTTCTAGGCGCTACAGTCTGGAACCGCGCGACCGCTACGGTCGCAGGTTCGAATCGTGCCTCGGGCATGGATGTGTGCGATGTCCTTAGGTTAGTTAGGTTTAAGTAGTTCTAAGTTCTAGGGGACTGATGACTTCAGAAGTTAAGTCCCATAGTGCTCAGAGCCATTTGAACCATATCCAAGGATACTAACTGGGCTCCACCCTTAGTCAACCGACGCAGTTTCTCTGTAGCAAAGAGAACAAGGCGCACACGTTGCACGAACGAAAGAAGGGAAATAGGAATGAGAAGAAAATAAAGTGGAAAAAAAGTGGAAAAACGAATGAAACAGTTAGTCAAGTAAAGTCTTTCGCTATATTAAAACAATCAAAATTAATTCTGTAAATCTTATACAGCTTAATACATGGTGATTATAATCAAAATCCAGTTTCAAGAAGCTGTTAGAAAAGAAACAGTGCTCGGAATGACGTCAGTTTTGAAAGGTGTAAACGTAATGGTTAAAGAAACCACAGTTTTACCACTAGATAGCTCTGATAGCGGCAGAATATGCAAAACAAAAGGCTTGGGTTTACGCTGCTGTAACACAGTATGACGCTTGGCACGACTGTCTCAACTGAGGATTGCGCGCTGCTGGTAAAGCTCTTTTCCAAGAACGATGACTAGAAAATCCCGATACTCAAGGGTATGAAAAAAGGCCTTGGTCCGGTGTCTGCGAGGGATCTGGAAAAAATGATTACGAAATTCGAAAAGACAGGTTCTTTTGAAGTCCAGAGGGAGGAAAACAACTGATCCAACAACAGTCGAAGATTTGTCCATAGCTTTGCAGGAGGGGTCGAGCGGTAGTGTGCAAACGTGCAATGCATGGGCATTGCCCAAACTTTGGATATGCCTGTGAGCACGGTGCATTAAATTCTACAAAAAATCTTGCATTACTACCCGTACAATTTATCCATGTTCAGGAGTTACTTTATGCTGACCTGCCAGTGAGACAAAAGTTTTCTCTACAATTCCGTGGTCGCATGTCAGTAGACAATGAATGGCCATGGAACATTCGGTGGACAGACGAAACCAATTTACGTCTCCAAGAACATGTAAGAACACAGCATTGCAGAATATGGGCAACGGAAAATCCGCTCGCGCATGAACCTATGTTGTTGTTGTTGTTGTTGTGGTCTTCAGTCCTGAGACTGGTTTGATGCAGCTCTCCATGCTATTCTATCCTGTGCAAGCTTCTTCATCTCCCAGTACCTACTGCAACCTACATCCTTCTGAATCTGCTTAGTGTATTCATCTCTTTGTCTCCCCCTACGATTTTTACCCTCCACGCTGCCCTCCAATACTAAATTGGTGATCCCTTGATGCCTCAGAACATGTCCTACGAACCGATCCCTTCTTCTGGTCAAGTTGTGCCACAAACTTCTCTTCTCCCCAATCCTATTCAATACTTCCTCATTAGTTATGTGATCTACCCATCTATTCTTCAGCATTCTTCTGTAGCACCACTTTTCGAAAGCCTCTATTCTCTTCTTGTGCAAACTATTTATTGTCCATGTTTCACTTCCATACATGGCTACACTCCATACAAATACTTTCAGAAATGACTTCCTGACACTTAAATCTATACTCGATGTTAGCAAATTTCTCTTCTTCAGAAACGCTTTCCTTGCCATTGCCAGTCTACATTTTATATCCTCTCTACTTCGACCATCACCAATTATTTTGCTCCCCAAATAGCAAAACTCCTTTACTACTTTAAGTGTCTCATTTCCTAATCTAATACCCTCAACATCACCCGACTTAATTCGACTACATTCCATTATCCTCGTTTTGCTTTTGTTGATGTTCATCTTATATCCTCCTTTCAAGACACTGTCCATTCCGTTCAACTGCTCTTCCAAGTCCTTTGCTGTCTCTGACAGAATTACAATGTCATCGGCGAACCTCAAGGTTTTTATTTCTTCTCCATGGATTTTAATACCTACTCCGAATTTTTCATTTGTTTCCTTTACTGATTGCTCAATATACAGATTGAATAACATCGGGAGAGGCTACAACCCTGTCTTACTCCCTTCCCAAGCACTGCTTCCCTTTCATGTCCCTCGACTCTTATAACTGCCATCTGGTTTCTGTACAAATTGTAAATAGCCTTTCGCTCCCTGCGTTTTACCCCTGCCACGTTTAGGATTTGAAAGAGAGTATTCCAGTCAACATTGCCAAAAACTTTCTCTAAGTCTACAAATGCTAGAAACGTAGGTTTGCCTTTCCTTAATCTTTCTTCTAAGATAAGTCGTAAGGTCAGTATTGCCTCATGTGTTCCAGCATTTCTACGGAATCCAAACTGATCTTCCCCGAGGTCGGCTTCTACTAGTTTTTCCATTCGCCTGTAAAGAATTCGTGTTAGTATTTTGCAGCTGTGGCTTATTAACCTATACCACTTCATTTTGCAAAGGTAACCTTGTGTTGCAGGTTGGCGGCGTCGGTTATTTAGTACCGTATTTTTCCATTTTTCCGAGGGCTCGAGTTATACGGATTCTGTTCTTTGTGCCGTCACTGGCAAGCGATATGAGAGCCATTTGTGCACCAACGTCATTAAAACCCTCTAACAGAGTGGATGTGTCGGTGGGATCATTTTTATGCAAGGTGGCGCTCCTCCGAACACTGCACAACCGGTGAAACGGCTGCTGCAGAGGCGTTTCAGGAATGCCAGAATTATCAACCATCATTTCCCTATAGCCTGACCGTCCAGATCATCTGACCTTAATTTAAAAAAAAGGTTCAAATGGCTCTGAGTACTATGGGACTTAAAATCTGCGGTCATCAGTCCAATAGAACTACTTAAACCTAACTAACCTAAGGACATCACACACATCCATGCCCTAGGCAGGATTCGAACCTGCGACCGTATCAGTCGCGCGGTTCCAGACTGAAGCGCCTAGAACCGCTCGGCCACCGCGGCCGGCTTGACCTTAATCCGTGTGACTTCTCGCTGTGGGGTTCTCTCAAAGATATTATGTTCAGTAGTCCGGTCACGAACGCAGCTGAAGAGAAGGCACTAATTGCGCAAGGCATTCTGAACGTGACCCCTGAGACACTCCGATGTTTAATCGAATATGTGGCAAAAAACGGAAGTCTGCGTACTGTACAAGTCTTGCGCCAGCCTCACGACAGTTAAAAACCGATTTCATTGTTCCTTTCATGCTGTTTTCGGTCTCAGGACGATGAAAACCGATATCAATATTGCGTTTTATGCCGTTTATGGCCTCAGGACAATTACAAAACCGATTTCATTCCTGCTTTTTATGTGGTTTTTGGCTTCAGTACAATTAAAACTGATTTTTCGCATCCGATGTGGTACGATCTTGCCGTAGCGGATGGCCTTGCCTAACAGTGTCACAACTGTTGAATGATAAACCTAGCTGGTCATTCACTTTGCACGTACGGCTGCTTTAATGTGCAACTCATACTGTAGTTGTTGCATTACAATTAATGTGTCATTTGTAACTGAACCCATCTAGTGGGAAAATTTTCATTAATTTTTTTTTTGTTCCTACAACGTTATCCCTTTCTTCGATAACATTCCTTTCAAATTTGAACTCATTCCGAGCAGCAATTCCATTGTTACAGAATTTCGATACTCAAACTTTAATTATAGTCAGCAGATCATTCACTTTCTGTACCCAGATTAAATATCACACTGCATATGAACTCAAACATCAATGAACAGAATCCTTAGAACTAGAAGAACTATATCCGAGAGAATGTTGTGGCCAAGGATATTACGGAACGTCCATCATGAATGCAGTGATCAGCAAATATAGTCTTTAATGGTACTGTAGATGTACACAAGAACAGTCCTATGTTCTGGAACAGCTGAGAATCTATATAAATTTTTGGCTGCAGCATATTGCAATGGCAGGTTTTAGAGACCTGTTCCTGAGTGTTTGCAAGATAATGCTAAAGAGAATTAACCTCACGTCTTCGGCTGGTACATCTGACGCAGTTAGCAATAGACTGACTGACTTTCGAAAGCTCTGACAAGCATATTTTTGAGAGTAAGAAATGTTACAAACTCAGTATAGAAGTAGGTGTTTAAAACGTATATGAAACCTACATCTGGAGAATTTAGGTGAAGATCAGAGGGGATATAAAATATTGCGAGAAGAATTTGACAGCCGTGCGGGATGACCCGAGCGGTTTAGGCGCTGCAGTCATGGACTGTGTGGCTGGTCCCAGCGGAGGTTCGGGTCCTCCCTCGAGCGTGGGTGTGTGTGTGTTTGTCCTTAGGATAATTTAGGTTAAGTACTGTCTAAGCTTAGGGACTGATGACCTTAGCAGTTAAGTTCCGTAAGGATTCACTCACATTTGAACATTTTTGAAGAATTTGACAGATCATTGAAAGACATAAATGGGAACAAGGGCACTGGAGTAGAAGACACTCCCTCAGAATTATTCAGATGTCTGGGAGAGCTAGCCATGACAAAACTATTGCACCTGTTGTATAAGGCATATGAGACAGGAGAAACACACCCTGACTTCAAGAAGTCTGGGCGTATGAAGAATTCCAGCTGCAAGAAATGGAGGCACTGATAGCGCGAATACTACAGAACCATCAGCTTAATACGTCGTGGTTGCAAAAGACTGATACGAATGGAAAAACTTCTAGAAGTCGACCCTGAAGGAGATCAGTTTTCGTTCTGGAGAGATATAGGAACACACGGGACGATATTCAGATTACGTTCTATCATAAAAGAAACTCTGAAGAACGGAAAACCTACATTCACAGACTTGGTATGTTTGGAGGAAGCTTTTGGCAATGTTAACTGGAACACAGCCTTAAAAGTAGCATGGATAAAATACCAGGAGCGCTATGTTATTTGAAAGGATGGCCCCGAACGAATTCCGAAGCGACGTATTGATTCCCATTAGATGTCTTCTTATTTTCCATGCCGTACGCGTTGATTCCCACAACCTATCTACAGTGACATAACACCTCCCTTCCCATTTTGCGCAAATGTAGGATTTTTCATATGCAGTAGATGTGGTTAAAATGGTTGGCTTTTTGATATGCTCGTAAGGTAAGTACAGTACAAGCCAAGTTGCAATTATCAAGCATAAATAATAAAATTTTGTTAATGGGAGAAACTTACAGCGGGGCATTGGTTGAAGTAGACAGCTTTTCTATTTTTCTTTTATGTAGTTTTGTTTGTCCCACATTTTTTAGGTAGTAGGTTTCTTCTTGCATCTCATTTGAACGTACGGTTCAGTTGAACACCCTTCATTGTCTCTAACCTATGGAATACCTTGGGATGGAAAGAGTAAAATATAGCGCACAGTTTAGAGAGCCATGTCTCAACTTAGTAGTCCGATGAGAACTACTACTAAAGTCGGGCCACATTATGGATGAAATATCTATCTGCCAGAATACAGATATGAAGTAAGTAATCAAAAAAATCATCCACATGTTCGTTGTTAGATTTACGGTACATTATGTCATCTTCAGTTTGATCAGGGAACAGGAGAAGCAGTCCAAATGAAGTTTTCAGAAGTCTTCCGTTTTCAAATTTCTTTGATTTAAAATTTTTTGACAATCCGAATGATTGAATCTTTCTCCACCATTTCTGCCCAAGATGAAGTCTGTAGCCTTTTATATTCGTTTGGGGCCAAGCGTAAGCAACTGACTGGTGAATTTCCGTCTCAAAGTCAACGTATATAATATCAAGACTGCTTTTATTTGTCGTTAACGACAAAGATTCCTTATACGAGAGTCATTTCAAAAGTCCTGCTCACTGTGCATGCGCGACCGTTACGGTATCGTGATCATGTTGAAATTCATATCCGCAGTGAGCGAGGCTTTAGGCGTGACGATGGTAAATGTGTTTGCTGATTCGCGTGGTTGTGTCGTAGGTAATGTAGTCTTATAACGGAAACTGAAACCGAGTCAGGTCGTATTACATGTAATGACCAGCGTTCCTGCATCAAAGTCGTATCCCTACGTAGAAAGAACCCAACGGAGATTTACAACGCTCTGAGAGATTTGTGTGGGAAGAGTTTAATTGATCGTATCACGGTACCACGATGGTCTGCTCGTTTCCGAGAAGGTCGAGTAAGCAGCGAGGACAACCAAAGAAGTGAAAGGACTTCAACTACAACGGACCACACCTCTCAGATTATAGTTAATGACGTTTTGAGAGAGGATTGACGAAAAATATGTGAGGAATTTGCATATGAGGCTATAATATATAATATCCGTTTGAAGAATCATGACTGAAAAGTTAATAATGAGAAAATTTGCTACTAAATGAGTTCTTCATGCTCTGGGTGAAGAGCGGAAAGTAGATCGCAAAAGATATGCAGAAGAATTGCTTCAACGATATCGAACAGAAAGAGAGCAGTTTCTGAAAATATTTGTGCCCTTCATGAAAGATAGTTCCGATATTCTGAGCCTGAACTCAGTCGTCACAGTGGAAAAGTCCCGACTTTCCACGCCAGAAAAAAATCCACCGCCAAAACTCAAAGGTGAAACTGACGATGATTTTTGCATATGGCATGAATGGAGGGATAACTATAAACAGAGGGCCCCGCTGTACGTCTGTAACTGGTGTGCACTCTAAGTTATTCCTACAAAGTGTTTTACGCCCGAAAATTTGTCAAAGGGGGCCGGACATGATTGAAGCTGGTGTCCTCATTGTGTACGAAAAGCAAAACCGCATACTGCCCTATCAAAGAGAAAACATTAGAACACTATGGATGAGAAGTACTTCCTCACCCACCACACAGTCCTGAAATGAACCCACCAGCCTTTGATTTGTTTCCCAAACTGAAGGAACGCTTCCGTGGAAAACGGTTTGATACAAATGATGAAACTTGCATTGAGATGACCCGATTAATCAGACACCTCAACAACGAAAGTGATCTATCCGGAATAAAGAAGTTGGGAAATTCCAATAAGCAAGACTGGAGATTACACTGAAGATCTGTAAAGGTATTTTTCAAAATAAATTAGTTTCTTCAGTTCTAATGTGCCTTGCATGTTTAATTTTTTTGTTTGGAAGCGAAAAGAAAAAAAAGTCTCTCCAGTTCGAGCGGAAAAAATTTCTCGCCAGTGCTTCATATTAATGTGGGAAGTTACGGGGCAACTTCGAAGTCTGTGTAATCGAGTGGTAATAATTCGAGTGTCAATAACACCATTAGCTAAATCAAGGTGTATAAGTTGGGAGGGGCGCTCTCACAAATTTTCTTTAGCCTTTCTCTTCACGATATTAGTGACTCTCTGCCGGTTTAATATACCAGAGTCATTCTTTCTATGGGTATGGGTTGACTGAGAACCAACAATACAATTTGAAGAATTTAATTTCACAAAACACTTACGTGTTCTCCCCATACACTTTTATCTATCAAAGCCATCGACGAGACACTTATGGAAACAGAATTTATAACCGCCTGTCACCAAAAGCTTGTTGCTCTTTTCACTTGTAATTATTATGACCTTCCGTCGTTCACACACATAGTACACTGACTGCTTACAAGCCTGACCGACCTGTCCACGCGACGGTGGAATGCAGTAGAGAACGGCGCCAGCCGAAAGTCGGCGCCAGCCGAAAGTAAGCGGAATCAACACGGATGTTATTGTTTTGAGAACGTATCGAAAGAGGGAATCAAGTCATCCACTATTCGACTGCAGGGGGACGCTAAACGGCAGCAGCGATTTACTAGTTGTTCAGAAACCATTTTGAAATTTTAAGAATCCAAACATGAAAAGGAAGCAGTAACTGCGAAGGGAGAAGGAGAGAGAGAGGGAAAGAAAGAGAGAAAGAAAGAGAGAGAGAGGGAGAGGTTTGCAGCCTATCTGCGACGTTAATCCACTCTGAGCAAGCACTAGGAAAATCCAAAGAGAAACATGGTAAAGAGATAAACGTACAGCGGTAAGAAATAAATACTTTGGGATTTTCCGTTGACTTTGTAATTCTGTCAGAGGTGGTAGCCGGCCGGAGTGGCCCAGCGGTTCTAGGCGCTACAGTCTGGAACCGCGCGACCGCTGCGGTCGCTGGTTCGAATCCTGCCTCGGGCATGGATGTGTGTGATATCCATAGGTTAGTTAGGTTTAAGTAGTTCTAAGTCCTAGGGGACTGATGACCTCAGAAGTTAAGTCCCATAGAGCTCAGAGCCATTTTGAGCCAGAGATGGTAAAGTACTTCGAAGAACAGTTGAACGGAAAGGACAGTGAGTTGAAAAAGAGATTTCAAGATGAACACTGCAAGAGTGAAACAAGGGTAACGGAACATAGTTGAATAAGGTCATGTGATCATATTAGAAAATGAACACGTAACTTTAAAATCAAAGCAGCCACAGCCGAAATTCCTCATGATGACAAAAAAGTCTTCCGCTCCGGCTGCTAAAGCCCTTTATTGAAACTTCAGGATTGGTCCTGGGTTCTTAAAGTGCATAATCAGGTTATATTATCATTACAGTATACAGGAAAAACAGTTGCAAGCAAGTCCCATCGTTCATGGTCAAAGCAATAAAACAAGTAATTCGCTGTAAGACTTTGGTCCAAGTTAAAATGATTGAGCCCGAAAAGTATCCTCAATTCAGCTCACTTTGGTGACGTTTACCTCCCAGAGAGGTCTACGGGTAAGGTCGTTTTCCTTGTAACTTGGAACGTCGTTCACAGCGAGTCAGTTATTTTTAGTGCTTTGACGAAGAACGACAGGACTTGGATACAACTGTTTTTACTGTATACTAAGTGATCTGAAATATAATAACACATGACCATGCTTTTTAAAAATGTGAAACCAGTTGTGAACTTTCAATAAAGGACTTTTAACCGCCTAAGCTGAAGATAACTTATACAGAATTAGGAAATGAGACAATAAAATTAGCAGATGAGTTTTACTGTTTGGGTGGCAGAATAAGTGATGATGGTCGCTGTAGGTAGCCGCGTGGTCAAGGCGCCTTGTCATGGACCGAGCGGCTCCCCCCGTTGGGGGTTCGAGTCCTCCCTCGGGCATGGGTGTGTGTATTGTCCTTAACGTATGTTAGTTTAAGTTAGATCAAGTCGCGTGTAAGCTTAGGGACCAGTGACCTCACTAGTTTGGTCCTATAAGAGCTTACCACAATTTTTTTACTGCTGTAGAGAAGATATTAAACGTAGACTGGCAATTGCAACAAAAGCGTTTCCGAAAATAATTTTTTAACATCAGATATACATTTAAGAGCTACGAATTCTATTCTGAAGCTATTTGTATGGAGTGTATCCTTGTATGTGAGTGGTTCAAATGGTTCAAATGGCTCTGAGCACTTTGGGACTTAACTGCAGAGGTCATCAGTCCCCTAGAACTTAGAACTACTTAAGCCTAACTAACCTAAGGACATCACACACATCCATGCCCGAGGCAGGATTCGAATCTGCAACCGTAGCGGTGGTGCGGTTCCAGACTGTAGTGCCTAGAACCGCTCGGCCACCCCGGCCGGCTATGGAAGTGGAACATGGACGATAAGCATTCCAGACAAGGAGAGAGTAGTAGCTTTTTGTGTGTGTTGCTATAGAAGAATGCTAAGTATTACGTGAGTAGATCGAATAAATATGAGGAGGTACTGAATCGAATTGAAAGAAAAAGAAATTTGTGACACAACTAGAATAAAATATGGAACTGGTTGACAGGACACATTCTGAGGCATCAAGGATCTCCAATTTGGCAATCGAAGGAATTTGGAGGGTAAAAATAGTAAAGGGAGACCTAGTCATAAATACAGGTTATAGATTCATATGGGTGAATGTCGCACCAGTTATGGAAAGATGAAGTGGCTTCCACTGGTTGGGCTACAGAGAGAGCAGCATCAAACCAGCCTTCGGACTGAAGATCGCAGCAACATCTTTCTTCCACCATATAAAGTACCAGAAAGAATCTGTATAGCACTTAAGGCCTTGAAATACGTAAGATGAACGTTGTATCTATGTATGACCCCCAAGTTACGATGCTGTCAGAAACAGATAGCACCAAAGGATAACTCAATATACAGCTTGACGAAACTAGCAACATTTGCGAGATATGGTATGGTCATCGAGTGTAAATTTTTTAACAAACTAATAAACACAGAAAAGTAGCACATCGATGACCTTAGAGAGGACGAGACATTGACAGAGCCGGCCGGGGTGGCCGAGCGGTTCTAGGCGCTACAGTCTGGAACCGCGCGACCGCTACGGTCGCAGGTTGGAATCCTGCCTCGGGCATGAATGTGTGTGATGTCCTTAGGTTAGCTAGGTTTAAGTAGTTCTAAGTTCTAGGGGACTGAAGACCTCAGATGTTAAGTCGCATAGTGCTCAGAGCCATTTGAACCATTTGAACACTGACAAAGACCGCAGCTAATACTAGAATGATACTTTTCCAATATTTGACAATATATATACTAAATACCTGTGTGTAGGATATGAAGTAACTTGTAGTCGAATACGATCCAACAGATGTTTTACCATGTTTATCGTAAGTGATCAAGTTTTTAAAAGTTGGTCACTGAAAGCTGAGAATGATACACCCACATGACATTTCTATTCTGTTTCCGACAGATATGAACATTTGAAGTATAATAAATACAGAAACTGTGCGGCTTTCAACACCTACCTCGGCCGATATTAAGCTATTATGACGTGTGCAGAATCGTCCGGCTGTACCTAACAGAACGTGTGGTTGTCGTAAAAGCTGATAGTTCGTTTTCCAAGCTATAGTCTTCTTAAACCATCTGCGTCCAATCAAAGAGTGGAACACGTCGCATTGTCCTGATGAACCGTGGCATCTCCATCAGCGCACTCAAACAGCAGCAAGGGATGCGGGTGACCCCAGGAATGTTCACTTAACGTGTACCTGACACTGGTTCACGTAGCCTGACAAAGGGGAGGACACAGCGAACACGTCAACACAGCCCACAACCGTAACGGGACAACCTCGTGTCTGAACGCAGTGTTGCTTACACGAAGGATCCATAGCTTCCACTCTCACGATCTCGATACAACAGAAACGGGGATTCAACGTACCCTCCCAGATGCCGGCACTGTTCCATGTTCTAGTGTCGACTTCGCTGACCTTTCCCGCTTCTTGAGCTCTATGAAGTGGTATTAGCAAAAGTACACATACCGGTCGTTGGCTCCTGAGATCTATGCGGTGCATTTGTCTTCGAACAACCCTCGTATAAATGGGTTCCTGACTCCATGGCAGCTGTCTGTATTGCGGTAGTCCCTCAATCGCTCCGAGACAACGTGAGGTCCAGTTGCCCTGTGTGGCGGTTTATATACAGGGGTGGGCAAAAACACGGAAACACCGCAAAAAATGCATGCTTGAAGATAAATGTAGATTGAGATTTTCACTCTGCAGCGGAGTGTGCGCTGATATGAAACTTCCTGGCAGCAGATTAAAACTGCCAGGAAGTTTCATATCAGCGCACACTCCGCTGCAGAGTGAAAATCTCATTCTGGAAACAACCCCCAGGCTGTGGCTAAGCCATGTCTCCGCAATATCCTTTCTTTCAGGAGTGCTAGTTCTGCAAGGTTCGCAGGAGAGCTTGTGTTAACTTTGAAAGGTAGGAGACGAGGTACTGGCAGAAGTAAAGCTGTGAGGACGGGGCGTGAGTCGTGCTTGGGTAGCTCAGTTGGTAGAGCACTTGCCTACGAAATGCAAAGGTACTGGGTTCGAGTCTCGGTCCGGCACACAGTTTTAATCTGCCAGGAAGTTTCATATCAGCGCACACTCCGCTGCAGAGTGAAAATCTCATTCTGGAAACATCTCCCAGGCTGTGGCTAAGCCATGTCTCCGCAATATCCTTTCTTTCAGGAGTGCTAGTTCTGCAAGGTTCGCAGGAGAGCTTGTGTTAACTTTGAAAGGTAGGAGACGAGGTACTGGCAGAAGTAAAGCTGTGAGTAGCGGGCGTGAGTCGTGCTTCGGTAGCTCAGAAGGCAGTTTGGGACAACATAAGTTTAACCGTCCACACTGCTGAAGTGGCGTCCACATGGTATAAAGTGGTAAACGATGTTATACCCACTAATGAAAGGTTGCATAGAATCGGTTTAAGTGACAGTGATAAATGCGTCAGCTGTGGCCTGGTCGACACCTTCGCTTCACTTGTGGCGGTCATCTCATTAACTGGAAATGGGTGCAGCAGAGGCTGGGCCTGATTACCCGCAGCAGCCCAGCCAGCCACTGCACCGACATCCTGCTCTGGCCGGACGCGAAACATTTTCCCGCTACCAAGAACAACACCGTGATGTGGATGTTAGGACAGTTTGTGACATATATCATCATCCACAATAGTGAAGATAATCTCATTAGTTTCGAGGCTTACATGAGAACAGCACGCTGGAAGATGAAACGTTACCCAAAATCCAGGAAGATGTTTGCTAACATGTTAGACATAATTTTTGAAAAGCAAGGCGTAGGCTAATTCTCGATGCCGGTAAGGACACAAATCACATGCAAGACTATGTAGCGAACAAAATACACAACGAGTAAGGGGTTATACCAGTTCCTAGGACTACTCCCGACTTCTCAATGGTGTAATTAACTTCATTATGACGTTTTCATTAATTTATGTATCTGTGCATCTCTTGTTATCCGTTTGTGTGCTCCAAATGACTTTGAGTTTGGACGGTTATGAATCAAATGACAGAACTGTCATTCCAGTTAAGACAATCAATTATATATATCTTTGCGTTTCGGATCAATGTCTCTGTCTATTTTGTAAGCTTACAAATGGCACTATATTGAAATGTGTTCTTCAGTCTATTGTAGGCTGCAATTCGTGTTGAATCAGTTCCAGCACTTCAATATTTTGTTTTTGTGCTTATGTACATATATGGTTATTTTAATAAAGGAAAAAAAAGATGGTAGAGCACTTGCCCGCGAAAGGCAAAGGTCCCGAGTTCGAGTCTCGGTCGGGCACACAGTTTTAATCTGCCAGGAAGTTTCATAAATGTAGATGCTAGCCGAGCCCGAAGGTGGCGCTGTTGTATTTTTTCCACGCACGGCACCTGCACAAATCCTCAATACGTTGTAAGAGTCAGTCATGGTCAAAACCGTGTTCTGTGTAGTTATGAGTTAAGTATGTCGGAAGTAAGTTAATTCGACCATGAGTGAATTGGTGGCACTCGTATGGCGGGTGCTTCTGTAACCAAGGCCGCCGGAGAGTTTGATGTTTCGAAAGGCACCATATCGCAGATTTATACCGCGTACAGGGAAAAACAGATAAACGTCGTCCGTTAAGTCACAAAGCGCACGAAACTGTGTGTTGATTGACCGCGACGAACGATCGTTGAAGGGGATTGTGACGAAAAATATGAGGACGACAGCTGCAGAACTAAATGTCGCACTCGCGAGCCCCATCGGCACCAAAACAACACGAATGGAACTCCATAGGCAGGGAACTGCAGGGCGAGCTTGTAACCTCCCCACGTAAAATACACTCCTGGAAATGGAAAAAAGAACACATTGACACCGGTGTGTCAGACCCACCATACTTGCTCCGGACACTGCGAGAGGGCTGTACAAGCAATGATCACACTCACGGCACAGCGGACACACCAGGAACCGCGGTGTTGGCCGTCGAATGGCGCTAGCTGCGCAGCATTTGTGCACCGCCGCCGTCAGTGTCAGCCAGTGTGCCGTGGCATACGGAGCTCCATCGCAGTCTTTAACACTGGTAGCATGCCGCGACAGCGTGGACGTGAACCGTATGTGCAGTTGACGGACTTTGAGCGAGGGCGTATAGTGGGCATGCGGGAGGCCGGGTGGACGTACCGCCGAATTGCTCAACACGTGGGGCGTGAGGTCTCCACAGTACATCGATGTTATCGCCAGTGGTCGGCGGAAGGTGCACGTGCCCGTCGACCTGGGGCCGAATCGCAGCGACGCACGGATGCACGCCAAGACCGTAGGATCCTACGCAGTGCCGTAGGGGACCGCACCGCCACTTCCCAGCAAATTAGGGACACTGTTGCTCCTGGGGTATCGGCGAGGACCATTCGCAACCGTCTCCATGAAGCTGGGCTACGGTCCCGCACACCGTTAGGCCGTCTTCCACTCACGCCTCAACATCGTGCAGCCCGCCTCCAGTGGTGTCGCGACAGGCGTGAATGGAGGGACGAATGGAGACGTGTCGTCTTCAGCGATGAGAGTCTCTTCTGCCTTGGTGCCAATGATGGTCGTATGCGTGTTTGGCGCCGTGCAGGTGAGCGCCACAATCAGGACTGCATACGACCGAGGCACACAGGGCCAACACCCGGCATCATGGTGTGGGGAGCGATCTCCTACACTGGCCGTACACCACTGGTGATCGTCGAGGGGACACTGAATAGTGCACGGTATATCCAAACCGTCGTCGAACCCATCGTTCTACCATTCCTAGACCGGCAAGGGAACTTGCTGTTCCAACAGGACAATGCACGTCCGCATGTATCCCGTGCCACCCAACGTGCTCTAGAAGGTGTAAGTCAACTACCCTGGCCAGCAAGATCTCCGGATCTGTCCCCCATTGAGCATGTTTGGGACTGGATGAAGCGTCGTCTCACGCGGTCTGCACGTCCAGCACGAATGCTGGTCCAACTGAGGCGCCAGGTGGAAATGGCATGGCAAGCCGTTCCACAGGACTACATCCAGCATCTCTAGGATCGTCTCCATGGGAGAATAGCAGCCTGCATTGCTGCGAAAGGTGGATATACACTGTACTAGTGCCGACATTGTGCATGCTCTGTTGCCTGTGTCTATGTGCCTGTGGTTCTGTCAGTGTGATCATGTGATGTACCTGACCCCAGGAATGTGTCAATAAAGTTTCCCCTTCCTGGGACAATGAATTCACGGTGTTCTTATTTCAATTTCCAGGAGTGTACTTCACCGCAACCTCTCAACCGAAAATGTTAACATAAATAATATTCACGTTAAGTGTAACCTCCCCACAAAAAAATAATAAAAATATTGTTGGGTTAATGATTCTAATTTTAGTGTAAGCTCATAACAAAACTGGTTTCCATTTATAATCTCCGTACAGAAATGCGTTCTCATTTAATGTAGCCGCAAAATTCTTTTCTCATTTAATGTAAGCTCGAAACAGAAAAATTCCTAAACCTCGTAATAAAAAATAAATTCAATAACCTGGTAGAATTTGGACGACAGCTGCGCTGCGTCATGGCCCTGTAAGATCAATGTGAATAAAAAAAGGAAAAGTTCTTACCTCAATAAAAACGGCGAATATATCTGATCTTATATAAATTTTTTCCGGGACAGCTCTGTGCAATGCTGGCCGATAGATTTGTCATTTTATGAAAGGAAGCAACTGATTTTTCTTCTGCAACAATAGGAATGATTATGGATTGAAGAAACCAGTAAATCCTTTAAATTGAAATGAATGTTTTTTTTTTAAATTACTTTATATCTCGAAGATTATTATTAGGACATTTTTAAAAGATTTACATGGGACTTTACATAACATTACTAGATATGCGCGAGGCTGCTTTTTACCTTATACAATAATACTCAGGCTCCGGCATCGCTGCACGGCGACCGGCCCAGCCAACATAATACACCAGACCAGAGGAGACAGGCGACTGCTCGCTAGCAACAACTTACTGCTACTGCTACACAGTTCGTACTGCAGTCAACACTGCTCTTTGGTCTCAGATTCTCTTATAGCTTACATATCGCAGGCAGCACATACCTCTTACTAGCTGAAACTCCAAAGCCACTCCTCAGTGATGGAAATGCGCGCAACAGAAAATCGTGGTGCGGAAACCACAAAACCTGGACTCTGGAACAATTGAAGAAAGTCCTTTGCTTATATGAATATTGTTGCACACTGTTTCCGACTTCTGACTGAATTTACGACTCAAGAGCGAAACATGGCGGGGGTTCGATGATGACCTGGGCAGCCACATCGTGGTGTTCCGGGGGCCTTTGGTTACTCTGCATGGTCGTGCTTTTGACAGGGATTGAAATGATTCAAATGGCTCTGAGCACTATGGGACTTAACATCTGAGGTAATCAGTCCCCTAGAACTTAGAACTACTTAAACCTAACTAACCTAAGGACATCACACACATCCATGCCCGAGGCAGGATTCGAACCTGCGACCGTAGCGGTCGCACGGTTCCGGACTGAAGCGCCTACAACCGCTCGGCCACATCGGCTGGCCTCTGACAGGGATTATGTGATCATTTTGGCTCATCAGGTCCATCCCATGGTACGATATTTGTTCCCGAATGGTCAGGCTGTTCCCAGATGACAGTGTCCCTGTTCGCACAGCTAACATCGTACAGGACAGATTTTGCGAGCGCGAGGACGAACTTTCGAATCTCTCCATGCCATCACTGTCACTAGATGTCAGTATTATTGAATCATTGTTCTCCATTTTTGGTGAGGTGGATGCGGGATCACTACCCACATCCATCATCGCTACCTGAAGGTGCCACTATTTTGCAGAAAACTGCTATAAAATTCCCTGGAAAACGATACAGCACCTGTATTTACCCCTTTCGAGACAAGCGGAAGCTCTTTTGAATGCCAACGGTTTCTCTACGCCGTATCAGGCATGCTAATGTGTAGCGTTTTTGGTGGATCCATATATTTGTCCACTCCCTGTATGTGAAAACGTTGTCTCTGCGACATTGAAGATCCATGTCAAATACTGTTAACAGTGAAAAGCTGTATTTTTGTGTAATACGCGATATGCCACAACACATGCGTCTTGCATCGATTGTCGTTCACGTTCCAAGTCGGTTCATCACACATTTGTCTGTATCAGATATTTCAGATATTGTATCTACAGCCGCGCCATACGCCACAAATATCCGCAACATTCGGTCGTGATGCACGGGAAATTTTCAGGAAATACGTTCAAATGTGTGTGAATTGCTAAGGGACCAAACTGCTAAGGTCATCGGTCCATAGCCTTACACACTACTTAAACTAACTTAAACTAATTTATGCTAAGAACAACACACACACTCATGCCCGATGGAGGACTTGAACTTCCGGTTGGAGAGGCCGCGCAGTCCGTGACATGACGCCCTAAACCGCGAGACCATTCCGCGCGGCGGGAAATTCTCAAATGTGACAATATTTCCAATGATTATGAGCTTCAATGCCAATGGCCTTGCTGCAGAGGTTACATCGGTTCCCGTCAGATCGCTGAAGTTAAGTGTTGTCGGGCTTGGCTAGCACTTGGAGCCCTGTTGGCAAGCGAGGTGCACCCAGCCCTTGTGAACCAACTGAGGAACTACTTCACTGACGAGTGGCGACTCCGATCACAAAAACTGACAACGGTCGGCAGAGCGGTGTGCTGGCCACATGCCCCTCTATATCCGTATACATTGACCCCCGTTGACTGAGGATGACAGAGCTGTCGGTCGGTAGCGTTCGGTGTTTCGAGGTCTGTTCGGACAGAGTTCTTTCATGAGCTTCATTAGGGTAGATTACGTCTGATAAGGATGTTAGATATCGGGGATGAATTCACGGTCTTTGAGCTGAAGGCCAATATTACCTTGAGGAATGGTGTGGAAATTTGGAAGGTGTAGGAAGGTGGAACGTGTTAGAATAGGCATGAGAGCAGGCAGTGGTTCTTGAGGAGGGGAGATACAGTAGAAGGGAAATACAGGACAGGCATTGGTGCCCTAGGGGTTATAAGGATGAGTGAGAATTTCAAGAGTACAGGCAGTCCATAGTTGGGATAAACATAATTGAATACGGAAATCAAGCCACAGAATTTGAAGGGTGAGGCGAAATTGGGAAAGAGCTGATTTTATCGCCCTTTTTGGATTTCTTAAGATACGTCGTATGAGGGTTTTGTATGTGTGTGTGATGATTCCAGGATTTAGTTTCCATTTTCGGCAAGCTAGCTATTTCAATGTCTTGTATACTTTCTTTTTGAAGGGAATAGAAATTATAGGTTAACTTCTGATAAAGGGGTTGTTTTTTTACAACGATTGGACTGGGGTCATTGGGGTGCAATGATTGGATGTTTTTTTCCATAATTATCGCCCGAACTTTTGTAGGACTGGTCCACAAAGGTCCCAGTGTACACCAGGAGCTGAAATTGAGAAGAGATGAGAAGATCATTAGCATAGTGGAACACATCCATTGGAGGGTGTGGTTTCGGACGACATATGTGTGTCTCTGTGTGTGTGTGTGTGTGTGTGTGTGTGTGTGTGTGAATTCCTACGGAACCAAACGGCTGAATTCATCGGTCCCTAGACTTAGACACTACTTTAACTACCTTATGCTACGGACAACATACACACACACCTATGCCGCGGGGAGGACTCGAATCTCCGGCGGGAGGGGCCCCGCAGTCCGTGACATGGCGCCTCAAACAGCGCGGCCACCCTGCGCGGCGAAGGACAATAGCTGTGTGTAGGAGGTAAAAGACTGGTGAGGGCACAGGTTTTTGTATCATAGCTGTATCGAATGAGTACTACCGGAATTGTTGTACCTCATTGTTTCACAGAAGGGACAGTTAGTCATGTCATTTTAATTAGGTGGATGTAACTGACTGGAGGGACGTACCAGTCGAGTGTAAACGGAAGAGAAGAATGTCACACACGGTCCTATGTTTTATCGTTGTCTGGAGCTTTGGTCAACAAATTGCAGACCGCGGGTCGCATGTGCCCCGAATCAAACATTCGTATGGCCTGCGGTTCTCAGTCGTATTGTAAGTAGGCTGTTTATGTTTTCTTATTGGCAACGTTACGTAGCGTTCTGTATGAAAATCACTGGCTGTGCTGTGTGCAGTCTGTAGCCAGTTTGCATTGTTGTCAGCCATTGTAGTGTTGGGCAGCTGGATGTTAACAGCGCATAGCGTTGCGCAGTTGGAGGTGAGCCGCCAGCAGTGGTGGATGTGGGGAGAGAGATGGCGGAGTTTTGAAAGTTTGTAAAAATGGATGTCATGAACTGCTGTATATATTATGACTTTTGATGACTATTAAGGTAAATACATTGTTTGTTCTCTATCAAAATCTTTCATTTGCTAACTATGCATATCAGTAGTTAGTGCCTTCCGTAGTTTGAATCTTTTATTTAGCTGGCAGTAGTGGCGCTCGCTGTATTGCAGTAGTTCGAGTAACGAATATTTTTGTGAGGTAAATGATTTGTGAAAGGTATAGGTTAATGTTAGTCAGGGCCATTCTTTTGTAGGGATTTTTGAAAGTAGATTGCGTTGCGCTAAAAATATTGTGTGTCAGTTTAAGCACAGTCTTGTACAATTTTTCTAAGGGGACGTTTCAGTATTTTACAATAATGTGCATCTAGCAACCAATAGCCGGATTCAAAAACGTCAGCAATGGTTATGTACGTAGTTTTCTTGCTCAGTAACAAACTAAAATACTCACAGAGACTGTAATATTTTAATATTTGTTCAACTGAAATTTACGTTGCTGAATTCGGCGGTAAGCTAAGCAAGGTTGGCCTCGTACCTCAGGGACAGAGGGATAAGTAGCGTGGCCACTGCCGGGTCAGAGGGTATGAAATGGGGAACGCTTTGTAGTTTGTTTTCCAGTATTGACGACTCACGCGCAGGAGCGAATTGTACCGATCAGCTGCTACTGTACAAATTCTCTCACGGGATTAAGATGGATTCGTGAATGCGCATCACAGAGACGGTCATCTTCACTTACAGTACATATTTATAGCAAGGAATATGAAACTGAATTAAGGCTATTGCTATAAACACAATGAGAGGAAGAAAATAGCATTCGAAAGATTTAGTAAACATTTGTCGCTGTGAAACTTCCTGGTCGCTTAAAACTGTGCGATGCGCCGGCACTCGAATATGGAAGGTAGGAGATGAGGTAACAGCGGAAGTAAAGCCATGAGGGCGGGTTCTGAGTAGTGCTCGGGAAGCTCAGACGGTAGAGAAGTTGCCCGCCAAAGGTGTAGGTGCCGGGTTAGAGTCCCGATCCGGCACACAGTTTTCATCTGCCAGCAAGTTTCAATTCAGCGCACAATCTGCTGCCGAGTAGGAAATTATTCTTGATTTGAGACAGTGCCTCTCAATGCGTAATGTATCTAAATATGTGTACACTTACTGTTATTAATCAGTTAATCATCCTTTCACGCAGACAACACATCGTCAGGCAATCAGGCAACTGCAGCCGCACAACTTACAGCTCGTTGAAGGCGGTAGCAGTCTCACACAGGGAACGCGAACCGTTTGGAATGGGCTCGCTCTATTCGTCCACGAGACTCAGAGGGCCATACACACGGGTTCCCAGGTGGATGCCACGTTTTTTGACTTCCGCAAGGCGTTCGATACGGTTCCCCACAGTCGTTTAATGAACAAAGTAAGAGCATATGCACTACCAGACCAATTGTGTGATTGGATTGAAGAGTTCCTAGATAACAGAACGCAGCATGTCATTCTCAATGGAAAGAAGTCTTCCGAAATAAGTGTGATTTCAGGTGTGCCGAAGGGGAGTGTCGTAGGACCGTTGCTATTCACAATATACATAAATGACCTTGTGGATAACATCGGAAGTTCACTGAGGCTTCTTGCGAATGATCCTGTAGGATATCCAGAGGTTGTAACAATGGAAAATTGTACTGAAATGCAGGAGGATCTGCAACGTTCTCTGCCTCGTGATGGGTGGGTGTTGTGTGCTGCCCTTAGGTTAGTCCGGTTTAAGTAGTTCTATGTTCTAGGGGACTGATGACTATAGATGTTAAGTCCCATAGCTCTCGGAGCCATTTGAACCATTTTTTTTTATCTGCAACGAATTGACGCATGGTGCAACTGAATCTCAATGTAGACAAGTGTAATGTGCTGCGAATACATAGAAAGAAAGATCCTTTATCATTTAGCTACAACATAGCAGGTCAGAAACTGGAAGCAGTTAATTCCATAAATTATCTGGGAGTAGGCTTTGGGAGTGATTTAAATTGGAATGACCATATAATATTAACCGTCGGTAAAGCAGATGCCAGACTGAGATTCATTGGAAGAATCCTAAGGAAATGCAATCCGGAAACAAAGGAAGTAGGTTACAGTACACTTGTCCGGCCACTGCTTGAATATTGCTCACCAGCGTGCGATCCGTACCAGATAGGGTTGATAGAAGACATAGAGAAGATCCAACGGAGAGCAGCGCGCTTCGTTACAGGATCATTTAGAAATCGCGAAAGCGTTACGGAGATGATAGATAAACTCCAGTGGAAGACTCTGAAGGAGAGACGCTCAGTAGCTCGGTACGGGCTTTTGTTGAAGTTTCGAGAACATCTTCACCGAGGAGTCAAGCAGTATATTGCTCCCTCCTACGTGTATCTCGCGAAGAGACCATGAGGATAAAATCAGAGAGATTAGAGCCCACACAGAGGCATACCGACAATCTTTCTTTCCACGAACAATACGAGACTGGAATAGAAGAGAGAACCGATAGAGGTACTCAAAGTACCCTCCGTCACACACCGTCAGGTGGCTTGCGAAGTATGGATGTAGATGTAGATGTAGATGTTTTAACCACAGACAGTCTGGAGGCGCCGGCCACCCTACCCCGCCGTTGCTATAGCTAGTCCGTTGGCGGTTCATAACACACTAATTTATATACATATTACCAACTAATAATTTTGGTTTTTACAGCGAGTTGTAACAATCCACGCGTATTAAATTTCAGAATGTGAATTAAACTGGTTTTACATATGGTAAATTATGCCTTTTACATGAATGTATCTATTGTCAGTTTTTAATACCGGTAGACTTTTTTCTTCGAATTTCTGTATTTCAGTACAGATTGTTTGATAAATAACCTATTGACGTGACTCAAATGATGAGTCATCAAGACAGATTTTTACTATTTCATCATACTTTTGGGATTAGTAGGGTTCGTTGATCTAATTACCATGGGTTCAGAAAGTCCAGTACCCTACTTCTTCACTCTTTGTATTTTTAATGTATCTTAAAAGAATAATGAATCTTGTGTCTGTCATCCGCATCATCAGCAAGTCACAGAGAGGTGGAAATGTCTATGGACAGGATATGTAGTAACCTTGATGAGCTACACAATTACAAGTTCTCACATTAGCCTGTTACTAACTTTAAGTACGTAATTATTATTGGATCATTTTTATGTTAGGTCCCCTTTTTGTTTTTGTCGGTACTAAAATATGAACAATACTGTAATTTATACAATATTATATTCTCAGCCTTTATATAGTGACCTGGTAAACTGGCAAGGGGACCCTCCATACGGTAAATCACGGGTTCTGATGCGCTTCAAATATGTTGTAGAGGCACTCACCCTGAGCACCTGGCTATCCGGTTTTTTTGGGGACGGGTCTTGGTTTTCGAGAAAATCGGTTTTGAAGTTCATTGCGGACTTTTTATACCCGTAACATAACATATTTTTCGATCAAGTCAGCGTAGCGCAGCCGTAAAGGTTTACGGCTACCCCGATGCAGATACTGTGTTCGAATCCTGCTTGTGTATTTTTTTTCAAAATCGACCGAATTTTTCAATTTTATCTCAAAGAATAGCAACAAACAGGGTAAGGTGTGCGAAATTATAAACATGTATTCAATTATTAATTTTTTCAAATATTCATTCCGTTTGTGGTTCGCATCATATTCTCCCAATTCATCTTCTTCGTTGAAATCTACCAATTCATCATCAATAATGATCTGTCTTTCGGCCAAGAGATCCTGTATTGCAATATCTCATCGCCAATTGCAGCGGAATTGGTACAGATTACGCTAGGCGGTGTATTCGTTTCGAGATTCAGATCGCGGAGTAGATTTTCGGCGTAGTTAATGGCATTTGTGATTTCGCCTTTTGATTCTTCGTTCAGCTCCTGTACTTGTGGATCTTCTTCTGGCTGAACTACTGCAGAAACACTTGGTTCTTCGATTTCACAGAATTTTTCTAACACGCGGCACTAGATACGCTTTGCGAGCAACTGACGCTGTAACTAGATGCGAACGTAACGGAATGCGACTCGTATCCTCATTGGCCTAGGAGCTGGGGTTCCCGTTACGGCTATCGGTATTCACGGGAGAGGGGACGATAATGGGCGGAGATCGAATTCAGGTAATACAAGAAGCGACCGTTGTACGAACATTTGGAACCACAACTGCGAACCACAAACGGAATGAAAATTTGAAAAAAATTATAACTGAATATATCTTTATAATTTCACACCGGTCGATATTGAAAAAAAAAAAAATCACGAGCAGGGTTCGAAAACGGCACCTCCACCGCGGTAGCCGTGAACCTTTCCTGACAAAGGTCAGTTATGTTACGGGCATACAAAGCAAGCAATGAAATTCAAAATCGATTTTCTCAAAAACCACGGCCCGTAGCTAAAACACCGGATAGCCAGGAACTTGGGGTAAGTGCCTCTACAACATATTTGAAGCGCATTACAATCCGTGATTTACGGTATGGAGGGTCCCTTTGTGAGACTTTGATGTACGTTTTTCATTATGTCTTTTCTGTATGTTAGGATGACATGATTGTACAAAAAAAGAATTTATTAAAAATAAAGAAAATTACTATGCTACATGACGGTAGTGATGATGAGAGCGAACTTTCTTTACGTTATTTGTCACAGTGTGTAATTAATTAATATGCATGTCGATATATCTTCAGAGGTATATCTTCAGCATAACGAGATCTTTGGGCTGTGATGCCAAGTCACTTTGTACTTGTTGTTGTCATCTGATATGAACAGGTCGATTGCTGCACTTGTAAATGCCATGAATAACTTTTTTATTACGTGTTTCACTTCCATTGAAATATTCAATGCTTTGTGTTTCAATATTAATGACAAATGAAATGTTTTAAGTTATCTTCGTAAGTATATTAGCACGTGATTGCTAGACGTCAGTTTGCGTTGTCTTAGTGTTGTTTTACAAAATGCAATGTTGTGTTGTTGGGTACTAGATGATGGCTTACGGCCGAAGCCGGCAGTACCAATAAAATCCAGTTAATGCAGTTCAGCGTCATAGGTTTTTTGAAACAATAATAAACGGCACATATGCGGTCCGAGGTGCTGCCCCATAGTGTCAGTAACGGGCTCCTGAGCGAAACATTTTGACGACCTGAGGCGTCGCAGTTAGGGCCCGATCGCCAATTTGTCTATTGAAGTTTCTTGTATGAATATATTTGGGCTCCATTGTAAGCATTCAGAATCTTATACGATCTGCAACGGGCGAGCTGCGTCCTGCAGACGTGCGTCATGACCATATGGCGTGACTGCAGCGTGTGAAAGTAGCGGAGAGGCGCTTACAGAGTAGTTACATTCTCTGGAAATATAAAAATTAATAACTGATCTAGAAATAGCCTGAGAAACTTCATATTAGGTACATAACCTTCTGTTGTGTAAAGGAACAATGTGTCAAAATCTGAAATCAATAAATGTCATAATTTGGAAGTTACAACAAAAAAAAGTCAGTAAAAAACTTAATTGTCCGACACTTTAAAAGCTAAATCAATATTCACCAACTATGACTATTTGAAAAGATATGATAACACCTTCAGTGGTTAGATTCAAATTTGGAAAGTTCTCATTTTAGGAAACCTTTCGTAATTTTGCTGTAGTAATAACTCTAAGAATTTCAACTAGATGTTCATGTTTTCTGTTAGGGTGAGTGTGAAAGAGAGTACTTGTCTGGGTGTACGGGGGACATTCGCCAATGTTAAATTTCCAGCCGGCCGGAGTGGCCGAGCGGTTCTAGGCGCTACAGTCTGGAACCGCACTACCGCTACGGCCGCACGTTCAAATCCTGCCTCGGGCATGGATGTGTATGATGTCCTTAGGGTGGTTAGGTTTAAGTAGTTCTTAGTTCTAGGAGGCTAATGGCCTCAGAAGTTAAGTCCCATAGTGTTCAGAGCGATTAAATTTTCACTTTGTAATTCTCTATAGGAACTTGCAAGTGTTCCTGCTTTGTATCGTGGGAGCGAATCCACCAGTGGTTCCCATACCAGTGGATAACGGATGTCCAAGCATGTTTGAATATGTAAGAGACAGACAGAACGTTCGCGACTATATAGTTAAATTTCAGACGTAAAGTAGAGCTCAGAGTTTATTTCATTTTATTTGTTTAACAAGAGAGTTTTGAGTTGCTTATTTCAATGACGTCAGTGAGCTGAGAGCAGTGGTTGGTTCTTGCTAGATTTTGGCGCGAGCCGTGCCCTGAAAGTAAGTTCTGATTGATCGTAATTCTGTACAGCCAATAAGAAGTGAGACGGTTTGGCACTTAACGCATGAGATAGAGGCGCTTGTGGGGGCAGAGAGAAGAAGGAAGTGGTGGGCTAGCTTTCGAAGGAGCCGGTCATGCTGAAAGTGTCCGAACGCATTATGTGTAAAACGAAGTGATATTGTGACTTCCGCGTTTCGGTACAGTGATAAAGGTAGCTGGTGTTTACCGTTAACTACATGTGAAATTTTAAGAGTCGAGAGATATTCTGTTCTGGAGAAAATCGCGTGTGCAAACTTTGAACTAAAAGCGTGGCGATACTAAGTAAACTTTTTTTTACTGAGTGTTTATGGGGAGCAAAAACGTTATTTAAAGACTACCGCTGAATGGCGAGTATAAAAGTAAATAGCAGTTTATTGACCGTGTTACCCTCGAACATGATTTCGGAATTGGATAGGAAAAGTTCTGGCTGTTTCAGTGTGACGAGGACTGTGAACAGGAACTTTAATCAACTGAACACATGTGGGCTGATGATCTTGCTTAATAATAAAAAAAAAACCCTAATGCAAGCTTAAAAGGACCTTTGAACTTAGAAATTTGAAGAGCAACCCACTTCCGATTTATTCTTTAGAGTTCACAAGACTATTTTCAGCTTTTTGTACTTACAGCGGCCTCCGACGTGTAGTTATGAAATCTCAGTTTCTTCAACACTGCTTTTCTGAGATCTCTTAAGTAGCTGCAGTCAGGAGTTACGTGTGCTAATCTGCAGCAGTATCGAGGTAGGTGGACAGTTTATGTTGCAGAATCGCCGTCGATGTGCGAAAGAGCGCGTAACGTCGCAGACCTCTGATCTTGCGAGAGAGAGAATGAGGGATGACGATAATTATGTTGTTGACCTTTCCTTTGCATTCTTCATACTTGTTGTTACTATAATTTCTAAATTATCGGCAAGTTTAGATTTATTCGCACCGCTCTTTCCGGTTGGTGCACCGGCCGGAGTGGCCGAGCGGTTCTAGGCGCTACAGTCTGGAGCCGCGCGACCGCTACGGTCGCAGGTTCGAATCCTGGGTCGGGTATGGATGTGTGTGATGTCCTTAGGTTAGTTAGGTTTAAGTAGTTCTAAGTTCTAGGGGGCTGATGACCTCAGAAGTTAAGTCCCATAGTGCTCAAAGCCATTTTGAACCGGTTGCTGCACTTTACACTAAAATAAGTGAAATTTGAATTCCGGAGCGAAAGTAAACAGAGACATTTGCTGTGGGCACTCCGCATATTACAGGAACTTGTGTTCCGAGGTGAAACGTCCCGCCGCGAGAGGTCGGCGAATGCCCGTCGGGTGCGGCAGACCGGTCAACCGCTCGGTCACGTGGCCACACGTGCGGATGCCGCGTGTGTCGTCTCGCGTCGTCATGACGACGGGGTAATCCTTCTCCGGTTAATAGGTCAGCACGCCCCCGTGACGTCACCACTTCTTCCGCCCGCACGCCGCTCTTCCGCCGCCGCCGCTGCAGCCTCCGCCGCCGCCACTGCAGGTCGCTTGAATATGGATGTGCCTCGGAACAAACGCCGGCGCCCCTCCCAGAATTTGTTGGAATAAATTAGTATTACGCCACTGTAAATAGTATCCCAGCGTGCCGCCGCTAACGGTTATGGAAATCGCGCCAAGTAATGAAATGTGCCTGTGTCGGGCGGCCGGCGCGCGTTTCTTTTTTTTTTTAAATATGCATGGGACGTTGCATTTAATGGAAGAAAATTAAATTTTCAGTGGTGATTAAACGTGAACCGCAATATACAGTTGAATCGGAAATTTTGTTAGCGAATAATTTTTTATGCCGTAGTTAATACTTCAGCTCTTTATTTCGTTTTTTGTTCACCAAATGTATGAAAAATTTAATGCCTAGCTCGTACAAACATGTAATTTCCGTCGTGTTTCCCATTACAGACGGAAGGTATGAGCAGATAATCAATGTAGATCGCTTTTGTGGAAGTGCGACCGAAGCACTTTGACTTCTATTGGTTTTGTTGTCATATAATTTTGCAGATCGACTTTTGTATAGCATTTGCCGAAACAGTCCTGCAGTATCTATTCTTAGCGTCAAGTGGCAATTGTAGGCCCATATCTACATACATGTTTCCGTAACTCAACGTAGCTACATTTACATCACTGTTGCCGAAAGTTCAGACCTACCAAGTAGTAATCCTCTGATCCTTAATGAAGGTTTTTATTTTTGCAGATTTAGGAAATCACGAGTATCATATGTAGGATAACCTACACTGTTCCAGCAGTATGCTTGTCGAGATACGGGAGGAGTCGTCACACTGACGTGAAAGTATAGTTGTTGCACGATCGTAATAAGATGTACAAACACTTGATCTAAGTTTGTGTTCACTACAGTGAATACCAACACTCTTTAAACGTGGGTAAATACTAGGTAATCCTCATTACCAACAGAAATAATCAGACAGTATCGAATTAAAAGATTTGTGGTTGGTTGGTTTATGGATTAAAGGGACCAAACTGCAGTGGTCATCGGTCCCAAAGATTGGTGGATTACGTATTAGAGTAATCATGTCATTTTCATAGCATTAACACTGACAATGGACACGGAAAGCGACGAAATCGTAAACTCTTTGAAGGGGAAGGGGAATGGAAGACTCAGAGTTGCTGAAATAGTTCTGAGAAGGTACAGTTTATCTGTAAAATAAGGCACATACTAGTTGCAAGTGTGAGCCTCCATACAGAACTGCTGCAGTCTTAGAGGCTCTGCTAAGCAGGCAAGACAACAGAGACTGGACGAACTGAGAGATTGTAGTGTAACGACGTAAGTTTCTTATAAATGATTTTCGTTTGACATATGACCATGTGTAGACTTCGTCACCTACGTCAGTTACAACCCACTTCAAAATTATTTATATTCTTTTTAAATTGTCTCAGAATGGTTCTTGAACGAAACTGTAAAACATCATTTGAGTCGTATGCACAGAATTACGTCACTCGGTTCAGTTGGTTTGCGTAAACTTTTTCAATTTAGATTTCGTTTGTTTCTCCTCAGAAATTATATTGACACACGTTATCTTGATTTAATCGATATTAGAATCACACATTGAATAAACTTTTGAGATTCAAAGTTACGATGAACGCTGTCAAAATTCAATAATCTTGTCAAATATATTATTAATCCATTCACATAATTCTTCATAAATAAATCCTCAGAACACGTATTTCAACTTAAGTAGCATCCACTAGTTTATTATCTTCCTACATATAGACGTGAACCTGAGCCTTGACGAGACAAAACTAACATTTTCAATAAGATTAAACTTCATTGTTGTACAAAACATTACAAATTTTCATTTATTTTATTTTTTAGAAGCACGACGCAACAACTCGGTTCCAGGATCTTCCGTTGCTCTTTGGCTGTCGACCCGCGACGTATAGTGGCCAGCAATTTTCTCTCTGGTCCCGGCAGCGAAGATGCTGTCTCCGTTCGTTGCGCCGCCCTCTCCGTACATGAAACATAAAAAAATACAAAAACTTTAGACAATTCACAACCATTACAAAATATTACAAAAATACATAAACAAAACTAAATTAAACTTATATTCACCTGCAAACTGGGCTGACGCTGGTGGATGAGTGACGCTTCAATTTCGTCCCACTACAAGATGCGTTACTAAGACAACAGGCCACATGAATTTCTAACGGAGGTGCTCGAGGGAGTAAAATGACAATAATACGAAAAAAATATGACGCTGTTCGCGCGAAACCCCAGAGTGGTAAATTCAGAGAATCGGTATTTGAAGATAATCATGCTGCGATTGGTGGAGATTAGTATTTAATGGCCCGTCGAAAACGAAGTCATTACAGACGAAGCTCGGATTAGTCAAGAAAGGGGAAGGAATCGACCGTGCCATTTCAAGGGGCACTCCGGGAGTTGCCTGAAGCGGCTGGGAAATCACAGAAAACCTAAAGCAGGATGGCCGGTCGCAGGTTTGTACCATGCTCTTTAGAACAACGCTATTTGCTCACAATCATTGATCGTTTTACCAGGTGGCCAGAAGTAGTTGTAATTCAAGACATTTCTGCGGAGTCGGTTGCAAAAGCACTGTTGCATTCATGGTTCTCCAGGTTTGGCGTTCCGCAAAACATAACAACAGATCGCGGAAGGCAGTTTGAAAGCCAACTTTTCAATGAACTTTTACTACTGTGCGGGTGCAACCACCTACGCACCACAAGCTATCATCCATCTAGTAATGGAAAGGTGGAACGACTACACCGCATGCTCAAAGCTGCATTAATGTGTAGTTCCACTTCATGGCCTGAAGCACTACCGCTGGTCCTACTCGGACTGAGAACGGCCGTGAATATCAGTTGGACACATGTACAGACAGTAATTTATCTTACGCTAAATAAGCACACTGAGTAATTTAGATTGGTTTAGATTAATTTTTTGCAAGTTCCATCGATAATAATCGTCACAGTTGACTGTGATATGAAACTTGTGAATTGGTTTACAAGTTAGATACATTTTCTCTGCGAAAATATGGCTAAGAGCTGATCAATTACATAATTGTATTATTTTATTTTTTAACTCTTTGAAGGGCGGGCATCATTGTAACCCGCCATATTTGTAGACGCTTTGAAAGGGTTCAAAAAATGGTTCAAATGGCTCTGAGAACTATGGGACTCAACTTCTGAGGTCATTAGTCCCCTAGAACTTAGAACTACTTAAACCTAACCAACCTAAGGACATCACACACATCCATGCCCGAGACAGGATTCGAACCTGCGACCGTAGCGGTCTTGCGGTTCCAGACTGCAGCGCCTTTAACCGCACGGCCACTTCGGCCGGCCTTTGAAAGGGCGGTGGATGCTGTGCCTAATCAAATATTTTTTTCAGTTTACCGCTCAGCGGCGGTAGTTCTGTCAAATTGGTTCAAATGGCTCTGAGCACTATGCGACTTAACATCTGAGGTCGTCAGTCCCCTAGAACTTAGAACTACTTAAACCTAACTAACCTAAGGACATCACACACATCCATGCCCGAGGCAGGATTCGAACTTGCGACCGTCTACGGTCGCGCGGTTCCAGACTGAAGCGCCTAGAACAGCTCGGCCACAACGGCCGGCTGTTGTGTCAGGTAACCAAATAATCGTTGACTACAGTTTACTAGATGGAACGAAAATCATAGTGATGATGATGATGTTTGGTTTGTGGGGCGCTCAACTGCGTGGTTATCAGCGCCCGTACAATTATCCAATCTTTGCTCAGTCCAATTTCGCCACTTTCCTGGATTATGATGAAATGATGAGGACAACACAAACACCCAGTCATCTCGAGGCAGGTGAAAATCCCTGACCCCGCCGGGAATCGAACCCGGGACCCCGTGCTCGGGAAGCGAGAACGCTACCGCGAGACCACGAGCGGCGGACAACAACGAAAATCATAGTGCAGTACTTTTAACGCATATTAAAAAGAAGAGCTACAATGAAACGCCAGAGAAACTGGTATAGACATGCGTATTCAAGTACAGAGATATGTAAACAGGCAGAATACAATGGTGCGGTCGGAAACGCCTCTACAAGACAATAAGTGTCTCGTGCAGTTGTTAGATCGGTTCCTGTCGCTACAATGGCAGGTTATCAAGACTTAAGTGAGTTGTAACGTAGTGTTATAGTCAGCGCACGAGCAATGGGAACCAGCATCTCCGAAGTAGCGATGGAGTGGGAATTTTCCCGTATGATCATTTCACGTGTGTACGGTGAATATCAGGAATCCGGTAAAACATAAAATCTCCGACATCGCTGCGGCTGGAAAAAGATACTGCAAGAACTGAACCAACGACGACTGAAGAGAGTCGTTCAACGTGACGGAAGTGCAACCCTTCCGCAAATTGCTACAGCGTTCAATGCTGGGTCATCGACAAATGTCAGCGTACGAACCATTCAACGAAACGTCATCGATATGGGCTTTCGGCGCCAAAGGTCCACTCGCGTGCCCTCGAGGACTGCACGACACAAAGCCTTATGCCTTGCCTGGCCCGTCAACACCGACATTGGAATGTTGGTTTGTGGAAACATATTGACTGGTCGGGCGAGTCTCGTTTCAAATTGAATCGAATGGACGGTCTTGTACGGTAGTGGAGACAACCTCATGTATCCAGGGGCCCTGAATGTCAGCAGGGGAATTTTCAAAGGGGTGGAGGCTGTATAGTGGTGTGGGATGTGTGCAGTTGGAATTATATGTATCCCTTGATACGTCTAGATACGACTCTGACAGAATCATGTCTGAACAGCTGCATCCATTCATGTCCATTGTGCATTCCGACGGACTTAGGCAATTCCAGCAGGACAGTGCGACACTCTAAACGTTCAAAATTCCTACAGAGTGGCTCCATGAACACCAGTCTGAGTTTAAACACTTCCGCTGGCCACCAAACTCTCCAGATATTGACATTATTGAGCGTATCTGGGATGCCTTGCTAGGTGCTGTTCAGAAGACATCTCCACCCCCTCCTACTCTTACGGATTTATGGACAGCACTTCAGGATTGATGATGTCAGTTCCCTCCAGCTCTACTTCAGACATTAATCGAGTCCATGCCACATCGTGTTGCTGCACTTCTGTGTCGTGTTCGCGGTGGCCCTACACGATATTAGGCAGGTGTACCAGTTTGTTTGGCTCTTCTGTGTATTTCATGCTTTCTGGTGTTGTTCGTCGAAGCATTTTCCTCTTTTGCTCTTCCTTATACTGCTGTTTTTGATAGTAATTGCTTATGTTTATGTGTTGACTTTCCACAAATGTACATGTAACAGTACTTTTTATGCGAACAGAACTTCTACACTTCACAAACGGATTTCTGTATGATTAGTGGGGCTAACCACAGCCCTTCTTCTTCATGTAGTATGTTTCGCCAAAAAAGATTAACAGAGGAAGAATGTTATCGAATATTATTTGATGAACTTCCTTCAAGTGCCAACAGTGTTGATAGTTATGGATGTGATGATAATGGCCCTACGTTTACTTTCGTCGAGAGGTGTAAGATGATTTGTTGGCTCCAAAAATTGTTTCAGTGGCTGCTCTTTCATCCATTGTATACAAAAATAATTTTATCATCTCAGTTCAAGACATACAAACCACACTTAGATGAATGTATTCTCCAGAAAGGCAGTAAACATCAACCTATTCACTCACAAACTAGAAGATCTGCAGTTTGCAGTTCAAGATAAACCCTGGTGGATGTGTTCAGGCTGCCAAGTACCTTTCTGCCTGAGAGCAGGAGAGAACTGTTTCAAGAGATACCACGAAAATTAAAAGAAATTTATACCATAGTTTAACCACTAGCTCTCGAACGTGTATACTGTAATGGGATGATAGTTAGCTGCAGTGACCGAATTTAATGCTAAAATTTTGTTGTTGTTAAAATGAATTTTTACAAACCTACTGTAGAAAAAAAATCACAATAATAAAATGAAAGCATTACAAGTGGATCAAATTTGAAATATGTCAGTTATTGTTCATTCCCCTCTAGGTTAAATATCTGTGGCGTTTACCTGCTCCTCAAAAGGTTAACAGTCTTAATTTACTACAAAGTAGGATAAGCATAACCGAACACATACATACTACCTACTTGCAACTTCGTATATTTCTCATTAGAAATTCTCAATCGGAAATAATTTTAGATTGGTTTTAAAACTTTCCTTATTTGCCAGTACCCTAATTCACAAAGGAGGTCGTCAAATACTTTTATGTGCACATATTTTTCTCCTTTCTGTGCAAGAATAAAATTGAGTTTTAGATTGTGCTGGCTAATTTTTCTCTTCGTGTTATAGTTATGAACCCTGCTATTATTTTCAAATTTGGTATGATTCTTCACAACAAACTTCATAACAGAATAAATTTATTGTGAGGGTTTTGTTAGCATGACAGTATTCTAAATGGTTGCCTACATGAAGCTCAGCGATAGACACCAGATGTTATTTTTGTATTCATTTTTTGCAACACATAATTTGTGTCTAATTTTCTAATGTTTTCGACACCAAAGTCAGCAACAACTATCGGAGCAAACGTTTCTGACATCGGGACTTTGAGAAAATCTATAACACAAGATTTCTAGTTAAAGTTCCATCAGTAAACACTATCAGGAAATTTGAACGTACAGTTTTATATAATTCCTTCCCCCCCCCCCCCCCCCCCCCCCTGCTGTGCAATTACGAGCGAAGATAGAAAGGATAGAAACTTACTGATTTTGGTACGAGGTACATGTACGTAAATACAGTATGATTCCGTGATGATGTTACAAACTTTATAGAACTATGGAAAAGGATAAATGCATCAATTTCAGGTAAGGGTCCCTGTACCGGAAACGAATGAGTCGAAAGTTATGAGCGAAGACCGTTCTGAGACCTCTGACGGTAGAATACATGTACCGATACTTTTGTTGCTAAGACTGTGGGGGAGGCAACTTTCAGAAGAGGCAGTATGGACCAAAACAAGTAAAAAAAATGTCCAGTAAACATGGGCTCTAAAATGCTTAACTAAGAAGCTATAAGCACTTGCTCATCTTCGCTACTGTAAAACGCATCTCATCTTTTGAACAAGTGCTCATAGCCATTAAGGTATGCATTTTAGAGCCTATACTTAGTGGATATTTTTTCCTTGTTTTGATCCATGCTACCACCTCTGATAGTTGCGTATCGCACAGTCTTAGCAACAAAAGTATCGGTACATGTATTCTACGGCCAAAGGTATGAGAACGGTCATCGCTCATAACTTTCGACTCATTCGTTTCCGGCACAGGGCCCCTTACCTCAAATTGATGCATTTATACTTCTCCGTCATCCTGTCAAGTTTGTGACATCATCACGGTATCGGTCTTTATATGCATACATTTACAAGCGCTGGCGCCTATAATTTACACGATCTGCAGCGTCGTTGAACGATGTTTCCGGACATAGATGCCTATGTAAAACTTAATCTTCTAAGTCCCATTTACGTCCTCTAGAAGTGTGTAACGCGAATTGTGAAACACCCTGTATATGGTGCGGTAGCAGAGAAAGGAGAGAACGGCTGACATTGGTAGAGCAAACTGCTTGTCTGGTATTTACCGTGCCACAAGATCACAGATTCTCGTGAAATGATCGAAAGAGATAATGAAATAACATAAAGGTACGAAGCAGAATTAAAAATAATGGATAAAAACTTCATTTCTGGAAAATGAATTTGGGCAAATGTATGAAAACACCGCGAGAAATGCATGTCTGAATGTAAATGTAGATGCTATCCAAGCTCGCAGGTTGCTCTATTGTACTGGCCCACTCACGGAACCTGTGCAATGTCCTCAAAACGTAGCAGGTGTCAGTCACAGCCAGAACACTGTTGTGCGTGCTTGCGAGTGTATTATGTTGGAGCTGACTGAATTCGAAAGTTGGCGAACTGTTTGTGCTCGTATGACGGATGCTTCTGTAACCAAGGTATAGCTCAAGAAGCAATTAACATGAATTGCAAAACGCCCTGTATAAGGCGCCACAGCAGAGAAAGGAGTGACCAGCAGATGGTACAGCAAACTTCTTATGTGGAAAACGGAATAACATCATCCGCTAAGTCACAACGTGAACGAAAAATGTGTTGAGTGATACTGACAGATGGTCATTGAAGAGGAATGTGACAACAAATAAGAGGATGACAGCTGCAAAAATAACTCCAGAACTGAATGTCGCACGCGTGAACTCTTTCAGCACCAAAATAATATAAAGGCAGTTCCTTCAGCTGTTGATTGCACAGCAGGCTGGAATTCCAAAACTACTGTTTAGTGATGAAAATGCTGTAATAGGAAAACGTGGCACCGAAGCTACAAACATGGACTATGGGGCAATGAAAGAAAGTCATTTGGTCTGATGAGTCTTGTTCCACGCTGTTTCAATTATCTGGTCGAGTTCATGTTCCAAGAGTGAAATATGGCGGTGGATCGGTGATGAGTGGCAGCCGTATCTAGGTACCAAACGGGGCCCATGGTTTGTCTGCAATATCGCATTACCGCCAAGGACTATGCGACCATTTTGGCTGATCAGGTCCTTCCCACATTAAATGTTTGTTTCCCAATGGTGACGCTCCGTTCCAAGGTGACATAGACCTTGTTCACACAACTCGCATCAACCACGAGTGGTTTTGTGAGCACGAGGATCAATTGTCGCATCTCCCCTGGCCACAACTGTCACTAGAGCTCAATGTTAGCGCCTTTGTGGTCTACTCTCGAAACAACTGTGCATGATAGCTGTCAACCTCCATTACCGTTGCCTTAACTTTCCACCTTTTCTCCAGCAATGCTACGATCGCATGGGTGTGTGTGATGTCCTTAGGTTAGCTAGGTTTAAGTAGTTCTAAGTTATAGGGGACTGATGACCTCAGATGTTAAGTCCTATAGTTCTCAGAGCCATTTGAACCATTTTTAACATCCCACAAACTCACTGCTGGACAACACCACCACGTGAGAAACCATTCCAACGTATGAGGGCAGCCTTCATCATGGACGACGGCAGTTCAAATCAAATGGCTATGAGCACTATGGGACTCAACATCTGAGGTCATCAGTCCCTAGAACTTAGAACTACGTAAACCTAACTAACCTAAGGACATCACACAAATCCATGCCCGAGGCAGAATTCAAACCTGCGACCGTAGCAGTCGTGCGGTTCCAGACTGAAGCGCCTAGAACCGCTCGGCCACCCCGGCCGGCCGACGACAGTGTTCATACCACAATAATCATGACGAATTAGGAGAAAGAGGGACAACTGGTCAGCGAGAACGTTGAGGTTCATGTTCACGAAAACTTCAAATGAGTGGACAGAAGCAAATGAATTAGAAGTCATTCTAGAATAAATTCCGTCAAGTTCCAAAGTCTTCAGTTTTGAGTGTACTATTGTTCTCGTTGTGTGTCAGGGGTATCTCACGATTCTGTCCTTTAAATATCACACCTGAGCTTTATTAAGAGCTCGACTTTACAAAATTGGTAACGTTGTTACCCTGACTAATGATGTATTCGGTATTCATATGGACTAATATTTAATGCCAAGAGGTCCCATTTAACTATAATCTCACTTTAAGTCATTTTCTCCTGCACTTAGCATGAAATCGAACCCTCTTATTCTTCTCTACGCCATTCTAATACCAGAACCGAAAGCAGTGATGGACTTCGCTCAAACTTTGGACCAGCATCTAATCTCTATCAAAAATAATGTCGCCACTCGGAGGGAGACTTTCGCCTTCTCTATGCCTTGGAGGGATCGGAAAACACGCCCACAGAATGTGAATTGTCATCTTATGCAGTCACTTATTCTGTCGAATTTCTACAACCGAAACGTAATGCGACACGGCACGAGTAGTGAACGATCAAGATGCATGGGAAGTATGAACGCATGTATACGTCACGTCTTCAGTATCTGCCTGTCTGATATCGTACGTGTATTACACTCCCAGTTGGAATGGCTGCAAGCCTATCGTACGCTATATCCACTTCATCAGCTCCTCAGTTTGCGTGCGTCCCAGTACTTCGCATCGTAGGGCCATTACATATGATATATTCGCAGTTGCAACAGAGTGGATCACCAATGTAGAAACGTACCTGCACGCAAGAACATTCTCATACTTGTTCGTCATGGCTGCTTCCTGCCCTAGGAATAAGCAATCCTGCAATCAGTGAAATTCAATATGAGTAGCGCTTAACGAAAAGTAGAGGCGCTTCTTGTTGATAAATTCATAATTTTTTCTTCAAAATTTATGACATTCAGCCATTTTACTCCTTAAACTGATGAAGGAAAGATCCACTACTTCTCTTAGCTGTGGTTCTTTCTCCTTTATTTTATCTGTAAGCCCCACCATTTCATTCTCATCTCCTCATTAATTTGCACAACTACTTTTCTATTATTCTACTTCTCTCATAACCACTAATTCCACGACTTACAGTACGAAACTTCGCTGCTCTAAATCCACATTAATATTCCAAAACGAAAAAAAAAACACTGTTTGGTCAGTGTTAGCTATTGTTGTTTACACCATGTCAAATCAAAATGGCTCTGAGAACTATGGGACTTAACTACTGAGGTCATCAGTCCCCTAGAACTTAGAACTACTTAAACCTAACTAACCTAAGGACATCACACACATCCATTCCCGAGGCAGGATTCGAACCTGCGACCGTAGCGGTCACGCGGTTCCAAACTGACGCGGTTAGAACCGCACGGCCACACCGGCCGGCTTTACACCATGTCATAACTGTTTCTGAGTGTTGGATTCCATAAGAGACACAAGACGTTTTTTAGAAAATTCTATAATGCAGAATATGAAGGACATCTGATTAGGTGCGAGAGAGAAATTTATGGTCATAAGCCTGACAGAGAGTACATAAAAAAATAAACACGGAAACATATATCATGTGGTTCTTACATTGGATGGAGTGAATTACTTGAAAACGATACAGAGACCTGCTATCATATAATTTCTCTGTATTTGTTTAGTTGAAGCAACGCGCAGGTGACCAGTACTCCTACATTTACATAACTACTGTGCAGTTCATTTTTAAGTGCCTGACAGACGGTTCATCGATTCTCCTGAAGACTAATTCTCTACCGCTCCACTCCTTAACAGCGATTGGGAAAAACGAACACTTCCGTCTTTCCGTGCGAGCTCTGATTTCCCTTATTTTATTACAGTAATAGTTCTCCTTATGCAGGATGGCTTCAACAACATATAGCTGCATTCGGAGCAGAAAATTAGTGATTGCAATTTCGTGAAAAGATCTCGCCACAATAGAAAACTATGTTTTAATGTATTAAAAAACTAGAAATCCGCCTCGATTGCGTAAAAAGTGCCTAGTGTTAACCTAGGTCTCGGCGTGGATAACTACACCTTCTTCAGAACAATAAAACCCACAAGTGCCTAAGAAGACCTTTGTCAATGATTAAAAGAACACAATAGCTATACATTTATAACGAATAAAAGGGAAAGCACAAACAGTACATGTGTACAAAGTCTAAACCACTACTTAACTTAATGGTGTAACCTCCACCTCACACCGGCCTATGTTCGATGCGCCATGACCCGCCATAAACTGCAGCTACAAATTGTCGCTCGCTTACACGCCCGACCCGCTACCTATTCACATGCGCAAGACACGGGAAGTTACTTGAATGCGCATGCGCATACGAATACGTATTTTATGCCATTGTGGCAGAAACTGATGTTTTAACAAAAAAGTCACACAGTAAGAGTTTCATGGAGGACTTATTCCTACTCTTCTCCGAAGTACATTAAATGACCGAGATATTCTTAAAATTATCGGTACTGAAGTTTTGTTTCCTTTTCAGATACAATTGTATGAAAATTTTTAATTTTAAGTAAATTAATACGTATTTATTCAGTTCTTGATTTAATCTTCGTTTCGCTGTCGTCTGTTAATGGTTGACTGTGCTTTCACGGATGTTCTCCATCTTAAGGAACTGATAATGGATTCCAGGCATAAATCTTGGGTCCTGTTTCAGCTAGTGACTAATCAAAAACTGGATGTCTTTTTCGATGCTACAGATCTTCAAAGCAATGATGTGTGGTAAACTGATGGGAAAAAATCTCAACACAAAACATAATTAATGTAGAGTAATGAAATTTCGGGAAAACATTTGTGTAGGTAACTTATTTACGTGATTAACGCTGCAAGTCAGAATGTAACGTAAGGGTGAGACAAGTGTTGCAATAGTGAAATGCTGGTACATTAATAACCGGTGTAACCGTCAGACTGTTGAATGAAAACACGCAAACGTGCATGCATTGGATTGTAGAGGTGTCAGATGTCAGTTTGTGGGATGGAATTCCATGCCTGTTGCACTTCGTCGGTCAATACAGGAATGGCTATTCTTGGCTGTGGATGACGCTGGAGTTGTTAGACGATGATGCCCCTTACGTGCTCAATTGGAGACAGATCGTGTAAGAGGAAGAGGGAAATATATGGACAGGCCAGAATGTCAGGATCAGACGTTACTTGCTGACTACGAAAGGCGCTGTAATATTTTAAGGAAAATCATTAAGAAGTCGAGAATCTTGTGTATTCTGACAGAAACTAATAATACGGATAGTAAGGTTAAAACTACACTCCTGGAAATGGAAAAAAGAACACATTGACACCGGTGTGTCAGACCCACCATACTTGCTCCGGACACTGCGAGAGGGCTGTACAAGCAATGATCACACGCACGGCGCAGCGGACACACCAGGAACCGCGGTGTTGGCCGTCGAATGGCGCTAGCTGCGCAGCATTTGTGCACCGCCGCCGTCAGTGTCAGCCAGTTTGCCGTGGCATACGGAGCTCCATCGCAGTCTTTAATACTGGTAGCATGCCGCGACAGCGTGGACGTGAACCGTATGTGCAGTTGACGGACTTTGAGCGAGGGCGTATAGTGGGCATGCGGGAGGCCGGGTGGACGTACCGCCGAATTGCTCAACACGTGGGGCGTGAGGTCTCCACAGTACATCGATGTTGTCGCCAGTGGTCGGCGGAAGGTGCACGTGCCCGTCGACCTGGGACCGGACCGCAGCGACGCACGGATGCACGCCAAGACCGTAGGATCCTACGCAGTGCCGTAGGGGACCGCACCGCCACTTCCCAGCAAATTAGGGACACTGTTGCTCCTGGGGTATCGGCGAGGACCATTCGCAACCGTCTCCATGAAGCTGGGCTACGGTCCCGCACACCGTTAGGCCGTCTTCCGCTCACGCCCCAACATCGTGCAGCCCGCCTCCAGTGGTGTCGCGACAGGCGTGAATGGAGGGACGAATGGAGACGTGTCGTCTTCAGCGATGAGAGTCGCTTCTGCCTTGGTGCCAATGATGGTCGTATGCGTGTTTGGCGCCGTGCAGGTGAGCGCCACAATCAGGACTGCATACGACCGAGGCACACAGGGCCAACACCCGGCATCATGGTGTGGGGAGCGATCTCCTACACTGGCCGTACACCACTGGTGATCGTCGAGGGGACACTGAATAGTGCACGGTACATCCAAACCGTCATCGAACCCATCGTTCTACCATTCCTAGACCGGCAAGGGAACTTGCTGTTCCAACAGGACAATGCACGTCCGCATGTATCCCGTGCCACCCAACGTGCTCTAGAAGGTGTAAGTCAACTACCCTGGCCAGCAAGATCTCCGGATCTGTCCCCCATTGAGCATGTTTGGGACTGGATGAAGCGTCGTCTCACGCGGTCTGCACGTCCAGCACGAACGCTGGTCCAACTGAGGCGCCAGGTGGAAATGGCATGGCAAGCCGTTCCACAGGACTACATCCAGCATCTCTACGATCGTCTCCATGGGAGAATAGCAGCCTGCATTGCTGCGAAAGGTGGATGTACACTGTACTAGTGCCGACATTGTGCATGCTCTGTTGCCTGTGTCTATGTGCCTGTGGTTCTGTCAGTGTGATCATGTGATGTATCTGACCCCAGGAATGTGTCAATAAAGTTTCCCCTTCCTGGGACAATGAATTCACGGTGTTCTTATTTCAATTTCCAGGAGTGTATATGGAATATTGTCAACCTGGAGACGGAGCATCCTGACAGTGCACAGCATTCCATAGCAATAAAGCTAAATGATCATGTTGTGAGTGATAACTCACAAGTTGTAAGTATTTTTAACAATCACTTTCTGAATGCAGCAGCAAAAGTAGGGTTAAAGGGTTTAGTTGCTGTCAGACGGTCCATAATTAAAAATTATCAATTTACCGTAATATTACACGCAACTAAGGAAGACAGGACTACAAAAGTTGAAGATGTTAAAGGGTTCAGTTTCAGAAGCAAAAAAATATGTTAAAAATGTCATTCCCCAAGACTTTAGGCCTTTAGAAATAGCACCAACATCCCCCCCACTGAAATTAAGGGAATTATAAATATACTGAAAAACAAGCGCTCATTTGCTGTTGATGGAGTCTCTAACAGAATTTTTAAGTGTTGTTCTTATTTAATAAGTGAAGTCCTTAGAGATATATGTAATGCTTCGCTGGCCCAGGGAATTTTTCAAGACAGATCGAAGAACACAATTGTCAAACATCGTCATAAGAAAGGGGACAAGAGTGACTTAAATAATTATAGACCAATCTCACTGCTGACGTCATTTTCTAAAATATTCAAAAAAGTTATGTATTCAAGAGTAGTCTCACATTTCAGTGAAAATAAGTTACTCAGCTTGTCACAGTTCGGATTCTGGAAGGGTTACTAGACTGAGAATGCTATTTACACATTTACCCATCAAATAGCACAAGCCGTAAACAACAAATTATCGCCAATTGGCATTTTTTGTGATCTCTCCAATGCATTTGACTGTGGGGATCATGTTAAACTCTTAGAAAAACTCAGCTTTTATGGAAGTGAAGGCTATACACACGGCTGGTTTGAATCACAAATAATGTTGGGAGGGTGGTAAATTCTAGTGAATGGGGAGTTATCACAAAGGGAGTCCCACAGGTTCAATTTTAGGTCCTCTGCTGTTCCTTATTCATGTGAATGACCTCCCACTTAACGTTCAGCAAGTGGAACTAGTACTTTGTGCAGATGACACGAGTGTTATAATCAATCCCATTCCAGAAAAAGGATTTCTTTCAAAGAATTATTAAGTGGTTCTCAGAAAATGGACTCTCTTCATTTTGAAAAAACTTGATATCCAGTTCTGTACACCGAATAGAGTCATACTGGCAATTTATGTAGCATATGAACAGGGCTCAGTTAACAGGGTAGATTGCTCCAAATTTTAAGGTGTTCACATTGATCACAACTTGAACTGGAAGAAGCATATTACTGAGCTTCTCAAACAACTAAGTTCAGCGTCTTTCGCTCTTCGTATAGTCGCTGGTCTTGGTAATAAACAGATCAGCCTCCTAACGTACTCCGCATATTTCCACTCAATAATGTCTTCTGGAATAGTTTTCTGGGGTAACTCACCACTTGGACATAAAGTATTGATTGCGCAAAAGAGGGCAGTGAGAATAATTTGTGGTGTTCACTTAAGGAAGTCGTGTAGGCACCTTTTCAAGGATTTAGGTATTTTAACTGCATCATCAGAGTACATATATTTGCTAATGAAATTCGTTACGAATAATCCATCTCGATTCGCGAAGAACAGTGATGTTCACACGTACAACACTAGAGGGAAAAATGACCTTTCCTACCCGTTACTGAAGCTGTCAGTTGCTCAAAAAGGGGTACATTATTCAGCAAAAAAAAAAATCTTTGATCATTTTCCCAAAATCATAAAGTGTCTGGGAGGAAGCAATACACCATTCGATTCAAAGAAAAAAGAGAGAGACAACCATATCTTCAAACTATGAAAGGATACTGAAGTCAGGTGAAGTAATAGCTGTGTTACATTTCGAAAAAATAAGAAAAAATTGACAACACATATTATTGAGAGGTTTCATTGGTGTTAGCCACGTTTAGGCTCTGAAATGTGACAATGGTAACAGTTGAAATTTGTGTCAGAGTGGGACTCGAAGTTGGAAACCCTCTTTAAGCGAGTAGTCGCCTTAACTGCTTGGGCTATCCGAGCATGCTTTCCTTCCTGCCTCATATGCCCAGCCTGTTAGCACTAATGATGTAGCGACACGTCACCTCTCCATGAACCCCTTACTCGCAGATCCTGATTCCCACAAGAGATCGGGCATGGTGTGCATCTGCACTGAAAGGAAGGGTCATTAGTCGTCGTCACCGTATATACACTCCTGGAAATGGAAAAAAGAACACATTGACACCGGTGTGTCAGACCCACCGTACTTGCTCCGGACACTGCGAGAGGGCTGTACAAGCAATGATCACACGCACGGCGCAGCGGACACACCAGGAACCGCGGTGTTGGCCGTCGAATGGCGCTAGCTGCGCAGCATTTGTGCACCGCCGCCGTCAGTGTCAGCCAGTTTGCCGTGGCATACGGAGCTCCATCGCAGTCTTTAACACTGGTAGCATGCCGCGACAGCGTGGACGTGAACCGTATGTGCAGTTGACAGACTTTGAGCGAGGGCGTATAGTGGGCATGCGGGAGGCCGGGTGGACGTACCGCCGAATTGCTCAACACGTGGGGCGTGAGGTCTCCACAGTACATCGATGTTGTCGCCAGTGGTCGGCGGAAGGTGCACGTGCCCGTCGACCTGGGACCGGACCGCAGCGACGCACGGATGCACGCCAAGACCGTAGGATCCTACGCAGTGCCGTAGGGGACCGCACCGCCACTTCCCAGCAAATTAGGGACACTGTTGCTCCTGGGGTATCGGCGAGGACCATTCGCAACCGTCTCCATGAAGCTGGGCTACGGTCCCGCACACCGTTAGGCCGTCTTCCGCTCACGCCCCAACATCGTGCAGCCCGCCTCCAGTGGTGTCGCGACAGGCGTGAATGGAGGGACGAATGGAGACGTGTCGTCTTCAGCGATGAGAGTCGCTTCTGCCTTGGTGCCAATGATGGTCGTATGCGTGTTTGGCGCCGTGCAGGTGAGCGCCACAATCAGGACTGCATACGACCGAGGCACACAGGGCCAACACCCGGCATCATGGTGTGGGGAGCGATCTCCTACACTGGCCGTACACCACTGGTGATCGTCGAGGGGACACTGAATAGTGCACGGTACATCCAAACCGTCATCGAACCCATCGTTCTACCATTCCTAGACCGGCAAGGGAACTTGCTGTTCCAACAGGACAATGCACGTCCGCATGTATCCCGTGCCACCCAACGTGCTCTAGAAGGTGTAAGTCAACTACCCTGGCCAGCAAGATCTCCGGATCTGTCCCCCATTGCGCATCTTTGGGACTGGATGAAGCGTCGTCTCACGCGGTCTGCACGTCCAGCACGAACGCTGGTCCAACTGAGGCGCCAGGTGGAAATGGCATGGCAAGCCGTTCCACAGGACTACATCCAGCATCTCTACGATCGTCTCCATGGGAGAATAGCAGCCTGCATTGCTGCGAAAGGTGGATATACACTGTACTAGTGCCGACATTGTGCATGCTCTGTTGCCTGTGTCTATGTGCCTGTGGTTCTGTCAGTGTGATCATGTGATGTATCTGACCCCAGGAATATGTCAATAAAGTTTCCCCTTCCTGGGACAATGAATTCACGGTGTTCTTATTTCAATTTCCAGGAGTGTATACAGGGTCAGTCATAAATGAGGAAAAATCTGTCGTGCAAATTGTCACACACTGAGCTACAAACATAAATTCGTTTTCCGCATATTCCTATGTCAATAAATGACAGTGCAATTGAGTGGTAAAAATCTGGAAATACGAGTATGAACTGGACTCTTGGGTGTTACTGTGCGGCGGTATTGGCCAAGGGGACAGATCGGCAACTGAGCACAACATGCGAGTGTTGCAGGTAGTCTGGCCGCTGACGAGAAGGCGAGGCATGCGGCGTCAAGCGACGGTCTGCGTGACACCGCGAGCAATGACAGCGCCCACATCATCTCGTACTGGCTACGCTCGCCGGTATTAGGCATCGTGGCTAGTTGGCATAGGGAAAGGAAGGTGAGGAGGGCCTGCACTACTGTACATGCATGTTTTATAATTCGGTTTTTGTGTCCCAGATTAGTTTTAAGAAACGAGTACATAGATGCAGAATACAAAATACAACTACAAAGGTATGTGGCAGTTAATACAAACGAATACAATACAGCTGTACAAATCGAAATTAACATAGAAACACGTGACCAAAAGCTACAGTGGTAGTTTATAAGTACTTTTCGAAATGACGGCCACAATCTGTGTGAAAAAGTTGAACTCTTCGCAGGAAGGACTGCCGAACACGATCCAACATGTCTGTATCGCTTTGCGTAATATCACAGGCAAGTTGTATTCTGCGTTGAAGGGTGTTGACATCAACAACTTCTCCTTCATAAATCACAGATTTCTGATGGCCCGACAAAAAGGAATCCAGTGGATGCCACGCCACAGAGCCTCGACGACCGATCCATTTGGAAGGGAAGGCATTGTCCAGGTGGCGTCACACTGTCCCACTGAAGTGAGCGGGGGCACCATCATGCATGTACCACAGGTCCATACGAGAGGCCAAACTAACGTCTTCCAACAGTTCCGGTAATGGAGCATCCAGGAAACGCAGATACCGCTCTCCTGTAAGCCTTTGTGGCAGCACATGATGATCAATAATACCACACCTGATATTAACACCGCATCGTTGTTGGTACCCTCGTACCACTGTGCTGTGGGGCATTTCTTCCGCCCACTCGTGCCAATTATGGGAATTCACTATACCCTCCTTCGTGAAATAGGCTTCGTCGGTGAACAGTATTGTTTGTGAAAAATGCTTGTCGTGGGTCTGACGCCGTACGATAAAGTTGCAGAAGTCCAGCCTCCTATGGTAGTTTTCCGGCAATAATGCCTGTACCTTCTGCATGCGAAAGGGATGGTGATGGTTTCTATGGAGTACTTGCATAACAGTTGTATTGTGACTTGGCAAGACAACCAAGCCACTATGACCGGTAGCCGAAAAGCACGCGTTTAAGCTCACGCAGGCTGGCGTGAGGTCTGGAACAGTACAATGTAATTAATATAGCCAATAAGGTACGTTGCTGCTGGAATACTTAACTTTAATCCATAATTGGTGTACATCGGTCTGACGGTACAGGCATCACAAGATAAATAGCAAATGATAATGGCGCCTTGCTAGGTCGTAGCAAATGAAGCAGCTGAAGGCTATGCTAACTATCGTCTCGGCAAATGAGAGCGTAATTTGTCAGTGAACCATTGCTAGCAACTTCGGCTGTCCAACTGGCGCGAGTGCTAGGAGGTCTCTCTAGACCTGCCGTGTGGCGGCGCTCGGTCTGCAATCACTGACAGTGGCGACACGCGGGTCCGACGTATACTAGCGGACCGCGGCCGATTTAAAGGCTACCACCTAGGAAGTGTGGTGTCTGGCGGTGACACCACAAGTTCATTGTGACATTCCGACCTCAGTGGCGAGAGACCTGGTACTTATTACTCGGTACTCTGCAACAGTTTGAAACACTTTTTCTTCTCCATCCGCACTGTAAGTCGACGGTCAGCCACGACCACTAAATTCTGGAGGTGCTACATATGCACCATACTCCCTCAAGCGTCTGTCCACAGAGTAAAACGTTTTTGGGGATGGAAGGCGGGAAGGCGCCGGCTAGGAAACCTCTCGTGATACAGTTGCCCTGCAGCGTCAGGTCTTCCATCTGCAAGCCGGTAGGTGAGGTGGATGTCTGCGTACTCCTCGTTTGTGAAGCGTGCCGTGGTGCTGTAGTAACAATGCGACGCGGTCGTTATTAGCTGTCGACACGGCGAGTATCGGGCAGAGTGAGCAGTGCAGAAGTGTTGTAAACACGTCATGCACGCCGCGGTTTTACTTCTGCCGTTGACCACTGTTTCCGCTTACAGGACACACATTCCTTAACATGGGACTGTACACTCCGTTACTTGTTTCGTCACTTGTTTCCTTCTGTTACGCAGTTTAGGAGTTCCACTACCACTTTCACGTAACTGCTTGAAGGGGTTCATAGATAACTGCCAAGGTGATTGACATCTGTTGGGATATCTTGCAGCATACACTGTACAAGCAGCAAATACATTCTTCCTATAATCTTCGTACACCATGAAATGTCGGCTTTTTCTACATCGGTAAGTTCTCTCGTCCAGTCACGACCTACTGCAAGGACTGACACTCACTAATTGCCTAGGAAGTCGCAACGCAGTCAAGGGAAATGCAAGCACACTGCAAGAAATCGTAACAATATCGTACCTAGCAACTACGCAAGTTCAATGGCACGAACGGGTGATATTTCGTAAACGATTAGAATCCTGCAACAAACACCACTCACATTCTGATTTAACGTGCTTTTAGTTTGTTAATGTCGATAGGTATTGCTCCATTCAAAAACGTCTATGTTAGCACAAAAATTCACCTTCCAAGTACTATTACAGTCTGTTGATTGGTTAACAATTCGATCCCCTGATCACCAATCCATTCCGCGAAAACCGCACATCAATAACACTTTCAATTTCTGCAATATTTACGGTGTAAGTTTTAGGTGATTCACCTTTTATATTCTAACAAATCTTGACGAACACCAAATTTATTTTCTTGTAGAAGTCTCACAACCGTCTGGGATGAGGCAAGAAGAAGATTTGCTTCTGCACCCATAGTGAGTAGAGAGGAACACTCGATACCAGTTGTTGGCCTGGCACAGTGGCTAGGAAACATGTGACTGACGTCGTAAAGAACATGAGGGGTATAACGTGATACCACTGCCGATTTTTTCAAACGATGTAAGCTACAAATCAGTCTGGCACCATAGTCTTGTTTTCTGTTTTTGAATTTGTTATGGTTAATCTATACTCGGCGCTAACAACCTGTCCATAACGGCAAGAAAGGAAGAATGAATTGATTGTTGGTGTTAATAACGATCATCCTCCTTTACCTCTTCTGCATTACTGTAGATGACGTGTCACTGAGCACATTTGTTCTGTGCATGCAGTACACGTGAGGCGCCTAGTTGTTTCCACTGCACTGTGTGGAATACGAAGGTTCTGTTATAGTTCACTAACCTGCTGTCTTCAAGTTGATGTCCCCAGCGCGGAAAACAGCAACAGGTCGTAGGTTCTGTATCTTGAGGCTGAAACTGACTTTTAGCGAGGTTCTGTTCTGAAATAGTGTATCACTTCTTTGGGATGCCACTCGCGTATTTTAATGTAGCCACACGAGAGGACTACATGAACTTAATACAACACCTTCTGATACAGCAAAGCACATGATCAAACACAATGTTTACGAAAATGTATCTTTACACTATTTGTGGCACGTGTCTGTGCCTCATTACTACCGGAGTGAATCTTTTAATACTGAATACTGGCAAACACATCCTGTGACAGAGAACATGTCTGTTCTTGGCTGGCTCTGAGCACTATGAGACTTAACATCTATGGTCATCAGTCCCCTAGAACTTAGAACTACTTAAACCTAAGGACATCACACAACACCCAGTCATCACGAGGCAGAGAAAATCCGTGACCCCGCCGGGAATCGAACCCGGGAACCCGGGCGCGGGAAGCGAGAACGCTACCGCACGGCTGCCTGTTCTTCTCGACTGCCTAATCCAGAGTGACGAACAGCCCGAAACAGTTCGCGCGCCATACCAGAAAAGGCATGACCCGAACGTTTCCGAAGTGCTTCGTCTGCAATTTCGTCAGTCTCTTGATTTTGGTTTAAAACGTTTTTAATAATTCTAAAAGACTGATTGATAGTCAGCTGTTGAGAGATATTTATATTAAAAATTGAAGTCATTCCAATGAGTATGTTAACTAATAATAATAACTATACTTTAATGTTTTGGCGCCCTTGCTCCGAACACAGCAGCCAATCACAGAGCAGTAGCATTATGCAGGCGGTCTTTCTCACGGGAATGGTGTCGAATCTAACATCTGTCACAGGTACCTCACACCACATTTCGTCATCTATATACTATTTGCATCTCCACTGCTCTGGGAACCGCTTCTTGGAGCCTAATATGATGGCTAAGCCAGAAATATTACACCATTCCTTTGACAACATCTTCTAAGTCTCTCTTAAATGGTATTTCCATTGTGATCTTCGGCGTTGATACAACCGACACCCCCAGGATAACAAGGCCGCCCAGCAGTGTTAGTGACGTCACACTAAGCGGCCCATAGCCGACGCAGCAGTCCACGGACACCTCCGTACAGACGCGCCTGATGCTAACGATCTTCTGTCCGTCATACAGAAAGGAGCCAACTATAATTCGAACCAAAGACCAAATTATATATATTCTTGTAATATATGTACAATAAGGTAACAAGAGTTCGCTTTATCTCATAAAACACATGACTATTGTGAATTTACTCATATGTTCATGGTGACAGCTCTTTTCAAGAATTTTTACAAGTGTATCCCCAGTAATAAAGAATGGAAACAAAAGATAGATATCAAAAGTTCTCCTTTTAACATAGACATCACTGAACACAAGATTCTGTCTTGAACTGTGATACTAAGGGACTGCTCTTTCCTTTAAGAAAAGCCTGACAATTTGAAGTTCACTCTGCTATTGAAGATACACTTCTTGAAACAATATTAAAAATGTTATGAAAGGTAAGGAAATGAAAAACAACCAAGTGCATTACGTGTAAGAATGTGACCGAAAGGCTGAGGCTCTCTTTACTTACCATTTTCAATCTCTCTACAGCTTATTTCCTTTTCCACGTAGAAATCACCAACAGCAAGTCTCATTATTGCTGTCTGTTACTAACAAAGTGCTTTTCTATTTAGAAAACCTGACAATTTGATGTTCATTCTGGTACTGAAGATAAACACTTTTCAAAGGAGTTCTAGAACCTATTCCTGCCCGTATATGTAATCGGTATTTCGTTATGAACCTCTATGCTGTTTACAAGAATATATATAATTTGGTCTTTGGTTCGAATTATAGTTCGCTTCTTTCTGTATGACGGACAGAAGATCGTTAGCATCAGGCGCGACTGTACGGAGGTGTCCGTGGACTGCTGCGTCGGCTATGGGCCGCTTAGTGTGACGTCACTAACACTGCTGGGCGGCCTTGTTATCCCGGGGGTGTCGATCCAACTATCCTATAACATTTACGAAATGTTAAAGGACGTGAGGGGCATTTTTAGAACGACGTTAGAGAAACGTAAGTGTGCAAACAAGTGACGGGGAGGAGAGCCAGCAGGGAAGGTATCAGGGAGCCAGCCAGCCAGCCAGAGTGGAAGAGCGCTGCGGCTTGTTTGTCGGCGGCAGCAGTAGCGGCGCACACGTCGACTGGCGGCGGCTGTTGACCCGGCGACACCTGGGACCGCGGGCCGCGCCGCGCCTCGTGTAGACAGCAGCCGGTGCGCGCGCGCGCACACACATCCGCGTGTTGACTCGCAGTCGGCAAACAGCGGCCGCAAACAGCGGCAAACAGCGCGGCCAAGGTCGCGGAGGCTTGTTTGTCAGTCTGCATGGGTCACCGCCGAGCTGCCGAGGATGGGGGCGCGGGGCGAAACGTAATCCCTCATTAATAACGTGACGGGTGGCGGCAGTTAAGCTCTCCCGTTACTGGTCTACCAGAACGAATATGCTTGCGAATGTGCAGGCAAGTGCAGGGAAGTGAGGTGGGTGCATTAACACAGATATGGCTAACACAAGGGCAAGGCAGGAAGATCTCAGCATGCAAATGTGTTGGCAATCGCATCAGTGAAATTTTGTCTTTTTTATATTTTTTTATATATCTGCGGAATAATCAGAATAATAGTAGTTATTATTATTCATTCTTTTATAACATTGTTTGTAAGTAGGCTGTTTATGTTTTCTTATTGGCAACGTTACGTAGCGCTCTGTATGAAAATCACTGGCTGTGCTGTGTGCAGTCTGTGGCCAGTTTGCATTGTTGTTAGCCATTGTAGTGTTGGGCAGCTGGATGTGAACAGCGCGTAGCGTTGCGCAGTTGGAGGTGAGCCGCCAGCAGTGGTGGATGTGGGGAGAGAGATGGCGGAGTTTTGAAATTTGTAACACTGGATGTCATGAACTACTATATATATTATGACTGTTAAGGTAAATACATTGTTTGTTCTCTATTAACATCTTTCAATTGCTAACTATGCCTATCAGTAGTTAGTGTCGTCTGTAGTTTGAATCTTTTATTTAGCTGGCAGTAGTGGCGCTCGCTGTATTGCAGTAGCTTGAGTAACGAAGATTTTTGTGAGGTAAGTGATTCGTGAAAGGTACAGGTTAATGTTAGTCAGGGCCATTCCTTTGTAGGGATTTCTGAAAGTCAGATTGCGTTGCGCTAAAAAATATTGTGTGTCAGTTTCAGCACAGTCCTGTATAATTTTTCTAAGGGGACGTTTCATGTTCAATGATGAAAGCAATCATTTTCTAAGCAAATATGCAATTTGGCACACAGAATTGTGATATTCCTATACAGAAATACATATGCGCTTCTTACTAAGACATAAAAACAATTTAAATCGTAGGCCCTAATTTATCCACACATTTTTTTATCTCTGAATTCATAGAAGTCTGCTCTATAGTATTACTGGATAAAGTCAAACTCTTCAATACATCGGAAATGACTCTAGATATCTAAATGGGTATTTCGCCAAGTGACAGTATATAAAGACGGGAATATTTTCCTGTCTTTCTTGCGAATGTTTCCACTGAGATATAGGAGCAACATTGGTGACTGGAACAATATAATTTTTTCTAGGGGATTTCTAATTCTCCTGGAAAAAGGACTTCTGTGATATAACTTTTGATAATGTTTGCAATGAAATATTCAGAAATATAGCTAGATAATTTTCTAACAATAACTGCCAAGGCAGTCATCAAGACGCTTCAACGCACTGTTTTCAGCATCCGCCCGAGCACACTTACCGATGTTCGCTGCTTCGGCGCAGGAGGAAAAACGCCTTGCCAACTGCCTTGCCCTTTATACTCGTACTTCGAAAATTGCCTAACTGTTTTAGTTTTACTAATATTTCACTAAAACAAATGGTACATAAATGAACTCCTCTTTCCAATATTTTCGTACATAAACAAGATACAAATGTTACAAATACAAGAACACAGCTTCACGCCGTCAACAGGGTCCAAGAACAGACCAGCAACATAAACCTCAATATGAAGTAGGAAGTTTTAATTTCCATCTGTGGATCGGTAAATACATGTACCATGTTTCTGTGTGCAATTATACAATAGATGACAAACATTGTAAGGCTGGGTACCATAAAATAACAATGGGAAGCTGTAGAACAAGACATGGAAGGTCCTACAGAACACAAAATTTTAGAGAATGAGACCTGATTAAAAGCACCCACAAAATTGCTGGAACGTCTTTGGGCATTAAGGAGAATAATTTTTGGAACAATATTCATAAACAAATGATGATAATATTAGCATATTTTTAACTATTTCTTGTATAAATATGGTATGGTATTTAATCCCGCAGGAAATACAGTGAACATTATTTTTGGCTGAAATAACCTATTTCCCTGATAAGGGTCTTTGATGTGTACTTCTCGCTGCATGTGATTCCTACTTCTGGTTTCATAAGTGGGGATTCGGACGATTAATGCTGAAAATTCCCTGTTCTATTGGCGGTAACGCACGCGCCCATATGGCTGTACAAGACTTTTTAAACGTTGTATAAATCGTTGTAATAACATTCCTTCAAGATTATGGCAAGCGCTTTTGTTATCATTATTGTTCATTATTTTTAATGTTAAATTATTGATTTTAAAATCTTACATTTCTGTATAACAGTTTTCCAAGCAATTTTTTACGTAACGTTTCCGGATCTTACGTTTCATTGAAATCATATCACCGTGTAATTCTTTAAGGTTCATAGCCAAGGTAAATTTACACGTAGTTTCCGACGTACACAATCTCATTTTTTTTTACAGTTACGCATGAAACGTATTTGCAGTTGCGAATGTGAGTCGAACCCTGATCTCCCTCTTAACGCGAGCAGTCGGCTTAGCTCTTTTATTTTCTTTTTTTGGGCGAGGGCGGAATGTGCGCTGATATGAAACTTACTGGTGGATGAAAACTGTATGGTAGACCGAGAGTCGAACTCGGGACCCGTGACTTTCGCGAGCAGGTGCTCTACCGACTATTTTTCGGTTGCCTTATGCGCCTTTCCTTTTCGCCTATTTCCAAAACAGAAGTGTCTTGAATAACTTCAGCTCTCCGATCCCGACTCATGGCTAGACGCAGAATTCCACGTGTCGTTGTCCAGTGTCATTCCTGTACCCGTACATCTCATTTACGTTGTTGCGGTACAGGGGACACATTTTCGTGTTGTTGGCATCAACGACGCACCACGAAGGATTTATCCGAATGGGACGGAAATCTGTAGATGTGATGTACATACGAAGGCAAACAAATTATTACAGTTTCAATTTGGAAGTCAATAAAGCGTTGCTTCACCTCTTGCCCTTATGCAAGCAGTTATTCGGTTTAGCGTTGATTGATAAAGTTGTTGGATATCTTCCCAGCGGATATCGTGCCAAATTCCGTCCCTGTCGATAACGCTCCAGATGTTCCCAGTTGTATGTATTCTCATCTTAATTACATATGATAGGCAACACAACATGTAACTATACCAGCCTGTCCCAAACATGTATGATCACTGATTTTGAATGAATGTGTGTGTAATAACAGACGCACGCAGCTAGGCAAATTTGGGTGGAAGCTCGTGGTTTACCTTTGCATTAGCACCCTGGGAAGGCAGTTGAATGTTATTTTTTCGAAACGAGCTACGGGAGCGACAGGTTGTCGTGACACTCTGCCACCACACGAGACGGTTCATCTCCAGGCACGGCGCCGCGAGGTTGGCCATTTCGAATTCAGGCATTGAGAACGCAGTCTTCAAAATTTTAGCCGTTGAGCGGAATGGAAAATTTTAGGCTCAAAGAAGTGATCGTTCCTCTCCTATTTCCTAACTGGAGAGAAAGCCTGCTCTTCCTGAAAAAACTGCTTACTGGTTGGTCGGTATGGCGCTACGAAGTTTTGTCACTATCGAGATGAGAACATGACTAGTTGCAACAAACAGTCGCTGATTCTTGAAATAGTAAGTAGTAATTTATAGGGGAGCTTGTTCGATTTCATGTTAGATTTTCCATAACGATGAGATCCCATCGTTAGGAGCAGTGTGGAATTCTCGAGAGTGAGCATTTCGGTATCGCTTTATTTAAATTCGGAAGTAACCAAATTCTGTGAATAATCACTCATACACAGAGGGCTCATTTAAGTCTCATGCCGCTTTTCACTTTGAGGCGTGAACTAGCTTTGATGATTCATTTATAAATGGAAAGTGGTGAATCTTGCTTCCAAATCATTGTGTGTGAGTAACTGCGCTTTCATGTCATGTTCCTCAGTTCAGACGTCCTTGCTCATTAATAATCATTGGTACTTCATTATCTTTTGTTCGTATGGAAACACAGAGCCAGTGTTTTTATATATTTTCCATTTCAGTGCAGTCTCAGGAGTATGATCTATCCTGTTAAATAAATGTTCGAAGGCATCTAATTAGTTCGCTAAACTTCATCGCATCGTGGGCAACAGCCCGCTTTCCACTTTCCTGTAATCTCTAACCACAACTAGTACCCTGTGAGACAAAATCACACAACATTTTGAATAATGTCCAAACCATGATCGGTCGTTCTTCAGTTCACTGACTAAAACCCCTTCTAAAGTTTTTTCTTTACTAGTTCTAATAAACATGGAACTTCAGATTATGTGGCACCCAGGGCTGAATACACAATGTTAATCGTAATGATTGTGCAACAAATAGCTCTCAGCTACCTCAGTTCGTTGTTATGAGGCTGTCTTTTATGCCCGTTATTCAGGATTTGATAGCCGTCGTAGTGTAGTGGGTAAGCAGTTGACTCCAGCTCTGGAGGACTGGATTCAATCGTGTGTAGGCAGGGGCATATTTCTTCTTTTCATTCTGTTCCACATGACCACTCAGCTTGTGTCAAATGATTACTCAAAAAATGGTTCAAATGGCTCTGAGCACTATGGGACTCAACATCTTAGGTCATAAGTCCCCTAGAACTTAGAACTACTTAAACCTAACTAACCTAAGGACATCACACACACCCATGCCCGAGGCAGGATTCGAACCTGCGACCGTAGCAGTCCCGCGGTTCCGGACTGCAGCGCCAGAACCGCTAGACCACCGCGGCCGGCTCAAATGATTACTCTCGGCCGATACATCTCCTACTACTGTTGTGAAGGAAGACGTAGTCAGGGCAGTGGCTGAGTAATAGGCTTGCACCACGACGTGACCTTTACTGTGCCTAATGTAGGCGATGATTAGTGCGGCGACTTCTCTGACTTTCTTTGTCTCATGCGCTGCATGAGCTCATCACAATACCCAGTGAGACTGCGAATGGTTTGGTCTATGTAGATATTGCTGCGTTCACAGGAGACGCCATAAATACTGGGGACTCGAAAGGAAGGAAATGTTGAACGTCCCATTCGCAGGGCAGTCATCAGAAATGATGAGCACTCAAAGACTATCGCCTCTTTCAAAGGAGTAAAATATATCTCGAATCTTCGAGGTGAAGTGGAATCAAGACAATGTTGATGGTTGAGAGGGTGACCGAAAGTTAGAATATTGTAAGAGAAGGAGGTGGCTTGTAAACCGAGAAGATTTTAAAGAGGAATACCGCAAAGAAAGATTTAGAAGATGCATTTGGTAGGAGACACTGGCAAAGACCGAACTGTAAGAAGGGCAGAGGGTCATTAGACTATGCACGAGGATGGGAAAGGAAATTGGACGTGTTCATTTCGGAGGCACAAATTCAGGATTTACCTTAATATATTGAGGTAAACAACTTTTTCTTTTAAAGTCATCAGTCTTTTCATTGCTTTAATTTGATGCTCCCTCGTGATGTTTCTCTCGTTTGGAGGCTCCAGGACCAAAATCAAACTGTCTGCTTTTTGGTTCCTGCAGTAGTGATCCTCAGTGCTTAAACTGCTAATCAGGTGAATCTGTCCACAACAGGGGCCTAAAATTCAAGTCCTCGAATATGGGTAACCGATATTTAATTATAACAATGTTTTGGCTTAGGATCTACATCTGAGTGCGTCCTTGGATAACTTCTTCCCCACATGAAGTCGAAAATTCAAGTCCTCAGAGTTTTTATGAATTCCAAAGAATGACTATTGTACTTCTTCACTTCTAGTAAATATTTTTCGAATTAATTAGAAGCTGCAGTGAGAACCATTCCTCGAACCAATAACCACATTTCATTACTATCTTTTGTATCCCGCCTGGAAGGCGGGTAGGAGCAGGAAAAGGTGAAAATCCCTCGGTATTGCAGTGTGAATTAAGATCACCTTTACTTTAGCAACAAGAGTAATAAATAACTTTGCCCTCAGGTGCGAAGCTGACGCGAAGTGTCCCGCCCGTCTGTTCTTGATGAAATGGGGTGAAACTGGAGCGGAGCTCGTAGAGCCCTCCCGCTCCGGCTAGAGTGCGCTGTCGTCGGTGGCTCGTAGTGCCAACTTATAAACCTATGCCGTGGTATCGTTGCTATCGATGCCACACTATCATTCACACTATCTCAAACTAACAATGACAACCAAGAAATACTGGATTTCAATTATACGTGGGTTGTCCAGAAAATAAGTTCCGATCGGTCGGGAAATGGAAACCACAGTGAAAACCAGAAACGTTTTATTTTCAACTGTCAGATACACCTTCCACCTACTTCTCTACATAGTCGCCGCTCCAACTTCGAGTGTTGTAGTGTTGTATCAACTTTCCAATATCCTCCTCATACAAAGCAGCCACCTGTGCTTTCGGCCAGCTTTCTGCAATGGTCTTCAGCTCGTTGTCTGTGGAAGAATTTTGTCTTCATAGCCAGCGCTTCTTGTGAGCAGAGTTGAGACTCAGGGTGAGCCAGTTACGGACTGTATTGCGGGTGATCAAACACTTTTCATCGGAAACGCTGCAGGAGGGTCTTCATTGCCTGTGGAGTGTGCAGGCGAGAATCGTCGTGAAGAAGGAACTGTCTGACAGATGTGTTATGTGGGCTGCATGACACAGTATAAATCTCTAACCAGGCCCTCATCCTTCGCGTGAGACGCTATTCCCTACGCATCTTCACGTGCTCACTGTTCACTCGAAACTGAAAAGAGCGACGTGACACGATCGACGGGCATACAAGAAACACCACCCAACACATCTGTGCAAAGCATTACCGGATATTCCCAGTGGTTTCTGAGACCTAGTGGTCAAGGAAGGCATGATTCGGTTACAATTGTGGACAGGGTCGAAATCGATTACTATTGGTTGGCTTTTCTCTTAATTGTCATTGTGTGGGTGTTATGTTGACGACATGCGCAGTGGATTGATCTGACATGTAACCTTCGCCCCCTGCATGAAGCAATTTCCACCCCACACTACTCCAGTAGTCAGACAGACGCTCCTAACGTACCAAAAGGAAATGCCTGAAAAACTTACAGCAATAAATATCTTCTGGAGTCGTCTGCTGTAAGGAAAAGACACAAAAATATTCAATTTTCTTACGTAACTAGTGGGATACTTGGGTACTGGAGTACAGGGTTATTACAAATGATTGAAGCGATTTCACAGCTCTACAATAACTTTATTATTTTATATATTTTCACAATGCTTTGCACACACATACAAAAACTCAAAAGGTTTTATTAGGCATTCACAAATGTTCGATATGTGCCCCTTTACTGATTCGGCAGACATCAAGCCGATAATCAAGTTCCTCCCACACTCGGCGCAGCATGTCCCCATCAATGAGTTCGAAAGCATCGTTGATGCCAGCTCGCAGTTCTGGCACGTTTCTTGGTAGAGGAGGTTTAAACACTGAATCTTTCACATAACCCCACAGAAAGAAATCACATGGGGTTAAGTCGGGAGAGCGTGGAAGCCATGACATGAATTGCTGATCATGATCTCCACCACGACCGATCCATCGGTTTTCCAGTCTCCTGTTTAAGAAATGCCGAACATCATGATGGAAGTGCGGTGGAGCACCATCCTGTTGAAAGATGAAGTCGGCGCTGTCGGTCTCCAGTTGTGGCATGAGCCAATTTTCCAGCATGTCCAGATACACGTGTCCTGTAACGTTTTTTTTCGCAGAAGGAAAAGGGGCCGTAAACTTTAAACTGTGAGATTGCACAAAACACGTTAACTTTTGGTGAATTGCGAATTTGCTGCACGAATGCGTGAGGATTCTCTACCGCCCAGGTTCGCACATTGTGTCTGTTCACTTCACCATTAAGAAAAAAATGATGCTTCATCACTGAAAACAAGTTTCGCACTGAACGCATCCTCTTCCATGAGCTGTTGCAACCGCGCCGAAAATTCAAAGCGTTTGACTTTGTCATCGGGTGTCAGGGCTTGTAGCAATTGTAAACGGTAAGGCTTCTGCTTTAGCCTTTTCCGTCAAACCGTCGGCTGTGGTACGTTTAGATCCCTGCTTGCTTTATTCGTCGACTTCCGCGGGCTACGCGTGAAACTTGCCCGCACGCGTTCAACCGTTTCTTCGCTCACTGCAGGCCGACCCGTTGATTTCCCCTTACAGAGGCATCCAGAAGTTTTAAACTGCGCATACCATCGCCGAATGGAGTTAGCAGTTCGTGGATCTTTGTTGAACTTCGTCCTGAAGTGTCGTTGCACTGTTATGACTGACTGATGTGAGTGCATTTCAAGCACGACATACGCTTTCTCGGCTCCTGTCGCCATTTTGTCTCAATGCGCTCTCGAGCGCTCTGGCGGCAGAAACCTGAAGCGCGGCTTCAACCGAACAAAACTTTATGAGTTTTTCTACGTATCTGTAGTGTGTCGTGACCGTATGTCAATGAATGGAGCTGCAGTGAATTTATGAAATCGCTTCAATCATTTGTAATAGCCCTGTCTTGTTAGGTAAGAAAGACATTAAACGAACAGAAAATACTCGTATTTTTTATTGCAGAATTTAGGAAAAATCAAATGAAACTCTTATTTATAAACTGATACACAAAGTGTGGGAAAGTTTTTTTATCCCTTTTTTTTAAGAATGTTATTTACTCAGCAAAATGGCTGAGAGCTGCGCCTACTCAACTTGAATAATTATCCGATTGAATTTTTCTAACTACGGTCGAGGCTGTTGCGTGAGAAATGTAATGGAGTGACGTGAATGAAGTATGTTATTTCTAATGCAGGAAAGATGGGGCTCGCCTACGCTGTAGCACACAATACCGAGAGCTGCGACGACTGCTGCGTGCGTCCTTCGCTGCTGAGAAATAACAAAACTATCTCCTTCTATCTGGATTGACCTTCGCCAATCGAACTCTCACTATGCCTTGATGAAGCCAACGACTCCTATTCACCTCTAGTCTAACTATTGGCGTGGTACACCGGTCAGATAACCAGTCCGCCATGATGTCACTCAATGTTCGCTCGCAGGCGCTAACTAATACTCTGTCTGTGTTCACACCGCACATTAAGTGTCGCGGCCAACACAATGAACAAACACTTAATCACGGGCGACTCGTTAGAGAATATCAATCCGATTCGCTAGCGGCAGAGGTGCTCTCTCAGTGCAGTACTGAGTGGAGACTTTGTTCCTCGCTTCCTGCGTACGCGCATGAGCGCCCTCGCTCCTGCTACATGTTCCCGCTACAACGACGTCACCGGAACGACTTCCCTCCACGCAAAAAGCGAAAGGGTATATCATCCCCTGTCTTTCCCTCATTCCCCCGGCTCATTGCATGAGAAATAGTCCACCAATCAGCGTTACTCTTACAAACGGGAGAATGGCGCTCCGTTTAAGCCGACCAACCCGGAAATATATAGCATCTGCTTTAGAAGTTTACTGTCCACTTGTGAGAACTCTGAAACTACGCACTAGGTCCACCAAAAGAATGCGTATTCTGGGGCTCTCCCAAACAATACAGTGGCTTTTGCTTTTAAGGTGAACACGCAGGCCATTACCCCTTTTCTCTGGCAACAAACTGTTTTGGGCCATGGGTGGTTGGCCGGCCAGCACAGCTGCGTGCTAACCCACCCTCCTATGGACTTTCCAACAGGGTGGTTGTCTCCGCCGAAAAAAACTCCTGTGGCCTTCGTGTCTTGAATGTTTGTGTACGCCAGGCTCGACTTTTTAAACTCAGTGCGCACCTGCGATTTATTTATTACATTTGCATATTGATTAAATAGAAGTACGTAAAATTGACTCTACCCTATCTAATTTGGGCTTGAATGAAACGTCTTGATACGCAGAATACGATGGTGAGGTCGGGATCTGTAAGAAATGAAGGTCAGGAGACCACGCCACCTTACATAATCACATACAATTTATTTAAATTCATCAACAAATTAAAATAATGGCAATAATTTAAGAACTGTTTTACTGCCGAAAGCCTTAATGGTAATAAATTAAGAATTGATTAAACTTGCTGCAACTTACAATTACAGTTATTAAAATATAAAAGACAAGTGACCAAGGTCTTAAAGCTCGCTGCAAAAAACCCATTGCCAAATTAAAATGTTAAGACAAGTAATGACACTAACGGCTGAAGACTTTAATGGCAATAAATTAAGAATTGTTTCACGGCTGAAGGTCTTAATGGCAATAAATTAAGAATTGTTTAACTTGTTGCAACTTAGAAACAACAGTTATTAAAATATTGAAAAAGGATCACTAAGGTCTTAAAGGTTAACTGATAAAATACAATTGCCACATTAGAATTTTAAGACAAGTTGCGACAGTCATGGCTGAAGGTCTTTAACGCCAAGAATGGGAATTTTTAAAAAAATTTAACCAACATACTGTCAAACAGCAAGGCAATAGCAAAAGTTAATTTAAAAGACAGGTAACTGATCACCAAACAGATGAGACAAAATGAGAGTAAACTTGGTAGCACAACCGTTTAAACTTGTTGTAATGCCAAGAGGGGCAATTATATTAAAAAATTTAGAATCATACAATAAAACAGCAAATACAATAACAAGGTTAATTCAAAAGGAGAAGCAACTCATAACCTTATATGTATAACATCAAGTAGCATACTGTCTTACACTGACGTAATATATGCTGCAGGTCCTAAAATAAAGGAACTTCACCATTATCTCTCCCAGATGTGAATGGATACCTTGAAGAGCCAGTAATCGAAGTGGGAACTGCGTCTGGAAAATCACGAAGATTATTAAAGTTTTCTACTGCTACTAATTACTAGTAACATAATTCACAGTGTACAACTGATAATATTTCCGTAAATGAAAGCAATTGGGTGGGGTTGGTTTCAAACTTGGCTATAAACGATCTCACTAAATTAATCCATGAGCTTAGAAAATAAGCTTTCTGCTGATGGACGGTCTAAAGATACTTTGGCACTTCTTCTGCTCTGCTGTCAAATATTTTTAATTATCGCTATATCGAAAGTCTGATAATGTTGTTCAGATACATGTGTGGAAATTTATTTTGTGGCTCTTAACATCACACTACTAATATTTTCATATTTATTAATAGAAAATTAAGGCCGAAGGAAGAACAAATCTACTTACTACTTACCGTTTTGATGAGATTAAATTTTCTCTGCTTAGAAGTGTAACATTCGTATTCGGTGATGTATCATGCAGACAGTAGAGGCCGCAGAAATCGCGTAATTCGCTGAGATAGCATTGGTAGAGTGCTGAGAAATAGAAGTTGAGGATTCGTTAACTGTGATTTTAAAGTGCGACAGGTCACAGCTAAGTTTCGCAGTCACTGAAAAGTATCATTCACAAAAATGTTGATATCGGAAAGTCCCAATTTAGCTCATCCCTCCTGCACATCACACACAGATCCATTTTGGGAAACAGCTGGCGCACACGTCATGGTTTCCATTTGAATCTGTCATGGTCAACGATACAAAATCGAGCTTTTTCTAAAACAAAAATAAATAAAGCCCCGTGGCCAGGAAATATACGAATGGAACTTCAGAAGCGTGTAGGAAGTGTAGGGATAAGATGGCTATAGAAACTTTTTGGGCTAAATGGGGGCGGGAGAAGATACAACGGTGGAATAGAATTTGCCATATATCTCGTCAGTGCATAAGGCTTTTCTGGAGGAATCTGAGTACGAAAATAGACAAATATGTGGAGGAAAATGTAGTTCTCACGAGAACTATCACGTCTATAACATTCATTACATCAAACCGTTAGTGGAAAATGTAGAAACAAAAATAAAACCATGTATTCGGGCTTTGTGAACCATCAGAAAGCGTTTGACAGTGTCCCTAGAATAAGATTACAGGAATAGATTTGTTGGACTAATGTGAGAGAAAAGTTATTCAACATACAAAAGTATTGAGTAAATGGGAAACGAGGGACGCGAAGAATTTTCGTGGAAATGGGTCGAAAATATGGTTGTGGAATGTCCCCCTGTTTCCCTTGACATTAATTTGGACCAGGTACTGAATAACAGGAACAGGAAATCCTGCGGCATGGAGATAAAAACTGTTGACATATCTTTCACTCAATTTTATTTGTAGATGACCAGGTAATATTCTCTGAAGATGAATGGGATACAGAATAAATGATGAGAAAGCTTAAAGAGGAATATAACAACTGTTGTTGGGAATAAATTTTGACAACATGGAGAATATTTGTATGGAACAGAATGCGGTAAAAGTTGACAAGGAGGAAGGAGAAATAGCATCTCACAGAAGCTACAAATATTTGGAAACAATATGTGTAACTCCCGTGCATGTGACAAGGATTTAATTCCATGGCAGCAGAGCGGAAAAGAGCTACTAAAGCTTTGCATGACATAAAAATATTCCACTGGATACTACGAAAATAATATTTCACATTGTGGTGGGGAACGTAGTTCTATATAGAGATGAGACATGGCCTCACGCAAGGAATGTTAGGGAGAAAATCAGAACTGTGGAAATGGACCATACACTGAGGTGAGAGAAGTAACTGGATTGTGATATGCTCATACAAAGATATTGGTAGTATCGAATGTGCTATGTGTCGACGGAACTGTCGTTAATAGTAAGGTGATTCACGTGATATGGCCGGACGACGGTAATTAATTGACTTTGAACGCGGAAGGTTAGTTGGACCTAAACGTATGGGACATTCCGTTCCCGAAATTATCAGGGAATCCAACATTCCGAGATCAGCTGCGTCAAGAGTGTACGGAGAATACCAAATTTCAGGTATTACCTTTCATCGTAGACATCGCAGTGGCCGACGGCTCTTACTTAACGACCGAGAGCAGCGGCGTTTACATAAAGTTGTCAGTGCTAACAGATAAGCAACACTGCGGGAAGTAACCGCAGAAATCAATGTGGGACGTACGAAGAACGTATAACCTCAGAAACCAATGTGGGATGTACGAAGAATGTAACCGTTATGACACTGCGGCGAAATTTGGGGATAATGGGACACGGCAGCACACGACCGACTCGAGTGCCTTTGCTAACAGCATGACATCGCCTGCAGTGAGTCTTCTGGGCTCGTCACCATACTGGTTCGACCCTAGACGAATAGAGAGCCGTGACCTGGTTAGGCGAGTCCCGTTTACGGTTGGTAGGAGCTGATGGTAAGGTTCGAGTGATGCGCAGGCCCCACGAAACCATGGACCCAAGATGTCAACAAGACACTCTGCAAGCTCGTGGTGGCTCCATAATGGTGTGGGTTTTGTTCACATGGAATGGAGTGGTGGGTCCTGTGGTCGAACTGAACTGGAAATGGCTATGTTCAGCTTCTTTGCGACTATATGCAGCAATTCATATACTTCTGGTTCCCAAACAATGATGCGCCATGTCACCGGACCACAATTGTTTGCAATTGGTTTGAAGAACATTCTGGACAGTTCAAGCAAATGATTTGGCCATCGAGACCGCCTTAGATAAATCCCATTGAACATTTTAGGGACATAATAGAGATGTCAGTTCGTGCACAAAAGCCGCCACCAGCAACACTTTACACCCGGCAAAAGATGGTCTGACACGATATTCGTAGATATCCCATGACGTTCGTCACCTCAGTGAATAAGATGTCTGCTGTTAACGAGACCGGAGTGGCCGAGTGGTTCTAGGCGCTACAGTCTGGAACCGCGCGACCGCTACGGTCGCAGGTTCTAATCCTGCCACGGGCATGCATGTGTGTGATGTCCTTAGTTAGGTTTAAGTAGTTCTATATTCTAGGGGACTGATGACCTCAGCAGTTAAGTCCCATAGTGCTCAGAGCCATTGGAACCATTTTGTTAACAAGGCAAGATAGGATATGAAATGAGGGGGGATGGAGATTATTGGAGATAAGCTGCTCAAAAAATAAATAAATAAAAAATAAAATAGTATGAAAAATAAAAAAAAATTAAAATATGGTACGTCCACACTTAAGAAAAATTTTAATCTGGGTGCTGCCTAGTAAAAGAAGGATAGAAAGACCAGCGATAAGGTAGGAAAAATACGTACGGGAAGCGATAGAGGTGGAAATCTAGGCACAGATGACTGGAACGACAGGGGCCTATGAAGATCAAAAAGGGTAGCTCCTAGTGCGAGAGGCCGTAGAAGAAAGAGACCTTTCTGTTACGCGTTTGTGGCTTCGAGTTTCTGGTGCCCCCTTTGCTCCTTTTTCTACAACATTTTCTGGATGAAAAACACCTGCTGTGGTTCCACCTCCAACGCTGCCTCGGTGCAGGAGACATGACAGTCTTCAGGTAAGCTACAATTTATCTGCAGATAGGAGAAGAAATTTCAGTTCCGGCAAAAAGTCCGACGGTCATCAGAAATCGTGTTCCGTTATTTAATCTAAAACAGCATCGTGCTATCTACCTAAAAGGGATATTTCTCAAAAAATATTTACACATTTGACACAAAACAAGCAAACAAATACTGTTTCGACAGTAGGAATACAAACGCTTCGATTTTCGTCATGAACGTCGGTTATATACGCATCTCTGCTGGACTGGTGTGGTCCTGTTGTCATTGACAAAACGTCGTAGCAATGGGTAACATCTATCAAAAAGGGCAGTCATCGTTATGCTCTGACCCCCGATAATTCATTCTCATTTACGTAAATTCTTCCCATTTTTCATTTCCATCCACTCTACTGACACAGTTTTTCGCCACTGCATTTGTCACAAATGTTTACTATATCAAAATAGGTCAGCACTGAAACATTCAGGTTAAAAAAAATATAAAAATCTTTTTCTCCATGACTGTAGCACCAGTACTACGGATGGCGCTAAATTGCGAGTGTATTAATCTTAATTATCACTAGAGTTTTAGCGATACCTTTTCGAAAGACAGATATAAAATTTATGTTCCAATGACACAAATCCACAGCTCATTCATTAACCTACACAGGCTACATATTGTAACTGATTAATTATACAAATGCATTTGTGCCATGGAAGGGCCAAAGTGCTACCGATTCTCAAGAGCTAAGTATTTTCATTTTTGTTTATTAATCACAATCGTTCCGCCACCAGTTTTGGTGGCAACTACATCTATCAGCTGATCTCTTCTCAACCATAATTACACAGTGGTCAGTCCAAAAACTACTTGTGACTAAAAACTATTTAGCTATTTTGTCTTTCACATATAGGATGTCTTCGGGCTCATTACGAGTAATGATGGTGACAGAAACTGTCGAAAGTAGTTGTACCGGATTTTACCAAAAACTCGAGTGTGTCAGACACATAAAAGTCTATCTACGCATTATAAAAAAGAACTGGTTGATTATTTTAGTTTCCAGCTGTCGATTAGACTGTAAACACCACTCTCATCAACACATTTTTTTCTCTCGGTTTGCGGGTAAAAATTATGAATTAGACACATAAACCTTCCCCGTGAACCAGTCTGTATATTAGCGAAAGCTGCATCAAAACCCATTGTCCTAGATACTGATATTAGGCCTCACATGCAGACCTAACAAGTATCAGGAGACGTTAAATTGTACATATGTGCAGACATTTAGGTATTAATAAGTATATCTTTCTGAGAAACGATTTTGTTGCTATGGTATTTACCTTCTACCCAGATACAATCTAAAAATAAATGAATAAATAAAATAAATAAAACCATCCCCAAAGGAATTATCCGAATCAAACGGCAATCTGTAGATGTGACGTACATGTACAGACAAATAACTACAACTTCAGAAAAATTTGATGACTTATTAAAAAGGAATAACTTCACAAATATAGCACGTCGGCGACGCGTTGGTTCAGCTGTGGACCTTATGCAAGTAGTTATTCGGCTTTGATTGACAGGATTGCTGGATCTCCTCCTGAGGATATTGTGACAGAGTCTTTCAATTTGGCGCAGAAGCTCACCATATTCCCGATTTGTTGGAGAGCACTGCGCATAATGTTTCAAACGTTCTCTATTATGTAGAGATTCGACGATCTTGCTGGCCAAGGTAGGGTTTGGCAATCACGATGACAAGGAGTAGAAACTCACGCCGTATGCGTGCGGTCATTATATTGCTGAAATGTAAGCCCAGGATGGGCAACAAAACGCGGCGTACAGTATGGTCGACGTTCCGCTATGCTGTAAGGACGCCGGATCTCCCCCCAAATGAGAACGTCTGGAGCCTTATGGGCGGGGCCCGCCAACAACCTCGGTGTTTTGATGATCTTAGGCGCCGGTTGGACAGAATGTCCACGTTAGCCGTCAGGAGGACGCCCATAACCTCTGTCAATCAATTGAAAGCTGGGTAACTGGCTGCGTAAGGGCTACATATGAGCTAACGCAACACTGACTTCTTCAGTTTGTGAAGCTCTTTCTCTTGAATAAATCATCAAACTTTTTTCTGAAATTGTAATCATTTGTTTGTCTGCACATGTACATCACTTCTACCGATTTCCGTCACATTCGGTTAGTTACTCCGTGGTGCGTCCTTTTTTATGTATATTTGAACTCATCTCTCGTTCTTGGTGTCTTATTGCCTGATCTGAATGCCTCAGTATCGACTAATTTAATTCTATTCTGTTATTCGCTTTTTAAATTCCTTTTTAAGTGACTGTCAAATCGATTCAACTATTCTTCCATGTCTTTTTTCCGTCTCTGACAGAATTTCAGTAACGTCGATAAAGCTATTCTTCTTCTTCTTCTTGACCTTCTTCAGGGCTTCTCTCTAAGAGTTAGGCGTTCCGGCCTCCACACGTCTCTTTTGTTCCATTCATTCTGTCCTAGATTTCTTTTTCACTGTTTTCTGTATGCACTTTTCCCATCTGTATGCTGACCCTTCTCTCATTCTACCTCTGAGCGGCTCCCAGTTTCAAATTTTCCTCGGCCATCTGTGGATAAGAATTCTCTGCATATGCCTACACCACTGAAATACTTTATTCTTCAAAGTTTTTGTTATGGTCCACGTTATCTCCATTCGCCTCCATAGCTACTGATTTCGTATGCTATCTTGCCTCGTTAACTGCAGATATCTTCTTATACAGTCCATTTCGAATGTTCTAATTTTCTCACTAACTTCCATTGTTTGAGACCACATCTCAGCTCCAGACAGGACCATGTTCTCCACCTCATTGTGAAATATTCTTTTCTTAGTGTACTGCTGAATACTATCATTCCGTATCACCCTATTCAGAGTTTTAGCAGCTCTCTTCCCCACTGGTACTCTGTAACTAAAATCCTTGTCACATATACAGCAGACACTTCTTGTTATTGCCAAATACGTGAAGCTTTTGCAGTTTCTTATTTCTCCTTCCCCCTAGTCAATTTACACCAAATCATGTTCCTTACACATACACTCTGTCTCGTATAGATTTATTCCCAAACCCCATTTGCTACAATTCTCTTTAAGCTTTCTCAGCGTGTATCCTCTTTATCTTGAGAGGACATTACCTGGTTATCTGGCAAGGAAGAGCATCGTTACCAATTTTAGTATGGTCCACGTTATCTCCATTCGCCTCCATAGCTACTGATTGCTATGCTATGCCAGAGCGTTTCTTGTACCAGCCATTCAGTGCCTATTACAGTTATACGTTAAACAGAACAGATGACATTCCACAACCTTGTTTCAGGCCTTTGTCAACAAAAATTCTTCGAGTAACCTTGTTTCCCATTTTAATCATTAGTTTTGTATTCCTGTATAGTTTTGAACCAGATTAATCTATTTTTCTCTCACATTGACTCTTCTCATTGCTTAGAAAATTTTTATTTTAGGGTCAGTGTCATACGTTTTCTGCTGGTTCTCACAGATAACGTACATGCTTGTATTTCCATTTCTACGTTTTTTCATTGAACCTCAAATTTTTTGTTTATTCTTCTAGAACTGTAATTCCCTTTCCAAATGTCCACAGCTTACGCAGTATACAGAGTGAATAACGCAGGGAATTGGTAACAAACCTGTCTCATTTCCTTCTCAGCTACGACCTCTGTTTCATGTCCTTGCACTCTTAAAACTGCAGATTGGTTTTCGCACAAGCTGCAGATTAATCTTTAGCATAAGATACAAGTGTCATGGTGAAAAGCGACAAGCTATCTGACAGGTCTCTTTTCATTTAATATGACAATACCGCTCTATGAGCATAATTAGGAGACCGAATATGACAATAATGTTTATAAAAGACAACTGGAATGCAGTGACTGTTTGTACTCTTATCTTCAAATTTTAACTAAGTTTAACGTGGTACGGGTCTTTTTTTCTTTTTACTTTTGAGAGTGTGTAGGAAGATGGCAGAACACTGGATGTGGGAGCGATTGTGCGATTCTGAGCCGCCCTCAGTTATGCAGCCTAGCAGACCCCAGGAAAGAAACTTCATCAGAGGGTGGCTGAAATTTTCTCACGTTCAGAAATATGCCTTCAGCAGCTAACAACCTTATACTTACCTACAGAAATACAGCTTGCTGAAAAGTAAGAGCCTGACCTCAGTCGCAGTTTTTTTTTATGTCGCCACGAAGATGGAGCGGAAGTAGTAGCTTGTCTGGGAAAGAAGGGCGAATCGGAAAGCCATTGGTGTCTTGACGCGACTCACCTAGTCGCCGGTATATTTGTATAAGGAGGAATGATGACATTGGCTGGGTATTCTTATTCAGCAATTGGTATGTATGCTGTCTCTGGAGGGAAGACAACGGCTGGGTGTACGATTCAGCTAGAATACGGATGGTTGTCGGAGGGTGACGCGGCAGGATCGAAGAGAGAGGCAGGGGCGGATATCGTGCGCATCTTAGCAGCCGATAGCCGATCGATGTCCAGAGTTGATCATAGTAGGAGCACGACCTTTGCGGCAGAGGCTCGGGCACGACAACATCTTGTTTCTACACGTCTCACGCTGAATATTTATGGAGAGCATTATCAGCAGCACCGGCATCGGAGGACAAACCTTGGTCCGCATTTTCTTAGATCACTCAAGTTGTCTGTCTCAAGTTCAGGATTGCTTTAATAGCTGCACGCGTTCCTCAGTATACCTGTCAGGCAAACAGTCACTGCATTCGTGGGAATAAAGGCTTGTGAGAAACTTTTAGAAAGTCAGTTGCGTCTGGAGGACATGTTGTCATTTACCTTCAAGTTACTTCGTGTAATTCACCTAGGGCAGATTTTGGAATTTCAATTAAATTTCTTTCATAGTGAGATGCGTTTAATGTGTGTTTCTAATTGAATAAATTAAAGTGTGTAAGATTTCTGTAAAATAATATTGCCTGTATGTGATAATACTGAATATACTGATTTCGAAAACTTTCTCCTCATGTAATGTGTACTTCAGATACTGTATTCAGTTGCTGTACTAAACTAACTGTTGGTTGGCCCTGTATTGTGCATGTGAAAAGTGTTGAGAAGTAAAACTTTAAACTTCATTTTATGTAAAATTTGAAATAAAAATCATTGTAATTAAATGCCGAAGTAAACTAAGCAAGTGGTAACTGAAAACTATACAACTAAAACTCAGCTCCGAAGTACATTCTGAACTTCACGAGATATGAAGTGCAAAGTTTGACTTGGAATAATCAAAAATAAATAAATAAATTACTACTCTACTCGGAAGAAAACAACATTTTGCAATCACCGATAATGTTCACTGAAAACTAATGTACTTGCGAGCACTAAGCGTGACAATCCTGACTGCACACTGTTAGCTCAAGGAAAGGTCTGTTTCTTCGTGTGGCTGTGGTTTAAGCAGCAGTGCACACAGGATAAAAATTCATTACTTTACTATTAAGCGTGGAGGCGGATTTTACTTTAAAGAAAATCGTTGCTGAGAAATCAAACTCTGATAATTGACGAAAAGACTTCACAACATAAGAAGACTCTAACAACTAAAAAATTCTCTCATTACAAAAGTACAAATATACCTTTACAATACCTCGAAAATCTTCTCCATCAATAGAAAGAACAAGAAAATTTATAAATGTGTTTTCAACACCATAATAAAGTATTCCAAATAATTTCTCCCAGATTCATAAATAACACATCCACTTCTCTGAAAACTCAACTGGACGCTACTAAGCCTCACATCAGAATGCCCCAGCGGCGCACAACTGACTGACTGGCAAGCCAGGCACAGAGTAAAACTAAACAAAGAGTGAAGATTTTATTTGTTGGGTTGGCAGAAGTGGCAACACCGTGTTACTAGAGGAGGCCGAAATGCACGCGTTTTAGCTCACGCAGGCTGGCGTGAGGAGGCAAGGACTATACTGACGTGGGGTCTGGAACATGACAAGGAATTAGAATTCAGAAAGCGGACGTAGCTAGTTTGATACTTAACTTTAATCCATTAATGATGAACGTCGTTCTTGACGGTACATGAGTCACAATATTATCTGTTCAGAAGACATAGTAACTGAATATGGCGCCTTGCAAGGTGGTAGCAATGACGTAGCTGAAGGCTATACTATACTGTCGTCTCGGCAAATGATAGCGTATGTAGTCAGTGAACCATCACCAGTAAAGTTGGCTGTCCAACTGCGGCGAGTCCTAGTGAGTCTCTCTAGACTAGACCGGCCGTGTGGCGGCGCTCGGTCTGCAATTGCTGATAGTGGCGACACGCGGGTCCGAAGTATACTAACTGACCAGCGGCCGATTTTAAGGTAACACTTAGCAAGTGTGGTGTCTGGCGGCGACACCACATTATTTACCAAGCATGCAGTGTTCGCATTCATCTTTGCACCAACACAGTAAAGGTGATGTTGTGACTTGGCAAGACAGCCAAGTCACTATGCGAGGATGCCGAAAGGCACGCGTTTAAGCTCACGCAGGCTGGCGTGAGGTCTGGAACAGGACAATGTAATTAATATAGCCAATAAGGTACGTTGCTGCTGGAATACTTAACTTTAATCCATAATTGGTGTACATCGGTCTGATGGTACATGCTTCACAAGATACATAGCAAAGGATAAATGGCGCCTTGCTAGGTGGTAGCAATTGACGTAGCTGAAGGCTGTGCTAACTATCGTCTCGGCAAATGAGAGCGTATTTGTCAGTGTAGCTTCGCTAGCAAAGTCGGCTGTACAACTGGGGCGAGTGCTAGGACGTCTCTCTAGACCTGCCGTGTGGCGGCGCTCGGTCTGCAATCACTGACAGTGGCGACACGCGGGTCCGACGTATACTAGCGCACCGCGGCCGATTTAAAGGCTACCACCTAGCAAGTGTGGTGTCTGGCGGTGACACCACAGGTGAATTATTGACAATAGCGGAAAACATGTGAGAACCTTACTTTAATATCAAACTTTGCTTTTGCATGCCTATCCTTGTGGCTGACGGTCTGGAGGATTTTGACCGTTCACTTACGTAATGTAATCAGACACCTGCAGCCGTCGATTTGATGTTATTTTATGATATTGCAACCAGTTTCGGTGACTCAGTACCCATCCTCAGGCCTTAACTGACGCTCAGGGGGTAAGCTCCAAACTTATAAACGATCCCAAAAGTGGGCTACATCTGTGAACACGCTTCTGCGGAATACTGTAAAAGCGATGTTGTGTCTGCAACCATTTAGTTGATAACTGCAGACACAACATAGCGTTTGCAGTACTCTACGGAAGCCACTTCATACAGGGTGGGGCAGATAAAAGTGGCCTGGAGAACAGAGTTCCAAGGTACAAAGAAACACAGCAGAGGAAAGGAAATGCAGTACTAACCCAACTGTAGCAGATGTTGAAAGATGCAACGATTAATCTCGTGGCACTTTTGGCCCTTGTCAGCAAGTTACTGAAAGCGAATCGAAGCCGAACACCTGGAATTGCTGAAATCTCATCCGAAATTTTCTGCTGCAGTTCTTGAACACTATGAGGGTTGCTGTGGTACACCTTAGACTTGAGGCCAATCCACACAAAGTAATCACACACTGACAGGTCAGGTGAACTGGATGGCCAGCTAGGGCTGTGACCAGACTGACCTCTGTTAACAAATTTGTCAGGCATGAGTATTGTGTAAATGTGCTACAAGGTTCAGCCAACTGTATGGACAGTATTTCCATCCTGTTCGAAGTGACTGTAGATCCTTTCCTCCTCCACTAATACTGCCACAATCGGTTTCAAAATGTTGGCAATGAAACGCGCCGAAGTCACCGTCTGACGTAAGAAGATTGGACCAATATGCGACTTGCAGACATTGCACACCAAACCCCAACCTTCTAGTCATGCAGTGGTGTTTCGTGGAAATTATGCGGATTCTCCACTGTCCAGAATCTGTGATTCTGTGGGTTGACAGAACCACTCAGATGAAACCAGGCTTCGTCAGACATAAAGAACAGATTCCTGTGCAAGCCATTCATTATTATCTCAGTGAACAGCCACTCACAAAACAGGAGGTACTCAGTGAGGAGCATGTGCTGGTTTTAATGCTTGAACAACAGACATTCGGTAGGGATGCAAGTACAGGTGAAGAATTCACCCACATGGTCGACATGAAATGCCCGTCTCTTGTGACAGGCCTGGGTTTAATTTAGTAGGACTCTGAAGCATTTTCTGGTGAACTGCATCCACGTTTTCCGGTGTGGGCAAGTTTCTGAATGTTTTTTGACTTGTTCAAAACGGATCCTGACAGATGTCATTTTCGGACTAAGCATTGCATGGCTCCCTCTGCGGTCAATTTGACACGATTAACCTTCTCAGCAAATAAGTGACCACGCCTTTTCTACGAATTTGTTGTCACGAACCTTTCCACAACGAACAACCGCTGGTCTACTGTGAATACCATCGACCCCTTTGCAATGCTCGACGCACACTGTGCCAGCCCGCACTACGCTTTGAACCGGTGTATAACACGTGGCGCTGTGTGTGCGTCATGGGGAGTGGTTATGTACATACACTCACGTCGAATCGTGTCCACTAGTCTGGGTCACTTCTATTTTCCCCGCCCTGTAGCTGTACGCCTCTGATGAGATCGTATATACACTCCTGGAAATTGAAATAAGAACACCGTGAATTCATTGTCCCAGGAAGGGGAAACTTTATTGACACATTCCTGGGGTCAGATACATCACATGATCACACTGACAGAACCACAGGCACATAGACACAGGCAACAGAGCATGCACAATGTCGGCACTAGTACAGTGTATATCCACCTTTCGCAGCAATGCAGGCTGCTATTCTCCCATGGAGACGATCGTAGAGATGCTGGATGTAGTCCTGTGGAACGGCTTGCCATGCCATTTCCACCTGGCGCCTCAGTTGGACCAGGGTTCGTGATAGACGTGCAGACCGCGTGAGACGACGCTTCATCCAGTCCCAAACATGCTCAATGGGGGACAGATCCGGAGATCTTGCTGGCCAGGGTAGTTGACTTACACCTTCTAGAGCACGTTGGGTGGCACGGGATACATGCGGACGTGCATTGTCCTGTTGGAACAGCAAGTTCCCTTGCCGGTCTAGGAATGGTAGAACGATGGGTTCGATGACGGTTTGGATGTACCGTGCACTATTCAGTGTCCCCTCGGCGATCACCAGTGGTGTACAGCCAGTGTAGGAGATCGCTCCCCACACCATGATGCCGGGTGTTGGCCCTGTGTGCCTCGGTCGTATGCAGTCCTGATTGTGGCGCTCACCTGCACGGAGCCAAACACGCATACGACCATCATTGGCACCAAGGCAGAAGCGACTCTCATCGCTGAAGACGACACGTCTCCATTCGTCCCTCCATTCACGCCTGTCGCGACACCACTGGAGGGGGGCTGCACGATGTTGGGGCGTGAGCGGAAGACGGCCTAACGGTGTGTGGGACCGTAGCCCAGCTTCATGGAGACGGTTGCGAATGGTCCTCGCCGATACCCCAGGAGCAACAGTGTCCCTAATTTGCTGGGAAGTGGCGGTGCGGTCCCCTACGGCACTGCGTAGGATCCTACGGTCTTGGCGTGCATCCGTGCGTCGCTGCGGTCCGGTCCTAGGTCGACGGGCACGTGCACCTTCCGCCGACCACTGGCGACAACATCGATGTACTGTGGAGACCTCACGCCCCACGTGTTGAGCAATTCGGCGGTACGTCCACCCGGCCTCCCGCATGCCCACTATACGCCCTCGCCCAAAGTCCGTCAACTGCACATACGGTTCACGTCCACGCTGTCGCGGCATGCTACCAGTGTTAAAGACTGCGATGGAGCTCCGTATGCCACGGCAAACTGGCTGACACTGACGGCGGCGGTGCACAAATGCTGCGCAGCTAGCGCCATTCGACGGCCAACACCGCGGTACCTGGTGTGTCCGCTGTGCCGTGCGTGTGATCATTGCTTGTACAGTCCTCTCGCAGTGTCCGGAGCAAGTATGGTGGGTCTGACACACCGGTGTCATTGTGTTCTTTTTTCCATTTCCAGGAGCGTACGTTTGGAGTTTACTCCGTCAACGTCAGTTAGAGACTGAATTTGATGTATTGAGTCACCGAAACTGATTGAAATATAACAAAATAACATCAAAATGATAGCTGTATGTGTTTCATTTTATTACATTAATACTAGGGTCACTCCAAAAGAAATGCACACTATTTTTGCAAAAATACAGTTTTCATTCTGCACGTGTGAAAGTTTTACAGTATGTAGATACATCCTTCCCGCTTGTTTTCAAACATAGTTCAACCTGTTCCCGTGAGTGGCGCCGTCAGAATATGTCTTCAAGATGGCTGCTACACTTGGCGTTCGTCAGAGGCAACGTGCTGTCATAGAATTCCTGTGCTGTGGAAACGAGAGAGTGGGAAACATTCACAAGAGGTTGAAAAAGGTGTATGGAGATGCTGCTGTCGATCGCAGTACAGTTAGTCGGTGGACAAGCAGGTTACGTGATGAAAGCGGGCACGGCAATATTGAGGACTGTCCTCGCAGCGGCAGGCCTCGTACTGCACACACTCCAGACAATGTGCAGAGAGTTAACGAATTGGTGACTGCTGACAGACGCATCATAGTGAACGAATTGTCACGCTACGTTTGGATAGGGGAAGGAAGTGTTTGCAGAATACTGAAAGTGTTGGCGTTGAAAAAGGTTTGTGCCAGGTGGGTTCCCAGGAAGTTGACAGTGGCTCACAAAGAAACAAGAAAAACGGTATGCAGCGAACTTTTGGAACAGTACGAGAATGGTGGAGATGAATTTCTTGGAAGAATTATGACAGGTGATGAAACATGGCTCCATCATTTTTCGCCAGAGACGAAGAGGCAATCAATGGAGTGGCATTATGCAAATTCACCGAAGAAAAAAAATTCAAAACCACACCTTCTACTGGAAAAGTTACGGCTACGGTGTTTTTCGACTCCGAAGGACTCTTGCTTGTGGACATCATGCCAAGTAGAACCACCACAAATTCTGATGCATATGTGACGACATTGAAGAAACTTCAAGCCCAACTGAGTCATGTTCGACCATGTCGGCAAAAGCAGGATGTTTTGCTGTTGCACGACAATGCACTGCCATATGTCAGTCAAAAAACCATGGAGGCGATCACAAAACTCGGATGGACAACAAAAAAACACCCGCCTTACAGTCCTGACCTGGCTCCATGTGACTATCATCTCTTAGGGAAACTGAAATACTCTCTTCGTGGAACAAGGTTTGAAGATGATGACTCCCTTGTGCGCGCTGCCAAGCAGTGGTTCCAACAGGTTGGTCCAGAATTTTACCGTGTGGGTATACAGGCGCTGGTTCTAAGATGGCGTAAGGCAGTTGAGAGCGAGGTAAATTATGTGGAGAAATGAAAATATTGTTCCTAAAGTATGTAGCTACACACTGTAAAACCGAAAAACATGTGGAATAAAAGATGGATTTAAAAAAAAAATAGTGTGCATTTCTTTTGGAGTGACCCTCGTACTATTCAGTTCTCCACTTTAAGATCCACAGCTAGCGTCATTCATTCCGAACTGCAAAATAATTTCAGCTAGGGTCTTAAAGGAGTGTCCGGCTCTTGATTAACTTCCTAGATCAGGGAAGGCATTTTGAAAACACACGGGATTTTGCAATGGCAGTGTATCTACTGGACCCAGAATGTCTCACGAGGAGCGCAAGCCCGGCTGGCTGGAGCGACAGCGGAGTTGGTGCAATTGCCGGGTCCGCGGCTGGCTGATGTCACCCAGCGCTGCTCCTTGCGGACAGACGCCCCCCCCCCTCCCCCCACCCACACTTCCATCTGCCGTGCGCAAACAACCTGTCGCCGGCAAACCTGATTAATGCAGCGCCCGCCGGAGGCTTGACGGCGGGGACAGAGTCCGCTCTCAAAATGCAAATGTCTGCACAGCCGGCCGTTTTGTTAGCTGTGCCCGTCCCGCGGCGCGCACCTAGCCCTCAAGCGGCCGTGGGGCCGGTTCAGCACGTTCTGCGGCAACGAGTCCACTCTCACGAATCTTCTCGCTTTCTCTGTTGCTGGGCGCTTATGTGGCAGCGTGCAGGACCTGCGTGTAAACGGAGAGGTATTAAATGTCAGGGTTAAGGGGCTCCGGAACGCCCTATACTTGCAATGTTAAAATAACGCTTATAAATTACATCTTTCCTCACAAAGTATTTGAGGTAGGAAGTTGAACTTTTTACAGATTATTTACTGGAATATGGGCTACAACTTAACACAGGGATTTTACAAAATTTTAGTTCAGTTATTAAAGATGATTTTTTTTTCAATTGTAATGAAAATTCACAACATTTTTTGCAATTTTTTATTTATATATTCAAAAATATACAGTTTTTTGGAAAAAGGCTGTGTTAAATTATGCAGAAGGTACTGTGTAACATTTACTGAAAGTTTGAAACAAATATGTTTGGAAGATCCTTAGAAACATGTAATTAGTATGAGAAAATAAAAGTTTTGGGAACCGAGCGACAAAGATTGGATTAACCTTTTAGTGCATTCCAGGTCCATAGGATGGATTATCTTCATCCTCTGCAAACTCCTCCTCCAGCTTCCTCTTGTTCCTCCTCCTGTTTACTCTTGCTTGTATTTCTAGAGTCTTTACAGCCCTTTCTGCAGCCCGACGGCGTTGCTTGTCTAAAGCAAGCATCGCTCGTACCATGTTAGAATGTTATTATTTACAGTAATAACACATACCTTTGGCTTTCCAACATTTCTTCTTTTCTTAAAAGCCTTCAGAGGATTTCTAATAACTTTACTTTTACTCATTATTATACTTCAACAAAACAGAAACTCAAGAAACAGAATTAATTACGAATATTTTAGAGATAACGACAGAGTAAATAAACATGAAACAATCGACAATCACACCAGCGATATATATTGAACCATCACAGGTTAGCCACAACACATACTTTATCTCACATCACTAAAATGTACCTGATGGACACGGACGTTAATAATAACACCATTTGATAGCAGTTTAACAGCGCCACAGTGGGTCACGCCCATGTAGAACACATTTCAAAAAAAAAAAATTAAAAATAGTTGTAGTCTTCTTCGGAATTGAATAATTTATATATCTATTAAAAGGTAATAGTCTGCAGACTCAGAAAACGCCAAAAAGTAAAAATTGAACTTTTCATGATTTTGACCCTTTCCGGAGCCCCTTAAAGGATAACAATAATAAAATTCGCAGATGGCACTGGTATCGTCTGAGAAAGTGAAAAAGAATTACTGGATCTGCTGGATGGAATGGTCTAATGAGTACAGAATATGGGTTGAGAGTAAATCGACGAAAGTAATGAGAAGCAGCAGAAATGAGAACAGCAAGAAACTTAACATGATGATTGGTGATTACTAAGCAGATGAAGTTAAGTAATTCTGCTACCTAGGCAACAAAGTAACGCATGATGGACGGAGCAAGAAGGACATAAAAAGCAGAGTAGAACTGGTATAAAGGGCATTCCTAGCCAAGAGAAGTCTACTAGTATCAAACATAGGCATTAATTGAGGTGCCTTGCCACGGTTCGCGTGGTGAAGCTATTTTCAAAGAAACTAGGGTGGCTGTGATAACAGATAAATCTTAATTAGGTTATTACTCGGTAAGGAGCTGCTGGACATCGTGGCTTCATTAATCCAACCTGCTCAGATGGTATCACTGAGCAACCTTTGAACGTCGGTCGCTGGAGTTTTGGTCCACACTGCATATGCACTATGTAATCAAAAGTATCCGGACACCTGGCTGAAAATGACTTACGAGTTCGTGGTGCCCTCCATCGCTAATGCTGGAATTCAGTAAGGTGTTGGCCCACCCTTAGCGTAAATGACAGCTTCTGCTCTCGCAGGCATACGTTCAATCAGGTGCTGGAAGGTTTCTCGGGGAATGGCAGCCCATTTTTCACGGGGTGCTGCACTGAGGAGAGGTATCGATGTCGGTCGGTCAGGCCTGGCACGAAGTCAGCGTTCCAAAACATCCCAAAGGTGTTTTATACGATTCAGGTCAGGATTCTGTGCAAGCCAGTTCATTACAGTCCACCACAGGCTATGCATTATGAACAGGTGCTCGATCGTGCTGAAAGATGCAATCGCCATACCCGAATTGCTCTTCAACAGTGGGAAGAAAGAAGATGCTTCAAACATTAATGTAGGCTGTGCTGTGATAGTGCCACGCAAAACAATAAGGGGTGAAAGCCCCCTCCATGAGAAAGACGACCACACCATAACACCACCGCCTCCGAATTTTGGCACTACATACGCTGGCAAATGACGTTCACGGGGCATTCGCCATACCCACATCATGCAGTCGGATCGCCACATTGTGTACAGTGATCCATCATTCCACACAACGTATTTCCACTGTTGAGTCGTCCAATGTTTACGCTCCTTACACCAAGCGAGGCGTCGTTTGGAATTTAGCGGCGTGATGTGGGGCTCGTGGGCAGCAGGTCGATCATGAAATCCAAGTTTTCTCACCTCTTGCCTAACTGTCATAGTACTTACAGTGGATCCTGATGCAGTTTAGAAATCATGGGTGATGGTCTGGATAGATGTCTGCAGTCAACAGACGAGGCGGGCCTGTACGCGTTTGCGCTGTATATGTCCCTTCACGTTTCCACTTTACTATCACATCGGAAACAGTGGACCTAGGGATGTTTAGGAGTGTGGAAATCTCAAGTACAGACGTATGAGACAAGTGACATCCAATCACCTGACCATGTTCAAAGTCCGTGAGTTCCGCTAAGCGCCCCATTCTGTTCTCCCACGATGTCTAATGACTACTGAGGTCGCTGACATGGAGCACCTGGCAATAGGTGGCACCACAATGCACCTAACATTAAAAACGTATATTTTTGCGGTGTCCGGATACTTTTGATCACATAGTGTATGTGGACGCATTCGAACATTAACAAAGAACACGAGGAAAGTGTGGGGTGAGCCATACTCGATCCAATAAGAAGCATGTCAATGCTGGAGACATTGGAAGGCAGCTTTTAAATTTTAATCTTTGCAGTTTTGTACAAAATTTAAACGCATTTGAGGTAAAAGGAGAGATGACTACAGGAAACGTATTTTGGTAAAGAATGAACATTCTTAATTCTGCTTTAACCAGATAAAATTAATTTGGTGAAGAAAAAGAGCAGCGTTTACATACAGCGAATCAGAAGAGTTCTCAGTGGAGCAGATTGGTGGAACTAACTCCGCAAGACTATTCATTGTCAGTCATTGGCGAGTTTTTGTAAGAAATGTGGAGCAGATACTGGAGCAGAACCACAGCACAGTGCGCCGGTAGTGCCGCACTGAGGGAAGAGCACACGCAGGACTGCACCTTCAAAGAACCCAGGTCAAATCACGAGTGTGTAATGATGGAATGCGTGTCGCTCAGATGTGGCTGCCACTTACGTACCAGCATAGACGACGTCGACGACGCTCCGTTCGCTCTCATTAATCATTTGTTATTGGTAGTGTTTTCTCCCTGCACATTTGTCCTCCGTAATGATGATGTCGAAACATGACAGAACTGTCTCCTACATTAGGCATCCTCTAATTTTCGTTCTCAGGTTGTGTTGGCGTTAGAATACCTCTGGTGTCAGTTCAGCTGGACAGAGTTACCTTACCAGTAAGACACCACATGCCATTTGTGTACGACGGATCACTGCCCCGTCTTAATAGAAACATTTAATTAACGATGTATGTAATGAAGCAGTCTTATACCATGGTTACCCTGTCCAATTACCGCAAGCAGATATATTTCGCCGAGCCATTTGAACCGTTTGAGATATATTTAAAAATGGTTCAAATGGCTCTGAGCACTATTGGAATTAACATGAGTTCATCAGTCCCGTAGAACTTAGAAGTACTTAAACCTAACTAACCTAATGATATCACACACATCCATGCCTGAGGCAGGATTCGAATCTGCGACCATAGCGGTCGCGATGTTCCGGACTGCAGCGCCTAAAACCGCAAGTGTAAATTACACCCGCAACAACGTCCACATGTGGGGCGGCGAGTGAGTTGTAAAAATATATATTGCTGCTGTGTATCTGCTTGCAATACAAAATGTTTGAATGTTGAATCAGGCTTTTAGAATGTTGTTAATGCTGTCTTTCGCCGTTCTCAACACTGGCTCTCTATTTACTTTTTAGCACCCAGAAAGTGATTTAACAAAACGTGGAGCCTGAAATGAGAGTTCCTAGTGCCCACTTCATCAGAGAATACAATTATAGTTCCAGCTTATAGCTCTGAGGAAGTAGGAGATTGTTCGGGATTTCTAATCAAAAACGATTTTCCAAAATAGTTGAGTATATTCTGAAATTCACTGATAACAACACAAGTATCCCAACAACCTAACTAACAGAGCAGTTCAGAGTCTAATGCGCTGATGCAACTATGAATGTCTGAATTAAATGTTAAAAGAATGCTCGCCAAAATTTGATGAGAATATTTCATCAAACGCCACGCTAAATAATTGGCAGAATGTCTGTCCCGCGACGGCACGTGAAAATACGACAATACGCAAACTGAAGCTAGATAATGCAAATCATCTCAGAATTAATCCTTTACTTGAAATGTTTTCACGGTTCCGCGTATCTCTAGTAACTTAACACGGCACCCGAGGCTGTTTGTAGCAGTGCTTCCGAGCGAAGCGGCTCCCGACACAGCTGACGTGCTATTCAGCGTCTGGAGAGAACTGGGGCCTTGCCTTCCTCGCGCAGCGCTCTTATATATATAGCCGCGGTGCGGACGGCTAAGAGAACGCCTGTTCAAATCGGCTCTCCCGACTAGCCGCTGGGCTAGTAACGCACCACTTCAAGTTACATAATAATTTATAGCTTCTTTTGCTGATGGCCGATGAAGCTCTTAATTTAAACGTGCATTCAGCACGCAGGTAAGTATTGATAATAAAATTTTGACGTGGCTAAGTTAACTATTTTGGGCGAGAGAATTAATTAAATTACGCTGCACGCAGCAGATGAGCTCTGAACTGGCCCTTTTGAGATCCGCTATCGCTATAATTTTATAGGTATTCAAAAGAAACTTTTCACATCTTCATAGTCATAGCGGACCTCCAACCTATTTAAATCTAAACATCCTAGCCTTATTTATTAGCCTACTTAATCTATCTTGCTTCCTTCAGTTTTGAGACGAAAACCAGAAAATCATGAATTTCCACTAAAGTCTTAATCTGTGAAATCCAAAGTACTGTTTTTATTAAATCATTATGAAAGATGAATCTAAATATAAATTTTGAAGTCTCTAGCTCTTTTCTGTTGCGCCAATGATTTTTTCAGAAAAACGTCCAAATTTCAAAAATGGCTGAAGTTATCGAACTGATATTTAACACACATTAATTTAGTATTATTCCTCACATGCTAGAAAAGTTTTAAGTCATTTGCTTGATTTTTAAGGTATTGCGCAACATTTATGACGTCAGAGCTAGTTACAGCGGACTAGCTGGCACACAATGGAAACTGATGTGAATTTATTACAGCGTGAGTAGGCTGCTTCCCTACATCACCCTCTAGTTAAATTTTTTTTGTTTATGAATGTTAATGAATGAAAAAAAATTTAATTACAAAAAGGGAAGCGAGAGTACAGTTTAACTCCCTATAAAAAAGTCAAAATTGAAATATAAATATGTAGAAACATTAAAGAAAACTGATTACCTACATTAATTATTTAAATTGTGGGCATGTTCACCACCTTTTAAACAATGTCATTACTCAAAATTTTAAGCAAAGTCAATGAAATATTTTGCCATACATATTGCCTTAGATAGACAAACACATACAAATTGAAAAATTATGAAAATCTTAGATCCATTAAATACATTAAATACATTTTTACATACACAAATTCAAAGAAAATAACATGATACATAAACAGATGATTATCTCTTAGCAGTCTTTTCTAAACCTGAAAGAAAAGTTCACAAATAATTTTTACACACGTGGTTGTAGCCGCTTTAGCTGGCGTCCTACACTTCCATTCACAAGGGCAGAGGAGGGGAAGTTGCTATGGTGTGCGTCCTTCACGTTCTCTCTAACTTACATGGGGGAAAGGGGAGGGGTCACTGTGAGTTGTGTCCAAGTCACTCCACGCTTTCACGCAGCTACCAGGCTGCCATTATCTGGTTTGTCCTATAGAACAAACAAAAAGAGTGCCTCAGACTCTGTTCACTTAATATCTAAGGGTGGGTCACAATGAAATGGGGATATATACATTTTATCCTTCAATATTTTGCTGGAACAAAGTTAACAGAACTTTTTCAATTTTACTCTCGTGGTTACTTAATTGTCATAAAATCGGTAAACAAATGGCTCAAAACGCCGTTAGTCACGTACTAGATAAAATCTATGCTCAAGGCATACAATCATGAATCCTATTTAACATCAATTTATTATTTCTGGGCCGGAACACTGAACCAATGCTCGGTACATTCCTAACACATTTGTATATTAAGCACTTAACTGACTCATCTTTGATTACCTTTTTCTTAGAGATAGTATGAGTATGATTAGTGGTTATTTTCTCAGCTTCTTTGTACATGTGAGTAACTTTTGGTAATAGTACCGTTCTGAGTGTTCAAAACACACTACGTTTAGTTGACTACAAAATCCACTTATTGGTCCTCTGCTGTTGTGTTAGTTCCACATCTGCAATTAGGGTCTTACTTACTTTGAAGTGTATTTATGCAGAGCTAAAATTAATGTTTCACGTCTGCCATTAAGTTATTTATTTTGCTAGTGTATGTACTTATTTAACACTCACTCTATTAATATTTAAAGCATAGGATAGCACATTTATTTCATATTCATAGTGTATTGCAGCTGATTAGTTTGCTCACGTGGCAATCCATTTCCACTCGATCGGACGTTGAAACCTCAGGTAGTCTCTCTCGACCTACCACTAAAGTGCATTAAGTAATTATGGACGAGCGTAATGCTAAATTCCTTAAACCTATAGGACACCATGAGCTGCTCTGTCTCATCTAACATAAGGGTACCTACGGTCGCATTCACGCCTCCAACTCATAACCTCAATACGTGTAGGTGTATCCTGTCACACACTACACTAAAATAATGGCCAGCTCCAACCTTATAAATACTTCAGGGACGTGTCCTTCACGTCTCAACCACAAACACTGCTCAATTCTATTACACTGCCTTTCCTTGCTACACCAGGTGAGTTTAATCTTACAACTTATCTGCATATTTTTCATAACACTAAGCAATCTCTTTCTTACTATTTATTAGTTAGCTCTAATGCATACACTAGGTTTCACTACCACTTCAGATCCTGCTTGTACACGAATTCATATATCTTTTTAAATTACTGTTGGTGGACCATTTCCAATAAAACAACACTTTGTACTTACTATTTTACCAGGGTTCTATACATACTTGTTACTCAAATACATTGTATCTTAATTACATCATACTTCTCTATTGTTTGTCACTATTAGGTTTGTTACAGTAGGTATTTTTCTTCACTAATCGGTGGATAGAATGGTTACAAAACTCATGGCTTGCTAGCCATGACAGAAAATTTTCATGTCCGGAAAGAAGAGGTCGAAATTTTTTGTGGATAGAAAAGATGAAGATTGAGTGAGACCTGAAATGGAAAGAAGATCTCACACAGCTGGGACTGCACAGCTGCCACACTGTGTAGAGGTTACAGAACAACCTCCTCCCTACAGCATTCACTGGCTCAATGCTGGCTTGATAGTCATAACGGAAAATTTTACTATTTCAAAGAAAGAGTCGAAACTTTTGAGGACAGGAAAGAGGAAGAATGAGTGAGACCTGAAAGGGAAAGAAGATCTCACACAGCTGGGACTGCACAGCTGCCACACTGTGTAGAGGTTACAGAACAACCTCCTCCCTACAGCATTCATTCATAACCTTTGACCACGCCACGTCGATCTGAAAATACCTTATGATGCCTTTTTAGAACCTGTCTCAGTTCTTCCTTCTGATTGGCGGAAATTTTCTCGATTTCCTGCAATTTAGCTTCTATTTTATCCACAATAATTGCTTCTTCTTCTTTTTCTGTGTTCAGCTTACTGTTACTAAGATTAACACCTTCGTCCCAATACCTCCTATTTTTCAGAACTCGTATAGGCAGCTCCCAAGTTTCATCATCAGTTACTACATGTTTATCACTAAAAGGTACTATAATTACTCCGGTTATTGGCAAGACCATTTTTAACTGGCTTCTTTCAAAGTCAACAACACTCTGATATCTTGACAAGAAATCTATGCCAATTAAAACCTCAATACTGAGATTGTTTACAATTAAACATGGATGATCAACTAAATTACCATTAATGTTGAAGGGCAGCAAAGCTTCTTGCTTTACCGTTTTTGACACCTTGCCAGTAGCACCAATTATTCTTAGTCCTGATACCCTCATTACTGTAAGCTTGTCTTTACCAGGTAATGCATCAAAGAAGGACTGAGATATTGCACTCACCTCACTTCCACTGTCTAAGAGACACCGTACATTGATACCCAACATATTCACTATTATTATAGGGTGGCTTATTCTAGGTTGTACAGGTGGTTTCTCAAATTCATCTAGTAGTTCCTTTTGGATTTGTCTCCAACTAAAGTGATTGACATCTGTCTTCATTACATTTAGGTCACAGTGTGTAGGGGTTTCCTGAATTACATTTTCAGCTGCCTTTTCCAGTCGGTCTATTAATTTTAAATCGAAACACCGCACGACTTCATTACATTTAGTTTGCTGAACATAACCCAAATTACTGCAGTCTGAGCGATTCTGCGTCTCCAGACCGGGCATAACACTAGTTACAGCTAAACCACTTTCACCATTATCGTCGGTTTCCTTCTCAAGTGACAACTGGTCACAGCTATTGGGTTCATCGACCCTCAACAGCCTACCCTCTACATTCTCACTTATCTCCTGTCCTAAATTTATTAGTACATTATTAACATCCTGCACAGGCACTTTAGATAAGAGCATATCATCCTCATCGTAAATATAAGCATGAATTTCTTCTGCTTCTTCACCTGTCAATTCAGTATTTTGTAGCTCCTCCCTATCGTTACACTGCTGCGCCTTTTCTTTCTCTTCCCACTTAGAAAGCGTCTCTAACACGGTATCTATCAAATACTGTGAGTGATCTAATATTTCTGTTGTATCCTTAGATGCTACCGACTCTTCATCCACATGTTCAGTCTGAGTATTCTGATCTATCTTACCAATTCCCTTAACTACTGGCTTAGGAAAAGTAACCGCCTGGTGAGCGCCAGTGTCCTCATAGACGGGAACTAGTTTTCCTGCCTCGGCCTACTGCTGTTTCCTTTAGTTTCATTATAGTTAGCTGGCATAGCATTACTTTCCGTACTGTTGTTTACATGCATATTTCTGTTTGGAACAAAATTATTATCCCTTGGACGCCCTTGTTGGTTCTGATAATTATTTCCCCAATTCCTACCTCTCTTAGGATGGCGAACACCTACTGTTCTGATGTTTACATTGCCATTTTGCTCGTTCCTAAAATTACTATTATTGTTATTGGCATTTCTGTTATTACGTGCTTGCTCCTCATTGGCAGCAACACGTTCTACACGTTCCAGATACTCAATGAAACGATCCAGATTGTCTCTAGGGGCAGATATAATTCTAGTTTGCCAATAGCATGGCAGTTTGGCTTCAAGACCTAGTATAATCATTTCTGGTTTTAGCTTTTCCGCCAAATGTGACAAACGTGAAATCCATGACCTAGCAAACTCTTTAATTGATTCCTTGCCTGCATTGAAGCGTTTTCCACTCCAAAATTCTCTCAACACTTCATTTTGCTTATTGCTAGACCAATATTCATTAATGAAAGCTGTTTTAAACTCCGCTAATGTTTTACACTTCAACATAACATCAGCTGACCAACGCATGGCGTCACCTGCTAAATGGCTTTTAATAAATGAGATTTTCTCTCGTTCAGACCAAGTTGGTGGAATCACATCTTCAAAATCGTTCCAGAAATCTAGCGGGTGGATATTTTTATCTGGATCAAACCGCAAGAACTGCCGACACCCGATAAAAGCGGCGTTTGCAGCTACAACTTGTTGTGTACTACCATTACCAGAAGTTACTGAAGCTACTTTACTCTCAATGTTAGCAATGTTAGTACTGATATTTTCTACTTTCATTTCAACATTATTTACTCTTTGTACAATATGAGTAGTATCATTTTTAATTGCATCTACGTCTGCTTGACATATGTTTACTTTAATATTAACATCTTTAAATCTATCTGAGCACAGTTCAGACTCCGCCTCGATCTTTTCTGTTAGCTTGTGCTCCAGCTTCGCATCTTCCATTTGGAAGCCTTTACGAACCTCAGCAACTTCGGATTTAACTGTTTTATATATTTCAGAAAATTGTTGAGCAACCTTTTTCTTAATATCCTCGTGATTGTAATCAATTTTACAATTCAAACTGTCTAGATCCTCTTTCAACTTATTGCAAGCAGCCTTGAAGGTATCGTCCATTACCTCCAATCGTTTATTAAAATTAGTTTGACTGGCCACAATCTCATACTTTAATTCAGCATTATTGGATTCTAATTTATTGTCCATTGCCTCAAATCGCTTATTAAAATTTGTTTGACTGGCCACCATTTCAGACTTTAATTCAGCGGTCATTTGTGCATTACTGGCAGCTATTGCTTGTAATATAACATTTAAATCAATAGCCCCAGCATCTTTGGGTTGCTCACTAGCTGGCTTTTTATCACACTCAGGTGACGAAAAACTAGCTCCAACACCAGAATCATCAAAACTAAATGAAACTCCTGATTGATCAGTCATATCTAACTTCTCCTGTTTAAACTCTACCATGTCCGATGGTTGTTTCGTTTTTAATTCATCAGATAAACTGTCATCCAATAAATTTACAATTTTTACTTTCTGCTTTACTACAGGGGTCTCTATTATTGAATCATTGCCCCTTCGCACGCTACTATCAGGAGACAATACTTCATATTTCACTTTAACATTACTACTTTCATGCATATTTACACTTGAACCGTTGTCTGGATTTACAGTTCCTTCAACAGACATAGGTTCTGATTTAAGTTTAACCTCAGTTTCTTTTGGCGGTTCCATCGCAGACAGTCTTTTAGTGCAGGTTAGTAAAATTTTTAACATCTTTTCACTTAACTTAGTTCCTTCTGCACGACGTTGTTGTTGCCGGCGCGGCGTACCAGGATTCCTGATGCGACGTGGCACGTTGAACTGCAGACGGCACTCCGACGGCTGTGGTGTGTTTGCGTGGCCCGTAACTGCAGGCGCGGCTCCGGCTGCTGCGGCGGACGACTGTGGTACGGCGAAACTGGCTTCTCGCGATGCCGACAGCACCGCTAGACTCAGTGCCAGCTCCGTCAATCCAGATGCGTTGTTAATCCAACTGCGTTGCCCACATGCCCACGTAACACCCTCACTGTTCTATTACCCAGCTGCGTGTCGCATTTCACTCGTGAATCCGAATAGTTAAAAATCACTTTCACTTAGTTGACTGCACCTTCAAAGAACCCAGGTCAAATCACGAGTGTGTAATGATGGAATGCGTGTCGCTCAGATGTGGCTGCCACTTACGTACCAGCATAGACGACGTCGACGACGCTCCGTTCGCTCTCATTAATCATTTGTTATTGGTAGTGTTTTCTCCCTGCACATTTGTCCTCCGTAATGATGATGTCGAAACATGACAGAACTGTCTCCTACATTAGGCATCCTCTAATTTTCGTTCTCAGGTTGTGTTGGCGTTAGAATACCTCTGGTGTCAGTTCAGCTGGACAGAGTTACCTTACCAGTAAGACACCACATGCCATTTGTGTACGACGGATCACTGCCCCGTCTTAATAGAAACATTTAATTAACGATGTATGTAATGAAGCAGTCTTATACCATGGTTACCCTGTCCAATTACCGCAAGCAGATATATTTCGCCGAGCCATTTGAACCGTTTGAGATATATTTAAAAATGGTTCAAATGGCTCTGAGCACTATTGGAATTAACATGAGTTCATCAGTCCCGTAGAACTTAGAAGTACTTAAACCTAACTAACCTAATGATATCACACACATCCATGCCTGAGGCAGGATTCGAATCTGCGACCATAGCGGTCGCGATGTTCCGGACTGCAGCGCCTAAAACCGCAAGTGTAAATTACACCCGCAACAACGTCCACATGTGGGGCGGCGAGTGAGTTGTAAAAATATATATTGCTGCTGTGTATCTGCTTGCAATACAAAATGTTTGAATGTTGAATCAGGCTTTTAGAATGTTGTTAATGCTGTCTTTCGCCGTTCTCAACACTGGCTCTCTATTTACTTTTTAGCACCCAGAAAGTGATTTAACAAAACGTGGAGCCTGAAATGAGAGTTCCTAGTGCCCACTTCATCAGAGAATACAATTATAGTTCCAGCTTATAGCTCTGAGGAAGTAGGAGATTGTTCGGGATTTCTAATCAAAAACGATTTTCCAAAATAGTTGAGTATATTCTGAAATTCACTGATAACAACACAAGTATCCCAACAACCTAACTAACAGAGCAGTTCAGAGTCTAATGCGCTGATGCAACTATGAATGTCTGAATTAAATGTTAAAAGAATGCTCGCCAAAATTTGATGAGAATATTTCATCAAACGCCACGCTAAATAATTGGCAGAATGTCTGTCCCGCGACGGCACGTGAAAATACGACAATACGCAAACTGAAGCTAGATAATGCAAATCATCTCAGAATTAATCCTTTACTTGAAATGCTTTCACGGTTCCGCGTATCTCTAGTAACTTAACACGGCACCCGAGGCTGTTTGTAGCAGTGCTTCCGAGCGAAGCGGCTCCCGACACAGCTGACGTGCTATTCAGCGTCTGGAGAGAACTGGGGCCTTGCCTTCCTCGCGCAGCGCTCTTATATATATAGCCGCGGTGCGGACGGCTAAGAGAACGCCTGTTCAAATCGGCTCTCCCGACTAGCCGCTGGGCTAGTAACGCACCACTTCAAGTTACATAATAATTTATAGCTTCTTTTGCTGATGGCCGATGAAGCTCTTAATTTAAACGTGCATTCAGCACGCAGGTAAGTATTGATAATAAAATTTTGACGTGGCTAAGTTAACTATTTTGGGCGAGAGAATTAATTAAATTACGCTGCACGCAGCAGATGAGCTCTGAACTGGCCCTTTTGAGATCCGCTATCGCTATAATTTTATAGGTATTCAAAAGAAACTTTTCACATCTTCATAGTCATAGCGGACCTCCAACCTATTTAAATCTAAACATCCTAGCCTTATTTATTAGCCTACTTAATCTATCTTGCTTCCTTCAGTTTTGAGACGAAAACCAGAAAATCATGAATTTCCACTAAAGTCTTAATCTGTGAAATCCAAAGTACTGTTTTTATTAAATCATTATGAAAGATGAATCTAAATATAAATTTTGAAGTCTCTAGCTCTTTTCTGTTGCGCCAATGATTTTTTCAGAAAAACGTCCAAATTTCAAAAATTGCTGTAGTTATCGAACTGATATTTAACACACATTAATTTAGTATTATTCCTCACATGCTAGAAAAGTTTTAAGTCATTTGCTTGATTTTTAAGGTATTGCGCAACATTTATGACGTCAGAGCTAGTTACAGCAGACTAGCTGGCACACAATGGAAACTGATGTGAATTTATTACAGCGTGAGTAGGCTGCTTCCCTACACACACCGTACAAGTGCATGTTTCATGCATGTCGCCTAAATCTAGGACAGCCAGATTTGTTTGCAGGAACTTGAAATTATTTGAGGAGGAAGGCTATGGTACATGCAAGAATAAGTTTTAACCATACTGATGAGCACCTCCTGTCAAAATGACAGAAGAACGTCAGTGGACAGACTAATCAATAAGTCAACATCATCTTGTTTGCAACTATTTTCTAGTTTTCTCAAATTTCATCTCCTGCAAGACTATAGAGCACATTAATCAAGCAACCTCAATAGTGCTTAACCCAGATGACCCATGAAATCTCTATATGCACAGGATATGTCATCATGCACCTCCTGTCGGTTAGACCATCAGCGAGCGCAGGACCTCTAGTTCCTGCTACTAATAAGGCGAGTACACTGTTCGCTTGTTACATATTTTTACGAGCTTCAAACAGGAGCGACTGCATTAATGCATAAGAACTGTGACTGTTGTGCACAGATACGAGCTGAGTTGCCGACCGTTCACTCACAGCTCCAGGCTGCTTTGGCTTACGTCACACAGCTTTAGGCTGCTGCCAAGGGGCGTCACTGTGTGGGATCGAACGCGGCGATGCGAGGGAGGTCAGGCACGTCCAACATGTCCTCCAATCGGTCCACTGCTGTGGCCACCCTGGGTACCGCCTGCATTGAAGTTGACCCCTCACCCGTGGTCGAGTGGGAGATCATTCCAAAGTCTGGCAGGCAGCGAAAAGCTTTCCTAGGAGCCGATCGTAGGGCCTCCCCGGTTCGTTTGACGAACAGGTTTCGGGCGTTATCTGTGGCTGACGATGTCCCTGAGTCAGATGCAGTCGTCCACCCTGTTCCAGAGGAAGCTTGTGGGCCCGCAACGTCTGGGCATTCACAGAGGGTGGGTTTGCTGGTAGTTGGGAGCTCCAACGTTAGGCCCGTAATGGGGCCCCTTAGGAACGTGGCTGCCTAGGAGGGGAAGGAAGCCAGTGTGCACACCGCAGGGAGTCATTCCGGATGTGGGAAGGATGCTTCCGGATGCCATGAAGAGTACAGGTGTCAGGCAACTGCAGGTGGTGGCTCATGTCGGTACCAAAGACGTGTGTCGCTTTGGATCGGAGCAGATTCTGTCTGGTTTCGTGCTGCAATCGGAGATGGTAAAGACTGACAGTCTTGCTTCCTAGATTAAGGCGGAGCTCACCATCTGCAGCATCGTCGATGGAACCGACTGTGGTCCTTTGGCGCAGAGCCGAGTGGAGGGTCTGAAACAAAGGCTCAGGCGGTTCTGTGACCGTGTAGGCTGCAGATTCCTTAACTTGCACCACCGGGTGGTGGGTTTCCGGGTTCCGCTTAATAGGAGTCCACTACACTCAGGAGGCGGCTATAAGGATAGTGGGGGCTGTGCGGAAGGGACTGGGCGGTTTTTTAGGTTAGAGGGTCTCAGGGAACCACAGAAAGGACGCCCGTCTAAAAGTGGGCAGGTAAAACACAGTAAGGTAGTTGTAGAAACGATTAGTACTGTAGTTGTAAATTGTCGTAGCTGTGTTGGGAAAGAACCAGAACTCCAAGCTCTAATAGAAAGCACTGAAGCTCAAATAGTTGTAGGTACAGAGAGCTGGCTAAAGCCGGGAATAAGTTCAGCCGAAATTTTTTCAAACGATCTAACAGTGTTCAGAAAGGATAGATTAAATACCGTTGGTGGTGGAGTATTTATTGCTGTCAGAGGTAGTTTGCCTTGTAACGAAATTGAAGTAGATAGTTCGTGCAAAATAATATGGGTAGAGGTTGTACCTGACAATCGGACTAAACTATTAATTGGACCGTTTTACCGACCCCCCGACTCAGAAGATATAGTTGCTGAACAGTTCAAAGAAAACAAGAGTCTCATTTCAAATAAGTACCCCGTTCATATAATTACAGTCGGTGGTGACTTTAACCTGCCCTCGATATGCTGGAAAAATTATACGTTTAAAGCCGGCGGCAGGCATAAAACGTCATCCGGAATTGTACTGAATGCTTTCACAGAAAATTATTTTGAACAATTAGATCATGAGCCCACCCGAAGCGTAAATGGTTACGAAAGCATACTTGACATTTAGCAACAAACAATCCTGGACAAATAGTGAGTATTGTGACGAATACAGGGATTAGCGACCACAAGGCAGTTGCTGCTAGGCTGAATAGCGTAACACCTACAACCATCAAAATGAAACGCGAAGTATATCTATTTAAAAAAGCTGATGAAACTGCTCTTAACGCTTTTTCAAGAGACAGTCTTCACTCCTTCCGTTCTGATCATGTAAGTGTAGAAAAGTTGTGGAATGTTTTCAAAGAGATAGTATCGACAGCAATTGAGAGATATATACCACATACATTAATAAGTGATGGTACTGATCGCCCATGGTACACAAAACGGGTCAGATCGTTGTTGCAGAAGCAACGAAAAAAAGCATGCCAAATTTAAAAAAACGTAAAATCCCCAAGATTGTCAAAGTTTTACCGAAGTTCGAAATATGGCGCGTACTTCAATGCGAGATCCTTTTAATAATTTCCACAACGAAATTCTGTCACTAAATCTGGCAGAAAACCGAAAGAGATTCTGGTCATACATAAGGGCACACCAGTGGCAAGACGCAATCAATGCTTTCACTGCGCGATAAAAACGGTGAAATCATTGATGGCAATGCCACTAAAGCAGAGTTATTAAACACGGTTTTCTGAAACCCCTTCACCAAAGAAGACGAAGTAAATATTCCTAAATTACAGTCAAGAACAACTGCCAAGATGAGAAACATAGAAGTAGATATTCTCGGAGTAACGAAGTAGCTTAAATGACTTATAAAGGTAAGGCCTCCGGTCCAGATTGTATACCAATCAGGTTCCTATCAGAGTATGCTGGTAAAATAGCTCCATATTTAGCAATTATATACTACCACTCACTCACAGAAAGATCCGTACTTAAAGACTGGAAAATTGCTCAAGTCACACCAATACCCAAAAGGGGAGTAATCCGCTGAATTACAGATGTGCATCAGTAACGCCGATTTGCAGGAGGGTTTTGGAACATATACCGTATTCGAACATTATGAAGTACCTCGAAGAAAACGATTTACTGACACATAGTCAGCACGGTTTCAGAAAATATCGTTCTTGTGAAAACAACTAGCTCCTTGTACTCATGAAGTAATAAGTGCTATCGACATGGGATGTGAAATTGATTCCATATTTTTACATTTCCAGAATGCTTTCCACACCGTTCCCCACAAGCGCCTTCTAACCAAACTGCGTGCCTACGGAGTATCGCCTCAGGTGTGCGACTGGATTCGTGATATCCTGTCAGAAAGGTCACAGGTCGTAGTAACAGACGGGAAGTCATCGAGTAAAACAGAAGTAATATCTGGCGTTCCCCAAAGAAGTAATTATAGGCCCTCTATTGTTCCTGATTTATATTAACGACATAGCATAGAATCTGAGTAGCCGTCTTAGATTGTTTGCAGATGATGCTGTCATTTACCGTCCTGTAAAGTCATCATATGATCAAAACGAATTGCAAAATGATTTAGATAAGCTATCTGTATGGTGCGAAAAGTGGCAATTGACCCTGAATAAGGAAAAGTGTGAAGTTATTCACATGAATACTAAAACAAATCAGCAAAATTTCGATTACGCGATAAGTCACACAAAGCTGATGGTTGTAAATTCAACTAATTACTTAGGGATTACAATTACAAATAATCTAAATTGGAACGATCACATAGATAATATTATGGGTAGAGCAAACCAAAGACTTCGATTCATTGGCAGAACACTTAGAAGGTGCAACAGGTCTACTAAGGAGACTGCTTACACCACGCTTGTTACCCTATTCTGGAGTATTGCTGTGCGGTGTGGGATCCGCATCAGGTGGGACTGACGGATGACATTGAAAAAGTACAAAGAAGGGCAGCTCGTTTTGTATTATCGCGAAATACGGGAGAGAGTGTCACAGACATGATACGTGAATTGGAGTGGCAATCATTAAAACAAAGGCGTTTTCGTTGCGACAGGATCTTCTCATGAAATTTCAATCACCAGTTTTCTCCACCGATTGCGAAAACATTTTATTGGCACCCACCTACATAGGGAAAAACGATCATCACGATAAAAAAAGAGAAAACAGGGCTCGCACAGAAAAATTTAACTGCTCGTTTTTCCCGCATCCGTTCGAAATTGGAACGGTAGAGAGACAGCTTGAAGGTGGTTCATTGAACCCTCTGCCAGGCACTTTATTGTGAATAGCAGATTAATCAGGTAGATGTAGATGTAGATGCAAAAGAAAGCAATTTTTAATCGACAGAGATTGTATAACCACTTATATTTATAGGTAATTGCTGTGACTGAGAAAGCACTACATCTAATACAGTTCTATAGGTTTTCTTACTTTGTAATTTTCATTTAATTTGGTGTCTCGTTACGTTTTCTGGGACTGCAACTTGAAAATCAGAAAAGATCGGAACGGGTATTGGTTAATAAGGTAAAATTTTTAAATTCAGTCTAGTGGGATTGTGTCTTACTCCGCTGGATGCTTTAGAAAATATTTGAATTTATTATCGTTATCGTAATTATCATCATCATCGTCATCATCATCATCATCATCATCATCATCATCATCATGTCTGTTTATTTTCTGTACCTTCATGCCATGCATTTGTTTCGATAGTGACTTCGATTAATAAATCAAAGGAGTTAGCTCTCGCTGAAAGACGATTGTTCTTTCTTCATTTCACTGTCTCTATTTTGTCTCTGCTGCCGATCGCACTTGTTCATGTAGGTCGCTAATCTCAGACTGATGTAAGAAACTGACGACAAGTTCCCACTGCAACATTTCTTCTGCGAGCATGCAGCGTGATACGTCAGCCAGCGAGCAGTACGTATTTCCGTCCAGTAAACGTTCCTCCTCCTACCTGCCCCTGCTTAAATCTACTGAGAATGCGTTCTAGGTGGCCTTTACGACTTAACAAGGAGACAAACGATTATTAGGTAAGATTGGAGATAAAACAGACTGCACATTCCCCGCAGTCTCGCAAACCGCACCACTTTCGCACGGCAACACATCAGGCGGCCTATCCGGAGAAACAAACGGAACAGAGCTGAGCATTCCCTGGGGGCAGTTACTGCACCTGCGCACGCTTGCCCTGTGTTTATTAGCGTCAGCTGACGTGAGTCACGCGGTCTACGTCGGGGAAAGCGGCGACAGTACATCGTTTAACGCAATGTAAACTGCGGTCTCGCATGACGTCATCAGAAAGGCCAGTGTTGCTCTTTCTGCAGAGGCAGTTCATCACGAAGCGGTAATTGCTAATGTGCCCAACCATCCCCCCGTTCCCTCCCCCGTGCAGCTAAACGTGTGTGTAGATTGCATCTGACCGAAGGTCTCTGAAAGGTCGGGTGATATTATTGTTCGTCTGTTAATTATCTTGCGGTTATTCACTTACGCTAAAAACGGAAGGCGGAGTGTCACCAACAGAAAGTAAAGAGACGGCTGCGAATAGGAACTCTAGGTCGTACAGTGAGGGTAAATAAGTACATAGCAACGGTAATGAGTGTAATGAAACTGCATAATGAAAGTGTGTAGATTATCTTTTTGCAATTTTATTGTATTTCTTGGAAGAGCCATCAAATTTAATCGTAGGAAAGCTGTTGCTTTTCCGTTGCGGGTCTCGGTTAACGTTCCATTCCTTCACACGTTGTTATTCTCCGGAGACAGATATGCAGTCTTATTCTTGACATTTGCATGAACCATAATATGTACTGCAATGAAGAAAGGATACTCTTTCCACAAAAGGCTACTAACTGAAATGGTCTATGAATTTAAATTTTAAAAAATGTGTGTGAAATCTTATGGGCTTAACTGCTAAGGTCATCAGCGTTGTGTCTAGACAAGACAGCCTAGACACCATGAGAGGAAGCCGAAAGGCACGCGCTTAAACTCACGCAGGCTGGCGTGAGGTCTGAAACAGGATACGTAATGAATGCTATAAAGAAAAGTACGTAGCTTCTGGAATACTTAAGTTTAATCCACATTTGTAGAACATCGCTCTTGATGATAAATTAATAGAATCTCAATATCTATACTGGTAATGGCGCCTTGCTAGGTCGTAGCAAATGTAGCTGACGGCTATGCTAACTATCGTCTCGGCAAATGAGAGCGTAGTTGTCAGTGAACCATGGCTAGCAACGTCGGCTGTACAACTGGGCTGAGTGCTAGTACGTCTCACTAGACCTGCCGTGTGGTGGCGCTCGGTCTGCAATTACTGACAGTGGCGACACGCGGGTCCGTCGTATACTAGCGGACCGCGGCCGATTTAAAAGCTACCACCTAGCAAGTTTTGTGTCTGGCGGTGACACCACAATCAGTCCCTAAGATTACACACTACTTAACCTAAATTATCCTAAGGACAAACACACACACCCATGCCCGAGGGAGGACTCGAACCTCCGCCGGGACCAGCCGCACAGTCCATGACTGCAGCGCCCCAGATCGCTCGGCTAATCCCGCGCGGCAACCAAGATTTGACATAAAGTCGACAGACACACACATACACACACACACACACGCGCGCGCGAGTGCGCGCGCTCTCGAGCGCGCACAAACACATACACACACACACTTACCATTTCCAGTCAAACGCTTTCACCTGAAATTAAATATGAACGAATGACAGAAGTAATCAATTACGCAATACCCATACCTTATAAATCAGAACATCAAAACATTTTTTATAAAAGAAAACATCACAAGAGAATTCACAAATAGACTAGTTGATTACAAAGAGATCCAAAAAGTAATAAGTTGAGATTCCCACTTTCACAATAATTCAAACATGTATACAATTACAAAATCGCGTAATGATAAATTTGCAAGTAAAGCATAAGAGATGGAGCATGACACACGCGATAATGCCTTTTGGAGACACGGGGCTAACACGCTTATTATGGGGAGGATGATCCATTCCACCTCGTCTGTGGGGGACGAAAGTCTAGTTGCTCAGCCAAAAGTCGTGACATTGCCCTTGCTTCTTGGCGAGGAGAAATCCGTCACCGTTGCTGCCATTCTCCCTCGCATCTCACCCATTACTGACAGCTGGCGTGGGCATACTCGAGGCTCATTACTGAGGAATCAGTCTCTTAGTATGACGTTGCTTTAGCACAAACATAAGTCTTCTTCGTTGACTGGACTGCAGGACTCCACTCTCGAATTATTGTGTCGGCTGGCGTTGCTTATAGGCCATTCATCAAGGAGCTCCATGGGTTCTTCAAAAATGTTCAAATCCGTGTTAATTCCTAAGGGACCAAACTGCTTAGGTCATCGGTCCCTAGACTTACACACTACTTAAACCAACTTATGCTAAGAACAACACACATACCTATGCCCGAGGGAGGTTCGAACCTCCGGCGGGTGGGACCGCGCAGTCCTTGACATGAGGCCTTAAACCGCGCGGCCACCCCGCGCGGCCTATGGGTTGTTGCACCCCGCATGTACTAGAGAAAAGCGTAGTTATATGAGGTGCTCATGACGATAAGATGGAAGAAAATTGGTATAGCATGTGGTATTGGAATGGGTTAACTGGATATACCGTTTGATCCCGTAGTTCACGGTAGGTACAAAAGCTCAAGTTAACACCGATTTCAGATTATTGATTAGTTTAGCTCTATTTCATGTGAAGCCAGCTCGTGTCGTTGCTTGAATTCTGCTGTCATTTGCAGAGTTGTTTTTGTCAGTGTCCAAACTCTGCCATCGGAGAAAGTCGTATCCTGTACGCCCCCATCAACGTCTGTCTTGGTGGGTGACTCACAGCTCCCACTGTTGTCTGCTCGTGAGGAAACCAGTTTGTAAATAGTAAGGTTGAAACGCCCCCCACACACACACCAGACAAGGTGGCGCCCCTGCCGCCTTGCCGTGCTCGCTCCCCGCATCTGTGGTCTCGTCCTGCATGAAGTGGGTCAGCCATCCCCTACTTTCGCTGTTGTAGCCGCCGGCCGTCTTACTGTGCTTTCCTTCCTGTCTCGTAAGCGTAAGTGAGACCCGCACGCCAGTCTTGTGTCATCTGCTGGGCCATCTGCACATTACTACCTACTAAATAGTGGAGCCTTACCAACGTTTTGTACGTACGTAGTACATCAGAAATTAGCCTCATTAAACAGTAACCGAAAGTATTCCTCAGGAGATTATGTATGAAACTGCCGTATATGTACACTGGCTCTATGTCTGTCAATACTTTGTTTTTCCTGTATAAAAGCTGAAAGCGTTGGCTCAGTGGCCTAAAATCGTCCCAAAAGGTGCAAGAAATCATATATTTATTTACTACTTGTAACAATAGAAATAGTTTACAAGGTGGACGTTTAGTCCTTTAAGGTGGACGTTTAGTCCTTTACGATAACTTACGTATACACTCGAGTGTACTTTGCTACCGTTTGAAATAATTTAACATGCCTTAACCCTTTATCTGTCATAATGCTATATTCATACATGCACTGTGTAATTTTAACCTAATGCAGTTTCTCTCATCTGTAGACAAGAAGGTGGACGAAACGACTTCCTACAAACCATGCTTTTCTATCTACATCCATTTACCTACGCCGTCTATCTGCCTGTCGATCGCTTTTTGTATGGTATCTTCCTTTTATTACTCCTCACGTGATATTTCTCTCTAACTGGGTGTCAATTTCACCTTAAAAAGACTCACAACATAGAAAACAGAAATACAAACAAACAAATCCTCTTCTGAATTATCAAAATATGACGTGAAACAAACGTTAGACAGAATAATTGTAAATTTCAATTTGAAATATAGAGAGAATTACTCTGTACCTCCGTATGTTTTCTATGTAGACCTTTATTTTCTGTGAGAGGTCCCACTTCTACCAGCTGAAAACTCGCATTCAGGAAAATGGCGACTTTGACTCTCTTCAAATGAATGAAGCAAGGCGACAGTGGCGCAATGAGGTGTTTCAGCTGGAGCGAATGGAGGGCGTAGTTCAAGCCAGAGGTGGTTCTGTGATGTATTGGGAATGTCTTTCATACAATGTGCTGGGCACACACACTTAGGTTACAGTGAAAAGAATCAAGAAATTTGTTTCCACGTTTTCAGTGACGAACTCTTTCTCTTTCCTCTACAGCTTAGCGATGAGTGTGCTGTACATATTGCCATCTTGCAGGATGACAACAGCTGTTCACGGTGCAGTACGCGTATGGTCTTAGTTTGTCAAACACTCTGTCACACCTCACCTTTTCTGGGGATCCACTCGATCTTAATTTCACGAAAAATGTAAGAGACTGTTTGGAAAAGGAAGTGAAACATAGTAGTCAACATCTCGCAATTTGCTAGCTCTGTGGGATCTAATGATCAGCAAGTGACATTAGCTGTATACAACATCTCTGAAGAAACTTGTGGATCATCTTCTTTGGTCAACCAATGCCATTATGTAGCTAAAGTCAGTATTAAAATAATAAACGTTACGGGCAATGTGCTTATCTGTCCACCTTGCCTGTTCATTCATTTTCTGAAATATTCTTCCACTAGCTTTATCGTCTCTTTGACATCCCCACTGGACAACTGTTATGGCTTTATGACACAGATTAGTTGGGTGTAGTATATTAATAATATTTATAAAAACTTATTTGCACTGCCATAGGCAATATAGAGTTAAGGCAGAGATAGAGGTTGAAGCAGGAAGCATACCAGTGCATTTAAAGAGGATCAAGCCTTCGACACATTATAACACCTTGCACTGAACGAGAAACATGCATTCAGCAGAAAGAAGACTGTGACAGAAAACCAAGGGAAGACAGAGAAACACATTTGTTAGCTCATAAGACATGGCACAAGAACACGTATCGAGGACCTGATCAATAGTTAAAAAGCCTCTTAATGTGGCAGAATAAGGACATATGCGGTCATATGAACTGAGCGTTGCATCATAGCCTCGCTCTAGCTGTATTTGAATACTCCAGTTTTCCAGTTCTCGACAACTGATCATTAGGATCAACAGCATTTAAAGTAAAAATGTGTGTGAAATCTTATGGGACTTAACTGCTAAGGTCATCAGTCCCTAAGCTTACACACTACTTAACCTAAATTATCCCGAGGAGAAACACACACACCCATGGATTCGAGCCTCCCCCGGGACCAGCCACACAGTCCATAACTGCAGCGCCTTAGACCGCATTTAAAGTAATAGCACTCGAGTCTATGATTATGATGCTATAGTGAATCTGTGCTCTAGATGCACCGACATAGACTATGAACTGGCTGAAGACGTACTCGAGGTAGTCGTCGTCACCTGACGAATTTTGCGCTGCTCGCAGCCTACCAATTACTGGTGGAGAAACTGTGTTCCAACATCACCACATCATAGACTGCTGTCAGTGCTGAACTTCACCCCGGCAGTCAGCAATAGGGCTTATTGCTGTCCACATTCCTGTTTGACACCCATGTGCCTCTGGGTACAGAAAGCTACCAGGCTGGCAGAGGGAAGATCAATTGAAAACAAGACTACCGATTCCAAGCAGACTGCTGTTGGGTCATCAAGTGTCGCAACAGAATTCGGAGTGGGACTGAGGACATTCCAGCTGCCAGCACGAGACTCAACTTCCACACTGGGAATGGCTGCCGCCTGCCACCCGGTACCACACAGTATGACCGAGGTCACCCATTGACTGCATCGCCTGGAGGTGTCGAAGCTGAGCTCACTAAGACAGGCGTCAGCTAGAATCCAACACGCAGGCGGATGAAGCATCAGTCGAGACTGGTGCAGTAGGGAAACGGATAGTAAACACAGTGAATAAATGACTGTACTTTTACTAGCGTCGAAGACGATTCTTATGTTCTCAGAAGCCATGCTACGCTTAACAGGCGTAGCACGCTGAATAGGAGGGTGTCTAGGTCCATGTACATGACACTTATTCGACCCATGACGACGTACGCAGCCCCTGTCTCGGGATACGCTGCGCCCACACGCCTGCACCGTCTGCAGCTGATACAGAATCATAAGGAACGCTCCACGCTACACGAGCACCGCGGACCTTCACCAGGAATGTCGGCTAGATACCATCTTGCAGGTATTCCAAAAACTCTCCACACGACTGTACAGTAACATGAGACACTCGCGCAACCCGTTTATCCTTTCTCTGGATAACTACGACCACAACCATAGATGGAAACATAATAGACCAAAGACACTATCGCCAAGGAACTAAACATTTATGGTCCATAGCACGCTATCACGACAGTACTGGCGAGCCCCTGCAACGCATCTACTACTGGTAACACCAGATGTTCGACCCGCCGAAAAACAGGTAACCGCAGGGAAACCGTACAGTACACAGCACGCAAACCAGCCACGCACACTACACTGTCTGTGAGGCGATCTATGACCGATCGCCCACTAATGTATGACGACCTTGAACTGTTGCAGGGACGCAGCAACTGCAGCAAGCCCCACAACGAGCTTCCGCAACGACAAAGGTAACGATGCACGATACCTCGCACTAACATAACCACACCTTGCATGCACTGTCGCAGATAGCAAGCCGCTACTGCCCTTACTACCCATCCTACTGTCGCAGAGGTTTTTTTCCCTTGGTGCTTGCCTTGGCACATTTTTTCCTCTGCCCTTACAACCGCTACCCTTCGATCGCTTTCGTGCTCTCTCTATCTCCTAATGGACCATGTTAATGAGTAATCACACCCAGACGCATGGATAACATTACAGCCCGCATCCTGTGACTCCATATTCAAAAACTAACGTGTTTACGGAGGTGACTGTGTAAGTAGACTGTTTAGGTTTTTATGTTGGTAACACCACGTAGCGCTCTGTATGAAAATCACTGGCTGTGCTGTGTGAAGTCTGTGGCTGGTTTGCATTGTTGGAATTTGCTATTGTAGTGTTGGGCAGTTGGCTGTTAACAGCGCGTGAGTCGCCAGCAGTGGTGGTTGTGGGGAGTGAGATGGCGGAGTTTTGAGAGCAGGTGATCGGGACGTGTGTCCATCAGAGACAGTAAATCTGTAAGACTGGATGTCATGAATATATATATATATATATATATATATATATATATATATATATATATATATATATATATATATATATCCCCCCCATGAACCATGGACCTTGCCGTTGGTGGGGAGGCTTGCGTGCCTCAGCGATACAGATGGCCGTACCGTAGGTGCAACCACAACGGAGGGGTATCTGTTGAGAGGCCAGACAAACATGTGGTTCCTGAAGAGGGGCAGCAGCCTTTTCAGTAGTTGCAGGGGCTACAGTCTGGATGATTGACTGATCTGGCCTTGTAACATTAACCAAAACGGCCTTGCTGTGCTGGTACTGCGAACGGCTGAAAGCAAGGGGAAACTACGGCCGTAATTTTTCCCGAGGACATGCAGCTCTACTGTATGATTAAATGATGATGGCGTCCTCTTGGGTAAAATATTCCGGAGGTAGAATAGTCCCCCATTCGGATCTCCGGGCGGGGACTACTCAAGAGGACGTCGTTATCAGGAGAAAGAAAACTGGCGTTCTACGGATCGGAGCGTGGAATGTCAGATCACTTAATCGGGCAGGTAGGTTAGAAAATTTAAAAAGGGAGATGGATAGGTTAAAGTTAGATATAGTGGGAATTAGTGAAGTTCGGTGGCAGGAGGAACAAGACTTTTGGTCAGGTGATTACAGGGTTATAAATACAAAATCAAATAGGGGTAATGCAGGAGTAGGTTTAATAATGAATAAAAAAATAGGAGTGCGGGTTAGCTACTACAAACAGCATAGTGAACGCATTATTGTGGCCAAGATAGACACAAAGCCCATGCCTACTGATGTAGTACAAGTTTATATGCCAACTAGCTCTGCAGATGATGAAGAAATAGATGAAATGTATGACGAGATAAAAGAAATTATTCAGGTAGTGAAGGGAGACGAAAATTTAATAGTGATGGGTGACTGGAATTCGTCAGTAGGAAAAGGGAGAGAAGGAAACATAGTAGGTGAATATGGATTGGGGGGAAGGAATGAAAGAGGAAGCCGTCTTGTAGAATTTTGCACAGAGCATAACTTAATCATAGCTAACACTTGGTTCAAGAATCATGAAAGGAGGCTGTATACATGGAAGAAGCCTGGAGATACTGACAGGTTTCAGATAGATTATATAATGGTAAGACAGAGATTTAGGAACCAGGTATTAAATTGTAAGACATTTCCTGGGGCAGATGTAGATTCTGACCACAATCTATTGGTTATGAACTGCAGATTGAAACTGAAGAAACTGCAAGAAGGTGGGAATTTAAGGAGATGGGACCTGGATAAACTGAAAGAACCAGAGGTTGTAGAGAGTTTCAGGGAGAGCATTAGGGAACAATTGACAGGAATGGGGGAAAGAAATACAGTAGAAGAAGAATGGGTAGCTCTGAGGGATGAAGTGGTGAAGGCAGCAGACGATCAAGTAGGTAAAAAGACGCGGGCTAATAGAAATCCTTGGGTAACAGAAGAAATATTGAATTTAATTGATGAAAGGAGAAAACATAAAAATGCAGTAAATGAAGCAAGCAAAAAGGAATATAAACGTCTCAAAAATGAAATCGACAGGAAGTGCAAAATGGCTAAGCAGGGATGGCTAGAGGACAAATGTAAGGATGTAGAGGCTTGTCTCGCTAGGGGTAAGATAGATACTGCCTACAGGAAAATTAAAGAGACCTTTGGAGAGAAGAGAACCACTTGTATGAATATCAAGAGCTCAGATGGCAACCCAGTTCTAAGCAAAGAAGGGAAAGCAGAAAGGTGGAAGGAGTATATAGAGGGTTTATACAAGGGCGATGTACTTGAGGACAATATTATGGAAATGGAAGAGGATGTAGATGAAGATGAAATGGGAGATAAGATACTGCGTGAAGAGTTTGACAGAGCACTGAAAGACCTGAGTCAAAACAAGGCCCCGGGAGTAGACAACATTCCATTAGAACTACTGATGGCCTCAGGAGAGCCAGTCATGACGAAACTCTATCATCTGGTGAGCACGATGTATGAGACAGGCGAAATACCCTCAGACTTTAAGAAGAATATAATAATTCCAATCCCAAAGAAAGCAGGTGTTGACAGATGTGAAAGTTACCGAACTATCAGTTTAATAAGTCACAGCTGCAAAATAGTAACGCGAATTCTTTACAGACGAATGGAAAAACTGGTAGAAGCCGACCTCGGGGAAGATCAGTTTGGATTCCGTAGAAATGTTGGAACAAGTGAGGCAATACTGACCTTACGACTTATCTTGGAAGAAAGATTAAGAAAAGGCAAACCTACGTTTCTAGCATTTGTAGACTTAGAGAAAGCTTTTGACAATGTTGACTGGAATACTCTCTTTCAAATTCTGAAGGTGGCAGGGGTAAAATACAGGGAGCAAAAGGCTATTTACAATTTGTACAGAAACCAGATGGCAGTTATAAGAGTCGAGGGGCATGAAAGGGAAGCAGTGGTTGGGAAAGGAGTGAGACAGGGTTGTAGCCTCTCCCCGATGTTATTCAATCTGCATATTGAGCAAGCAGTAAAGGAAACAAAAGAAAAATTCGGAGTAGGTATTAAAATTCATGGAGAAGAAGTAAAAACTTTGAGGTTCGCCGATGACATTGTAATTCTGTCAGAGACAGCAACGGACTTGGAAGAGCAGTTGAACGGAATGGACAGTGTCTTGAAAGGAGGATATAAGATGAACATCAACAAAAGCAAAACGAGGATAATGGAATGTAGTCAAATTAAGTCGGGCGATGCTGAGGGAATTAGATTAGGAAATGAGACACTTAAAGTAGTAAAGGAGTTTTGCTATTTAGGGAGTAAAATAACCGATGATGGTCGAAGTAGAGAGGATATAAAATGTAGACTGGCAATGGCAAGGAAAGCGTTTCTCAAGAAGAGAAATTTGTTAACATCGAGTATAGATTTAGGTATCAGGAAGTCGTTTCTGAAAGTATTTGTATGGAGTGTAGCCATGTATGGAAGTGAGACTTGGACGATAACTAGTTTGGACAAGAAGAGAATAGAAGCTTTCGAAATGTGGTGCTACAGAAGAATGCTGAAGATAAGGTGGGTAGATCACGTAACTAATGAGGAGGTATTGAATAGGATTGGGGAGAAGAGAAGTTTGTGGCACAACTTGACTAGAAGAAGGGATCGGTTGGTAGGACATGTTCTGAGGCATCGAGGGATCACAAATTTAGCATTGGAGGGCAGCGTGGAGGGTAAAAATCGTAGAGGGAGACCAAGAGATGAATACACTAAGCAGATTCAGAAGGATGTAGGTTGCAGTAGGTACTGGGAGATGAAGAAGCTTGCACAGGATAGAGTAGCATGGAGAGCTGCATCAAACCAGTCTCAGGACTGAAGACCACAACAACAACAACATATATATATATATATATATATATATATATATATATATATATATATGTGTGTGTGTGTGTGTGTGTGTGTGTATATAATGACTTTTGAACACTATTAAGGTAAATACATTGTCTATTTCATCGAAATCTTTCATTTGCTAACTATGCCTATCAGTAGTTAGTGCCTTCAGTAGTTAGAATCTTTTATTTAGCTGGCAGTAATGGCGCTCGCTGTATTGCAGAAGTTCGAGTAACGAAGGTTTTTATGAGATAAGTGATTCATGAAACGTATAGGTTATTGTTAGTCAGGGCCATTCTTTTGTAGGAAGTTTTGAAAGTCAGATTGCGTTGCGCTAAAAATATGCCAGTTTAGTGTTGATCACAACAGGTAAAGAGCGAAATGTCTGGATACGTTCAGTTCTGCTCAGCTGTTTGAAAATCAAATAATGTAAGAGGTTTATCAGCACAGGCATTCATAAATTTTTCTAATGGTCGTTTCAACTGTAGAACTTTTGGTTTGGTCACCACTTTGCTGTGGGCTTGGAGGGGCCCCATCCTTTGTTTCGAAGCCATGCTGACCCCACATAGGGGTGCTTGACTCCCCCTCCCCCCTCTGTACAAAAGTGGTGTTACACCGCAACAGTCCGCAGCTCGTGGACGTGCGGTAGCGTTCTCGCTTCCCGCGCCCAGGTTCCCGCGTTCGATTCCCAGCGGGGTCAGGGATTTTCTCTGCCTCGTGATGACTGGGTGTTGTGTGATGTCCTTAGGTTAGTTAGGTCTAAGTAGTTCTAAGTTCTAGGGGACTGATGACCATAGATGTTAAGTCCCATAGTGCTCAGAGCCATTTGAACCATTTTTTGAACCAACACCGCAACATTTTACTACATCCATATGAACACACTGTGGGAAATGTTACTGCATAGTTTCGCCACCAGATGCTCTGCAGCATTAAGCCGCCTCTGACCTCCGGGCTTCTCAAGGCGCCCGCCGCGGCGAATACAGCAATAAGGGGCAGTCTCGAGAGAGCCCTCGGCCGACGCAGAATGGCGCGCTCGGGACAATGGATGCGGCGCTGATTTATCGGGCAAATTGCGCCGATATTTGGCGGCTTCTTGCGCGCCGCCCGCTCGGCTCGGCGCCGGCTAATAGCCTTTCTTACGCCTTCTTGTTCGCAGCGACGACAGCGGCGGCGGTAGCTGGGAGCCGGCAAGAAGCCGCGCCTTGTTTCGCGCTAGCCAGCGCAGCCCCGGCGGCGATTAGCGGCGCGCAGACACCGTCTGCTCGCGGCGCCGGCGTTCTTGCCGGGCGGCCGGTAAACAGCGGCGGCAATAGCTTCCTCAGCGGCGTTGTCTTCTAACGCTACAACCTAATGGCGAGCGCCTCACGGGAGAGTGTCGTCAACGAGGCTCGTAAGTTTAGCAGCTACAACAAAGGGACGAACAAGGCCATTGTTGCGGGTACGACAATAGCTAGAGGTGCACATACTACGAAGCTGTAGTTGCAGCCACGAACGGTGGCGGCAGAGCTTAGGCGGATTCTGCTCACCTACGTCACGCGTTCTCCAACAGCCATCGAGTGTGCAGTAGTTTGCTGAGCGTTCTGCCGTGAATGTCGTAGACAGAAAGAACTAGGATTCTCAATTATCCCGTACATCCCGAGAAATTCCGTCTTTATTTTATTCTTTTCTTTTGCTTGTGCCTTTTTCCTGCAGGGTCGGCATGGTTAATCGGATTTGGCAATGTTTGATTAAGGGGCGGCCTTCCTGCCGTACCCTCCCCCCCCCCCCCCGCGACGGAATTAGTGTGAGAGGTGGCATGAGCCCCCTCTCATATTTCTATCTTACGATTCTCCTCCTAATTGCATGCCGAGTGGTCCAGTGACAGGCGGGCTCTGATGACTTTGAGGGTAAGCCGACAGGTGTGAGGGAGTCGAGTGAATGCTTTCCAGACGCCGACATTGTCAAGAGGCACGCCCGCAGGGTCTGAAGTAGCGGCTGGGCTAGAGGTTCCGTTACTTCGCAGAAACTTAGCGAAAACACTTTCTGGCGGGCTACCAGCGAGGCGTGGGAATGACTTGTGTACCCAGGCAGCTGTGGCGGGAAAATTCCCGCGCTTTCTGCAAAATAGTAACTGTGATTGGCTTGCTCAGGGCATAGCTCCGTGACGTAGCAAGATTGGCGCAGAAATTGGCGCCAAGAATCTCCATTGGTGGAATGGTAGCGTTCCGGCAATGGAGTGGAATTTTCCGCCAGTTTTCGAGTTGCTGATTGGAACGTTTAACTACGGCCACTGTCGTGGGGGCGGGAATGTTCTGTGTTCGGTTTTGTACGGGTGCTCTTGTGGGTAATCGGCTCTCGCCTTTCGGTCGAGGACGCCGAAGCAACCAGCCAACGGCTCTGGTACGCCAGATCGTGTCCTGGCAGTCAAGAAGACAGTTTGGTAATGTATGTCCGCAGCACCGGCAGATAGGGATTTTCCTAGGTGATAATCAGAGCTCAGCAGAGCGCGCCTGTTCGTCTTTTTTCTAACTTTGTTCTGTCTTGGGTAGCAGCAATTAATGTTGGGTTGGCTATGTGTTTTCTCTAAGATTTGAGTTGCAAGGAATTGGCTGCACATACCACTTCGTCATAATCCTCGCAATCTAGTTTAGGGACAACTTCACATTCACAGCGTTTGTTTGAGTATCCAATTTGAGCCAATTTGATGTATTGTAAATGTTCATGTGTTTTTGTTTATTATTTTGTGTTTAGTCTTAATAAATCATATTGTTATTTTGGACAGAACTTTCATTCTGTTAATCGGTAGAGCAACCCCATCATTCCTCACTATGTTAATGAAACCTTCGTTTATTTAACTTATTTATCAAATTAAATTATTGCAGGTGCCAAGCTCTCTTCTACTCCACTGGCAGGGTTGATTAGAGTTAATTCGCGTTTTTTTTTTTATCCTTGTGCAACAGCAAAAGTTGGAGTTAGAATAGGGGGGGTGGGGGGCTTAGAGCATCATGTACACATGTAGATTCTAGAAGAATTGAGTGTTAAATACACTGCTAGCCCCGGCACCTCGCAAGTGTACCCCAAATGTCTGCGACTAGTGTAATCCATGGAATAATGCGAAAGTGTCCAGATGTCTGCATGCCATGTAACTGAGGCGGGACGTCGGGACCAGCCCGGTGTGCACCTAGGGGGATGTGGAAAACCGCCTGAAAACCACATCCAGGCTGGCTGGCACACCGACCGTCGTCGTTAATCCGCCGAGCGGATTCGATCCGGGGCCGGCGCGCCTACCCGAGTCCACGAAGCATTAGCGCTCTCGGCTAACGTGGATCCCGGGCAGTTCCGTATTTTCACTTAATGTGGACGAAAATCTCGGATCCCGTATTTATCTACATCTACATCGATGCTCCGCGATAAACCTTACGGTGCGAGGCGGAGGGCACCTCGTACAACTACTAGGCATATTTTTGTATCCTGGCGCGTGGGTCTGCTCCTGAAAACTGAAAGGTTGGCCGAATGAAGGAAGCGAGTAGGAGCAGGTGAGGTAAAACACGTCGGTACTGCGTGTAAAATTATAGATGTTTACTATAGGCCAAAAACGAGATAATAAATGGTTACATAACTTTGCACATATCCAGGTCGTCTGCTCTTGGGCTGAAATCTGGAGTGGATCTCGTAGAGCTCCACAGCGCCGGCTAGAGGGCGCTGTCGTCGGTGTCTGTGTAGTACCAACCCACGAACTTGCACCTACGCCGTGGCATCTTAGATATCGATACCACATATGTCATTCCCTGTTCCATTCGCAAACAGAACGAGGGGAAAAGGTCCGCTACATGCCTCCATATGAACCCTAATTTCTCGTATCTTATCTTTGTGGTGTCACCGCCAGACACCACACTTGCTAGGTGCTAGCTTTAAATCGGCCGCGGTCCATTAGTACATGTCGGACCCGCGTGTCGCCACTATCAGTGATCGCAGACCGAGCGCCACCACACGGCAGGTCTAGAGAGACTTACGAGCACTCGCCCCAGTTGTACGACGACTTTGCTAGCGACTACACTGACGAAGCCTTTCTCTCATTTGCCGAGAGATAGTTAGAATAGCCTTCAGCTAAGTCCATGACTACGACCTAGCAAGGCGCCATTAACCATTTCTAGAGAGAGTCTCACTTGTATCATCAAGAATGCTGTATACAAATGATGGATTAAAGTTAAGTATTCCAGCAGCTATGTACTTTTCTTTATAGCATTCATTACGTATCCTGTTTCAGACCTAGCACCACCTGCGTGAGTTGACGCCTGCATTTCGGCCTCCTCTTGCAACACAGTGTTGGCTCTTCTGCCAACACTACAATCTTCATGGTCCTTATGCGCAGTGTATGTTAAAGGCAAGAGAATCGTTCTGCAGTCAGCTTCCAATGCCGGTTCTTATCAATTTCCCCAATAGTGTTCGTCGAAGGCAACGCCGTCTTCCCTCCAGGGATTCCCATTTGAGTTCTCCAAGTATCTCTTTCACTCTTGCGTGTTGTTCGAAAACCACCAGCAACAAAATCAGCAGCTCGCCTCTGAATAGTTTCTGTGTCTTCCTCTAATCCGCCCCGGTACAGATCCGAAATACTCGAACGGTGCTCAAGAAGACTGCAGCTCGTGGTCTAGTGGCTAGCATTGCTGCCTCTGGATCACGGTGTTCCGGGTTCGATTTCCGGCCGGGTTGGGGATTTTCTCTGACCGTGGATCTGGGTTTATGTGTTGTTCTCATTATTTCATCATTATCATTGTTCGTAACAGTGGCTAGATTGGACTGTATAAAAACTGGGCTTGTAAAAGTTGGGACCTTGTGCGCGCGCTGATGACTGCGCAGTTCAGTGCCACACAAACCAAACAGCATCATCAGTACTCAAATATAGGACGCACTGGAGCCCTATATGCGGTCTCCTTTACAGATGAACCACACATTCCTAGAATTCCAGCAATAAACCATATGCAGCCAATCGCCTTTCCATTTCATATTGTTCTGCAAAGTTACTCCCAGATATCTAAACATCGCGACTGTGTCAAGCAGGACACTGCTGATGCTTTATCCGAACATTAGGGGTTTGTGTTTCCTACTCGTCCATATTAACTTACAAATTTTTTTGTGCAATTGAAGCTAGCTGGCATTCGTCACACCAACTATAAATTTGCCCTAGGCCATCTTGTATCGTCCTACAGTCACTCAACTGGAGCACCTTACCGTACATCACAGCAGCGTCAGCAAACGACCGCAGATTGCTGCCCATCATGCCCACCAAATCATTTATGTATACAGAGAGTAATATCGGTCATGTCGCACTTTCCTGGAACCCCCTGACGATACTCTTGGTTCTGATGGACACTCGCCGTCGAGGACAACTCCTTAGGTTCCATAACTTAAGAAGTCGCTGAGCCACTCACGTATCTGTGAACCTGTTCCATATGCTCATACCTTCTTTAAGAGCCTGCAGTGGGACACCGTGTCAGGTGCTTTCCGAAAATCTAGGCATTAGGAATCTGCCTGTTGCCCTTCATCCATAGTTCGTAGTATACTATGAGAAAATGGCAAGCTGAGTTTCTCACGAGCGACGTTTTCTAAAGCCATGCTGATTCGTATACATAAGCTTCTCGATCTCCAGAATATTTATTATATTCGAATTGAGAATATATTCAAGGATTCTGCAGAAAACCGTTGTTAGGTATATTGGTCTGCAATTTTGCAGGTCCATTTGTAACACGAAAAATGCAGGATGCATGGCACCTCCTACCGTGAAACGTCCCCTTAGAACAATTGTACATATGAAATGTCCACTTAGAACAATTGTACAAGACTGTGCTTAACCTGACACACACAATGTTTTTAGCGCAACGCAATCTGACTATCAAAAATCCCTGCAAAAGAATGGCCCTGACAAACATTAAACTATACCTTTCACAAATCACTTACCTCACAAAAATCTTCGTTGCTCGAACTACTGCAATACAGCGAGTGCCACTACTGCCAGCTAAATAAAAGATACAAACTACGGAAGGCACTAACTACTGATAGTCTTAGCAAATGAAAGATTCTAATAGAGAACAAACAATGTATTTACCTCAAGATTCATAATATATACAGCAGTTCATGACATTTTTCAAAACTCCGCCATCTCTCTCCCCACATCCACCACTGCTGGCGGCTCACCTCCAACTGCCCAGCGCTACGCGCTGTTCGCATCCAGCTATAGCAGTTCATGACAACAATGGCAGACAACAATGCAAACTAGCCACATACTGCACACAGCACAGCCAGTGATTTTCATACAAAGTGCTATGTAACGTTGCCAATAAAAAACATAAACAGCAAACTTACATAAAGAAAACATAAACAGCCTACTTACATAGCCCCCATGCTCCCCACAAAAAATTTTACAAATTTTTTTGGGCAGTGGCCAATACAGATTTGAAAAAATTTTCATAATTACAATCACAAAGATATCAAATGCACACACTGATTAATACAATGTTGGTCAAAAGCTAAAATTTTCTCACAGTCAATAAAGACAGTCCTGATCATTCACCACAGTAAAACTGCCGTTTCTTTTATCAAAGTCTGAGCAATAAAGACAATGCACACGGAAGTAGTGGATGTCCATGCAGTCTTGAAGAAGTAGTGTTGTCCTTCCAACAGAAAGACAGTGCTGACTCTTGACATGCTGACAGGTAATGCGCCACAATGGAGCAAACCCACAGCAGAGTCATTCGAAGTTCTGACGAATATTGGTAGGTAGGTCATCACAGAGCAGACCCACTGCAGTCCTGGTAGAGAGTATTGGTATTGGTGGGCCACCAGAGATGCAGACCCACTGTAGTCCTTGTAGAGACGGCCAGCAGCCATCTGTTGCGACTGTGCAGGTGCACAATCACCATCGAAGAGTCTTGCGGATAATAAAGCAAGTCCATAACCACCACTTGTGCACTCACAAAGTTTGTGGAATTGTCCTTAGAACCAGCAATGCTGTTATCCAGTCCCTTGCTGAATTAGTAACACACGTGCAAACACTAACAGTCCCAACTTCTCACATAGTGTCCATATAGTATGACCAACAGAAAAGTGTGCAGTGAAATGAATGCTTACAAGTTAATAATATGATGAACTGGTGTCAATTACAATTTTATGACGTAAGAATACAATTACAAAGGTACAAAATACATCATTAAAAACATAACAATACAGATAACATTTGTAGTAATAGGGGCTTTACAAAAGAATAGAAATAAACATATACATCAGTGTTACAGGAATGATGACATGAGTACAAAAATAAAAGATCAGAATCACTTTCGAAACATCAATTTCACACATGAGCATTAAAACAATATAGAATAAATAATGTCTAAGCATCTTTACAAAGAAAATAACAGAGTATTATAAAAATTCTACAACATAGCTCTCATCAGCTAAACACATAAAGACAGGAAAAACACAAATACACAAGGGTACACAAACATATAGCGGAATAACACAAAAGGAAAGGACAGGGTTTGTTTTCAGTGTAACATTTGGTACTGCAGTCCACCCCACAACTTCATTCGATAGATCTTTCGTCTTATTTCAACATTTGTTTCCACCAAAAAAATCCTATCCAAGCATGCTTTCTGTATTTATATGTTCACACATTGCTTACCTCATCATTTATTTCCAAGAAAATCCTACCTATACCTCGTTCCTGTATTCTATTCGTATTTCTTTTAAAATAATTATTTCTGATTGTACAATACTCATTGGGGCCCAAATCTTTCTTCGCAATGCATTCTTTACCTATTCTCCATAGTCAGTTTCTTATATAGTCTACCCCCTCTTAAGCTAACTTAAATCTACTGAGCTCAGATATATATACCAAAGGACGAGGCAATGCAGCATCACAACAAATCAACACAAACAGAAATGACAAAGAAATGCAAATTGGCAAAGCTAGCAGCATAAATTAGCAAAAGTCAAATTCAATAACACTATGCCTTGCAAACAGCAGCAACTTATACCTAAACATGACATAGCGCAAGCAGAAAAAATATTACAGTAAAAACAACAATGCAGACAAGGGAAATGCATATTCACATCTTAATGTCTATGTAATTAAAGTGGTCATCTTAATGTCTATGTAATTAAAGTGGTGCACCATAACAACTTATTGTAAAAAAAATATTACCATGTACCTGAAAAGAAAATTAAGTGTTACTGTTACGAGTTACTTCTTATTGTTCTTTCCTTTCCAAGTGCTCCTTTTTTAAAGAATGTGGATTACAAAATTATCATTTAATAGATCTGTTGACAGAAAAAGTTCACATTAGCAAATGCATCTCATTTTATAAAAGCAATGCTGCAACACAGCTGGAAACCAGACATCAAATGAAATAAGCAATTACACAAACCAAAGCATAAAAATGTCATTCAGTAGTCATGTGACATTTCATTTCATAAGTTAATTGCTCTCAACTCTCGTACAAAGACTCTTTTCATAATCAGGTGTGCAGATGTAAAAATATTTCTTGTCAATTCATAAGCATTTCAATAATTAGCACAAAGTGCAAGTAATCATATGTTTTTAAGTAACGAGGGTGTCGCATTAGCGGTGAAAGGCACACCTTAATGGCTTGTTCTCCAGGTGTTTGACACAGCTGTGTGCCCACAACGCATTACAAAAATCATATGTTTTCAAGTAGCGAGCGTGTCGCATTAGCGATGCCCTCTACAAAGGAATGTCATTAACAGTGGTAAAGGCCTCTCTTTGTCATTCTCTTCCACCTGTGCCTCTGGCACACCCTAATGGCTTTCTTTTCTACCTGAGCGTCTGAAATGGCTTGTTCTCCAGGTGTCTGACACACCTGGGTGCCCACGTCGCATTATGTGCAGGTGGTCACTTAATTTTCTTACGGAAATATTTACGACAGCAGTTTCCGCTACAGTGACAGTCTCATATACAAAATTTCACGGGTCGAGAATTTGCGTTGCAAATGTGTAGAAACAAAATCCTATGAATACAACATTGTCCAAAAAAATTTTCGCCGCATTTACACACACATTTCATAACTCTTAAAGTACGATTCTTGGTTTCCAACATCCTTTTTCACAATTCAAGAGTCCCTAACTTCTATTAATTATTCATATACATATAAACACGTAATCACATTCCTCATATGTGGTAGCATCATCTTATTGACATAAACATACCTCAACAGCATAATACACATCGTCGTCGTAAAAATAACATCATAACACCTCTGTCAACTCTCAAAATCGTCGTAGCTTCCTCCAATAATTTAGAAACCTAAAATAATTCTCTGCTCATGTCAAAAGTGTCATCTGCCTCAAACGTACTTTAAAATCATGCTCCCTGACCAAATACATCATTCAAAGCTCTCATAGTATCACAATGGGTCCGAAAAAATATGAACAGTTCACACAGTACAGACAAAATACAATTTCGTAAGTGTGAAGTTATCCAGCGGTGTAATCACGTAAACATCTGTCACTGACGTAATAAAAAAGTTTGTCTCTCTCAGTTAAATGATTAGATAGCTGTGTAATTTATGTTAGAGAAATATGGTACCGATGTGTAAAGTTGTATAAGCAAATACCATATTAGCTAGGGCTCCTTGTGCTTGCCAAACACATGGTACACAAAGTAGGCGTGTACCCCCCTGAGGATTAATGTAATTATACCCTCAGGTGTTACAGATTACAGCAATGGAATGAAATGTATCACGGAAAACTTTCTTTGTAATTCAAAAAACTTTAAAAATAAATGTTTTAAGTGCAAAATTAATCACTGAAATGCGTGTCCTGTAGCGCCAAATGTGCATCTTGTTGTAAGATAATCTCTGTGGAAGTGTCGTAGTTATTTTCCTCCGAAAGCTAAGTTCTGCAGAAGCCAATGTACTTACCTCATGATAAACAAAAGTGAAAAGCTTTGAGTATAGATATCTTAGTTATTATGCTTATTGTTGTGATGGAGAAATTACTGTGCTGTAACGTATTGTTGTGCTACAGAAAAGGCTGTCTCCTTGTAGCAATAGCACAAAAGTTACTACTAAAGCATGTCTCACTTTACAGAAGAATTCAGAAAAACTGTGCAGATATCAAACAGATACACCGCAAAACCAACATTGTAAATTGTCACTCATTAGTAACGTCGTGATATAATCGTGTAGCTGTCACACAAACCAACCACTGTGTCATCTGGCATTTCACAGAAAGCACCAAATCCAGAATCCACTCGTAAGCAAACCAAAATGTTGCATGTTAACAGTTTCTTAAGTCTGACAAATTGTACAAGTAGCGTGAAGTGAAAATTGCAAAGACTAAGTTAAAAAGCAGATTATCTGTCAATAAATGGTTTTACATGAGAAATGTGGTGTAAACCTTTACTCTTCCTAGTACGCAGAGTTTCAACTTGAATGCAATTATCATGCGGTATTCGTCTGTAAAGAATACTGGAATTTTGCTCAAGGTTAGCGTCAATGTTATTTTTCTCGGAGCCAGCCGGCACACGCGGCTGCCTGCGGTGTGAGTCATTGTCTGTTTCTTTGTTGGCGCGCGCCGTTACTGGGATTAGGAGGCCTAACTTCCACAAATTCATCGTGACGAGAGTGCTCTGCTCTATTTAAATCTCGCCAGTTCTGATGCAATTCAGGTCTGTCGTTACGATCATATCGTCTGTCGTCATGTCGGTAGTTTACATAGTTTCTTTCTTGTCTGTTACGTGGTGGAGAATTTCTGCCTGAGTCGTAACTGCGTGCTGGACCGTTGCGTCTAAAGTTATTCTGTCTCCCTTGATAATAATTGTTTTGGTTCCCATATTGTCTGTTTCTATGATTGTCTCTGTGATAGTCATTACCGCGGAAAGGTGATCTTTCCCTGTAACTATTACTCTGCCAGTGGTTGTCATATGGGTGGTGTCTGTTTTGGTCACGATTTACGTTGTAAGAATAGGTTTGTCGTGGCCATTTATTGTTTCTGTCGTCACGGAATTGTGACGGATGTGACCTGTAATGATTGTTTTCCTGTTTTCGCATCCCGCGACTGTCTGTGTCAATTTCCAGTTCTTGTAACAGTCCCTGAAAAGCTTCAATGTCGTCTTTGCAACGTCCTGCTAAAATAATATGCCGTAAGTGTTCAGGTAATTTGGTTAAGCAAATGCGGATGAGTTCTGAGGGGCTGTATGGGTTTGACAGGTATTGATTCTTGTGCAACATGTCTTCAAAATATTTGACAAGACTGGAAAATTCAGATTGTTCAAAGTGTTTCATCATCATGATGCTATGTTTTACGCGATCTTGTGTAGCTTGTGACCAATATGCTGAGAGGAACGCATGGTAAAATTCTCCTTCACTGTGACAATCGTGAATGACCGATCGCATTCTTACAGCTGGTTCATTTTCTAAGTAGCCACACATAAATTCTAACCTGTGCTCCAATGACCAGTTGGGAGGGAAACAATGAGAGAATTGATGGAGCCATGCTTGTGGATGAATGTCGTTGCCAGAATTCTTAAATGTTTTGAATTTACGTGTAGTAATGAACAGCTTATAGTCAAAATCATCATGTCGGCGAGTCACATATCGGTCATTGTTACGTCGTGTCGGCGGTTCCATATCAAAATTCGGTGCACCTTGCCAATTCCTTTCATAATTACCGAAATGCTCTGTGTTATTATTTTGTGGCTGTTCCGTATTTCTATGTCCCTCTTCCCTTATTGGGGCGCGAGTGTCCTCTGAAATACGTAATTCTTGTATTACCTGTGTCAACTGATCTTGTACTTCCCGGATTTCTCTTTTGTACTGTGTATTGATTTGATTTTGATTTTGTTTGAATTTTCTAATTTGTTCATACTCTTCTGTGTCAGTGAAGGCTATGGGTCTTGTGTCATTCAGATCATCATCTACCTTTGTAGATAAGTTAGTGACCTGATCCGAAAGTTCGGCTACTTTCTCTGATAATGAACTAATTTCCCCCATGTGTCTTTCTACTGTGTCCTTTAAGTTTTCCTGAGTTTTTGCAAGTTGCGTAACCGAATCGGTAGATGCAACTGAGTCCATTTTAGCTTGCAAGGTCTCATGATTTTCATGAACAATAGTTTGCAGTTCTTTTATGGCTGCTTCGTGATTCTGTAATGCATTTTCATGCCGCGAAAAAATAGGCTGAAAATGCTCACAAATTTGTGTTTTTACGTCATTACAGACTTTTTGACATTTCGATTCAATGTTATGTAACTCAGTAGTTAAATCTTCACGTGTTTGTTCAAGTGTGGTGTCTAACTTTTGAAGCTTTTGCTGTGTTTGTCTCTGATTTTGTTCCATTGTGTCTAACTTTTTAAGATTTTGTTCCACTGTGTCTAACTTTTTAAGATTTTGTTCCATTGTGTCTAACTTTAGGAGATTTTGTCCCATTTGTTGCATTAATTGTAATAACAATGCATTAGTGTCTGGAATCTGTTCCTCTACGCTTTTCGGCAGTGCATTTGCACCAGCAACATTCACATTTTGACAAGCAGAAAATATGTCTTGACTCATTTGAGAAAACGGTGAGGACGCAAAACCTGAATCTACAGTATTTGCAAAATTGTGTCCTATCATTTCGGATTCCTGAGGCGAGCTGTTGCCGACCGATCGATCGATAATGCTTCCCTGTTCACTACCTGTTTGACTGTCTACGCCATTGTTTGACGCCCGCTCCATTTCCCTATGCACAGTTACCAAATTACTACTTTGAACATTAGTTAACTCATTACACAGTGGCGCTAACACATTGCTTTCGTCTTCACTGTCGTTTCTTACTTTACTTTGGAGCCGAGTGTTACGTTTTTCACACGCCATTATTGAGACAATATTTCACACGATAACACACAAAAACACAATTTGAAGAGCAAAAATAAGAGAACACATTAATGTAGCACTGAAAATAATATCTAGTTAATTGCAGCAGCGAAATACTTGGCGCAAAGCTATATGCATGCCACAACTGTTTTACTGTACAACAATGAAAGACTGCAACTACAAAGGAGATTCTCTCTACAATTACGCGCTAGCAATAAACAAAAGCTGCACTAAATACACAAACTACAAGAAAAAATCAGAAGATTCCAGTGAGGTATCCTAGGCTAAGGGTCGACATATGAAACGTCCCCTTAAAATAATTGTACATATGAAATGTCCACTTAGAACAATTGTACAAGACTGTGCTTAACCTGACACACACAATGTTTTTAGCGCAACGCAATCTGACTATCAAAAATCCCTGCAAAAGAATGGCCCTGACAAACATTAAACTATACCTTTCACAAATCACTTACCTCACAAAAATCTTCGTTGCTCGAACTACTGCAATACAGCGAGTGCCACTACTGCCAGCTAAATAAAAGATACAAACTACGGAAGGCACTAACTACTGATAGTCTTAGCAAATGAAAGATTCTAATAGAGAACAAACAATGTATTTACCTCAAGATTCATAATATATACAGCAGTTCATGACATTTTTCAAAACTCCGCCATCTCTCTCCCCACATCCACCACTGCTGGCGGCTCACCTCCAACTGCCCAGCGCTACGCGCTGTTCGCATCCAGCTATAGCAGTTCATGACAACAATGGCAGACAACAATGCAAACTAGCCACATACTGCACACAGCACAGCCAGTGATTTTCATACAAAGTGCTATGTAACGTTGCCAATAAAAAACATAAACAGCAAACTTACATAAAGAAAACATAAACAGCCTACTTACAACCGATATATAATGTTTTTGCTGATTTGTAAGTAAATATTTGCAATTTAATTGCTTTCTTTTAATAAGTAAGGATACTGCTTCACTATATGTGTAAATTTAGGTAGAAGTCTATTGACATTTCATTGTATTTATCTGTGTCATACTGTCAAACTTAAATGCTCTGGGAAAAAGCCAAAGGAATTCTTATTTGCTTCGACTAGCCACGGTAACAGCAGTGCTTGTGCGTATGGAGTTGTTGCGCGGAGGGCGCGGAGATAGCGTGAGACGGGTTCCAGCGCTTGTAGTGTGCGGAAGTGTGGTGTTAACGCTCTCGCAGTAGAGAGTAGCATTTTGGCGGCATCATGTACGCGTGCCTGCCTGATGACCAGTAGCAGGAGGAAGGACATTGTACGGGCGGAAGAGACTGTATTAATTGCGATTTCGCGTTCCTGTAATTAGCCGTGCTCCACAAGATGCTACTGTCTTCAACAACAGCTGCAGTTCCAGCAACACAGATTCGTCGTCGGCTCCGAGTTTCGTCGTATGCACAGCACTGAGTAAGACTCTTCATTGGTAGAAAGTGCTAACGGCTAACCCAGCAGCACAACTGAATGTGATTTGATTGATAAGATTTATTTAAATAATAACCAATTAAACTCAGGGCGACTGTGTCCTCATTGTCCTCAGACATTGTTATCAAGCAGGGTCTTTGTTTCTTTTTTTCCTTATATGCTAACCGAGTGTCATAAGAAACGAATTGAAAAGTTACAGCCAGTTTATTAATGAATATTTTCACTTTTAAGAATTTTAGCCTCAGTCTACTTTCAATTAACTGTTGTAAAACAGAGGCTTCAGTATAAGAGTAAAGTAAAGCAATTTCATTTTTCAAGTTTGAGAATCAATCACTGGAAAACATCCAAATCTAAAGAAATGCACAAATTAAGAGTGCAGAAGTTTTATTTATTTTACATAAGGCTTGGAGCGCATGGCTGTTTGGTTTGATACGCCGGCCGTGGTGGCCGAGCGGTTCTAGGCTCTATAATCTGGAGCCTCGCGACCGTTACGGTCGCAGGTTCGAATCCTGCCTCGGGCATGGATGCGTGTGATGTCCTTAGGTTAGTTAGGTTTAAGTAGTTCTAAGTTCTAGGGGACTGATGACCACAGATGTTAAGTCCCATAGTGCTCAGAGCCATTTGAACCATTTTTTTGGTTTGATACGTATTATATTATTTATTTCTGTTCAAGTTAGTTAAAAAAAAAGGCTCAGTTGTTCAGACAATAATTTGAAATCCAATTTGCAAAATAAGTAACTGCAAAGTAAAAGTGCTTGTTTTTTTTTTAATTTCTTTGATGATGTTACGTTGACGTCACTGAAAGTCATTGTTCACGTAACGAAGTTAAATACTAACATACAGTTTAATTGCATGTTTTCAAATCATAGCTCGATTCTTTTTTTTTTTTTCAAAATTTAATGCCAAACATAACGTAAGAGTGACTTCTGAGTTTTCCTTATCATTACATACTCACCTAAAATTAGTGTCAGAAAAACGTGACAACCTTCAGCTACCACGTCAGTATTTAATGATACATGTTTTTCTTTCCCATCATCTTGTACAGGATTTTGGATTTAAATTATACTAGAGGGCTGGCAACCGTTAATTATTTCCTTGCCGGCCGGGGTGGCCGAGCGGGTCTAGGCGCATCAGTCTGGAACCGCGAGACCGCTACGGTCGCAGGTTCGAATCCTGTCTCGGACATGGATGTGTGTGATGTCCTTATGTTAGTTAGGTTTAAGTGGTTCTAAGTTCTAGGGGACTTATGACCTCAGAAGTTAAGTCCCATAGTGCTCAGATCCATTTGAACCAATTATTTCCTTATAGTTCATTGGTGTAACTTTTGGATCCATGATCAGTGGTACCCCTTCTCTGTCCAGTGTTGTTCGCGAGTGAATGCACAAAATAACTTTTATTTTTCCAAATTATAACTCTGTTCGGTTTAATTACTTTTTATTTTTAGTAGACTTTTCCATCAGAAGGGTCTGTTGTACACTTTCCTCCTACTTATTGGTATTATTCTTCGGGAACGATAGCGTTATCCAATTAGTAAAATTCCATTAGTCATACATGCAACCTATGGTGATATTTTGTATCGCAAGCAGGATGAGCCGATTAGTAAGGGGGAGGTTAAACGTTCTTCTGCTCTCTTATACAGAGGATTCATCTGTGATTTCTTCCAGTCCCTTGGGACTGCGTTGGGCGAGAGATCCGCAATAAATACAAGCTAAGTGAGGCGCCAGTGCCGTAGAGTACTCTCTCAAAAACTGAACTGGGACTCCATTCGGGAGATACATCCTGTATTTTCGAAATTCATGCCATTTGATCTCTTCAGTTAGACGATGTTTACTTCGATGCTCTTCGTCACTTCCTTTTCTTTGTTTTCCTCCCCCCTCTTGCAGATGAGTTTAGGGTCGCCAATACGACTTCCGTTCGGCACGACACATTTCGATGCGTGACGACGTGTTACTCTCTGTACCACTAAATTGTAGTTGTGTCCTAAGAGGACAACGTGTGCCAGTTAGGCATTGAAACATTTTGTAAAGAGTTAAAGGTGAATGATGTTCGTAAGTATAGTGGAGAAGAAAATTCAGCAAGGAGGAAAATAAAAATGTTATTGATATCTCGCACTAATTGAGGGGAAACGTACTCGTGGACTGCACATGTGAAGAATAATCGCCATAAAGCACATTGTTCTTCATGCAAAAAGGGTGTTAGTATTGCACGTGGTGGCAACACAGATTGTCTTTAACGTGCAAAAACGTTAGGTAAGTAGTATGAATTACAGGCTTATAGCCGTTATTTATTTTATGTTATTCACTTCGTAATCTAGGAAACGCAGCAGTGACTGATTAGTTATTTTTATGTCTTGGCAGGTCACAGAGAGATGTTAGAGGAAGTCAAGCAGGCACACAAGATACATAACTCCTTCAGCGACACACCACGAAAATAATTATGCAGTGCAACTGCAGGAGAACTGATCTGTGTACCGCAATGTAAAACATAACCTCAGTTACAATAACTGCCAAATTCAAGAAAGCCTTCAATAATTAAAAGATTAGGTTTTAAATTACTGCAAGCGTAATCTTTCAAGCGTTGAAACTCTGTTGTGGTGTTTTTCCCACTTTCTTTTTTGTATTTCCATGAATGTATGTAATTTTTGTTTTTAATGTAGAGAAATAATTTTTATAGAGAATAGTAATGTAATACGATTATGTACCATTTGTTATTCCGTAGAAGTATTCAACTTAAGGTCCCTTATTTTTGTGAATTCATCCCTCATTTTCACTTCTGTTATACACTATAATCCCTTGTCTCCACTTTAAAGAGTTGGAAACATTAATGCAAAAATTAAACATGATCGTAATGTTTATAAGGGATGTACAGTATCCGTGCTAGGTGATACTGAATTTTAATCTTTTTCTGTTTCACTACAGATCTGTTTCGGCCAAACTGAAGTTATCGAGTGACCTGCAGTACAATGCGGATAAAATTACTTTCATTTTACATTTTTATATTATAGCAAAACACTGAGCATGAGTTGTTACTGATGTACATATTGTCAAGAGGGACTGACATACACATAATATCATTGGCAACTGTTCCACTATAACATAAATACGTGTAATGAAAGTAATGTCATGCATATCGTACATCAGGTGACTCCATAATGGCAATTTAGCTGACAAATATCTGTAGTATATGTAAGTGTAAGCATGTCACTTGCTGACTTATACTGCGCTGGAGGTCCTACGGAACATAAACTGTAATCGTAATGAGTTACTCGGTGCGTTTTTTTTTATTCCAGCTGTCATATCTGGTGACGTTGGTGATAAGCAAACTACTTCTACTTAATCTAGGTAAATACTTAATTGGCATGGCGCTGATGACGTCGCCGTTAAGCGCCCGTAAGATCCAAACACACAGATAATTTGTGTGATAGACGTTTTCTTTACGCGCAAAGCATGCATTAGCTTGTACTGCAACTGTCGCTTGGGACCGGCAAGAACGCAATCTCTGTCGGTGGCCCGACGTGCGCGGGAAGCCATCGTTCATGAAACTGGCTATAGTACAGCGGCCGGATGCGAAAAGACCGTTACTGTCGATCAGGATAGCATGGCTGCCCACGCCGAGGCATTTCCGGTTCAAACGGCTGTCGCAATGATCGGCATTCACATGGAGGAAAGGGAGCCGACGGGAACGCAGCAGTTGTATCCAATTCCGTAATAAACTGCTATGCCGCGGATATCGCTTTGGAAATCTGACTAAAAATCATAAGAGATTTCGGTCTTACGTAAAACCAGTAACCAGGTCGACATCATCTATTCACTCACTCAGGGACCATGTTGTTGTTGTGGTCTTCAGTCCTGAGACTGGTTTGATGCAGCTCTCCATGCTACTCTATCCTGTGCCAGCTTCTTCATCTCCCAGTATCTACTGCAACCTACATCCTTCTGAATCTGCTTAGTGTATTCATCTCTTGGTCTCCCTCTACGATTTTTACCCTCCACACTGCCCTCCAATGCTAAATTTGTGATCCCTTGATGCCTCAAAACATGTCCTACCAACCGATCCCTTCTTCTAGTCAAGTTGTGCCACAAACTTCTCTTCTCCCCAATCCTATTCAATACCTCCTCATTAGTTACGTGATCTACCCACCTTATCTTCAGCATTCTTCTGTAGCACCACATTTCGAAAGCTTCTATTCTCTTCTTGTCCAAACTAGTTATCGTCCATGTTTCACTTCCATACATGGCTACACTCCATACAAATACTTTCAGAAACGACTTCCTGACACTTAAATCTATACTCGAGGTTAACAAATTCCTCTTCTTGAGAAACGCTTTCCTTGCCATTGCCAGTCTACATTTTATATCCTCTCTACTTCGACCATCATCGGTTATTTTACTCCCTAAATAGCAAAACTCCTTTACTACTTCAAGTGTCTCATTTCCTAATCTAATTCCCTCAGCATCACCCGACTTAATTTGACTACATTCCATTATCCTCGTTTTGCTTTTGTTGATGTTCATCTTATATCCTCCTTTCAAGACACTGTCCATTCCGTTCAACTGCTCTTCCAAGTCCTTTGCTGTCTCTGACAGAATTACAATGTCATCGGCGAACCTCAAAGTTTTTACTTCTTCTCCATGAATTTTAATACCTACTCCGAATTTTTCTTTTGTTTCCTTTACTGCTTGCTCAATATACAGATTGAATAACATCGGGGAGAGGCTACAACCCTGTCTTACTCCTTTCCCAACCACTGCTTCCCTTTCATGCCCCTCGACTCTTATAACTGCCATCTGGTTTCTGTACAAACTGTAAATAGCCTTTCGCTCCCTGAATTTTACCCCTGCCACCTTCAGAATTTGAAAGAGAGTATTCCAGTTAACATTGTCAAAAGCTTTCTCTAAGTCTACAAATGCTAGAAACGTAGGTTTGCCTTTTCTTAATCTATTATCTAAGATAAGTCGTAAGGTCAGTATTGCCTCACGCGTTCCAACATTTCTACGGAATCCAAACTGATCTTCCCCGAGGTCGGCTTCTACCAGTTTTTCCATTCGTCTGTAAAGAATTCGCGTTAGTATTTTGCAGCTGTGACTTATTAAACTGATAGTTCGGTAATTTTCACATCTGTCAACACCTGCTTTCTTTGGGATTGGAATTATTATATTCTTCTTGAAGTCTGAGGGTATTTCGCCTGTCTCATACATCGTGCTCACCAGATGGTAGAGTTTTGTCATGACTGGCTCTCCCGAGGCCATCAGTAGTTCAAATGGAATGTTGTCTACTCCCGGGGCCTTGTTTCGACTCAGGTCTTTCAGTGCTCTGTCAAACTCTTCACGCAGTATCTTATCTCCCATTTCGTCTTCATCTACATCCTCTTCCATTTCCATAATATTGTCCTCAAGTACATCGCCCTTGTATAAACCCTCTATATACTCCTTCCACCTTTCTGCCTTCCCTTCTTTGCTTAGAACTGGGTTGCCATCTGAGCTCTTGATGTTCATACAAGTGGTTCTCTTCTCTCCAAAGGTCTCTTTAATTTTCCTGTAGGCAGTATCTATCTTACCCCTAGTGAGACAAGCCTCTACATCCATACATTTGTCCTCTAGCCATCCCTGCTTAGCCATTTTGCACTTCCTGTCGATCTCATTTTTGAGACGTCTGTATTCCTTTTTGCCTGCTTCATTTATCGCATTTTTGTATTTTCTCCTTTCATCAATTAAATTCAATATTTCTTCTGTTACCCAAGGATTTCTATTAGCCCTCGTCTTTTTACCTACTTGATCCTCTGCTGCCTTCACTACTTCATCCCTCAGAGCTACCCATTCTTCTTCTACTGTATTTCTTTCCCCCATTCCTGTCAATTGTTCCCTTATGCTCTCCCTGAAACTCTCTACAACCTCTGGTTCTTTCAGTTTATCCAGGTCCCATCTCCTTAAATTCCCACCTTTTTGCAGTTTCTTCAGTTTCAATCTGCAGTTCATAACCAATAGATTGTGGTCAGAATCCACATCTGCCCCAGGAAATGTCTTACAATTTAAAACCTGGTTCCTAAATCTCTGTCTTACCATTATATAATCTATCTGATACCTACTAGTATCTCCAGGATTCTTCCAGGTATACAACCTTCTTTTATGATTCTTGAACCAAGTGTTGGCTATGATTAAGTTATGCTCTGTGCAAAATTCTACAAGGCGGCTTCCTCTCTCATTCCTTCCCCCCAATCCATATTCACCTACTATGTTTCCTTCTCTCCCTTTTCCTACTGACGAATTCCAGTCACCCATGACTATTAAATTTTCGTCTCCTTTCACTACCTGAATAATTTCTTTTATCTCGTCATACATTTCATCTATTTCTTCATCATCTGCAGAGGTAGTTGGCATATAAACTTGTACTACTGTAGTAGGCATGGGCTTTGTGTCTATCTTGGCCACAATAATGCGTTCACTATGCTGTTTGTAGTAGCTAACCCGCACTCCTATTTTTTTATTCATTATTAAACCTACTCCTGCATTACCCCTATTTGATTTTGTATTTATAACCCTGTAATCACCTGACCAAAAGTCTTGTTCCTCCTGCCACCGAACTTCACTAATTCCCACTATATCTAACTTTAACCTATCCATTTCCCTTTTTAAATTTTCTAACCTACCTGCCCGATTAAGGGATCTGACATTCCACGCTCCGATCCGTAGAACGCCAGTTTTCTTTCTCCTGATAACGACGTCCTCCTGAGTAGTCCCCGCCCGGAGATCCGAATGGGGGACTATTTTACCTCCGGAATATTTTACCCAAGAGGACGCCATCATCATTTAATCATACAGTAGAGCTGCATGTCCTCGGGAAAAATTACGGCTGTAGTTTCCCCTTGCTTTCAGCCGTTCGCAGTACCAGCACAGCAAGGCCGTTTTGGTTAATGTTACAAGGCCAGATCAGTCAATCATCCAGACTGTTGCCCCTGCAACTACTGAAAAGGCTGCTGCCCCTCTTCAGGAACCACATGTTTGTCTGGCCTCTCAACAGATACTCCTCCGTTGTGGTTGCACCTACGGTACGGCCATCTGTATCGCTGAGGCACGCAAGCCTCCCCACCAGCGGCAAGGTCCATGGTTCATGGGGGGGCTCAGGGACCATATTGACACCTAAAATAAAGAAAATAATTTGGTCTTCCGAAATTGTTTCACCGCGGAAAATCATAATACGGTTCCTCGTTTCAGTCATCGTAAGAACGTTGAAATGGCAGATATTGAGATAATCGATCGCTGAATAGGAAAGGAACACGTACACGTAATTACAGGCCTATAATGCTGACGTCAATCTGTTGTAGAATTATGGAACATGCTTTAATATTGCGTATTACGACGTTTTTGAGGAATGAAAATCTCCTAAGATCTGCTTCAGGGGGTGCCAGACAAGGCCAAATCATCATTTTAGCGTTCAATATTTTCCGTTGAGCACATGCATTTTACACCCGCCTGGAGTAGCATCTTACAATAGGAGAAGGAAACCAATACTGTACAAGTACGCAGTTGATGCTAATTTCTGGAAACAATATCTACCATATAATATCTAGGAGTGCGCATCCAGTGTGACAAGAGGAATAGCAATATAAAAGATATAACAGGAAAATCATATGGTAGAGTGAGATTCACACGAAGCATTTTAAGGATATGTAATTCATCCACAAAAGAGGCGGCTCAGAAATCACTTGTTCGACCGATTTTTGAGCATTGCTCATTACTCTGGCATACATGACGGTAGGACTAATAGAAGATAGAGAAGATCCAACTAAGAGCAGAGAGTTTCGTCACGGTGTCGTTTGGTCGGGGCGAGAGCGTTAAAAAGACGCTCAAGAAACTCCAGCGGGAGCCGCTACAAAAGAGATGTTGAGCATCACGGAGTGATTTACTGTTGGAATTCCGAGAGGGCACACCGAGCAGTGGTTAGCACACTGGACTCGCATTCTAGAGGAAGATGGTTCAAACCCTCGGCCACACATCCTGATTTACATTTTCCGTGATTTCCCTAAACCGCTTAAGGCTATTGCTGCTCTGGTTCTCCCGAAAGAGCACGGCCGCTTTCCTTCTCCATCCTTCCCCAATCCGAGCTTCTGCTCCGTCTCTGAAGACACGGTTCTGGACGGGACATTAAACACTTATCTGCTCCTACTCCCCCCAGAGAGCTATTTCCGGGAAGGGTCGGACAACATATTACTTCTTCCCACCTACGTCTCGTGAAATGACACAACGAGAAAATTCGAGGAATTAGAGGTAATCACAGGTTTACCCTTCCCACGAGAATGGAACGGCTAAGTGAGAATCAGATAGTTGTAACAGAAGTACCCTCCACCACGCACTGTCAGATGGCTTGCGAAGAATTGCAGTGGATGTAGAAATTCGCTCTTCAGGCCTTAACTGTTGTTGGGATATTATTTCAGTTGCCCAGTGACAACAGTTTTAGGCATGTTTCGCATGTGCATCATGTTCAAATGGTTCAAATGACTCTGAGCACTATGGGACTTATCTGAGGTCATCAGTCCACTAGAACTTAGAACTACTTAAACCTAACTAACCTAAGGACACCACACGCATCCATGCCCGACGCAGGATTCGAACCTGCGACAGTATCGGTCACGCGGTTCCAGACTGAAGCGCCTAGAGCCGCACGGCCACACCGGCCGGCGTGCATCATGTCATGGGATCCGGACGGGCCCGCATCTCGTGGTCGTGCGGTAGCGTTCTTGCTTCCCACGCCCGGGTTCCCGGGTTCGATTCCCTGCCGGGTCAGGGATTTTCTCTGCCCCGTGATGGCTGGGTGTTGTGTGCTCTCCTTAGGTTAGTTAGGTTTAAGTAGTTCTAAGTTCTAGGGGACTGATGACCATCGATGTTAAGTCCCATAGTGCTCAGAGCCATTTGAACCATTCGATCCGGGCGGACGGCGTCCAGTACGGTGGAAGCGGGCAGCTGACGACCACTCGAAATGTTTTGTCAGCAACACCACGAGTGGTTTCCAACGTCTTTTGTAGTGCTCTTCAGCTCCTCGACACTTAACGAAAATCACGTGGACGAATACAATGGTGAAGTCAACTTAACTGACTACCAAGAACCACCTGTCACCAATCTGCCTACGAAACGACAACTACGGCAAGAAAGGAAGAATGAATTGATTGTTGTTGTTAATAACGATCACCCTCCTTTACCTCCTCTGCATTACTGCAGATGACATTGTAAGGGGTCCGTAGGCCCTTACTATAAATTTGTACTCGGCACAGGTCGATAGGACGAACAATCGATTGTGACGTGTTGCGAGAGCGAGTGTCGAGATGCGCCAGAGTCGTTGGCGGCAATGGCGTGTGTGTGTGTGTGGAGGCTATTATTGGAATACAGGGTTTTTAACCGAGAAGGGTGTCACCATCGCCATGGTTAGACCCCTAAATAACAAATAAATACCGGGAAAGTGATAAAGTATATTTATAAAAGTGATCAGTGACGTTACTAGTGCCGATATTTATTTTCGCGTCTACCGCGCAGGCCTAACCTTGGATTGCAGTGTTGGGTGCAATGATGGATTAGCGTGTGACGATAATGGCAAATGAGGAAAGCCTATGCTGAGATTAGCTGTAATTAGATATGTATGAAGAAGGCAGTGGCTGTCTCCCTTTTGTATTTTGAGAAGAATATTAGTTCGTAATTAGTAAAACTGTGTTGGTGTTCCTTATTACCATACATTCAGTATTATAGTATTGAACAGGAGGAACTGGAAAGTAACAACTTCCGTAGCAGTCAATTCCGATTACCAGCCCCATTATGTTCACGGTCATGTTAATAATAAATATTGGGCTGCTATTCGATCAGATCAGGCCGGGATAAAAACGTAGGTGTTACAGCGTGTCACTGAGCACATTTGTTCTGTGCATGCAGTACACGTGAGGCGCCTAGTTCTTTCCACTGCACTGAGTGGAATACGAAGGTTCTGTTATAGTTCACTAACCTGCTGTCTTCAAGTTGATGTCCCCAGCGCAGAAAACAGCACGCAGGTCGTAGGTTCTGTATCTTGAGGCTGAAACTGACTTTAAGAGTGGTGCTGTTCTGAAATAATGTATCGCTTCTTTGGGATGCCACTCGCGTATTTTATTTTGCCACACGAGAAGACTACATGATCTTAATACAACACCTTCAGACACAGCAAAGTACATGATCAAACATAATGTTTACGAAAATGTGTCTTTACACTATTTGTGGCAAGTGTCTGTGCCTCATGACTACCGGAGTGTAATACTGAATACTGGCAAACACATCCTGCCACAGACAAAATGACTGTCCATCTCGACTGCCTAATCCAGAGTGACGAACAGGAACTTAAATAAAAGTTGGAGACACATCCTACGACAGACAACATGTCTGTTCTTCTCGACTGCCTAATCCAGAGCGACGAACAGCCCGAAACAATTCGCGCGCCATTCCAGAAAAGGCGTGACCGGAACAATTCCGAAGTGCTTCGTCTGCAATTTCGTCAGTCTTTTGTTTTTGATTTAAACTGTTTTTAGTAATTCTAAAATGACTGATTGATATTCAGCTGTTGAGAGATATTTATATTAAAAAGTGAAGCCATTCCAACGAGTAGTTTAACTAATAATAATAACTATACTTTAACGTTTTGGCGCCCTTGCTCCTAAGACAGCAACCAATCACAGAGCAGTAGCATTATGCGGGCGGTCTTTCTCTCGGGAATGGTACCGAATCTAACATCTGTCACAGGTACCTCACACCACATTTCGTCATCTATAAACTTCTTGCGTCTCCACTGCTCTGGGAACAGCTTCTTGGAGCCTAATATGATGGCTCACTAAGCCAGCAATATCACACAACTTGGGGAAGACTCACAGCTTCCCAGCATGATCGAGCCAAGAAATAGCATATGACATCAAGAATTTGATGTTATACATAACAAATAGAAATCATGAATTCACCAAGTGCTGGCTAAAAGCACACTATCACGTACGTGGCAATGAAGAAATGGACAAGCTAGGCAAAGCAGTCATCTGTAACTGACCTAGAGGACACATGGAGTTACCAGTTACAGATTTTTTAAACTTATTAATAGCTCGGAGAAGTGTAAGGCAAGAGGCATCTAAATACAAGTGTTAAAATTACGCCAAAGTGGACGTGCTGCTGATTACTCCCTTATGGCACAAGAAAAATCGATGCTCCAGAAGAGTCACGAAAATTACAAGGCGCCTGACATTCAACAACGGTTGTTACGGGAAGCATCTACATCGTACAGGTCTGCTTGAATGCCCATTGTGTTAATGCAGCGAATCACATCGATTTTGGTTTCATAAACAGATATAAAGCTACACTACTGGCCTTTAAAATTGCTACACCACGAACATAACGTGCTACAGACGCGAAATTTAACCGACAGGAAGAAGATGCTGTGATATGCAAATGATTACCCTTTCAGACCATTCACACATCGTTGGCGCCGGTGGCGACACCTACAACGTGCTGACATGAGGAAAGTTTCCAACCGATATCTCATACACAAACAGCAGTTAACCGGCGTTGCCTGGTGAAAGGTTGTTGTGATGTCTCGTGTAAGGAGGAGAAATGCGTAACGTCAAGTTTCCGACTTTGATAAAGGTCGGATTGTAGCCTATCGCGATTGTGGTTTATCGTATCGCGACACTGCTTTTCGCGTTTCTCGAGATCCAATTACTGTTAGCAGAATATGGAATCAATGGGTTCAGGAGGGTAATACGGAACGCCGTGCAGTAAGATGACAGGCATCTTACCAGCATGGCTGTAACGGATCGTGCAGTCTCGATCCCTGAGCCAACAGATGGGGACGTTTGCAAGACAACAACCATCTGCACGAACAGTTCGACGACGTTGGCAGCAGCATGGACTATCAGCTCGGAGACCATGGCTGCGGTTACCCTTGACGCTGCATCACAGACAAGGGCACCTGCGATGGTGTACTCAACGACGAACCTGGGTGGTCAAATGGCAAAACGTCGTTTTTTCGGATGAATCCAGGTTCTGTTTACAGCATCATGATGGTCGCATCCGTGTTTGGCGACATCGCGGTGAACGCATATTGGAAGCGGGTATTCGTCATCGCCATACTGGCGTATCACCCGGCGTGATGGTATGGGGAGCCATTGGTTACACGTCTCGGTCACCTCTTGTTCGCATTGACAGCACTTTGAACAGTGGTCGTTACATTTCAGAAGTGTTACGACCCGTGGCTCTACCGTTCATTCGATCCCTGCGAAACCCTGAATTTCAGCAGGATATTGCACGACCGCATGTTGCAGGTCCTGTACGGGCCTTTCTGAATACAGAAAAAGGTTCGACTGCTGCTCTGGCCAGCACATTTTCCAGATCTCTCACCAATTGAAAACATCTGGTCAATGGTGGCCGAGCAACTGGCTCGTTACAATACGCCAGTCACCACTCTTGTTGAACTGTGGTATCGTGTTGAAGCTGCATGGGCAGCTGTACCTGTACACGCCATCCAAGCTCTGTTTCAGTCAATGCTCAGGCGTATCAAGGCCGTTAATAAGGCCAGAGGTTGTTGTTCTGGGTACTGATGTTTCAGGATCTATGCACCCAAACTGCGTGAAAATGTAATCTTATGTCAGTTCTAGCATAATATATTTGTCCAATGAATACCCGCTTATCATCTGCATTTCAGTAGTGTAGATGCTATTCACAAGTCTGGTCACCATCTCTTGCTGTTTATCGAATTTTATCACCGTCCTGATCTGCTAAGAAGACTTGAGAATGGGTGCAATGTATTAAATCCAACGTGCGGGATGCTCTTCAAGGGTTAAAAGTTATATACTGGATACGATTATGTCTGTATGAATCCTGCTCAGAGGTCAAGTCAGGTCCCAGCTGGAGCCGCGACGGCGTTCCAGCTGCCTGGCCACTGTACAGGACCGCGAGGCACCGCTTCGTCTGCATCAGCTGGAAGCAGCACCGGCACCGGGTACAAACAGCATAATAGTCAACATCATGATTGGCGTTCGGGGGCTCGCGGCAACTATGATAACTGCTCTCGTGATCCGCTCACATTCAGCACAGCGAGTCCATCACCGGTGCTGCAATTTGTTCCCACGTAATGCTCATGTCTCTGCTAAAGCATCTCAATGCCCATGGCTTGCATTTCCAGTTTTCGAGGTTTAACTGTCGCAATTAGCTCTCGTCTCGATTTTGTTGTTCTTATTGAACTTCTTGATGTGTTTCTCACGTGTAATACCTGGCCCACAGCATGTAGGCAGCTCTCCAGATCGCTCCTATTTGTGAGTGGACGAATGTAATTGCTTGACAGAGCTATCTCAGTTTACGTTTCTTTTGGTTTCCAATACACTTTCATGTTTAACTTCCCTGAACGTATTTGACATCTTGTAGCTTTCCCCTTGGAGAGGTGTCTTTTTATACAATGGTTACACTCTGCCGCTCTATACTAGCTCGTTCCAGTAACTTACAATTCCTGTGTTCTGCCTTTCGCTATGAGAGATGGGTCCTCTGCTTGTGATTCTTTCCGATGATACGGAATCAAGTGTTTGAATCGAGACAAGAGACGAGTGCGAGACAGCGCTCATTGCTTCTTGTATTTTACGATTATGCATTGTTGCGACTCACGCGACTAGACACGTTATTCACACTAAGGAGATACGTGTAAGACGCCACTTGTTCCTCTGTATATGTTACTCGTTGCTACTTTTACAGAGGAACTCTGCAGAGCTAATTCTTTATTAACAGACAGAAAACTCAAAGTACTAACTGTGGCTGATATTTATTGGAAAATCAGTTGACTCTATCGAAAGTGTATAATCTTCTCTTCGTTTACAGTAGCATCATCGAACGGTCACTCTGTAGTGATGACTCCTGGCTATTCTGCTGCTTCCTGGTAATGAGTGTAAGGTGCCAGGACATGGGCACTTACACTTTATCTTACCAACATTAGTATTAATTATAAACGGACTGGCAAGGACATCAAATCATGAGTCTATTGAATTATGATAAATATGAGGCACTCTCGAGCAGTATTCCCTGCATGTCTGCATGGTTATGTCACTAACTTCAAGCGTTGGAGAAAAGTGTCGAAAGTTGATAATTGTGGAATATAAAGTCTGCAGCTGGCCATTGCTCGCCGGGCCGCCGTGGGCGGTCACCGGAAACGCGGGACAATACGGCGCTTTTGGGGATAGCCCGGCATCGGAAGCCACCTGTGCTGGGAAACACGTGACGAAGACGGGAATTTCGTTTGCCTAGGGGCGATATGACATACTCGATCATTGGGTAGATCTCAGAAATGCCGTTGGAGGGATTTCGGCGATGATAGAGCTTTCCACATTGGCCGAAAGAGAGTATTCTTCCGCCGCGTTCTCGTGCGCGTGTGAGACGGGAGAATTGTGGAGAGAAAGGACTTCGCCTTCAGCCATGGAGCGGTACGGACTTGGAGACGGCGTCTTGGCCATCGTTTTCGAAGGGAGATATACGGTCTGTATCGCAGCACTGCACCAACGGTGTTCCGTGCAGAGTTCTGCGTTTAGAGGTCTTTCTGTGCTCAGAAGCGAGATTTTCACCAACGCTTAACCACTTCCAACAACTTACCTAATATTCTTCATCTGCTAGTTATCCTTGCGAGGTGCCGAGTATTTATCAACGTAGCTGCCGGTAATAGGGGGGCGTAATTGCAAATTGTTAATGTGCCATTCTCAGGAGTGTGTGGGTGGACAAAGAAATTCACATACTGATGATTTTCACGGGTTTGCAGCCGGGTTCCATCGTCCTGACGACAAGACGATATTTCGGCGGACCATCTGGCCGCCATCTTCAGGTGAGATTGAGTGCACAATCACGCCGGAACTGAAGAGACCTCAGATTCGGCGGCTCCTTTATACCGCGGGTGCTGGCCGTTGCGCGTGCGCGAGCAACGGAAGAGTTGCCCTCTGTGAGGCGAAGAATTGCAGCGGCGCCAGCGGTGAAAACTGTCAAAAGCGAGGAATCGCAAAATTAAAATGCAGCCGGTCGGAAACCAGACCGTTGTTGTTTTGTCTGTGATAAAACAGGATTCCACGTCTTGCTTAAAGGAAAACCTTCGTCTCTATTAATAATATCATCGGACAGACGTATTTCAATTGATTCTTTCATTACACAATACCAGTAACGGGAAGCCGAGGCAATAATTTGCGTCTCTTTGAAGGACATATTGTGCCCTTCATCAAGACAGTGTTCGGCAACGGCTGATTTTTCCGGCTGGAGCAGACGTGTATGCCGTTGATGTTCCATACATCGATCTTGAACTGTACGAATAGTCTGTCCAATGTAGGCCTTGCCGCAGTGAGAGGGAATCTTGTATACCCCAGGCTTCCTCAGTCCCAAATCATCTTTCACCGATCCAAGAAGGGATCTAGTTTTGGCCAAAGGCATAAGGACGCTTTTAATATCATATTTCCTGAGGATTCTTGAAATTTTCGAAGAAATGCTTCCCACGGAGGGTAAAAAAGCAACAGATTTGGAAGTGTCCACCGTTGGTGGACACTTCCATACTTTTTTTAAATTTTGTCATTTCTGGGGAATATCAAATTAAAATGCCAGTATTACAATCGAATTATCGACTTCATTGTAGCTAGCATTTACCCTGTCCCAGTAAGCTTTACGTTTGCTCTAGTCACTGCACAGCTTGCCCAGACTGGAAGGAAAGAGGGTTTGCGGTCTTCTATGTCAACGACGGACAAATAAGCTTACAATTGTGGCTGTGACTCCGACTGCGACCGCTGAGAGTGCCTCTAGCTGCGGAAACCGCTTTTCCAGGGTCGCGGAAGAGTTTCTATAGAACTTTTACTTTCCTCTGTTACTGCTAAGGTTCCTTTTAATGACCAAAATCTTTCCATTTGGTCAATAGGATACATGCAACTGAGATGCATTGCAAAATCATATAATAAACCGCTTTAGTTGTAAATCGTTTTACTGATTTGATCACGACCGGTTTTGGGCGATTATAAGCCCATCTTCAGGCGTATAAGAATAGTGTGGCCCGTGGCCACCGCACATTCAACACGAAGCGTGGGCAAAGCCTTAACGTGCGGCTGTCACCTGCTCGCAGCCTGGCGTTAAGTGTGGTGACCTGGGACTTCAGGTTACAATGACAAGAAATAATTATCTGCACCTGAAGGACAAATTATCTACGTAATTCTTCCTTTACCTTTATTTTCTCAATGAGATGTAATTAAATTAAATAATCTGAAATTCTGTCAGAAACAGCAAAGGACTTGGAAGAGCAGTTGAACGGAATGGACAGTGTCTTGAAAGGTGGATATAAGATGAACATCAACAAAAGCAAAACAAGGATAATGGAATGTAGTCGAATTAAGTCGGGTGATGCTGAGGGAATTAGATTAGGAAATGAGACACTTAAAGTAGTAAAGGAGTTTTGCTATTTGGGGAGCAAAATAATTGGTGATGGTCGAAGTAGAGAGGATATAAAATGTAGACTGGCAGTGGCAAGGAAAACGTTTCTGAAGAAGAAAAATTTGTTAACATCGAGTATTGATTTAAGTGTTAGGAAGTCGTTTCTGAAAGTATTTGTATGGAGTGTAGCCATGTACGGAAGTGAAACGTGGACGATAAATAGTTTAGACAAGAAGAGAATAGAAGCTTTCGACATGTGGTGCTACAGAAGAATGCTGAAGATTAGATGGGTAGATCTCATATCTAAGGAAGAGGTATTGAATAGAATTGGGGAAAACAGAAATTTGTGGCCCAACTTGACTAGAAGAAGGGATCGATTGGTAGGATATGTTCTGAGGCATCAAGGGATCACCAATTTAGTATTGGAGGGCAGCGTGGAGGGTAAAAATCGTAGCCGGAGACCAAGAGATGGATACACTAAGCATTTTCAGAAGGATGTAGGCTGCAGTGGGTACTGGGAGATGAAGAAGCTTGCACAGGATAGAGTAGCATGGAGAGCTGTATCAAACCAGTCTCAGGGCTGAAGACCACAACAACAACAACAACAATCTGAAATAATGTGGGTATATAATCAACTTCGAGCGTGAGGACGAAAGAGAAAACCGTGCTGTCACGGACCAAGAACGAGTTACGAGTAGTCTTTGAATATGACAGCTGTATTTGTGAGCTGGGCCCTGCTTGTGGTGGCTGGTACCAGGCAGACGACACGGACGGACTGTCGTGAGGTTTCAGTTAGCGGGGCAATATGGAGATGGAAGGCAATGTTGTCTCGTGTTATGTATAATTGCAATTGTGCGTTCTGTTCTGAAGCTAATGTTTACAGTGTGTCCTTCCATGAAATGAAATAATAAATGAGTTACGGATGAGATGAATGCGTATCAGAAATTATTTCTAGTTGTGTCCCAAAAGAGCCTTACAGGAAAATAATTAAAATGAATTCTGTAACAAGGAAATGAAGTCCACATAAACGCACGGCGACCGAACTTCTACACAGGGTCCGGAGAACAATTCATGCTTAATCACCTCTCAGACAAAATAAAAGATACGAGGTACTTCTATAACTGATTACCAAAACTTATAATAATAGAGAACATTTCTGTACTAAGAATAAACAAATAAATAAAAAATTTAAAAAATCCTCCGTAGGAAGAAGGTATATTTACGTTGCGATTGGGAACTAAATGGTGATATGGTATCAACAGGTATCACAACTTCCAATTCAACACATTTAAATGTAGATGTTTGCTCTCATTTACATAATTAAATAAAATCTCTGTATTAATATTTTTTTCTAATTTAATTATCTTTTTATTAGATCCTGGTACAGTCCGGTGGACACGCGTGTCACAATTCGTGTACAGCTAAAGAAGGCTTATAATTCCTCGAAACCGGTCGTGATTGAGTCAATGACGCTAAGAACAACTGAAGCGGTTCAATGTCTGATTCTTTCCAGAAGTTAAGTGGACCTCCTGTCTGGCCTAGCGCTTCCGCGTTTTGGCCACTGTTACATGTAAGTCTGTTATTCCAGGTCAGTGGCCATCGCCAGCCCGTACTACTTTCGCTTCTGCATGTGGTAATAGCTATGACTGCCCCACTCTTCGGCCGCCTCATCGCATTTTCCCATCATTATGCATGTGTGCGGCTGCTACTTAATCAAATTTCCTTTCTTTTCAAAGCATCCAAAACACTTCTTCATTAACAAAATTTCACAGCCATGACTCCTCTCACTATGTAAACTTGGCCGCTTACATTAATAAACATTGGCAGCCATGGCAAGATGATGGAAATGGAGCCCTTTGGGTCCAGGGAAGGGAAGATCAACATGAGTGACTCTTTCGCTCTCTGACAGGAAGAAGATGTTAGGCTACTCAGTCGCCAATTACGTGGCGATATCCCCTTACAACCAAGTAATAAAACATCAGTTGGCTATACATTCATACTTTTCTTTCCTCGACATGACTTCGGATCATTTCACATACTATTTTGGCACGGCAATATCCTTCCATTTAATTCATGGTACTAATTTAGTCTCCCTCTTAAGGCTTTATATAGGGTGTTACAAAAAGGTACGGCCGAACTTTCAAGAAACATTCCTCACACACAAAGAAAGAAAATATGTTATGTGGGGATGTGTCCGGAAACGCTTACTTTCCATGTTAGAGCTCATTTTATTGCTTCTCTTCAAATCACATTAATCATGGAATGGAAACACACAGCAACAGAACGTACCAGCGTGACTTCAAACACTTTGTTACAGGAAATGCCCTCCGTTAGCGAGGATACATGCATCCTCCCTCCGTCACATGGAATTCCTGGTGCGCTGATGCAGCCCTGGAGAACGGCGTATTGTATCACAGCCGTCCACAATACGAGCACGAAGAGTCTCTACATTTGGTACCGGGGTTGGGTAGACAAGAGCTTTCAAATGCCCCCATAAATGAAAGTCAAGAGGGTTGAGGTCAGGAGAGCGTGGAAGCCATGGAATTGGTCCGCCTCTACCAATCCACCGGTCACCGAATCTGTTGTTGAGAAGCGTACGAACACTTCGACTGAAATGTGCAGGAGCTCCATCGTGCATGAACTACATGTTGTGTCGTACTTGTAAAGGCACATGTTCTAGCAGCACAGGCAGAATATCCCGTATGAAATCATGATAACGTGCTCCATTGAGCGTAGATGGAAGAACATGAGGCCCAATCAAGACATCACCAACAATGCCTGCCCAAACGACCACAGAAAATCTGTGTTGATGACGTGATTGCACAATTGCGTGCGGATTCTCGTCAGCCCACACATGTTGATTGTGAAAATTTACAATTTGATCACGTTGGAATGACGAAACTAAAATGAGCTCTAACATGGAAACCAAGCGTTTCCGGACACATGTCCACATAACAGCTTTTCTTTATTTGTGTTTGAGGAATGTTTCCTGAAAGTTTGGCCGTACCTTTTTGTAACATCCTGTATATCCAGCTTGTTTCATTTCTGATCGAATTAGCTGGATTCCCATTGGACCGAATGCATACTTGCGTGTCTTCTGTTACTGATAAACACAGTCGAAATGAACATGTTATGTGCATTCACACTGCTTGCGTATACGTACTAACAACAATAAACCCCATAATCATCATTAGTCACCAACGAATCAAATTTATTTGGAAAAAATTACTACTTATCGCTATTTTAAAATAAAAATATTTGTGATGGGTACCTGTGGTGATGTAAATAATACACCTCCGCTACTATCGACACAGAAATGAAGGTGCCTCATTTTTGGTTGCGGATATTTGTACTGCCTGAATCATTCAAGTAGAGATTCGTTAACTTCGAAGTGAGAGGCCACTGGATTTTCAAGTTTCATGAAATTCATAACATTTTGGTTCTTAGAAACATTAAATTTCTCGAGATCAGGCTGAATATTAAGACAAAATTGTAACAGTACTCCGTCAGATATTAATTAAAACTGTATTAATACCCAGTCGGATCTTAACAAAGCTTGTAACAGTTTCTGAGAACGAAAAAGTTCTGACATACACGAGATATAGAAATATAATAGCCGTTGTCAGTAAAGTTATGTGTCACAACTGAATTCAATAATGCCATACAAATGTCTGCAAGTAAAAATGTGTGGTTTTGTGAATACGTATTTTGATACGCAGATAAAGCCAGTATCGAGCTTCCATGTGTGAACTGGATACTGGGAAACGTTGTTCGTTCACGAAAGAGAATGCATAAGATATTCTTCTTCAGCCTGTACATGAATTACTTGTATGGATTCGGCATCAGGTAACACTAACAGAGGTTGTCAAAAACCGAGAACAGGATTCTGTGACTGCTACGAGACTAACAGAAGTTAGTTGGAAAATACCTCTAGCAACTGGAGTAAAACCAATTCGTTTTGTGCTGAGCTCTAGTTTAACACCGTACGTAAGGACAGCATTTTCACTTACTTGACAGTTATAGGGGGGGGGGGGGGGGGGAATTGGGGCAGCAGTTTTAAGGATTTAAGGAAGAAGACACACAAACACACAACGAAGGTATAACAAAAGGTGGTTAGTCCCTCTAAAAAAGAAATGAGGATAGATTTTTTTAGTTGTTTCATGTATCGCGTAAGTCGTCACAGAAAAGAGTTTTTAAAACAATCTATGAACTTTTTACAATAATAAACGTGCCAAGCTAAGGGGAAAGAGCTAAGTTATTTCTTTCGTCTTAAGATTTACAATTTTAAAGAACCTTTTGTTGAAAGAAATCTAGGTTTTGCATACACAAGAAAAGTGAATAGGTGTGAGTGAGAGTGACTGTCTGAAGGTCTGATTTTTACATCGCAGTTTTCACTTGTGATTATTTGTAAATATAAAAAATTCCAAGTCGCAACGAGATTCGCAGTCGATGTTGTAGCGTAGATCCCCCTGTAGCTACCTGTATGAGTCGTTTCAAAGGTAAGAGGGTGGCAACGACATGTCACCCCCAGCACGATCGAGCCCAGCACAGTGTTGCAGAGCTCAAACCAGCAGTCGGTTTGTGGTTGGCTATACTCTCTACGTGATTTTTTCTGATTTTTTCTTGTAGTTTGTGCAATTAGTGCAGCCTTTGTTTATTGCTAGCGCGTAATTGTAGAGAGAATTTCCTTTGTAGTTGCGGTTTTCATTCTTGTACAGTAAAACAGTTGTGGCATGCATGTAGATTTGCACCAAGTATTTCGCAGCTGCGCTTGCAATTAACGAGATATTATTTTCAATGCTATGTTAATGTGTTTTCTTATTTTGCTATTCAAATTGTGCTTTTCTGTGTTGTCGTGTGAAATATTGTGACAATAATGGTGTGTGAAAAACGTAATACTAGGCTCCAAAGTAAACTGAGAAATGACAGTGAAGACGAAAGCAGTGCGTTAGCGCCACCGTGTAATGAATTAACTAATGTTCAAAGTAGTAATTTGGTAATTGTGCATAGGGAAATGGAGCGGGCTGCAAATAATGGTGTAGGCAGTGAAACGATTAGTGAACAGGGAAGCATTATCGATCGATCGGTCGGCAACAGCTTGCCTCAGGAATCCGAAATGACAGGTCACAATCTTGCAAATACTGTAGGTTCAGGTTTTGCGTCCTCGCCGTTTTCTCAAATAAGTCAAGACACGTGATTCTTGAGTTTCTCCAGGCGTATTTGACAATCAACATATCCACGGCTGTGCTGCCGGTCTATAGTGTCCCAGTTCAGTCTGAGCAGCCATAGCGTACGGATCTCCGTGCCGGCACGTTCACAGGAGCTCAGTCCGTCAGTTCACCTGATGATGGCGACATGTATAATCGCCGAAATATTGTGCCCGTTGGACACTATAGACCGGCAGCACACCCGTGGATATTTTGAAGTCAAGACACATTTTCTGCTTTTCAAAATGCGAATATTGCCGATTCAAATGCATTGCCGAATAGCACTGAGGAACATGTTTCAAACACCAGTGCATTGTTATTACAATTAATGCAACAAATGGGACAAAAGCTTCAAAAGTTAGACACAATGGGACACTATGTTCAAAAGTTAGACACAATGGAACAAAATCTTCAAAAGTTAGACACAATGGAACACCACCAGAAACAAACACAGCAACAGTTAGACAGAATGGAACAAAATCAGAGACAAACACAGCAAAAGCTTCAAAAGTTAGACACCACACTTGAACAAACACGTGAAGATTTAACTACTGAGTTACATAACATTGAATCGAAATATCAAAAAGTCTGCAATGACGTAAAAACACAAATTTGTAAGCATTTTCAACCTATTTTTTCGCGGCATGAGAATGCATTACAGAATCACGATACAGCCATAAAAGAACTGCAAACAATAGTTCATGAAAATCATGAGACCTTGTTGGCTAAAATTGACTCAGTTGTGTCTACCGATTCGGTTACGCTACTTGCAAAAACCCAGGAAAATTTAAAGGACACAGTAGATACGATTTCAACACAAATGGACACTCTGAAACTTGGTTCAGAAAAACACACTGAGGAAATAAGTTCACTATCGGAAAAGTAGCCGAACTTTCGGATCAGCTAAATAATTTATCTACGAAGGTATATTATAATCTAAATTACAGAAAACCAGTAGTATTTAATGACACAGAAGATGCGAACAAATTAGGAAATTCAAACAAAATCGGAATCAAATTAATACGCAACACAAAACAGAAATCCGGGAAGCACAAGATCAGTTGGCACAAGTAATACAAAAATTACATATTTCAGAGGACACTCGCGCTCCAATACGGGAAGAGGGACATAGAAATACGGAACAGCCACTAAATAATAACACAGGGCACTTCGGAAATTATGAAAGAAATTGGCAAGGTACACCGAATTTTGAGATGGAACCGCCGAAACGACGTAACAATGACCGACATGCGACTCGCCGACATGATGATTTTGACTATAAGCTGTTTGTTACTACATGTAAATTCAAAAAATTTAAGAATTCCGGCAACAACATTCATCCACAAGCGTGGCTTCATCAATTTTCTCATTGTTTTCCTCCCAACTGGTCATTAGAGCACAGATTAGAATTTATGTGTGGCTACTTAGAGAATGAACCAGCTGTAAGAATGCGATCGGTCATTCACGATTGTCACAGTGAAGGAGAATTTTATCATGCCTTCCTCTCAGCATATTGGTCTCAAGCTACACAAGACGGAATAAAACACAGCATCATAATGATGAAACATTTTGAACAATCTGAATTTTCCAGTCTTGTGAAATATTTTGAAGACATGTTACACAAGAATCAGTACCTGTCAAACCCTTACAGCCCCTGAGAACTCATCCGCATTTGCTTAATCAAATTGCCTGAACATTAACGACATATTATTTTGGCAGGACGTTGCAAAGACGACACTGAAGCATTTCAGGGACTCTTACAAGAATTAGAAATTGACACTGAAAATCGGGGAACACGAAAACAGAAGCACAACAATTACAGGTCACATCCGTCACAACTGCGCAATGACAGAAATAATAACTGGACACGACAAGGCTATTCTTACAACGTAAATCGTGACCAAAACAGACACCACCCATATGACTACCACTGGCAGAGTAGTAATAATTACAGAGAAAGATCGCATTTCCGTAGTAATGAATATGACAGAGATGACCATAGAAACAGACAATATGGGAACCAAAATAATTGTTATCAAGGGAGACCGAATAACTTCAGACGCAACGGTCCACCACGCAGTTACGATTCTGGGAGAAATTCTCCACCACATGACCCACAAACAAGAAACTATGGAATCTACTGACATGACAACAGACGATATGATCGTAACGACAGACCTGAATTGCATCAGAACTGGCGGGATTCAAACAGGGCAGAGCCCTCTCGACAAGGTGAATTTGTAGTAGTTAGGTCTCCTAATCCAAATAACGATGCGCGCCAACAAAGAGACAGACAATGACTCGCACTGCAGGAAGCCACGTGCGCCGGCTGGCTCAGAGAAAAATAACATAGACGCTAACCTTGAGATAAATTCCAGTATTCTTTACCGACGTATACCGCATGATAATTGCGTTCAAGTTGAAACTTTGCATACTAGGAAGAGTAAAGGATTGCACCACATTTCACATGTAAAACCGTTTATTTAGAGATAATCTGCTTTTTAACTTAGTCTTTGCTATAAAATTTTTCACTTTACATCACTAGTATGCTTTGTCAGACTTAGAATCTGTTAACATGCAACAATGTTTGAAGTTAAATATCCAGTTAAGAACCAAGAGAACTTATTTAAACAGAAATTACGAATGCATTGTTATTGTGAACAGACGACACAGTGTTATTGTGTGTATACATTCTTGCTTGTTAGTTGCACGATTACGTAACGTCTATAAGGCTCACATATGGTTCAAATGGCTCTGAGCACTATGGGACTTAACAGCTTTGGTCATCAGTCCCCTAGAACTTAGAACTACTTAAACCTAACTGACCTAAGGACATCACACACATCCATGCCCGAGGCAGGATTCGAACCTGCGACCGTAGCAGTCGTGCGGTTCCAGACTGTGTGCCTAGAACCGCGAGACCACCGTGGCCGGCAGGCTCACATACTTAGAACATTTACCAGTACTGCTAATGAGATTTTAATGCAACATTTTGGTTTACTTGAAAATACATTCTGGATTTAAAGTACTTTCTGTGAGATACCAGATGACACAGTGGTTAGTTTATGTGACAGCTACACGATTTTATCGCGACGCTACTAATGAGTGACAATTTACAATGTGGCTTTTGCGGTGTTTCTGTTTTATATCTGAACAGTTTTTCTGAATTGTTCTGGAAAGTAAAACATGTTTTAGTTGTAACATTTGTGGTATAGCTACAATGAGATAGCCTTTTCCGTAGCACAACAATACGTTACAGCACAGTACTTTCTTCAGCACGGCAATAAGTGTAATAAGTAAGATATCTATACGCAAAGCATTTCACTTTTATTTATCATGAGGTAAGTACATTGACTTCTGCAGAACTTAGCTTTCAGAGGATGAAAACTACGACACTTCCAGAGAGATTATCTTACAACAAGACGCACAGTTTAGCGATACAGTACACGTATTTGAGTGATTAATTTTGTACTTAAAACATTTATTTTTAAAGATATTTGAAGTACAATGATACAAAGGTTTTCCGTGATACATTTCATTCCATTGCTGTAATCTCTAACACCTGAGGGTATTATTACATTAATCCTCAGGGGGGTACACGCTTACTTTGTGTACCATGTGTTTGGCAAGCACAAGGAGACCTAGCTAATATGGTATTTGCTTATACAACTTTACACATTGGCACCATATTTCTCCAACACATAAATTACGCAGCTGTCTGATCATTTAACTGAGAGAGACAAACAATTATTTTACTACATTAGTGACAGATGTTTACGTATTTACACCGTTGGATAACTTCAGACTTATGAAATTGTGTTTTGTCTGTACTTTGTGAACTGTTCATATTTTTTCGGAACCATTATGATGCTATGAGAGCTTTGAGTGATGTATTTGGTAAGGAATTATGATTTGTGAAGAACGTTTGAGGTAGATGACTTTATTGAAGGTCTTGAAATTATTGAAAGAAGCTGCGACGATTCTGAGATGTCATTGATCTGTTATGATGTTATTATTACGATGACGATGTGTATTATGCTGTTGAGGTGTGTTTATGATCGTCCGCAGCTCGTGGTCGTGCGGTAGCATTCTCGCTTCCCACGCCCGGGTTCCCGGGTTCGATTCCCGGCGGGGTCAGGGATTTTCTCTGCCTCGTGATGACTGGGTGTTGTGTGCTGTCCTTAGGTTAGTTAGGTTTAAGTAGTTCTATGTTCTAGGGGACTGATGACCATAGGTGTTAAGTCCCATAGTGCTCAGAGCCATTTCTTTTTTGTGTTTATGATCAATAAACTGAGAATCGTACTTTAAGACTTATGAAAACATATGGTTATTGAATGTATCACAACGCAGGAGAAAATTTTTTGCACACTGTTATATTCATAGGATTTTGTTTCTACACATTTGCAACGCAAATTCTCAACGTGTGAAATTTTTTATATGAGACTGTCACTGTAGTGCAAACTGGTGTCGTAAATATTTCGGTAAGGAAGGTAGGTCACTGTAAAGCACCCAGCTGCGAAACAGTCGCCTGGAAAAAAGCCATTAGTGTGTGCCTTTCAGAGGCATAGGTGGAGAAAAAAGGAGGCCATTATCCTCGCTATTGACAGTTCTTTGTAGAAAGCATCGCAAATACGACACGCTCAAACTTGAAAACATATGATTATACTGTGAAGCTCTTAATTTATGATATTTACTAAAATGCCTAATGAAATGATGAGAAACATTTTACATCTATTGTCTTTCTAGTTGAGAGATTGCTTATTTTGTTTAATATCTAGTTTCTAGCTGCACTGCAGCATTGGTTAAAATAAAATTTATTAGATGTACTAATATCACTATTTTCTGTCTACAGACCCAGTAAAGAATACGTTTATGATGTACTTTCTTAGAAAAGAGAGCACAAATAATTATTTCCCTTCACAGGAACTGCATAAATAATTTTTTTACGATTTGGTAACTTGTCCACTAGAGTAAGTTCTCGTGATGCATCACTCTAGTGTTAAGATGTGACATAGGTATTAAACATGGCCATTTTTACTGTAATCTTTTTTCTGCTTGAGCTTTGTCATGTTTAGATATAAGTTATTGGATTTGCTGCTGCTGTTTGCCAGGCATAGTGCTACTAAGTTTAACTTTGTATTACTCTGTTAAGCCAGTTTTACTACTGATTTATTTTTCTTGTTGCTGCACATTGGCTCATATTAGTTGTAATGTTGCATTTGCTTTGACTATTTCCATTTTTTTTTCATTGCTGTTTGTATTAATTGTTTTGTGCTGCTGCATTGCCTCGTCCCTTAGTTTAACATCTGAGCTCAGTAGATTTAAGTTAGCTTAAGAGGGGGTAGACTATATAAGAGAGTGAGTTATGATGAATTGGAAGAAATGCACTGAGAAGCTATAAGAAAATGGTCTGGCCAAAAAAGTAGTGTACAGTGGAGAAAATCTATTTTTGAAAGAGGATATGAACAAAAAGTAGGGTTTAGTTACAACAGGTTTAGGTAGGATTTTCTTGGAAATAAATGATGAGGTAAGATAATGGAAAATAAATAATGAGGTAAGAAATATGTGAACATACAAATACAGAAAGCATGCTTGGATAGGATTTTTTTGGTGGAAACAAATGTTGAAATAAGACGATAGATCTATGGAATGAAATTTTGGGTTGGACTGCAGTACCAAATGTTACACTGAAAACAAACCCTGCACTTTCCTCTTGTGTTATTCTCCTATGTGTTTGTGTACCCTTGTTTATTTGTGTTTTTCCTGTCTTTATGTGTTTAGCTGATGAGAGCTATGTTGTAGAATTTTTCTAATACTATGTTATTTGCTTTGTAAAGATGTTTAGACATTATTTGTTTCGTTCTTTTGCTCATGTGTGAAGTTGATGTTTCAAAAGTTATCCTGATCTTTTATGTATTTACTTATGTCATAATTCCTGTAACACTGATGTATATGTTTATTTCTATTCTTTTGTATAGCCTGTATTACTACAAATGTTATCTGTATTATTATGTTTTTAATGATGTATTTTGTACCTTTGTTATTGTATTGTTATGTTATAAAATTGTAATTGACACCACTTCATCAAATTATTAACTTGTAAGTTACATTTCACTGCACACATTTCTGTTGGTCATAGTAATGCACAATATGTGAGAAGTTGGGACTGTTAGTGTTTGCACGTGTGTTAATAATTCAGGAAGGGACTGGATAACAGCATTGCTGGTTCTAAGGACGTTTCAAAAAAATTTTTTGTGAGTGCACAAGTGGTGGTTCATGGACTTGCTATATTGTCCACAAGACTCTTCGATGGTGATTGTGCACCTGCACAGTCGCAACAGATGGCTGCTAGCCATCTCGACAAGGACTACAGTGGGTCTGCATCTTTGATGACTCACCAGTATCATTCTTTCTACAAGGACTGCAGTGGGTCTGCACCTCTGGTAGCCCACCAATACCGTCATCTCTAACAAGACTATAGTGGTCTGGTCTGTGATGACCTACCTACCAATATTCTTCAAAACGTCGACTGACTCTGCTGTGGGTTTGCTCTGGTGTGGCCCATTACCTGTCTGCATGTCAAGAGTCAGCACTGTCTTTCCGGTGGAAGGACAACACTACTTCTTCAAGACTGCATGTAAATCCACTACTTCTGTGTGCATTTTCTTTTACTGCTCAGACTTCGAGAAAAGAAAACAGTGCAATTTTACTGTGATGAATGATCAGGACTGTCTTTATGGACTGTGAGAAAATTTTAGCTTTTGACCAACATTGTATCGATAAGTGTGTGCATTTGATTTCTGTGTTATTGCAATAATGAAATTTTTTTTCAAATCTGTATTGGCCAGTGCCCAAAACAATTTGTAAAATTTTTTGTGGGGAGCATGGAGGCTATGTAAGTAGGCTATTTAGGTTTTCTTATTGGTAGCGCCACGTAGCGCTCTGTATGAAAATCACTGGCTGTGCTGTGTGCAGTCTGTGGCTAGTTTGCATTGTTGTCTGCCATTGTAGTGTTGGGCAGCTGGATGTTAACAGTGCGTAGCGTTGTGCAGTTGGAGGTGAGCCGCCAGCAGTGGTGGATGTGGGGAAGTGAGATGGCGGATTTTTGAGAATGGATAATCTGGAGGTGTGTCCATCAGAAACAGTACATTTGTAAGAATGGATGTGGATCCAAATAGAAATAGAGTTCTGAAGGAAATTTCTGCAGAAAATACTACTCAGCAGAGTGGAACAGGCTGACTCGTTTTTATTACATTCCTCGAAATGGCGTTGCGAGAATTACGAGAATCACAAAGCCAAGTATGGTTTCACAGAACTGGTAATAAATTACTTCCGAATCCCCGCATGCAAATCGAGCTACTGTTCCCCTAAATGCTGCTGGCGTATCATAATTAGATAACTTCTGCAGTACAAACGATGCACATTTAATTAACCCTGCCCTGATGTAGATCTAAGGCCACCAACAAGGTTGTCGGACTGTAGACGAAATAAGCTATTTAAAGTTTTAGTGACTACAGCGCTTGCCTCCTCTCGACAATTTCAAAAACATATTTCCAATATACAAACAAAATACTTTTGTTAAACAAACACTTAACAGCATTCAGAAAAGAAAATAATGCAGTTTACTAATTGTTGTTGTTGTTGTGGTCTTCAGTCCTGAGACTGGTTTGATGCAGCTCTCCATGCTACTCTATCCTGTGCAAGCTTCTTCATCTCCCAGTACCTACTGCAACCTACATCCTTCTGAATCTGCTTAGTGTATTCATCTCTTGGTCTCCCCTTACGATTTTTACCCTCCACGCTGCTCTCCAATACTAAATTGGTGATCCCTTGATGCCTCAGAACATGTCCTACCAAACGATCCCTTCTTCTGGTCAAGTTGTGCCACAAACTCCTCTTCTCCCCAATCCTATACAGTACCTCCTCATTAGTTATGCGATCTACCCAACTAATCTTCAGCATTCTTCTGTAGCACCACATTTCGAAAGCTTCTATTCTCTTCTTGTCCAAACTATTTATCGTCCATGTTTCACTTCCATACATGGCTACACTCCATACAAATACTTTCAGAAATGACTTCCTGACACTTAAATCTATACTCGATGTTAACAAATTTCTCTTCTTCAGAAACGCTTTCCTTGCCATTGCAGGTCTACATTTTATATCCTCTCTACTTCGACCATCATCAGTTATTTTGCTCCCCAAATAGCAAAACTCCTTTACTACTTTAAGTGTCTCATTTCCTAATCTAATACCCTCAACATCACCCGACTTAATTCGACCACATTCCATTATCCTCGTTTTGCTTTTGTTGATGTTCATCTTATATCCTCCCTTCAAGACACCATCCATTCCGTTCAACTGCTCTTCCAAGTCCTTTGATGTCTCTGACAGAATTACAATGTCATCGGCGAACCTCAAAGTTTTTATTTCTTCTCCATGGATTTTAATACCTACTCCGAATTTTTCTTTTGTTTCCTTTACTGCTTGCTCAATATACAGATTGAATAACATCGGGGAGAGGCTACAACCCTGTCTTACTCCCTTCCCAACCACTGCTTCCCTTTCATGTCCCTCGACTCTTATAACTGCCATCTGGTTTCTGTACAAATTGTAAATAGCCTTTCGCCCCCTGTATTTTACCCCTGCCACCTTTAGAATTTGAAAGAGAGTATTCCAGTCAACATTGTCAAAAGCCATCTCTAAGTCTACAAATGCTAGAAACGTAGGTTTGCCTTTCCTTAATCTTTCTTCTAAGATAAGTCGTAAGGTCAGTATTGCCTCACGTGTTCCAGTATTTCTACGGAATCCAAACTGATCTTCCCCGAGGTCGGCTTCTACTAGTTTTTCCATTCGTCTGTAAAGAATTCGTGTTAGTATTTTGCAGCTGTGGCTTATTAAGCTGATTGTTCGGTAATTCTCACATCTGTCAACACCTGATTTCTTTGGGATTGGAATTATTATGTTCTTCTTGAAGTCTGAGGGTATTTCGCCTGTTTCATACATCTTGCTCACCAGATGGTAGAGTTTTGTCAGGACTGGCTCTCCCAAGGCCATCAGTAGTTCCAATGGAATGTTGTCTACTCCGGGGGCCTTGTTTCGACTCAGGTCTTTGAGTGCTCTGTCAAACTCTTCACGCAGTATCGTATCTCCCATTTCATCTTCATCCACATCCCCTTCCATTTCCATAATATTGTCCTCAATAACATCGCCCTTGTATAGACCCTCTATATACTCCTTCCACCTTTCTGCTTTCCCTTCTTTGCTTAGAACTGGGTTTCCATCTGAGCTTTTGATGTTCATACGAGTGGTTCTCTTATCTCCAAAGGTCTCTTTAATTTCTCTGTAAGCAGTATCTATCTTACCCCTAGTGAGATAAGCCTCTACATCCTTACATTTGTCCTCTATCCATCCCTGCTTAGCCATTTTGCACTTCCTGTCGATCTCATTTTTGAGACGTTGTTTACTAATAAAGGAGGTAAATGAAGTTTGCGACAGGACTTTAGCAGGTTTTCTCGGCGTACATGTCTAATGGTGTGCTTTAGTGTGTTGATATGAATTACTGATTTTGTTTTTCTGCATATTTCGATCACCGACTCAGTCATCTTGTCAAGACGCTGAGAGCTGTGTTTTCACGCCTAACTGTTACCTGTACTCCAGCCTAATGTCGTGCAGCTGTTTATAGGCGCCGCTATTGATAGGCGCGGTCGACTCCCGACGCCTGCTATTTTCTTTGACGTTCATTTCTTTTTCGGGGCTCGCTCTACTATTCCGTGAAACGCGTTATCTCTCGGCGTTTTCCAGCTCTGGTAGGTGAGATGATAGGTGAGATGTTAACGATCTGAGTGCCATATCCCAAGCCTTGCTTAGGCTGAAACCTCTATTCTGGTTTATTACGTTTAGGTAAGTTTTTATTTCCATTGATTAATTACACTGACAAAAAAGTGTGGGGTTGGCACCACGATACTGGTATGATCGCATTTCATTTTGTGATTATACTCAACTCACTTGCTTGGTGTCGCTGGTGTTTCTTGCCACTCCTGTCGTTGTTCTTTCACAACAAAATTTCAAACGAAAATCAAGATGTTTTCTCCGCCATGAATTCATATTTTGTTAGATTAAAGCATTCTGACGCTGCATTTGACGACACCTCCATCATCACGCCTGACAGATAGCAGAAGAGAAACGCGACCTGGATTTATTTTAATCCCTACGTCACCATATGTTGTCTTTTGCTCACAAATGTTCGTGATCAAGGAAAGCACGTCGCAATTGTTCAGATGGTGAACACGACAGGGACGGTATAGTGAGCTGCCTTGTTCATATTGCAGCTGGAATGTGCTGTGCTTTGGTATGCACCAGTGTAATGGCAGAGAAACGCCTGTGTTTAATGCAGCTTTCCTCAAACGGTTCCCTGTAAACACGGCAGACCTGTGTCTAGCGAAATGCTGTTTCTTCGGGGCGTATTTTTATTTTGGAATAAAAAGTCTTCACATTCTGGGCGATTGAATACAGCTATTCAGTGAAGCATTCCTCGAATGACTAAAATAAGGACCCAACAACCGTGTTCGGCCGGTGTTCGCGTCACGTGACATCCCTCTCTCGCGTAAACAATACAAGTCAACCTGTTACCACAACTTTTGGCATTTACAACAGCTGGCCTCGTCAAACCACAGTCAAATTATCACATTTTGACCTAGCCTCAGGCTACACTACAGAGCAGAATGTCACCACAAGCCTATCGACCAGTATCAGTCGGACGCCAGTTTCATGTCCTCATATCAGCGACTCATAACCAGTCAGTGGGATCGCTGCATCTGCTAATCTCAAAGTATCCTAGTAACTGCCTGTAGTAGGAAATACTAAACGGCTTACACAAATTTTAACTAGAGTCACTCTTATGACTGCAACTAGCAGCTGGTTTCAAGACACATTCGGTATCAGTATAAATTTGCAAAGAGTAGCTTCAGTGTGCTGATAAGCTTTTTTACAAACTCGTTCTTGCCACTGGTTTAATCTGTGCACAGTCCGCTAAATACGTATCTAATTTTTCCTGGGACTTAAACTCGCACAGGCAGCATTTATATCCAACAACTGAATGGTAACAAGCCGTAATGTTACTTCGTGCAAGACTCTAGAAGATTTTTATGAAATAAAAATGACATATCTGCATTAGCAAAGCAGTAACATTAACAGATTTACGGGTTTCTCTCAATGGTGTTTTGTGATGCATGGCCTATTATTTGGAATTATTTCTCATCTCCCTTGTCATCGATGATCATACACTCATAATCGATATATAGATGTCACGGAAATCTATATAGATGTCTTTGTACTGTTTTTCATCAATGGAACATCTTTCAGCTCTTCAGGGAATGGTATGTTGGCAAATCTTAATTTGCTTGTCTATACGTAGACTATATTTAGACACATAATCCACTTTCTTATTTACAGGATACATTCTGCTAGATTTGAACACTTGTGGCAACCATTGTCCTTTCACAAGACATTTATTACAGTGTGTTTATCTGCTGCCACCTTGGGCAGTTTCATATAAATCCTATATAAAACACCCCATTTTCATTTACATTAATACGTAGTTGAAATGTTTGCTTCAGTAAACAGCCGGAATCACTCTCTTGAAAAGTCTCAAGTATCCTTCGCAGTTGATCAACGACATTAGTCGAGAACCAATGATAACTAATTTCCGGTGGTATTAAACTCTTATTACTCGTATTGAGATACTTCTGTTTTTCTTCACTGACAGGTGCAAGAGAAATTTGCAGACCAGCGAAACATTGATTTTAAGGGGTTGGTTAAATAGAAGAACTTTGTAGTCGAAAACAGGCATCCAAGAAATGTCTAGGCTCCTTAGATCCAAACCCAAACCTGTTATCCATCACGCCCTATATATTCGACTTCTAAGTGTAGATTCAACGGCAACCACCACGAGATCATCTAATTTAATGTGTTCTCTGTCTGTTTACTCATATTTACCAGCAAAACAATATTACAACTAGTCTACTAATTTAGCTGAATGAGAGACTTCGGCTGTTTACTTCTACTGCTGCAGATTCTCTGCATACATTGTTACGTCACAACAGAAAACTGCTACAAAGTGCCATAGCAAAAATTGCAACACTGTAAATTTAATACGGGATGTGTTCACTCTTTTCCTTTACGACGTTTTGAACTCTGCTGAAAAAACGTAAATAAGATTGGAATGAACTGTAAAATAATTCAGAGTATTGTACTACATTGTGTTGTATGCTGTGTGTCAGATATTGTATCAAACAACAATAATACAGTGTTCATAATCTAAGCTCGTTATCTCATGGTCTCTTCTTTACCCTCTAGTGTAAATACTTGTATCAGTGAATGGCAGTGAACACTGGTGACTTATTTGTCAAAGCTCATTTGCTCTTATATAAACCAGGTTTAAGGGGGCTGAATATTTGGAGGAATTGGCTTCATGAAGCATCTATTATTGTTTGAAGTTTATGACAAATGAAGTAGTTGTGGTTGACAACATACCGTAGGTTAAAACAGATGCCCTTAAAATGTGCGTTTCACAGATTTGGAAACAGTTCACACAGTTATAACTTTGGATTTCGCAACATGCATTGAATCTTGGGAACAGATACTGGGTAGATCATAGTATCGTATGCCGAAGAACAGAAAACGTAAGCCGGTTTCTGGAGTCAGTATTACATTTGCAAAACCGACTTCAGCAAGCAAGCTAGTGTCCCCATCTGGACGCTAACTTATCTCCAAGATGACAGGCAACTACTGATGTGTGTGTCCAGCTTATTATACGCAGCTTGAAAAGCGAAAAAACAAATTACCACAAAATTATAGCACAGAGATGTAGATATCCTTGAGATCACCCCTCTGTTGCTTGTTGCAGAAATTGTGTTTCCTTGATTATGCGGGTATCTCGATGCCTAAATTACTCAAAGATCGTGTTCCTTGCGTGTGTGGTAAACTCAAAATATGACGCTTGTGTCAAAAACAAGATGACTTTCTGCCTAATGCTTAGTAATTACATTTTTGTCTGGCGCAGTGGTTTGCACACTGGACTCGGATTCGGGATGGTTCAATCCCGCGTCCGGCTATCCTGATTTAGGTTTTCCGTTATTTCCCTAGATCACTCCAGGCAAACGCCGGGATGGTTCCTTTGAAAGAACACGGCCGACTTCCTTTCCTATCCTTCCCCAAGCCGAGCTTGTGCTCCGTCTCTAATGACCTCGTTGTCGACGGGACGTTAAACACTAATGTCCTCCTCCATATTTTTCATTCCACTGTGCGGGATCATACAGCCACGTCACGTACTTGAATCAGACAATGAACTAGTTTGCAGCAATACAAATGCCAACACGGTGCGACGATGCGTGGAGCACCACGTACAATTGTTGTGGCGTCCGACTCAGCAACATAGAAATGCGCGGCGACAGCGTTACCCCAAGGACAACACTGGGTACAGCAATGGAATCACGTCAACTTCTCAGTTGAGTCTCGGTTCTTTTCACACAATCACATCGAATTTATGGAGGCTCCAAGGAGAACGAACGTAACCAGTTTGAATTCTTCGTTATTATAGGGGCCCGGTATCTGGCAATGCCATTGAAATGAAATGAGGGTATGGCATTGTTGGCCGGGAGGGCCGATGCGGGGAAGTTCGGCTGCCGTATTGTAAGTTCTTTGTAGCTGACGCCACTTCGCGATTTGCGAGACAACGATGATGAAATGATGATAAAGGACACACAACACCCAGTCATCTCGAGGCAGAGAAAACCTCTGTCCCCGCCGGAAATCGAACCCGGGACCCCGTGCGCGGGAAGCGAGAACGCTACCGGAAGATGGCAGTTGACGCTAAATAACGAAACGTGTGAGGTGATCCACATGAGTTCCAAAAGAAATCCGTTGCAATTCGATTACTCGATAAATAGTACAATTCTCAAGGCTGTCAATTACCTGGGTGGTAAAATTACGAACAACTTTAGTTGGAAAGACCACATAGATCATATTGTGGGGAAGGCGGGCCAAAGGTTGTGTTTCATTGGCAGGTCACTTAGAAGATGCAACAAGTCCACTAAAGAGACAGCTTACACTACACTCGTTCGTCCTCTGTTAGAATATTGCTGCGCGGTGTGGGATCCTTACCAGGTGGGATTGACGGAGGACATCGAAAGGGTGCAAAAAAGGGCAGCTCGTTTTGTATTATCACGTAATATGGGAGAGAGTGTGACAGATAGGATACGCGAGTTGGGATGGAAGTCATTAAAGCAAAGACGTTTTTCGGCGCGGTGAGATCTATTTACGAAATTTCGGTCACCAACTTTCTCTTCTGAATGCGAAAATATTTTGTTGAGCCCAACCTACATTGGTAGGAATGATCATCAAAATTAAATAAAAGAAATCAGAGCTCGAACAGAAAGGTTTAGGTGTTCGTTTTTCCCGCGCGCTGTTCGGGAGTGGAATGGTAGAGAGATAGTGTAATGTTGTTGCATTAATTTGAACTGAAAGTGGTGCTGATAGACAATAAAAGCGGGTTAAAAGCTGTGAGCTATCTGAGGAAGTTAATCTTGCATTACTGCGCAACTGTTTCACCAGGTATCCAGTCTAGCTTACCAAATTCCCAACCAGACTAACATTAATTATAATCTTTTAGTACTCATCTTACGATAACCGGTGATACATATATATATATATATATATATATATATATATATATATATATATATATATATATATATATATATATGTGTGTGTGTGTGTGTGTAAAGACAATTTAAATAAAAAGAAATAAATCAGTTTATATTTGGACATTTATTTTAACATTGATCATTGTTCCGTTAAAATTTCAGCATATCAGACTTGATTCATAACTAAACTGGTGCCTTATTTAGGATTGTGTAAATGTAAATTTGTAATCTTACAGAACACATCAAATAGGGAGCCAAGATTGGGAGACTACATACAACACTGCATTCATAAAATAACACACGAAGAACGTTGAAACATATGCAAGAGGAAATTAACCACAACCAAGCTATTCAATTTTCACCCAAAGAAGCTACGTTCGTAGCGCAATCCTATCCGTCATCAAATTACCATACACTGGTATACTAAATTCATACTAACTCTCTGTGAAATCTTCCCGAAAAGAATAGCCGAGGGCTACTTTGATGTGTACACCACATGCTTCACGTGGTCAACTTGGTTTACACAAAGAGTGTAACTCCACAATAATTTTGATAATTAAAATAAATTACATCGAAACGCAATTTACAAAAGAAAAACCTCGAACTGGTTACTATCGTCTTACTATTAACCTGATGGGTCAAACAACTGTATAAGCACTTGGTACTGGTCTCACAAAGTACACCCCACGTGGGCTGAACATAAAGAAAAGTTGCTATATTGAAAAATATTGTCAAGACGAGACGTTATAATCTCACGCACATTCGCATTTAAGATTGATGAACTTAGTTAGAGTTACTGATCAACACGTGGTTCCACTTTACTCACAAAGTAGTGGCAAAGCAACTACTGGAAGATATTCTGAACTTCACACTCGAATTACACTGCGTTGCAATTTAAGATAACATTAGATATTTTAGAGCTAAACCTGAAATAAAGATGATTAAATTTTCAGTTAGGCTGCACTTAAAAAATCCATTGTCCTACGGACTTAGCAGTCACGCCCTTAGCCGGGGATCTTACCACTTCAGACGCTCGCCGCGGACAGACTGACCTGGGCGTCTACCGAGCATGGTAACAGATACCAACGGAAGTGACCAGAGAGGCAGCTTCCTATACCAACATGACAAGGGACGGACAGGACCATACTAAGTATAAAAACCTCTCTGCTTTTAGAAAGCGTAGCTACCTGTTCCGACGTTGGCACTACTGTTCTCTAGCAGACAGGCTTGTCTGCTACCCTCAAGCATGCAACTAGAAATACATTTGCTCATTCATCCTCTCACACAGAAGGGAAGGGGGATGACAGTATCTTATCATATACAATATATAAAAGAAAGCAGATGTAGGTTCCGTATGAGACTGTGTGACATGAATTACATATAAACTGTGTTTTAAAGTGTAGTGGTGTGACAGATCGTTCTTGTTTATGTGTAAAAGTAACACGTTCCACTACTCAGTCTCCTCCCAGATAGTCAGGAACGCCACAGTAAATTTAGAAGAGGAATTTATGCCGTAAATGACAACAGATTTAAGAAATTAACGTGAAAGGAATCCAACAGAGACCTTTCAATAGTACGATTGTGGTTCGATGAACCCTCTGCCAAGCACTTAAATGTGAATTGCAGAGTAATCGTGTAGATGTAGATGAAGACCACAAGCTGCGGACGGGGATGTCACTGAGTACACAACACTGCCATCTATGGTTCACGTAGCCGATATTTTTGCAAGTAGGCGTTCCATACCAGCCACTGGCTGTGCCCTACCTTGGAGAACTCCATACTGTATGTTGTCCATTGTGTTGTGTGATCTACGTCAATGCAGCCCATGTTCACCGTTGCACCGGGAAGCACGTCCTCCGGATCCGTCAGCCAGTCACGGATTGCCGAGATACTGGCACAGCACCATTTGTCGGCCATAGAGGCCGATGGAGAGCATGGAACGTCATACCCGTATCCGTCGTCAAAGCTTCATTCAACTTGTTGTTGTCTGAGGCGGCAGCTCTGTGTACTAAACATCTCACTGTGCAAACTCTCAATTCACCTACAAATTTTATCAAGTATTCTTCCTCCTATATCACACACGCAGAATACAGAAAACCTTGTTATTTGCTATCCTCCTTGGTGCTCCGATAGTACTGGTTAGCGGTGTATATCTAAATGAATAAATGGTACTGGAAACATTCAGAAAAATGTGTGTGTGGTATCGATAGCTGCGATCCCACGACGTAGGTACAAGTTCTTAGGTTGGCACTACGACACCGACACCGACGACAGCGTCCTCTAGCCAGCGCTCTGCGGCTCTACGAGCGTCGCTCCCGATTCTACACATTTGATTCCGAGTAGACGACCAAGCAACATTGTTTGTACGAGTATTTCATAGTGGGCGAGCCACTACATACACTCCTGGAAATGGAAAAAAGAACACATTGACACCGGTGTGTCAGACCCACCATACTTGCTCCAGACACTGCGAGAGGGCTGTACAAGCAATGATCACACGCACGGCACAGCGGACACATCAGGAACCGCGGTGTTGGCCGTCGAATGGCGCTAGCTGCGCAGCATTTGTGCACCGCCGCCGTCAGTGTCAGCCAGTTTGCCGTGGCATACGGAGCTCCATCGCAGTCTTTAACACTGGTAGCATGCCGCGACAGCGTGGACGTGAACCGTATGTGCAGTTGACAGACTTTGAGCGAGGGCGTATAGTGGGCATGCGGGAGGCCGGGTGGACGTACCGCCGAATTGTTCAACACGTGGGGCGTGAGGTCTCCACAGTACATCGATGTTGTCGCCAGTGGTCGGCGGAAGGTGCACGTGCCGGTCGACCTGGGACCGGACCGCAGCGACGCACGGATGCACGCCAAGACCGTAGGATCCTACGCAGTGCCGTAGGGGACCGCACCGCCACTTCCCAGCAAATTAGGGACACTGTTGCTCCTGCGGTATCGGCGAGGACCATTCGCAACCGTCTCCATGAAGCTGGGCTACGGTCCCGCACACCGTTAGGCCGTCTTCCGCTCACGCCCCAACATCGTGCAGCCCGCCTCCAGTGGTGTCGCGACAGGCGTGAATGGAGGGATGAATGGAGACGTGTCGTCTTCAGCGATGAGAGTCGCTTCTGCCTTGGTGCCAATGATGGTCGTATGCGTGTTTGGCGCCGTGCAGGTGAGCGCCACAATCAGGACTGCATACGACCGAGGCACACAGGGCCAACACCCGGCATCATTGTGTGGGGAGCGATCTCCTACACTGGCCGTACACCACTGGTGATCGTCGAGGGGACACTGAATAGTGCACGGTACATCCAACCCGTCATCGAACCCATCGTTCTACCATTGCTAGACCGGCAAGGGAACTTGCTGTTCCAACAGGACAATGCACGTCCGCATGTATCCCGTGCCACCCAACGTGCTCTAGAAGGTGCAAGTCAACTACCCTGGCCAGCAAGATCTCCGGATCTGTCCCCCATTGAGCATGTTTGGGACTGGATGAAGCGTCGTCTCACGCGGTCTGCACGTCCAGCACGAACGCTGGTCCAACTGAGGCGCCAGGTGGAAATGGCATGGCAAGCCGTTCCACAGGACTACATCCAGCACCTCTACGATCGTCTCCATGGGAGAATAGCAGCCTGCATTGCTGCGAAAGGTGGATATACACTGTACTAGTGCCGAAATTGTGCATGCTCTGTTGCCTGTGTCTATGTGCCTGTGGTTCTGTCAGTGTGATCATGTGATGTATCTGACCCCAGGAATGTGTCAATAAAGTTTCCCCTTCCTGGGACAATGAATTCACGGTGTTCTTATTTCAATTTCCAGGAGTGTATTTTGCGTGTGTGACTTTTGTGAGCTTTGATACATCCGGCTTCGCACCTACGTGCTCGTCTCAGCCAAAGTTAAGTTAGAGTTTATGAATTCAAGTTATTGTGTAGTGAGATATCCACCCCTCTTCCCCCGGGCTTCCCCTCCCCCTTCCTCCCTCCCCCTATCTCCCCTGCCCGTGGCATCTCTGCTCTCCTCTCTCGCTCTCCCACTCCCCTTCCTCCTCCTCCTCTCTTGGCAGGTCCCCGGACTCGCACACGCACAGTGAACATTCGCGCGCCGGAGGTCATCGCCATCAGTGTCTCGTGTGTGTGCCTTCGTTTGGCCCCTCTATGAATTACTTATTGTAAAACTCAAGGCTGAAGAGCGGCGTACTCTGCTGCTGCCAGCCCGCCTTGTGTAAGGTGATAAAAATCACAATAAAGAAGAAAATGTAGTGAGATAGCAAACTTATTTCTAAGAACAGTACCGAGAGATTTTTACCTCACCTGCTCCTTCTCCCTTCCTACATTAGGCCAACCGTTCAGTTTACAGGGGCCCGCATCTCGTGGTCGTGCGGTAGCGTTCTCGCTTCCCACGCACGGGTTCCCGGGTTCGTTTCCCGGCGGGGTCAGGGATTTTCTCTGCCTCGTGATAGCTGGGTGTTGTGTGCTGTCCTTAGGTTAGTTAGGTTTAAGTAGTTCTAAGTTCTAGGGGACTGATGACCATAGATGTTAAGTCCCATAGTGCTCAGAGCCATTTGAACCATTCAGTTTACAGGAGCAGACCCACACGCCGCCTATCGGGCGGGATACAAAAGTGTGACCTTCTTGTTTTTTGGCGGCAGACAATATCCACACGTCTCTCTGTGGCGTATGAATGTCGTGTTGCTAATAGAGTCTCTTTTAGATTACGTCAGCGTAGGTTGTCGTGTACGAGGTAGAGGAGGGGACAGCGGCGGGAGGCCGTGGAGCGGATAAAAGAGATGGGCCGGCTCTGAGCGGGGTGACTCGGCCTTCTTTCGGCGCGTCCCTCTTCAGAACGCAGGGTGCGTGCCACATCTCATCACGGCGCGTATTGTGTGCCGATGCGGCGGCTACGTGCTCCTTCATTACACGCCGCGCAGCGAGAGGTCACCCCGCGTTATTCATCAGGGCTTCCTTCTTGACAATTTCCTGCCGGAGGCCGTCTTATTACGTCGCGCAGCACGCGTCCCGACCAGAAACACTGCTTGTAATTTAAGAATGACGCACTGTTCCCAAATTACCCGGTAACCAGGACGGCACACGTGACTGGAATGAGAGATTATGCAGGGTGTTTACGTCATGACAGTACGAGAATGCGCTATTTACAATTTGTACAGAAACCAGATGGCAGTTATAAGAGTCGAGGGGCATGAAAGGGAACCAGTGGTTGGGAACGCAGTGAGACAGGGTGGTAGCCTATCACCGTTGTTATTCAAACTGTATACTGAGCACGCAGTAAAGGAAGCAAAAGAAAAATTCGGAGTAGGAATTAAAATCCATGGAGAAGAAATAAAAACTTTGAGGTTCACCGATGACATTGTATTCTGTCAAGAGACAGCAAAAGACCTGGAAGAGCAGCTGAACGGAATGGACAGTATCTTGAAAGGAAGATATAAGATGAACATCAACAAAAGCAAAACGAGGGTAATGGAATGTAGTCGAATTAAATCGGGTGATGTTGCGAGAATTAGATTATGAAATATCTCTTTATAAAAGAGAAAAAATTGTTAACATCGAGTATAGATTTAAGTGTCAGGAAGTCGTTTCTAGAAGTATTTGTATGGAGTGTAGCCATGTATGGAAGTGAAACGTGGATGATAAATAGTTTAGACAAAAAGAGAATAGAAGCTTTAGAAATGTGGTGCTACTGAACAATGCTGAAGATTAGATGGGTAGATCATATAACTAATGAGGAGGTATTGAATAGAATTGGAGAGAAGAGAAAGTTGTGGCACAGCTTGACTAGAAGAAGGGAGCGGTTGGTAGGACATATTCTGAGGCATCACCAATTTAGCATTGGAGGGCAGAGTGGAGGCTAAAAATCGTAGAGGGAGACCAAGAGAGGAATACAATAAATAGATTCAGGAGGATGTAGGTTGGAGCAGGTACTGGGAGATGAAGAAGCTTACACAGGATAGAGTAGCATGGAGAGCTGCATCAAACCAGTCTCTGGACTGAAGACCCCAACAACAGTACGAGAATGTGGAAGAAAGGCAGATACACCGACGGAAAATGTCGCAGCATCATAAAGTGAACAATGTAGAGTAATGATATTTTGGGAGCACATTTGTCTACGTAACATATTTAAGTGATAAACATTTCAAGACCATAGGATAATGTAAGCAAGAAATAAGCCATTGCAAATGTGAAATACTGGTACGTTAATAACATATGTGTTCGCCACCGGTAGCTGAGTGGTCAGTGCGACAGAATGCCAATCTTAAGGGCCCGGGTTCGATTCCCGTCTGGGTCGGAGATTTTCTCCGCTCAGGGACTGTGTGTTGTGTTGTCCTAATCATCATCATTTCATCCCCATCGATGCGAAAGTCGACGAAGTGGCGTCAAATCGAAAGACTTGCACCCGGCGAACGGTCTACCCGACGGGAGGCCCTATTCACACGACATATATATATATATATATATATATATATGTATGTATGTGTGTGCGTGTGTGTGTGTGTGTGTGTGTGTGTGTGTGTGTGTGTGTGCCTGAATGGCGAAAGAAAACGCTCGAACGTCAAAGCATTGTTTTGTACTGGTGCCGGATGTCAATAGGTGGGATGCTTGTTGCACTTGATCGGTATAGAGGGATTACTTTATGTAGACGACGCTGGAGTTGCCGTCCGATGACGTCCCATATGTGCTCGATTGGAGACAGATGTGGGGATCGAGCAGGTCAAGGCAACGTGTCGACACTCTATAGAGCTTGTTGGGTTGCAACAGACGTATGTGGGCGAGCACTATCCTGGTCGAAAACACCTCCTGGCTCACTGTTCATGAATGGCAACACATCTGGTAGAATCACCAGGCTGAAATACAAACTTGCAGTCAGCTTGTGTGGGATAACCTAGAGAGTGGTCCTGCTTCCATACGAAATCGCACCCAGCTGTAGGCCCAAAGTGTCTAGAACGCAGACAGGTCGAGGGCAAGTCCTCAACTGGCCTCCTTCTAACCAACACACGATCATCACTGGCACCGAGGCAGAAACAGGTGTCATCAGAAAATACAACAGACCTCCGCCCTGTCCTCCAATGAGTTCTCGCTTGACACCACTGAATTCGCAAATGGCGGTGGTTTGGGGTCAGTGGGACGCACGCTACAGGGCATCTGGGTCGGAGCTGTCCTTGAAATAAGCGATAGATGAAAGTTCCTTGTGTCACTCCGGTGACGACTGTCTATCAAATTGCTGCTGCAGATGCGGTACGACGTGCCAGAGCCATACGCCGAATACGTTGGTCTCTGGTCTCGGTAGTGCTGTGTGGCCACCTGGAGCCCGGATTTCTTACGACCGTTCATTCTAATGACCACCGCTGCCAGCAATCATGTACAGTGGCTACAATTCTGCCAAGACTTTCTGTTGTGACTTGGCAAGATAGCCAAGCCACTATGATTGGTAGCCGAAAGGCACGCGTCTAAGCTCACGCAGGCTGGCGTGAGGTCTGGAACAGTTATAGGAGTTTATAGTAGGAAGAAAAGTACGTAGCTTCTGGAATACTTAACTTTAATCCATAATTGGTGAACATCGGTCTGACGGTACATGCATCACAAGATAAAAAGCAAATGATAATGGCGCTTTGCTAGGTCGTAGCAAATGACGTAGCTGAAGGCTATGCTAACAATCGTCTCGGCAAATGAGAGCGTAATTTGTCAGTGAACCATCTCTAGCAAAGTCGACTGTACAACTGGGGCGAGTGCTACGACGTCTCTCTAGACCTGCCGTGTGGCGGCGCTCGGTCTGCAATCACTGACTGTGGCGACACGCGGGTCCGACGTATACTAACGGACCGTGGCCGATTTAAAGGCTACCACCTAGCAAGTGTGGTGTCTGGCGGTGACGCCACACTTTCTGCTATATCGCAGAAGGAACATTCAGTTTCTCATAGCCCTATTACACGACCTCCTTCAAACTCATTGAGGTGTTGATAATGGGGTCTTTGTCGCACTAAAGACATTCTTGTCTAACATCAACTCACCACGTCTAATCTCAAAGGCAACTAACGCTCACGACCGTTACACGTGTATTTAAAGCAAATCTGATTATTATTCCTCAGTAGCTCTACTAGCACTACTCATATTTCAGATATAGAAACAGGGCTATCAACTTCCGTTTCTGTCGCACAACTCCTTGCTATTGTATGATCCTGTACCGTCAGTGTATATGTACGTGAGAGGAGCAATCCCACTATTAAATCGTAAGTTACGGACCCAAGCGGGTTGCAGTATAGCTCTATCAGTGAAGCGGGGTGAATTACTAATCGTTAGTACGATGTAATTAAAAATTTTGGAAATGTGTGATAAGTTGCTATGGGACCAAACTGCTGAGGTCATCGGCCCCTAGGCTAACTTGAACTGGCTTATGCTAAGGACAACACACACGCCCATGTCCGAGGCAGGACGCGAAACTCCGACGGCGGGAGCCGCGCGAACCGTGGCAAGGCGCCGGGCCTCAGACCACGGGGCTACCCCCCGCGGCTACGACGTAAATAAAATACCTGTTAGGTACATCAATACAGTAAGTGAAAAGAGAGCACTGAAGGCCTTTATGGGGGGAAAGAAATTGTCTGATGACCTGGCAGGAGAAGAAATGGCAGTCACATGGAAGACACAGGGATTAGAATCAGAATTTAAAAGTGGTTTGGAAGACTCGAGATCAAATAACACAGAAAGAATAGACGACATTACAGCGGAATTTCTATAATCTTTGCGAGAAGTGGCAACCAAACGACTATTCAAATTGGCCTGTAGAATCTATGGGACTTTCGAAAAAACATCTACACAATTCCAAAGATTTCAAGAGCAGATAAGTACCAGAACAATCGTACAAGAGCTTAAGAGCTCATGGATGCAAGTTGCTGACAGTAATAATATACAGAAGAGTAGAACAGGAAATTTTCTCAACCAGCATGCATACCCATTTACACTATTTTACATTTCGTGTAGTTAAACTCTCTGTATTTTGTACACAAACTGCCTTGAGGCATACATTTTTTGGTGTTCTGCGTGAAACTGCGGGTGTGAGTGAGAGAGAGCGACCTCGGATATCTGAAGATTACATTTCATATTTGACTATCTGTGGCAACCTTTTAACGCTAGAAAACCACATTCGTCTCCCATCAGTTGACTGCGGGAGCCAATAACCTCTTTGTTGAGGGTCCTATACAAATCCCCACCACCATCAGAAAATTGGAGATCTGTTTGATGTCGATCAGTTTGAGACACCATCAAGGCAGTCCTGATGAAAGCAAAAGGGAAGAAAAAATCAAGAAACGTTCATAGGACTTGGCGATGTGGAACAAGCGTTCGACAATGTAAAAATGACTCATGACGTCCTAAACGGCTCAGATTGCTCTGAGCACTATGGGATTTAACATCTGAGGTCATCAGTCCCCTAGAACTTAGAACTACTTAAATCTAACTAACCTAAGGACATCAAACTCATCCATGCCCGATGGAGGACTCGAACCTGAGACCGTAGCAGTCGCACGGCTCCGGTCTGAAGCGCCTAGAACCACTCGGCCACCACGGACTGCTTCAAGACGTACGAATTACTGATAAAAATAAGAGTAAGCTGTATGGAAAGAGGGCAACGTATGATATGTACAAATAGTCAGTAGGGTACAACAGGACTGAAAGATGAAGAACAAGGTGCTCGGATTGAGAAGGGTAAATGACAACGATGTAGTCTTTCACCGTTAGTATTCAGTCTATACATCGAAGAAGCAATGTCGGAAATAAAAGATTCAATAGTGCGATTGAAATTCGGGATGGAAGGATATAAATGATAAGATTCGCCCATTACATTGCTGTCCTGAGAGAAAGTATCATGACCTGTTGAATAGAATGAACAGGCCAATGAGCAGGTACAAAATATGGATTGTGAGTAAACCGAAGAAGGACGAAAATAATAATAAGTAGCATACACGAGAATAGCTAGAAGCTTAACATCAAAATTGATCATCACGAAATGGAAGAAATTAGGAATTATGTCACCTTGGGAGCAAAATAACCAATGACTGACGGACGAAGCAAGGAGGACATGAAAACCAGACATGGAAAAATGTCATTCCTGGCCAAAAGGAGTCGACCAGTACTAAACATAGGCCGTAGTTTGTGGAAAAAAATTTCTAATAATATACGTTTGGACCACATCAGTGTACACACAACAAAAAAAGTGTATCACCACCTCAGTTCCGAGAGTTCCGGAACCTGTACTGAAAATTGGGTTACAGATCAACATAAACATCATTTCCGCCCTTTTTATTGCTCATGAAGACCACGTATTTCATGATGTGCCAACATACAGGGAGACCTTCAGAGGTGGTGGTCCAGATTGCTGTACACACTGATACCTCTAAGGCCCAGTAGCACGTCCTCTTGCATTGTCGCATGCCTGTATTCGTCGTAACATACTATCCACAAGTTCATCAAGGCACTGTTGGTCCAGATTGTTCCACTCCTCAACGGAGATTAGGCGTAGATCCACACAGATTGGTTGGTGGGTCACGTCGTCCGTAAACAGCCCTTTTCATCTATCCCAGGCATGTTCCATAGGGAGAACATGCTGGCCACTCTAGTCGAGCGATGTTATCCTGAAGGAACTCATTCACAAGATGTGCACGATGGGGGCGCGAATTGCCATCCATGAAGACAAATGCCTCGCTAATATGCTGCCGATATGTTTGCGCTATCGGTCAGAGGATGGCATTTACGTATCGTACAGCTTTTACGGCGCCTTCCATGAACACCAGCGGCGTATGTCTGCCTCACATAATGCCACCCCAAAACAGCAGGGAACCTGTATCTTGCTGCACTCGCTGGACAGTGTGTCTAAGGAGTTTAGCCTGACCGGGTTGCCTCCAGACACGTCTCCGACGATTGTCTGCTTGAAGGCATATGCGACACTCATCGGTAAAGAGAACGTGATGCCAAACCTGAGCGGCCCATTCGGAATGTTGTCGGGCCCATGTGTACCGCGGTGCATGGTGTCGTGGTTGCAAAGGTGGACCACGCCACGGACGTTGTGAGTGAAGTTGCGCACCATACAGACTACTGGGCACAGTTTGAGTCGTAACACGACGTCCTGTGACTCCACGAAAAGCATTATTCAACTTGATGGCGTTGCTGTCAGCGTTCCTCTGAGCCATAATCCGTAGGTAACGGTCATGCACTGCAGTAGTAGCCCTTGGGCGGCCTGAGCGAGGCATGTTACCGACAGTCCCTTTCTCTTTAATGGCTCTGAGCACTATGGGACGTAACATCTATGGTCATCAGTCCCCTAGAACTTAGAACTATTTGAACCTAACTAACCTAAGGACATGACACAACGCCCAGTCATCACGAGGCCCCTGTCTCTTTGTATCTCCTCCAAGTCCGAACAACATCGCTTTGGTTCATTGCGAAACGCCTTGACACTTCCCTTGTTGAGAGCACGTCCGGGCACAAAGTAACAATGCAAACGCGATTGAACCGCTGTATTGGCCGTCTAGGCATGGTTGAACTACAGACAACACGAGCTCCTTCCTGGTGAAATGACTGGAATTGATCGGCTGTCGGGCCTCCTCCGTCTATTAGGCGCTGATGATGCATGATTGTTTACATCTTTGGGTGGGTTTAGTGATATCTCTAAACAGTCAAAGGGACTGTGTCAGTGTACAAGATCCACAGTCAATGTGTATCTTCAGGCGTTCTGGGAACCAGAGTGATGCAAAAAAATTTTTGATGCGTGTATGTTACTGAATCGTGGGCTTCGTGGAGACAGAAACAAAAGAGAATCGATTAGTTTGAGATATGGTGCTACAGAAGACTGTTGAAAATGAAGTATACAGAACGGGTAAGGATAGAAGAGGTTCTGTGCAGAATTGGCGAGTAAAATAACATAGGGAAGACCTAACAAGAATAAGGGATAGGACGATAGGAGACGTGTAAAGACATCAGGGATTTATGTCTATGGAACTAGAGGGAGCTTTAGTGCGAAAAAAAAACTGTGAAGGAAGACAGAGAATGGGATAAAGCCAACAAATAATTGAGGGTATAGGATGCAAGTGCTTCTCCGAGATGAAGAGGTTGGTACAGGAAAGGAACTCGTGGCGGTCCTCATCAAATCAGTCAGGAGACTCATAACTCATAAGAAAAAAGTACATCAAACACACATATATTGTTCAGTATTCCAGGGAAGAAGAGCAAGAGATAGTACAATGCTGGTGCCGAGAGCATAGAGCTGTATACAGTTTTTACTTGGAAAGAATAATGTTTCTACGACTGGGTGATATGCCTTCAACAAGGACTGGATAAGTTACACGTGAAGTTGTTGTTACCTACGGCAGTGTGTTCAAAGCAGCCGTATACCAACTCCATGTTGTGCCGAATCAGTATATAATACAACGTTGTACGTCGATATGACTTTCCTGCGAATGTACTTTTTACGGTTGAAACCTCATTCGCCAAACTCGGAATGCTCCGTGTATAGTCATACCAGCACACCGGACAAAAAATTATCAGCCCCAGAAGAAATCAATCTAAAACCGTGAACACCGCTACTAGTCTTGATAATAGGCTCAATTCGACAAGAGCGTCCCGTATTTATGAACTGCCACATGAAAGCTTTCATAACATCCACACGGGGAGGAAGACGAAGTGATGGAAATTATCGAGGAAACTGCACAGGTTCCGTTCGTGGACAAATATAACAGCACAAACTGCAGGTACAGCTAGAATCCGCATTTCGTGCAACCATGCATTTCTCGGGGTGCTTCCATATTTTTGTCCATCCCCTGTATGCGCCCCATTATTTACTTTATTTGAATCTCTGTGGTTTCGTACAATTTTACGTGGTGTAAGTACGGTTGTTTTGCTTAGAGTTTTCGTCTCAACATACACTAATAAGCCAGAATATTATGACCGCTGCCCACTGCGACGTTCGATGCCGCCTGGTGGCGTTGCGGGTTAAAGTACGTTAGTGGGGCAAACACTGACGGGAGATCAGCCTAGAGAAAATATGGGCTGAAAATGGGGAAAGCCACTGAAAAAAGCTACTCTGACAAAGGGAAGATTATTATTAAGTAGGTCCTTTGAACAAGTATCTCAAAAACAGCGAAGCTAGTCAAATGTTTACATGCTGCAGCTGTGAGCATCTTACGAAAGGAGGTAGGAAAGCGTAACTTCCACTTGACGACAATTGGTGGGAAGTCCACGACTCCCCACAGAACTTGGGTTTCGGAGGCCTGTCTGCTCTGTGAAGTTGGATAGACTGTGATATGTGGCATCTCTGCCGAAAGACCGCAATGCTGGTGGACGCAAAAGCGTTTCAGAAGACACCGTTCATCCTACATTGTTGAACATGAAGCTGTGCAACAGACCACCCCTTCGTGTTGACCTGTTGACCCAACGACATCGTCAGTTACTATTGCAACGGGCACAGGACCATAGGGACTCTACGAGGTGCATTCAAGTTCTAAGGACTCCGATTTTTTTTTCTCCGGGCTGGAAAGAGATAGAAACATGCGCATTGTTTTAAAATGAGGCCGCGTTCATTGTCAATACGGCCCAGAGATGGCAGCACCGTACGGCAGATGGAATTTTACCGCCAGCGGCGAGAATGAGAACTGTTTTAAATACTTAAAATGGCGATGTTTTCCTTACTTGAACAGCGTGCAATCGTTCGTTTTCTGAATTTGCGTGTTGTGAAACCAATTGAAATTCATCGACAGTTGAAGGAGACATGTGGTGATGGAGTTATGGATGTGTCGAAAGTGCGTTCGTGGGTGCGACAGTTTAATGAAGGCAGAACATCGTGTGACAACAAACCGAAACGACCTTGGGCTCGCAGAAGCCGGTCTGACGACATGATCGAGAAAGTGGAAAGAATTGTTTTGGGGGATCGCCGAATGACTGTTGAACAGATCGCCTCCAGAGTTGGCATTTCTGTGGGTTCTGTGCACACAGTCCAGCGTGACGACCTAAAAATGAGAAAAGTGTCATCCAGGTGGGTGCCACGAATGCTGACGGACGACCACATGGCTGCCCGTGTGGCATGTTGCCAAGCAATGTTGACGCGCAACGACAGCATGAATGGGACTTTCTTTTCGTCGGTTGTGACAATGGATGAGACGTGGATGCCATTTTTCAATCCAGAAACAAAGCGCCACCAAAAAAATTTCGGGTAACCGCCAGTGCTGAAAAAATGATGGTGTCCATGTTCTGGGACAGCGAGGGCGTAATCCTTACCCATTGCGTTGCAAAGGGCACTACGGTAACAGGTGCATCCTACGAAAATGTTTTGAGGAACAAATTCCTTCCTGCACTGCAACAAAAACGTCCGGGAAGGGCTGCGCGTGTGCTGTTTCACCAAGACAACGCACCCGCACATCGAGCTAACGTTACGCAACAGTTTCTTCGTGATAACAACTTTGAAGTGATTCCTCATGCTCCCTACTCACCTGACCTGGCTCCTAGTGACTTTTGGCTTTTTCCAACAATGAAAGACACCCTCCGTGGCCGCACATTCACCAGCCGTACTGCTATTGCCTCAGCGATTTCCAGTGGTCAAAACAGACTCCTAAAGAAGCCTTCGCCTCTGCCATGGAATTATGGCGTCAGCGTTGTGAAAATTTGTACGTCTGCAGGGCGATTACGTCGAGAAGTAATGCCAGTTTCATCGATTTCGGGTGAGTAGTTAATTAGAAAAAAAAATCGGAGGCCTTAGAACTTGAATGCACCTCGTACCATCAAGCCATTCAAACGTGTCGGTTCTTCTCGTGAATCACATTTTTGCTAGACTAGGTCGATGGTCGTCTGCACAAACGCCGTCATCGAGGAAAACGGTGGCTCGAAACGAGCAGCGCGCCGCGTACGGAGACTGTTGGGAGCAGTATTGTGCTATGGGAAACATTCTCCTGCGTTTGCATGGGATGTGGTAGTAATCGAAGACACACTCACAGGTGTGAACCATCTGCATTCCATCATGCTTTATGTCTTCCCCGACAGCGATGTCATCTTTCGACAGTATAAACATCGTTTCTCGGAGCCTTAATCATACTATGGTGGTTTGAGGAGCATTATAGTGAACTCACATTTAAGTCTCAGCGACCAAATTCGCCTGACATAGACCCTATGGAACCCATCTGGTTCGTCATCAAACTCCCCACAGAGCACGCAGATCAGCGACCAGTTATGCACATGAATTACACGGCCTGCGAGTAGACGTCTGATGCCACAACCTACCATCTAAGGGTTAGATCCCTGACACCCAGAATCAGTGATGCATTTCGTTCCAAAGATGGACAAACAAGCGATTAAGCAGGTGTTCATAATGTTTTGGCTCAACTGTATATGAGGTGCGACAATAAAGTAATGAGACTGATGTGAAAAAAAATGTTGCTTACCGTTTTAGTCTAGTTTAGTGTTGCCTCCTTCAAAGTAGTTCCCTTCTGATTGCACACACTATTTCCAGCGCTTCTGCCATTTACGGTAACATTTCTGGAACTCATCTTCTGTAATATCCTCCAAGACACTCGTCTCTGCTGTTTCGACATCTTGTGTTCTTTGAAAATGGTGTCCCTTGACCGCCGTTTTTACTCTTGGAAATAGAGGAAAGTCGCACGGAGCGATATCTGGTGAATAAGGTGGCTGTGGTAGTACTGAAATTTGTTTTGAGGTTAAAAATTGCTGTACTGACAGAGTAGTATGGGATGGCGTATTTTCGTGATGCAGAATCCAATTGTCAGCAATGTTGGCACGGACACGAAGAACTCTTTTACGAAGTCTTTCTAAAATTTCTTTGTAGTAATATGGGTTAACTCTTTGTCCAGGAGGCACCCACTCTTTATGAACAATTCCCTTGGTATCAAAGAAGCACACGAGCATGCATTTCACTTTTGACTTTGACATGCGAGCTTGTTTTGGTCTGGGTGATCCCTTTGAGCACCATTGCGAACTTTGGCGTTTTGTCTCTGGATCGTACTGAAAAAACCAACTTTCATCACCAGTGATAACACGGCTCAGCTACTCTGGATTGATTTTGCGCTTGCTCTAACAGATCGGCTGTCACATTTTTCCGAGTTTCTCGCTGTTGCGGTGTGAGATTTTTGGGGACCATTTTTGCACAAATCTTTCTCATACCAAGATCTTCAGTTATTATTAGACGAACCGTTGATGTTCGGTTCTTCTGCAATCATTTTCACGAATAATCTTCGATCAGATCGTACGAGTTCACGCACCCTGGCCAAGTGGACATCCATCCGTGAGGTTGATGGTCGTCCACTGCGGTCTTCATCTTCAACATTCGTTCTGCCTTCACTAAACATTTTATGCCAACGAAAAACTCGAGCTTTTGATATAACGTCCTCTCCAAAAGCCCTCTGAAGCTTACCGTAAGTTGCCATCGCGTTTTCACCCAATTTAATGCAAAAATAAATGGCGTACCGTTTCGAAATAATATGCGGTTCCATTTCCGTGACGAGAGACTCAAACACATGTTAACTTATTACAGCACAGTTCATGACTAAGCAGTTGCATCGATGTGCCTCTTGGACTGAATGCAGCTTATAGACCGAGGTCAAAGATATTGTGCCTATACAAGCGTGCAGGGTTGCCACATCTTGCAAAGAAAATCAGTCTCATTACTTTATTGTCGCACCTCATATGTCTCACTTGTAATATAGTACATGTTTGAGGGTGGGACATTCATGGAAAACACACACTACTTAAAAGACGCATCAAATCTGAAATAATTAAGACATGGAAATGAAATTTTGTACCATGCTTTACATGAAATTAACACATGTACCATTTCGTTGGATTATACATACTTAACTTTTTTATGGAATTTAAAATTATATTTTCGAAAACTAATTTTTTCTCAGAAAATAGAGAGGAGGTTTCTACAAAATTTTCGTTGTCTAATCTCTTTGCCTATAGTAAGCCTCTCTCGTGATATTTTTTAAATATATCGAATAAGAGAATTTTAACAATTTTTAATAGTAATTCTGTAAATATAATATAAAATTCATGCAAAATTCGAAGCACTTCGCTCCTTTTCTCAGCTTACACTCAGAATTTCAAAATTATCTCTTGAGAAAACATTTATAGGCTTTATATAAATAAGTGAACAAAATTTCATAATAATAAAAAGTACATAAACTTTAAAATACATAATTGTCAGACAATGCAAATTAAACTTCAACCTAACGTTTTTTTTCTTATGTCATCTCTTCAGAGGGCCATACATTTCTATTCAGGATCCTCTTTCCCTTCAAGCCTTCTCTTTGGATTCTTGTTTTCTGACAAGCATATTATCAGAAGCCTCCCATGCAAGTGTGATAAGACGGCTGTTGTTCTCTGTATACATAAATGATTTGGCGGATAAGGTAGGCAGCTATCTGTGGTTGTTTGATGATGATGCTGTGATTTACGGTAAGGAGTCGCAGTTAAGTGTAGGACGATGCAATATGGACTTAGACGAAATTTCTCGTTTTTGTTATGAATGGCAGCTGGCTTTAAATGTTGAATCATGTTAAGTTAATGCAGATGAATAGAAAGAACCAACCTGTAATGTTCGGGTACAGTATTGCTAGTGACTTGCTTAATAAAATCAAGTTGTTTAAATACCTGAGCGCAACGTTGCAAAGCGAAACGAAATGGAATCGACATGTGAAAACTGTGGTACGGAAGGCAAACGATCGACTTCGGTTTATTGCGAGAATTTTAGAAAAGAGTGGTTTACCTGGGCTGGTGCGACATACTCTTGAGCACTGCCCGAGTGTTTGGGATCCGTGCCAGGTCGGACTGAGGGAATAAATTGAAGCAGTTCAGAGGCGGGCTGCTAGATTTGTTACCGGTAGGTTTCAAAACTACTTAAATGTTACTGAGATGATTCGGGAATTCAAATGGGAATCCTTGTAGGGAAGGCGACGTCCTTTTCGAGAAACAATATAGAGGACTTTAGAGAAACGGCATTTGAAGCTGACTGCCGAACGATTTTACTGCCGCCAACATACATTGTACCTAAGCACCACGAAGATAATATACGAATAGGAACAGGAAAGGAAGTGACTAGCAGTGGTACAGAGTACCCTCCACCGCACACCGTGCACTGGCTTGCGGAGTACATATGTAGACGTAGATGTGGATGTGGAAATACAAGAATTGAACAGTTGCATATAGTTGTCAGTAACATACGGCAAAACAAGAATTGCTTTTGCCTAAACAGAACACTGGTTTTGTAATATTTCTAAGATACGGAACAGAATCACAGATAATCTATAAAACAAAATAAGGATCTATCACAGCTGCTAGATGTGTTTCGTGCAAGTTTCCTTGAAAGTAATCGACGGAATTGTTGTTCACCGAGCTAATCTTGAAGTGTGCTGCAAAAATTGAGGTGTCAGGAAGGTCAGATGAGACACTTCATTTTTTTTTCAGGCAGTTTGGATGCAATTTCATCATTGATATGTTGGGAACTTATTATCCATGACTTCTACTAATAAATAAAAAATTAATTTAAAATGTGTATTTTCGGGCAATTTCATGAACTTCCCCCCTTAAGACCAAATTATCTTTTTCAGTCTAGCCTTTGAAGAATGTCATTGAAGTTTACTGTATTTTGGTCCGTTTTATTTATTCTCTGAACAATAGTTATCTGTCATGTAGTTCTATGTGATGTACATTTTATCTGATCTAAATAATTTTTGCTTAACTTTTTCAAGGAAATAATCCTTCTCACTTTATATTTACATCGAACGGTAATGATTGTCATCTTTGAAGCTAATAGAGATATTTTTTGGATTCACGTAGTCTAAAATCTTTGCTCACACGAAGTTCACAGTTATACATTTTTATCATCGTACCTGATGTTGGCGTACAGGGGAAACGTGTAAGTTAAATATGTAGAATACTGCACAAATGTCCCGTACTTTTCTTTCATAACAATCAGCTTTTAGTAAACTTATATGCAGTAATGAAATGACGTAGCAGCAGAGGTATGAACAGACTCAGTTTCACCGAATTAATCTTCTTAATTTGACCAGAATTTCTAATTCTCTTTTCTGATTATTTTTAGGCAACATAGAAATTTAAAATATTTTGGAACATTGTTCTAGGAAAAACAGTGATCTATTAATATTACAACTTGTTTAATAAACACAGCCACGATCACATTTAAGTTGTTAATTTTTATTTTTTAAATGAGCGGTTTCGGTCTTCTTAGAGATCATCATCAGGTCTTGATGACAGCAGGACTTGCCAGCAGGGATGAAGCTGTTGCACGCCAGCGGTTCTACTGTCATCAACAACTGTAGATCTGATGATGATGTCTTAGAAGACGGAAACCGTTTACCTAAAAAATTAAAATTAGCGACTTAAATAAGATCAAGGATGCGTTTGTTAAGTAAGTTACAGCATAAAAATGATGTAGTGCTGATATGCTGCGCACCCTTAGAGAAACAAGTGTAAGTTAAGCGCAAAACACAAAAACATAGAGGGTGGAGCTGTATGTAACAAAACATAATCCCAGTTCATTAGAGTTTGAGTAATATATAATGATTTCATTGCAATTATTGTTTAATAGAACAGCAGGCTGTAAATCTGGAACTTTTGATAACTTAAACCAAGGTCAGCACATTCATATGTAAATGGATTGAAACTTTACTAAGAAAAGGCTTCGTTTACAAAGTTAGTCTTCTACTATGTCATGAGATACAAAATTTCCGATCAGCCCAATAAAAAATAGGGGAGTGGATACGTACCTGGTGTAGCATTAATAGTCGGGTACAGGTGGCCTACAAGTAGGCCTACACAAATAAAAATGTATTTTAAAATAACTTGATCGAAAAATGTCACTGGAACTTATAGCTGTAATGCAGTTTTAAACGTTGATGATACATTGGAGATGCTGGTGTGACTGTAATCGGAATCGTTCTGAGAGTGCAGCCGATGGTTGCAGTGAACCACTTCACAAACACTTTCAGGAAAATTGTTAATTTATTGCAGTAGCACACAGCCTTGATAGAGTCCTCTTTCTCTCGTCTGACTGGAACACACCAAGTGCTACCACTGCACGCCTAGCGTTCACCGCCAAGTGCAGCGCCTGGGTGCGCCGCCCACTGCTTCATACAGCAGCAGCTGGAGGGAGAAAGCAGTTCAAGCCAGCATTCCTTCTACATATACCAGCACACGTACACTACTGGCCATTAAAATTGCTACACCAAAAAGAAATGCAGATGATAAACGGGTATTCATTGGACAAATATATTATACTAGAACTGACCTGTGATTACATTTTCACGCAGTTTGGGTGCAGAGATCCTGAGAAATCAGTACCCAGAACAACCACCTCTGGCCGTAATAACGGCCTTGATATTCCTGGGCATTCAGTCAATAGAGCTTGGATGGCGTGTGCAGGTACAGCTGCCCATGCAGCTTCAACACGATACCACAGTTCATCAAGAGTAGTGACTGGCGTATTGTGACGAGCCAGTTGCTCGGCCACCACTGACCGGACGTTTTAAGTTGGTGAGAGATCTGGAGAATGTGCTGGTCAGGGCAGCAATCGAACATTTACTGTATCCACAAAGGCCCTTGTAGGACCCTCAACATGCGGTCGTGCATTATCCTGCTGAAATGTAGGGTTTCGCAGGGATCGAATGAAGGGTAGAGCCATGGGTCGTAACACATCTGAAATGTAACATCCACTGTTCAAAGTGCCGTCAGTGCGAACGAGAGGTGACCAAGACGTGTAACCAATGGCAACCCATACCATCACGCCGGGTGATACACCAGTATGGCTATGACGAATACACGCTGCCAATGTGCGTTCACCGCGATGTCGCCAAACACGGATGTGACCATTATGGTGCTGTAAACAGATCCTGGATTCATCCGAAAAAATGACGTTTTGGCATTCGTGCACCCAGATTCGTCGTTGAGTACACCTTCGCAGGCGCTCCTGCTTGTGATGCAGCGTCAAGGGTAACCGCAGCCGTGGTCTCCGAGCTGATAGTCCATGCTGCACGATCCGTTACAGCCATGCGGATAAGATGCCTGTCATCTCGACTGCTAGTGATACGAGGCCGTTGGGATCCAGCACGGCGTTCCGTATTACCCTCCTAAACCCGCCGATTCCATATTCTGCTAACAGTCATTGGATCTCGACCAACGCGAGCAGCAATGTCGCGATATGATAAACCGCATTCGCGATAGGCTAAAATCCGACCTTTATCAAAGTCGTAAACGTGATGGTACCCATTTCTCCTCCTTACACAAGGCATCACAACAACGTTTCACCAGGCAAGCCGGTCAACCGCTGTTTGTGTATGAGAAATCGGTTGGAAACTTTCCTCATGTCAGCACGTTGTAGGTGTCGCCACCGGCGCCAACCTTGTGTGAATGCTCTGAAAAGTTAATCATTTGCATATCACAGCATCTTCTTCTTGTCGGTTAAATTTCGCGTCTGTAGCACGTCATCTTCGTGGTGTAGCTATTTTATTAGCCAGTAGTGTATATTCCGGAGGCCGCGTTATAGTATGTGTTGTAGGGTACTTTGTGTACCACTAACATATCTCCCTTTCCCTGTTCCAGTTTCGAATGGTTCGCTGGAAGAACGATTTACGTTGAGCCTCCGAGTAAAATAGAATTTCTCTAAGTTTACCCACTTGGTCTTTTCGCGAGATTCATGAAGGAATAAGTAATATACTGGCTGTCTAGAAACACACGGCCTCCGGTCTTGACCAGTAAACCACACCGTGATGCTGAATGCTTATCTTGTAGCGTTTGCCACTGGAGTGGATCGAGAATTTGCGCTTACTTCCACGGTTTGAGAGAAAATCTTGACACTGTAGAATGCTGTATCCTCCTACCAGATTCTAGTGTTGACGAAGTACATATGCAGACTACATCTACATTTTCACTCCGCAAGCCACTGTAAGGCGTCTAGAGGAGAATACAGGGTGCATGGAAATGAATATCGGAATTTTAACGCTTTATAATATTTGTTATATTAAATTTACAGTTATAAATGATATGTCTAATGAAAGAGCAGCTCAAACAGTTTTACAAGAACCTTTTAAATGTTCAATGTGAGCACCATTTGTCACGCAGCACACAGCAAGTCTATAGCCGAGTTCTTCCCAAATGTTGATAAGTGTGTCTTCAAAAAATGGTTCAAATGGCTCTGAGCACTATGGGACTCAACATCTTAGGTCATAAGTCCCCTAGAACTTAGAACTACTTAAACCTAACTAACCTAAGGACATCACAAACACCCATGCCCGAGGCAGGATTCGAACCTGCGACCGTAGCAGTTCCGCGGTTCCGGACTGCAGCGCCAGAACCGCTAGACCACCGCGGCCGGCTAAGTGTGTCTTCAGTGATTGTAGCAGCAGCTGCTTAAATCCGGTTTCTTAATTCACGGAGGTCTGCTGATAGCGGAGGCACGTGCACACGATCCTTGATGAAGCCCCAAAGGAAAAAAATCGCATGGCGTTAGGTCAGGTGAACGTGGATGACATGCAAAGCAAGCCCCGTCATTGGGCCCCTTGCGGCCTTTTCAGTGCTTGGGTACAGTGAAGTTCAACCAACCGCGTACTTCGCTATGTCAGTAAGGTGGAGCACCATCTTGCTGGAAAATGAAGTTCTCTGGCTCATCTTCTTCCAACTGAGGGAAGAGCCATTGCTCTAGTGTATCAAGGCAAGAAGTTCCAGTTGCGCTGGATAGGCCGCAAGGGGCCCAATGACAGGGCTTGCTTTGCATGGCCTCCACGTACACCCGACCTAACGCCATGCGATCTTTTCCTTTGGGGCTTCATCAAGGAGCGTGTGCATGTGCCTCCGCTACCAGCGTACCTCTCTGAATTAAGAAACCGGATTGAAGCAGCTGTTGCTACAATCACTGAAGACACACTTATCTACGTTTGGGAAGAGCTCGGCTATAGACGTGATGTGTGCCGTGTGACAAATGGTGCTCACATTGAACATTTATAAGGTTCTTGGTAAAACTGTTTGAGTTGCTCTTTCATTTGACATCTCATTTATAGCTGTAAGTTTAATATAATAAATATTATAAAGCGTTAAAACCCGATAATCATTTATAATCCCCCTGTAAATTGGGTACCAGTAACATTTGCAAATCGTCCTCATGTATTCGGGAATTATAGGCCATTAGAAACGCTTTCGCTAGCGCTCCTCGCATTGCTATAATTTGAGCATCGTGTTGTAGCATGGAGGAAGCGGCATTTTTCTCCTATCGTTTACAAATATAGGCCCTAGGAAATTTGTGAATAAGTCTTTCTTACAGCGTTTCCAACTGTAGTTTGCTGAAAACCCCTGTTACGCTCTCTCTCTGACTTAACAGTCCGTGACGAATTGCGATGCGCTTCTGTGAATCTTTTCTATCCGCTCCCTTATTAGAACTGGTTGAGGTGCTAGTTGGACGAATAGCTCTCAAGAACGGGTCGAACAAGCGCATTGTAGCTTTCTAATTGAAGTCTTTCCTGTGTGCGTTACATATCCGTAGGACTCTTCCAATAAATCTCGTGTGCCTTCTCCACCTTACATCCCTTCGGAAATACACTCCTTGTTACTTGCAGGTTGTGACTGATTTTTGATCCGTGATTCAAACGGTTTCGGATCATTTCGTCTACTTACTCAAATTTCAAGTCATATGCAAATCTTTCACCTGAAAATCTCCCTGCGTTTGCAAACATGTTTCTAATAGTGGCACTTCTTTGTGCACAGCTGTGTCATCTGTGAACAGCCCCACATATCATCCATCTGGTAATTTGTGGGTAACGTGAACAGCACTAGCTCCAAATCGATGTACAGCAGACGCTGCCTCATCTTCTTAAAATTCTCTCCATCCTAACGTGTAACACGGAATGGTGATATAAACAAACAATATTTTCAAACATGTGTTCTCAAAAATGCATATTAGTTAAATAAGATAAAGAAGTATTTCACGTCTGGGCAGGAAACTTTTCATAGGATATAGTTTACAACAGTGTTAGGGCAGTGTAACCTCTGCTGAGTGAAAGGTGTCAGAGAGTAATCGAAAACAGTGAAAGCTGACCTCTTCGTATAGAGGGCCTTTTTCGCGTAGCAGAACAGCATGCTGTGCAAATCACTTATTGATTCAGAGACAGTCACAAATCGGATCTGTACGCAAGAGCGTCGCATCTTTGCAAAACGAGGAACTACAGGGATTCTTTGATAGGAATTGGCCAATTAGAGGTCTAGGCGTGTATCGTTCTATTAGTTCAATCTTGCTTTTGACATACAGAGGCCCTCTGTGTCGTCCTCCGAAATAACGATCACGCTAGAGCAAGCAGTGCTCAGATGTTTGTTTTGAGATGGACGCATTCGACCATCAGTCTTCGATGTATTGGTGAGACTTCAGGAAGCAGCAACAATTTCGTTTGCATTCGTATGTAGAAGTTTATGTTTTGCGTGCAGGCTTCATATCTGGAATAGTGAATCTTTGTTCTCGTCTTCAGTTCATTCAGAACATGTGATGAGCGGAATCCATCTCTGTAGTAAGCATCTATAAATTCGCGTGACTTACAAACAGTTTCTCTCATTCTAAATCTTGTTCCTAAACCATATATAGCGTACTCTTTTCTTTTTTTTTTGGGGTGACATTGCATATGCATGCCACTTTTGCTCTTATTTTCCTTCAGAAATTTCTGCGATCTTGGTAAGTCGACGGTCATGCAGATCTTCGCGATATCTGTTAGTGGAGATATCGTCGTTTTCATCACGAAAGCTCTATGTTTCCTGGTTATTAGTTAGCGTAGGTAACAGACGACACGGGATCAAGCTCTGTTTTGTCTTCTTGTCTTCCCACTGCTCCCAGACACTTGACGAACCATCGCCGAAGGAGTTGTTACATGGACGGCGCCTTCGCAGCTTTCTTTCATTGCTACACCAACAACAGTGGGCGACACCCACTCTACCCTGACAGGCAGAGCATCAGACTAACAATTCGGTCTTTTGCAGATTCTACGACGGACGAAGGCGCTGGCAGCGAGGCACCATTGTGCACTTTCTCGGATTTTCTCTCTTTTTACTGCAGGGACCAAGAGGATTGCTGAGACGCCACTTTTATGACTGCCCGGGAGTGGCAACCATAATTTGGGTATGAAGTAGGACGTGACCAGGTTGTGACTAAAATCTGGTGGCAGGAAAACGATTAGTGACAAATAAGCGCCAGCTAGTATAAAATAGTTACTTGGCTTTGTTGACAGCGGAGAGTGGTTCAAATGGCTCTGAGCACTATGGGACTTAACATCTGTGGTCATCAGTCAGCTAGAACTTAGAACTACTTAAACCTAACTAACCTAAGGACATCACGCACATCCATGCCCGAGGCGACCTGCGACCGTAGCAGTCGCGCAGCGAAGAGTGTATCGTAGATACAATTACAATTAGTGTCCAAAGAATAATCCTGATTCGTGGCCTAAGTCGTTATACAATACTGAATCACACAGCGAGCTAGCTAACCAGACAACGAACGACGGCACTAACGACTGCAACGAGCTGTCTGCAAGACTGCCTGACTCGGAGCCAGCGCTCCTGTTATATCGTGTAGCCAGAGGGCGCTGTAGGCCCCACCTCAGCAATGGCGCGACGTCTTCGGTCGGCGGCAACGCCATGAGCCGCCGTCGGTCGCGACGGGAAACTGTGGCAAGCGATGAGACGGCAGGGCGCGCGCGCTATTCGGTCGGGTCCACGGATACAACAGCCACCAGAATAAAATTGTTCGTTGTGAGTTGCGTGATCCTGCCACTGACCGCGTGCTTTCAGATTCCGTGCCTGCCTAGACGCAGCAGTTCTCGGTGCATCTGGCTCCCGCGGGCCTGACACCGTCGGCGCCGGTCCCAGAGCCGATGGAAGTCGACACCTTCCCACGGTCGTCGTCCTCTCGACAGCCACAGTCTTCTGCGGACGGACCCATCTTCCGGGAGGCAGTCTCGTGTGCCACCATGGGCCCCTCTGTAGTCGTGGAGATGCATTCATCTTCATTTGCTGCTCTGCCTCTGGAAGTGGGTGCGTGCCCTCTGTCCGATTTTTCAGCAGGTGTTCTAGGGCGGGGTCAGGACACGTAATGCGACACAGGCGGGAGCTGAGCATAAGCCTTGTAAGTAGGCTGTTTATGTTTTCTTATTGGCAACGTTACGTAGCGCTCTGTATGAAAATCACTGGCTGTGCTGTGTGCAGTCTGTGGCTAGTTTGCATTGTTGTCTGCCATTGTAGTTTTGGGCAGCTGGATGTTAACAGTGCGTCGATGGTGAATGTGCACCTGCACAGTCGCAACAGATGGCTGCTGGCTGTCTCTACAAGGACTACAGTGGGTCTGCATCTTTGATGACCCACCAATACCATTATTTCTACATGGACTACAGTGGGTCTGCATCTTTGATGACCCACCAATACCATTATTTCTACAAGGACTGCAGTGGGTCTGCATCTTTGATGACTCACCAATACCATTATTTCTACAAGGACTACAGTGGGTCTACACCTTTGCTGAGTCACCAGTACCATTATTTCTACAAGGACTGCAGTGGGTCTGCACCTCTGGTGGCCCACCAATACCGTAATCTCTACCAGGACTACAGTGGGTCTGCTCTGTGATGACCTACCTACCAATATTCTTCAAAACGTCGAATGACTCTGCTGTGGGTTTGCTCTGTTGTGGCCCGTTACCTATCAGCATGTCACGAGTCAGCACTGTCTTTCCGTTGGAAGGACAACACTACTTCTTCAAGACTCCATGGAAATCCACTACTTCCGTGTGCATTTTCTTTTACTGCTCATACTTTGAGAAAAACACTGCAATTTTACAGTGATGAACAATCTGGACTGTCTTTATCGACTGTGAGAAAATTTTAGCTTTTGACCAACATTGTATCAATAAGTGTGTGCATTTGATTTCTTTGTTATTGTAATTACGATTATGAAAAATTTTAACAAATATGTATTGCCCAGTGCCCAAAACAATTTGTAAAATTTTTTTGGGGAGCATGGGGGCTATGTAAGTAGGCTGTTTATGTTTTCTTATTGGCAACGTTACGTAGCGCTCTGTATGAAAATCACTGGCTGTGCTGTGTGCAGTCTGTGGCTAGTTTGCATTGTTGTCTGCCATTGTAGTGTTGGGCAGCGGCAGCTGGATGTGAACAGCGCGTAGCGTTGCGCAGTTGGAGGTGAGCCGCCAGCAGTGGTGGATGTGGGGAGAGAGATGGCGGATTTTTGAGTACAGAATGGATGTCATGAACTGCTATATACATTATGACTTTTGAACACTATTGAGGTAAATACATTGTTTGTTCTCTATCAAAAATGGTTCAAATGGCTCTGAGCACTATGGGACTCAACATCTTAGGTCATAAGTCCCCTAGAACTTAGAACTACTTAAACCTAACTAACCTAAGGACATCACACACACCCATGCCCGAGGCAGGATTCGAACCTGCGACCGTAGCAGTCCCGCGGTTCCGGACTGCAGCGCCAGAACCGCTAGACCACCGCGGCCGGCGTTTGTTCTCTATCAAAATCTTTCATTTGCTAACTATGCCTATCAGTAGTTAGTGCCTTCAGTAGTTTGAATCCTTTATTTAGCTGGCAGTAGTGGCGCTCGCTGTATTGCAGTAGTTCGAGTAATGAAGATTTTTGTGAGGTAAGTGATTTGTGAAAGGTATAGGTTAATGTTAGTCAGGGCCATTGTTTTGTAGGGATTATTGAAAGTCAGATTGCGTTGCGATAAAAATATTGTGTGTCACTTGAGTGAATGTTTGAGTACGTTCAGTTTTGCTCAGCTGTTTGAAAAGGCGATAATGTAAGAGGTTTATCAGCACAGTAATTCATAAATTTTTCAAAGGGGACGTTTCAGCCTCTGTTTCGGCTCCTGTCTCCTCATTGCCACCTGCGTCAAGCCCTCCCCTCCCCCTGTCATCGTTCACTTATCTACACCAAAAAACGACAGTGAGTAGTTATACGGGGGAGCTACGTGGTATCACATATCAGTACCAACCCAAGGGCGTCATTATGTGGGCAACCGAACTGCAGGTTTCCGTCAAACGCGGGTACCGGTCGCGCAGCATTTGATGGACAGCAATGCGCGCCCGGTGAACCACATCAGAGGCTCTGGACAACGAGCACCTTCTGCTGCCGCAGTATAGGATGGTCCGCGGCAGCCATATAGCCCAATCGGAACCACTCGGACCCTTTTAGCTAAGTGATGCTACGCAAACGTCGACTAGTAGCTCTGACTGCATCGTTCGTGCCTCAGTTCTGAGATACTTATACTTGTTGCAGTTGGCTCTCTAAGCACTACGGGACTTAATACATGAGGTAATCAGTCCCCTAGACTTAGAACTATGTAAACCAAACCAACCTAAGGACATCACACACATCCATGCCCGAGGCAGGATTTGAACCTGCGACCATAACAGCCGCGTGACTCCAGACTGAAGAGCAGAACCGCTCGGTCACAGCGGACGGCTGTTGCAGCTGTATTAGCTGGACTCTGTCTCTAGCAGTTTTATTTGTAATGAGCCTTCGTACACTTGGAGAAATACATGTTGAGTAAATCTTCTGTTTGTTGTGTTATCTAGCCCGGTAACCATTTCTGCTCCTGTCCAGCCTTCCTATAATTGCCACACCAATCTGTAATCCAACTCTCCTTACCGTTGTTAAGACATTGTACGCAACAGTTCGAACGGAAATATTTCAGTAAAACATCCTCTTAATACACAGATCTTATGTTGTCAAAAGAATGCAGTCAATTTGCAAGCCCACATGGGTCTTCACAATATCAAATACAAGGGTCACTCCAAAAGAAATGCACACTATTTTTTTATATCCATCTTTACATGTTTTAAAGTTTTACAGTGTGTAGATACATCCTTTAGGAACAATATTTTCATTTCTCCACATAATCCCTCTCAACTGCCTTACGCCATCTTGGAACCAGCGCCTGTATACCCGCACGGTAAAATTCTGGAGCAACCTGTTGGAGCCACTGTTTGGCAGCGCGCACAAGCGAGTCATCATCTTCAAACCTTGTTCCACGAGGAGAGTCTTTCAGTTTCCCAGAGAGATGATAGTCACATGGAGCCAGGTCAGGACTGTAAGGCGGGTGTTTCAGTGTTGCCCATCCGAGTTTTGTGATCGCTTCCATGGTTTTTTGACTGACATGTGGCCGTGCATTGTCGTGCAACAGCAAAACATCCTGCTTTTGCCGATGTGGTCGAACGCGACTTACTCGAGCTTGAAGTTTCTTCAGAGTCGTCACATATGCATCACAATTTATGGTGGTTCCACTTGGCATGATGTCCACAAGCAAGAGTCCTTCGAAATCCAAAAACACCGCAGCCATAACTTTTCCAGCAGAAGGTGTGGTTTAGAATTTTTTTTTCTTTGGTGAATTTGCATGATGCCACTCCATTGATTGCGTCTTCGTCTCTGGTGAAAAATGATGGAGCCATGTTTCATCACCTGTCACAATTCTTCCAAGAAATTCATCTCCACCATTCCCGTACTGTTCCAAAAGTTCGCTGTATAACGTTTTTCTTGTTTCTTTGTGAGCCAATGTCAACATCTGGGAACCCACCTGGCACAAACCTTTTTAATGCCAGCAGTTTCAGTATTCTGCAAACACTTCCCCCCCCCCCCCCCCAATCCCAACGTAGCGTGACAATTCGTTCACTGCGATGCGTCTGTCAGCAGTCACCAATTCGTTAAATTTCTGCACATTGTCTGGAGTGTGTGCAGTACGAGGCCTACCGCTGCGAGGACAATCCTCTATATTGCCGTGCCTGCTTTCATCACGTAACGTGATTGCCCACGGACTAACTGTACTGCGATCGACAGCAGCATCTCCATACACCTTTTTCAACCTCTTGTGGATGTTTCCCATTGTCTCGTTTTCACGGCACAGGAATTATATGACAGCACGTTGCTTCTGACGAACGTCAAGTGTAGCAGCCACCCTGAAGACATGCTGTGACGGCGCCACTCACGATAACAGGTTGAACTAAGTTTGAAAACAATCGGGAAGGATGTATCTACACACTGCATAACTTTCACACATGCAGAATGAAAACTGTATTTTTACAAAAATAGTGTGCATTTCTTTTGGACTGACCCTCGTACATAGCGTAATCGGAAGATATGTTCTCAATACACAGTTTTACAACAGGCAACAACTCGTTTATAATTCAGGAGAGGGTGATAACTTTAAATCTAGATTACGAAGAACTGAACAATTGTTCCTATAATCAGATTCTATTTAATCAAAAATGAGCAACGTGTGAGCTTCCATTTTGTCACGCGGAAAATATTGCCACAAGCGTGAGCCGTAGTAATACAGAAATAAACTGTGCAGAACTTTCGAATACACTCTGAAAGTAACCTAATATTTATAGCAGCAAGTAACAGAAATCATCTAGCCATATTGCTTCTTAATTGTAGAACCTCCGGTGCACCTCGCTCCTTCTAACCCAAATAAAACTGAACTCGACGAAAAATACCAGCGGAATGATTAATGGACATCCAAACAATCAAAAAGCTTGCCATTGGTTGATAAAAATAAAACGACCGCTCACAGGCAGAAATAGGTCGTTCAAAGAGTTTATTCAGATCAGTCGAAGCTGAGTATAGCGGAAACACACAGTCTATAGTAAAAGTGACGCTATTTATGAAAAGCAAAAAATATAGTTAGTAAAACAAAATTGCCGCATGGATAGACAACTTTCAAAAGTACGAACTGGGATACAGACATAAATGTTGTTCTCTTACTAGTTTGGCCACACAAGCTGCAGTCGATGTTTGGCCTCGCCAATAAGCCTTCCTTGGTCCATGTGGTCCTATCCCGATAGTCCCATTATATACATAACCTCTTTTATCCCAGCACACCATCTCGATCTTGGTCTTCCCCTCAATGTGTTGCCTCTGATGTTTCCCTCTGCAACCTGCCCGGTGATCCGGCCTCCTCGACGCATTACGTTTCCACGCCACTTCATTGTCCTCGCTTTAAACACAGCCACAATGGCGAACGATTTATACAGCTCCTGCAATTCGTAGTTTTTAATTTGTCTCCAGTCGTCTCCATCCTTCACTGGTCCAAGAATCTTCGCAGAACAGCAGTCTTAACTGCCAGAGTTTTCTTTCTATTGTTTGGGTCGGATTCTGCTCCGTACAGGACCAAAAGTTATATTAGAGTTCTGTAGATCCTAATCTTCGTGAATCTTGATAGACGTCAAGACTTGAACAGCTTTCTGGGTGCAAACTTTGATCTGCTTCCTGCTGTATTATTGCTATTTTATCCTGGTCTGTCTTACTTTCACTGAGTATTGCCCTAAGATTTTTTAACTCTCTTACCGTTTCACGTAATTTAAGATCCACATCTAAAGGACTGTCATGGTTCTCTCTTCTTTCTACGAGGTATATGTTCTTATCCATGTCCATCTTCATTTCTGCTCTCGTTGCCTCTCCGTTAACATTCTTGCCGTCTGAAACAGATTTTGCTCATTCTGTGCTACATGTTCCGCATAGGCCACCCGCCCCCTTCGCCGAGTGGTCAGTATGTCTGACTGCCCTGCAGCAGGCACGGATTCCACTCCCGGCGGGGTCAGAGATCGCTCTATTCAGGGACTGGGTGTTGAGCTGTCCTCATCATTTCGTCATCATCGACATGCAAATCGCCCAGTGTGGCGTCAGCTGATCACACTTGCAACTCGGCAGCCGAACTTACTCGTGTGGGCTCCCGGCCGTCAATGCCACACGACCATTTCATTTCATATGCATAGGTCTGGCTGTTGATCCGTTCACCCAGCTGAATTACTGCCTGGTTGCTTGTTACCCTTTACATTGCTCTTCTGAAACCGTATTAAACAGAAGGGAAGAGTGGATTATCTCCGTCAGGATCCAGTCCTCACTTTGAACTTCTCTGACATCTTTCCAGTCACTTTCACCGTGCGTCATCTCTGATACACATGCTTGCGATAGTTTTATTAGTTTTCTGCGAACGCGCACCTTTTCCAGTTCTTATGATACTTGCTGCCTGTTCACACTATTGTATGCTCTTTGAAAATGGGCAAAGAGGCAGTGAAAATCTGTGAGAAACTCCCAGCTCTTTGATAGCACTTACCTTATTATACAAGTATGTAGCTTATGTATGATTTTTCCAAATCCACACCTTGGAATCCGGTACCTCCTCGACGTATCGTGTTAGCCACTTCAGTAACAACACTGCCCCATTAAATTAAGGTAAAATTTGAGCTTTGGACGAAAAGCTCCATCTTCTTCGGTAGTGGCAATGATCAGAAACTATTACTTGTATTTTCCTTTATTTTTTTCATCATCAGAGAGTCAATGCGGACATCGAGCTTTCTTCATCAACAATTTTTTCTAATACAAAGGACAAAGAAAGCTGTAAATTTAACTGTAAACCTACAAATAAACACATGTTTATGATCTGAGATTAGACTATTTGATTAATAAACTCAGTGGCCCCGTTTCATCATCGGCGGCTGAACTCTCGGAAGTACACCATTAATGAACCAAGCCGAGGAATCCAGAGAGTTCTGTCTCTTAAATATTATAAAATTAGTCAGTTGGTACTTCTGGTTCCAAAAAACTACGGTTTTACGGGTGTTTCGCGATAATGGATAAATATTTTCCAAAAATAACTGGAAAATAATGTGTCTAGACTAATTTCTACAAAATTTTCCCCATTTGCTGTGGTTAGCTATTTAGATAATTATGGTTCTCTGTGCAAAAAACGGCTAAAATCGGTTTTCTCGGTCTTCTCTGAATTGAACACATGGTGCTTTCACACTGAAGCGTCAAAGAAACTGGTATAGGTATGCGTATTCAAACAGAGAGAGATGTAAACAGGCAGAATACGGCGCTGCGGTCGGCAACGCCTATATAAGACAATAAGAGTCTAGCGCAGTTGTTAGATCGGTTACTGCTGCTATAATGGGACGTTATCAAGATTTAGGTGAGTTTGAACGTGGTGTTACAGTCAGCGCACGAGCTATGGGACAAAGAATATCCGAGGTAGCGATGAAGTGGGGATTTTCCCCTAAGATCCTTTCACAAATATCCCGCGAATATCAGAAATCCGATAAAACATCAAATCTTCGACATCGCTGGAGCCGGAAAAAGATCCTGCAAAAACGGGACCAACGACGGCTGAAGGGAATCGTTCAACGTGACAGAAGTGCAACCCTTCCTCAAACTGCTGCAGATTTCAAAGCTGGGCAATCAACAAGTGTCAGCGTGCCAAACATTCAACGAGACATCATCGATATGGGCTTCCGGAGCCGAAGGCCCATTTGTGTACCCTTTACGCCTCAACTGGGCCCGTCAAGACCGGCACTGAATTATTGACGACTGGAAATATGTTGCCTAATCGGACGAGACTCGTTTCAAATTGTATCTAGCCGATGGACGTGTACGGGTATGAAGACAGCCTCATGGATCCATGGACCCTGCCATGTCAGCAGGGAACTGTTCAAGCTGGTGGAGGCTCTGTAATGGTGTGGTGCGTGTGCAGTTTGAGAGCTATGGGTCCCCTGATACTTCTAGATACGACTCTGACAGGTGACACATCCTGTCTGATCACCTGCATCCATTCATGTCCATTGTGCATTCCGACAGACTTGAGCGACTCCAGCAGGACAATTCGACACCCCACACGTCCAGAATTACTACAAAGTGGCTTCAGGAATACTCTTCTAAGTTGAAACACTTCCGCTGGCCACCAAAGTCTCCAGACATGAACATTATTGAGCATATCTGGGATGCCTTGCAACGTGTTCTTCAGAAGAAATCTCCATCCCCTCGTAATCGTACGGATTTATGGACAGCCCTGCAGGATTCATGGTGTCAATTCCTTCCACCTCCACTTCAGACATTAGTCGAATCCATGCAACGACGTGTTACGGCACTTATGCGTACTCGATATTGGGCAGGTGTACCAGTTTCCTTGGCTATTCAGTGTATAAAGTGACTATGGCTCTCCCTCTATGACACCTGAGGCGAAATAACCAACCGATTTCAAATGGTTCAAATGGCTCTGAGCGCTATGGGATTTAACTGCAGAGGTCATCAGTCCCGTAGAACTTAGAACTACTTAAACCTAACTAACCAAAGGACATCACACACATCCCTGCCCGAGGCAGGATTCGAACCTGCGACCGTAGCGGTCGCGCGGTTCCAGACTGTATCGCCTAGAACCGCTAGGCCACCCCAGCCGGCCCAACCGATTTGCTCACTCTAACTGAGCTGTAGAACCTGTGTAATGTTTGAATTTTGATCCTGTAATGTAGGATAGCTAGAGTATGCCCATTGTTCCGATAGCTACACAAAGGATCGCTAGGCCAAGAGTTACTCAAAGCACATGGCCTCTTATCTCTGTGATCAATATAACCAGAGGTATGACCCCTTGAAAAATCGCGTTTTCACGTGCGGCATTTTGGAACGTATTGCTAGCGATCACTGTCATGTAAGCACCGATGATTATTCTACATCAAGATGCCACACTTTCAATTGGCCGATTGCTGTTGCACGCTGATCGTCACATGCCGGAACAGTGAGTGCCACACTTTCAATTGGCCGATTGCTGTTGCACGCTGATCGTCACATGCCGGAACAGTGAGTGCTTTCTTTTTTTTTTTTTGCTAACGTCAGCGAAACAAATGTCAGATTTGAAAGTTACCGTCGGTACAATGCGGATTCACGAATCCTTACTTGTGAAATTTTTACCATAGCGCTCATCGGCACGAGATGTGCACACGCCAGGATATTGTCAGCTTTGGGAAACAAACACGAAATGATTTCCCCTCTCACGACTCCTCACCCCGCTGCAGCCTTGCCACTTTTTCTTTGTGCCCCCCACGCTCCTGTGCAACTAAAAGCGGCAAAAAAAATGGTTCAAATGGCTCTGAGCACTATGGGACTCAACTGCTGAGGTCATTAGTCCCCTAGAACTTAGAACTAGTTAAACCTAACTAACCTAAGGACATCACAAACATCCATGCCCGAGGCAGGATTCGAACCTGCGACCGTAGCGGTCTTGCGGTTCCAGACTGCAGCGCCTTTAACCGCACGGCCACTTCGGCCGGCTAAAAGCGGCACTTACGCTTTATTCACCTCGAATGCTGTCATTGTTCTATTCATGTACTATTCCTAACAAGACAGTGTTCGTATTTCGTTAAATATAAACTACGCTGATAACAATTTTGCAATGAATTCAGTTGCCACGGCGCAGATAATGTAGTTGGTAAAGGCCGTAGCATAAATATTCCTCACTGTTTCTGCATCATTTGAATAGTGTTTCGATAAATATCCCACAACAATGCGAATATCTGCTAGAAGTGGATTCAGCATATCCCGCCTCTATTGTTCTTGCTTAATTTCGCCCTTATTCTAATCCTCTTCATCAAAATACCTGCTTGGGAAACAATTTCACGCAGACACCATGCGCAGTCAGTTGTGGAGGGTACATGCAGCCTTTACGAGCACATCTGTTGTTCAACTTTCAGATCAGTTAGGTTTCGAAAAACACGAAATCGTGAAACCTGGATTCCGAAGTCATTTTCATTGAGTCGTCTCGATCTTGACAAGCGATAGTCAAAATTTTGTTCTTCCAGCAAAAACCTGCCTGTAGCAGTGTGGCTGCATCGAGTTCATTCGAAGCAGAAAAGCGTCTTCTCTCACACAATGTTCACCTCCAGGCCAACTGAGCAAATTCCTTTCATGCGCAATATCCAACTTAGGCATTTGGAATATGATACCGTAGGAAGCTCTTCCATCGATTCTGACATACATGTGTCTGAAGCAGCACTCAGTTTCAGCCACTGAAAGCGGCACAATGTTGTAAAATCCGTTGAAATTGTCAAGTGTTGAAGTGCTATATTCAATCCGCTTCCCCTGTGAAAAACAATAGAAAGTAGGAAAGTTCCATTCCGTTTCAATTGGCTTTTGAGTGGCTTTAACTTAAGTAGGAACCTGTAAGAGAAAATATAACTAAAACCTATTTATCAAACAGTTTCTTCATACCCGCTACCGCCCCTCAAGGAATTTATATGGTTCAAGTGTTGTAAGACGTAGTGGTCTCCTGACCTTTACTGCTTACGTATTCCGCACTCACAATCATATTCCGCACATCAAGACGCTTCATTCGAACCCAAACTCGGTAAGATAAAATCAATGTTGTATGAATTCATGTAAACGATATCCAATTAACTAATAAATCGCAAGTGCGCACCGTGGTTGAAATACTCGAGGCTGGCGGACACACATACATTACCGACACGACGGTCACAGGAGGTTTTAGTTCGAGAGAGGCAACCGCACGCCAGGAGGCCAATCCCAACCCACCTACATCGGTCGGTGGCCGCCCGTGGAGAGGACAGCGTTCTCCCGAGGGAGAGGAGGAACGACCCCATGTTCGGCTTAAAAGCAAATTCCGCTACATTGTGTGGGAGCGGCCAGCCTACGCATTCTTTACACATAGCACGCAGTTTCAGAGATTTTCACAGGGAGGCAGCAAACGCCAAACACCGATACTACAGATTTCCGGACTGGTCGCCTTAAATGAAACGTCATTCTCTCGTTTTAGAAGAGCAATGCTGATTGGCAGACGATATTTCTGACGCCTTGAGCTGAAGGAGTAATGTTAAAGACCGAAAGATATACCCCTTCATGTCTGGCGTGGAGAGGCGCCGTTCCGTTCTCGCTCTTGGAGCGAGGAACAAGTCTCTGCTCAGTACTTCACTGGGAGAGCACATCTGTCGAGAGTGAATCGCAGTGTGACTCCATATTGAGTCCTTGCGATTAAGCGTTGTTCACTGTGTTGGCCAATACAGTTATTGTGCGGTGCGAACGAATTTTTGAGTGGCATCGCGGTGGACTGGTTATCTGACTGGTGTACCATGCCAATAGTTAGACTAGGGGCGAACAGGAATCCTTGGCTTCATCAAGGCATAGGAAGAGTATGATTGGCGAAGGTCTATTCAGATAGAACGAGAGTTAGCTTATTTGTCAGCAGCGAGCGGCGCATACAGCAGTCATCGCAGCTTACAGTATTGTGCGCTATAGCTATTGCGAGCCCCTTATTTCCTCCACAACAGTACACTTCACTGCGTTTCACACACGACAGCCTCGACCATACCTAGCAACATTCTAAAGGATAATTATTCAAGTTGAGTAGGCACACCTCTCAGCCATTCTGCCAAGTCAACAACCATCTTAAACTTTGTATACAAATTTCATTAGCGAATCCTATCCTTGAGAGGTAATTTCACATTACGAAAAGAACCAGGATATTACTTGTTCAATTCGTAACTAAAAGAGCCATTGTGATTTCTCAGAATTTTTGCAAAATAAATAATAACTTTCGTTAGTTTCATGTTTTTCTTACACTAACTAGCACTACTCCAGTACCCAAGTATCCCATTAGTTACGTAAGAAATTTTGTGAATTTTTGTGTCATTTCCTTACAGCGGACGACTCCAGAAGATATTTATTGCTGAAAGTTTTTCAGGTATTTATCTTAGAACGTTAGGAGCGTTTTTCTGACTTCTGTAGTAGTGTGGGGGTGGAAATTGTATCTTGCAGGAGCCACAGGGTAAAGGGTACATCTCAGATTAATCCGTTGCGCAGAATAACAGAATCTCACATCAACCCCACACTCACAGTGTTTCAGTCAACTTCTTTCTCCACAGTCAAGAGCGAGCTGTTGACAGCACCACCAAATACGGAAAAAAAAAAGAGTTGCCGATTATGAATCAATCAGTTGCAGAACTTCGCAAAATTTATTTTGCATCTCAACTCATAAAACATCTGACGTGAGATTTTATTATATTCAGGACATAATCCAAGATTTCGTCACTCAAGAAAAATAGAACACCTTGCTTTCTACAGCTCTGTCTTCATCTACTCACTTGTCAACACCATCCAGTCCTTTCAGAGGCTGCCCATCAGTGGCCCCTAATTGGCAGCCTGTCGCCTCAGATCATTACGAAGTTTACCAGGAAAACACTGTTGAGACCACTGTCATCAGTGTAAAATCCAGTCAAACGAGTATCACCCCTACCCGAAAGGCGATTCTGAACGTTTGTGCAATACTATTGTAAACTTATATGTTCATGGTCTAAGTTCATTTCAATTATGTTTCTTTCTTAATCGATATCTGAAAACTAAACGTATGAAAGGTATAAAAATGTTAATAAAAGCAATAAAATTTTGGATTTAAATGTATGTCTTCATTTAACATACGAGTATAGTGTACAGCTGGGATGTTACGCTCATGGTACTAACCGTCCTGAAGTAATAAATGTTGCAACAGTGCGCTAGTTTGTCACAGAGTCAACGTCGTTTTGCCTTCAGTGTATGCCAGTATCTCTGTGTCGCCGCGTGTCGTTGTAGTAAGGGTGTTCTCTGTTACATTACCGACACGTCAGAAGAACAAACTTTAGAGGTAAGCGAATTGTAATGGATTATTGTCATAGATGAAAAATACAGCCTTAAAAATTAAAGTATACCGTGCACAATAACGTGATATTTTTAATTCAGCTGTTTCTTGTATAGGGACACACGTTACACCGTATGTGTCAACAAATATTTCTGGCTTTTCCACAAAGGTCTGACTTGCAGCGTCTTTCAAATGTCTGCAAATGGGGCTGTTTCGGCCTGTACACATGAGGCTATTGCCGCTCAGTCAAATTACTAGTTTCATTGAGGTTTTACTTCAAAATTCAAGAGAACACGTTTTATTGATTTCTTTTCAGATAGTCTGTACATGCAAAAGGGAAAGTGAAGTGCTTCATGGTCCGAGGGAAATGTGAAACAAGCTCCTCTGAATAAAGTGCCAGGAAAATGCTACATGGTTTTGGGCAGTGTATGTGGGTGCTAAATGACAAAAAATATATACTCGTGGTAAGTGCTTTACACTGCAATACACTAGGCAGAATATCCTCTTGACTGGGTGGAATAGTTCCACCATTTTTTATGTATTATGATTTCTGTCTAGTTCAGACCATGCTTTAATACTTTGTTTGTGTAAAATAAATTTGAACTTTTATATATTGGAATGCATTCACAATTAAAATATCGTAATCGTATCTTACTGACAGACATTTTAAAAGTTTCACATCATATTATGTAAGGCTTACAGCTGAAAAGAAAGGAATAGCTCTTCTGTATCCTACGCAGAAAACAATTAAGGTAAACAAATAAACCTGAACTTTATAAATCTCGCCAATGCGTTGTAAATGCCTTGATAAACATTGGCAGAAAAGTAAGTATTGCCAGAACTCTGAATAAGTATTGGAAAAATTTCAGGCTATCACGAGTTGACGAGTAATGCAAGGCGATGTCTAGTTTAATATTGCATGGAATCGCACTTCTTATCAGTGTATCTTTTCTTTCATAATTTGTATAGTAACCAGTTCCTATAATTCCCGAAATTTTCCTTGAGTTATCGCTAGAATATTTATGTAGGCATGTGGATCCTCCGAAACTAGTTCTCTCAAAACCATGCAGAAACACCCATTTTTCTTCTTCGGTTAGTCCAGCTGCGAACCCAGTTGCAAACCCATTTTATTCTGGGTCTTCAAACTGAACGAATCAATCGTATCGGGACTATAGGAACTGATTTGTTGCCAGCCTGTGTGACCGAGCGGTTCTAGGCGCTTCAGTCCGGAACCGCGCTGCTGCTGCGGTTACAGGTTCGAATCCTGCCTCGGGCTTGGACGTGTGTGAGGTCCTCAGGTTAGTTCGGCTTAAGTAGTTCTAAGTCTAGGGGGCTGATGACCTCAGATGTTAAGTCCTATAGTGCTTAGAGCCATGTGAACTGATTTATTCGCCACTATAAACTAGGAATGAGATTCCTACGACGCTCCACTACCTGATACTTACTCGTACAGCGCATTGAGACTAGCTATTAGCGGCTACGTGAAATGAAGACCACTCGCCGCGAGCAGTAGCAGCGAGAAAAATCGCCCCGTATAACATACGCTTTTTAGAGTTTCGTCTCTTAAGCTGTTACGCACAGATAGCTTCGTGCAGTCATTGGGCTGTACGCACACATGCACGGTACTCATTCCTTTGGATTGTTCATGTCTGCTGTTGTCCGCCGAAGCCGTTACTCGTCAATACCTCCGAGTGGTTATGGTGATGCTCGAGGTTGGAAAGTATTGTATTCGCTCCTGCGGTAACAGTTAACTGAGTGGGACTTCAGAGAATAGAATCATCCCACTTCGGAAGGACTGGCACAGATCCGAGAGGTAACACGTGGTACGTTTTCTGCTCCAGGAGTGCTGTGCTTTCTTGACTGCAATCATGTGCGCGTCTATCAAATAAATGCTACATGTCTATTGCAGAAAAATGGACATTAAAAATATTCAATCAAATTTGTATGTATATGCCAAGAACTTATTTTTGGAAATATATTTCAGTAGGAGACTAAAGCAACAAAATCACACAGTGTGTTATTTGTGGTGAAACATATGGAGCGAAGGCATCCAACAACAAATTTACCAATCCACAACAATTATCGTATGATATGCTTAACGGGGGTAGGACGTCAAACGGGCCGACTTGGAGCAGGAGAGGCACCAGAGGACATTTTATTCTCTACTGTCTATACTTTTACAAATAAATTCATAAAACCTTGTCAGCATGACCCAAAAGTATTCAGTATTCACACTCATAGCAGTGAAAGTGCAAAAACATACCAAAAAACATTTTTAGATTTGAAATTTCATCATTTTTTTCACTTACTGTTCGCTGCATTTGTTGCTATAGGTACATTTTTCTTCACAAGTAAGAGAGATTCTTTGATGAATTTTGCACAGCATACAAACCATACTTACAGGTGTATGAAACTCTAGAATTTTCCAAATCTATTGCAAACTGTGGTAAAAATTTAGATAATTTGTTACAAAATTTGATTTTTTTCTAAACATAAAGTTTAAAACGTAACAGCTCATTCATTTTTTCATAAATTAAATAGGTTCTAGAGTTTCAGACACCTGTAAGTATGGTTTGTATGCTGTGCAAAATTCATCGAACAGTCTCTCTTACTTATGTAGAAAAGTGTACCTATAGCAACAAATGCATCCAATAGTAAGTGAAAAATAATGAAATGTCACATGTAAAAAAAATTATTTTGATATGTTTTTGAACTTCCGCTGCTACGAGTGTGAATTCTGAATCCTTCCTGGTCATGCTGACAAAGTTTATGAATTTACTTGTAAAAGTATAGACAGTGAAATTAAAATGTCCTCTGGTGCGTCTCCGGCTCCAAGTCAGCCAGTTTGACGTCCTACCCTCCTTAAGCGCAAAACACGCAGAAATGGTTCTGTTTTTGAAATGTGATTTATTATTTATTAAAGATAGAGCGAATCCGTTATTTGAAATCTTTAAATTTTAAATCAGTTAAAATTAAAGGTGTTTTTCTGAACCACATTTAACAATTGAAAATATTTCTACAGTGGACTATTCCGCTAGTTTCCGTGTATTCTCCAACCTTGGTAGAACACGTTAATTAAGAGGTTTCAGGAGCCGGTTCCCTTGCAGGAACTGTAACGTTGCAGCGTATTACCCGGAATTAATAGTTTAATCCACATGCAAAATTTTGGTCGTAGCATTCTCTTCTCCCTGAACAACGAATAATATTGGGCATAAAACTGAACCCTGTGGTGTATTCTCCAGCGGTTTTATTGGACACAAAACTGAACCCTGTGGTGTATTCTCCAGCGTTTGTGGTATATATTAAATAAAGGTTTAGTGTAACCATTTCCCCAGTAGGAAGTGGAACATTGTAGCCCAATGTGCACAATTAATACTTTAGTCCATTTGCAAACTTTTGAGCATATATTTCGATATTCCTTGAACAAGCAATAGAACTTGAAAGGTCTCTGTTGGATTCCTTTCATGTTAATTTCTTAAATCTGTTGTCATTTACGGCATAAATTCCTCTTCTACATTTACTGTGGTGTTTCTGACTATCTGGGAGGAGACTGAGCCGTGAAACGTGTTACTTTTACACATAAAAAAGAACGATCTGTCACACTACTACACTTTAAAACACAGTTTATATGTAATTCATGTCACACAGTCTCATACGGAACCTACATCCGCTTTCTTTTATATACTGTATATGATAAGATACTGTCATCCCCCTTCCCTTCTGTGAGAGAGGATGAATGAGCAAATGTATTTCTAGTTGCATGCTGGATGGTAGCAGACAAGCCTGTCTGGTAGAGAACAGTAGGACCAACGTCGGAACAGGTAGCTACGCTTTCTACAAGCTAAGAGGTTTCTATCCTTAGTATGGTCCTGTCCGTCCCATGTCATGTTGGTATAGGAAGCTGCCTCTCTGGCCACTTCCGTTTGTATTTGTGAGCCACCCTCAGGAAGGGACCAGGTCAGTCTGTCCGTGGCGAGCGTCTGAAGTGGTAAGATCTCCGGCTAAGCGCGTGTCTTCTAAGTCCGTAGGACAATGGATTTCTTAAGTTCAGCCTAACTGAAAATTTAATCATCTTTATTTCAGGTTTAGCTCTAAAATATGTAATGTTATCTTAGATTGCAACGCAGTGTAATTAGACTGTGAAGTTCAGAATATATTCCGATAGTTTCTTTGTCACTACTTTGTCAGTAAAGTGGAACCACGTTTTGATCAGTAACTCTAACTAGCATCATCAATCTTAAATGCGAATGTGCGTGAGATTATAACGTTTCGTCTTGACAATATTTTTCAATATAGCAACTTTTCTTTATGTTCAACCCACGTGGGGTGTACTTCGTGAGACCAGTACCACGTGCTGATACAATGGTTTGACCCATCAGGTTAATAGTAAGACGATAGTAACCAGTTTGAGGTTTTTCTTTTGTAAATTGCTTTTCGATCTACTTTATTTTAATTATCAAAATTATTGTGGAGTTACACTCTTTGTGTAAACCAAGTTGACCACGTGAAGGATGTGGTGTAATCATCAAAGTAACCCTCAGCTACTCTTTTCGGGAAGATTTCACAGGGAGTTAGTATGAATTTAGTACACCAGTGTGTGGTAATTACATGACGGACAGGATTGTGCTACGAATGTAACTTCTTTGGGTGAAAATTGAATCGGTTGGTTGTGGTTAATTTCCTTTTGAATATGTTTCAACGTTCTTCGTGTGTTATTTTATGAATGCAGTGCTGTATGCAGTCTCCCAATCTTGGTTCGATATTTGATGTGTTCCATAAGATTACAATCTCACATTTTCACAATCCTAAATAAGGCACCAGTTTAGTTATGAATCAAGCTTAATATGCTGAAATTTCAATGATCAATGTTAAAATAAATTTCCAAATATAAACTGATTTATTTCTTTTTATTTAAATTCTCTTATATATATATATATATATATATATATATATATATATATATATATATATATATATCACCGGTTGTCGTATGACTATTAAAAGATTATAATTAATGTTAGTCTGAATGGGAATTTGGTAAGCTAGACTGGATACCTGGTGAAACAGTTGCGCAGAAATGCAAGGTTAACTTCCCCAGACAGCTCACAGCTTTTAACCCGCTTTTATTGTCTATCAGCACCGCTTACACCACAAATTAAAGCAACAACGTTACAAACTGAATACAAATTGAACCCTGCAGAAATCCCATTCGTTATATATCCACAGCCATTAAAAAGCCCTAATACCGCGAACTGGAATACAGGGAGAATACCGGCTGCGCCTGGACCTCGGCAGCCGGCGCCCGCAGCGCTTCCCATCCCTAGCTGGAGGCCCTTTAGGACGGCCCTCACTCCACCCGGCAGAGACGCCAACTTCCACTTGGACCGGGCGGGTCCGCCTTTTACCCGGGCGCGCCTGTCCCGCCGGCCGGGCTTGCTTAATAGAATACACGCCGCCTGCGAGGCGCCACCAAGTTTTAATAGAGCTTCGCCGCCGGATTGATTTTGCGGCCCACCTGGAATCACAATGAGGGGCTGCTCAGCTGCTCCCTGGCTCTAGGGGCGGCGGCTATGCTAAAGCTGCCCTCTGTCTCGTAATCAAAAGCCTGTCACAGTCGGTTACCTTATCTGACAGCGGCGAGACCTGAACGCATCATTTTACTCGAACAACGATTATTTAAGCAGAAAGATGTAGGGGAGAGTGTTGTGGCTTGAGACTTTTCAAATTTTAGACTTTCGCCTCTACAGGCCTGTAATACAAGTTCAGTATACTTTGGTATTCCATTTTTAAATTACGTCATTCCCCTTTTGAGGGCTGTAGTCTTTTTCAGAAATTACAAAAACTACTGTGGAAAAATAAAGGTTTTCCAAATCTGAAATATTCCAAGGTACTACGTGGCCATGTACAAAGCAACAAGTATTATGTAGAAATTTAAAAGCGTTGCAATAGAGAAAATTTTTTCAGTACTATCTTTAAACGTCTGTCTTTTACACTATTACTCTACTGTCCGACCCGATAGCTGAGTGGTCAGCGTGACGGATTGCTCTCCTACGGGCCCGCGTTCGTTTCCCGTCTGGGCCCCGGATTTTCTCCGCTCAGAGACTGGGTGTTGTGCTGTCTTCATCATCATTTCATCTCCATCCGGCGCGCAGGTTGCCCAGTGTGGCGTCGAATGTAGTAAGATATGCACCGAGGCGGCTGGAGTTGCCCCGTAAGGGGCCTCCCGTCTAATGACGCCAAAAGCTCATTGCCATTCTCCATTATTACTGTACTGCACTACAACAATAACTAAGTGAAATCAAATCAAGCACAAGCGTTATCAACAACCTGTTGAAATAGGAGCGTTTGGAAACGAAGACAAGTTATGTACCATTATTACAGACACGTCTTCACTGGACATCGGGGCTCATTTCGAAGTGATAAATTTGTTAAGACGTTCAAGAATCACAACTCATTTGCAAGTATCACAGGTTCCATGGTAAATGACCCTCTTCTGTTTCGATTACAAGATGGTGCACGACAGACTACGTGTGGTTTAACTGTCCTCATGATATACGAGGGCAGTTCAATAAGTAATGCAACACATTTTTTTTCTCGGCCAATTTTGGTTGAAAAAACCGGAAATTTCTTGTGGAATATTTTCAAACATTCCCGCTTCGTCTCGTTTAGTTTCATTGACTTCCGACAGGTGGCAGCGCTGTACGGAGCTGTTAAAATGGCGTCTGTAACGGATGTGCGTTGCAAACAACGGGCAGTGATCGAGTTTCTTTTGGCGGAAAACCAGGGCATCTCAGATATTCATAGGCGCTTGCAGAATGTCTACGGTGATCTGGCAGTGGACAAAAGCACGGTGAGTCGTTGGGCAAAGCGTGTGTCATCATCGCCGCAAGGTCAAGCAAGACTGTCTGATCTCCCGCGTGCGGGCTGGCCGTGCACAGCTGTGACTCCTGCAATGGCGGAGCGTGCGAACACACTCGTTCGAGATGATCGACGGATCACCATCAAACAACTCAGTGCTCAACTTGACATCTCTGTTGGTAGTGCTGTCACAATTGTTCACCAGTTGGGATATTCAAAGGAATGTACCAGCTGGGTCCCTCGATGTCTAACCGAACACAATAAGGAGCAAAGGAAAACCATCTGTGCGGAATTGCTTGCTCGTCATGTGGCTGAGGGTGACAATTTCTTGTCAAAGATTGTTACAGGCGATGAAACATGGGTTCATCACTTCGAACCTGAAACAAAACGGCAATCAATGGAGTGGCGCCACACCCACTCCCCTAACAAGAAAAAGTTTAAACCATACCCTCAGCCGGTAAAGTCATGGTTACAGTCTTCTGGGACGCTGAAGGGGTTATTGTGTTCGATGTCCTTCCCCATGGTCAAACGATCAACTCTGAAGTGTATTGTGCTACTCTTCAGAAACTGAAGAAACGACTTCAGCGTGTTCGTAGGCACAAAAATCTGAACGAACTTCTCCTTCTTCATGACAACGCAAGACCTCACACAAGTCTTCGCACCCGAGAGGAGCTCACAAAACTTCAGTGGACTGTTCTTCCTCATGCACCCTAAAGCCCCGATCTCGCACCGTCGGATTTCCATATGTTTGGCCCAATGAAGGACGCAATCCGTGGGAGGCACTACGCGGATGATGAAGAAGTTATTGATGCAGTACGACGTTGGCTCCGACATCGACTAGTGGAATGGTACCGTGCAGGCATACAGGCCCTCATTTCAAGGTGGCGTAAGGCCGTAGCATTGAATGGAGATTACGTTGAAAAATAGTGTTGTGTAGCTAAAAGATTGGGGAATTACCTGGTGTATTTCAATGCTGAATAAAACAACCCCTGTTTCAGAAAAAAATGTGTTGCATTACATATTGAACTGCGCTCGTATAAACAGAATGAAAACATGATCCGTATAGGCTCTTATACATTTACTCCCCATGCTATTAGCCAATTTCGACTGTTAGCCATATCCAGGCACTTGTCACAAGTCTCAAGCTTAACGTTGGATGTCCTCCTGAAGTATATTATGGGGTTAGATCTTCAAAATCTAGAGCTAGTTGGAGGGCCTTGCTCATAATGCTCCAAACGTTCTCAACTGGGGAGAGATCTAGAGACGTTCCTGGTAAAGGCGGTGTCTGGCAGGCACGAAGACAAGCAGTAGAAACTCTTGCCGTATGCGGGCGCGGAACAAAACGGGCCATGGAAAATCGTCGCCGTATCACTGTGCTGTGACAGTGCAGCGGATGACAACCAAAGGAGTCCTGCTATAGAAAGGAATGACACCCCAGACCATCACTTGTGGTTGTTGGTCCGTATGGCAGGCGACAGTCAGATTCGTATCCCATCACTGTCTGGGGTAAGCTTCGAATTGAGCCCTGATGAGCAGTGAAGACTTAGTGTATATTACAGCCTCTTTGGACCATGTTTTCTTTGTTAACACGCATTGAGGCTGTGGACCCCCCCCCCCCCGCACACGATCGTAATTATGTACATAGTTCTAAAAGTATATAGCATTTTATTCAGCACAAAATTAAAAATAAAATAATAATAAAGTAACCATAAAATTAACAATATTTTCCAAATAGCTTTAATGTATTATGAGGAACTTAAATATGAAGAGTGCTAAATATTGCATAAAAGACAATTTCGTATCTAACAACAATAAAAATTGTAGAAAATGGTGGAAACTACCTATGGCTGTCTATAGTGCGCTTTCCTCTATGTGATTCTAAAACCAGTCACTAAACTGTTGATCCGACTAAAAAAGGTAGTGTGTTCCTAGATATACTGTCCAACAGGTGCGACACTCACACCTACAGTATCATATTGCAGGTTTCATTTTCAGCAGCCTTTTACACTCAAGAGCCAAAGGAACTGGTAAACCTGCCTAATATCGTGTAACGCTACCGTGAGCACGCAGAAGTGCCGCAAAACGACGTGGTATGGACTCGAGTAACCTCTGAAGTAGTACTAGAGGGAACTGACACCATGAATCCTGCAGGGCTGTCCATAAATCCGTAAGAGCACGAGGGAGTGGGGACGTCTTCTGAAGACCACGTTGCAAGACATCCCAGATATGCTGAATAATGTTCATGTCTGGGAAGTTTCGTGGTCAGCGGAAATGTTTAAACTCGGAGGAGTGTTCCTGAAGCCACTCTGTAGCAATAATGAACGTGCAAGTTGTCCCATTGTCCTGCTGGAATTGCCCAAGTCCGTCGGAATGCACAATGGACATGAATGGATGCAGGTGATCAGACAGGTTGCTTACGTACGTGCCACATGCCACAGTCGTATCTAGACGTATCAGAGGTGCCATATCATCACCCATCATTTGAGAGTCACCACCAGCTTCAACAGTCCCCTTCCGACATGTAGGCTCGATGGATTCATGAGGTTCTCTCCATAACTGCTCACGTCCATCCGCCAGATACAATTTGAAACGAGACTCGTCCGACGAGGCAACATACACTCCTGGAAATTGAAATAAGAACACCGTGAATTCATTGTCCCAGGAAGGGGAAACTTTATTGACACATTCCTGGGGTCAGATACATCACATGATCACACTGACAGAACCACAGGCACATAGACACAGGCAACAGAGCATGCACAATGTCGGCACTAGTACAGCGTATATCCACCTTTCGCAGCAATGCAGGCTGCTATTCTCCCATGGAGACGATCGTAGAGATGCTGGATGTAGTCCTGTGGAACGGCTTGCCATGCCATTTCCACCTGGCGCCTCAGTTGGACCAGCGTTCGTGCTGGACGTGCAGACCGCGTGAGACGACGCTTCATCCAGTCCCAAACATGCTCAATGGGGGACAGATCCGGAGATCTTGCTGGCCAGGGTAGTTGACTTACACCTTCTAGAGACGTTTGGTGGCACGGGATACATGCGGACGTGCATTGTCCTGTTGGAACAGCAAGTTCCCTTGCTGGTCTAGAAATGGTAGAACGATGGGTTCGATGACGGTTTGGATGTACCGTGCACTATTCAGTGTCCCCTCGACGATCACCAGTGGTGTACAGCCAGTGTAGGAGATCGCTCCCCACACCATGATGCCGGGTGTTGGCCCTGTGTGCCTCGGTCGTATGCAGTCCTGATTGTGGCGCTCACCTGCACGGCGCCAAACACGCATACGACCATCATTGGCACCAAGGCAGAAGCGACTCTCATCGCTGAAGACGACACGTCTCCATTCGTCCCTCCATTCACGCCTGTCGCGACACCACTGGAGGCGGGCTGCACGATGTTGGGGCGTGAGCGGAAGACGGCCTAACGGTGTGCGGGACCGTAGCCCAGCTTCATGGAGACGGTTGCGAATGGTCCTCGCCGATACCCCAGGAGCAACAGTGTCCCTAATTTGCTGGGAAGTGGCGGTGCGGCCCCCTACGGCACTGCGTAGGATCCTACGGTCTTGGCGTGCATCCGTGCGTCGCTGCGGTCCGGTCCCAGGTCGACGGGCACGTGCACCTTCCGCCGACCACTGGCGACAACATCGATGTACTGTGGAGACCTCACGCCCCACGTGTTGAGCAATTCGGCGGTACGTCCACCCGGCCTCCCGCATGCCCACTATACGCCCTCGCTCAAAGTCCGTCAACTGCACATACGGTTCACGTCCACGCTGTCGCGGCATGCTACCAGTGTTAAAGACTGCGATGGAGCTCCGTATGCCACGGCAAACTGGCTGACACTGACGGCGGCGGTGCACAAATGCTGCGCAGCTAGCGCCATTCGACGGCCAACACCGCGGTTCCTGGTGTGTCCGCTGTGCCGTGCGTGTGATCATTGCTTGTACAGCCCTCTCGCAGTGTCCGGAGCAAGTATGGTGGGTGTGACACACCGGTGTCAATGTGTTCTTTTTTCCATTTCCAGGAGTGTATTTCCAGCCACCAAAAGTCCAATGTCGGTGTCGACGGGTCCGGGCGAGGCGTAAAGCTTTGCGTCGTGCACTCGTAAAGGATAGACGAGTGAGCTTTCGGCTCCGAAAGCCCATATCGAAGATGTTTCGTTCAATGGTTCGTACGCTGACGCTTATAAGTTGCGGAAGAGTTGCACTTCTGTCCCGTGGAACGATTCTCTTCAGTCGTTGTTGATCCCGTTCTTGTAGGATCTTTTTCCCGCCGCAGCAATGTCGGAGATTTGATGTTTTACCGGATTCCTGATACTCACGGTACACTTGTGAAATGGTCGTACGGGAAAATCCTCACCTCATCACTACCTCGGAGATGCTATGCCCCACCGCTCATGCGCCGACTATAGTACCACGTTCAAACTGACTTAGATCTTGGTAACCTGCCATTCTGGTAGTAGTAGTAACCGATCTTACAACTGTGCCAGGCACTTGTCGCAGTTCCCGTGTTCTGCCTGTATACATATCTCTGTATTTGAATACGCATGCCTGTACCAATTTGTTTGGCGGTTCAGTGTAGTAGAAGTAAGTAATCTGAATGATAAACGACAGATTTTCAAATCAATGTTGAATGGCTTTGTTTTCGCACACTGCATAGCATCTCTTCAGGACTGTCTCTCAGTGAGACGTTTGGCTGGTTCAAATGGCTCTGAGCACTATGCGACTTAACTTCTGAGGTCATCAGTCGCCTAGAACTTAGAACTAATTAAACCTAACTAACCTAAGGACATCACACACATCCATGCCCGAGGCAGGATTCGAACCTGCGACCGTAGCGGTCACGCGGTTCCAGACTGAAGCGCCTTTAACCGCACGGCCACACCGGCCGGCAGTGAGACGTTTGTACTGTAACATGCTCTTTATCCTATTTACTTTAGGCAGTCTTTTTGTGTTCTTCTTCTTTTTTTATTCCCATGTTCCACTTCTCAGAATTATTGTTATTATTTTTCTGTCCATTTCCTGGTGTGTTACCCCATAACGAAGTACGAGGGACTTCGAAAAGTAAGTTACAGCTATTACGGCAGGCCAACAGGCCAAACAACTTTTATTGGATGCTGCACTTCAAAGCGATACATGACACTCTTTTTCAACATTGTCATCATCTCTCTGTAAACAACGGTCGCAAAGGTCTATTAATCGTTCATTTCCTCGACGACAGTGTGTGTGTGTGTGTGTGTGTGTGTGTGTGTGTGTGTGCGAGCGTGTATTTGTACGAGTACGTGTGTTTATGAGTGCGTTTGTGTTTGGAGCATGCGGGCGCTCAAAAGGAAGGTCATCAGCGCTTGACGATAGAATTTTGCTCCTTGCTCGTGCAGTCATTCGAGAACAGCTTTGGGAACGTCCTCATCTTTGGAAAATGTACGACTGTCGCACTTCAGTTCCTCGATAGCCTAGACATTTTCGTCCGTGGTCGACGTCGATGGTCTTCCATCCCAATAAGAGTCACCCAGGTCTGAGCGCCTTGGTTGGACCCGACATTGCATCTGGTCCATATACAGCCAGAATTTCACGACGAATCTTTGTGAAATTTACACGTTTAGTTCACAGGTTCAAAATGGTTCAAATGGCTCTGAGCACTATGGGACTTAACTTCTGAGGTCATCAGTACCCTAGAACTTAGAACTACTTAGAGCAGGATTCGAACCCGCCACCGTAGCAGTCGCGCGCTTCAGGACTGAAGCGCCTAGAACAACTCCGCCTCGGCGGCCGGCGAAGAAAGGACAATACAATTAAATCGGATATATTTTAACAACCAGCTACTGCTTTACAGATAAAATCTACAAGGGTTAAGTTGGCTCGTCATGCAGCGAGGTCACAGGAGGCCGATTCATGAAGATTGTGTCACAAAAATCCTCAGAAGAAAGGAAATTATCAGTATGGATGAAAATGAGATTTTTAGATAATGCGCCGTGTGATCAAAAGTATCCGGACACCTGGCTGAAAATGTCTTACAAGTTCGTGGCGCCCTCCATCGGTAACGCTGGAATTCAATATGGTGTTGGCCTACCCTTAGCCTTGATGACAGCTTCCACTCTCGCAGGCATACGTTCCATCAGGTGCTGGATGGTTTCTTGGGTAATGGCAGTCCATTCTTCACGAAGTGCTGCACTGAGGAGAGGTATAGACGTTGGACGGTGAGGCCTGTCACGAAGTCGGCGTTCCAAAACATCCCAAAGGTGTTCTACTGGATTCAGGTCAGGACAATGTGCAGGCAGATCGTTACAGGGATGTTATTGTCGTGTAAGCACTCTGGCACAGGCCGTACATTATGAAGAGGTTCTCGATCGTGTTGAAAGATGCAATTGCCATCCCGTCATTTCTCTTCAACAGTGGGAAGCAAGAAGCTGCTTAAAACATCACTGTAGGCCTGTGTTGTGATAGTACCACGCAAAACAACAAGTGGTGCTAGCCCCCTCCATGAAAAACACGACCACACTATAAGACCACCGCGTCAGAATTTTGCTGTGGGCACTACACACGCTGGCAGATGACGTTCACCGGGAATTTGCCATACCCTCACCCTGTAATCGCTTCGCCACATTGTGTACCGTGATTCGTCACTCCACACAACGTTTTTCCACTGTTCAATCGTCCAATGTTTACGCTCCTTACACCAAGCTAGGCGTTGTTTCGCATTTACTGGCGTGGTGTGTGGCTTATGAGCAGCCTCTCGACCATGAAATCCTAGTTTTCTCATCTCCCGCCTAACTGTCATAGTACTTGCAGTGGATCCTGATGCAGTTTGGAATTCCTGTGTGATGGTCTGGATAGATGCCTGCCTATTACACATTACGAGCCTCTTCAAATGTCGGTGGTCTCTGTCAGTCAACAGACGAGGCCGGCCTGTACGCTTTTGCGCTGTACGTGTCTCTTCACGTTGCCACTTTAATACACCGGAAACAGTGGACCTAGGGATGTTTAGGAGTGTGGAAATCTTGCGTATGACACAAGTGACATTCAATCACCTGACCACGTTCGAAGTCCGTGAGTTCCGCGGAGCGCCCCATTCTGCTCTCTCAAGATGTCTAATGACTACTGAGATCACTGATTTACAGTATCAGGCAGTAGGTGGCAGCACAATGCACGTAATATCAAAAACGTATGTTTTTGGGGTTTTCTGGATACTTTTGATCATATAGTGTATATATTTCCTAAACTTAAGAGTATTTCTTGTAACATAGATTTTTAGGTAAAATAAACAGTTCAAACAATAAGAGAATTGACGCTGTTGAAATAGGATGCCAAAGACGAATGCTGAACATTAGATGGCTGGATCACGTAACTACCTAGGTGGTGCTGAAGAGAAATGGAGAGAGGAAAAATTTGTGACACAACTTCACTAAATAAAGGGATCGGTTAACAGAACACATTCTGAGACACCAGAGAATTGTCAGTTTCGTACTGGAGGTGGTGTGGGCAATAAAAACTGTTGCAGAGGACCAAGAGATGAAAACGGAAACCTTGTTCAAGTGCATGTACAGTTGCAGGAGTTATTCGGAGATGAAGAGCCTTGCATAGGATAGACAAGTGTGCAGAGCTGCTTCAAACCTGTCTTCGGAGTGGAGACCATAACAGCAACACAGAAAATTTCAGGCTTCGACAAAATACTGTTAAGCCAGCAGCAAAGAACCTTTGTCTCTCCATCAAGTTAATGGTGGTCATGATTTTAAACGAATGATCATCGAATTTCCCCAAATAAATAAAGGCAGAGAATAATGAAAACGGCGAGAGACATGAAAACAAAATAAATGTTTTCCTGAGATCATTTTCTTCCTCCGGTTTTAAAAATTAGTATACATTCATTGAATCATGATATACGTAAACCTTTTGTTCTAGTTCCTTAGGCGCTGCAGTCTGGAACCGCGCGACTGCTACGGTCGCAGGTTAGAATCCTGCCTCGGGCATGGATGTGTTTGATGTCCTTAGGTTAGTTAGGTTTAATTAGTTCTAAGTTCTAGGGGCTGATGACCTCAGAAGTTAAGTCCCATAGTACTCAGAGCCATTTGAACCATCTAGTTCCTCAAAATAATCAATATATTACACAGTGATTAATTTGTCAAGGGAGAAAATACAGATAGTTTCCCGTATACTGGCCAGAAAAATAAACCGAAGAGTTTTAGTAGTCACAACACATGAAGTTGCAAACCTTGCGTAATGGTAACAGTTTGACAGGTCACCATAAATATTTCCGAGCATAATCGTGTAATGGCAGAAATTAACAAAGCTCTTCCCGAAATAATGTTCCAATCCTGTTTCATATTTGATCGTAGGTGGACCTCCATTTCACAGATTAATATTTGATACGATAAAAGCATTCGTATGATTAAGCGAAATACGGAACGCTATGAATTGTTCAGCGCCATAGAGATGGTGGAACCATTACATTTGAGGCGAAATTAATGCGTCGTCTGGGAGAAGGAACAAACTTAAGAGTATGTTTACTATTAAATGTTACTCTCGTCCTGTATAGTGGCCTGGTCTTTGACATGTCTGAACATGATGAATTATACGAAAATAGACTTTTAATTTTTGTTTTTCTTCATCTGCATTTATTGCTCTTAGCTTTAGATCCTATCTATTTATACGCTAGATTGTTACATTTTCAAGTGTCTTAATGAGCCAAGTTTCATAAATTCTGCTCTCATACATTATACTTTAAATACCTAATCTTCTGGATGTGTGTGGCTATAGCGTCCGTAGTTGCTTTATAATTCATGAGGGTATTTTTGATCCGTCGTTGCAACTACTAAATGCGTGATTTTTTTCACCAGACGAGTTTCGCTTTGCTGAGGTAAAGCATCATCAGCATTTCCCGATGTAAGCGAGAAAACAGCCGAAAAATCACCGTAAATAGAAATCAACCTATTCTTAACGAACTGTTTTTCGATCTAAAAAGCAAATCAAAATGTAAATAAACTTAATTACAGACCACTGATGATGCTTTACGTGAATAAACCGAAACGCGTCTGGTGAAAAAATCACGCATTTTGTAGTTGCAACGACGGATCAAAAATACACTCATGAACCTAATCTTCACGTAACTATCTTACCTGAAGAAGTACTGTCGCCTTACACGCCTGTTCGGTCCTCACAAAATTTGTGTCCATTGTTTCGTTGGCCGACCTAAGTCTCTACTTCCTTTTGTGTAGTAGTTAAGGATTTAGTAGGGTATGATACACTGGCGAATCACATTGAGGTGACAACCAGTCGGAAACCAGATTTAATATCTTTTTGTGTGGGATCAAAAATTTAAAAACCTCTCTCACACCGGCCTGATTTAGCTTCACTGATCAGGATAGTAAAAACATGCGCATATTAAGGGAATTTTCATTGACAAAGCAGGCTCATCACATTCACACAGTTCAATACTGTTCTATCCTGATTAAATTGAGCTTAACTTAAATTCCATAAGGCAGTGAAGCAATTTCGAAGTCTCGGTGCGACGAAAATTGTCAGTCGATCTCCTGGAAACATTTGTAATAATTATTAACTTTCGGTGATCACATGGGGAAGACCGGAGATCTGCTGGTAAGACCGTGTTAGCCTATTTATTTGAAGTAACTGGATATCTTGAGCATACAAAACGGCAGGTTCGTCCAGTGTAAATCAGACGTTCCCCACTGATCCCGTGCAACACAGCGTAGTAAGCAGACACTGTCAATAATAATCAGTTAAATAATACGCGAACACACTTACTTTAGTTTAGTTCATGTATTAAATTCCTTCTCATACAGAATCTCATCAAGCTGGCGACTAGCTCAACAGTACATACATATACATCCTTCTTTCACGACTAATCGGCAAGAAGTCCCCAGTTCTTTTCATAAGAGAAAACATAGGTGGCAGAGAAGTTATTCCATGGAGTAAATGGACGCTCCAAGGAATAATTGGGCTTGAAACTACTTTGCATTGATAATCGGTAAGATAAGAAGAGATATTTCGAGATATGTACTGAGTTATATAATTTATAAAATTTCTGAAAATATCGCGGAGAGACCGCTGCAAGAGACATTACACTGAATAATTACAATTTTCAGCGCGAACCACTGGAAGACGTGCAGGAAGAGAGTCAATGAGGTTCTGGAAGGTAACGACGCGTATGTGGAGCCCTACCGAATCCAGTGCAGTGGCGGGCTGCGCTAGGTTTCTCGTCTGAGGATCCATAACGCGAAAAGCCCGATCGACGTGGTCACCACAGGTTCTCGATTGGGCTTAAATCTAGGGAGTTTGGTGGCCATCGGAGTACGGTAAACTCGTCCTGGTGCTCTTAAAACCGCGATGGTGCACTGTGAGCAGCGCGAGATGTTGCACTGTCCTGCTGGTAGATGACGTCGCGCTGAGTGGACATGACCCACAATGGTAGAGACATTCTTGTGTAGATCCATTGTACCTTCCAGAAAGAAGAGACCACTCACTGAATGCCACGAAAACATTCTCCAGACCATAACACACCCTCCTTACTTGCTTTCAGATGGTTCACACCTCACACGTCAACGACCATCTGTCCGATGGAGCATAAAATGTGATTAATCTGAAATGGTCACCTGTCGCCTTTCAGCGATGTCCAGTTGCGATCATCAGCATCAGTTATCTGGTATATTAGCAGGTCCTTTGCCTCTCCATTTTCTGCGATCCATTGCTTCCTTCTTAAGGCTGCTGTATGTTGTACCGTCCATCATGTCATCCAGTATCTGGAATCTCTTCCTTCCTCGCTTCCTTTTCCCTTCTACATAACCTTCTAAAACTGTTTTTATCAGTCCGTCATTCTTTCTTAATATATGCCCAATCCAATTTCTTTTTCTTCTCTTTATTACATCTAGTAACTGTCTTTTCTCTCCCACTCTTCTCAGTACCTCTTCATTTTTTACTCTGTCCATCCAACTTATTCTTTCCATCTTCCGCCATGTCCAGATCTCAAAAGCCTCCAGCCTTTCTCTGTCTTTTTTCCTCATAGTCCTTGTTTCAGCTCCATATAGAAGAACACTCCATACAAGACATTTTATGAGTCTTTTTCTGAGTTCTCTGTCCAGACCGCTGCAGAAGATTCTCCTTTTCTTATAAAACTCCTCTTTTGCCATTGCTATCCTTGTTTTAATTTCTGTGGTGCACTTCCAGTCGGTGTCTATGCTGCTTCCAAGATACTTAAAATTTTGCACCTGTTCTAGTGTTTCTCCATTCAGCATAATTTTTATTTCCTTATTTCCTCCTATTGCCAATACTTTTGTTTTATTTGTGTTAATTTTCATTAAATATTTTTTTCCGTTAGTTGCAATTGTGTCCACCAAATCCTGTAATTCTTTTTCCCCTGTGGCTAGAAGGACCATGTCATCAGCAAATCTCAAGCACCCTACTCTTCTTTCTCCAGTTTCTACTCCTTTGTCATCTAATGAGCATTGGACAATCATATTTTCCAAGCACAGGTTGAAAAGAGTAGGTGATAAACAGCATCCTTGTCTTACTCCTTTCCCTAGTCTGATCCAGTTTGTACTTTCTCCTCTCACTTTAACTGAAACTTTTTGATTAAGGTATAATGAGTTGCGATACTGGTATACAAACTCCAGCTTTCTTCGACGGTGAACAGCACTCAGTATGGGTGCATTAACCAGGCGTCCGTTGCGGAGACTCATACACAGCAACTTCGTTGAGGACATACTATTGACAGCCCTTAGTTAATCTGGGCAGTTAGTTTCTCAGCAGTGGCACGTCTATTCGCCCGCACACATCTCCCTCCAGCTGTAGTTCATATATGCCCGTGGTGCGCCACAGTTCATCTGCATCTACCTCTACCTCTGCATCGGGTCTGTCATGCATGTTATATCTACCCACGACCGCACTTGAACAGTTTACAAAGTTGGACCGAAATCCAATGATCATGCCCTTTTAGACATCAGATAAATCGCTCCGTTTCCGTCCCCCACCTCTCTCCCGACATGCTTTATATTTCCTTCACTGCTAATCCTGTCACCTGCTGTCTTTGAGTGATTACTGCATGTTAACGTCGAACATAGGCGGTGCTCACATTGATGTGACTGGACTGTCAGTAACGATATAACTAAAAACTGCTTGGAAACCTTCAGACAAATAGTCATACCAGCGCGAAGCGACAAACATTTTGTAATCCATTTATTTATACCTTCTCCACAACAATTACTTACCTCCAGGTTATTATTATTTGAAATAAAAGGCATTTCTCTAACCAATGCACCGCTCAATCCATAACTTGCGAAGTTTCAGTAACCATGAAGTCATTAATTTTTGCCTTCATAAAACACTGCTGCGGAAATTTCTCTCAATATCCTTTTTTCTGTACGTCCTTTCTCCTTTGTGGATCCTACGTCCCAAACACACCACTCGCCTAATTTACTGCCGCCATCAAGAAGAAGGGAAACCCTTTTATCACAGCTGAAGAGATTGAGTGAGAAACCGGTATAAAATTCGGTACCTACAATAATGCTGTTCGCTCAGGCTTCTGTGTAGTTTCATAATTGCTGTCAACCATTCAATGTGTGATTGATGATTACGCACGGTTCAAATGGGTCAAGTGGGTTTGAGCACTATGGGACTTAACTTCTGAGGTCATCAGTCCCCCAGAACTTAGAACTACTTAAACCTACCTAACCTAAGGACATCACAGACATCCATGCCCGAGGCAGGATTCGAACCTGCGACCGTAGCGGCCACGCGGTTCCAGACTGAAGCGCCTACAACCGCTTGGCCACTCCGGCCGGCTGATTACACATGTCATATATATTTCTGACGTACGGTCAGTGGATCAGCGACCAATACAATATCTGAAAGTTTGTTTTAGTCTACAGTCGCAGTTTGTTAATTATGCCTTTTGGCTGCTGGTTTTGGTACACAGTATCATCCTCAGGCCTTTCCTTGACACGAAGTCGTCAGCCTCGCTTTCCAAGTAGGTCTGTCAAAGAATATCTGACGCACCTACTTGGGAAGTGGGTGTGAAGAGATTATGCCAGGAAATGGTCTGAGGATCGTACTATGTACCGAAACCGCCAGCCAACAGGCAAAATAAATAAAGTGAAACTATACACTACAATCAAATTCTTCACCCTTATTTTCCATTGTAGGCGTAGCCCATCTAGATAATTCTGGAAACAAAGGCCAAGTATTCTTTGCATACAATGATCACCCCATAAAATACACTCCTGGAAATGGAAAAAAGAACACATTGACACCGGTGTGTCAGACCCACCATACTTGCTCCGGACACTGCGAGAGGGCTGTACAAGCAATGATCACACGCACGGCACAGCGGACACACCAGGAACCGCGGTGTTGGCCGTCGAATGGCGCTAGCTGCGCAGCATTTGTGCACCGCCGCCGTCAGTGTCAGCCAGTTTGCCGTGGCATACGGAGCACCATCGCAGTCTTTAACACTGGTAGCATGCCGCGACAGCGTGGACGTCAACCGTATGTGCAGTTGACGGACTTTGAGCGAGGGCGTATAGTGGGCATGCGGGAGGCCGGGTGGACGTACCGCCGAATTGCTCAACACGTGGGGCGTGAGGTCTCCACAGTACATCGATGTTGTCGCCAGTGGTCGGCGGAAGGTGCACGTGCCCGTCCACCTGGGACCGGACCGCAGCGACGCACGGATGCACGCCAAGACCGTAGGATCCTACGCAGTGCCGTAGGGGACCGCACCGCCACTTCCCAGCAAATTAGGGACACTGTTGCTCCTGGGGTATCGGCGAGGACCATTCGCAACCGTCTCCATGAAGCTGGGCTACGGTCCCGCACACCGTTAGGCCGTCTTCCGCTCACGCCCCAACATCGTGCAGCCCGCCTCCAGTGGTGTCGCGACAGGCGTGAATGGAGGGACGAATGGAGACGTGTCGTCTTCAGCGATGAGAGTCGCTTCTGCCTTGGTGCCAATGATGGTCGTATGCGTGTTTGGCGCCGTGCAGGTGAGCGCCACAATCAGGACTGCATACGACCGAGGCACACAGGGCCAACACCGGCATCATGGTGTGGGGAGCGATCTCCTACACTGGCCGTACACCACTGGTGATCGTCGAGGGGACACTGAATAGTGCCCGGTACATCCAAACCGTCATCGAACCCATCGTTCTACCATTCCTAGACCGGCAAGGGAACTTGCTGTTCCAACAGGACAATGCACGTCCGCATGTATCCCGTGCCACCCAACGTGCTCTAGAAGGTGTAAGTCAACTACCCTGGCCAGCAAGATCTCCGGATCTGTCCCCCATTGAGCATGTTTGGGACTGGATGAAGCGTCGTCTCACGCGGTCTGCACGTCCAGCACGAACGCTGGTCCAACTGAGGCGCCAGGTGGAAATGGCATGGCAAGCCGTTCCACAGGACTACATCCAGCATCTCTACGATCGTCTCCATGGGAGAATAGCAGCCTGCATTGCTGCGAAAGGTGGATATACACTGTACTAGTGCCGACATTGTGCATGCTCTGTTGCCTGTGTCTATGTGCCTGTGGTTCTGTCAGTGTGATCATGTGATGTATCTGACCCCAGGAATGTGTCAATAAAGTTTCCCCTTCCTGGGACAATGAATTCACGGTGTTCTTATTTCAATTTCCAGGAGTGTAGGTTGAATTCAACAGTCACTGATACAAATCCTTTCACCTCCTGAAACAGGAACTGTAACAGCTGTAACGTCACGCACCTGAAATATTCCCCAGAACCTGGCACACTACTCCATACTATAAGTCCCCTATTTTCCACTCTCATCATTGAAGATGTAATCCATTTTGTTCCAGCTGTCCTACAAAATATCCAGCCTCTCCAGAGAAAACATATCATTTATACGCACTTCAAAGAAAAAAAGCGAAGCATCACGAAGGAAGAAGAAATTATCCCAACAGAACAGAAATCGTTAGATATGATGTAGATCTACAGACAAAGAAATGTATAAGATTTCAGAAAAATTGAATGATTTATTCAACAGAAAGAGATTCATAAATCGAGCAAGTCAATAGCGGGTTGGTCCACCTGTGGTCCTTATGCATGCAGTTATTCGGCTTCGTGTTAATTGATAGAATTGGTGGATGTCCTGCTGATGGATATCGTGCCAAATTCTGTTCAACTGGCGCATTAGATTGTCAGAATCCCGAGCTGGTTGAAGGCCCCTGCCCACACAATGCTCCAGACGTTCTCAGTTGGGGACAGATCCAGTGAACTTACTGGGAAAGATGGGGTTCGGCGAACCCGAAGATAAGTGGAAAAAACTCTCGTCATGTGCAGGAGTGCAATATGTTGCTGGAATGGCTACAGTGATGAGTCCCGCTTCCAACTGAACCCCCACGACCAGCGATGACGTGTCTAGAGACGCTCCGGACAGTGTGAGACACCAGCCTGATTGTCGCCCGACATACGGCCTGACAGCGAGGAGTGATGGTCTGCGGTGCCATTTCTTATCATGGCAAGATCCCTCTGGTCGCCATCCGCGGCACCGCTACGGCACAGGGTCCGTCGACGATATATTACGCTCCGTTCTGTTGGCCTTAATGGTAAGCCAGTCTAGGCTTACATCTCAGGAAGGTAATACCCCTCCAGACACAGAGTGAGTTTCTGCTGAGAGTCTTCATCATTGACATAGCCCATCTTGACCAGCAAAGTTGACGAATATCTTCCCAATTGAGAACGTTTGGGCAGGACCCTCCAACCAGCTCGGGATTTTGACGATCTAACCCCTTCAATTGGACAGAATTGGGCACAATATCCATCAGGAGGGCATCTGTCATCTCTAACAATCAATAACGTTCCCGAATAACTACTTATAAAAGAGATAGCGGTGGACAAACGCGTTATTGACTTGCTCAATTTATCTAGTTCTTCCTCTTGAATAAACCATATAATTTTTCTAAAATTGTAATCATTTGTCCGTTCGTAATGTACATCTAACTCCCCGCCCCCCCCCCCCCCCCCCGTGGTGTGTCTTTTTTTTTAAATCTTAGAGTGCCTGGCAAAGTCTGCTTGCTCGATATTTTGACTGAATGCCACAATCACAGACTTGCAGAACTCGTCTAGAAACCAGTGACCGATGCCACTCCCACTATGACACCTAAAGGATCTTAATTCTACAGCATTCAACCCCTCCTACAACGACTACCTGATCCCATTTCATTACTCCCATCCTGCGCTTATAAACTGACAAATTCCACTTCTCAATGCCAAGCTCGGCACCTCACAACTATCCACGTCAACGTTCCCGTGTACGTTATGCTCCTATTCCATCCATCTATTTATCCAGAGCTGATGATCAAGCTTCGGAAAATTATCCCCAAAAAGCCTGTAGATTCAATAGGATCATCATCCACCACATCGACACTGCGTTCAGCATGGACATCATCATCACTCCGTCAAAATCATCTTCTAATTAATGTTGCGAACTACATTGGAGTTTTAAACACTTGTACGAATAAAGAGCAGTCATAATTCTGCTGCCACCTGTTCTTCCCAACACTGTAATGAAATTAAATGACAATAATGGAAGGAAAATTATTTTTTTTTTGCTGCTGATCAGTGACTTGCTTTGCATTACATGTCGACAAAGTGATAAACTTAAGTCTGTCACACATACTAAGTTTTCGTATTCTTTTCGAAATAAATTGGTACGGAAACTAGTGAAGATGAGCTCAAGCCTCTAGTGCCGACCAAGTATTCCATGTCTCCCTTGATCGTAAAGTAAATCCTTGAACCGTTCACTCCCGCCCCCAACCACTTTCTGTATGTACACAATTGGGCACCAGCCGTTTCAACCCTCAAATTTCTGCATGTACAAACAGATCGCCTTATCAGTGAACACTTAAAACGAGGCTATAAAAGTATGAAGTCTTGTATTTTTGTATATAGCCGCTAGAGTTGATGGCACCTAGCGACATTAGAAGTCACTCGAGCATTGTTATCGACAAAGCTAGGAGTCACAACGTTAGCAGAGGAATCGATTTTAGCACTGTATGCAGCTGCACCATACAACTATGAAACAGAACATGCCTTCTATAATTCCATGAGAAAATTGAGAATTGTGTAGGATTACAAAGAAGTCGATTACTTTTAAGGGCTATGTTGTATCTGGAAGATTAGCTCTATCGACAATTCAGTTAATGAGATTTACATTGTACACGAACTGGAAATGTGCTACAACTCTAAGTTCACTTCCTCATACTTCACAAAGTCATAATATGAATACAATGGAAGGGGAATGTGTGATTCACAATCGACACTCCTCGGCTGGCTTGCCGCGTAAAAGGGGGCAAGTATTGTGCTCTTCTTTCTGCGTTACATTTACTGCCTACCATGGTTGAATTTCATAATGATTAGTAGAATTGAATAATGGCAGTCAAACAAGTTAATAATGAATTCTGGCAAAGAATATTTCGAATCTAAGCACACATGACGGAGGAAGTAATGTGCGGAGATCGAACTATAATTTGCTTCAGGTCGCATATCTTAATCGTACTTTCTTTCAAGAAATATTTGCATTTCGTAGACACTGCTCTTTCAGGGTTAGCTACGTGAAACTGGCCGGAAAGCAGAAAATATGGTGTACAAACCATTCGAAAAGACGAAACGATTCTGTGGCATTTAAAACAACTATAATTCGCACCGACCAACACATCCACAATACAAATTATTCATGGTGCAAACGCACTTACACAATCTGTTCGACTTCAGAATTATTTATTAAATTGATGGTCCGTTAACGATATCAAAGTGAGTCCCAGAGGAAACTTTATTGTGGCAAGATCGGCCTCATGCGCGAAACATTAACGTTACTTACATCCATCTTGATTGCAAATCGAGACGGATTTTAAGTAACATTATAAAATCACTGATTGCTGTTATCCCATAAGACATTATGTCTGTTTCTGCGAAACATTAACATTACAAATGGTGGTATAAGACACATTTAATCCCCAGGTATTCACACAGTGATGGAATGAGCAATGTTTAACTCTACCATCCACTCCCATTAATGCAACAAAGCGTGAACAGAGAGGGTAGTGAGAGGTATCATATCAGAGACGTTTGGCCGCCGAATTTTGGTTAACAATTGAGTAATAGTTAATTTAAAAAATCCCCACGCATTTTGGTATTTCTTAAATACACAATTTGAAGCTCCAAAAGTGCATAGGGTCTTCAACTTAAAGCTATGATATCATGAACACGGGGATACCTAACGGACAAAAGCATTAGGCAGAATTGTTCAGGGGTTAAAATAATGCTACAGTTTACATGGTCTCTGGCAAACGATTCATGAGGTAATACATCACCAAACTAACGGAAAGTAGCTCACACTGGTTAACGTTTCACAGCTGCATGTGCAAGCTGCTCTTAGGAAACAAAGCACAAACCATCAAGCTACTCTTAATACAGGAAATGAAATAAGTCAATCTCAAAACGCGAATCATGGAACATTTCCCTAAGATAATGAAGTTGAAATAAAATGGATTAAGTTCTTCTGCAAATTACCTTGCCTTATTCAAATACATGCTTCTCCAACTAGACAAGACTGCTCGGGAGAGCACGTACGTCTGCTCACTTATCAGCCCGCCGCAAGAGAGGGGCGAAAAGCCACATGGCCGAAACGATTGTTCTTTCAAGGGGAGGAGATCTCGTTACGTGTGACCTACCACATCCCTAGCTTTCGTTTTTCACACTGTTCACTGCCTCTCCGTTCTCTTGTATGGTTTTCCCCCACGTTAAGTTAATAAGGCTTACTCGTCTGGTTGCCTGCAGAAACATTTTAAATTCACTCATACAAATGGATAATGGAAAGGATCTATACAAGAGAAATAAATTAAAAAAACTTTGTGTCCTTCCTCCACAATCTGTGGAGAAATCGTATCTTCAGCACTTTGAGGATGCTACAAGCGTTCTAGATACGACGTTTATGATACGACACGTTTCGTCATTCACATTCATCCTGTCTCACATTACCCGGATAGAACGTTTCTGATAACAAATAACCTTCAAGCAAAAGAATTAAACAGCATACAGTAACCGTAGGTTTCAAACTATTTTATTAAGCGAAAGTAGGTTGACCACATTGAAAACTGACATATGTAATACTGAAACGTTTGATCGTCTTTTCCTGTGAGCGGTTGTGGCGTAGTGAAAGACCTCATATGTATCTGTTACGAAAATGCGTTCTCTTTGCTGCAAAAACTAATTTACGCAACGTAATGCTCCGAACGCAAACAAGAAAGTGTTTGTCTGTGGAACTAAATCAATTTTCTGCACTTCTGCATATACTAAATATTTTTAACAAGGATTTCGTGGCTCACATTGTCCTCCGAGACAGGGTTAAGTTTTCCAGACCTGTCCGGACTCTCTCTCTCTCGCTCTCTCTCTCTCTCTCTCTCTCTCCCTCTCTCCCTCTCCTCCCTCTCTCTCTCTTTCTCTCTCTCTGTCTCTTTCTGCGCGCGCGCGCCCCTGTGTGTATGTGTGTGTGTGTGTGTGTGTGTGTAGCTAATTAACTGTTTTCAGTTTCCCATATCCAACCGCTGGACTGGAAAACAAACACATGTAACAGTCAACACGTTGGCTCCAAATGGTTCCTAGCGACTTCCGCAGGTATGGCCCACAAAGACAAAAAGTAGATAATTGTTCAAAGCCAACAGCATAAAAGTCACGAACAACACCACACTATCAGTTTCTATTAAATCAAGAGTAAATTATTGGCTTCAGATAGAGCTAGTCAAAACCATCTCTTTCATTAGACGTCACATCCTGCTAGGTAATGGTTCCACGATCTGATATTGAGGCATCTGCCAACTGAACATGTGTCCACTAACTAAATAGAACGATTCACTAAGACAATCAGAAAATAATTATGAGAACGACGCTTGGTGTGGGTCAGCAGATAGAACAGGCTACTCGGTGTTTCTCGGGTTTGCCGCAAAACGTTTCGGGTGTTTTGATCGTTTTTTATGTTCGTAGAATTGAACTTCAAACGATATTAAAATCGTTGTACGGAACCAGCAGATATATATGACATCTCACATGGGGATTTTGATAACGACATTTAAAAAAAATTACCCGTTAACGTCACTAGCTGAGTTTCAAAGGCTTTGTTGCGATTTGGCAGGAAATTTAAAACTTCCTCACAAATTTAACGAAGGAAAGCAGTTGTCGGGTAAAGATTTCTACCAAAACTTCAAGAAGCATCACCCACAAATTTGCTATAGAAAACCTCAGCAAGTTTAACGCGTTGTGTCAGTTTCGATCGATCCCTAGCTGGATTTTAACCAACCGTTATTTTTTATTACGTTATTCTTTGACATAACACATAATCTATTTGCGAACCACAAAAACACTTTTATTGGTTAAAAACCAATATTTTCTTGTGTGGCCCATATTACTAGACATATTAACGTCTCGAACTGTAAGTCACAGAAAATCTTTCCTGCTGCACCCTGTTGGAAACGACATTGCTCTTCGTGTGCCCGGAAGGTTTGGCGTCCCTCACGAATGCGTCAGCATCTATATAGGTCAGACAGTTCGCATACCTGCAGAGTGTTGTGCCGGGCGCAAGTGACATATTAGACAAAGGGAACTTGACGAGTCGGCCATAACTGAGCACTGCCTGGACAACGGACACAAAATACAATTTGAAAACACGCGAGTCTTGACTTATGCCTCAACATACTGGGATTCTGTTACAAAACAGGCGGCTGATATTCAATGAACAGCAACAATTTTAATAGAGATCAGAGGTACACCCTTAGAAGGGCGTGCGGAAGGGCTTTGGATGTCGAAAGGAAGCAATGACGGATGCTTAACGCTTGTAGGGATGTGCGTGCAACAGTTTCAAACGAGGACCCGGCCCCTCGTGCCACGTGACGTCACTCGGTCCCATGAAGGGCCAACGAGATACAACCTACGGGCCCTGCAACGAACTTGTGACGTCACACTAGTCGAAATCTCCGCAATAATTCGCAAACGCTCGGCACCGGACAGGACCCACAGGAAATCAGTATTTAATTGAAAATGTACACCCCCCCCCCCAAAAAAAAAGTCTTAACTTTGTCGTGTGTTATTGAGAACTTGCATGGATTTAAACACGGAGAGTTATTAGCCGGTCGCTATGGCCGATCGGTTCTAGGCCCTTCAGTCCGGAACCACGCTGCTGCTAAGGTCGCGCCGGCCAGAGTGGCCGTGCGGTTCTAGGCGCTACAGTCTGGAACCGCGTGACCGCTACGGTCGCAGGTTCGAATCCTGCCTGGGGCATGGATGTGTGTGATGTCCTTAGGTTAGTTAGGTTTAAGTAGTTCTACGTTCTAGGGGACTGATGATCTCATATGTTAAGTGACATAGTGCTTCGAGCCATTTCAACCATTTAGAGAATTATTAAATTCGTCTGAAATAGTTACTCGCTCCCCGTCGGAGACGGCTACTGGTACTCGTAAGACCTAGAGTGTCACGTGCTGTTACGTACGTGCAACGGCTTGCGTTTTGTCTTGGTCTCATGGCGGGTCCCAGATGCTGTGAGTTGCCCAACTCACCTTCCGCGCACGCGTCGCTTCGTCCCTCCCTGATTGGTGCCAGAGGCCGCAGTCATGGCTTATAAGAGGAATATCGTGCCAACCATGTCGAGGAGTGTCTTTACTCCTGACGACGATGACGGGTATAGAAATCGAAAGTTCGATAATTTTTTTCGAACTGACGCGGATTGAAACCCGAGATTTTATTCGATCTTTTGTTATTGTGTCTGGTTGAAGGAATCAGTTACTTTTCACCATTGACACAAAAAAAGTGTAAGTAACTCTTATACGCCGTGGGAATTTAAGGAGATGGGACCTGGATAAACTGACTGAACCAGAGGTTGTACAGAGTTTCAGGGAGAGCATAAGGGAACAATTGACAGGAATGGGGGAAAGAAATACAGTAGAAGAAGAATGGGTAGCTTTGAGGGAAGTAGTGAAGGCAGCAGAGGATCAAGTAGGTAAAAAGACGAGGGCTAGTAGAAATCCTTGAGTGACAGAAGAAATACTGAATTTAATTAATCAAAGGAGAAAATGTAAAAATGCAGTAAATGAAGCAGGCAAAAAGGAATACAGACGTCTCAAAAATGAGATCGACAGGAAGTGCAAAATGGCTAAGCAGCCGTGGCTAGAGGACAAATGAACGGATGTAGAGGCTTATCTCACTAGGGGTAAGATAGATACAACCTACAGGAAAATTAAAGAGAACTTCAGAAAAAAGAGAACCACTTGTATGAATATCAAAAGCTCAGATGGAAACCCAGTTCTAAGCAAAGAAGGGAAAGCAGAAAGGTGGAAGGAGTATACAGAGGGTCTATACAAGGGCGATGTACTTGAGGACAATATTATGGAAATGGAAGAGGATGTTGATGACGATGAAATGGGAGATATAATACTGCGTGAAGAGTTTGACAGAAGTAGACAACATTCCATTAGAACCACTGACAGCCTTGGGAGAGCCAGTCCTGACGAAACTCTACCATCTGGTGAGCAAGATGTATGAAACAGGCGAAATACCCTCAGACTTCAAGAAGAATGTAATAATGCCAATCCCAAAGAAAGCAGGGGTTGACAATGTGAAAATTAGCGAACTATCAGTTTACTAAGTCCTGGCTGCAAAATACTAACGCGGATTCTTTACAGACGAATGGAAAAACTTGTAGAATCCGACCTCGGGGAAGATCAGTTTGGATTCCGTAGAAATGTTGGAACACGTGAGGCAGTACTGACTCTACGACTTATCTTAGAAGCTGGATTAAGGAAAGGCAAACCTACGTTTCTAGAATTTGTAGACTTAGAGAAAGCTTTTGACAATGCTGAGTCGAATACGCTCTTTCAAATTCTGAATGAGGCAGGGGTAACGTATAGTTAGCGAAAGGCTATTTACAATTTGTACAGAAACCAGATGGCAGTTATAAGAGTTGAGGGACATGAAAGGTAAGCAGTGGTTGGGAAGGTAGTGAGACAGGGTTGTAGTCTCTCCCCGATGTTATTCAATCTGTATATTGAGCAAGCAGTGAAGGAAACAAAAGAAAAATTCGGAGTAGGTATTAAAATCCATGGAGAAGAAATAAAAATTTTGAGGTTCGCCGATGACATTGTAATTCTGTCAGAGACAGCAAAGGACTTGGAAGAGCGGTTGAATGGAATGGATAGTGGCTTGAAAGGAGAGTATAAGATGAACATCAACAAAAGCAAAACGAGGATAATGGAAAGTAGTCGAATTAAGTCGGGTGATGCTGAGGGAATTAGATTAGGAAATGAGACACTTAAAGTAGTAAAGGAATTTTGATATTTGGGGAGCAAAATAACTGATGATGGTCGAAGTAGAGAGGATATAAAATGTAGACTGGCGATGGCAAGGAAAGCGTTTCTGAAGAAGAGAAATTTGTTGACATCGAGTATAGATTTAAGTGTCAGGAAGTCATTTCTGAAAGTATTTGTATGGAGTGTAGCCATGTATGAAAGTGAAACATTGACAATAAATAGTTTGGACCAGAAGAGAATAGAAGCTTTTGAAATGTGGTGCTACAGAAAAATGCTGAAGATTAGGTGGGTAGATCACATAACTAATGAGGAAGTATGGGGCAGAAGAGAAGTTTGTGGCACAACTTGACTAGGAGTAGGGATCGGCTGGTAGGACATGTTCTGAGGCATCAAGGGATCACCAATTTAGTATTGGAGGGCAGCGTGGAGGGTAAAAATCGTAGAGGGAGACCAAGAGATGAATACACTAAGCAGATTCAGAAGGATGTAGGTTGCAGTAGGTACTGGGAGATGAGGAAGCTTGCACAAGATAGAGTAGCATAGAAAGGTGCATCGAACCAGTCTCAGGACTGAAGACCACAACAACAACAACCTTATTACAAAACAACAAAAGAAGTTTTACTTCCATTTTGGCATATGTGGCCCATCTAGCAATAGTTCCGCCAACAAAATTCTTGATGTGTTCCCGTTTTGTAAAAATAACTTATTTGATCACTAAACATCAATGCCGTCTGTATAACTGCATAACACTTTCAAACACCGTCTCTGATCACACGATTCGCCACCTGCGCCCAGAAAACCTGGCAGTCGAATCCTTGACGACAGAACTTTCCAAAGACTTTTGGAAAACGAATTTACATCCCAGAATTTCAGGCAGGTAACTTCAGGCTGACATTGGTCATTTCCTTCTCCTACTCATAGCGCTCTTCTGCTTCCTACTAGTACTCCTCCATTTCCAGCAGATGCTGGAAAACATCTTGAAACACGAGAACATCACTGACATTTATGCTAGCCTAGGCTTCGACCACTGCTCTCTGTAGGCAGTTTTGGGCTAGACATAGTATGTCTGAAGAATAATTAAACCTATGTGAATGTCGGGCTCGAACGCAGCTACTGCTTCAGTTTTGAATACAAATCATGAACAACGGCGGCAGAAGAGTTCCTGTATGAGGAGTCAACGTCGTTGTGCCAACAGCCTTTGTCGAAGGGGCGGAAGAGCAGACAGAGGTTCAGTTCAGCCACTTGCTCTTGGCGTGGAAAACTGTCGCTGAATGGAGGAAGAAACAGCAATGGTCAGCAAGAAACAGCAACGAAGGCAATAGTAGCCACTGGATTAAAGACACGGATTGTGTATCTGCACGATATACGGCCTGAAATTGAAAATTGGCAAAAAATTCCGGTTTGGTCCTCCATTTGGATCTCTGGGAAAGGGTCTGCCAAACTGCAGCCAACCATGAGAAAATACTATATAACCAACAAAAGGGCAACACATTTTGAGTTGGAGCGTGGAATGTCAGAAATTTGAAAGTAGTACGGAAGCTAGAAAATATGAAAGGAGAGAGACAAAGGCTCAGTCTATATAAAGTGAGAATTAGCGAAGTAAAACCATGAGAAAAATACTATATAACCAACGAAAGGGCAACACATTTTGAGTTGGAGCGTGGAATGTCAGAAATTTGAAAGTAGTACGGAAGCTAGAAAATATGAACTTGTCAGACAAATATAGCGTAATATCAGCAGCAGCAGAAAAAGGTGTGATAGGAGTAGCATTGGTTACGGATAGGAAAGAATGGCAAGGAGTAATCAAACCAACGCCAGCAACTAGCCCTAGAATGCATGTCGACGTCACAAGCAGAATGAAGAGTTAGAGAAAGTGTATGAGGGTACTGAACGAGACATTCACTACGTAAAGAGAGAGAAAGAGAAGACAGGGTTACGAAAGAATATGGGCATGGCAGTGGCAATGAAGGAGGGAAATCAGTTCTGCTATACATTTTAACTAGTAATGACGAATTAACCACTCAAAAATCACAAAAGGAAGACGTGTGTTTGGAAAAGTCCTGGAGACACTGGAAGATTCCAGCTGGACTATATCATCGTCAAACAGCGGCTTCGAAATCTGATATCGGATTGTAAGGCATATCCAGGTGTATGTATAGCCACGGCCAACAATTTAGTAACGACGAGGAGTAAGTTGAAGTTTGGTAAAATCGTCTGGAAGAATTATTCTGCAAAGAAATGGTATACTGGAGTACTGAATAATGATGAGCTGCCTTTGAAGTTCTCTGAAGCTTTAGACACTGCGATAATGAATAAAGAAGCGGATAGTACAGTTGAAAAGGAATAGGACACCTTTTCAAAGGGTAATCACAGAAGTTGGACATACACGTGTAAACGTAGTTAAAAGGAAGGTAACAGCAAATAATCCTTCTGTAAGAGTATAAATATTTCAACTGATCCACGAAAGAAGAAAGTATAAAAATTTTTGGGGAAATTGTGGAATATAGAAACATAACGTACTTAGGAATGATATATACAAAATGTTCAGAAGAGAAGCCAAGGTAAAATAGCTTCATGAATTAAGTGAAGAAATTAAAAAGAAATGGTCGTTAAAAGAACTAATTCAGACTACGGAAAATTCAAAACAAATTTTAGTGTAATTAAAAGCCATAGCCATCAACAGTGAGTGTGGAGGGAATTGTGTAATTTCTGAGAATCGGTGCACATCGAAGTTGCAGACCCTTTGTGAGTAATATACAGGGTGTCGCAGCTATCTTGTCCATCCAAAATATCTCTGGAACAATAACAGCTATTGGAAAACGACTTTCACCGGTATCAATGTAGGGCTGGAGCCCATGATTGTACATATTTGGAAACATTCTAAGACGAAAGCATATGTGTTTTTTAACACAAACTTTTTTTTTAAATGGACCTCCTACATTTTTTCTTCAGCAATCCATAGCATGACAAAGCACATACACAATGGCTTTGATTGCATCGCAATATTCCCATTACATCCCGAGATATTAAGACGCGAAGTTGACGCTTGAAACACCCGACATGCGCTGCTAGCGCACTTCCTGAGGCTCAGGCGTGAACCCCATGCTGCCCGAAACCGCGATGTGATTGACATGCGTAATCACATTTCCATACTTATCAAGAGGTCCGAAACGAATAATACGGTCTGCTGCCATCCTGCTGCGATTACGGGCAGCATGGGGTTCACGCCTGAGCCTCAGGACGTGCGCTAGCAGCGCATGTCGGGTGTTTCAAGCGTCAACTTCGCGTCTCAATATCTCGGGATGTAATGGGAATATTGCGACGCAATCAACGCCATTGTGTATGTGCTTTGTCAAGCTATGGATTGCTGAAGAAAAAATATAGGAGGTCCATTTAAAAAAACATATACTTTCGTTTTAGAATGTTTCCAAATATGTACAATCATGGGCCCCAGCCCTACATTGATACCGGTGAAAGTCGTTTTCCAATAGCTGTTATTGTTCCAGAGATATTTTGGGTGGACAAGATAGCTGGGACACCCTGTATATCGAACGTTGCCGGCCGCGGTGGTCTAGCGGTTCTAGGTGCTGAGTCCGGAGCCGCGCGACTGCTACGGTTGCAGGTTCGAATCCTGCCTCGGGCATGGATGTGTGTGATGTCCTTAGGTTAGTTAGGTTTAAGCAGTTCTAAGCTCTAGGGGACTGATGACCATAGATGTTAAGTCCCATAGTGCTCAGAGCCATTTGAACCACCATTATCGAACGTTCGGCTCTGTAGAGTCTCGAAGCGGTAAATACGGATACTGATTTATGCTTTGATAGCGTAAATCGGCTGAGAGCACTAAAATATTACGTGGTAGGGGTACATGTATCGAGTGAGGCTAGCGCGATCAATGAATCGGATTATCTTACATGGAAGAGTTGATTGCACGTTTGGGTGATGTAGCGAAATGTTTGGAATTTAGTTGGGAGTATGGATTGGTTCCTAGTAGTGCAGCGTGAAACTGCGTGCAATCACGGGTCATGTGGAGCCCTCTGTAGGCCAGTGGAGATTTGCGCTATCTGACTCTCGATGGTCGTTGCTGAGATCCAGGATCTGCAAGCTGCCTACGTACAAGCTCCATTCTCTTTGTCTTAGATGAAGACGAAACATGCCTGGAGGTCTGACTGAACGTTAAGAAGTGCATCGAGAACCAGTCACCACGTGCGTGTAACGGTTCCGTTACGTTCCTGGAAACTAAGCGGGGGAGTTACAGGAAGACCGAGACGGCAACATGCTTAGAAGTTACTTACCGGCATCGCGACAAATGGGTTTGACAGACAACATTATACATTTAATTACTAATTGCTTCAGTCAAAATAATTCATCCTGTTTTCTTGGGCTCCAGCATAACCATATACTCGTGTACCTTGACGCATTCGTGGGAAATGTAAATTGTTACTTTCCCATTCCACTTTCAATAACGAAATGAAACTGTTACACCCCCTTAGTGACTGGTTCTCGATAAGCGTCATGATGTTCAGTACCAAGTAGTATCTTCATATTTTCAGTATATTCGTCTTTTAACGTGTTTCTTTTCAAAGTCTCGAGAATCGACCGATCCACATATATCGTATGTGCACCGATTCTTGGAAGTTAACGGGTATTTCACTGTGAAGCAGATAAGGGAGGGAGGTTGGGTGAAATGAGGGAAGTGAAAGCCTCTACGAAGGGGATGACGTGTCTGATGACGTAATGGAAAAAGAAACAGTAGTCGATGTGCAAGAGACAGGGATCCAGTGTTTAATGGAGTTTTAGAAGACTTGCGATCACATAAGACAGAAGTGATCGATAAAATTCTACCGTAATTTCCGACATAATTGAGAGTAGTGTCGACCAAGTGGCCATTCAGAAAGTTCCATCTTTGGTTCCACAAAATCAATTGTAAGTGTTCTAGTGCACAAAAAACTCAATTGAAACAGCCTCTTCGGCAATTGTTATGTGTCGTAGCAAGCCTAGATTGACTGCAGGAGGAAGTCGAGCGATTATTATGGCACACTTAGCTCGCCCAGTTAGCCGTGGAGTCGAACGCACGGTTTTTCCGGATTGGGAAGGAGCCACTGGTCGACGGCACGAATCCGCCCGGCGGACTTCCGTCGAGGTCCGGTGAGACGGCCAGTTTGTGGGTGGTTTTTAGGCGGTTTTCCATGTGCCTCAGCGAATGCGGGCTGGTTCCCCTTATTCCGCCTCAGCTACACTATGTCGGCGATTGCTGGACAAACGAGTTCTCCACGTACGCCTACACCACTATTAATCTACCACGCAAACATAAGGGGTTGTACTCGTCTGGTGTGAGACATCCCTAGGGGGGCCACCGGGGGCCGAACCGCACAATAACCCTGAAAGAATAGTTCGGTGTGGGGCGGCGGAGGGGTGAAGTGGACTGCGGTAGTCGTCGTGGGGTTGTGGACCACTGCGGCTTGCGGCGGGGACAGCCTCTCCGTCGTTTCTAGGAAAACCGGTTAACATACAATACAAGACAATACAATGGCATACTTAAAATATTAGTTCATTTTACCGTAACTCTTGAATATAGAATACTTAACTTAGAAACATTTCATGTGGACTTGAACGACAATGATTACTTTTTATTGTCGCAGTGACCAAGAATAATGTTCATAATTGTATTGTACTGAAGAACAGTCCCATATTAATGTACATTTAACTTTAAAATTTTGATACAGAGCTCTGACAATACTTGCGCTGCTGGATCTGAACCATGTTGACTCTGCTCTCTTAATCCACGAACGCAGAGTGGGGCGAGCGGCACTGCGGTCTGACGTAAGTAGACACCCAGAAGCGGCGGCGAATGGAATTTCTTAGGGACTTATCTTCGCCGACGTCTCTCATTCCTGGCTGCATCTGGTAACGACTGTCTTTACGTCGCGGTGCCGTCGACAAATACCAACTCTAACATACGAATTCACTCCTCGGATGATACCACAATAAGTCTGTACAGTTGGCAATGACTGGTACACTGACATTATTCACACTGTGGTGGGCATGTATTAGAGTTACTACACTACTGGCCATTAGAATTGCTACACCAAGAAGAAATGCAGACGATAAACGGGTATTCATTGGAGAAATATATTATACTAGAACTGACATGTGATTACAATTTCAAGCAATTTGGGTGCATAGATCCTGAGAAGTCAGTACCCAGAACAACAACATCTGGCCGTAATAACGTCCTTGATACGTCTGGGCATTGAGTCAAACAGAGCTTGGATGGCGTGTACAGGTAAAGCTGCCCATGCAGCTTCAACACGATACCACAGTTCATCAAGAGCAGTGACTGGCGTATTGTGACAAGCCAGTTGCTCGGTCAGCAATGACCAGACGTTTTCAATTGGTGAGAGATCTGGAGAATGTGCTGGCCAGGGCAGCAGTCGAACATTGTCTGTATCCAGAAAGGCCCGTACAGGACCTGAAACAATAGGTCGTGCGTTATTCTGCTGAAATAAAGGTTTCGCAGGGATCGAATGAAGGGTAGAGTCACGGCTCGTAACACATCTGAAATGTAACGTCCACTGTTCAAAGTGCCGTCAATGCCAACAAGAGGTGACCTTGACATGTAACTAATGGCACCCCATACCATCACGCCGAGTGATACGCCAGTATGGCGATGACGAATACACGCTTCCAATGTGCGTTTACCGCGATGTCACAAAACACGGATTCACCAAACACGGATTCATCCGAAAAAATGACGATTTCAAACGTCACCATCTGTTGACTCAGGGATCCGGACGTGGCTGCACGATCCGTTACAGCCATGCGGATAAGATGCCTGTCATCTCGAGTGCTAGTGGTACGAGGCCATTGGGATCCAGCACGGCGTTCCGTATTACCCTCCTGAACCCACCGATTCCATATTCTGCTAACAGTCATTGGATCTCGACCAACGCGAGCAGCAATGTCGCGATACGATAAACCGCAATCGCGATAGGCGTCAATTCGACCTTTATTAAAGTCAGTAACTTGACGTTAAGCATTTCTCCTCCTAACACGGGGCATCACAACAACGCTTCAGCAGGCAACGGCGGTCAACTGCTGTTTGTGTATGAGATATCGGGTGGAAACTTTCCTCATGTCAGTTCGTTTTAGGTGTCGCCACCGGCGCCAACCTTGTGTGAATGCTCTGAAAAGCTAATCATTTGCATATCACACCATCTTTTTCCTGTCGCTAAATTTCGCGTCTGTAGCACGTCATCTCCGTGGTGTAGCAATTTTAATGGCCAGAGTGTAGGTACAATCACAAAATCAAAGTCATCCGGCATATAAAACGCCAGGAGACCAGTGGCCGCTTGAGGGCGAGGTCAGTGGAGATGATGGGAGCCATGATTGCCGCTGGCTGCCCGTTGTGGGGAGCTGCTGTGGTGATCCTCCTTGTTTGAAGCTGAGGCTGGAGCTGGAACTGACCGAATGACTACTTACATCATATTGATATTTGATCGGCGTTACTGCAGAACGTGATCGGTGGAGGTAAGTAGTCCCACGCATGATGTGTCACCCATGGCGATCGAAGTACCACAATTGGTAAATCTGGCCCCACGCGTTTCCTTGGTGTCCGCTAAAATCAAACTAAGAATTCGATTGGCGTGATTTGGTCGGCTGCTGTTCTGATATGCAATCCAGCCTGAGCTGTGCAGCCAGCAGGGCACCTGTGCAGCAGTGGGTAGATGGATCTGGAGGATGCAGCAATAATGATCAATGAGCGTCATCCACCAGCAATAGACATCATGAAAGTCTCTACGACTCACCGATATAGCGGACCATATCGGCACTCTATCTAGAGTTCCGCTGAGTAAACAACTAATATGGAAATAGAAGTGAGGATGCAGATGGCCTAGTCTCTCACCCAACACATTCTGTCATTATTGAGAACTGAAGTCTCTCTGTGGACTGAGGGCTGCACGTCTACAGAAGCATTGGATTACGCAAGTCTAGTGGGGGTCGGACAGCGGAAGCTCACATCGGGAGACATAGGAAGCAAAAAAATGTTGTACTCGAATAAATCTTTCATGTGCCATCGAATATCCTGTCCAAGTAGTTTGTAACGCTAACGCCCGCAGTTACGTAGCATGCCCCAATAGACACTTATAACGTCCCCGCTCGGGCGTACGTTAGCTCTTTAAAGCCTGTACTGTAATAAGTTCACGGGCTTCACCTTATAAACAAGGATTTTAGTACATAAGTTGACCGCGTGTACCTAATTGGAAGCAATTCGGACTTATATCCAGTCTGTAACTACAGTGATGCGTCAAGCAAATGTAAAGTACCACTACTCGTTCGCATGGACAAGAAGTACACACAGTAGATACTACCAATGATTAATAATACGGTCGCCAGCCTAATTAGGCATTGAGTGAGTTTTCCCTTGTACAAGTGGGTGCATGTACAAGCATAATAACACGTAGTAATGTTGCGTTTTATGGCAAAATTTGGAACCAGAAAGAATCTACTGAACTAAGGTTTTCTTCTTTTGTACTAATTTGGACGAGCTAAAATTACACAACACCACACAGCAATGATTACTACTAACTGCATTTTGTATATTGATCAGACTGAAATCGGGCATAGATTACCTTAGAATTAGCAACTTTGAAAGCACACATACAATGTCACTATTAAAATTGTAAAAACACTAATACACTTAGGTTTAATATAGAACTTAACTTTGCTGTTCAAATATGATCAGTACCCTTCAAGATTTGAAAGAACAGACAAGAAAAAAGTGGGGGGGGGGGCCTGAAACTGTTATGGTCGTTATACTGAAACTATTAAGTACTGAAGGTAAATTAACACTCAAAATTATCAATCTATGGATAACTACTCTTTTGTCTTACTTCTGAATTATTTAACTGTCATTATTTCTGTATCAAATTAATTAAATAACATCGCTAACTCAATTCAAAAAAACTCTCTTCCACTTTAGTCGTACTTTTGTTCTTTATCAACATTTGCAATAACACACAGAACTTTAAACTTCTTTATAGCATAGATTTGTCTGCTGATAATTCTCGTTAACACTAACTTTAAACTTTCAGTTCGGGATACTCGGGTTGCACAATATGTGGTAAGGACCCTGTCTAGGTCAGTGATCAGGATAAGTAATGGCTGAGGCAATTCTGGTAAAAGTCACATTATTATTGAACAGTTAGAAACATTTTCGACACTGGTCCACACAGATACAATTCTAAAGATGAATTAAATGTTTGACCTGTGCAAGTCGGTGCGGCGGATGGCGGGCAGCGAGATAGCGAGAAGCACAGCACACATACAAGCACGGCTAAGGCTCTCACTGCATCGGCACTTTCCTTCTTCTTAGCGTTGTAATCTTTCCAATTTTATGCCTAAGAATATAGCCATGCCAGGTAGTCGTCGGAATCGGCACATCCGAGGCTCAATGGAATCCACTCTTCCTGGATAGCCTCCTAGATACGGTACGTGTTCCTCTGACCGATACCCAACTCCGACTGTTATACTGAGCCCGTTGTGCCGAACCGCGCCAGTGTGCGTTTTCCTGCGCTCGCCTGCCTCCACCTTTTCCAGCTCCCCTACAGGTAGGGTATTCACCACAGGTTTTCTACTACACATATATTAATACCTTTCCTACGTATGGACCAAGCGTATAAATACAATTTTCACATCTTACATTAGTTTTAACATTAAATACACGTCCCTTTGATTACCACATTACTTGAAATCTTACATAAATAATAATATTCATTTCGAAAGTTGCTCACAGTTTCTTTAACATGACACGAAAAGAAAAAGAAATTCAAAACATTGCTTGCATTAATTTATCAACATTCAGAAAGAAAAAAAAATTATCATATGTACAGTTGTTGTTGTTACAAGTTCCATGAAGCAGCAGAGGAAAAACTGGTTATGGAGAGAGTGGTAAATAAAGAAGAAGCCAACAGACCAGTAGACTGGAGAACTCAGCAAAAAAATGAAATACTCCTATGGCATTGCAGGCCAGGACGACCCATCTGAGGAAGTTCGCCCTCCGCGTTCCAGTCGTATTGCAGTCGACGCCACATTGAGCGACTCGAGCGCCGGTGATGAGGTTGAAACGAAAATGAGGATAATACAACACCCAGTCCACGATCGAAGAAAATCTCCCACCCGGCCTGCAATCGAATCCGGGCCTGCTGCATAGGAGGCAAGCACGTCGCCATCGACCTAAGTAGACGGTCAACTCAGTAGTTTGGCGCCTTGGACGCCAGAACGAAAATAGCGTTGGCCTCTAACGTGCAATGGACCTGTTAAAAACAGTTAGTAGAGCCTCTAGTATGGAGGACAGACAGGTTTCTGATTAGAAATAGAAAAAACATCTCCTAAGACGGCATAACAAAATAGATGACGTTCCCTTCAATCATTAAGACGCCAACAGCGGGCAATAATGCAACGGCACGATTAAAGTGTTCTTCCTACACTCACTTTCCGATGAACTTGTCTTCTTCTGCAGTTCAGTCCTAACTTGATCTGTTAGAGAATGATTACTGACTGCCGACTAGAGAATGCTATAGAGGAAACTAGCCGCACTACACGTCTCTGCAGGTTGCATCAAATGTTTTCTAGTAAGTGAAAGTAACATTTTGGTATTAAAATTAAACTATATTCTCACTTCTTGTTTATAAAATGAACGCCACGTCACCACCAAGTAGAAGTTACAGTTTTGTCATCGGAGCAATCGCAACTTAATACTTTTAGCGAGTAATTTATTAACTGAACATATGTAGATCACCCACAAATAACAAATTATTTTTGTCTTTAAACAACCGATTCATAGTAGCATGTTTCTTGTTTCTGCAGTATCGTAAACTGGCGACCTGCACTTTACAAATTCTCGCGCTAATGTACAGATAACATCCGTTAATTAACATTACTTCGCATTGATAGCTTCAGTCACACTAAGAAAAATACGTATTAAACCAGCAATAATTAACAGTCGTCATAATATTAATGTTGTTGTTGTTGTTGTGGTCTTCAGTCCTGAGACTGGTTTGATGCAGCTCTCCATGCTACTCTATCCTGTGCAAGCTTCTTCATCTCCCAGTACCTACTGCAACCTACATCCTTCTGAATCTGCTTAGTGTATTCATCTCTTGGTCTCCCCCTACGATTTTTACCCTCCACGCTGCCCTCCAATACTAAATTGGTGATCCCTTGATGCCTCAGGACATGTCCTACCAACAGATCCCTTCTTCTGGTCAAGTTGTGCCACAAACTTCTCTTCTCCCCAATCCTATTCAATACTTCCTCATTAGTTATGTGATCTACCCATCTAATCTTCAGCATTCTTCTGTAGCACCACATTTCGAAAGCTTCTATTCTCTTCTTGTCCAAACTATTTACCGTCCATGTTTCACTTCCATACAATGCTACACTCCATACAAATACTTTCAGAAATGACTTCCTGACACCTAAATCTATACTCGATGTTAACAAATTTCTCTTCTTCAGAAACGCTTTCCTTGCCATTGCCAGTCTACATTTTATATCCTCTCTACTTCGACCATCATCAGTTATTTTGCTCCCCAAATAGCAAAATTCCTTTACTACTTTAAGTGTCTCATTTTCTAATCTAATACCCTCAACATCACCCGACTTAATTCGACTACATTCCATTATCCTCGTTTTGCTTTTGTTGATGTTCATCTTATATCCTCCCTTCAAGACACCATCCATTCCATTCAACTGCTCTTCCAAGTCCTTTGCTGTCTCTGACAGAATTACAATGTCATCGGCGAACCCCAAAGTTTTTATTTCTTCTCCATGGATTTTAATACCTACTCCGAATTTTTCTTTTGTTTCCTTTACTGCTTGCTCAATATACAGATTTAATAACATCGGGGAGAGGCTACAACCCTGTCTCACTCCTTTCCCAACCACTGCTTCCCTTTCATGCCCCTCGACTCTTATAACTGCCATCTGGTTTCTGTACAAACTGTAAATAGCCTTTCGCTCCCTGTATTTTACCCCTGCCACCTTCAGAATTTGAAAGAGAGTATTCCAGTTAACATTGTCAAAAGCTTTCTCTAAGTCTACAAATGCTAAAAACGTAGGTTTGCCTTTTCTTAATCTTTCTTCTAAGATAAGTCGTAAGGTCAGTATTGCCTCACGTGTTCCAACATTTCTACGAAATCCAAACTGATCTTCCCCGAGGTCGGCTTCTACCAGTTTTTCCATTCGTCTGTAAAGAATTCGCGTTAGTATTTTGCAGCCGTGACTTATTAAACTGATAGTTCGGTAATTTTCACATTTTCACATAATATTAATAGGAGACAAAATTTAATTTGCAAACCACGTTGTTTTGACGGCTTAGGATTTCGTAGTTGGTACGGTAGCGACATCGTTCCGCCAGAAGCGGCACTACTTGGAAATGCTGGTTGAGCGCAAAAGCACATCTGTAACGCAAAAACTATGACTGACCGCCGGGGTAGCCTCGCGGTCTGGAGCGTCTTGTCACAGTCCGTGCGGCTTCCCCCTACCCTCCCTCCCCCGCGTCCGGCCATCCTGATTTAGGTTTTCCGTGATTTTCCTAAATCGCTCCAGGCAAATGCCGGGGTGGCTCCTTTGAAAGGGCACGGCCGACTTCCTTCCCCGTCCTTCTGTAATCCGATGAGACCGATGACTTCGTAGTTTGGTCTCTTCCCCCAAACAACCCAACCCAACCCCTCCCTCCTCCCCCCCCCCCCGGTCGCCGCCCGTCGGAGGTTGGAGTCCTCCCTCGGGCTTGGGCATGAGTGTGTGTCTCGTCCTTAGTGTAAGTTACTGTAAGTTACATTAGCTTAGGGACTGATGACCTTAGGGGTTCGGTCCCATAAGACCTTACACAAATTTCCAAATTTTTTTATGACCTACCTGTTTGTAAGGATACTTGATACCATCAACTGCTATAGGAGTGATGTCAAAAGGGACTATGCCAGAGTACCACAGTACCGCAAGGTAACAAAGTGCAGCTCAAAATGGTTCAAATGGCTCTGACCACTACGGGACTTAACTTCTAAGGTCATTAGTCCCCTAGAACTTAGAACTTGTAACACCGCACCCATCACTTATCTGGTTTTGGTGTGTGTTCACCCCAGCTAGTTGACTAACAGATCAACAGAGAGTGTAAAACTGCCGCAATATCGGATAACGCAAAAAAAAATAATAATAATAAGACCCTTTGACCCCTGATTGAACTGAGGTGGCAGTGTTGACATTAATTGATTTAGAATTGATCACTTTAAATTAAAAAGGGGTGCACATTGATGTTATATTCAGCTATTGAACACCAGATGCAAATGTTGAGCATAAAATTAATTAAGAAAGTGACTTGGGATTTCAACTACTTGATTGGAAACAGATGCAGTCGATTAGCACAAATTTATTTTAACTCCAGACCTTCAATCATCACATTATGAGACTCTCCTATCAGGCTGTGGTAATAAATTGCGTTTACGTGGAGTAAAGCGCGATAAATCAAAATTAATTCCTATAGACTGACCCAAGTGTAACGCGAAGTGCCAGAAGAATTCCCCAATACACGGCCCATGAAACCCTTGTGGAAACTTTGCCAACGTGATCCAACAAATTAATCAGCCGGAGCGGGTGCAATATCACCAAATTGAGCGTGGCGGGGTGTCGTCGTTGTGAGGATGTCAGCCGGCCTCATGGTGCTGCAAGGCTGCGCTCGTCTATTCACTCCTAGCTATCTTGCTCAGTACATAGCTGAACCAAAACTTTCTATCTCCAAGCTCAATCGTTCCATTTGCTAAGTCCTAAACTGCAGAGACGCTGACTCTTTCTCAGGCAAGCCGAGTAAAGAACGCCACGTCCGCACTCTAGGCAAGCTGGGAACAGAAGACCACTATGGAGACTTCTCCCAGTCCACTCTTCACCTCGGTTTGCCCTCCAGCAAAATTACTTACGCCAATTGTAAGGTCGCGTTAATCATGCGTCGCTTCCCAGCGCCGACCGATGCCTGCTCTGGGAAGTGAACAAATTCCCACAAAATTTCCCTTCCTCTCAACTTTTGCTATTTAGCTCCTCCCAGGCCACCCATCAAGGTTAGCGTCTGCACAAAACTCCAATTTTTCCGGAATTCTGACTCCCAGGAAAGTACTTCAAATTCCTTGGTCCTACGTTTCCATCAGAGGCCGGCGTATTTCATTCTGTCGCTCATCACCTGATTTACTTCTGACTCTGAATCCACAGGCAGTTTTCTATCTACCTCGGCGAATGCGGGCTGGTTCCCTCTATTCCGCCTCAGTTACACTGTGTCGGCAATTGCTGCGCAAATACTTTCTCCACGTACGCGTACGACCTCGTCTGGTGTGAGACATTCCCGGGGAAGGGGGCGGGGGGTCCACTAGGGGCCGAACCGCACTATGACCCTAGGTTTGGTGAGGGGCGGCGGTGGGGTGAGTGGATTGCTGTAGCCTGTTGTGGGGTTGTGTACCACTGAGGGCTACAGCGGGGACGAAGCCACTCCGTCGTTTCTAGGTCTCCAATTCAATACAATACAATACAACCCCTTACAATTAAACTTTCGCTATTTGAGCCACTGTAGATGGAAAACTTTGTTCTTCATCCGTACCCAACTTTACAGGAGTGTTGTTCAAACTGTGCGCTGCAGGATTTGCGTTCTTAGTAATGTTACTGTCAGGACTTGCCGTTAGGTGCCGGTTCTGGTACGGCAACACAGTGTTGAAACATAATCGTCATTGTACATTATATTGGCAGGGCCCACATGGGTATGGACAGGGTGAGTAGGGGCTTACTGTTAAAGCTGTTTCATTACAACAGCTGCTCTTCACGAACACCGAAGCATCAAAGTAATACAGAGAGGTCTTCTTTCTGCACTAGGGTTGAAGAACATGATTCGAAAGTTCGAATTAACTGGTGACTTCGGAATCTCTCTTGGGAGAGGCTGACGGTCAACTGCGTCACAAATTGTTGAGAAAGTTACTGTGGCTGTTGCTGAGAGTCCTGGATGCAATGTGCGATCTTCAAGCAGCCACAAGCTGTGTCACCATCCCTGGACGTTCCACGGTCCACCGTACGAAAAGTGCTGCAAAAAATTATGAAATGATATCTCCAGTGCGGTTCCAGGCTGTCGTGGATGCAGACGGCCGTCACGCTGAGCAGCGTTTGTGACCTGGAACGTAAACACGGTAGGCGATTAACAAAGGTAATTGTGGTGTCACCGCCAGACACCACACTTGTTAGGTGGTAGCTTTTAAATCGGCCGCGGACCGCTAGTATACGACGGACCCGCTTGTCGCCACTATCAGTGATTGCAGACCGAGCGCCGCCACACGGCAGGTCTAGAGACACTTCCTAGCACTCGCCCCAATTGGATAGCCGACTTAGCGAGCAATGGTTCACTGACAAATACGCTCTCATTTGCCGAGACGATAGTTAGCATAGCCTTCACCTACGTCAGTTGCTACGACCTAGCAAGGCGCCATTTATCTTTCGCTGGTTATCTTACAAAGCCTGTACCGTCAGACCTATGTTCTCCAATTATGGAATAAAGTTAAGTATTCTACCAGTTACCTCCTGTTTGCTAGTCTTATTTCTCTGACCTGTTCCAGACTTCGCGACCGTTTGCGTGAGCTTTAACAGCGTGCATTTCGGCCTCCTCAAGAAACACGGTGTTGGCACTTATGTCAACACCTCAGTAATCCTCTAGTGTCTTTAAAAATGTGACCTCAAAGTTTCGTTGTCATACGATAACTCGTTTTTCATGGGGCCCGTCTCAAATAGCGAAAGGTTAATTATAACCATCTTGTATATTTCAAAGCCATTTGTTGTAGAGCGGAACACTGTACCCTGCCAGTCAACCATGCCCATATAAGCCCGGAAGATGGAACAACAAGAAAGATAAGAAAGACGACACGTCACACTAGTATTCCGTCTGTATGGATACCAGGTATATGCTGGGTCACTGCCTGTTGACTACAAAAGCTGCGGGCTTTGTCTATGCTTTAGAATAAATCGGATGTAAACAAACACAAAGATTCTGATTGATCAGCAGCCGTAGCACACGTATACTGGTGTTACGTTATTGGACGTGGTCCTCCTTACATATTACACAGCTCAACCAGAACATCATGACCACCTACCTAATAGCTGGCAAGTCCACCTTTGGAACGGGTAACAGCGGCGACGAGACGTGGCATGGAAGCAGTGAGGCCTTGGTAGGGCGCTGGAGGGAGTTGGCACAGCAAGTGCATCTAATTCGCAACAATTCCGCGGAGGGGAGCGATGAGGTCAGACCCCACGTTCGATCGGGTTCAGATCTGGCGAGCCGGGGGGCAGCACATGAAGTGGGACTCGCCACTGTGTTACTCGAACCAGCCCATCATACTCCTGGCCTTGTGACATGGCGCATTACCTTACTGAAAAATGCTACTGCCGTCGGGAAAGTAGTGTACGTGGTCTGAAACGAGTGTAAGATACTCCTTGGCCGTCACGGCGCGCTGCACGAGTTCCGCTGGACCCATGGATATCCACGTGTACGTTCCCCAGAGCATAGAGCCCCCTCAAGCTTGTGACCATCCCGCAGTACAGATGTCAAATTAAGGAAATCAAATTTTAGGATAAAAACGAAAAATCGGATACTCTTGATTTGAACTAAGCCAGATGTGGTCTTACACGAAGGAGAGTGGTAAGTGTCGTAGAAACTTGAAAAATAATAATTTTCACAGCATCGAGCACACCATATGAATGCCACATTTTTGCAGTTGCTACTATATGGCTACAGAAACTGGGGAGGATTTGCCGCGAGAAATAACAAGACATTTAAGCTGCCAGACGTTGTACAGTTAATGCACGAAGCTTTGTCACACCTCATCGCTGAACGCTGCCAGGATACAGAACGGCACGTCAAAAGAAGGGGAGAAAACGTTGGGCTTCGGTGACTTCGTGAATTTTGCTGATCGGCTGATTATCAGTGTAGCAGATTAGAATTCCACTACTGAAATGTATTTCACAGTTTACTAGACGAATTGTAAGCGTATTGTCGTATTGCTGGCTTTGTTGTGGACTATCTTTGCGGGCAGCCGCGTCTGTAAGAGTCGAGCGCGGGACACGGAACTGTTATGTTGTGAAGTGTGTAGCTCTGCATGTGAGAGGCATTGTTATTATTGAAGTTAAGGTGTTGCTACAAGTGCTATCACAGTAAAGTGATAAAATATGCAAATGGTTCAGAGGAAAAATACATCAAGAAGTAATTTAAAAATGAGCAGTGCTGCTGATAAAGTATATGTGTATCCTCTCGTTGCGTGTCGTACCGTACAGTATCAGTCATCCGTGCTGTGTTCGGTCTTCCAGAATGAACTGATGTTAATCAGTAGAAATTAGTTACCATAAAAGAGTGCAATTAAGTGCCAGTGATTTTTAGCGAGCGTGAGAATGTGCGTTCGGTCATCACGTTTCCGCATTATCAACAATCAGCCGCGCCGCGACGGTTACGCGCACGCTCGTACAAGTGAGAACTGAGAACTGAAAAATTAACTTTACGAACAGTGTTATATCATTACTGGTGTCAAGGAGGACTATTACCAGACATCTGTATGTGTGTCGAGCGTAAGAACTTTCGTTCCATCATTCGGCTTCCGCATCATCAACAACCACCCGCGTCGTGTCGGTTACGCGCACGCTCGTCTGAATGATATTGTGGACAGATAATCATCAAGATTGTTAATTGGGATAAACATTTACGACTTAGAGTGTAAACAGTTCACCCTGTGATTTCTTATCGTCTCGGAATATAGTTGTTCATACCAGACGTAGGACAGTGTGGTGTTTTATCGTTGAGTGGCTCCCCTAAACCCGCTTGCATTTTTCGATAGATAATTTCAGGTAAGCTAACAGCAGTGTGGAGCAGAACATACGACCGCCGCGGGATTATCAGGTACGTGGTGTGGACAGGGCGCACGGTCGAAACGACAACCAGCTTAAGGTACCCAACCCTTTTGTACTCCCGGACGTGTTACAGAATGACTTTAAGTAATACCTTCAGTGGCTTCAATATTTAACTATACTGCGAAATCCCTGGATACGCTTAAGCATCACACATACCTCGCCCAGAAAGAATTCGCTGTGTGGTATTGCTGGAGTTTTGCCGAATATTATTTCACTGTCTTTAAAAATTGAATGACAATCGAAGCTATATCGTTTCTCTGCTCGTCTCTTTTTACAATTAGTTGCAACTGTTCACATAACTGCAGGTTAGTTGCGCCAGATAAAGCAGTTGTCCCGTACTATTGTAAAGTCGATATGCGCCTAACGTACAGCATAAAACGTATCTTTATCGTACTTGACTGTACTCCTGCCGGCATAGCTTCCGCTCCACGTGAAACGAAAACCAATGAGATCCCAACAAACGCGGAAGAATATATGGTGTAATGTTTACATCGGGTTTATTCTTATCACGAATACAGTACACAGTTTCCAAGAGGCTACTCCATTGCGGGTGTAAAAATGAATATACGCAACGGTGAATAATAAACGCGAAAATGATGGAGATTTGGCCCTGCCTGACTACCCTTGAAGCAGATCTTAGGATCTCTTAATTCTATAAATTACAGTCTAAACATAAATGAATGATAAACGCAATTAATACTACTAAATGATAAACGTTGTTCCTGCTTATATATTTATTGTAGATTAAAAAAAAATTTTATATTACAAAGTTTACATTTCCTAAGTAAAATTACTAATCAATTGCCCAACAGTTGTGTACATAGTTCCGCGTAGTCAGCGCGTACACAACTTTCCCACTAGAGCGCGCCCCGCTAAGCACAACAGCGCAGGCGCACCGTTCGACTGTCTTCGCACTACGAGATGGCGCTGTCTTAGAGACGGACTAAATTCTGCTTCCGCAGATCCGCGTATTAATATGTAACGCAGCCAATGAGATTGCTGCTAACGTAGAACCTTTTCTCCTCGCGGATCACATTCGAACAGTGATACCTGAACGCTCGAGGTATTATAACGAGTGTACAGACCTCCGATTAGTCAGTCTGCTTTAGTCTGAATTAGTCTGTACCAGTCTACATTAGTCTGTACCAGTCTATAGTCAAGTTTCAGTCTGCGCTTAGTAAGATTATCATATTTCTGTACATAGCCATGAAGAGAAATGTATAGACACTTTGTCAAGTATCAGAGATATGTGAGAAAAAGATTAACGTACCGAAACCAAAGGAACTTAGTATTGTCAATTGTAAACAGCATCCAGAATCAAGTTACGTAATGTCTATGTTATTTATTATTTTAATAAATGTGTGTGAAAATTAATCAAGTTCTGTTTAAAGTTGGTCACCGTCAATCTGCTACTCTAAGCGTGCAAGTGGCATTTCTATCGTCTGACCTAACAGCAGAAGATAAACACGCCACGATAAGACCACGAGACATATTGCTGACACTCACCTACTTCGCTAGAGCGACAAGTCATATAATCTGATGGTGTGTGTGCCGAAGGTCTTACAGTGCGCACACCACACCAACTCTGCCCCTTATTATGACTGCGCGGTCTAATATCAATAACGCTAAATGACTGACATCATCTACGTATCAAACACTAGAAGACACTACATTCAAAGATAATCTACGGTGGCGTGGAACCTCAGTGGAAATAAACTAACGTGATCACAGCTGTTTAGCTTTTACTGCCCAAATAAGCCGAAGAAATCTGCGATATCACCGTATGTACTGCGTCCGGTGTGTCGAAGTGATGGTTCTCGTACTCGTCTGCGACGATGGAAGAACTCCAGCCACAAATAAATTCTTTCGAACACTAGGATGGCAGAAGGCGGTCCTCTGACTAATATACTCTAGTACTGTCTTCTTCCCTCTGTGTTCTATAGACGAGAAACGCGAAGTCCCAGCCACTAGGACGGAGTCCAGGTAACGTCTCAACGTAAGCACAGGGTTATTACAAATGATTGAAGCGATTTCATAAATTCACTGTAGCTCCATTCATTGACAAATGGTCACGACACACTACAGATACGTAGAAAAACTCATAAAGTTTTTTTCGGCTGAAGCCGCACTTCAGGTTTCTGCCGCCAGAGCGCTCGAGAGCGCAGTGAGCAAAATGGCGACAGGAGCCGAGAAAGCGTATGTCGTTCTTGAAATGCACTCACATCAGTCAGTCATAACAGCGCAACGACACTTCAGGACGAAGTTCAACAAAGATCCACCAACTGCTAACTCCATTCGGCGATGGTATGCGCAGTTTAAAGCTTCTGGATGCCTCTGTAAGGGGAAATCAACGGGTCGGCCTGCAGTGAGCGAAGAAACGGGTGAACGCGTGCGGGCAAGTTTCACGCGTAGCCCGCGGAAAATTGGCTCATGCCAGAACTGGAGACCGACAGCGCCGACTTCATCTTTCAACAGGATGGTGCTCCACCGCACTTCCATCATGATGTTCGGCATTTCTTAAACAGGAGATTGGAAAACCGATGGATCGGTCGTGGTGGAGATCATGATCAGCAATTCGTGTCATGGCCTCCACGCTCTCCCGACTTAACCCCATGCGATTTCTTTCTGTGGGGTTATGTGAAAGATTCAGTGTTTAAACCTCCTCTACCAAGAAACGTGCCAGAACTGCGAGCTCGCATCAACGATGCTTTCGAACTCATTGATGGGGACATGCTGGGCCGAGTGTGGGAGGAACTTGATTATCGGTTTGATGTCTGCCGAATCACTAAAGGGGCACATATCGAACATTTGTGAATGCCTAAAAAAACTTTTTGAGTTTTTGTATGTGTGTGCAAAGCATTGTGAAAATATCTCAAATAATAAAGTTATTGTAGAGCTGTGAAATCGCTTCAATCATTTGTAATAACCCTGTATAGGCAGAGGAAGTGCTCTCAATTACTGGACGCTGCGTACTCAAGGAGGACTTCCAACCCGTAGGTGAAGTCCAGAATCGTACAGATTCGCAAAAGTACAGTGCCTAACTGTTCTAACTATAAACTCTCTTGAGAGCAAAGACAGCAAGTCCGTCCGTAGCAACAAAGCTGATATCGAGCGACCGTCACACACGAGCGCTCACAACGGAAGACACCTTCTATCCAGCGCTGGCTTCCTAGCAAGGCTTGGCTCCCCACCATCGTAATTCCCAGAACGAATTACACTCCCTAAACCACGGAATATTCTCCCTCTCTACAAATTCTTCCGAACGCCGACGAACCATATTTTAATCTTTTGACGTCCAGCGAGGAAAGTTTGCGAGGAAAAACCTATACTCGTACAAAGGTACGCTTCTGAGTAAAAATCCTTGGAAATAACCCAGCCTGCGTGGTTTCCGAGGTGACACTTCCTCGTTCCTCTCAGCTGCGTCCAAGATTTTCAGCGTTCGGAAGTATTATCCGGTTATCCTTCCGGCCCCCTCCTACAATAGCGGCCGGCCGTCACCCTATTGTGCTCCAGGACTCAGGTGCCACGACGTCTGTCTCTGTCCGCCGCTCGTGATCTCGCGGTAGCGTTCTCGCTTCCCGAGCAAGGGGTCCCGGGTTCGATTCCCGGCGGGGTCAGGGATTTTCACCTGCCTCGAGATGACTGGGTGTTTGTGTTGTCTTCATCATTTCATCATCATCCAGGAAAGTGGCAGAATTGGACTGAGCAAAGATTGGGTAATTCTACGGGCGCTGATAACCACGCAGTTGAGCGCCCCACAAACCAAACATCATCATCACGACGTCTGTCTAGCTACTTGCTGTGTTTAAGCAGGACCAACACCTGTGCGGGCCTTCCACCCATAGCTTGAGTTCTGCCTGCCGTTTCATCTTCACTGGCGTTCCAACCTCTACTAGTGTAGGCAATCATTCATTAAGCCGCTTTTATAATAAAGACACTCCATCACTTTTCATGCAATAAGCGTCAACAGTTATTTACAAGACGTATGTGACAATGTCAGTCTCCTTTATGTATTCATATATACGATGTACAACCTATCACATGATACGTAACTGTGTTTGTAGATCACGGCAAAGTAAGTGGATGAGTTCTTGTAAGGTGCGAAATTATAGCCACCTTACAAATTTGTTTCTGACTGGAATTCTCAAAGCGTTGTGACGGACTGTGCATTATTTCACAGCCGGCCGCGGTGGTCTAGCGGTTCTAGGCGCTCAGGCCGGAACCGCGCGATTGCTACGGTCGCAGGTTCGAATCCTGCCTCGGGCATGGATGTGTGTGATGTCCTTAGGTTAGTTAGGTTTAACTAGTTCTAAGTTCTAGGGGACTGATGACCACAGATGTTAAGTCCCTTAGTGCTCAGAGCCATTTGAACCATTATTTCACAGAACTGCTGTATTAGAGGCTTCAAATTCTTTGCGTAACCTCTGTCAGGGAGTAGTGTGTCTTGTCCCTTGAATTCTCTACTTGTACCAAACTTGTAACCAAATTCAGTGTTCAAAAATGGTTCAAATGGCTCTGAGCACTATGGGACTCAACTGCTGTGGTCATAAGTCCCCTAGAACTTAGAACTACTTAAACCTAACTAACCTAAGGACAGCACACAACACCCAGCCATCACGAGGCAGAGAAAATCCCTGACCCCGCCGGGAATCGAACCCGGGAACCCGGGCGTGGGAAGCGAGAACGCTACCGCACGACCACGAGATGCGGGCAGTGTTCAAATAAAGGGAGCCGTAACACCTTACAAGACGGTGACACTGCTTAGTGCGATCCACGAATGATCTTGATGTGCGCAGGTCAAGTAACGGACAGGGCCTGGAGCGTGCCCGATTCCAGGCGACAGTTCAAAAATGTTCAAATGTGTGTGAAATCTTATGGGACTTAACTGCTAAGGTCATCAGTCCCTAAGCTTACACACTACTTAACCTAAATTATCCTAAGGACAAACACACACACCCATGCCCGAGGGAGGACTCGAACCCCCGCCGGGACCAGCCGCACAGTCCATGACTGCAGCGCCCCAGGCGACAGTTACTGTGCGCGCATACCCGTTCTATGTGCTTCAAGGAATCATGTATCCTGTTAATTATGTATCTCGCTTGCTTATGTACAATTAGTTGCTTACCACCACCATCATCGATGACAACGTGCAATAAATGGAGTAAAAGTTCACTAAATATCGCGCTACGATCACGTTTCACGCTCGCACTGGCTACGGCATTCACACATTACCGCCCAAAAGGCCAGAACACAAGTAACGCTCATTGGCCGTCGGAGAATGTGTGACGTAGATGTTTAGAACATGCCTAAACTCGCACGGCCTCTTTCGTGACTTCAAGGGTTCGTTCTAGCAACTGCCAGAGGGCTCATGCGCTTGCGCAGAGCTGAAATCGCGTACATGCAGCGCCTTCTCCCGCTTCTAGCTACCTGTGTTGTGCCTGTTTGCTGTACAAGCAGTGAGAGCAAGCTTCAACACTCTAGCCGGAAAAGTTTTTCAGGCGCTCTCAAGCTGCGGTGTTGTCCGAATTAGTGTGGGGCTATGTTCCACCTGCCCGTGATTTGTCTGTAGCGGATTCTTCAGTCTTTTGGAAGCTGTTGCAGTTCCCATGATCGATTATTTCATGTTTATGCTTCACTGTTAATTGTTAGGTACGCATTTTAGTTATTCCTATCAAAATTACCTATTCTTGCAGATATGCAAACCAACTGTAGTTGGTTGAAACATGAAACTTATAATTGCTGTTTATGACAGCTGTCCAGTGAATCTCAGTCAGGTTTTGTGTCGACTGACAAAGACTTATAGGTGTTTCATCGCACACACACACACACACACACACACACACACATATATATATATATATATATATATATATATATATATATATACACTCCTGGAAATTGAAATAAGAACACCGTGAATTCATTGTCCCAGGAAGGGGAAACTTTATTTACACATTCCTGGGGTCAGATACATCACATGATCACACTGACAGAACCACAGGCACATAGACACAGGCAACAGAGCATGCACAATGTCGGCACTAGTACAGTGTATATCCACCTTTCGCAGCAATGCAGGCTGCTATTCTCCCATGGAGACGATCGTAGAGATGCTGGATGTAGTCCTGTGGAACGGCTTGCCATGCCATTTCCACCTGGGGCCTCAGTTGGACCAGCGTTCGTGCTGGACGTGCAGACCGCGTGAGACGACGCTTCATCCAGTCCCAAACATGCTCAATGGGGGACAGATCCGGAGATCTTGCTGGCCAGGGTAGTTGACTTACACCTTCTAGAGCACGTTGGGTGGCACGGGATACATGCGAACGTGCATTGTCCTGTTGGAACAGCAAGTTCCCTTGCCGGTCTAGGAATGGTAGAACGATGGGTTCGATGACGGTTTGGATGTACGGTGCACTATTCAGTGTCCCCTCGACGATCACCAGTGGTGTACGGCCAGAGTAGGAGATCGCTCCCCACACCATGATGCCGGGTGTTGGCCCTGTGTGCCTCGGTCGTATGCAGTCCTGATTGTGGCGCTCACCTGCACGGCGCCAAACACGCATACGACCATCATTGGCACCAAGGCAGAAGCGACTCTCATCGCTGAAGACGACACGTCTCCATTCGTCCCTCCATTCACGCCTGTCGCGACAACACTGGAGGCGGGCTGCACGATGTTGGGGCGTGAGCGGAAGACGGCCTAACGGTGTGCGGGACCGTAGCCCAGCTTCATGGAGACGGTTGCGAATGGTCCTCGCCAATACCCCAGGAGCAACAGTGTCCCTAATTTGCTGGGAAGTGGCGGTGCGGTCCCCTACGGCACTGCGTAGGATCCTACGGTCTTGGCGTGCATCCGTGCGTCGCTGCGGTCCGGTCCCAGGTCGACGGGCACGTGCACCTTCCGCCGACCACTGGCGACAACATCGATGTACTGTGGAGACCTCACGCCCCACGTGTTGAGCAATTCGGCGGTTCGTCCACCCGGCCTCCCGCATGCCCACTATACGCCCTCGCTCAAAGTCCGTCAACTGCACATACGGTTCACGTCCACGCTGTCGCGGCATGCTACCAGTGTTAAAGACTGCGATGGAGCTCCGTATGCCACGGCAAACTGGCTGACACTGACGGCGGCGGTGCACAAATGCTGCGCAGCTAGCGCCATTCGACGGCCAACACCGCGGTTCCTGGTGTGTCCGCTGTGCCGTGCGTGTGATCATTGCTTGTACAGCCCTCTCGCAGTGTCCGGAGCAAGTATGGTGGGTCTGACACACCGGTGTCAATGTGTTCTTTTTTCCATTTCCAGGAGTGTATATATATACTGGGAATGTGCTGCAACAGTATACAGACAGTGAATTTATGGAACAGCGTCTTGTGTGGTAGAAGAGTTAAGTGAGAAACTCAGGACCTTTAGTCTTTATAAGTATCAGACAGAGGGAAATGGGAAGTTCCTTCGACTACAGCGCATTCTGATCTTTTTGTGGTTCGCTGGCCACGAAGTGGCAAGTTTTAGAGATGTGATAGACACGTTTACTTCCTCAGTGGTTCTTTGCACCACGTGATACAAAGAGTGACTTACTTTGTTAGTGGTTTAGGAGCCGACATTCTAAACTGGTCGTCTGCTGAGGAAAGGGAAAATATTGGGACCAGTTCCCGAGGAAATACACTATCTGATCAAAAGTATCCGGACACCTGGCTGAAAATGTCTTACAAGTTCGTGGCGCCCTCCATCGGTAAGGCTGGAATTCAATATGGTGTTGGCCTACCCTTAGCCTTGATGACAGCTTCCATTCTCGCAGGCATACGTTCAATCAGGTGCTGGAAGGTTTCTTGGGGAGTGGCATTCACGGGGTGCTGCAGTGTGGAGAGGTATCGATGTCGGTCGGTGAGACCTGGCACGAAGTCGGCGTTCCAAAACATGCCAAGGGTGTTCTATAGGATTCAGGTCAGGAATCTGCGTAGGTCAGTCAATTTCAGGGATATTATTATTGTGTAACCACTCCGCCGCAGGCCGTGCGTAATGAGCAAGTCTTCATCGTGCTGAAAGATGGAATCGCCATCCCCAATTGCTCTACAACAGTGGGAAGCAAGAAGGCGCTTAAAACATCAATGTAGGCCTGTGCTAGAATGGTGCCAAACAAAACAATAAGTGGTGCAAGCCCCCTCCATGAAAACTGCGACTACACCATAACGCCACTGCCTCCGAATTTTACTGTTGGCACTACACATGCTAGCAGATGACGTCCACCGGGCATTTGCCATACCGACACCCTGCCATCTGATCGTGACATTGCCTACCTTGATTCGTCACTCCACACAACGTTCTTCCACTGTTCAATCGTCCAATATTTACGCTCCTTACACCAAGCGAGGCGTCGTTTGGCATTTACCAGCGTGATGTGTGGCTTATGAGCGACCGCTCGATCATGAAATCCATGTCTTCTCACCTTACGACTCTCTTCAGCTGTCGGCAATCTCTGTCAGTCAACAGACGAGGTCGGCCTGTACGCTTTTGTTCTCTACGTCTCTCTTCACATTTCCACTTTACTGACACATCAGAAACAGTGGACCCACGGTTGTTTACGAGTGTTAAAATCTCGCATACAGACGTGTGACACGAGTGACACCCTGTCACCTGACCACGTTCGAAGTCCGTGAGTTCTTCGAAGTGGCCCATTCTGCTCTGTCACGATGTCTAACGGGTAATGAGGCCGCTGATATGGAGTACGTGGCAGTAGGTGGCAGCAGAGTGCATCTAATATGAAAAACGTATGTTTTAGGGGGTGTCCGGATACTTTTGATCACCTGTGTAGGACGCTGGGTGCGACTGGGGCAATCGATGGATACACTTTAGAACAGACAAACACATCCCAGTGGCACTTGAATTGGAAAAGCCATATTGTCGTGCAGCCGAAACTGGTCTGTGATCGCAACAGACGGATTCCGGACTTACACGTCGGTTGTACCATTTACAATATTGCGGAAAGTAGAAGACATAGCTCATTCTATTCGAGCCTGCTGTGTTCTGCATAATCTCGCCATGAAATAGAGTGTGGCTTTTGTAACTTTGTTGTAGCGAAAGGTTTTAGGTTATATTGAGATTCGTAAATATCCAAATAAAGTAGGATTAGTAGTGATTCCACGAAAATTCGAAGAAAAAGGAGATATATGTAGGAATAGCTATATTATTATTTCGTAGATTTTCGTACAAATTTTAGGATTTTTAAAACCTTGTGATACAAACTTAATATTCTAATAACACATACCAGCTGTTGATCCATCACTACGCCGGCCGGAGTGGCCGTGAGGTTCTAGGCGCCACAGTCTGGAGCCCAGCGAAAGCTACAGTCGCAGGTTCGAATCCTGCCTCGGGCATGGATGTGTGCGATGTCCTTCGGTTAGTTAGGTTTAATTAGTTCTACGTTCTAGGCGATTGATGACCTCAGAAGTTAAGTCGCATAGTGCTCAGAGCCATTTGAACCATTTGATCCATCAGTACGAGCTTGAATGCAACCAGAAATGGGAAAAGAAGCATTTAAGCAACCACCAAACACTGGTTTCTACGGCATTGTAGCTGTGCATTTGCAGCAATACTTGGTATTTTAGAGTTTGCAAGTAGGTCTGTGGTGGCTGCTTGAACGAACGTCAACTATAGTAGTAAACCAGTTCTCCTCAAGAAAACACCAGATACACTACTGGCTACTAAAATTGCTACACCACGAAGATGACGTGTTACAGACGCGAAATTTAACCGACAGGAAGAAGATGCTGCGACATGCAAATGATTAGCTTTTCAGAGCATTCACACAAGGTTGGAGCTGGTGGCGACACCTGCAACGAGCTGACATGAGGATAGTTTCCAATCGATTTTTCATACACAAACAGCAGTTGATCGGCGTTGCCTGGTGAAAAGTTGTTGTGATGCCTCGTGTAAGGAGGAGAAATGCGTACCATCACGTATCCGACTTTGATAAAGGTCGGGTTGTAGCCTATTGCCATTGCGGTTTATCGTATCACGACATTGCTGCTCGCGTTGGTCGAGATCCAATGACTGTTAGCAGAATATGGAATCGGTAGCTTCAGGAGAGTAATACGGAACGCCGTGATGGACCCCAATGGCTCGTATGACTAGCAGTCGAGATGACAGGTATCTTATCCGCATGGCTGTAACGGATCGTGCAGCCACGTCTCGATCCCTGAGTCAACAGATGGGGACGTTTGCAAGACAGCAGCCATTTGCACGAACAGTTCGACGCCGTTTGCATCAGCATGGACTATCAGCTTGGAGACCAAGGCTGCGGTTACCCTTGACGCTGCATCACAGACAGGAGGGCCTGCGATGGTGTATTCAACGACGAACCTGGGTGCACGAATAGCAAAACTTCAGGTTTTCGGATGAATCCAGGTTGTGTTTACAGCAACATGATGGTCGCATCCGTGTTTGGCGACATCGCGGTGAACGCACATTGGAAGCGTGTATTCGTCATCGTCATAGTGGCGTTTCACCTGGCGTGATGGTATGGGGTGCCATTGGTTACACGTCTGGCTCACCTCTTGTTCGCATTGACGGCACTTTGAACAGTGGATGTTACATTTCAGATGTGTTACGACCAGTGGCTCGACCCTTCAAAAATGGTTCAAATGCCTCTGAGCACTATGGGACTCAACTGCCGTGGTCATAAGTCCCCTAGAACTTAGAACTACTTAAACCTAACTAACCTAAGGACATCACACACATCCATGCCCAAAGCAGGATTCGAACCTGCGACCGTAGCGGTCGTGCGGTTCCAGACTGTAGCGCCTTTAACCGCTCGGCCACTCCGGCCGGCTGCTCGACCCTTCATTCGATCCCTGCGGAACCCCACATTTCAGCAGGATAATGCACGACCGCATGTTGCAGGTCCTGCACGTGCCTTATAAAGGATACAGAAAATGTTTGACTGCTGCCCTGTCCAGCACATTCTCCAGATCTCTCACCAATTGAAAACGTCTGGTCAATGGTGGCCGAGCAACTGGCTCTTCACAATACGCCAGCCATTACTCTTGATGAACTGCGGTATCGTGTTGAAGCTGCATGGGCAGCTGTACCTGTACACGCCATCCAAGCTCTGACTCAATGCGCAGACGTATCAAGGCCGTTATTACGGCCAGCGGTGGTTGTTCTGGGTACTGATTTCTCAGGATTTATGCACCAAAACTGCGTGAAAATGTAATCACATGTCAGTTCTAGTATAATATATTTGTCCAATGAATACCCGTTTATCATGTGCATTTGTTCTTGGTGTAGCATTTTTGATGGCCAGTAGTGTAGTTCCGCCCGTGCAGGCGGAGCTGGGCAGCCAGGGTGCCGCAGCCCCAGACACGGCGTGCCGCCGCTTCCCCCTAGCCCTCCCGCTGTGGCGGCGGTAATTGCAGGCGATGTCAACAAGCCGCGCAGACAGGCCGCGCCGCAGCTAACTGCACCCCGGGGACCGCCGCAGCGCCGCCGCCGTCCCTCAGCCGTGTTGGGCAGCCCGCGATTCCGCCCAGCTGCCCAGCACACTGCGCTGCGCCCCACTGTACACTCCACTGACCTGCTCTGGCTGCGCAGCCGGCCGCGTTCGTCAGTCTCTGCAGAGTCCACCAAACTCGAGGGATCGCCTCGCACTTGACCCCACGTGGTGTTGCACGGTATCTCTGCGGGTGTTCCACCTAGTTGTTTCCGTTTTATGCTCAACACACTGGTGCGGCAAAAGTCATCGGACAGCGATGTGCACTTGTAGAGATGGTGGCAGTCTCGTGTACACAAGTATGAAACGTCCCCTTAGAAAAGTTTACGAATTACTGTGCTGATAAACGCCTTACGTTATTTTAGTTTTAAACAGCTGAGCAGAAGTGAACGTACTCAGACATTTGGCTCTTTACTTATTCTGACGTGGTCGTGCGGTAGCGTTCTCGCTTCCCAAGCTCGGGTTCCCGGGTTCGATTCCCGGCGGGGTCAGGGATTTTCTCTGCCTCGTGATGACTGGGTGTTGTGTGCTGTCCTTAGGTTAGTTAGGTTTAAGTAGTTCTAAGTTCTAGGCGACTGATAACCAAAGATGTTAAGTCCCATAGTGCTCAGAGGCAACTTATTCTGATCAACACTAAAATGACACACAATATTTTTTAGCGCAACGCAATCTGACTTTCGATAATCCCTACAAAAGAATGGCCCTGACTAACAATAACCTATACCTTTCATGAATCACTTACCTCGCAAAAACCTTCGTTACTCGAACTACCGCAAAACAGTGAGCGCCAATACTACCAGCTAAATAAAAATATTCTAACTACTGAAGACCCTAACTACTGATAGGCATACTAAGCAAATGAAAGATTTTGATTGAGAACTAAAAATGTATTTACCTTCATAGTGTTCAAAAGTCATAATATATATATCAGTTCATGATATCCAGTATTACAAATTTACTCTTTCTGGCGGACACACATCCAGATCGTCCGCTCTCAAAATTCTGCCATCTCTCTCCCCACACCCACCACTGCTTGCGGCTCATCTCCAACTGCGCAACGCTATGCGCTGTTCACATCCAACTGCCCAACACTACAATAGCGACTATTCCAACAATGCCAACCAGCCACAGACTTCACACAGCACAGTCAGAGATTTTCATATAGAGCGCTACGTGGCGATACCAGCTTAAAAACCTAAACAGCCTACTTACACAAGGTATAAAAGGGCAGTGCATTGGCGGAGCTATCATTTGTACTATGGGGCGGCGGGTGAAAAATAAAGTTATTATTATGTGTTGCCGTTCTCAACACAGGCTCTCTAACTGCAATGTTGGCAACCACAAAGTGATCAGCAAAAACCTGATGCCTCCAATTAAAGTTCACTGTGCCCACTTTGATGGAGAATAAAAGTTATTAGGGTTTATAATTTTTAAAAAACAGCTACCAGCCGCATGTATTGTTTAAAAAGGTTTATTATCTTCAGACCATGACCGGTTTGGGATTTTTCTTTACACATCCATCTTCAGATGGCAGTTACAAGCATTCTAAGTTGGACCTAGTTTTGTTTTTGTTATTCGTTCTCTGCACTGGGAAAGAAAAGAAATATTTTGGTTGTCATATCGGTAATGGTATTTTTACAAAAGATTTACTTCTTTTACAAAATCTAATTGCTCATGAGATAGTTTTCTGTTTAAAACTTAGTAAACGTGCAGGTTATTGTACTTACGAGCTATGTTGTTCTGCCTGACGAAATATTCGTGCATTTATGTTTTCGAGCGCAACCTTAATACATTTTTCAATATGCACTATGTGAGTGCTATTACTTAGCTGAAGATCTGAGTAAATTACACAACATCAAATTCACAGTTGAGCATGAAAGAAATAATAGCATCAATTTTCTGGATCTCAAAATATCAAACATAAATAACAAACTCCATTTTGGTATCTTTCAAAAACCAACAACCGCAGATGTTACCATCAATAACACATCCTGCCACCCGAACCAACATAAGATGGCTAATTTCCGGTCAATGCTACATCGTATGCATAAAGTCCCCCTCACCCCCACTGAACAGCACAAAGAAATCAACATAATCAAATCAATTGCCCAAAATAATGGCTATGATGTTTCAATCATAGACACACTCTCTCAAAAAATAAAAGAACAAATTACTAGCAATAAGTCTTTGCAACAAGCAACAGCCACAATAACTATGAAAGACAAAAAATCAGTAAAATATGTAGCCCTACCTTATATAGGCCCACTTTCATACAAAATTTCCAACCTATTCAAGAAGAAGAATGTCAAAATCAGTTTCTCTACCAATAACAAACTCCAACAAAGAGTCATACACTCACTCCCACACAATAGCATGCCCCATAATAGATCTGGAATTTATAAACAACTGTAACAACTGTCCTAAATTCTACATTGGCCAAACAGGTAGAGCTTTTGAAACAAGATTCAAGGAACACCTTGATGCCCTACGTCTGAAAAACCTAAGCAAATCTGCTTTTGCCACCCATCTTGCAGAAAACAATCATACAGTTGAGAATATAGAAAACAACCTGCAGATATTACACCTCAAAGACAAGGGTTTCACATTGAATCTCTTAGAGGAGATTGAGATTCATACACATAAAAACAGGTTCCCTGATCTCATTCTGAATGAACAGACAGAGTCAGTTAACACCCCCTTCCTAAATAACTTTGAAGAAGCTTTCACTTTTGTAAAATAACTTAAGCCTAATATTCCATTAAAAACATTCAGTATACAGGCCCCCAAAATCTGCTTATACGTCATTGTAACATTGCACAATGAAAACATGTGCATTGCTTATCATGTCATATATTAGAATTTATCTCCTAAAATTTTAGCAACTAATTAGTCACGCACAGTATTTCTGTATTACATATAATGGTTGTAATCTTATTTGTATGTAATTTTATTTATTCCGTTTTAGATTAATCTCATACAATAGCAAAGAGATATTTTACTGTACCCATATCGACTATACAGCAACTGTAAGTTAACATCGTTATGACTGTAAGCTCTTTGCAAATATTGTTCTCGTTTGTAATATGAAGCTGGGCCACGTTTTGTAAACGTTATTCGTGTGTGCTGCGTGTGTAATTAAGATGATGAGGTTGAAAGTGACGTCCATTGACTGTAATAGCACTCACATAGTGCATATTGAAAAATGTATTAAGGTTGCGCTCGAAAACATAAACGCACGAATATTTCGTCAGGCAGAACAACATAGCTCGTAAGTACAATAACCTGCACGTTTACTAAGTTTTAAACAGAAAACTATCTCATGAGCAATTAGATTTTGTAAAAGAAGTAAATCTTTTGTAAAAATACCATTACCGATATGACAACCAAAATATTTCTTTTCTTTCCCAGTGCAGAGAACGAATAACAAAAACAAAACTAGGTCCAACTTAGAATGCTTGTAACTGCCATCTGAAGATGGATGTGTAAAGAAAAATCCCAAACCGGTCATGGTCTGAAGATAATAAACCTTTTTAAACAATACATGTGGCTGGTAGCTGTTTTTTAAAAATTATAAACCTTAGTACAACAGCCACGTTTCTCAACATGTTGACTTTCGACAAAATAGCGATAAAAGTTATTGATTATTAAAGTTCATTACTCTCAGGATTTAGGATGATGTTTGGGATTCATAGAAAATGCAGTTTACTATAACAATTTTCACCATATTCTGAAAACGATAAAGCGTAATATTCCAGACAAATGATTACCCATATCAGCTATTGTATTATCAGAGCTGTTCAGAGTCCATTGTGCCGATCCTATTATCCCTGGATAACGAAACTGTTCAATAACCGTTATCGATGTAAATGTTCAAAGTGAATGTTCGCCATAATTTGATGTTAATACTCATCAAACGCCACGCTAGTAATGGTAGAAAGTCTGTCCTGGGGCCGGCCGGGGTGACCGAGCCGTTCTAGGCGCTTCAGTCTGGAATCGCGTGACCGCTGCGTTCGCAGGTTCGAATCCTGCCTCGGGCATGGATGTGTGTGATGTCCTTAGGTTAGTTAGGTTTAAGAAGTTCTAAGTTCTAGGGGACTGATGGCCTCAGAAGTTAAGTACCGTAGTGCTCAGAGCCATTTGAACCATTTTCTGTCCTGCGGCGACACGTGAAAATACGACATACGCAAACTGAGAATAAATCACTGGATTCGTTCTGTTATTAACTCTTTATCCCGAAGCGAACTCATTGTTAAGTGCATATCGAGTTACGTAATACGGCATCCAAGGCTGTTCCTAGCAACTGCACAAACACGACGCGGTTTCCGACACGGAGTGCGCGCTGATATGAATCTAGAAGACAACTGGGGGCTTTCTCTAGCTCGCACGCTCTTATTTATATAGGCGCGGTGCGGACCACCGAAGGCGCAGCCGACAACATATGCCTTACTGACTAGCCGCTGGGGCTAGCAGAACACCACTTCAAGTTACTAAGTAATTAATTGCTTCATTCGCTGAAGGCCAATGAAGCTCGCGGTTTAATTGTGTAATCAGCACACGGGTAAGTATCTATAATAAAATCCTAATGTGGCTAGGTTAAACACTTTTGGCTAGATAATTATTTTAGTTGTACTGCACGCAGTAGATGAACTCTGAACTTACCCTTTGGAGAGACGCTACAGCTATCGTTTTATAGCTACCTTTTTGAATCTTCTCACCTCTTTGTTATTATAGCGTATCTCCATTCTACCTGAACCTGAACATCCTAGCTTTATCTAATCACTTGCTTAATCTATCTTTCTTCCGAACTTTTAGGACACAAAAACACAAAATCATGAATTTCAACCAAAATATTACTTTGTGAGATCCAGCATGCTGTTTCCATTAAATTACAGTGAAAAAGGAATCCGAATATAAATTTTGAAGTTTCTAGCTCCTTCCTGTTGCGCCGATGAATTTTACGTAATACGTACAAATTTCGAAAACTGTTTATGTTACCAAACTGAAACATAACACATTATTATTTTAGAATCACTCCTGACATGCTATTAACTTTTCAGATTATTTACTTTATTTTTAAGGTATTGCGCAACATTCGTGACGTCATAGCCAGTTACAGCGGACTAGGCTAACACACAATGGAAAGCATATGAATTTTATGTGGCGTGATAAGGATCCTTCACTACAGTACTCAGGTGATTGATGTGAAAACGTTTTCGACGTGATTATGGCCGCACAACAGGAATTAACTGACTTCGAATGCGGAATGGTGGCTGTAGCTAGACGATAGGCACATTCCATCTCGGAAATCGTTACGGAATTCAGTATTCTGAAATCCATAGTCTCAAGAGTGTGTCGAGAACACCAAATTTCGGACATTACCTTTCAGCTCGGACAATGCAGAGGCCTATGGCCATCACTTAACGATCGAGAGTAGCGGCGTTTGCGTAGAGTTGTCGGCGCTAAATGACAAGTTTCACTGCATGAAATAACAGCAGAAATTAACGTGGGACGCATGATGAAAGTATCCGTTAGGACAGTGCGGTGATGTCTGGCATTAATGATGTGTGCCAACAGGCGACCGACGAGAGCGGATTTGCCAACAGTACGACATAGCCTGCAGTGCCTCTGTGCAATGCGTCTCAGCATCGGCTGGACCCTAGAAGACTGGAAAACCGTTGCCTGGTCAGATTAGTTCCGATTTCAGTTTGTAAAAGCCGAGGGTAGGTTTCGAATATGGCACAGGCCCCACGAATTCGTGGACCGAAATTGTCAACAACGTCGTGTCCACGCTGGTGATGGCGCCATAATGGTGTGGGCTGTGTTATATGGAACGGAGTGGGTTGCCTGGTCCGAGTGAACCCATCGCTGACTGGAAATGGGGACCATTTGCGGCCACTCCTAGACTTCGTGTTGCCAAGCAACGACGGAATTCTTACGACTACAGTGCGCCATATCACTAGACGCAATTGATCGCGATTGATTTGAAGAATATCCTCGACAGTTCGAGCGTATGATTTGACCACCCAGATTATCCGACAGTTAGAGGTCCGATGAAATTAAGTCGGAACTCATCAAATACAGTGGAATGTCAGGTCTTAAATGGCTACACAGGATAATTGAAATGGCCTGGGAGTCGGGACAGGTTCCATCAGACTGGACAAAAGCAGTAATCACACCAATCTTTAAACATGGAAACAGAAAAGATTGTAACAACTACAGAGGTATCTCTTTAATCAGCGTTGTGGGTAAAATCTTCGCAGGTATTGTTGAAAGGAAAGTGCGAGTATTAGTTGAGGACCAATTGGATGAAAATCAATGTGGGTTTAGGCCTCTTAGAGGTTGTCAGGACCAGATCTTTAGCTTACGGCAAATAATGGAGAAGTGTTATGAGTGGAACAGGGAATTGTATCTTTGCTTTATAGATCTAGAAAAGGCATATGACCGGGTTCCTAGGAGGAAGTTATTGTCTGTTCTACAAGATTATGGAATAGGAGGCAAACTTTTGCAAGCAATTAAAGGTCTTTACATGGATAGTCAGGCAGCAGTTAGAGTTGACGGTAAATTGAGTTCATGGTTCAGAGTAGTTTCAGGGGTAAGACAAGGCTGCAACCTGTCTCCACTGTTGTTGTTCATATTATTTATGGATCATATGTTGAAAACAATAGACTGGCTGGGTGAGATTAAGATATGTGAACACAAAATAAGCAGTCTTGCATATGCGGATGACTTAGTTGTGATGGCAGATTCGATTGAAAGTTTGCAAAGTATTATTTCAGAGCTAGATCAGAAATGTAAGGACTATGGTATGAAGATTATCATCTCCAAAACGAAAGTAATGTCAGTGGGAAAGAAATATAAACGGATTGAGTGCCAAATAGGAGGAACAAAGTTAGAACAAAAATGGTTCAAATGGCTCTGAGCACTATGGGACTCAACTGCTGAGGTCATTAGTCCCCTAGAACTTAGAACTAATTAAACCTAACTAACCTAAGGACATCACGAACATCCATGCCCGAGGCAGGATTCGAACCTGCGACCGTAGCGGTCTTGCGGTTCCAGACTGCAGCGCCTTTAACCGCACGGCCACTTCGGCCGGCAAAGTTAGAACAGGTGGACGGTTTCAAGTACTTAGGAAGCATGTTCTCACAGGATGGCAACATAGTGAAAGAACTGGAAGCGAGGTGTAGCAAAGCTAATGCAGTGAGCGCTCAGCTACGATCTACTCTCTTCTGCAAAAAGGAAGTCAGTGCCAAGACTAAGTTATCTGTGCACCGTTCAATCTTTCGACCAACTTTGTTCTATGGGAGCGAAAGCTGGGTGGATTCAGGTTACCTTATCAACAAGGTTGAGGTTACGGATATGAAAGTAGCTAGGATGATTGCAGGTACTAGTAGATGGGAACAATGGCAGGAGGGTGTCCACAATGAGGAAATCAAAGAAAAACTGGGAATGAACTCTATAGATGTAGCAGTCAGGGCGAACAGGCTTAGATGGTGGGGTCATGTTACACGCATGGGAGAAGCAAGGGGTACCCAAGAGACTCATGGATTCAGCAGTAGAGGGTAGGAGGAGTCGGGGCAGACCGAGGAGAAGGTACCTGGATTCGGTTAAGAATGATTTTGAAGTAATAGGTTTAACATCAGAAGAGGCACCAATGTTAGCACTGAATAGGGGATCATGGAGGAACTGTATAAGGGGGGCTATGCTCCAGACTGAACGCTGAAAGGCCTAATCAGTCTTAAATGATGATGATGATGATGATTATCCGACATGAATCCTATCGAACATTTATGGCACATAATCAGGCGGTCAGTTCGTGTACAAAATCCTGCACCGGAAACACTTTCGGAGTTATGGATGGCTGTAGAGGGACCTTGGCTCAAAATTTCTGCAGGGCAATCCCAACGACTTATTTAGTCCGTGACACGCCGAGTAGCTGCATTACCCAGGGCAAAAGTAGGACCGACACGGCATTAGAAGGTATCACCTAAGTGTATTTTGACGATAGACTCAGTCCTTTTCTTCACGTGCTCACAGTTGTTCTGCTGTGTGTACTCGCTGCCTGCATTCCAACCAGACTGTGAGCTACTGTTGTTGCTGTTCGCTTCTATCAGAGTGGATTACAGGATTGCACGATGAGCAGCGCAGTCTCTTACCTTAGTGTTTTATACAGGCAGTATCTATCAACTCAATAGTGTTTCCATCAATATTGCTGCAAAGTGACTACTACATGCCTAGTCTGTTGCTTGCACGTGACACGTAGCAGAAATATGTAAGAGGAGCAGACAGGGACGGAGGATCACCGTAGCGAAAATATGCGCTGCAAATGGGGAAATCCATTGTGATAAGCGGCTTTGGGAAAGGGCACATATTATTTCGCAGAGCCTGTGAACGAGTATCTAGGAAGCGGGAGGCTGGTCGAATGTTCACGTCTTAGTGTCGTGAACATCTACGGAAAAAAAGAGATAGAAGCACAGCGAAACTACTACTAGGCGCTAAATGGTTCGACGTCCGCGACTTTTCACAGAACGTGGGGTTCGAAGGCTTGTCTGCTCTGTCAAGTAGGAAAGATGGTGATGCTGGTGGTGCATGTGAAAATTTTTCGGAGCACACCGTGCATTCAACGTTGTTGAACATGGAGCTCTGCAGCAGACCACCCCTACGTGTTGAAATGTTGCGAGGTGCCGGTGCAAGCAGTGTATTTAACACTAAATTCTTCTAGAATCTCCATATGTATATGATGCTCTAAGCCCTCCCCCCCTATTCTAACTCCGACTTTTGCTGTTGCACATGGATTAAAAAATACACTCCTGGAAATTGAAATAAGAACACCGTGAATTCATTGTCCCAGGAAGGGGAAACTTTATTGACACATTCCTGGGGTCAGATACATCACATGATCACACTGACAGAACCACAGGCACATAGACACAGGCAACAGAGCATGCACAATGTCGGCACTAGTACAGTGTATATCCACCTTTCGCAGCAATGCAGGCTGCTATTCTCCCATGGAGACGATCGTAGAGATGCTGGATGTAGTCCTGTGGAACGGCTTGCCATGCCATTTCCACCTGGGGCCTCAGTTGGACCAGCGTTCGTGCTGGACGTGCAGACCACGTGAGACGACGCTTCATCCAGTCCCAAACATACTCAGTGGGGGACAGATCCGGAGATCTTGCTGGCCAGGGTAGTTGACTTACACCTTCTAGAGCACGTTGGGTGGCACGGGATACATGCGGACGTGCATTGTCCTGTTGGAACAGCAAGTTCCCTTGCCGGTCTAGGAATGGTAGAACGATGGGTTCGATGACGGTTTGGATGTACCGTGCACTATTCAGTGTCCCCTCGACGATCACCAGTGGTGTACGGCCAGTGTAGGAGACCGCTCCCCACACCATGATGCCGGGTGTTGGCCCTGTGTGCCTCGGTCGTATGCAGTCCTGATTGTGGCGCTCACCTGCACGGCGCCAAACACGCATACGACCATCATTGGCACCAAGGCAGAAGCGACTCTCATCGCTGAAGACGACACATCTCCATTCGTCCCTCCATTCACGCCTGTCGCGACACCACTGGAGGCGGGCTGCACGATGTTGGGGCGTGAGCGGAAGACGGCCTAACGGTGTGCGGGACCGTAGCCCAGCTTCATGGAGACGGTTGCGAATGGTCCTCGCCGATACCCCAGGAGCAACAGTGTCCCTAATTTGCTGGGAAGTGGCGGTGCGGTTCCCTACGGCACTGCGTAGGATCCTACGGTCTTGGCGTGCATCCGTGCATCGCTGCGGTCCGATCCCAGGTCGACGGGCACGTGCACCTTCCGCCGACCACTGGCGACAACATCGATGTACTGTGGAGACCTCACGCCCCACGTGTTGAGCAATTCGGCGGTACGTCCACCCGGCCTCCCGCATGCCCACTATACTCCCTCGCTCAAAGTCCGTCAACTGCACATACGGTTCACGTCCACGCTGTCGCGGCATGCTACCAGTGTTAAAGACTGCGATGGAGCTCCGTATGCCACGGCAAACTGGCTGACACTGACGGCGGCGGTGCACAAATGCTGCGCAGCTAGCGCCATTCGACGGCCAACACCGCGGTTCCTGGTGTGTCAGCTGTGCCGTGCGTGTGATCATTGCTTGTACAGCCCTCTCGCAGTGTCCGGAGCAAGTATGGTGGGTCTGACACACCGGTGTCAATGTGTTCTTTTTTCCATTTCCAGGAGTGTATATGCGAACTGACTGTAATCAACCCTGCAAGTGGAGTAGAAAGGAGTTTGGCACCTGCAATAATTTAATTTCATAAATAAGTTATATAAAGGAGGTTTTCATTAACGTAGTGAGAAATGATGGGTTGCTCTACCGATTAACAGAATGAAAGTTCTGTCTAAAAAACAATATGATTTATTAAGACTAAACACAAAATAATAAACAAAAACACATGAAACATTTATAATACATCAAATTGGCTCAAATTGGATACTCAAACAAACGCTATGAAGGTGAAGTTATCCCTAAACTAGATTGTGAGGTTTATGACAAAGTGGTATGTGGAGCCAATTCCTTGCCACTCAAATCTTAAGAGAGACACACAGCTAACCCAACATTAATTGCTGCTACTCAAGACAGAACAAAGTTAGAAAAAGACGAACAGGCGCGCTCTGCTGAGCTCTGATTATCACCTAGGAAAATCCCTATCTGCCGGTGCTGTGGACATACATTACCAAACTGTCTTAACTGCCAGAACACGATCTGGCATACTGGAGACGATGGCTGGTTGCTTCGACGTCCTCGACCGAAAGGCGAGAGCCGACTACCTAGAGCACCTGTACAGGCCGAACACACAACATTCCCGCCCCCACGACAGTGGCTGTGGTTAAATGTCCCAATCAGCAACTCGAAAACCGGCGGAAAATTCCACTCTATTGCCGGAGCACTACCATTCCACCAATGGAGATTCTTGGCGCCAATTTCTGCGCTGATTTTGCTATGTTACGGAGCTATGCCCTGAGCAAGCCAATCACAGTTACTATTTTGCAGAAAGCGCGGGAATTTTCCCGCCACAACTGCCTGGGTACACAAGTCATTCCCACGCCTCGCTGGTAGCCCGCCAGAAAGTGTTTTCGCTAAGTTTCTGCGAAGTAACGGAACCTCTAGCCCAGCCGCTACTTCAGACCCCTCCGGGCGTGTCTTTTGACAATGTCGGCGTCTGCAAAGCATTCACTCGACTTCCTCACACCCGTCGGCTTAACGCTTTCCAGATCAGCAGAGCCCGCCTGTCACCGGACCACCTGTGTGACGAGAGACGCTGCGTGGGAAGTCCGCGTGTGAAGGAATAGCGACTTTTCACTGCATGCAATTAGAGAGGAAAATCGTAAGATAGAAATATGAGAGGGGGCTCATGCCACCTCTCTATGTTGACCCAACGATATCGTCAGTTACGATTGTAGTGGGCACGAGAGCATTTGCACCCGACCGTCTATCAGCGGAAACGTGTCGGCTCTTCGGGTGGATCACGTGGTCGATGGTCGTCTCCACAGACGCTGTCACCGAGGTGAACGGCGGCTCGAAACGCGTAACGCGCCACTGACGCAGGCTGGCGGGAGCAGTGTCACGCCGTGGGAGACGTTCTCCTGCGGTTTCACGGCACCTGTGGTAATAATCGAAGACACGCTGACAGCTGCGAACCACCGGCATCCTTTCATGTTTGATGTCTTCCCCGACAGCGATTTCGTCTTTCAGCAGTATTATTGTCTGTATGTTGGAGCCAGAACCATACTGCAGTGCTTGAGGAGCATTATAGTGAAGTCGTTTTCATGTCTTGGTGAGCATATTCGCCTGATGTAAATCCTATGGTAGCCATGTGTGTCGCGATCGGGAGCCATCACCGGTTACACGAATCAGTTGCCCGTTATTTACACAAATTCCATGACCTGTTGTAAGACGTGTATATTTCTATAGTCTATTGTCAGACCACAGTTTATGAAAGATGTTTATATTTTATTAATAGGATTAAGTAGGAATAATTAATATTTGTCATGTTGGAAATAATTGCGGTAGCAGGGAATGTCTGCACCAAAGTATTGTTGGCAGGAGAGACCGCACATTGACATAATTTTAAAAAGGGCGGGGGAGACCGCGTATGGATACATTTTAAGAAAAGAGCGGGAAAGAACGCGCATTGATACATTCTGTAATGGTAACAGGGATGACTGCACCAGAAGGCATTGCTGGCAGGAGAGGCCGCACTTTAGCGTTCGTAGGAAGTCAGTAGTAAGCGAGATGTCAAGCAAGTCGGTAGCAGGTCTGAAGCGAGAGGTTGAGAGGAGCGGTGTGCCACGCCAGCCACCAGCTATGAATTATAAGAGATTATAAACGGATGTACAGAGATATCAGCTAATTATTATCATAAGAGGAACTAATATTATTGAATTATTTTTTTGAGAAACTCAAGACTACTGAAGGTATGTTTGCGCTATGCTAGTTGTAAGATTATTGTGAAAAGTAAGTCCCATTTGAACGTTTGTAAAATCATTTCATTCAGAATATAATTAATTTTTGTCAAGAAAAAGTTTAACTATGAATTACGCAACTTCAGTCAAATTAATTAAAGTATAACGCCAGATTTGCTATTAAAGAATAACGTCAGCTTTGGTAATAAATACAGCCACTTATTATGACAGCCCACCAGCAGCTAATATAGTAAAACAGAGTAATTATATTCGTGTCGCAGTTCGATGTAGCAGTCAGATAGTGATCCAGTAACAGTAAAAAAGGTAAGGAACAGTTTTGGGTTATTGCAGGTAGCGACTTAGGGCCACGACGACGACATATTCTATGTTTCGTCGAAGTAGTCAGAAAATCACATTTAATAAGCAGCATTTAAATTTGTATGCGAAGATTGAGAAAGAGAATTAGTTTCAAAGGGAAGATTTCATTTGGTATTATTAAGCAAGAGATAGAAATCCTAAGGGAAGGTTTCATAGGTTACTGTAGGAGGGAAGGTCGCGTAACAAAAGAGATATAGAGGAGACGGGAAGATTTCCCTGTACGTAGGCGTTTGCTGCCAGATACCTCCACATATCTAACAGCAAACTGTCGGATCCCTGACACGCAGAATCAGTGGTGTATTTCGTTGCGACGACGGACAAACAAGCTATTACGCAGGTGGTCATAATTTTTTGGCTCATCAGTGTATGCACGCAATTTTGTGGTACATCCGGGCGATATTACTGATGGGGGAAGCTGTTCCTAGTTGTTTCCTACGTAAATCGAAATCTTTGCCGCAGAATATTTCGTATGGTTGGTCCACTATCTGTCTCTATCGTTGTTCTTATATCCTTCCCACCCTCACATTCAGCCTTGCTTCCTCTTTCTCACGCCGACAGCACTACACTGACAAATCACGTGAAACAATATTGTTTCGCTTCAGATCGAAAGCTGGCAAGTAAACATAGACCACTCGATTAATTTGTTGTCTATAATAATGTTAAAGTGGGCATAAGAGACAAATACGAATGCCACAAATGCGAAATAAAAAAATCAGAAAAATCAGATATACAAATGCCAAATCTTAAAAAGGACCGCTGCCACCATCGTAACTGGACATTTGCGTTAGTGAGCCATAACTTTATTCCACATTACCTAGCATCTGCCGTGTTGTTGTTGTTGTGGTCTTCAGTCCTGAGACTGGTTTGATGCAGCTCTCCATGCTACTCTATCCTGTGCAAGCTTCTTCATCTCCCAGTACCTACTGTGTAATGTTGTAACTTTAATTTGGTATGCTGATGTGTAATATTGTAACTTTAATTTTGTTATGCTGAAATCGGTGCTAATTGACAATGAAAGTGGGTTAAAAGCCGTGATCTGTCTGGGGACATTAACCGTGGATTACTGGGCAACTGTTTCATCAGATATTTAGCAGACTAACACTAATGATAATCTTTTAATAGTCATACAAAACCGGTAAAATATATATATAAAAAGGAGAATTTAAATAAAAAGAAAGAAATCAGTTTATACTTGGAAATTTATTTTAAGATTGTTCATTGAAATTTCAGCATATTATACGTGAGTTATAACTGAGCTGGTGCCTTATTTACGATTGAAAAGAATGTGAGATTGTAATCTTACGGAACACATAAAATATGGAGCCAAGATTTGGGAAACTGCATACAACACTCCATTCATAAAATAACACACGAAGAACATTGAAACATAAGCAAGAAGAAATTAACCACAACCAACAGATTCAGTTTTTACCCAAAGAAATTACGTTCATATCACAATCCTGTCCGTCATGTAATTACCACACACTGGTATACTAAATTCATATTAACTCTTTGTGAAGTCTTCGCAAAAAGAATAGCTGAGGGCTACTTTGATGATTACACCACATGCTCCACGTGGTCAACTTGGTTTACACAAAGCGTACAACTCCACAATAATTTTGATAATTAAAATACATTAGATCGAAAAGCAATTGACAAAAGAAAAACCTTGAACTGGTTACTAACGTCTTACTATTAACCTGATGGGTCAAACAGTTATATAAGCACGTGGTACTGGTCTCGCAAAGTACACCCCACGTGGGTTGAACATAAAGAAAAGCATAAAGAAAAGTTGCTATATTAAAAAAAATATTCTCAAGACGAGACGTTATAATCTCACGCACATTCGGATTTAAGATTGATGAACTTAGTTAGAGTTACTGATCAACACGTGGTTCCACTTTACTCACAAAGTAGTAACAAAGCAACTACCGAAAAATAATCTGAACTTCACACGATAATTACACTGCGCTGCAATTTAAGATAACATCGGATATTTTAGACCTAAACCCGAAATAAAAGTGATTAAATTTTCAGTTAGGCCGAACTTAAGAAATCCATTGTCCTACGGACTTAACAGACACGCGCTTAGCCGGAGATCTTACCACTTCAGACGCTCGCCACGGCCACCCTGCAACTGTCTTACTGCCGAGCGTGCTTCCTGAGGGGTGGCTCACAAAGACCAACGGAAGTGGCCAGAGGGGCAGCTTCCTATACCAACATGACAACGGACGGACAGGACCATACTAAGAATAGAAACCTCTTTGCTTTTAGGAAGCGTAGCTACCTGTTCCGACGTTGGTCCTACTGTTCTCTAGCAGACAGCCTTGTCTGCTACCCTCAAGCATGCAACTAGAAATACATATGCTCATTCATCCTCTCACACAAAAGGGAAGGGGGATGACAGTATCTTATCATATACAGTATATAAAAGAAAGCGGATGTAGGTTCCGTATGAGACTGTGTGACCTGAATTACATATAAGAATTACATATAAACTGTGCTTTAAAGTGTAGTAGTGTGACAGATCGTTCTTGTTTACGTGTAAAAATAACACGTTCCACTACTCAGTCTCCTCCCAGATAGTCAGAAACGCCACAATACATTTAGAAGAGGAATTTATTCCATAAATGGCAACAGATTTAAGAAATTAAACATGAAAGGAATCCAACAGAGACCTTTCATAACCCCAACGCTCCGGGAAAAGACTGTGCAGGGAATTTTCTGGCCATGCTAGGACATTCCCAAGCAGGCTTCTCACACCCTACTTAAACCAAAAGTGTAAAAGAAAAGGCAAAAGGACACCAGCTACTTGCTAAAACACAATAATTTCAACACATCTTTAGAATCTACCAATTTCAAACAGAAAAAAAAGAACACAATCTGTGACACCTATTTAAAAGGTAGTGTAGACCTAATTCGGTCAGAAAGTAAAAACAATGGTTCCTGTGTCATTAATATGAAAACAATTTCTGGTTGTTACCCTTATGGAGTTCACCAGTATTTGCTCATTGCAAGAGCCAACTGATCACAGGAAAATTTATGACTGTTAATTAACAAGCAAAATTTATGAAAATAGGAAAGGTGCCACAGCAATTAAAAAAAGAACATCAAATAACATCGGTAATAAAAAGCAGAACATAACAATGCACAATCTGCAAAAGCAACAAAATGATAAGAGAAAAAACATGTTTTACAAAGTAGTTATCGCAAAAACATTCTATATCGTATAAAACTAATAATTTGTAGAATTAAAATAACTATGTGGCACTCATTTAATCACTCTACTATATTTCAATTAGCTAGCAAACAATGAGCACTGTGTCATTATACTGAAACTACAATAATTATGTGATTGTTACCCTTAAGGGGTTCCTCACAGTAAATATGCCCCATGCAAAGGCTAATCGATCACAGTTCAATGAGAATAAATAGCTATCTGACTGATAAACGAAGCAATGCCACAGCAATGAATTTACGAAACAAAATATCACAAATCTAATACATCACACAAAAACATTGATAAATAAAACAGTACAATAGTCAACATCTAAAACAAAAAAAAACACCTATAAATAAAACACCTGCAAAATACAAGAGTCAAAGTCTAAAAAAGATAAACAGAACACCTGCAAAATACAAGAGTCAGTCTAATAAACACCAATAAATCGAACTCCTGCAAAACACACGAGTCAGAGTTTCTCTGACAGAAACACACGTACATGCACTGGACTAAGAACCGTATAATCACTGTTCACTGACACACTCAGTACTTCCACTGTTCCGAGGCACAATATAGGGGAAAGAGGGGGGGTTCGTCGCCGCAGCGGTCAGTAGGGATTTTTTTGTCCATCTGTTGCGTGCGATACCGCCGTCTCTGCCCTCTCATGAAGTTTCTCCCGCGTCACGTCATCTCGATTTGGTTCCATGTTTGTGTTGTCAAATTCGTGCGGTATCCTCGTTTGACACGCCAGGTTGATATTCCTGGGCAAGGATGACACTTAATGGCTCTTCTTTTGTGCCACCCTTAGCGACCAGAGAACATCGAACCATGATTTACTGTCGCTTGACAGTGGGCATCCGTCAGGAGATGTTGATAGGCGTCATTGAAGTCTGCCAGTTACTCTGGACAGTATGTGTCAAAAGGCTCCACGCCCTTTGTGTTGTTACATTCTTGGGTTATCCTCAATTGGCTCGCCGGTTTGATATTCCTGGGCAAGGATGACACTTAATGGCTCTTCTTTTGTGCCACCCTTAGCGACCAGAGAACATCGAACCATGATTTACTGTCGCTTGACAGTAGGCATCCATCAGGAAATGTCGATAGGCGTCGTTGACGTCTGCAAGTTTCTCTGGGCAGTACCTGTCAAAAGGCTCCACGCCCCTTGTGTTGTTTCACCGCGGCCGTCTCGTCACGGTCGCGTGCGTGTGGTGCGTTGCCAGCAGATGGATTTCCGCGCGGTGGACCGCTCGCCCATCTCAGGTCATCGCCTCGAGGAAAGGTCGCCCGGGGTGGCCGCCCATTAGCTCCAGGTACAAGGGAAAGTGTTAGCCGCTTACTCTCCTTTTGTTGTCGGCCGCGCTCCCAAAGTGGCCCGGATGACAGCGTGTCCCGCTGGGAAACCCGCCAGTTTACAACTAGTCCGGCTGCTCCCGCTGTCTCTTAAGAGTTTTACCGGTTCGCTTTCAGGTTCTCAACTGCATTCACAGAAATTTTTCATCATCCTTATGTGATTACACAATGTCATACATAATACCACTTAGTATTGTCTTTCACAATTTTTAAGAACAAAGTGAGACTTAATATTTTTTTTAAATAAAAAAATTAGATGAATCGACAATATAAAATAAAATTTAAATGACTTGACAATGTAAAAAAAATAAAAGTGAAATGACTTGACAGTATAAAAATAAAAATTTAAATAAACTGACAATATAATATTTAAATCCACATCACTAATGTGGTTCACTTACGTTTTAATAAATCAAATGCTATTTATTAATTCACTAAAATGAATAGGATTATGCCTTGTGCAAGTATAGGTCAGGACAGCATAGGGTTCACATGTTATTTACACACACATACATGCACACCTGTTGTCTATTCTACAAACTAACTACCCATAAACATGCATTACTCAATATTCTACTTCTATCCACTACTAGTTAACCCAATAAGCTACTTCAATGCTATTTCAACGCCGTGTATATACCACTACAACATTGTTCTAATTCGTCCTCTTCTTGACGCTCGCGGCATACATCTTGTCACATGATAAATATGGAGAACTTTCCTTAAACATACACATTAAAAAGAACAATGGTTATTTACACGCCAAAACATTTGTACCAGTTCGCACACCTGAAAAGAGACTCGCAATTATACATTTATCATACTCATATATTCACACATAAAACAGTAAGAAAATTTCACCTAAAATTACGTTATCACAACAATTAATCACGCAGATGACTCTGAGAAGGTTAAAAATATTTGCATTATACAGGTTATATTACATTTTCTTACCCATTTTGCTGCGATTTCGTTCCTTCTTTACGTTACCTTTCGCTTCCAAATCAGTTATTTCGCCTGTGGTGGTTATTCTGGATTCATTTCTCATGAATGGCAAAATTGTGGTCACCTCTATTCTGTAAAACAGTATCATCTTAACATATTGAACTTACAACAGACACAAAAGATCCGAATCCTCCTGTAGTTTAAATGACAAATGTTTTGCTTTATCCTTATTACCTTAAACCAAGCTTTCCTTCGTTCCCATAATCAAAATTATTTAATCATCCTCTACCTTCAAGAGGGAAATTTCCTCAGTACAAATCATATAGGCTGCAGTGCATCCCGCACCAGCGAAAACAGTAAGCTGTAATGCTCACAGCATCAGCAAAACACATAAACGTCGCTTTTCTAGGACAAGTATTAACGCAGAATAATTTTTTTTTAGGCTTTGGCTCAACATCAATCAAGACTACAAAAAGGATCCATATTTCCGTTCCATTCTCCATTTGCTGAAAAGCTGCTCGTATTTGACTACCACAATAATATTTCAGAGCCACGTAAATTACACAAACCACAAATCTTCTTTCACCTTGAAGGGAATCAATATACTTACGAAATCCACAGACAGCACTTTACGTACTCAGCTATAAAGAACAAAAAAAAGACATATATGGTCAATATTAACATATCATCGCATATTGGAAGCCAATGGTTCAACAATCGTATTATCGCATCCTGTTTTCAAGATTCCAAACTTACTCATTCCTTTCTCAGAGTTCTCCTATCTTAAAATATTCATACAGCACGCATACTATAGTAAGAGATCCTCATTTATACTGACAGATATAGAATAGTAATAGATAGATAGTAGCACTGAAAGCATAAAATCGGAAACAAGGCTACTAACAGCTGGGGACCTGGGTTTGCCAGACCCATAATACCCACAGATCGGATATTCCCCTGAGTTTATGCACTAATTCAGCAACGATCTTGCTTCTCTCAGGAGCGACTCCATTCAATTTACACACAAAAAAAACATAAACAGCATTTTACTCGTTCACAAAGAAACCTTTTATCTTCACGTTTGAATCAAACTAAATCCCAATTGCACAAAAAAAATTTAAAACATCACTTCAATCCATCACATAGAAACATCTTTATCACTATTTTTACCAACATATTATTCAAAATGCATGTTATAAATTTAAACTAATCAATTGTCTCTCTTCACCGTCCTCTCTACTCCTCACTGCTCTTTCTACTCAATGTATGGTTTTACATTTGACACATGGTGTAGTCCTTTTGATTTCTTCGATCGAAGAGTTTCCACTTCTATGGCGTTTTTATGGGGAATCTTCCTTATCCGATACGGGCCGTTAAAGAGATTAAAAAATTTCTTGCAGACACCTGACCGTTTGTTAGACAGCTTGTGTGATCTGATAAGAACTTTTTGTCCTACATGAAACACTGTTTTTCTCACGTGTTTCTTATACGCCTTGACTCTGGCTTCCGCTGCACGCTTGATGTTGCGTAAAGCTAAGTCAACAATTGCGTTCCGGCGTAGTCTCGGCTCTAGTGGCCAAGGCACCACCTCTTTGAATTTGCTTGGGGGCTCCTTGTTTTTTAGCACAGTGATTGGCGGAAGCTTTGTTGACGTATTAGGCAACTCATTAATTATGTTCCGAAATCCTTTTAGGTGTATGTCCCACGATCGGTGATCACGACTGCAGTATAACCTACATAATTTTCCTAATTCACGCATAATACGCTCACTGGGGTTCGAGCTGGGGTGAAAGAGAGATATATATATAGGTTTAATTCTTCTTCTTCTAAGCATCCGCTGCCAGTATTGCGATCTAAATTGTGGTCCATTATCCGAGATAACCCTTTTCACGCTCCCAACTTCATGCAGAAACTGCTTTGCAAATGCAGTTGCCACTGCCCTTACTGTGGCTCGCTTCAACGGAGTCAGACACACAAACTTGGAGGTTAGCTCCACCGCTACGAAAACATATGCAAAACCTGCTTTAGATCGTATTAGTGGCCCAAATAGATCCACGGCCGCGAGGTCACAAAGTTTGCTTGGTATTATCGGGTGCAATGATGCAGCATAAGTCACTGTGGCCGCCTTTGCTCGCTGACAAGGTCCGCACACTCTAAGTACACCACGAATACGCCGTAGCATGTTATTAAAATAGCATGTCTCTTTCAGTTTTTCACAACATTTCTGTGCTCCGAAGTGACCATAACTCAAGTGTATGTACCATATAATTTTGTTTACGAGTTCCTCCGGAATCACCAACACCCATCTGGAGTCGTCCGGGGCTCGTTTCTTGAATAATATTCTATTGCGCACTAAGTAGTACTGGCGTATTCCTACATTCTCCTTGTCCTCCCACTTCGTCTTTATATCTTTCAATACTGCGTCCTTATCCTGTTCGTCCGCTATACTCCCTAAAGAGGTGGTAACAAAATTCTCGAACGCTACATTCTGTAAGTATAGGATGCTAAAATTATTTTCACCCAGTTCCCTTTCTTCTGTGTGAAGCAAACCTATAGGAATGCGCGATAGAGCGTCAGCAATTACATTTTTTTGTCCAGGAATGTATTCTACAGTGAAGTTATATTCCTGTAGGTATAGTGCCCAGCGTCCTAGTCTCCCATGCGTGATTTTTGTGCTCATAAGAAATTGGAGTGCACGATGGTCAGTGTACACCTTGGTGGTCCTCCCAAATAAAAAATACCTAAATTTTGAGAATGCCCAAACTATCGCGAGTGCTTCGAGTTCCGTCACAGAATAATTTTTTTCACATCGAGAGAGCACCCTGCTCCCAAACGAGATTGTTTTCCAAGTTGTAATATCATCATTTCCTTCCGTTTGAAACAGTACCGCACCTAATCCTGACAAGGAACTGTCCGTCATTAAACAGAATTCTTGTGTCAGGTCGGGATGCACGAGGATGGGAGCCTCTACCAATGCCTTTTTCAATTTATAAAATTCATCCTGTGCCTCTTGATCCCAGACCCACAAAGCGTTCTTCCCTGTTAGTCCACATAGACGGGGTGTACCAAGTACACTAAAATTTATAAATCGCTTATAAAAGTTACACAGGCCTAAGAATGCGCGCAACTGTTTTTTATTTGTCGGCATTGCACACTCCGCTATCGCCGCAATTTTCTTCGGGTCAGGTTGTATTCCATTTGCTGAGACAATATGGCCTAAGAATTTTATGTTCTCTCGTCCGAACTGTGACTTATCTAAGTTGACTGTTACACCTGCCTTCTCAAAAACATCCAGTAGTCTGTTCAGAACGTCATTATGGTCCTCCCACGACTTTTCCGCAATTAATATGTCATCCACGTAAATTGTCACTCGCTGTTTCAAATCATCAGGTAAAATGCTATTTAATCCCCTTATAAAAGCAGCTGATGAGACATTTAGTCCGAACGGGAGGCGCCGGAATTGGAAACAATTTCCGTAACACAGGAACGCAGTATATAATCTGCAAGAAGGGTGTAGCACGATTTGCCAAAAACTCGAACGGAGGTCGACAGATGATAGTACCTTTACTCCGTGGAAACGTTGTAAGAGTTCCTCAAGGCTCTCAGACCTGTCCGTTTCCGACATAATAATTGTGTTTATCTGTCTCGAGTCTAGCACCAAACGAACTGAGTTGTCGCGTTTTGGCACGACAAGCAAGGGTGAATTGTACGAGCTTACTGCCCGCTCAATTATTCCTTGTTCTAACATCTTGTTTATTTCCTTCTCCTCCTGGGCTTTATACGCCACGGGAATAGGGTATGGTCTAACAGAAAACTTCTGATGGTCACGTACTCTGAATTGGTACGTAAAACACTTAATAGCCCCCGGAGTCTCAGAAAATACCCGTTCATGATTCCTAAGTAGACAATACAATTTCTCCTTTTCCCTGTCCGTGGTTCTGACACCCGCGATGCTCTTTCTCAGTGCATCAGCAAACGCAACATCTTTCCCCTGCTCACCAGACGGAGAGCACGACTCACTTATATAGTTCACAAGTAGCTCCAGTCTGGGTTGCGACTCGGTTTGAGCTTGAAATTTTAGGCAACTAATTTCTGACTCGGCACGTAATATGCATTCATCAAATTCTAAACAAATTGGCTGATCCCCAACTTGAACTGTCATTACTCCTCCACCCATGTCAATTACTGCATGGTGGGCATTCATGAAGTCATTTCCTAAAATCATTGCCACATTCAGCATTGGGAGCACAAAGAAGTTGTACTCAAACTCTCTTCCCTGGCAGGTAAAATTAAGCCGAGTTTGCCTTCGGATTTCTATGCTCTTACCGTAGATTGCGCCCTTCACCTTAATTCCTCGCACTTGAAAAACGGGCCAAGTCCCAGTCCCTTCGCATTTTTGAAATGCTGCCTCGCTCACTATCGAGAAAGGGCTTCCAGTGTCAATGACACACTTAAAACATATTTCGTTTACTGCAACTGTCACGACTGGATTTACTCCCGAAATTTTAGTACTCGTAGTTTCTTGCAACAAATCCTCTCTAATATCTTCCCTCTCTATATACCGTATGCACTCCTTTGCCATGTCGTTCATTGTTTCCGATTGGGCGCCTTCTGCGCTGATCGTTTGTCATTGCCGGTTTTGTTCATTTCCATTAGCTGGATTATGTCTAGGGTTAGCTGGCCGAATTTCAACATCATGAGGTGCTCCGCCTATAGTCCTATTCCCACCGTGTTCACCGTAGTATCGATTCTGGTTGCCGTAACTGTTCCGTTCACGATTCTGTCTACGTCCTCGATCATTTCTGTTGTTCCACCTGTGTTCGCGACTGTCACCCCAGTTTCTATACGGCCGGTCCCGATTATTGTTCCGTTCGCGTCGCGACGACCAGTCACGCCGTTGATTAGTAATACGGCCACGACTGCGGTTGCGCTGCTGTGCCCCGTAATAACTTTGTGCCTGATTAGGCGGGCATTCTCCTGTATTGTATTCCAACTCTTGGAGAAGCGTCTTAAACGTTTCCACGTCCTCTTTGCATCGTCCCGCAAGAATGACGTGCCGCAAGTGCATCGGCGATTTGGTGATGCATATCCTAATTAGTTCCGCAGGCCCGTATGGGTCGTATAGGAATTGATTTGCCTGCAGCATGTGGTCGAATAGGCGTGCAGGGCTGCCGAAACCAGACTGGTTCAAATTTGGCAGCATAATTATGCCCTGTTTGACCCTATCTTGTGCCGCTTCCGACCAATAGGCGGACAGAAAGGCTTGTCGAAACTCCCGAGTGGAGTTGCAGTGACGCGCTGCCGACCTCATGCGAATCGCCAGTTCGCCTTCCAAATAGCCACACATATATTCTATCTTATGTGAACTTGCCCAGTCGGGAGGAAGACAGAACTCAAATTGCTCGAGCCATGCTCGTGGATGTATTCCTTTTTGCGAATTTCGGAATATCTCAAACTTTCTCACCGTAAGGAAATGTTTGAAATCAAATCCCCGCATTTCCTCCTGGCGAGGCCCTTGAATGTTTCTGTTTCTCTCATGTCTGCCCCTTAAATTACATTCTTCCCTGTCGTCAAAATCTCCCTCGTGGCCGGAGTCCCTCTCTGCACTGTTCGTACGGCTATTTTTAGTGCTATTGGCGAGTTCGGAATCACACGCCATGCGGTTTTCCAGATGCGCCACGCGTTCTTGTAATTCGCCTGTTACAGCTTTGTGTTGTCTGTTCACTTCAAACTGTCCCTTCTGAAATCTAAGAAGCGAACGCACTTCTTCGGTCTCTGCGGCCGCTACCGGTGCAGTATTGTTCTCGCTTTCCGTCAGCTTCATCGTGCCTACAGTGTCCGCTAATGCCGCAATCTTATCATCAATTTGTCTCTTGTCCTCCGCCCCAGTCTGCTTCAATTGTTCTATTTGCTGTTCCAACGCGTGGATCGCTAAACTGTTGTCCGCTATTGTGTTGCTAACGGACGTGGGACAATGCGTTTCCGCCTCTTGGACTCTCGAGATTACGTGCTGGTGTTCCCTTTGGCATTCTTCCCTCAGCTCTTGGAAATTCCTAAGTAGCCGTTCTTCGCTTTCTTTAGATTCGGTATCGCCCCTCCGCTTGCTCTGTTCTAAAGCTTGCAGACGATCATCGATTTGTTCAAAAGTACGGCCTAATTCTTTCATAATATCACTTTTTATCTCACTTGCCAGAGTGTTTATTCTTTGTGAGATATCATCAGACACTCTCTGCATCGACTTGTCGACTTTATTTGTCTGCTGGATTAGTTTTTTGTCTATTTGTTCGCCTAGCTCGCGGATCGATTTTTCGGATGATTCTTTATTTTGTTGCAATAAGGCTTTCATGAGTTCTGCCAAATCAATTTGGTTAGTTGGAGGCAAATTAATTTGTGGCTCTGATGTGAGCCCGTTCGTCCTGTCTTGCATTTCGTCTGAAGTATTCCCCATTGCATTTTCGGAACCGCCCGACGCGTTAACATTCGAATTTAAATTATCCCCTTGGTCCATGTTGCTTAGGTTGTCGGACCGCTTACTTTTAGTTTGGTTACGTGTCTGCATTAGTGCAATTTATAACCGGTATGCGACACACTAATCAAAATAAATGTGTCCCACAAAAATTACGACAGTCACACGAAAGATACCCAACCTAGTACGCACTTTTTCACACGCAAAACAAATTTTTATCTTAGATCGAAACAGTGGAATTTACAAGCGAGAAAAAAAAAGCACACAGACATATAAAACACACAAATATAAAAAACAAAACAAGACAAACAACGCAACGCCGATCAACAACGCCGTGAATCTTTTGAAAGTCTGCTCGGAAACAACGCAGAAGTTGTTTGAGCGCTGTAGGGAAAAAAAATTAAGATTATAACACGCTCGCAATCTAACGTTTCAGAGATTCCAGAGTCTAGCGGAATCACAGAACAGGGTCGCCATGTGTAATGTTGTAACTTTAATTTGGTATGCTGATGTGTAATATTGTAACTTTAATTTTGTTATGCTGAAATCGGTGCTAATTGACAATGAAAGTGGGTTAAAAGCTGTGATCTGTCTGGGGACATTAACCGTGGATTACTGGGCAACTGTTTCATCAGATATTTAGCAGACTAACACTAATGATAATCTTTTAATAGTCATACAAAACCGGTAAAATATATATATAAAAAGGAGAATTTAAATAAAAAGAAAGAAATCAGTTTATACTTGGAAATTTATTTTAAGATTGTTCATTGAAATTTCAGCATATTATACGTGAGTTATAACTGAGCTGGTGCCTTATTTACGATTGAAAAGAATGTGAGATTGTAATCTTACGGAACACATAAAATATGGAGCCAAGATTTGGGAAACTGCATACAACCCTCCATTCATAAAATAACACACGAAGAACATTGAAACATAAGCAAGAAGAAATTAACCACAACCAACAGATTCAGTTTTTACCCAAAGAAATTACGTTCATATCACAATCCTGTCCGTCATGTAATTACCACACACTGGTATACTAAATTCATATTAACTCTTTGTGAAGTCTTCGCAAAAAGAATAGCTGAGGGCTACTTTGATGATTACACCACATGCTCCACGTGGTCAACTTGGTTTACACAAAGCGTACAACTCCACAATAATTTTGATAATTGAAATACATTAGATCGAAAAGCAATTGACAAAAGAAAAACCTTGAACTGGTTACTAACGTCTTACTATTAACCTGATGGGTCAAACAGTTATATAAGCACGTGGTACTGGTCTCGCAAAGTACACCCCACGTGGGTTGAACATAAAGAAAAGCATAAAGAAAAGTTGCTATATTAAAAAAAATATTCTCAAGACGAGACGTTATAATCTCACGCACATTCGGATTTAAGATTGATGAACTTAGTTAGAGTTACTGATCAACACGTGGTTCCACTTTACTCACAAAGTAGTAACAAAGCAACTACCGAAAAATAATCTGAACTTCACACGATAATTACACTGCGCTGCAATTTAAGATAACATCGGATATTTTAGACCTAAACCCGAAATAAAAGTGATTAAATTTTCAGTTAGGCCGAACTTAAGAAATCCATTGTCCTACGGACTTAACAGACACGCGCTTAGCCGGAGATCTTACCACTTCAGACGCTCGCCACGGCCACCCTGCAACTGTCTTACTGCCGAGCGTGCTTCCTGAGGGGTGGCTCACAAAGACCAACGGAAGTGGCCAGAGGGGCAGCTTCCTATACCAACATGACAACGGACGGACAGGACCATACTAAGAATAGAAACCTCTTTGCTTTTAGGAAGCGTAGCTACCTGTTCCGACGTTGGTCCTACTATTCTCTAGCAGACAGCCTTGTCTGCTACCCTCAAGCATGCAACTAGAAATACATATGCTCATTCATCCTCTCACACAAAAGGGAAGGGGGATGACAGTATCTTATCATATACAGTATATAAAAGAAAGCGGATGTAGGTTCCGTATGAGACTGTGTGACCTGAATTACATATAAGAATTACATATAAACTGTGCTTTAAAGTGTAGTAGTGTGACAGATCGTTCTTGTTTACGTGTAAAAATAACACGTTCCACTACTCAGTCTCCTCCCAGATAGTCAGAAACGCCACAATACATTTAGAAGAGGAATTTATTCCATAAATGGCAACAGATTTAAGAAATTAAACATGAAAGGAATCCAACAGAGACCTTTCAACTGCAACCTACATCCTTCAGAATCTGCTTAGTGTATTCATCTCTTGGTCTCTCCCTACGATTTTTACCCTCCACGCTGCCCTCCAACACTAAATTGGTGATCCCTTGATGCCTCAGAACATGTCCTACCAACCGATCCCTTCTTCTGGTCAAGTTGTGCCACTTCTCTTCTCCCCAATCCTGTTCAATACTTCCTCATTAGTTATGTGATCTACCCATCTAATCATCAGCATTCTTCTGTAGCACCACATTTCGAAAGCTTCTATTCTCTTCTTGTCCAAACTATTTACCGTCCATGTTTCACTTCCATACATGGTTACACTCCATACAAATACTTTCAGAAATGACTTCCTGACACTTAAATCTATACTCGATGTTAACAGATTTCTCTTCTTCAGAAACGCTTTCCTTGCCATTGCCAGTCTACATTTTATATCCTCTCTACTTTGACCATCATCAGTTATTTTGCTCCCCCAAATAGCAAAACTCCTTTACTACTTTAAGTGTCTCATTTCCTAATCTAATTCCCTCAGCATCACCCGACTTAATTCGACTACATTCCATTATCCTCGTTTTGCTATTGTTAATGTTCATCTTATATCCTCCCTTCAAGTTACCATCCATTCCGTTCAACTGCTCTTCCAAGTCCTTTGCTGTCTCTGACAGAATTACAATGTCATCGGCGAACCTCAAAGTTTTTATTTCTTCTCCATGGATTTTAATATCTACTCCGAATTTTTCTTTTGTTTCCTTCACTGCTTGCTCAATATAAAGATTGAATAACATCGAGGAGACGCTACAACCCTGTCTTACTCCCTTCCCAACCGCTGCTTCCCTTTCATGTCCCTCGACTCTTATAACTGCCATCTGGTTTCTGTACAAATTGTAAATAGCCTTTCGCTCCCTGTATTTTACCCCTGCCACCTTTAGAATTTGAAAGAGAGTATTCCAGTCAACATTGTCAAAAGCTTTCTCTAAGTCTACAAATGCTAGAAACGTAGGTTTGCCTTTCCTTAATCTTTCTTCTAAGGTAGCGCTCGCATATCTGTAGTTTTGTTATGATGAGCAATGGTGAGTAAGTAGGCTACTTTAGGTGCCATAATATCGGCTGCCTTCACATGTCTGCCTGTTCGGGTAAGCACAGTGCGTGATGTGTGCCTGGTCCTCTCCCCTCCCTAGCTCCGCCAGCGCACGATCGTCGGCTTGTGCAGCTTCGCTGCTGCCCAGTGCGCACAGAGGGTCATGGGCAGGAGTGCGCATCTATACATCATTCTACTGAAGCAGCTATACATTATACAACGTGTACATTATGCAACAAATAGTCACCTTGAATCATATTACGTAGCACATATCATTCAATGACAGCGTTCCCTCAACTATGATAAAGTTGAAAAGTCAAAGCGTAAATAGCTTCTTCAGAGAGTAAATACTTCTTCGTAATTCCCTTAATATTCTTCAAATCAATAAATATCTTGTACTACACATTTTTTAAAGCAACCTAAATTCTTTCTCAGGGTTTAAGCTATATCCATAGCAAATTTCATCAAATTCCGTTCAGCGGGTAAATCGTGAACACATAAGAGACTGAGTTACTTTGGCATATATAATATTAGTAGGGACAAAACTTTCAATTGCGATATCTGTTTTTTCCGTGACCAGATTTCGATGAAGCAAAACCTATACGGTGTCCCAAGCAAATTCAAGTTACCGGCGAAAACCCCATGAAAATTCAGCATGTAGTAGTTCTGAAAAAGCGAGTTTGAACAGACAAATAGACAGACACGACAGTTGTACACACTTATTATTAGTTTAAATAGTTTCTTAAGACGTTTATTTAAAAAAAAATGCTTGATCACGTGTGTTTCACGGGTGGTAACTTCTGCGCTCGTAGGTAGCACACCGCGGTGCTCGGGTGTCACAGCACCAGGTGACGACACCTGAAAGTAGGCATGCATATAGGAGTTCGAAACCGGTCGTGTGATAAAAGAAACTTTACAACTGTAGCGATGTTTTCATCCTCTGGCATTATTTTTTAATTACTTTTCACATCCTTCAACTCTTATGAAACCAATGGTTACCTTCAGCAAACTCATTAAAATATTAACGTAAACATTTTGGTGTTATTTCAACCAAGATTAATAAATTCCTTGAATCCTTCGACGAAAGTGTTGCAAACGCCTGTTACCAAGAGGAGTACAGACGAGACGGGTACTTTAAAGTGATACATCATACTTCTATACGAATTCTGTATGAATCACTGCCTGCCAACAACTGATAAGTGACCGTTTTTCTTGTTGTAGCTGGTATAGTCTTCCATATTGGCACTGGTCTTACCAATTCTCGGACGAGTTGTTTTTACACAATATGTTCAAAATAGGTGTTTCGGGGTTCTGTAAGAGGTATGTATTCGGTATCAGATCACGAGTTAAAGTTTCGGAAACAGTTCACTTATTGCACTTATAAAAGAACGCATTCATGAATCGCTATTTGTCATTTTCTTGCTAATTGTATTCGTTGTGGAATGCAAATGCAGGAGAGCCTCACTCACTTCCACTAGCGCACTTCCATACATTTCGCGACCAAACGCTTCTGGCTTGGAAGGTTGAAATAGTGACCAACAATGTTGCCGTACATGTGGCTGCCGTTCAGGTGATCGTAATGTTGTCTTACAACATTACTGTGCTATATTGTCAACAATATATTAGGTAGCCCGTGTAGAAGTACTTTTACGGTATAACCTACTTTTTTACGACTTATCAGCATGGATGGCTCTACTACCTGTTTAACACAGCCACTGTGCACCAGTAGCGATTTTTGCTTTCGTCGTAAAGTCCAAAAAACCGAATTAGTGAGCTGCCCGATCTTATTTTCTGCTGTACACCTTTTTGAAATAGTCTTCTTTCTCTCCATCACCAGTTGTACATCGTCTGTTTCTTGTAAGTACTATTACGAAAAATCCCTGAGCACACGACAGATTCGTCGGAGTGCAATGTTTTGTTATTTTTGCCAGACCCCTTACTGGACTAGTGTTGAATATTACCGGTCGGACATATCTTCTGTAGACACGCAATAGCCTTTCGCAAAGAGGTCCGAGAGCACAACGCGTTTGGAGATTAGGATACTTCCTTTCTCACTTCCGTGTCAGTTTCCTGTCCAGTAGAACCCATAGGTAGCGTGCCGATGCTGTACATGATGTCGGAGAGTGAAACAGCTTGATTTCGTCACTTGCTGGTGGATGATGCTCGGTGATGATTATTCCTTGGCAACTGTTTGCATGAAAGCCAATATGCCAGTTAGCTGCCCATCTCGTCAGATTGTTGCAGGTCGCTTGAAATCTCCAGTAGAGTGGTGGTGGCCATCTATTTCGTGTTATAACTGCGGTAGTGCAGTATTATTGGTCTGTCGCTGCTATTTATATCTGAGCTGAACTCCTGACGCCCACTACGACCTTTGATGCTCTTTCCTTTTACAGATCGCGCTCTGACATTCCGTGAAGTACACACCCTCTCAGCGTTTCCTAGCTTTGTTGGATGCAGTGTCCAGCACTCGATTTATTAAGGTATCGCCGGGGACCACCCACTAGAGCTGGGAGACGCCTAGGAAATATGTATTTTACGGAACACCAGTGCGGCCTCCGTGACAGAAAAGAGTATTAAAGGGCTTATCGGACGTCGGGAGTTGAAATCGGCTTTAAATAACTGTGCGACGCGACAGCAATTGTAATTCGTAATCCAGTTGGAGCCCAGACAGCGGGTAGACATAACAGAAAAACTGGCAGCAACTGATGCAAGAGGAACGTTCAATAAGTAGTGCAGTACATTTCTTTTCTTGACTACTTTCAGCTGAAAAAATGTGGAATTTGTTGCGAGCCGTCGTGGAATATTCCCGCTTCAGCCCCAATAGTGTATGAAGTTTCGGTAGGCAGCGACGCTATACGTAGCCTTCAAAATGTCTGTAGCGAAGGGGCGTTCTAAGCAGAGAGCTCTCACTCGGTCTCTTTTGGTAGAAAAAAAAAAGAGTATCCTAAATATACACAAAGTACTCCGTCTTCAGGCCACAAGTGGCCCATCGGGACCATCCGACCGCCGTGTCATCCTCAGCTAAGGATGCGGATGGGAGGGGTATGTGGTCAGCACACCGATCTTCCGGTCGTTATGATGGTTTTCTTTGACCGGAGCCGCTACTATTCGGTCGAGTAGCTCCTCAATTGCCCTCATGAGGATATGAGTGCTCCGCGAAAAATGGCAAACAGTGCATGGCGGCCCGGGTGGTCACCAGTCAAGTGCCGGCCACGCCCGATAGCGCTTAATTTCAGTGATCTGACGAGAACCGGTATATCCACTGCGCCAAGGCCATTGTCCAAATATTCAGAGGTGCTTGCATAATGTCGACGGAGACCTGGCAGTGAACGAAAGCACGGTGAGTCATTTGACAAGGCGCCTGCCATAATCGCAACAGGGTCGCGCACACCTGAGCGCCGCCCGGCCACGCACAGCTGTCACTCCTGCGAAATTGGAACGTGCGGACACTCTCATTCGAGGTGACCGACGGATCAGTATCAGGCACTTCGCTGCTCATATGGTCGTCTCTGTTGATAGTGCTGCCGGCCGAGCTGTTCTAGGAGCTACAGTCTGGAACCGCGCCTCGGCTGCAGTCGCAGGTTCGAATCCTGCCTCGGGCATGGATGTGTGTGACGTCGTTAGATTAGTTAGGTTTAAGTAGTTCTAAGTCCTAGGGGACTGGTGACCTCAGAAGTTAAGTCCCATAGTGCTCAGAGCCATTTAAACCATTTTTGATAGTGCTGACACACTCATCCTCCAGTTGGGGTACTCAAACATGTGTGCCCGCTGGTTCCTCGTCGCCATAAAGAACAGACCATAAAGAGCAACTAGGGCAATCTGTGCGGAATTGCTTGCGCGTTACAAGCTTGACTGTGACAATATTTTGTCGAACTTTTTCACAGGCGATGAAACATGGGTTCACCAGTTTCGGAAGAAAAGTTCAAAGCCATATCATCAGCAGGTACAGTCATGGTGACGGCCTTCTGGGCCGGTGCACATTCGTGAGGAGATCACAATACTTCACTGGACTACTCTTCCTCAACCACCCTATAGCCCAGGTCTAGCACCTTCTGATATTCATCTTGAAACGTCCCCTTTGAAAAATTATACAAGACTGTGCTTAAACTGACACACAATATTTTTAGCGCAACGCAATCTGACTTTCAGAAATCCCTACAAAAGAATGGCCCTGACTAACGTTAACCTGTACCTTTCACAAATCACTTACCTCACCAAAAATCTTCGTTACTCGAACTACTGCAATACAGCGAGCGCCACTACTGCCAGCTAAATAAAAGATTCTAACTACTGAAGGCACTAACTACTGATAGGCATAGTTAGCAAATGAAAGATTTTAATAGAGAACAAACAATGTATTTACCTTAATGATCATAATGTATACAGCAGTTCATGCACAAATTTCAAATCTCCGCCATTTCTCTCCCCACACCCACCACTGCTGGCGGCTCACCTCCAACTGCGCAACGCTACGCGCTGTTCACATCCAGCTGCTGCTGCCCAACACTACAATGGCAGACAACAATGCAAACTAGCCACAGACTGCACACAGCACAGCCAGTAATTTTCATACAGAGCGCTACGTGGCGGCGGCGTTACCAATATAAGAACCTAAACAGCCCACTTACATAAAGAAAACATAAACAGCCTACTTACATAGCCCCCATGCTCCCCAAAAAAAATTTTACAAATTGTTTTGGGCAGTGGCCAATAATGATTTCATAAAATTTTTCATAATTACAATAACAAAGATATCAAATGCACACACTTATTGGTACAATGTTGGTCAAAAGCTAAAATTTTCTCACAGTCCATAAAGACAGTCAAGATTGTTCATCACAGTAAAGTTTCACTGTTTTTTTTCCCAAAGTCTGAGCAGTAAAAGAAAATGCACACGGAAGTAGTGGATTTCCATGCAGTCTTGAAGAAGTAGTGTTGTCCTTCCAACGGAAAGACAGTGCTGACTCTTGGCATGCAGACAGGTAATGGGCCACAACAGAGCAAACCCACAGCAGAGTCAGTCGAAGTTTTGAAGAATATTGGTAGGTAGGTCATCACAGAGCAGACCCACTGTAGTCCTGGTAGAAATTGTGGTATTGGTGGGCCACCAGAGGTGCAGACCCACTGCAGTCCTTGTAGAAATAATGGCATTGGTGGGCCACCAGAGGTGCAGACCCACTTTAGTCCTTGTAGAGATGGCCAGCAGCCATCTGTTGTGACTGTGCGGGTGCACAATCACCATTGAAGAGTCTTGCAGTTAATATAGTCCATAACCACCACTTGTGCACTCACAAAGTTTTTGGAATTGTCCTTAGAATCAGCAATGCTGTTATCCAGTCCCTTGCTGAATTATCAACACACATGCAAACACTAACAGTCCCTACTTCTCACATATTGTCCATATACTATGACCAACAGAAACGTGTGCAGTGAAATGTAACTAACAAGTTAATAATATGATGAACTGATATCAATTACAATTTTATAACATAAGAATACAATTACAAGGTACAAAATACATCATTAAAGAACAGAACAATACAGATAACATTTGTAGTACAGGCTTTACAACAGAATAGAAATAAACATATACATCAATGTTACAGGAATTATGACATAAGTAAATACATAAAAGATCAGAATAATTATTGAAACATCAACTTCACACATGAGCATTAAAACAAAACAGAATAAATAATGTCTAAGCATATTTACAAGGTAAATAACATATTATTAATGCCAATTACATTTGAGGAGAACAGTATTCCTCATCATTGTGAATGTAGCTTAATATTAAAAGAAGAAAAAATTCTATGAAACTACACAGAGACAGGAAGAAAACAAATACACAAAGGTACACAAACACATAGTGGGATAACACAAAAGGAAAGGACAGGGTTCGTTTTCAGTGTAACATTTGGTACTGTAGACCAACCTAAAACTTCATTCCATAGATCTTTCGTCTTATTTCAACCTTTGTTCCCACCAAAAAAGTCCTATCCAAGCATGCTTTCTGTATTTTTCTCGTATAACCTCTCAGTGCATTTCTTCAAATTCATCGCAACTCATTCTCTTATAGGCTACCCCCTCTTAAGCTAACTTAAATCTACTGAGCTCAGATGCTAAACTAAGGGACGAGGCAATGCAGCAGCACATAACAAATTAACACAAACCACAAGGACAAAAAATTCAAATTGGCAAAGCAATTGCAATATTACAACTAATATAAGGCACTGTGCAGCAAACAAGAAAAATAAATCCGTAGTAAAACTGGCTTAACAGTGTAATACAAAGTCAAATTCAGTAACATTATGCCTGGCAAACAGCAGCAGCAAATGTAATAAGTTATATCTAAACATGACATAGCTCAAGCAGAAAAAAACATTACACTAAAGACAATAATGCAGACAAGGGAAATGTATATTCACATCTTAATGTCTATGTAATTAAAGTGGTGCACCACAAAAACTAATTCTACAAAAAATTACCAAGTACTTGAAAAGAAAATTATATATGCAGTTACTGTTATTAGTCCCTTCTTATTGTTCTCTCCATTCCAAGAGCTCCTTTTTCGAAGAATGTGGATCATAAAATAATTATTTAATAGATCTGTTGGCAGAAAGTGTTCACATTAGCAAATGCATTTAAGTTTATTTTATAAAACCAATGCTGCAACACAGCTGGAAAACAGATATCAAATGAAATGAGCAACTATGTACAAAGTAAAGCATAAGAACATCATTCAGTAGTCATGAGGCATTTCATAAGTTAGTAGAAATTCTCTCAATTCTCGTAGAAAGACACTTGTCCTCAGGTGTGCAGATGTAAGTATCTTTCCAAGTAATGAGCGTGTCGTATTTGCAGTGCTTTCTCTAAAGGAATGTCAATTGTGAGGATAATGGCCTCTTTTTTTTCTACACCTAATGGCTTTCTTTTGTCAGACGACTACCTCTCAGCTGGGCGCCCAAAACGCATTATGTCAAGGTCACTTACCTTTGTTACTGAAATATTTACGACAGGAGTTTCCGCTACAGTGGCAGTCTCATATAAAAATATTTCACAGGTCAAGAATTCGCGTTACAAATCTATAGAAACAAAATGCTATTGATATAACAGTGCCCAAAAAATTTTCATCGGCATTGTGATACATTCACACATTTACATACATTTCATAACTCTTAAAGTATGATTCTTGGTTTCCAACATCCTTTTTCACAAGTCAGAGTCCCTAACCACTATTCATTACTCCTTACCTTAGTACACATATATGCATATTCGTCGACACATCAATCTTGCGACGACACTTCAATATTTCATCATAATAAATACATAGCATAATCAAATTCCTCATACAGCATTAGCTTATTGATCATAAACATACCTCAACAGCATAATACACATAGTCATCGTAATAATAACATCATAACACCTCAGTCAACTCTCACAATCGTCGTAGCTTCCTCCAATAATTAAAAAAAATTCTCTGCTCATGGTAAAAGTGTCATCTGCCTCAAACGTACTTTAAAAATCGTGATCCCATACCAAATATATCATTCAAAGCTCTCATAATATCACAATGGGTCCAAAAAAATATGAGCAGTTCACAAAGTAAAGACAAAATACAATTTCGTAAGTGTGAATTTATCCAACGGTGTAATTGCGTAAACATGTGTCACTGATGTAATAAAAAAAGTTTATCTCTCAGTTAAATGATCAGATAGCTGTGTAATTTGTGTGTTAGAGAAATATGGTACCAATGTGTAAAGTTGTATAAGCAAATACCATATTAGCTAGGGCTCCTTGTGCTTGCCAAACACATGGTACACAAAGTAAGCGTGTACCCCCTGAGGATTAATGTAATTATACCCTCAGGTGTTACAGATTACAGCAATGGAATGAAATGTGTCACGGAAAACCTTTGTATCATTGTACTTCAAATATCTTTAAAAATAAATATTTTAAGTACAAAATTAATCACTCAAATACGTGTCCTGTAGCGCTAAATTGTGCGTCTTGTTGTAAGATAATCTCTGTGGAAGTGTTGTAGTTATCGTCCTCCGAAAGCTAAGTTCTGCAGAAGCCAATGTACTTACCTCATGATAAACAAAAGTGAAATGCATTGCGTATAGATATCTTAGTTATTACGCTTATTGCCGTGATGAAGAAAGTACTGTGCTGTAACGTATTGTTGTGCTACTGAAAAGGCTGTCTCCTTGTAGCTATAGCACAAAAGTTGCTACTAAAACATGTTTTACTTTACATAAGAATTCAGAAAAAACTGTGCAGATATAAAACAGATACACCACAAAAGCAACATTGTAAATTGTCACTCATTAGCAGCGTCGTGATAAAATCGTGTAGCTGTCACACAAACCAACCATTGTGTCATCTGGCATTTCACAGAAAGCACCTCAAATCCAGAATCCACTCTCAAGCAAACCAAAATGTTGCATGAAAATCTCATTAGCAGTGCCAGTATATGTTCCAAGTATGTGACCCTCGTAGTCGGTACGCGATCGTGCAACTAACAAGTAAGAATGTACACACACGATAACACTGTGTCATCTGTTCACAATAACAATGCATTCGTAATTTCTGTTTAAATAAGTTCTCTTGGTTCTTGACTGGATATTTAACTTCAAACATTGTTGCATGTTAAAAATTTCTAAAGCATACTAGTAACGTGAAGTGAAAAGTTTTATGGCAATTCAAAGTTAAAAAGCAGATTATCTTTCAATAAACGGTTTTACATGTGAAATGTGGTGCGATCCTTTACTCTTCATAGTACTCAGAGTTTCAACGTCAACGCAATTACCATGTGGTATACGTCGGTAAAGAATACTGGACTTTTTCTCAAGGTTAGCGTCTATGTTATTTTTCTCTGAGCCAGCCGGCGCACGCGGCAGCCTGCAGTGCGAGTCATTGTCTGTTCCTTTGTTGGCGCGCGTCGTTATTGGGATTTGGAGACCTAGCTTCTTCAAACTCACGTTGTCGAAACTGCCCTGCTCTGTTTGAATCCCGCCAGTTCTGATGCAATTCAGGTCTGTCGTTATGATCATATCGTCTGTCGTCATGTCGGTAGCTTCCATAGTTTCTTTCTTGTCGGTCACGTGGTGGAGAATTTCTCCCTGAGTCGTAACTGCACGCTGGACCGTTGCATCTAAAGTTATTCTGTCTCCCTTGATAATAATTATTTTGGTTCCCATATTGTCTGTTTCTCTGAATGTCTCTGTGATAGTCACTACCACAGAGAGGTGATCTTTCCCTGTAATTATTACTGCTCTGCCAACGGTTGTCATACGGGTGATGTCTGTTTTGGTCACGATTTGTGTTGTGAGAATGGCCTTGTCGTGTCCAGTTATTATTTCTTTCATCGCGGATTTGCGACAGATGTGACCTGTAATTGTTGTGTTCCTGTTTTCACGTTCCGCGATTGTCAGTGTCAATTTCTAATTCTTGTAAGAGTCCCTGAAAAGCTTCAATGTCGTCTTTGCAACGTCCTGCTAAAATAATATGCCGTAAATGTTCAGGTAATTTGATTAAGCAAATGCGGATGAGTTCTGAGGGGCTGTATGGGTTTGACAGGTACTGATTCTTGTGCAACATGTCTTCAAAATATTTCACAAGTCTGGAAAATTCAGATTGTTCGAAATGTTTCATCATTATGATGCCATGTTTTACTTGGTCTTGTGTGGCATGAGACCAATATGCTGAGAGGAAGGCATGGTAAAATTCTCCTTCACTGTGGCAATCGTGAATGACCGATCGCATTCTTACAGCTGGTTCATTCTCTAAGTAGCCACACATAAATTCTAATCTGTGTTCTAATGACCAGTTGGGAGGGAAACAATGAGAGAATTGATGGAGCCACGCTTGTGGATGAATGTCGTTGGCAGAATTCTTAAGCGTTTTGAATTTACGTGTAGTAATGAACAGCTAATAGTCAAAGTAGCATATCGGTCATTGTTACGTCGTGTCGGCGGTTCCATCTCAAAATTCGGTGCACCCAGCCAATTTCTTTCATAATTTCCGAAATGCCCTGTGTTATTATTTTGTGGCTGTTCTGTATTTCTATGTCCCTCTTCCCGTATTGGAGCACGAGTGTCCTCTGAAATACGTAATTCTTGTATTACCTGTGTCAGCTGATCTTGTACTTCCCGGATTTCTCTTTGGTGTTGCGTATTAATTTGATTCTGATTTTGTTTGAATTTCCTAATTTGTTCGCACTCTTCTGTGTCATTAAAGACTACCGGTTTTGTGTCATTCAGATTATCATCTACCTTCGTAGATAAATTATTTAGCTGATCCGAAAGTTCAACTACTTTCTCTGGTAATGAACTTATTTCCTCCATGTGTCTTTCTACTGTGTCCTTTAAGTTTTCCTGAGTTTTTGCAAGTTGCGTAACCGAATCGGTAGATGCAACTGAGTCCATTTTAGCTTGCAAGGTCTCATGATTTTCATGAACAATAGTTTGCAGTTCTTTTATGGCTGCCTCGTGATTCTGTAATGCATTCTCATGACGCGAAAAAATAGGTTGAAAAAGCTCACAAATTTGTGTTTTTACGTCGTTACAGACTTTTTGACATTTCGATTCGATTTTATGTAACTCAGTAGTCAAATCTTCACGTGTTTGTTCAAGCGTGGTGTGAAGATTTTGTTCCGTTGCGTCTAACTGTTGCTGTGTTTGTCTCTGGTATTGTTCCATTGTGTCTAACTTTTGAAGCTTTTGCTGTGTTTGTCTCTGGTTTTGTTCCATTGTGTCTAACTTTTGAAGATTTTGTCCCATTTGTTGCATTAATTGTAATAACAATGCATTAATGTCTGGAATCTGTTCCTCTACGCTTTTCGGCAGTGCATTTGCACCAGCAATATTCACATTTTGACAAGCAGAAAATGTGTCTTGACTTATTTGAGAAAACGGTGAGGACGCAAAACCTGAATCTACAGTATTTGTAAAATTGTGTCCTGTCATTTCGGAATCCTGAGGCGAGCTGTTGCCAACCGATTGATCTATAATGCTTCCCTGTTCACTAATTGTTTCACTGTCTACACCATTGTTTGCAGCGCGCTCCATTTCCCTATGTACAATTACCAAATTACTACTTTGAACATTAGTTAATTCATTATTCGGTGGCGCTAACACACTGCTTTCGTCTTCACTGTTATTTCTCAGTTTACATTGGAGCCTAGTATTAAGTTTTTCACACGCCATTATTATCACAATATTTCACACGACAACACAAAAAAACACAATTTGAAGAGCAAAAATAAGAGAAGACATTAACATAGCACTGAAAATAATATCTAGTTAATTGCAAGCGCAGCTGCGAAATACTTGGTGCAAATCTACATGCATGCCACAACTGTTTTACTGTACAACAGTGAAAAACTACAACTACAATGGAAATTCTCTCTATAATTACGCGCTAGCAATAAACAAAATCTACACTAATTACACAAACTACAAGAAAAAATCATAAGATTCCAGTGAGGTATCCTCGGCTAAGGGTAGCCATATGAAACGTCCCCTTAGAAAAATTATACAAGACTGTGCTTAAACTGACACACAATATTTTTAGCGCAACGCAATCTGACTTTCAGAAATCCCTGCAAAAGAATGGCCCTGACTAACATTAACCTGTAATCTTTCACAAATCACTTACCTCACCAAAAATCTTCGTTACTCGAACTACTGCAATACAGCGAGCGCCATTACTGCCAGCTAAATAAAAGATTCAAACTACCGAAGGCACTAACTACTGATAGGCATAGTTAGCAAATGAAAGATTTTAATAGAGAACAAACAATGTATTTACCTTAATGATCATAATGTATACAGCAGTTCATGCACAAATTTCAAATCTCCGCCATTTCTCTCCCCACATCCACCACTGCTGGCGGCTCACCTCCAACTGCGCAACGCTACGCGCTGTTCACATCCAGCTGCTGCTGCCCAACACTACAATGGCAGACAATAATCCAAACTAGCCACAGACTGCACACAGCACAGCCAGTAATTTTCATACAGAGTGCTACGTGGCGGCGGCGTTACCAATATAAGAACCTAAACAGCCTACTTACATAAAGAAAACATAAACAGCCTACTTACAATCTGTTTCGCCCAATATGTTGGAGGGAACATTGATGCAGCAGGAGGTTGGCTACGATGTCGACCAGTAGAGCGGTGCATAAAGGCTATCCCAGGAAGCTGGCATAAGGCCGCTGTTTTGAATGGAGATTACCTTGAAACTAGGGACTTGCTGACAAAAGAGTGGGGAACAATGGAGGATAAAATCCAACTGTTTTCAGAAAAGAAAATGTGTTGAATTACTTATTGAACGCCCGTCGTAGATGACCAGGTAGGCTGTCAAGTTTCAGCCATACTGGTCCATTTCTTTGTGTTTGGCATTCGTGTGAATCAAGGAAGTCGAGTGCTTGTCAAAAAATGGACGGAAAAGAATTTCGTGTGGTGATTAAACATTACTTTATGAAAGGCAAAACGCCTCAGGAGACTAAAGAGAAGCTTGATAAACATTACGGTGACTCTGCACCTTCGATTAGAACAGTTTATAAGTGGTTTTTCGGAGTGGCCATATGGGCACAAGTGATGCTGAAGGTTCTGGACGCCCTGTGGAGGTTACGACTCCAGGAATCGTTGATAAAATCCATGATATGGTGATGGATGACAGAAGAATTAAGGTACGTAAGATTGCTAGTGGTGTGCGCATCTCGAATGAACGGGTACATAATATTTTGCATAAGTATTTGGACATGAGAAAGCTATCCGGAAGATGGGTTCCGCGATTGCTCACACTTGACCAAAAAACGGGATCGTGTGAAGTGTTGCAAGGAAGGTTTGCAGCTGTTCAGGAAGAATCCGCAGGACTTTAAGCGTCGTTTCGTCACTGTGGATGAAAAATGCATACATTACTACACTCCCGAGACCAAAGAACACTCTAAACAATGGGTTACCAAGGGAGAATCAGCACCAAGAAAGGCGAAGACCATTCGTTCGGCCAGAAAGGTTATGGAGACTGTCTTTTGGGATTCGCAAGGGATAATCCTCATCGACTATCTAAAAAGGGGTAAAACTATTACAGGTGAATATTATACATCGTTATTGGAGCATTTGAAAACCGAGATGCAAGAAAAACGCCGGCGATTGGACCGCAAAAAGTCCTTTTCCATCACGACAATACAGCAGCACACACCTCAGCAGTTGTGGTCGCAAAATTTGTGGAAACAGGATTCTAACTCGTTTCAGATTCCCCCCCCCCCCCCCCCCTATTCTCAAGACTTGGTTCCCTCGGACTACTATTTGTTCCCCAATTTGAAGAAATGGCTGGCAGGAAAAAGATTTTATAGCTATAGTTAATAGCTATTTGCAGACTTGGACAATTCCTATTATTCAGAAGGGATCAACAAATTAGAACAGCGTTGGACGAAGTGTATAAGTCTAAAAGGAGACTATGTCGAAAAATAAAAAAGGTTAACCCCAAAGACATAAGTAGTTCTTATTTTTGCACGGACTTTTCAAAGGCCCCTCGTACATAAAATGAAAACAACTCAGCTGAACACCCGGACTCACACTATTGACCAATGACATCGAGAAAACCTGAGAGGCCAAATACGACGATTTATCAAAAACTGTGAACTGTTCGTTGTCCTGCTTGTTTGCTATATGTCCTGAGTTTTTTGCAAGACATTTTCTCTTTTTCTTCACTCTCAGCATAACTCACTGTCTTGAACATCGGAACAACATTTTTTGCAATGCTTTAATATAGTACTTTTACCAATCTCACATTGGGCACCAATTAAACACTCTTTCTTTCACATTATCCACGTAGAACACTGAATTATATTCCGATTCTCCTCTCCTATTAGCTGTTTTAGTGATTCATTGGCACTACTTTACGTAAAGGAAAATTGGATAACAGAGAGCAATCAACATTAAAAGTAACAAACGTCTTTTTAACATTTTCCAGTGCATCCCAGATCACTAGTCCTGGTGGAAAATTTATTGTATGTTAATTATCCCACATTCGTACTTGACAGCCACTGAATATGGTGAAATACAAGTAGCAAGTTTTAATAATTGATATTAAAATTGTCGTGGAAGAAATTAGACGATAAGAGGTCACTTATTCATGTAACCAGATGATATAAGGGTGTTTCAAACTCGCTGCAGAGACAATGCAGTGGCTCTGAGCACTATGGGACTTAACAGCTATGGTCATCAGTCCCCTAGAACTTAGAACTACTTAAACCTAACTAACCTAAGGAACCACACAACACCCAGTCATCACGAGGCAGAGAAAATCTCTGACTCCGCCGGGAATCGAAACCGGGAACTCGGGTGTGGGAAGCGAGAACGCTACCGCACGACCACGAGCTGCGGACGATAATGCAGTATTATATCCACATATGAAGATGGCATGTAGAATATCTTGTTTCATAAAAAGTGTGTCCAGTAAATTGTGATATGTTACGTGCTGAAGCAGTATTGTATTTCTTTCTAGTGTAGCCAGTTAGATATGGACCTAATCGAAAAGTTCACGTTTCAAACATATCTGTACTAACTAGAACAATATTTCATACTAAAGTCCGTGGCGGCTTCAGACCACATATTCGCAATTACCTCGTTTGCGCTTGCATGTTCACTGTAACATTTTTGCTCCTGTTATCGAACATTTTACCAGTGACAGTTTTCGCTATGAATTACACTAAACACGCAAAATCACCATTCTCTCTCTTTCTCTCTCTCTCTCTCTCTCTCTCTCTCTCTCTCTCTCTCTCTCTCTCACACACACACACACACACACACACACACACAGAGAGAGAGAGAGAGAGAGAGAGAGAGAGAGAGAGAGAGAGACGGTTTTACAGATAAGGCGGTGTTCTGAGTAACCTACAAAATAATAACTAGATAGAAGATTTATTTGGGTGGGTAAAGGTAAGAAACGTTACTCTTTCTGCGATATTATGAACAGAGTTTATTTATTTATTTTGCAGCAAATTACGGTAAAGTGTTATAACTTTTAAACAGATTATTTTGTCTATCATATATCTGTCGTAGTTACACTGTTTACAAAGTAATTTCAACAAAAATTGTGTACCAATTTTAAAGAGGCGGGAGGGGGGATGTAAGGTTAGAAAAGTTGACACCGATTTGTGTCTGCAACGTGTCCTCGACGCTACTACGCTTCCACAAAGTAACTTCCGCAGAAGAGAAACAAGTTTTGAAATCTGTCTCATCGCTAACTATGCGTTCGATTCTAGTTTAATTGCTATCACATTTCTTATCGATGGGTTGACAAGGAAGACCGTTAAGTAACTGAACACAATGAATTGTGATAGAATTCCCCTCCAAAGTACATGTAAATTAATTTAGAAACACCCCGACAATACTACCTTACAAAATGAAATACAATGGACACAAATAGTAAATCACTGTGAAAAGTCCCCTTAGAACAATTATACAAGACTGTGCTTAAACTGACATACAATATTTTTAGCGCAACGCAATCTGACTTTCAAAAATCCCTACAAAAGAATGGCCCTGACTAACATTAACCTATACCTTTCACAAATCACTTACCTCACAAAAATCTTCGTTACTCGAACTACTGTAACACGGCGAGCGCCACTACTGCCAGCTAAATGAAAGATTCAAATTACTAAGGGGACGTTTCAACTGCTTCATCACACCAAAATGATGAAAAGCACTTAGAGATAGGTCCGAACTGTACGATGGGGGCTCCAGCAACTCATAACCAAGGTTCGGAATACACTGAATCGCCTTTCCAGATTTACCATGGAAGCATACCCACACTTTTTGAAAGCTTCACTCCCCCTTTGTTTTGATTTCGGTTTTCAAATCTCACAGTACCTCGTAGTAGTTGTCTCCTATCACTGTTTGAGCTTCAGAAGTGTAGTGAATCAGCAGTGAAACTCTCATATCCTGAAACACCTGATTATCAATTTTTTTGACAGGCGCTTGGCTTTTAAGCTTTTTTCTGTAGATGAAGGTGATATTTCCAAACAACGCTCTGCTGAACAGTCTGTTGTTCATAGTATTGGAGGAACATCTTATCAGCTGTTACTATGCGACTGATAAATTCTTCTTCCTCTTAAAATGCTTAACTTTGATTTTATCATTGCCTAACGTTCCTACTTGTGGCTGTTGATGTAGTACCTCACGAGCACAAACTTTTCTATTGTTTAGAGACTCATGTGTGATTGCAAATACTGAACGGTAAGTAATTTTCAACTCATACGAAGTGTGAAACATTCTGGCGCGACAGTGATGGCGAATCAGTCGCTAGGTATTCTCGATGTCCTGTCTATTTAGGAATCGGATAAGCTACCGAAACATACAGAAACACTGCTACTTTTAAAGCGATTTATCCTCGTAAATGTTTCGCTCTCTAAGACAGACATAACAATACTGAAGCTGTGCAATCCTTTCTAAAGAGTCAACTGCACACAGACCAACGCCGCGCCGCGAAGTAGCATCAGGAACGTGGTGACCAGCGCGCCAATGGGAAGAGCGGGCAGCGCCACACCTCCAGGAACACAGAGTTCAGCGCCCCCTCTCAACAGTGACTTAACCAGTCGCCCATCGCCCTTGTCTACATCTACATCCGCGTCTACGGGGTGTTTCAAAAATGACCGGCATATTTGAAACGGCAATAAAAACTAAACGAGCAGCGATAGAAATACACCGTTTGTTGCAATATGCTTGGGACAACAGTACATTTTCAGGCGGACAAACTTTCGAAATTACAGTAGTTACAATTTTCAACAACAGATGGCGCTGCAAGTGATGTGAAAGATATAGAAGACAACGCAGTCTGTGGGTGCGCCATTCTGTACGTCGTCTTTCTGCTGTAAGCGTGTGCTGTTCACAACGTGCAAGTGTGCTGTAGACAACATGGTTTATTCCTTAGAACAGAGGATTTTTCTGGTGTTGGAATTCCACCGCCTAGAACACAGTGTTGTTGCAACAAGACGAAGTTTTCAACGGAGGTTTAATGTAACCAAAGGACCGAAAAGCGATACAATAAAGGATCTGTTTGAAAAATTTCAACGGACTGGGAATGTGACGGATGAACGTGCTGGAAAGGTAGGGCGACCGCGTACGGCAACCACAGAGGGCAACGCGCAGCTAGTGCAGCAGGTGATCCGACAGCGGCCTCGGGTTTCCGTTCGCCGTGTTGCAGCTGCGGTCCAAATGACGCCAACGTCCACGTATCGTCTCATGCGCCAGAGTTTACACCTCTATCCATACAAAATTCAAACGCGGCAACCCCTCAGCACCGCTACCATTGTTGCACGAGAGACATTCGCTAACGATATAGTGCACAGGATTGATGACGGCGATATGCATGTGGGCAGCATTTGGTTTACAGACGAAGCTTATTTTTACCTGGACGGCTTCGTCAATAAACAGAACTGGCGCATATAGGGAACCGAAAAGCCCCATGTTGCAGTCCCATCGTCCCTGCATCCTCAAAAAGTACTGGTCTGGGCCGCCATTTCTTCCAAAGGAATCATTGGCCCATTTTTCAGATCCGAAACGATTACTGCATCACGCTATCTGGACATTCTTCGTGAATTTGTGGAGGTACAAACTGCCTTAGACGCCACTGTGAACACCTCGTGGTTTATGCAAGATGGTGCCCGGTCACATCGCACGGCCGACGTCTTTAATTTCCTGAATGAATATTTCGATGATCGTGTGATTGCTTTGGGCTATCCGAAACATACAGGAGGCGGCGTGGATTGGCCTCCCTATTCGCCAGACATGAACCCCTGTGACTTCTTTCTGTGGCGACACTTGAAAGACCAGGTGTACCGCCAGAATCCAGAAACAATTGAACAGCTGAAGCAGTACATCTCATCTGCATGTGAAGCCATTCCGCCAGACACGTTGTCAAAGGTTTCGGGTAATTTCATTCAGAGACTACGCCATATTATTGCTACGCATGGTGGATATGTGGAAAATATCGTACTATAGAGTTTCCCAGACCGCAGCGCCATCTGTTGTTGAAAATTGTAACTACTGTAATTTCGAAAGTTTGTCTGCCTGAAAATGTACTGTTGTTCCAAGCAAATTGCAACAAACGGTGTATTTCTATCGCTGCTCGTTTAGTTTTTATTGCCGTTTCAATTATACCGGTCATTTTTGAAACACCCTGTATATTCCGCAAGCTGCCTGAGGTTGTGTGGCGGAGGTTACCTTGAGTACCTCTAGCGGTTCTCCCTTCTATTCCAGTCTCGTATTGTTCGTGGAAAGAAAGATTGTCGGTATGCCTCTGTGTGGGCTCTAATCTCTCTGATTTTGTCCTCATAGTCTTTTCGCGAGATATACGTAGGAGGGACCAATATACTGCTTGACTCCTCGGTGAAGGTATGTTCCCGAAACTTCAACAAAAGCAGCTACTGAGCGTCTCTCTTGCAGAGTCTTCCACTGGAGTTTATCTATGAATTACGTAGCGCTTTCACGATTACTAAATGATCCTGTAACGAAGCGCGCTGCTATCCGTTGGATCTTCTCTGTCTCTTCTATCAACACTATCTGGTACGGATCCCACACCGGTGAGCAGTATTTAAGCAGTGGGGGAACAAGTGTACTATTCAGAATCTTTTTGGAGGGGTGGAGGTTTCTCTCTATAGTTCCAAGGACACAATTTTCTCTATTTAATTTCAGTCCAAAAATTCACGTATATGAGGGTCACTTTAAAAGAAATGCACACAATTTTTTAAAATCCATCTTTTATTCTACATGTTTGAAAGTTTTACAGTGTGTAGATACATCCTTTAGGAACGATATTTTCATTTCTCCACATAATTTCCATCCCTCTCAGCTGCCTTACACCATCTTGGAATCAGCGCCTGTACACCCCTACGGTAAAATTCTGTTTGGCAGCGTGCACAAGGAGTCGTCATCTTCAAACCCTGTTCCACGAAAAGAGTCTTTTAGTTTCCCAAAGAGATGATAGTCACATAGAGCCAGGTCAGGACAGTAAGGCGGGTGTTTCAGTGTTGTACATCCGAGTTTTGTGATCGCTTCCAAGGTTTTTTGACTGACATGTGGCCGTGCATTGTCGTGCAACAGCAAAACATCCTGCTTTTGCCGATGTGGTCGAACACGACTCAGTCGAGCTTGAAGTTTCTTCAGTATTGTCACATATGCATCATAATTTATGGTGGTTCCACTTGGCATGATGTCTACAAGCAAGAGTCCTTTGCAATCGAAAAACACCGTAGCCATAACTTTTCCAGCAGAAGGTGTGGTTTTGAGGTTTTTTTTTTTTTCTTGGCTGTATTTGCATGATGCTACTCCATTGATTGCCTCTTCGTCTCTGGTGAAAAATGATGGAGCCACGTTTCATCACCTGTCACAATTCTTCCAAGAAATTCATCTCCACCATTCTCATACTGTTCCAAAAGTTCGCTGCATTCCGTTTTTCTTGTTTCTTTGCGAGCCACTGTCAACATCCTAGGAACCCACCTGGCCCAAACCTGTTTTAAAGCCAACACTTTCAGTATTCTGCAAACACTTCCTTCCCCTATCCCAACGTAGAGTGACAATTCGTTCACTGTGATGCGTCTGTCAGCAGTCGCCAATTCATTAACTCTCTGCACATTGTCTGGAGTGTGTGCAGTACGAGGCCTGCCGCTGCGAGGACAATCCTCAATATTGCCGTGCCCGCTTTCATCATGTAATCTGCTTGCCCACCGACTAACTGTACTGCGATCGACAGCAGCATCTCCACACACCTTTTTCAACCTCTTGTGGATGTTTCCCACTGTCTCGTTTTCACAGCACAGAAATGCTATGACAGCACGTTGCTTCTGACGAACGTCAAGTGTAGCAGCCATCTTGAAGACATGCTGTGACGGTGCCACTCACGGGAACAGGTTGAACAAAGTTTGAAAGCAAGTGGGAAAGATGTATCTACACACTGTAAAACTTTCACACATGCAGAATGAAAACTGTATTTTCACAAAAATTGTGTGCATTTCTTTTGGAGTAACCCTCGTATTAAGAAAACAGTGGAACGCAGAATAGGTGCTAATACTTACCTTTAGCAAGTATTTATCCGTCGTGGCAGTTTGGAAAACGGATTCATTAGTTCCTCTGGATCAAGGTTGCAAGGCACAGAGAGTAAAGCACGACAATTCCGTCTGCCTAGATGTTCACTGTTCCTGCTGTACGTTTTTAATGTTTTAAAACCGAAAACGCTCTTTCTGGTGTTGCTGGAACTGAGAGGGTTACTATAGTTTGGATCAGAGTTCTAGTACTGAGAAGATATTCTGAATGACACGTCTCTAACTCCGCCAATTCGTGCTCTAGTCTTGTACTTGACAACTCCTTAAACCATTTTTGTTTCCAAACGAAATACTCTCTAACTGCAAGTAAAGATTCTGGCAACATTGCTTGGCAGCGTTTGACCGATTTCAATTTACTTTCGTTGCTACAAAATGGTTCAAATGGCTCTAAGCACTATCGGACTTAACATCTGAGGTCATCAGTCCCCTAGACATAAAACTACTTAAACCTAACTAACCTAAGTACAGCACACACATCCATGCCCAAGGCAGGATTCGAACCTGCGACTGTAGCAGCAGCGCGGTTCCAGATTGAAGCGCCTAGAACCGCTCGGCCACCCAGGCTGGCTAGTTGCTGCAAGTTATGTGTTTCCTGAAATAATACTTTGAAGGGGTTTACATTATTTTTGATGGTGGCTTTCGTGAAACTAGATTCTTATGTGTGCAGAAAGGCAATACTGTTTTTTTTTCTATAATATTTCTTCAGGCCTAACAGGACTATTGTCTTCATATTTCACTGTGGACACAGAATTAGATGCTGACATTGTTACTTCGACTTCTATTGAGAGTTTTGAGGCCTTTCTACACAGATCTTCGAGTTCTTTGTCATTATCTGTTACCATTTCTTCTAAGATGTTATTCATACGTCGCGCGGCTGGCGCCAGCACCCCTTTCTCGTAATGTGCTATTTAAGTCTGAAGCATTGAGAGGGCGGCTCCGACTGTGTGATCTGTCTGTTGCGGTTACAACACGGTCGGGAGACTGGCCCTTAACTTGGTGCGCATGTTCACTGCTCGCGGTATTACTGGGTTGCTGCGGCCGGAGACGGCGGAAAGGTTTGGGATCCGGCACGAAGCGTGGTGTTTGGCTTTTCTCGCCACGCAGTTCACGTTGAGAAGAAGAGCTTACGGAGCGTCGCCTGGCATTAACCGTTCGCGTGGGCATATTTGACGAGTCTGATATGTCAAAGCTATGTGGCACGTGACATGGTAACGGAACTTGTGCTTTCAATCTTGATGACGGATATGCAGCTATACGTAAGGAAACCCGGTGAGCTCCTCATTATTGAGTGATGGTATATCTAAATTTGTTGTAATCTTGGTGATTAAGAACCAAAATTTGCACCTTGATTAACGCGTAACGAAATATTATGTTGTCTCGTAAAACTGCATCATATTCCATGAAAGTGTACTTCTGGTGGGCTCTTGTCCGTTTAAGGAGAGGTTTACTATCTTTTGGTTCATTAAATCGTTTTTTAATTGCATATGTGGATCCATAAAAGTGTTTAGAATCCACCCCTGAAACGGTTTTTCCGAAAACGGAACGGAAATGTTTGTTATTCGTGGTTGAATAAAAAATGCACCTGCCACACACAAAATTCAAATGAAAGTTTGAACGCGTGTGTTTGGAAGTTAGCCCCCAAACATTTGCATTATGGTTCGAGGACTGTGGAGATTGCGACTTCCCTGGCAGTGAGCAGCTTTAACGAAGGGTATTCAGCAATTCTGAAGACCGTGACAACGATGGACACCACCTTGGGATTCTATTCGACGCAGTTCCCCAAGTATTCGGACGAGCACCTGGTTCAAGGGGCCGAAAACCGCTTGTCACCGGCCGTACGAGCGGCTCTGGAGCAGCGCAGGATGGCCCAGATCGAGCAGAACGCCCTCTATGATGAAGTGGAAGGACTAGTTTAGGGACCCAGAGTAGCAGATTGAACGTAAGTTGCATTATACTGCATTTATATGTAGTCAAAACTCCAAACGCGTTTTTTCGCAATGACCTTTTTTTTTTAGCGCTCGGTGTGGTAATTTCAAATCTACTGAACCGATTGGCATGATTCTTTGTTTCCGACGAAGCTAACTAAATTGTCCAGTAGTTGTAACACTTTTAATCCGATCTATCAACTACACTCCTGGAAATGGAAAAAAGAACACATTGACACCGGTGTGTCAGACCCACCATACTTGCTCCGGACACTGCGAGAGGGCTGTACAAGCAATGATCACACGCACGGCACAGCGGACACACCTGGAACCGCGGTGTTGGCCGTCGAATGGCGCTAGCTGCGCAGCATTTGTGCACCGCCGCCGTCAGTGTCAGCCAGTTTGCCGTGGCATACGGAGCTCCATCGCAGTCTTTAACACTGGTAGCATGCCGCGACAGCGTGGACGTGAACCGTATGTGCAGTTGACGGACTTTGAGCGAGGGCGTATAGTGGGCTTGCGGGAGGCCGGGTGGACGTACCGCCGAATTGCTCAACACGTGGGGCGTTAGGTCTCCACAGTACATCGATGTTGTCGCCAGTGGTCGGTGGAAGGTGCACGTGCCCGTCGACCTGGGACCGGACCGCAGCGACGCACGGATGCACGCCAAGACCGTAGGATCCTACGCAGTGCCGTAGGGGACCGCACCGCCACTTCCCAGCAAATTAGGGACACTGTTGCTCCTGGGGTATCGGCGAGGACCATTCGCAACCGTCTCCATGAAGCTGGGCTACGGTCCCGCACACCGTTAGGCCGTCTTCCGCTCACGCCCCAACATCGTGCAGCCCGCCTCCAGTGGTGTCGCGACAGGCGTGAATGGAGGGACGAATGGAGACGTGTCGTCTTCAGCGATGAGAGTCGCTTCTGCCTTGGTGCCAATGATGGTCGTATGCGTGTTTGGCGCCGTGCAGGTGAGCGCCACAGTCAGGACTGCATACGACCGAGGCACACAGGGCCAACACCCGGCATCATGGTGTGGGGAGCGATCTCCTACACTGGCCGTACACCACTGGTGATCGTCGAGGGGACACTGAATAGTGCACGGTACATCCAAACCGTCATCGAACCCATCGTTCTACCATTCCTAGACCGGCAAGGGAACTTGCTGTTCCAACAGGACAATGCACGTCCGCATGTATCCCGTGCCACCCAACGTGCTCTAGAAGGTGTAAGTCAACTACCCTGGCCAGCAAGATCTCCGGATCTGTCCCCCATTGAGCATGTTTGGGACTGGATGAAGCGTCGTCTCACGCGGTCTGCACGTCCAGCACGAACGCTGGTCCAACTGAGGCGCCAGGTGGAAATGGCATGGCAAGCCGTTCCACAGGACTACATCCAGCATCTCTACGATCGTCTCCATGGGAGAATAGCAGCCTGCATTGCTGCGAAAGGTGGATATACACTGTACTAGTGCTGACATTGTGCATGCTCTGTTGCCTGTGTCTATGTGCCTGTGGTTCTGTCAGTGTGATCATGTGATGTATCTGACCCCAGGAATGTGTCAATAAAGTTTCCCCTTCCTGGGACAATGAATTCACGGTGTTCTTATTTCAATTTCCAGGAGTGTATAAATATTTTTACTTGGCCGACGAAGTCGAAAGATCGATGAAAAAACCTTATTTCTACATATGGCCGCCATTTTGTTTCCTATGGTCCAAATAACTTAAGCGAGGTACAACTCCTAGAGAATCTTATATACTTCGCTAAAGTCAACTCAATTTTGATTTCAGACGAGCCGGCTGAACTGTGACATACCGCGCGTGGAGGTCTACATCGAAATTTTGTTTCGTTCCGACGGCACTTCCGCCTTTTCTCTTCGATATTTCCGGTCGAAAAAATTCCGGTTTGTAGAGGAAATATTAATAAACATTTAGACCAAATTTGACATTGATATCTGTAACACATCCAGAGGAAAAAAATCTCAAAGAACAAGCTTTCTTCGGGCCAAAGATAGTAAACCTCCCCTTAAGGTAATGCTCAGCTGTTACTATTAAGTTTCAAGGAACAATCTTATTTACCCGTGTACTGTAGTGTTTAAATTAATTCTTAAGGTTTGAGATTAAATTTATTTTATTTTATTTTATTTATTTTTTTTGCGAGCCTTCCTGCTTTATGTTACGTTTTATTCTTTTACTTAATATGAAGGTGTAATTCCAAGTGTGCTGTTGTAGTTGATTTATGTTTCAGTTGGCGGATTGCAGTGTATTTCCTCCGTTACGGTGCAATGTGGAACCGGGGCTTGACGACTGGAACTGTGTTTTGTTAGACCAGGCTCCATGTTCCTGGCCTTCTGTCTCGATCTCGTCCTGAAGTTGAGTATTGCTGTTCCCTTTGTTCCCGGCTCTGTCAGGGTGTTTGTACCTCGCTTTGTACCTCGCTCCACCACCTCCTTGGCGGATGCACCTTTCGCTCGAAATATGAATTTAAACGTGTAAAACTGGGTCACTCTGTAATTAGTGCCCGATCAAACTGATGGAGGCTCCGCCTTATTAATTTTGTATTCGATTTTCAGACATTTGTATCATAATTGTACCTTATATGCTGATTCTGAAGTTTAATTCTTATAAAGGAGGGTTTAATGAGCGTACGTTCTCAGGGAATATTTAAGTGCTTTTTTATTAATTGTTTGTTATTTAATTAGTACCTACCTGTACTGGCATCAACTGGCCTATTCCTTAGTCAGAAGTTCGTGTGGCCGGTGTCTACATGGCCGAGCGTTCAAGTTTTAGAAATTGCCTTATTGTTACTTATGTGAGTCCGCAGCTCGTGGTCGTGCGGTAGCGTTCTTGCTTCCCACGCTCGGGTTCCCGGGTTCGATTCCGGGCGGGGTCAGGGATTTTCTCTCCCTCGCGATGACTGGGTGTTGTGTGATGTCCTTAGGTTAGTTAGGTTTAAGTAGTTCTAAGTTCTAGGGGACTTATGCCCATAGATGTTGAGTCCCATGGTGCTCAGAGCCATTTGAACCATTTTTTTACTTGTGTGAATTGCGTTATGCCCTAAAGTTATGCCTTGGTATGAATTTATATTGCAAAAGAGAAGCCATTGTACAGGATAGTCTTGCAGGTTCAGAGTTTGACTGTATTAAGTATTTACACCAACAGAAATTTTCTAAATGTTTCATGCATTTGTTATGCAGATTTCAACAGGGGTTCAAGAAAATTTTTTATTGTGCTTGTTAAATTTACCGATTTCATTTCATTTAAACAGTGTAAGCTAATAAACATTGTTTAACACAAGCTGTGTATGTTTCGTAATTATGGCCCTGCTGCTTCCTGTCGTATTACTTGACGGGAATAGCACGTTCTAGTTAGATATGCCATTAACATACTCTAATGCTGCAGCAGGATAACAGATATCGCTTGCAAGTGTTCTACAAGGAGAAAAGGTTAAGGAGAAGATTTTTTCTATTGGTACCAGAAAAACAAGTAACTGACTCTGAATGACTGCACGTAACAGTTGGTGTGAATTTTAACCACATTATTTGTTAGCATATGATTCTAGTTGCTGCAGAGAATGCAATCTGACTTAGATCATTTCTTTAAAGAGTAGAACTGGTTAATATTTGTAAATCCATCGAATTTCACACACAAAAGTGTCGATATTCAACTTTTAACTCACTGTTATGTTATTATGGCTCTGAGCACTATGGGATTTAACATCTGAGATCATCAGTCCCCTAGAACTTAGAACTACTTAAACCTAACGAACCTAAGGACATCACACACATCCATGCCCGAGGCAGGATTCGAACCTGCGACCGTATCGGTCGTTATGTTATTATGTTTAGAGGAACTATATTGTTACTGTCCCTATGCAATTCATGATACCGACAGAGCCGACCGAAGTGGCCGTGCGGTTCTAGGCGCTGCAGTCTGGAACCGCGAGATCGCTACGGTCGCAGGTTCGAATCCTGCCTCGGGCATGGATGTGTGTGATGTCCTTAGGTTAGTTAGGTTTAAGTAGTTCTAAGTTCTAGGGGACTGATGACCTCAGAAGTTGAGTCCCATAGTGCTCAGAGCCATTTGAACCATTTTTGATACCGACAGAGAACACGTATCGTCTAAGGCTCGAAGTATGAAAAGAGGGTGCCTCAGAATATATAACCAGCCTTAGGGTATTTTTGCTGGTGGGAAGCTGGGCACCTCGTAAATGACTCACTACCGCTGCTCCGTCGTGTCCCTGACCCACCAAAAATTTACGATTAACACCGATTACTTTCAGATTGGTGACTATGAAAGGTCTCTGCCGGATTCCTTTCATGTTAATTTCTTAAATCTGTTGTCATTTACGGCATAAATTCCTCTTCTAAATTTACTGTGGCGTTTCTGACTATCTGGGAGGAGACTGAGAAGTGGAACGTGTTACTTTTACACACAAACAAGAATGATCTGTCACACTACTACAATTTAAAACACAGTTTATATGTAATTCATGTCACACAGTCTCATACGGAACCTACATCAGCTTTCTTTTATATACTGTATATGATAAGATACTGTCATCCCCCTTCCCTTCTGTGTGAGAGGATGAATGAGCAAATGTATTTCTAGTTGCATGCTTGAGGGTAGCAGACAAGCCTGTCTGCTAGAGAACAGTAGGACCAACGTCGGAACTGGTAGCTACGCTTTCTAAAAGCAAAGGGGTTTCCATCCTTAGTATGGTCCTGTCCGTCGCTTGTCATGTTGGTATAGGAAGCTGCCCCTCCGGCTACTTCCGTTTGTATTTGTGAGCCACCCTCAGAAAGGGACCAGGTCAGTCTGACCGTGGCGAGCGTCTGAAGTGGTATGGTCTCCGGCTAAGCGCGTGTCTGCTAAGTCCGTAGGACAATGGATTTCTTAAGTTCAGCCTAACTGAAAATTTAACCACCTTTATTTCAGGTTTAGCTCTAAAATATCTAATGTTATCTTAAATTGCAACGCAGTGTATTTCGAGTGTGAAGTTCAGAATATTTTACAGTAGTTGCTTTGTCACTACTTTGTGAGTAAAGTGGAACCACGTGTTGATCAGTAACTCTAACTAAGATCATCAGTCTTAAATGCGAGTGTGCGTGAGATTATAACATCTCGTCTTGACAATATTTTTCAATATAGCAAATTTTCTTTATGTTCAACCCACGTGGGGTGCACTTTGTGAGACCACTACCACGTGCTTATATAATTGTTTGCCCCATCAGGTTAATAGTAAGACGTTAGTAACCAGTTCGAGGTTTTTCTTTTGTAAATTGCTTTTCGATCTAATTTATTTTAATTATCAAAGTTATTGTGGAGTTACACGCTTTGTGCAAACCAAGTTGACCACGTGAAGCATGTGGTGTAATCATCAAAGTAGCCCTCAGCTATTCTTTTTGGGAAGATTTCACAGAGAGTTAGTATGAATTTAGTATACCAGTGTGTGGTAATTACATAACGGACAGGATTGTGCTATAACGTAACTTCTTTGGGTGAAAATTGAATCGGTTGGTTGTGGTTAATTTCCTCTTGCATATGTTTCAACGTTCTACGTGTGTTATTTTATGAATGCAGTGTTGTATGCAGTCTCCCAATCTTGGCTCCATATTTGATGTGTTCCGTAAGATTACAAACTCACATTTTCCACAATCCTAAATAAGGCACCAGTTTAGTTTAGTTATGAATCAAATTTAATATACTGAAATTTCAATGATCAATGTTAAAATAAATTTCCAAATATAAACTGGTTTATTTCTTTTTATTTAAATTCTCTTTTTTGTATATATATCACCGGTTGTCGTATGACTATTAAAAGATTATAATTAATGTTAGTCTGGTTGGGAATTTGGTAAGCTAGACTGGATACCTGGTGAAACATTTGCGCAGTAATGCAAGGTTAACTTCCCCAGACAGCTCACAGCTTTTAAACAGCTTTTATTGTCTAGCAGTACCGCTTTCATAGCAAATTAAAGCAACAACGTTACAACTATTAAGCTCCCAGCGGACCTAGTAGTTTAGTGGCGAAACTCGTGCCTGGTAACCAAGAGGTTATGGATAAATTACTGGTCGAGCCTCGTAAGTTTGTTTTTCTTTACCGTAGCCTTCACCTCTCAGTGATGTGAAAATCTGCCAGAAACGACGCGTAGTTCGGATTCCACTTTAAACTGTAGTTTCCCTCTCCCTGGTCGGGTCACTGGGCTGGGTCACGGACGCGCAGGTCGCCGAAGTGGCGTCGAGTTGAAAGACTTGTACCATGCCGAGGAACGAAACGAAATTATCGTTATTATTTCGTCCAATTGATTCTGTAGCAGTAACACACATCTGGAGGAAATCTTCTATACAACCAGCACGCAAAGATAGTTTTTCAGTTCTTGCAATGTTTTTCGCCTCGTCCGCAAGAACAGTCGAGAAATTAAAACTGTTCATTTGTGGACGATTCGTTCTGCTATGATATCACGAATATTTATAATATCTGGTCTTGAATACTAGTGTTGATATGCTATGCATTCTTAGGGACATTTTGAAAAATGCCTTTGCAAAACTAAGTCGCCAGCTTTAGCTTGGAATCTCAGAAGACAGCGAAAACTGCCGCAGTTTTCCTCGCCGTCAAGACACATTAAATTTACAGAATCGTGCTTGCAGCGAAGAGCCATTTCCTGCCGACCACACAATCACAGGTTTTACTCTTTCCTCTGGTTAGCATCTTGAGGTACCTTTTCGCTGTTCAATAGATGCACAACGGATTTTTCCTTTCTTTCTGCTATTTAGGAAAAGCTATCGGCAAAATACACATAATTTAGATGATACATAGTCTCTGAATCACCTTAAACACTTCTAATGCTGTCTGCCATTTAGCGTATGGCCGACCCGAGTGTTGACGTTCGCCTTTCCTGACAATGTACGCTTCGAAAAGAAATGGGTTCGGAATATGCCAGTCACGAATGCCCGATGTCGCCCGATATCTCATTTACTGCTGCAAGGTACTATGCTCACTATAGTGTAACTTGAGGAATTAATTTAAAGTGTTCTAGTGTCAACAGAAGTTGAATTTGCATTTGTTTCAGAACGTTCTTTTCTGTATACGAAATTCATTGCAGATAACGGTTGCAAAACTAACACGAACGCTTTACAGAGGAATGGAAAAACTGGTAGAAGCCGGCCTCAGGGAACATCACTTTGGTTGCGGAGAAATATAGGAACTCGCTAGGCAATACTGACCCTACGAATTCTTATAGAACGTAGGTTAAGGAAAGATAAACATACCTTTGCAGCATTTGTCGAGCTAGAGAAAGCTCTTGACAATGCTGAATGGAATACTCTCTTTCAAATTCTACCGATGAGAGAGGTAATATACAGGGAGTAAAAGGCTATTTACAATTTGTTCAGAAACCAGATGGCAGTTATAAGAGACGAGAAGCAAGAAACGGAAGCAGTGGTTGGGAAGGGAGTAAGACAGGGTTTTAGCCTATCCCCGATGTTATTCAATTTGTATATCGAGCAAGCAGTAAAGAAAACAGAAGAAAAAGTTGGAGTGGGCAGTAAATTCAATGGAGAAGAATAAAGCTTTCAGGTTTGCCGATGACATTGTAATTCTATCAGAGACAGCAAAGGACTTGGAGGAACGGTTGAGTGGAATGGACAGAGTCTTGAAAGGAGTATATAAGATGAACATTAACAAATGCAAAACGAGGATAATGGAATGCAGTCGAATAAAATCAGATGATGCTGAGGGAATTAGATTAGGAAATTAGACACTCAAAATAGTAGAGTTTTGCTATTTGAGAAGCAAAATAACTGATGATGATCGAAGTAGCGAGGATATAAAACGTAGAGTGGCAATGTCAAGAAAAGCGTTTCTGAAGAAGAGAAATCTGTCAACATCGAGTATAGATTTATGTGTCAAGAATCCTTCCTGAAAATATTCGTATGGAGAGTAGCCAGGTATGGAAGTGAAACCTGGACGGTAAACAGTTTAGACAAGAAGAGAGTAGAAGCTTTTGAAATGAGGTGTTACAGAAGAATTCTGAGGATTTAATGCCTAGATCACGTAACTAATGAGGAGGTACTGAATACAACTGGGGAAAAGAGAAATTTGCGGTACAATCTAGCTAGAAGAAGGGATCTGTTGGCAGGACAGCCGGCCGGTGTGGCCAAGCTGTTCTAGGCGCTACAGTCTGGAGCCCAGCGACCGCTACGGTCGCAGGTTCGAAACCTGCTTCGGGCATGGATGTGTGTGATGTCCTTAGGTTAGTTAGTTTTAAGTAGTTCTAAGTTCTAGTGGACTGATGACCTCAGATGTCAAGTCCCATACTGCTCAGAGCCATTTGAACTATTTTGTTGTTGTTGGTAGAACACATTCTGAGGGATCAAAGGATCACCAATTTAGTATTGGATTGAATCGTGGTGGTAAGGGGGCGGGGGGGGGGGGTTAAAAATCGTAGAGACAGATCAAGAGATGAATACAGTGAGCAGATTCAGAAGGATGTAAATGGTTTCTCCCCCATTTGCTTCATTTTTAACATGATCACAACATTGAACTAACAGGAAGCTTGCGAATGAAGCATTTGACACTGAGAGCGCCTCCAGCTGCACGAGAGGAAAACCTTGTGATTGACGTACCAAGAGGTCATCTGTATTCAGTGGCGGACACATACGGGGGGCGCGCGTGGGAGCGATGCCCCCCCCCCCTTCCGGGCCGCCTGCATTGCCACCCATGTCACCCACGCCAGTCAGCTTGCACGCTATTCGTTTGTTTATTTCGTCAGTTGACTCGACTGAATCGAGTTATCGAGTATTTGTGCTTTATTATGTAGCACGCGCGTCCACCTCATCGTATTTTATACGTTTCTGTCTGGCACATAGATAGCGAACACATACCTAAGAGAAAAGTCGCGGCCATTCTAGTGATCTCTATACGTTATTCTGTCTGGCATATTTGTTCAAGAAAAGTCACGAATGTTCTACTGTTTCCTTGTATAGAAACCTTCGATACATAGCGTTATAAATACAGACTATTCGCCGTATATTAATCTTACATTCAGGGGCTGAAATATTAAGACTGAAGAATGAATAAATAAAACGTCCTAGTTGTAGCAAGTGCAAGTGCGATGATTAGTCAAGACAGACTCATCAGTTGATTGTGAAGTATTAATAATAGTAACTCGTAGTAATTTCTCAGTAAAAATTTTGTTAAGAGACTCTAACAATAGTTTTACTAATAACAGATGGTTAAAATGGCTCTGAGCACTGTGGGACTTAACATCTGAGGTCATCAGTCCCCTAGAACTTAGAACTACTTAAACCTGACTAACCTGAGGACATCACACACATCCATGCCCGAGACAGGATTCGAACCTGCGACTGTAGCAGTCGCGCGGTTCCGGACTGAAGCGCCTAGAACCGCTCTGCCACAGCGGCCGGCTACTAATAACTTAACAATAGTTTCCCCATACCTAACTCATAATACGAGTATGGGAAATTATTGATGCGTATATCTCCGGAATTAGTGACTTTCAAGAAGATACCTAAAAACGCATTGTTACTATATAGGCCCTGTATCGAATGCACTAGAAAGGAACAGAATTGACAATAAAAGTTCTACACGCATAAATTGCCGGATGACGTCTTCATTGGAAACTAGCCGTTATATTATACGTCGTAAGGTAAATATTGGCTTGTCGCTTTCACAGTAGGAATTTGCTCACACTCCATAAAAGTCTGGAAGGGAACATTCTGGCAACAGACGTTATCGAAACAAACAAAAAAAAAAATGTTCAAACGCGTGTGAAATCAGTCCCTAAGCTTACACACTACTTAACCTAAATTATCCTGAGGACAAACACACACACCCATGCCCGAGGGAGGAGTCGAACCTCCGCCGTGACCAGCCGCACAGTCCATGACTGCAGCGCGCGAGACCGCTCGGCTAATCCCGCGCGGCTTCTCGAAACAACCGAGCCACATGTATAAGGGATGCAGACTCGCTGCTAGGTGGTCAGTTTGAAAGCTACATTCGTCGATATACGTTGGAAGTGTTAAAAAGTGAACACCTGCGATTATTGATTGTTATCACGGACTGCAGTCAGTGTTGTGCTTAGCGATATTAGAAATACGCGGAGTGTGACCGTGTGTGTTTCACTGCTAATTGTACTGGTGTTGCATTTTTCAGTGCGAATATAGTGTTTATACGAGAATTAAACTTTTCGTGTAACTTGATTATTTCTCACTACAGTAAAAGATATCTTTAGTGCCCCCTCCTTGAGGTACTTCTGTATCCGCCACTGTCTGTATTCCAGCGTTTGTCCTGGGTAAATTTTAGGATTAGTGTTCCTCGAAAACAACGTCGCCTTCCCTCCAGGAATTCTCATTTGAGACGCCGAAGCACCTTCGTAATACTTTCTTGTGTTTCGGTTCTACCGGCAACAAATCTAGCAGCCCGCGTCTGAATTGCTTTGATGTTTTCCTTGAATCCGACCTGGAGCGGATCACAAACATTCGACCAGTACTCAAGAATAGGTCGCACCAGTGTCGTATGTGAGGTTTCCTCTACAGATGAACCACATTTTCCTAAAATTCTCCTAATAAACCGTACTCGACCATTCGCCTCCCCTACCACAGTCCTCACGTGCTCGTTCCATTTCATATTGTCTGCATTGCTAGGCCTAGATTTTTAATCGATGTGTCAAACAGCACACTACCTGTGCTTTATTCGAATATTACGTGTTTTTTCGAACTCATCTGCATTAACTTACATTTTTCTTCATTTAGAGGTAGCTGCCATTCATCACACCAAATAGAAGTTTTGTCTGCGCCATCTTGTGTCCCTCTGAGAGGTGGCATGAGCCCCCTCTCATATTTCTATCTTACGATTTTCCTCTCTAATTGCATGCAGTGAAAAGTTGCTATTCCTTCACACGCGGACTTCCCACGCAGTGTCTCTCATCACCCGGGTGGTCCGGTGACAGGTGGGCTCTGCTGATCTGGAAAGCGTTAAGCCGACGGGTGTGAGGAAGTCGAGTGAATGCTTTGCAGACGCCGAGATTGTCAAAAGACACGCCCGGAGGGGTCTGAAGTAGCGGCTGGGCTAGAGGTTCCATTACTTCGCAGAAACTTAGCGAAAACACTTTCTGGCGGGCTACCAGCGAGGCGTGGGAATGACTTGTGTACCTAGGCAGTTGTGGCGGGAAAATTTCCACGCTTTCTGCAAAATAGTAACTGTGATTGGCTTGCTCAGGGCATAGCTCCGTGACGTAGCAAAATCAGCGCAGAAATTGGCGCCAAGAATCTCCATTGGTGGAATGGTAGTGCTCCGGCAATAGAGTGGAATTTTCCGCCGGTTTTCGAGTTGCTGATTGGAACGTTTAACCACGGCCACTGTCGTGGGGGCGGGAATGTTGTGTGTTCGGTTTTGTACGGGTGCTCTTGGGGGTAGTCGGCTCTCGCCTTTCGGTCGAGGACGTCGAAGCAACCAGCCAACGGCTCCGGTACGCCAGATCGCGTCCTAGCAGTCAAGAAGACAGTTTGGTAATGTATGTCCGCAGCACCGGCAGACAGGGATTTTCCTAGGTGATAATCAGAGCTCAGCAGAGCGCGCCTGTTCGTCTTTCTTCTAACTTTGTTCTGTCTTGGGTAGCAGGAATTAATGTTGGGTTGGCTATGTGTTTTCTCTAAGATTCGAGTTGCAAGGAATTGGCTGCACATACCACTTCGTCATAATCCTCACGATCTAGTTTAGGGACAACTTCACATTCACAGCGTTTGTTTGAGTCTCCAATTTGAGCCAATTTGATGTATTATAAATGTTTCATGTGTTTTTGTTTATTATTTTGTGTTTAGTCTTAATAAATCATATTGTTATTTTGGACAGAACTTTCATTCTGTTAATCGGTAGAGCAACCCCATCATTCCTCACTATGTTAATGAAACCTTCGTTTATTTAACTTATTTATCAAATTAAATTATTGCAGGTCCCAAACTCTCTTCTACTCCACTGGCAGGGTTGATTAGAGTCAGTTCGCGTATTTTTTTTTATCCTTGTGCAACAGCAAAAGTTGGAGTTAGAATAGGGGGAGGGGGGGGGGGGCTTAGAGCATCATGTACATATGTAGATTCTAGAAAAATTGAGTGTTAAATACACTGCTTGCCCTGGCACCTCGCATCTCTACAGCCACTCAACAACGATACCTCCCCATACACCATAGCATCGTCAGCAAAGACTTCTGCTCACCCTGTCCATCAGATCATTTACGTGTACTGAAAATAACAGCGGGCCTGTCACACTCTCCTGAAGCACTCCTGACAATAACCTTGTCCCTGACGAACAATCACCTCAAGAGCAACGTACAGGTTCCAGATAATTAAGAAGTCTTCAAGGCACTCACATTGCTTGGAACCTATTCCCTACGCTCGTACGTTCCGGATGCTCGTACTTTACTTTTTCCCTAAGACCAGTGAAGTGTTGAGTTTATCTGCTTTTCGAAAAATACAAATATTGGGAAATAATTAAATGAAATTCAGAGTTGGGGACTTGTTAACTAGGGAAATTGCTGTCCTTAACTTGGAAAGCTGTGGAAATGACTGGCTAAACTGTATTCCAGCCAAACAGACAGGGAAAATGTTTTTGCTCTGGAACTAGGAGGAACGTGAGCCCGCTCGTCTCAACAAGTGGTGAGGACCTATTATTTGGTGTCGCAGTAATTTTATAAAAAATTGTAACCTGACGGATACAGATCCCCTTCGATCCTGCATTCAATTCAGTTACATTTTACTTCATGTACAAAGTGAGCAGTACACACTGTTTCGTGGTGGCTTTAAGGCTGTCACCCGAGGTTACGGATTCCGGGATGACCCGTGTCTACTGTGGATCTGCAGCAAGATGGCTTTGCGCATGCTGGAGAGCAATTCTAGGCTCCTTATCAGGGCCCACTAGGCACACTTTCAAGTTTTGGTGTCTGCGAGTTAACCTCTGATGCGTGGCCAAAATGCTGCGTCCCTCCCCCCCTCCCCCCACCACCACTCGCCCGTCTCACCGAAATGCCCCTTTCAGGTCTAGCAAGTACCTTTTCAGCGTCGATGTCAACAAAAGCTTCCTGCCTTTCTGTTCCCATTAAATGCGAGAAACTTCACACCATCTCAAGGGTATTTTGCGTCCGTCCAACCCTGCGCATTATCTCCTCTGCTACACAACGTATTTTCTGTGTCAACCTATAGCGAAAGACCGTTCGAACTTGATACCAAACTTAGGCATTGTTTATGCATACTGGTACGCCATATGACGGTAGCTTTTGCTCTCGTTCCTGTCTTTTCTCGTGCTTCGAGGTACGCGTACGTTCGTCACATTGGCCACAAGCATTTCTGTCGTCTCTCCTGTGGACATTATGGCTGAGAACGGAGAACTCTGAGTTCTTGTCTCTCGTTTTCTAGGAGTCGTCCTGTGCCGACTACTACTCATTTCTTGGAGTCATCCCATGCTGTCTACCATTCACTTGCTGACAGTGCAGTCTGAAGACGTAAGTGTCGCTTTTTGCTGTAGCATGAGGTGTTAGTTTCGTAACTCAGGAGCAACAGGAAGAAGCGATTAGTGTTCAACGTCCAGTCGACAATGCAGTCATTAGATACGGAGCACAAGCTCGGATTAGGGAAGGATGGAGAAGAAAATTGGCCGTGCCCTTTCAAAGGAACCATCCAGGCGTTTGCCTGGAGCGATTTAGGGAAATCACGGAAAACCAAATTCAGGATGGCAGGACGCGGACTTAAGCCGTCGTTCTCCCGAAAGCGAGTCCACTGTGCTAGCCAGTGATCCACCTCGCACGGTTTCGTAACTCGGTGTCGATACTCTGAGCAGGTCACATTTATGTGGTTGCTTGTGCGTTTTCGATGTGGAGTTCATTGCACAATTTCTCTTTTAAGTAGAAAATTCGAGTTGCGCTAATGAGGGACTGTGATTTGTTCTTCTTCCAGTTTGCCACGTTAATATTATAAGTTTTGAGTTTGCAAGAATTACGTCGGGGTAAAGGTCAAAGTTGTTCTGAAGTTTGAATAAGAGTTTAGTAATTTATGAAAACGGCTGCAATTAATGAATCGTACTTCTTACAAATTCTCCCATAATTAGGTGACTCGTATTTGATATATATGGTAAGAAATACACTAAGGTGATGAATAAGTGTGCAGTAGCCAAATTATTTATGGGATGTTGCATAAGGCTCAATATTTTTATTGTGATAACGAGTGGGTAGCTATCGCACATTTTCACTTTCGAGCTCAAAGTGTTGCTAATGCAGATTAGCTTCAAAATGCTATTTCTTACCTTCGAAGACGATTAACGGTTCGCAAACTGATGAAATCTGCTGCAATTTCTGACCAATATACTGAACACCGTTTTGTAACGGAATTATTGAAGATATTCTTAGTTAGAATACAATAAATTTCCTAATGATCGAGAAAGCTTATATCAACGAATCAACACGGTTTTAGAAATCACTGCTCGTGCGAACCTCAACTTGCCCTTTTATCACATGATATACAGCGAATATGGCTAAATAGCAACAGGCAGACCCCCTATTTTTAGATTTGAGAAAAGCGTTTGACACGATGCCCGATTACAGGTTGTTAAAGAAGGCACCAGCAAACGGAATAGGTTCCTAGGTATGTGAACAGCTCGAAAACTTCTTAAGTAATGGAACCCAGTATGTTTTCCTCGACGGCGACTGTCCATCAGACGTAAAGGTATCATTAGAAATGCCCCATGGAAGTGTGACGGGACAGCTACTACTTTCTATATACAGGGTGTTTCAAAAAGACCGGTATATTTGGAACGGCAATAAAAACTAAACGAGAAGCGATAGAAATACACCGTTTGTTGCAATATGCTTGGGACAACAGTACATTTTCAGGCAGACAAACTTTCGAAATTACAGTAGTTACAATTTTCAACAACAGATGGCGCTGTGGTCTGGGAAACACTATAGTACGATATTTTTCACATATCCACCATGCGTAGCAATAATGCGGTGTAGTCTCTGAATGAAATTACCCGAAACCTTTGACAACGTGTCTGGCGGAATGGCTTCACATGCAGATGAGATGCACTGCTTCAGCTGTTCAATTGTTTCTGGATTCTGGCGGTACACCTGGTCTTTCAAGTGTCGCCACAGAAAGAAGTCACAGGGGTTCATGTCTGGCGAATAGGGAGGCCAATCCACGCCGCCTCCTGTATGTTTCGGATAGCCCAAAGCAATCACACGATCATCGAAATATTCATTCAGGAAATTAAAGACGTCGGCCGTGCGATGTGGCCGGGCACCATCTTGCATAAACCACGAGGTGTTCGCAGTGTCGTCTAAGGCAGTTTGTACCGCCACAAATTCACGAAGAATGTCCAGATAGCGTGATGCAGTAATCGTTTCGGATCTGAAAAATGGGCCAATGATTCCTTTGGAAGAAATGGCGGCCCAGACCAGTACCTTTTGAGGATGCAGGGACGATGGGACTGCAACATGGGGCTTTTCGGTTCCCCATATGCGACACTTCTGTTTATTGACGAAGCCGTCCACGTAAAAATAAGCTTCGTCAGTAAACCAAATGCTGCCCACATGCATATCGCCTTCATCAATCCTGTGCACTATATCGCTAGCGAATGCCTCTCATGCAGCAATGGTAGGGGCGCTGAGGGGTTGCCGTGTTTGTATTTTGTATGGATAGAGGTGTAAACTCTGGCGCATGAGACGATACGTGGACGTTGGCGTCATTTGGACCGCAGCTGCAACACGGCGAACGGAAACCCGAGGCCGCTGTCGGATCACCTGCTGCACTAGCTGCGCGTTGCCCTCTGTGGTTGCCGTATGCGGTCGCCCTACCTTTCCAGCACGTTCATCCGTCACGTTCCCAGTCCGTTGAAATTTTTCAAACAGATCCTTTATTGTATCGCTTTTCGGTCCTTTGGTTACATTAAACCTCCGTTGAGAACTTCGTCTTGTTGCAACAACACTGTGTTCTAGGCGGTGGAATTCCAACACCAGAAAAATCCTCTGTTCTCAGGAATAAACCATGTTGTCTACAGCACACTTGCACGTTGTGAACAGCACACGCTTACAGCAGAAAGACGACGTACAGAATGGCGCACCCACAGACTGCGTTGTCGTCTATATCTTTCACATCACTTGCAGCGCCATCTGTTGTTGAAAATTGTAACTACTGTAATTTCGAAAGTTTGTCCGCCTGAAAATGTACTGTTGTCCCAAGCATATTGCAACAAACGGTGTATTTCTATCGCTGCTCGTTTAGTTTTTATTGCCGTTTCAAATATACCGGTCATTTTTGAAACACCTGTACATTAATGATCAGGTGGACAGGATGAGCGGCAGTTGAGTGGCCGCGCGGGGTAGCCGCGCGGTCTGAGGCGCCTTGTCACTACCTGTGCGGCTCCCCCCGTCGTTAGATTAAGTAGTGTGTAAGCTCAGGGACCGATGACCTTAGCAGTTTGGTCCCATAGGAACTTACCAAAATTTTCATATTTCCGAAATTCAGTGACTGTAGGAGGATATAAGAGGACTTAGACAATTTTCTAGGTGGTGTGATGAATGCCAGATGTAACTCAATGCGGACTCGTAATTTTCGGTATCATTATTAGCAGCATCCTGCACTTGGCATAGTCACGTCTTTTAAATATCTGACCGTAAAGCTGCAAAACGATATGAAATGGAACGAGCATGTGGGGTCTATGGTAGGGCATGCAGATGGTCTAGTTTGGTTTCTTGCGAGAATTTTAGGAGTGTTTTGTTCATCTGTATAGACGCTGTGCGACCTATTCTTGAGTACTGTTCGTGTATTTGGGACCCGCGACCAGGTCGGATTGAAGGAAGACACCGAAGAATTTCGAAGGAAGACACCAAAAAAATTTACAGGCGTACTTCAAGATTTGTTACCTGTAGGTTCGAAAGTCACGCAAGTGCTACGGAGATGCAAAATGAAGTCAAATGAAAATTCCTGGAGGTAAGGCGACGTTCGTTTCGAATAAAACTATTGAGAAAATTTAGAGAACCGCCTTTTGAATCTAACTGCAGAACGAGCCTACTGCCACCTAGGACTACGAAGATTAGCACAAGAAATTATTGTTCAAAAGAAGACATGTAGATAATCGTTTTCCCTCACTCTATTTACGAGTCGAGCGGGAAAGGAAGTGACGTGTAGCGGTATAGGGTATCCTTTGCCATGCCCCGTACGGTGGCTTGCGAAGTATCTATGTAGATGTAGATGTAGATGTAAATGACATTTCCTGAATTTTCGGGATTTCTGAAAAAAACTATAACTTTCTACCAACGCTCTAAAGAATTCCGCGTGGCATGCTAAGCACTTCAAATTACTCTCTGTTGATAAACTGTGAAGTTTTGCAATGAACATCATGTGAACTTTCCAACTATTTTCTGGCTGGTTGTGATTTCCTGCTAGAGAGAGAATATGCTATCAGAAAAAACGGAATAGTGCAAACCAAGTGCAAGTATAAGCACTTTCTTGATAAACTGTATGTAAATGTGGACTTCGCAGCAACATATATATTACTAAAGCGAGAGTATGGCACAGACGTTTTATCCAGGAACTTTACTTGTTTATTACATTCAGTCTTACGTGATAGAATGAACCCTCTTTTACGTCACGTGATAGAACACTTACGTAGCTTTTCCATGTTGAACTACACTATGCGTTGCTTCTGAGAATTCCGTGGTTCTTAGGAGCTTAATTAGGTAAGTGCATAAATTTCAGGAAAAAACAGCTTCGCACAGCTGCATGTATACCAATGAACACCAGACACTAGACATGAAGGCCATTAGCGTGCGCACGTTGTCATTGTTTAACTACTTGTCGGCACGTAGACAATGCGACCACCTCTTTGTATTAGGAATGCATTAAGAGCTGTGCCAAATAAGATAAGTGTGAGCACACAAAGGACCCAGCGATTCATTGTGCCGATTCCAATCGCAAGCCAAAACGCTAAAAGGGTATACAGCTCTGCCTAACGCCCATGTACATGTGGACAACTAAGTAATCATAATAAAACCCTCAGAAATGACTACGAATAGAGTTATTCTCAGAAAGAACGGAGAGTTTAAGGCATGTCGTTAATAAGTCAGTGGTGTCTGTAGCAGACAAAAATTGCCTCTGTGTTTTGGCTTGTCCACGTATGCAATATCTCTTAATTTTATTTCTTTCCTCTACTGAAATACATAAACGTACAGTAAGTAAAATGCATTGCTCTACAATTCTCGAACATGTTAGGGGAGAGTCAGACAATATTGGCCAGCCTACGTTGTTTGTCTTTGCTGTGTAATTCGGTATTGGTTAATCGGAATATTAATATACAACTCTTACCTGAAGGCACGTTCTATGAACTGCAGAGCGTAGTGATTTTTATGTTTTATTTTTAATGCTTAATTACATAGAAAGTAAAGGAGCTACAGTTAGAAGCCTTGTAGAATGTGTTTTACAGTATCGGCTGCAGTCTTTTCTTTGATAGTATTGCGTGTTAATTATATACTGTACTGATAGTGTTTCAGCTCAGTTCATCAATGTTAGCTGAACTGGGGCCCGGTGAAACCGATAGCTCTTTGGTTTTTTGTGGATGTTAAGTATATCTCGACATGAAATGATAGTAAAATTGCTTTCCTGCAACCTTATACTGCTTGTTGATCTAGTGAAGGACCTTGAAATGTTTGGCCAAAGCAACTGCAAGTTGCAAGAATTCCTTTTATTGAGAGACCTGAACTTATTATTTAAATCTTTCATGTAACACACTCACTGTTTTTCCATTTTTTTCATCACAAGTGTTCTTGAATCTGCCTATCTGAAGGGTTAAAGCTATGGAATTACCTTGCTTAACAAATTATTATCCTATCTCCAGTCATGCTTCCAGGTATAGAAAACGCTTCAGTTGGCTCCATTGCAGTCGTTTGGTTGGACATACCCTGCTCACAGCCATTTTCATGCACTCTTCATTCCATTTTTCTCTCAGCTTTTTTCTCATTTTCCGCCTTGTCAATCTGAAAACAAGTGAGAAGCAGAAAATATAATTTAAAAATTGAAACTACTTTTGGCTGATACTGAGACTATCAGATGGCCTCTACTGTACGACAAAGTCGTAAAATCTAGCTCATGTAAGAGATTTTCCTGTGTTACACCGAAGTACAAATCTACTGGCAGTAGTGATGTAAAATGCCTAGGCGTTTATAAGTTGGGCCAGAAGAACAGGATAAATGCCTGGGCGAATGCCCAAAATTCATAAATGTCCAGGCATTTATGAATTATAAAGATTACTTGATAAGCGACTCTTATAAAAAACTTCAGCAGATATTTTCAATTGGAGAACGTGTTTTAAAATACTGCTTCTTCAGTAATTGGGTAATCAAGTTGAAAAAGCTGCTTGAGAGTTAGGAGAGAGTTATTAGAAGAAAGAAACTGGACTGTAAAAATAACTTATTACATCTTTAGCGAGGTGAGTTCTTGGGGTAAAAAATAATAATAAAAAGACAACTAAACTCAGATTTAAAAGTAATTTTTGAAATAAAGTATAGTTTATATTAAGCAGTATTTTTAATTATACCACACTACTACAAAAAAATTAAAAAGTTGTTCTCAATCACTGTACCTAACTCAGGCACGTTTTCTTTCTTCTTTTTTTTCAAATTCTGAAGGCACTTTGAAACACTTTTTGATATGCTTTTCCATTTTTCTGGAATGTGACTCTTTGAATTCCTTAAAACAATACTTAGAAGATAGCCCTTCCCTTTTAAATTGAAAAAGTTCCGAACAGGGCATTTTTTCTTAACCATCTTGAAACTATTCAATAGCCTATTGTCTGTAACACTGTACGTAACACAAAGACGAGGTTATATTGCTTCTTATCAGCCACCCTGACTTGAATGACTGCCATACGGTAAGACGAACGTTGCCAAGTCCAGTTAACTAAATAACTCAAAGAATTGCGTGAATTACCTGAAATTACCAGCCACTCACTCAAAATTTCATCCACTACCCATTTGCAGTACTAGAAATAGTACAACTATTTGCTTAGAATAACTGGAATTAGACTAAAAAGAACTTGATCCATAATTATTTTAGTTGTGATGTCTCATGTATCGATTCTGATCCCACAATTCCAACCAAGAATCGCAGATTCTCTAGGAATCGACTAATATCGAAATCAAGCGATTCCAGCGCCTTGGGCATCGTTTCTTTTTTATTAGATCTTTGTATTGTTAGTGTTTTCATTTTATCTTCACAGTGGTGCAGTCATACAAAAGCAGATAATGAAAGGATCAGAAGAGAAAACTATAATCTGTTTGAAATGTTACTGCATCTGATAATAAATCGATTTTACACCCCACTGAAAACAGTTTAACATGTAAGAATGCATTTATCATCAAGAAACACATGTCAGCTGCTTAATACATTCAGTAATAATCTTGTTGTCAATAATCATTCTTCAATAATATTCAGAGATTAGACATGGACTATAAAGTTTGTTGCATTACAAAGAGATGACCTAATGAAAATGTTTATTATGCCGGCTTATCTCGACAGCTGCTCATTCCAGTGTGTGTGTGTGTGTGTGTGTGTGTGTGTGTGTGTGTGTGTGTGTGCGTGCGGGCGTGTGTGACTACATGAGCTCAAGAGAGACAATGAGACCGGGAGTGAAGAGTACAACTGGTAAAAATAAAAAGGACATTATAAATGACAAGCAGCTGTCTGCAACAAGCACCCTTCCTTGGTGCAGCGAGTTGGAATGCCAGTAAAAGAAAGGGCACAACATGCCTCTCTCTTCTTTCCTTTCATTGTTAGCAGTAAAGGCAAATGTAAACATTTACTAATTTTTAATATCGGGAGTATCTTCCCATTCCCTTACTTTTTAATTGGTAAATAATACATTCTCGCAGTGAAAAACTTTAAATAGTACTTTTCTAATAAATGGCCACATTTTGGGCATTTAAAACTGCTTTTGGCAAATTCCCGAGAAAACGCCCGTTTATAAATGTCCTGCTGACTGGGGACTTCCCCAGCCCCCGTCACTAACTGCCAGGTATAATAATTGGGTTTAATGTTCGCGGAACTTGTAAAGAATGCAGCAGAATAGAGGTAGAATTTGTTAAATATGATTTTGAATTTGACTATGGGACGATTCGGGATGACGGAAGCAAGTCAACCCACCAAAGAATTTGCCAATGAACTCATTTTCAACGGTACGCTGAATCCTAGTTCTTACTTCTCTATGTGGAAGTTTGAGTTGATGTTAATAGGTAGCATTACAGTAACAGTGGACATCGGAGGAATAAGACACGAATCTGTAGAAAATTTTGTGTATTTCTCTCACAAAATGCGGCGACGATGACAAAAAAAGTCGCGTGGAGTGGCCGCGCGGTTTGAGACGTCACGCACGGACTGCGCGACCCCTCCCGCCGGAGGTTCGAGCCTTCCCTCGGTCCCTCGAGCATAGATGTGTGTGGTGTTCTTAGTATAAGTTAGTTTAATTTAGTTCAAGTAGTGTGCAAGTCTAGGGACCGATGACGTAAGCAGTTTGCTCCCTTAAGAATTCACACACATTTGAACATTTTTGACATACAAACAAGTTACACACATGCCAGACTGCTTTTGGAAAGAATAACATTTCTGTGAAGTGGATAGAACAGTGATTGTTATTAGAATAACTTAACTGTCCGGCAGAGCCACATTTCTTTCTAACCAAGTAAATGGTTTCGGTTGACATCGGCCATCATCAGGTCATAAAATACAGGCCGTGGTTTAGTCCCACCACTGGGGAGACAGGGAAACATTTCGTCTCATTAAACTGCGCCAGATCCTACTGGCATTTAATTCTGTCCGCGTTTACAATTCTAATATAAATGAAACAAACGCGTACAGCTACGTTTTTCCGTTGTTAAAACAGGGAATAAAAAATACTGTTAAACAGAGCTTACTGATCACACGTAGACCTCTGCGAATAATATTAGATCGCTGGTTTCAGGCACGTGCCAGCCTTGAAACAGCCGAGTATAGAACCGTCCAGAGCACGGCGTAATTCGTTCACCTGTTGTGTGAGCAAGCAGGTTAGCGAATTACTGCAACGAAATGCGCCACCTAACTCCACTATCCGTGATTTACTATACTGCAATCCAGATTACGTAGCTCTCTCGAGTGAACACTGTTTTATTCTGTTTTTGAAATTTATTCACCGATGTAAAATTTCTATCACAACAGTTGCACTGCTTTCGAACATATTGTCTTGAAAGGTTACATGTTTTTCCTTCTGAGAAAGGACACACATCGGAGGCAGAAACGCATGTTAGTAATCGTTTTGGTATAAAATAAAGCGTGTTGTATCGTGACTGTCACGTAAATAACTGGCTGACATTAGCATTAGTCAATCGAATACATTGAAAAACGTGCGTTATTTCGTACTACATTCATATTTTCAAAATTTTTAATCCTGTAATGGAATCTTTATCACTTTTGATCTGGCATTATCATGTCCTCCTGGTCATTAATTTTCTACAGTCCAAAACCCCACAGATACTTGCGAATGGCAGAAATGTTTTCAGTTTTATTTTCTTAAAAAGTGCAGTCTCTCTCCAGTAGCCATAATGGAGTCCTTTCCCTCCTAGGCCGTTTAGCTTGAAAGCATAGCTAGTTTGGCCCTGTGTGGGTCAAAGAAGCCCCTTCAATTATTCTCCCACCAGCTTTCGAAACCGTGCCTCTCCTGCATGTTTTGTGACGTAAAGATGTCTCTCTACATAAATTTTGGAGAATTGGGAGCCATCCTGCTGCAATCACGCTACTTGGCAGAACAGCCAGTAGTTCACGCGGCAATTCTGCGTGGCCTCATTGGCCAGAATGGGGAACGCTACTTGCTACTCCTACAAAATCGCACCTCCTCTTTTAACAAGAGAGATAGAGAGAGAGAGAGTGTGATTTTGGTAGAGGTACTGTGTTCCTGCCGCCGATGGGTAAGCATAAGTTCCAAATGTACACAGATTTAGGTAGTCGCGATGCGTCAGAATTTCAGTAAACTTGAAAGCATCTTCCCGGGTTCGATTCCCGGCGGGGTCAGGAATTTTCTCTGCCTCGTGATGACTGGGTTTTGTGTGCTGTCCTTAGATTAGTTAGGTTTAAGTAGTTCTAAGTTCTAGGGGACTGATGACCATAGATGTTAAGTCCCATAGTGCTCAGAGCCGTTTGAACCATTTTTTGAAAGCATCAGCGTTTTCTTGTTCTCCTATCTATTCCTATCTATTATCCTTATGTGTGTGAGCATAAGGCACTTGATAACCATGTTAAGTAAATTCATCAGCTTTTCTTGCATTTACTTCGCGTTCAGGGAGTCGTATACTCGATTCAGTATTTGCGAGTGAAGCGAATATTTTAAGAACCGTCAGTTTCCGCGTGTCTTGATCTTCTTGCTCTGTTCCTGATATTAGGACCACGTGGCGAGTGTTTGACTTTAATACTGCCTATTAGAACAGTAATTGCTCGCTGCCTGAGGAATCCATCATCTGCATTGTAGTAAGCTATAGATCGTGTGATGAATGCTCCAGCGAATTACCTAACACGCGGAAGGGATCATCCTTTGATGTTTTCTCTTCCCGGATTATATTCCGGTTTATCTATCCTCAGTGGCGGCTGCATGTTAACCCTCCCCAGTTCTATGTAACCACTAACGTAATTTTCTCGTAGTAACGACCAGACTTCGCCATTCTCTCGTTTTTCGCATTTTAATGGTCAAAATATGTGTTCCTGAAATTATAATGTTAAATTAGGGTATGCTAATCATGTCGCGTGTGTAATCAGTACTGAGATCTGCTGTAAAGAACTAATGGGGGAAATTTCTTCTTTTAATGACATACAACACCAACAAAACCGTGGGTGAAACGCAAGAAATTGCAAAGGACCTTGCATGGCCTCCGTAAGGCGTACAAACAAATTTTTAAATGTAATAGTTACTTTCCGTACGCTCTTCACGGATCATGCTTTGTCGCTGAGCTGCTGGTTTGCTAAATTAAGCATACAGGTCAGGACTTTACATTTCAAGATCCGTTCCGACCACTGCATGTACGAAAGACTAGCTGAATATCGTCCCTTCCAGTAAAATAAGTGTGCTGTCTTATTATTAGTCGCTAAATAAAATTCCACCTGATCTGATGAAAGAGGATGCTTGCTTTTGGATGGTTGTAATTATACATTTATTCTTTGAGATCATTCTATGAAAGCAGTCTTCCTCATCCATCCCCTGAGTATCGTCGTTTATGACGGAAATCTGTTGTCATGGAAACACAACCTGTCCCATTTGCTTTGCTGAATTACGAATCCTAGGAAAATTCTACATTACACACCCAGGCACTTCTTTTAACATATACATATATATAAAGAGAAGAAACTGACAGTTACCAGCAAGTGACACTGCAAGATGATAATGAGTGATCAGGGGACAATATCTAAAGAGATATGATGCCTTTCGGTGTGGCAGTAGAAATGTCAGAGATCATACAGTAGTAGAAGTGAACAACAACACGTCTGCCCTTTATATATTCCTACTGAAGAAAGCTGTAGTGAATGCGAAATTATGGTAAACAGCCTTACTGTGTTAATCACATAACGTTAGGCTTTAATTTTTATTAGTGTTGTTGGGAACACTTTCCTCAAAAGGCGAGCGATGGACGAGGTGGACGTGCCGACGGATGAACATTGGAGAGACCTTTCCGCGAAAGGCTGGTGACTGACAGAAGGGACACGCCACCAGCTTAGTTCTGTCCAAGAGAGAGGACCTGGCTTCACAAGTTGATGACGACTCGGCCTCGAAAAAAGGTTTTCTGTACTAGCAGACCAAGTCCATCCACTACGTCAGAGACTTCAGGAGAAACAAATCTGGTGTGTTGCTTTCCTGCTGATGCTGAGGCACGTCACAACCATCCCCGGAAGGTGTAAGGCTGTTACAGAATGGCGGTGAGTCGTCAACATGTCACCGAAGGAGAGATATTGAGTGAATAATATACCGTGCGAGCGTTTATGGACATGATGACTTGACGACTTGAGACTTCACAACATCTGTGTGTGTGTGTGTGTTTGAAATTTACGGGCGCTAAACAGCGTGGTCATCAGCGCCCAAACGCATAAAAACAGGAACACATGCAGTGAAGGGACAAAGACAAACAGCGAACAAGGAGAACGGCTAAAAGACACAGACCTGACGCAGTGCCAAATCCTCACACACAGAGGCAAAACAAGAGGAGAAGGGACACACTAAAAAGGCAAGGAAACACAAGGAAAAGAGAACAGAAACCGAAGGGAAACAAGGAGGTAATCGTGACTGGCTGACCTCTTACCTAAAATCTGGGTGAGCCAGTCACCCAGCAGCACATTAAAACCCTCTCCCTAAAATCCGAGGCAACAAATTGGACAGGACACAAAACCGTAAGACCTCAACTACAGTCGTTGCGTCATCTTGTAAAATAGAGGGCAAATCCGGTGGCAAAGAAACCACCGCCCTCTGGTCAGAGAATAAAAGACAGTCAAGTAAAATGTGGCAGACAGTAATCTGGACGCCACAAGAACTGCAGATTGGGGGGTCCTCCCGCCGGAGTAAAAAACCGTGCGTTAAGGGACCGTGCCCGATGCGGAGGCGACTGAGGAGAACCTCATCCCGCCTGCATGACTGGTAGGACGTACGCCATGGCCGCGTGGTAGCCTTGACCAGACGCTGTATATTTTCACCGACTGCTAGCCACTCCTCTTCCCACTGACGCATAACGCGAAAACGCAGGAGGGAGGTAACAGCATGGAGGGGGACGGCACATTCAACAACGTGAGGGAGGGAACATGCATCTTTGGCAGCCACATCCGCCAGTTCGTTTCCCCTAATACCCACGTGCCCCGGCACACAGCAGAAGGAAACCTCCTTCCCTTGCCGTTGCAGGTGGAGGAGGGCATCATGGATGTTCTGGACGACCGTATCCGTTGGGTACAAGTGTTACATGGTCTGAAGGGCACTCAGGGAGTCAGAACAGATGAGGAACTTAAGACTGGGAACACACCTCATCTGCTCCAATGCCCGCAAGATCGCAAACAATTCGGCATCAAAGATGGTAAACGCCGCAGGAAGCCGTAACTTGACGACTCGATCAGGGAAAACCACAACATCTGACTGCAAATACAAGATTATATGGAGTTTTGAAACAGTTCAGCAGAAAGTTGGTGAAATTGAATGAGGGAGTAAGAGGAGGAAAACTGACGAGGAAGAAGCGGCTGGCACTGACATATGGCGAGCCAGTCATAAGATAAGGTACCAAAAGCTCAGCGCTATGGGAGCCCAGGAGTGGGAAGATGTGGATCAGAAATTCCGAACAGTTGTATGCAAGGATACTTTAGTACCGGGACTTCGTGGGGGCATTGAGATGGGGACGTGGTGTGCCAGTTCTTCGTGTTGATTCTATCCCACGCTGATCTCGACCTGTTCCATGCTGTACTGATTCCCAATACAGTCTATGCTGGACTGAATTCCAGGCTGATGCTCGCTATCATGAATGTCTCCTTTATTTTCGTTTCTGATGCCTGTCTTCTGTCTCTGACCATGATGCTGCTTTTCAGTGTAGTTCTAATACACATTCAAGTTTTAATTCTGCTCTCAACGAGTCATTCTCCCGAGCACCCTCAATCTGTTTAGTTATGATTCCTTTCTTGCTCCTTCTGCAATATCGCCCCATACATAATTCCATTCCATCCTACACTAGTTTCAATTCACTTCCTGTGCCACTTCTGATTTGTGGGCAGCATTATTACAGAAATTACTTCTTGGCTTGAGCGTTCGAGTTCACCAACATTTAACAGCCGAGTACCTGACGTCTCGGCTGTGAAATAATGCCTTGATCCACTTCACTCGCATAAAACGACCGAGGTGCTTAGTAACCGACCGCTGTCAATGATCCACCGCAAGCCGACAGCTGACACAGGTGCACCCAACACAGCAGGCCATAGCACAGTCCACCGTACTTGATCGTCCACTGATGGCCAGTTCTTCGTCAACAGACGTTGCAAGACATGTTTGAGTTGAAACCGCCAATATAGATCATTAAACTCACCAAGCGTCCTAAAAACCCAGTCACTCACGTGTCAGCCCAGTCAATGCGTCCTCAGATCCAAGACCTTTATGTACACTCCTGGAAATTGAAATAAGAACACCGTGAATTCATTGTCCCAGGAAGGGGAAACTTTATTGACACATTCCTGGGGTCAGATACATCACATGATCACACTGACAGAACCACAGGCTCATAGACACAGGCAACAGAGCATGCACAATGTCGGCATTAGTACAGTGTATATCCACCTTTCGCAGCAATGCAGGCTGCTATTCTCCCATGGAGACGATCGTAGAGATGCTGGATGTAGTCCTGTGGAACGGCTTGCCATGCCATTTCCACCTGGCGCCTCAGTTGGACCAGCGTTCGTGCTGGACGTGCAGACCGCGTGAGACGACGCTTCATCCAGTCCCAAACATGCTCAATGGGGGACAGATCCGGAGATCTTGCTGGCCAGGGTAGTTGACTTACACCTTCTAGAGCACGTTGGGTGGCACGGGATACATGCGGACGTGCATTGTCCTGTTGGAACAGCAAGTTCCCTTGCCGGTCTAGGAATGGTAGAACGATGGGTTCGATGACGGTTTGGATGTACCGTGCACTATGCAGTGTCCACTCGACGATCACCAGTGGTGTACGGCCAGTGTAGGAGATCGCTCCCCACACCATGATGCCTGGTGTTGGCTCTGTGTGCCTCGGTCGTATGCAGTCCTGATTGTGGCGCTCACCTGCACGGCGCCAAACACGCATACGACCATCATTGGCACCAAGGCAGAAGCGACTCTCATCGCTGAAGACGACACGTCTCCATTCGTCCCTCCATTCACACCTGTCGCGGCACCACTGGAGGCGGGCTGCACGATGTTGGGGCGTGAGCGGAAGACGGCCTAACGGTGTGCGGGACCGTAGCCCAGCTTCATGGAGACGGTTGCGAATGGTCCTCGCCGATACCCCAGGAGCAACAGTGTCCCTAATTTGCTGGGAAGTGGCGGTGCGGTCCCCTACGGCACTGCGTAGGATCCTACGGTCTTGGCGTGCATCCGTGCGTCGCTGCGGTCCGGTCCCAGGTCGACGGGCACGTGCACCTTCCGCCGACCACTGGCGACAACATCGATGTACTGTGGAGACCTCACGCCCCACGTGTGGAGCAATTCGGCGGTACGTCCACCCGGCCTCCCGCATGCCCACTATACGCCCTCGCTCAAAGTCCGTCAACTGCACATACGGTTCACGTCCACGCTGTCGCGGCATGCCATCAGTGTTAAAGACTGCGACGGAGCTCCGTATGCCACGGCAAACTGGCTGACACTGACGGCGGCGGTGCAGAAATGCTGCGCAGCTAGCGCCATTCGACGGCCAACACCGCGGTTCCTGGTGTGTCCGCTGTGCCGTGCGTGTGATCGTTGCTTGTACTGCCCTCTCGCAGTGTCCGGAGCAAGTATGGTGGTCTGACACACCGGTGTCAATGTGTTCTTTTTTCCATTTCCAGGAGTGTATTTGATATCGACTTCCTTAATTTAGTACACTAATATGTTATGTTATTATCCTTGTTACCTCTTAGTTATTGGAAAGTAATGCCCAAATTCAGGGCCACAATCTTGATTAATGACGATCAAGCCTATTACCCAGAAAAATAAGCTCTTAATTAAAACATTACTGCAGTTAACGAAAGACGAAATTATTATACAAAGCTACTTTGGCAGAATCTTGATATGTTAACTATATGAATAAGGCAAGTGTGTAGAAAAATGTCAATCGAACAACACTTTTGGTAAAGTGAAAGAGATTTTCAAAAGTAAGTTTGCAACATGTCCCAAAGCAGATTCTTATGAGCAAGATATATTATCTGTTATGATCTGCCAAGTCCTCAGAAATAAATAACTTTGATGCTGAGAACTCAAAAACAGTTACACAGAGCTTTTCATTTCATATCCCTCCAAGTAGCCATATAAAGCAAAACCCACAGTCGGCCGAAAACATATCCAAAGCAGTGTCCACAAACACTGCCGAAATCGTCATACATAGCATGCCGGTAGCAACAAACACAGATCCTCATTCGTTCACACTTGGCTGTCCCTGAGCGGAATTTCCTCAAGCTGGCGGTCGCGCAGAGGTCGGCCGGCGGGATCTCGCAGACCACACGCAGGGCGACGTGCAGCAGCCGCCAGTGGCAGGGCAGCGACCTGTCGGCCTTATTGTTATGTCTGTAAGTTTACGCTGTTTTTGTAGCACTTACCTGCCATGTGGGTCGAGTTATTTGATTGAAATCATTACCTAAATAGACTAATTACACAAATTAATCATACGAAATTAATCAGGGATCTCAGTTAACATAATTCATTCCACGTACGCAATCAAATTCACGAGAACCAGATTAAACAATAAAATAAATCAGCAAATTAATGTCTCGGCAAACTTAGGAAGTCTAGAGTGAATGCGTATCTGTACAAAACATTTACATTCACAGGATTGTCGTAGGCAGCGGCACAGATACAGAAAGTATTACAGAATGATCTATTGCTATAGTTGAAAGCGCGTTGAACTTCTAACTGCAAAAAGTCCTTGAAATGAAGACTTAAAATACTGAACGTCACTATGAGCTATTCACTGTTGCTGCTGGACCTCACCGCACTCATAAACTGGAAGTGCTGGGTAAAGTGGTTGCAAAATCAGTCATTGGCTCAGCACAAACAACTCGTCTCCGTCTGTGTCTAAGTTCAGCTCGTCCAGGTGAGTGCCTCTCGTTCCAAAGGACCCTGGACATGATGATCTACTCAAGAGATAGTCTAGAAACGAAGTAATTATCTGCAGAGCACTTCCGACAAGAAAAATTTTGAGCTCTGTGTTTTATGGCATCACATAATTTGGATTGGCTGAATACTAATTCTTGTGGGTGCTAAACAGTTAGATGTTGTCTTACAAGATGCTGGTCTACCTTCCGTATACGTACTTTAGGTGGTTATTTAGCTAAAGACCTTGTTAGCCTTTGTAAGGTGCAATATTCGAAGGGCTTATTTCAATAGTGGTACAAGTCCATTTTTGTTCAATTTGAGATACAGAGTCCTAAAGTTAAATGAGCGCTGAAAAACCTGCAGTTGAGATACCAGAAATATTCAAGCATATGGCTTCTTGCTAGAGATGAATCTTTCTTTCTGTTTGTTTGGATCATTAATTCCAGAAGCATTATAGGCAGAAAAGTGCAGGTAATGTACTTGTACCACTATTGAAATAAGCCCTTCACTTGTTGTTTACTTATTCTAGGATTGAAGACAACTGTGTAAGTTGAAATGACATGTTTAATCACGCAATATTGGCACAAAAATACACGATTATACACAGTTTTCAGTGTGACAACAAAAAACAGTTGTCATGATAACGCATCTCGTCAACATCAAAAAGTGAAATAATCCTAAACACAACAATATTAAATATTAACTCTCACAAGCTTAAATTATCCTAAGCACGACAATATTAAAGTTTAAATAGAAGTTTCTTCACAAAATTGTTCCTACACTTACGTTATGATGTTGGTCAGTGCTACGAAAATCGTCCAATTACGGTTCAAAGTTCGGTATTAATTTTACGATGACAATGAAGTCTATGGTTGGTGGTTAGTTATGTGACTATTTGAGCAAAAGATTACCCAAGGTCGCTCGAGTTTACAGTGGACGCAAGCTGGTGAACCAACAAGTTTGCGCCTCTGCACGCAGTGTTTACCTTAAGCTGCGATGAGCTGTCGTCTGCTAGGCCGCTCTCTTCCGCTGAAATTCCTATAAAACTAATTACACCTTTGCTGAATTTTCCTGCAGAAACTTTCCCTATGTTTCTCGTTATGCGAGAGAACATGTACTCATCCCTAGTCTTAGAATGTGGCGATATACATGAGCATGGTTGGAGCAGCGTGCATATTATAATGCCTTCTCAGTTCTCGTAAGAATAATTAACTAAATGCCGGCCGCGGTGGTCTCGCGGTTCTAGGCGCGCAGTCCGGAACCGCGCGACTGCTACGGTCGCAGGTTCGAATCCTGCCTCGGGCATGGATGTGTGTGATGTCCTTAGGTTAGTTAGGTTTAAGTAGTTCTAAGTTCTAGGGGACTGATGACCACAGCTGTTAAGTCCCATAGTGCTCAGAGCCATTTGAACCATTTTTGAATTAACTAATTGGCTGGTTCGTTTCTCCACAGTTGGAGCTAAACGATGCTACAGCTAATTTTTAGTTGGATATCAGCCGCTGCGAACGCGGTGTTCACACAAATTACTCCTCTGCGTCGTACAGAGCGTTATGCGCTCCATTCTGCACTAGACTCCAGTTCAGAGAAGATTCCTCGAAAATTTCCGTCTTGTCTTACTCATAGCCGAACTGTCTCCCCACCTGGGTTCTTTGTTTCTTCACGTCACGGCATTTTTCGACCAATATGAGCATTCCTCTCCTTTTGTGGAAACTCTCTCTAGCAATCGCAAGGTCCCTACCATTAAACTACGTCGAAACTTTGGCTCCTTTCTCCTTCCTAGCGCGTTTCCGCCAATCGGACGTTTTGTGGCCGTTCCAGACGCCTAAATGCGTACATTGACTCTCTCACGTGTGTACGACTTGCTGGACACGTGATGGAAAATGCGTCACTGGTCTTGTTTGGTGTCCATTTGGAATTCCGAAATCCAGTTTTCTATAGCTTTCTTTCCTGTCCTCCCTCAGATGGGCTGTTGTACTCGCTCACCCATCTGAGGGAGGACAGGAAAGAAGGCTTTTAGAAAATTGCGTTTCGGAATTCCAAATGGAGGTATAAAAGAGCAGTAATTTAGCGGAGCTATAATTTGCACACTGGTGATTTATGTGAGAAGGTCTCCAATGCGAATATGGCAGCATGACGGGAATTAACAGGCTTTGGACGCAGAATACGAATTGGAGCTAGACTCCATTTCGGAAATCTTTAGGGAATTCAACATTCCGAGATCCAACCAGTTGTAACCTCCCACTCACTTATCGATCTTAATGACAATGAAAAATTAAACCGCGTGCACCTAATGGAAATTTGGGAAAAGCAATCGTCACCGAAGTTAATTTGTCGGTAAAGAGGGAGGAAAGGGTTACATCTAAATGAAAGGAAAAATGCTAATGAAACTGGTGGAAATTAATTTTCAAAAGGGGTAAAGTTAATAAAGAAAGTGAATGTGCGGCCGTTACGTTAACAATTAACTAGCGGTAATTAGATATTTGAGGTTTGGGGAAAATTTCGGTCGCCAGTCCTATGGACAATTACTATAGTAACTGAAAAAGAAAGGTTATTGCACATATAATTAGCACTAAAACCGTGGCAACTGAAGGTTGACACGTGTTGTGTGAAAACTGAAAGTTTGTCAGAAGTAATAAATTTCGCTACACTCCGACTTCATTTAGCAAAAGAATTAATAAAACCGGAAAACTGAAAGTTAATTTAGTGGCTGAAATTAATAGTGAGATTTGTTTCTGAAGCACTACGAAATTCAGTAAAATATGGTTAGTCTTGGGCTACCTCAACAATCATTTCAAAAGCTACTTGAATCTACGCAATTTAGAAATGAGAGATTTAACTTAGAACTTGAATTAAATGATTCTGAACAATTAACAGTAGTAAAATTTAGTACGTACCAAGCTGAGCTGCAGTCACAGGTAAGCTAAAATATGGTAACAAAACTCGCACTCTTAATTTGTGCTTGTGTAATCTAAATATTGTAGCCAGCTATGAATACTTTAACTGAACTTTGAAATTAACACAGTGAAATGTAATGATATTACTTTAATACTGGCGTTTGAATTTCTACGACACTCGCGTTCATTCCGGAAAAGGAAGGGACCCTGCTTGGTAATGCAATTGGAACAATGAGCAACAAATGTTCATGCTAAGTTGCTGTAATTTTAGTTATGAAAATGGAACAGGTCGAAAAGCTGAGGTCTGCCATACAGTTCTAAAACTTTACGTGCTTTTAGTCTTCCTTGTTGGTTGATTGAAGGTTTGAAGCCGTCGATCGAGGAGGTGGCGACAGTCACTCATTGTCGGCCGATGCTATTGCAGAAGCTGGATGTTGGCGCGCCTTCTTCTCGACACGGTCACCAGGCGAAACGGGCTCTTGATGTGCACTAGCTAATGCTTCCCGTCCGCGACATCGTGTCAGAAACTATCATAGCGAGTCGAGCGCAATTACATGCTGCCAAACCGCGAAAGCGCGGCAACTCGCGGGAGCGTCACACAACACACCTGCTCCACCGCCACACTCCAGCCAGACTCTCCGCTCTGCCCACACTCCACACGGCAGAGTTCACACTACAAAAGATCCTACACACTTTGGTTCTCCACACGACCTATCGATGTAACCGTTCGATAGCATAGTTTTCCCTAGGCAAGACCAAGCGTAAAAATGCAAATAATATTTACAAAACAATCCAATTTTACATGGACCTAAATGCATAAATATATATACAACTAGTAAAACAATTACAATAAAGAGACAGAAATGTCATATCTTCAGGTGACAAAATAAGGAAAAAATTTATAGTACAACAGATGGAAACAGGAGGATATGCATTTCCGGCGTTACAGCCTTTAACAATTATTCCAAATTTTTCTTGTTTCCCTTCCTGCTTGCTCAGTGCACAGATTGAATAACATCAGGGATAGGCTACAACCTTGTCTCACTTCCTTCTCATTCACTGCTTCCCTTTCATGCCCCTCGATACTTATAACTGCCATCTTGGTTTCTGTACACTTTGTAAACAGTCTTTCGCTCCCTGTATTTTGTCGCTGCCACCCTCAGAATTTCGAAGAGATTATTCAACTCAACATTGTCAAAAGCTGTCTCTGAGTCTAAAAATGCTACAGACATAGGTTTTCCTATCTTCAGCCTATCTTCTAAGAGAAGCCGTAACGTCACTATTGCCTTGCGTGTTCCTACATCTCTTTCGAATCCAACTGGCCTTTCCCGAGGTCGGCTTCTACCAATTTTTCCATTCATCTGTAAAGAATTCGTGTTAGTATTTTGCAACCATGATTTGTTAAAGTGATAGTTCGGTAACACTCACTCCTGTCAGCATCTGCTTTCCTTGGAATTGCAATCTGACAAAGTTTGGTAGTGAACTGGTTTTCTTTTCGTTATTACACATAGTTACCGTGATACTTGGCAAATAAATAAACTGCTGGGCGTATTTTGAACGGATTTAAGTGAAGAATGCAGTCGCTGGCCATTTTACATCTGTAGGCTTTTATGTCATAGACTGCTACATACAAAATAGAGCTGCCATATCGAAATTATTTTCAACAGTGGAAGGAGAGAGATACGTCTTCCCATTCTCGAGAAAATAAGTGAAGTATACAGAAGATTGTCTGCAGTGAGGTTGTCTGTATGCCATCTGTGACACTACTGTCGCGTACTGTGGCCTGTAGCACAGAATGCGCAGCTGCCTCGTGTTTCTGCTTTGCGCTTGCTGCAAATTAAAGTTGAAGCTGGAAAGGAAAAACTTGTTGAAATGAAAAGATACTGGATATCATCAGCTGATGATGCTGACTGATGCTGACTGTCCACCCCGATAGCTGAATGGTCAGCGTGACGAATTGCCGTCTTACGGGCCCGGGTTCGATTCCCGGCTGGGTCGGGGATTTTCTCCTCTCAGGGACTGGGTATTGTGCTGTCTTAATCATCATTTCATCACCTTCCGGGCCGCGGGGCGTCCAATGTGGCGTGGAATGTAATAAGACCTGCACCAAGGAGGCCGGACCTGCCCCGCAAGGGCCCACCAAACCAATGACACCAAACGCTCATTTCCGTTTTCCATTCCTGTTACACTAAGTAGCTGGACGATGCTGTGGAGGACATGTCGGGATTTCTCTTATTATCATAAGCTTCTTCCACTTATCCAAACACATTGTCTGTGGCTACGCAGAGTTCGCACCCTCTGCTACACCATAGATGGTGACTGCTCTTACCTCAAATCCAGCAACGTTTCTTCTGAATACTGCTCAAGCTGAATCATACTTGGCGAAATTGAACAGTTCTAGAAATACTATGTTTGGCTTATTAATTTGAAACCGTTACTTATAAACAGAGATGCGCTCTCCCAAACATTACGGTTCGGTAGTTTTGGTACACTACGTAAATGACGTAGTAAATGGTAGGATTGCCGTTAGTATTGGTAGAACTGGTAGGGAAAGAAACGCAAATTAAAGTTCTTTCTTCACTTTTGTAAACGTTAAATAATAAGCCACATAACGTACTCTTCAAAATAGCTAATGATTGCAACTAAAAACTGGACAGAAATCCGATCATGCTGTCTTGTTACTTCTGGTATGTCGAGCTGCATCACACATTGTATCGCATATCGTATCATCTTACTGGGAGCACAAGAGTCTCACCAAATAAGCATCGAATCGCACGATCCTTTCTGCAACACCCCATGTAGCAAATCGTATCGTCTCAATGTGAACCACGCTTTACTCATACCTATTGTCGTGCCTTGCAAAATTACTTTCGTCTAATAATAGCTGAGGGTTCTTGATTGGTTGGTAAGGTGGCACATAGGAACTGTAACTCATGATACATTAGTTCACTTCATTGCATTAATTATCGAAAGATTTTCTTAACTTTGACCCACTCCCTTGCCATAACAGTACTTTATAGTTTACGACTGTCATTGACTAGCAAAGCATCTATTGATGCACTAATTAAGTAACTATTCTGTTGAGGTGTAATGTTCAACATTTACTAAAATACAACTTCATCAGAAACTTTACTAACTCGTTGGTCCTACTCGATTATGGTGACTGTTGGTCTGAGCTCATAAACTGGGGCGAGCTCTTACATGCTCGACACTATAATGGTCTCAGAATTAGGTCGCTACTATTCTTAGAGAGGAGGTGTAGCCTACTGGATTGTCTCACATTGGTTGTTGTTGCGTATTGCAGTGAGCCCTCACTAATGTCTTGGGTATCGATTCGCGTTACCGACTTTAATGTGGCACCGCAATCTCTGGACGATGCCACACCTACTACTTGTGCTGAAATGCCAATTGGTTGCATATCCGAATATTTAGAACACTTATCGTCAGTTTCACTTGTTTCACGCTGCATTTTATCTAAATAAATGAGACGTTGCGATTATGAGAAGATGATATACACTCCTGGAAATTGAAATAACAACACCGTGAATTCATTGTCCCAGGAAGGGGAAACTTTATTGACACATTCCTGGGGTCAGATACATCACATGATCACACTGACAGAACCACAGGCACATAGACACAGGCAACAGAGAATGCACAATGTCGGCACTAGTACAGTGTATATCCACCTTTCGCAGCAATGCAGGCTGCTATTCTCCCATGGAGACGATCGTAGAGATGCTGGATGTAGTCCTGTGGAACGGCTTGCCATGCCATTTCCACCTGGCGCCTCAGTTGGACCAGCGTTCGTGCTGGACGTGCAGACCGCGTCAGACGACGCTTCATCCAGTCCCAAACATTCTCAATGGGGGACAGATCCGGAGATCTTGCTGGCCAGGGTAGTTGACTTACACCTTCTAGAGCACGTTGGGTGGCACGGGATACATGCGGACGTGCATTGTCCTGTTGGAACAGCAAGTTCCCTTGCCGGTCTAGGAATGGTAGAACGATGGGTTCGATGACGGTTTGGATGTACCGTGCACTATTCAGTGTCCCCTCGACGATCACCAGTGGTGTACGGCCAGTGTAGGAGATCGCTCCCCACATCATGATGCCGGGTGTTGGCCCTGTGTGCCTCGGTCGTATGCAGTCCTGATTGTGGCGCTCACCTGCACGGCGCCAAACACGCATACGACCATCATTGGCACCAAGGCAGAAGCGACTCTCATCGCTGAAGACGACACGTCTCCATTCGTCCCTCCATTCACGCCTGTCGCGACACCACTGGAGGCGGGCTGCACGATGTTGGGGCGTGAGCGGAAGACGGCCTAACGGTGTGCGGGACCGTAGCCCAGCTTCATGGAGACGGTTGCGAATGGTCCTCGCCGATACCCCAGGAGCAACAGTGTCCCTAATTTGCTGGGAAGTGGCGGTGCGGTCCCCTACGGCACTGCGTAGGATCCTACGGTCTTGGCGTGCATCCGTGCGTCGCTGCGGTCCGGTCCCAGGTCGACGGGCACGTGCACCTTCCGCCGACCACTGGCGACAACATCGATGTACTGTGGAGACCTCACGCCCCACGTGTTGAGCAATTCGGCGGTACGTCCACCCGGCCTCCCGCATGCCCACTATACGCCCTCGCTCAAAGTCCGTCAACTGCACATACGGTTCACGTCCACGCTGTCGCGGCATGCTACCAGTGTTAAAGACTGCGATGGAGCTCCGTATGCCACGGCAAACTGGCTGACACTGACGGCGGCGGTGCACAAATGCTGCGCAGCTAGCGCCATTCGACGGCCAACACCGCGGTTCCTGGTGTGTCCGCTGTGCCGTGCGTGTGATCATTGCTTGTACAGCCCTCTCGCAGTGTCCGGAGCAAGTATGGTGGGTCTGACACACCGGTGTCAATGTGTTCTTTTTTCCATTTCCAGGAGTGTATTTTTGGCCTGTAATGTGCGGTACTGAGGCGAGTTCACACGGAGAAGTTGAGCGCTCACGGCAACTCCTGAACTGTTTGTTATTCAAGATAATTTGTTCACATGGTGTCACCCTATATAGATTTCCTTTGCCGGAGGGGTAGGTATCCTTTATTTCTTTATTACCTTATCACCTGTATTTCATCCCCGTATGGTGGCACAGCTGGTGCATCTTAATGTTTAACTAATCCCCTGTTACAAGGCCAACGGTATCTTTGGTATCTTTGGAAAAGGAAAACAATAATTTAAGCATTGAGCGGAAGGGTCACCATTAAGCTTTAATACCTAGAAAAGGAATAAATAACTTACAATGCTCTTGACGCCTACCTCATGCAGCTACTCAGCCTTCCTAATTATGTGTATTATTAACTGGCACAACTTACAAGTTATGAAACACTCACAGAATTTTGATTACAAAATATTTATTACCACGAACTGCTTAGAAAGAATACAACAGTTAGATACATAATCAGCAATCTGTCTACAAACCTAGAGACTCAAACATGTATGCTGCTACACTTCCATGGATCTTATATTCAGCCATTCCAGTGGAAAACCAAGGGCACAACCTTCCTCTCTCAGATCACAATCAAGAGTAAGTTACTGTGCAGTAGCTGTTTAGCGGGCACTTAATCTATCGATTTTAAAATAAGACAACTGGCGTTCCTCAGATTTCCCCCAGCATGTCACAGCACCATTTTTCAGATACTACATACACCAAAAAATGATTTGCGTCACCCCGGTTCCCAGAACTCCTGAACACAGAGGCTGACTATGGATATTGTATCACAGACACAGTCCCTTTGACTGTTCAGAGATTTCACTAAACCCTACCAAAGATGTAACAGTCAGAGATGTCGCTAAACCCGCCCAAAGATATAAACAACTATGCATGAGCAGCGCCTATTAGACGGAAGGGCGCCCGTCAGACACCCGATCAGTTCCAGTCATTCCACCAGGAATGAGCTTCACGGTTCGTATTGTCTGTAGTTCAGTCATGCCTAGACGGAGAATATCGCGGTTAGATCGCGTCCGCGTTGTTACTTTATGCTAAGAAGGGCTCTCAACAAGGGATGTGTCCAGACGTCTCGGAGTGAACCAAAGCGATGTTGTTCGGACATGGAGGAGATACAGAGAGACAGGAACTGTCGATGGCATGCCTCGCTCAAGCCGCCCTAGGGCTACTACTGCCGTGGATGACCGCTACCTACGGATTATGGCCCGGAGGAACACTGACAGCAACGCCACCATGTTGAATAACGCTTGTCGTGCAGCCACAGGACGTCGTGTTACGACTCAACCTGTGCGCAGTAGGCTGCATGATGCGCAGCTTCACTCCCGATGTCCGTGGTGAGGACCACCTTTGCAACCATGACACCATGCAGCGCGGTACAAATGGGCTCAACAACACGCCGAATGGACCGCTCATAAAAGGAATCACGTTCTCTTCATCAATGAGTGTCGCATATGCCTTCAACCAGACAATCGTCGGAGACGTTTTTGGAGGTAACCCAGTCAGGCTGAACACCTTACACACACTGTCCAGCGAGTCCAGCAAGGTGGAGGTTCCCTGCTGTTTTGGGGAGGCATTATGTGGGGCCGACGTACGCCGCTGGTGGTCATGTAAGGCGCCGTAACGGCTGTACAATACGTGAATGCCATCCTCCGACCTTATTTCACTGTCACTCGGAATTTGACCTCGAGCTCTTGAAGGTACTGGAAGGATGTCGGAATGCTGCACTGGCATTCTCGCTGAAGGCAGATCTGAGTAAACAATGTGCCTCTTCGACTTTTTGTTTGTACAACCCTGAATATTTGTTCGACAGAAATCACAACCAGTAACAGGGTCCGTAGGCTCCCTCCACACCATGGGAACAGCAAACAACGCCACATTCTCTTTACCTTTCCACCACTGATTCAGTTTGCAGTAACTAGTAGCACAACAGAAATGTGGTGCCCATTCTTTATCTTGGTCTCCTACCTCCACTCCAAAGTAATGTTTGTATGCTTTCTTTATGACTGAAGAAATTTTCTTCCTATTTCTGGCAAAACTGAACTTCCCATAGATATAGCAGAAGTTGTGCGCCTTATATCGACTTTCACGACGACGTGGCACTTCTGCAAATTTAAAAATACCACTTTGGTAATACACCTGTATTAAATTAATAGTAAGGAACTAGAGGAACGCTGATGTGTAAAAACAGGCAGTCGTTTTACCTTCAGCACCAGGCTCAATTAGTTTACACACAGGAACTAAAAAAGTCAACCGTGCTCGGAAATATGACAGACAGTTACTTGTCAGCCAAAACACCTACTCGTTAAGACTGACACAAATTGCGGCTAACACCACTGTTGTAAACTCCATGCACCGCCCATAGGAGGTGTGAAGCTTTACTGCCGAGGCAGCGACCGGCTATCGCCGTTCGAGTTAATGAGATGTTTCAGGTGGTCTTAATGACATAGGTGTGGCGGGGGATAACCTAATGATGTCTGATTCATCCCACCTGCTGTTGCTCAAGAACTTATCACGTTCTATCACTACTGGATGCGGCAACATACCCGTATTTCGCTACAACGTCTCTGTGTTTGCCACGAATTGTGAATATACATATATATACATGTTACATAAAAAGTATCCCTGACAAAGATATTTTGTTTACATATTTGAATTTCCCATGGTAAAATGGTCTAGAAGCACATACTTTAAAATCAGAAATAGAACCCATGTCGAACAGTGTTATCCGTGTGAACTAGTGTCGAGGTCCCGTTGTGCCGGCCAGTCTGTGGATGGTTTTTAAGGCAGTTTTCCATCTGCCTCGGCGAATGCGGGCTGGTTCCCTCTATTCCGCCTCAGTTACACTGTGTCGGCGATTGCTGCGCAAATACTTTCTCCACGTACGTGTACACATAATTACTGTACCCCGCCAACATTGCGGTTACACACCTCGTCTGGTGTGAGACGTTCCCAGGGAGAGGGGCGGGAGGTCCACTAGGGGCCGAACCGCACTATGACCCTGGGTTCGGTGTGGGGCGGCGGTGGGGTGAGTGGATTGCTGTAGCCTGTTGTGGGGTTGTGTACCACTGAGGGCTACAGCGGGGACGAAGCCAGTCCGTCATTTCTAGGTCTCCAGTTCAATACAATACAATACAACCCCTTACAATTAAACTTTCGCTATTTGAGCCACTGTAGACGGAAAACTTTGTACTTCATCCGTACACAACTTTACAGGAGTGCTGTTCAAATGTGCACTGCAGGATTTGTGTTCTTAGTAATATTACTGTCAGGACTCGCCGTTAGGTGCCGGTTCTGGTACGGCAACACAGTGTTGAAACGTAATCGTCATTGTACATTATATTGGCAGGGTCCACATGGGTATGGACAGGGTGAGTAGGGGCTTACTGTTAAAGCTGTTTAATTACAACAGCTGCTCTTCACGAACACCGAAGCATCAAAGTAATACAGAGAGGTCTTCTTTCTGCACTGGGGTTGAAGAACATGATTCGGAAGTTCGAATTAACTGGTGACTTCGGAATCTCTCTTGGGAGAGGCTGACGGCCAACTGCGTCACAAATTGTTGAGAAAGTTACTGTGGCTGTTGCTGAGAGTCCTGGATGCAATGTGCGATCTTCAAACAGCCACGAGCTGTGTCACCACCCCTGGACGTTCCACGGTCCACCGTACGAAAAGTGCTGCAAAAAATTATGAAATGATATCTCCAGTGCGGTTCCAGGCTGTCGTGGATGCAGATGGCCGTCACGCTGAGCAACGTTTGTGACCTGGAACGTAAACACGGTAGGCGATTAACAAAGGTCATCCTCTTGTGTCTTTAAAAATGTGACCTCAAAGTTTCGTTGTCATACGATAACCCGTTTTTCATGGGGCCCGTCTCAAATAGCGAAAGGTTAATTATAACCACCTTGTATATTTCAAAGCCATTTGTTGAAGAGCGGAACACTGTACCCTGCCAGTCAACCATGCCCATATAAGCCCGGAAGATGAAACAACAAGAAAGATAAGATAGACGACACGTCACACTAGTATTCCGTCTGTATGGATACCAGGTATATGCTGGGTCACTGCCTGTTGACTACAAACGCTGCGGGCTTTGTCTATGCTTTATTCATCAAATTGCTCTGAGCACTATGCGACTTAACTTCTGAGGTCATCAGTCGCCTAGAACTTAGAACTAATTAAACCTAACTAACCCAAGGACATCACACACATCCATGCCCGAGGCAGGATTGGAACCTGCGACCGTAGCGGTCACGCGGTTCCAGACTGAAGCGCCTTTAACCGCACGGCCACACCGGCTGGCCATTTATTCATCATAAGAATAAATCGGATGTAAATAAACACAAAGATTCTGACTGATCAGCAGCCGTAGCACACGTATACTGGTGTTACGTTATTGGACGTGCTCCTCCTTACATATTACACAGCTCAACCAGAACATAGCTGGCAAGTCCACCTTTGGAACGGGTAACAGCGGCGACGAAACGTGGCATGGAAGCAGTGAGGCCTTGGTAGGGCGCTGGAGGGAGTTGGCACAGCATGTGCATCTAATTCCCAACAATTCCGCGGAGGGGAGCTACACTCCTGGAAATTGAAATAAGAACACCCTGAATTCATTGTCCCAGGAAGGGGAAACTTTATTGACACATTCCTGGGGTCAGATACATCACATGATCACACTGACAGAACCACAGGCACATAGACACAGGCAACAGAGCATGCACAATGTCGGCACTAGTACAGTGTATATCCACCTTTCGCAGCAATGCAGGCTGCTATTCTCCCATGGAGACGATCGTAGAGATGCTGGATGTAGTCCTGTGGAACGGCTTGCCATGCCATTTCCACCTGGCGCCTCAGTTGGACCAGCGTTCGTGCTGGACGTGCAGACCGCGTGAGACGACGCTTCATCCAGTCCCAAACATGCTCAATGGGGGACAGATCCGGAGATCTTGCTGGCCAGGGTAGTTGACTTACACCTTCTAGAGCACGTTGGGTGGCACGGGATACATGCGGACGTGCATTGTCCTGTTGGAACAGCAAGTTCCCTTGCCGGTCTACGAATGGTAGAACGATGGGTTCGATGACGGTTTGGATGTACCGTGCACTATTCAGTGTCCCCTCGACGATCACCAGTGGTGTACGGCCAGTGTAGGAGATCGCTCCCCACACCATGATGCCGGGTGTTGGCCCTGTGTGCCTCGGTCGTATGCAGTCCTGATTGTGGCGCTCACCTGCACGGCGCCAAACACGCATACGACCATCATTGGCACCAAGGCAGAAGCGACTCTCATCGCTGAAGACGACACGTCTCCATTCGTCCCTCCATTCACGCCTGTCGCGGCACCACTGGAGGCGGGCTGCACGATGTTGGGGCGTGAGCGGAAGACGGCCTAACGGTGTGCGGGACCGTAGTCCAGCTTCATGGAGACGGTTGCGAATGGTCCTCGCCGATACCCCAGGAGCAACAGTGTCCCTAATTTGCTGGGAAGTGGCGGTGCGGTCCCCTACGGCACTGCGTAGGATCCTACGGTCTTGGCGTGCATCCGTGCGTCGCTGCGGTCCGGTCCCAGGTCGACGGGCACGTGCACCTTCCGCCGACCACTGGCGACAACATCGATGTACTGTGGAGACCTCACGCCCCACGTGTTGAGCAATTCGGCGGTACGTCCACCCGGCCTCCCGCATGCCCACTATACGCCCTCGCTCAAAGTCCGTCAACTGCACATACGGTTCACGTCCACGCTGTCGCGGCATGCTACCAGTGTTAAAGACTGCGATGGAGCTCCGTATGCCACGGCAAACTGGCTGACACTGACGGCGGCGGTGCACAAATGGTGCGCAGCTAGCGCCATTCGACGGCCAACACCGCGGTTCCTGGTGTGTCCGCTGTGCCGTGCGTGTGATCATTGCTTGTACAGCCCTCTCGCAGTGTCCGGAGCAAGTATGGTGGGTCTGACACACCGGTGTCAATGTGTTCTTTTTTCCATTTCCAGGAGTGTATGAGGTCAGATTCCACGTTCGTTCGGGTTCAGATCTGGCAAGCCGGGGGGCAGCACATGAAGTGGGACTCGCCATTGTGTTACTCGAACCACCCCATCATACTCCTGGCCTTGTGACATGGCGCATTACCTAACTGAAAAATGCTACTGCCGTCGGGAAAGTAGTGTACGTGGTCTGAAACCAGTGTAAGATACTCCTTGGCCGTCATGGTGCGTTGCACGAGTTCCGCTGGACCCATGGATATCCACGTGTACGTTCCCCAGAGCATAGAGCCCCCTCAAGCTTGTGTCCATCCCGCAGTACAGATGTCAAATTAAGGGAATCAAGTTTTGGGATATAAACGAAAAATCAGATACTCTTGATTTGAACTAAGCCAGATGTGGTCTTACACGAAGGAGAGTGGTAAGTGTCGTAGAAACTTGAAAAATAATAATTTTCACAGCATCGAGCACACCATATGAATGCCACATTTTTGCAGTTGCCACTATATGGCTACTGAACCTGGGGAGGATTTGCCGCGAGAAATAACAAGACATTCAAGCTGCCAGGCGTTGTACAGTTAATGCACGAAGCTTTGTCACACCTCATCGCTGAACGCTGCCAGGATACAGAACGGCACGTCAAAAGAAGGGGGAAAACGCTGGGCTTCGGTGACTTCGTGAATTTTGCTGATCGGCTGATTATCAGTGTAGCAGATGAGAATTCCACTACTGAAATGTATTTCACAGATTACTAGACGAATTGTAAGCGTATTGTCATATTGCTGGTTTTCTTGTGGACTATCTTTGCGGGCAGCCGCGTCTGTAAGAGTCGAGCGCGGGACAAGGATCTGTTATGTTGTGAAGTGTGTAGCTCTGCATGTGAGAGGCATTGTTATTATTGAAGTTAAGGTGTTGGTTACAAGTGCTATCACAGTAAAGTGATAAAATATGCAAATGGTTCACAGGAAAAATACATCAAGAAGTAATTTAAAAATGAGCAGTGCTGCTGATAAAGTATATGTGTGTCCTCTCGTTGCGTGTCGTACCGTACAGTATCAGTCATCCGTGCTGTGTTCGGTCTTCCAGAATGAACTGATGTTAATCAGTAGAAATTAGTTACCATAAAAGAGTGCAATTAAGTGCCAGTGATTTTTAGCGAGCGTGAGAATGTGCGTTCGGTCATCACGTTTCCGCATTATCAACAATCAGCCGCGCCGCGACGGTTACGCGCACGCTCGTACAAGTGAGAACTGAGAACTGAAAAATTAACTTTACGAACAGTGTTATATCATTACTAGTGTCAAGGAGAACTATTACCAGACATCTGTATGTGTGTCGAGCGTAAGAACTTTCGTTCGATCATTCGGCTTCCGCATCATCAACAATCACCCGCGTCGTGTCGGTTACGCGTACGCTCGTCTGAATGATATTGTGGACAGATAATCATCAAGATTGTTAATTGGGATAAACATTTACGACTTAGAGTGTAAACAGTTCACCCTGTGATTTCTTATCGTCTCGGAATATAGTTGTTCATACCAGACGTAGGACAGTGTGGTGTTTTATCGTTGAGTGGCTCCCCTAAACCCGCTTGCATTTTTCGATAGATAATTTCAGGTAAGCTAACAGCAGTGTGGAGCAGAACATACGACCGCCGCGGGATTATCAGGTACGTGGTGTGGACAGGGCGCACGGTCGAAACGACAACCAGCTTAAGGTACCCAACCCTTTTGTACTCCTGGACGTGTTACAGAATGACTTTAAGTAATACCTTCAGTGGCTTCAATATTTAACTATACTGCGAAATCCCTGGATACGCTTAAGCATCACACATACCTCGCCCAGAAAGAATTCGCTGTGTGGTATTGCTGGAGTTTTGCTGAATATTATTTCACTGTCTTTAAAAATTGAATGACAATCAAAGCTATATCGTTTCTCTGCTCGTCTCTTTTTACAATTAGTTGCAACTGTTCACATAACTGCAGGTTAATTGCGCCAGATAAAGCAGTTGTCCTGTACTATTGTAAAGTCGATATGCGCCTAACGTACAGCATAAAACGTATCTTTATCGTACTTGACTGTACTCCTGCCGGCATAGCTTCAGCTCACCGTGAAACGAAAACCAATGAGATCCCAACAAACGCGGAAGAATATATGGTGTAATGTTTACATCGGGTTTATTCTTATCACGAATACAGTATACAGTTTCCAAGATGCTACTCCATTGCGGGTGTAAAAATGAATATACGCAACGGTGAATAATAAACGCTAAAATGAAGATTTGGCCCTGCCTGACTACCCTTGAAGCAGATCTTAGGATCTCTTAATTCCATAAATTACAGTCTAAACATAAATGAATGATAAACGCAATTAATACTACTAAACGATAAACGTTGTTCCTACTTATATATTTATTGTAGATTTAAAAAAAACTTTATATTACAAAGTTTACATTTCCTAAGTAAAATTACTAATCAATTGCCCAACAGTTGTGTACATAGTTCCGCGTAGTCAGCGCGTACACAAATTTCCCACTAGAGCGCGCCCCGCTAAGCACAACAGCGCAGGTGCAGCGTTCGTCCATCGCCGCACTACGAGATGGCGCTGTCTTAGAGACGGACCATATTCTGCTTCCGCCGATCCGCGTATTAATATGTAACGCAGCCAATGAGATTGCTGGTAACGTAGAACCTTTTCTCCTCGCGGATCACACTCGCACAGTGATACGTGAACGCTCGAGGTATTATAACGAGTGTACAGACCTCCGATTAGTCAGTCTGCTTTAGTCTGAATTAGTCTGTACCAGTCTATAGTAAAGTTTCAGTCTGCGCTTAATAAGAATATCATATTTCTGTACATAGCCATGAAGAGAAATGTATAGACACTTTGTCAAGTATCAGAGCTATGTGAGAAAAAGATTAACGTACCAAAACCAAAGGAACTTCATATTGTCAATTGTAAACAGCATCCAGAATCAAGTTACGTAATGTCTATGTTATTTATTATTTTAATAAATGTGTGTGAAAATTAATCAAGTTCTTTTTAAAGTTGGTCACCGTCAATCTGCTACTCTAAGCGTGCAAGTGGCATTTCTATCGTCTGACCTAACAGCAGAAGATAAACACACCACGATAAGACCACGAGACATATTGCTGACACTCACCTACTTCGCTAGAGCGACAAGTCAAATAATCTGATGGTGTGTGTGCCGAAGGTCTTACAGCACGCACACCACACCAGCTCTGCCCCTTATTATGACTGCGCGGTCTAATATCAATAACGCTAAATGACTGACATCATCTACGTATCAGACACTAGAAGGCACTACTTTCAAAGATAATCTACGGTGGCGTGGAACCTCAGTGGAAATAAACTAACGTGATCACAGGTGTTTAGCTTTTACAGCCCTAATAAGCCGATGCAATCTGCGATATCACCGTATGTACTGCGTCCGGTGTGTCGAAGTGATGGTTCTCGTACTCGTCTGCGACGATGGAAGAATTCCAGCCACAAATAAATTCTTTCGAACACTAGGATGGCAGAAGGCGGTCCTCTGACTAATATACTCTAATACTGTCTTCTCCCCTTTGTGTTCTATAGACGAGAAATGCGAAGTCCCAGCCACAAGGACGGAGTCCAGGTAACGTCTCAACGTAAGTATAGGCAGAGGAAGTGCTCTCAATTACTGGACGCTGCGTACTCAACGACGACTTCCAGCCCGTAGGTGAAGTCCAGAATCGTATAGGTTCGCAAAAGTACAGTGCCTAACTGTTCTAACTATAAACTCTCTTGAGAGCAAAGACAGCAAGTCCGTCCGTAGCAACAAAGCTGATACCGAGCGACCGTCACACACGAGCGCTCACAACGGAAGACCCCTTCTATCCAGCGCTGGCTTCCCAGCAAGCCTTGGCTCCCCACCATCGTAATTCCCAGAACGAATTATACTCCCTAAACCACGGGATATTCTCCCTCTCTACAAATTCTTCCGAACGCCGACGAACCATATTTTAATCTTTTGACGTCCAGCGAGGAAAGTTTGCGAGGAAAAACCTATACTCGTACAAAGGTACGCTTCTGAGTAAAAATCCTTGGAAATAACCCAGCCTGCGTGGTTTCCGAGGTGACACTTCCTCGTTCCTCTCAGCTGCGTCCAAGATTTTCAGCGTTCGGAAGTATTATCCGGTTATTCTTCCGGCCTTTACTACAATAGCGGCCGGCCGTCACCCTGTTGTGCTCCAGAGCTCAGGTGCCATGACGTCTGTCCAGCTACTTCCTGTGTTTAAGCAGGACCAACACGTGTGCGGGCCTTCCACCCATAGCTTGAGTTCTGCCTGCCGTTTCATCTTCACTGGCGTTCCAACCTCTACTAGTATAGGCAATCATTCATTAAGCCGTTTTTATAATAAAGACACTCCATCACCTTTCATGCAATAAGCGTCAACAGTTATTTACAAGACGTATGTGACAATGTCAGTCTCCTTTATGTATTCATATATACGATGTACAACCTATCACATGATACCTAATTGTGTTTGTAGATCACGGCAAAGTAAGTGGATGAGTTCTTGTAAGGTGCGAAATTATAGCCACCTTACAAGTTTGCTTCTGACTGGAATTCTCAAAGCGTTGTGACGGACTGTGCATTATTTCACAGCCGGCCGCGGTGGTCTAGCGGTTCTAGGCGCTCAGTCCGGAACCGCGCGACTGCTACGGTCGCAGATTCGAATCCTGCCTCGGGCATGGATGTGTGTGATGTCCTTAGGTTAGTTAGGTTTAAGTAGTTCTAAGTTCTATGGGACTGATGACCACAGATGTTAAGTCCCATAGTGCTCAGAGCCATTTGAACCATTATTTCACAGAACTGCTGTATTCGAGGTTTCTAATTCTTTGCGTAACCTCTGCCAGGGAGTAGTGTGTCTTGTCCCTTGAATTCTCTACTTGTACCAAACTTGTAACCAAATTCAGTGTTCAAATAAAGGGACCCGTAACACCTTACAAGACGGTGACACTGCTTAGTGCGATCCACGAATGATCTTGATGTGCGCAGGTCAAGTAACGGACAGGGCCTGGAGCGTGCCCGATTCCAGGCGACAGTTCAAAAATGTTCAAATGTGTGTGAAATCTTATGGGACTTAACTGCTAAGGTCATCAGTCCCTAAGCTTACACACTACTTAACCTAAATTATCCTACGGACAAACACACACACCCATGCCCGAGGGAGGACTCGAACCCCCGCCGGGACCAGCCGCACAGTCCATGACTGCAGCGCCCCAGGCGACAGTTACTGTGCGCTCATACCCGTTCTGTGTGCTTCAAGGAATCATGTATCCTGTTAATTATGTATCTCGCTTGCTTATGTACATTTAGTTGCTTACCACCACCATCACCGATGACAACGTGCAATAAATGGAGTAACAGTTCACTAAATATCGCGCTACGATCACGTTTCACGCTCGCACTGGATACGACATTCACACATTACCGCCCAAAAGGCCAGAACACAAGTAACGCTCATTGGCCGTCGGAGAATGTGTGACGTAGATGTTTAGAACATGCCTAAACTCGCACGGCCTCTTTCGTGACTTCAAGGGTTCGTTCTAGCAACTGCCAGAGGGCTCATGCGCTTGCGCAGAGCTGAAATCGCGTACATGCAGCGCCTTCTCTCGCTTCTAGCTACCTGCGTTGTGCCTGTTTGCTGTAGAAGCAGTGAGAGCAAGCTTCAACACTCTAGCCGGAAAAGTTTTTCAGGCGCTCTCAAGCTGCCAGACTTGCACATGCGCGGTGTTGTCCGAATTAGTGTGGGGCTATGTTCGACCTGCCCGTGATTTGTCTGTAGCGGATTCTTCAGTCTTTTGGAAGCTGTTGCAGTTCCCATGATCGATTATTTCATGTTTATGCTTCACTGTTAATTGTTAGGTACGCATTTTAGTTATTCCTATCAAAATTACCTATACTTGTAGATATGCAAACCAACTGTAGTTGGTTGAAACATGAAACTTATAATTGCTGTTTATGACAGCTGTCCAGTGAATCTCAGTCAGGTTTTGTGTCGACTGACAAAGATTTAGAGGTGTTTCATCACACACACACACACACACACACACACACACACACACACACACACACACACACACACACACATATATATATATATATATATATATATATATATATATATATATATATATATATATATATACTGGGAATGTGGTGCAACAGTATACAGACACTGAATTTATGGAACAGCGTCTTGTGTGGTAGAAGAGTTAAGTGAGAATCTAAGGACCTATAGTCTTTATAAGTATCAGACAGAGGGAAATGGGAAGCTCCTTCGACTACAGCGCATTCTGATCTTTTTGTGCTTCGCTGGCCACGAAGTGGCAAGTTTTAGAGATGTGATAGACACGTTTACTTCCTCAGTGGTTCTTTGCACCACGTGATACAAAGAGTGACTTACTTTGTTAGTGGTTTAGGAGCCGACATTCTAAACTGGTCGTCTGCTGAGGAAAGGGAAAATATTGGGGCCAGTTCCCGAGGAAACACACTATCTGATCAAAAGTATCCGGACACCTGGCTGAAAATGTCTTACAAGTTCGTGGCGCCCTCCATCGGTAACGCTGGAATTCAATATGGTGTTGGCCTACCCTTAGCCTTGATGACAGCTTCCACTCTCGCAGGCATACGTTCAATCAGGTGCTGGAAGGTTTCTTGGGGAGTGGCATTCACGGAGTGCTGCAGTGAGGAGAGGTATCGATGTCGGTCGGTGAGACCTGGCAGGAAGTCGGCATTCCAAAACATCCCAAGGGTGTTCTGTAGGATTCAGGTCAGGAATCTGCGTAGGTCAGTCAATTTCAGGGATAATATTGTTGTGTAACCACTCCGCCGCAGGCCGTGCGTTATGAGCAAGTCTTTATCGTGCTGAAAGGTGGAATCGCCATCCCCAATTGCTCTACAATAGTGGGAAGCAAGAAGGCGCTTAAAACATCAATGTAGGCCTATGCTAGGATGGTGCCAAACAAAACAATAAGTGGTGCAAGCCCCCTCCATGAAAACTACGACTACACCATAACGCCACCGCCTCCGAATTTTACTGTTGGCACTACACATGCTAGCAGATGACGTCCACCGGGCATTTGCCATACCGACACCCTGCCATCTGATCGTGACATTGCCTACCTTGATTCGTCACTCCACACAACGTTCTTCCACTGTTCAATCGTCCAATATTTACGCTCCTTACACCAAGCGAGGCGTCGTTTGGCATTTACCAGCGTGATGTGTGGCTTATGAGCGACCGCTCGATCATGAAATCCATGTCTTCTCACCTTACGACTCTCTTCAGCTGTCGGCAGTTGTCAGTCAACAGACGAGGTCGGCCTGTTGTTCTCTACGTCTCTCTTCACATTTCCACTTTACTGACACATCAGAAACAGTGGACCCATGGTTGTTTACGAGTGTTACAATCTCGCATATAGACGTGTGACACGAGTGACACCCAGTCACCTGACCACGTTCGAAGTCCGTGAGTTCTTCGCAGTGCCCCATTCTGCTCTGTCATGATGTCTAACGGGTAATGAGGCCGCTGATATGGAGTACGTGGCAGTAGGTGGCAGCAGAGTGCATCTAATATGAAAAACGTATGTTTTTGGGGGTGTCCGGATACTTTTGATCACCTGTGTAGGACGCTGGGTGCGACTGGGGCAATCGGTGGATACACTTTAGATTAGACAAACATATCCCAGTGGCACTTGAATTGGAAAAGCCATATTGTCGTGCAGCCGAAACTGGTCTGTGATCGCAACAGACGGATTCCGGACTTACACGTCGGTTGTACCGTTTACAATATTGTGGAAAGTTGAAGACATAGCTCATTCTATTCGAGCCTGCTGTGTTCTGCATAATCTCGCCATGAAATAGAGTGTGGCTTTTGTAACTTTGTTGTAGCGAAAGGTTGCGAGGTGGAGGGGCTAGCAGTGTATTTAACACTAAATTCTTCTAGAATCTACAAATGTAAATGATGCTCTAAGCCCCCCTATTCTAACTCCGACTTTTGCTGCTGCACACGGATTAAAAAGATACGCGAACTGACTGTAACAAACCCTGCAAGTGGAGTAGAAAAAGAGTTTGGCATCTGCAATAATTTAATTTGATAAATAAGTTAAATAAAGGAAGGTTTCATTAACGTAGTGAGAAATAATAGGGTTGCTCTACCGATTAACAGAATGAAAGTTCTGTCCAAAATAACAATATGATTTATTAAGACTAAACACAAAATAATAAACAAAAACACATGAAACATTTACAATACATCAAATTGGCTCAAATTGAATACTCAAATAAACGCTGTAAAGGTGAAGTTGTCCCTAAACTAGATTGTGAGGTTCAAGACGAAGTGGTATATGGAGCCAATTCCTTGCAACTCAAATCTTAAGAGAGACACACAGCTAACCCAACATTAATTGCTGCTACATTAAAGAGAACTCAGACAATGAACACCCAAGATAGAACAAAGTTAGAAAAGACGAACAGGCGCGCTCTGCTGAGCTCTGATTATCGCCCAGCAGAAATGCCTGCTTTGCCAGTGCTGCGGACGTACATTACCAAACTGTCTTCTTAGCTGCAGGGACACGATCTGGCGTACTGGAAGCGATGGCTGGTTGCTTCGACGTACCGTCGTGGTGATATTAATGTCGCGAGTATAGCCCGAAACAAATTTTCCTGGTCTGGTTGTTCCAGCCTAAAGACTTCCTAGCAATACAAATGCGCCTCTGAGGGAGACGAAGAAGGCTCGCCACACAATGACTGATGGTACAGTGATTGATTTTAACAAGAGAAGTCACACAGTAACTCTGATACAGTCAACTTTTGCCAAAACTGCTCAAGACAGACAACATAGGCCTCTTGTACGCAGAACGCTCAATTGCCAACTGTACTCAAAAAGTTACGTCGAAGCCGAAACTTCAGCAACTTCGTCAAGCAGTTACAATTAAATAAACGTATATTAGACAGCCAACGGAAGCAGGCTGAACAGAGCAGCGAGAGCTCAGTCTTGTAACCTACTCCAACCGAAAGGCGAGAGCCGACTACCCCACAAGAGCACCCGTACAAACCGAACACAGAACATTCCCGCCTACACGACAGTGGCCGTGGTTAACCGTTCCAATCAGCAACTCGAAAACTGGGGGAAAATTCCACTCTATTGCCGGAACACTACCATTCCACCAATGGAGATTCTTGGCGCCAATTTCTTCGCTGAGTTTGCTACGTCACGGAGCTATGCCCTGAGCAAGCCAATCACAGTTACTATTTCGCAGAAAGCGCGGGAATTTTCCCGCCACAACTGCCTGGGTACACAAGTCATTCCCACGCCTCGCTGGTAGCTCGCCAGAAAGTGTTTTCGCCAAGTTTCTGCGAAGTAACGGAACCTCCAGCCCAGCCACCACTTCAGGCCCCCGCGGGCGCGTCTCCTGACAATGTCGGCGTCTGGAAAGCATTCACTCGACTCCCTCACACCCATCGGCTTACCCTTTCAAAATCAACAGAGCCCGCCTGTCACCGGACCACCCGGGTGACGAGAGACGCTGCGTGGGAAGTCCGTGTGTGAAGGAATAGCAACTTTCCACCATATGCAATTAGAGAGGAGAATCGTAAGATAGAAATATGAGAGGGGGCTCATGCCACCTCTCAAGGTTTTAGGTTATATTCAGATTCGTAATGATCCAAATAAAGTAGGATTAGTAGGGATTCCAGGAAAATTATAAGAAAAAGGAGATATATGTAGGAATAGCTATATTATTATTTCGTAGATTTTCGTACAAATTTTAGGATTTTTAAAACCTTGTGATACAAACTTAATATTCTAATAACAGATACCAGCTGTTGATCCATCACTACGCCGGCCAGAGTGGCCATGAGGTTCTAGGAGCCACAGTCTGGAGCCCAGCGAACGCTACGGTCGCTGGTTCGAATCCTGCCTCGGGCATGGATGTGTGTGATGTCCTTCGGTTAGTTTGGTTTAATTAGTTTTAAGTTCTAGACGATTGATAACCTCAGAAGTTAGGTCGCATAGTGCTCAGAGCCATTTGATCCATCAGTACGAGCTTGACTGCAACCAGAAATGGGAATAAAAGCATTTAAGCAACCACCAAACACTGGTTTCTACGGCATACTTGGTATTTTAGAGTTTGCAAGTAGCTCTCTGCTGGCTGCTTGAACGAACGCCAACTATAGTAGTAAACCAGTTCCCCTCAAGATAACACCAGATACACTACTGGCTACTAAAATTGCTACACCACGAAGATGACGTGTTACAGAAGCGAAATTTAACCGACAGTAAGAAGATGCTGTGACATGCAAATGATTAGCTTTTCAGAGCATTCACACAAGGTTGGAGCTGGTGGCGACACCTACAACGAGCTGACATGAGGAAAGTTTCCAACCGATTTTTCATACACAAACAGCAGTTGATCAGCGTTGCCTGGTGAAACGTTGTTGTGATGCTTCGTGAAAGGAGGAGAAATGCGTACCATCACGTATCCGACTTTGATAAAGGTCGGGTTGTAGCCTATTGCCATTGCGGTTTATCGTATCACGACATTGCTGCTCGCGTTGGTCGAGATCCAGTGACTGTTAGCTGAATATGGAATCGATGGCTTCAGGAGGGTAATACGGAACGCCATGCTGGATCCCAATGGCTCGTATCACTAGCAGTCGAGATGACAGGTATCTTATCTGCATGGCTGTAACGGATCGTGCAGCCACGTCTCGATCCCTGAGTCAACAGATGGGGACGTTATCAAGACAGCAACCATCTGCACGAACAGTTCGACGACGTTTGCATCAGCATGGTCTATCAGCTTGGAGACCAAGGCTGCGGTTACCCTTGACGCTGCATCACAGACAGGAGGGCCTGTGACGGTGTACTCAACGACGAATCTGGGTGCACGAATAGCAAAACGTCAGTTTTTCGGATGTATCCAGGTTGTGTTTACAGCATCATGATGGTCGCATCCGTGTTTGGCGACATCGCGGTGAACGCACATTGGAAGCGTGTACTCGTCATCGCCATATTGGCTTATCACCCGGCGTGATGGTATGGGGTGCGATTGGTTACACGTCTCGCTCACCTCTTCTTTGCATTGACGGCACTTTGAACAGTGGATGTTACATTTCAGATGTGTTACGACCAGTGGCTCGACCCTTCATTCGATCCCTGCGGAACCCCACATTTCAGCAGGATAATGCACGACCGCATGTTGCAGGTCCTGCACGTGCCTTTATAGATACAGAAAATGTTCGACTGCTGCCCTGTCCATCACATTCTCCAGATCTCTCACCAATTGAAAACGTCTGGTCAATGGTAGCCGAGCAACTGGCTCGTCACAATACGCCAGCCATTACTCTTGATGAACTGCGGTATCGTGTTGAAGCTGCATGGGCAGCTGTACCTGTACACGCCATCCAAGCTCTGACTCAATGCCCAGACGTATCAAGGCCGTTATTACGGCCAGCGGTGGTTGTTCTGGGTACTGATTTCTCGGGATTTATGCAGCAAAACTGCGTGAAAATGTAACCACATGTCAGTTCTAGTATAATATATTTGTCCAATGAATACCCGTTTATCATCTGCATTTGTTCTTGGTGTAGCAATTTTGATGGCCAGTAGTGTAGTTCCGCCCGTACAGGCGGAGCTGGGCAGCCAGGGTGCCGCAGCCCCAGACACGGCGTGCCGCCGCTCCCCCCTAGCCCTCCCGCTGTGGCGGCGGTAATTGCAGGCGATGTCAACAAGCCGCGCAGACAGGCCGCGCCGCAGCTAACTGCACCCCGGGGACCGCCGCAGCCCCGCCGCCGTGTTGGGCCGCCCGCGATTCCGCCCAGCTGCCCAGCACACTGCGCTGCGCCCCACTGTACACTCCACTGACCTGCTCTGGCTGCGCAGCCGGCCGCGCTCGTCAGTCGCTCCAGAGTCCACCAAACTCGAGGGATCGCCTCGCACTTGACCCCACGTGGTGTTCCACGGTATCTCTGCAGGTGTTCCACCTAGTTGTTTCCGTTTTATGCTCAACACACTGGGGCGACAATAGTCATCGGACAGCGATGTGCACTTACAGAGATGGTGGCAGTCTCGTGTACACAAGTATGAAACGTCCCCTTAGAAAAGTTTACGAATTACTGTGCTGATAAACGCCTTACGTTATTTTAGTTTTAAACACCTGAGCAGAACTGAACGTACTCAGACATTTGGCTCTTTACTTACTCTGATCAACACTAAAACGACACACAATATTTTTTAGCGCAACGCAATCTGACTTTCGATAATCCCTACAAAAGAATGGCCTATACCTTTCATGAATCACTTACCTCGCAAAAATCTTCGTTACTCGAACTACTGCAAAACAGTGAGCGCCAATACTACCAGCTAAATAAAAATATTCTAACTACTGAAGGTGTAGTGGACTGACAAGACAGCCAGTCCACAGTGACGGGTAACCGAAAGGCACGCGTTTACACACGCCAGCTGGCGTTAGGTCTGAAACAGGATACGTAATGAATGCTATAAAGAAAAGTACGTAGCTGCTGGAATACTTAACTTTAATCCATCATTTGTATACAGCATTCTTGATGATACAAATGAGACTCTCTATAGAAATGGTTAATGGCACCTTGCTAGGTCGTAGCCATGGTCTTAGCTGAAGCCTATTCTAACTGTCTCTCGGCAAATGAGAGAAAGGCTTCGTCAGTGTAGTCGCTAGCAAAGTCGTCGTACAACTGGGGCGAGTGTTAGTAAGTCTCTCTAGACCTGTCGTGTGGTGGCGCTCGGCTGTGATCACTGACAGTGGCGACACGCGGGTCCGACATGTACTAATGGACCGCGGCCGATTTAAAGCTACCACCTAGCAAGTGTGGTGTCTGGCGGTGACACCACAGAAGGCCCTAACTACTGATAGGCATACTAAGCAAATGAAAGATTTTGATAGAGAACAAAAAATGTATTTACCTTAATAGTGTTCAAAAGTCATAATACACTCCTGGAAATGGAAAAAAGAACACATTGACACCGGTGTGTCAGACCCACCATACTTGCTCCGGACACTGCGAGAGGGCTGTACAAGCAATGATCACACGCACGGCACAGCGGACACACCAGGAACCGCGGTGTTGGCCGTCGAATGGCGCTAGCTGCGCAGCATTTGTGCACCGCCGCCGTCAGTGTCAGCCAGTTTGCCGTGGCATACGGAACTCCATCGCAGTCTTTAACACTGGTAGCATGCCGCGACAGCGTGGACGTGAACCGTATGTGCAGTTGACGGACTTTGAGCGAGGGCGTATAGTGGGCATGCGGGAGGCCGGGTGGACGTACCGCCGAATTGCTCAACACGTGGGGCGTGAGGTCTCCACAGTACATCGATGTTGTCGCCAGTGGTCGGCGGAAGGTGCACGTGCCCGTCGACCTGGGACCGGACCGCAGCGACGCACGGATGCACGCCAAGACCGTAGGATCCTACGCAGTGCCGTAGGGGACCGCACCGCCACTTCCCAGCAAATTAGGGACACTGTTGCTCCTGGGGTATCGGCGAGGACCATTCGCAACCGTCTCCATGAAGCTGGGCTACGGTCCCGCACACCGTTAGGCCGTCTTCCGCTCACGCCCCAACATCGTGCAGCCCGCCTCCAGTGGTGTCGCGACAGGCGTGAATGGAAGGACGAATGGAGACGTGTCGTCTTCAGCGATGAGAGTCGCTTCTGCCTTGGTGCCAATGTTGGTCGTATGCGTGTTTGGCGCCGTGCAGGTGAGCGCCACAATCAGGACTGCATACGACCGAGGCACACAGGGCCAACACCCGGCATCACGGTGTGGGGAGCGATCTCCTACACTGGCCGTACACCACTGGTGATCGTCGAGGGGACACTGAATAGTGCACGGTACATCCAAACCGTCATCGAACCCATCGTTCTACCATTCCTAGACCGGCAAGGGAACTTGCTGTTCCAACAGGACAATGCACGTCCGCATGTATCCCGTGCCACCCAACGTGCTCTAGAAGGTGTAAGTCAACTACCCTGGCCAGCAAGATCTCCGGATCTGTCCCCCATTGAGCATGTTTGGGACTGGATGAAGCGTCGTCTCACGCGGTCTGCACGTCCAGCACGAACGCTGGTCCAACTGAGGCGCCAGGTGGAAATGGCATGGCAAGCCGTTCCACAGGACTACATCCAGCATCTCTACGATCGTCTCCATGGGAGAATAGCAGCCTGCATTGCTGCGAAAGGTGGATATACACTGTACTAGTGCCGACATTGTGCATGCTCTGTTGCCTGTGTCTATGAGCCTGTGGTTCTGTCAGTGTGATCATGTGATGTATCTGACCCCAGGAATGTGTCAATAAAGTTTCCCCTTCATGGGACAACGAATTCACGGTGTTCTTATTTCAATTTCCAGGAGTTTATATATATCAGTTCTTGATATCGAGTATTACAAATTTACTCTTTCTGGCGGACACACGTCCAGATCGTCCGCTCTCAAAATTCTGCCATCTCTCTCCCCACATCCACCACTGCTTGCGGCTCATCTCCAACTGCGCAGCGCTATGCGCTGTTCACATCCAACTGCCCAACACTACAATAGCGACTATTCCAACAATGCCAACCAGCCACAGACTTCACGCAGCACAGTCAGAGATTTTCATATAGAGCGCTACGTGGCGATACCAGCATAAAAACCTAAACAGCCTGCTTACACAAGGTATAAAAGGGCAGTGGAGCTATCATTTGTACTATGGGGCGGCGGGTGAAAAATTATGTTATTATTATGTGTCGCCGTTCTCAACACAGGCTCTCTAACTACAATGTTGGCAACCACAAAGTGATCAGCAAACACGTGATGCCTCCAATTAAAGTTCACTGTGCCCACTCTGATGGAGAATAAAAGTTATTGATTATTAAAGTTCATTACTCTCAGGATTTAGGATGATGTTTGGGATTCATAGAAAATGCAGTTTACTATAACAATTTTCACCATATTCTGAAAACGATAAAGCGTAAAATTCGAGACAAATGATTACCCATATCAGCTATTGTACTATCAGAGCTGTTCAGAGTCTATTGTGCCGATCCTATTATCCCTGGATAACGAAACTGTTCAATAACCGTTATCGATGTAAATGTTCAAAGTGAATGTTCGCCAAAATTTGATGTTAATACTCATCAAACGCCACGCTAGTAATGGTAGAAAGTCTGTCCTGGGGCCGGCCGTGGTGACCGAGCGGTTCTAGGCGCTTCAGTCTGGAATCGCGCGACCGCTGCGGTCGCAGGTTCGAATCCTGCCTCGGACATGGATGTGTCTGATGTCCTTCGATAGTTAAATTTAAGTAGTTCTAAGTTCTAGGGGACTGATGGCTTTAGAAGTTAAGTACCGTAGTGCTCAGAGCCATTTGAACCATTTTCTGTCCTGCGGCGACACGTGAAAATACGACATACGCAAATTGAGAATAAATCACTGGATTCGTTCCGTTATTAACTCTTTATCCCGAAGCGAACTCATTGTTAAGTGTATATCGAGTTACGTAATGCGGCATCCAAGGCTGTTCCTAGCAACTGCACAAACACGACGCGGCATCCGACACGGAGAACGCGCTGATATGAATCTAGAAGACAACTGGGACCTTTCTCTAGCTCGCACGCTCTTATTTATATAGCCACGGTGCGGACGACCGAAGGCGCAGCCGACAACATTTGCCTTACTGACTAGCCGCTGGGGCTAGCAGAACACTACTTCAAGTTACTAAGTAATTAATTGCTTCATTCGCTGAAGGCCAATTTAGCTCGTGGTTTAATTGTAAGTATCTATAATAAAATTCTAATGTGGCTAGGTTAAACACTTTTGGCTAGATAATTATTTTAGTTGTACTGCACGCAGTAGATGAACTCTGAACTTACCCTTTGGAGAGACGCTACAGCTATCGTTTTATAGCTACCTTTTTGAAACTTCTCACGTCTTTGTTATTATAGCGTATCTCCATTCTACCTGAACCTAAACATCCTAGCTTTATCTAATCACTTGCTTAATCTATCTTGCTTCCGAACTTTTAGGACACAAAAACACAAAATGATGAATTTCAACCAAAATATTACTTTGTGAGATCCAGCATGCTTTTTCTATTAAATTAAAGTGAAAAAGGAATCCGAATATAAATTTTGAAGTTTCTAGCACCTTCCTGTTGCGCCGATGATTTTTACGTAATACGTCCAAATTTCGAAAACTGTTTATGTTACCAAACTGAAACATAACACATTATTATTTTAGAATCACTCCTGACATGCTATTAACTTTTCAGATTATTTACTTTATTTTTAAGGTATGGCGCAACATTCGTGACGTCGTAGCCTGTTACAGCGAACTAGGCTGGCACACAATGGAAAGCATATGAATTTTATATGGCGTGATAAGGATCCTTCCCTACAGTACTCAGGTGATTGATGTGAAAACGTTTTCGACGTGATTACGGCCGCACAACAAGAATTAACTGACTTCGAATGCGGAATGGTGGCTGTAGCTAGACGATAGGCATATTCCATCTCGGAAATCGTTAGGGAATTCAGTATTCTGAAATCCATAGCCTCAAGAGTGTGTCGAGAACACCAAATTTCGGGCATTACCTTTCACCTCGGACAACGCATAGGCCTATGGCCATCACTTAACGATCGAGAGTAGCGGCGTTTGCGTAGAGTTGTCGGCGCTAAATGGCAAGTTTCACTGCATGAAATAACAGCAGAAATTAACGTGGGACGCATGATGACCGTATCCGTTAGGACAGTGCGGTGATGTCTGGCATTAATGACCTGTGCCAACAGGCGACCGACGAGAGCGGATTTGCCAACAGTACGACATAGCCTGCAGTGCCTCTGTGCAATGCGTCTCAGCATTGGCTGGACCCTAGAAGACTGGAAAACCGTTGCCTGGTCAGATTAGTTCCGATTTCAGTTTGTAAAAGCCGAGGGTAGGTTTCGAATGCGGCACAGGCCCCACGAATTCATGGACCGAAATTGTCAACAACGTCGTGTCGAAGCTGGTGATGGCGTCATAATGGTGTGGGCTGTGTTATATGGAACGGAGTGGGTTGCCTGGTCCGAGTGAACCCATCGCTGACTGGAAATGGGGACCATTTGCGGCCACTCCTAGACTTCGTGTTGCCAAGCAACGACGGAATTCTTACGTCTACACTGCGCCATATCACTAGACGCAATTGATCGCGATTGATTTGAAGAATATCCTCGACAGTTCGAGCGTATGATTTGACCACCCAGATTATCCGACAGTTAGAGGTCCGATGAAATTAAGTCGGAACTCATCAAATACAGTGGAATGTCAGGTCTTAAATGGTTACACAGGATAATTGAAATGGCCTGGGAGTCGGGACAGGTTCCATCAGACTGGACAAAAGCAGTAATCACACCAATCTTTAAACATGGAAACAGAAAAGATTGTAACAACTAGAGAGGTATCTCTTTAATCAGCGTTGTGGGTAAAATCTTCGCAGGTATAGTTGAAAGGAAAGTGCGAGTATTAGTTGAGGACCAATTGGATGAAAATCAGTGTGGGTTTAGGCCTCTTAGAGGTTGTCAGGACCAGATCTTTAGCTTACGGCAAATAATGGAGAAATGTTATGAGTGGAACAGGGAATTGTATCTTTGTTTTATAGATCTAGAAAAGGCATATGACCCGGTTCCTAGGAGGAAGTTATTGTCTGTTCTACAAGATTATGGAATAGGAGGCAAACTTTTGCAAGCAATTAAAGGTCTTTAAATGGATAGTCAGGCAGCAGTTAGAGTTGACGGTAAATTGAGTTCATGGTTCAGAGTAGTTTCAGGGGTAAGACAAGGCTGCAACCTGTCTCCACTGTTGTTGTTCATATTATTTATGGATCATATGTTGAAAACAATAGACTGGCTGGGTGAGATTAAGATATGTGAACACAAAATAAGCAGTCTTGCATATGCGGATGACTTAGTTGTGATGGCAGATTCGATTGAAAGTTTGCAAAGTATTATTTCAGAGCTAGATCAGAAATGTAAGGACTATGGTATGAAGATTAGCATCTCCAAAACGAAAGTAATGTCAGTGGGAAAGAAATATAAACGGATTGAGTGCCAAATAGGAGGAACAAAGTTAGAACAGGTGGACGGTTTCAAGTACTTAGGATGCATGTTCTCACAGGATGGCAACATAGTGAAAGAACTGAAAGCGAGGTGTAGCAAAGCTAATGCAGTGAGCGCTCAGCTACGATCTACTCTCTTCTGCAAGAAGGAAGTCAGTACCAAGACTAAGTTATCTGTGCACCGTTCAATCTTTCGACCAACTTTGTTGTATGGGAGCGAAAGCTGGGTGGATTCAGGTTACCTTATCAACAAGGTTGAGGTTACGGATATGAAAGTAGCTAGGATGATTGCAGGTACTAGTAAATGGGAACAATGGCAGGAGGGTGTCCACAATGAAGAAATCAAAGAAAAACTGGTAATGAACTCTATAGATGTAGCAGTCAGGGCGAACAGGCTTAGATGGTGGGGTCATGTTACACGCATGGGAGAAGCAAGGGGTACCCAAGAGACTCATGGATTCAGCAGTAGAGGGTAGGAGGAGTCGGGGCAGACCGAGGAGAAGGTACCTGGATTCGGTTAAGAATGATTTTGAAGTAATAGGTTTAACACCAGAAGAGGCACCAATGTTAGCACTGAATAGGGGATCATGGAGGAACTGTATAAGGGGGGCTATGCTCCAGACTGAACGCTGAAAGGCCTAATCAGTCTTAAATGATGATGATGATGATGATTATCCGACATGAATCCTATCGAACATTTATGGCACAGAATCAGGCGGTCAGTTCGTGTACAAAATCCTGCACCGGAAACACTTTCGGAATTATGGATGGCTGTAGAGGCACCTTGGCTCAAAATTTCTGCAGGGCAATCCCAACGACTTATTCAGTCCGTGACACGTCGAGTAGCTGCATTACCCAGGGCAAAAGTAGGACCGACACGGCATTAGAAGGTATCACCTAAGTGTATTTTGACGATAGACTCAGTCCTTCTCTTCAACTGCTCACAGTTGTTCTGCTGTGTGTACTCGCTGCCTGCATTCCAACAAGACTGTGAGCTACTGTTGTTGCTGTTCGCTTCTATCAGAGTGGATTACAGGATTGCACGATGAGCAGCGCAGTCTCTTACCTTAGTGTTTTATACAGGCAGTATCTATCAACTCAATAGTGTTTCCATCAATATTGCTGCAAAGTGACTACTACATGCCTAGTGTGTTGCTTGCACGTGACACGTAGCAGAAATATGTAAGAGCAGCAGACAGGGACGGAGGATCACCGTAGCGAAAATTAGCGCTGCAATTGGGGAAATCCATTGTGATAAGCGGCTTTCGGAAAGGGCACATATTATTTCGCAGAGCCTGTGAACGAGTATCTAGGAAGCGGGAGGCTGGTCGAATGTTCACGTCTTAGTGTCGTGAACATCTACGGAAGAAAAAGAGATAGAAGCACAGCGAAACTACTACTAGGCGCTAAATGGTTTGACGTCCGCGACTTTTCACAGAACGTGGGGTTCGAAGGCTTGTCGCCTCTGTCAAGTAGGAAAGATGGTGACCTGTGGCACCTTTGCCGTAAGACCACAATGCTGGTGGTGGATGTGAAAATTTTTCGGAGCACACCGTTCATTCAAAATTGTTGAACATGGAGCTCTGCAGCAGACCACCCCTACGTGTTGAAATGTTGACCCAACGATATCGTCAGTTACGATTGCAGTGGGCACGAGAGCATTTGCACCCGACCGTCGATCAGCGGAAACGTGTCGGCTCTTCGGGTGGATCACGTGGTCGATGGTCGTCTCCACAGACGCCGTCACCGAGGTGAACGGCGGCTCGAAACAACGTCCGCAGCTCGTGGCCGTGCGGTAGCGTTCTCGCTTCCCACGCCCGGGTTCCCGGGTTCGATTCCCGGCGGGGCCAGGGATTTTCTCTGCCTCGTGATGACTGGGTGTTGTGTGCTGTCCTTAGGTTAGTTAGGTTTAAGTAGTTCTAAGTTCTAGGGGACTGATGACCATAGATGTTAAGTCCCATAGTGCTCAGAGCCAGGCTCGAAACGTGTAACGCGCCACTGACGCAGGCTGGCGGGAGCAGTGTCACGCCGTGGGAGACGTTCTCCTGCGGTTTCACGGCACCTGTGGTAATAATCGAAGACACGCTGACAGCTGCGAACCGCCGGCATCCTTTCATGTTTGATGTCTTCCCCGACAGCGATTTCGTCTTTCAGCAGTATTATTGTCTGTATTTTGGAGCCAGAATCATACTGCAGTGCTTGAGGAGCATTATAGTGAAGTCGTTTTCATATCTTGGTGAGCATATTCGCCTGATGTAAATCCTATGGTACCCATGTGTGTCGCGATCGGGAGCCATCACCGCTTACACGAATCAGTTGCCCGTTATTTACACAAATTCCATGACCTGTTGTAAGACGTGTATATTTCTATTGTCTATTGTCAGACCACAGTTTATGAAAGACGTTTGTATTTTATTAATAGGATTAAGTAGGAATAATTAATATTTGTCATGTTGGTAATGGAATGTCTGCACCAAAGTATTGTTGGCAGGAGAGACCGCACATTGACATAATTTTAAAAAGGGCGGGAGAGACCGCGTATGGATACATTTTAAGAAAAGAGCGGGAAAGAACGCGCATTGATACATTCTGTATTGGTAACAGGGATGTCTGCACCAGAAAGCATTGCTGGCGGGAGAGGCCGCACTTTAGCGTTCGTAGGAAGTCAGTAGTAAGCGAGATGTGAAGCGAGTCGGTAGCAGGTCTGAAGCGAGAGGTTGAGAGGAGCGGTGTGCCAGGCCAGCCACCAGCTATGAATTATAAGAGATTATAAAAGGATGTACAGAGATATCAGCTAACTATTATCATAAGAGGAACTAATATTATTGAATTATTTTTTTTTGAGAAACTCAAGACTACTGAAGGTATGTTTGCGCAATGCTAGTTGTAAGATTATTGTAAAAAGTAAGTCCCATTTGAACGTTTGTAAAATTATTTCATTCAGAATATAATTAATTTTTGTCAAGAAAAAGTTTAACTATGAATTACGTAACTTCAGTCAAATTAATTAAAGAATAACGCCAGGTTTTGCTATTAAAGAGTAACGGCAGCTTTGGTAATAAATACAGCCACTTATTATGACAGCCCACCAGCAGCTAATATAGTAAAACAGAGTAATTATATTTGCCGGCCGCGGTGGTCTAGCGGTTCTAGGCGCTCAGTCAGCAACTGCGCGACTGCTGCGGTCGCAGGTTCGAATCCTGCCTCGGGCATGGATGTGTGTGATGTCCTTAGGTTAGTTAGGTTTAAGTAGTTCTAAGTTCTAGGGGACTGCTGACCACAGATGTTAAGTCCCATAGTGCTCAGAGCCATTTGGACCATTTTAGTAATTATATTCGTGTCGCAGTTCTATGTAGCAGTCAGATGGTGATCCAGTAACAGTAAAAAAGGTAAGGAACAGTTTTGGGTTATTGCAGGTAGCGACTGAGGGCCACGACGACGACACATTCTATGTTTCGTCGAAGTAATCAGAAAATCACATTTAATAAACAGCATTTAATTTTGTATGCGAAGATTGAGGAAGAGAATTAATTTCAAAGGGAAGATTTCATTTGGTATTATTAAGCAAGAGATAGAAATCCTAAGGGAAGGTTTCATAGGTTACTGTAGGAGGGAAGGTCGCGTAACAAAAGAGATATAGAGGAGACGGGAAGATTTCCCTGTACGTAGGCGTTTGCTGCCAGATACCTCCACAAATCTAACAGCAAACTGTCGGATCCCTGACACGCAGAATCAGTGGTGTGTTTCGTTGTGAAGACGGACAAACAAGCTATTACGCAGGTGGTCATAATTTTTTGGCTCATCAGTGTATGCACGCAATTTTGTGGTACATCCGGGCGATATTACTGATGGGGGAAGCTGTTCCTAGTTGTTTCCTACGTAAATCGGAATTATTGCCGCAGAATATTTCGTATGGTTGGTCCATATCTGTCTCTATCGTTGTTCTTATATCCTTCCCACCCTCACATTCAGCCTCGCTTCCTCTTTCTCACGCCGACAGCAGTACACTGACAAATCACGTGAAACAATATTGTTTCGCTTCAGATCAAAAGCTGGCAAGTGAACATAGACCACTCGATTAATTTGTTGTCTATAATAATGTTAAAGTGGGCATAAGAGACAAACATGAATGCCACAAATGCGAAATGTACGTCTATGACAAGAGATATGGAACACAGAAAAATCAGATGTACAAATGCCAAATCTTAAAAAGGACCGCTGCCACCATCGTAACTGGACATTTGCGTTAGTGGGCCATAACATATTTCCACATTACCTAGCATCTGCCATAGCGCTCGCATATACGTAGTCTTGTTATGATGAGCAATGGTGAGTAAGTAGGCTACTTGAGGTGCATTAATATCGGCTGCCTGTTCGGGTAAGCACAGTGCGTGATGTGTGCCTGGTCCTCTCCCCTCCCTAGCTCCGCCAGCGCACGATCGTCGGCTTGTGTAGCTTTGCTGCTGCCCAGTGCGCACACAGCGCCATGGGCAGGAGTGCGCATCTATACATCATTCTACTGAAGCAGCTATACATTATACAACGTGTACATTATGCAACAAATAGTTACCTTGAATCATATTATGTAGCACATATCAATCAAAGACAGCGTTCCCTCAACTATGATAAAGTTGAAAAGTCAAAGCGTAAATAGCTTCTTCAGAGAGTAAATACTTCTTCGTAATTCCCTTAATATTCTTCAAATCAATAAATATCTTGTACTACACATTTTTTAAAGCAACCTAAATTCTTTCTCAGGGTTTAAGCTATATCCATAGCAAATTTCATCAAATTCCGTTCAGCGGGTAAATCGTGAACACATAAGAGACTGAGATACTTTGGCATATATAATATTAGTAGGGACAAAACTTTCAATTGCGATATCTGTTTTTCCCGTGACCAGATTTCGATGAAGCAAAACCTATACGGTGTCCCAAGCCTATTCAAGTTACCGGCGAAAACCCCATGAAAATTCAGCATATAGTAGTTCTGAAAAAGCGAGTTTGAGCAGACAAATAGACAGACACGACAGTTGTACACACTTATTATTAGTTTAGATAGTTTCTTAAGACGTTTATTTTTTTAAAAAAAAAAGCTTGATCACGTGTGTTACACGGGCGGTAACTTCTGCGCTCGTAGGTACCACACCGCGGTGCTCGGGTATCACAGCACCAGGTGACGACACCTGAAAGTAGGCATGCATATAGGAGTTCGAAACCGGTCGTGTGATAAAAGAAACTTTACAACTGTAGCGATGTTTTCATCCCCTGGCATTATTTTTTAATTACTTTTCACATCCTTCAACTCTTATGAAACCAATGGTTGCCTTCAGCAAACTCATTAAAATATTAACGTAAACATTTTGGTGTTATTTCAACCAAGATTAATAAATTCCTTGAATCCTTCGACGAAAGTGTTGCAAACGCCTGTTACCAAGAGGAGTACAGACGAGACGGGTACTTTAAAGTGATACATCATACTTCTATACGAATTCTGTATGAATCACTGCCTGCCAACAACTGATAGCTGACCGTTTTTCTTGTTGTAACTGGTATAGTCTTCCATATTGGCACTGGTCTTACCAATTCTCGGACGAGTTGTTTTTACACGATATGTTCAAAATAGGTGTTTCGGGGTTCTGTAAGAGGTATGTATTCGGTATCAGATCACGAGTTAAAGTTTCGGAAACAGTTCACTTATTGCACTTCTAAAAGAACGCATTCATGAATAGCTATTTGTCATTTTCTTGCTAATTGTATTCGTTGTGGAATGCAAATGCAGGAGAGCCTCACTCACTTCCACTAGCTCACTTCCATACATTTCGCGGCCAAACGCTTCTGGCTTGGAAGGTTGAAATAGTGGCCAACAATGTTGCCGTACATGTGGCTGCCGTTCGGGTGATCGTAATGTTGTCTTACAGCATTACTGTGCTATATTGTCAACAATATATTAGGTAGCCCGTGTAGAAGTACTTTTGCGGTATAACCTACTTTTTTACGACTTATCAGCATGGATGGCTCTACTACCTGTTTAACACAGCCGCTGGGCACCAGTAGCGATTTTTGCTTTCGTCGTAAAGTCCAAAAAACCGAATTAGTGAGCTGCCCGATCTTCTTTTCTGCTGTACACCTTTTTGAAATAGTCTTCCTTCTCTCCATCACCAGTTGTACATCGTCTGTTTCTTGTAAGTACTAGTACGAAAAATCCCTGAGCACACGACAGATTCGTCGGAGTGCAATGTTTTGTTATTTATGCCAGACCCTTTACTGGACTAGTGTTGAACATTACCGGTCGGACATATCTTCTGTAGACACGCAATAGCCTTTCGCAAAGAGGTCCCAGAGCACAACGCGTTTGGAGATTAGGCTACTTCCTTTCTCACTTCCGTGTCAGTTTCCTGTCCAGTAGAACCCATAGGTAGCGTGCCGATGTTGTACATGATGTCGGAGAGTGAAACAGCTTGATTTCGTCACTTGCTGGTGGATGATGCTCGGTGATGATTATTCCTTGGCAACTGCATGAAAGCCAATGCGCCAGTTAGCTGCCCATCTCGTCAGATTGTTGCAGGTCGCTTGAAATCTCCAGTACAGTGGTGGTGGCCATCTATTTCGTGTTAGAACTGCGGTAGTGCAGTATTATTGGTCTGTCGCTGCTATTTATATCTGAGCTCCACTCCCGACGCCCACTACGACCTTCGATGCTCTTTCCTTTTACAGATCGCGCTCTGACATTCCATGAAGTACACATCCTCTCAGCGTTTCCTAGCTTTGCTGGATGCAGTGTCCAGCACTCGATTTATTAAGATATCGCCGGGGACCACCCACTAGAGCTGGGAGACGCCTAGGAAATATGTTTTTCACGGAACATCAGTGCGGCCTCCGTGAAAGAAAAGAGCATCAAAGGGCTTAGTGGACGTCGGGAGTTGAAATCGGCTTTAAATAACTGTGCGACGCGACAGCAATTATAATTCGTAATCCAGTTGGAGTCCAGACAGCGAGTAGACATAACAGCAAAACTGGCAGCCACTGATGCAAGAGGGACGTTCAATAAGTAGTGCAGCACATTTCTTTTCTTGACTACTTTCAGCTGAAAAAAATGTGGAATTTGTTGCGAGTCGTCGTGGAATATTCCCGCTTCAGCCCCAATAGTTTATGAAGTTTCGGTAGGCAGCGACGCTATACGTAGCCTTCAAAATGTCTGTAGCGAAGGGGCGTTCTAAGCAGAGAGCTCTCACTCGGTCTCTTTTGGTAGAAAAAAAAAGTATCCTAAATATACACAAAGTACTCCGTCTTCAGGCCACAAGTGGCCCATCGGGACCATCCGACCGCCGTGTCATCCTCAGCTATGGATGCGGATGGGAGGGGTACGTGGTCAGCACACCGATCTTCCGGTCGTTATGATGGTTTTCTTTGACCGGAGCCGCTACTATTCGGTCGAGTAGCTCCTCAATTGCCCTCATGAGGATGAGTGCAACGCGAAAAATGGCAAACAGTGCATGGCGGCCCGTGTGGTCACCAGTCAAGTGCCGGCCACGCCCGACAGCGCTTAATTTCAGTGATCTGACGAGAACCGGTATATCCACTGCGCCAAGGCCATTGCCCAAATATTTAGAGGTGCTTGCATAATGTCGACGGAGACCTGGCAGTGAACGAAAGCACGGTGAGTCATTTGACGCCCGCATCTCGTGGTCGTGTGGTAGCGTTCTCGCTTCCCACGCCCGGGTTCCCGGGTTCGATTCCCGGCGGGGTCGGGGATTTTCTCTGCCTCGTGATGGCTGGGTGTTGTGTGCTGTCCTTAGGTTAGTTAGGTTTAAGTAGTTCTAAGTTCTAGGGGACTTCTGTCCACAGCAGTTGAGTCCCATAGTGCTCAGAGCCATTTGAACCATTTTTTGAAGTCATTTGACGAGGCGCCTGCCATAATCGCAACAAGGTCGCGCACACCTGAGCGCCGCCTGGCCACGCACAGCTGTCACTCCTGCGAAATTGGAACGTGCGGACACTCTCATTCGAGGTGACCGACGGATCAGTATCAGGCACTTCGCTGCTCATATGGTCGTCTCTGTTGATAGTGCTGCCGGCCGAGCTGTTCTAGGAGCTAGAGTCTGGAACCGCGCGACGGCTGCAATCGCAGGTTGGAATCCTGCCTCGGGCATGGATGTGTGTTGTGTCCTTAGGTTAGTTAGGTTTAAGTAGTTCTGAGTTCTAGGGGACTGGTGACCTCAGAAGTTAACTCCCATAGTGCTCAGAGCCATTTGATCCATTTTTGATATTTCTGACACACTCATCCTCCAGTTGGGGTACTCAAACATGTGTGCCCACTGGTTCCTTGCCGCCATAAAGAGCAGACCATAAAGAGCAACCAGGGCCATCTGTGCGGAATTGCTTGCGCGTTACAAGCTTGACTGTGACAATACGAGGTGTGGCTAGAAAAAAACCGGACTAGTACTGGTGAAACAATAAAACGAATGCAATAAGGCTGAAAGTCGCGTGGTCTGTCACGTGACTCTCGCTCCGCCTACTGCTCGAGTTTCATCTGCCTCCTGCACTCAGTCTGCCCGTGGCGTCTGTTTTAAGTAGTTGACGTTTTGTCTGTGCGTTGGAAAATGTTGAGTGTACAGAAAGAACAGCGTGTTAACATCAAATTTTGTTTCAAACTAGGAAAATCTGCAAGTGAAACGTTTGTAATGTTACAACAAGTGTATGGCGATGATTGTTTATCGCGAACACAAGTGTTTGAGTGGTTTAAACGATTTAAAGATGGCCGCGAAGACACCAGTGATGACACTCGCACTGGCAGACCATTGTCAGAAAAAACTGATGCAAACATTGAAAAAATCGGTAAACTTGTTCGACAAGATCGCCGTTTATTAATCAGAGCAGTGTCTGAGTTAACAGGAGTTGACAAGGAAAGTGTTAGGCAGATTCTTCATGAAAGTTTCAACATGAACAAAGTGTGTTCAAAAATGGTTCCAAAGTGTCTCACAATTGAACAGAAGGAACGCCGAAGAATGATTTGTTCTGACATCCTGGAAAACATTGAAAGTGATCCCACCTTCTTACAAAATGTTATTACTTGCGATGAATCGTGGTTTTTTACTTACGATCCCGAAACTAAACGCCAATCGATGCATTGGAAAACTCCTGGTTCTCCACGACAAAAAAAAAGCACGAATGTCAAAATCGAAATTCAAGGCAATGATGATTGTTTTTTTTTACATCAAAGGGATTGTGCACATTGATTGGGTACCAGAGGGACAAACAGTGAATCAGCATTACTACATTAGCGTCCTGGCTACCCTACGTGAGCGAGTACGGAGAAAACGGAACGATTTGTGGAGACAAAAGTCATGGATCCTTCATCAAGACAATGCCTCAGCTCACAGTGCGTTGTCAGTGAAGACGTTTTTGGCAAAACACAACATTCCCATCTTAGATAATCCACCCTACTCACCTGATTTGGCCCCCTGTGACTTTTTTCTTTTCCCTAAAGTCAAGTCAGATTTGAAAGGAACTAGATTTGAGACTGTTGAAGCAGTAAAAGAAAAAGCGACGGAAGTAATGTATGGACTTACCGAAAATGTTCTGCAGCATTGCTATGCACACTGGAAAATTCGTATGGAGCGGTGTAGAGACCGAGGAGGAGAGTACATTGAAGGAGATAACATGAAATTGTAAATAAATGTTTTTTCCAGCATCAGTCCGGTTTTTTTCTAGCCGCACCTCGTATTTTGTCGAACTTTTTCACAGGCGATGAAACATGGGTTCACCAGTTTCGGAAACAAAACGGTTATTCATGGGGTGACCAAGTACCACCTTCCTTGGAAGAAAAGTTCAAAGCCATATCATCAGCAGGTACAGTCATGGTGACGGCCTTCTGGGCCGGTGCACATTCGTGAGGAGATCACAATACTTCACTGGACTACTCTTCCCCAACCACCCTATAGCCCAGGTCTAGCACCTTCTGATTTTCATCTGTTTGGCCCAATATGTTGGAGAGAACATTGATGCAGCAGGAGGTTGGCTACGATGTCGACCAGTAGAGCGGTGCATAAAGGCCATCCCAGGAAGCTGGCATAAGGCCGCTGTTTTGAATGGAGATTACCTTGAAAACTAGGAACTTGCTGACAATAGAGTGGGGAACAATGGAGGATAAAATCCAACTGTTTTCAAAAAAGAAAATGTGTTGAATTACTTATTGAACGCCCGTCGTAGATGACCAGGTAGGCTGTCAAGGTATTCTACGAGGGGTGTTTGAAAAGTCCGTGTTAAGTCCGAGAGTGACACCACAGGCGCATATCGAGGTCATGTTTAGTTAGTAGCATCTTTGCCAACAAACGCACACCAAGTTTCAGCCATACTGGTCTATTTCTTTGTGTTTGGCATTCGTGTGAATCAAGGAAGTCGAGTGCTTGTCAAAAAATGGACGGAAAGGAATTTCGTGTGGTGATTAAATATTACTTTATGTAAGGCAAAACGCCTCAGGAGACTAAAGAGAAGCTTGATAATAATTACGGTGACTCTGCACCTTCGATTAGAACAGTTTTCGGAGTGGCCATATGGGCACAAGTGATGCTGAACGTTCTGGACGCCCTGTGGCGGTTACGACTCCAGGAATCGTTGATAAAATCCATGATATGGTGATGGATGACAGAAGAATTAAGGTGCGTGAGATTGCTAGTGCTGTGGGAATCTCGAATGAACGGGTACATAATATTTTGCATAATTATTTGGACATGAGAAAGCTATCCGGAAGATGGGTTCCGCGATTGCTCACACTTGACCAAAATACGGAATCGTGTGAAGTGCTGCAAGGAAGGTTTGCAGCTGTTCAGGAAGAATCCGCAGGACTTAAAGCGTCGTTTCGTCACTGTGGATGAAAAATGCATACATTACTACACTCCTGAGACCAAAGAACACTCTAAACAATGGGTTGCCAAGGGAGAATCGGCACCAAGAAAGGCGAAGACCATTCGTTCGGCCAGAAAGGTTATGGAGACTGTCTTTTGGGATTCGCAAGGGATAATCCTCATCGACTATCTGAAAAGGGGTAAAACTATTACAGGTGAATATTATACATCGTTATTGGAGCATTTGAAAACCGAGATGCAAGAAAAACGCCGGCGATTGGACCGCAAAAAGTGCTTTTCCATCACGACAATGCACCAGCACACACCTCAGCAGTTGTGGTCGCAAAATTTGTGGAAACAGTATTCTAACTCGTTTCAGATTCCCCCCCTATTCTCAAGACTTGGTTGCCTCGGACTACTATTTGTTCCCAATTTGAAGAAATGGCTGGCGGGAAAAAGATTTTATTCAAACGAGGAGGTGATTGCAGCAGTTAATAGCTATTTGCAGACTTGGACAATTCCTATTATTCAGAAGGGATCAACAAATTAGAACAGCGTTGGACGAAGTGTATAAGTCTAAAAGGAGACTATGTCGAAAAATAAAAAAGGTTAACCCCAAAGACATAAGTAGTTCTTATTTTTGCACGGACTTTTCAAAGGCCCCTCGTACATAAAATGAAAACAACTCAGCTGAACACCCGGAATCACACTATTGACCAATGACATCGAGAAAACCTAAGAGGCCAAATACGACGATTTATCAAAAACTGTGAACTGTTCGTTGTCCTGCTTGTTTGCTATATGTCCTGAGTTCTTTGCAAGACATTTTCTCTTTTTCTTCACTCTCAGCGTAACTCACTGTCTTGAATATCGCAACAACATTTTTCGCAATGCTTTATTATAGTACTTTTACCAATCTCACATTGGGCACCAATTAAACACTCTTTCTTTCACATTATCCACGTAGAGCACTGAATTATATTCCGATTCTTTCCGATTCTCCTCTCCTATTAACTGTTTTAGTGATTCATTGGCACTACTTTACGTAAAGGAAAAATGGATAACAGAGAGCAATCAACATTAAAAGAAACAAACGTCTTTTTAACATTTTCCAGTGCATCCCAGTCCACTAGTCCTGGTGGAAAATTTATTGTATGTTAATTATTCAACATTCGTACTTGACAGCCGCTGAATATGGTGAAATACAAGTAGCAAGTTTTAATAATTGATATTAAAATTGTCGTGGAAGAAATTAGACGATAAGAGTTCACTTATTCATGTAACCAGATGATATAAGGGTGTTTCAAACTCGCTGCAGAGACAATGCAGTGGCTCTGAGCACTATGGGACTTAACAGCTATGGTCATCAGTCCCCTAGAACTTAGAACTACTTAAACCTAACTAACCTAAGGAATCACACAACACCCAGTCATCACGAGGCAGAGAAAATCCCTGACTCCGCCGGGAATCGAAACCGGGAACCCGGGTGTGGGAAGCGAGAACGCTACCGCACGACCACGAGCTGCGGACGACAATGCAGTATTATATCCACATATGAAGATGGCATGTAGAATATCTCGTTTCATAAAAAGTGTGTCCAGTAAATTGTGAAATGTTACGTGCTGAAGCAGTATTGTATTTCTTTCTAGTGTAGCCAGTTACATATGGACCTAATCGAAAAGTTTACGTTTCAAACATATTTGTACTAACTAGAACAATATTTCGTACTAAAGTCCGTGGCGGCTTCAGACCACATATTCGCAATTACCTCGTTTGCGCTTGCATGTTCACTGTAACGGTTTTGCTCCTGTTATCGAACATTTTACCAGTGACAGTTTTCGCTATGAATTACACTAAACACGCAAAATGAAGCACACCATTCTCTCTCTTTCTGTCTCTCTCTCTCTATCTCTCTCTCTCTCTCTCTCTCTCTCTCACACACACACACACACACACAGAGAGAGGGAGAGAGAGAGAGAGAGAGAGAGAGAGACGGTTTTACAGATAAGGCGGTGTTCTGAGTAACCTACAAAATAATAACTGGATAGAAGATTTATTTGGGTAGGTAAAGGTAAGAAACGTTACTCTTTCTGCGATATTACGAACAGAGTTTATTTATTTATTTTGCAGCAAATTACGGTAAAGTGTTATAACTTTTAAACAGATTATTTTGTCTATCATATATCTGCCGTAGTTACACTGTTTACAAAGTAATTTCAATAAAAATTGTGTACCAATTTTAAAGAGGCGGGAGGGGGGGATGTAAGGTTAGAAAAGTTGACACCGATTTGTGTCTGCAACGTGTCCTCGACGCTACTATGCTTCTACAAAGTAACTTCCGCAGAAGAGAAACTAGTTTTGAAATCTGTCTCATCGCTAACTATACGTTCGATTCTAGTTTAATTGCTATCACATTTCTTATCGATGGGTTGACAAGGAAGACCGTTAAGTAACTGAACACAATGAATTGTGATAGAATTTCCCTCCAAAGTACATGTAAATTAATTTAGAAACACCCCGACAATACTACCTTACAAATTGAAATACAATGGACATAAATAGTAAATCACTGCTTCACCACACCAAAATGATGAAAAGCACTTAGAGATAGGTCCGAACTGTACGGTGGGGGCTCCAGCAACTCATAACCAAGGTTCGGAATACACTGAATCGCCTTTCCAGATTTACCATGGAAGCATACGCACACTTTTTGAAAGCTTCACTCCCTCTTTGTTTTGATTTCAGTTTTCAAATCTCACAGTACCTCGTAGTAGTGGTCTCCTATCACTGTTTGAGCTTCAGAAGTGTAGTGAATCAGCAGTGAAACTCTCATATTCTGAAACACCTGATTATCAATTTTTTTGACAGGCGCTTGGCTTTTAAGCTTTTTTCTGTAGATGAAGGTGATATTTCCACACAACGCTCTGCTGAACAGTCTGTTGTTCATAGTAATGGAGGAACATCTTATCAGCGGTTACTATGCGACTGATAAATTCTTCTTCCTCTTAAAATGCTTAACTTTGATTTTATCATTGCCTAACGTTCCTATTTGTGGCTGTCGATCTAGTACCTCACGAGCACAAACTTTTCTATTGTTTAGAGACTCATGTGTGATTGAAAATACTGAACGGTAAGTAATTTTCAACTCATGCGTAGTGTGAAACATTCTGGCGCGACAGTGCTGGCGAATCAGTCGCTAGGTATTCTCGATGTCCTGTCTATTTAGGAATCGGATAAGCTACGGAAACATACAGAAACACTGCTACTTTTAAAGCGATTTATCCTTGTAAATGCTTCGCTCTCTAAGACCGACATCACAATACTGAAGCCGTGCAATCCTTTCTGAAGAGTCAACTGCACACAGACCAGCGCCGCGCCGCGAAGTAGCATCAGGAACGTGGTGACCAGCGCGCCAATGGAAAGAGCGGGCAGCGCCACACCTCCAGGAACACAGAGTTCAGCGCCCCCTCTCAACAGTGACTTAACCAGTCGCCCATCGCCCTTGTCTACATCTACATCCGCATCTACACTCCTGGAAATGGAAAAAAAGAACACATTGACACCGGTATGTCAGACCCACCATACTTGCTCCAGACACTGCGAGGGGGCTGTACAAGCAATGATCACACGCACGGCACAGCGGACACACCAGGAACCGCGGTGTTGGCCGTCGAATGGCGCTAGCTGCGCAGCATTTGTGCACCGCCGCCGTCAGTGTCAGCCAGTTTGCCGTGGCATACGGAGCTCCATCGCAGTCTTTAACACTGGTAGCATGCCGCGACAGCGTGGACGTGAACCGTATGTGCAGTTGACGGACTTTGAGCGAGGGCGTATAGTGGGCATGCGGGAGGCCGGGTGGACGTACCGCCGAATTGCTCAACACGAGGGGCGTGAGGTCTCCACAGTACATCGATGTAGTCGCCAGTGGTCGGCGGAAGGTGCACGTGCCCGTCGACCTGGGACCGGACCGCAGCGACGCACGGATGCACGCCAAGACCGTAGGATCCTACGCAGTGCCGTAGGGGACCGCACCGCCACTTCCCAGCAAATTAGGGACACTGTTGCTCCTGGGGTATCGGCGAGGACCATTCGCAACCGTCTCCATGAAGCTGGGCTACGGTCCCGCACACCGTTAGGCCGTCTTCCGCTCACGCCCCAACATCGTGCAGCCCGCCTCCAGTGGTGTCGCGACAGGCGTGAATGGAGGGACGAATGGAGACGTGTCGTCTTCAGCGATGAGAGTCGCTTCTGCCTTGGTGCCATTGATGGTCGTATGCGTGTTTGGCGCCGTGCAGGGGAGCGCCACAATCAGGACTGCATACGACCGAGGCACACAGGGCCAACACCCGGCATCATGGTGTGGGGAGCGATCTCCTACTCTGGCCGTACACCACTGGTGATCGTCGAGGGGACACTGAATAGTGCACGGTACATCCAAACCGTCATCCAACCCATCGTTCTACCATTCCTAGACCGGCAAGGGAACTTGCTGTTCCAACAGGACAATGCACGTCCGCATGTATCCCGTGCCACCCAACGTGCTCTAGAAGGTGTAAGTCAACTACCCTGGCCAGCAAGATCTCCGGATCTGTCCCCCATTGAGCATGTTTGGGACTGGATGAAGCGTCGTCTCACGCGGTCTGCACGTCCAGCACGAACGCTGGTCCAACTGAGGCGCCAGGTGGAAATGGCATGGCAAGCCGTTCCACAGGACTACATCCAGCATCTCTACGATCGTCTCCATGGGAGAGTAGCAGCCTGCATTGCTGCGAAAGGTGGATATACACTGTACTAGTGCCGACATTGTGCATGCTCTGTTGCCTGTGTCTATGTACCTGTGGTTCTGTCAGTGTGATCATGTGATGTATCTGACCCCAGGAATGTGTCAATAAAGTTTCTCCTTCCTGGGACAATGAATTCACGGTGTTCTTATCTCTATTTCCAGGAGTGTATATTCCGCAAGCCGCCTGAGGGTGTGTGGCGAGGGTACCTTGAGTACCTCTAGCGGTTCTCCCTTCTATTCCAGTCTCGTATTGTTCGTGGAAAGAAAGATTGTCGGTATGCCTCTGTGTGGGCTCTAATCTCTCTGATTTTATCCTCATAGTCTCTTCGCGAGATATACGTAGGAGGGACCAATATACTGCTTGACTCCTCGGTGAAGGTATGTTCTCGAAACTTCAACAAAAGCCCGTACCCAGCTACTGAGCGTCTCTCTTGCAGAGTCTTCCACTGGAGTTTATCTATGAATTCCGTAGCGCTTTCACGATTACTAAATGATCCTGTAACGAAGCGCGCTGCTATCCGTTTTGCGAAGCCCGCATTGAGGTTGATCCCTCACCTGTGGTAGAGTGGGAGGTCGTCTCAAGGTGTGGCAGGGGGCGAAAGACATTCCGAAGGGCAGAACGGAAGGCCCCTCCAGTTTGTCTGACGGACCGGTTTCAGGCTCTGTCTCAGGCTGATACTGATCTTCGGCCTGACACTGCTGCTTGTCCTGTTCCAGAAGTTGCCCCTCAGTCTGCAAGATCCGGGCGGTCGCAGAGGGTGGGCTTACTGGTAGTTGGGAGCTCCAACGTCAGGCGCGTAATGGGGCCCCTTAGGGATATGGCAGCAAGAGAGGGGAAGAAAACCAATGTGCAATCCGTGTGCATACCGGGGGGAGTCATTCCAGGTGTGGAAAGGGTTCTTCCGGACGCCATGAAGGGTACAGGGTGCACCCATCTGCAGGTGGTCGCTCATGTCGGCACCAATGATGTGTGTCGCTATGGATCGAGGAAATCCTCTCTGGCTTCCGGCGGCTATCTGATTTGGTGAAGAATGCCAGTCTCGCTAGCGGGATGAAAGCAGAGCTCACCATCTGCAGCATCGTCGACAGGACTGACTGCGGACCTTTGGTACAGAGCCGAGTGGAGTGTCTGAATCAGAGGTTGAGACGGTTCTGCGACGGTGTGGGCTGGAGATTCCTCGACTTGCGCCATACGGTGGTGGGGTTTCGGGTTCCGCTGGATAGGTCAAGAGTCCACTACACGCAACAAGCGGCTACACGGGTAGCAGGGGTTGTGTGGCGTGGGCTGGGCGGTTATTTAGGTTAGATGGCCTCAGGCAAGTACAGAAAGGGCAACAGCCTCAACGGATGCGGGGCAAAGTCAGGACATGCAGGGACCAAGCAGCAATCGGTATTGTAATTGTAAACTGTCGAAGCTGCGTTGGTAAAGCACCGGAACTTCAAGCGCTGATAGAAAGCACCGAAGCTGAAATCGTTATAGGTACAGAAAGCTGGCTGAAGCCAGAGATAAATTCTGCCGAAATTTTTACAAAGGTACAGACGGTGTTTAGAAAGGATACAATGCATGCAACCGGTGGTGGAGTGTTCGTCGCTGTTAGTAGTAGTTTATCCTGTAGTGAAGTAGAAGTGGGTAGTTCCTGTGAATTATTATGGGTGGAGGTTACACTCAACAACCGAGCTAGGTTATTGGCTCCTTTTACCGACCTCCCTTCTCAGCAGCATTAGTGGCAGAACAACTGAGAGAAAATTTGGAATACATTTCACATAAATTTTCTCAGCATGTTATAGTCTTAGGTGGAGATTTCAATTTACTGGATATAGACTGGGACACTCAGATGTTTAGGACGGGTGGTACGGACAGAGCATCGAGTGACATTATACTGAGTGCACTATCCGAAAATTACCTCGAGCAATTAAACAGAGAACCGACTCGTGGAGATTTCAATTTACTGGATATAGACTGGGACACTCAGATGTTTAGGACGGGTGGTACGGACAGAGCATCGAGTGACATTATACTGAGTGCACTATCCGAAAATTACCTCGAGCAATTAAACAGAGAACCGACTCGTGGAGATAACATCTTGGACCTACTGATAACAAACAGACCCAAACTTTTCGACTCTGTATGTGCAGAACAGGGAATCAGTGATCATAAGGCCGTTGCAGCATCCCTGAATATGGAAGTTAATAGGAATATAAAAAAAGGGAGGAAGGTTTATCTGTTTAGCAAGAGTAATAAAAGGCAGATTTCAGACTACCTAATAGATCAAAGCGAAAATTTCTGTTCCGACACTGAAAATGTTGAGTGTTTATGGAAAAAGTTCAAGGCAATCGTAAAATGCGTTTTAGACAGGTACGTGCCGAGTAAAACTGTGAGGGACGGGAAAAACCCACCGTGGTACAACAACAAAGTTAGGAAACTACTGCGAAAGCAAAGAGAGCTTCACTCCAAGTTTAAACGCAGCCAAAACCTCTCAGACAAACAGAAGCTAAACGATGTCAAAGTTAGCGTAAGGAGGGCTATGCGTGAAGCGTTCAGTGAATTCGAAAGTAAAATTCTATGTACCGACTTGACAGAAAATCCTAGGAAGTTCTGGTCTTACGTTAAATCAGTAAGTGGCTCGAAACAGCATATCCAGACACTCCGGGATGATGAAGGCATTGAAACAGAGGATGACACGCGTAAAGCTGAAATACTAAACACCTTTTTCCAAAGCTGTTTCACAGAGGAAGACTGCACTGCAGTTCCTTCTCTAAATCCTCGCACAAACGAAAAAATGGCTGACATCGAAATAAGTGTCCAAGGAATAGAAAAGCAACTGGAATCACTCAACAGAGGAAAGTCCACTGGACCTGACGGGATACCAATTCGATTCTACACAGAGTACGCGAAAGAACTTGCCCCCCTTCTAACAACCGTGTACCGCAAGTCTCTAGAGGAACGGAAGGTTCAAAATGATTGGAAAAGAGCACAGGTAGTCCCAGTCTTCCAGAAGGGTCGTCGAGCAGATGTGCAGAACTATAGACCTATATCTCTGACGTCGATCTGTTGTAGAATTTTAGAACATGTTTTTTGCTCGAGTATCATGTCGTTTTTGGAAACCCAGAATCTACTATGTAGAAATCAACATGGATTCCGGAAACAGCGATCGTGTGAGACCCAACTCGCTTTATTTGTTCATGAGACCCAGAAAATATTAGATACAGGCTCCCAGGTAGATGCTATTTTTCTTGACTTCCGGAAGGCGTTCGATACAGTTCCGCACTGTCGCCTGATAAACAAAATAAGAGCTACGGAATATCAGACGAGCTGTGTGGCTGGATTGAAGAGTTTTTAGCAAACGGAACACAGCATGTTGTTATCAATGGACAGACATCTACAGACGTTAAAGGAACCTCTGGCGTGCCACAGGGGAGTGTTATGGGACCATTGCTTTTCACAATATATATAAATGACCTAGTAGATAGTGTCGGAAGTTCCATGCGGCTTTTCGCGGATGATGCTGTAATATACAGAGAAGTTGCAGCATTAGAAAATTGTAGCGAAATGCAGGAAGATCTGCAGCGGATAGGCACTTGGTGCAGGGAGAGGCAACTGACCCTTAACATAGACAAATGTAATGTATTGCGAATACATAGAAAGAAGGATCCTTTATTGTATGATTATATGATAGCGGAACAAACACTGGTAGCAGTTACTTCTGTAAAATATCTGGGACTATGCGTGCGGAACGATTTGAAGTGGAATGATCATATAAAATTAATTGTTGGTAAGGCATGTGCCAGGTTGAGATTCACTGGGGGAGTCCTTAGAAAATGTAGTCCATCAACAAAGGAGGTGGCTTACAAAACACTCGTTCGACCTATACTTGAGTATTGCTCATCAGTGTGGGATCCCTACCAGATCGGGTTGACGGAGGAGATAGAGAAGATCCAAAGAAGAGCGGCGCGTTTCGTCACAGGGTTATTTGGTAACCGTGATAGCGTTACGGAGATGTTTAACAAACTCAAATGGCAGACTCTGCAAGAGAGGCGCTCTGCATCGCGGTGTAGCTTGCTCGTCAGGTTTCGAGAGGATGCTTTTCTGGATGAGGTATCGAATATATTGTTCCCCCTACTTATACCTTCCGAGGAGATCACGAATGTAAAAGTAGAGAGATTAGAGCGCGCACGGAGGCTTTCAGACAGTCGTTCTTCCCGCGAACCATACGCGACTGGAACAGGAAAGGGAGGTAATGACAGTGGCACGTAAAGTGCCCTCCGCTACACACCGTTGGGTGGCTTGCGGAGTATAAATGTAGATGTAGATGTAGATCTTCTCTATCTCTTCTATCAACACTATCTGGTACGGATCCCACACCGGTAAGCAGTATTTAAGCAGTGGGGGAACAAGTGTACTATTCAGAATCTTTTTGGAGGGGTGGAAGTTTCTGTCTATAGTTCCAAGGACACAATTTTCTCTATTTAATTTCAGTCCAAAAATTCGCGTATACGAGGGTCACTCCAAAAGAAATACACACAATTTTTTTAAATCCATCTTTTATTCTACATGTTTGAAAATTTTACAGTGTATAGATACATCCTATAGGAACGATATTTTCTTTTCTCCACATAATTTCCATCCCTCTCAGCTGCCTTACATATTCTTGGAACCAGCGCCTGTACACCCCTACGGTAAAATTCTGTTCGGCAGCGTGCACAAGGAGTCGTCATCTTCAAACCCTGTTCCACGAAAAGAGTCTTTCAGTTTCCCAAAGAGATGATAGTCACATAGAGCCAGGTCAGGACAGTAAGGCGGGTGTTTCAGTGTTGTACATCCGAGTTTTGTGATCGCTTCCAAGGTTTTTTCACTGACATGTGGCCGTGCATTGTCGTGCAACAGCAAAACATCCTGCTTTTGCCGATGTGGTCGAACACGACTCAGTCGAGCTTGAAGTTTCTTCAGTGTCGTCACATATGCATCATAATTTATGGTGGTTCCACTTGGCATGATGTCTACAAGCAAGAGTCCTTTGCAATCGAAAAACACCGTAGCCATAACTTTTCCAGCAGAAGGTGTGGTTTTGAGTTTTTTTTTTTCTTGGCTGAATTTGCATGATGCTACTCCACTGATTGCCTCGTCGTCTCTGGTGAAAAATGATGGAGCCATGTTTCATCACTTGTCACAATTCTTCCAAGAAATTCATCTCCACCATTCCCATGCTGTTCCAAAAGTTCGCTGCATTCCGTTTTTCTTGTTTCTTTGTGAGCCACTGTCAACATCCTAGGAACCCACCTGGCGCAAACCTGTTTTAAAGCCAACACTTTCAGCATTCTGCAAACACTTCCTTCCCCTATCCCAACGTAGAGTGACAATTCGTTCACTGTGATGCGTCTGTCAGTAGTTGCCAATTCATTAACTCTCTGCACATTGTCTGGAGTGTGTGCAGTACGAGGCCTGCCGCTGCGAGGACAATCCTCAATATTGCCGTGCCCGCTTTCATCACGTAATCTGCTTGCCCACCGACTAACTGTACTGCGATCGACAGCAGCATCTCCACACACCTTTTTCAACCTCTTGTGGATGTTTCCCACTGTCTCGTTTTCACAGCACAGGAATGCTATGACAGGACGTTGCTTCTGACGAACGTCAAGTGTAGCAGCCATCTTGAAGACATGCTGTGACGGTGCCACTCACGGGAACAGGTTGAACTAAGTTTGAAAACAAGTGGGAAGGATGTAGCTACACACTGTAAAACTTTCACACATGCAGAATGAAAACTGTATTTTCACAAAAATTGTGTGCATTTCTTTTGGAGTAACCCTCGTATTAAGAAAACAGTGGAACGCTGAATAGGTGCTAATACTTACCTTTAGCACGTATATATCCGTCGTGGCAGTTTGGAAAACGGATTCATTAGTTCCTCTGGATCAAGGTTGCAAGGCACAGAGAGTAAAGCACGACAATTCCGTCTGCCTAGATGTTCACTGTTCCTGCTGTACGTTTTTAATGTTTTAAAACCGAAAACGCTCTTTCTGGTGTTGCTGGAACTGAGAGGGTTGCTATAGTTTGGATCAGAGTTCTAGTACTGAGAATATATTCTGAATGACACGTCTCTAAATCCGCTAATTCGTGCTCTAGTCTTGTACTTGACAACTCCTTAAACCATTTTTGTTTCCAAACGAAATACTCTCTAACTGCAAGTAAAGATTCTGGCAACATTGCTTGGCAGCGTTTGACCGATTTCAATTTACTTTCGTTGCTACAAAATGGTTCAAATGGCTCTAAGCACTATCGGACTTAACATCTGAGGTCATCAGTCCCCTAGACCTAAGACTACTTAAACCTAACTAACCTAAGAACAGCACACACATCCATGCCCGAGGCAGGATTCGAACCTGCGACTGTAGCAGCAGCGCGGTTCCAGATTGAAGCGCCTAGAACCGCTCGGCCACCCCGGCCGGCTAGTTGCTGCAAGTTATGTGTTTCCTGAAATAATACTGTGAAAGGGTTTAAATTATTTTTGATGGTGGCTTTCGTGAAACTAGATTCTTATGTGTGCAGAAAGGCAATACTGTTTTTCTTCTATAATATTTCTTCAGGCCTAACAGGACTATTGTCTTCATATTTCACTGTGGGTACAGAATTAGATGCTGACATTGTTACTTCAACTTCAATTGAGAGTTTTGAGGCCTTTCTACACAGATCTTCGAGTTCTTTGTCATTATCTGTTACCATTTCTTCTAAGATGTTATTCATACGTCGCGCGGCTGGCGCCAGTACCCCTTTCTTGTAATGTCATCTTTCCCACCGATTTCGCTATTTAAGCCTGAAGCATTGAGAGGGCGGCTCCGACTGTGTGATCTGTCGGTTGCGGTTACAACACGGTCGGGAGACTGGCCCTTAACTTGGTGCGCATGTTCACTGCTCGCGGTATTACTGGGATGCTGCGGCCGCAGACGGCGGAAAGGTTTGGGATCCGGCACGAAGCGTGGTGTTTGGCTTTTCTCGCCACGCAGTTCACGTTGAGAAGAAGAGCTTGCGGAGCGTCGCCTGGCATTAACCGTTCGCCTGGGCATATTTGACGAGTCTGATATGTCAAAGCTATGTGACACGTGACGTGGTAACGGAACTTGTGCTTTCAATCTTGATGACGGATATGCAGCTATAAGTAAGGAAACCCGGTGAGCTCCTCATTATTGAGTGATGGTATATCTAAATTTGTTGTAATCTTGGTGATTAAGAACCAAAATTTGCACCTTGATTAACGCGTAACGAAATATTATGTTGTCTCGTAAAACTGCATCATATTCCATGAAAGTGTACTTCTGGTGGGCTCTTGTCCGTTTAAGGAGAGGTTTACTATCTTTTGGTTAATTAAATCTTTTTTTAATTGCATATTTGGATCCATAAAAGTGTTTAGAATCCACCCTTGAAACGGTTTTTCCGAAAACGGAACGGAAATGTTTGTTATTCGTGGTTGAATAAAAAAATGCACCTGCCACACACAAAATTCAAATGAAAGTTTGAACGCGTGTGTTTGGAAGTTAGCCCCCAAGCATTTGCATTATGGTTCGAGGACTGTGGAGATTGCGACTTCCCTGGCAGTGAGCAGCTTCAACGAAGGGTATTCAGCAATTCTGAAGACCGTGACAACGATGGACACCACCTTGGGATTCTATTCGACGCAGTTCCCCAAGTATTCGGACGAGCACCTGGTTCAAGGGGCCGAAACCCGCTTTGTCACCGGCCGTACGAGCGGCTCTGGAGCAGCACAGGATGGCCCAGATCGAGCAGAACGCCCTCTATGATGAAGAGGAAGGACTAGTTTAGGGACCCAGAATAGCAGATTGAACGTAAGTTGCATTATATTGCATTTATATGTAGTCAAAACTTCAAACGCGTTTTTCTCGCAATGACTTTTTTTTTTTTTTATCGCTCGGTGTGGTAATTTCAAATCTACTGAACCGATTGGCATGATTCTTTGTTTCCGACGAAGCTAACTAAATTGTCTAGTAGCTGTAACACTTTTAATCCGATCTATCAACTACACTCCTGGAAATGGAAAAAAAAAACACATTGACACCGTTGTGTCAGACCCACCATACTTGCTCCGGACACTGCGAGAGGGCTGTACAAGCAATGATCACACGCACGGCACAGCGGACACACCAGGAACCGCGGTGTTGGCCGTCGAATGGCGCTAGCTGCGCAGCATTTGTGCACCGCCGCCGTCAGCGTCAGCCAGTTTGCCGTGGCATACGGAGCTCCATCGCAGTCTTTAACACTGGTAGCATGCCACGACAGCGTGGACGTGAACCGTATGTGCAGTTGACGGACTTTGAGCGAGGGCGTATAGTGGGCATGCGGGAGGCCGGGTGGACGTACCGCCGAATTGCTCAACACGTGGGGCGTGAGGTCTCCACAGTACATCGATGTTGTCGCCAGTGGTCGGCGGAAGGTGCACGTGCCCGTCGACCTGGGACCGGACCGCAGCGACGCACGGATACACGCCAAGACCGTAGGATCCTACGCAGTGCCGTAGGGGACCGCACCGCCACTTCCCAGCAAATTAGGGACACTGTTGCTCCTGGGGTATCGGCGAGGACCATTCGCAACCGTCTCCATGAAGCTGGGCTACGGTCCCGCACACCGTTAGGCCGTCTTCCGCTCACGCCCCAACATCGTGCAGCCCGCCTCCAGTGGTGTCGCGACAGGCGTGAATGGAGGGACGAATGGAGACGTGTCGTCTTCAGCGATGAGAGTCGCTTCTGCCTTGGTGCCAATGATGGTCGTATGCGTGTTTGGCGCCGTGCAGGTGAGCGCCACAATCAGGACTGCATACGACCGAGGCACACAGGGCCAACACCCGGCATCATGGTGTGGGGAGCGATCTCCTACACTGGCCGTACACCACTGGTGATCGTCGAGGGGACACTGAATAGTGCACGGTACATCCAAACCGTCATCGAACCCATCGTTCTACCATTCCTAGACCGGCAAGGGAACTTGCCGTTCCAACAGGACAATGCACTTCCGCATGTATCCCGTGCCACCCAACGTGCTCTAGAAGGTGTAAGTCAACTACCCTGGCCAGCAAGATCTCCGGATCTGTCCCCCATTGAGCATGTTTGGGACTGGATGAAGCGTCGTCTCACGCGATCTGCACGTCCAGCACGAACGCTGGTCCAACTGAGGCGCCAGGTGGAAATGGCATGGCAAGCCGTTCCACAGGACTACATCCAGCATCTCTACGATCGTCTCCATGGGAGAATAGCAGCCTGCATTGCTGCGAAAGGTGGATATACCCTGTACTAGTGCCGACATTGTGCATGCTCTGTTGCCTGTGTCTAAGTGCCTGTGGTTCTGTCAGTGTGATCATGTGATGTATCTGACCCCAGGAATGTGTCAATATAAAGTTTCCCCTTCCTGGGACAATGAATTCACGGTGTTCTTATTTCAATTTCCAGGAGTGTATAAATATTTTTACTTGGCCGACGAAGTCGAAAGATCGATGAAAAAACCTTATTTATACATATGGCCGCCATTTTGTTTCCTATGGTCCAAATAACTTGGGCGAGGTACAACTCCTAAAGAATCTTATATACTTCGCTAATGTCAACTCAATTTTGATTTCAGGTGAGCCGGCTGACCTGTGACATACCGCGCGTGGAGGTCTACATCGAAATTTTGTTTCGTTCCGACGGCACTTCCGCCTTTTCTCTTCGATATTTCCGGTCGAAAAAATTCCGGTTTGTAGAGGAAATATGAATAAACATTTAGACCAAATTTGACATTGATATCTGTAACACATCCAGAGGAAAAAAATCTCAAAGAACAAGCTTTCTTCGGGCCAAAGATAGTAAACCTCCCCTTAAGGTAATGCTCAGCTGTTACTATTAAGTTTCAAGGAACAATCTTATTTACCCGTGAACTGTAGTGTTTAAATTAATTCTTAAGGTTTGAGATTAATTTTTTTTTCTTTTTTTTTTTTTTTTTGCGAGCCTTTCTGCTTTATGTTACGTTTTATTCTTTTACATAATATGAAGGTGTAATTCCAAGTGTGCTGTTGTAATTGATTTATGTTTCAGTTGGCGGATTGCAGTGTATTTCCTCCGTTACGGTGCAATGTGGAACCGGGGCTTGACGACTGGAACTGTGTTTCGTTAGACCAGGCTCCATGTTCCTGGCCTTCTGTCTCGATCTCGTCCTGAAGTTGAGTATTGCTGTTCCCTTTGTTCCTGGCTCTGTCAGGGTGTTTGTACCTCGCTTTGTACCTCTCTCCACCACCTCCTTGGCGGATGCACATTTCGCTCGAAATATGAATTTAAACTTGTAAAACTGGGTCACTCTGTAATTAGTGCCCGATCAGACTGATGGAGGCTCCGCCTTATTAATTTTGTATTCGATTTTCAGACATTTGTATCATAAGTGTACCTTATATGCTGATTCTGAAGTTTAATTCTTATAAAGGAGGGTTTCATGAGCGTACGTCCTCATGGAATATTTAAGTGCGTTTTTATTAATTGTTTGTTATTTAATTAGTACCTACCTGTACTGGCATCAACTGGCCTATTCCTTAGTCAGAAGTTCGTGTGGCCGGTGTCTACATGGCCGAGCGTTCAAATTTTAGAAATTGCCTTATTGTTACTTGTGTGAGTCCGCAGCTCGTGGTCGTGCGGTAGCGTTCTTGCTTCCCACGCTCGGGTTCCCGGGTTCGATTCCGGGCGGGGTCAGGGATTTTCTCTCCCTCGTGATGACTGGGTGTTGTGTGATGTCCTTAGGTTAGTTAGGTTTAAGTAGTTCTAAGTTCTAGGGGACTTATGACCATAGATGTTGAGTCCCATAGTGCTCAGAGCCATTTGAACCATTTTTGATACCGACAGAGAACACGTATCGTCTAAGGCTCGAAGTATGAAAACAGGGTGCCTCAGAATGTATAACCAGCCTTAGGGTATTTTTGCTGGTGGGAAGCTGGGCACCTCGTAAATGACTCACTGCCGCTGCTCCGTCGTGTCTCTGACCCACCAAAAATTTACGATTAACACCGATTACTTTCAGATTGGTGACTATGAAAGGTCTCTGCTGGATTCCTTTCATGTTAATTTCTTAAATCTGTTGTCATTTACGGCATAAATTCCTCTTCTAAATTTACTGTGGCGTTTCTGACTACCTGGGAGGTGACTGAGTAGTGGAACGTGTTACTTTTACACACAAACAAGAATGATCTGTCAACTACTATACTTTAAAACACAGTTTATATGTAATTCATGTCACACAGTCTCATACGGAACCTACATCAGCTTTCTTTTATATACTGTATATGATAAGATACTGTCATCCCCCTTTCCTTCTGTGTGAGAGGATGAATGAGCAAATGTATTTCTAGTTGCATGCTTGAGAGTAGCAGACAAGCCTGTCTGCTAGAGAACAGTAGGACCAACGTCGGAACAGGTAGCTACGCTTTCTACAAGCAAAGAGGTTTCTATCCTTAGTATGGTCCTGTCCGTCGCTTGTCATGTTGGTATAGGAAGCTGCCCCTCCGGCTACTTCCGTTTGTATTTGTGAGCCACCCTCAGGAAGGGACCAGGTCAGTCTGTCCGTGGCGAGCGTCTGAAGTGGTAAGATCTCCGGCTAAGCGCGTGTCTGCTAAGTCTGTAGGACAATGGATTTCTTAAGTTCAGCCTAACTGAAAATTTAATGACCTTTATTTCAGGTTGAGCTCTAAAATATCTAATGTTATCTTAAATTGCAACGCAGTGTATTTCGAGTGTGAAGTTCAGAATATTTTCCAGTAGTTTCTTTGTCACTACTTTGTGAGTAAAGTGGAACCACGTGTTGATCAGTAATTATAACTAAGATCATCAATCTTAAATGCGAGTGTGCGTGAGATTATAACATCTTGTGTTGACAATGTTTTTCAATATAGCAACTTTTCTTTATGTTCAACCCACGTGGGGTGTACTTTGTGATACCAGTACCACGTGCTTATACAATTGTTTGACCCATCAGGTTAATAGTAAGACGATAGTAACCAGTTCGAGGTTTCTCTTTTGTAAATTGCTTTTCGATCTAATTTATTTTAATTATCAAAATTATTGTGAAGTTACACGCTTTGTGCAAACCAAGTTGACCACGTGACGCATGTGGTGTAATCATCAAAGTAGCCCTCAGCTATTCTTTTTGGGAAGATTTCACAGAGAGTTAGTATGAATTTAGTATACCAGTGTGTGGTAATTACATGAGGGACAGGATTGTGCTATGAACGTAACTTCTTTGGGTGAAAATTGAATCGGTTGGTAGTGGTTAATTTCCTCTTGCATATGTTTCAACGTTCTACGTGTGTTATTTTATGAATGCAGTGTTGTATGCAGTCTCCCAATCTTGGCTCCATATTTGATGTGTTCCGTAAGATTACAAACTCACATTTTCCACAATCCTAAATAAGGCACCAGTTTAGTTTAGTTATGAATCAAATTTAATATGCTGAAATTTCAATGACCAATGTTAAAATAAATTTCCAAATATAAACTGGTTTATTTCTTTTTATTTAAATTCTCTTTTTTATATATATATCACCGGTTGTCGTATGACTATTAAAAGCTTATAATTAATGTTAGTCTGGTTGGGAATTTGGTAAGCTAGACTGGATACCTGGTTAAACAGTTGCGCAGTAATGCAAGGTTAACTTCCTCAGATAGCTCACAGCTTTTAAACCGCTTTTATTGTCTAGCAGCACCGCTTTCATAGCAAATTAAAGCAACAACGTTACAACTATTAAGCTCCCAGCGGACCTAGTAGTTTAGTGGCGAAACTCGTGCCTGGTAACCAAGAGGTTATGGATAAATTACTGGTCGAGCCCCGTAAGTTTGTTTGTTTTTCTTTACCGTAGCCTTCACCTCTCAGTGATGTGAAAATCTGCCAGAAACGACGCGTAGTTCGGATTCCACTTTAAACTGTAGTTTCCCTCTCTCTGGTAGGGTCACTGGGCTGGGTCACAGACGCGCAGGTCGCCGAAGTGGCGTCGAGTTGAAAGACTTGTACCATGCCGTGGAAAGAAACGAAATTATCGGTATTATTTCGTCCAATTGATTCTGTAGCAGTAATACACATCTGGAGGAAATCTTCTATACAACCAGCACGCAAAGATAGTTTTTCAGTTCTTGCAATGTTTTTCGTCTCGTCCGCAAGAACAGTCGAGATATTAAAACTGTTCATTTGTGGACGATTCGTTCTGCTATGATATCATGAATATTTATAATATCTGGTCTTGAATACTAGTGTTGATATGCTATGCATTCTTAGGAACATTTTGAAAAATGCCTTTGCAAAACTAAGTCGCCAGCTTTAGCTTGGAATCTCAGAAGACAGCGAAAACTGCCGCACTTTTCCTCGCCGTCAAGACACATTAAATTTACAGAATCGTGCTTGCAGCGAAGAGCCATTTCCTGCCGACCATACAATCACAGGTTTTACTCTTTCCTCTGTTAGCATCTTGAGGTACCTTTTCGCTGTTCAATAGATGCACAACGGATTTTTCCTTTCTTTCTGCTATTTAGGAAAAGCTATCGGCAAAATAGACATAATTTAGATGATACATAGTCTCTGAATGACCTTAAACACTTCTAATGCTGTCTGCCATTTAGCGTATGGCCGACCCGAGAGTTGACGTTCAAATTTCCTGACAATGTACGCTTCGAAAAGAAATGGGTTCGGAATATGCCAGTCACGAATGCCCGATGTCGCCCGATATCTCATTTACTGCTGCAAGGTACTATGCTCACTATAGTGTAACTTGAGAGAATTAATTTAAAGTGTTCTAGTGTCAACAGAAGTTGAATATGCAGTTGTTTCAGAACGTTCTTTTCTGCATAGGAAATTCATTGCAGATAACGGTTGCAAAACTAACACGAACCCTTTACAGAGGAATGGAAAAACTGGTAGAAGCCGGCCTCAGGGAACATCACTTTTGTTGCGGAGAAATATAGGAACTCGCTAGGCAATACTGACCCTACGAATTCTTATAGAACGTAGGTTAAGGAAAGATAAACATACCTTTATAGCATTTGTCGAGCTAGAGAAAGCTCTTGACAATGCTGAATGGAATACTCTCTTTCAAATTCTACCGATGAGAGAGGTAATATACAGGGAGTAAAGGGCTATTTACAATTTGTTCAGAAACCAGATGGCAGTTATAAGAGACGAGAGGCAAGAAACGGAAGCAGTGGTTGGGAAGGGAGTAAGACAGGGTTTTAGCCTATCCCCGATGTTATTCAATTTGTATATTGAGCAAGCAGTAAAGAAAACAGAAGAAAAAGTTGGTGTGGGCAGTAAAGTCAATGGAGAAGAATGAAGCTTTCAGGTTTGCCGATGACATTGTAATTCTATCAGAGACAGCAAAGGACTTGGAGGAACGGTTGAGTGGAATGGACAGAGTCTTGAAAGGAGTATATAAGATGAACATCAACAAATGCAAAACGAGGATAATGGAATGCAGTCGAATAATATCAGATGATGCTGAGGGAATTAGATTAGGAAATTAGACATTCAAAATAGTAGAGTTTTGCTATTTGAGAAGTAAAATAACTGATGATGGTCGAAGTAGCGAGGATATAAAACGTAGAGTGGCAATGTCAAGAAAAGCGTTTCTGAAGAAGAGAAATCTGTTAACATCGAGTATAGATTTATGTGTCAAGAATCCTTCGTGAAAGTATTTGTATGGAGAGTAGCCAGGTATGGAAGTGAAACATGGACGGTAAACAGTTTAGACAAGACGAGAGTAGAAGCTTTTGAAATGAGGTGTTACAGAAGCATTCTGAGGATTTAATGGCTAGATCACGTAACTAATGAGGAGGTACTGAATACAACTGGGGAAAAGAGAAATTTGCGGTACAATCTAGCTAGAAGAAGGGATCTGTTGACAGGACAGCCGGCCGGTGTGGCCGAGCTGTTCTAGGCGCTACAGTCTGGAGCCCAGCGACCGCTACGGTCGCAGGTTCGAAACCTGCTTCGGGCATGGATGTGTGTGATGTCCTTAGGTTAGTTAGTTTTAAGTAGTTCTAAGTTCTAGTGGACTGATGACCTCAGCTGTCAAGTCCCATACTGCTCAGAGCCATTTGAACCATTTTGTTGTTGTTGGTAGGTTCAAATGGTTCAAATGGCTCTGACCACTATGGGACTTAACAGCTGTGGTCATCAGTCCCCTAGAACTTAGAACTACTTAAACCTAACTAACCTAAGGACATCACACACATCCATGCCCGAGGCAGGATTCGAACCTGCGACCGTAGCGGTCGCGCGGCTCCGGACTGCGCGCCTAGAACCGCGAGACCACCGCGGCCGGCCTGTTGCTGGTAGAACACATTCTGAGGGATCAAGGGATCACCAATTTAGTATTGGAGTGAATCGTGATGGTAAGGGGGCGGGGGTTAGAAATCTTAGAGAGAGATCAAGAGATGAATGCAGTGAGCAGATTCAGAAGGATGTAGGTTGCAGCAGTTACTCGGAGATGCTTGCACAGGATAGAGTAGCGTGGAGAGCTGCATCAAACCAATCTCTGACCACAAGACGACAACAGCAACAAAAACAATGGTTTCTCCCCCATTTGCTTCATTTTTAACATGATCACAACATTGAACTAACAGGAAGCTTGCGAATGAAGCATTTGACACTGAGAGCGCCTCCAGCTGCACGAGAGGAAAACCTTGTGATTGACGTACCAAGAGGTCATCTGTATTCAGTGGCGGGCACATAAGGGGGGCGCGCGTGGGAGCGATGCCCCCCCCCCCCTTGACGGGCCACCTGCATTGCCACCCATGTCGCCCACGCCAGTCAGCCTGCACGCTATTCGTTCGTTTCTTTCGTCAGTTGACTCGACTGAATCGAGTTATCGAGTATTTGTGCTTTCTTATGTAGCACGCGCGTCCGCGTCATCGTATTTTATACGTTTCTGTCTGGCACATAGATAGCGAACACATACCTAAGAGAAAAGTCGCGGCCATTCTAGTGATCTCTATACGTTATTCTGTCTGGCATTTGTTCGAGAAAAGTCACGAATTTTCTACTGTTTCCTTGTATAGAAACCTTCGATACATAGCGTTATAAATACAGACTATTCGCCGTATATTAATCTTACATTCAGAGGCTGAAATATTAAGACTGAAGAATGAATAAATAAAACGTCCTAGTTGTAGCAAGTGCAAGTGTGATGATTAGTCAAGACAGAGTCCTCAGTTGATTGTGAAGTATTAATAATAGTAACTCGTAGTAATTTCTCAGTAAAAATTTTGTTAAGAGACTCTAACAATAGTTTTACTAATAACAGATGGTTCAAATGGCTCTGAGCACTGTGGGACTTAACATCTGAGGTCATCAGTCCCCTAGAACTTAGAACTACTTAAACCTAACTAACCTAAGGACATCACACACATCCATGCCCGAGACAGGATTCGAAACTGCGACTGTAGCAGTCGCGCGGTTCCGGACTGAAGCGCCTAGAACCGCTCTGCCACAGCGGCCGGCTAATAATAACTTAACAATAGATTCCCCATACCTAACTCATAATACGAGTATGGGAAATTATTGATGCATATATGTCCGGAATTAGAGACTTTCAAGAAGATACCTAAAAACGCATTGTTACTATATAGGCCCTGTATCGAATGCACTAGAAAGAAACAGGATTGACAAAAAAAGTTCTACACGCATAAATTGCCGGATGACGTCATCATTGGAAACTCGCCGTTATATTATACGTCGTAAGGTAAATATTGGCTTGTCGCTTTCACAGTAGGTATTTGCTCACACTCCATAAAAGTCTGGAAGGGAACATTCTGGCAAAAAAATGTTCAAACGCGTGTGAAATCAGTCCCTAAGCTTACACACTACTTAACCTAAATTATCCTAAGGACAAACACACACACCCATGCCCGAGGGAGGACTCGAACCTCCACCGTGACCAGCCGCACAGTCCATGACTGCAGCGCGCGAGACCTCTCGGCTAATCCCACGCGGCTTCTCGAAACAACCGAGCCACATGTATAAGGGATGCAGACTCGCTGCTAGGTGGTCAGTTTGAAAGCTACAATCGTCGATATAAGTTGGAAGTGTTAAAAAGTGAACACCTGCGATTATTGGTTGTTATCACGGACTGCAGTCAGTGTTGTGCTTAGCGATATTAGAAATACGCGGAGTGTGACCGTGTGTGTTTCACTGCTAATTGTACTGGTGTTGCATTTTTCAGTGCGAATATAGTGTTTATGCAAGAATTAAAGTTTTCGTGTAACTTGATTATTTCTCACTACAGTAAAAGACATCTTTAGTGCCCCCTCCTTGAGGTACTTCTGTATCCGCCACTGTCTGTATTCCAGCGTTTGTCCTGGGTAAATTTTATGATTAGTGTTCCTCGAAAAGAACGTCGCCTTCCCTCCAGGTATTCTCATTTGAGACGGCGAAGCACCTTCGTAATAGTTTCTTGTGTTTCGATTCTACCGGCAACAAATCTAGCAGCCCGCCTCTGAATTGCTTTGATGTTTCCCTTGAATCCGACCTGGAGCGGATCACAAACATTCGACCAGTACTCAAAAATAGGTCGCACCAGTGTCGTATGTGAGGTTTCCTCTACAGATGAACCACATTTTCCTAAAATTCTCCTAATAAACCGTACTCGACCATTCGCCTCCCCTACCACAGTCCTCACGTGCTCGTTCCATTTCATATTGTCTGCACTGCTACGCCTAGATTTTTAATCGGTGTGTCAAACAGCACACTACCTGTGCTTTATTCGAATATTACGTGTTTTTCCGAACTCATCTGCATTAACTTACATTTCTTCATTTAGAGGTAGCTGCCATTCATCACACCAAATAGAAGTTTTGTCTACGCCATCTTATGTCCCTCTGAGAGGTGGCATGAGCCCCCTCTCATATTTCTATCTTACGATTTTCCTCTCTAATTGCAGGCAGTGAAAAGTCGCTATTCCTTCACACGCGGACTTCCCACGCAGCGTCTCTCGTCACGCGGGTGGTCCGGTGACAGGCGGGCTCTGCTGATCTGGAAAGCGTTAAGCCGACGGGTATGAGGAAGTCGAGTGAATGCTCTGCAGACGCCGACATTGTCAAAAGACACGCCCGGAGGGGTCTGAAGTAGCGGCTGGGCTAGAGGTTCCGTTACTTCGCAGAAACTTAGCGAAAACACTTTCTGGCAGGCTACCAGTGAGGCGTGGGAATGACTTGTGTACCCAGGCAGTTGTGGCGGGAAAATTCCCGCGCTTTCTGCAAAATAGTAACTGTGATTGGCTTGCTCACGGCATAGCTCCATGATGTAGAAAAATCAGCGCAGAAATTGGCGCCAAGAATCTCCATTGGTGGAATGGTAGTGCTCCGGCAATAGAGTGGAATTTTCCGCCGGTTTTCGAGTTGCTGATTGGAACGTTTAACCATGGCCACTGTCGTGGGGGCGTGAATGTTGTGTGTTCGGCCTGTACGGGTGCTCTAGGTAGTCGGCTCTCGCCTTTCAGTCGAGGACGTCGAAGCAACCAGCCATCGCCTCCGGTACGCCAGATCGTGTTCTGGCAGTTAAGAAGACAGTTTGGTAATGTATGTCCGCAGCACCGGCAGATAGGGATTTTCCTAGGTGATAATCAGAGCTCAGCAGAGCGCGCCTGTTCGTCTTTTTCTAACTTTGTTCTGTCTTGAGTAGCAGCAATTAATGTTGGGTTAGCTGTGTGTCTCTCTTAAGATTTGAGTGGCAAGGAATTGGCTCCACATACCACTTCGTCTTAAACCTCACAATCTAGTTTAGGGACAACTTCACCTTCATAGCGTTTGTTTGAGTCTCCAATTTGAGCCAATTTGATGTATTATAAATGTTTCATGTGTTTTTGTTTATTATTTTGTGTTTAGTCTTAATAAATCATATTGTTATTTTGGACAGAACTTTCATTCTGTTAATCGGTAGAGCAACCCATCATTTCTCACTACGTTAATGAAACCTTCCTTTATTTAACTTATTTATCAAATTAGATTATTGCAGGTGCCAAACTCTTTTCTACTCCACTTTCAGGGTTGATAACAGTCAGTTCGCGTATATTTTTTAATCCATGTGCAACAGCAAAAGTCGGAGTTAGAATAGGGGGGGCTTAGAGCATCATTTACATATGGAGATTCTAGAAGAATTTAGTGTTAAATACACTGCTTGCCCCGGCACCTCGCACCTCTACAGCCACTCAACAACGATACCTCCCCATACACCACAGCATCATCAGCAAAGACTGCTTCTCACCCTGTCCATCAGGTCATTTATGTGTACTGAAAATAACAGCGGGCCTGTCACACTCTCCTGAAGCACTCCTGACAATAACCTTGTCCCCGATGAACAATCACCCCAAGAGCAACGTACAGGCTCCAGATAATTAAGAAGTCTTCGAGACACTCACATTGCTTGGAACCTATTCCCTACGCTCGTACGTTCCGGATGCTCGTACTTTACTTTTTCCCTAAGACCAGTGAAGTGTTGAGTTTATCTGCTTTTCGAAAAATACAAATATTGGGAAATAATTAAATGAAATTCAGAGTTGGGGACTTGTTAACTAGGGAAATTTGCTGTCCTTAACTTGGAAAGCTGTGGAAATGACTGGATAAACTGTATTCCAGCCAAACAGACAGGGAAAATGTTGTTTGCTCTCGAACTAGGAGGAACGTGAGCCCGCTCGTCTCAAGAAGTGGTGAGGACCTATTATTCGGTGTCGCAGTAATTTTATAAAAAATTGTAACGTGACGGATACAGATCCCCTTCGATCCTGCTTTCAGTTCAGTTACATTTTACTTCATGTACAAAGTGAGCAGTACACACTGTTTCGTGGTGGCTTTAAGGCTGTCACCCGAGGTTACGGATTCCGGGATGACCCGTGTCTACTGTGGATCTGCAGCAAGAGGGCTTTTCGCATGCTGGATAGCAATTCTAGGCTCCTTATCAGGGCCCGCTGGGCACACTTTCAAGTTTTGGTGTCTGGGAGTTAACCTCTGATGCGTGGCCAAAATTCTGCGTCCCTCCCCCCCCCCCCCCACCCCCACCACCACCACCCCTCGCCCGTCTCACCGAAGTGCCCCTTTCAGGTCTAGCAAGTACCTTTTCAGCGTCGATGTCAACAAAAGCTTCCTGCCTTTCTGTTCCCATTAAATGCGAGAAACTTCACACCATCTCAAGGGTATTTTGCGTCCGTCCAACCCTGCGTATTATCTCCTCTGCTACACAACGTATTTTCTGTGCCGACCTATAGCGAAAGACCGTTTGAACTTGATACCAAACTTAGACATTGTTTATGCGTATTGGTACGCCATATGACGGTAGCTTTTGCTCTCGTTCCTGTCTTTTCTCGGGCTTCGAGGTACGCGTACGTTCGTCACATTGGCGACAAGCATTTCTGTCGTCTCTCCTGTGGACGTTATGGCTGAGAACGGAGAACTTTCTTGTCTTTCGTTTTCTAGGAGTCGTCCTGTGCCGACTACTACTCATTTCTTGGAGTCATCCCATGCTGTCTACCATTCACTTGCTGACAGTGCAGTCTGAAGACGTAAGTGTCGCTTTTTGCTGTAGCATGAGGTGTTAGTTTCGTAACTCAGGAGCAACAGGAAGAGGCGATTAGTGTTCAACGTCCAGTCGACAATGCGGTCATTAGATACGGAGCACAAGCTCGGATTAGGGATGGATGGAGAAGAAAATTGGCCGTGCCCTTTCAAAGGAACCATCGCGGCATTTGCCTGGAGCGATTTAGGGAAATCACGGAAAACCTAAATCAGGATGGCAGGACGCGGGATTAAGCCGTCGTTCTCCCGAAAGCGAGTCCACTGTGCTAGCCAGTGATCCACCTCGCACGGTTTCGTAACTCGGTGTAGATACTCTGAGCAGGTCACATTTATGTGGTTGCTTGTGCGTTTTTGATGTGGAGTTCATTGGACAATTTCTCTTTTAAGTAGAAAACTCGAGTTGTGCTGATGAGGGACTTTGATTTGTTCTTCTTCCAGTTTGCCACGTTAATATTATAAGTTTTGAGTTTGCAAGAATTACGTCGGGGTAAAGGTCAAAGTTGTTCTGAAGTTTGAATAAGAGTTTAGTAATTTATGAAAACGGCTGCAATTTATGAATCGTACTTCTTACAAATTCTCCCATAATTAGGGGACTCGTATTTGATATATATGGTAAGAATTACACAAAGGTGATGAGTAAGTGTGCAGTAGCCAAATTATTTATGGGATGTTGCATAAGGCTCAATATTTTTATTGTGATAACGAGTGGGTAGCTATCGCACATTTTCACTTTCGAGCTCAAAGTGTTGCTAATGCAGATTAGCTTCATAATGCTATTTCTTACCTTCGAAGACGATTAACGGTTCGCAAACTGATGAAATCTGCTGCAATTTCTGACCAATATACTGAACACCGTTTTGTAACGGAATTATTGAAGATATTCTTAGTTAGAATACAATAAATTTCCTAAAGATCGAGAAAGCTTATATCAACGAATCAACACGGTTTTAGAAATCACTGCTCGTGCGAACCTCAACTTGCCCTTTTATCACATGATATACAGCGAATATGGCTAAATAGCAACAGGCATACCCCCTATTTTTAGATTTGAGAAAAGCGTTTGACACGATGCCCGATTACAGGTTGTTAAAGAAGGCACCAGCATACGGAATAGGTTCCTAGGTATGTGAACAGCTGGAAAACTTCTTAAGTAATGGAACCCAGTATGTTTTCCTCGACGGTGACTGTCCATCAGACGCAAAGGTATCATTAGAAATGCGCCATGGAAGTGTGACAGGACAGCTACTACTTTCTATATACATTAATGATCAGGGGGACAGGATGGGCGGCAGTTGAGTGGCCGCGCGGAGTAGCCGCGCGGTCTTAGGCGCCTTGTCACGACCTGTGCGGCTCCCACCGTCGGAGGTTCGAGTCCTTCCTCGAGCATGTGTGTGTGTGTTGTCCTTAGCGTAAGTTAGTTTAAGTTAGATTAAGTAGTGTGTAAGCTCAGGGACCGATGACCTTAGCAAATTGGTCCCATGTTGTTGTTGTGGTCTTCAGTCCTGAGACTGGTTTGATGCAGCTCTCCATGCTACTCTATCCTGTACAAGCTTCTTCATCTCCCAGTACCTACTGCAACCTACATCCTTCTGAATCTGCTTAGTGTATTCATCTCTTGGTCTCCCCCTACGATTTTTACCCTCCACGCTGCCCTCCAATATTAAATTAGTGATCCCTTGATGCCTCACAACATGTCCTACCAACCGATCCCTTCTTCTGGTCAAGTTGCGCCACAAACATCTCTTCTCCCCAATCCTATTCAATACTTCCTCATTAGTTATGTGATCTACCCATCTAATCTTCAGCATTCTTCTGTAGCACCACATTTCGAAAGCTTCTATTCTCTTCTTGTCCAAACTATTTACCGTCCATATTTCACTTCCATACATGGCTACACTCCATACAAATACTTTCAGAAATGACTTCCTGACACTTAAATCTATACTCGGTGTTAACAAATTTCTCTTCTTCAGAAACGCTTTCCTTGCCATTGCCAGTCTACATTTTATATCCTCTCTACTTCAAACATCATCAGTTATTTTGCTCCCCAAATAGCAGAACTCCTTTACAACTTTAAGTGTCTCATTTCCTAATCTAATTCCCTCAGCATCACCCGACTTAATTCGACTGCATTCCATTATCCTCGTTTTTCTTTTGTTGATGTTCATCTTATATCCTCCTTTCAAGACACTGTCCATTCCGTTCAACTGATCTTCCAGGTCCTTTGCTGTCTCTGACAGAATTACAATGTCATCGGGCAACCTCAAGGTTTTTATTTCTTCTCCATGGATTTTAATACCTACTCCGAATTTTTCTTTTGTTTCCTTTACTGCTTGCTCAATATACAGATTGAATAACATCGGGGAGAGGCTACAACCCTGTCTCACTACCTTCCCAACCACTGCTTCCCTTTCATGTCCCTCGACTCTTATAACTGCCATCTGGTTTCTGTACAAATTGTAAATAGCCTTTCGCTCCATGTATTTTACTCCTGCCACCTTTAGAATTTGAAAGAGAGTATTCCAGTCAACATTGTCAAAAGCTTTCTCTAAGTCTACAAATGCTAGAAACGTAGGTCTGCCTTTCCTTAATCTTTCTTCTAAGATAAGTCGTAAGGTCAGTATTGCCTCACGTGTTCCAGTATTTCTACGGAATCCAAACTGATCTTCCCCGAGGTCGGCTTCTACTAGTTTTTCCATTCGTCTGTAAAGAATACGTGTTAGTATTTTGCAGCTGTGGCTTATTAAACTGATTGTTCGGTAATTTTCACATCTGTCAACACCGGCTTTCTTTGGGATTGGAATTATTATATTCTTCTTGAAGTCTGAGGGTATTTCGCCTGCTTCATACATCTTGCTCACCAGATGGTAGAGTTTTGTCAGGACTGGCTCTCCCAAGGCCGTCAGTAGTTCCAATGGAATGTTGTCTACTCCGGGGGCCTTGTTTCGACTCAGGTCTTTCAGTGCTCTGTCAAACTCCTCACGCAGTATCGTATCTCCCATTTCATCTTCGTCTACATCCTCTTCTATTTCCATAATATTGTCCTCAAGTACATCGCCCTTGTATAGACCCTCTATATACTCCTTCCATCTTTCTGCTTTCCCTTCTTTGCTTAGAACTGGGTTTCCATCTGAGCTCTTGATGTTCATACAAGTGGTTCTCTTATCTCCAAAGGTCTCTTTAATTTTCCTGTAGGCAGTATCTATCTTACCCCCTAGTGAGATAAGCCTCTAAATCCTTACATTTGTCCTCTAGCCATCCCTGCTTAGCCATTTTGCACTTCCTGTCGATCTCATTTTTGAGACGTTTGTATTCCTTTTTGCCTGCTTCATTAACTGCATTTTTATATTTTCTCCTTTCATCAATTAAATTCAATATTTCTTCTGTTACCCAAAGATTTCTAAGAGCCCTGGTCTTTTTACCTACTTGATCCTCTGCTGCCTTCACTACTTCATCCCTCAAAGCTACCCATTCTTCTTCTACTGTATTTCTTTCCCCCATTCCTGTAAATTGTTCCCTTATGCCCTCCCTAAAACTCTGTAGAACCTCTGGTTCTTTCAGTTTATCCAGGTCCCATCTCCTTAAATTCCCACCTTTTTGCAGTTTCTTCAGTTTCAATCTGCAGTTCATAACCAATAGATTGTGGTCAGAGTCCACATCTGCCCCTGGAAATGTCTTACAATTTAAAACCTGGTTCCTAAATCTCTGTCTTACCATTATATAATCTATCTGAAACCTGTCAGTATCTCCAGGCTACTTCCATGTATACAACCTTCTATCATATTTCTTAAACCAAGTGTTAGCTATAATTAAGTTGTGCTCTGTGCAAAGTTCTACCAGGCGGCTTCCTCTTTCATTTCTTAGCCCCAATCCATATTCACCTACTACGTTTCCTTCTCTCCCTTTTCCTACACTCGAATTCCAGTCACCCATGACTATTAAATTTTCGTCTCCCTTCACTATCTGAATAATTTCTTTTATATCATCATACATTTCTTCAATTTCTCTGTCATCTGTAGAGCTAGTTGGCATATAAACTTGTACTACTGTAGTAGGCGTGGGCTTCGTGTCTATCTTGGCCACAATAATGCGTTCACTATGCTGTTTGTAGTAGCTTACCAGCATTCCTATTTTCCTATTCATTATTAAACCTACTCCTGCATTACCCCTATTTGACTTTGTGTTTATAACCCTGTAGTCACCTGACCAGAAGTCTTGTTCCTCCTGCCACCGAACTTCACTAATTCCCACTATATCTAACTTTAACCTATCCATTTCCCTTTTTAAATTTTCTAACCTACCTGCCCGATTAAGGGATCTGACATTCCACGCTCCGATCCGTAGGACGCCAGTTTTCTTTCTTCTGATAACGACATCCTCTTGAGTAGTCCCCGCCCGGAGATCCGAATGGGGGACTATTTTACCTCCGGAATATTTTATCCAAGAGGACGCCATCATCATTTAATCATACAGTAAAACTGCATGCCCTCGGGAAAAATTACGGCCGTAGTTTCCCCCTTGCTTTCAGCCGTTCGCAGTACCAGCACAGCAATGCCGTTTTGGTTATTGTTACAAGGCCAGATCAGTCAATCATCCAGACTGTTGCCCTTGCAACTACTGAAAAGGCTGCTGCCCCTCTTCAGGAACCACACGTTTGTCTGGCCTCTCAACAGATACCCCTCCGTTGTGGTTGTACCTACGGTACGGCCATCTGTATCGTCCCATAGGAACTTGGTCCCATAGGAACTTACCAAAATATTCATATTTCCGAAGTTGAGTGACTGTAGGAGGATATAAGATGACTTAGACCATTTTCTAGGTGGTGTGATGAATGCCAGATGTAACTGAATGCGGATGTGTAAGGAAAACAAACTCGTAATTTTCGGATTCATTATTAGCAGCATCCTGCACTTGGCATATTCACGTCTTTTAAATATCTGACCGTAAAGCTGCAAAACGATATGAAATGGAACGAGTATGTGGGGTCTGTGGTAGGGCATGCAGATGGTCTAGTTTGGTTTCTTGCGAGAAATTTTAGGAGAATATGGTTCATCTGTATAGACGCTGTGCGACCTATTCTTGAGTACTGTTCGAGTATTTGGGATCCGCACCAGGTCGGATCGAAGGAAGACACCGAAGAATTTCGAAGGAAGACACCAAAAAAATTTACAGGCGTACTTCAAGATTTGTTACCTGTAGGTTCGAAAGTCACGCAAGTGCTACGGAGATGGTAAATGAAGTCAAATGAAAACTCCTGGAGGTAAGGCGACGTTCGTTTCGAATAAAACTATTGAGAAAATTTAGAGAACCGCCTTTTGAATCTAATTGCAGAAAGAGCCTACTGCCACCTAGGACCACGAAGATCAGCACAAGAAATTATTGTTCAAAAGAAGACATGTAGATAATCGTTTTCCCTCACTCTGTTTACGAGTCGAGCGGGAAAGGAAGTGACGAGTAGCGGTATAGGGTATCCTTTGCCATGCCCCGTACGGTGGCTTGCGAAGTATCTATGTAGATGTAGATGTGGATGTAAATGACATTCCCTGAATTTTCGGGATTTCTGAAAAAAAAACTATAACTTTCTTCCGACGCTCTAAAGAATTCCGCGTGGCATGCTAAGCAGCCGTATTTCAGACACTTCAAATTACTCTCTGTTGATAAACTGTGAAGTTTTGCAATGAACATCATGTGAACTTTCCAACTATTTTCTGGCTGGTTGTGATTTCCTGCTAGAGAGAGAATATGCTATCAGAAAAAACGGAATAGTGCAAACCAAGTGCAAGTATAAGCACTTTCTTGATAAACTGTATGTAAATGTGGACTTCGCAGCAACATGTATATTACTAAAGCGAGAGTATGGCACAGACGTTTTATCCAGGAACTTTATTTTTTTATTACATTCAGTCTTACGTGATAGAATGAACCCTCTTTTACGTCACGTGATAGAACACTTACGTAGCTTTTCCATGTTGAACTACACTATGCGTTGCTTCTGAGAATTCCGTGGTTCCGAGGAGCTTAATTAGGTAAGTGCATAAATTTCAGGAAAAAACAGCTTCGCACAGCTGCATGTATACCAATGAACTCCAGACACTAGACATGAAGGCCATTAGCGTCTGCACGTTGTCATTGTTTAACTACTTGTCGGCGCGTAGACAATGCGGCCACCTCTTTGTATTAGGAATGCATTAAGAGCTGTGCCAAATAAGATAAGTGTCAACACACAAAGGACCCAGCGATTCAATGTGCCGATTCCAATCGCAAGCCAAAACGCTAAAAGGGTATACAGCTCTGCCTAACGCCCATGTAGATGTGGACAACTAAGTAATCATAATAAAACCCTCAGAAATGACTACGAATAGAGTTATTCTCAGAAAGAACGGAGAGTTTAAGGCATGTCGTTAATAAGTCAGTGGTGTCTGTAGCAGACAAAAATTGCCTCTGCGTTTTGGCTTGTCCACGTATGCAATATCTCTTAATTTTATTTCTTTGCCTCTACTGAAATACATAAACGTACAGTAAGTAAAATGCATTGCTCTCCAATTCTCGAACATGTTAGGGGAGAGTCAGACAATATCGGCCAGCCTACGTTTTTTGTCTTTGCTGTGTAATTCGGTATTGGTTAATCGGAATATTAATATACAACTCTTACCTGAAGGCACGTTCTATGAACTGCAGAGCGTAATGATTTTTATGTTTTATTTTTAATGCTTAATTACATCGAAAGTAAAGGAGCTACAGTTAGAAGCCTTGTAGAATGTGTTTTACAGTGTCGGCTGCAGTCTTTTCTTTGATAGTATTGCTTGTTAATTATATACAGTACTGATAGTGTTTCAGCTCAGTTCATCAATGTTAGCTGAAATGGGGCCCGGTGAAACCGATAGCTGTTTGGAGCCTTATACATTCTTGGTTTTTTGGAGATGTTGAGTATATCTCGACATGAAATGATAGTAAAATTGCTTTCCTGCAACCGTATACTGCTTGTTGATCTAGTGAAGGACCTTGAAATGTTTAGCCAAAGCAACTGCAAGTTGCAAGAATTCCTTTTATTGAGAGACCTGAACTTATTATTTAAATCTTTCATGTAATATACTCATTGTTTTTTTCCATTTTTTCATCACAAGTGTTCTTGAATCTGCCTATCTGAGGAGTTAAAGCTATGGAATTACCTTGCGTAACAAATTATTATCCTATCTCCAGTCATGCTTCCAGGTATAGAAAACGCTTCAGTTGGCTCCATTGCAGTCGTTTGGTTGGACATAACCCTGCTCACAGCCATTTTCATGCACTCTTCATTCCATTTTTCTCTCAGCTTTTTTCTCATTTTCCGCCTTGTCAATCTGAAAAGAAGTGAGAAGCAGAAAATATAATTTAAAAATTGAAACTACTTTTCGCTGATACTGAGACTATCAGATGGTCTCTACTGTACGACAAAGTCGTAAAATCTAGCTCATGTAAGAGATTTTCCTGTGTTACACCGAAGTACAAATCTACTGCCAGTAGTGATGTAAAATGCCTAGGCGTTTATAATTTGGGCCAGAAGAACAGGATAAATGCCTGGGCGAATGCCCAAAATTCATAAATGTCCAGGCATTTATGAATTATAAAGATTACTTGATAAGCGACTCTTATAAAAAACTTCAGCAGATATTTTCAATTGGAGAACGTGTTTTAAAACACTGCTTCTTCAGTAATTGGGTAATCAAGTTGAAAAAGCTGCTTGAGAGTTAGGTGAGAGTTATTAGAAGAAAGAAACTGGACTGTAAACATAACTTATTACATCTTTAGCGAGGTGATTTCTTGGGGTAAAAAATAATAATAAAAAGACAACTAAACTCAGATTTAAAAGTAATTTTTGAAATAAAGCATAGTTTATATTAAGTAGTATTTTTAATTATACCACACTACTGCAAAAAAATTAAAAAGTTGTTCTCAATCACTGTACCTAACTCAGGCACGTTTGCTTTCTTCTTTTTTTTTCAAATTCTTAAGGCACTTTGAAACACTTTTTGATATGCTTTTCCATTTTTCTGGAATGTGACTCTTTGAATTCCTTAAAACAATACTTAGAAGATAGCCCTTCCCTTTTAAATTGAAAAAGTTCCGAATAGGGCATTTTTTCTTAACCATCTTGAAACTATTCAATAGCCTATTGTCTGTAACACTGTACGTAACACAAAGACGAGGTTATATTGCCTCTTATCAGCCACCCTGACTTGAATGACTGCCGTACGGTCAGACGAACGTTGCCAAGTCCAGTAAACTAAATAACTCACACAATTGCGTGAATTACCTGAAATTACCAGCCACTCACTCAAAATTTCATCCACTAGCCATTTGCAGTACTAGCAATAGTACAAATATTTGCTTAGAATAACTGGAATTAGACTAAAAAGAACTGGATCTATAATTATTTTAGTTGTGATGTCTCATGTATCGATTCTGATCCCACAATTCCAACCAAGAATCGCAGATTCTCTAGGAATCGACTAATATCGAAATCAAGCGATTCCAGCGTCTTGGGTATCGATTCTTTTTTTATTAGATCTTTGTATTGTTAGTGTTTTCATTTTATCTTCACAGTGGTGCAGTCATACAAAAGCAGATAATGAAAGGATCAGAAGAGAAAACTATAATCTGTTTGAAATGTTACTGCGTCTGACAATAAATCGATTTTACACCCCACTGAAAACAGTTTAACATGTAAGAATGCATTTATCATCAAGAAACACATGTCAGCTGCTTAATACATTCAGTAATAATCTTGTTGTCAATAATCATTCTTCAATAATATTCAGAGATTAGACATGGACTATAAAGTTTGTTGCATTACAAAGAGATGACCTAATGAAAATGTTTATTATGCCGGCTTATCTCGACAGCTGCTCATTCCAGTGTGTGTGTGTGTGTGTGTGTGTGTGTATGCGTGCGGGCGTGTGTGACTACATGAGCTCAAGAGAGACAATGAGACCGGGAGTGAAGAGTACAACTGGTAAAAATAAAAAGGACATTATAAATGACAAGCAGCTGTCTGCAACAAGCACCCTTCCTTGGTGCAGCGAGTTGGAATGCCAGTAAAAGAAAGGGCACAACATGCCTCTCTCTTCTTTCCTTTCATTGTTAGCAGTAAAGGTAAATGTAAACATTTACTCATTTTTAATATCGGGAGTATCTTCCCATTCCCTTACTTTTTAATTGGTAAATAATACATTCTCGCAGTGAAAAACTTTAAATAGTACTTTTCTAGTAAATGGCCACATTTTGGGCATTTAAAACTGCTTTTGGCAAATTCCCGAGAAAACGCCCGTTTATAAATGTCCTGCTGACTGGGGACTTCCCCAGCCCCCGTCACTAACTGGCAGGTATAATAATTGGGTTTAATCTTCGCTGAACTTGTAAAGAATGCAGCAGAATAGAGGTAGAATTTGTTAAATATGATTTTGAATTTGACTATGGGACGATTCGGGATGACGGAAGCAAGTCAACCCACCAAAGAATTTGCCAATGAACTCATTTTCAACGGTACGCTGAATCCTAGTTCTTACTTCTCTATGTGGAAGTTTGAGTTGATGTTAATAGGTATCATTACAGTAACAGTGGACATCGGAGGAATAAGACACGAATCTGTAGAAAATTTTGTGTATTTCTCTCACAAAATGCGGCGACGATGACAAACAAAGTCGCGTGGAGTGCCCGCGAGGTTTGAGACGTCACGCACGGACTGCGCGACCCCTCCCGCCGGAGATTCGAGCCTTCCCTCGGTCCCTCGAGCATAGATGAGTGTGGTGTTCTTAGTATAAGTTAGTTTAATTTAGTTCAAGTAGTGTGCAAGTCTAGGGACCGATGACGTAAGCAGTTTGCTCCCTTAAGAATTCACACACATTTGAACATTTTTGACATACAAACAAGTTACACACATGCCAGACTGCTTTTGGAAAGAATAACATTTCTGTGAAGTGGACAGAACAGTGATTGTTATTAGAATAACTTAACTGTCCGGCAGAGCCACATTTCTTTCTAACCAAGTAAATGGTTTCGGTTGACATCGGCCATCATCAGGTCATAAAATACAGGCCGTGGTTTAGTCCCACCACTGGGGAGACAGGGAAACATTTCGTCTCATTAAACTGCGCCAGATGTTTGCAACTGTTAATCAACAGATTTTAGAACTGTCTAACGTAGTAACTAATTTCCTACTGGCATTTAATTCTGTCCGCGTTTACAATTCTAATATCAATGAAGCAAACGCGCACAGCTACGTTTTTCCGTTGTTAAAACAGGGAATAAAAAATACTGTTAAACAGAGCTTACTGATCACACGTAGACCTCTGCGAATAATATTAGATCGCTGGTTTCAGGCACGTGCCAGCCTTGAAACAGCCGAGTATAGAACCGTCCAGAGCACGGCGTAATTCGTTCACCTGTTGTGTGAGCAAGCAGGTTAGCGAATTACTGCAACGAAATGCGCCACCTAACTCCACTATCCGTGATTTACTATACTGCAATCCAGATTACGTAGCTCTCTCGAGTGAACACTGTTTTATTCTGTTTTTGAAATTTATTCACCGATGTAAAATTTCTATCACAACAGTTGCACTGCTTTCGAACATATTGTCTTGAAAGGTTACATGTTTTTCCTTCTGAGAAAGGACACACATCGGAGGCAGAAACGCATGTTAGTAATCATTTTGGTATAAAATAAAGCGTGTTGTATTGTGACTGTCACGTAAATAACTGGCTGACATTAGCATTAGTCAATCGAATACATTGAAAGACGTGCGTTATTTCGTACTACATTCATATTTTCAAAATTTTTAATCCTGTAATGGAATCTTTATCACTTTTGATCCGGCATTATCATGTCCTCCTGGTCATTAATTTTCTACAGTCCAAAACCCCACAGATACCTGCGAATGGCAGAAATGTTTTCAGTTTTATTTTCTTAAAAAGTGCGGTCTCTCTCAAGTAGCCATAATGGAGTCCTTTCCCTCCTAGGCTGTTTAGCTTGAAAGCATGGCTGGTTTGGCCTTGTGTGGGTCAAAGAAGCCCCTTCAATTATTCTCCCACCAGCTTTCGAAACCGTGCCTCTCCTGCATGTTTTGTGACGTAAAGATGTCTCCCTACATAAATTTTGGAGAATTGGGAGCCATCCTGGTGCAATCGCGCTACTTGGCAGAACAGCCAGTAGTTCACGCGGCAATTCTGGGTGGCCTCATTCGCCAGAATGGGGAACGCTACTTGCTACTCCTACAAAATCGCACCTCCTCTTTTAACAAGAGAGAGAGAGAGTGATTTTGGTAGAGGTACTGTGTTCCTGCCGCCGATGGGTAAGCATAAGTTCCAAATGTACACAGATTTAGGCAGTCGCGATGCGTCAGAATTTCAGTAAACTTGAAACCATCTTCCCGGGTTCGATTCCCGGCGGGGTCAGGAATTTTCTCTGCCTCGTGATGACTGGGTTTTGTGTGCTGTCCTTATATTAGTTAGGTTTAAGTAGTTCTAAGTTCTAGGGGACTGATGACCATAGATGTTAAGTCTCATAGTGCTCAGAGCCGTTTGAACCATTTTTTGAAAGCATCGGCGTTTTCTTGTTATCCTATCTATTCCTATCTATTATCCCTTTGTGTGTGAGCATAAGGCACTTTATAACCATGTTAAGTAAAGTCATCAGCTTTTCTTGCATTTACTTCGCGTTCAGGGAGTCGTATACTCGATTCAGTATTTGCGAGTGAAGCGAATATTTTAAGAACCGTCAGTTTCCGCGTGTCATGATCTTATTGCTCTTTTCCTGATATTAGGACCACGTGGCGAGTGTTTGACTTTAATACTGCCTATTAGAACAGTAATTGCTCGCTGCCTGAGGAACCCATCATCTGCATTGTAGTAAGCTACAGATCGTGTGATGAATGCTCCAGCGAATTATCTAACACGCGGAAGGGATCATCCTTTGATGTTTTCTCTTCCCGGATTATATTCCGGTTTATCTATCCTCAGTGGCGGCTGCATGTTAACCCTCCCCCAGTTCTATGTAACCACTAACGTAATTTTCTCGTAGTAACGACCAGACTTCGCCATTCTCTCGTTTTTCGCATTTTAATGGTCAAAATATGTGTTCCTGCAATTATAATGTTAAATTAGGGTATGCTAATCATGTCCCGTGTGTAATCAGTACTGAGATCTGCTGTAATGAACTAATGGGGGAAATTTCTTCTTTTAATGACATACAACACCAACAAAACCGTGGGTGAAACGCAAGAAATTGCAAAGGACCTTGCATGGCCTCCGTAAGGCGTACAAACAAATTTTTAAATGTAATAGTTACTTTCCGTACGCTCTTCACGGATCATGCTTTGTCGCTGAGCTGCTGGTTTGCTAAATTAAGCATATAGGTCAGGGCTTTACATTTCAAGATCCGTTCCGACCACTGCATGTACGAAAGACTAGCTGAATATCGTCCCTTCCAGTAAAAGAAGTGTGCTGTCTTATTATTAGTCGCTAAATAAAATTCCACCTGATCTGATGAAAGAGGATGCTTGCTTTTGGATGGTTGTAATTATACATTTATTCTTTGAGTTCATTCTATGAAAGCAGTCTTCCTCATCCATCCCCTGAGTATCGTCGTTTATGACGGAAATCTGTTGTCAAGGAATCATAACCTGTCCCATTTGCTTTGCTGAATTACGAATCCTAGGAAAATTCTACATTACACACCCAGGCACTTCTTTTAACATATACAGATATATAAAGAGAAGAAACTGACAGTTACCAACAAGTGACACTGCAAGATGATAATGAGTGATCAGGGGACAATATCTAAAGAGATATGATGCCTTTCGGTATGGCAGTAGAAATGTCAGAGATCATACAGTAGTAGAAGTGAACAACAACACGTCTGCCCTCTATATATACCTACTGAAGAAAACTGCAGTGAATGCGAAATTATGGTAAACAGCCTTACTGTGTTAATCACATAACGTTAGGCTTAAATTTTTATTAGTGTTGTTGGGAACACTTTCCTCAAAAGGCGAGTGATGGACGAGGTGGACGTGCCGAGGGATGAACATTGGAGAGACCTTTCCGCGAAAGGCTGGTGACTGACAGAAGGGACACGCCACCAGCTTAGCACTGTCCAAGAGGGAGGACCTGGCTTCACAAGTTGATGACCACTCGGCCTCGAAAAAAGCTTTTCTGTACTAGCAGACCAAGCCCATCCACTAAGTCAGAGACTTCAGGAGAAACAAATCTGGTGCGTTGCTTTCCTGCTGATGTTGAGGCACGTCACAGCCATCCCCGGAAGGTGTAAGGCTGTTACAGAATGGCGGTGAGTCGTCAACATGTCACCGAAGTAGAGATATTGAGTGAATAATATACCGTGGGAGCGTTTATGGACATGATGACTTGACGACTTGAGACTTCACAACATCTGACTGCAAATACAAGATTATATGGAGTTTTGAAACAGTTCAGCAGAAAGTTGGTGAAATTGAATGAGGAAGTAAGAGGAGGAAAACTGACGAGGAAGAAGCGTCCATTGGCTGGCACTGACATATGGCGAGCCAGTCATAAGATAAGATACCAAAAGCTCAGCGCTACGGGAGCCCAGGAGTGGGAAGATGTGGATCAGAAATTCCGAACAGTTGTATGCAAGGATACTTTAGTACCGGGACTTCGTGGGGGCATTGAGATGGGGACGTGGTGTGCTAGTTCTTCGTGTTGATTCTATTCCACGCTGATCTCGACCTGTTCTATGCTGTACTGATTCCTAATACAGTCTATGCTGGACTGAATTCTAGGCTTATGCTCGCTATCATGAATGTCTCCTTTATTTTCGTTTCTGATGCCTGTCTTCTGTCTCTGACGATGCCGCTGCTTTTCAGTGTGGTTCTAATACACATTCAAGTTTTAATTCTGCTCTCAACGAGTCATTCTCCCGAGCACCCTCAATCTGTTTAGTTATGATTCCTTTCTTGCTCCTTCTGCAATATCGCCCCACACATAATTCCATTCCATCCTACACTAGTTTCAATTCACTTCCTGTGCCACTTCTGATTTGTGGGCAGCATTATTACAGAAATTACTTCTTGGCTTGAGCGTTCGAGTTCACCAACATTTAACAGCCGAGTACCTGACGTCTCGGCTGTGAAATAATGCCTTGATCCACTTCACTCGCATAAAACGACCGAGGTGCTTAGTAACCGACCGCTGTCAATGATCCACCGCAAGCCGACAGCTGACACAGGTGCACCCAACACAGCAGGCCATAGCACAGTCCACCGTACTTGATCGTCCACTGATGGCCAGTTCTTCGTCAACAGACGTTGCAAGACATGTTTGAGTTGAAACCGCCAATATAGATCATCAAACTCACCAAGCGTCCTAAAAACCCAGTCACTCACGTGTCAGCCCAGTCAATGCGTCCTCAGATCCAAGACCTTTATGTACACTCCTGGAAATTGAAATAAGAGCACCGTGAATTCATTGTCCCAGGAAGGGGAAACTTTATTGACACATTCCTGGGGTCAGATACATCACATGATCACACTGACAGAACCACAGGCACATAGACACAGGCAACAGAGCATGCACAATGTCGGCACTAGTACAGTGTATATCCACCTTTCGCAGCAATGCAGGCTGCTATTCTCCCATGGAGACGATCGTAGAGATGCTGGATGTAGTCCTGTGGAACGGCTTGCCATGCCATTTCCACCTGGCGCCTCAGTTGGACCAGCGTTCGTGCTGGACGTGCAGACCGCGTGAGACGACGCTTCATCCAGTCCCAAACATGCTCAATGGGGGACAGATCCGGAGATCTTGCTGGCCAAGGTAGTTGACTTACACCATCTAGAGCACGTTGGGTGGCACGGGATACATGCGGACGTGCATTGTCCTGTTGGAACAGCAAGTTCCCTTGCCGGTCTAGGAATGGTAGAACGATGGGTTCGATGACGGTTTGGATGTACCGTGCACTATTCAGTGTCCCCTCGACGATCACCAGTGGTGTACGGCCAGTGTAGGAGATCGCTCCCCACACCATGATGCCGGGTGTTGGCCCTGTGTGCCTCGGTCGTATGCAGTCCTGATTGTGGCGCTCACCTGCACGGCGCCAAACACGCATACGACAATCATTGGCACCAAGGCAGAAGCGACTCTCATCGCTGAAGACGACACGTCTCCATTCGTCCCTCCATTCGCGCCTGTCGCGACACCACTGGAGGCGGGCTGCACGATGTTGGGGCGTGAGCGGAAGACGGCCTAACGGTGTGCGGGACCGTAGCCCAGCTTCATGGAGACGGTTGCGAATGGTCCTCGCCGATACCCCAGGAGCAACAGTGTCCCTAATTTGCTGGGAAGTGGCGGTGCGGTCCCCTACGGCACTGCGTAGGATCCTACGATCTTGGCGTGCATCCGTGCGTCGCTGCGGTCCGGTCCCAGGTCGACGGGCACGTGCACCTTCCGCCGACCACTGGCGACAACATCGATGTACTGTGGAGACCTCACGCCCCACGTGTTGAGCAATTCGGCGGTACGTCCACCCGGCCTCCCACATGCCCACTATACGCCCTCGCTCAAAGTCCGTCAACTGCACATACGGTTCACGTCCACGCTGTCGCGGCATGCTACCAGTGTTAAAGACTGCGATGGAGCTCCGTATGCCACGGCAAACTGGCTGACACTGACGGCGGCGGTGCACAAATGGTGCGCAGCTAGCGCCATTCGACGGCCAACACCGCGGTTCCTGGTGTGTCCGCTGTGCCGTGCGTGTGATCATTGCTTGTACAGCCCTCTCGCAGTGTCCGGAGCAAGTATGGTGGGTCTGATACACCGGTGTCAATGTGTTCTTTTTTCCATTTCCAGGAGTGTATTTTATATCGACTTCCTTAATTTAGTACATTAATATGTGATGTTATTATCCTTGTTACCTCTTAGTTATTGGAAAGTAATGCCCAAATTCAGGGCCACAATCTTGATTAATGACGATCAGGCCTATTACCCAGAAAAATAAGCTCTTAATTAAAACATTACTGCAGTTGACGAAAGACGAAATTATTATACAAAGCCACTTTGGCTGAATCATGATATGCTAACTATATGAATAAGGCAAGTGTGTAGAAAAATGTCAATCGAACAACACTTTTGGTAAAGTGAAACACATTTTCAAAAGGAAGTTTGCAACATGTCCCAAAGCAGATTCTTATGAGCAAGATGTATTATCTGTTATGATCTGCCAAGTCCTCAGAAATAAATAACTTTGATGCTGAGAACTCAAAAACAGTTACACAGAGCTTTTCATTTCATATCCCTCCAAGTAGCCATATAAAGCAAAACCCACAGTCGGCCGAAAACATATCCAAAGCAGTGTCCACAAACACTGCCGACATCGTCATACATAGCATGCCGGTAGCAACAAACACAGATCCTCATTCGTTCACACTTGGCTGTCCCTGAGCGGAATTTCCTCAAGCTGGCGGTCGCGCAGAGGTCGGCCGGCGGGATCTCGCAGACCACACACACGGCGACGTGCAGCAGCCGCCGGTGTCAGGGCAGCGACCTGTCGGCCTTATTGTTACGTCTGTAAGTTTACGCTGTTTTTGTAGCACTTACCTGCCATGTGGGTCGAGTTACTTGATTGAAATCATTACCTAAATAGACTAATTACACAAATTAATCATACGAAATTAATCAGAGATCTCAGTTAACATAATTCATTCCACGTACGCAATCAAATTCACGAGAACCAGATTAAACAATAAAATAAATCAGCAGATTAATGTCTCGGCAAACTTAGATAGGAAGTCTAGAGTGAACGCGTATCTGTACAAAACATTTACATTCACAGGATTGTCGTAGGCAGCGGCACAGAACCAGAAAGTATTACAGAATGATCTATTGCTGTAGTTGAAAGCGCGTTGAACTTCTAACTGCAAAAAGTCCTTGAAATGCAGACTTAAAATACTGAACGTCACTGTGAGCTATTCACTGTTGCTGCTGGACATCACCGCACTCATAAACTGGAAGTGCTGGGTAAAGTGGTTGGAAAATCAGTCATTGGCTCAGCACAAACAACTCGTCTCCGTCTGTGTCTAAGTTCAGCTCATCCAGGTGAGTGCCTCTCGTTCCAAAGGACCCTGGACATGATGATCTACTCAAGAGATAGTCTAGAAGCGAAGTAATTATCTGCAGAGCATATCCGACAAGAAAAACTTTGAGCTCTGTGTTTTATGGCATCACATAATCTGGATTGGCTGAATACTAATTCTTGTGGGTGCTAAACAGTTAGATGTTGTCTTAAAAGATGCTGGTCTACCTTCCGTATACGTACTTTAGGTGGTTATTTAGCTAAAGACCTTGTTAGCCTTTGTAAGGTGCAATATTCGAAGGGCTTATTTCAATAGTGGTACAAGTCCATTTTTGTTCAATTTGAGATACAGAGTCCTAAAGTTAAATGAGCGCTGAAAAACCTTTCTGTTTGTTTGGATCATTAATTCCAGAAGCATTATAGGCAGAAAAGTGCAGGTAATGGACTTGTACCACTATTGAAATAAGCCCTTCATTTGTTGTTTACTTATTCTAGGATTGAAGACAACTGTGTAAGTTGAAATGACATGTTTAATCACGCAATATTGGCCCAAAAATACAAGGTTTTACACAGTTTTGAGTGTGACAACAAAAAACAGTTGTCATGATAACGCATCTCGTCAACATCAAAAAGTGAAATAATCCTAAACACAACAATATTAAATATTAACTCTCACAAGGTTAAATTATCCTAAGCACGACAATATTAAAGTTTAAATAGAAGTTTCTTCACAAAATTGTTCCTACACTTACTTTATGATGTTGGTCAGTGCTACGAAAATCGTCCAATTCCGGTTCAAAGTTCGGTATTAATTTTACAATGACAATGAAGTCTATGGTTGGTGTTTAGTTATGTGACAAACTGAGCAAAAGATTACCCAAGGTCGCTCGAGTTTACAGTGGACGCAAGCTGGTGAACCAACAAGTTTACGCCTCCTCACGCGGTATTTACCTGAAGCTGCGACGAGCAGTCGTCTGCTAGGCCGGTCTCTTCCGCTGAAATTCCTATAAAACTAATTACACCTTTGCTGAATTTTCCTGCAGAAACTTTCCCTATGTTTCTCGTTATGCGAGAGAACATGTACTCATCCCTAGTCTTAGAATGTGGCGATATACACGAGCATGGTTGGAGCAGCGTGCATATTATAATGTCTTCTCAGTTCTCGTAAGAAGAATTAACTAACTGGCTGGTTCGTTCCTCCACAGTTGGAGCTAAACGATGCTACAGCTAATTTTTAGTTAGATATCAGCCGCTGCGAACGCAGTGTTCACACAAATTACTCCTCTGCGTCGCACAGAGCGTTATGCGCTCCATTCTGCACTACACTCCAGTTCAGAGAAGATTCCTCGAAAATTTCCGTCTTGTCTTACTCATAGCCGAACTGTCTCCCCACCTGGGTTCTTTCTTTCTTCACGTCACGACATTTTTCGACCAATATGAGCATTCCTCTCCTTTTGTGGAAACTCTCTCTAGCAATCGCAAGGTCCCTACCATTAAACTACGTCGAAACTTTGGCTCCTTTCTCCTTCCTAGCGCGTTTCCGCCAATCGAACGTTTTGTGGCCGTTCCAGACGCCTAAATGCGTACATTGACTCTCTCACGTGTGTACGACTTGCTGGACACGTGATCGAAAATGCGTCACTGGGCTTGTTTGGTGTCCATTTGGAATTCCGAAATCCAGTTTTCCATAGCTTTCTTTGCTATCCTCCCTCAGATGGGCTGTTGTACTCGCTCACCCATCTGAGGGAGGACAGGAAAGAAGGCTTTTAGAAAACTGCGTTTCGGAATTCCAAATGGAGGTATAAAAGAGCAGGGATTTAGCGGAGCTATAATTTGCACACGGGTGATTTATGTGAGAAGGTCTCCAATGCATGACGGGAATTAACAGGCTTTGGACGCAGAATACTAATTGGAGCTAGACTCCATTTCGGAAATCTTTAGGGAATTCAACATTCCGAGATCCAACCAGTTGTAGCCTCCCACTCACTTATCGACCCTAATGACAGTGAAAAATTAAACCGCGTGCACCTAATGGAAATTTGGGAAAAGCAATCGTCACCGAAGTTAATTTGTCGGTAAAGAGGGAGGAAAGGGTTACAGCTAAATGAAAGGAAAAATGCAAATGAAATTGGTGGAAATTAATTTTGAAAAGGGGTAAAGTTAATAAAAAAGTAAATGTGCGGTCGTTACGTTAACAATTAATTGGCGTTAATTAGATATTTGAGATTTGGGGAATATTACGGTCGCCAGTTCCATCGACAACTACTATAATAACTGAAAATGAAAGATTAATGCAATATTTAGCACTAAAAGCGTGGCAACTGAAGGTTGACACGTGTTGTGTGAAAACTGAATGTTTGTCAGAAGTAATAAATTTCGCTACACTCTTACTTAATTTAGCAAAAGAATTAATAAAACTGGAAAATTGAAAGTTAATTTAGTGACTGAAATTAATAGTGAACTTTGTTTCTGAAGCACTACGAAATTCGATAGAATAAGATTAGTCTTGGGCTACCTCAACAATCATTTCAAAAGCTACTTGAATCTACGCAATTTAGAAATAAGAGATTTAACTTTGAACTTGAATTAAATGATTCTGAACAATTAACAATAGTAAAATTTAGTACGTACCAAGCTGAGCTGCAGTCACAGGTAAACTGAAATATGGTAACAAAACTCGCACTCTTAATTTGTGATTGTGTAAACTAAATATTGTAGCCAGCTATGAATACTTTAACTGAACTTTGAAATTAAAGGAGTGAAATGGAATGATATTACTTTAATTCTGGCGTTTGAATTTCAACGACACTCGGGTTCATCCTGGAAAAGGAATGCAGTTGGGACAATGAGCAACAAAAGTTCATGCTATGTTGCTGTAATTTAGTGAGAAAAATTTAACAGTTTGAAAAGCTGAGGTCTACCATACAGTTCTAAAATTTACGTGCTTTTAGTCTTCCTTGTTGGTTGATTGAAGGTTTGAAGTCGTCGATCGAGGAGGTGGCGACAGTCACTCATTGTCGGCCGTCGCTGTTGCAGAAGCTGGATGTTGGCGCGCCTTCTTCTCGACACGGTCACCAGGCGAAATGGGCTCTTGATGTGCGCCAGCTAATGCTTCCCGTCCGCGACACCGTGTCAGAAACTATCATAGTAAGTCGAGGGCAATTACATACTGCCAAATCCCAAAAGCGCGGCAACTCCCGGGAGCGTCACACAACACACCTGCTCCACTGCCCTACTACCGCCAGACGCCCTTCTGCCCGCGCTCCATGCGGCAGAGTTAACACTCCCAAAGATCCCAAACACTTTGGTTCTCCACACGACCTATAGATTGCACAACCTATAGTTGTTCGATTGCACAGTTTTCCCTAGGCAAGACCCAGCGTAAAAATACAAATAATATTTACAAAACAAACCAATTATACACTTCTGGAAATGGAAAAAAGAACACATTGACACCGGTGTGTCAGACCCACCATACTTGCTCCGGACACTGCGAGAGGGCTGTACAAGCAATGATCACACGCACGGCACAGCGGACACACCAGGAACCGCGGTGTTGGCCGTCGAATGGCGCTAGCTGCGCAGCCGTCAGTGTCAGCCAGTTTGCCGTGGCATACGGAGCTCCATCGCAGTCTTTAACACTGGTAGCATGCCGCGACAGCGTGGACGTGAACCGTATGTGCAGTTGACGGACTTTGAGCGAGGGCGTATAGTGGGCATGCGGGAGGCCGGGTGGACGTACCGACGAATTGCTCAACACGTGGAGCGTAAGGTCTCCACAGTACATCGATGTTGTCGCCAGTGGTCGGCGGAAGGTACACGTGCCCGTAGACCGGGGACCGGACCACAGCGACGCACGGATGCACGCCAAGACCGTAGGATCCTACACAGTGCCGTAGGGGACCGCACCGCCACTTCCCAGCAAATTAGGGACACTGTTGCTCCTGGGGTATCGGCGAGGACCATTCGCAACCGTCTCCATGAAGCTGGGCTACGGTCCCGCACACCGTTAGGCCGTCTTCCGCTCACGCCCCAACATCGTGCAGCCCGCCTCCAGTGGTGTCGCGACAGGCGTGAATGGAGGGACGAATGGAGACGTGTCGTCTTCAGCGATGAGAGTCGCTTCTGCCTTGGTGCCAATGATGGTCGTATGCGTGTTTGGCGCCGTGCAGGTGAGCGCCACAATCAGGACTGCATACGACCGAGGCACGCAGGGCCAACACCCGGCATCATGGTGTGGGGAGCGATCTCCTACACTGGCCGTACACCACTGGTGATCGTCGAGGGGACACTGAATAGTGCACGGTACATCCAAACCGTCATCGAACCCATCGTTCTACCATTCCTAGACCGGCAAGGGAACTTGCTGTTCCAACAGGACAATGCACGTCCGCATGTATCCCGTGCCACCCAACGTGCTCTAGAAGGTGTAAGTCAACTACCCTGGCCAGCAAGATCTCCGGATCTGTCCCCCATCGAGCATGTTTGGGACTGGATGAAGCGTCGTCTCACGCGGTCTGCACGTCCAGCACGAACGCTGGTCCAACTGAGGCGCCAGGTGGAAATGGCATGGCAAGCCGTTCCACAGGACTACATCCAGCATCTCTACGATCGTCTCCATGGGAGAATAGCAGCCTGCATTGCTGCGAAAGGTGGATACACACTGTACTAGTGCCGACATTGTGCATGCTCTGTTGCCTGTGTCTATGTGCCTGTGGTTCTGTCAGTGTGATCATGTGATGTATCTGACCCCAGGAATGTGTCAATAAAGTTTCCCCTTCCTGGGACAATGAATTCACGGTGTTCTTATTTCAATTTCCAGGAGTGTATATACACAAATAGTAAACCAATTACAATATAGAAAGACACTTAAATGTCATATCTTCAGGTAACAAAATAAGGAAAAAAAATTATAGTACAATAGATGGAAATAGGAGGATATGCATTTCCGGCGTTACACAGTGACATGTGTGTCCCGAAGATACATCTCATCACGGCCAACGCAGTGGCCGACGGCCTTCATTTGACGATGGAGAGCAGTGGTGATCGCGTAGTGTTATCAGTTCTAAGAGAGAAGCAGCATTGTGTGAAATAACGGCATTAATCAATCACAACAGTGAAGCAAAATTTGGCGTTAATGGGCTGTGTCAGCAGACGACCGACGCGAGTGCCTCTGCTAGCAGCACGACATCGTCTTCGTTGCATTTCCTGGCTCGGGACCATATCGGTTGCGTCCTAGACGAATGGGAAACCTTGGCCTTGTCATACGAGTCCCGATTTCAGTTGGCAAGCGCTGATGGTAGGGTTCCAGTGTGGCGCAAACCCCACGAAGCAAGGGACCCATGCTCTCAACAAGGTAATGTGCAGGCTGGTGGTGGCTCCATAAAGGTGTGGGCTATGTTTACATGGAATGGACTGGGTCCTCTGGTCAAACTGAACTGGTCATTGCCCATAAATGGTTATGTTCGGCAACTTGGAGGCCATCTGCAGCCATACATGGACTTCATGTTTCCGAACAACGATGTCTTGTCACTGGGTCACAATTGTTGGCGATTTGTTTGAAGAACGCTCAGGAAAAATTCGAGCGAATGATTTGGCCACCCAGAACGGCCGACGTGAATCCTATCGAACGCTTATAGGATACAATCTAGAGTTCGGCACCGGCAACACTTCCGCAATTGTGGACGGCTGTAAAGGCAACGTGGCTTTATGTTTCTGCAGGACACTTTCAACGGCTTGCTGAGTCCAGGACAAGTTGAGTTGCCGGGAAAAGGAGGTCGAATACAATACTAGAAAGTTTATTTGTTCATGAGACCCAGAAAATATTAGATACAGGCTCCCAGGTAGATGCTATTTTCCTTGACTTCCGGAAGGCGTTCGATACAGTTCCGCACTGTCGCCTCATAAACAAAGTAAGAGCCTACGGAATATCAGACCAGCTGTGTGGCTGGATTGAAGAGTTTTTAGCAAACAGAACACAGCATGTTGTTATCAATGGAGAGACGTCTACAGACGTTAAAGTAACTTCTGGCGTGCCACAGGGGAGTGTTATGGGACCATTGCTTTTCACAATATATATAAATGACCTAGTAGATAGTGTCGGAAGTTCCATGCGGCTTTTCGTGGATGATGCTGTAATATACAGAGAAGTTGCAGCATTAGAAAATTGTAGCGAAATACAGGAAGATCTGCAGCGGATAGGCACTTGGTGCAGGGAGTGGAAACTGACCCTTAACATAGACAAATGTAATGTATTGCGAATACATAGAAAGAAGGATCCTTTATTGTATGATTATATGATAGCAGAACAAACACTGGTAGCAGTTACTTCTGTAAAATACCTGGGAGTATGCGTGCGGAACGAATTGAAGTGGAATGATCATATAAAATTAATTGTTGGTAAGGCGGGTACCAGGTTGAGATTCATTGGGAGAGTCCTTAGAAAATGTAGTCCATCAACAAAAGAGGTGGCTTACAAAACACTCGTTCGACCTATACTTGAGTATTGCGCATCAGTGTGGGATCCGTACCAGATCGGGTTGACGGAGGAGATAGAGAAGATCCAAAGAAGAGCGGCGCGTTTCGTCACAGGGTTATTTGGTAACCGTGATAGCGTTACGGACATGTTTAACAAACTCAAGTGGCAGACTCTGCAAGAGAGGCGCTCTGCATCGCGGTGTAGCTTGCTCGCCAGGTTTCGAGAGGGTGCGTTTCTGGATGAGGTATCGAACATATTGCTTCCCCCTACTTATACCTCCCGAGGAGATCACGAATGTAAAATTAGAGAGATTAGAGCGCGCACGGAGGCTTTCAGACAGTCGTTCTTCCTGCGAACCATACGCGACTGGAACAGGAAAGGGAGGTAATGACAATGGCACGTAAAGTGCCCTCCGCCACACACCGTTGGGTGGCTTGCGGAGTATAAATGTAGATGTAGAAGTACCTGTTGACTATTGTCACCCCATTGTTTGCCTCTCTGTGCTTAATATCATGCAGTGGCCAATATGGCAGGAAGTCTGTAACCACAGACGCACTCCTGAAGTCCACGTATAAATTACTTATTTGAACCAATGATAGGTGTCTTTACATTTGTTTAAATACTCAATTTTCTAGCACTTGCGCATGTGTCCGCATCCCACGCTCTACAAACAAGCCCCATACTTTCTGTTCCAGTTCCTCTTTACAATTTATTATTGTAACAGCCCGAGGTTTTCTGTAAAGTTCGACTGCCTGCTATTTCACGCTACAGAATTCTTCCAGAATTCTGGCCGATAAATGGCATGCATCCCGTGGGTGCAGCTCGTGGAAAACACACTCTGTTGTCCTGCACGTCCTGGAGGCTTAATTTGCGCTGTCTCAGCGTCAGAGTGGCATTCTTTCTGACTCTCGTTCCGCAAAGTGCACCTAAGCCCAATATTGCATCTACTTCGTGAGTCCCTCACACTAGCAGTGATTCTACGAACAGCGCTGGGGGTTGACTCCCTGGGCGTACAGGGCGTTCCTGGTCCTCAACGGTGTCCAGCCAGCTTTCACAGTGGCTTCTTATAGAGGAAGTCGTAACTTGGGCTCTTTCTTACGATTTTAACGTAAGTTATGGGACAGTTTGGTAAAAACAGCTGTGTAACACGTCCTGTGTCGGTCTGCTGTGTTGACGTGGCGGCTTCAGTGGGTGCCACATTTGAATTCGTGCTGTCCATGACACTGCATGCTAACCTCGTCTTCCTTATCAGCGTTACTGTCGGGTAGAGGAGTAACAGTTTTGACCTGCGAGTGCTAGGCATGGACTTTTATGTGAAACCTGTCAGAAATAGTTGCGTGGCTTGAAATTTAGAGGCGTATGTTGGGAAGGATTTTGTGACACCAGAAGTCAAATAATTTCATCAAAAAACTGACTAGTGTGGGCGATGCAGTTAAGAACATAATGAAAAAGAAATACTGGTTATCACTGTTAGCATTCAACCGCGGTTCTTTTACATATACACTCCTGGAAATGGAAAAAAGAACACATTGACACCGGTGTGTCAGACCCACCATACTAGCTCCGGACACTGCGAGAGGGCTGTACAAGCAATGATCACACCCACGGCACAGTGGACACACCAGGAACCGCGGTGTTGGCCGTCGAATGGCGCTAGCTGCGCGGCATTTGTGCACCGCCGCCGTCAGTGTCAGCCAGTTTGCCGTGGCATACGGAGCTCCATCGCAGTCTTTAACACTGGTAGCATGCCGCGACAGCGTGGACGTGAACCGTATGTGCAGTTGACGGACTTTGAGCGAGGGCGTATAGTAGGCATGCGCGAGGCCGGGTGGACGTACCGCCGAATTGCTCAACACGTGGGGCGTGAGGTCTCCACAGTACATCGATGTTGTCGCCAGTGGTCGGCGGAAGGTGCACGTGCCCGTCGAGCTGGGACCGGACCGCAGCGACGCACGGATGCACGCCAAGACCGTAGGATCCTACGCAGTGCCGTAGGGGACCGCACCGCCACTTCCCAGCAAATTAGGGACACTGTTGCTCCTGGGGTATCGGCTAGGACCATTCGCAACCGTCTCCATGAAGCTGGGCTACGGTCCCGCACACCGTTAGGCCGTCTTCCGCTCACGCCCCAACATCGTGCAGCCCGCCTCCAGTGGTGTCGCGACAGGCGTGAATGGAGGGACGAATGGAGACGTGTCGTCTTCAGCAATGAGAGTCGCTTCTGCCTTGGTGCCAATGATGGTCGTATGCGTGTTTGGCGCCGTGCAGGTGAGCGCCACAATCAGGACTGCATACGACCGAGGCACACAGGGCCAACACCCGGCATCATGGTGTGGGGAGCGATCTCCTACACTGGCCGTACAACACTGGTGATCGTCGAGGGGACACTGGATAGTGCACAGTACATCCAAACCGTCATCGAACCCATCGTTCTACCATTCCTAGACCGGCAAGGGAACTTGCTATTCCAACAGGACAATGCACGTCCGCATGTATCCCGTGCCACCCAACGTGCTCTAGAAGGTGTAAGTCAACTACCCTGGCCAGCAAGATCTCCGGATCTGTCCCCCAATGAGCATGTTTGGGACTGGATGAAGCGTCGTCTCACGCGGTCTGCACGTCCAGCACGAACGCTGGTCCAACTGAGGCGCCAGGCGGAAATGGCATGGCAAGCCGTTCCACAGGACTACATCCAGCATCTCTACGATCGTCTCCATGGGAGAATAGCAGCCTGCATTGCTGCGAAAGGTGGATATACACTGTACTAGTGCCGACATTGTGCATGCTCTGTTGCCTGTGTCTATGTGCCTGTGGTTCTGTCAGTGTGATCATGTGATGTATCTGACCCCAGGAATGTGTCAATAAAGTTTCCCCTTCCTGGGACAATGAATTCACGGTGTTCTTATTTCAATTTCCAGGAGTGTATTTTAACAACGCGTTTCAAGAGCGACAGCATATTTGGTAGCTAGGGGACGGCCATCGACTGGTGCCAACAACTTCAATGTAAGACGAGGACCCACAGTCCAATATACTTTTAATTCTGTTTTATTCTATGGACTTCCCAACTGTTTGTGATGGTATTTTGTCTTTTTAGTCCGTTTAATTTCATGATATAGATTTTACAACCAGATGATGGGAGCATTGTCTCTTGAAACGCGTTGTTAAAAAAAAAATATAAGTATAAGAACCGCGGTTGAATGCTAACAGTGATAACCAGTATAACGACAACTGCTACCTCGACTCCATAATGGATTATATTAGAAAAATAAATAACTTGGGTGGCACACATAACGAGCGGAATGGATGATTAACAGAGCAAAGAAGTTCTTTGTGGGAATCCAAGAGATAAGCGATTACCGAGACGATGGGGTAATGGAAGGTGAGTTGTTGCAGGAGCAACGTGGAGGCGACCGGAATGTATGGAAATGTCCGGAGTAAGCATTTATGCACCAATGGATCGCTAATGGCGATAATCCACAGTCGCTCGAAATACATACAGACTTACAACCAGCATAATCTGTGTCAGTAGATATTAACAATGTGTATTTAACATATAGCCGTTTCTGGAAATTTCTAGCTTTGTATAGCGTGTGTGCAAATTTTGCTGACAAACATTGAGGTAAGATCAGTGTATTTCGCTGAGAGATTAAACGTAGGTAACCGGTTCTCTCACGCTACTCCTCACAGGGTAATTCGTTCAATTTATTATCCAAGTAGCGTTCATAAGTCACACCTGCGCAAAGGCATGTAAAGCAGAATACGTGCTTTTTTTTTTAAAAGACACTGTCCCCCTCATGTACATGTATGCTCCTGCACTAACCGTGTGCTTCTTTTACTGTAACTGGAACCAGTCTTTTACTTTCAGTGCTGTGTTCTCGCTTAGAGGTTCGCCCGCGTGAAACTGACCCTCGAATTGGTCACCAAACATTAGAGTTGGTAAGATGAATCGACGCTTCAGCTAAAGTTTAGTGCTTTATCTTACAAGTAATAGGATGTGTCATCTCAGTTCACATGGGTCTTGAAGTGGGCATTGTCTGAGGGAATGAAAAACAGTGAATCAAAATGTGCCCATAGTACTCCATTTACAAACTGCTGGTAGAATTAAATTCCCGAAAATAAATATAGAAACCTTAACAACATTTAAGTACCTAGATGCATTTTGATGTTTGGTATAGCTGAAATTATCTCTTTCCCTTTTCCATTCGCTAATGGTTCAAAGAAAAAGTGACTGTTGGCAAGCCTGTGTATGAGCCCAAATTTCTCTGTATGTCACCGATTCGGCCATTTCACGTGCGTTGGGACGGAAAATGTTTCTGGACTTTTCTTCGGAAAGTTTTCCTTGCAGCGTCTACCACTGCAGTTTAATGAGCCTTTCCCCAAAACTCCCGCGCTTTCTAATAAACCCGTGACAAAACTTGTCGCCCCTCTTTGGATCTTCTCTATCTCTCATATTAATATTACATAGCACATGTCTCAAACTGACGACCAGTAGTCAAGAGTTGTTCGAATGAGGGTTTCGTAGGCTAAGATTGAGTAGGTGAGTTACTGTTTCCTTATAACTGTTCACTGAATTTCAACCTGTTATCTCTTTTCCGTATAATTAATTTTATGTCGTCGTCCCACTTCAGATTGCTCCAGACCGTTGTTTTCGGATATTTTACAGTCATAACCGTTTCCAGTGGCCTATCGTGAATCGTCTACTTGCATAAAAATAATTCTGAAGTAAAGTTTATTTCAGACAGAATCAGAATCTGTGACAGAATCGTAACCGGTTTCGGACTACAATGATCATATTCAGCTGCCGTTAATTATGGGCTTCATATGGTGATTAAAAGTTCATCACTTGCGTTGACGATTTCCGTTTACTTGTATCTGGAACCATTCAGGTAACATGGGTATTTCGTGTGGCTCAATGGCTGGTCGATAGCCCTCCAATTCGATGTCATTTTGACTATTTGCACGTCCCTAACCTTGTGATCTAATCCAAGTGCCGTTTCGGCGACTCATCACATGGTTAGGAGATGAAAGGTACGTTAAAGGCAGACTGAAAATGTCAGTGCTACGACCGGGATTGCGCTTCGGATTCGAAATCACTAGTAAGAACTATATACCTATATCGATGAGGCATAACCAGTTGAATGTATCTTATTGCCTTGTTGTCCAGGCACTTGGATTTTTCAGTCCAGTGACTGTATTGTCTTTCTCTCTTTTCTTCCTTGAAACAAAATCAATGGTCCTATCTTCATTACTGTATTGTAGCTTTCGAAATGTGGTGCTACAGAAGAATGCTGAAGATTAGATGGGTAGACCACATAACTAGTGAGAAGGTATCGAATTGAATTGGAGGGAAGAGAAATTTGTGGCACAACTTGACTAGAAGAAGGGATGGGTTGGTAGGGCATATTCTGAGGCATCAAGGGATCACCAGTTTAGTATTGTCTCCTGAGTAAACCTGTATGGCACTACCTGCTATGTTTCAGTCTATGCAGCGTGGAACGGGTACAACTGCAGGTGTCATGATATGTGGTACGTTAATATGTACACACATCAGGATCTTGGTTATTTTCCCTCTACGTCGAACATTCTTCCCACACGCGCATCCCGTAAATTACTGCCTAATGTCTTCTGCATGGTCGTAACTTCGCCACTAAGTGGACTACGCCTATCGGAATATACAGGGCTATTACAAATGATTGAAGCGATTTCATAAATTCACTGTAGCTCCATTCATTGACATATGGTCACGAAACACTACAGATACGTAGAAAAACTCATAAAGTTTTGTTCGGCTGAAGTCGCACTTCAGGTTTCTGCCGCCAGAGCGCTCGAGAGCGCAGTGAGACAAAATGGCGACAGGAGCCGAGAAAGCGTATGTCGTGCTTGAAATGCACTCACATCAGACAGTCATAACAGTGCAACGACACTTCAGGACGAAGTTCAACAAAGATCCACCAACTGCTAACTCCATTCGGCGATGGTATGCGCAGTTTAAAGCTTCTGGATGCCTCTGTAAGGGGAAATCCACGGGTCGGCCTGCAGTGAGCGAAGAAACGGTTGAACGCGTGCGAGCAAGTTTCACGCGTAGCCCGCGGAAGTCGACAAATAAAGCAAGCAGGGAGCTAAACGTACCACAGCCGACGGTTTGGAAAATCTTACGGAAAAGGCTAAAGCAGAAGCCTTACCAATTACAATTGCTACACTTCCATCGTGATGTTCGGCATTTCTTAAACAGGAGATTGGAAAACCGATGGATCGGTCGTGGTGGAGATCATGATCAGCAATTCATGTCATGGCCTCCACGCTCTCCCGACTTAACCCCATGCGTTTTCCTTCTGTGGGGTTATGTGAAAGATTCAGTGTTTAAACCTCCTCTACCAAGAAACGTGCCAGAACTGCGAGCTCGCATCAACGATGCTTTCGAACTCATTGATGGGGACATGCCGCGCTGAGTTTGGGAGGAACTTGATTATCGGCATGATGTCTACCGAATCACTAAAGGGGCACATATCGAACATTTGTGAATGCCTAAAAAAACTTTTTGTGTTTTTGTATGTCTGTCAAAGCATTGTGAAAATATCTCAAATAATAAAGTTATTGTAGAGCTGTGAAATCGCTTCAATCATTTGTAATAACCCTGTACTAACCGTTTTACGTCCAGGTGTCATACTCCAACACCTGACCAGTTGCCCCTGGTAAATTAGGCATTAATGTGTTGATCTTGCCACCTGTACTTGGAGTTACTAACCAACCTAAAACATACTACCCCTAAGGGATTTAATTTTTAGTTCGCCAAATTACGTGGCCGCGAGGTGTAGGGGCGCCTTGTCACGTTCCGTGCGGCTCCACCAGTCGGAGCTTCGAGTCCTCCCTCGGGCAAGGGTGTGTGTGTGTGTGTGTGTGTGTGTGTGTGTGTGTGTGTGTGTGTGTGTGTCGTCCTTAGCGCAAGTTAGTTTAAGTTGGATTAAGTAGTGCGTAACCTTAGGGACCGATGACCTCAGCGGATTGGTCCCATAAGACCTTACCACAAATTTCCTGTTTCCAGATTACATAAATACTGATGTAACGTTCAATCGCCAATAGAAATATCTGCATTTCTACCTGTTACCCCTTGTAAAAGCACAATTTGTTGCTTTGTAGTGATTTAATCTGTGCGTGTGTTCATCTCTGTGGTGTCACCGCCAGACACCACATTTGCTAGGTGGTAGCTTTTAAATCGGCCGCGGTCTGCCAGTATACGACGGACCCGCGTGTCGCCACTGTCAGTAATTGCAGACCGAGCGCCACCACACGGCAGGTCTAGAGAGACGTACTAGCACTCGCCCCAGTTGTACAGCCGACGTTGCTAGCCATGGTTCACTGAGAATTACGCTCTCATTTGCCGAGACGATATGTAGCATAGCCTTCAGCTACAGTCGCTTCGACCTAGCAAGGCGCCGTATTCAATTGCTATAATACTTCTGTATCATCAAGAGCAATGTTCTACAAATGTGGATTAAAGTTAAGTATTCCAGAAGCTACGTACTTTTCTTTATAGCATTCATTACGTATCCGGTTTCAGACCTCACGCCAGCCTGCGTGGGCTTATAGCGTGCATTTCGGTCTCCTCCAACAAAACAGTGTTGGCATGTCTGCCGAGACTTCAATCTCACCTCTTCGCTACACTGAAAAAATTAATAAAAGATGTCGCCGTCGTCTGTAGTGTTCGCTACTGCTATGAGATTCTCGCATGTTTCAAGATCAAATGGAGTGTGAGGCCTGAGACTTTCTTGATCTCAAAACCGCTTGCAAGTTTCTCAGTCGTAGCGTCTGGTGTTGAAGTGTAGTGTACAGGATGGCAGCCAGTCAAGGAATATTTTAGGGAAGTGGTTTAAAAAATTTATTTCAAAGGCCTTGTGGAATCTTTACAAGTTTTCTCCCAGAGTAGTTCACACCATGTCCAAGTGACATAAGTCGCTTGCCTTTCAAAACCGAGGCAGTTCTGTCCAGTTAAAGCTGCTGACAAGAGACGCCCTGAGACCTCTGCTGAAACTGCTGGCGAATTCACGCCATTGGTTTTAACCAATAGCGTGCGAGGGATACGGATCACGTGTGTGGGGGCTGGAGGGTTCTGCGGTGCAGAACACAGTTGCTTCTCTCTCTTGTAATCCAGATGTCGAGCACAACAAACGTCTTTTTGGAAGGCAGAGCCTCCGGCTCATTTCATTCAATTGTTCGACCTACTAGACTGGCCTAAACCTGCTAACTTCCGACCCTAGGCGCGCCTTTTGTACTCCGTATATCGAAATACATCCTCTTTATTGTACTTAATTCCCTGTTTTGTCATTTAACGGCAGCCCTGGATGTCCGCTATCAATTCCTGCACACTGCCGCCACGAGCCGTATTTAACAACCTTCTTCCTCCTTCCCTGCCATTTTATACATTAACATTGATGTCAGAAGTTTCTCTCCCATCCCCAAACCACGTACTCTTTTACAGTAGACTCGGCAATATCTGAAAGATCCAGTTGCCCGTTATCATCATGTACGAATGTGTAAGACTCTACTTTCGACTCTTCTTACACTCATTACAAGAAGATGATCCAGGGATTAAGGGTCACAACTTAATGTAAGGAACATTGATGAGGGCAATTCACAGCAGCTCCCTACGGTCGCACCTGATTATGACAAGCTTCTCTCTCATATACACTAATGGCCATTAAAATTGCCACACCAAGAAAAAATGCAGATGATAAACGGTTATTCATTGGACAAATATATTATACTAGAACTGACATGTGACTGCATTTTCACGCAATATGGATGCATAGATCCTGAGAAATCAGTACCCAGAACAACCACCTCTGGCCGTAATAACGTCCTTGATACGCCTGGGCATTGAGCCAAACAGAGCTTGGATGACGTGTACAGGTACAGCTGCCCATGCACCTTCAACATGATACCACAGTTCATAAAGAGCGTATTGTGACGAGCCAGTTGCTCGGCCACCGTTGACCAGACGTTTTCAATTGGTGAGAGATCTGGAGAATTTGCTGGCCAGGGCAGCAGTCGAACATTTTCTGTATCCAGAAAGGCCCGTACTGGACCTGCAACATGCGGTCGTGCATTATCCTGCTGAAATGTAGGGTTTCGCAGGGATCGAATGAAGTGTAGATTGACGGGTCGTAACACATCTGAAATGTAACGTCGACTGTTCAAAGTGCCGTCAATGCGAACAAGAGGTGACCGAGACGTGTAACCAATGGCAGCCCATACCATCACGCCGGGTGAAACGCCAGTATGACGATGACCAATACACACTTCCAATGTGCGTTCACCGCGATGTCGCCAAACACGGATGCGACCATCATGATGGTGTAAACAGAACCTGGATTCATCCGAAAAAATGACGTTTTTCCGTTCGTTCACCCAGGTTCGTCGTTGGGTACACCATCGCAAGCGGTCCTGTCTGTGAAGCAGCGTCAAGGGTAACCGCAGCCATGGTCTCCGAGCTGATAGTCCATGCTGCAGCAAACGTCGTCGAACTGTTCGTGCAGACGGTTGTTGTCTTGCAAACGTCCCCATCTATTGACTCAGGGATCGAGACGTGGCTGCACGATCCGTTACAGCCGTGCGGATAAGATGCCTGTCATCTCGACTGCTAGTGATACGAGGCCGTTGGGATTCAGCACGGCGTTCCGTATTACCCTCCTGAACCCACCGATTCCATATTCTGCTAACAGCCATTGGATCTCGACCAACACGAACTGCAATGTCGCGATACGATAAACAGCAATCGCGATAGGCTACGATCGGACCATTATCAAAGTCGGAAACGTGATGGTACGCATTTCTCCTCCTTACACGAGGCATCACAACAACGTTTCACCAGGCAACGGCGGTCAACTGCTGTTTGTGTATGAGTAATCGGTTGGAAGGTTTCCTCATGTCAGCACATTGTAGGTGTCGCCACCGACGCCAACCTTGTGTGAATGCTCTGAAAAGCTAATCATTTGCATATCACAGCATCTTATTCCTGTCGGTTAAATTTCGCGTCTGTAGCACTTCATCTTCGTGGTGTAGCAATTTTGATGGCCAGTAGTGTAGATATTGTGCCATCTGCACGGCAGTAACCGTCACTACGCCCTTCAAGGGTATTTGTTCAGATATTCAGCAGAAAGACTACGTTGGGCTGCTCACGGGCATCGTTCGCAGAATACAATGCTGATCCTTGAGCCCTCGTCAGTATTCTTTAAATATACTTGCTACCCTCAACCCCTGAATTGTCTTCCTTTTTTTATAATGAGCGTTGGAGCAATCAGAGAGTAATCCCTGGGGGCGGAAAGCAGCCGGGAGGGGTCGACCCGAGACATCGGCAACAAATCAAGTGGCCGTTTGTGATTCATCAGGTCCTCTGAGAGATAAGCCGGCATCTGCCCATGCCCGGGCGCTAATGCCGCAGCGGGGCGGGCTGGGGCGGTGGTGCGCTGCGCAACCCTTCCCTCCCGATCCCGCCCCAACGCTCGAGAGGGCCTCCACCCTCCCCGGGATTTATAGGCGCGCCTCGACGCGCGCTGCGTGTACGAGTGCTGCTGATGGTGGCAGAGGAGGGCCGTATATTTTTATACACTTTCTGCCTTCGCCGGGATGATTTCGTGAGTATCTGGAGCGGGGTGAGTCAGCAAGCAGACACCACTGCAGCCGTGTCATCAGTGGAGGATCTGCAACAGCCACCCGCCACCGCAGCCGAGGTCGCCAACACACGCCTGTGTAGCGGCGCTGGGCTCGGAGGTCAGCTAGGCCGAATCCTGGTGCTATAAAAGTGTCACTGCCAGTTCAGCAACAAAGTCAGGAAAATACTGCGAAAGCAAAGAGAGCTTCACTGCAAGTTTAAACGCTGCCAAAACCTCTCAGACAAACAGAAGCTAAACGATGTCAAAGTTAGCGTAAGGAGGGCTATGCGTGAAGCGTTCTGTGAATTCGAAAGTAAAATTCTATGTACTGGCTTGACAGAAACTCCTAGGAAGTTCTGGTCTTACGTTAAATCAGTAAGTGGCTCGAAAGAGCATATCCAGACACTCTGGGATGACGATGGTATTGAAACAGAGGATGACACGCGGAAAGCTGAAATACAAAACACCTTTTTCCAAAGCTGATTCACATAGGAAGAGCGCACTGCAGTTCCTTCTCTAGATCCTCGCACAAACGAAAAAATGGCTGACATCGAAATAAGTGTCCAAGGAATAGAAAAGCAACTGAAATCACTCAACAGAGGAAAGTCCACTGGACCTGACGGGATACCAGTTCGATTCTACACAGAGCACGCGAAAGAACTTGCCCCCCTTCTAACAGCCGTGCACCGCAAGTCTATAGAAGGTTCCAAATGATTGGAAAAGAGCACAGGTAGTCCCAGTTTTCAAGAAGGGTCGTCGAGCAGATGCGCAAAACTATAGACCTATTTCTCTGACATCGATCTGTAGTAGAATTTTAGAACATGTTTTTTGCTCGCGTCATTTCTGGAAACCCAGAATCTACTCTGTAGGAATCAACATGGATTCCGGAAACTGGGATCGTGTGAGACCCAACTCGCTTTACTTGTTCATGAGACCCAGAAAATATTAGATACAGGCTCCCAGGTAGATGCCATTTTCCTTGACTTCCGCAAGGCGTTCGATACAGTTCCGCACTGTCGCCTGATAAACAAAGTAAGAGCCTACGGAATATGAGACCAGCTGTCTGGATGGATTGAAGAGTTTTTAGCAAACAGAACGGAGCATGTTGTTCTCAATGGAGAGACGTCTACAGACGTTAAAGTAACCTATGGCGTGCCACAGGGGAGTGTTATGGGACCATTGCTTTTCACAATATATATAAATGACCTAGTAGATAGTGTCGGAAGCTCCATGCGACTTTTCGCGGATGATGCTGTAGTATACAGAGAAGTTGCTGCATTAGAAAATTGAAGCGAAATGCAGGAAGATCTGCAGCGGATAGGCACTTGGTGCAGGGAGTGGCAACTGACCCTTAACATAGACAAATGCAATGTATTGCGAATACATAGAAAGAAGGATCCTTTATTGCATAATTATATGATAGCGGAACAAACACTGGTAGCAGTTATTCTGTAAAATATCTGGGAGTATGCGTGCGGAACGATATGAAGTGGAATGATCATATAAAATTAATTGTTGATAAGGCGGGTGCCAGGTTGAGATTCATTGGGAGAATCCTTAGAAAATGTAGTCCATCAACAAAGGAGGTGGCTTACAAAACACTCGTTCGACCTATACTTGAGTAATGGTCATCAGTGTGGGATCCGGACCAGGTCGGGTTGACGGAGGAGATAGAGAAGATCCAAAGAAGAGCGGCGCATTTCGTCACAGGGTTATTTGGTAAGCGTGATAGCGTTACGGAGATGTTTAGCAAACTCAAGTGACAGACTCTGCTAGAGAGGCGCTCTACATCGCGATATAGCTTGCTCGCCAGGTTTCGAGAGGGTGCGTTTCTGGATGAGGTATCGAATATATTGTTCCCCGTACTTATACCTCCCGAGGAGATCACGAATGTAGAATTAGAGAGATTCGAGCGCGCACGGAGGCTTTCCGGGAGTCGTTCTTTCCGCGAACCATACGCGACTGGAACAGGAAAGGGAGGTAATGACAGTGGCACGTGAAATGCCCTCCGCCACACACCATTGGGTGGCAGTGGCACGTGAAATGCCCTCCGCCACACACCATTGGGTGGCTTGCGGAGTATAAATGTAGATGTAGATGTAGATTTAGCCGGCAAGGGAAGGAGAGATGTCGGTGTAAAGTTCCTGAGTAGCAATATTTTCGCCAGTGACCTGGATTAAACTCCAAATCTCCTTCCAGTCTCATGAACTGTGGGCATGTGACGTTTTTGTAGGAGCACTTCTCTCGCATGGCGACTTCAAAGTCGATCGCCCCTTGGTTCTATTCTAGAGGAGTACCCTGTCTGCCGCCACCAGGTTTCACCATGTGGGTAGAGGAGGAATGCGCTTTCCCACTAGGCGTCTGAACTCACTGCGTGGAATATCCCAGATGACAATTCGATATGATATTTAAAACTAATTCATTTCAATTTATTTTGCAATAGCCGACTAAGGAGGAGGTTACTCAGTCAGTGTAATGCTTTATTCCCGGCATCAAATCAAAGCAAGTAAATTTCTTCGTCCCATATTGCAGCAGCAGGTTTCACTGATCCTTAATGAAAAAAAAAAAGTCTCGTTGTCCTTGCTTTACTTGCTTCCCGACTCGAGTCGAGTGACCGGTTCTGGGAGACGGGGGCTTACGGTTTGTCACGGCCTAAGCCTCCTCCCCTCATTTCGCCCACTCAATCTCTAATTCTAATGTGCCATAAACTCTACTTTTACTCTGGCTAAGTACCAATAATAACTGTTTAATCAACAAAAAGTCCTAATACAATACGAGAGGCATTTAGTAAGTAATGCAACACTTTTTTCTGAAAGCAGATCGGTTTTATTAAGGATTCCAATACACCATATTATTCCCCACTTTTTTGGCTACGGAACCCTATTTTTCAACGTAATCTCCGTTCAATGCAATAGTCTTACTCCTTGGCAGATGTCGGAGCCACATCTGGTGGCACGTGTTCGCCCTCAGCATGAACAAAGCCAAAGGCCCCGTTGAACATTTCTCGGGAAAATTACTTAAATATCCAAACGACATGGACCAAAATATATACCAGAACATTTCGCGAATTAAATAAACTCATTCTTTCATAATCAACAAGAAACAGCATGCACAGATTTGAACAAAATTATACCAAGATGTGTTCCAAGAAACGTAACATCTTACCAAGGCGTCGGCGGGTAGAAAGAAGCGGAAAGCGCCCAGTTCCGCACGGACTTACTATAGTCAACCCCATAGAAAGGTCACAGCGACGACCATTATTCTTACTCTGGTAGTGATAATGATTCTTTTTGCAATGTTGTGGAGCGATAGAACCAGCTTAATGCTTCGGCTAAGAAATAAGCACTATCTACGCAACCCAGAGTACACAAGATTGTCTCTACTTCCCTGACTGGCAAATTTACCTACACACACTCAAAGATTAATATTTTGCAGAGATTGTCTGAGGAAACGGAGAGAATATGGGGAGGATGCCTGTTGACCAATAAAATAAATATATATTAGCACCCTGGGTATGCTACAGGTTAATTTATTTTTAAAGAGATTGCATAGAGAAATTTGGCATGATTTACTTCCTTCGTAAAATCACAACTGCCGAAATACTTATTTTTATTTGCAGTTTTATTTTTTTTCTGTGTAGTTATCTTTGTTATTAAATCACAGTTTTACTGGTTCTAAACATTTTCCTACAGGGATATCTACTTTACACACAACCAACTTTTATTTAATTTGCCATGGCTTGTTCATTTTACCGTCGTTTCTTGGTTGTTTGTTAGTCTGTGGATAGAGTAGCTACTCTTTTTACAACTCTTTTCATTAATTACATTAACAAGGAGGTTTTAGCATGTAATGGTTCCTAACTCGGGCTTTTTTTTTAATTCAACGGTTGGACAAATACCTGCAAATGGGTCTAACGGAAAGAGACCAATTATGCAGATGACGGAGAAAATGTTTTCTGTAAACCCTCAGTCTGAGCTTGACTATGGTGATTCATATGTTACTGTCGAACACGATCTTTCAACGGCAGAACACTACACAGGCACAGAAATATCCGAAAATGAAATGGATCAGAGTATTTTGTATGAACGGAATGATTTCTACTAAACTCGAATCAGCACCACCGACTTGAAAAAGTGAGCATTGTTTTGATGATAATGGGCCACATATATGATAAACACGAAATGTGACCCTCCAGATTCCTACCGTTTTCCAGATTCCTCTGCTAGTTTATCCCAGAACTACCGAATAGCCTCTATTCGTTATTTCTACATAACTAAAATAATAGTACAAGACTTATAAAACTCTGTCTGAGACAACTGGATCTTCTTTCTGAAATTGAATAAAAAACTTAAAAATCTCTGAATTTCAACCCTTCATTCATTTTATATATATGTAATACGCTCGTGTGTGTGTGTGTGTGTGTGTGTGTGTTTATGTCGGAAGAAAGCTATATTCGCCCACAGGTGGACGTTCCAATTCCTGCTCCAGAACGCACCGTAAAACGATGCTCCTATCTGTTAAATTTCAACAAAGGTTGAAATCAAGCCATCAGTACTAAGATATTAAATGATACTGGTAACAATGCCCAGCTCACTTCCCTATTATCGAATAAGGGGATTTTGTTGTTCTCGCAGTCATTTGTGTGGAGTTCCAGCCGGACTCTTACCTCACTCCGCGCAGAAACTAGGGCCGCCGAGGCAAGGGGTACGCGGCCCTTACGCCAGTCTCGATAGAGATCCATGTCGCCCAGACAAGACATTCCTTTATCTGACTATTCTGAACGGTACACGACTTCTAGGTACATAACATTGCTTTTGTAATCTAACGCTCAAATATCACTTCGCGTCATAACCCAGCGGTGCATGTTTCCATCGACGGAACGAAAACTTTAGAATGGGATTTAGAACGCCACAATAACGGCGCAAAATTACGAATATTCGATGTGTATTTACTCAGTAACTTCTTTTCAGGCCTACACAAGAGTTACTTCACTCAATTTGTGTAATACAGATTTGCCATTCTGGAGCACAATAGTGTCGTAGTTCCATTTACAAAACTAATTTAATGCATATATCTACCTGACTGATGAAGTGGCGAAACTCTGTTGACCTTCGTTTTATGAACCCCTGGTCACTATTCCGCATGAGTCGCAGCTGGAATTAGCTAAATCAAACAAATATTTAGGTGCAACAGTATGTGTTGATACGAAATCGGATCGTCACATAGGATGAATCGTAGACATAGTGGGTAGGAGACCTGTATTCATTGGTAATATAATGAGAAAAAGCAGATTACTTACAAAACATTCATCTTAGAATATTGCTCAAATGTGTGGGGCCCACACTAAAGAAGAATAGAAGGGGAATATAATCGTATGCAAATAAGTAAAGCTCGACTGGTCACGGGTTAGTTTCACCCGCGCAAGTGCTGCAAAACCTAACTTGCCTCTGCCTTCATGACAGACACACATCCCGCAGAAGTTTGCTTACAAAGTTTGACGTACCACCGTCTATTTCCTATCTGTGTTGTGGTCTTCAGTCCGAAAACTGGTCCCACGCAATTCACTATGCTACACTTTCCTGTGCAAGCCTCTTCATCTCCAAATAACTACTGCAACATAAATCCTTCTCAATGTGCTTGCTGTATTCATCCTTGGCCTCCCTCTAGAGTTTTTACTCCCAACACTTCACTCCATTACTATATTGGTGATCCCCTGATGTCTCAGAATGTATCATACCAACTGATCCCTTCTTCTAATCAAGTTGTGCCACAAATTTCTTTTCTTCCAGTTCTATTCAGTACTCCCTCATTAGCTACACGATTTACCCATCTAATCTTCAGCATTGTTCTGTAGCACCACATTTCAAAAGCGTCTGTTCTGTTAGTGTCGAAACTTCCTACCTACACCTCAGTAAGGACCCAAAAACCAAGATAAGACCCACTACAGGGAGCACAGAGGCATTTAAACAGTCATTCTCACGTGCACAGTGGTACGGGAAGGAACCCTAATCTGTGGTTCAGTTGAAGCATCTCAGTCATACAATTCAGCGGTTTTCTAGGGAACAGATGTACATGTATCTGAAGTGTGACTTAATTACAAATATCCTTATCACGTCAAAAATAATTTGAGGAGAAAAAATTAAGCATCACGGTATTCAGGCCACAACTTGGTTTCTTAACACCAGTCCATGTAGGCACATCCAGCGTTTAATGACTCTCGTACTTCATTCTACATTTTTGATGTGTGTATAATGTTTTTTTTTTTGTTATGACTGACCCAACATTCGTTCACACTTACGTAATTAGTTTTTCGTTTGTAACAAGTACGACATTATTCTTTCCCGACTCAGATGGAAATCTATATTCATCTCCAGTATGTTCCCTCACGTATATCGAAGTTTAACTGTTTTCTTTTCATATTTGCGGTCTCTCATGTCACTACCTTTCACTTGCAGCTACAAGTAGTTCTGATAAATTGAACATTTCACTCAACATATTACAATGGCTACTTCTGTGTCCCTAATACTCTTTCGAAGTATACTCATTTGTTTTGTTTATTTTGATGAAAATATTTTAAAGCTCCTTTACCTCCATTGACAATTGCGTCATTAACGAATTAACTCCATGTTGTAACTTGTTTCGCCTCGGAACACAACTTTTTTCATAAATTAGTCGTCCATGGTGCATTATTTTTGTAAGTCTCCTACTATGGTGATAATGTGTTTATACACAAAATATTCTGCTTCAGCGAGAAGACATGGCAGTTTTACATCATGGACTACATTTTCAGGACAGAAGTGCAAAGTGCTTCTACCAGCTAACCATTACAAGGTAAGGTCAAGTGCAGTCTTTCACTAGGGACGTTCTACTGTGTTTCTTGTATGTTGGGACTGTAATTGCTCGGTGAAAGTGGTGAACGTGGTAGACTGCCAAGCCAGGTGCCACGTTGGATTGCCGCCGCGTCGCAAATTTTCTCCACTCTGGGAATGGGTGTTGTTGTCTTCATCATCATTGGATCTTCATTGATATGCAAGTCGCTGAAGTGAAATCGATTAAAAAAAAGACAAAGACTTGCACCAGGTGATTGGTTTACTACATGGGAGGCCCTAGCCGCACGCATATTATTACTATTACAGTGCATGACATATGTCTGGCACTGCACGTTTGAAAATATCACTGATTTGCAGATCTTGAACAGAACAAGTATTTGCTCTTGATCGAAATGTCTGGATGGTTTACAAGAGTTGAACCGAGACAAATTAATGTTGCTGAACTATTTCACCTCATTACTCTAATATGAAAACAGCTTATTTTAGTTGCGAAACAGAATGAGTTTTTATTTAAATATACATGGCCAAGTGTTGCACCGTGGAACATATTTCAGACTTTAGCTTGCAGGTAGCCCTGTAACATTCTATTCCTAAATGGTGTCAATCACTTTGTGTGTGTTGCAGCTTTCTCCTCAAATTACAAAAAAATCTAGGGAAATTAAGATGTTTCCAAATTAGAAACCATGTTTCAAGCTACAACATGGTCATGTACCTAGGAATAATTATTCTACTGAGATTTAAAAGTGTTGCAATCGAGAAAATCGTGTCGTTTGTGCATGTAGTTGGCTCTCTTTTACGGAAGTATTATCAAAATCGACTTACAAGTTAAATACGTTCTGGAACTGAAACCATTAGCAACTAACACAAATTTCCATTTTCGAGACGAGTAAAATAGTTAAGACACTGACGAAATTCACTTTACCTGTAAATACCAAATGTTCCACTGTGAAAGACCTCCTGTTCCAAGGCACAAGATTATGTATGACTGACGAAATTAGGCTTAAGCGTCCACAAATTACGGAATTTGTTTCAAAAACAACTTTACTTGTCATAAAATTACTTAACTGGAGAACAACAGTCTGATCCAAACAGCTTAAATATAGCATACAACACTTAAATATATACAACATGAAATATCCGCAAATACTGCACATAACACAATCTCACATCTAACAACAACAAAAACTGTAGATGGTGGAAACTGCTGATGGCGGTCTCCAGTGCGCATTCCTCCTTGTGAGTCTGAAGTAAGTCATTAAACAAAGGTATCTACCACAAAACATCATACGTTCCTAAGCACCCCATCCTCTAGGTACAGCACTCTCTACTAAAAGGCATTGGTAGAATTTTGACTGGTACACCTCGAATGTTTAGTTCTAACAAAATTAAATCCTGTATGGAATTATTTAGTTACATTTCTTTTACTTGGCTGCCACACGCTGCATAATCATCTGATGTCCGCCTCAATGGCCAGTCTCAAGTCATCAGGGCTCACAAATAAATCAGAAACACGTATGTTGTATACAATTTACACCTTCATGCGAACATATGTGCTATCTAACGATCCGAAGTTGGTATGTCAGTGAAACCATAATCTCCGCATAAATCACATGCACATGCGTTGAAAGCAATAATCAAAGATACTGCCATTGTATTTCCAGAGGAAGAAAATTAGCACCTAGCCACGATTCCAAAATTGTGATGAGAAGCGCATGGTTACGACAACCGTATTTATTCGCAGCAAATAACAAGCCGAAGAGGTTATGTAATACCTTGTTGGTCTTGTTTTAAATATGTAGTCATGTTAAACTTTGGATCTTAGCCGGCGAAGACAAAGTGCTGGTGTCATTGTGTAGATAGTAATGTTCGAAAGACAAAGAAACATTGGGATGAATACGTGTGCCTCATGGCGATGCAAATGTGATGAATTTGAATACAGGATTAAAAACTAAACAACAAATGACCAAGCTAACAGTAAAGAAAAAAGTTCAAATTGCGTTACACGGGCAAATATTCATAAGTTTAACAGGAAATGAATGAAGCAGCGTAATAGCTTGTTTCCACTGAAGTTTCCATTCATATGTTTTGCCGCTGCCACACTTGGCACACCATAATTTATCCTATGTACGAACTAGGACCCATTTACATTGTTTAAATTTATGTAATAATTAAATCCTTCCATCAATTTTGGCGAAATCTGGTTTGTTTCAAGGAAACTGTCACAGAGATAGGTCATAATGAAACAACAGACTACAAGAAATATTTTATATGTGTGAAATTACTTTCTGCCTTAATTTCAGGTACATCTGAAAACAAGATAAATACAAAATGAGGACAGGAGCCTACATCGGTTTATTATGTGCAGGAACTGAGTATTAGTTAGTGTTCTACTGTAATTTTATGTTAGAAATTTTGAGCTGTAAACGAAATTTCATGCAAGGTGATGGACTGTAGACAAGATGGCGAATCAACTGGAGTATGTTACGTTTGAAATAACATTATGATTTCAGTTAGAACTGATGTTGGCTCTTTAATAACACTATAATAGGCCGAAGAGGTTTTGTAATACCTTGTTGCTCTTGTTTTAAATATGTAGTCATGTTAAGCTTTGAATCTTAGCCGGTTCTTTTCGGTTGTTCATCCACAGTTGAGGGTATTATTGCGGTTACTGAGCTGCACCTTTGCACTTGGTTATGATCACGGACGGTTTAATAATTCTGAGATTTGGTTTACTCCTCATCGCAGTTTTGAACAGCTTCGATATTGCAACTCTGTAACTGTTGAAGATTTACTTCCCACATGTGAGTACGAACTTTCTTTACATTACCAGTTGTTTTGGTCACTCAGTTTCTCTGCTATTTCTGTGGAGTCACAACATGCACAATCTGAAAGCACTTGTTCATGATATATCAATATCAGACAAAGTTAAGTTGCTTCTGACCCATGTTGCCACGGGGTGAACATTTTCGACAGGTACAGAGTCACACAATTGGAGTAACTATCGTGCCAAACTTTAGGTTCCTTCTGCCTACAATGGACTCATCAGTATTGTCCTTATTGGTAGCACTTTTTCTTATGTGAAGGGGTTTTATTTATTATCTCGGAACAACAGAAATGCATATCGTACGACCGAAAAACTGATATGATCGTTGGGGCCTCAACTGACTGTCGTGTGAGATTCCAAACTGGTCGAGGTTACTGCTTTTTGAATAGCGACTACCAAGCCGAAATGTTCGTGAAGAGCTAAGTTGTACCGTTACATTACTTGTTTCCTGTATCTGGGATTCATTTGGGCAGATACTGTAAGGAACGAAATTTCTCTACCCTACATATGACTCTTATTTCCATGCTTACCGATTGTATGAGATATCGGCTATGACAGAGGTGTCGGGCAGTTACAAGCTGTAACGTTATAATATTGAAAACATTTGGATTTAGACTATAATTAACTGTAATATCATTCCTGATGAACACATAAAATGTCACTTTGATTCGATTTTTAGAAGCTTTGAGGCTATAATCAAAGCATGTGCCAGTCTCACTTAATACTTAGAAGTTAATTCTTGTTTAACTTATTTGAAAATTCATTTACTTCTCTATATCTCATAGCTGATACATGTACTACAGTTATTTCCGCTGATTCAAAAATGCTCCTGTCAGATAAAAGCGACGCTCAGAAAATGCAGTCACAGGGACGCAGTGTACACGGGAAACCACAAAAAAAGGAGATAAACAAAGTAATTATGTAAATATTGTATATGTTTTGATGTTGAAATTGATATAGGCTCTTCAATCTGTGTTGTTTATCCGGCACAATTCTCATTAACTGTGAAAAATATTTCCATGCAAATACCCAATGCTTGTATATATTGATACGGCTACCTTGATAATTAATACTCTGTTGAACTGTAAATCTGACAGGAAGGAATGCTTGCTCTCTTTTTAGATCCAAATGTGTTCGCCTGATTTTTCTGTGATAAGTGACTGCATGGGTAATGAAATAAAATTTAAAGTTATTTAAAAGAAGCTCTCAGAACACTTGCTTCCTTCTTAATGAAATTATAGCTATACATTAGATTCAAAGTGTGCTAATACGACGTGAAATGAAGCCCACGTGCTTGGGTTGGTGCAAGAAACTGCTTCTAAATAGTGAAATAGAACCAACGAGCTACCAAATGCCAACACTAGAAGGGAAATGATTAACAGGTGTCTAAGGAACGCAATTTCATGTATATCCATTCCACACTATTTTTCTGTGGCGTATTTTGCATGACAGATGGTAGTCCCTAGGCTCGAAAATTCTGTTCGTCAATAAGCTACGTGGTCGTTTTAAGAAGACTGCCCAATCATTGATCTGGCTAGACGAAAACCGTAAAACCTTGATACGAACTCTAAAATGGCTCCGATGACAGTGCTATGGCATGGTGTCCGTCTTCCGTATGTTTTCATCTAGTGGATAGATTTCTTTTCTCTTACTTTACCTAGATTGTAAATTTAATAGTCATTGTATATTCGGCGTTTGTATTTTTTCTGTACTCTATCATCATTATCTTGACTAGTTTGGTGCAGCTCATTGTGATTTAGTGTGTTGTGTCAGTCCCTCTACTACGGATAGCACTTAGAACATCCTCAATTCTATATATTCCAAACACTGCCACCCTCTACAATTTATGCTCACTGAGGTTCCGTCTTATATCATGAGAGTTATTCCGTGACGTCTGAGCACATGCCGTAACTTTGTTCACTTTTCTAGTTAGCGCTTTCCACATACTTTTATCGTAGCCGATTTTGCAGAGACTCTCCTGATTGGTTATTATTCAGAATTTTCAGCAGCTTTTTGTAACACCACATCTTGTATTATTCGATTACCCATTGACTATCATTTGGTTACCAATCTTTCCCGAATCTTTTCCTGTAATGTATTTTCATATGTATCGCTAATCGTATCAAATGAGACTGACTGAAGTGATTGGGCATAAATTCAGTCTGCCGGCAGGAAAATAAATCTGCTGTTTTTCGTACTGCAGTCCAGAAAAAAATAGTGTTATTTCTCATTTTTATTTGGAACATGCTGATCTGAGGAGGATACTTATGGGAATATTCCATCAGAACAGCCTCCCACCAGGCTCCATTTCATTTTCATTGCTGTCATTTCTGTCTCCATTTCTGCCTCTCGTAGTAAATGCAAACATGTATCTGACCATTGCACACTAAGCAACCTACTGTTTCCGTGTGTCTTGTTTTGAAAGTCTACGTATTACTGTAATAAATCAAAATAGAGAATAAAAACTAATTATATCATTCTTTTGACGACACACTGGAAATTTGACAACCCCATGTTTATTTATCAAATACACTGGATGTCGTTTTTACTCTTCGGTATATCTGTTGTGCTATCTATTTAGACGTAGTCTTCTAAACGGAAAAAGTAATCAGCTGCGTGTATGGGATGATGGTTTGTCAATTTATATGTGCCAATTTTGTATATGGGTAGGTGTATTAGATTTCGTTTAGGTTTGTGGTAATAAAGTCCAATATTTTCATGCTCATCTCTTGTTGTACGAAATATCTAATGATAATCTCTTCTACAGAAACAGGAGATTAATAAATAGTTTTTGTTCAAGCAACAGGATGTCTTTCAGAATAGGACTTGCTTTAAATATGAATAGGAGATACTTCGTTTTGATATGTATCAGAGATGATTATATGCAGTGGATGTACTGGGATATTTAATTAGAGCTCTGTTATATAATAGCTGCGTTGTTTTATGTTCTGCTTTTTAGCATAGATCTGAAGATAATACTGACCGAAACGCTTAGTGATGTGGAAATAAAATTTTAAAAAACTTTGCTAATTTGATGCTAAATTTTAAGTAGTGCTAGTCGGAGACATTCTACAAGACTCTGCGCCTTAAATTAAAATTAAGTCAGTCTTGAAGATCTCTTGCCAAGATCTCTAGTAATTCTTTTTATTACTATTGCCAGTTTCGGCAGACCTACACTGTCATCATCGGATCTTGTAACATTATTAAATGTACATGCTTCTTACAACACTGAAAGTCGCATGGTGATGTTGCGTCAAATTATAATAAAAAGTGGCAGAGAACACCAGCAGATCACAAACAAAATACCAAACGGTGAACGCACACGTTATGGTGATATCCCAAAACACACATAGGCTGGTTAATAGTGATAAAAAGAATTACTGGCGATCTTGGCAAAATCGATTCTTCAAGAATAACAGTCTTCATATCGACCCCAGCGATTGACACAATATCAAACTTATCTGTTAAAATTAAATGATGGAACTTCATTCCATAACTGTGAGAATCGGAACCTTTTCGTAGCTGGAATGTATGCATGCATACGATCACAACATCTGCACTGGACTCCAAGTAAAAGGCATTTCTCTCTTGCTTAGCTAACAAATTTACAACACATGTTTCTCGAGTTTCGAAGGAGATAGCACCCATCGTTTTATGCTACATTCATGAAAACGATACCATTAGCTGACAAGGTGTCTCTGTGTCTCTGCAAGCAGGTGCATAGACCTTCCGGCATTCTTTGAGAACCCGAAGTGCATCAGCTTGTGAGTAGGAGGGTAACAGCGACTCAGAACCGAAGTCGACCTTGACCTCCCACTTCAACCATTCACCTCTCTCTTGCTCTTACTCCTCTTCCTGCCCTCCCTCTGCCCTCTACTCTTACTGATCCCCACCCTACTCTTCTCTATGCCACAATTTCCCTCTCCCCTTTTCCCTTCCTGTTTTATTTCATGGAAAAAAGCTGGCGAAACGAAAATGACTCTAGGAAATTGTTATAAAATTTATAAGAAAGATGTACACTCTCAAAAATAAAACACAGGAATAATGAGTTGCACAGAAACTCTGTAACTCATATCAGGTAAGGGATTAAGTACTGACAGTTACCAATAAGTGTATTAAATGATGTTGATAAATGCGCTGTTGATAGATATTTCGATTCAAGCTGTTTTCCACTATAAAGCAATATATATTATTGAAAAAAGATGATAAACCCTATTAATTGGCGATAACCTGAGCTTTGTAGTGTGGGGTCATTTTCAAGAAGGCAGGCAGGTCAGCAGCTATTCATCTTAGCAAAAACCAAGTGTTTGTAAAGGTAGAGTAATTTAAATTGTAATATAAAAATTGTATGAAGAGATGCAGCTTATGTGTTATGACAATTTAATGATGAAACTTGCCCAACTTGTCGACCTATATTATGAGCTACATATGTCAAGGCTTTTCTCATGATCTATGAGAGACCCCAAAGCCTATTGTAACCTACAAGTCATACAGAATATTCCATCTTCTTCATGAGTGTGTACCGTTGCCCAGATTATATCACTCAAAAGCTTTTGTGAAATGTCTTACAATGTACAAGAGTGAATTCCGCACTGTGTGAGGATTTGACTGTGTGTAGAAAAATGACGTAGATGTCTGCTCCAACCTGATGGCAAGCAGTTCCTGGAAAAGTTTTCAAACACATGTAGACATTCCGCAGTTCTGTAGTAATACTCATCACCACTGGACGAGAATGGTGTCATGTCCTGCCCAGTCTCTGTATTAAGCTCTATGATTGGTTGTTTCACTTTTATTCCAGTAGATACTGAGGTGTGACTAGGACAGCTAAATGTGTGTGTTTGCTGTAGAACAATAGTTTAGATGGTCTGTGATTGACTGTGTCACCTTATTTCGAAGAATTAACATAACGAAGTGTGTGTGTGTGTGGGGGGGGGGGGGGGAGTGAGAGGAACTGATGTAGCTTGGGAAGAGAAAAAGGAGATGGAGGGGAAGACGGAGGAGAAGAGAGAAGTGGTTGGTGAGCAGCTCAAGGAAAAATTTGGTCCGAAGTCACAATTACCTTCCCACTTTCGTGCAACCAGGCGATAAAGCTTCATCATACAACACTGCCATTATAAGGTAGTGTTGCCAGCATTTTGAAATAAAACTGCCATCTCGGTTTGCTTTTTGAGCGGGCAAAGATGGCCTTACGTCTACTGCCACAGGGGAAGGGTTGGTAGTGGACCTCTGACCACCAGAGGAAGCTGGTAAAAGCAAAGCTCCGCGTCTTCGCCCATACAGACCACTCTTTAGGTGCAACCAATCGCTGTGCCATCCTGTCAATATGTCATTTGGATATCGTATGGACGGACATGGGATCAGCACACTACTCTCCCAGCAGTTGCCAGATTTCTGGACCTTGGAGCCATTGCATCTCATCCAAGTACCCCCTCAGTTGGAGTCACGAGGGTATATGCACACAATTCCAATCCTTGCAATCAGCAAGAAAAACTGGAAACAGAAGCACCGTGTTTCGCATAGCAGCAGGCTGCGCTGACCGCTGAGATATGGAGGTGGACCAGAGAGAACTGGACCAAGTGGCAAACACAATACAATGGTCATTTGTTGCAGGATCAGTCGTCAATCTCGCCCCCCTCCCCACGCCCCCACTATCGCCCCCTACTTGTGAGGAGAGATTCTGAGTGAACACAGAAACCGTGGGAAGGGACTGTGACAAAAAAAAAATATTGAATTACGATTTATTAGAACAATGACGGACCTGAAGCAATAAGAAGTATAAAAAATAAAAGAGAGAGGCATTTTTAAATATAAAACAATAAGTCACACACATCAAAAAAAGTTTTGCATCACCTCGGTTCCGAGAGTTCCGGAACCTGTACAGAAAATTGAAAAATAGATCAACAGAAACACCTTTTCCGCCATTTTTATTGCTCATGAAAAACCACACAATGCATGTTGTATCACCACACAGTGAGTCCTTCAGAGGTGGTGCTCCAGATTGCTGTACACACCGGTACCTCTAATACCTAGTAGCACGTCCTCTTGCATTGATGCATGCCTGTGTTCGTCGTGGCATGCATTACACAAGTTCGTATTAAGTTTTATCAAAATTGAATAATATTTAGTACCGATACGAGCTGCCGTCACCGCCACCGGCTCCAAAGCTACGGGCCCGTACTCCATTAAAACACTATTGCGGATTGACTCGCGACGTTACAGAATGTGAAACAATCATCAACAAAAGCAACAGAGGATCGCATTCATGGGAGACAATGGCTGTCCATGCAACAGCTAGCTCCATCTTCCTCACTGCCGATCTTTGCAATGAGTGAATAGCAAAGAACATTGCGAGACGCTCCACGTACAGCCCGTCAGCGTACATCACGTATAGTGCTTCAGTGGTGACTTAGCGGCAGGCGCCGGCGCCAATAAATTCGACGCTCTATAGCTTCGTTGATTTACGTTTCCGGACACGGGCTTCTGTACTCGATTTTTTCCTCAAGACAACCACAACAGCCCCTCGAAGTTCATCAAAAAAATTGCTGGGACACCCTGTACGCATGAGTGGAACCATTTGTCGACTGAGATGGGTCTCGGTTTTGCGTGCAGTGCTGTAACAGCAGTATCTGTGGAGGCTCTGAGAAGAACTTACGTTGCCAGACTGCATTCGTCATACGGGCACACCATCAAGAGCTGTGATACGTGGTGCCATTTCGCACACAACGCGATCTTCTCAGGTTAGTGTAGCCAGTAATCTGGTCAGTTGGCTTAATATTCGAACCGTAAATTAATTGTGGTGGAACATTAGCAATGACTAAGTGTACTCTGCATAAACTAAATGTGGCTCTCAACAACTTAAGGGATGCAATAATGTCATATCTTCGACAACTGCCGATTTTTCACAGGTGAACACACCGTCATTTTCAAGCCACTGAGAGAACGCCGTGTAAGAGTGTTTAAACCCTCGATAGACGGAGCAATGCTGCCAAAGAACCATAAGAGATATCCAGGAACACACACACACACACTGTAAACAACTAGCGTCTCCAAATAACCAAGGATCACGGTCAGCATAATGCCGGACCTCATACCGACAGCGATTACTGATACCTACTGAGTGATCAAGTACGCTTGACTCTTTTTTGTTTTTGTTTGTTTGAGCAGGGCGTTATCAGAAAACCAAGCAGAATTTAAGACAAGACCTCCGTCTCTATTGATAGTGTAATTTGAAAATTTAATCTCACCTGTTTCCTTACTAACTCTTCCCAAATATCTGAAAGTACACGCCAGAATCAATGTTGTTATACTCCATAGTATAACCGGAACCGAAGCAGTATTCGCACTGCTCGATTGTTGTAATAGTGTGCCATACTTATGTTTTATACATTGGTTTTCAACAGTCCTGATGGTCTGCCCAATGTACGATATGCCACAACTGCATGGGGTACACTAGATACCCACCCCGCACAAGCCAATATCATCCTTTACGAATACCAAAAGGAGCCTAATCGTAGATATTTTTCGACCGTGGCAATATTTGTCATATGTCCCCTCCTGACTGGAGAACATTTCCCTATTACCTGATATTTGTACAGAATGATTTTTGTGTGATAAGTTTATGGATCTGTTTTTAGAGGATAATACAAAGTTATTTAAAATGAAGGTAATCATAAAAAGTGAAATATGCCCTCTGTTTCTCGACTATCAAAAGAGTCTAAATATTAATAGTAGATTATTTGGTTTGATGACTTTTTGCACTATAAAAGGGTCGTTTCCTAGCTGTGAGCATACTATTAAACAAAACAGGGCTTAATATTCTCAACTTTCCCTTCAGTGCCAAGCCATCTAAAGTTTCAGAAATTTTAACCACAGATCAGCTCAGTGACTGCACTGTGACTTACTTTTGTACAAAATCCAACCTGACTCTCCTCCGTACACACAGACCGAAAAAAACATGGAGCGAATTTACTCAGTTACCGGTTTCAATCATTATGATCATCTCCAGAATGATTTGTCTTCACTAAGTTAACACATTAAATAAAAATATGGCTATACAGTTTATTTACTTGCTCTGTTACCTTCATGCTCTTGTGAGGCAAATTGAGGAGCTACTTGATTGAGAAGTAGCGGCTCCGGTCTCGTAAACTGACATACGGCCGGGAGAGCGGTGTGCTGACCACATGCCCCTCCATATCCGCATCCAGTAACGTCTATAGGCTGAAGATGACACGGCGGCCGGTCTGTACCGTTGGGCTTTCATGTCCTGTTCGGGTGGAGTTAAGTTTAGTTTGGGACCTTCACGAAGGCAGATCGCCGTCCGGTGTGGCCGTGCGGTTCTAAGCGCTTCAGTCTGGAACCACGTGACCGCTACGGTCGCAGGTTCGAATCCTGCCTCGGGCGTGGATGTGTATAATGTCCTTAGGTTAGCTAGGTTTACGTAGTTCTAAGTTCTAGGGGACTGATGACCACAGATGTTAAGTCCCATAGTGCTCAGAGCCATTTGAACCATTTTTGAACCCATAGTCCTGAGAGCCATTTGAACCCTTTGAAGACAGATCAATCTGCAGATGATCACAATGACTGACACCTGTGGCTAAATAAAGAAATATTTGTCATCAAAGACTGTTGAATTCATCAAGTTACCTGTGTTTGCGTTTACACCCACATTCATTCAATTCATCGGTCGTCCATGCTTAGGACAGATGATTACAGTTACATGGCATGCTAACTATCGGATCTGGTGAAAATAAGAACATACATTCGGTTTCCAGCGTGATCTACCTCCCTGGAGTGGAAAACAATATCAGAAAACACAAGGTAGGTTATGCAGTTGGTTGGACAGATAATTCTGCTTGCGAAGCAGATACGCTGATCACTACACCATCCTGACACAATGGCTTTGCACAACTGCACCCACTGCCCACGCCTCCTATTCACGCCTCAGCCCACATGGTATTCTTCATAAATTCGAACAGCATTGCAGAGGCACTCTAACTGTATTGAAGTAGCTCCTCAGCATTGATCAGAACGAATTGTGCAGCGAGTCTGGATACTCTAACTCCAAAATCCACCAAAAACAAAAAAACAAAATACATCTTTTAAAAAAAAGTTAAAATTCGCTTGACCCCTTGCTAAGAGACATACTCCATTCCAAAATGTAAACTTTCACGGCCGGAAATAACATGTCCATTATAATTATCCGGGCTGTTATGCCATGGTCGGTTGATGAATTCTGTGGTGATTCCCAACGTTTCGTCTCCGACTGCGGGAGACATCTTCAAGGGGGTCCGTAGCTTGATGGAAGGTCCAACACACACACTGGCTCGCTACTGACTGCCGCTAAATTCCGTGTCCGCGCGCCCCCGCGCCGCGGCGTGACGTCACGTGTTTTGAAAACGTCAGTGCAATTGGCCGCTGTCCGTCGCCGTCGATCGCCATTGCCATCACCCAGTAGTGGACGAGTGGTACACATCTTCTTTAACACCGGCATCCATATACCGTTTAATTTGACGCCCTCCTCCTTTCGGTTGAAATTATTTGGGTGTTTAGCGATTTCGATTGCCTCCCTGTAGAGCCTTTCGTAGTATCCGCTCGTGGCCGCTAGTACTTGCGTCTCCTCGAAACGAATAATGTGGTTCCCTGGCTGGAAAGCATGCTCCGCAACAGCTGATCGTTCCGTTTCTCCTCGATCAGCTGTTGCGGAGCATGCTTTCCAGCCAGGGAACCACATTATTCGTTTCGAGGAGACGCAAGTACTAGCGGCCACGAGCGGATACTACGAAAGGCTCTACAGGGAGGCAATCGAAATCGCTAAACACCCAAATAATTTCAACCGAAAGGAGGAGGGCGTCAAATTAAACGGTATATGGATGCCGGTGTTAAAGAAGATGTGTACCACTCGTCCACTACTGGGTGATGGCAACGGCGATCGACGGCGACGGACAGCGGCCAATTGCACTGACGTTTTCAAAACACGTGACGTCACGCCGCGGCGCGGGGGCGCGCGGACACGGAATTTAGCGGCAGTCAGTAGCGAGCCAGTGTGTGTGTTGGACCTTCCATCAAGCTACGGACCCCCTTGAAGATGTCTCCCGCAGTCGGAGACGAAACGTTGGGAATCACCACAGAATTCATCAACCGACCACGGCATAACAGCCCGGATAATTATAATGGACATACTCCATTCCTTCGAAATAAACAATTTAAGTGTAGACCAGTTGAGGCTTGAATACAAGGAAATAGTATCGTCAGTAACAGAGATTTATACCAAATAAGTTAACAAACGACGGATCTGATACCCCAAGATGCAAAAAAAAAAAAAAAAAAAAAAAAAAAAAAAAAAAAAAAAAAACACAGGTGATAACGCTGGTGTAGAAACAACGAAAAATGCATACCAAATTTAAACGAACGCAGAACCCCCAAGATTGGCGATCTTTTAAAGAAGCTCGAAATTTGGCGCGGATATCAAAATGAGATGCTTATAACAGTATCCACAACGGAACTTCGTCTCGAAATCTGACAGACAATCAAGAGATTCCGTTCATATGTTAAGTTTACTAGCGGCATGACACAACCAATGATTCTCTGCACGATAACAATCTAAATGCTATCCATGACAGTGCTGCTGAAGCGGAGTTACTAAACACAGCCTTCCAGATTCCTTCACCAAAGAAGACTTGGTAAATATTTCACAGTTCGAATGAAGGACAGCTGCCAACATGAGTGACTTCGAAGTAGAAGATAGTAGTCAACCAACTTAAATCATTCAATAAAAGCAAGTCTTCCGATCCATACTGTGTTCCTTTCAGAATATGCTGACGTAATAGCTCCATACTTAATCACATACAACCGTTCGTTCGACGAGAGATTCGTACCCAAAGACTGGAGAGTTTCACAGGTCACACCAGTATTCAAGAAAGGCAATAGGAGTAATCCATTAAATTCCAAGCCCGTGTCAACGTCGATATGCAGCAGGATTTTGGAACATACATTGTTTTCCAACATTTTGAATTATCTCAAAGAGAGCAGTCTAGTATTACATAATCAATGCGAATTTAGAAGACACTGTTCTTGTGAAACACAAATAGCTCTTTACTCATCCGAAGTGTTGGAGTGCTATCGACAAAGGATTCTCTATTTCTAGAATTGTAGAAGGCTTTTGATGCCGAACTTCACAAACGGCTTGTAATCAAATTGCGTCCTTATCGTCTCAGTTATGTGACTGTATTCGTGATTTCCTGTCATCGAGTAAAAAGGCGTGATTTCTGGAGTTCCTCCAGGTAGCGTTATAGGCCCTCTGTTGCTCCTTATCTAAATAAACTATTTAGGTGACAATCTGAGCAGTTTTCTTACGTTGTTTGCAGATGATTCTGTCATTTATCGTCTAGTAAAGTCATCAGAAGATTAAAACCAATAGCAAAACGATTTACATAAGATATCTGTATTAAGTTTTTCCTGATTTTGAACATGATTATTTATATTCTGGCACTCTTCTGTTTCTGCAAATGGCAATGGAGCTGTATCATCTGAATCTCTGTCCCCATTTAAACTAATACTTGTCAATTTATCTGAAGCCTCGTCAACTTTTTCCGTTAAGTCACCTATTTGTTCTTTCTGTTTATTTACGTGTCATGTGAGGTGGGAGGTCATCTACAAGATTGTTAAATAAATCCTTAAACGTCGGTTACACGGTAAGTCAGTAAAACCCGAAAGCCGTAATTCGACTAAATATCTAGGAATTTAGAATTATGAAGAACTTAAATTGAAAACAACACACAGAAAATGTTGTGACGATGGCGAATCAAAGACTGAGTTTTATTGGCAGAACACTTACACCCAAACCTCCAGATCTGAGATACTCAGATCATACCAAATTGTGTATGTCGACAGAATATAAAGGTGCAGCCGATTTAATCCGTGCTATGTCCTGTCGTCCAGTAGAACATGCTTAAACTGGAATTAAAAGTAACACCAGATCTACGGAGCACCGTAAAGTCGTATCTGTGAGTAATTGTTATGTGGGTGCGCGTGGGTGAGTTGGTAAAGAATAAAATCGTCTCAAACGTTCCGCGTTCAAACTCCAGTGAACATTTTTTTTTAACTGTTTACATGTTAAACTGTTAAATGGGAGTAAATTTTCCTGACGTAAAAGGACTTACGGAATTTCTAGCGAAGTCCTTTTGGCAGTATGCTTTAGCTTCGTTAACTTAAAGTAGCAAACCTATAAAGTACATTTGGATAGATACGTCTTGTGTAGAACATCATACCTATGTATACAAACGAACTCTATAGGGTTGCTGCTTTCAGCTAACGGCAGACTACCAAAAAACATTACTACAAAATCTGAAAGTCCTTTTACATGTCAAGAAAATTTACTCCCATTTAACAGTTTCACCCGTAAACAGCTAAAAAAATCGTCACCGCTGGGCACTGAACTCAGAATCTTTAGTGCGACGACCTCACGCACTGCCAACTCATCTATGCGAGATCTTGAAATCACTGGCCCAGAGATAAGCTTTTCCTGTGCTCCGTAGCTCTGGTGATACTTTTAATTACAGTTTGAGCATCTTCTACTGGACGACAGCACACAGTACGGACTACATCGGAGTTTTGGTCGATACTGTATCGACATACAACGTTTGGTACTGATCTGGGAGTCTGAGATCTGGAGGGCCGGCCCTGGTGGCCGTGCGGTTCTAGGCGCTGCAGTCCGGAACCGCGCGACCGCTACGGTCGCAGGTTCGAATCCTGCCTCGGGCATGGATGTGTGTGATGTCCTTAAGTTAGTTAGGTTTAAGTAGTTCTGAGTTCTAGGGGACTGATGACCTAAGATGTTAAATCCCATAGTGCTCAGAGCCATTTGAACCATTTTGAAGCTCTGGAAGTTTGCTTGTTAGAAGATGCAACAGATCTACTAAAGAGACGGCCTACGGTTGTCCGTCCTCTTTTGGAGCACTGCTGCGCGATGTGGGTTCCCTGCCGGATAGGTCTGAAGGAGTGCGACGAGGAAGTTCACAGAACGGCAGCATGTTATGTATTATCGAGAAATAGGGGAGGAATTGTCACGGATATGATACAGGATTTGGAGTGGACGTCATTTAAACAAAGGCGTTTCTCGTTGTGGTGGGATCTTCTTACGAAATTTTGATCACCAACTCTCTCTTCCGAATGCGAAAACATTTTCCTGACGCTGACCTGCATAGGAGAAACGATCACCGTAATAAGTCTGATTTGTAGAGTAGCCATGTAGATGTAGAAAGATGAGTCTTTGTACTAAATTTCTCCCTTTGTATACCCTTGAATCACCTACAAATATAGTAATTAGTGCTTCCTTCTACACACTATACGCACAATAAGTAAAATTTTGTTTCCAGAATGAGATTTTCACTCTGCAGCGGAGTGTGCGCTGATATGAAACTTCCTGGCAGATTAAAACTGTGTGCCCGACCGAGACTCGAACTCGGGACCTTTGCCTTTCGCGGGCAAGTGCTCTACCAACTGAGCTACCGAAGCACGACTCACGCCCGGTACTCACAGCTTTACTTCTGCCAGTACCTCGTCTCCTACCTTCCAAACTTTACAGAAGCTCTCCTGCGAACCTTGCAGAACTAGCACTCCTGAAAGAAAGGATATTGCGGAGACATGGCTTAGCCACAGCCTGGGGGATGTTTCCAGAATGAGATTTTCACTCTGCAGCGGAGTGTGCGCTGATATGAAACTTCCTGGCAGATTAAAACTGTGTGCCCGACCGAGACTCGAACTCGGGACCTTTGCCTTTCGCGGGCAAGTGCTCTACCAACTGAGCTACCGAAGCACGACTCACGCCCGGTACTCACAGCTTTACTTCTGCCAGTACCTCGTCTCCTACCTTCCAAACTTTACAGAAGCTCTCCTGCGAACCTTGCAGAACTAGCACTCCTGAAAGAAAGGATATTGCGGAGACATGGCTTAGCCACAGCCTGGGGGATGTTTCCAGAATGAGATTTTCACTCTGCAGCGGAGTGTGCGCTGATATGAAACTTCCTGGCAGATTAAAACTGTGTGCCCGACCGAGACTCGAACTCGGGACCTTTGCCTTTCGCGGGCAAGTGCTCTACCAACTGAGCTACCGAAGCACGACTCACGCCCGGTACTCACAGCTTTACTTCTGCCAGTACCTCGTCTCCTACCTTCCAAACTTTACAGAAGCTCTCCTGCGAACCTTGCAGAACTAGCACTCCTGAAAGAAAGGATATTGCGGAGACATGGCTTAGCCACAGCCTGGGGGATGTTTCCAGAATGAGATTTTCACTCTGCAGCGGAGTGTGCGCTGATATGAAACTTCCTGGCAGATTAAAACTGCTCAGTTGGTAGAGCACTTGCCCGCGAAAGGCAAAGGTCCCGAGTTCGAGTCTCGGTCGGGCACACAGTTTTAATCTGCCAGGAAGTTTCATATCAGCGCACACTCCGCTGCAGAGTGAAAATCTCATTCTGGAAACATCCCCCAGGCTGTGGCTAAGCCATGTCTCCGCAATATCCTTTCTTTCAGGAGTGCTAGTTCTGCAAGGTTCGCAGGAGAGCTTCTGTAAAGTTTGGAAGGTAGGAGACGAGGTACTGGCAGAAGTAAAGCTGTGAGTACCGGGCGTGAGTCGTGCTTCGGTAGCTCAGTTGGTAGAGCACTTGCCCGCGAAAGGCAAAGGTCCCGAGTTCGAGTCTCGGTCGGGCACACAGTTTTAATCTGCCAGGAAGTTTCATATCAGCGCACACTCCGCTGCAGAGTGAAAATCTCATTCTGGAAACATCCCCCAGGCTGTGGCTAAGCCATGTCTCCGCAATATCCTTTCTTTCAGGAGTGCTAGTTCTGCAAGGTTCGCAGGAGAGCTTCTGTAAAGTTTGGAAGGTAGGAGACGAGGTACTGGCAGAAGTAAAGCTGTGAGTACCGGGCGTGAGTCGTGCTTCGGTAGCTCAGTTGGTAGAGCACTTGCCCGCGAAAGGCAAAGGTCCCGAGTTCGAGTCTCGGTCGGGCACACAGTTTTAATCTGCCAGGAAGTTTCATATCAGCGCACACTCCGCTGCAGAGTGAAAATCTCATTCTGGAAACATCCCCCAGGCTGTGGCTAAGCCATGTCTCCGCAATATCCTTTCTTTCAGGAGTGCTAGTTCTGCAAGGTTCGCAGGAGAGCTTCTGTAAAGTTTGGAAGGTAGGAGACGAGGTACTGGCAGAAGTAAAGCTGTGAGTACCGGGCGTGAGTCGTGCTTCGGTAGCTCAGTTGGTAGAGCACTTGCCCGCGAAAGGCAAAGGTCCCGAGTTCGAGTCTCGGTCGGGCACACAGTTTTAATCTGCCAGGAAGTTTCATAAAATTTTGTTACTTGCTTTTGTGCGTGCGTGTGTGTGTGTGTGTGTGTGTGTGTGTGTGTGTGTGTGTGTGTATGTGGGTGGGTGGGTGGGAGGGTGGGGGAGGGAGAGAGTAGCGGATCAGTGTCCTACTTGTGTCCAAAACTTTCCCAAACTACTTCTCAAATATAAAAGTCCCCCTCTAGAACAAGCTACCCTAATCTCTAAGTAGATTTCAACAACTATCAGCACGTAAGATGTTGACACACTTCTTTTTGTTACTGTCGTTATTTTTATTTCAAAATGTGAGATGCAAGCTTATTTATGTCAAACATTGAATCAAATACTCAGTTACTCTTCTCAGTTGCGTCAGTATATTTTAATTTATCCACTATCCATTACTTGTGTTCTTCCCGATATCCCTCTCCCTCTCTTCTATCTCTCCTGGGACTTCAGAGCGCAAGGGAATGAAGTCACAATAATATAGTTTTACGGAAAACTGACACAAATATTTTGCTGAGTAATTAATTACAGGAAAGGTTACCCCACCTTCATGCATCTGAATGATAGAAGATATTTTGTATGTCTTCTCAAACCGAAGGATGGCAAATTTGGTGCTATTACATTCACCTCGAATAGGAAAGTAAAACTCTGGTCTTAATTCTTTCGTGCACTGAATGTATCATATTCGGGCCTTCATCTTTTTCCTAGTCGTTTGGTTTTATTAAGGAAAAAGTCAAGAAAATACATGTTTTGAATATATAATTTTTTCCTTGTGTCTGCTCATAGGAAATACAAATATTTCGAAACACGAATTTATTATTGAATTCAGATTTTAAAAAAAAGTATTCTCATTAAAAGCTGAGGTAATTCCTGTGCCAGTGTCACACGGTAGATTCTTGAAACATGGTGATGCTAAAGTGGAATCTATAGCAGTAAATCCTGCACGTCGTTTCTCTTTACTTTCATTACCGGTCGACGTTTGGTATAATGAAAGATTGGCTGTATGTTAAAGAAAGTCTGTCATGGGATGGGCGGGCTTCTTTCTTTAGTCAGCTTCGTCAAGTTGCAGTTCACGGTTCTGAGTCTGCTTCGACATCAAAGTAAAAGCAGATCGTATTTCATACGTAACCACCTCACAGTCAGCCGGTTGACGCCATAACTACCAATCTTTTTCTGTTCGCTACTGAATTCCCCAAGTTTTTGGATGATAAGAAGTCTGAAAATATCATTTCAATTGAAAGGTCTCTGTTGGATTCCTTTCATGTTTAATTTCTTAAATCTGTTGCCATTTATGGAATAAATTCCTCTTCTAAATGTACTGTGGCGTTTCTGACTATCTGGGAGGAGACTGAGCAGTGGAACGTGTTACTTTTACACATAAACAAGAACGATCTGTCACACTACTACACTTTAAAGCACAGTTTATATGTAATTCTTATATGTAATTCATGTCACACAGTCTCATACGGAACCTACATCCGCTTTCTTTTATATACTGTATATGATAAAATACTGTCATCCCCTTTCCCTTTTGTGTGAGAGGATGAATGAGCATATGTATTTCTAGTTGCATGCTTGAGGGTAGCAGACAAGGCTGTCTGCTAGAGAACAGTAGGACCAATGTCGGAACAGGTAGCTATGCTTCCTAAAAGCAAAGAGGTTTCTATCCTTAGTATGGTCCTGTCCGTCCGTTGTCATGTTGGTATAGGAAGCTGCCCCTCTGGCCACTTCCGTTGGTCTTTGTGAGCCACCCTCAGGAAGCACGCTCGGCAGTAGGGCAGTTGCAGTGTGGCCGTGGCGAGCGTCTGAAGTGGTAAGATCTCCGGCTAAGCGCGTGTCTGTTAAGTCCGTAGGACAATGGATTTCTTAAGTTCAGCCTAACTGAAAATTTAATCACCTTTATTTCGGGTTTAGGTCTAAAATATCCGATGTTATCTTAAATTGCAGCGCAGTGTAATTATCGTGTAAAGTTCAGATTATTTTTCGGTAGTTGCTTTGTTACTACTTTGTGAGTAAAGTGGAACCACGTGTTGATCAGTAACTCTAACTAAGTTCATCAATCTTAAATCCGAATGTGCGTGAGATTATAACGTCTTGTCTTGAGAATATTTTTTTAATATAGCAACTTTTCTTTATGCTTTTCTTTATGTTCAACCCACGTGGGGTGTACTTTGCGAGACCACTACCACGTGCTTATATAACGGTTTGACCCATCAGGTTAATAGTAAGACGTTAGTAACCAGTTCAAGGTTTTTCTTTTGTCAATTGCTTTTCGATCTAATGTATTTTAATTATCAAAATTATTGTGGAGTTGTACGCTTTGTGTAAACCAAGTTGACCACGTGGAGCATGTGGTGTAATCATCAAAGTAGCCCTCAGCTATTCTTTTTGCGAAGACTTCACAAAGAGTTAATATGAATTTAGTATACCAGTGTGTGGTAATTACCTGACGGACAGGATTGTGGTATGAACGTAATTTCTTTGGGTAAAAACTGAATCTGTTGGTTGTGGTTAATTTCTTCTTGCTTATGTTTCAATGTTCTTCGTGTGTTATTTTATGAATGGAGTGTTGTATGCAGTTTTCCAAATCTTGGCTCCATATTTTATGTGTTCCGTAAGATTACAATCTCACATTCTTTTCAATCGTAAATAAGGCACCAGCTCAGTTATAACTCACGTATAATATGCTGAAATTTCAATGAACAATCTTAAAATAAATTTCCAAATACAAACTGATTTCTTTCTTTTTATTTAAATTCTCCTTTATATATATATATATTACCGGTTTTGTATGACTATTAAAAGATTATCATTAATGTTAGTCTGCTTGGTAAACCTAGACTAAATATCTGATGAAACAGTTGCCCAGTAATCCACAGTTAACGTCCCCAGACAGATCACGGCTTTTAACCCAGCTTTTATTGTCTATTAGTACCGATTTCAGCATACCAAATTAAAGTTACAACATTACACAACAGCATACCAAAATGAAAGTTACAATATTACACAATGTCCTCAAATTTGGGGGAAGTTTTCGTTGCTTGTCTAATGATTTTCATTTAATCATTTAGTGCGTAAATATGCGAAATTTTCCTACTTCTTTTATCCGCTAAACCGAAATCCTATCGTTAGTTAAATAATAATGTACTGATGCTAAGAAATTATGATCTGTCATTGAGAATTCAGTCCTCGGATCTTGGTCAACTTCTATAAAGACAATCACATTTTAAAGTTCCTGTTTTGGGTGGTACGAGAGGCTAATGCAAGATTCTTTTATTATCTCTAGAGATTACACACATTTACGGATCTAACTGCAAACTGTAAAAAATATTTGAAGCTAATACCTTCAAGATTGTCGGGACCAGCTATCATAATCGGACGTAACTAAACAAATACCAGAGGGTACACTCTTTTCTGATTGGAACCACTAAGTTTCCAGAAGGAATGAAACAGGTTTTCTCTAATTCTTCTTTAAGTTGACTGTGGCGCATTGGCTGTGCCGGTTAGCAGGAAAGCTTTCAGCTGGAACTCTTAAGCCCTTGCAATATACTCCTGCCCACACCTCCGCCACTGTTTCCTAACTCTCTTCTTGCACTTCTCATTACGATGCCGAGAAAGTCTTGTTTCTCTGCTCCCTGCTCCATCTTCATTTGCAGACTTTATTCTCAGTTGCTACGGAAGGAACACTTTCCTCAGCAGCTGTGTCCTCTCCTGAATGAATAGACATATGTGCTGATATAACGTGCAATGACTGTGGAAGTAGTATCAAATATTGTTATCAAACATTTCAACTCAACAGGGCAGCCCGGTTGTTACCTCCACAAATTTTCGCTAATGAAATTTAAAAAGTAATTATTAGCTTACCTGAGCTGTAACGCTGATATTCGGACGTGTTATCTTCCATACCTTCAGATAAATCACTCATCATCACTCCACTTTAATTATAGCTTACACACCGACGAAACAAACCAAGAAAACTGTCATACCTGACATGTTCCCAATGAGCTCTGAACAAAAAACTGGTTCCGCGCCTGTTCAAGAGTGTTGCTAGTCCAAGAGCAGTTATTCAAAAAATTTGGACATGAATATTTTACACTCTGAAAGCAGCTTCATATATAATACTTTTAAGTGGAGAAAGTCCAGACTGACAAAAAATGGGATTGATTTTAATACGTTAATGCGACGACCTATGATCTAATTTTATCCCTTTGTAAATTATGTCTGTTTTTTAACATCTTTTAAACAAATTTCTCTATGTTATTGTTATTACTGTGGGAAAGGAAGACCATTTGACGTCATACGGGACCAGCAGATGGTTTTATTTGTTATGGTGCCATTAGGTACGGAACACGAACGTGTCTGGCTCGCATATGTAGAAATTTGGACAGCAGCCGTCACATCTGTAACATGTAAAGGTCGGTGGCACTGCCTCATTTTACTGTGTCTACGGACCTTTCAACAAGATAACGCAACACCGCACGTTATCCGCGCCGTCATGACCTACTACGATAAAGAGGGCGTTCGACTCTTGCGCTGGTCAACAGACTTCCCGATCTCAGAGTGTATCGAGGCCATACGATAAGCGAACTGCGAAGTTCGTTAGGGTGTCGGTACTGAAGATTGAATGAAACCACTCCTCCGAGAATATTTCGTTTCGTGCTTGGTATCGCGACCAAACTATAGCTGATTCTAATTCTTTGGTATTGTGCGAAAATGTGTTGGCGCATTTCAGAAATGATGTTGCCACTATAATGAACGTTTTACTGGCGTTCCTAATCATCGTGCGATCTTTTGCCTCCCATTTTTCGCCATCGTATCGAACCATATGTGTTGTTAAGGTGGAGGAGAACGGATTCTGCTTTCCTGTCTCTCCTCTTTAGAAGATTTCTGAAAACCAACGATGTATTTACCTACCATTTTAGGTCCTTTGTCAGCAAATTTAATTGTTTTTTTTTCTTTAAGTACCTTGTTTAAAGTAAATTCAGTTATTTTAAACACTTCATTTTAATCTGTTTAAGCCAACCGCTAATCGCCGATTTGCCACCAAACGTTTTAACTCGTTTCAAATGAGATTTTGCCATCACATCATTTGTAAAGTATATCGCAACGCTCACACCGTAAATTAATGTATTGGTAAGAGACTATCGAGAACGTATAGAACTAAACTAAAACATAAATTCAGAACAAGCTGTCCAAACCATAGATGGGACATTAAAGGTTGGTTTACCATGGTAAGCTCTGTCCCTGAACAGTGAACTCACGAGCAAATATCGTAAAATTCAGTCATTCTATAAAAATGGAACATTTGTGGAACAATGTTATTAATGAGCGTTTCAAGGAATCGTCACTGATCTCAAATCTAAAGGAAAAGTAATGGAGTGCATGTAAATCGAGGAGAAGAACGAATGATGATTGATTGCCCGCATCTCGTGGTCGTGCGGTAGCGTTCTCGCTTCCCACGTTCGGGTTCCCGGGTTCGATTCCCGGCGGGGTCAGTGATTTTCTCTGCCTCGTGATGGCTGGGTGTTGTGTGCTGTCCTTAGGTTAGTTAGGTTTAAGTAGTTCTAAGTTCTAGGGGACTGATGACCACAGCAGTTGAGTCCCATAGTGCTCAGAGCCATTTGAACCATTTGATGATTGATTACAGCGTCGCCGGCCAAACACAGCAATCAGCAAAAATCAACAAATAACTGGGGCCCACTATTGGGAGCTACTTAGAGCAGGGCGAATCCATTGACCAAGTTGTAAAAAATATTTATTCAACCACAACGGAGGTCACTTGGGAAATGCTTGTCCCGCCAATTCTTGAGTACTATTCGACGCCGAGCACGTTGACATGCTGAATAAGCAGCAGAGACGGGTAAAGGTTAGAGGAAATTAATAATGAGATTTCAGGTCCACCTATTATGTAAACAATTATTCTTTTTAATGATTGAACTTACTTATGCACATTTGAACCGTCATCTTTATTCAGGTCGGTAAAATGAAACATTACTGTTGGAACGAAAATTAGGCCTAAACGGCTTATGTATACTGCGACTGTTACCTTATTGTCTAGAATGCTGAATTATTTCGTTATAGCAGTTATTACTTGAAACATGTTTGCATTTTAAAGACCTGAATAAAATTTCCCTCTGATGATGGATTAAACATGCGGAAACATTTCTGGACATTAATAAGAATGGCAGTACACACGTGGCTGCTGTTAGAACTTCTAAACGCAACGATGAAGATCTGCAGGATGTATCACGGTCTTGTTTAATAGACGCTAATAGTGTTACGTGACAGTTCAATAAGCTGTTATGAGAGACTATATGCGTCACGGACAGCTCTGTTCACAAAACTGTGGGAGAGTACAAGAGGACTCAGGAAATACTAGATCTACATCTACATCTACATTTATACTCCGCAAGCCACCCAACGGTGTGTGGCGGAGGGCACTTTACATGCCACTGTCTTTACCTCCCTTTCCTGTTCCAGTCGCGTATGGTTCGTGGGAAGAACGACTGCCGGAAAGCCTACGTGCGCGCTCGAATCTCTCTAATTTTACACTCATGATCTCCTCGGGAGATATAAGTACGGGGAACAATATATTCGATACCTCATCCAGAAACGCACTCTCTCGAAACCTGGATAGCAAGCTACACCTCGATGGACAGCGCCTCTCTTGCAGAGTCTGCCACTTGAGTTTGCTAAACATCTCCGTAACGCTATCACGCTTACCAAATAACCCTGTGACGAAACGCGCCGCTCTTCTTTGGATCTTCTCTGTATCTTCTGTCAACCAGACCTAGTACTGATCCCACAATGATGACCATTACTCAAGTATAGGTCGAACGAGTGTTTTGTAAGCCACCTCCTTTGTTGATGGACTACATTTTCTAAGGACTCTCCCAATGAATCTCAACCTGGTACCCGCCTTATCAAGAATTAATTTTATATGATCATTCTACTTCATACCGTTCCGCACGCATACTCCCAGATATTTTACAGAAGTAACTGCTACCAGTGTTTGTTAAGCTATCATATAATTATGCAATAAAGGATCCTTCTTTCTATGTATTCGCCATACATTGCATTTGTCTATGGTAAGGGTCAGTTGCCACTCCCTGCACCAAGTGCCTATCCGCTGCAGATCTTCCTGCATTTCGCTGCAATTTTCTAATGCTGCAACTTCTCTGTATACTACAGCATCATCCGCGAAAAGTCGCATGGAGCTTCCGACGCTATCTACTAGGTCATTTATATATATTGTGAAAAGCAATGGTCCCATATCACTCCCCTGTGGCACGCCAAAGGTTACTTTAACGTCTGTAGACGTCTCTCCATTGAGAACAACAAGCTGTGTTCTGTTTGCTAAAAACTCTTCAATCCAGCCACACAGCTGGCCTCATATTCTGTAGGCTCTCACTTTGTTTATCAGGCGACAGTGCGGAACTGTATCGAACGCCTTCCGGAAGTCAAGGAACATGGCATCTACCTGGGAGCCTGTATCTAATATTTTCTGGGTCTCATGAACGAATAAAGCGAGTTGGGTCTCACACGATCGCTGTTTCCGGAATCCATGTTGAATCCTACAGAGTAGATTCTGGGTTTCCAGAAATGACGTGATACGCGAGCAAGAAACATGTTCTAAAATTATACAACAGATCGATGTGAGAGTTTTGCGCATCTGCTCGACGACCCTTCTTGAAAACTGGAACTACCTGTACGCTTTTCCAATCATTTGGAACCTTCTGTTCCTCTAGAGACTTGCGGTACACGGCTGTTAGAATGGGGGCAAGATCTTTCTATTCTGTCTCGAACGTTCCTCAAAGTAAAAATAGATACAATACTATATAATCCAAAGCTTATGCACATACGTTCCGTGAGCCCTTTCCTTGCAGAAAATCCACAGTGTACACAGAAAGCTGGTATTACAACTTCGCGAGTCACCTTCCACCAACACTTCCGAAGCATACACCTAGAAACAGAGATAATTTTAATTTCTGTTGAACGGTACAATCAGGAATTATTTACAGACATATCGAACACGTATTTTGCTCGAGTACGTTGATTTTCCTGGAGGTCGAACATTTAGTGTGTAGGGCATAAATCAACAGGGTTTCCGCAAGAACCTATCATGTGATACCTTACTACGTTCATGAGATCCAGCCGGCAGAAGATTGGGGAACTCAGGCTGACAGAGTCTTTGTCGACTTTCAGAATGCCGTCGGTACAGCTCCACTGTGTAGCCTGGTAAAATAAACACGTGCATAAGGAGTATCCGAACAGACACGCGATTGCACTGAGACATCCCCGCCAATAGATCTCGCAAGGTGGCCGCACCTTCTCGTGATGACCGATTTCGTCCAAATTTATGGTGTACGCAGTGTTTGGCCAGTAATGAAAGTGACCGAAGCGGGAGCTCCGGATGGCCAAGTGTTTAGGAAAAATTGCATTTCCGGCGCGGGTCGGGCGAGGCAAGAGTCATTTGTGTTAGTGCAGTTTTCCAGCCAGCGGTTGTGGAAGTGGGAACAGTTCAGAGTGTCAATTTGAGGGTTGCGAAGCCGAGACCTTATGCTGAAACATTTTTTTTATTTTCAATTTCCGCGCTAATTACAGTGTAAACAAACAGAAAACGAGCAAAGTAATCCATTCATATATAGGGAAATATGCTGTAACCCTTTCTAGAAAATTGTTCCCAACGTCTACGTATGTTTACAAGAGAGTACTGGCTCTTTTTCGTCCGAGAATTCATAAAAAGGTGAATGCGGACGCGGCAAAATATAGTAATGTGGACATCACTACGTCAACATCTGGGAAACAAGCAACAAATTTACACAAAAAAATTTTGGCTGCTGTGATGAAGCCCTCAACGTACAGTAGAATAAATTTCTTGTGAATTTATTCGTGCGAAAGACTAATAAATCCACATTTATACAAGAATATTAAAGATGAAGAAGTGTTGTCATAGTGCAGTATTAAACAAATTTCCCGCAAATGCACTCTGCTAGTGCAACTCTACGATGTCTGTTTTTGTGGTCAGGTAAAGAATTTGATCAGAAAGCTTCCAATGATGGGTCTTCCACACTCGTCTCTATAGGGTGCCAAGGAGATCAGCGTTCTCGGAATGTTGTACAACAATTCAAGCAAATAAAATTAGCAGTTTTATTTCTATAAAGCAGATTAACAATACTTAACTTGTATTTACTAAGTCCGAGTTCTTCCTACACACAATTTTCCTGCAAGCTGACACATGTCACTGATAACTGATCTGCGAGTGCCGGTCTATAACGGGGTCTATACTGTTCACTAATGTCCGTATACTGAGCCGATCTGAGCGGCCGAGGGTACTTTTTTCATTATTGTGATTTTCAAACTTTTACATAAAGGCTCTTCGGCCATAGAAAAACATACATTAAACAGGAAGACATAAAAACAAACATACATGGCGGATAAAAACAGGAGACATACATATTAAAATAAAGGAAGGCGTTTACGGACGCACTAGTTGTATAAAAAACAGCACTACACACAAACGGAGACACAGAGTTGCACACGTGAACGTAAGAGCACTGAAGGAGACACACTGATGAACTGATGGGAAGAGAAACACTAGCACAGTGGCGACGAACTTTGGCGCACTAAAACATACTGTATCCTCGAAAAAGTCAGGGGACTGTCATAGGGAACGAGAGGAGGGTAGGAGGGATGGGGAGGGGAGAGGGCATGGGGGATTGGAAGCCCAGGAAGGGGGGAGGAGAGGGAGAGAGGAGGCAGGAGGAAGTGAGGAGGGAGAGAGGGGAAAAGAGGGAGCCCTGGGGGAAAAAACACAGGAGGAGGAAGGGGAAGACCAAAGCTGGTAGGAGGTGTAGATGGAGGGGACGAGAGCATCATCAAGGAGAGCGGGTGGGATGCAGGTGTACAGATGCGGCAGCGGACAGGCGAGGGAAAGGATGGGAGAGACAAGCAAGTGAGGGGGATCAAGTTTACAGGAGGTTTAAAGGATCCGTATCCATTCGAGGACGAGGAGGAGGTGTGAGAAAAGAATTAAGTCATATAGGATTCGCTTGGAGATGGGAGACAGACGCGATAAGCGAGGTGGAGCGTATGGCATTCCAGGATTTGAAGGGAATTGTAGAAGGTAGGAGGAGCGGAGATCCAGACAGGATGGGCGTAACAGAGGATGGGGCAGATGAGGGATTTATAGGTGTGGAGGAATGTGGAGGGGTCCAGACCCCATGGGCAGCCAGAAAGGAGCTTGAGGAGGAGGAGTTGGGAATGTACCTTGGCTTGGATTGTCCACAGATGGAGGGCCCAGGAGAGGCGACGGTAAATGGTGACGCGAAGGTACTTGGGGGTGGGGGTGAGGTTGATAGGACGGCCATAGACAGTGAGATAAAAATCTAGGACACGGAAGGAAGGGGTGGTTTTGCCTACAGTAATCGCCTGGGTTTTGGAAGGATTGACCTTGAGCAGCCACTGGATACACCAAGTGGTGAATAGGCCAAGATGAGATTGGAGAAGGTGCTGGGAGCGTTGCAGGGGGGGGGGGGCGGCAATGGCAAGGAAGGCAGTGTCATGGGCGTATTGGAGAAGGTGTAAGGGTGGGAGGATGAAGGCGGGGGCATGATCGCCGTGTAAAGAAGGTAGAGAAGAGGGGAGAGGACAGAATCTTGGGGCACACCGGCGGAGGGGTGGAAGGTGTAGGAATCCGTGTTATGGATGGTGACATAGGAAGGACGGTGAGAAAGGAAGGAGGCGATCAGGCGGACATAGTTAATAGAAAGGGCGAAGGTTTGGAGCTTGAAGAGGAGACCGGAATGCCATACACGGTCGTACGCACGATCAAGGTCGAGAGAGAGGAATATGGTGGAGCGGCGGGAATTTAACTGTTCAGAGAGGAGGTGAGTGAGGTGAAGGAGAAGGTCATCGGCAGAGAAGGACGGCCGATAGCGACATTGGGTAGAGGGAAGGAGGCAGTGCTGGTGGAGCTGCTGGTGGATGCGTCAGGTGAGGATGCATTCCAGGACCTTGCTGAAGACCGAGGTAAGGCTGATGGGATGGTACGAGGTGCATTCAAGTTCTAAGGCCTCGGATTTTTTTTCTTCAGACTCGAAAGAGATAGAAAGATGCGCATTGTTTTAAAATGAGGCAGTGTTCATTGTCAATACGTCCCAGAGATGGCAGCACCGTACGGCAGATGGAATTTTACCGCCAGCGGCGAGAATGAGAACTGTTTTAAATACTTAAAATGGCGACGTTTTCCTTACTTGAACAGCGTGCAATCATTCGTTTTCTGAATTTGCGTGGTGTGAAACCAATTGAAATTCATCGACAGTTGAAGGAGACATGTGGTGATGGAGTTATGGATGTGTCGAAAGTGCGTTCGTGGGTGCGACAGTTTAATGAAGGCAGAACATCGTGTGACAACAAACCGAAACAACCTCGGGCTCGCACAAGCCGGTCTGACGACATGATCGAGAAAGTGGAGAGAATTGTTTTGGGGGATCGCCGAATGACTGTTGAACAGATCGCCTCCAGAGTTGGCATTTCTGTGGGTTCTGTGCACACAGTCCTGCATGACGACCTGAAAATGCGAAAAGTGTCATCCAGGTGGGTGCCACGAATGCTGACGGACGACCACACGGCTGCCCGTGTGGCATGTTGCCAAGCAAAGTTGACGCGCAACGACAGCATGAATGGGACTTTCTTTTCGTCGGTTGTGACAATGGATGAGACGTGGATGCCATTTTTCAATCCAGAAACAAAGCGCCAGTCAGCTCAATCGAAGCACACAGATTCAGCGCCACCAAAAAAATTTCGGGTAACCGCCAGTGCTGAAAAAATGATGGTGTCCATGTTCTGGGACAGCGAGGGCGTAATCCTTACCCATTGCGTTCCAAAGGGCACTACGGTAACAGGTGCATCCTACGAAAATGTTTTGAAGAACAAATTCCTTCCTGCACTGCAACAAAAACGTCCGGGAAGGGCTGCGCGTGTGCTGTTTCATCAAGCCAACGCACCCGCACATCGAGCTAACGTTACGCAACAGTTTCTTCGTGATAACAACTTTGAAGTGATTCCTCATGCTCCCTACTCACCTGACCTGGCTCCTAGTGACTTTTGGCTTTTTCCAACAATGAAAGACACTCTCCGTGGCCGCACATTCACCAGCCGTGCTGCTATTGCCTCAGCGATTTTCCAGTGGTCAAAACAGACTCCTAAAGTAGCCTTCGCCGCTGCCATGGAATCATGGCGTCAGCGTTGTGAAAAATGTGTACGTCTGCAGGGCGATTACGTCGAGAAGTAACGCCAGTTTCATCGATTTCGGGTGAGTAGTTAATTAGAAAAAAAATCGGAGGCCTTAGAACTTGAATGCACCTCGTAGGGGCCGAGGGTAGCAGGAGCGGCGCCTATATTCACTTCTTGCAGGTGCTGTTCCTGTCATGGCGCGGTCCTAACCAGCGCACCATTGGCCGACGTCGATTCATCACCTTCTCTGGTCTGGCATTCTTCGTCTTCGTTCTGGCACTTGTGGTTATGCAAAAACATCAAAACTTCTTGAATAACATAGAGAGAGATAACTAAAACTCATACTGCGTTGAAGTATTAGATTGCTGCTTAATCCCTAGTGTTTTTTCATAAGTTTAATAGACACATCAGATACACATAACTGAGACTTTAGTCATAAATTATATATTCTCCGTCACTATTTACGACGGTCTGCCAACGCTGGGTAGCTTTTACATTCCATGAATGTCGAAATCACGTGGTTTCAAGGAGAAAAACACGTCCAGACATGTTCGGAACGCATTTCCATCCGAAAAGAAAGTTCAATGAAGATTGGTCGATGGAGAGCGGAGAAGGTCAAAATCTGAGGACGCAAGGTCAGGTGAAGAACGTGGGTGCGGAATGACTTCCAAACCCAACTCATCTATAGTGTTTTTTGTCAATTTAATAGAATTTGGGCTGGCGTTATCTTGGAGTAGCATCACTTCACACCGTCTTCCTGGTCGTTGTTGGACTGCATCTGCATGACGTTTCATTTGTTGACAGTGAAAGTCATCAGTGATGGTTACATCTCGGGGAAGCTATTCCCAGTACACCACACCGTCGCTGTTCCACCAGGTGCATAAAATTATATTTTGTTAATGCACGCAGAACCTTATGCGGGGAGTTGATACTTTGTTTGGACTCAACCATTACTCTCTCTTCCTTACGTTTCCATAAAGACACCATTTCTCGTCACCAGTAACGATATAGAACAGAAATAGTCGACATTATTCAGTAGCCAACTGATAACGAGCAAGCAGAGATACACATATGGACACCCTTTGATTTCTTGTGATTTTGGCTTGGAGCATGCGGTACCCATACACCCAATTTTTATCCTTCCCCATTGCATGACAATGTCGCACGATAGTGGAAAGATCACAGTTCATCACATTTGCCAGTTCTCGAGCACACTGACATGTATCATTGTGGATTAATGTGTTTAAGCGATCTTCAGCAAACCCAGAAAACCAAAACGATCATCCTTAAAACTAGAGCCAATTTTCTTGCCCTATTCTGCCCACTGGCACTATCCTCATATATGGCGCTTATGTTTCTTGGCTGCTTCCACTTCAGTCACCCTTCTACTGAAGTCAAACAGAAGAATATCTCAGAAATATTTGGCACCCCATTTTCTAGCATCCACTGCCCCACTGATTATCGCAAACGACAAAGTAACATTATGTAATCTCAAATACCAACAATAATCTGCTAATAAAAAATGACAATTGATAAATAAAGCCATAGCAACCGCAATACCAATAGTCAAAATAAAAACGCTACGAACTTATGCACCAACCTAATACATTCTGTGCCGGCCGCTGTGGCCGAGCGGTTCTAGGTGCTTCAATCCGGAACCGCGCGACTGCTATGGTCGCAGGTTCGAATCCTGCCTTGGGTATGGATGTGTGTGATATCCTTAGGTCAGTTAGGTTTAAGTAGTTCTAGGGGACTGATGACCTCAGATTCAAATGGTTCAAATGGCTCTGAGCACTATGGGACTTAACATCTATGGTCATCAGTCCCCTAGAACTTAGAACTACTTAAACCTAACTAACCTAAGGACAGCACACAACACCCAGCCATCACGAGGCAGAGAAAATCCCTGACCCCGCCGGGAATCGAACCCGGGAACCCGGGCGTGGGAAGCGTGAACGCTACCGCACGACCACGAGATGCGGGCTGACCTCAGATGTTAAGCCCCATAGTGCTCAGAGCCATTAGAACCATTTGAATACATTCTGTTGTACATCACCAGTTATCCTCGCCAATATTCGGCGTGGTTTTCTACAAAACTCTGCGATGAGAACGAACCATTTGTGAAGGTCACGGAAGTTTGTTTTCCGATAGAAACTTTAAAACAAATACGCAGCTCTAAGATGGCGAGTAAATTACTGCTTCCCTGTTTCTACGATGAATATCGCTCCATCAAGTGTAAGTAATCAACTGTAAAATAATAAAATCATATAATTTTATACGAAGATCTCGTGTAAGCCTTATAAGCCCTTACTGGAAATTGGTTTCTAATCCTAAATTTTCCTTTGTCTTTTCCTTTTGTCTTTTATGAAAATATTAATAAATACGATATATTGAACGTTATTTACTGTGTAAGTACCGTAAAAACTTAAAATACAAAAAAGGCTTCCGCACAGGGGCTCGTCCCCGCGACCCTCTTGTTACCTTTCTGTACTCTTATTGCCCCATGGATCATAGACCTATCTGATGGTGACCAGTCTTGCGTGTCTCAGCGATACAGATAGACGTGTAATAGGTGCAACCACTGTGGAGAGGCGTCTGTTGAGAGGCCAGACAAACGTGTGGTTCCTGGAGAGGCGAATCAGTCTTTTTATGAGTTCCAGGGGCCAGTCTGGATGATTAACCTGGCCTTTTAACACCTACCAAAGTGGCCTTGCTGTACTGCGAATGGCTGAAAGCAAAGGGAAACTGCAGGCCTAACTTTTACCGAAGACATGCTGCTGTACTGTATGGTTAAATGATGATGGCACCATCTTTAGCAAAATATTCCAGAAATAAAATAGTCGTCCATTCGCATATACGGGCGGGGAATACTCAGGAGGACGTAGTTATCGGGAGAAACAGAACTGACGTCCTACGGATTTGAGCGAAGACTGTTAGAGCCCCTGTTCGGGCTCGTCCATTAGCAAATTTGAAAGTGTGAATGGATAGGTTGAAGTTAGTTGTAGTGGTTATTAGTGAAACTCAGTGGCAGGAAGAACAGGGTATGATGAGATAAAAGAAATTATTCATATAAATGAGAGAAAGGAAAATTTAATTGTGATGGGGGTTTGGTATTCAACAGTAGGAGAATGAAGACAAGGGAAAACAGTAAGTGAATCTTGAATCTGGGAACGGAATGAAAGAGGAAGCCTCCTGGTAGAATTTTGCACAAAGCATAATTTAATCATCTTGTTCAATAAAATTCTTCAGGGTATCAGACCGCATCGTCATAATTTAAAATGCGCCAACGTTTGGGCCAGCGTTGCAGCTAGCCTTCATCAGGGCCTTACGTTAAACTGCTAAATGAAATTTTTTTTTTTTTACTTTATTGTTATTTTAAAACCTGTACAACTCAGGTTGGCTGGCAGCGGCACACAAACGCCGCTCTTCAGCCATAGCGATTTACAAGAGTATAAAAACAAGGTGAAGAACAATGAACAAAGTGACGGGCAAAAGAGAGAGGTCACATAGACATAAAAAACACGGTGTCGTTCACATGTGACGATAACAACACTGAAAAGACGTGGGCACGGCGCACAAATCACTGATGAGTTCGACGACACAAGTGAACTTAGGAGTGGGACGGCGGACACCAAAAACACTATACGACGTCACACACACGAGACACAAAAGGCGACGATCTCCGGCGCGCGAAAGTTCACTAGACGTGTGCGAGTCCGGGGACCTGCCAAGAGAGGAGGAGGAGGAAGGGGAGTGGGAGAGCGAGAGGGGAGAGCAGAGATGCCACGGGCAGGGGAGATAGGGGGGAGGGAGGAAGGGGGAGAGGAAGCCCGGGGGAAGAGGAGGAAGGGAGGGGACAGGGAGAGGGAAAAAGAAGGGAAGAGAAGAGAAGGGAGGGAGGGTGCCGAAAGGAAAGGACACGGGGAGTGGGGGGCGGGGCAGGGTCAAAGTTGATAGGAGGGGTAGATGGAGGGGGCGAGGACATCATCAGGGAGAGGGAGCTGGCGGAAGCCACCTTGGGAGAGGGTATGGAGGGTGGAGAGATGGAGACCGGGTGGGACATGGGAATACAGGCACGGCAGCGGGCGGGGGTGGGAGAGGATCGGGGAGACGAGCGGGTGAGGAGGATCGAGTTTTCGGGAGGTGTATAGGATTCGTATCCTTTCGAGGAAGAGGAGGAGGTGGGGGAAGGGGATAAGGTCATACAGGATCCGCGTGGGGGAAGGGAGACGGATGCGATAGGCAAGGCGGAGAGCATGGCGTTCAAGGATTTGGAGGGATTTATAAAAGGAAGGGGGGGCGGAGATCCAGGCGGGATGGGCGTAACAGAGGATAGGGCGGATGAGGGACTTATAGGTGTGGAGGATGGTGGAGGGGTCCAGACCCCACGTTCGGCCGGAAAGGAGCTTGAGGAGACGGAGTCGGGAACGTGCCTTGGCTTGGATTGTCTGGAGATGGGGAGTCCAGGAGAGGCGACGGTCGAGGGTGACGCCAAGGTACTTAAGGGTGGGGGTGAGAGCGATGGGACGGCCATAAACGGTGAGATAGAAATCAAGGAGGCGGAAGGAGGGAGTGGTTTCGCCTACAATGATCGCCTGGGTTTTGGAAGGATTGACCTTGAGCAACCACTGGTTGCACCAAGCGGTGAACCGGTCAAGATGGGATTGGAGAAGGTGTTGGGAGCGTCGCAGGGTGGGGGCAAGGGCAAGGAAGGCGGTGTCATCGGCAAACTGGAGAAGGTGGACGGGGGGTGACGGCGGCGGCATGTCCGCCGTGTACAACAAGTACAGAAGGGGGGAGAGGACGGAGCCTTGGGGCACGCCGGCGGAGGGGAAAAAGGTGTAGGAATCGGTGTTATGGATGGTGACATGGGAAGGACGGCGGGAGAGAAAGGAACCGATCAGACGAACGTAGTTAATGGGAAGGGCGAAGGTTTGGAGCTTGAAGAGGAGACCGGAATGCCATACGCGGTCATAGGCGCGTTCGAGGTCAAGAGAGAGGAAGATGGCGGAGCGACGGGAATTGAGCTGTTCGGAAAGGAGATGAGTGAGGTGAAGGAGAAGATCGTCGGTAGAGAAGGACGGCCGAAAGCCACACTGGGTAACGGGGAGGAGGCGGTGCTGGCGGAGATGCTGGTGGATGCGGCGGGTGAGGATAGATTCCAGGACCTTGCTGAAGACCGAGGTAAGGCTGATGGGACGGTAGGAGGAGACGGCGGACGGCGGTTTGCCAGGTTTGAGGAACATGAGGATACGGGAGGTTTTCCACAGGTCGGGGTAGTAACCAGTGGACAGGACTACATTGTAGAGCCTGGCCAGGGTGGAGAGAAAAGAGACAGGAGCTTCACGAAGGTGACGGTAGGTGACACGATCGTGACCAGGAGCGGTGTTGCGTTTGGTGCGGAGTGTAGTGATGAGATCCTGTGTGGTGATGGGGGCATTAAGGTCCGTGTGTGGAATGTTGTCCAAGTACTGGAAACCAGGAGCGAGGGGAGGGACAGAGGTGTCAGTTCGATCGCGGATATCTGGGAAGAGGGAGTAATCGAACTGGGGATCATCAGGGATGGAAAACACATCGGACAGGTAGGAGGCAAAGTGATTGGCCTTACTAAGGGCGTCAGGGAAGGGGTGATCATCGTGGAGAAGAGGATAGTAGGGGGAGGGTTTAGTTCCGGTAAGGTGACGGAAGGCGGTCCAGAACTTGGACGAGTTTACAGGGAGGGTAGCATTTAAACGGGTGCATGTCTGTCGCCAGTCCCGGCGTTTCTTAGCCGCGAGCAAATTTCGAATGTGTCGCTGTAGTTGCCGGTGGCGTCGTAGGGTGTCCGGGTCACGCGTGCGGAGGAAGGCACGGTAGAGACGACGGGATTCACGGAGGAGGAGGACGGCCTGTGGTGGTAAGGTAGGACGGTGGGGGTGGATTGCAACAGTAGGGACGTGGGCCTCCACGGCCTCAGACAAGGTCTGCTGGAGAAAGGAGGCGGCATGGGTGACATCATCGGGACGGCGGTAGGCGAGAGGGTGGCTATCGACCTGAGTGGAGAGGGTATCCCGGTAGGCATTCCAGTCGGCACGGGAATAGTCATGGATGTACTTAGGGGGAGGGTCATGACGAGGGTCGGGGCGGGGGTGACGGCCGTCTGAAACGGTGAGGAGGACAGGGAGATGGTCGCTACCAATAGGCTCCAGGACATCCACCGTAATGCGACCAAGGAGGTTGGGGGAGGAGAGAATAACATCGGGAGTGGAGTTGGATTCGGGACGGGTGTGCTGGGGGATGGGGATGAGGTCGCCTTGAAGGGAGGAGAGGAACCGATGCCACCGCCGTAACTGGGCAGCGGAGCGACTATGGATGTTGAGGTCGGCGGCGATCACATAGGAGGAGAAGGTACGGTCGATGTGGGAGAGGAAGTCGAAAGGAAGAGGGGCGTTGGGGCGGACATAGATGGTGGCACAGGTAATGGTAAGGCCGGGGAAGAAGAGACTAAAGATCAGGTGTTCGGTGGGGTCGGGAAGGAGAGGTTGGAGCCGAACGGGGATCTGGCGGTGGTGGCCAATGGCAACTCCGCCACGCGCAACTGGGAGGGGATTATCGGAGCGGTGGAGGAGATAGGGGGAGGTGTGGATGGAGTGGTGGGGTTGGAGGAAGGTTTCATTAAGGAGGAAGGCATCCACACGGTGGGTAGCAAGGGTGTGCAGGAAGAGGTTCTTGTTGGCGGGAAGGGAGCGGATATTGTTGAAAAGGATACGATGCTGTCGCGCCATGATAAGGACTTATACGAGGGTGTCAAGGCGGGAGAAGGTGAAATGGGCCTGGTTATTGGAAAAGGTGGCGTACATTTTAAGGTGGAATATGGAACGGGCAGCGAGGGAGATCTGTTGTAAGGTGTGGGGGCGCTGAAAGGGATGGACGTTTTGGAGGACAATGGTGAGGAACCTGATGATGTCCTCAGCAGTGGGGGGGGGACGAAGGGAATTGCCAGGAGGGGTGGGGGCGTCCAGGGGACGGACAGGTACGGTGAGTTCAGGAGTGGCGGGAGGGGGTCGGGCTTTACACTTTTGGGAGTAGGTGGGGTGGGGGAGGCTGCAGGTATTACAGGAGGGAGGGGATTGGAGGTTGGGGCACTGCCGGAGGAAGTGCGCTTGCCGACAATGCGGGCAGGTTGGGGCCTCGCGGCACTCTGCTGTTGGATGTGCATTGTAGCGCAGACATCTCTGGCAGCGCAGGGATTGAGGGGGGGAACGGGAGGGATCAACCTTGTACCGCTGATTGAAGAGGAGGGCACCCTCCTTCAGGAGACGGTCAATGGAGGGGGCGTCCTCTGAGAAAACCCGCATAAGGCGGGTGGGGCCGGTCGCGTTGAAGATGCGGCGGACCGCCCGCACCTCCAGGGTGGGATGGGCCTTCAGCTCCGCCAGCACCTCCTCCTCCGTGATCGACGGGCTAAGCCGAGTGATCACGGCGGTGAGGGTCGGCGGGCGACGCGGGGGTTGGGGTTGGCGGGTAGGAGATGGGGAGGGAGCAGGGGTGAGGGAGGCGTGAGGACCAAAACGGGTGATGGGGAGGCGGGAGAGGATGTCAGTATGGAGGGTTGGGCTGGGGGAGGAGATAAGAACAGAATCCCGTCTGGGAGTAAGGAGAGAGATGGGGGCGCCTGGGAAATGTTGGCGGAGGAGGAGGGAGAGATTCCGGGCCTCGAGGAAGGAAGGATCGGGACGGGACAGGAGATATTTGTAGAGACCGGGTGGGGAGGAGGAGGAGGAGGAGGAGGAGGGAGCGGGGCCTGGTGGGGAGACGTCCATGGCATTTTGGGGTGGGGATGGGGGGCGGGGTGGAGCCTTTTTAGGAGCAGAGGAAGTGGAGGCGCCACTAGGGCGTTTGACAGCGGCAGATGGGCGGGTGGTGACAGGAGGGACGGGAACGATGGGGAGGTGGTGGGAAGGGACAGGTCCCGGCACGGACGCAGCAGTCGGCGCCGGAGAAAGTGACTGTGACGGTGCAGGCGAATGTGGCAGTGATGGCGATGGCGACGATGATGATGATGACGACGGCGGTGGCGGTGGCGGTGGCGGCGGTGAGGGCGATGGCGACGGGGAGAGCTGGGCGTGGGCAGTGGCCCGACGGGCCACCACCCTAGCCGGAGCTGCAGTGACAGGCTGGGGGAGTGGGGGGAAAGGATCAGAACGAGAGGAGGAAGCGGGAGAGGGGGCGACAAAGAGCGAGGGCGAAGGGATAGAGAGGAGGGGAGGGATGGAAGGAGGGGGGTGGGACTGGGCACACCAAGTGATAGTGGTGGAGGCGGCGGAAGGGGACGTATACACGATGGCGGTGGTGGTAGTAGTGACGGTGGTGGTGGGGGCGGACATGACGACAAGAAGAAGAAAGAAAAAACACAGCACTAAAAGGACAGGACACACACTGGGAGACGGCGGACGGACGGACGGCGGACGGCGGACGGCGGACGGACGGCGACGGCGACGGCGAGAGGCAGGGACGCTGCTGCCGCGGACGGGGCCGGGGCGGCGGCGGCGGCTGCTGCTGCTGCTGCTGCTGCGGCTGCGGCTGCTGCTGCTGCTGCTGGCTGGACTGCTGCTGCCACCGGAGGGCTGGCTGGCTGGCTGGCTGTGGGACCACTGCTGCAGGCCGGGACCGCGAACTGCTGCTGCTGCGGGCTGGCTGGCTGGCTGGCTGGCTGGCTGGCTGGCTGGCTGGCTGGCTGGCTGGCACCTGTAACCCCTAACACTTCGATTAGCGCGAAAATTGCACTATCGAAGGGCGGTAACCTTTCGGTGTACCGCCGGAGATGCTCCGCTAAATGAAACACACTTGGTTCCTTAAATAGCTGCACGAGAAAACCGTGTCGTTGCTTGATTGGCTGTAAAAGGAGGAGGAAGAGGGGAGAAAGGTATGCTTTATTGGTGTTTCCTTTATTAACTGTCATTGGCTGAAATAGCTGTTTTCTATTGGTCTTTATATTAATCCACCCCATTGGAGGAGACGGACGAATAGCGAACAGGTGATGGCTGTGACGTCACACTGTTTACATGCTGTCCAGAAGCCGGCTGCGGCGTGCCATTGCTTTGTGTGCTCGCGACCACTACTGCGGCTCTCCGCGTGTCTGCATGGGCCGCCACGGCTCTGCCGCCGCTCCGTAGCCCTGCTATTGCAGGCAGCCAAGACCTCGGAAGCTTGTACCCGTCCTCTCTATTCATGTTGGCGGGTCTTTTGGCTATTTCTATCGCCTCTCTAATCTTTCTTTTGAAAGTGAGAGGCTGTTTCGCCAGGACGCGGGCTTCTTGAAAAAATATTGGTTTCCCGCACTCGTCTCGGTGTTCCGCCACTGCTGACTTAGTGTGTTGTTTCAGGCGGATATATCTTTCATGTTCCGAGAGCCTTGTGCTAATCGGACGTCCCGTCTCACCTATGTAGACTAATCCACACGCACAACCAATTTCATACACGCCAGCTGTGTGTAGTTTGTCAACTGCATCCTTGGTAGAACCGAGCATGTCTGATATTTTGTTTCTGCTTCGGAAAATTGGTTTGATGTCGGCTTTTCGTAGAATTTTGCCTATACGTTCGGTGACCCCTTGTACATATGGTAACACAGCAATGCTCTGTGCCTCCTTCTCCTCTCCCCTATTAGTCTTCTCCCTTGTCGACATGGTGCTGTCTATCGTCTGCTTCCCATACCCATTAGTTCCGAAGATGGACCTGAGGCGTTCAAGTTCTGTCTTCAGATGTTCTTCGTCGCTTATCCTGTATGCTCTCTTCGTTAGCGTGTGCAGGGCGGACTTCTTCTGCGTGGGTGATGGTGGGAGGAGGCGTGAAGGCACCTGTCCGTACTGGTTGGTTTCCTGTACACTTTGAGGCCAAGTTTACCATCAGGTTTTCGATAAACTTCCAGGTCGAGAAAAGGCAGCACCCCATTCTTCTCTGTTTCCATTGTAAACTGAATTTTCCTATGCTGTTGGTTAAGGTGCTTGTGGAAGTTCTGTAACTCCTCTTCTCCGTGGGGCCAAATGACGACATCGACATCGACATCGACATCGACATAGCGAAGCCAACAATTTGGACGTAATGGTGCGGACTGGAGGGCTGTTTCCTCAAATGCCTCCATGAAGATTTCTGCTGCGATAGGCGATAGGGGTGAGCCCATAGCTACACCGTCAGTTTGTTCATAAAATTGACCTCTCCACTTGAAATAGGTGGTCGTCAGACAGTGGCGCACAAGCTCACATATATCAGGTGCCACGCGTTCTTCTAGGATGTTCACAGTATCTGACACTGGGACATTCGTGAATAGGGATTTGACGTCGAAACTAACCATCAGATCTTGGTCCGTAACACGCATTTCCTTTAGGAGAGACACGAAGTGAGTGGAATCCTTAACGTAGGACTCGGTTTGATGCACTAGGTGTCGGAGCCTAGGTGCCAGTTCTTTCGCTAGGTAGTAGGTCGGCGCATTTTAAATTATGACGATGCGGTCTGATACCCTGAAGAATTTTATTGAAGATGACAACGGCCGCGGAAGCCTACGCTTACATTTAATCATCTTGGCTGAAGAATCATGAAAAAGGCCTGATACATGTAAAATACCTGGAAACACCGGAAGGTTTCAGATTGATTATACTATGGTAACAGAGAGTTCGGAACCAGATATTAACTTTAAGGCATTTCCATGGGGCAGATATGAGCTCTGACCTCAAATTTTTTGGCTGTGAACTGAATACATTGCAAAAAGGTACGAAATTAAGGAGATGGAAACTGAATAAGTTAAACGAAACAGAGGTTGTTGAGAATTTCAGAGGGTACGTTAGGCAACGATTCAATAGAACAGGCGAAAGGAATACAGTAGAAGACGAATGGATAGTTCAAAGAGATGAAACAGTGAAGGCAACTGTTGTGTCTAGACAAGACAGCCTAGACTCAATGAGAGGAAGCCGAAAGGCACGCGCTTAAACTCACGCAGGCTGGCGTGAGGTCTGAAACAGGATACGTAATGAATGCTATAAAGAAAAGTACGTAGCTTCTGGAATACTTAACTTTAATCCACATATGTAGAACATCGCTCTTGATGATACATTAATAGAATCTCAATATCTATACTGGTAATGGCGCCTTGCTAGGTCGTAGCAAATGTAGCTGAAGGCTATGCTAACTATCGTCTCGGCAAATGAGAGCGTAATTCTCAGTGAACCATGGCTAGCAACGTCGGCTGTACAACTGGGGCGAGTGCTAGTACGTCTCTCTAGACCTGCCGTGTGGTGGCGCTCGGTCTGCAATTACTGATAGTGGCGACACGCGGGTCCGTCGTATACTAGCGGACCGCGGCCGATTGAAAAGCTACCACCTAGCAAGTGTGGTGTCTGGCGGTGACACCACAGCAACAGAGGATCGAATAGGTAAAAAGACCAGGCCTAGTAGTAATCCTTTACACCGGTTCCCGTGAGATCACCGAAGTTTAGCGCTGTTGGGCGTGGCCGGCACTTGGATGGGTGACCATCCAGCCGCCATGCGCTGTTGCCATTTTTCGGGGTGCACTCAGCCTCGTCCTGCCAAATGAGGAGCTACTCGACCGAATAGTAGCGGCTTCGGTCAAGAATACCATCATAACGACAAGGAGAGCGGAGTGCTGACCCCACGCGCCTCTAATCGCATCCTCCTCGGAGGATGACACGGCGGTCGTATGGTCCCGGTAGGCCACTCGCGGCCTGAAGACGGAGTGCTTTTAGTAGTAATCCTTGGATAACATAAGAGATAATTAAATTAACTGATGAAAGGAGAAAACACAAAAATTCAGCAAATGACACAGGCAATGAGGAACATAAACGTCTGAACAAGAAGAGTGATAAGAAGTGCGAAAATGCTAAGTGGGAACGGCTATAGGACGAATGCAACGATTTAGGAGCATGTATCAATTGGGTAAAGGTAGATACCACCTACAGAAAAATTAAAGAGGACTTTGTATAAAAGACAAGCAGTTATGTGAATATCGAAAGATATTAGTAATGTACCAAGAGTGAAACATGGCGGCGATTATGTGATGATTTGGGCAGACATATCGTGGCATTCAATGGGCCCCATGCTCACTCTGCAATGGATTGTGTGACCATTTTGGCTGATATGGTGCAGCCGATAGTACAGTGTTTGTTCACCAATGATGTTTCCGTGTTCCAAGAGGACGGGGCCCCTTTTGACACAGCTCTCACTGTCCAGGACTGGTTTTGTGAGCACGAGAGTGAACTGTCGCATCTCCGTTGGTCACCGCAATAAACAGATCTCAGAATTAATGAGCTTTTGTTGTCTACTTTGGTGAGAAGGGTTTGTGATCGCTATCCACCTCCTTCATCGGTATTTGAAGTTGCCGCATGTTGCAGAAAGAATGGTAGAAGATCCCCTTGAAAAGCTTACAGGAGTTGTATTTATCCATTCCAACACGACTGGAAGCTGTTTTGAATGCCAACAGTTTCAAGACGTTCACATGTGTGTGAAATCTTATGGGAGGTAACTTCTAAGGTAATCAGTCCCTAAGCTTACACACTACTTAACCTAAATTATCGTAAGGACTAACACACACACACACACATGCCCGAGGGAGGATTCGAACGTCCTCCAGGACCAGATGCACAGTCCAACAGTTTTTTCATACCGTTTTAGGCATGGTAATTCGTTGGGTTCTTGGTGTTTCCATGTTTTGTCCAACCCTTGAGGAGTAGATTACAGCGTAAAATAATATGATTATGGATTAGTGAATCAGATCAACATTCGCTGTATTACTACAGCTTATGTGCTGATGACCCCATTTGTTCTGGTAATGAATTTCAAGCGAGGTGCCTACTTAGTTTCACAGCCCTGAGTGATCTGCGTAAAGTTCTGTTAATGTCGACCAGTCTGCAGTCTTCTAAAGATGTCCCCTGTGCAGACAACAGCACGTAGCGAGGAACTGAACTTACGTAAATAACTAATTCATTCTCTATTTAGAGACGGCACTCGTATCTATTTAAGTAGAACACGAGAAACGGCAAGCTACACACCATGTCCTATGTGTTTTGGACAAGTCAGAGGTTGATAATCATTTACAAACATTATGTTACGACACTAGTAACTGATTACATATTACGCTTTCTTCTACTTCATTATTCCTGCACAAAATTAAGATTTGATCAACGGTACCACACAACACGACTGTGCACCACATCTGCCCCTCCCCCTGTCCGCCGCTCGTGGTCTCGCGGTAGCGTTCTCGCTTCCCGAGCACGGGGTCCCGGGTTCGATTCCCGGCGGGGTCAGGGATTTTCACCTGCCTCGAGATGACTGGGTGTTTGTGTTGTCCTCATCATTTCATCATCATCCAGGAAAGTGGCGAAATTGGACTGTGCAAAAGATTGGGTAATTGTACGGGCGCTGATAACCACGCAGTTGAGCGCCCCACAAACCAAACATCATCATCATCACACATCTGCCCCTCCCGATGTCATTAACACTTTCCTGAATTTGCATTAAATTTGAAGCATAATTGTTCGCGTCAGACACACGTCTGTCTCCCATCACCACCCCTTCCGATGTGAGTAACACTTTAGTGAGTTTGCATAAAAATTTTAACATCACTAATTTCGCCAGACAACTCGTGTGTCTACTATGACTGGCTCTTCAGATCTGATTAGCGCTTTACATAAAAACGGTAACAGAACTATTTCGCCAGACAACACATTTGCATCCCGAGACTACCCATTCCCATCTTATTAAGCAGCGTCTCTACTTCGACTGATAGCCCGGTTTAAGAGGAGCGCCAAATACACCCGAAGAGCCTCATCTGCCCTGTCGTTTAGCTTTTGATTTTAGTTTTACGTGCAATTCTGACTTTCGAAATGAGTAGGTGATATTTAGACACACCTACTGCAGAATGTTCAGCAATTTTAACGTAACCTTATTAAATTATTAATGAAAGAATGTTAGCGTTTTGGCACGCAGGCCAGTGTGGCCGAGCGGTTCTAGGCGCTTCAGTCTGGAACCACACGACCGCTACGGTCGCAGGTTCGGATCCTGCTTCGGGCATGGATCTGTGTGACGTCCTTAGGTTAGTTAGGTTTAAGGGGCTCAAAATCATGAAAAGTTCCATTTTTACTTTTTTGCGTTTTCTGAATCTGCAGACTATTACCTTTTAATAGATATATAATTTATTCAATTCCGAAGACTACAACTATTTTTAAATTTTTTTTGAAATGTGTTCTACATGGGCGTGACCCACTGTTGCGCTGTTAAACTGCTGTCAAATGGTGTTATTATTAACGTCAGTGTTCATCAGGTACATTTTAGTGATGTGAGATAAAGTATGTGTTGTGGCTAACCTCTGATGGTTCAATATATATCGCTGGTGTGATTGTCGATTGTTTCATGTTTATTTACTCTGTCGTTATCTCGAAAATATTCGTAATTAATTCCGTTTCTTGAGTCTCTGTTTTGTTGAATTATAATAATGAGTAAAAGTAAAGTTATTAGAAATCCTCTGAAGGCTTTTAAGAAAAGGAGAAATGTTGGAAAGCCAAAAGTATGTGTTATTACTGTAAATAATAACATTATAACATGGTACGAGCGATGCTAGCTTTAGACAAGGAACGCCTTCGGGCTGCAGACAGGGCTGTAAAGAGTCTAGAAATACAAGCAAGAGTAAACAGGAGGAGGAACAAGAGGAAGCTGGAGGGGGAGTTTGCAGAGGATGAAGATAATCCATCCTATGGACCTGGAATGCACTAAAAAGTTAATCCAATCTTTGTCGCTCGATTCCCAAAACTTTTATTTTCTCGTACAAATTATATGTTTTCTAAGGATCTTCCAAACATATTTGTTTCAAACTTTCAGTAAATGTTACACAGTAACTTCTGCATAATTTAACACAGCCTTTTTCCAAAAAACTATATATTTTTGAACATATAAATAAAAAATTGCAAAAAAATGTTGTGAATTTACATTACAATTGAAAAAAACCATCTTTAATAACTGAACTGAAATTTTGTAAATTCCCTGTGTTACGTTGTGGCCCATATTCCAATAAATAATCTGTAAAAAGTTCAACTTCCTACCTCAAATACTTTGTGAGGAAAGATGTAATTTATAAGTGTTATTTTAACATTGCAAGTATAGGGCGTTCCGGAGCCCCTTAAGTAGTTCTAAGTTCTAGGGGACTGATGACCACAGATGTTAAGTCCCATAGTGCTCAGAGCCATTTGAACCATTTTTTGAATGCAGAAACATGTTTTATAGTCTCGCCTGCGTCCCTTGTTTTACGATAACGTTCAACGCTCTCTTGCGTGCACTCCTTGTATGAGACCTGAAGGGAGGCACATTTTCCGTCCAGCAGCGTCCTGCCGTAATTGCCCGTTTCTGTGATCTCGTGCTGGCAGCAGACGGCCGAGCAGAGAGAGCCACGTGGAGTGACGGGAGGGCGCGCCGGGTCGCCTGCGGCGTGTATCTCGCGGGCCTGCTGGCTTCTCTCGGAGCGGAGGTTCGCTTTAAAACGAGATGAAATGCGCCTGCATTAAATTAATTAAACCAGCGCGGCCGGGCAGAGTGCTGCGTCGCAGGGACGGGATGGACGGGGGGACGGGGGGGGGGGTGCCTCGCGAGCTGCGTCGGCGTCCCCCACCTCCTTGGCCGCCAGGCGCCGGCTGCTGTCACTGCACGCCTCTTCGACAATTGTCTGATTCACGTTCTGCAGTACACGGTCTCCACCGGGCGTTTCTCTACTGTATCCTGAAGTGCCACAAGAAGATTCGTGGGGTCAAATAAATCAACGTACCGGGTGATCAAAAAAGTACAAATTTGAAAACTGAATAAATCACGGAATAATGTAGATAGATAGGTACAAATTGACGCACATGCTTGAAATGACATGGGGTTTTCTTAGAGCCAAAAAAATACAAAAGTTCAAAAAATGTCCGACAGCTGGTGCTTCATCTGATCAGAATAGCAATTATTAGCATAACAAAGTAAGACAAAGCAAAGAATGATGTTCTATCCAGGAAATGCTCAATATGTCACCATCATTCCTCAACAATAGCTGTAGTCGAGGAATAATGTTGTGAACAGCACTGTAAAGCATGTCCGGAGTTATGGTGAGGCATTGGCGTCGGATGTTGTCTTTCTGCATCCGTAGAGGTGTCGGTCGATCACGATACACTTGCGACTTCAGGTAACCCCAAAGCCAATAATCGCACGGACTGAGGTCTGGGGACCTGGAAGGCCAAGCATGACGAAAGTGGCGGCTGAGCACACGATCATCACCAAACGACGTGCGCAACAGACCCTTCACGCGTCTAGCAATATGGGGTGAAGCGCCATCCTGCATAAACATCGTACGTTCCAGCAGGTGTTTATCAGCCAGGCTGGGGATGATGCGATTCTGTAACATATCGGCGTACCTCTCATCCGACACGGTAGCAGTTACAAAATCAGAATCACGCATTTCCTCGGAGAGAAAAGGCCCGATAACGGTAGATGTGGTAAATCCAACCCATACCGTGACTTTCTCGTCGTGCAATGGAGTTTCCACGACAGTTCTAGGATTTTCGGTAGTCCAAATTCTGCAATTTGGGGCGTTGAGAGACCCTCGGAGCGTGGAATGAGCTTCGTCGGTCCACAACACGTTACTCAACCAATCGTCATCTTCCGCCATCTTTTGAGACGCCCACACCGCAAATGCCCTCTGCTTCATTAAATCGCCAGGTAACAGTTCATGATGCCGATAGATTTTGTGTGGATAGCATCGGAGGATCGCCTCAGTGCCAACCAAAGAGTAGTGTATGGAATGCCGGTGCGACTTGCGACTGCACGAGCGCTGACTTCCCCGTGCATAGACGAACCCCCTAAATCTCCATTTCTTCCTGGACTGTCTCAGCAGCATTACGCCTTGTGCTCGGTCGGCCACTACGGGGTCTATCGTCTAAACAACCCGTGGCTTCGAACTTCGAAATCATTCTCGCCACAGCTGCATTTTACCCGTTCAAATCCGCTTCCTATGGCGATAGGATCGTGGCGCTGAACTAGCACATTCCCCATTCTGATAATACAGCTTCACTAAAAGCGCGTTTTCGGGTAACGTCAACATGCTGCGACTGCTGGCGCATCTGAGTCTCTCTCTCATTACAGCTCCTTTTATACACGATTGTCATGCGCAGTCACTGACGTTTTTCTGTCCAGCGCCATCTGTTGGACATTTTGTGAACTTTTTTTGGTTGTAATAAAACCGCATGTCATTCCAAGCATGTGTGTCAATTTTTACATCTCTATCTACATTATTCCGTGGTTTATTAAGTTTTCAAATTTATACTGACTTTTTGATCACCCTGCGCATACAATGCAGGGTCCGTGGGAAATCTTTAAGGGAAATAGGCTTCGAATAAGGCGCTGTACTGAAATATGTTAATCACCGATAAAATGGACACTACACGAAGTGTCCAAAATTGAGGCGGCAAACCGCTATGTCCCTGTCCTGTGTCTGATTCATGATATAATCATACGTAGTATCAACCAGTTGTTCGTACGATCGTGTTCTGAATGGAAGACGGTATTCCAGTCAACGAACAACCATGCCAACGATGACGTCAGGGCACCTACGATGACGTCAGGGCACCTATGAAAGGAGGTAGTGTTTTCCGAGTAGCCCCACGTCCACAATCGCTGTGTACACAGTCACCGACGGTGCTGTATGGCACAGAGAGGATGCCTCCTAGACTCTCTGTGGTGGAGGGCCATAGAAAAAAAGGAAGCAGGACAGCTGCAAACTGATTTCGCACGATGGCGTAACTTCAGGTGTGCCCCAGGGCAGCGCAATAGGTCCGCTGCTTTTTACGATTTAAATAGACGATCTGATTGATGGTATTGACAGAGGCATTAGACTGTTTGCCGATTATGCTGTAGTCTACAGGAAAATGTGTATCACACGAAAGTTGTGAACGAATCAATGAGGATTTACAGAAAATAAATGCGTGGTGTAATGACTGGCAGTTATCTCTCAATATTAGTAAGTCTAACCTACTGCGTGTAACAATGCGAAAATTCCCATTGATGTACGAGTACAAAATAAATGCCCAGTCTTTGGAAGCGGTAACATCCGTCAAGTGTCTGGGTGTGACTATTCGAAATGATCTCAAAGGGAATGATCAGATGACATAAGTAACGGGCAAGGCGGACTCTAGATGGCGGTTTATTAATAGAATCCTGAAGCGATGCACTCCTTCAACAAAGGAAATTCCTTATACTACTTTAGTTCGTCGAGTCTTAGAGTATTGTTCGTCTGTATGGGACCTTTACCAGTTCGGAAAAGGTCCAAAGAAGAGCGGTATGATTCGTGACTGGTACATTTAGCCATTGCGAGAGCGTTACAGATCTCATAGAATGTTTGAAGTGGGACACACTTGCAGATAGACGATGTGCTAAACAAAAGGGACTGCTCGCTATATTCCGAAATCCGATCTTCGCCGAGGATGTAGAGCATAAAATATTACCACCAACTTTCCAACCGCGCAATGATCACCATTCGAAGATAAGAGAAATTAGAGCTCGTACTGAGGCGTTCAGACACTCGTTCCGCGGATGGAAGAGAGGAGAGGAAATATGACTTTGGTGTGAATTGTGCCCTCCGCCACACACCGCTTGGTGCCTAGCGGAGTATATATATAGACCTATGTAGATGTAGATGGCTTAATGTGCTTCTCCGATGTGGCGTCAATTTATAAAGACCAAAATTGTATCCCGAAGATCAGGGCAGGGCCGATCACGTGTGACTAGGACCATTATTTGGCTGTGAGGGCACGATAGTACAACCTTAATGTTGCACGGCAATTGGCATGTGAACTCTCGGCATCCACTAGCGTGTTGTATGGAGGCAAATGGCGTGCAGAAGGCGTCGGCAGAGTGACCTTTACGTAGGAGACCTGCTGTTTGTCTACCTCTGAAGCGTCTTCACGGAAGGGAACGTCTAGAATGGAGTCATGAACATTGCACCTGGACGGTCGAACAGTGGGGCAATCCCGATTTAGTCTGGAGAGTGATTCTCGATGGATTCGCATCTGGAGGGAACGCAAAAGACAATTTCGGGAACAAAACACTGTGGAAAGAAATCGGTATCGAAGAGGATCCCTAAAGGTGTGGGTAGGGATTATGTTTACCACTCGAACCCCTCTTTGTGAAATTGATGAGGGAATCGGCAAGGTTTAACTGCTTCAGGTATCGTGACGAGATCTTGGGACCTCATCTGCGGCTGTTTCGAGGTGCTGTGGATCCAGTCTGCGTATTGATAGACGATAATGCTCGATCTCATAGAGCACAGGTGGTTGATGTTTTCTTGGAAACTGAAGATACTGCACGCATGTCAAGGCCTGTTCGATTTAACTCCCATAGAGCATTTATAGGATGCACTAGGAAGACGACTTTCATCAATTCAGCATCCACCAACAACTTTCCAAGATTGCGAGCAGTTCTGCAGGAAGATTGGACGTTATTGCATCAACGTCAGACTGATGTCATCATTGACAGCATGCTCAGTTGTCGGCCTGTAATGCTGCCAGAGGTGGCCACAACCCATACTGAGCACATTAACCAGTAGTCGGAATGTGTGTGCAAATCCGTTAACGAATAACATTTTTGTCCACCGTTATGCATATTGCGGTTGTTTACGATCCGTATTCTTTAGGTTGTTTCTACCTTACTATAACCTGTTTATTCCGGTTTGTGGCAAAATAGGTGACAGAATAGACGCAACCTTCCAAAATTTCCGTTTTTTTATTTCATTTTGGACACCAGTATACTTGCGGTAAAGCAGCGACGTTGGTAATGAAACGTCCCCTTAGAACATTTATACACGACTGTGCTTAAACCGACACACAATATTTTTTTAGCGCAACGCAATCTGACTTTCAGAAATCCCTACAAAGGAATGGCCCTGACTAACATTAACCTATACGTTTCACAAATCACTTACCTCACCAAAAATCCTCGTTACTCGAACTACTGCAATACAGCGAGCGCCACTACTGCCAGCTAAATAAAAGATTCAAACTACGGAAGTCACTAACTACTGATAGGGATAGTTAGCAAATGAAAGATTTTAATAGAGAGCAAACACTGTATTTACCTTAATAATCATAATATATATAGCAGTTCAATTTCAAAACTCCGCCATCTCTCTCCCCACATCCACCACTGCTGGCGGCTCACCTCCAACTGCGCAACGCTACGCGCTGTTCACATCCAGCTTCCGCTGCCCAACACTACAATGGCAGACAACAATGCAAACTAGCCACAGACTGCACACAGCACAGCCAGTGATTTTCATATAGAGCGCTACGTAACGTTGCCAATAAGAAAACATAAACAGCCTACTTACAGTAAGACAGTTGAGAAACAATATTCTTTGCATATACAAGGGGCGTTCAATAAGTATTGCCACACGTTTCGCCCTCGGTCAGTTTCGGTTGAAAAAATGTAGAATTTGTTATGGGACATCGTGAAATATTCCCGATTGAGCCACTATAGTTTCCTAAAGATCCGATAGATGGATGGTGCTGCTGTAAGTAGCCTTCAGCATAGCGTCCGTAAGTGAGGTGCGTTCCAAGCTGAAATCTGGTTGTCGCAAGACAGAGTGGATCAGGTTGTGGAAAGGGGCCAACGTCAATTACTGTCAGTTATACAAGAACACACAACTTTATTGCTCGAACCAATGACCAGTTTTCTCTTTAAAACAACAAAGATCAATTCAAGGCTGAGGGCCCAAGTAACTTCTTCAGGATAAGTTTAAATGATTCGTTTTAAAACACCAGGATTTAGAATAACGGCTGAAGGCCTTACTTACGTAAAATTGCAATATCTCCTCGGCTAAAGGCCGAAATAATATTTCAGATCAACTAAGGAAATTCTTAAAAGGCAAGCATTTACAATTTTCGGCTACAGGCCATATTAAGGATAATTCAAATAAATTCTTCGGCTGAGAGCCCAATACAATTTTTTTTTACATAACAAATGACAGCCTTTAAAGATAAGCTTTTACACAGTACAACAAATACATCTTAAGAAAACTTGAAGTATCTTGTCGGCTGAGGGCCGAAACAATTATTCAAGAATAATTAAGGACCACCTTAAGATAAACATTTACAGAACACGGCTGAAGGCCGTTTCAAGAACTCAAGATAATTAAAGTCAAACCTTACAGACAAGTATTTACATACTAAAGCCACAGATTCTGAAACAAACACTGCTGAATACCTAAATACAGAGCAATAAGAATTTTAAATAAAACTCGGCTGGAGACCTAATCTTAAAATAGTTGCCATGAAGTCAGCTGAAGGCTATATTAAGGAAAATTCAAGTTAATTCTTCGGCTGAAAGCGGAATTAAAAAAATTTCTTTACATAATAAAAGAAAGAGTTTAAAGATAAGCTTTTACACAGTACAACAGAAAAACATCTTAAGAAAACTAGAAGTATCTTGTCGGCTGAAGCACCAAACAATTACTCGAGAATAATCAAAGACAACCTCAAGGTAAACAATTACAGAACAAGGCTGAAGGCCGTTTCAGAAATTCAATATAATTAAGGAGAAACCTTACAGACAAGGATTTGCATATTAAAGCCACAGATTCTAAAAGAAACACTGCTGAAGGCCTACATACAGAGCAACAAGAATTTTAAGTGAAACACGGTTGAAGGCCTAATCTTAAAGTTGTCATGAAGTTCGGCTGAAGGCCATATACTAAACATAAAACAGATATATTATTACACGGCTTAAGGCCTGGCACAGTACCTGCGACCAAATTAAATGACAATCACAAACAACAACAGTGGTGCTCAGAAGTGATCCAACGGTCGGCCTGGGGAGGGAACTCTGACAGTATAAGTGAGAGAGGCAAGCAAGAGTAACACTAAATAATCGGGTGGCAACTCGACCTAGGGACGGCTGAAGAACCAACCAACAACCTAATCAATTCCCTCTGTCGCAACCGACCAACTACCTATTCCAGTACGCAGACAGCATTCATGTGCTCAGTGGAAATCACAGAAGCTACCCACAGTTCTTTGTAAACACACTTGAACAAGAACTCGAACAATCGTAAAGGAAATCACTGTGGAACAACAGGAGCGAATCAATTGGACACACAGAGAGTTTGCACAAGCGGTCGGCGACCAAATACACGTAGTCCGATGAGACGACCGACGGAACGACCAACCCAGGTCGTTCCGACTCAAGTTATGTGTGTCGGCGACGGTCGGGCGATTCTTGCCTGTCCGAAGCTGACTGCAGCTCCAACCCGAGTCAACTCGATGCCCGTTCGGAAATTGGAGACACGGCGACCCGGGCGCCTTGGCTCGGACCCATCCAGGCAGAGGTAACTCTTTCCCATTGGCCGCGACATCTCCGCACAAGAAAGGAGCCGACGCACGTCCGGCAGGATGACCAAGTGACGAGGCCCAGAAACGGTCAAAAGACCAAACACACGTCGCCCGATGAGACGACCGACGGAACGACCGACCAACGGTCGTCCCCGCTCCGGTCTCCTTCCGTCGGACAGTTCATGTGTGTCGCCAGCGGCCGGCGAGCACTGGCTGTCCCCACCTCACTGGCGATCCGTCCGCGACTTCAGTGCTGCTGCGTCCGGACTGAACTCTCGACAGACAACGACCGGGAAATACTAGCGGTCGCTCCAGAGATTGTATGACAGTGCACTTATCGATTAGCGCTGCTGCTGCCACTCACGGACAAGCAAACCAGCAACCTAGTGACGCCAGTAAATCGAATTAAAAGAAAAAAACGAGGGGACAGAACCACACAAACAAGATGACGAGCAATAAACGGCATGACCGCGAGCTGCGCATGGCTCACAAGCAGACAGCTGTCGCTGAATTTTTTTTTTTTTTGGCCGGAAATCAGAGCATCAAAAATGGCTGTGAGCACTGTGAAACTTAACTTCTGAGGTCATCAGTCACCTACAGGGCTATTACAAATGATTGGAGCGATTTCATAAATTCACTGTAGCTCCATTCATTGACATATGGTCACGACACACTACAGATACGTAGAAAAACTCATAAAGTTTTGTTCGGCTGAAGCCGCACTTCAGGTTTCTGCCGCCAGAGCGCTCGAGAGCGCAGTGAGACAAAATGGCGACAGGAGCCGATAAAGCGTACGTCGTGCTTGAAATGCACTCACATCAGTCAGTCATAACAGTGCAACGACACTTCAGGACGAAGTTCAACAAAGATCCACCAACTGCTAACTCCATTCGGCGATGGTATGCGCAGTTTAAAGCTTCTGGATGCCTCTGTAAGGGCAAATCAACGGGTCGGCCTGCAGTGAGCGAAGAAACGGTTGAACGCTTGCGGGCAAGTTTCACGCTTATCCTGCGGAAAATTGGCTCATGCCACAACTGGAGACCGACAGCGCCGACTTCATCTTTCAACAGGATGGTGCTCCACCGCACTTCCATCATGATGTTCGGCATTTCTTAAACAGGAGATTGGAAAACCGATGGATCGCTCGTGGTGGAGATCATGATCAGCAATTCATGTCGCGGCCTCCAACGCTCTCCCGACTGAACCCCATGCGATTTCTTTCTGTGGGGTTATGTGAAAGATTCAGTGTTTAAACCTCCTCTACCAAGAAACGTGCCAGAACTGCGAGCTCGCATCAACGATGCTTTCGAACTCATTGATGGGGACATGCTGCGCCGACTGTGGGAGGAACTTGATTATCGGCTTGATGTCTGCCGAATCACTAAAGGGGCACATATCGAACATTTGTAAATGCCCAAAAAAACTTTTTGAGTTTTTGTATGTGTGTGCAAAGCATTTTGAAAGTATCTCAGATAATAAAGTTATTGTAGAGCTGTGAAATCGCTTCAGTCATTTGTAATAACCCTGTAGAACCTAGAACTACTGAAACCTAACTAACCTAAGGACACCACACACATCCATGCCCGAGGCAGGATTCGAACCTGCGACCGTAGCTGAGCATCACAGATATTCATTTGCAGAATGTGTACGAAGACTAAGCAGTGAACGAAAGTACGGTGAGCCGTTGGGCGAGGCTTCTGGAATCATCGCAACGAGGCTGAGCAATCCTGGCCGATCCTCCGCCTGCCGACCTACCGCATACAGCCGTGACTCCTGCGGCGTTAGAAACGTGCGGACACTCTCACTCGAGATGATCGGCGGATCACAACCGACACTTCGCAGCGCAACTGCACGTCTCTGTTGTAATGCTGACACACTCTTCTACCGGCTGGTGTGATCAAATGTGTGCCCAGTGGGTTCCTCGCTGCCTCACAGAAGGCCGTTAAGAGCAACGAAGAACCATCTGTGCAAAATTACTTGCGCGTTACGAGGCTATGTTTCGTCCTGGACTCGCATTCTGGAGGACGACGGTTCAATCCCGTCTCCGGCCATCCTGATTTAGGTTTTCCGCGATTTCCCTAAATCGCTTCAGGCAAATGCCGGGATGGTTCCTTTGAAAGGGCACGGCCGATATCCTTCCCCATCCTTCCCTCACCCGAGCTTGCGCTCCGTCTCTAATGACCTCGTTGTCGACGGGACGTTAAACACTAATCTCCTCCTCCTCCTACGTTTTGTTCAACATCGTCGCAGAAGATGAAACATTAGTTCTTTACTTCGAATCGGATACAAAACGCGAATGTACGAAGTGGCGCCACACCAACTCTTGTCTGAAGAGAGAGTTCAAACTCGCACCTTCAGTCGGTAAAGTCATTACTATGGCCGCCTGACACTCTGAGTGGTTATTCTGTTTGATGTCCTCCCTCACGGTGCAACGAACAACTCTGAAGTGCATTTTTCTCTCATCAGAAAATTGAAGAAACGACTTCAGCATGTTCGTCGCCACAAAAATGCGAACGAACATACCCTTCTCGATAACAACGCAATGCTTTACACAAGTCCGCGCAACCGACAAGCGATGAGAAAACTTCACTGGACTGTTCTTCGTCATGTACCCTGCAAACCGGTCTTGCGTCTTCCAGTTTCCATCTGCTTGGCCCACTGAAGGATGCACTCAGCAGAAAGCATTACGTGGATGACAGGGTGGTCAGTGATGCAGCAAGATGTTGGCTCCGACGTTGACCAGTACAGTGGTACCATGCGGTTATACAGGCCATCCCCATAAGGTGAAGTGAGGCCGTAGTATTCATAAAAAAAGTGTTTGCATTACTTACTGAATAGTTTAGTTCGTCCGGCCCTGTATCGTGTTACATGCCAGTCGTAAAGTTACTGTTGTGGCCTCACTGAATTTCCGTATGTTTTTTGGAAACTTCAAGTTTTTACCATGTCCTCGTCATGTTACAGAAGAGGAGGTGCTAAAAAAGGGAACTTAATGTAAAATTTCCAAAATAACAACGGAAATTCAATGAGGGCATAACAGTAAATTTACGACCTCTCAAAACTAGCATGTAACAAAATACCTGTCACGCCGGAATAAAATAAAGATTAAAACATGCAGCCTTATCTACAGATATGCATAAAATGTTATTCAGCCACTTCATTCAGTCTCGAGGACACCACGAAGTACAAAAAGCTTATAAGACACGCCAGCGCAGAAAACGGTGTTAACAGCCACAATCTACGAAAGCAAGCTAACAACTAGAGACAGTTTTTCTAAAAGCGCTATTTACTGAGGTACTTGCGCGGCTATTAGCAATGCTGGCGCTACACGGTATCTTGGCGGCAGTCACGTTCGGTTGAAAATAACCTGACCTGTTTATGCCGATGCCAGATTGTTTCCGTCTGTCTCCAGCGGGCCGCGTAATTAGCAAACTTGAGCTGTGGCAATCGGCGGTACGTGCTTGTTAGGTTGGTGGCATGTTGCATGCGGCAACCGAAGAATATACAATAGAAAATTTACGTTTCTTTTCTTGAGAGGCGCAGTTCTGGTTACCAGAGAAACAAGAAGCCACTGAATACATCATCTGCAGCTAAACTAAGGTATTCAGCAATTTCCTCAAGCTGATGTCTATGTTGCCAACTATTACATCTTCCATATTCTTGAGTCAGGACATACCAGGTGTGCCATATCAAAACTACAGACTCATCTGCCTCGAAATATAGTTTGTATGATAAACATAGCCTGCCCGACAATTCCTCTAACAAGTACAACTCTAAGCGATTCCATTCCTTGTGGTTTTCTGCCCGATTCTACACAAAGGGCGAATTAGGTAGCAAATACGTACAGTCGTCAATCCGTGTTGTAGGCTAACAGTAACACCGCATGTAACGACGCTAGGAATAGTCCCACTTTTACTAAACGATTTAAATATCTTATGCAGTAAACCATAATTTACACTGGAATCAATAAAGAGCCTTCGCTCGTGCTGATCCTCAGTTTTCTCTGCTTGATAAAGGTATAGACAGAAAAAAATTTTACAAATTTAACAACTATTGACATTTGGAAAGCCGTGATAAGTTTGAACAAAGAGAGAAAGAGAGAGAGAGAGAGAGAGAGTGAGAGGAAGGAAGACCGATACGAACAATGAAATCGAAAGAAAAACATGATGAGTTGCTACTTAGGCTTGTGATAGCAGCATCTCGACTTGCAGCTGCAGTCTGCGGGCCGATGCCTCGTCTTCCGATCACATAAATTAGACGGCAAACCTCAAGAACTATTATACTAAAGGCTGTCAGTACCAGACCTTTGTCAACAAGGTGCCTACTACGTGGACCACTGAAGTAAACACTGAGCACTCGAAGCGGACGTTACCTCTTGGTTGCCTCAGAAATTTGACAAAAGGGAGGCTGACTGATCTTAAAGAGCCCTTTTTAAAGATATGTATCCAACAAGTAAATGACATACCTCAGCGGCTGACTCTGTTTTATAGTGCTAGGAGACGTTCCTATAAGGACTACTTCATTTTTGCTAGTGATCTCTCAGGGAACTCTACAAATCTGTTAGGTCACCACTACGTGGTCGGTACTGAACGCAGTTTACCTCTCTGCACAGACATCCTTTGCGCATGACGTCATTCTCCAAACAAAGCCATTTATGTAACGGTCACCGCCACCTTGGTAAAAAAATATTAATCGTAAATGGAAACAAGTTAGGCGTATACAAATTCAAAATAATCAGCAATTAAATTCGAACGCAACAAACATCTTGATCTAATTTGTCTATCTCGTACTAAAAATACTTAGATAGCGATGATGGAAATTTTATCACGCATTAATTATTAACTAATTCACTAAACTATATGTAACAATTCAATTTACTTGGCCGTCCTAGAATTTTAGCCCTAGAATTACACTGAAATATTCACCCCCTTGCACAGCTGACTATATGCTCTCAGATTTAAACACGCAGCCAATATTGTGGTATGTAGCTCTTAAAAACAGTGGTTGATGTTCCGTGCTGGTGGATTTTCATAAGGCAAAGTTTGTCTCCAACACATTTATTACTCTCACCCTTAGAATTCTACGTGTTTTTCTTTAATAATGATTTTATTTGATGATTGACACACAACTCTTATGCTGCAGAACCAAAGTTCAAATCTCTTCCCGACCATCCACAACGAATGTTATCCCTACGTCACTGTAGTCTAATCTAGAATGTTTCCTTCCAAACGGCCACAGCCAATTTTCAAGCAACTGTGTGATTGCTCTTATTATATTCTGGCTGTCAGTCTTAAGAGAAGTAGTTTTCCTTTCTTCCAACTCTCCGAAAAAGTCACAAATATAAGTGAAACAAGTTTCTTTACCTTTTTCTCTTAATTGTTTCGAGTGGCCGCATAGTTGCAAATACACGTCGACGAAAGTTCTGTTGATAATGCATTTGGCTTTGCCAAGAAAAGCAATACAGAAAGCAAGTTTTGGTTGAAAGGACCAGGCGTTAAATTAACTAGACTTCTCAGAGGGATCGACAAAAAAATATTTTTTGTGGTTTTAATTAAAGATGTGGAACTTTATTAATTCGGGGCCGTAGAAAAAGAAGCTGTTGTTATTTTTTATTAGTGCTTATTTCAGAGACGCACAGTATACAATACCAGCATGAGGTAGCTTTGGATGGTTCCTTGCTCTTTCGTAGGATTCCACATGATAACACTTGCCAGTAAACTTTGCAAAACTCAGTCAGTTTTGTTGAAGTCAGGGGGTACCGTAAGATACACTAACACGTGCGTAAACTGCAACACGAAGAATGTTACGCGAACCATAGTTTAGATACGAGGCAGTACAAATATTAATATGATTACAGAACTAATAATGGATAATAGCTGATGGGTTATTGGCAAGTTATAATTTATAATATATTTATTATTGTCTCAGCCGCCAGGTGGAAGCATCTGCAATGATTGAATTAAAGGTCAGTATTCTTTGCAAAACCCAGTCAGTTTTGATGAAGTCAGGGGGTACCATAAGATACAACAACATGTGTGCAAACTACAACTAGAAGAATGTTTGTTATATGGACCATAGTTTAGATACCAGGCAGTACAAAGATGATTATGATTACAGAACTAATAATGGATGATAGTTGATGGATTATTATATAATAATTATTATATTATAATATATTTATTATTGTTCAGTCGTCAGGTAGAAGTATCAGCAAAGTAAGGAGTATATGAGTTGGAGAAGCTGATCCAAACTGGGCATAATTACACGCTGAATAGTAAAATGAAAATCTATAAAGAATGAAAACACATTGGTTTCGATGCATATTTAGTGACCACTCTAAAATTTATTTAAAAAGTCTCTATTATGTTAATAGACCATCGTCATCAGCACTTTAACATCCGTTGATGCATAAAACCTCCCCTAGAAATTCACATGCACTGCGTTCCTCTCCGGTACTAATCCATGTTGTGCCTGCGCATTTTCTTGTGTCATTTATGTGCCTCCCGTTATGTGTCTTCTCAGTTCTTTGTTATTTCTTGCAATCCAGGAAACAACTTCCTTTGGCCATTACCACCCATTACTACACGTCTTACTGGCTATTGTCCAGCCTACCTCCACTTTTTGATCATCACTATCATAGTTACGTCTCCTACTCTCATATGTTCCCTTATCCATTTATTGCATTCCTGTTCCCCCCAGTAACTTACAACATTTGTCATTCCATTGGCTAACGAGCCACTCTCAAATTTTGAATGGTACTGTTAAAAGACCTAGACCAATTGTCATGTGTAAAATCTGGTCCTTGAACAGTTTCATATGCACTGAGAACTTCATTTGGAAACTTACGTAGTTTACCAGGAGCTTACTAGGCCAATTCTACATGTCTATTTTCTTTTGATACTCATCCAGTGACAATAGTTGTCACTCGTATTCGGTAATAAATTCTAATAGAAAGCATTTTTCTGGTTTGGAAACTTGATATGTAAATATATAGATGGGAACAATAGTTTCTGAAAATGAAGGAATATACTGAGACAGTGAAATTCGACCTCAAGAGACCAACACATTATAAGTGGATTTACGTGAAAGACAACCTGCACTATTTTAGTGAAACGTCTGAGGTCATTAGCTGTTATTATTAGAAACACTAAGAAAACAGATTCCATTTGCCACAATGTAAAGGTGTGAAAATAGACTTTCGACTTAGGTAACAATGCAAAGGAAAATAAGGACCCTGAACGAACTTCAAGCACGACTTACGATGTGTAGAGCAGACGCAAAACCAAATATAAAAAAGATTGTTACAAATAAACAAAACTAGACGCGCCATTGAGTCATTATTTCTTGTTTTAATGAATAAACATAGAAAATGCTTGAATTTCAGTTGTTTAAGTATTAACTATATATTAACGGAATTTTCCGTCGGTGTTTGACAGAAAATGATAAAAGAAGACATGTAATACTGCATTCCCTACACCCCGTCAGCCATCCGCTCACTTCCACATGGTGATGCATCCGCCTGTTCTAAATTCCCCAAGGGCATTGAAGTGTGGCGACAAATAATAATATTAAAAACGTAAACTCTATCTAATGTTTTGCTGCTAATAAACTGCGGTTAAAGGCCATGTACAGGAGATTGCTGAAACAGAAACTAACGGCCACGCAACATATTTGGTTCAACAAGGAGTGTTTGCATCGGAACGTTACTCCAAGAAAAGTCAGCATTAAATTTCGTGGAACATTAGGAAGTGATTTCCTTTTTGATACTAACTAAATGTCGCAACTGATATGTCAGTTTAAAAATAGGATTGTTAATTTTAAATGTAATGTTTATTTAGGTCGCAAACTTTATTCGGGGTATTGAATGATGTCTGATCTCATGGCAGGATTAATGGTCTCGAAAGGGCTGGGAACCACTAAGTTAGATGGTCGGCAGTGCGGTGCCTTCTAGCAAGTGAAAACAATTGTCTGCAATAGATGGCATTACTTTATTATAAAATACACTTCAAAACGACAATATTACTTCAACACACCACAAAGAGTTTATAAGTTCAGCCAAAGCCCAGCAAAGTAAATACGATAAAATCATTTACTGTCTATGGCTAATACGATGGGCGATAAAAAAGTTTTCGCCTGAGGGCGTTTCTGCGGCGTATATGCAACATAGCGCAAGTTAAGTTGGACGTAACGTTATTGTGGCCGCCAGTGCAGTAATTTGTCCTCATTATAGGGTGGTGCCAGTGGACTTTTCCCCATGATGGTGTCTCAGTTATTGTCAGTTTCCCTTGCCTTCCACACTTTCCGTCAGGGCTAGGATCAAAATTGCTCTGAGGTCATCAGTCCCCTAGAACTTAGAACTACTTAAACGTAACTGACCTAAGGACATCACACAAATCCATGCCCGAAGCAGGATTCGAACCTGCGACCGTAGCGGTCGCGCGGCTGCAACCGTAGCGCCTAGAACCGCTCGGCCACCCCGGCCGGCCGTCAGGGCTAGGATAAGGGTATATAAGCAAGGGATTTGTGTGGCCTTCGTGTATTTCCGACGTGTGTGTGGTAAATGCGGAAACGTGAATTTTGATAATGTTATTTCCATATAGGTCCAGCCAACATCAACATGCTGTTATTCTTTTCTTGACTGTCAAATGACAAACATCGATCGGAGAATGAAGAATGTGTATGGGGCAGAGGGTATGTCGAAAACCACCCTTGTGAAATGGTGCACCAAGTACTGTACAGGTCGCGCTTCGAGACAAGACGGCAGTCGATCTGGGAGGCCAGAAGAAGTTAAGCCAACTTAAGAGATAGGCACTCCACAACCTACCCTAAAGCACTGATCTCCCCCCCATGCGATTTTCGCGGCTTGGGTCTCTTAAAAAAGGTCTTGAAGGTTCGACGAGGATGTGCAGCAGACAGTTATGGACTTATTTGCACAGCACGACGAGGTGGTTTTGCCAATGTGGTGCGTCGGTGGGATTATTGCCTCAGTGCTCAAGTCGAATTTGCTTATTTGGCATACCGATTCTAGTCTGTGCGACCATCGAACGGAAAAGTTTTAATCGCCCCTTATAGTAAGATTTTCCCCGACATATTGTGTGGTTCTGACCTTGAAATACACAAACAGCATCATGAAACCAGCGTACATATCGACACAAGCAGAAAGATCAAAAGTTGTCGTCACTATACCAGCACTCAGTACTCCTGCAATAGAGATCACGCTTCAACAAATAATCAGCAGAACCATTCCGTTACTCTCCCAGACTCTGTCGAAATGGTTCGTTTTCCAGTGCAAAAAGACAGATGAAGGATCACTGCTTTATTCATTCTTCATTTTATTATTTGCACCACTGAAATTAAAGGCATTTGATATAACTTTCTGTTCATATATTTGGGAATTGGGCTTTGATTCTTCCCTGTCATTTCAATTGTAATTAATTAATTTAAACTATAGCGACTTTCATTTCTCCCATTACGGCCTCAGTCTTTAGCAGAACATACAAGGTGTTCCCTCTGTAAGAAGCACTCCGGGTATTGGGACGTTCAATGGGCGTGGAAGCCGAGCAGTTTAGGTGGTGATGCCACCAGCACAGGAGGCTGAGGTCAGAGGCGTGTGTGGGTGGTTGTCACACGCTCAAAGGCACCAGTGAAACAGTGTTGTCTGGAAACATATTTATTGTTTGTGATCTTCTGCAGTGCAGAGGAAGGAACACCGATCTGCCTGCAGCCATGGTGTAGATTAGAATCCAACACTGATGTTATGCAGGTAGCTGGAATAGGATTCTGTGGGCACAAGCCTACCGTGACTCACCAGCAGCTAGATTCTTGTAGACAGACGTGCAGTGAGATGTGCAACAGCATATCTTGAAGTGTGATTTTGTGAAGGCAGAAGCCCAGGCCCAAAGTTAGCGACACAGCACACAATCAAGAAGGTGGTACTGCGTGCTGTGAGAGAGGTGGTACTGAGTACAGCCAGGGAGGTGGTACTACGTATAGCCAGAGACGCAGTACTCAGATATATCACCCAACAGCTTTAAAGTAGTACAGCTCTTCACCAGGCTAAGGCCCATACTCATCTCCATCTTCTATCAATCACGGTAGCTACCAAACGGAAGTGGCACCTTGCTGTGGCTACGTAGTAGCACAATCAGCTGGCCATGGTCGCAGAGTCGAAGTCTTCTCTTGGCATCACGCAGCACACCCCGATTCACCAACCACACTGTGCTGTAAATAGCGAAACTGTCATTAAATCGTAATCAGAGATTCAGAGAGGAAGACCAGAAACTGAGTCTGAAGTTTTTGAAACTAAGGAAAATAACCTGGTTGTAACGTTATTGTGGCCGGCAAGGCACTCGATTTATCCTCGTTATCCGGAGGTGCAGTGGACTGGCCCCCCACCAGGAATATAACCTGGACGTAACGTTATTGAGGCTGGCAATGCAGTCAATTTTCCTTCGTATCCAAAGGTGCAGTGGGCTTATCCCCACCATGATGTCTCAGTTACTGTCAGTTCCCCTTGCCTTCCACACTTCCCATTGGGGACAGGATGCCGTGGGATGGTTGCACAAATCTTGCATGTTATGGCTCTGGGTTGTAAAGGCTTACATAATGATGTATTAGATCCTGTAATACTGCACCTGTTACACTCCTTAATTACGGCTCAGTCCAGTGTGGAAATGTATAATGAGCTGTATTCTGCCTTCTCCAACACTGGCACTATTTACATTCCACAGATATTGACTGCGATATAGAGTATGAGCCAGACGTGAATCTCTGCATCTTTGCAAATTAATAATTTTCAAAATTGATATGCACATCTGGGAATTTGCTCTCGAGTGAAAAATTTCTCCTGTCTTCAAAATACGTGACCCGAATTTTTCTCTGGCATCGCCCAACAATCACTTCATTTTACATGAAATACATTGATGCCGATTTAGTGTTACTTTTCTTATTCTCACTTAACTCTAGGTTTTACTCTCTAATACGGTTGAGATCTTTCTCATTCTACATGCTATAACTTAGTTAAATGTATCAGTAGAACTGCTTTCAGTTTCTTCTTCTTAGTTATGGCGTCAGGCCGTTGCAGGTGGATCTGGTCCATAGGTAGGTCTGGAGCATTGCCAGCCTTATGCCTCAACCTCAGGCAGAGTATACAAGTTGCTATAAGAAACACAGCGGTACTAGTGGTAGAAACACAGTGATGATTTTCTGATGATGTTTTTCTCTGAAATGTAGAATGTGTTTGAATATCTGTTCCATGGTAGTCGCCACAGTATAAATCACCACAGTAGTAACCACCACAGTTGCTCCAGTTAAAACTGTCTTTAGAAAAGGTTAGATTTTGGATAGGTAGATTATTCAAAGGCTTTTCTGAACAATACAACTGTTTTCGATAGCTAGATCGTGGTCGTAGCGGTAATGGTTGCAGGTAAACGGTAGTTAGCCCTTGCTACATTGCTAGTCAGCCCATTGAACAAGATACCACTGGTCTGAAGTTACATCCTTTCCATGCCAATAGCTTTCTAACCGTGGTAAAAATTGATGATCCTGTTCTGTGGCACAGAAAATGAGTAAGTCTTCTTGGTACCTAGTTTCTGGAAACGTGGAGGGGGTAGTAGCAGTTCCCTGCTAAATTGTATTGTGTCAAGTTCATCTCTTAATAACTGGACTTTGAACAATCATGCTTCTGTTGGATCTATTCTGGTTGAGAGAGAGGTGGTGTTTCCTGTTCTACATTCTCGCAACTCCTCTAATGTCTTAAGACCACGTGCAATGCATCTCCTCATTCCAAAACCACTAATACTTCCTTAGTCTGTAACGTCAAGACGATGATCATTCTTTAAGATATCCATGCCATAACGTCACCTGAGGGAAAGAAACTTCCATCAGCTCCTTCCCTTCTTCAAACAGGGGTGCCCACAAAATAACACAAATCAGCAACTCATTTGCACAAATGTTACGTTAGCACCTAACATATAATACAAGTGCAACAGTATGAAACAATAATGTAAAAATAATGCTAAATGAAAATACACTGCAGTAATACAGGGTTATGAACTGCTAGTTTTATGACGTAAGTGTTGATGATGATGTTTGGTTCATGGGGCACTCAACTGCACAATCCTCTGCGCCTGTAAAAAGTCCCAATTTTAACACAGTCCAATCTTTTTACACAGTCCAATCTAGCCACTGTCATGAATGATGATGATGATGAAATGATGAGGACAACACAAACAACCAGACCCCCAGCAGAGAAAATCCCCAACATGGCTGGGAATCGAACATAGGACACCATGATCCAGAGACAGCAACGCTAGCCACTAGACCAAGAGCTGCAGACTTATGACCTAAGTGTGTTGGTGCCTTGTGAGCAGCATGAGTATTGGTTAGTGCATTTCCTTTAACTTTACTTGGTTCTCTGCTCTGTTGTGGCACCCATACTGGAATTTGTGTAGTATGTTGACTACATCACTGAATCGTTTTACTCTACTGGTATATTTAAATGGAAGTTTTTAGTTGGTAGCTGATTTTTAACATTGACCTGGGAGTTAATTTCCATGACTTGATATAGATTCTTGTACTTCATCAGATTTTTTGTTTTGTTTTCCCTTTTGTTGTGTAGAGTCTGATATACAGCATGCATGAGCAACTCTGAAATGTGGAAGCTGACGTATATGCTATCTGATGCGTTCTTGTCTACCCAGAGCATTCACATCTTTTTGTCTGGCTCTGCCCAACTTCACAGACACTTTTCACAAATTTCTATGCTGACTCAACATCAAATGAAGATTTCATTTTCCTTCTGTAGACAACCTTGAACAGTAAAAGACCAGTACTACTATAGAACTTGGAAATATACTGACAGACAGCGAATTGGAGATATGTGTCCCAATCAGTTTGTTGGTTATTAATGTAATGACTCATCATCTTTGGGATTGTTCTTTTGCTAGTGGTGGAAGGGACTTGTCCAGAACTTGCGAATATGAAGTACATCGCACAAGTATTTCATCAAATCAAATAATAAGTTTGTACCCTCATGAGTGAGTAAAGCTTCCGGTATGCCAGATTTAAGAACCCAATTCTTCGCTAATATTGAAGCAACTGCAGCAGCCTGTAGACCAGGAATTGCTGTCAAAGAAAAAACTGCGAAAATCGTTAATATACTATTTTTATAAGCTGTGGTTCTGATAAATAGACACATGATATCAATCCCTATTATTTGTAAAGGTGTAAGTGGGCTGTTTAGGTTCTTATATTGGTAACGCCGCCGCCACGTAGCGCTCTCTGTATGAAAATCACTGGCTGTGCTGTGTGCAGTCTGTGGCTAGTTTGCATTGTTGTCTGCCATTGTAGTGTTGGGCAGCTGGATGTTAACAGCGCGTAGCGTTGCGCAGTTGGAGGTGAGCCGCCAGCAGTGGTGGATGTGGGGAGAGAAATGGCGGAGTTTTGAAATTTGTAAGACTGAATGTCATGAACTGCTATGTATATTATGATTTTTCAACACTATTAAGGTAAATACAGTGTTTGTTCTCTATAAAAATCTTTCTTTTGCTAACTGTGCCTATCAGTAGTTAGTGCTTTCAGTAGTTTGAATCTTTTATTTAGCTGGCAGTAGTGGTGCTCGCTGTATTGCAGTAGTTCGAGTAACGAAGATTTTTGGTGAGGTAAGTGATTTGTGAAAGGTATAGGTTAATGTTAGTCAGGGCCATCCTTTTGTAGGTATTATTGAAAGTCAGATTGCGTTGCGCTAAAAATATTGTGTGTCAGTTTAAGCATAGTCTTGTACAATTTTTCTAAGGAGACGTTTCAAAGGTCTTATGCCTTCAGCAACCTTTAGAGAGGAATATTTGTATGGTTGAGATTGGCTCATTGTACACATGATATGTGGTTCAGAATACACTGATTCCCAGCACATTCTCTCATCCACCACCAAAATTTTTCCCCTAATATTCCACCTGTCACTCTTTGATCACCATGACCAAGAAACACGTAGTCACGTACTTGTTGCAATACTTCATTCCTCGGCAATAACATAACCACTACATGTAGTCCACATTTTGTTGATTTGCATAGCAAGCCTTTATGCGTTATGAACTGTGATTGTGACATAAATTTTTGACAGTCTGCATACTCTGCCTGTGTTTTATGCCAGTCTGTCAGACTTTTCCCAAGTGCTTGCACTGCCATCTTGCAGCTCAGTGTATATGCGTTTCTTCTCACTCAGCTGAAGAGCCCACCTTTTTAGTGTGATAGAGGGAGCTTTCAAACTCAATAGACATTTCAATGAAGCATGATTTATTATAACTTTGAATTTCTGTCCATAAGGTGACATCGGAAGTTTCATCCCATAGATCACAACCAACATTTCCTTCTCTGTGGTAGAGTAACTGCATTCCACTATGTTTAGCTACTGCAATAAGTACACTACCGGGTGCTCTTTAACGTTGATATTCTGACTGAGAATTCAATCAAGGGCACTATTGCTAGCATCACAGGAAATGTAGAGTTCTTTGTCAAAATCAGGAAAACCCAGTGCAGGGTATTTGGTTAATGTGTTTCTCATTGCCTGAAGTGCATCCTCACATTCCAGCGATCACTCAGATTTAACATCTTTTTTTTCATCAAATGATTTAATCGTTGATTAATTTGTGCAAAATTGTAAAGAAAGGTTCTGGAATCAAGTTTTTTATTGCCTTGATCATGAGTATGTGCACAGGATTACTAGTTCTGGCAGGAATAAGCATCTGCAAGGTTACAAAAAATTCCAAAAATATTTTTATACTGCAGTAGCAAAAACCGTATAATAACGGTTTTACATAAGCTGACTTTGATGTACCCACATAGTACATGTAATGGAATGATGCTGCGTGACGCACCACTCGTTTGTTTCCGTACCATCGAATCACATTTTGAATTTGAAATAAAACAAAATTACAGCTACATGAGAAGTTATGGTAAATATACAAATTAGAAAATATGCCTAAGTTAAAATTACCTCATAATAAAAACAGAATGGGCCAAACCGTTTAATGCAGTAGTAAAACAATTTACAGAGAGTTGCAGCTCTGTGAATGTGTGAGCTTGGAGAAGCAGTGTCGTCAGCTTACTGCAGTTGATTCTGTTTGAATAACACTGGTTAGGTACTAATAATGTTAGCAATACTGCCACAAACACTAATATTAACAACAATAATGATAATAATAATAACAATAATGACAGTACATAACGAAAATGTGATTTAGAGTATGAGTGCAAATCCGAAATAGGACGCATCAGATTCTACGAAATCGTTTCAGACAGGGACTGCGAAATATCGTATCGGTGGAGTGGAGAAGATTACTGCACTGTAGTAGAATAAATGGTGAGTATCAAAAGAAATGTAATTTGGTTTTAGGAGAGAGGTATTATCTGTCTTCCGAGGCTACAGCGCAAACACCATATAAAAAAATAAAGTTACTTAAAAATTAACGTAACTATCGCTGAAACGATCTGATACATTAACTGATGTAATGATTTTTCACATCACAGCGATGCATTGCAGTGATGATCCACGGAATACGCTATATAAATAATTGAATAAATATGATTGTTGACATAAATGGGTGGGAATGAAAGGTATGAGATACCTTAGGAAGAGAGTGGGTAATTCCGCTCTCGTAAGGATAATAGCTCCACATAGCTGAGTGTAGCTTATATACTTAGACAACAGAATACTAAGTAGCGCTGGTGAATATGGTACACCTCAAATACTTCACTGGCCGCAGCACAACGGCATCTGAGGGGCGCATCCCACCAGCCTGAGTTTTATGGTGAGATGTGGGTGGAGGTCAATTGTCTGCATCGCAACAGGCGCGATTCTCTCCTAAAATCAATCTCCAAGCTTGTCGATTTTATGGCGAGCACGCTGTTTTATGCTCTGTTGTTGAGTGAAGAGAGAAAGGAAGTTGCGGGGGGTGGAGGGGAGGGGGGGAAGGGAGAGGAGGGGTGATGAAAGGTTTGAGCGCGCGAGGCCAGGGTGGGGGGGAGGGCAGGGCAATGGCTAACGAGTCGTAACAGCCAGCGGGGCGCTCACACTGCAGCCGGAAATTTTACAGCGTGATTCATCATACACGTCACTTGGCGAGGCCGGCGTGGCGGTTGGAAAAACGAACGGGCCGGCGCTTGCCGGCCTCGAATTGATGGCGCCGCTGGCGGGGCGCTTTGTGGGCGCCTGCGCTCCGTTAGGCTGGCGCTGGGCGACGCCTCCCAGTGATGCGGTCCCCAGCCGAAGCGAGCAGCACCAGCCGAACAGGCGTCTGCTGGGCCGTGCAGGATGTAACACGCGTGTGGTATAAAGTCGCCTGGGTGGCTAGCGACCGATTTAGTAAATACGCTTTTTTTTCTTTAGTGTTGTTTTAAACACCTTGTACAAAGGTGGGCTGTCAGCAGCATAGTACGCTGCTCTTCAGCCGCGAGTGGTACAGTATATGACGTAAAGGAGGTACAGATAATACAATAAAAATGGCGGGCAAAAACTGGTAGACACGAAAAACAATATACGCGAAGCCGTTCACGCTGGACAAGAAAAAACACTAAAACCTGTTGACACGGCGCACAAAACACGGAAGACTGCGACGGCACAGGTGAACAATGGTGGCGTGACGGCGAAAGAACACTAAACACAAACACGAAGGCACACACACACGAGACACTGATGGCGATGATCTACGGCGCGCGAATGTCCACTGAGCGTGTACGAGTCCGGGGACCTGCCAAGAGAGGAGGAAGGGGGTGGGAGAGGGAGAGGGGAGAGCAGACATGCCAAGGGGAGTGGAGAAGGGGGGGTGGAAGGAACGGAGGAAGGGGGAGGGGAAGCCTGGGGGAAGAGGAGTGGAGGAAGGGGGATGGGGGGAAAAGGAGAGAGAAGGGAGGGAGGGTGCCCAAAGGAAAAAACACAGGAAGTGGGAGGGGAGGATCAAAGTTGATAGGAGGGGTAGATGGAGGGGAGGAGGGCATCATCAGGTAGGGGGAGCTGGCGGAAGCCACCTTGGGAGAGGGTAAGGAGGGTGGAGAGATGGAGACCCAGTGGGACGTGGGAATACAGGTGCGGCAGCGGGCGGTGGTGGGAGAGGATGGGTGACACAAGCAGGTGAGAAGGATCGAGTTTACGGGAGGTGTACAGGATCCATATCCGTTCAAGGAAAAGGAGGAGGTGGGGGAACGGAAGTAGGTCGTACAGGATCCGCGTGGGGGAGGGGAGACAGATTGCGATAGGTGAGGTGGAGAGCATGGCGTTCAAGGATCTTAAGGGATTTATAAAAGGTAGGGGGGGGGCAGAGATCCAGGCCGGATGGGCGTAACAGAGGATAGGGCGGATGAGGGATTTATAGGTGGGGAGTATGGTGGAGGGGTCCAGACCCCACGTACGGCCGGAAAGGAGCTTGAGGAGACAGAGTCGGGAGCGTGCAATGGCTTGGATTGTCTGGAGATGGGGGGGGGGGGGTCCGGGAGAGGCGACAATCGAGGGTGACGCCAAGGTACTTAAGGGTGGGGGTGAGGGCGGGGGACGGCCATAGAGAGGCGACGGTTGAGGGTGACGTACTTAGGGGTGGGGGTGAGGGCGATAGGACGGCCATAGATGGTTAGATAGAAATCGAGGAAAAAAGGCGTAGGAATCCGTGTTATGGATGGTAAATACGCGTAGATCTTTAGTTAAGCTTGCTAGACTACAAAAATGTCATACAACAGGTTAAGAATGACTTTAATGATCACGAAGTAAGCATGACGCACTTAGAAATCACTTCCCTCTTCAGAAATCCAAGTGCAAAGGTGAAGCGACGACAATAGCGTTTCCTGTTATACAGGGTGGTCCGTTGATAGTGTTGTGTTGTTGTTGTCGTCTTATGTCCTGAGACTGGTTTGATGCAGCTCTCCATGCTACTCTATCCCGTGCAAACTTCTTCATCTGCCAGTACTTACTGCAACCTACATCCTTCTGAATCTGCTTAGTGCATTCATCTCTTGGTCTCCCTCTACGATTTTTACACTCCACGCTGCCCTCCAATCCTAAATTGGTTATCCCTTGATGCCTCAGAACATGTCCTACCAACCGGTCCCTTCTTCTTGTCAAGTTGTGCCACAAACTCCTCTTCTCCCCAATTCTATTCAACACCTCCTCATTACTTATGTGATCTACCCATCTAATTTTCAGCATTCTTCTGTAGCACCACATTTCGAAAGCTTCTGTTGTCTTCTTGTCCAAACTATTTATCGTCCATATTTCACTTCCATACATGGCTACACTCCATACAAATACTTTCAGAAACGACTTCCTGACACTTAAATCTATACTGGATGTTAACAAATTTCTCTTCTTCAGAAATGCTTTCCTTCCCATTGCCAGTCTACATTTTATATCCTCTCTACTTCGACCATCATCAGTTATTTTGCTCCCCAAATAGCAAAACTTCTTTACTACTTTAAGTGTCTCATTTCCTAATCTAATTCCCTCAGCATCACCCGACTTAATTCGACTACATTCCATTATCCTCGTTTTGCTTTTGTTGATGTTCATCTAATATCCTCCTTTCCAGACACTGTCCATTCTGTTCAACAACTCTTCCAAGTCCTTTGCTGTCTCTGACAGAATTACAATGTCATCGGCGAACCTCAACGTTTTTTTTTATTTTAAACATAGCTGCGTAACAGCAACGGTTCCACGTAATTAGATTAAAAACAACCGACCAGTTGCAAAGGATAAAGTAATCTTTACCTAGGTTTCGATAGATTTAAATCGATCTTCTTCAGAAGGCGGCATTATTACATTAACATGGAGTGATATGTCATTGCCATTTTTACAAACATCTCCATAGCTCCATTAGTCCAAATAAAATATAGCCCTGAGAATAGGGTTTGTCAGATAAATAAAATTAAGTACATGGAAGTTGGAGAGCGCATAAGCAACCAAGTTGCTTATGCGCTCTCCAACTTCCATGTACTTAACTTAATTTGTTAACCAAGTTCCTTATGCGCTGAGGGTATTTCGCCTGTCTCATACATCTTGCTCACCAGATGGTAGAGTTTTGTCAGGACTGGCTCTCCCAAGGCCGTCAGTAGTTCTAATGGAATGTTGTCTACTCCCGGGGCCTTGTTTCGACTCAGGTCTTTCAGTGCTCTGTCAAACTCTTCACGCAGTATCGTATCTCCCATTTCATCTTCGTCTACATCCTCTTCCATTTCCATAATATTGTCCTCAAGTACATCGCCCTTGTATAGACCCTCTATATACTCCTTCCACCTTTCTGCTTTCCCTTCTTTGCTTAGAACTGGGTTTCCATCTGAGCTCTTGATATTCATACAAGTGGCTCTCTTTTCTCCAAAGGTCTCTTTAATTTTCCTGTAGGCAGTATCTATCTTGCCCCTAGTGAGATAAGCCTCTACATCCTTACATTTGTCCTCTAGCCATCCCTGCTTAGCCATTTTACACTTCCTGTCGATCTCATTTTGGAGACGTTTGTATTCCTTTTTGCCTGCTTCATTTACTGCGTTTTTATATTTTCTCCTTTCATCAATTAAATTCAATATATCTTCTGTTACTTAAGGATTTCTACTAGCCCTAGTCTTTTTACCTACTTGATCCTCTGCTGCCTTCACTACTTCATCCCTCAGAGCTACCCATTCTTCTTCTATTGTATTTCTTTCCCCCATTTCTGTCAATTGTTCCCTTATGCTGTCCCTGAAACTCCGTACAACCTCTGGTTTAGTCAGTTTATCCAGGTCCCATCTCCTTAAATTCCCAACTTTTTGCAGTTTCTTCAGTTTTAATCTACAGTTCATAACCAATAGATTGCGGTCAGAGTCCACATCTGTCCCTGGAAATGTCTTACAGTTTAAAACCTGGTTCCTAAATCTGTGTCTTACCATTATATAATCTATCTGATATCTTCTAGTATCTCCAGGATTCTTCCATGTGTACAACCTTCTTTTACGATTCTTGAACCAAGTGTTAGCTATGATGAAGTTATGCACTGTGCAACATTCTACCAGACGGCTTCCGCTTTCATTTCTCTCCCGCAATCCATATTCCCTTTTCCTACTCTCGAATTCCAGTCACCCATGACTATTAAAGTTTTGTCTCCCTTCACTACCTGAATAATTGATAGTGACCGGGCCAAAGAAATAAGCATCAAACGAAAAAGCTACAAAGAACGAAAGTCGTCTAGCTTTAAGGGGGAAACCAGATGGCACTATGGTTGGCCCGCTAGATGGCGCTGCCATAGATCAAACGGATATCAGTTGTTTTTTTTAAAATAGGAACCCCCATTTTTAATTGCATATTTATGTGGTACGTGGACAGATATGAGAGTTTTAGTTGGCCAACTTTTTTCGCTTTGTGATAGATGGCGCTGTAATTGGCACAAACATATAAGTACGTGGTTTCACGTCACATTCCGCCAGTTCGGACGGTATTTGCTTCGTGATACATTACCTGTGTTAAAATGGACAGTTCACCACTTGCGGAGAAGGTCGATGTCGTGTTGGTGTATGGATATTGTGATCAAAATCCCCAACGGGCGTGCGCTAGGTATGCTGCTCGGTATCCTGGACGACATCATCCAAGTATCCGGACCGTTCACCGGATAGTTACGTTATTCAAGGAAACAGGAAGTGTTCAGCCACATGTGAAACGTCAACCACGACCTGCAACAAATGATGATGCCCACGTAGATGTTGTAGCTGCTGTCGCGGCTAATCCGCACATCAGTAGCAGACAAATTGCGCGAGAATCGGGAATCTCAAAAACGTCGGTGTTGAGAATGCTACGTCAACATCGATTGCACCCGTACCATTTTTCTATGCACCAGGAATTGCATGTCGACGACTTTGAACGTCGTGCCACTGGGCACAAGAGAAATTACGAGACGATGACAAATTTTTTGCACGCGTTCTATTTAGCGACGAAGCGTCATTCACCAACAGCGGTAACGTAAACTGGCATAACATGCACTATTGGGCAACGGAAAATCCACGATGGCTGCGACAAGTTGAACATCAGCGACCTTGGCGGGTTAATGTATGGTGCGGCCTTATGGGAGGAAGGATAATTGGCCCCCATTTTGTCGATGGCAATCTAAATGGTGCAATGTATACTGATTTCTTACGTAATGTTCTACCGATGTTACTACAAGATGTTTCACTCCATGACAGGATGGCGATGTACTTCCAACATGATGGATGTCCGGCACATAGCTCGCGTGCGATTGAAGCGGTATTGAAAAGCATATCTCATGACAGGTGGATTGGTCGTCGAAGCAGCATGCCATGGCCCGCACGTTCACCGGATCTGACGTCCCCGGATTTCTTTCTGTGGGGAAAGTTGAAGGATATTTGCTATCGTGATCCACGGGCAACGCCTGGCAACATGCGTCGGCGCATTGTCAATGCATGTGCGAAAATTACTTAAGGCGAAATATTCGCTGTTGAGAGGAATGTCGTTACACGTATTTCCAAATGAATTGGGGTTGACGGACATCATATTGAGCATTTATTGCATTAATGTGGTATTTACAGGTAATCACGCTGTAACAGCCTGCGTTCTCAGAAATGATAAGTTCACAAAGGTACATGTATCACATGGAACAACCGAAATAGAATGTTCAAACGTACCTACGTTCTGTATTTTAATTAAAAAAAGCTACCTGTTACCAACTGTTCGTCTAAATTTGTGAGCCATATGTTTGTGACTCTTACAGCGCCATCTATCACAAAGCGAAAAAAGTGGTCCAACTAAAACATTCGTATTTCTTTACGTACTACACGAATATGTTATAAAAATGGGGTTCCTATTTTAAAAAAACGCAACTGATATCCGTTTGACCAATGGCAGCGCCATCCAGCGGACCAACTATAGCGCCGTCTGGTTTCTCCCTTCAATCTAGAAAAGCTTTGTTCTGTATAGTTTTTTCGTTTGACGCTTTTTTCGTGAGATGTTTGGCCCCGTCACGATCAATGGACCACCCTGTATACGTAACATGACGTGACAGACTGCCATCTCATTTTACGTACGCAATTGTAACGCTCTTGTGCTTTTTCTACCTTTGAACTTGGATTTCTGAAGATCGAAATCATTTCTAAGCTCGTCATGCATAGTTTGTGATTAATAAAGTCACCCTTCACCCGCTGTATGAGCTCATATGCAACCTACCCTGCTTAACTACAGAGCTCCTTATATTTCCTGCAGGATCTCTTCTGGCCAATCAAGTGAGAAATTTATCAAATATGGTTCAAAGATCTGACGTTGGAAAGACGGAGTCTTTCGCGTGGGACTTGCTGTAGTAAACCTTTAAGCGCATAAATGTTTTTTTCCAGCAAAACAATGATACATGGCAGTATGTAGTCACTGGGAGTAGTGATGAATAAACCAGCTCACTTTACTGTAATATATTTCCAAGCCTACCGCAAGTTGTGGGTTGATAAATTTTCATATCATAAAATCAAGCAGAAAACAACTGTACACGATATTTCCAATTGTTTACCAAGGGTATTTAAATACATGGAATGTGATTATAATTGAAGTTCTAATTTCAAAACGCTGTAAAAAATGAACCGCTACTCAAAGTGACGTCATATTTGAATGGAATATTATTGAAGAAGGTGGAAACAGTTACGGAAACAAAAACAATTTTCCAAACTTTTCCCACTGTTTGAGGCCCGAGTTGAAATAACGTACGGGAATGCAGCCAGTTGACGTCGTCGACAATCACCGATGTTTCGACAAGAGCACATACTGTCATTTTCAGCCGAGTTTCGTGTTGAAAATGGCAGGGTGTGCTCCTGTCGAAATATCGGCGGCTATAGATGACGTCACCCTGCTGCATTCCCATAACCTATTTAAATAATTTCACACTTGACTGCGCCGTAAGCGTCAGAACGTTAGGGGATTCTGTTGCAAATGGCAGATGACCCGCAATACGACGACTACGGCGTGAGTTTCACATTAAGCGAACCCTATGTGCGCCGGCCGGGGCGACCAAGCGGTTCTAGGCGCTACAGTCTGGAGCCGAACGACGGCTACGGTCGCAGGTTCGAATCCTGCCTCGGGCATGGACGTGTGCGATGTCCTTAGGTTGGTTAGGTTTAAGTAGTTCTAAGTTCTAGGGGACTGATGACCTCAGAAGTTAAGTCCCATAGTGCTCAGAGCCGTTTGAACCGTATGTGCATTGTGCATCATCTCACAAGTTGAGCACACTACATTTATGGCAGTGTTAGGAAGGTACGCCCATCCATCATGGCTAGGTCGTACCTCATTGGATGAGAAAAATCGGTTTCTAGTTGTCCTGAGGTCAAGAATTATGAATGCAAGAATGAAATCGGTTTTTAATCGTCCTGTAATGCAAGAATGAAATCGGGTTTTAAATATCCTGTAACCAAACACCGCATAAAGAGCGACAATGAAGTAGGTTGTCACTGACCTGTGGTCAAAAACTGAGTAAAAAGCAACATTCACATCGGTTTTAACTTTCGTCAGTATAATGCAAGAAATATTCAATATGCTGTCCACCGTTTTCTGCAGCAAGTTGAAATCAAGAAACAGCATATTCTACAACCGGTCTGAGTTTCTCAGGGGTCACCTACGGCATGCCCTGCACAATGCGTACCTTCAGTGCAGCTGCCTGTGTAACTGGGGCACTGAACACAGCATCTTTGACATAATCCCACGGCGAGAAGTTACACAGATTAAGATCAAGTAATCTGGATGCCTAGGCTGTAGGGAAATGACAGCTGATAATTCGAGCAGTTCCAAAATGCCTCTGCAGCAGTTGTTTCACTGGCTGTGTGATGTGCGAAGATCCGGCATATTGCATAAAAATGATCCTGCTCACACATCCACGCTGTTGAAAGTTTGGAACGACGTTATTGCGCGAAAGCCTCTCGTAGCGTTTACCAGTTACGATATTTAACTCGCTAGACACATCTCCTCAAAACCATTAGGTCTCACGATAAACGATGTCATAAACCTACATTACAAAGTTACCTTTTCAGAATGAAGCGGTATCGGTTCATGTGCAAGGGGGTCACCCATGTTCAGCAAAAAAAAAAAAAAAAAAAAAAATGGTGCAAATGGCTCTGAGCACTATGGGACTTAACATCTGAGGGCATCAGTCCCCTAGAACTTAGAACTACTCAAACCTAACTAACCTAAGGACGTCACACACATCCATGCCTGAGGCAGGATTCTAACCTGCGATCGTAGCAGTCGTGCGGTTCCGTACTGAAGCGCATATAACCGCTCGGCCACCGCGGCCGGCCCCATGTTCTGCAATTCTGCTTACTGATCTGTGTTTGGAAATACATTGGGCTTCTTTCTCTACAGAATGCTCCATGGACATTCACTATCAACGTCAATGCAATCGAGAAATTTCAGAGGAAACATTTTCCCTACTGGCAACCCCTAACATGGGTGATTTTGTATGGATAGCAACACAGGTTGTTTTCTAGAATTTTATGTGCCGTGCTCATAGGCGTACCCGAGGCCAGGCCGTCCGCTCCTGCACTGCTTGTCTGTACATCACCGCTCGACCCCTCCTGCAATGCTGTGGCCACATCTTCTACTGACGTCGGTTTAGTTATTTTCCTCCCTTTCTCACATTGCACGTCAAAAAGAACCTGTATATCCAAATTTCCTGCAACGGCCTTGCCCCAGTGGATACATCGGTTCCCGTGATATCACCTAAGTTAAGCGCTGTCGGGCGTGATCGGCACTGACCTCACGCCCCTCCTATCTGCATCCTCCACTGAGGATGACACGGCGGTCGGATGGTCCCGTTAGGCCACTCGTGGCCTGAAGACGGAGTGCTTTTTTATATTCAAATTTCTTAATCATTTTCTTCACACCCTTGTCAGACATCTTACTCACGCTTTTTTTTTTCATGTGCTTCAGTGCCTAGAACTTCTGCAGAGATACTAGTGCACAGTCACTATTCTTGAGAAAGAGTTTTACCAACAGCGCGCGATCCTGCATCGAGATAGTCATTCCGATCATCTCAGGTGCAAACTGAGGAACTGGCGAATACCCTGCGTTTTTTTCACACATCAAATGTTTTGCATCACCTCGGTTCCGAGACTTGCATTCATGCATGCCTGTATTCGTCCACAAGTTCATCAAGGCACTGTTGGTCCTGTCACTGTTGCTGTCACTGTTCTTGCGAGCCACAATCTGTAGGTAGCGGTCATCCACGGCAGTTTTAGCCCTTGGGCCGCCTGAGCGAGGCATGTCGTCGACTTCCTGTCTCTCTGTACCCCTCCATGTCCGAAAATCATCGCTTTGGTTCACTCCGACATGCCTGGACACTTTCCATGTTGAGAGCCCTTCCTGGTACAAAGTAACAATGCGGGCGCTATTGGACCACGGTATGGACCGTCTAGGCGTGGCTGAACTACAGACAACATGAGCCGTGTACCTCTTCCTGGTGGAATGACTGGGACTGATCAGCTGTCGGACCGTCTTCATCAAATAGGCGCTGCTCATGCAAGGTTGTTTACATCTTTGGGTGGCTTTAGTGACATCTCTGAACAGTCAAAGGGACTGTGTCTATCATATAATACCCACGTCTATCTTCAGGAGTTATGGGAACCGGGGTGATGCAAAACTTTGTTTGATGTGTGTATTTTCCATATTCTGCTCTTACTGCGCAGCTATTGACAAAATTTTCATATTTTTTAACCAATCATTTCCCCCTTTTTCGGTAACATTCCGTTGAAATTTGACGTCATTCTGAGCCGTGGGTCTTTTTCTACAGCGTTTCAAACTGCAACGTTATTACAATCGCTCTGTACGTTAAATGACATTTTGAAGTTTCCCACCTCGGCTGTTTTTTACAAGTGGTCACGTTATTGCATCTGGCACGAATAGCCAATTCGCTCAACCAAGAGGGTGGGTGCATGCGTGAATTTTTCTGTTGTTATTTCTCTCCTCTGTGATCAACATTCTACAAATACTGCGCGACTTCCGCAAATTGAATTTCCCCCTCCCCTACCCAATATTGTATTGACTTCGGCGTATTTACCTCCTTTTCGAAGGTGCTGTTACTTTAATTCTGTTGTGAATTCGTTTCAATAATCAACGAACGTATCGATTTCATGTACTTGTGCACTTGTGTTTCGCCTGATGTTCAGCACGAACTGTAATAAACAGTGCTTTTAGTGACCATTGTCTCATGTGGTAATTTGATGAAACTCCCTGCTTATGAGCTACCGCACCCATGCTTCATATATTATAGGGCCACACCTATTTAATTACTTAAATTTATTACGTTATCCATTGTTCGATACCTGTAATTAATTCATGTGATTCTCTCTGGAGGCAGATGAATATTCATCGTTAAGATCACCCGGTACAGCTCTTTTTGACAAGAAGCTGGCTATGTCTATGGCTAATCGATAGCCTCATACTCTGTACTGAGCCCTGCATTGGACAAAATACCAGGATGTAACACATTTCAGGAATGTGAAATATAATGATCCCACAGGTGCAGTTGTGGGTAAAGCGGATGGAAGACTTCGCTTTATTTTTAGAATACTGGGAAAGGGAAATCGGTCTGCAGAGCAGATCTCTTACAGATCACTCGTGCAACCGGTTCTAGTATACTGCTCAAGTGTGTGGTACCCGTACCAAAAAAGACTAACAGGGGATACTGAACGTATAAGAGAAGGGCAGTACAAATGGTCACACATTTATTTGATACGTGGCAGAGTGTAACAAAGGTACTGAAGAAACAGAACTGGAAGACTCTTCAATACAGACGTAAACTATCCCGAGAAAGTCTGTTAACAAAATTTCAATAACCGGCTTTAAGTGATGACTCTAAGAATATACTACAATCACCTACGTATCGTGAGGATAACATTAGAATAATTACTACACGCACAGAGGCATTGAAACAATCATTCTTCCCACGCTCCATACGTGGATGGAAGGTGAAGAGACCCTAATAACTGGTATGAGGCGTATCCTCTGCGATATTACCAAAAATTTTAATACCTCAACGTGGTTTGCAGAGTGTAGATGTAGATGTAGATGCAGAAATGGCAGTTCTGGCAACAACACTATAATGGAAGGAAGAATAACAAACAACGATATTTACTTCTGGTATTTATTCAATATAGTACGAAGAATATTCAATCGGATTTGGAGGTGATTTGGGGCATACAGCGTATGCACTAGAGTTGCAAACTCTGGTAGCAAAATTTTCCCTAATCGATTAGGACTTCGCGTAGAACTGAACTTGGATGACATATGGGTACATCATTCTATACTATTCCAACCCTTCGTCAGAGTTTATCAAACGAAACGGGTGGTAAGCGACGGTGTACCTAGTTGCTAGGTAACTCACGACCAGTTGTCTTCAGTGGCTGAGAAATCGGGGTAAATGCTGGCCAGTGCTATCATGAAACATATTTTTTTTTTTCGAGATATGTCAAAACAGAACGGGCAAATGCAGCGTTGCGATCTCTTGAAAGATAACACTACTGTGACGTCTGAGACGAGATAGAGCCACTAACATTAACAACTCAGAAATGTAACACCCGTTGTCTAAATTACCTGCTACGCAAAGTGCAGATAATCGAGTGTATACACAGTGGGGACCCGAGCCATTACGCTATGGGCTGAGCCCTCAAGAACCTGACAAATGATATCTGGCAAACTTTTTCAGAGCCTTAACTCAGGTAAATTCGTTGTGATGCTATACGTAGAATCAGGTTTGGTCTGGAATGACGACGTAGTGCTTATCGTGTGACCAACATTGTCGTTGGGCGCAACATTGTCGGCGTCTCTCTGCTTCCACGTCCAGGATGTCGCAACGTTGGTATCCTTGGTGATAGTACGCGGTATTCTAGATGTCAGTGGGCTGTCTGTGTGGTTCTGGACTCAAGGTACGTACCACTGCTGTACGGCCCTGCACGGTCGAGTGTCCTGTATGTCAAACACGCGTCCGGCCGTTATGGTTTAGGTTTTCCGTGATTTACCTAAAACGCTTCAGGCAAATGCAGGGATAGTTTCTTTCAGAGGACACTCTTTTCTAATCCGATGGGACCGATGGACACGTTGTCTGGTCCCCTTCTCCACACCAACTAACCAGTAAAACAAGTTAATTCTAGGGACCGATGACCGTAGCAGTCTGGTCCCTTCAATCCCCAAACCAAACAACCAAGTTAACTCTTTCGGGTGCTAGTCGAGTGGATCCGCTGGAATCCTGCATAACAAGTTGGCTCCACTGATTCCATCCATTGAGAGATTAGTATGAGACTCTTAGGATCCCGTAAAATGCGAGCAGCAGTATCACATAGCGATAAATCACAATATCCATAGCCAAGAACCTGCCGCTATCGAATTCCAACATATACCGGTAGAGCATTCTACTTCTTTTGTGAGGGATAATACGACCTTTCATGCATTTCAAACATTCAAGTTCGGTTACTGAAAAAAAAGTCATTTGCATTGGGTTGTGTTATAATCAGAATTTACATGGCGTTACATCTATTCATTTTGTACCCACCTTGATAGCCGAACGCATTAGCATGTCGCTTCCTGGATTCGGACAGGCACGTTGGCCCTGGAACGAAACAACCTGGCAGATTAATAACGGTGGCCGGAGTGCCTGTCAGCCTGGATATGGTTTTCTGGCGGTTTCCCACACCCGACTAGGAGAATACGGGACGGTGCCTATGTCCCGCCTTAGTTACACGATACTCGAACACTTCGACAACGTTCTCACACTTTCGCATTGATAACAGTAGACGGGGTGCACAAATTACGTCCCAAGGGAGAAAGAATGGTGACAGGTAGGGCATCCGGTCACACTCTACCGCATTAACGTGCCGACCCCGTTAAGGATCAGCAAAAGGTCAGGAAAAAGAAGAAGAGGACGTTGCTCCTAACCACTTTCTGCAGTTTACCTTTTAGACTTTTCCGCTGCCTGCCTTGACCTGACATTTATGAGGTAGTCAACCCAAAACGATACAAATGGAAAAATTTATACCGGCCGTTAAGCCGACTACGCTATGCTGCCAGTACGAAGACTTTGCTTTGCGGGTTTGCCTAACCGTAGTGCACAGGCGTCTCTCCTTCGGAGACTGTTAGTACGCCACAATATCACACTATTGTTGCACCTCTGAGTGAAGGCGCTTCGGTCGGCTTATCGAGAGTTTTTATCGCGGTATTTCAGAGAACACCCTGAACCACTTTATAATATACGCACAACTGTCTTGAAATCAATCACAGTGTGACGCGCTCTCCTTAGTCACAACTGTAGTTGTGTACTACAACATCATTGTATGTTTCCGATAACGGCTACGGGATGGCAAGTGTAATAATAACGTGGATGGATACTACTAATATCACACATGCAACAGCGTTATGGACACAACGTTCATATACAAACAGCTCGTTGATACACTGTCTGTTACAGGCTCCACCAGCGGGCATCGACCGCGCAGCCGAGTAGCTGGTGACGCTGATTTCGAAGAAACAACTACCGTCCACAAGCCACGGATGTACTTCCGCCCACTGGATACCGAAGACCAAGCACAGCAGTCAGCTGCTCACTCACAAATAACACTCCCGAAGTGTCGCTCGCCAGTTCCGTAAAAAACCGGTAATATTGTTGCATTTGCTTCAACAACTGCTAAATTAATATCAGCTGAGCTTGGATTCCTGGACAGGACAAGCGGAAAAAAAGTTTAACAACATAGACGAAGATAATAAGGACGTAAAAGTTATGACGATTCCTGCTGGTACAACCGGCATAATCCAGCCACTTTATGTTTACACATTCAAAGTTGAAATAATTTTCTAAACCAGTCTCTGGAGTAATCCTACTGTATGGCTATTATGTAAATTTGCACCTGAGGAATAATATCCAGAAAATAAAATCTGTGATTCATAGTCAGTGTTCATCCTCTCGATATGAGCGGATCTGCTCACTGAGATCATCGTAAATATGTTGAGGAAATCGCCGTTACATTTCATTTGTCCGGAATATGCACGACCAAAAGCCTTAGATGTGGAAAGCTTCCTCCATGCGAAGGCGAAGATCTCGGCATCGGAACTTCTGAGTATGCACCTCTCGATACTCAGTAACATTTCTTACGGTAAAATGATCAGTCACGCTTAGTGCGAGCGGGTTTAATCTCGAATAAACAGGGACTCCGTTTTCATCAAGCTGACGGTAGTTTCGGCGTGGTCAAAGACGAAAGTGCGGGTTTATGGATTAGAACTATACGCGCGTTCGAACCGCCCGTTAAAGTATCTGCAGAGCACGTCACAGCGGCTTTTCATGATCATTAGGCAGGACGCTGGGCCAACTTCCTCACGCACCCTGTTCTTAACGGGATGCTTCAGACAGTAGTTGATCTGCGCAGCCATGTTCCGTAATATCAGACTATCAGCATATGTCTCGGTCGTAATGATGTACGACGGATAGCCACGCACTTGTTCTGGGAGTGGAAACGAGGGTCACATCAGACCTGAATGTATGAGTAGGCAGTGACGGATAACGCAACTACCAACTGGAGGAGCTGTAATTCCCTCGTCGTCTACGATACTTCCGGTCACACACGCGACGACTCTTACGTCGCCACCGGCCTCCCAGAGGCTGTCGAAATCACGTGAGCAGCTGACGGGTAGTGTTCCGACCCTTCCTGCAGCGGTTGTGGACAGGGTGAAATGGTACTTAACATCTGACGTCATCAGTCCCCTAGAACTTAGAACTACTTAAACCTAACTAACCTAAGGACATCACACACATCCATGCACGAAGCAGGATCCGAACCGGCGACCGTAGCGGTCGCGCGGTTCCAGACTGATGCGTCCTGAACCTCTCGGCCACATCGGCCGGCTGTGGACGGGGTGACTGCAGGTGTTACTTCAGCTTTGTCCTCAGTTCCGGTGGCTGTTCCAGATACGCCACTGGCCGACGCTAACGAACGTGACTCCTTCGTGGCGTCTCTAGTTGTCCCGGGAACGGCCTTTCTGCCTGACCGGCGCAACTCGTTCCTATCTTCGGACATGGAAGGACGATTGCGTAAACAACGCTCCCCTGAATGACGAGAAGGAGACACTATAAGAGGTTGAAACGGGACTCTTCTCCCTGTCCAGATGATAGGCTACCTGTTGAGCAAATCCGCGTTTCAGCGTGTGACACCGTGTACGACTGAGTCGTCAGTGCGTCTGTGGAACGGTGACCAACAGTGACTCTTGCATCGAAGGAACGCAATGTTCCTGCCCCTGAAGACCCTACAGCAGAAGGAATGGTACCCGCCGCTCTGGCGACGTCGACAGGCGTTGATTATATGGGTACCACGGCAACAGAGTCACGGCTGGCGAGGATTTTGAAGAACCAGCAGTTATCGTACAGGAGTCTCCACCGTTAGGAGAGGCGACCAGCTAATGTCAACTTCTGCGCCTGTCACTGGGTGCCTCCGTATCTTCACAGCAGTGACTTGCAGCCCTCAGACCAGTAGGGAGCGGCTCCACACATACCGTACCGCGACACTCAGTGTCAAAGGCATCCGCGCACCCATCAAGATCCTGACTGGCGACATCTTATATCTCTCGTCTGCCAGGGGTATGGCACTTGTAATTTACTCCACTCGTGTCCTCTGGTAAGGGCCGAGCGCATCATAGGGCATGATTTTATGTGGAGGAGATTGCCCCTCTATTCTTAGGTCGATGTGAACATCTTCTCTTTGGAGGGGATTTGAACTGTATATTCTGCCAGAAAGATCAATATCCGAATTTCACAACGTGCCATTGTTGGCGATCTAGCCCTGAGGGATACCTTGGGGGGTAGTAAATTTCAGCTAGTAATAGCGAATACTCTGTCCAAGAATCACAAGAGGAGGAGGTACACTTGGGGAAGGCCGGGTGATACGGGAAGATTTCAGTTAGATTGCGAAATCAGACACTGTATTGTAAGGCGTACCCAGAAGGAGATGTAGACTCAGATCACAAAGTAGTAGTGATGAAGAGTAGGCTGAAGTTTAAGAGATTAGCCAGAGAGAATCAACGCGCAAAGGAGTGGGATACGGAAGTACTAAGGAATGACGAGATACGCTTGAAGTTCTCTAAGGCTATAGATACAGAAATAAGGAATGGTTCAGTATGCAGTCCGGTTGAAGAGTAATGGACATCTCTAAAAAGGGCAATCACAGAAGTTGGAAAGAAAAACTTGTGTGCAAAGAAGATATCAGCGAAGCAAACAAGGGTAACAGAAGGAATACTTCTGTTAACCCATGAAAGGAGGAAGTACAAAAATGTTCCAAGAAACTCAGGAATACAAAAATACAAGAAGCTGAGGAATGAAATAAATAGAACGTGCAAGGAAGCTAAGACGAAATGGCTGCATGAAAAATGTGAAGAAATCGAAAAATTATGATTGTCGGAAGGACTGACGCATCGTATAAGAAAGTCAAAACTGCCTTCAGTGAAACTAAAAGCAAAGGTGGTAACATTAAGAATGCCACGAGAATTCCATTGTTAAATGCAGAGGAGAGAGTGGATAGTTTCAAAGAGTACATTGAAGGCCTCGGGAAGGGGTAAAATGTGTCTGGTGTGATAGAAAAAGAAACAGGAGTCAGTTTAGAAGAGAACATTGGAGGACTTAAGATCAAATAAGGTAGAAGAATAGATGAAATTCCAACAGAATTTCTAAAATCGTTGGGGGGAGTGGAAACAAAACGACTATTCACGTGTGTAGACTGGATGAGTCTGGCGACTTATCATCCACACAATTCTGAAGATCGCAAGAGCGACAAGTGCCACACTTACCGCACAATCAGCTTCAGAGCTCATGCGTCCAAGTTGCTGACAAGAACAATATACAGAAGAATAGAAAAGAAAATTAAGGATATGTTAGATGGCGATCAGTTTGGCTTTGGGAAAGGTAAAGGCACCAGAGAGGCAATTCTGACATTGTAGTTGATTGTGGAAGCAAGATTGAAGAAAAACCAAGAAACGTTCATAGGATTTGCTGACCTGGAAAAAGCGTTCGACAGTGTAAAATGGTGCAAGATGTTTAAAATTCTGAGAAAAATAGGGGTAAACTGTACATCGAAGAAGCAATGATGAAATAAAAGCAAGGTTCACGAGTGAAATTAAAATTCAAGGTGAAAGGATATCAATGACACGATTCGTTGATGACATTTCTATCCTGAGTGAAAGTGAAGAAGAATTACATGATTACTGAATGGAATTAACAGTATAATGAGTACAGATTACGGATTAAGAGTAAATCGAAGAAAGGCGAAAGTAATGAGAAGTAGCATAAATGCGGACAGGGAGAAACTTAACATCAGGTTTGAGGGTCACGAAATAGATCAAGTTAGGGAATTATGCTGCCTGAGCAGCAAAATAACCAATGACAAATGGAGGAAGGAGGACATCAAAAACAGACTAGCACTGGCAAAAAGGCATTCCTGGCCAACAAAAGTCTGCTAGCATCAAACATAAGCCTTAATTTGAGGAAGAAATTTCTGAGAATGTACGTTTGGAGCACAGTATTGTAAGGTAGCAAAACATGGACTATGGGTAAACCGGGACAGAAGAGAATCGAATCATTTGAAATGTGGTGCTGCATACGAATGTTGAAAACTAGGTGGACTGATAAGGAAAAGAATGAGTAGGTTCTGTTTAGAATTGGAGAGCAAAGGAGTAAGTGTAAAATACCTCCATGGAGAAGGGACGGGATGATAGGACATCTATTAAGACGTCAGGGAATGACTTCCCTGGTACTAGATGGAGCTGTACAGGGCAAAAACTGTAGAGGAAGACAAATATTGGAACACATCCAGCAGATAATTATGGACGTAGGTTGCAAGTGCTGCTCTGTGATGAAGAGGTTGGCACAGGAGAGCAATTGATGGAGGGCTGTATCAAACCAGTTAGACTACCGATGTCGTGCACACGAACGAGATTTACGTTTCATGCGAACCGTTCGGTATGTCGGTTAGACCGCATTTACGTCTCCCTTAGGTTGGTTGCAGTGGTCCTCGATGTTTAGCTCAGCCGGCCGGAGTGGCCGAGCGGTTCTAGGCGCTACAGTCTGGAACCGCGCGACCGCTATGGTCGTAGGTTCGAATCCTGCTTCGGGCATGGATGTGTGTGATGTCCTTAGGTTAGTTACGTTTAAGTAGTTCGAAGTTCTAGGGGACTGACGACCTTAGAAGTTCCATAGTGCTCAGAGTTGTAGAATTTTGGAACACGTATTGTGTTCGAGTATAATGACTTTTCTGGAGACTAGAAATCTACTCTGTAGGAATCAGCATGGGTTTCGAAAAAGACGGTCATGTGAAACCCAGCTCGCGCTAATCGTCCACCAGACTCAGAGGGCCATAGACACGGGTTCACAGGTAGATGCCGTGTTTCTTGACTCCCGCAAGGCGTTCGATACAGTTCCCCACAGTCGTTTAATGAACGAAGTAAGACCATATGGACTATCAGACCAATTGTGTGATTGGATTGAGGAGTTCCTAGATAACAGGACGCAGCATGTCATTCTCAATGGAGAGAAGTCTTCCGAAGTAAGAGTGATTTCAGGTGTGCCGCAGGGGAGTGTCATAGGACCGTTGCTATTCACAATATACATAAATGACCTGGTGGATGACATCGGAAGTTCACTGAGGCTTTTTGCAGATGATGCTGTGGTGTATCGAGAGGTTGTAACAATGGAAAATTGTACTGAAATGCAGGAGGATCTGCAGCGAATTGACGCATGGTGCAGGGAATGGCAATTGAATCTCAATGTAGACAAGTGTAATGTGCTGCGAATACAAAGAAAGATAGATAGATCCTTTATCATTTAGCTACAAAATAGCAGGTCAGCAACTGGAAGCAGTTAATACCATAAATTATCGGGGAGTACGCATCAGGAGTGATTTAAAATGAAATGATCATATAATGTTGATCGTCGGTAAAGCAGATGCCAGACTGAGATTCATTGGAAGAATCCTAAGGAAATGCAATCCGAAAACAAAGGAAGTAGGTTACAGTACGCTTGTTCGCCCACTGCTTGAATACTGCTCAGCAGTGTGGGATCCGTACCAGATAGGGTTGATAGAAGATATAGAGAAGATCCAACGGAGAGCAGCGCGCTTCGTTACAGGATCATTTAGTAATCGCGAAAGCGTTACGGAGATGGTAGATAAACTCCAGTGGAAGACTCTGCAGGACAGACGCTCAGTAGCTCGGTACGGGCTTTTGTCAAAGTTTCGAGAACATACCTTCACCGAAGAGTCAAGCAGTATATTGCTCCCTCCTATGTATATCTCGCGAAGAGACCATGAGGATAAAATCAGAGAGATTAGAGCCCACACAGAGGCATACCGACAATCCTTCTTTCCACGAACAATACGAGACTGGAATAGAAGGGAGAACCGATAGAGGTACTCAAGGTGCCCTCCGCCACACACCGTCAGGTGGCTTGCGGACTATGGATGTAGATGTAGATGTAGAGGCATTTGAACCATTTTTTGTATAGCTCTGGTCTTCGGTGTTCGCTGCTGTAACCGCTGCGCTCACATGTGCACACGGCTCTTTCCCCGCCAGGAGGTTTGGAGGAGTCGGACACCATGGAAACTCAGCACTCAGCATCTGCAGCATCCTGATTGTTGCCAACGTATCGGTTAGAGGGAGATCCTACGCATCCGTGTCGGACTGGTGGCTGGAATGTGCCAATACTACAATCTTCCACTTCAGGTCCCTCAGCCACCTTGATGGCCAGCCACCTTCCCCGGAAGTACAAACTGAACGCAGCATGAATAAAGCGAAGCAACTAGCGATTACTCACCGAAATTACGAGGAGTAGTGGTGCGTGCCCGGGGACCTGATGTGGTGTGGCGGGAGACTCATTCCATGCTTCAAATTTTTCACGATCACAGAACCAGAGATAAAGCTTAGTCACCGAATTCGTACATCACCGTGGGCAGCGAGTTACCTGCCAAGCCGACATAGTCGATAGCTTTGTCGAACATTATCGCCGGATCTACCGAGCCGATGATGGTGTCGTTTTGAACTTCGATCCTATCGCCGTGGACTTCCCGCGTGCCCTCTTGGTTGAGGAGGGGGTTAAATGAATGGAACTTTTCATTTCCGAGGTGATCACTACCGATATCTTCAGGCGTGCGCTGTGCAAGTCGCCAGACATCTAAAGACTGCCTACCGGATTTTATCGTACGTTTTGTGGTCTCACGTCTACACGACGGATGGAGATTTATAATGAACTGATCACGTCTGCAGCTGCGATTTCTCAAGCTTTTGTCGATGCCATTACTGTTCCCATTGATAAACCGACAACTGGAATTACTACAGCTCACCACCGGCGTATCACCTTATTAAATACGGGTGCATTCCACCGAGCAAACTATGCCAGGTGGCACATTAACGTCCAGACAATCTCTGGAGACTGTCGTGATGTGTTCACGCTGGCAAAGGCATGCAGAATTCGCACGACGATGGTAGCCGTAGATTACGATAGTGTGTTTCACAGGATGCGCCATGTACACTCCTGGAAATGGAAAAAAGAACACATTGACACCGGTGTGTCAGACCCACCATACTTGCTCCGGACACTGCGAGAGGGCTGTACAAGCAATGATCACACGCACGGCACAGCGGACACACCAGGAACCGCGGTGTTGGCCGTCGAATGGCGCTAGCTGCGCAGCATTTGTGCACCGCCGCCGTCAGTGTCAGCCAGTTTGCCGTGGCATACGGAGCTCCATCGCAGTCTTTAACACTGGTAGCATGCCGCGACAGCGTGGACGTGAACCGTATGTGCAGTTGACGGTCTTTGAGCGAGGGCGTATAGTGGGCATGCGGGAGGCCGGGTGGACGTACCGCCGAATTGCTCAACACGTGGGGCGTGAGGTCTCCACAGTACATCGATGTTGTCGCCAGTGGTCGGCGGAAGGTGCACGTGCCCGTCGACCTGGGACCGGACCGCAGCGACGCACGGATGCACGCCAAGACCGTAGGATCCTACGCAGTGCCGTAGGGGACCGCACCGCCACTTCCCAGCAAATTAGGGACACTGTTGCTCCTGGGGTATCGGCGAGGACCATTCGCAACCGTCTCCATGAAGCTGGGCTACGGTCCCGCACACCGTTAGGCCGTCTTCCGCTCACGCCCCAACATCGTGCAGCCCGCCTCCAGTGGTGTCGCGACAGGCGTGAATGGAGGGACGAATGGAGACGTGTCGTCTTCAGCGATGAGAGTCGCTTCTTCCTTGGTGCCAATGATGGTCGTATGCGTGTTTGGCGCCGTGCAGGTGAGCGCCACAATCAGGACTGCATACGACCGAGGCACACAGGGCCAACACCCGGCATCATGGTGTGGGGAGCGATCTCCTACACTGGCCGTACACCACTGGTGATCGTCGAGGGGACACTGAATAGTGCACGGTACATCCAAACCGTCATCGAACCCATCGTTCTACCATTCCTAGACCGGCAAGGGAACTTGCTGTTCCAACAGGACAATGCACGTCCGCATGTATCCCGTGCCACCCAACGTGCTCTAGAAGGTGTAAGTCAACTACCCTGGCCAGCAAGATCTCCGGATCTGTCCCCCATTGAGCATGTTTGGGACTGGATGAAGCGTCGTCTCACGCGGTCTGCACGTCCAGCACGAACGCTGGTCCAACTGAGATGCCAGGTGGAAATGGCATGGCAAGCCGTTCCACAGGACTACATCCAGCATCTCTACGATCGTCTCCATGGGAGAATAGCAGCCTGCATTGCTGCGAAAAGTGGATACACACTGTACTAGTGCCGACATTGTGCATGCTCTGTTGCCTGTGTCTATGTGCCTGTGGTTCTGTCAGTGTGATCATGTGATGTATCTGACCCCAGGAATGCGTCAATAAAGTTTCCCCTTCCTGGGACAATGAATTCACGGTGTTCTTATTTCAATTTCCAGGAGTGTATTTCTATATTCTGTCATAGAATGGATGGTCTTCCCTCCCCAGTCCATGAGTGTCCTTCGGTGGCTGCTTAGCAGCGCACATTCATTGATCCAGGTCAATGGGCGTGCCGTAGGCCCGATAGTGATCCAAACGTCGGTCCGCCAATGCTGCCCCTTATCCATGATGCAGTGTCGCTGGAGCCTCGGAAGGAAGTAGCACAAAGCTCAAAATGGCTCTGAGCACTATGGGACTTCTTTGAGGTCATCAGTACCCTAGAACTTAGAACCACTTAAACCTAACTATCCTAAGGACATCACACACATTCATGCCGGAGGCAGGATTCGAACCAGTGATCGTAGCGGTCACGCGGTTCCAGACTAAAGCGCCTAGAACCGCTCGGCCACACCGACCAGCTAGCACAGAGCCTCGACACCATTACGGCTCATCGAAGGGCGGCTGGAAATATGATGAATACGCGTAAATCCGTGACACTGTCTGTTGGTCGCGGGCTAGCCCCAGAAGATCTGGCCTACCACCAGAAAATCTGGCGTCCCTGTACTGTATCCAGCGTCTCCCTTAGCTTGGGATCACCTTTACGTCGTCAACGCACTGTACATCGGCGCTCAACTTTCGTCATGTTTTGAGAATTATTCGTATAATGATCAGTCACTAATCCCTATGCCGCATCGATCCTCATGTGACATCCAGAATGGTTCATATTGTGCAGGTTGTGGCGATGCCGATTATGATAGGACATTGTATTCAGACGGCGTTCGGGTATCTTCTGACAGCTGGGTCCATCTTCAAAGCACCCTGTGATACATTTACTCACCCTCCGCTTGCAGATAGGCTTGATATTACGGACTTACGCTATCGTGAGGCGGCGCTTTCCACGACTACGATGCATAAACAACGGCGCAGTGTCGAGGTCTCCATTACGCACCATTTACCTGCTGTCCTTGTGCGAGCGTCTCTCTCCCAGCCGGTACCCGTCGATAGCATCATTCCCGCGTTTGCACGCATCACGGTGTCGTAAAACTTAGTTATCCCCAAGAACGCACCGGCCGCCGACGAATGATTTCTATGTCCTTTTTCTGCGTAGCGACACCTGTAAGATTGTTGGACGCAAGTTACCATTGTTGCGGTGGACTCTGATTTGGCGGAACATTCATCACAGTTGCGTTCTAACGTATATAAGACAGACATGTGGGAAGTATCCAGCTGATCAGTACCTGCACGCCATAGAACTGGCGGACTCTCACCACCTGCTCCGACAGTCAGTGTGACGATGGTCATCACCGATTCAACTGTGCAGCCGTGGCGCATGTCCAGTTGTCGGGGCTACAAACTGTCGCGTTTTCTACGACTGCCACCGCATGTTACTGACCCAGAGTCCCTTCTTTATCCAGCAGTGGTATGGACAAAGGGCTGGACCTTCGCATGGAGACGCTCATCACCAGCGACTTGATTCTGGTCAGTATTTGCAGACTTCATACGCGGAGGTTGTGCGCTGTTCTCGTTATCGCGCGTATTTTGCCTATTATCTGGCTGATGCATTAGCTCCATATTTAACAATCATATACAACCGTTCGCTCACGAAAGATCCGTACCTAAAGACTGGAAAGTTGCACAGGTCACACCAATATTCAAGAAATCCTCTAAATTACAGGCCCATTTCGTTAACGTCGATATGCAGCACGATTTTAGAACATATATTGTGTTCGAACATTACGAATTACCTCGAATAAAACGGTCTGTTGACACATAGTCAACATGGGTTTAGAAAACATCGTTCATGTGAAACACAACTAGCTCTTTATTTACATGAAATGCTCAGTGTTATTGACAAGGGATTTCAGATCGATTCCGTATTCCTGGATTTCCGGAAGGCTTTTGACATTGTACCACACAAGCGGCTCGTAGTAAAATTGCGTCCTTATGGAATATCGTCTCAGTTATGTGACTTGATTTGCGATTTCCTGTCAGAGAGGTCACAGTTCGTAGTAATTGACGGAGAGTCATCGAGTAAAACAGAAGTGATTTCAGCCGTTCCCCAAGGTAGTGTTATAGGCCCTTTGGTATTCCTTATCTATATAAACGATTTGGGAGACAATTTGAGCAGCTGTCTTCGGTTGTTTGCAGATGTCGCTGTCGTTTATCGACTAATAAAGTCATCAGAAGATCAAAACAAACTGCAAAACTATTTAGAAAAAATATCTGAATGGTGCGAAAAGTGGCACTTGACCCTAAATAACGAAAAGTGTGAGGTCATCCACGTGAGTACTAAAAGGAACTCGTTAACCTTCGGTTACACGATAAATCAGTCTAATCTAAAATCCGTAAATTAAACTAAATACCTAGGTAATACAATTACGGAGAACTTAAATTGGAAAGAGCACATAGAAAATGTTGTGGGGTAGGCTAACCAAAGGCTGCGTTTTATTGGCAGGAGACTTAGAAAATGTAACAGACCTACTAAGGAGACTGCCTACACTACGCTTGTCCGTCCTCTTTTAGAATACTGCTGCGCGGTGTGGGATCCTTACCAGGTAGGACTGATGGAGTATATCCAAATAGTTCAAAGAAAGGCAGCACGTTTTGTATTATCGCGAAATATGGGAGAGGGTGTCACAGAAATGATAAAGGGTTTGGACTGGAAATCATTAAAAGAAAGGCGTTTTTCATTGCGACGTAATCTTCTCACGAAATTCCTATCACCAACTTCCTGGCCGGCCGGTGTGGCCGTGCGGTTCTAGGCGCTTCAGTCTGGGACCGCGTGACCGCTACGGTCGCAGGTTCGAATCCTGCCTCGAGCATGGATGTGTGTGATGTCCTTAGGTTAGTTAAGTTTAATTAGTTCTAAGTTCTAGGCGACTGATGACCTCAGAAGTTAAGTCGCATAGTGCTCAGAGCCATTTGAACCAAATTCCTGCTCCGAATGCGAAAATATTTTGTTGACACCGACCTACATAGGGCGGAACGATCACAACCAAAAAATAAGGGAAATCAGAGCTCGTACGGAAAGATATAGGTGTTCATTCTTTCCGCCCGCTGTACGGGATTGGAATAATAGAGAATTGTGAAGGTGGTTCGATGAACCCTCTGCCAGGCACTTAAATGTGATTTGCAGAGTATCCATGTAGATGTAGATGTAGATGTATCTTGACAGCGTTTTTACCACGCCCGCACTAAGTTAGCGTGTTACTGGTGTGACAGGAGCCCGACCTGTTCTGAACGAAACATGACGCGCCTACACATCGGACTCGGCGCGCCTGCCATCCTTTACCACCTTGCGGTGTATCCAGTGTTCCGTATGGGTGGACTAGTTTGGACAATCTTCGCTTTGTTTTTCCATTGTATTTCGACCTGTGCCCACGTTTCCTCCTGACTGTCGCTGACTGTCGCCCTTTACAAAAAAGAAAAAGTAGATAAGTGAACCTGCTGACATTTTATCGGATTGGGTTCCATTCCCACTGCTATGGTAATTTTTTTTTCATTTTATTTTATTTCTCGCAAAAAAGTGGTCAGCGCATCTGACTGTCGTGTACTGGGGCCGAGTTCGACTCCCGGGACAGCCGGAAATTTTCTGCACTCGGTGACTTGTTGCTGCGCTGTCCTCATCATCATTTCCTCATTATCGACACACAAGTCACCCAGTGTGGTGTCAACTGGAAAGACTTGCAACGCAGCCGCCGTACATCTCCGGTTGGGACTTCCCGTCATCATTGCCATGCGATATTTCCATTTCCTTTCGTACTGCTCCACGTTAAACTTGTACGTGAAGTTGTGCCGTGAATAAGATGATACGTTAACCCAGGGGCGGGCAAACGTTGCACGCGGCTCATGAGCACACAGCGCTGCACGTGTGCTGCTCGCGTGCAATCGTCGACAGGGGCAGTGGCGACAGCCAGCAGGTTGCGGCAGTGTAGTAACAGGCTAAGCTGCGGACGTTGAAGCGAAGCGACCACTACGTAGTGAACGTTGTATTTCAATACCCGGAAAATGCAGAGTGAATCAAGGAAACGGAGAATTGGAGACTTGCTATCTTTTAAAAAGAAATGGGAGAATCATTTTCTTCTCTGTGCAAAAACGTGAAAATTGGAAATGTATAATATGTGACAGTATTTTGGCTGGTCAGCGGAAGTTTAATATTGAACGCCATTATAATAAATTTCAGTATGTTGCCGTTCTTGGTGCAATAAAAGAGGAATTTCTGAAGCGATTTGGGGATATATCTTACTTATCCCAGGGCTTTGAATAGTTCTCGAGACAATCCGCTGTTTCTGTAGATGATATTCATCCCAGTTTGCAAATGGAATTAATCGATCTACAGCGTAATTCTCGTCTGAGAGACAAGTTCCTTTTGGCAAGACGTGTAATATATTTTTATCACGACTTTCCACAACAAGAGTTTCCTCGTCTCCATCGTGAAGCCATGAAGATAATGTCAATGTTTCGCTCGACATACGTTTGTGAGAGATTTTTTTCTGTTATGAAAGTCTCGGTTAAGAGCAAACATCAGTAATGAAAATTTACGTAACTGTTTGCGTTTGTCTGTATGTAGAAATTTTGTTGCAGACATTAAACGTATTGTAAACTCCACCTGTGATAATTAAATAAAACGTATCATAGGTAATAGGTACTCTTTCAAACCACGATTACTTTCAAGCACTCCTACTAACCTTATTCCTTCATTCAATAAAGCAGGCCAGGAAACAAGACGCATTACAAAGGAAAAGCGGCGAGACGGTATGGCGGGGAGGGGAGAGAAACGGGTGGCCAGCTTGCCCCTGTGTGCGCGCAGAACACCTGTTAACTGCACACGTGCATGTGCACCGCACACATGCAGAATTCCTGCCCGCCCCTTCTTTAACCTAAGAATCATCATTTGCTAAGGCATATGTCCCAAGAACGCAGGATAAAATAGAAAAAAATAATTAAACTGTTCATCATTTCACAAGTAATCGCTGTAACTGTTACTACATTTACCCCACTGTGAGACAAGACGATCAGTCAATTAATGGAAACACGCTTACAGTTGCCCACGAAACAGTGACTGTAATCAGTCGTGCACGTCTTCGCCCGGAGCAAATCGAAGGCCAAAAATGTCTTTCTTCAGTTCTCTAGAAATATGGAGAGATATGAGGACTGTATGGAGTGTGTGGAACCGCTTGCATGTTACATGCTTGTTTTTACTACACTGTAGAAGGTTCAGTCAGAAGCCCTGTCTCAACCTTCATACAGTCCCGATATCTCTCCATGTGATTCCAATATTTTTGAAGCCCTGAGGAAAGACATCCGTGGTCGTCGATTTGTTTTGGACGAAGAGCTAGGTACAATCATGGTTCCGTAGGTACCTGCAAACAATTTTCCATGATGACACTGACCGTCTTGTCTCACAGTTGGATAAATGTGAGAGGTGGCATGAGCCCCCTCTCATATTTCTATCTTACGATTTCCCTCTCTAATTGCATGCAGTGAAAAGTCGCTATTCCTTCACACGCAGACTTCCCACGCAGCATCTCTCGTCACCCGGGTGGTCCGGTGACAAGCGGACTCTGCTGATCTGGAAAAGGTTAAGCCGATGGGTGTAAGGAAGACGAGTGAATGCTTTGCAGACGCCGACATTGTCAAAGGACACGCCCGGAGGTGTCTGAAGTAACGGCTGGGCTAGAGGTTCCGTTACTTCGCAGAAACTTAGCGAAAACACTTTCTGGCGGGCTACCAGCGAGGCGTGGGAATGACTTGTGTACCCAGGCAGTTGTGGCGGGAAAATTCCCGCGCTTTCTGCAAAATAGTAACGGTGATTGGCTTGCTCAGGGCATAGCTTCGTGACGTAGCAAAATCACTGCAGAAATTGGCGCCAAGAATCTCCATTGGTGGAATGGTAGTGCTCCGGCAATAGAGTGGAATTTTCCGCCGGTTTTCGAGTTGCTGATTGGAACGTTTAACCACGGTCACTGTCGTGGGTGCGGGAATGTTGTGTGTTCGGCCTGTACGGGTGCTATAGGTAGTCGGTTCTCGCCTTTTGGTCGAGGACGTCGAAGCAACCAGCCATCGCCTCCGGTGCGCCAGATCGTGTTCTGGCAGTTAAGAAGACAGTTTGGTAATGTATGTCCGCAGCACCAGCAGATAGGGATTTTCCTAGGTGATAATCAGAGCTCAGCAGAGCGCGCCTGTTCATCTTTTTCTAACTTTGTTCTGTCTTGAGTAGCAGCAATTAATGTTGGGTTAGCTGTGTGTCTCTCTTAAAATTTGAGTGGCAAGGAATTAGCTCCACATACCACTTCGTCTTAAACCTCACAATCTAGTTTAGGGACAACTTCACCTTCATAGCGTTTGTTTGAGTATCCAATTTGAGCCAATTTGATGTATTGTAAATGTTTCATGTGTTTTTGATTATTATTTTGTGTTTAGTCTTAATAAATCATATTGCTATTTTGGACAGAACTTTCATTCTGTTAATCGGTACAGCAACCCATCATTTCTCACTACATTAATGAAACCTTCCTTTATTTAACTTATTTATCAAATTAAATTATTGCAGGTGCCAAACTCTTTTCTACTCCACTTGCAGGGTTGATTACAGTCAGTTCGCGTATATTTTTTAATCCATGTGCAACAGCAAAAGTCGGAGTTAGAATAGGGGGGGCTTAGAGCATCATTTACATATGGAGATTCTAGAAGAATTTAGTGTTAAATACACTGCTTGCCCCAGCACCTCGCAAATGTATTAACAGTTATGGTGATTACTTTTGAAATAATAAATTGTTTACATAGTTATTTTACCATCTGTCTAGTTTTCATTTGGCTGTCCCTTACAAGATTACCAACACTCTGAAGATCAACTTTCGTACGACATTGCACTTTACCAGCATCTTCGGTATTGTGAGGCGACGATTTCAGTGGTGTCAGACTACACAGGGTGGTCAAGTGATAGTGACCGGGCCAAATATCTCACGAAATAAGCATCAAACGAAAAAACTACAAAGAACGAAACTCGTATAGCTTGGAAGGGGAAACCAGACATGCAGGTGCCGAAAACAGAAATTTAATTACGTAAATAGTTAATTAATTTTCCGTTTGTCACAATTTCGATACCTGAGTAATTTTCAGTAGTTTGCGTGTCGCCTGTCCTGCTTGTATTTTCCCAACTTCAAGTTCTGTCGCCAGATTAACTATCCTAGTCCCACTAGCGTCGGGTATAATGAGTTCCGTGTAGGGAAGACACGCGGCAGGGTGGCGACCCCGACTGGCGGCCGGCAGCCACGCCGGCGGTACGAGGCCTCCGGCAGAGCGAGTCCTCGCCGGCCGCGGATGACTCAGATTTCCCACGGGACGCCGGCTCGCGGTTTCCGGAGCACTGCCCGGCTGTGCTGTTGCTGGCTTCTTGCGGGAAACAGCGCCGCACTTCGTTTGCTTCGCTCTCGAGACAGCAGCGCTAACCGCAGGAGAGCTGCGGGTTCTGCTGTTGACCTACGACTTCTATTCTCCTCTAACTTGTCTAGGAGTGTGTATTTGGTCGGAAAAAAATAATAAGAACGTCCTGAGAAAAGATTAAAAAATAAAACGAACATCACAAAGTTGTTGTGATACCCACTTCGTGCTTCGGCGGTAACACCGTCGTCATCAGATTGAAGCCATCTCTTACGTAACATATTCCCTCGTCATCAGATGGAACGCATCTCTGACGTAGCTATTTTTTTTCTTATAGAATTAGCCTGTAGAAGACTTCATCTTACGGTCGCTGCTTCAGTCGCTTACCAAACCTTATTCAGCTCTTCTTACCAAAAGACCACTTGCCCATCGGAATTTTGCAATTTTGTTACACTAATGGCCATTAAAATTGCTACACCACAAAGATAACGTGCTACAGATGCGAAATTTAACCGACAGGAAGAAGATGCTGTGATATGCAAATGATTAGCTTTTCAGAGCATTCACACAAGTTTGGCGCCGGTGGCGACACCTAAAACGTGCTGACATGAGGAAAGTTTCCAACCGATTTCTCATACACAAACAGCAGTTGACCGACGTTGACTGGTGAAGCGTTGTTGTGATGCCTCGTGTAAGCAGGAGAAATGCGTACCATCACGTTTCCGACTTTGATAAAGGTCGGATTGTAGCCTATCGCGATTGTGGTTTATCGTATCGCCACATTGCTGCTCGCGTTGGTCGAGGTCCAATGACTGTTAGCGGAATATGGAATCGGTGGGTTAAGGAGGTTAATACGGAACGCCGTGCTGGATCCTAACGGCCTCGTATCACTAGCAGTCGGGATGACAGGCATCTTCTCCGCATGGCTGTAACGGATCGTGCAGCCACGTCTCGATCCCTGAGTCAACAGATAGGGACATTTGCAAGACAACATCCATCTCCACGAACAGTCGACGACGTTTGCAGCAGCATGGACTATCAGCTTGGAGACCATGGCTGCGATTACCCTTGACGCTGCATCACAGACAGAAGCGCCTGCGATGGTGTACTCAACGACGAACCTGAGTGCGCGAACGGAAAAACGTCATTTTTTCTTATGAATCCAGGTTCTGTTTACAGCATCATGATGGTCGCACCATGTTTGGCGACATCACGGTGAACGCACATTGGAAGCGTGTATTCGTCATCGCCATTCTGGCGTATCAGCCGGCGTGATGGTATGGTGTGCCATTGGTTACACGTCTCGGTCACCTCTTGTTCTCATTGACGGCACTTTGAACAATCGACGTTACATTTCAGATGTGTTACGACCCGTGGCTCTACCCTTCATTCGATCCCTGCGAAACCGTATATTTCAGCAGGATAATGCGCGACTGCATGTTGCAGGTGCTGTACGGGCATTTCTGTATGCAGAAAATGTTCTACTGCTGCCCTGGCAGCACATTCTCCACTGTTTTGTAGTGTTTTAATTTTGTTACTATTGACAGGTGTTCTTGGTGATATATTGTGGCCTAATCGATTTGTTTATTCCGTTGTGCCATGATGGCTTTCCATTGAGATTATATGTTATGATTTCTCCCAGATACTTAAATTTATTTACAATTTTCATTTCTTGATTTCCTATGGCAATTTTGTTTATGAGTGATTGGTCCATTTCCTGTAGTGACACAACTTGTTGTTTGGTTTCCTGAATACTGTTGGACAAGAGAGCAAGATCATCAGCAAATCCTAGACAATTTAAACTTACGTTGTCTTTGGGTCTTCCAATTTGAATGTTCTTTGGGTTTATCGTATACAATTCCCTCATTATGTATTGTAAAGCACAGTTGAACAGCAGGGCAGTCAAGCAATCTCCTTGGCTTAAACCTGTTTATATGATGAATGGCTCAGAGAGTTCCCTCCGAACTTGTCTTTTGATACAGTGTTGGTTAAGGTGAGTTCTATCGGTCTGATTAATTTTTTATGGAGCCCGAAATTTCCTAAGACTTTTAACATTGAAGGTCTATGGTTACAGTCATATGCTTTGTTAAAGTCCACGAAGGTTATTACAAGATCAAATGTAGACCATAATAAAAAATATGACAATGTTACGAGGTTCTTAGATTTTGAAAGACTTTTGACTGGGATTCTAATAAAACTTCATTAATAGCTCTTGATAAATTAGGCAATGATTTAAGCTACGTATAAATGACGATAGATACGTCCATCAGGAACAAATTTATATTAAGAATCAGGAAAAGTGATTTATTATCATCAGAACTATTTTCTGCAATCCTAGAGTGAAGTTTTAGACCAATAAGTTGGGTATACGTTTTAAAGGAAAATATCAATTCCGAATTCATTGTATAGTTATAAAGTACTATCTCTTAAATATTTGACTGCTAGTCGTGATAGACTGAAAAAATTTTCGACCGGTGCAGAATATATTTATTACAACACGTTGGCTATTGTCACACTATACGAAAATGTTACCATCAACAACACAGTGCCTGCTCCTTGCTCTCAGAGCCCCTTCCTGCAGTGCTTGCCTGACGTCACATCCACCAGTTACACTGGGTGCGTTCATTAGAAGAAAACAATATAAAATATATCTTTGAGCACATGTAAATACTCATTATATTTAAGTGGAGGGTGTGAATCGTCCTATCACAAGAACCACTATCATTTTTCTGACGTCATTACTCTGTTACTGTCTACTGTGAACTAATGTACTTTATAACCAGTATGTCAGAAGGAAAATGAATTAATTACCATTTGCTGAGATTAGGGTTGTTTAAAACAGTGATTGGATGGATAGCAAAACAAATGAATGGAAGAGTGAAAAGGGCAAAAACAGGGTTTTCGAAAGGAAGCTTCTGACGTGTCTAAAAATGACTGCGTACTAACAGTGTGTATCGTCAATTTTGATTTACGGCAGTGAGGTAGGGTCTTTTCAAAAACCATTCCAAATCTGAGGATTGTTCAGCGAGCAATGGACAGATGTACGTTGGGATCACTAAGAGACATATGAAAATAAAGAAATGGTTCACAGACTTTAGTCAAAATGGAATGGCGGTGAGAGGAGTGTGTGAAAGTAGGGTCGATATTTCTTACGATCCTTCGCCATCAATTTGCTACACAGGATGTAAGACAATACCAAAATAAACACAGAACAGGTAACAATTTTTTTACTTGCCGTAAGTATACCATTACCACGAATGTGTGGGCTATATGAACTAAGGCTCTAAAGGACTTGCGCTCAACGAAAGCCAGAACTGCGTGAACAAAATATGTATTGATGTTCATACTGAAAGGAAATGCACTTCCATGCCTGTGAAACCATTTTAGGATAGCCTAGTCTCCGTAGGGACAAAAAAAAAACACTAACACTGCTGGATATGCCTGAATTAGCTTTCAAGAACAGGAACAGGAAATCACTCGTCTTCTTCGGCCTACACTGTTGATGGATTTTAATTCCATCGAGCGACTGTGGTCTGCATTGGTTTTCAGGCACATGGTTAATTCAAACAAACCGGATACGATCTCATTCCAAGCTAATCTCGAATGAATTGAACAAATGGAATGAGTAAGCTGACAATGGTTATCTAATGGGTAGTTCATTTGCAGCGACTTAATAGCGTTTGTACACAGATGGGAACATGCAGATAGTATTGGCTCCACGATCTAAGTAAAGCATTCTGGCATCATGTTCATTATTCATCTGATGTATACGGCTCTAGAACGTACACACGTGAAAGGACAAAGGGGAAAAACTACTTTCAAAACCCGTTTTGTAATAAATTCTCTCATTTTACGGTGTCCTCAATTCATATTAGACTACGGGCTTCATGGCTTCATTTACTGGGGAAAAAGCGCACTCAATAAGTGAGACTAACCGGAGTGTCGTTTATTTTGTAAGAAAAGTCACAAAAATTAGTACTTAAAGGTTATTAATATGTAAATATAGTTCCATTTCAGTATAAACAGTGAATGATGCAAATTCGATGTTTACGTGGCTGCGGTTGTTTTCGAGGCAGTACGATGACCCTGTATTTGCGTGCCGTGTGCACTGCCCAGTCAGCGCTACTGGTCAACTGCGAAGAAATATAAATTCGTATTTCCAACCGATTGAAACTCATTAACATTAAACATTCATTTCATTTGTTGACTTTGCAAGAATGCAGCGCTCCATATTTACGGCAGCAAATACAGGCAGTAGAGCTCCAATATTTCTGATTTCAAAACACATTTTTTTAAAAATTTGATACATTATGTTGTTTTAGTTGGAATATATGTTTAGAAAACCTTGAGATTTAATTGCAGATAATAAGTGTCATTTCATGAATTCTTTGTTTGAAAAATGACCTTCGTTGAAGAAGTTGCTGGACCAAACGGACTACGAAAATATTTCCGAGTAAAAACCATAGTGTGCATCTGAAATTTTCATATTTAAGTGTGCACGGAGCTCTTGAAAAATTACAGGATGTACGGTATATTTATGAAGAAATAAGAATGTGACAGCATTGGCGAAGAATAGCGGCTGCTTTGGCAGTTCCCTTCTCCTCACGAGGTACACAGAGAAATCGCTCTCGACTCTCGTTGCTTCTGGTAATGTAGTTTATTCATCTCTGGTCTGGCGGGCCGGTTGATGTTACATTCCAGATTTCACGAGCTATGCGCCTACAGATTATGACTGTAACGTTTTCTCCATCGAAGGGAGACGAATGAGGCTATATGTAACTTTAAGCTCTGTTTGGTTTAGATTTTTTTTCCGGGGAAGAGATACGAAAGAATATAGAATAGTTCTATTGCTGTAAGTATAGCCTAATCACTGTTTTTCCATCATTTTTATATAAATATTTGCGAGAATCGGATCCACCTCATCCAAAATCAACTTTACTTCCTTCACTCCAAAATATCTCTTGCTCATCATTTGTATTGTAATTCTGGAATATCAATACTTGCTTGATTGCTGTAGCTCCATCTAATACTACACTGCCGGAAAAAAATATAACACCCTCATGGACAAGTTTATTTTATGACAAGTGAGATGACAGGTAGTTTATCATTGTATTAGTATATGATAACAAATTCAGACCAGATGAAACACACACGTCACAGAAAAGTGTTCCCAAACAGCAGCATCAATACACAATATACTCCCTTCTGTCGGCAATCCAGACGTGTAATCTGCCATGCAAACTATCACAAAGGGCCGAATGACATCCGGCGATAGATAGCCCGAGGCATCTAGCGTCTTTTGTCACAGCTGCGCAATGGTCTTCGCAGGCCCTGGGAAAAGAAGTCAGAGCAGTTGTTATACACAGCGAAGAGCACGTCGCGTCACAGAAGCCGTAAGTGGACGTGCAGTGTCCTCGTAAAAAAGCACATCCCCTTCTTGTGAAAGAAATGGCAGCAGCACAGAGATAACATCCTGTGCAATGGGGATAACACTGGTGATTACTGTACCATGCAGAAACACCAAATGAGTTGTAACTGATACCTAGAATGGGCCCTGCACGTCGTGGGCGAATGACTCTCGAATGGGCAGCTCATCAGGATTACGCCATTATGTGTTGGTCAGTCACTCGCATACAAACAGAACTTACTTCCATCACTGCAGACGACAGAACGCAGTTCCACACTCCAGTCAACTCTTTCACGACACCAGAGCGGCCCTGCTCGTCGGTGTTGTGCTGTCAGTGACAGCCGGGCCAGAGGCATGCGTCATCTTAATTCTGCTACAACCAGACGCTTCCCAACGGTTCTCTATTACACGGCAGGTGGCACCTGTGCTAGGATTTCCTCCCTGGATTTCGTAGCTACAGATGTTCGCACAATGCGTCGACCTTGATGTGCTCCTGTACGCTCCTGGAAATTGAAATAAGAACACCGTGAATTCATTGTCCCAGGAAGGGGAAACTTTATTGACACATTCCTGGGGTCAGATACATCACATGATCACACTGACAGAACCACAGGCACATAGACACAGGCAACAGAGCATGCACAATGTCGGCACTAGTACAGTGTATATCCACCTTTCGCAGCAATGCAGGCTGCTATTCTCCCATGGAGACGATCGTAGAGATGCTGGATGTAGTCCTGTGGAACGGCTTGCCATGCCATTTCCACCTGGCGCCTCAGTTGGACCAGCGTTCGTGCTGGACGTGCAGACCGCGTGAGACGACGCTTCATCCAGTCCCAAACATGCTCAATGGGGGACAGATCCGGAGATCTTGCTGGCCAGGGTAGTTGACTTACACCTTCTAGAGCACGTTGGGTGGCACGGGATACATGCGGACGTGCATTGTCCTGTTGGAACAGCAAGTTCCCTTGCCGGTCTAGGAATGGTAGAACGATGGGTTCGATGACGGTTTGGATGTACCGTGCACTATTCAGTGTCCCCTCGACGATCACCAGTGGTGTACGGCCAGTGTAGGAGATCGCTCCCCACAGCATGATGCCGGATGTTGGCCCTGTGTGCCTAGGTCGTATGCAGTCCTGATTGTGGCGCTCACCTGCACGGCGCCAAACACGCATACGACCATCATTGGCACCAAGGCAGAAGCGACTCTCATCGCTGAAGACGACACGTCTCCATTCGTCCCTCCATTCACGCCTGTCGCGACACCACTGGAGGCGGGCTGCACGTTGTTGGGGCGTGAGCGGAAGACGGCCTAACGCTGTGCGGGACCGTAGCCCAGCTTCATGGAGACGGTTGCGAATGGTCCTCGCCGATATCCCAGGAGCAACAGTGTCCCTAATTTGCTGGGAAGTGGCGGTGCGGTCCCCTACAGCACTGCGTAGGATCCTACGGTCTTGGCGTGCATCCGTGCGTCGCTGCGGTCCGGTCCCAGGTCGACGGGCACGTGCACCTTCCGCCGACCACTGGCGACAACATCGATGTACTGTGGAGACCTCACGCCCCACGTGTTGAGCAATTCGGCGGTACGTCCACCCGGCCTCCCGCATACCCACTATACGCCCTCGCTCAAAGTCCGTTAACTGCGCATACGGTTCACGTCCACGCTGTCGCGGCATGCTACCAGTGTTAAAGACTGCGATGGAGCTCCGTATGCCACGGCAAACTGGCTGACACTGACGGCGGCGGTGCACAGATGCTGCGCAGCTAGCGCCATTCGACGGCCAACACCGCGGTTCCTGGTGTGTCCGCTGTGCCGTGCGTGTGATCATTGCTTGTACAGCCCTCTCGCAGTGTCCGGAGCAAGTATGGTGGGTCTGACACACCGGTGTCAATGTGTTCTTTTTTCCATTTCCAGGAGTGGGTTACACGGACTTCCAGGACCTGATCTACAAATTGGGAATGTTCTGCAGACCATGTTGAAAGCAGCGATACGCCACCAATACTTTGTGACCAACATGTACAGCGTTCCATCGATTCGTCCATCCACCTGGCCACAGATCCACAGTGTGACCCCGTTCAAATATCAGAAACTTTTCAGCAGGAGTACATTCTCGTCTGTGGTGTATGGTCGTACCCTATAATGAATACTGCAAACGCTGAAACTTCCTGGCAGATTAAAACTGTGTACCGGACCGAGAATCGAACTCGGCGCCTTTGCCTTTCGCGGGCAAGTGCTCTACGAGACGAGATACTGGCAGAAGTAAAGCTTTGCGGGCGGGATGTCAGTCGTGCTTGGGTAGCTCAGTTGATAGAGCACTTGCCCGCGAAAGGCAAAGGCCCCGAGTTCGAGTCTCGGTCCGGCACACAGTTTTAATCTGCCAGGAAGTTTCATATCAGCGCACACTCCGCTGCAGAGTGAAAATCTCATTCTGGAAACATCCCCCAGGCTGTGGCTAAGCCATGTCTCCGCAATATCCTTTCTTTCAGGAGTGCTTGTTATGCAAGGTTCGCAGGAGAGCTTCTGTAAAGTTTGGAAGTTAGGAGACGAGATACTGGCAGAAGTAAAGCTGTGAGGACGGGGCGTGAGTCGTGCTTGGGTAGCTCAGTTGGTAGAGCACTTGCCCGCGAAAGGCAAAGGTCCTGAGTTCGAGTCTCGGTCCGGCACACAGTTTTAATCTGCCAGGAAGTTTCATATCAGCGCACACTCCGTTGCAGAGTGAAAATCTCATTCTGGACTGCAAACACTGCTCACCTACGAACTCAGCACAGCGATTGCCGACAGAGTCAAAAGAGAGGGTGCTCAGAAGCGCCTCTTGAGCACCATCTGTTCACTGATGACCTTAACAATTGAATCATTAACACTACAACCCCTCAGTATGCATATATGTTATCCCTGGTGCTAGTGAAAGTAGTCCCTGAGTGTGTCGCATTTCTTTCCGGCAGTGTACTGACATCGATTACACGTTAAATACTGTACCCACTGACGACGGTGCAGTAGTGGCGAAAGAAGTCTGGATGGGAAGGAAAAGATGTGTGCTTTTGCATAACGTGGTTTCAACTTCCAAAATGACATAGCAGTGAGGCATGGGACTCGTATTCTAGAGAACAGTCGTTCAAAACCACTTCCGGCCACGCTGATTTAGATTCCCTGTGATTTTCCAAAAAACACTTACGTCAAACGCCGGCCTTTGTGTCCGAGCGGTTCTAGGCGCTGCAGTCAGGAACCACGCGGCCGCTAGGGTCGCAGGTTCGAATCCTGCCTCGGGTATGGACGTGTGTGATGTCCTTAGGTTAGTTAGGTTTAAGTAGTTCTACGTTGTAGGGGAGTGATGATCGCAGATGTTAAGTCCCATAGTGCTTAGAGCCATTTGAACCATTTTAAGTCAAACACCTAGGTTGTTCCTTTTGGAGGAAACGGCGGACTTCCCGCTACAACCTGAGCGTGTTCTCGTATTCTTACAACCTATTTATCGAAGGAACGTTAGTACCTAATCTGTCTTACTTTCTTCCCATCAGCAGATGTAAGAAATAATTTTTCCGTAGGCTTATTACAGTTCCAACAGTACCAATATGAACCATAGCCTGTTCAGTGTACCGCAACACGTTACGACTGAATGCCTGTCACTTTCTTTTCTTCTGGAAAGTTTGGAAACTAAGCTCACCGAACAAATGATTTTATATTAAAAATGGAGAAATTCCTCCGGCTGTATTTGAAGTCTCGATTTTATTTTGGCAGCTAGTTTCAACGTTGTAACAACGTCATCTTCAGGCCCATACACTTGTTGACGTCAACTGCGTGCGGCTGATACTAGAAGTCAGTGACTTACAACGTTGAAACTAGCTGCCAAAATAAAATCAACACCTCAATACAGCTGGAGGAATTTCTTCATTTTTAATATAAATTTATGCCAGCTGACGCTCCTCTGTCCTCCATTTCAACTATGGATGTACGAAGAAAAGATGATTACCTAGTGTCCACGCAGAGGTGAATCGTTAAACCTTTACAGATGGCGCAGAGATCGAGTCACAGGCTCAACCGCGCGCTCACTGCCTCTACGTGAGTGTAGCGCATTAGCGATCAGTTGTTTCAACCTAATGTTATGCGTAAACATTGGTAAGGACGTGGCAGATTGATACAGAAGGGCAATCGTGTTTGACCGCGCCCATGGTCATACGGTATGTGGAGTTGATGGGGGATTAGGCGAGAGGTCTAAGGCGCTACAGTCATGGACTGTGCGGCTGATCCCGGCGGAGGTTCGAGTCCTCCTTCGGGCATGGGTGTGCGTGTTTGTCCTTAGGATAATTTAGGTTAAGTAGTGTGCAAGCTTAGGGACTGATGACCTTAGCAGTTAAGTCCCATAAGATTTCACACACATTTGAACATTTGAGTTGATGGGTTTGTTGGTGTTCCGCGGTGGACTATTCCAGGTGTCAACAAGATGTGGTATAATACACATGGCCACGAAACAGGACGTCAGAAATATAATCGGAGGAAGTCCTGACTGAGAGGGACGGGAGACGCGTCTCACGGCTTCTGAAACAAAATCGCATCCAAACCCGACAGTAATTACTGTAGACAGTGAATGAAGATGGATCCCAAAATGTTAGCGAGAGTACGTTGCTACAGGAACTGCATGTAATAAACATTTGGAGTCGGTGACCTCACAAGACGCCTGCTCGCACAGGCACATAAAAACGACGATGGTGAAGGTCATTGGGCAGTAAGAATACGCGACTGGTTTTCTGAACACTTGCTCGCCGTATTACGTCACGACTGCCTGCAAAATCGCCTGGCTTGAACCCACAGGAAATCTGTGGGACCTACTGAAACGGCCACTGAAACACCAGCATCAGCATCCTCACAATTTGGTGTAACTGCGCGAACGTATCTACTGCGAGTGGCTTAACCTGGATGCTACGTACCTGCGCGACCTTCTAGACTCACTTTCTAAACTTATCCACGCGGTTGTCAAGTCTAGAGTCAGAATTAAACGACATTAAACGATGTTTGCAATGGATACTCTAGGGGTGACTAATAATTGCTGTAGTGATGTTATCATCGAAGTGCGGTACCTCGTGGCAAGGCGCGGTGTGTCTCATGTACATTGTAAACGATAACTGTTTACGACGCACCGAAGTGGTGTACAGGATTTCGAGATAAACCGTTTAATGTAGAACACCTGTGGCCCATCAACTACCTCAAATTGGGCTACAAAAGGCATCTAAAGTACTGTGAATGCACACCGTGCGAGATATTCAGTAAGTTTTCGCTCTCTTACGTCATCGGCGTAGTCGGCTCTTTCGTTAACGTTATCAATTTCAACTTTCCCTTGAGGGAAATGAAAGGAAAACCTTATGCGAAGACTGATTACTTTTACAGTTCGATCTAACCTCAACCCTGGTATGCCAGCCTGAGTGGCCGGGCGTTGTAGGCGCTACAGTCTGGAAACGCGACCGCTACGGTCGCAGGTTCGAATTCTGCGTCGGGTATGGTTGTGTGTGATGTCCTTAGGTTAGTTAGGTTTAAGTCGTTCTAAGTTCTATGGGACTGATGACCTCAGAACTTAAGTCCCATAGCGCTCAGAGCCATTTGAGCCATTTTTCAACCCTTGTATACACAGCAGTGTGATAGTAGAAGGTTAGGAAAAAAAAAGAAAATCTTCTGTCTTCTTTAAGGTACCACTAACTAAATTTTTTAGGTCCAACTTATGTTTCGAAGCTGGGTTACTAAAGAATAAATGGAATAGTGATTTCCCTAAATATCCCCATTTAAATGCCGGGATGGTTCCTTTGAAAGGGCACGGCCGACTTCCTTCCTCTCCCTTCCCTAATCCGATGAGACCGATGACCTCGCTGTCTGGTCTCCTCCCCCAAAACCAACCCGACAACAATAAATGGAATAACAGTGACAGCAAAATCCTCTCTACCAAAGTTCTTCACGTAGACCCATTTATCAGTGCCAGAAAGGTACCGTTTCTAATAATGGCTATCTGTTATCGTTTACGCTTTACCTTTCTCCTAGGCGGATGTGTAATATAGCCCAAGTAATTACACAGCAGGTGAGTGTCTAAAGTGTTTCCTGAAGTGACGAAGACTTGTACTCGTGATTTGCTGTATCACGATAGCCTAACCTTAAAAATTTACGAACTGAGGTTTCCAGGAAAGACAGCACTCCGCTACACAAGGAATCGAGAATGAAAGAAGCAATTAATTAGGAATTCATCTCTCTTGCTGTGAAGATGAAAACGGTTCCGACGGAGAAATCGTTACTGGGAAATCACTTCCGCATTCGTGTTTTATTCACCCGTATTACATTATGAAATGCTGTTCAAAGCAACTGTTAACCAAGCGTAACATCATTCATTGACACGAAGATTGTGTTAATCTGTAGAAATAGTAAACAACAATATATCTACAAATAAAAAGGAGTATACAGCACCAGATGTCAAGAGTGTGAGTGTGTGGGAAAAAAATCTGCCACTGAGCTGGTAGTACTCTATTGTCAATATCGTATGCTGAGGAACTTTTAATTTAACCTGTTCAAAAATGGTTCAAATGGCTCTGAGCACTATGGAACTTAACTTCTAAAGTCATCAGTCCCCCAGAACTTAGAACTACGTAAACCTAACTAACCTAAGGACATCACACACATCCATGGCAGGATTCGAACCTGCGACCGTAGCGGTCGCGCTGTTCCAGACTGAAGCGCCTAGAACCGCTCGCCCACATTTAACCTGTAATCTCTTAAATATAACACATCAGTGTTCCTTACCTTTATTGCTTTGATTCTCATTCTAGAACTTAGACGTGTTTTGAATTACCAATTAACGTCTTTAGTGGCAATACCTTATTTGTTTCACACTACACCACGGGAAATGAATATCATCTTGCAACAGAAGCACTAGAAAATGGACTTGTAACTCGAAACCTAGATGGTGTGAAACAAAAGGTTGTGAACCAGGCCACATGAGTTTGTTTTCTTGATAATAAGGTGGGCAGTCTTTAATCTTATAATTCGATCAATCGATCTCATCGACAAAACAACAGGAAATGCGTAAGCTGTCTGGCTGCTTATTTGTTAGACAACCATTTTGTTTCCAACAGTTTCATCCTTACCTATCAGGCTGTACACACAGTTGTAGTGAAACATTAGAGAGGAAACAGGTAGTATTACATCCACGCTGGGGTATTTAGAAACAGAGAAACAACAGATGAAAAGGGATAAGTGGCAGACAGTCGCAGCCAAGTTACGGAAAGATTACCAAATTAGGAAAGTATTAACCGACGCAGTCCATCGGGTGCATGCACCCCTGTCCTACCTAATGCTACTGAACTGTTAATTCATTCTCTGCGTAATAAATGACGCGGACGTTTCATGTTGGCTGCTCAAAGAAACGGCCACAAGTGAGCTGAATGATCCTGCTAAGTCCTGTGTAAAAACAGGGTACTGTCGTCTTAGGGTAGTTTTCTTATTATCACCACAATAAAAACTACGTAGTACCCGAAGAATGGGCAAATAGAAGTTTCTAGAAGATACGAAGATGGTATCTGTTCTTTCGGACATTTCGGAGACCGTGCAACTCTCGTAGAATGAAATGATAATTAACTCAAGACCCTAAGAAAGTCAATGGCCAGTTACCCGTAACTTCTTCTGTGCTGGATGCACACGCATTGCCCGAACTCTTACGGGACTCGGTAAGATTGTCTGCCGTGAGTAATTAGTGTAATTGGCAGGGGCACTACGAATATCGTGTTTGGATATTAAGTTGGGAATGTGGGTCTCACGGGGAGCGTGCAAGGGATAAATCCCTGCAGTCGCACTATCCTTTTTGCTCTCGGTGGTTCAGCTGGATAGAGCGTCTGCCGTGTGAGTAGCAGATTCCGGGTTCGAGTCCTGTTCGGGACACACATTTTCACTGTCCCTGTTAATGTATATCAACTCCTGTCGACAGCTTAGGGTCTTGATTTAATTATCATTTCTTTGTATCTATAAGAAGTCATACAGCCTAATAAAGGAGAAAAAGAAAGTATCGAACAAGATTACGAAAGACAAACTTTTCATTTCGATTAATAAAATGTGTTCGTAATAAAATTATCATTCTTAGAGATGCAAAATTCATCTTTACTATACAGTAATTTGGCCAGAATGCACACATGCACCAGAGACAATAATTATAGGATAAATAAAAGAAAATAATGGTTCAAATGGTTCGAATGGCTCTGAGCACTATGTGACTTAACTTCTGAGGTCATCAGTCGCCTAGAACTTAGAACTAATTAAACCTAACTAACCTAAGGACATCACACACATCCATGCCCGAGGCAGGATTCGAACCTGCGACCGTAGCGGTCGCTCGGTTCCAGACCGTAGCGCCTAGAACCGCACGGCCACTCCGGCCGGCAGAAAATGATGAAATGAAGGAAAAGAAGAGAAAAGTTGTGAGGAAAGTATTAGGACATATAATAGCACTACAAATATCTAATTTAAGAAGTAACACAGAAGTACACAACCTTAATTTAAGAAGTAACACAGAAGTACACAACCATGTAGAACAATTAAAACCGAAGTTAGGAAAAGAAATCTTGTACTCTACTTGTTTAGTCGAAGAGTGGACCCTACCAGTCTAACAAGAAAAGCTATAGAGCATCTGGAAAAATGAAAAGGTTAAGCAAACAGGTGTACGAAACTATATGGAAAGACCCAGAAGAAACTTGTACAAATAAGCAAGAAATTAGAAAACATAGAAACAAAATTAAGAAGTTGAAAGATTTCCAAGACAAAATCGTTCCAAAAAGATAGAAGAGAAAGTAGACAGCACAAGAGAGGAAAAGTAAACACGAACAGAGGACGGAGCGCTGCGCAAAGCGTACAGCTATTTCAGTTCCTCAAACGTGGTCCTTAGCTGATCTGTAATGAAAGACGGAGAAATAAAAACTGACCTCCAAATACTTCCTTGTTAACCTTCGATTGTGCTCTTGGCATATTCCTTCATACAAAAGAATCTATACAGGCTGGTCAGAAACAGTGTGAAAAGCTTATAAGGTTATTGCATCGCAGGTTGTGCTGAGAAATAAATGCTTGAAAAAATTCGATACGTTGCACCGTTTCAAAGATAATTAGCATCAGGCGGTTGCGCGTGCAAATTCGAGCGGCCCGCCAGATACAATGACTGTCAGTTGTTCTCACAGCATAGATGATAGCTCACGCGATTGCTAAGCCTTTGGCTATGTTTCGACCCTCACTACCGTCCCATGTCCAGTTCCTGTTCGCTCTCTTGTTGGGTTACAGGAAAGCAAACGACCAACACTTTTAGCTACACCGCCTCTGGCGGGCCGCTTGAATCACCGTTACAACCTTTTCAGACTATCTCTGACCACCGTGTGTAATGGTTACCTCTACCTTGGTGAAAATTAATAATAATAAATGAACTTTAACGCACAATTAGGCAAAGAGAAAACATACAGGAAAATCACCGGAATCCATACAGCTCACAAGAGAACTAACAAGAATGGGGAAAGATTGATAAGCTTTTGCGAAAACTTCTGCCTCGTAACTATGTCAACACAATTCAGTAAGCCAAACAAGAAACTGTATACTTGGAAGTCACCCAACACAATGTTGGGTGAATTCCAGATAGACCACGTGGCCATCTCCAAGAGTAACACAGCAGAAATTCTGAATGTGAAAACGAGAAGAGGATTTTTTGACTGAGACCACCATCTTCTACAGATAAAGACTTGATTACAACCCAATAGAAAAAAGGCAAAACTAAACAAGGTGCTGAGACCAGACCCCGAATACATAAAACTCAACAAGGAAAACATCGTACAGGAAATTAGTCAGACAAACACCACAAACTGGACACAACCTGTGGACGCCCTCAAATCCACGATTTGAGGAAAAATTCACAAAATCATGTTTGGGAAACAGAACAGATCCCTTCTGAATGGAAATGCGCACTCAACCATCCACTCCACAAAAAAGGAAACAAAACTGAACCAAATAATTACAGGGGTATCTCACTCGTACCGGTCACATATAAAATCCTATCAAAAGTTCTCATGAATAGATTAGAAGAACAAGCTGACCCACAAATAGGAGAATAACAGGCTGGTTTTCGCAAGGGACGATCATGCATAGAGCAGATCTGGAATCTGAAAATGATTCTCCGGATGAGAAACACCCGAAACACAGTGGTCACTTTTATGGATTTTAAAAAGGCCTACGACTCAATAGACAGAGTAGCGCTCTGCAAGACGCTGGAAGAATTCAGCATTGACAGAAAGACTAGAGCAATCATTCGGCAAACATTAACTGACGCATTCTCCAAGGTTAAATTTATGGGGGATATCTCGGAACTATTTGAAATCCAAACTGGAGTGCGACAGGGTGACGGACTTTCACCATTACTCTTTAATATCATTCTTGAAAAAATTACCAGGACATGGGAAAAAGAAGTCAAAGGAATCCAAATTGGCATTAGAAAAGATAATAGATTCAATGCGAAGTGTTTAGCTATTGCAGATGACCTTGCAGTCCTCACAAATAATAGAAAAGAAGCCACTAACGCCATACAGAAGTTACACGAAATTGCACAAAGAACTTGCCTGCAAATCTCATATGAGAAAACCCAGTACACAGAAAGAGTGCCACAAGACAAATTGCCTATTGTGACAACACATGAGAAAATCGTACAAGTACCACATTTTAAGTACCTGGGAGAAATCATCCAGCCATCAGGGATCAACCTACAGTCCAATGAGGAAAGAATAAAAAAACTACAGAAAGCATATGAACTCACGTGGAACTATTATAACAAAAAGTCCATATCCATTAACGCAAAACTGAGGCACTACAACATTGTCGTACTTCCGGAGGCACTGTATGCATCTGAAACAACACAAATGGGTGGGCAAACTAAAATCAAAGAAATAGAGAAACAAGAAAGGAAAATTGTCAGGAAAATTTTTGGCCCAATACAAGAGCAAGGAATCTGGAAGAAGAGACCAACAACAGAATTATATAAATACGCACACAAGATTACGAATACGATAAGGAAAAGAAGAATGCAGTTCTACGGACATATCCACAGGATGAATAAAAACAGAATTTAAAAGCGAATTCTTAAAGTCATAAACTCAGGCAGGGGAAAAACAAAACGGATAAAAGAAGTTGAAGAGGACCTCAGACAAGCACAAATAACAGTAAACGATGCAGAATTTGTATTACGCTGTGAAGCCCATTGAACTTTTCGCTGTCATTCAAACGGGTAACTTTGTAACACTTTTAGTACGTTTTATAAGATAATATTATACAAATATGTACTGCAACACTTAGCTTTCCATATATGTGGAATTTCACATCCTTCTTTTAATTTTGGTGGTATTAAATTTTTTGTGCGTTGAAATATTCAGAATATGGAATATTAATTGTCACAGAGTTACCCGCGAAGTCAGGACAACATTGTACGTGACTTCTAAATAACGGGAAGTAAAATTAAATTCATCTGTCTAAATAATAGGGTGACCGCATGCCTTATGACACACAGTTATAACTTTATAGAAGTCTGTAAAGGTTTTACGAATTTCTTTTCATCAATACACAGAAAAGAGTTTGTCACAAAGCCTGCCACTTTTTTGGGCTTTTTGTTTACTTTTCTTAAAAAGGATTATAGGCCTCACTACAGTGAAACAAAATAAGAACGGAGAAAAGCTAAATTCCATTAAGAAACGTAGTTAAACGAATCTTTAAAACAATTATTTACGCATATGTTCAGTGGAACAATTTGAGAGAAAAGCAGGTTATAATGCTTACATTTAAGACAGTATCGTCTAAGCCAGGTACTTAGCTCAAACACTTCCTAGTTCAGTGGTAATTGTAAAAACAAAGTCATCAAACATATAATGCAATATTTTTAGCAACTGTATGTTATAATAAGCACTTCGTCTTCAGGCCACGAGTGGCCTACCGGGACCATCCGACCGCCGTGTCATCCTCAGAGGAGGATGCGGATAGGTGGGCTCGTGGGGTCAGCACACCGCTCTCCCGGTCATCATGATGGTATTCTTGACCGAAGGCGCTACTATTCGGTCGAGTAGCTCCTCAATTGGCATCATGAGGCTGAGTGCACCCCGAAAAATGGCAACTGCGCATGGCGGCTGCATGGTCACCCATACAAGTGCCGGCGACGTGCAACAGTGCTGAACTTCGGTGATCTCACGGGAACCGGTGCATCTACTGCGGCAAGGCCGTTGCCCAACTGTATGTTATACTTGGAAATAAATTTACACTGCGAAATAATTGTCTTTTTCATGAAATCATTTACAGACGTCGATAATTTCTTTAATGAGACATGTTTGCAGTATCGTCAGTCGTCGCACTACTTTCTGCGCGTATGTGTGCTGTCACGAAGATACCTCTACAATTTACGGAAATAACTTGTTTCCCTTTCCAGTGGCTGAAGAAAATTTATTTAATATTTAGTTGTTATACAGAATGGTCTGCACATACAACCGGCAGCAGGAAGATTCGAAGAAATCTACAAACACGTCTTTCCAGCTGTAAACAAAATGACCTTGTGACCAGGTAAAGTGTAATGCATCAATTTGTAGCTTCTATCATTAATGACAGCATTAGGTAAAGTCACACGTAGCAGTACAGCTATATGGTGGACGTTGACCTCAGCTACAGTATCACGAATAAAAAGGTACAGGGCGCTGTTGTCGCAAAGTAATGCCTGAGCCACAACGTTGCCTACATCTACGATGCTTCTCCAATTCCTTTACGGTGAGTACTATGTCAACTTCGTTTAAAAATATCACCGCCGATTTGCTGCCCCATCTCTGTCTAATCGAAGCTCGTATTCCGTCCTTAGTGAACTCGTCACTGACTTGACGTCAGGCCCTACTGTGCAGCTTCCCGTGGGGCCTGGCGGTCACTGCGCCGTTGTTTCGCGGCGCGGCTGATTGGGCGAGGGGCAGTGTTAAGGCGAGCGCGGTGTGCATACGGGCCGGAGAGAGAGGCGTGGCGCGCGGCGGTGTAGCGTCCGTATTGATTGCCCCGGTCTGTCAGCCGGCGTGTAGGGTGGTTAATTGAGGCGCGGGTTACTGGCGGCTGGCGAGGTGCGGTGCGGCGCGGCGCGGCCGAGTGGCGCCAGTTTTCACAGCCGAGAGTTGAGCGCTACGTCGCCCCGCCGAAGGACAGTCAGTTACTCCGCAGGTGGGCCACTAGTAATGTCACGATCCCTTGGTGGTCCGGAAAGGTTTTGCTATTTTATCTCGGTCACATCCACATCATATTCCCCACAGGCCAATTTCGAAACTTACCAAATACAGGTATTTCTTCTCTTTCAACCTTAACACGCAGATAAAACTAATGTAATGTTTCACATTATCATTATTTTTTTCTTTTCTTTTCTCCATCGTTCTTTTCTTTATATATGTGTATATATACTACTGGCCATTAAAATTTCTACACCACGAAGATGACGTGCTACAGATGCGGAATTTAAACGACGGGAAGAAGACGCTGTAATATGCAAATGATTAGCTTTTCAGAGCATTCACGCAAGGTTGCTGCCGGTGGGGACAACAACTGAAGCGTTGGCAGAAGAGCCAATACTGTGTTGCTAGAGCAGGCCGAAATGCACGCGTTTAATTACACGCTGACTGGCGTGAGGTCTGGAACAGTTAAGGGAATTAATAGTAGCAAATAAAGTACGTAGTTGACATAATACTTAACTTTAAACCACAATTGGTGTACATCGCTCTTGACGGTACATGCTATAATCTCAATATCAAATGCTATGGCGGCTTGCTAGGTCGTAGCACATGACGTAGCTGAAGGCTATGCTAACTATCGTCTCGACAAATGAGAGCGTAGTTGTCAGTGATCCATCTCTGGCTAAGCCGGCTGTACAACTGGGGCGAGTGCCAGTACGTCTCTCTAGACCTGCCGTGTGGCGGCGCTCGGTCTCCCACCACTGACAGTGGCGACACGCGGGTCCGACGTATACTAGCGGACCGCGGCCGATTTAAAAGTTACCACCTAGCAAGTGTGGTGTCTGGCGGTGACACCACAACAACAACGTGCTGACATGAGGAAAGTTTCCAACAGATTTCTCATACACAAACAGCAGTTGACCTGCGTTGCGTGGTGAAACGTTGTTGTGATTCCTCGTGTGAGGAGGAGAAATGCGTACCATCACGTTTCCGACTTTGATAAAGGTCGGACCGTAGCCTATCGCGATTGCGGTTTATCGTATCGCCACATTGCTGCTCACGTTGGTCGAGATTCAATGACTGTTAGCAGAATAGGGAATCGGTGGCTCAGGAGAGTAATACGGAATGCCGTGTTGGATCCCATCGGCCTCGTATCACTAGCAGTCGAGATGACAGGCATCGTATCCGCATGGCTGTGACGGATCGTGCAGCCACGTCTCGATCCCTGAGTCAACAGATAGGGACGTTTGCAGGACAAGAATCATCTGCACTAACAGCTCGACGACGTTTGCAGCAGCATGGACTATCAGCTCGGAGACCATGGCTGCGATTACCCTTGACGCTGCATCACAGACAGGAGCGCCTGCGATGGTGTACTCAACGACGAACCTGGGTGCACGAATGGCAAAACGTCATTTTTTCGGATGAATCCACGTTCTGTTTACAGCATCATGATGGTCGCATCCGTGTTTGGCGACATCGCGGTGAACGCACATTGGAAGCGTGTATTCGTCATCGTCATTCGTATCACCGGGCGTGATGGTATGGGGTGGCATTGGTTGCACGTCTCGGTCACGTCTTGTTCGCATTGAAGTCACTTTCAACAGTGGACGTTACACTTAAAATATGTTACGACCCGTGGCTCTACCCTTCATTCGATCCCTGCGAAGCCCTACATTTCAGCAGGATAATGCACGAACGCATGTTGCAGGTCCTGTACGGGCCTTTCTGGACACAGAAAATGTTCGACTGCAGCTCTGGCCGGCACATTCTCCAGATCTCTCACCAACTGAAAACTTTTGGTCAATGGTGGCCGAGCAACTGGCTCGTCACAGTACGCCAGTCACTACTCTTGATGAACTGTGGTATCGTGTTGAAGCTGCATGGGCAGCTGTACCTGTACACGCCATCCAGGCTCTGTTTGACTCAATGCCCAGGCGTATCGAGGCCGTTAATACGGCAAGAGATGGTTGTTCTGGCTACTGATTTCTCAGGATCTATGCACCCAAATTGTGTGAAAATGTAATCGCATGTCATTTCTAGTATAATATATTTGTCCAATGAATACCCGTTTATCATCTGCATTTCTTATTGGTGTAGCAATTTTAATGGCCAGTAGTGTATAAAAAATAAGTTATTTTGTGCCAGCGCAACTATTGGATCACAAACAAAACAAGTAGAGATTGTAAGAGGTCCGAACAGATGTAATTTCGATGTATTGCTCACGCGCTGCCTGCGTTATGTAAGGTATAAGAGAATCTCAGACCAGAGAGCAGTGTTCACTGCAGTAAAAAAAATGGTTCAAATGGCTCTGAGCACTATGGGACTTAACATCTATGGACACCAGTCCCCTAGAACTTAGAACTACTTAAACCTAACTAACCTAAGAACATCACACAACACCCAGTCATCACGAGGCAGAGAAAATCCCTGACCTCGCCAGGGATCGAACCCGGGAACCCGGGCGTGGGAAGCGAGAACGCTACCGCACGACCACGAGCTGCGGACAGACTGCAGTAGGAACTGTGTAGCTGTAGCAGTAAGTTGTTGCTAGCGAGCAGTCTAGTCTGGTCTGGTGTATCGTGTTGGCTGGGCCGGTCATGGTGCAGCGATGCCGGACCCTGAGCATTATTGTATAAGGTAAAAAGCAGCCTCGCGCATATGTAGTATTGTTGTCTCAAGTCCCATGGAAATGTTTTAAAAAATCTCCTAATAATAATCTTTCTCATAAAAAGTAAGTTTTAACAACCATTCATTTCAAGTTAAAGAATTTACTAATTTCTCCAATCCATGATCCTCCCGATTATTGCAAAAAGAAAAATCAGTTGTTTCCTTTCATAAATGACAAATCTGTCGTCCAGCATTGCACAGGGCTGTGCCAGAAAAATTTATTGTAAGAGCAGATATATATGCGTTATCCGGCGATTTCACTGACGTAAGAATTTTTATTTTTTTATTCAGAAAGATCTTTCAGGGCCATGACGCAGCACTGCTGACGTCCACAATTTACCAGGTTAAATTAACAGTCAATTATTCAAAGGTTGTAACTGAGTCACATTTATTATTGAGAGATTAGTCACATTGTATTATTGCAAGATAACGAATTTATCTGAGGGAGGTTACACTGAATGTGAATGAAAGGCATAATTGTATTTTTTACTGTTGAGAGGTTTAGGAATTTTTCTGTTTTGAGGTTACACTAAATGAGAAACTATTTTTTTTTTTTTTTTTTTTTTTTTTGTGTGGAAGTTACACTTGGCGACAACCGGCCAGGATCGTATTTTTGTAAATTTCTGAGAAGTAGTCAGTTATATATCTGCTCTTATTTACACTATTGTTAAAGGTAGTTTGCATCTGGCGCAAAGCATTTACTAACTGGTCACTCTTTCTTTCACAGGTCATCGGCAATTTATTGCTCTTTGTTGTAATTGTATTTGTTCCATTTTTGCTTTGACTTTGATTGATTTTGTGCTTAATTTTGATTTGTGAAAATGCCGCGAAAAACTGTTAACAGTACATCGCGATGTGCAAAGAGTGAAAAAGCTGACTCGAATAATTTGACCGATCATACTAGCGACAGTCAGTGTAATAGTGATAATCCTCTAATTACAGATAATCAGTGCGTGCCGATCACTAGTAATGATTTTAATTCTAATGATGAGCAAACAAATTCAATTATGTTCACAGTAAATGTAACAATTGATGACGCGGCACGTTCTGATAGAATGAACGCTGCCCAGTTTGACATACCCGATTTGCAAAATTTACGTAACGAACAGATAAATGTTTCTAAGGAAGGTGAACAATATACACCAAACACGTCAAATTTATTTGATTCTGATGTAGTGACCAACAGTGCACATCCGATTGGCAAACCTTTTTGTGAATCAGACAGTGACCAAATGGTTACCGGTACACAAAACGTGACAAATGCACATACACCATCACACAGCACAGAGAATAGAGCCGCTAATTTTGGCTGGAATCAAGTTATGGCATTATTGCTACAACTTAATGAAAATTTCAAACAACAAATTAATGAATCGAACAAACAACTAAATGAAAAACTATACAACAATTCCAAACAGTCGAATGATAAACAAGATAACAATTTCAAACAGCTTAGTGAACAGATTACAGCCGTTGCCGTGCAATGTCATAATACTAAAGAACAATTATGTGAGGAAATTAAGGCTTGTGCTAAAAACAGTAGTGAAGAAGTATTAAGTAATACACATGCAGCCTCAACGAAATTACTTAGAGATGAAATTAGTGCAGTCGCTAAATAATGTTCTGAAAACGCAACACAGTTACGCGACGACTTTAAATTAATGTCAGCAGAACTTCCACGCACACTGGATGCGAAAGTAGACGCGAAATTTGACCAACAGAGCAGCCAAATTGACGAACGTTTTAATCACCACCTACAAAACAGTGAAACGCGTTACAGTAAATTTATACAGGAACAGAATAAAGTAAAGCAACAAGTCATGGAAACAATTACGGCACAGAGACAGGAAGACAAGCGCAAGTTATTTACGAAAGCAAAAACGTACGTAGACTACAATATTGCTACAGTATCAGACGAAATCAAAGAGTTGAACACCGAATTGCATGATGAAATCTCCGATCTTAAAACAAAAACAGACACACACACATTAGACTTTCAGACAATGACCAACAGACTTGAAAAGTTGGAACTAATACAGGATCCCGATGCCATCAAAGCAGATGTTAAGGAATTGAACAAAACCACACGTAAAACACAAAAACAAATTAATGCTTGTGACACTAAAAACGACGATCACGTAAAAGCACCGACTGAAAAATATGCTGAATTGGCCAGTCGTATTGACGTTATCGAAAATAATAATGATACCAAATCAGACGATACGTCACCAATTTCTTTCAATCAAACACCCGAATTCCAAAATTTACAGCAGACAATCAGTGAGATAGGTTCGTCCAATAATACATTACGTAGAAAATTGTCAACTTTACAGCAAGAAGTGACAGAGATGAAAAATGTTTCAGCCTCTAACACATCACAGCATACGCCACTTTCCGAACATTTGTCAGACTCACACAGCCAGTATAATTCAGGTAATTTACAGAGAGTACGTGAGTTAGATTCCGAACAGTCACAGACAAACAGATTATCATACAACCCTGAACCTGTTCATACATACAGAGACGATAATTTTGATTATAAGCAATTTTTATCCGTTAGAAAATTTAAGGCGTTTAAAAATGACAGAACAAAGATTCACCCTTTGGACTGGATACAACAAATTGCTTCCGAATTTTCGCCGGCATTGCCTGTAACGCAAAAATTAAAATTTATTTGCAGCGCGTAAGAGACCTCAGGGGATTCATTACACTTCGATGAATATGTGCAGTAGCGTGCACAGGGCCCCGAGCCGTAGTAGTGCCATTTCATCTTTAGTTTTCTGCACTGCTGCCATCTCTTCTACTATCCTTTATATCTATCAAAAGAGCTCTTCAACTATCGATCTATCTAGAATTAAGAATGAGTAAAGAAAACCTGATATGACAAGTTTTACCGAAAGTGACTGTTTTCATTACACACTCGCGAAATAAAAAGAAATACCAGCATAATTTTAATAACAGACAAAATTTTAATCATCAGTATGTGGAAAGTTTTCAGCAAACGCAGACGCATTTTGGTAACAATAGAGGTTTTCAGAATGAGATTTTCACTCTGCAGCGGAGTGTGCGCTGATATGAAAGATATGTAAAGTTTGGAAGGTAGGAGACGAGGTACTGGTAGAAGTGAGGCTGTGAGTACCGGCCGTGAGTCGTGCTTCGGTGGCTCAGATGGTAGAGCACTTGCCCGCGAAAGGCAAAGGTCCCGAGTTCGAGTCTCGGTCGGGCACACAGTTTTAATCTGCCAGGAAGTTTCAATAGAGGTTTTTCCCCACAACAGCATCAAAACCAGCCGGTTAGCATACCTAACCAACAATGTAGTCTGCAACGTCAACCAAGCTTTAATGTTTCGCCGCCTACACGTATAGCGTCGGCTCCACCAAATAGTAACGCACAGTAACAAGGAAATCACTACGTACAGAAAACACACCATTTCAATTCATATCGCAATGCGCCATATAGCAACGATTATTATGACAGACGTAAAAGTAGTGAGCACAGTTTTCAGCGTAACAGTCGGTCTTATCAGCAGCATAATCAACCGCAACAACAGATTATCATGAATGAAAAAAACGGTTCAAATGGCTCTGAGCACTATGGGACTTAACATCTATGGTCATCAGTCCCCTAGAACTTAGAACTACTTAAACCTAACTAACCTAAGGACATCACACAACACCCAGTCATCACGAGGCAGAGAAAATTCCTAACCCCGCCGGGAATCGACCCGGGAACCCGGGCGCGGGAAGCGAGAACGCTACCGCACGACCACGATCATGAATGAACCAGACAGTAGATATCATCCCGAACCTAATACGTCAGGACGAAATAACAGAACAGTACAAATAGTTGAAATGCCACAGCATCCTCCCGCAAATAACAGCATGTCAGAAAGAATTTGACTAGATACAGTACAGGTTGCATCTTCCAGCAACGCAAGCAATGCTTTTGACACAGAGAATCATGTTCACGAAAATGTTATTATTCTGGACGACATCCGAGACACACTTTTGCATGAAAAACCAGTTATTCAAAAAACCATTTCCCACCCTGTCACTGAAGTAAAGATTGGATCATCCAAATTTTCAGCAGTAATCGATTCTGGATCACCTATGTCAGTTATAAGTGAAGAAACGTCCAACGAATGTAACAAAGAGAATACCTATCCTACGTTACCATTAGGCAAAACTAACGTAAAAGGAGCAGTATCTGGTAAAGGAGTAGATGTAAAGTTACAGACACACTTATCATTTTGTATTGCGGGTCATACGTTCCACTCAAATTTTTGGATTGTTCCCTTATTGATAACAGACATTATTTCAGGTACGTGTTTTTTGGTTCAACATGACGCAATTATTGACTTTCAAAATTCCTATATAATGTTATAGGATGAAAATGTACAACTGGCATTAGAATTTCATCACGCTTTATCTGCAGATGAACAGGCAATTAATCGAACAGAGGTCATTTCTACATCGCGTAACACGGACTGTAATTCCACATTGTTCACAGATACGTGCGTACACAGCTACAATTCACCAGACGAAGCCGAATAAGACGTTATACAAATCATTTCTGATAAGGTTAAACAGAGCAGTGCAAATACAGACGACGAACGTACAGAGCTACGCAAAATTCTTTTACAGCAAGTTCAAGTTAAACAGCATGACACATTTAAAGCCAAACATTATCCCATTCCTTATATTCACAGAGAACAAGTTAAGAAAGAATTGCAAGCTATGATTGACCAAGGAATTATTGAACCGGCAGTTAGTCCGTACATAAACCCGCTCCATATTGTTAAGAAAAGGGATGGTTAACTTCGGCTCGTACTTGATTCGCGTCACATCAATGTCATTATTATTAATGAAACAGATCGCCCACAGACACTAGAAGAACTTCTACAGAAATTTCATGGATCTGCTATTTATTCCACATTAGATTTGAAATCGGGATTTTGGCAAATTCAGTTCCATCCGAACTGCAGAAAGTACACAGCATTTCTCTGTTTTGGTGACTGTTATCAATTTTGCAAATTACCGTTCGGTTTAACTATTTCTTCAGCAGCATTTATTCGCGGTATGAATAGTATACTTCCGACAGAACTTAAAGACAGAATCTCAACGTATGTAGACGACATTCTTATTGCAGAACCTAACTGGTCTGAACACAATCTGATTCTTGAACAACTGTTACAAACTTTTCGTGCTCAAGGACTCACAGTTAATCTTAGCAAATCGCACTTTGGTAAAACTTCCATAAAATTTCCTGGACATGTAATTTCAGCAAAAGGTATTGCGCCTGACCCGGAAAAACTTCAAGCTTTACGTGACATTACTGTTGCTACGACGAAGAAACAACTACGCAGCTTTCAGAGTTTAATTAACTTTTTCCGTAAATTTATTCATTACTCTGCTTTAGACACCCCTAGATTATGCCAATTGACGGGTAAACACGCTATTTGGTTCTGGGATAACCAAGCACAGTCTGAATTTGTCAATCTGAAACAAGCTTTGTTGAATGCACCACTTTTATCACACCCAGATCTAACTAGAAATTTTTCCATTGCCACCGACAGTTCTGACACCGCTTTAGGCGTACACATTTTTCAGGAAATTGAAAAAGACGGTACTACAGTAATTAAAAACATCGCCTTTGCAAGTCGCATTCTGTCACCTGCTGAACGCAATTATTCTGTTACAGAACTTGAAACATTATGTGTTGTACGGGCATTTACGAGATTTAGGCTCTTTCTTTATGGAAGACATACTACCGTTTACACAGATCATAAGGCTATACAGTTTTTACTTTCAGCTAAATTTACACATGACAGATTAAGCAGATAGAAACTTTATTTACAGGAATTGAATTTTATAATTGTTCACATTCCCGGTACACAAAATGTTGTAGCAGACGCACTATCCCGTTCTCTCAACAACAATCAGCAAGACATCGCAACCAACTTCTGCCAAGAAAATTTTAGCGTCATGTATATTCAAGTTGCATTCGAAAATTTTATTTCGTCATCATTACGAGACATAGCACAAGAGCAGAGCAAAGACAGCGTGTGGAAAGAAATTAAACACCTTTGGCCAGATAGGAATAATGTTAACATCAGAAACCATTACACTGTACGCAATAACATTCTGTTTCGCCGCTCTCACCCTGACAGCAACAATTGGTTACTATGCATTCCTGACGAGCTTGTTAACAAATTAATTTTGTATACTCATTTAAGTTACGCACATTATGGAGCCATAAAATGTTTTCTTATACTGAGACAGAACTGTTATTTTGCGAACATGAAGAAACGTATTCGACGAGTTTTAGCGTCATGTAAAATCTGCCAGAAAGCTAAATCAGACACGACTTCACATATTCCTCCGTTACATCCCATTGTACCCGTTAAATTGAGACACATGGCCGCTGTAGACATTTTTGGACCGATTCCCAGAACTAATAGAGGTTTTTGTTACATCTTTGTCGCTGTTGAACTCACTTCGAAATTTGTTACCTTCACTCCGTTACGCAAAGCTTGCTAAATCTATTTCTAATGCATTTGTAAAAGATTTTTTATTTCATGTAGGGCATGTATTGAAAGTAATTTCTGACAATGGATCACGATTTCGATCTACTATATGGACACGTATGTTACGAATAAGAAACATTTCTCCGATCTACATATCCAAGTATCACGCTTCTTCGAACTCTTGTGAACGTCTAATGAAAGAAATTGGTAAACTATATAGAATATACTGCCATAAAAAAACATATTGATTGGGATACACATATACTCTCATTCCAGGATGTCTATGCTATCTCCGACTGTTATATTGAAAAATGTTGAACCACCTAACAAAATTAAAGAATTAGTATCCTTTCCTACATCTCGTCGACTACGCCACCATGAAATAATTGACATTGCGCTGAATAACATCAAACGTGCCGCAGAGCGCCGGAGACGACAGCAGAAACAGGTTTGTACACGCCGTGACTTTCACATAGGACAGAAGATATTAGTACGTACGCACTATTTATCCAACAGAGGAAAGAGTAGATGCAGTAAATTTGAGCTTCTATACGCAGGTCCATATCGAATTCGCAGCATTCCTCCTCCCAATGTAGTACACGTCGAAACTTTGAGAACCAGAAAAAGCAAAGGCAATCACCATGTCTCCAATATTAAACCCTTTATTGAATGAATATACTTTATGATTTATCCCACTGTAATGCCATTTCCTGAATTTTATGTGACCACTAATGCAATTATATTTATATGAACACTTACTGATGATTATCATATTTTTTCCTGGCAAGTGCCCAGCAAGGTAAGGTTAGCAGGTCGCTTTTCTTGTCGTTACACATCAGACCGTGCACATTTTTCCAGATACATTTACATATTTTATGACCACTTATGCAATTCTATTTATGTGACTACTTACTGATGATTATCATATTTTTTCTTGGCAAGTGCCCGGCAAGGTAAGGTTAGCAGGTTGCTTTTCTTGTCGTTATGTATCAGATTATGCACATTTTCCATTTTTTGTGTATGTATGATAGTTTTCCTATCGAAAGTAGAATTTTTGTCTGTATGCACTATGTAATCTTTAAGATATAACAAACACCTTTTGACTTTGACATTTTGCCTTATGATATCTCAACATCGTGACTATTTTACATTTTTGCTACTACATTGTGATACTGTGTGTACATTTTTTCACTTGAAAACTGTCTATGTTTTTGACCTAATACGTTTTCTGTCATGCTATGCTGTATGCTTAATTATATCACTAGAAACAAGTTTTTATTTAATGAGTATGTGATTTAAATGCAAGATATTAACCCTTATTCATCATTTTCAGAAAGCAATAATGTGTACAAGAAATAAATTAAACAAACCACAGTGGTTTAATCTGAAATGGAAATTTTACCATCGGAATGAATATGTCTGCTAGTGTCTGTATATGTGTGGATGGATATGTGTGTGTGTGCGAGTGTATACCCGTCATGTTTTCCTCCTAAGGTAAGTCTTTCCGCTCCCAGGATTGGAATGACTCCTTACCCTCTCCCTTAAAACCCACATCCTTTCGTCTTTCCCTCTCCTTCCCTCTTTCCTGACGAAGCAGCCGTTGGTTGCGAAAGCTAGAATTTTGTGAGTATGTTTGTGTTTGTTTGTGTGTCTATCGACCTGCCAGCGCTTATATATATATATATATATATATATATATATATTACGTGCATTTACTTCGAAACAATATGGAAGCGAACTGGGACTGGCCAATTGGCAGCCATCTTTACTTTCGAAACACTTGTTACGTAAATAATGAATTAGCAAGCAAAGCAAATTTAAATTTGTAGCAAAATTAATGTTATTCAGTGGACTGTAGTTTATTTCTTTGACCAAAGCGACCACATTTGAAGATGATGTTATAAACCATAGCAATTTCTTAGGTCGAATGTCTCCCTCCCTCTACTTTGAAGCAGTTGGTAACAATAATGAATTTACTTATCGTTCCTTTTGCGCAATTATTAAACAAACAAGCAATTTAACTTTCAAACAGTCACTATACAACAAACATGAGCAGAGAACAGGACTGGTGATGGCTTGGGGCAGAAATTTTTGGAGAATAAGTACGCACATCTTCTATTTTACTCGTTTCAAAGTACGTTGACTGTAAACCCTTACACGTTCTGAGATCAAACAGACAAGTCTATAAAATTAGTGCTTGGCTTGAGTTGGGTGCTGGAGGGCTCCTAGTTCTGTTGGTACAACAATTTCGGTCGGCTCTTCACGTCCCCAGTGATGGACTTCCTATTGATAGCCACGTCACAAGCAGCAGCCATCTTTACTCGTCGGAGCGTCGGCCGAATTCCATCACAAAATTATTCGGATAATCTTGCTTTCCGAATTGATACATACTGGAGACGACTTTGGGGCATAAAAGCCGCTGCCGTCCGAATATTTGGTTGCACTTTTTTCACCACTTTAGCACCATATAAGCCTCACTTGATCGGACCTATCACACACACCTGTGAAGGCCCATACGCAACTGCCTTTCTTTCCACCGTCTTTTCCCTTGGCGCTCCTCTCGCCAAGGTCACCTCCACAACTGGTCACGTAAAATCCTTTGTACTCCCTCTCATTTTATTCTGTACATTTGTTTAACATATTAACCCTGAAAATTAGCCCTGAGGTGGTTACAGTCATTACAATTGTTTCATTGAATGGCAATAAGATTTTCCTTATCGTTTGTTAACAGTTGGGCATGGAGTAATTCTTTTATGTCAAAGAGCTTTGCATACAAACATAACACTTTTACACATTCATTAGCCTTGATGCTGCATCACAGACAGGAGCGCCTGCAATGGTGTACTCAACGACGAACCTGGGTGCACGAATGGCAAAACGCTATGTTTCGGATGAAGCCAGGTTCTGTTTAAGGCATCATGATGGTCGCATCCGTGTTTGACGACATCGCGGTGAACGCACATTGGAATCATGTATTCGTCATCGCCATACTGGCGTATCATCCGACGTGACGGAATGGGGTGCTGTTGGTTACACGTCTCGGTCACCTCTTGTTCGCATTGACAGCACTTTGAACAGTGGACGTTACATTTCAGATGTCTTACGACCTGTGGCTCTACCCTTCATTCGATCCCTGCGAAACCCTACATTTCAGTAGGATAATGCACGGCCGTATGTTTCAGGTCCTGTACGGGCCTTTCTGGATACAGAAAATATTCGACTGCTGTCCTGGCCAGCACATTCTCCAGATCTCTCACCAACTGAAAACGTCTCGTCAATGGTGGCCGAGCAACTGGATCGTCACAATACGCCAGGCACTACTCTTGATGAACTGTGGTACCATGTTGAAGCTGCATGGGCAACTGTACCTGTACACTCCATCCAAGCTCTGTTTGACTCAATGCCCAGGCGTATCAAGCCTGTTATTACGGCCAGAGGTGGTTGTTCTGGGTACTGATTTCTCAGGATCTATGCACCCAAATTGCGGAAAATGTAAGTCACATGTCATTTCTATTATAATATGTTTATGCAATGAATACCCGTTGTGTATGTGTAGTCTGAAATACGAGAAAGAATAATCAGATTTATTCGACTTCATTATTACTTATACTAACAAATTGAATTAATGAGGTGATGCTTCTTGAGTGTGGACAGATAAATATCCTAATAAAGAGAAAGGAGTAGAACGTTAATGCATAACTATAAAATCTAGCGATGCGGACCGGCACTTCCCCTTAACTGAATGAGAGCACAAGCTCCTAGGTCACGTACTTTCCGTGTGTATCTAACCACAGAAATAATGCGAGAATGTGCTGGGATACTCAATAAATCAGTGGCCACCCGTTTAACTTCTATGAGCTGCAAGGCTGATCGTGCTACCGCCAGAGGTGTGTATATTACCTATTCTGCACTTCTGCTCCACAACAGGATCCCCAGCTGCCCGTTTTCATCACGTTGTTATGCCGATCTGGGGTGATGTCTCTGCAACCGCAGCAGCACGCGTACGTAACACAATACCATGAAATTATCCAGAGTTCCGGGTAAGGTAAACAACTACTGTGCAATCATCTGTATTAACCAGTACAGATTACGTACACAGCTACTCTGCAATCACTCTATATCGCCCAGTACAGAGTACTGCGTCCTTGTTGGACGGATGCTGAAATGCAGGTGTCCCCTTTCTATCAAAAACCTAGGGCGGCATGCCGCTTCTCTGGTGAGGCTGTCCAGTAGCAACATTTTAACAAGTTTTCACCAACGAGCAATATTCCCGCTCGACTGTGAGTGCGTAGGAAACACCGATTAAGTCACGTCCATCTGGACAACCGCGGTCGCCTGTGGTAGTCGCCGCCCGTTGAAGAATCCAGATGCTTCGTTGGCGCCAGCGTCTAAATGGACTCTTCCCGCTCATCTATCCCATGCTCAAAAAATGTGGAGTGGGGGATTCATGGAGGTACATTTCTTGCTGGCAATGTCGCCCACGACGCTTTTGTGACCTCAGGGCGATACGGCTCATCTACATCTACATTCTACATCTACATTTAAACTCCGCAAGCCACCCAACGGGGTGTGGCGGAGGGCACTTTACGTGCCATTGTCATTGCCTCCCTTTCGTGTTCCAGTCGCTTATGGTTCCCGGGAAGAACGACTGTCTGAAAGCCTCTATGCGCGCTCTAATCTCTCTAATTTTACATTCGTGATCTCCTCGGGAGGTATAAGTAGGGGGAAGCAATATATTCGATACCTCATCCAGAAACGCACCCTCTCGAAACCTGGCGAGCAAGCTACACCGCGATGCAGAGCGCCTCTCTTGCAGAGTCTGCCACTTGAGTTTGTTAAACATCTCCGAACGCTATCACGGTTACCAAATAACCCTGTGACGAAACGCGCCGCTCTTCTTTGGATCTTCTCTATCTCCTCCGTCAACCCGATCTGGTACGGACCCCACACTGATGCGCAATACTCAAGTATATGTCGAACGAGTGTTTTGTAAGCCACCTCTTTTGTTGATGGACTACATTTTCTAAGGACTCTCCCAATGAATCTCAACCTGGTACCCGCCTTACCAACAATTAATTTTATATGATCATTCCACTTCAAATCGTTCCGCACGCATACTCCCAGATATTTTACAGAAGTAACTGCTACCAGTGTTTGTTCTGCTATCATATAATCATACAACAAAGGATCCTTCTTTCTATGTATTCGCAATACATTACATTTGTCTATGTTAAGGGTCAGTTGCCACTCCCTGCACCAAGTGCCTATCCGCTGCAGATCTTCCTGCATTTCACTACAATTTTCTAATGCTGCAATTTCTCTGTATATTACAGCATCATCCGCGAAAAGCCGCATGGAACTTCCGACACTATCTACTAGATCATTTATATATATTGTGAAAAGCAATGGTCCCATAACACTCCCCTGTGGCACGCCAGAAGTTACTTTAACGTCTGTAGACGTCTCTCCATTGATAACAACATGCTGTGTTCTGTTTGCTAAAAACTCTTCAATCCAGCCACACACCTGGTCTGATATTCCGTAGGCTCTTACTTTGTTTATCAGGCGACAGTGCGGAACTGTATCGAAGGCCTTCCGGAAGTCAAGGAAAATAGCATCTACCTAAGAGCCTGTATCTAATATTTTCTGGGTCTCATGAACAAATAAAGCGAGTTGGGTCTCACAGGATCGCTGTTTCCGGAATCCATGTTGATTCCTACATAGTAGATTCTGGGTTTCCAAAAACGACATGATACTCGAGCAAAAAGCATGTTCTAAAATTCTACAACAGATCGACGTCAGAGATATAGGCCTATAGTTTTGCGCATCTGCTCGACGTCCCTTCTTGAAGACTGGGACTACCTGTGCTCTTTTCCAATCATTTTGAACCTTCCGTTCCTCTAGAGACTTGCGGTACACGGCTGTTAGAAGGGGGGCAAGTTCTTTCGCGTACTCTGTGTAGAATCGAATTGGTATCCCGAGGGGGAAACAGCATCTACCTGTGTTATTCACTCTGGGGAGACACTGCTTGCGTCGCAGTGTTCTGCCGGATATGCCGTCTGGCTGTCAGGCGGCATCAAAGGCCTGCCGCTTATCATGTACCTTTTGCATTTCTTGCTTTTATGTTTTCGTTTTCTTTAAAGGCAAAGAGAAAAGGTGGAGCGGTAGCTCAGCGTAGAGCCTGCGCATTGTGACGTCGTCAGTCATACGACCATACCGCCGATTGAGAGATCGATCCGCCGGATGCGATTGTCTCGATAAATGGATCAGAAGAAACGGCTGTGCTAGCCAAAGGGTACACAGCCAGTCGCAGTACTTATGCTCGCCGCGAGGCGCCGCTAGACCACTTCACGTGTAGCAGGAGAGTAGTGCAGCTGTGCCAGTCTACAGCTCGTAGCCGCGCTCAGTGGTCGGCCAGCGCCGATGTTAGCCAGTCATCGTCTGCAGTTCAGTCATTGCTACCATCAAGTCTTCGTAGCCCAGTTCCTAGTTAGTCTTCAAATTCTCCGGATTCGACATTCAAGATTACGAGAGATTAATCCGTCACTGGAAGATTTGTCAGTTAGAGGTGGGACTCCGTCACCTCCAAAGGTCCGAGGCATTTTGCTCTGATTATTGCCAGCATCATATTTAAAGTACTAGGGAAGCAGGTTGCTAGCCTTACTTGCCCCGAGTCCCATTGCGTTTTACCCCTAACGGCTGAGGGACTAACCGGTGGATTTGGTAGTCTTTGCCGTATGAGCACAAAGGTGACCATGACTCAGGATATGTCCGAGATGCCCAGCCTTATTCCAAAGTAACTGGTATCCCGACTGTCGGGACCACTTACTTGGCCACTCATACGTTGCCCGTGGTTCATGAACTAGGACATGACTACAGGAACCCACACCATGAACCATGAACACAAACCGTAGTGGAAGAACTGGAAGCGAGGTGTAGCAAAGCTACTGCAGTGAGCGCTCAGCTACGATCTACTCTCTTCTGCAAGAAGGAAGTCAGTACCAAGACTAAGTTATCTGTGCACCGTTCAATCTTTCGACCAACTTTGTTCTATGGGAGCGAAAGCTGGGTGGATTCAGGTTACCTTATCAACAAGGTTGAGGTTACGGATATGAAAGTAGCTAGGATGATTGCAGGTACTAGTAGATGGGAACAATGGCAGGAGGGTGTCCACAATCAGGAAATCAAAGAAAAACTGGGAATGAACTCTATAGATGTAGCAGTCAGGGCGAACAGGCTTAAATGGTGGGGTCATGTTACACGCATGGGAGAAGCAAGGTTACCCAAGAGACTCATGGATTCAGCAGTAGAGGGTAGGAGGAGTCGGGGCAGACCGAGGAGAAGGTACCTGGATTCGGTTAAGAATGATTTTGAAGTAATAGGTTTAACATCAGAAGAGGCACCAATGTTAGCACTGAATAGGGGATCATGGAGGAACTGTATAAGGGGGGCTATGCTACAGACTGAACACTCAAAGGCATAATCAGTCTTAAATAATGATGATGATGATGATGATGGAAGATTTGTGACTTGTAAATTATGTCATTCTACAGACGCTTAGTCTAGTCGCGTCTTCTATAATTGTAAACCCACAGATCACGGACTACCACAAAGTAAAATATACTTTCTTATTTTTTACTCCTGATAATTAATTGTGTTTTCCTGTTGTAGCTACCAAGCAGTCTTGACATAGTAGAACACACGTTTCCACCTCCTTGGCTACCTCATACTTGCTACCTCATGTTGATGGACTCGGTTATGGTGGAAGGTCCAGAGCCATCACGCCTACCGTCATGTACTTTTGATTTTCAAATGTTAAAAAACATAAGACATTGTTTCTCGGTGATAGGAAGGACTCTCTCTCTGCTAATGAACGAGGGTAGACGCATGTTATTTTAGAGCGTAATCGGCGGTAGGCGTTTTGGTTATGAGAATAAGTGTAAAGTCTGTATTTTTGATGCGTGTAGAATAAATAATAGATTCGTATTTCGTTAGTGAAAAATTGGGTTATTACTCCAAGTAGTACTGTAATATAGAAGAATTGAAGAAGCCCACCTGTGTACTTCGGAGTTATGACGAAGATCCTATTCCCATATCATGGACACGGTCAAGATTTTGTAGGTGGATACGGCGATCGGACGCAGTCTTGTTAATTGGTGAGCATAAATCTACACCAAGGGAAAGACTATTTCGTCCATGCAGAACTAATAAGAACTAATATGAACCCATTTACAGGCATAGCCCAGCTTATTGTGCTTGTCCGAGCGCCGAACACGAATCTCATTATTTCCATATATCTATTTTTTATTATATTCTTTTATTTTTTATTATATTTTTATTATATTATACGCTGGAGACCAAGCTGGCGGTGCCAACACCTCCTGGGGTACTCAAAATTATTTGCACTTAGCGCAATACAGCAGATTCTCATTGCTCGTCGCTTAGCCATCTCTGATAGCATCGCGCAATGAACCACAAATTTGTTCTGATCCGTGTTCCTTTACTGCCCCAATTAATTATTCAAAAATGGAAAGTGGCGATTGATTTGGACGTTGCACTCCCAGTGCATAGCCCATATAGGTTGCCACCTTGCATGATCTTCTAAGAGATTTATAAAATTAATCCCTGAGATTTTATTATACGGAGTGTCCATTCCATATGAACTGCCATGACAAGAGACAAATACACACTCTAAAACAAAAAAGAAAGACAGAAACGACGAACCATGAAGTAATTATCCGAATGAGACAGAAATCGGTAGCTGTGATGTACATGTATAGACAAACAAATGATGATAATTTCAGAAAGATTATATGATTTACTCAAGACAGAGAGGTTTACGGATTGAGCAAGTCAATAACACGTTGGTGCAAGTATGGCACGTAAGTAAGAAGTTGTTCAGCTTGGCATTGGTTGATTCTTGAATGTTCTTCTTACAGTTATCGTGCCAAATTCTGTCCAAATGGTGCGTCAGATCGTCAAAATCCTGAGCTGTTTGGAAGGCCTTGCCCAGAATTGGTGAGAAATCTAGCGATTCTGCTTTCCAAGGTAGCGTTTGGCAACCATGGAGACAAGCAGTAGATACTTTCACCATGTGTGGGCGGCCATTATCTAGCTGAAACCTAAACCCATGATAGTTTGCCATGAAGGGTAACAAAACGGGGCGTGGAATATCGGCGACATACCGCAGTTCTGTAAGGGTATCGCAGATAACAGCCAGAAGGCTCCTGCTATGAAAGAAATGGCACCGCAACCCGTCACTCCTGGTTGTTGGGATATATGAGGGGCGAAGGTCAGGCTACTGTTTTACCACTAGCCAAGACGTCTCCAGCCACGTCTTCATTGGTTATCGGAGCTCATTTCTACATCTACATCTACATCTACATCTACATCTACATTCATACTCCGCAATCCACCATACGGTGCGTGGTGGAAGATACCTCGTACCACAACTAGCATCTTCTCTCCCTGTTCCACTCCCAAAGAGAACGAGGGAAAAATGACTGCCTGTATGCCTCTGTACGAGCCCTAATCTCTCTTATCTTATCTTTGTGGTCTTTCCGAGAAATATAAGTTGGCGGCAGCAAAATTGTACCGTAGTCAGCCTCAAATGCTGGTTCTCTAAATTTCCTCAGTAGCGATTCACGAAAAGAACGCCTTCTTTCCTCCGGAGACTCCCACCCGAGTTCCTGAAGCATTTCCGTAACACTCGCATGATGATCAAACCTACCCGTAACGAATCTAGCAGCCCGCCTCTGAATTGCTTCTATGTCCTCCCTCAATCCGACCTGATATGGATCCCAAACGCTCGAGCAGTACTCTAGAATAGGTCGTATTAGTGTTTTATCAGCGGTCTCCTTTACAGATGAACCACATCGTCCCAAAATTCTACCAATAAACCGAAGACGACTATCCGCCTTCCCCACAACTGCCATTACATGCTTGTCCCACTTCATACCGCTCTGCAATGTTACGCCCAAATATTTAATCGACGTGACTGTGTCAAGCGCTACACTACTAATGGAGTATTCAAATATTAGGAGATTCTTTTTCCTATTCATCTGCATGAATTTACATTTATCTATATTGAGAATTAGCTGCCATTCTTTACACCAATCACAAATCCTGTCCAAGTCATCTTGTATCCTCCTACAGTCACTCAACGACGACACCTTCCCGTACACCACAGCATCATCAGCAAACAGCCGCGCATTGCTATCCACCCTATCCAAAAGATCATTTATGTACATAGAAAACAACAGCTGACCTACCACACTTCCCTGGGGCTCTCCAGATGATACCCTCACCTCCGATGAACACTCACCATCGAGGACAACGTACTGGGTTCTATTACTTAAGAAGTCTTCGAGCCACTCACATATTTGAGAACCAATCCCATATACTCGTACCTTAGTTAGGAGTCTGCTGTGGAGCACCGAGTCAAACGCTTTCCGGAAGTCAAGGAATATGGCATCCGTCTGATACCCTTCATCCATGGTTCGCAAGATATCATGTGAAAAAAGAGCGAGTTGCATTTTGCAGGAGCGATGGTTTCTAAAGCCGTGCTGATGCATGGACAGCAACTGCTCTGTCTCAAGGAAATTAATTATATCCGAACTGAGAATATGCTCGAGAATCCTGAAACAAACCAATGGTAAGGATATTGGTCTGTAATTTTGAGGATCCGTCCTTCTGCCCTTCTTATATACAGGCATCACCGGCCATTTTTTCCATTCGCTCGGGATTTTACGTTGGGCAAGAGATTCGCGAAAAATGCAAGCTAAGTAAGGAGCCAAGGCAGTAGAGTACTCTCTGTAAAACCGAATTGGAGTCCCATCAGGAGCTGGCGATTTATTTATTTTCAACCCATTTAGCTGCTTCACAACCCCAGGGATGTCTATCACTATGTCCTCCATACGGGAATCTGTAAGAGACTCAAACGGCGGCATGTTTGTACGATCCTCCCGCGTGAAAGATTTCTCAAATGCTAAATTTAAAATTTCAGCTTTCGTTTTGCTGTCTTCCCTTGCCAGGCCAGACTGATCAGTTAGTGACTGGATAGAAACCTTCGACCCGCTTACCGATTTTACGTACGACCAGAATTTCCTTGGGTTTTCAGCAAGATCTTTTGCTAAGGTATGACGGTGGTAGTGGTATATGCTTCGCGCATCGCTCTTTTTACAGCAGCACGAGTCTCTACTAACTTTTGCCCGTCCTCATTCTCCCGATCTTTCCTGTACCGCGAGTGCAACTGTCTTTACTTCTTGAGCATTCTCCGAATTGCGCTGTTAAACCACGGTGGGTCTTTCCCGTCTGTAACCCACTTTTTCGGCACATATTTGTCCAACGCGTGATTTACAATGTGTTCAAAATTTGCTCATAATTCTTCCACTTCCATCGTACCGGAAGTAAATGAAATCGATTCATTTACAAAGTGGGATGCTAACAACTGCTTATCTGCTCTTTCTAGTAAGAATACTCTCCTAGCCTTCTTGACTGACTTTTTAACTTTCATAACCGTAGTCGTAATGACATCATGATCACTAATCCCGGTCTCAACACTGACACCGTCCATGAGGTCTGGTCTGTTAGTGGCTACCAGATCTAAAATATTTCCATTACGCGTTGGCTGTCGATGTAGCTGCTCAAGACAATTTTCGGAGAATTTGTTCAGAAGTAATTCACACGACGGCTTGTCTGTACCACATGTAATGAATCCATAGACATCCCAGTCTATACTATGTAGGTTGAAGTCGCCTCCGACTAATATAGCATGATCCGGGTACTTCTGCGATACAGTGTGTAGACTCCTTTTGAATGATTCTAGAACTGTCACGGTGGAAACTGGTGGCCGGTAATAACACACAACGATTAACTTTATTTCTCCTAGCCCTGTTAAACGTGTCCAGTTAACTTCACAGTCACACTCTACTTCGACCTCAGTAGACACAATATTTTTGCCAACTGCAATGAAGACACCACCACCTACGATGTCTAATCTGTCTTTCCGATACACGTTCCAACCCTCACTAAATGTTTCAGAACTTCCTATCTCAGGGTTCAGCCAGGTTCAGTCCCGAGAATAATTTGCGCGCCACACGCTTCCTGGAGGGCAGTAAATTCAGGAACTTTATTCCGAACACTCTGAAAATATACTGCTAATATCTTGATAGCTGAAGTGTCTTTATACTGAGCGCGTCCTGATTTCCCTGCCTGCACGTCGACTGGTGAGTGTTCATCGGGACACCTCGTACTACTGCCTAGCATTTCGAGGCGGGACTGATCACTGCTGGCAATTCTACTTCAGTCAATGAGATTCGAGGCCGGAGACGTGTTTGGAAACGGTGCGGGCAATGGTGGGATACCAGCCAATACAGCTCGAAAACCTGGAGTGATGGTCTGGAGTGCCATCTCTTTTCATAACAGGACCCCTTTGATTGTCATCCTAGGCATCCTTACAGCGCAGTGGTACTTTGACGATTTTCTACACCTCTTTCTCCTTGCCTGCACGGCAAGCCACTCTGGGACTACGTTTCAGCAAGATAATGACCGCTCGCACACGGCGAGAGTTTCATCTGCTTGTCTTTGTGTCTGCCAGCAAAATCGCCTCATCTATCCCCAATTCAAAACGCTTGGAGTATTATGGGCAGGGTCCTCCAACCAGCTCGGCATTTTTATCATCTAATGCGCCACTTATACAGAATTTGGGACCATTTCCCTCAGAAGGACACCCAACAATTCTATCAATCACTGTCAAGCCGAAGAGCTGCTTGCATAAGCATTAGAGTTGGACCAGTGCGGTACCGACTTGCTCACTTTGTGAACAGCTCTCTTTTTAATAAATAATCCAATGGTTTCAAAACTGTAATCATTTATTTGTATGTACGTGTACCTCACATATACCGATCTCCGACCCGTTCGGATAAATCTTTCGAGGTGCGTCCTTTTTTCACTCGTATCTTAATTCTGCTCGAATGGCACATTGAAAGGCGTGATTTTGCCGTATCAAGTTCTAACAACCCTACCACAACAAAGGTCAAAAATTAATTATGATTGTAGTGTTGCTCACGCTGCTAAATATTGCATTTTCGGGCAACAACAAAGTTATATTATGTGGCAGGTGTCATTATGGCAGAGTTAATAAAGTAATTTCTTCAAATAATGGATAAACTAGGCACTCATCTTTTCGGGTTTCCCACGCTGGTGTCGTTGTGAACTCGTGGCTCTATCGTCGAAAATCTAGGTAGTGATGATTCCAATCTCGGATCCAAAGAGGCCTAGGTGTTATTCTGCGATATTCAAAAGTTTTATAGATGTGTTTCATAAACCGTTATTGAAGATTAAACTTTTGCAAGTTAAGACAATGGTGATGTAAAAAAGTAATCAGCACTCCGAATTTAAGTTACACTTCTTTTTTATTACTTTCGTTGCAACATATTACTTCACAATATAAAACATACTTGAAAATATCCTCCTCACTGTTAAAGTTCACATTTCATAAACTGACTAAAATATGAGTCTCTTCAACATGACGACCAAGACTTGACTCTCTAATAAACGCTTACGCACCCAAAAATCAGAGTTACAAGTACGTCAAAGATCATAGTGACAAAAGGAAGAATACACATACGAATAATATCATTGCAATATAAACATATCGATGTATCAAAGTACCTCTACATTAATGAAATCAAATCTGAATGTTGTCACAGAAATATGTTAACTATTTTACAGAAACACAGTAGAATATTGCTGGTATCGAGTGGCTGAGGTGAGGTGCCGTAATGGTTACGTAATTCAAGTACCATTACAAAGTGCAGCAGAGTATCTTTCCTCCGCCTTCATATGCTAGTATTTTCTTGGCCCGTATTTTCCGTGTCAGGGAGGAAGATCACGTTGGGAACCTGAATTTGTGTGGATTTGTTCTGACTTTAATTATAACTGACAGTCCCTACAACATGTATCCGTCACGAACTATCTCAAACATGGATTCTCGTTCATTCTGAACGAATGTATGCGTAATAACGAATGCATGCAACTAGGCAGCTTTAGATGGAGGCTCTAGGTTTAGCTTTACATTAGGTGTCTGTGAAGACAGGTGAACGTTATTTTCGAAGCCAGCTCCGGTAGTTTCAAGTAGGGGTGGTGACATGTCGCCAGGGACGGCGCGTGTCCCGAGGATTATGGCCGCGTGATGTGCAGTTTCGTATGAAACGTTGAAACATCCCCTTAGAAAAATTTATAAATGACAGCGCTGGAAAACCTCTACGTTATTTGATTTTCAAACAGTTGAGCAAAACTGAACGTACTCAGACATTTCTCTCTTTACTTATTCTGATCAACACTAAACTGATACAAAATATTTTAAGCGCAACGCAATCTAACTTCCAAAAATCCCTAAAATAACCTATACCTTTCATGAATCACTTACCTCATAAAAATCTTCGTTACTCGAACTACTGCAATACAACGAGCGCCAATACTGCCAGCTAAATAGAAGATTCTAACTACTGAAGGCACTAACTACTAATAGGCATAGTTAGCAAATGAAAGATTTTGATGGAGAACAAGAAATGTATTTACCTTAATGATGTTGAAATGTCATCATATATATATATATCTCAGTTCATGATAACCTGTATTACAAATTTACTCTTTTTGATGGACATACGTCCAGATCGTCAGATCGTCCGCTCTCAAAATTCTGCCATCTCTCTCCCCACATCCACCACTGCTGACGGCTCACCTCCAACTGCGCAAAGCTATGCGCTGTTCACATCCAACTGCCCAACACTACAATAGCGACTATTCAAACAATGCAAACCAGCCACAGACTGCACAGTCAGTGATTTTCGTACAGAGCGCTACGTGGCGTTACCAACATAAAAACCTAAAGAGCCTACTTACACATATCCGAGCGATGAGATGCCGTCTTCAAAATGTCAGCCTTTGAGCGGAATGGAAAATTTTGAGCCGAGAGAAGCCCATGTTTTCGTTCCTCTCTTCTGATTGCAGGAAACGCCCACACTTTCTAAAAGAAGCAGACTGGCGCTTAGTCAGTTTGGCCAACCAGATTTTGTCCCTCTCTGTACGCAGAGGCGAGGAAGTTCAGACCTTAGAGAGAACGGACGAGAGCAGTCGCAGCAAGCAGTCGCTGCTCCGTGATCATGTAAGTAGTGAGTTTTGGATGGCAGTTAGGTAGATTTCGAGTTGGGTTTGTCTATAACGATGAAACTCCACAGTTACGAACAGTGCGGTTTCTCGCGATTGACGAGTTCAGAAATGTTTTTAAATAAAGTCAGATTGAATCGAATTCGGTGATTGATCGGATACGAAGCTGCAACGTATGCCTAGTCGATTACCACAGATCTTTTCGCTGTGAGTCGATAGTTGGCTTGAATTGTTCAATTATTAATGGAAAGTAGCTAATTTTGCTTCGAATTTTTGTGAGTAGCTGTGCGTCCATGCTGCGCACTCTCATCCCACTCAGCCTATTGCTGACGAATAATCGATACGTTAGTATTGCTTACTCTTACGGAAACATAGGTTTAGTGTTTTTATGATTGTTCCGTGTAAATGTAGTCGAAGGAGTGTGCCTCCAAATGTGAAATAAATGTTAACAATGCAGCCACTTTGTTCCTTAAACTCGGGCTCAATGGACACGTCTGCACATAGCCCCATGATGTGTAATGTTTAGCGTCCTACATCCTCTGAGAGAAAATTGCTTCACGTGTTAGCAAATTGTGATCCCTGATCGGTCGTTCAAAAATTAAATAAACGACTGTACTTTTTACCGACGTAATTATCTAATATGCTGAAGTTTTGTTTATACATAAAGTTATCTACTATTGTTATTTATTCCCTTTACCATAAACTTACTTTACAAATCTGTTCTACAAAAATCCCCTTTGTCCACATCCATACTTCCTCGAAATGTTCCTCACTAAATCCCACTACATAACTCGTTAAACAATTATCTTCATATTAACCTTAAACCACACTCACACATCATTCATACTGCTAAAACAAATTTATATCATTTTACATACACAAAAAGACCTAATAACACTTTATGAAAATACTACAACAGTTTATGAAAAACATTCTATTACTTTAGTGCAATCTAGTGGGCGCAATCGAAACTAAATCACAGTCCCCTATCCAATACTGTCCTCTATCTACTGATACATAAAATACGTGCGCGTCCAGTCTCGCGTCACCATCTGTCACTATCCAGCTCTGAGACACATCTTCCACTTAACCGCCTCCAAGGGAGGATCGCTATACAGCGCTACGCCTCAAGGGGTCTCTAATAAAGCCTGCATGGGCCTTGTTTAGTACATTTGTTATAATATTAAGGTAGTTTCTTTGCCGAGGATTACATCATACTGTCCTTCATACGCAATGTCGTACAAATCTTATCATGTTTTATGCGACATCTGGCACCAGTCAACATTCTTTTGAAGATGACGTTATTACGAAGAGTGTATATGACGATTTATTTGTGCTCGTCAAGTAAATCCGGCCAAATTAATGAACGTTTGTTACTCTTTTCGAGAAAAAGTCTTCGCTGATAGTAATAGAGCCAAAAAGCGAGGACAGCAGTCACTAGATCTACTGGTTGATACTTAGGACCCATGGTTTTAATGAGGCGCACTTGCTGTCCGCGGTCACGGTGGTTGATTGGTTAGAACACTCTACTACGGCCCTGGAGGTCGCGGGTTCAGTCCCAGGTAGAGCAGGGACTTTTTCGTTGCTCTAGTCCCGCCAGGTCCACTCAGGCTGCTATCAAGTGAGTATCTGGGGTACAAGGCGGACAGGGCAATGGGCCCGCCACCTTCCCCCTCTCAGTATCGAATGGAAGAAGATAGGCACACTGGACCCTTTTTTTACAATAAGTAATCAGTCTTTTGAGTGGTTTGAAGTGTCCCGCCACGAATTTCTCTCCTGAGCCAACCTCTTCATCTCAGAGTAGCAATTGCAACCTACGTCCTCAATTATTTGCTGGTCCTATTCCAGTCTCACTCTTCCTCTACAGTTTTTCCCCTCTACAGCTCACTCACCTACCACGCAAGTTATTCCCTGGTGTCTTAAGAGATGTCCTATCATCCCTTCATCTTTAAGTGTTTTCCATATATTCCAGTACATGCCGATTCTCCAACGATCCTCAACATCCCTTACCTTATCAGTCCACCTGGTTTTCAACATTCTTGTATTGCACCACTTCCCATATGTTTATAATCTCTTCTTTTCCGGTTTTATCACAGTGCATGTTAAACTACCATACAATGCTGTCCTCCAAACATACATTTTCAGAAATTTCTTCCTCAGATCAAGGCCTACGTTTGATACCACCAGAATGGCCAGAATGCACTTTTCGCCAGTGCTGCTCTGCATTTTACAATCTCTTTGCTCCGTCCTTCGTGGGTTATGTTGCTGCCTTTTGCTGCATTTTATGTCCTCCTCCCTCCGTTCGTTGTGGGTTATTTTGTTGCCTAGGTAACAGAATCCCTAACTTCATTTACTTTGTGATTACCAATCCTGACGTTAAGTTTCTCGCTGCCATAATTTCTGCCACATCTTATTACTTTCATCTTACTGCGACTTGCACTCAATCCATATTCAGTACTATTAAACAGTTCATTCCATTTAACAGATCCTGTAATTCTCTTTTACTTTCTCTCAGGATAGCAATGTCGTCAGCGAATCTTATCATTGATATCCTTTCATCTTGAATTTTAATCTGACTATTGAACCTTTATTTTAATTCCGTCATTGCTTCTTCGATGTAATGGTTGAACTGTGGTGTTGAAAGACTACATCCCTGTCCTACACCCTTTAGAATTAGAGCACTTTGTTCTTGGTCTTCCACTCTTATTGTTCCTTCTTGGCTCTTGTATATGTTGTATATTACCCGCCTCTCCCTATAGTTTACCCCTATTTTCCTCAGAATTTCGAACATCTTGCGCGATTTTACATAGTCGAACGCTTTTCCCAGGTCGAGAAATGCTGTGAACGTGTCTTGATTTTTCTTTAGCCTTGCATCCAGTATCAGCTGCAAGGTCAGAATTGGTGTCTTCACCTTTCCTAAAGCAAAACTGATCGTCATCGAACACATTCTCAATTTGCTTTTCGGCTACAGTCAGGCAAATAGAATTGTCACAAGTTTGGACCATAGACAACCTTTCCTCATCTGCTAAGTAACTCATAATTGTTTGTGCAAGTAAAAATTATGAATTTCTTTACGTCCCCTTTTTCACTTCTAAATAAAGAAATTTTTGGCACGGTACTATAAATATCATTCATTACATGTAACACTTCTTAAAATTTGAAAAAAATACCAATTCAACCTTTCAATTATATTTTGCTTTCTGTTGAAGCTTAGACGGTGTAATTACGTTCTGAACGAAATATCGTTCAGATGTCCATAACGACTTTGAACGCACTGACGCACACGATGGTTCCAACTGTTAGCCACTCTCTTTATCCTTAGTGGCTTCAACTCTTGACGCAATACAAGTTGCTATGGAGGCAGGTCCAAATCCTGTCGCAACATACGCCAAGTTACTATCTCAGATAGCCGCAACCGTTGAGATCGTCTTGAAACTGACACATTCAGCCCTTCCTCAATACTGACCACTACTGCTGCGACATTGTCCACACTTCAGGCTTTGCGTTGTTTTCTTGTTGACATCTGGTCGTGTAGAGTGAAGTCCTGGTCAAACTTAGCCACAAAAGAAATGTTTGTTAGGAACTGAAAATTACAATTTTTAAAAATATCATTCCTACTGAAAGACCTTATACTCGGCAGTTCCCTGGATATCCAAATTAAAAATTTAAAAAAGCAGTCGAACTTTAACTGGTCCTTAATAGTTACATAAATATTATTTAACAGTTCCTCGTAGTGACGTTTAATTTCTTCTCAAACATTTAATTTGAGCCCAAGCAAATTACAGACACACAGAACCATATCTTCCTCACAAGAATATTTAGTTATTTTATTAACACACGTCTTTAGCTTATTATACTAGCCTCTTGCGGTTTCCCACTAAATGGTATTATATTTATTTGTGAAAGATGGCATTTGTATTATCACTCAGGCTTTATTAATATCTTACATTTTTTATTGCCCATTTTTATAAACGTGATTCACTCTGTTCTATACTGTTGCATATTTTTAAGTAGTTAAACACATGTTGAACCGTTCTTGCTCACCCATCATGCCTGTGTCCGTCGTCTTTCACGCGACCTGTAAACGTCTTCCGCTTTGCAGAATGGTTCGTAGCACCTTGCTTGCCACTGTTAAACAATCTTGGTCCTCATCGTACGGCCAGGCTCTTCTCGTTTATCGGGTTCATACACTGAAATAGTCTAGCTGTGATACTAATCTATAACGTTGCTTGTTCCACACGTTCTCGATCCGGGTTTTATTTCTATAGCTTCTATGTCGTTCCCTTCATTTTAACGATAGAGTACCGTTTTTAGAGCGCTTTTTTCTGTACCTGGGCGTGAATGACGGGGAATGGCTCTAAGGTAATTACCATTCCGATACCAGTTGTACAATAGAATCTCTGTGAATACACTTCAAGTACCGCTATTTTTCGGTAACCCTTTATTCCTTAGATCAGCGTTTCCCAACCATTTTTAGATGTGCGGACAACGTATTTTGTAAAATAAAATTAAACTTAGAGGCCTAGCAACTAAATATAAAAGTAAAAAATATGCACCGAAGAGCCAAAGAAACTGGTACATCTGCCTAATATCGTGTAGAGCCCCCGCGGGAAAGCAGAAGTGCCGCAACACGACGAGGCATGGACTCAACTAATGTCTGAAGTAGTGCTGGAGGGAACTGATACCACGAATCCTGCAGGGCTGTCCATAAATCCGTAAGGATAAAAAGGGGTGGAGATCTCTTCTGAAGAGCACTTTTCAAGGCATCCCAGACATGTTCAAGAACGTTCATGTCTGAGGAGTTTGGTGGCCAGAAATATTTAAACTCAGAAGAGTGTTCCTGGATCCACTATGTAGCAATTTTGGACCCGTGAGGTGTCACTTTGTCCTGCTGCAATTGCCCAAGTCCAATCGGAATGCACTTTGGACATGAGTCGATGCAGGTGATCAGACAGGATACTTACGTACAAGTCACCTGTCAGAGTCGTATCAGACGTATCATGGGTCCCATATCACTCCAACTACAACCGCCCCACACCATAACAGAGCCTCCACCAGCTTGAACAGTCCCCTGCTGACAATGCAGTTCAATGGATTCATGAGGCTGACTTCATACCCGTACACGTCCATCCGCTCAATACAATTTGAAACGAGACTCGTCCGACCAGGCAATATGTTTCCAGTCATAAACAGTCCAGTGTTGCGTTGATAGGCCCAGGTGAGGCGTAAAGTTTTGTGTCGTGCAGTCATCAAGGTTACACGGGTGGGCTCCGGAAGCCCATATCGATGATGTTCCGATGAATGGTTCGCACACTGACAGTTGTTGATGGCCCAGCATCGAAATCTGCAGCAATTTGTGGCAGGGTTGCACCTCTGTCACGTTGAACGATTCTCTTCAGTCATCGTTGCTCCCGCTCTTGCATGAACTTTTTCCGGCCGCAGCGATTCGGAGATTTGATGATTTACAGGATTCCTTATATTCACGGTACACTCATGAAATCGTCGACTGGAAAATCCGCACTTCATCGCTACTTCGGAGGTGCTGTGTCCCGTCGCTCGTGCGCCATCACACCGCGTTCAATCTCACTTGAAACTTTATAACCTGCCATTGCAGCGGCAGTAACCGATGTAACAACTGCGCCCGACACTTGTTGTATACAGGCTTTCCCGACAGCAGCGCCTTATTCTGCCTGTTTAAGTATCACTGTGTTTGAATGCGCTTCCCTGTACCAGTTTCTTCGGCGCTTCAGTGTATGCACACACACAAACACGTACACTCTCATAAATAGACACACAATATATGTAGCGCATGTGTATCAGCGGGAATAATAACGGTAATATATTGTAGAAGTGTATATATATATATATATATATATATATATATATATATATGTAGTGTGTGTTTATTATAAAGAAAAGCTTTGTATTATGTCCACTTAGCTGTCAAAACTACACTCCTGGAAATTGAAATAAGAACACCGTGAATTCATTGTCCCAGGAAGGGGAAACTTTATTGACACATTCCTGGGGTCAGATACATCACATGATCACACTGACAGAACCACAGGCACATAGACACAGGCAACAGAGCATGCACAATGTCGGCACTAGTACAGTGTATATCCACCTTTCGCAGCAATGCAGGCTGCTATTCTCCCATGGAGACGATCGTAGAGATGCTGGATGTAGTCCTGTGGAACGGCTTGCCATGCCATTTCCACCTGGCGCCTCAGTTGGACCAGCGTTCGTGCTGGACGTGTAGACCGCGTGAGACGACGCTTCATCCAGTCCCAAACATGCTCAATGGGGGACAGATCCGGAGATCTTGCTGGCCAGGGTAGTTGACTTACACCTTCTAGAGCACGTTGGGTGGCACGGGATACATGCGGACGTGCATTGTCCTGTTGGAACAGCAAGTTCCCTTGCCGGTCTAGGAATGGTAGAACGATGGGTTCGATGACGGTTTGGATGTACCGTGCACTATTCAGTGTCCCCTCGACGATCACCAGTGGTGTACGGCCAGTGTAGGAGATCGCTCCCCACACCATGATGCCGGGTGTTGGCCCTGTGTGCCTCGGTCGTACGCAGTCCTGATTGTGGCGCTCACCTGCACAGCGCCAAACACGCATACGACCATCATTGGCACCAAGGCAGAAGCGACTCTCATCGCTGAAGACGACACGTCTCCATTCGTCCCTCCATTCACGCCTGTCGCGACACCACTGGAGGCGGGCTGCACGATGTTGGGGCGTGAGCGGAAGACGGCCTAACGGTGTGCGGGACCGTAGCCCAGCTTCATGGAGACGGTTGCGAATGGTCCTCGCCGATACCCCAGGAGCAACAGTGTCCCTAATTTGCTGGGAAGTGGCGGTGCGGTCCCCTACGGCACTGCGTAGGATCCTACGGTCTTGGCGTGCATCCGTGCGTCGCTGCGGTCCGGTCCCAGGTCGACGGGCACGTGCACCTTCCGCCGACCACTGGCGACAACATCGATGTACTGTGGAGACCTCACGCCCCACGTGTTGAGCAATTCGGCGGTACGTCCACCCGGCCTCCCGCATGCCCACTATACGCCCTCGCTCAAAGTCCGTCAACTGCACATACGGTTCACGTCCACGCTGTCGCGGCATGCTACCAGTGTTAAAGACTGCGATGGAGCTCCGTATGCCACGGCAAACTGGCTGACACTGACGGCGGCGGTGCACAAATGCTGCGCAGCTAGCGCCATTCGACGGCCAACACCGCGGTTCCTGGTGTGTCCGCTGTGCCGTGCGTGTGATCATTGCTTGTACAGCCCTCTCGCAGTGTCCGGAGCAAGTATGGTGGGTCTGACACACCGGTGTCAATGTGTTCTTTTTTCCATTTCCAGGAGTGTAGATGGAAACTCAAAATAAAGTGGTCAGTGTTAAAAAGAAGACAGTAGGATTTTTGGCTTTGTTTGGCACCTTTGAGGGAATCAGTATCTATAACTGGTTAATTTTAACCTCAAATCACTATCTACCCCTGAAACTATTCTTGTACTTCTTTTTTGAAAAAAGTGAAGTTTGAAAGGCTCGTTCACACACAAAGTGTCCCAGTGAATAGGATTTCAGCAGTACCTTCACGGGGACTGAGCAAAGTGGTGTAATGGCTAACGTCGTCAGTTCGCATTCGAGAGACGCGTTCAGTTCTTCGGCCGGCCATCCACATATCGGTTTTCTGCGGTCATCCACGTGACTCCATGCACATGCCAGGAGGTTTGATTAAAAGGGCCGTGGTGACTTCTTTCCGTCCGGTAGTAAGGAATCTAAGCAAATCTCCATCTTTCATAATCTTAGCAATGGACGGGACATAAGACATCAAACGTCCTTCCTTATCCTTGTGTCACGATATTAAATGAGGAATATTTGTAGTGAGTCGTTCTTAAGAACAGTTCTGTCCGAGAAACTAACAAATCGACAAATTATAATCAGATTGTGGCACATTATGTGCTTACGCCTTGAGCAGCCAACCAAACCCGCGCGCCAGCCCTATAGCGCAATCTGGAAGGGGTGTACACTTCCAGTCATCTGCATTTTTCAACATAAAAAATACTGACTTTCCGTCTTAGCACCTTCTTCTGATTCGTTTTTCCTGTCTCTTAAAAAAGCTGTGTAGGTTTCGACATGTCAGGATGGACCATTCCCTTATGAGTGCTATAAAACAGTGATGGGGTATTTCTACTCATATTTCATTGTGTATTCCTTGACGACTGTCAAATGAAATCCCGGAAGCTCTCGATAATTTTTTTCCTTTCTTCACCTCATTCACGGCCCAAAGCCACGCTACTCACACATGGGGGGGGGGGGGGGGTGCTATTGCTTTTGATCATTGTGAAGAAATCCTTGTAAAAATTTTTCTTTATAATTTTTATACAGATCACCTGAGGATGTGTGTTCAATTGACATGAAACCGGTGACTTCCAGTAAATGTACGTTACAGCCAGTGCCGATCGTTTACTTCAAAATGTGACAATAAGGCTGGCATTGCCTGCAATTTAAAGTAATATTCTCAAATATAAAAGGGCCAGGACTAGTTTAAAGCTCAAGAGATATACTCGTAAGCTGCAGCTTGGGGCGCCGAGATCAGAGGGACGCCTAGAAATTTATTGAGATAACTTACAGAATCGGTAGCTGTGTCATTTGTGTCACTTTGTAGCAAACAACTTTTTCACATAGAAGTGTCGAGTGTCATTTTAGCTCCATGTGACTAGTATTTCTGAGGCGGCAAACATCCCATCGGTAATCAATGTCTCCCCACATTCGTTGCGGCAAATCGGGCAGCGTAGATTCGATTTTTCAGGTCGGCTTAATTGTTTGGTAGGGGAGGTACGTACATACGGTCTTTAATGAACCCAAGAGAAAAAAATCCAATGGTGTCAAGACCGGTGAGTGAGGTGGCCTTGCTATTGGCCCTTCATAGCCAATGCATCGACTTGGGAAGCGATTATCGAGGAAACCTCGAACTTCCCTGAGGTAATGAGGTAGGGTACCGTCTTGCCGGCAGTAAACTATCCCTCGGTCATCCTCATGGATGCCTGGAATTAAAAAGTTTTCAAGTATGTCCAGAAGCACACAATACCAGTGACAGTTTCCTTCATGAAGAAGGAAGGGCGTCTTGGTGATTATCATGTAGCGGTGAACAACTCCTCTCACCAAATTTCTTGTAGCAAGCGTAGATTGTACGCAAGCCTGGACGTGCATTAGGATATTTGGTGCGAAACTTACGGTGAACAGTTGTTGCAGAATTTGTTTCGTGAAACTAAAATACACAGCTAGCACCCTCTGCACCAGCGAAAGTAGTTGTTTCAACTGTCACTATGCTGGCGCTCCTAGTGGCGGAATGGGGTACTGTTGCTCTGTTGATGTTGTGGCCTACAGTCCTGAGACTGGTTTGATGCAGCTCTCCACGCTACTCTATCCTGCGCAAGCTTCTTCATCTCCCAGTACCTACTGCAACCTACATCCTTCTGAATCTGTTTAATCACCTCTTGTATCCCTCCATGATTTTTACCCTCCACGCTGCCCCCCCAATACTAAATTGGTGATGCCTTGATGCCTCAGAATATGCCCTACCAACCGATCCCTTCTTCTAGTCAAGTTGTGCCACAAATTTCTCGTCTCTCCCATTCTATTCAATACCTCTTCAGTAGTTATGTGATCTACCCATCTAATCTTCAGTATTTTTCTGCAGCACAACATTTCGAAAGATTCTATTCTCTTCTTGTCCAGACTATTTATCGTCCATGTTTCACTTCCATACATGCCTACACTCCATAAAAATACTTTCAGAAACGACTTCCTGACATTTAAATATATACTCGATGTTAACAAATTTCTCTTCTTCATAAACACTTTCCTTGCCATTGCCAGTTTACATTTTATATCCTCTCTACTTTGACCATCATCAGTTTTTTTGCTCCCCAAACAGCAAAACTCCTTTACTACTTTAAGTGTCTCATTTCATATCTAATTCCCTCAGCATCACCCGACTTAATTCGACTACATTCCATTATCCTCGTTTTGCTTTTGTTGATGTTCATCTTATATCCTCCTTTCAAGACACTGTCCATTCCGTCAACTGCTCTTCCAAGTCCTTTGCTGTCTCTGACAGAATTACAATGTCATCGGCGAACCTCAAAGTTTTTATTTCTACTCCATGGATTTTAATTCCTACTCCGAATTTTTATTTCGTTTCCTTTACTGCTTGCTCAATATACAGATTGAATAACATCGGGGAGAGGCTACAACCCTGTCTCACTCCCTTCCCAACCACTGCTTCCCTTTCATGCCCCTCCACTCTGGTTTCTGTACAAATTGTAAATAGCCCTTCGCTCCCTGTAGTTTACCCCTGTCACCTTTAGAATTTGAAAGAGAGTATTCCAGTCAACATTGTCAAAAGCTTTCTCTAAGTCTACAAATGCTAGAAACGTAGGTTTGCCTTTCCTTAATCTTTCTTCTAAGATAAGTCGTAAGGTTAGTATTGCCTCACGTGTTGCTCTACGTGAATCAAACTTGGGGTTGCTTTTCTTCAACATGACAAATCTACCGATTCTGTAAGAATCCTGCAAATTTCAGTATCATCTCAAAGTCGTAAAATCCGTTCTGACTCAACCTGTAGATAATGTGTATGGCAATTTGTAGCGAGAACTAACGCTGGCGAAATTGTGCGAGGGAAGAGTATGCTGGGGGGTAGGAGCCAAATGGTAAGTCGGTTACGTGGAAAAATCATCGCGAACCGGCCGTGAAAAGTGTCCTGCGTGAATGTGAATGTCTGGCGCAGTGGGATAGTGGCGCTCAATGGCCACGGCTGGTCGCCATTGAACTTGTGTACAAGCGGGCAGCACTTTCACCGTCAGAACGTGACACAATGCGTACCTCCCGTCTGTACATCCGTTTTTCCTTTCTGACAGGAACTCGGAAACCGGAAACAAAATGCTTGCTGCTAGCAATAGGAATGCATGCGTACTACCAGAACGGGTGTTTTGTTAAAGAAAATGAAAGTTGCTGGAGAAAAATGCTCGAAAGAACGAATGTCTGCACGTGAATAGGAAATTTTACGAAATAGCGTAATGATTAGTCAGACATATGAAAAAAAATATTAGTACATTCTTCAGTCACAAGGATTTGTACATATAAAAGGGTACAATGGTAGAGCACTCTATTGATTCACGGATATCTTTCACCATAAACTAAATAGTCACAAATGTAAATAAGGGTATATTCCTACCCCAGTACTATAGTCAGTTCTGCAGTCATAATTATTGACCACAATTAATGTAAGAATTACAAAAGAAACCTTGAATATAGCCGGCCGGAGTGGCCGTGTGGTTCTAGGCGCTACATTCTGGAGCCGAGCGACCGCTACGGTAACAGGTTCGAATCCTGTCTCGGGCATGGCTGTGTGTGATGTCCTTAGGATAGTTAGGTTTAAGTAGTTCTAAGTTCTAGGCGACTGATGACCTCAGAAGATAAGTCGCATAGTGCTCAGAGCCATTTTGAAACCTTGAATATAGTGGTTTTCACTTTCGTGAAGGACAAACCTTCTTGAAGTTGTTGGAAGAGCAAGGGTAAGACTAAGTAAAATGGGATTTTGTATTGAGATGGCAGTTCCGTCTCTCATTATTAGTGCGTCACGTAGCTTGGTCACGTGGTCCAGAATGCAGACCGTACCATCCTTCGAGTTGTGATGGCTTCAGTTGCCAGTTATACCGGGTGATAAAAAAGTCACTATAAATTTAAAAACTGAATAAATCACGGAATAATGTAGATAGAGAGGTACAAATTGACACACATGCTTGGAATGACATGGGGCTTTATTAGAACCAAAAAAATACAAAAGTTCAAAAAATGTCCAACAGATGGCGCTTCATCTGATCAGAATAGCAATAATTAGCATAACAAAGTAAGACAAAGCAAAGATTATGCTCTTTGCAGGAAAAATGCTCAATATGTCCACCATCATTCCTCAACAATAGCTGTAGTCGAGGAATAATGTTGTGAACAGCACTATAAAGCATGTCCGGAGCTATGGTGAGGCATTGGCGTCTGATGTTATCTTTCAGCATCCCTTAAGATGTCGGTCGATCACGATACACTTGCGACTTCAGGTAACCCCAAAGCCAATAATCGCACGGACTGAGGTCTGGGGACCTGGGAGGCCAAGCATGACGAAAGTGGCGGCTGAGCACACGATCATCACTACATTATTCCGTGGTTTATTAAGTTTTCAAATTTATACTGACTTTTTCATCACCCGGTATAACTGACAACTCAGTGTGAATTGGCACAGTTGATGGCGGAACAGACATTGCACACTCATTCACCGCCACAAACAATTCCTTAGTAATGAGAGCAGTGTAGATTCTTTTCTCTCACCATAGTATTTGTATCAAAAGCCTTGTAAGTTTTTTCTCAGTTATCGCGTTCATTCGAGGTATCACTAGTGTGCACCTTCTTCATTTACCTTGTAGTATGGAGACCACATTATGCAAAGCACAATTAAATCACTGTCAGTTAATTGTTGGCCGAATCTGTAACACCTCAAGTATTAACATCTTTTTTTAAATTAAATCTACAGATGACCGTACCAGTTTCTAATTACTGCTTTCATTATTTGCTGGTAATTCTCAACTGTTTCCATCAAATTTCGCGAGGGAAACTGCATCGAATGGACATTTGAAGTCAAGTACCTCGCAAAAGGCCCTTGCTCCCAGCAACATATAAAGCAGCACACCTTCATTGAACCGAACATCACAGAAACTGGACAAGAGGTGCATGCGATGTGAGTAATGTGGTCCTCCGAATCGTGAACTGCCTCTTTTCGATCAGGTTACTGTGGATGTGTGTCAGCATATGTATTTCAACAGCTTTGGTGAACACGTGTTGCACTTACTGTTACATTTTTATGGTGAATATCCTGTGTGTGCTTCTGTGTTCCTACATGACAACAGCAATAGTTGGGCAGGTCCGATTTTGGAACAATGGGCCCCTTGCTCTTCTTATGTAAACCAACTGTATATGTGGCCTAGCCACCTTATGTAAGCAAAGCTGGTGTAATATATGATCCCAAGGTAAACAAACTGCTCACTTGTACTAATGTTTATTTAATACCTAATTAATGGCCAAATACTTATGCAGAATCTCATTTATTGCCTACTATAGTAACATGAGTATCATCTTCAATATCATAGTTTATGAACCAAAATGGCCATCACTTATGTTTATGAGAGTCCAACCTCAATTGCCGTAAATTATGACACAAACCATGATCCACACCACTCCTCTACTCCCGTAGGCCAATTGGGTGAGGTGTAAACTTCAGGTCAGGCTTAATTACTTTAATTATAGCCAAAAAATTACTTCAGACAATTTAATAAACAGCAGACATGTGAAATTTGGCATCTTACTTTTTGCAGTTTGCAACAATGTCACTGTCTGCAACGTTTCAGACGCACCATTGCTGTTTACAGTTTTGCAGTCATGTGTTAGAATTTTACCGATTTTCACTCAGCATTTCCATGAAGACACATGTAAGCATGCAGCATTAAATGTTTAAAAATAACCAACACTGTGCATTATTAAAGCAAGTATATTGATATCCCAATAGTTCAATGTTTAACGAATAACATAGTCAAGTAAATATAGTCTTCATACTTTTTCCTCTGTAAGGACCTTCTCCGTGCGTTATTAGTTGTTGAGAACAAAGACATCATGATGAGGTAACCTAGAGGAGTTTTACAGCAAAATATTGTATTGGATTTGTATATAATGGCAGTAAATCGAAATAGGAATGTTTTCAGAAGCTTGTATGAACACACACACACACACACACACACACACACACAAAGCACTCACACACGCAAACACACACACACACACACACACAGACACACACACACACACACACACACACACACACACACACATACGCACACGCACACACACACATACGCACACACACACACACACACACACACACACACACACACACACACAAGTTATTTTCCATGCTCCATGCAGTGCATTGCTATCACACCGCATCACACAGTAGTGACCAGGTGCTCCACCTGTTCTTACCATAACCACATAGCCACTACTGTTCCTCGCTGCTTCTACTGTTGCTTCAATTTCTGAGGGACAGATCCACCACCTTGGAGGTGTACTTCTCAACAAGAGTGTGGAATACTATTGTAAAATATAGTCTGTGGTACTAGAGGTCTCATTGACCTAGGTACTTCATGCATTATCCAATTAGAGCCCATATACTGGATGGTGTTAATTACTGACGTGCTTTGTGCCCGTTTCCCAGGCATGTAAACATACCGCTGCTACAGCAGCACGCGGCGAGCAGTCCAGTATCAATCAACACCTTCATTCAGTTTGTGTTCAGCACTGTAGTAACATGCGAAGAAGAGGCATACAACAGTTTGATAGAGTCAGGATAATGGCTTTACTTTCAGCTGGTCACACACAGCAAGATGTTGCCGATTGGTTACATGCCACACAAAGTGGTGTGTCTAACGTATGTAGAAAGTACAGAGAGACGGTAATGTGAACGACAGATCTCGTAGTGGTTGTCCTCGTATGACAACACCAGTGCAGAATCGCTTGTGCAATAGTTACATTTATTTACGTGTGGATAACTGCCATTGAGTGCACCCAACGCTGATGCTCCACAGGTCTTCCTGATATACGCTACTGCCTTCGATACAAAGCTGAATCACATACAAACTTTCTACATCTACATCTAAAGAAATACTCCACAAACCGCTACGCAGTGCTCGGTGGAGTGTATATCGTAGCAGTATTAAGGCTTTTATTTCCTATCTCAGTGTAACATACTGATCGAGGAAAAAATGATTGTTTATATGCCTTTTTAAATGACCCAATCTCTTTTAAAACATGTATGGATACAAAATTCTACGTCAGGATCGCACATTTTCTTTACCGATTACAGGTTTCGGCTCATTACTCAGCATCTTCAGATCAATCTAAAATTTTATTCAGTATGCGACACTCATTACACATTTTTTGAATCTAAGTCGTCCTAATCAAATAAAAAATCCTAAACTGAAAACCTTAGATGTTTATGTAAACCAACTATATCTAATGAGTTTGCACTGTGAATTCGACTTGTTCTCTTTTAAACCTTGTACATATTGCATATTACCCGTTTTTCCCTATAACTTACGCCTATTTTGCTCATAATTTCAAAATTTCTTACACCATCTTACGTTGTCGAACGATTTCTCAAGGTCGACAAATCCTATGACTGCGTCCTTGCCTCCATTAGCAACCATAACATTAGAACTGCTTCTCTGTTCCCTGTACCTTCCCTACAGCCAAACTGACTGTCATCCAACACATCCTCAGTGCCAGCAGGAGTGGCCGAGCGGTTCTAGGCGCTTCAGTCTGGAACCGCGCGACCGCTACGGTCGCAGGTTCGAATCCTGCCTCGGACATGGATGTGTGTGGTGTCCTTAGGTTAGTTAGGTTTAAGTAGTTCTAAGTTCTAGGGGACTGATGACCACAGCTGTTAAGTCTCATAGAGCTCAGAGCCATTTTGAACATCTTAAGTTTTCTTTTCCATTCTTCGGCATATTGTTCTGCTTAGCAAGTTGGATGCATGGGCTCCTAAGCTGATTGTGCGATAATTCTCGCACATGTCGGCGCTTGCTATCTTCGGAATTCTGTGGATGATATTTTTCCGAAAGTCTGATGATTATCGTCATACATTCTACATATTAACGTGAATAGTCATTCTGTTGCCATTTCCCTAATGATTTTCAAAACCTCTTTTATATTTTGAGTTTAACATTGGATTCCCTGTGTCTTCCATATCGACTTCTATTTCTTCTTCTGTCACGTCGTCGTAAAAGTCCTCCTCTTCATAGAGTATTCAATGTACTCTTTTCACCTATCCACTGTCTCCTCTGCATCTAGCACTGTAATCCCCATTGTATTCTTAATGTCACCACCCTTGCTTTTGATTTCAACGAATGTTGTTTTGCCGTTCCAGTGTGCTAAGTCAGTCTTTCAGACAAGCATTTATTTTTCGATTTCTTCGCATTTTCCTTTCAGTCATTTCGCCTTAGCTTTCCTACGCTTCCTAATTAATTCATTCCTAAGCGACTTGTGTTTCTGTATTCCTCAATTTCCTTGAACATTTTTGTACTTCCTTCTTACATCGATCAACTGAAGAACTTCTTTTGTTATCAATGTTTTCTTCGCAGTTACCTTTTTTGTACCAATGTTTTTCTTTCCAACATCTGTGATTGCCCTTTTGAGAGATGTCTATTGCTCTTGAACTGAACTGCCTACTCAGCTATTCATTACCGCAGTATCTATAGCCTCAGAGAACTTCAACCTTATCTCTTCATTCCTTAGTATTTCCTTAACCCACTTCTTTGTGTCTGAGTAGTTTCTTGAACTTCAATCTACTTTCCATCATTTCTAAATTGTGACGTAGCTATACATCTGCTCCTGGGTTTGCTTCACAATGCAATATCTGATTTTGGAATCTCTGCCTAATCATGGTGTAACCTAAGTGAAATCATCCTGTATTTCCCGGTCATTTTACAATTATACATCCTCCTCTTGTGATTCGTGAACAGAGTATTCGCTATTACCATCTGAAATTTATTGCAGAATCCAATTAATCTTCCTCCTCTTTCATTTCCACTCCAAGCCCGTAGTCTTCTACTCCTTCCCCTACAACAAAAGTCTAGTTCCCGTTGACTATTAAAATTTCATCTCTCTTTACAATCTGAATTACCTGTTAAATATCCTGATGTTCTTCCCGTCTCTTCTTTTTCTTCTACTTGCAACATTGGCATGTATATCTGAGCTGTTATTGTCGGTGTTGATTTGCTGTCTACTTTGATGATAACAACTCTGTCACTGAACTGGTCCCAGTAACTCACTCTCTGCCCTACATTCCCATTCATAACGAATCTTACTCTCTTATACAATTTTCTGCTGCTAATGATATTGACTCTTTCCACGTACCAGAGACTCGTCTCCAAGGGATCCATGTAAAACGATAAATGTAATGTAATGTAGTGTAACTCTTTACTCAGCTCGCCAGAAATCCTTATCTTCCTTCCATTTCACTTACTGCCCACCATTATGTCTATATTAACCCTTAGCATTTCGATTTTCAGGGTTTGTAGTTTCCCTTCACGTTCAAAATTCTGACGTTCCACATCCTGAGGCCTTTCGTTGGTTATTCAATCTTTTTCTCATAGTTGCCTCCCAGATATGCGACTGGGGAACTAGTGTGGAATCTTTTGCCAATAGAGAGATCATCATGACACTTTTTTTCAGTTACAGGCCACATGTCCTATGGATACATATTATGTGCTTCTAATTCAAAGTTTTCCATTGTCTTCTTCATCCACACTCCGTTTATCCTTGCTGATTCTTCTGCCATTTAGGGCAGTTTCCCTTGCCAAGGGAACTCTGCCCACTTCTCTGCCTTCTGGCAACATCATTAGCAGAATAAGGGTGACTTCTTATGCCATGTCTTCAGCGCAATTGCTGATGATTTTTATTCAAGTGGTGAGATATGAACCTGGAATGGCGGACATTTTGATTACTAGACACTACTTCTGGAACACGGGTGGGTCATAAACTAGATTAGGCTAAAAGTATTTGGCCATTTATTAGATCCTAAACAAAAATTACCAAGAGCACAAGTGAGCAGTTTGTGTGCATTAAAGACATAAATTACACTGGTCTGTTTACATAAGGAGAACAATGAGACCTTTGTTCGAGAACTGACTCTGTCTCACTATTAACGGCTGTGTTCAGAGGTTTGCATGCATACGTTCTTGGTTTGACAAAAACTCAAGAACCTCATCACATGTTGCCTGGCCCTCTAAATCTCATGACCTGAATGCCACAGATACTGTCTCGGACTATTTGTGAATGCAGTGTAAGTAGGCTGTTTTAGGTTTTCTTATTGGTAACGCCACGTTGCGCTCTGTATGAAAATCACTGGCTGTGCTGTGTGCAGTCTGTGGCTAGTTTGCATTGTTGTCTGCCATTGTAGTGTTGGGCAGCTGGATGTGAACAGCGCGTAGCGTTGCGCAGTTGGAGGTGAGCCGCCAGCAGTGGTGGATGTGGGGAGAGAGATGGCGGAGTTTTGAAAGTTTGTAAAAATGGATGTCATGAACTGCTGTATATATTATGACTTTTGATGACTATTAAGGTAAATACATTGTTTGTTCTCTATCAAAATCTTTCATTTGCTAACTATGCCTATCAGTAGTTAGTGCCTTCCGTAGTTTGAATCTTTTATTTAGCTGGCAGTAGTGGCGCTCGCTGTATTGCAGTAGTCCGAGTAACGAAGATTTTTGTGAGGTAAGTGATTTGTGAAAGGTATAGGTTAATGTTAGTCAGGGCCATTCTTTTGTAGGGATTTTTGAAAGTCAGATTGCGTTGCGCTAAAAATATTGTGTGTCAGTTTAAGCACAGTCTTGTACATTTTTTCTAAGGGGACGTTTCAGCAGCTGAAACACAGCAAACGACATCCTCGCAATTTGATGTCTGTATGCGATGTAGCCATCAATGAGTGGTGTTAGCTGGATTTGGCATGCCGGAGGAATCTTGTGGACTCTTTTCCTCGTCCACATAATCTTCATTCTTTCTTTTCTCTTCCCAAAAGTCAGACCTTCGCTAAAGAACACGCATTTCACAGCACTGGAACCAGTAAATTCACATACAGCGAACGCCTGAGCTACCTCATGAAAACAGGCTTATATCTACTTCTGTATCTAAATACACATAGTTACCCTGCAGTTTACAAGTGTAGAAGTTTCATATAAACACTTTCAGACTCTTTCTCGATCGATCCAGTTTCGTGTATCACGTGGAGAAAATGAACAGTTAAATCTATCTGTGTCAGCCCACATTTCTCTAATTTTAGTGAGATGGTCAATTCTCACCATGTAGATGGGCATCGACAAAAAATTGGTGACATTCCAAGGAGAAAGATAAGTAAACTTAACGACAGTCGCTCTCCCGTCTGCATATTAAAGTAGTAGTTGCCAATGGGTCAAAAGCGACTTCCATTAAGGTCTTCCGGGAGATGGTTGGCCTCCTTTGATTTCGGGTCCCATTTATGGTGTGGGAGATTTTCTTTGTTGCAAGTCGTCTTTTCGTGGTACATATCAATAAGATATCAGTCTTGAAACGCCCCGCTAAACCCGCAGGACAGGACAGGTAGTTGGAATTGTGGAAATGGGCCAAACTGAGCGGCTGTCAGTTACACTCGAAGACATATAACATTATTTATTTGACCAAACACTACAGTACAAATTCTTGAACTTAGTTATCGGCTGAATACACCACATTACCTTATGCCTTAAGGGCACAACCGCTTTAATTAAAAAAAAAAGGCTAAAAGCCATTAACTCAAAATTCAGGCATCAAAGAGAATATTTAGAAGGTAGAAGGCCTCACGTTAAGTAAATTATATAATTTTGCTGAAGGCCCAAAAATCTAACACTTGAAAAGCAACAACCTTAATTTAAAGACGGTCGAAGGCCCATGATTTAAGATGCAAGGTAAAATTAAATAAAAAAGCACAAGGAAGAATTCAATTAGACTGAAGGCCCAAAACAGTCTGATGCTCGAGTGACAAAGATCCTTAATTCAAAAACGGCTGAAGACCCCATGACTTAAAACTAAAGGTAAAATAAATTTAAAGAACAAAGCCTTAAAATAAGTTTAAACAACAAAGCCTTATCTTAAATTAGGCTGAAGGCTCCTAACAATCTAACAGTTGACAAGCAAAGAACTTTAATTTTAAAACGGCTGTAGGTCAATGACTTAAAACACAACTAAAATAATTTTTAGGAGGCAGAAGGCCTAAGGCTTTTTCTTTAAACAATATATTAATCAGGCTGAAGGACAAACAATCTAACACTTGACAAGCAAGAACTTTAATTTTAAAACTGCTGAAGGCCCATGACTTAAAACACCACTAAAAACAATTCAACTTTTATTCAAAACCATCGACTATGTGCCATACAAATACACACAATAAAAAATAAGAAAAGGCAGTGCAGTTAACGGCTCTCAGAAGTTTCGGGGGTCGGTCAGCACTTGAAATACTAACGATCACTTAAGTGAGACAGGCAGTCGGCCCAATCATTCTCGATCCGACGACAACTCAACCAACAGACATTCAAAGGACCCACCGACAAGGTAACGTGCGCTCCACTCGACCAACACACAACCGGGAGTTCAATGCAAAACGCAAAAAGCATGGACGCACACGACCAAGCATACATCAAGCTATCAAACTAAACACCATGCTGGACAGCGACAACACGGTGAGGAAAGGGCACTGCGTGAATTTACGTCAACGGCCAGGGCAGGTAACCGGAACGTTAACGGCCACAAGGCAGAAAATTCCGCTGGTGCACTTTAATTGCAAATAACCAAATACAGTTAGACTCCACTGGACGGTGGCTAAACCTTCGCCAACTCGAACACACACGTTGTTGCTCGTGGGAATGTCCCAAAAGCCAACAGCGAGAACCAGATGGCACAATGTGAGCAGTTTTGACTTGCTGATCAATTAAATCCAAACTCAACTTTCGTGTCCAGGGTCGGTGAGCCACGGACCTCACAGCAATGGGAACAGCCCCATACACTCCGTAAAGACTGCCAGCGGGCCAGGCCAAACTAGACCCTGCGGAGATTTCCTCGCTGCTCCAGCCCACATCACAAGCTACACACAGTTTCACGAACACTTACACGAAGGACTAGACAACACTAACGGCAGCGACTGTGCAATAACAAGGACGTATCACGAGTCGTCACACGCAGGGAACCCGTAAGCGGTCGGCGGCCAACACACACGTCGTACGACAAGACGACCGACCGACGACCAAACAATGTGGTCCGCACTCAAGCGATATGTACAGGGCTATTACAAATGATTGAAGCGATTTCATAAATTCACTGTAGCTCCATTCATTGACATATGGTCACGACACACTACAGATACGTAGAAAAACTCATAAAGTTTTGTTCGGCTGAAGCCGCACTTCAGGTTTCTGCTGTCAGAGCGCTCGAGAGCGCAGTGAGACAAAATGGCGACAGGAGCCGAGAAAGCGTATGTCGTGCTTGAAATGCACTCACATCAGTCAGTCATAACAGTGCAACGACACTTCAGGACGAAGTTCAACAAAGATCCACCAACTGCTAACTCCATTCGGCGATGGTATGCGCAGTTTAAAGCTTTTGGATGCCTCTGTAAGGGGAAATCAACGGGTCGGCCTGCAGTGAACGAAGAAACGGTTGAACGCGTGCGAGCAAGTTTCACGCGTAGCCCGCGGAAGTCGACGAATAAAGCAAGCAGGGAGCTAAACGTACCACAGCCGACGGTTTGGAAAATCTTACGGAAAAGGCTAAAGCAGAAGCCTTACCGTTTACAATTGCTACACTTCCATCATGATGTTCGGCATTTCTTAAACAGGAGATTGGAAAACCGATGGATCGGTCGTGGTGGAGATCATGATCAGCAATTCATGTCATGGCCTCCACGCTCTCCCGACTTAACCCCATGCGATTTCTTTCTGTGGGGTTATGTGAAAGATTCAGTGTTTAAACCTCCTCTTCCAAGAAACGTGCCAGAACTGCGAGCTCGCATCAACGATGCTTTCGAACTCATTGATGGGGACATGCTGCGCCGATGTGGGAGGAACTTGATTATCGGCTTGATGTTTGCCGAATCACTAAAGGGGCACATATCGAACATTTGTGAATGCCTAAAAAAACTTTTTGAGTTTTTGTATGTATGTGCAAAGCATTGTGAAAATATCTCAAATAATAAAGTTATTGTAGAACTGTGAAATCGCTTCAATCATTTGTAATAACCCTGTATAGGCAACCGTCGGGCGGGTGATGGCTGTTCATACCTCACTGCAGCCGCGCCCCGACTGAACTTCTGCCGCGTCCTAAGTCAGACACTGCCAGGTCCGAACTGCACTGCTAGCGCCTCCCAACTCACTGACAGATCCGAACTAACATTTAAACACACAATAACCGGGAAGTAATAGCAGTCAGCAAATAATAATAATGAGCGTATTGCATTGGTGGCCGGGAGACCCCCTCACGGGGCAGTTCTTAAACGCCACTACGGCGACTTGCGAGTGAATGAGGATAATAGACACACAACACCAAGTCACCTCGAGACAGAGAAAATCCCCCGACCCCGCCGGGAATCGATCCCGGGACCCCGAGAGCGGGAAGCGAGAACGCTACCGCAAGAGCACGAGCCGCGGACAGTCAGCTAAGATAACACGCCAGGACTTGTATCGACAAGCCCCGTGCTGCCACTCACGGGAAGCAAGGCGGCAACTCAGTGACACAAGTAATTGAAATTGACATAATCAGGTGGTAGTACAGTAAAAACAGGATGTCAAACGAGATGGCACGAACACGAGCCAAGCACAGATCATGTCTTTTTCCCTGCAATGATCATAAATCTTGCTGGCAGAGAATACGCTTCTACTACACATTTGCGTAATACACATACCGTCTTGGATATTGGATACAAAATTTTTTTTCAAAATCTGTCTTCCCATTTACCAGATAAAACTGACACATCGTCAATGATAATTGTTGTGTCACCGCCAGACACCACACTTGCTAGGTGGTAGCCTTTAAATCGGCCGCGGTCCATTAGTACATGTCGGACCCGCGTGTCGCCACTGTCAGTAATTGCAGACCGAGCGCCACCACACGGCAGGTCTAGAGAGACGTACTAGCACTCGCCCCAGTTGTACGGACGACTTTGCTAGCGACTACACTGACGAAGCCTTTCTCTCCTTTGCCGAGAGATAGTTAGAATAGCCTTCAACTAAGTCCATGGCTACGACCTAGCAAGGCGCCATTAACCATTTCTAGAGAGAGTCTCACTTGTATCATCAAGAATGCTGTATACAAATGATGGATTAAAGTTAAGTATTCCTGGAGCTACGTACTTTTCTTTATAGCATTCATTACGTATCCTGTTTCAGACCTCACGCCCATCTGCGTGAGCTTAACGCGTGCCTTTCGGCTACTTCCGAGTGGCGTGGCTGTCTTGCTACGCCACAACAATAATATCTCAACCGCAGAGATTGCTTCTGGAAGAAAAACTGTCTGGTATACTGTTTGGTTCTGGCGGAAACAGATCACTTGTTTAAATTTTCCAGATGACTGTATAGGCAATTTTTTGCCCCGGTTTTTATTGCTCAGTTTGTCATTTCCAGTTTTCTCCATAATATCACCCAAACACTGCAGAGTGCAGAACCAAACTGATGTTGCCATACCTCGCCGCGCCAGATCCCAGATTTTAATGGCGGGTGAAGCTGATAGTGTTTCATTTCTGTTTGTTGAACCTGAGCTACGTTAATTCCTACCATCACGCTGGTTTTCTGCTGGTGTTTTACAGCGCTAAACTGTCCTCGCAAACCACTGGAGAAGTACTTGTCAGCACCAACGCTCTGACCACCTGACGAGCAGAGGGTGACTGCAGCTTGCTGGTCGATTACGGTCAGTGAACTTGAAAGGTCTCTGTTGGATTCCTTTCATGTTAATTTCTTAAATATGTTGTCATTTACGGCATAAATTCCTCTTCTAAATTTACTGTGGTGTTTCTGACTATCTGGGAGGAGACTGAGCAGTGAAACGTGTTACTTTTACACATAAACAAGAATGATCTGTCACACTACTACACTTTAAAACACAGTTTATATGTAATTCATGTCACACAATCTCATACGGAACCTACATCCGCTTCCTTTTATATACTGTATATGATAAGATACTGTTATCCTCCTTCCCTTCTGTGTGAGAGGATGAATGAGCAACTGTAGTTCTAGTTGCATGCTGGAGGGTAGCAGACAAGCCTGTCTGCTAGAGAACAGTAGGACCAACGTCGGAACAGGTAGCTACGCTTTCTAAAAGCAGTGAGGTTTCTATTCTTAGTATGGTCCTGTCCGTCCCTTGTCATGTTGGTATAGGGAGCTGCCTCTCTGGTCACTTTCGTTTGTATTTGGGAAGCACGCTCGGTAGAAGCCCAGGTCAGTCGGTCCGCGGCGAGCGTCTGAAGTGGTAAGATCTCCGGCTAAGCGCGTGTCTGCTAAGTCCGTAGACCAATGGATTTCTTAAGTTCAGCCTGACTGAAAATTTAATCACCTTTATTTCATGTTTAGCTCTAAAATATCTAATGTTATCTTAAATTGCAACGCAGTGTAATTCGAGTGCGAAGTTCAGAATATATTCCGGTAGTTGCTTTGTCACTACTTTGTGAGTAAAGTGGAACCACGTGTTGATCAGTAACTCTAACTAAGTTCATCAATCTTAAATGTGAATGTGCGTGAGATTATAACGTCTCGTCTTGACAATATTTTTCAATATAGCAACTATTCTTTATGTTCAACCCACGTGGGGTGTACTTTGTGAGACCAGTACCACGTGCTAAGACAATTGTTTGGTTAATAGTAAGACGATAGTAACCAGTTCGAGGTTTTTCTTTTGTAAATTGCTTTTCGATCTAATTTATTTTAATTATCAAAATTATTGTGGAGTTACACTCTTTGTATAAACCAAGTTGATCACGTGAAGCATGTGGTGTAATCATCAAAGTAGCCCTCAGCTATTCTTTTCTGGAAGATTTCACTGAGAGTTAGAATGAATTTAGTATACCAGTATGTGGTAATTACATGACGGAAAGGATTGCGCTACGAACGTAACTTCTTTGGATGAAAATTGAATCGGTTAGTTGTGGTTAATTTCCTTTTGCATATGTTTCAACGTCCTTCGTGTGTTATTTTATGAATGCAGTGTTGTATGCAGTCTCCCTATCTCCAAATATAAACTGATTTATTTCTTTTTATTTAAATTCTCTTTATATATATATATATATATATCCGGTTGTCGTAAGGCTATTAAAAGATTATAATTAATGTTAGTCTGGTTGGGAATTTGGTAAGCTAGACTGGATATCTGGTGAAAAAGTTGCGCAGTAATGCAAGGTTAACTTCCCCAGACAGCTCACAGCTTTTAACCCACTTTTATTGTCTATCAGCACCGCTTTCATAGCAAATCAGTGCGACAACATTACAAACTTCAACTGTATTCTGAAAGACAGTCGCTACGTAATTCACATATCATTCCGACATTAAATCGTTTGTTCTTATACACGCATGGAAGTCTCGTTACAACATGTATAAACGTATTGAGGAGCGTATGGGACGAATGTGTGCAGGAGTATAATGAGACGGGTTCTAACCTCAAGACGACCCTCACTCACTGACATTATTTCTCAAGTACACAAATATTTAGCATCATTGTTGTCCTCCTTTTTCCTATGGATAGTGTGGGGTCACCGCCAGACACCACACTTGCTAGGTGGTAGCCTTTAAATCGGCCGCGGTCCGTTAGTATACGTCGGACCCGCGTGTCGCCACTATCAGTGATTGCAGACCGAGCGCCGCCACACGGCAGGTCTACAGAGACTTCCTAGCACTCGCCCCAGTTGTACAACCGACTTTGCTAGCGATGGTTCACTGACAAAATACGCTCTCATTTGCCGAGACGATAGTTAGCATAACCTTCAGCTACGTCATTTGCTACGACCTAGCAAGGCGCCATTACCAGTTACTATTGAGATTATGAATAATGTACCGTCAAGAGCGATGTTCACCATTTATGGATTGAAGTTAAGTATTCCACCAGCTACGACCGTTTTTTCTAAATTCTAATTTCCTTGTCCTGTTCCAGACCTCACGCCAGCCTGCGTGAGCTAAAACGCGTGCCTTTCGGCTTCCTCTTGTAACACGGTGTCGGCTCTCCTGCCAACCACAACATATAGTTTTTGATTTTCACCTACATCTACTTCTACGTAGATAATCCTCAAGCCACCATAGGGTGCGTGGTGGATAGCACCCTGTACCAGTACTAGTCATTTCCTTTTATGTTCCACTCACAAACAGAACGAAGTAAAAACGACGGTCTGTATGCCTCCTACGAGCCCTAAACTCTCTGATCTTATCTTCGTGATCCTTGCGCGAAATATACGCTGGCGGCCGTAGAATCTCTCTATAGTCAGTCTGGAAAGCCGATTCTGTCAATTTTCCTCAATAGAGTTCCTCGGCGTCGCCTCCCCTCTAATGATCACCATTCGAGTTGTTGAAGCGTCACCGTGATACTTGCGTGTTGTTCGAACCTACTGGTAGCAAATCTAGCAGCCCGCCTCTTAGTTGCTTCGATCTCTCCTTTTAATCCGACCTAGAGCGTAATTCAAACGTTCGAACAACAAACAGTGGGTCGCAGTAGGGTCCTATGTTCGGTCTCCTTTACAGATGAACCAAACTTTCTCTCAGTAAACCAGAGTGGACAGTTCGTCTTCCCTACTGCAGTCCTTACATTCTCATTCTACTTAATATTGATTTGCAACGTTACGCCTCGATATTTAATGCACGTGACTGTTGTTGTTGTTGTTGTTGTGGTGGTGGTGGTGGTCTTCAGTTCTGAGACTGGTATGATGCAGCTCTCCATGCTACCCTATCCTGTGCAAGATTCTTCATCTCCCAGTACTTACTGCAACCTACATCCTTCTGAATCTGCTTAGTGTATTCATCTCTTGGTCTCCCTCTATGCTGCCCTCCAATGCTCAATTTGTGATCCCTTGAAGCCTCAGAAAATGTCCCACTAACCGGGCCCTTCTTTTTGTCAAGTTGTGCCACAAACTCCTCTTCTCCCCAATTCTATTCAATACTTCATCATAATTATGTGATCTACCCATCTAATCTTCAGCATTCTTCTGTAGCACCACATTTCGAACGCTCCAGACTATTTATCGTCCATGTTTCACTTCCATACATGCCTACGCTCCATACGTATACTTTCAGAAACGACTTCCTGACACTTAAATCTATACTCGATGTTAACAAATTGCTCTTCTTCACAAACGCTTTCCTTGCCATTGCCAGTCTACATTTTATATCCTCTCTACTTTGACCATCATCAGTTTTTTTGCTCCCCAAATAGCAAAACTCCTTTACTACTTTAAGTGTCTCATTTCCTAATCTAATTCCCTCAGCATCACCCGACTTAATACGACTACATTCCATTCCCCTCGTTTTGCTTTTGTTGATGTTCATCTTATTTCCTCCTTTCAAGACACTGTCCATTCCATTCAACTGCTCTTCCAAATCCTTTGCTGTCTCTGATAGAATGACAATGTCATCGGCGAACCTCAAAATTTTTATTTCTTCTCCATGGATTTTAATACCTACTCCGAATTTTTCTTTTGTTTCCTTTACTACTTGCTCAATATACTGATTGAATAACATCAGGGAGAGGCTACAACCCTGCCTCACTCCCTTCCCAACCACTGCTTCCCTTTCATGCCCCTCGACTCTTATAACTGACATCTGGTTTCTGTACAAACTGTAAATAGCCTTTCGCTCCCTGTATTTTACCCCTGCCACCTTCAGAATTTGAAACAGAGTATTCCAATCAACATTATCAAAAGCTTTCTCTAAATCTGCAAATGCCATAAACATAGGTTTGCCTTTCCTTAATCTTTCTTCTAAGATAAGTCGAAAGGTCAGTATTGCCTCACGTGTTCCAGTATTCCTACGGAATCCAAACTGATCTTCGCCGAGGTCGGCTTCTACCAGTTTTTCCATTCGTCTGTAAAGAATTCGTGTTAGTATTTTGCATCTGTGACTTATTAAACTGATAGTTCCGTAATTTTCACATTTGTCAACACCTGCTTTCTTTGGGATTGGAATTATTATATTCTTCTTGAAGTCTGATGGTATTTCGCCTGTCTCATACATCTTGCTCACCAGATGGTAGAGTTTTTTCAGGATTGGCTCTCCCAAGGCCGTCAGTAGTTCTAATAGAATGTTGTCTACTCCAGGGGCCTTGTTTCGACTCAGGTCTTTCAGTGCTCTGTCAAACTCTTCACGCAGTATCGTATCTCCCATTTCATCTTCATCTACATGCTCTTACATTTCCATAATATTGTCCTCAAGAACATCGGACTTGTATAGACCCTCTATATACTCCTTCCACCTTTCTGCTTTCCCTTCTTTGCCTAGGACTGGGTTTCCATCTGAGCTCTTGATATTCATGCAAGTGGTTCTCTTTTCTCCAAAGGTTACTGTAATCTTCCTGTAGGCAGTATCTATCTTACCACTAGTGATATACGACTCTACATCCTTACATTTGTCCTCCTGCCATCCCTGCTTAGCCATTTTACACTTCCTGCCTGCTTCATTTACTGTGTTTTTGTATTTTTCCCTTTGATCAGTTACATTCAATATTTCTTCTGTTACCCAAGGATTTCTACTAGCCCTTGTCTTTTTACCTACTTGATCCTCTGCTGCCTTCACTACTTCATCCCTCAAAGCTACCCATTCTTCTTCTACTGTATTTCTTTCCCCCATTCCTTTCAATTGTTCCCTTATGCTCTCCCTCAAACTCTGTACAACCTCTGGTTCTTTCAGTTTATCCAGGTCCCCCATCTCCTTAAATTCCCTCCTTTTTGCAGTTTCTTCTGTTTTAATCTACAGTTCATAAGCAATAGATTGTGGTCAGAGTCCACATCTGTCCTGGTAATGTCTTACAATTTGAAACCTGGTTCCTAAATCTCTGTCTCACCATTATATATTCTATCTGATATCTTCTAGTATCTCCAGGATTCTTCCATGTGTACAATCTTCTTTTACGATTCTTGAACCAAGTTTTAGCTATGATTAAGTTATGCACTGTGCAAAATTCTACCTGACGGCTTCCTCTTTCATTTCTGTCCCCCAATCCATATTCACCTACTATGTTTCCTTCTCTCCCTTTTCCTACTCTCGAATTCCAGTCACCCATGACTATTAAATTTTCCTCTCCCTTCACTACCTGAATAATTTCTTTTATCTCATCATACATTTCATCAATTTCTTCATCATCTGCAGAGCTAGTTGACATACAAACTTGTACTGTAGTAGGTGTGGGCTTCGTGTCTATCTTGGCCACAATAATGCATTTACTATGCTGTTTGTAGTAGCTTACCCGCACTCCGATTTTTTATTTATTATTAAACGTACTCCTGCATTAACCCTATTTGATTTTGTATTTATAACCATGTATTCACCTGACCAAAAGTCTTATTCCTCCTGCCTCCCAACTTCACTAATTGCCACTATATCTACCTTTAAGCTATCCATTTCCCTTTTTAAATTTTCTAACCTACTTGCCCGATTAAGGGATCTGACATTCCACGCTCCGATCCGTAGAACACCAGTTCTCTTTTTCCTGATAATGACGTCCTCTTGAGTAGTCCTCGCCCGGAGATCCGAATGGGGGACTATTTTACCTCCGGAATATTTTACCCAAGACGACGCCATCATCATTTAACCATACAGTAAGGCTGCATGCCATCGGGAAAAATTACGGCTGTAGTTTCCCCTTGCTTTCAGCCGTTCGCTGTACCAGGAGGGCAAGGCCGTTTTGGTTAGTGTTACAAGGCCAGATTAGTCAATCATCCAGACTGTTGCCCCTGCAACTACTGAAAAGGCTGCTGCCCCTCTTCAGAAACCACACGTTTGTCTGGCCTCTCAACAGATACCCCTCCGTTGTGGTTGCACCTACGGTACGGCTATCTGTATCGGTGAGGCACGCAAGCCTCCCCACCAACGACAAGGTCCATGGTTTATTGGGGGGGGGGGGGGACGTTACTGTATTCAAACATTATGGATTGGTTTTTCTTTTTCATCAGCATTAACTTGCATTTCTCTCTACTTAGCTGCCATTCATCACGTTCCCCTACAGTCAGTCAACGACAACACCTCCCCATACACCACAGCATCATCAGCAGACTGCGGCCTGCCCTATCCGCCGCATCATTTACGCACATAGAAAATAGTAGCTGTCCTATCACACTGTCCTGGAGCGTTCCTGATAATGTCCTTGTGTCTGATGAACATTCGCAGTCGGGGAAGACATACTGGGTTCTGTTACTTAAGGTTGTACCAATATTTGTCGCTTCTTCTCATTAGTGATACCCCATTGCCTCTGCTTCATTAAGAATGCGTAGTACTACAAATTAGAATTAAGTGTAAATCAAATATTGTTTTTAGTTGGTTTGGGGAAGGAGACCAGACAGCGTGGTCATCGGTCTCATCGGATTAGGGAAGGATGGGGAAGGAAGGCGGCCGTGCCCTTTCAGAGGAAACATCACGGCATTTGCCTGGAGTGATTTAGGGAAATCACGGAAAACCTAAATCAGGATGGCCGGAAGCGGGATTGAACCGTCGTCCTCCCGAATGCGAGTCCAGTGTCTAACCACAGCGCCACCTCGCTCGGTTATTGTTTTTAGTACTGTGCTAATAAGTGTAATTAAATTTTCTTTTGATGAAACAAATTCGTTCATACATAATTCCTATTATGCAAATCCCTGCAAGAAGGAAATCCTTCAAGGATTCTAATAGGAGCAAACACTTACGACCAGCTGCTCTCATTGATGACTATGGGACTTCTTTTATTATATTAAAAAACAATCTCTCTTACGCTACTCAGCAGCTTTACTTATGTACTTTTACAGACAACACTAAAAAGCGCCTTCCTGTTGATAAATCAATGTTAAACGGAATTCAAGTCCCCACATCCGAATTTTCTGAAATGATATAGGAGCGTTACCTAATTAGATCCTGATTTACCATAATGTTAAATATTTGAGCTTTCCAGTTTCTATCTCAGTATGTCTTGGTAACCTGTTACAGACGACTGCGTTAGAAAAGTAGAAGCTATCTTGAACTCTGCACAGGGACCCGCTGTTTATATGAAAAATATTATTAATGTTTTTGTATACTTTAGCCTCTTTCAAACGGTATAATTACAGGTTAAGGCTTGTTGTTGTTGTGGTCTTCAGTCCAGAGACTGGTTTGATGCAGCTCTCCATGCTGCTCTATCCTGTGCAAGCTGCTTCATCTCCCAGTACCTGTTGAATCCTACATCATACTGAATCTGCTTAGTGTATTCATCTCTTGGTCACCCTCTACGATTTTTACCCTCCACGCTGCCCTCCAATACCAAACTGGTTGCCCCTTGATGCCTCAGAACATGTTCTACCAACCTATCCCTTCTTCTAGTCAAGTTGTGCCACAAATTTCTCTTCTCTCTAATTCTATTCAATACCTCCTCATTACTTATATGATCTACCCATCTAATCAGCGTTCTTCTGTAGCACCACATTTCGAAAGCTTCTATTCTCTTCTTGTCCAAACTATTTATCGTAAACGTTTCACTTCCATACATGGCCACACTCCATACAAATACTTTCAGAAACGACATCCTGATACTTAAAGCTATACTCGATGTTAACAAATTTCTCTTCTTCAGAAACGCTTTCCTTGCCATGGATTAGGCTTATCCTATCTAATTTAGTAAATAGATTCTTGGTTTTTAAACAGGTCATCTGAGGGTGACATGATAACAAGTCGAAACTGGTAAGTGTACTATTTTAACTGTGCGAGGCTGAAATACACCATAGAAAAAAATTACAAGACTCTCACTGAGTTCCCTAAGGTTGTGTATTAGATCTGTTGAAACTATTTTTGTTTTTAAGATTGTGGTTCTTAATCTGTTACTCCTACCGCCTATTTGATAATCACATTGAGTTCCAAATCAATGGTAAACGAGCGGCAGAAATAGTACAGAACCTTTTCACAATCCACACTGGACCCAAAAGACATAGTCCTCCGCAACGCATAAATTGTTTGATGTTCGAAACACGTAATATTTTCAGTGGCATGAAAGCGGTTCGATAGGACACCGCGATTCTAAATGCTGCAAAATATAGTGCACGCCTGCGACCTCTGGAGCCGGATCTGTCCTTCCGAGTTCACCGTACTCACGGAGTACACACCGAAACCGTTAGAGCAGTGAGTGACCACCAGGACAGTGGGCCTTGAAAAGAAATTCGAGGCTCGCGAGAATCAAGGTGGTTGCAGTGACGGCGCGGGAGGGCGCGTATGCGTAATTAGAGCAAAAGTAGCTCGTTAAGCGAATCACGAGGGCGCTGACGTCGGAATATTCCTTAATTTGATACTGGGCCACCTCCAGAAAAAGTCTTTTCCGTCCGGGCAACCAGTCTCGCATTTCCGTAATTTAATCCCCAACGAAGCAGATAATTACGTTTCACGCGTCGGAAAATTACATCTTGTGCTACTTTTTTTCATTTTCTTACTTCGCTTCACTCCATCCATCCACCCTACCAGTGCCCCACTTTAGTTAATTTATACTTAAGTCAAAAATCCTGTGACAGACATATTTCTCTTTGCTTATTAACAAATATCGCAGGCAACGCCAGGAAAGTTACACAGCTGGTGGAGGTGAACATTCTGTTAGGGCTGCCTCCAAGAATTGCCTCGTGGGCTACGATAGAGTGAAAGACGTAAATGTAATGTTACGGAATTAAAAGAGGACTAATTTTAACTACTTGAACAGGAAAACTGAATTTTTGCGATAAGTTCAAACTGCGTGGCTGACCGGGACTCGAAACAGATCACTATCATTCGCAAGCAGTGTACAATGAACAGCTTCGCGAAACATGGAAAGCATTCTCAGCAACCAAGTATGCGAGTTAAGCAAACCTATGGCCTAAATATTTCCGTTTTTAACATCGGTAAACATACAGTGTCCCAAACATTTAGGAACAAAACTATGCAGGTAGTAAAGGACTCTGGCGGTATTATTAAGTCTCTACAAACAAAATAGATATAAGGAAATACGGTATCGGATTTTGGGTGAATAAATCGATTATCTTTTCCTTAGCTTATTCGATTCCTCAAAGTTTCCTCTTTAAGATGACATATCATACAAGATTCTACACGAATTATTTTTATTGATTTGTGAGATCGGTCATTGCAGTTTTGTGATACATTTCTGTTATGGTTGACCTTAAAAGTTTTGAAACTTCCTGGCAGATTAAAACTGTGTGCCGGACCGAGACTCGAACTCGGGACCTTTGCCTTTCGCAGGCAAGTGTTCTACCATGTGAGCTACCGAAGCACGACTCACGCCCGGCACTCACAGCTTTACTTCTGCCAGTATCTCGTCTCCTACCTTCCAAACTTTACAGAAGCTCTCCTGCGAACCATGCAGAACTAGCACTCCTGAAAGAAAGGATATAGCGGAGACATGACTTAGCCACAGCCTGGGGGATGTTTCCAGATCGAGATTTTCTATCTGCAGCGGAGTGTGCGCTGATATAAAAGTTTTGGCAGTACATTAACGTGACATGAATTCAAATATACCGCTTTCCAGCGACTCTTTATACACTAATTGTCCGAAACTGTTTCTCTCTGGTTTCATGAAGTTACTCTTTGATTTTTTGACTTTAGATTGTTCGTAAATCGTGTGCTATACGAAAGTTATGTCGAGTTTTTTCGTATTTAGTGCTTCATTTTCCCCAGTGAAAATGCCTAGAACTGGTGTAAATCTGTTTAAAAACTGTTTGTACTAGGAAAAGAAAATAAACGGTGAATCACTAGCAAAGCGGAGCAATTCTTCATGATCATTGTTGGAAAATGTAAGTCCACATACTTCTGATTTTCAGAACGAACTTACTCCAAATGGAAACAGTGTTTCTTATAAAAACCTTTCAGATTTGGAAAAGAAATGTCATTTATTTGATAAAGCGTAGGAACTTTTTGACTCATTGATACAAGTATATTGCGCGAGGCTCTTGAAAACAGTGTGCAAAAAAACGTCAAGGAAACATTTCACTGAAAGTAGAGTCCCATACTTGCCTGTCTGCCCAGTTTAGATTAATATGCAGTGTTTCTAAATACATCTGTAAGTCTACAAGCTCTGTTTCAGTAACTGTAAATAATGGATAGGAGAATACTGAACTTGTAGTGTAAATATTAGTTTAGTATATGGATTGGGATCGATTGGTAAGTACAAAGCTGTAGGTGATGGGCTATATGATGTTCTAAATCTTACCAGTGTACCTTCAAAGTCTGATGCTTACAACTGTGTACTAGGATCTGCTGTTGAAGATCTAGCACAGAAGCCAATGCAGGAAGCTGTGGAAGAAGCAGTGAAAGAAAAGGATGACAACAGTGATCTCACAGTAGCTTTTAACGGCACATGACAAAAAAGGGATCACACCTCCAACAAAGGTGTTTTCACAGCAGTTAGTGCTGACACTGGTAAGGTCATTGATGTTGCAATAATGTTCAAATAATGTAGATACATAGATAGGCTGAACATGAATATGGTAATGATGTGTTGCTAATTATTATGGTAACGGTGGTGGTATGGAAGTTGCTCAGGTGAAAAAAAGACCTTTCGTCGCTCTTTTGAGTGGTATAATGTTCACTACGTCCGGTATCTGGGAGATGGTAAATCTGAAGCATTCAAAGAGCTTTTGGAAAGCAAACCATATCGGAAAAGTGCAAATATAAGCAAACCTGAATGTATAGAACATGTGCAGGAGATAACTTGTGCCAGGCTGAGAAGGTTGAAACAAATTATGAAAGGAGAAGAAAAACACGATCATGGGAAAACCTTGGACGGGAAAAGAAGATTGACTGACTCCATGACACACCATATTCAGAATTACTATGGTCTAGCAATCTGGGGAATTAGATTAGGAAATGAGACACTTAAAATAGTAAAGGAGGTTTGCTATTTGGGGAGCAAAATGACTGATGATGGTCGAAGTAGAGAGGATATAAAATGTAGACTGGCAATGGCAAGGAAAGCGTTTCTGAAGAAGAGAAATTTGTTAACATCGAGTATAGATTTAAATTTCAGGAAGTCGTTTCTGAAAGTGTTTGTATGGAGTGTAGCCATGTATGGAAGTGAGACATGGACGATAAATAGTTTGGACAAGAAGAGAATGGAAACTTTCGAAATGTGGTGCTACACGACAATGCTGAAGATTAGATGGGTAGATCACATAACTAATGAGGAAGTATTGAATAGAATTGGGAGAAGAGGAGTTTGTGGCACAACTTGACTAGACGAAGGCATCGGTTGGTAGGACATGTTCTGAGGCATCAAGGGATCACCAGTTTAGTATTGGAGGGCAGCGTGGAGGGTAAAAGTTTTAGAGGGAGACCAAGAGAGGAATACACCTAAGCAGATTCAGATGGATGTAGGCTGCAGTACGTACTGGGAGATGAAGCAGCTTGCGCAGGATAGAGTAGCATGGAGAGCTGCATCAAACCAGTCTCAGGACTGAAGACCACAACAACAACAATAGCAATCTGGCAAAATACATGAAAACTTGAAGAAATGAGGGAAGCTACACGGGATTTCCATTTCCAAACCGTATCCACAGACGATCTTCTGGAACACGGTTTGTGTCCCAAAGGTGGAAAGAGCTGATGTAAGTACAATAGTGAACTAATAACTGGAGAGAAATACGGTCTCACCACAGTCTACCAGCAGCCATCATCTAAGAAATAAAGCGCATAACCCCAACGAGTGCTTGAATAGTGTGATATGGCATCGTCTCCCAGAATCAACCTTTGCTGGAATGAATACATTGTATTTTGGAGACTATGATGCTGCGGCAACCTTCAGTCTTTGGAATATTACTTGAAATGTTGGGCTTGTGTGTTGGTTCCCGCACAACACGTGTTATGTTGATCGGCACAGATTATGGCATGCATACAATATAATCACGACATTAGTGAAGAAGTCAAGGCAGGTGCAAAGGGGTGACAAAAGAAGAATTGAAGATGATTATGAAGACTGTGAAGGGAGTATTAAATATGGATTAGGAATGTTTTAATCTCCTTTCTCCGTTTCGTAAGTTTACTTTTTACTTCTTCTAGGAACATTTTGTCAGCTACTGTTAAATCTAAAAGTCTCTAAATTTTGTAACAAAGTCACAGGTATTCCTAGTACATATCGAAACAATCATTTTTGAATTACTTGAATTACAAAAGATTTGGAGGTGATAATGTAGTGAAAAGTGATGGAAAACATTTACTGAAAGGTTAAATGTAGGCTATCTATGTAAGTAATTACGTTGACAAAATATTTGGTTCGAATATTTTTACAATTCGTGCCGAAACATTTTATCTCTCTAGCTCTTGTAGTTTGTGGGAAAGTGTTCCCTATGGTAGGTATAATTTAATATTGCAGGGATAGGCGATATCGTATCCACTTAAAATCTAATATACAGTGATATTGCAACTCTTTTATACTTTTTAAGTGCGCCATAGCTCATTTAAGAATTCTGTGTCCTTTTAAGGGTTTTATTTCATCCGATCTCTATGAACATAGTGTCCTCCATATAATGTTACCTATCTCGGGAGTTTGCAATTCATACAGATACTGGAAACGATAAATACGGTATCAAAATTAGGATAATTCTGGGAGTGATTTCTATACTGTTTTAAGTAACCGAAGTGGTGAGTGGAGGGGGGGGGGGGGCGGGGAGTGACACTTTATGCAGCATTCAGTTTGCAAAAAAGTATCCTGAGTAAATTTCCATTTTCAATTGTAATCTCACTGTACATTAGATTTTAAAACTTTTTAAGCGTCTAATTTTCAACAAGAGGCTATAGATAATCTCGACCACTGTTCCCAGAGCGTAGTTCCTAAAACAGTCAACCAATACATTTCTTCTTGCGCCGTATAATTCGGGTAAATAAATATAAAAACAGAGAGAGTCCAGCCCATACGGAGGCTTATTAAAAACCGTTGAAAGATATTTGTGGTATTTGTGAAAAGGGAAACTCTAAGCCACTGACACTAAAATAAAAACTAAAGAAACATCCAAGATAGCAGACCGGTCGACTAGTAAGAATCACGACCATCGCCTGCAGACTTGCGGCGACCTGGCCATCAGTTACCGCAGGAGGTGCTTGCAGAGTAAACACCACTCTCCAGACAGTTAGAAGCAGATACAAAAATTAACATCAAACATTCTCAGCACTTTTTCTGCCATCACTCTTCTGATTTGCCTGATGCGGCCCGATACAATTTCCTCTGCTACACCAAACTTTGGATTTCAGAGTAGTGAGCAGCAACTGCAACCTCCGCCCTCAATTATTTGCTGAATGTTTTCCAAACTCTGTCTTCCACTACAGCTTTTACCCTCTGCATTTCCCTCTACTACTATGGAAGTTATTCTCTGATGTCTTAACAGATGTCCTATCATGCTGTCCCTTCTTCTTTCAGTGGTTCACAGGAGTTTGTACAACAAAAAGTACAGAATACGGATGAATGTACTATTACCGAAACCACTTCTTTGCGGGATACTGTAGAGCAAAGAAGGAAATAGAGAAATTGTGAGACACCTTAGAAAATACAAGAACGTATTGCTCTGAGAAACATACCACACGGGCAGAGATGACACCGGAATTCCAGGTCGTATTGAATGAGTTCCCCCCTATGTCCACAGCTTATCACATGTAGAGATAATGCATAAGAAATATATAGGAGAGTCTTTATTAAAGCTCTTTAGATGAAACACTCCAAAGGAAGAACAGATAGCAGTAATAGACAATACGATAAGAAGAAAGTTACACTAGTGGTCCCAAAGCGCAATGCATTAGTATAACAATACGACAGATGTGTCTGTATTAAGCACAGATGACTTAGTTTTAGTAAAAGACATCCATCATAGTTCCAACTTAAACAAAGAGACTATTACGTTCTTTCCACTGTACTGTGGACCTTTTAAGGTAGTAGGAATATTCTAAAGCACTGTTCCTGGTTGATCGAGATACGGGCCAGGAAAGGAGATTACGCATTGTTGATATACTTCAGAAATGTATATCCACAGGAGGATTTGCACACTTTGCAAATTCGACGAGTAACGCCCTTCGGAAATCCGAATTAATGACTTTGGTATTTCTTCTTTCGTTCCTCCACAGGCATTAATTCCTATTACTACTCCATATTCTGTACCTCTTTCTGTTCTGTCTTATTAAATAACTATATTGTACCCGTGTTTGTAAAAGCAAGAAATAGCCCCCAAATTCCTACTCAGATACCTGAAATTATCATTTTGGCTAAGTATTAATAACACATAGTATGTTCCTTATATAGTAAGATACATACGTATGATACTTATGTAAAATGTTATGTATGATTTCAAGAGGAACAATACAAAATAGTAATGCTTTTATTGGTTTTGTACGGGAGGTTTTTGTGGGTAATTGATACAGATGACAATGACAATAACGGACCGATCTGTGAAGATGACGAATGGCTATTTTCTATTTCTCTCTCTCTCTCTCTCTCTCTCTCTCTTCACGCTTACGTTGGAGATTTGCTAATGTCAACTTCCGAAATTTATGACGGTGAAGGTGGGACAAGTCGGATCTGTACGGAATGCCGAACACCTTCCCTCCGGTATCACAAGAATAAACCATAGCAGAAGTGAGAATTCCTTTGAGTTGGGGGTGGTAAAGGATTCTGCCTTTCGGGGCCATCTTATTTTCTTCTTCGACTTTAATAAATCTATGTTATACTTTCCAGGAGTACTAGTTCTATCTTTCCCTTTATCCGTACGTTTCCAACGGAAAAAAAAACTTTTGTCACAGGATGGCCAAGGAGAGCAGCACCCGTGTGTCGATATGACTTGGAAAAGTGGTCGAATTTTTGCGCCATACACATTGTGTATCAAGTCAATACGGTGCATGTTAGGCAAATCACACAGTGCGTAGTGAGATAATGTGTAGCGCAAAAGTTTGAAATATGACGTGCTAACACGAGCGTACTGAGCAGAACGTAACAGTGCCATCCACCGAGAAATCGATTAACTCACAGCGCAGATGCGTGGTCAATAAAACAGGATTGTTTCATTAGCTTTAAATAGAGAAAAGGAGTAGCGGACACGAAAATTAGGTTACAGTTGTGTAACATAATGTTCAGTTAGTGTCAACAGGCATAAACGATAGTTAACTCACCTGGATATACGGGATGATTCATGAAGATATGCAAATATTTTAATATGTTATTCTACAAGTAAAACTAAAGAAAAAAGTTCGTTTAAACATAGGTCCGCAAATTTTTAGTTACAGAGTTACGACTAATAAAAGATTTTGCCTGAAATTTAGCAACTTCGCTAATATGGAAAACTGTACGATGTTAAAGTAAAGCACGATTTCCATTTATTTTATTGTCATTGATCTAGTGAATCCAAAAAAACACGTCCCAGACGAGTATCTGCAGTAGTTTTTCGGAACATCCAGAGAAGCATGGACGTAAGTTCGTAAAATTGTTAATTTATTAACTACTTGGCCAAATTTGTTTTTTTAAATTCCAGACAATAGCACAAAATTTTCAACAGAAGTTGTAGGGAATTTCATTTTGGAAAAATTATGGAAATAACGTTAACTGAAACTGTATGAATGTGTCAGATAATCTGCTTTTATTAATACGATAGCACTCCTGGATTCATGTTAAACCGGAAAAAACAAAGCTCAGTGTTGAAGAAGTCGTACAGTGTACATACAATTTCACAATACATTCACCATAAATGTTCAAAAATATCTCGACAGAGTTCAATGCATTTAGCTGCTAGTGTATGAACAGATTTTGTTGCTCGTTTCAGTTTCACAGGGCTGTTCTCAATTTCGTCTATTGCATTCATAATGCGAAGCAATTAATGCTTCACGTGTATTGAATTTGCCCTCATAAACTACGTCTTTCATCCATCTATACACACAAAAATCCATTGGTGTTAAATTGGGCGATCTGGATGGCCACAGACATGTAGCACTACGACCAATCCATTTCTTGGCAACATTTTCATTTAAATGTTTAGTAACGACATTGGTAAAATGTGGAGCGCGATATGTGATTTGACGTAAATACTCTGTTCTTATTGTGTTCTTTTACTGAACAATACACGAAACTAACTCGTTTCAATGTTAGGAAACGACTAAAACAGCTCACTAACGGTTGCCAACAATGGTATAAACGTTTCTACATTCTTAATGGAAAGTAAACACATTTACTTGTATAATAATCTATGTTTATCTGGATAATCAGGAAAACTGCTGCAGATACACGTCAGGGACATGTTTTATTAGATTCACCAGACCAATAACAACAAAGTAAATGGAAATCGTGCTTTACTATAACCTCGTACAGTTTTGCGAAGGCTTCATATTAGCGAAGTTGCTAAATTTCAGGCAAAATCTTTTATTAGCCATAACTCCATAACGAAACATTTGTGGACCTATGTTTATATGAACTTTTTTCTTTAGTTTTACTTACATAATAATATATAAGGATATTTGCATATCTCCATTAATCACCCTGTATATTACTAAATGTTTTATAAAATAAGTGATACAGCAGAGAAGAAAATAGACTTACCTCGGATACCTCAGCAGGTTTCGTAGTCAACATAAGATCCGTTGAGTCTTCAAAGGATGAAATGGCAATTCCAGTCCTTGCTTTGTATGCTTTGTGAAATTTTTAATAATAAAATGTGCTGTATGTGATGGCTTCGAATAATCTTAAGTACAAAATTAGTAGCGGATCAAAATGATCCTGAGAAAAGGAAATGAACGTGGAAGTATCGTTACCTAAAGTTATGCGATAACGCAGATGTGTTTACGTACAGCCGGCCGCTGTGGCCGAGCGGTTCTAGGCACTTCAGTCCGGCACCACGCTGCTGCTACGGTTGCAGGTTCGAATCCTGCCTCGGGCATGGATGTGTGTGATGTCCTTAGGTTCGTTAGGTTTAAGTAGTGCTAAGTTCTAGAGGACTGATGACACCAGATATTAAGACCTATAGTGCTCAGAGCCATTTTTTTTTTTGTTTACGTACAGCAACAAATACGTAGGTAAAAGCAATTTCGTATAGAGGGTAAGATGCGGTATACTTCAAACTCGGGTACAGACACGTCAGAAGTAAATAGACCCCGTCCTCTCAGATTGTGAGAAATGAAATTGAGGTATTGTGCAGACAGATTTTACATGCTGAAATGTACCCTGTTTTAGATGAGTTGAGGGAGTTGAAATGAGTTATCAGGCCTATAGAGAGGCTGTCCCACTCCCAAGACCACGTTCATTCAGGAAAGAAATGGCATGTACCACATTTTGTGTATAGCAGTCAGGGGTTAAGCATACCAAACAGATGGGCATAGACCTTTGGTTTGGTGAATCCACAGAGGGATAACCTAAACCGTTTCTAGTATGAAATGAATAGATTTCAGTTTCATCTGACAGGAAGAATGGTTGTGCAGGATCTGTCCATACTAAGGGTAGACCTCAGTCACTAAGATTGGAAAAGACGTATTAAATAACGACTGGTCACTTTGTCGAACGAGGTATCCTATCTACTTCGGGCCAAACAGATTTGTCCTAGAACCAATATGTTCTGATCTCCATTCCGTCTATGCTAACCTTTTTGAAATCAGACATTTGGATGATTAAGGATGATATTAAGTATACGTTACTGCTAATGTTGAATCACTGCTGTTAACTAATGACGTATTTCAGTTTAAAATGAAGAAAACATATCCCACTCTCTTATAAGTTAGAAGCACAATTTTTGTTACGGAATACATAACGATCGAGGCCGAACACCATGGTATAGTCAGTTAGTAGACATATTCCATGCTAACTATGGTTCAAATGGCTCTGAGCACTATGGGACTCAACTGCTGTGGTCATCAGTCCCCTAGAACTTAGAACTAATTAAACCTAACTAACCTAAGGACATCACACACATCCAAGCCGGAGGCAGGATTCGAACCTGCGACCGTAGCAGCAGCGCGGCTCCGGACTGGAGCGCCTAGAACCGCACGACCACCGCGGCCGGCTATGCTAACTCCTCGAGACCAAATAAATAATCAAGCATTAACATTTAAAGAAAGCATTCCATATATCTATTAAAGATAAATGACGTGGATAACAAATTGTGATTGGATATCGGATATGTTAAGACTCAACGGAGGAGCAACGCCTCTGAAGATGTCCAGCGCTCTTCTGAACGAAAAGTTAGGAACAGAAGAGGTTCGTGAGCCACGAAAGGTTACAAGCAGCTATGTTGATTTCTACATCTACATACATACTCCGCAATCCACCATACGGTGTGTGGCGGAGGGTACATCGGACCACAACTAGCATCATCTCTCCCTGTTCCGCTCCCAAATAGAACGAGGGAAAAATGACTGCCTATGTGCCTCTGTACGAGCCCTAATCTCTCTTACCTTATCTTTGTGGTCTTTCCGCGAAATGTAAGTTGGCGGCAGTAAAATTGCACTGCAGTCAGCCTCAAATGTTAGCTCTCTAAATTTCCTCAGTAGCGATTCACAAAAAGAACGCCTCCTTTCCTCTAGAGACTCCCACCCGAGTACCAGAAGCATTTACGTAACACTCGCGTGATGATCAAACCTACCAGTAACAAATCTAGCAGCCCGCCTCTGAATTGCTTCTATGTCCTTCCTCAATCCGACCTGATACGGATCCCAAACGCTCGAGCAGTACTCAAGAATAGGTCGTATTAGTGTTTTATCAGCGGTCTCCTTTACAGATGAACCACATCTTCCCAAAATTCTACCAATGAACCGAACACGACTATCCGCCTTCCCCACAATTGCCATTACATGCTTGTCCCACTTCATACCGCTCTGCAATGTTACGCCCAAATATTTAATCGACGTGACTGTGTCAAGCGCTACACTACTAATGGAATATTCAGACATAACGGGAGTCTGTTTCCTATTCATCTACATTAATTTACATTTATCAATATTTAGAGTTAGCTGCCATTAATTACACCAATCACAAATCCTGTCCAAGTCATCTTGTATCCTCCTACAGTCACTCAATGATGACACCTTCCCGTACACCACAGCATCATCAGCAAACAGCCGCACATTGCTATCCATCCTATCCAAAAGATCATTTATGTAGATAGAAAACAACAGCGGACCAACCACACTTCCCTGGGGCACTCCAGATGATACCCTCACCTCCGATGAACACTCACCATCGCGGACAACGTTCTGGGTTCTATTACTTAAGAAGTCTTCGAGCCACTGACATACTTGGGAACCAATCCCATATGCTCGTACCTTAGTTAGGAGTCTGCAGTGGGGCACCGAGTCAAACGCTTTCCGGAAGTCAAGGAATATGGCATCCGTCTGATACCCTTCATCCATGGTTCGCAAGATATCATGTGAAAAAAGGGCGAGTTGCATTTTGCAGGAGCGATGCTTTCTAAAGCCGTGCTGATGCATGGACAGCAACTTCTCTGTCTCAAGGAAATTCATTATATTCGAACAGAGAATATGTTCGAGAATCCTGCAACAAACCGATGTTAAGGATATTGGTCTGTAATTTTGAGGATCCGTCCTTCTACCCTTCATATATACAGGCGTCACCTGCGCTTTTTTCCGTCGCTCGGGACTTGACGTTGGGCAAGAGATTCGCGATAAATGCAAGCTAAGTAAGGAGCCAATGCAGTAGAGTACTCTCTGTAAAACCGAATTGGAATCCCATCAGGACCTGGCGATTTATTTATTTTCAACCCATTCTGCTGCTGCACAACCCCAGGGATGTCTATCACTATGTCCTCCATACGGGAATCTATACGAGACTCAAACGGCGGCAAGTTTGTACGATCCTCCTGCGTGAAAGATTTCTCAAATGCTAAATTTAAAATTTCAGCTTTCGTTTTGCTGTCTTCCGTTGCCAGGCCAGACTGACCAGTGAGTGACTGGATGGAAGCCTTCGACCCGCTTACCGATTTAACTGTGAAGATAAGGCTAAAGGAGTTTTGCATGACATCTTTGGCCTCAGTGGTGAATCTGTAGTGCAACGTGGGTTGTTCGTGAGAGTGACCTACGTTCCATTAAAGGGGATCATGCTAGCAACAGATCGTCGTCTCTTTTATAAACATTTCATGTAATATGAAAAACGCACTGTGCGTACTCCGATCTGTGAAATATGCTGATGGTGCGTAATACAGCAGTTGTGAGACGCGGTGTGATGAGCGCATTAACACTTGCTGCACGTGGACATTTATGCCTTGGCGACGCCCCTTGAACGTGTCATGAACACCCTAGGGAGAACAGACATATTACAATGTAAACGCCCAAGACCGTAAATCCTAGCTCATGAATTTGGTGTGGTCAAGACGTGTTAAATGATGTAACTGAAGTTATGTGTTACTGATAACTGGTTTGTCTTCTCAACTGATGTGAATAATTGAAACTTTTCTTTTTAGTCACCAGTATTCTGACCGGTTTGATGCGGTCTCCATCTCAGAGTAGCACTTGCAACATACGTCCTCAATTATTTGCTGGATATACTCCAATCTCGGTCTTCCTCTACAGTTTTTGCCTTCTACAGCTCCCTCTAGTTCCATGAAAGTAATTTCCTAATGTCTTAACAGATGCCCTGTAATCCTGTTCCTCCTCCTTGCCAGTATTTACCACATATTTCTTACCACTACGCTTCTGCACAGAACCTTCTCATGCCTCACCTTATCAGTCCATCTGATTTTCAACATTCGCCTGTAGCACCGCATCTCATATGCTTCGATTCTATTCTGTTCTGCTTTCCCCACAGTTCGTGTTTCTCTGCCACACATCGCTGTACTCCAGACGAACATTCTCAGGAATTTATTCCTCAAATTAAGGCCTTTGTTTGACACTAATCAGCTTCTCTTCGACAGGATTGCCCTATTTTGATATCCTCCTTGCTTTTTCCGTTATTGGTTATTTTTATGCCTAGATAGCAGAATTCATTAACTTCATCTACTTCGTTACCATCAATTCTGATGTTGAGTTTCTCGTCGTTCTCATTTCTACTACTTCTCATTACCTTCGCCTTTCTTCCACTTACTCTCAATCTGTATTCTGTATTCATGAGACTATTCATTCTATTTAGCTGATCATTTAATTCTTCTTCAGTTTCACTCAGGATTGCAATGTCATCAGCGAATCGTGTCATTGATACCCTTTCACCTTCAATTTTAATCCAACTCATGAACCTTTCTTTTATTTCCTTCATTGCTTCGTCGATGTGCAGATTGAACAGTAGGCGCGAAAGACTACATCCCTGTCTTACAACCTTTTTAACCCGAGCAATTCGTTCCTGGTCGTTCATTCCTTTTATTCACTATTGGCTCTTGCACATATTGTATATTACCCGTGTCTTCTTATAGCATACCCCTATTTTTCTCAGAATTCAATCATCTTGCACAATTTCACATTGTCCAACGCTTTTTCTAAGTAAATAAATCCTATGAATGTGTGTTGATTTTTCTTTAGTCTTGCTTCCATTATCAACAGCAATGTCAGAATTGTCTCTCTGGTCCTTTTACCCTTCCTAAAGACAAACTGATCGTCATCTAACATATCCTCAATTTTATTTTCCACGGTTCTGTATACTATTCATGGCAGAAACGTGGACGCATGAGCTGTTAAGCTGATTGTGCGGTAAGTCTCGCACTTGTCAGCTCTTGCGATCTTCAGAATTGTGTGGACGATATTTTTCCGTAAGTCAGATAATATGTCGCCAGACTCATCCATTCTGCGCACCAACGTGACGCTGTTGCCACTCCCTCCGACGATTTTAGAAAAATGGTCCAAATGGCTCTGAGCACTATGGGACTTAACTTCTTAGGTCATCAGTCCCCTAGAACTTAGAACTACTTAAACCTAACTAACCTAAGGACATCACGCACATCCATGCCCGAGGCAGGATTCAAACTTGCGACCGTAGCGGTCGCGCGGTTTCAGACTGTAGCGCCTAGAACCGCTCGGCCACCCCGGGCGGCGGACCGATTTTAGAAATTGTGATGGGATTTTATCTGTGCTTCTGCCTTATCTGATGTTAAGTCCTCCAAAATTCTCTTAAATTCTGATTCCAATACTGGATCCCCTGTCTCTTCTAATTCGACACCTGTTTCTTCTATCACATCACACAAATATTCCCCCTCATAGGGGCCTTCAAATGTACTCTTTCCGCATATATCCTCTCTCCTCTATGTTTAATAGTAGAATTCCCGTTGCACTCTTATCATTACCAACCTGGCTTTTAATTTCACCGAAGGTTCTTTTGACTTTCCTACAAGCTGAGTCAGTCCTTCCGACAATCATTTCTTTTTCGATTTCTTCACATTTTTGAAGCAGTTATTTCGTCGTAGCTTACCTGCACTTCCTATTTCTTTCATTCACTGTGGCTTGTATTTCTGTATTTCTGAATTATCGTCAACATTTTCTACTTCCTTCTTTCTTCGATCAACTGAAGTATTTCTTCTGTTACCCATGGTTTCTTCGCAGTTACCTTCTTTGTACTTAACTGAAATCTTTCCGTATCACCCAGCTTTTCTTAAGTATACCTCCTCATCCTGTGATTTTTTAACAGAATATTCGCTATTACTGTTTGCAATTTACTACAGAACTCATTTAGTTTTTCTCCTCTCTGATTCCTCGCACCAAGTCCATATTCTCCTCTAACCATTACGTCTACTCTTTCCTCTACAACTGGATTTCCCCGTGACTATTAGATTTTTATTTATCTTGACGTGCTGTATTACTCTTTCAACATCCTTCTATACTTCAGCTTGTGAGATCGCCATATATAACTGAGCTATCGTTGTCGATGTTGGTTTGCTGTCGATTCTGTTAGAACAGCCCTTGCATGGAACTGTTGACAGTAACACACTCTCTGCCCTACCTTCTTATTCATAACGAATCCTACTACCGTTGTACCATTTCCTACTGCTGTTGATTTACCCTATACTCATCTCACTAGAAATCCTTGTCTTCTTTCCATTTCACTTCACTGACCTATACTATGTCTAGATGGAGTATTTGCATTTCCCTTTTCGTATTTTCTAGTTTCCCTACCGTGTTCAAGCTTCTAAAAATTCCACACCTCGACTCATAGAACGTTATCCTTTCGTTGGTTATTTAATATTTTTCTAATGGTCACCTCCCCTTGGTATTACCTTCCCGGAGATCCGAGTGGAGAACTCTTCCAGAATCTTTTGCCAATGGAGAGATCATCTCAACACTTAGACCACATGTCATGTGGATACACTTATGTGTCTTTAAAGCAGTGGTTTCCATTTCCTTCGCTATCCTCATGCCGTTGATCATTGCTGATTCCTTCGCCTTTAGGGGCAGTTTCCCATCCCAAGGTTAATCTCTGTCCAATCCTCCTGCCTCTTTGACAAGGCCATTGGCAGAATGAGGGTGCCTTCTTATGCCGCCAAGGCTGATTATTAATCAAAATGTAAAAATGTAAGCGGTGGCGGTTTCGAAGCCGGAACCCAGGGCGTTATTAGTGCTAGTCAAAGAAGCTACCCCTAGAACACAGGTGTTCGGAAATTATCGTTGAAAACGTGTTCGTCATTCAGTATGTGGAAATAGTAAGACACAATTACAGCATAATGCTGACTGGAGACGAAGTCGAAAATAAGTAGTTCGCTTTCGGTCACGGTACGGAGTAGGCGGACTGCGAGAACACAACAAAAAGGCGACCGTTTTTGAAAAAGAACAGTAAACTCTCCCTTTCATCATTTTTGGGAAGTCTCATAAAGCTCTGAAATTGTGTGTGAAGTTGTTTGCAACTCACTAAGTGCTTTCATTCTCTAACAGTGGATGAATATATTGTGGCTATTTGCGCGTAGTGAGCACCCGTTTGACACTTACGTGGTTCTCATCCTCACAGTGGTTTTTCCCAGATAGGAAGTAATATGTGTACAAAGTTGGTTGAAATCGATCCAGTAGTTAAAAGGAGATGGGGAACATACATGCATACATACGTGTATACATACATACAGACTGAACTATCCCCCTCTTTCGTAAATAAAATAGTACATGGAAGTGTGAAACTTCGAAGGAACTGAAAAATGTACTTGAAACTGCATATACACTGACGGCAAAAAAAAAAAAAAAAAAAAAAAAAAAAAAAAAAAAAAAATCAACGCTCCAAAACATAATTAATGAAGATGATGAAATTTCGGAAATACATTTGTCTAGATGACATATTTAAGTGATTAACGTTACAAGGTCACAGGTTAATGTAAGCGTGAGATAAGCCATTGCAAACGTGAAATTCTGGTGCTTTAATAACCGGTGAGACACCAGAATGTTGAATGCAAGCACGCGAACGTGGATGCATTGTCCTGTACAAGTGCTGAATGTCAGTTTGTGGGATGGGATTACCTGTCTGTTGCAATATGTCGGTCAGTACAGGGACGGTTAATGCTGTTTGTGGAAGACGCTGGAGCTATCATCTGATGATATCCCATATGTGTTCGATTGGAGACTGATCTGGTGATCGAGCAGGCCTACGCAACAGGTCGACGCTCTGTAGAGCATACTGGTCTACAGCAGCGGTATGTGGTACGTGGGCGAGCAACATTGTTTTGGGAATCACCCTCTGGAATGCTGGTCATGAATGGCAGCACATCAGGTCGAATCACCAGACAGACGTACAATTTTGCAGTCAGGGTGTGTTGGATAACCATGAAAGTGCTCCTGCTGGCAAAGGAATTCGCACCCCAGACCACAACTCCAGGTGTAGATCCTGTGTGTCTAGCACGCAGACACAGGTTGGATGTATGACCTCAGTTAGCCTCCTACTGATTGACACACGGCCTCGCTGACACCGATGCAGAACCAGCTTTCGTTAGAAAACACAACATGTAACGCCGGAAATGCATATCCTCCTATTTCCATCTATTCTACTATAAATTTGTTTTCCTTATTTTTGTTACCTGAATATATAACATTTCTGTGTCTTCGTATATTGTAATTGTTTTACTATTTGTATATACATATTTATGCATTTATGTCGATGTATAATTGGTTTGTTTCGTAAATATTATTTGTATTTTTGCGCTGGGTCTTGCCTAGGGAAAACTGCTATCGAACGATTACATCGATAGGTCGTGTGAAGAATCAAAGTGTGTAGGATCTTTGGGAGTGTTAACTCTGCCGCGTGGAGCGCGGGCAGAGAGAGTCTGGCTGGAGTAGCGAGTGGAGCAGGTGTGTTGTGTGAAGCTCCCGCGAGTTGCCGCGCTTTCGGGGTTCGGCAGCATGTAATTGCGCTCGACTTGCGATGATAGTTTCTGACATGGTGTCGCGGACGGGAAGCATTAGCTGGTGCACATCAAGAGCCCGTTTCGTCTGGTGACCGTGTCGAGAAGAAGGCGCGCCAACATCCAGCTTCTGCAACAGCGACGGCCGACAATGAGTGACTGTCGCCACCTCCTCGATCGACGGCTTCAAACCTTCAATCAACCAACAAGGAAGACTGGAAGCACGTAAAGTTTTAGAACTGTATGGCAGACCTCAGCTTTTAAAACTGTTCAAATCACAAAATTACAGCAACATAGCATGAACCTTTGTTGCTCATTGTCCCAATTGCAATACCAAGCAGGGTCCCTTCCTTTTCCGGAATGAACCCGAGTGTCGTTGAAATTCAAACGCCAGCATTAAAGCAGTAGCATTCGATTTCATTGCTTTCATTTCAGAGTTCAGTTAAGGTATTCATAGCTGGCTACAATATTTAGATTACACAAGCACAAATTAAGAGTGCGAGTTTTGTTACCATATTTTAGCTTACCTGTGACTGCAGCTCAGCTTGGTACATACTAAATTTTACTATTGTTAATTGTTCAGAATCATTTAATTCAAGTTCAAAGTTAAATCTCTTATTTCTAAATTGCGTAGATTCAAGTAGCTTTTGAAATGATTGTTGAGGTAGTCCAAGACTAACCGTATTTTACTTAATTTCGATGTGCTTCAGAGAGAAAGCTCACTATTAACTTCAGTCACTAAATTAACTTTCGATTATCCGGTTTTATTAATTCTTTTGCTAAATTAAGTCAGAGTGTAGCGAAATTTATTACTTCTGACAAACTTTCAGTTTTCACACTACACGTGTCAACCTTCAGTTGCCACGCTTCTAGTGCTAATTATATGTGTAATAACCTTTCTCTTTCAGTTACTATAGTAATTGTCCTTAGGACTGGCGACTGTAATTTTCCCCAAATCTCAAATATCTAATTACCGATAGTTAATTGTTAACGTAACGGCCGCACATTTACTTTATTTATTAAATTTACCTCTTTTAAAAATTAATTTCCACCAGTTTCATTTGCATTTTTCCTTTCATTTAGATGTAACCCTTTCCTCCCTCTTTACCGACAGATTAACTTCGGTGACGATTGCTTTTCCAAAATTCCCATTAGGTACACGCGGTTTCGTTTTTCACTGTCATTAAGGTCGATAAGTGAGGGGGAGGTTACAAACAGACCTCTACGCAGCTCTCCAATGAACTCTCGCTTGACACCTCTGAAGTGACAAATGGTGGTGGGTTGTGGTGAGTGTAACGCACGCTACAGGGCGTGTAGTTCGGAGCTGTCCTTAAAGTAACCGATTTGTGACTGTTCGTTGTGTCACTCTGGCGCGAACTGCTGGTCAAATTGCTGCTGCAGATGCAGCGACAGAGCCATAGGCTGAACACGACAGACTTTCCTCTCGGTAGTGCCACGTGGTAGTCCAGAGTCCGGTCTTCTTGCGACGGTACATTCTCACGACCACCACTGGCAACATATCATGTTCACTTGCTGCACTCCTGCAGTATGACGGAAGGAACATCTAGGTTCTCGTAGCTCTATTACACAGTCTCGTTCAAAGTCAGTGAGGTGTTGATAACGGCGCCTTTGTCTTGACTAACATCAACCGTCCACACCCAAACTTAAAGGTAACTAACACTCACAACACTTACAGCGTGTCTTTAAAGCAAACATGATTTGCATCCTCATAGTGTCATTACTAGCGCCACTGTCATCCGACAGGAAGGAAATATATATGATCAAATTTCAAGGAAATTAAACACTCCAAGGAAAATCACGGACACAAGAGAAAGATTAAAGTTATGTTCAAAGTAGGGAATGTACAGGTACTTAATGCAGAAACAAAAATTTGAAATTCACAAAGCTTCAAAAAATGACTCTGAGCACTATGGGACTTAACAGCTGTGGTCATCAGTCCCCTAGAACTTAGGACTACTTAAACCTAACTAACCTAAGGACATCACACACATCCATGCCCGAGGCAGGATTCGAACCTGCGACCGTAGCAGTCGCGCGGTTCCGGACTGCGCGCCTAGAACCGCGAGACCACCGCGGACGGCTCACAAAGCTTTATTACAATGTTTTACATCAAATAAACCTCTGTAACCATAAAGTATTATTAATTACAAAGGTTGTTACTAACGAGCATAACGCACTGCAGGCATCACATTATGCCAACGGCGGCCGGCTGCCGTTTCATGAGCACTTTGTATAGTCTTGGAACAGGTGATTTCAAGAAGAAAAAGCGAACATACATGCAGCAACAAATAAAGGGTTCACGAGCCCACAACCGCTCCGAGCCCGGAATTGGAAGAAAACAGAACGGCAATAACTATAATTAATAAAATATTTTGATATATAAGAAAAATTTAAAATCCAACTTTAAATAAGATATATATGACGCTGCAAAATTGCTCAGCAGTTACTTTGCTTCAAAAGAGGACAAGACACTACCAATAGCCGTGCAGTAACAAACAATTAGTGAATGGCTGATGTAATAAACTAATGGGTCGATGATTGCAAATTTAAGGTTATCAAACAGGAGCGTATTTCAATAAACTCGGCCAGCTTAAGATCACAGAACAAAATGGAAATCAAACAAAAGCTTTAAAGGGTACTTTAACACAGTTATGAAATTATAACTAATCTAAAAAGCAACCAGCATATTTACAAACCAAATTCATAGCAGGTTAATAAAGCTCTGTGCTGTTAGCAGCAAGGCAAAATACACTAAACGGTTAAGGCACAGGCAACTAACAAAGTTTTACCGACTTGCAGATGCTCATCCTCATCATGCTGAAGCGAAATTCCCATTAGCGCACAACGTCTTCCCAATGAGACAGCAACTAAAGGCGCTTAGCGTTCATCGTATTCCACTTTAGAGAGCCACAAAATGCATCGTCCCATGTGGTTACAACGGACAACTCAAACTGTGGCAACGAGGAACTTCCCTGTTGCCGAGCGGCGTGTCCACGTGTAAGACCGTACACAATGGCTTACTAACACGTAACAACATTTCTCGGCTTCCACTGCTGTCTGCGAGATGTTTAAAGTATACTTCGACACCACACCAGCTCTTGCCTGCTATAAACTCAACTTCGACAAAGCCCCGCTATCCGGTCGATGGTAAACCACTACATTCACTTGCCCGTCCACAAGTCTCTTCACCGGTCTATCCCTACCTTCTTTAGGCTTCGGCGCTGCAAGCACGTCAGCTACAGGGTGTTTCAAAAATGACCGGTATATTTGAAACGGTAATAAAAACTAAACGAGCAGCGATAGAAATACACCGTTTGTTGCAATATGCTTGGGACAACAGTACATTTTCAGGCAGACAAACTTTCGAAATTACAGTAGTTACAATTGTCAACAACAGATCGCGCTGCTGCGGTCTGGGAAACTCTATAGTACGATATCTTCCACATATCCACCATGCGTAGCAATAATATGGCGTAGTCTCTGAATGAAATTACCCGAAACCTTTGACAACGTGTCTGGCGGAATGGCTTCACATGCAGATGAGATGCACTGCTTCAGCTGTTCAATTGTTTCTGGATTCTGGCGGTACACCTGGTCTTTCAAGTGTCCCCACAGAAAGAAGTCACGGGGGTTCATGTCTAACGAATAGGGAGGCCAATCCACGCCGCCTCCTGTATGTTTCGGATAGCCCAAAGCAATCACACGATCATCGAAATATTCATTCAGGAAATTAAAGACGTCGGCCGTGCGATGTGGCCGGGCACCATCTTGCATAAACCACGAGGTGTTCGCAGTGTCGTCTAAGGCAGTTTGTACCGCCACAAATTCACGAAGAATGTCCAGATAGCGTGATGCAGTAATCGTTTCGAATCTGAAAAATGGGCCAATGATTCCTTTGGAAGAAATGGCGGCCCAGACCAGTACTTTTTGAGGATGCAGGGACGATGGGACTGCAACATGGGGCTTTTCGGTTCCCCATATGCGCCAGTTCTGTTTATTGACGAAGCCGTCCAGGTAAAAATAAGCTTCGTCAGTAAACCAAATGCTGCCCACATGCATATCGCCGTCATCAATCCTGTGCACTATATCGTTAGCGAACGTCTCTCGTGCAGCATTGGTAGCAGCGCTGAGGGGTTGCCGCGTTTGAATTTTGTATGGATAGAGGTGTAAACTCTGGCGCATGAGATGATACGTGGACGTTGGCGTCATTTGGACCGCAGCTGCAACACGGCGAACGGAAACCCGAGGCCGCTGTCGGATCACCTGCTGCACTAGCTGCGCGTTGCCCTCTGTGGTTGCCGTACGCGGTCGCCCTACCTTTCCAGCACGTTCATCCGTCACGTTCCCAGTCCGTTGAAATTTTTCAAACAGATCCTTTATTGTATCGCTTTTCGGTCCTTTGGTTACATTAAACCTCCGTTGAAAACTTCGTGTTGTTGCAACAACACTGTGTTCTAGGCGGTGGAATTCCAACACCAGAAAAATCCTCTGTTCTAAGGAATAAACCATGTTGTCCACAGCACACTTGCACGTTGTGAACAGCACACGCTTACAGCAGAAAGACGACGTACAGAATGGCGCACCCACAGACTGCGTTGTCTTCTATATCTTTCACATCACTTGCAGCGCCATCTGTTGTTGAAAATTGTAACTACTGTAATTTCGAAAGTTTGTCCGCCTGAAAATGTACTGTTGTCCCAAGCATATTGCAACAAACGGTGTATTTCTATCGCTGCTCGTTTAGTTTTTATTGCCGTTTCAAATATACCGGTCATTTTTGAAACACCCTGTAGCTGCGGACGATATATCGCGTGCCGATAGCAAGACTCTCTGCAATCGCCACGGACCGTCTCGATGCATAACACAATTGTCAAATTTTGCAAAAACAGACATAATGTCTTATGGGATAACAGCAATCAGTGACTTTATAATGTTACTTAAAATCCGTCTTGATTGAAATTTTTTTTATCATTATTCATTCATATTCATTCATATTCAAATGACCGGTTTCGGTTCATTCAGAACCATCTTCAGATCTGATATTTCAGTTACAGGAGTAACCCGTCCAAATCCAGCAACTTTCACATGCTACGTCACATCTGTGACTCCTGTAACTGAAATATCAGATCTGAAGATGGTTCTGAATGAACCGAAACCGGTCATATGAATAATAAAAAAAAATTGCAATCAAGACTGATTTTAAGTAACATTACAATTGTAAAATATTCTTGATTATTACTGTATAGAAGAGAACAACTTTCATCACTTTATGACGAAATCATGATTGTCTATGACCATAGATATCGTTACTGGTTGATAATTATTTCCTTGACATCCGCACGGAGTGGCCGCGCGGATTGAGGCGCAATGTCACGGATTGCGCGGCCCCTCCGGCCGGAGGTTCGAGTCCTCCCTGGGGCATGGGTGTCTGTGTTGTTCTTAGCATAGGTTAGTTTAAATAGTGTGTAAGCCTAGGGACCGATGACCTCTGCAGTTTGGTCCCTTAGGAATTCACACACATTTGAACATTTTTTTGAACTCCCTTAATGTAAGACAGAGATGCATATTTTATTTTTTTCGCTGCTCCTTCCTTTCTGTTAACATTATGGCCCTGTTTTCTTCTTCTTCTGCTTTTACGGCCTCATTGGACCACTTCAGTCAATCATTTCTGGTCCTCTTCTTTGGTATTTTCCCCTTCCGAGTGGCCCAGTATCTCTTCATTCGTTCCGATGCTTTTCGTCGTTCCTCATCTGTAAATACCCTTTTCATTGTATGTCGTTTGTCAATTTTTGGTTTAAATCTTATTTCTATGTCCCTCAACTTCTTTAAATTTGGCGTTTTGTTCTGCAAATCATCCAGAGTTATTTCCAGTTCTTCCATATCCTCTCTTATTTCCTTAAGCCATCCTCCTTGTTGTTTCAAATTCCAGAGTTTCTCAATAATTTTCCTTGATAATCTGGTTTCTGGTGTCCTCAGAATGTGACCACAAAAAGAGATCCTTTTCTTTCGTATAGTATCGGTGATGGGCTCCAGTTCTCTGTATACCACTTCATTTGGAACTATCCGCCATTCCCCAGCTTTCTGATATTTCTTATTTATGCATGTTCTGGCAATTCTTCTCTCTACTTTTAAAATTTTGTCAATTCTGTTTTTCTGGGTGACTTTAAAAAGAGTTTCACTTCCGTATGTAACCTCTGGTTGAACCACTGTCTTGTAATGTTTTAATTTTGTTTTAATTGATAGACATTTTTTATTGTACGTAGACCATGTTAGTTTTTGAGCTTTTATCATTTTACTAGTTCTTGCTCGTATGGCCCTGTTTATAAATTAACATTGCCTCTTTATACGAGTGCATATGATAATCCGTTATTTCTGCTATGATGCTAGTCTCACGGTTTCCACATTGCATAGCAAGTACCAGGGAGGCCAACTTATCAGTTTCTCCAAAGTCATAGTTCCTCTTACGTTCGGCTGAGTGAGTTTCTACGTGTCTTTTTACGATTTCAGCAAGGTCACAACTCCATGGAATTTCATATTCACCAGCTGTGGCTAGTGGATGGCGTATACCTCTTTCTGTTCTAGTGCATTCTTTTATTTTCCTGTATCACGAAAAAATCTTTTGAAGCCCTTACTTGAGCAAAAGTATATCGATGCTATCAGAAATCATCTTAATAAAAGAGAAGAATACTTCCTCGTTGCCGGCCATTGTTCCTCATTAGCTCTGGAAAACATTTTTATTTTTGTATGCCAACCATGTACCAAAAGAATAACTACACAATACGTTTATCGAGAATAATGACACCAGTCAGAAATAATCTTACCTTCGGCTTCTCGTGACGAATTACGATACCATGTCTACACAGCTCTTAATCTGTTATTTCGAAGCGCCTTGAGCTTGCGATGCAGTTGCCCGATCCAGCTGAGGAGATGTCTTCCGCTGATGGGGGCGAAACGTTAGGAAACAAGTTTTTACCCTCGACCATTGTCTCTGAACCCGGAAGTCTTAACTCATAAACGCCGGCCACCAATGTCTCCGTTGGTTTACCTCTTCATTAGTTATTCACTCTAGACATGCAGTCACAGAAGTTATTTTTTATTATCACATTTCAGATGTTTCCACTTTCTTCTAACTTTATCTTTCGACGTTAAGTTTAACTATACGACTACACTGCAGACAAACACAGCCAAACAGCAGAAGTCAGACACTGCCTTTAGTGACTCATTCCCTGATATAATTTCTTAATGTGTCATCGTTGTTGATATTCATTTCACAACCTTTTTGAAAGACAATTCCTCCTACCCATGTCGCACGGACTGGGAATCAAACCTAGAACCATGCCTCTCAGGGACAACGCTCTTACCATCTCGGTTATCTTAGCACAACTAACGACCAAACCTCATAACTATACAGGGTGATTCAAAAAGAATACCACAACTTTAGGAATTTAAAACTCTGCAACGACAAAAGGCAGAGCTAAGCACTATCTGTCGGCGAATTAAGGGAGCTATAAAGTTTCATTTAGTTGTACATTTGTTCGCTTGAGGCGCTGTTGACTAGGCGTCAGCGTCAGTTGATGCTAAGATGGCGACCGCTCAACAGAAAGCTTTTTCTGTTATTGAGTACGGCAGAAGTGAATCGACGAGAATCCGCGGGAAACAACTCAGTATGAACGTGACTCGCCTAAGGTGAACGTTTTCTGTGCCATTTCAGCTAATAAAGTTTTTGGTCCCTTTTTCTTCGAAGGTGCTACTATAACTGGACTACAGTATCTGGAGATGTTAGAGAATTGGCTGTTCCCTCAGCTCGAACAAGATGCACAACAATTCATATTTCAGCAGGATGGAGCGCCACCACATTGGCACTTATCTGTCCGTAACTACCTGAACGTCAACTACCCGAGGCGATGTATCGGCCGCCAGGTAGCCCGTGACAGAGCACTTCATCACTGGCCTCCAAGAAGCCCTGATCTTACCCCCTGCGATTTTTTCTTATGGGGTTTGTCAAGGATATGGTGTTTCGGCCACCTCTCCCAGCCACCATTGATGATTTGAAACGAGAAATAACAGCAGCTATCCAAACTGTTACGCCTGATATGCTACAGAGAGTGTGGAACGAGTTGGAGTATCGGTTTGATATTGCTCGAGTGTCTGGAGGGGGCCATATTGAACATCTCTGAACTTGTTTTTGAGTGAAAAAAAAACTTTTTTAAATACTCTTTGTAATGATGTATAACAGAAGGTTATATTATGTTTCTTTCATTAAATACACATTTTTAAAGCTGTGGTATTCTTTTTGAATCACCCTGTACTTTTGGCAGTACTTCTCTTTCACTTTCCATTCTGCAGTCATGGGCTAGGTTACAATCGCAACAACCACATGTCACTCTCTTCCCAGCTACTAACTCACTTTAAGCTTCGCCTTTTATAAACGTAACTTGCATTTTGAAAAAGATGTATATAAACATTCTTTCCCTGCATTTTGTGGCTGACAGCTTCAGGATTTCAAAGAATATGTTGCACTCAAAATCATCAAATGATTTTTCTAAATTCAGTTGTGGATGTGACTTAGCCTTTATTCAATCAACCTAGCATCTAAAGTAAGTCATAGGGTCGACATTATTTCGGTCGTTCCTGTATTTGAAATGAATTCTGATTATACCAGTCATTCCTTCTGTTTGTAATTCTTATTACTAGTTAACAACAATGCTTTATTAAACTGATGATTCGGTAGTTATCGTTTCTGACAGCAGCTGGTATCTTTAGTACTGAAGTGATAGTATTATTGTCGGTGTCCGAGGGAATAGACCATACATTATAACTCTGCCGGAATTTCGTCTACTCCTGGTGCCTTGTTCGACTAAGGTCTTCCATAGGTTTATCTTCTTACAGTAATACATCAGCAGTCTCATCTTTACCCACTGCATTTCCTCTATCTGGGTTATTGTCTTCATGATTCTTTTCTATACGAGCATATACAAGGTGTTCGGAAATTCTATGACTTATAGGGAGTAGTGAGTGCATAATGCTTTGAATAGGAACCCATGTCCAGGAACGTGCGGTTTCGGTTCTACGACTGTTTCATTTCAGACGTTTAAGACATCCACTTTTGCTGAATTACGCGCGACGCAGTTCAGGTATTAGGTAACGACTAGAAAGGAAACATAGCGATACATCAATGTATCTCTTAAGCACATTTGTTTGTATTAAGATTTAAACGTTACCTGTTTAGATAATTCCAAAACAAAAAAGGAATCCAGTGTATTGTACGTACAGAGAAGTACCGATGCATTACAACAGCGGCTCGATGTGGCGACCACCAACGATATCCCATCTGGTGTTTCTTCAATTTCTAACGGAGCGGCCAGAACTCGTGCCACAATATCTTCCGCTGCCTCTACAGGAGTCTTGTAAAATAAACTTTGCATATGACACGACAAGAAGTACTCAATGGCAGTTAAATCCGGCAGTCGCGGCGCCTGTGCTGTTGGACCACCTCGGCCTTTCCGTCTGTGACCACATCGTATGCTGAGAAGTCTCCGAACTGCAAATGCGAAGCGAGGTGGTGCACAGTCATGCAGAAACCACCTTCCTGATGAACATTCAGTGGCACAGCTTCCAAAAACGGGTCCACAACGTTTCGTAGGATGGTCAAGTATGCAGGGTCAGTTAGCTTGAGTAGAATGAAGTATGGCCCAATCAAATGACCATTCAGAACACCTGCCCACACGTCAATACCAAACTGGTGCTGAAATCCATGAATATGCGTGGCACGAAACTTGTTGTCTGACCAGACATGCCCATTTCGCGAATAAAGAACTCAGACCCTAGTGAATTTACATTCATCTTTGAACAGAACTCGTCGTGAAGACATGGGTGTGTCGAAGCAGCGGTGCAGGAACTACATGCCGTAGGCAACGCAGTATGGAAAATCGGCTGGACCCATAGTATGTACCTAAGTGGTGCGGATGTATTTGTTGCTTACGCAGACCGTCCTAGACGACGGTAACACTCACCACACGCGCAGTGCGCGCAATTGTTCGAGTACTCGTTGACGGTTTCTCTTCAACGCGATGCAGTACATCTTCTTCAAATTAAGGTATGCGGCATTGACGTGGAGCACCACAGTTCTGCCTCTTCACGTTGAAGGTACTAGTCTCTTGGAGCCATTGCGTAACTTGGGCCAAGAGTTTGTGCGACAGCGTGCTACGTTGCGGAAAACGTTCGTGGTACTGCCGACATGTAATCCGTTACTTCGAGCTTCGCCGTACACAAGGAGGACGGCTGTGCATTCCGAAAACGTGCACAGAACCATGTTTACTGCATCGGAGACACAAAGGCGCGGACTGGGTCTCGCAGCAAGGCAGACATTAAGGGTCTCCGGAACGCCCTATACTTGCAATGTTAAAATAACGCTTATTAATTACATCTTTCCTCACAAAGTATTTGAGGTAGTAAGTTGAACTTTTTACAGATTATTTATTTTAATATGGGCTACAACTTAACACAGGGATTTTACAAAAAAATTTTTCAGTTATTAAAGATGATTTTTTTTCAATTGTAATGAAAATTCACAACATTTTATTGCAATTTTTTATTTATATATTCAGAAATATACAGTTTTTTTGGAAAAAGCCTGTGTTAAATTATGCAGAAGGTACTGTGTAACATTTACTGAAAGTTTGAAACAAATATGTTTGGAAGATACTTAGAAAACATGTAATTAGTATGAGAAAATAAAAGCTTTGGGAATCGAGCGACAAAGATTGGATTAACTTTTTAGTGCATTCCAGGTCCATAGGATGGATTATCTTCATCCTCTGCAAACTCCTCCTCCAGCTTCCTCTTGTTCCTCCTCCTGTTTACTCTTGCTTGTATTTCTAGACTCTTTACAGCCCTGTCTGCAGCCCGAAGGCGTTCCTTGTCCAAAGCAAGCATCGCTCGTACCATGTTAGAACCTATCTTCATTCCCATATTTCTAAATACCTTGCACCTTACAATGTTGCCATCATTGAAAGTCGCAACAGCAACTCTACTTTTACTCATTATTATACCTCAACAAAACAGAGACTCAAGAAACAGAATTAATTACGAATATTTTCGAGATAACGACAGAGTAAATAAAAATGAAACAATCGACAATCACACCAGCGATATGTATTGAACCATCACAGGTTAGCCACAACACATACTTTATCTCACATCACTAAAATGTACCTGATGAACACGGACGTTAATAATAACACCATTTAACAGCAGTTTAACAGCGCCACAGTGGGTCACGCCCATGTAGAACACATTTCAAAAAAAAATTAAAAATAGTTGTAGTCTTCGGAATTGAATAAATTATATATCTATTAAAAGGTAATAGTCTGCAGATTCAGAAAACGCAAAAAAGTAAAAATTGAACTTTTCATGATTTTGAGCCTTTCCGGAGCCCCTTAAGAGACATCATGCGACCGTCTGACGTAGTTCAAAAAATGGTTCAAATGGCTCTGAGCACTATGCGACTTAACTTCTGAGGTCATCAGTCCCCTACAACTAACTAACCTAAGGACATCACACACATCCGTGCCCGAGGCAGAATTCGAACCTGCGACCGTAGCGGTCGCGCGGTTCCAGACTGTAGCGCCTAGAACCGCCTAGCCACTCTGGTCGGCCGTCTGACGTAGTATCATCCTCTCTAACCTACTGCATACCGGGACAGGCAACACCGAGACTTTTCTCTCCTTCCTCAGCAGACGTGGACGCTTTACACATCTGAACTGAAATCGTCTTAGAACGAAAACAATTCGTTTTCGGACATGAGTTCCTATTCAAAATATTATGTACTCACTTCCCTCTAAAAGTCCTATAGGCTTGTAACGGGAATTTACGAACAGAAGTTATACAGGGTGAGTCTCTTAAGACCTGAATAACTCAGTCATTCTTAGTGATGGAAGAAAACCTTTAAACAAAATTTGCTTATCTTGAAAGGGGCATCGTATGTGGTTATCATTTTTCTTAGGTATAAGCATAAAGAAGATACGATAATCAAAATTTTAATTTTAAAAGGATTGGCATGCTACACTGGTGACCATTAGCAGCCCATTAGCAGTCATACAGGCTTAAGGCGCTTGGATGTGGACAGTGATGTACGTTGAATCTCATCGGAGCTGACAGCAGAGCAACCTCGTGTAATACAATCTTTCATGCGTTAGCGGCGGGATGGAATTTCATGTAAACTCTTTGTTTTAACCTACCCCACAAGTATAACTCTAGAGCCATTAGGTGTGGCGATCCTGCACGCCATTTGTGCTGCCAGCCCGAGTAATCCAACGGTCTTCAAATTCGTTGTTCAAATGGTTCAAATGGCTCTGAGCACTATGGGACTTAACATCTTAGGTCATCAGTCCCCTAGAACTTAGAACTACTTAAACCTAACTAACCTAAGGACATCACACAACACCCAGCCATCACGAGGCAGAGAAAATCCCTGACCCCGCCGGGAATCGAACCCGGGAACCCGGGCGTGGGAAGCGAGAACGCTACCGCACGACCACGAGATGCGGGCTTTCGTTGTTCAGATCCTCTGTAATTCTGCGTTCAGAATGTGCAGATCATCCAACGTGTTGGCACCACATGACTTGTCATACGTCCGGTGATGTCTTCTAGTAACAGCGGCAGTAACTCTATTAAGAAATCAAAATTCCTAGCACTATTTAAGTTCCTATCAGCTGAATAGGGACCAATAATTTGATTCCTTACAAGGGAACATCCCCATCGCACCCCCCTCAGATTTAGTTATAAGTTGGCACAATGGATAGGCCTTGAAAAACTGAACACAGATCAATCGAGAAAACAGGAAGAAGTTGTGTGGAACTATGAAAAAATAAGCAAAATATACAAACTGGGTCGTCCATGCGTAAGATAGGCAATGTTAAGGGCAACGTGAGACGAGGAGCACCATGGTCCTGTGGTTAGCGTGAACAGCTGTGGAATGAGAGGTCCTTGGTTCAAATCTGCCCTCCACTGAAGATTTTGCTTTCTTTATTTTCGCAAAGTTATGATCTGTCCGTTCGTTCATTGACGTCTCTGTTCACTGTAATAAGTTTAGTGTCTGTGTTTTGCGACCGCACCGCAAAACCGTGTGATTAGTTGACGAAAGGACGTGCCTCTCCAATGGGAACCGAAAACATTTGATCGCAAGGTCATAGGTCAACCGATTCCTCCACAGGAAAACACGTCTGATATTTTGTATACGACACTGGTGACAGCATGTGCGTCACATGACAGGAATATGTTGTCGACCCACCTAACTAGTACACTTGGCGAATGGGTGAAAAGTTTCTTCTACCTTGCCCGATTTAGGTTTTCTTGTGGATGTAATAATCACTCCAAAAAAAGTGATGAAAACATAAGAGTTTTTCACATAAACTGAAAATAAAAAGTTAAAATTTTCGGTCGAGGGAAGATTTGAACCAAGGATCTCTCGTTCCGTAGCTTCTCACGCTAACCACTTTTTTTTTATTGTATTTTACTAAAACATACATTTCAAGTATTCAACAGTACAATTAATGATTAAACCATTTGCAACATTAAAAAAAGAACCAGTTTTAAACTATTTATATGCTAAATATGTCTAATACAGTAATAATGGTAAAACAAACTTTAAAAGTGGTTACAGTATAACTTTGCTCAAGATAACTGAGATTATTCTAGGTGCAAACTATTGTCACCCAATCAGTGGGTTTGTCTTCAAAGTTGAATTCACTGTTTAATTTGTAAACTGTCCATTGAATAAAAAATAATAGCATATTTAATACCAGTTTTCTTGACTATGAACCAGTTTAAATACAATCCAATTAAACACATACAATAACACAAAAAAAACAAAAAATACAAAAAAAAAGAAAAAGTTCCGGAAGCAAGGTTAAAGTAAATAATAATAAGGAACCAAGTGACTTATTTTTCTTCTGTTCGTTCTCGTTCAAGGTGTTGTAATGGTTTCACATATTTAACCAACACCCATTCTTTCAAAAATGATCTTCAGCATGTTGCCATAGTGCTTCTTGTGGTTGCGATACGTGCTGATTTTTGCATATTCACACTTCATGTAAACGCGGAATTCTATCTCGTTGTCCGACCCAAGTGTGTGGATGACATAACTAACATATTTTCCCATTAACCAGCTAATGGCGTTGGTTTTTAATTTCGGAAAGTATGTCATGTCCGGTCTCAGGAGGAGCGACGGCGTTATATATTGCGTAGAGGATCTGGTGAGAAAGGCGATTTGTTGCCTGATCCAATTCCATTTATGCACATTGCCACCACAGGTGAATCTGTGGCTGAGTGTATCCACCAGATTGCATTTTCCACAAAGGTGTGTCTGGTTTAAACCGATCCCATATAGTCTCTCGTTGGTGCTGATGACATTATTAACTGTTTTGTACCATGCGGAAATAGCGTCTGTAGATAGCCCGGCATAGTTGATGTTCCGCCATACAGCTTTCCAGTCACAATTTGGGAATTTCGTTTCAATTTTGTTTCTACCCTCATTTAACTTCCTTTCAAGTATGATGTCGCGCGCTGTGATAAGTGTGTTGCTTCTGATTTCGTCACTAAGATAACTTGCTTCGAGGAAAAAGTTCCTCACATACTGCAGACGGGCATTAATCCTTCGCACATCAATCGGTGCTTGCAGGCTATGGGGTGTCACAGCCTCAAAGAGCTTTGCGGTTATACATTGTGGAAGTTCTCTGAGTATATGGAAAGTCCGTTTGAGGAACAGAGCAGACGCTTTATTGCGAATATCCACCAAACCGAGGCCCCCGTTTCTGACATCCAGTATAACCGTAGTCGCACCAACCCTGAATATGTCTCCTCTCCATAAATAATTGGTAACAGTGGACATGATCCCTTTCGCTACTAGTTTAGGGATTGGAAATACCTGCGCAGTGAAATACGCTTTAGACAAAACGCAGGAGTTGATGAATCTGACTTTTTGCACCAGGTCCATAGTTCGATGGATGTTCTCCATTACAGCACCATGAACTTTCCTCCTAGTTTCCGTCCAGTTAAAAGCAGCCATCCGCATCGGACATGCCATTAAGGTGATTCCCAAAGTTTTATGTTTGTTGTCTTGTTTTGCCCATGCCAGTCGAAGGTGATCTAGGCCCCGTAGATTCAATATTTGACTTTTGTTTTCATTTGCTGTCGCTCCCGACGCTAGATAATATCTTTGGATTTCTCTTTCCAGTGTAACTGTCTCCTCCTTATTCCTTATTACAACGCCCACGTCATCAGCATAAGCTCGTATGACAGTTTTCTCACCACTCAATGTTATGCCTGTTAATCTTGCATGGACAGTGCGGAGGAAGGGCTCTAAAGATACTGAAAATAAAAACATTGATAAGGGACTGCCCTGTGGAACCCCTCGCCTTATCTGTATGGGTTTAGATGTTTGGCCATTGATTGCTATTTTCGCATTTACACCTGTTGCAATATTCCTTAGCATGTTCACAATCTGGGGGTGGAAATCCATTCTTGACAGCGTCGCAAAGAGGTATCTATGACTAACGCGGTCAAAAGCTTTGTTGAAATCTATAAAGATTAAAGCACATTTTATACTTGTCACTGAGGTAATTGCAATGACGTCTCTGTATGCAGATAGACTTTCGAATATCGTTCTGGTCGGAGAGCAAGATTGGTGATGACTCAATATTTTGTTGGAAAAGGCAGAGAGTCTTTTGTTGATAATACGCGAAATTATTTTGTAATCAGAATTTAGTAGCGAAAGAGGCCGAAAATTGTTTAAGTTGGTTTTGCCTTTACTCTTAGGAATCAATACTATTTTACTTTCCTTAAACTCTGCAGGGACCGTTTTTCCGTTCAGGACCTCATTTGCCATGGAAGTGATCTTATCCCCAATTATAGACCAGTAGCGGGCATAAAACTCCACAGGGAGGCCATCAAGTCCCGGAGATTTTTTGAGAGGTGAGTTACGCACTGCCTCATGCACTTCATCTTTAGTAATAGGTGACAGGATGTCAGCGTTGTCTGTTCCCGACAGTTGTGGACCTAAAATAGTGAGAAAATCCGCGAGAGCTGCATCTTCCACTGTGGTAGGGGCATATAAGGTTTCATAGTACCTGTGGACTTCGTCCAGTATTTCTTGCTGGCATGTGAGCTTTGTACCAGTATGCGTCTGGACTTCATCAATAAAAGTTTGACGTCTATTTTTAGCATGCCGCACCAAGTGATACAGAGAAGCTGTTTCATCTGCTATGACTGATGTGGCTTTCGATTTAATTTTTAGTCCCTCCATCTGTTGCCGTTTAATGCTTAATAACTTGGCTTTTATTTTTTTGATATCATTCAGACGAATTACGTCATCATGTGCCTGTTTATATAAGTCTCTTAAAACCTTATAATAAAACTCCATTGTATTCCTCAACTCCCTGTGCCTCGCTGCACTATACTGCATGACAACTTCCCGCAGCCTTGGTTTAGCCCTCCTTGTCCACCAGTCAATGACTGTTGGGTGCTTGTCTACTGTGCGGAGGCACATAGTCCACGCAAACCTTACTTCCTGTTCCAGTTCTTCGTCAGTTAAAACAGAGATATTTAAGTTCCATTGGCCTCTGAATCGACGGGTTGGCTGTACACTTAGATTAAAGCAAGTTAAAAGTGTACTGTGATCGCTAAAATACACTGGAATAGTCTCAACGTTTAATAAATAATTTTGCAAATTTGATGACACGTAAATTCTATCTAGTCTGCTGCGAGAGTGGCTGGTTATATACGTGAACCCGACTGACGTCGGGTGCTGAAGTTCCCACACATCCTTAAGGTGTAGATCACTTACTAACTTTTTTAACTGTGGCGAGTAGTTGAAGTTGGGTTGTTGATCTTTCTGGTTTAAAACACAGTTAAAATCTCCACCTAGTATAAGAGAACACGGATTTTTCCTCAATAAATAAATCAGTTCATCTTGAGAAAACTTCGCACGATCCAATTTGTGGGAAGTTCCTGATGGGGCGTAAAGGTTAATCACTGTCACATCGAAAATTTTTATGCCTATTGCTCTTCCTGATTCTAGTCGTTCGATTTCAGTCACCGGAATGCCTTCCCTTATAAGAATGGCTGTACCGATATTGGCTTCCGTAGAAACATTAACAATTTCAAAAAAGCCTGGGATCCGAAATTCCGCTATCGCAACTTCTTGTAGCAACGCGATATCTGTTCCGGACTGGTACAAGAATTCTTTTAGTGCTGCCAATTTCAAGGGTGACTGTAATTTTCAGTGGAGGACAGATTTGAACCAGGGACCTCTCGTTCCGCAGCTGTTCACGCTATCCACGTGACCACGGCGCCCCTGAAGATTTGAACCAAGGATCTCTCGTTCCGTAGCTTCTCACGCTAACCACTGGACCAAGGAGCTCCTCGTCTCATATTGCCCTTAATATTGCCTATCTTACACAAGGACGACCCAGTTTGTATATTTTGCTTATTTTTTCATAGTTCCACACAACTACTTCCTGTTTTCTCGATCGATCTGTGTTCAGTTTTTCAAGGCCTATCCACTGTGCCAACTTATAACTAAATCTGAGGGGGGGGGGGGGGGTGCGATGGGGATGTTCCCTTGTTAGAAGTCCGTACCATACCTTGACTGAAGAATGTTTTTGTTTGTGCACTTCTGCCAGCCACCACGGGTTTTCAGAGAACGATTAGGGCATGTTGCGAAGAATAACGTGCTTATGGCTTTTAAATCAGGGCTTAACAACTAGCCCGTTTTGAGCCGAGTACTCGTGTCTGCTCACTCACGTGCTCACGAGCAGGTGCAAGGTCGCGGAGTAGGGAGGGAGGGGAAGGAGGGGAAATGCGTGCGCACGTTTGAATAGGGCCGCAGCGTGCCTATTGAATTCGCGCCGACTGTGTAACATTTAAAGTACTACGATCAGCTCTAACAGTCACTTCACTGGTTAAGAATCATGTCAAGTCGCCGTTGTGTAACCCCAGCCACGATTTCGTAGCTCAACCCCCATTTGGAGGAAATGTGTCTGTTTACAGAAAAAGATGGTGTTGCAAAATGTTTAATATGTCACAAGACGCTGAATTCTTTTAGGAAATTTAATTTGCAGCGACATTATATGTCGTACCACGCGAAATACTACGGAAGTGGAAAATGTGATGGACCAGATCGTACATAGGAAGTTATTAAACTTAAAAGGAAGCTTTCCGAAGAAGATCTGGACGACGAAGAAAAATCAAACTGAGGGAGCTCTCAGAGTGAGTTACAAAATTGCTTTGCTTTTAGCAAAATCCCTGCGCCCCTTCACTGATGGCGATTTAATAAAAGAATGTTTGGTAGTTGCAGCGGAGCATTTGTGTCTATCTCAAGTTGAACAGTTTCGGATTGTGCCATTATCTAACATGACCATTATGCGTCGCGTGCAGGACATGGCAGACGACGTCCAGAGCCAGCTTGCAAATATCTGTAAAGATTTTATGGCGTATTCTCTAGCTCTGGACGAAAGTGTTGATATCACTGGAACAGCGCAGCTTGCCATATTTATTAGAGTTGTTAATAGAGATCTTCAGGTGAGGGAGGAGCTCCTTGATGTAGTAGCCGTGAAGAACACTACAACCGGAGGTGATATTTTAAGTAGTGTTGAAGAAAGTGTTGAAAATATAGGATTGTCGTGGAATTCTTTAGTTTCAGTGTCTACAGGTGGTGCACCAGCGATGACAGGGAAAAAATCAGGTTTCGTTGCGCTGTTCAAGGAGAAAATGCAAAAACTGACCGTGCCGAATGAAATAAGGGGCGTTCACTGTGAGTACCACCAGGAAAACTTATGTGCATAGAGTATTACTCTAAAAAATGTGATGAGTGTTGTTGTTCGTACAACCAGTTATATAAGGAAGCATGGGCTACAACACAGGCAATTTAAAAGCTTTCTTGAGTATGTAGAAAGACAGTATGGTAGCCTGCCTTATTACAGCGAGGTCCGCTGGCTTAGTCGTGGCGAATTATTAAATCGATTTTTTTGCCTATTAGATGAGATAAATATGTTCATGGAAATAAAAAACATGTGTGTTCCTGAATTGAAAGAGCCTTCATTGAAATGTGATCTCGCGTTCTTAGCAGATTTAACTAGCCATCTGAATGCTTTGAACATTTCACTACAAGGTAAAGATCTGCTAATTACTCATTTCATAGATCGAATACGAGCTTTTAAAATGAAATTGACGCTTTGGGTGAGTCAGCTGGAAACAGGAAATCTAGCTCATTTTCCTAAATTATCATCCATGAAAGATGTTCACAAAGACTGTAAACGTTATTCACATAGTTTAGTTGCCCTTAAGGAAGAATTTGATCAATGCTTTCAAGATCTGACAGCACGAGACAGTGATTTTGATCTGTTCTCCTTTCCATATTCAGTGAATATTGAAGAGATTAGTCCTGAGCTGCAACTAGAAATTATTGACCTGCAGTGTTACAGAGAATACAGAGACAAATTTCAGAACAAGAAAAACATTCTGGAATTCTACTGACACTTCCCTCAGGATAGATTTCCTCCTTTGCACAAACTGGCGGCTACAATAATATCAGTGTTCGGTTCCACGTATGTTTGTGAACAACTGTTCTCTGCAATGAAATGTAACGCATTTTCTGATCGAAATTTAAACTGCACGCTGCGCCTACTATGCACAAGAATAATTACTCCGAACATAGATGCAATTGTAAAGGGCAAAAAGTACAAGATAACCGAGAATCCCACACTTCAGTGACACCTCTTATTGTGTAACAGTTCACAAATTAATACGAATGTAGAGGCATACACTAAGCTAATAAAATTATGTGGTACGTGTACATTCTCCTTTATTTGTTTCTTTTGTCGCAGTAATAATTCGTGAGTGATATCCCTGCAGGTGGCCGCGGATTTACATTGACTGGTGGCAGCTGTTGTGTGCCCCACGTGACTCTCCCCACTCTCCGCTCTGGTCCGGTAGCGTGCTCGCGCTGCTCCGTGCTCGCGCCTTGCTGCTCACAGCTTGCTCCGCGAGCACGTATGTTGTGAAGCCCTGTTTTAAATAATGCCTGATCTGTAAATAACGGCTCGATCGAGAACGTGTCATCTGTTTGCAGTTTCCGTATTTCCCATATGGAGAACTGCACCCTCCATCGAAAGCCATTGCCATGAACCTGCTGATGAAGTGCGATATATACATATATGTTATGGATGAAATATGTTGAAACGCAGTGTTTGCAGATTACTTTGTTGACTGATTCCAACCTTGAATTCGCGCTGTCGTGTATTAACGTGTAGTTTGTGAGCAACAGCTGCTAACATGTCGATCGCATAGCCGTTTACGTTTTTACCGTCGACGTTCTTTTGGTGACGTTCGCCGTGAATAAAAACCATGTCAACTTTCTCTGCTTTTGCGTAGCGAATTGTGAAGATCTAATAACTTTATGACGAAGTGGTGTACTCGCTACAACAGCTTACCACAGACTAACGTTCTTCATATAACAGTTAATCACACGAAACCTGCAGTGAGTGGAGCACTGTTTAGTTCGATCTAACCTGTGCATTAAAGCAACCGCGTAGCGTTCTTTGTTTCTGATACTTCACATTAGCCGGCCGGAGTGGCCGGGCGCTTCTAGGCGCTACAGTCTGGAGCCGAGCGACAGCTACGGTTGCAGGTTCGAATCCTGCCTCGGGCATGGATGTGTGTGATGTCCTTAGGTTAGTTAGGTTTAAGTAGTTCTATGTTCTAGGGGACTGATGACCTCAGACGTTAAGTCCCATAGTGCTCAGAGCCATTTGAACCATTTGAACTTCACCATTAACAGACCTTCTTACGTAAAAAAACTTAATGCACTGTACGCGCCCTCAAATGTATTGTTAAATGGTAAATAATATAACACGCCAGTCCATTTAAAATTAAAAAGAAAAACTGACTATATATCTGCTCCACACTTCCACCTACGAAAAAATTATGAGCACTACATTACGTCGTGCTTCAAGCTAAGCAGGTTTTGTTTGAAAGACTGTTTTCTATCACTAAAAGTGGCTGAATAATTCAGGTGGTCTATCTTAAGTGGCTCACCCTGTACATATTTTACGGAGCGACATGGGTTTTGACGTTTTCTTGAAACATATGGTATGCAAAAGACTCTTTCATGAACTTTTGAGATATGTTTATTGATCGAAAGTTATAATAACTGGATCACTACGCACGGAACTAGGGCAACAGGTAAATGACATCTGCTCTCTTCCAACTGTGCTATCTAGTATCGTATTAGTTCAAGTTACAAAGCACGCTGCAGAGGTCCGTCATGAGATTTCATAATCGAGAATGATCGGGAAGTTCTACATCTGTTACATCTATACTTCGCAAACCACCATGCGGTGTGGGCTAAGGGTGCTTCGTCATTTCTCTCGCCCCCTTCCTACATCTGCTACATCTGTTCTTCGCAAACCAACATGCGGTGTGGGGCTAAGGGTACTTCGTCATTTCCCCCGCCCCCTCCACCCCCCCATCCTTTCCAATCGTGAATAACTTGTGGGAAGAATGATTGCCGGGAAACCTCCGTAAGGGCTGTGATCTCTCTGATTTTAACTTCATGATATTTTTACGAGATATACGCAGGCGGAAACAATATATTTGTTGTTTCTTCTTGGAACGCTTGCACTCGAAACTTTAACAGTAAACCATACCGTGATACAGAACGCCTCTCTGGCAGCATCTGCCACTGGACTTTCTTGATCATTTCCGTCACGTTTTCGTATTTACTTAAGGAACCTAAACAAAACGCACTGCTCTTCTATCAGTCCTACCTGGTGCACATCCCACACTGACAAGCAATATTCATGTACTGGTCGAACGACTGTTTTCTAAGCTACTTCCTTTGTAAGTAGGCTGTTTAGGTTTTTATGTTGGTAACGTCACTAGCGCTCTGTTCGAAAATCACTGGCTGTGCTGTGTACAGTCTGTGGCTGATTTGCATTGTTGTAATATTGCTATTGTAGTGTTGGGCAGTTGGATGTGAACAGCGCAAAGCGTTGCGCAGTTGGAGGTGAGCCGCCAGCAGTGGTGCATGTGGGGAGCGAGATGGCAGAATTTTAAGAGCGGACGATCTGGACGTGTGTCCGCCCGAAAAAGTAAATATGTAATACTGGATATCATGAACTGATATATCAATATAATGACTTTTGAACATTATTAAGGTAAATTCATTGTTTGTTCTGTCTCAAAATCTTCCATTTGCGGACTATGCCTATCAGTAGTTAGTGCCTTCAGTAGTTAGAATCTTTTATTTAGCTGGCAGTAGTGACGCTCGCTGTATAGCAGTAGTTCCAATAACGAAGATTTTTGTGATTTATGAAAGGTATAGGTTATTGTTAGTCAGGGCCATTCTTTTGTAGGGATTTTTGAAAGTCATATTGCGTTATGCTAAAAATATTGTATGTCAGTTTAGTGTTGATCAGAAAGAGTAAAGAGAGTAATGTCTGAGCATGTTCAGTTTTGCTCAGCTGTTTGAAAATCAAATAACAGAGGTTTATCAGCACAGTAATTAATTAATTTTTCAAAGGGGATGTTTCCTATGGCGACCCTGCCAGGATACCTCAATCGAATCTTCTGATATTTTCTTGTAGCTTGTGTAAATAGTATAGCTATTGTTTGTTGCTAGTGTATAATTGTAGAGAGAATTTTCTTTGTAGTTGTAGTTTTTCATTGTTGTACAGTAAAACAGATGTGGCATGCACTTAGATTTGCACCAAGTTTTTTGCAGCTGTGCTTGCAATTAATTAGATATTATTTTCAATGCTATGTTAATGTGTTTTCTTATTTTGATCTTCAAATTGTGCTTTTCTGTGTTATCGTGTGAAATATTGTGACAATAATGGCGTGTGAGAAATGTAATACTAGGCTGCAAAGTAAACTGAGAAATGACAGCGAAGAAGAAAGCAGTGTGTTAGCGCCACCGTGTAATGAATTAACTAATGTTCAACATAGTAATTTGGAAATTGTGTATAGGGGAATGGATCAAGCAATATATAATCGTGTAGACAGTGAAACAGCTAGTGAAAAGGGTAGTATTGTCGATCGGTCTGTCGGCAACAACTCGCCACAGGGATCCGAAATGACAGGACACAATGTTGCAAATACCGTAGATTCAGGTTTTGCGTCATTACCCATTTCTCAATCAAGTCAAGACACATTTTCTGCTTTTCAAAATGCGAATATTGCCGGTTCAAATGCACTGCCGAATAGCACTGAGGAACATGTTTCAGACACCAGTGCATTGTTATTACAATTAATGCAACAAACGGGACGAAAGCTTCAAAAGTTAGACACAATGGAACAAAATCTTCAAACGTTAGACACAATGGAACAAAACTAGAGACAAACACAACAACAGTTAGACATGATGGAACAAAATCAGAGACAAACACAGCAACAACTTCAAACGTTAGACTCAGTGGAACAAACGCTTGAACAAACACGTGAAGGTTTAACTGCTGAGTTACTTAAAATCGAATCGAAATGTCAAAAAGTCTGTAATGACGTAAAAACACAAATTTGTGAGCATTTTCAACCGATTTTTTCGCGTCATGAAAATGCATTACAGAATCATGAAGCAGCCATAAAAGAACTGCAAACTATTGTTCATGAAAATCACAACACCTTGCAAGCTAAAATTGAGTCAGTTGCATCTACCGATTCGGTTACGCAACTTGCGAAAGCTCAGGAGAACTTAAAGGGCACAGTAGATACGATGTCAACACAAATGGACACTCTGAAACTTGGTTCAAAAAAACATACTGAGGAAATCAGTTCACTATCGGAGAAAGCAGCCGAACTTCCGCATCAGTTCACTAACTTATCTACAAAGAACTCATCTGCATTTGATTAATCAAATTACCTGAACATTTACGACATATTATTTTGGCAGGAGGATCCAAAGACGACATTGAAGCTTTTCAGGGACTGTTACAAGAATTGGAAATTGATGCTCACAATCGTGGGATGCGAAAACAGGAACACAATAATTACAGGTCACATCCGTCATAATTCCGCGATGACAGAAATAATAACTGGACACCATTAGGCTATTCTTACAACGCAAATCGTGACAAAAACAGACACCACCCGTATGACAAACGTTGGCAGAGTAGTAATAATTACAGGGAAAGATCACCTCTCCGCAGTAATGACTATGGCAGAGACACTCAGAGAAACAGCAATATGGGAACCAACATAATTATTATCAAAGGAGACAGAATAACTTCAGACGCTACGGTCCACCTCGCAGTTAAGAATCATGGAGAAATTCTCCACCACGTGACCAACAAATTACAGCAACTACCGACATGACGACAGACGATATAACCTTAACAATAGACCTGAATTCAATCAGAACTGGCGGGATTCAAACAGAGTAGGGCACTCTCAGCAAGGTGAATTTGTAGAAGTTATGTCTCATAATCCCAATAACAATGACCGCCAACAAAGAGACAGTAGACAGTGACTCACACCGCTGGCGGCCACAATATGTACTTATGAAGCTGTCGACGAAGCTCCGTGGTTAATAATTACGTAAAAATGGAAGACATTAGGGACATTTTACTCCAGGAATACGACGTAGAACAGAACAACATTGCATATCCTGTAATTCACATTACAGTAAATGACGCAAAATTTACGGCAGTACTTGACTCTGGCAGTCCCATTTCAGTAATTAATGAAACAGCTTTTAGCAAATCAACAAATCGAACGGTTGCCCCACACTTCCTTCACGTAAGATCAAATTATAAGGTGCAATTTTTGGAAAATGTGTAGATGCACGCGTTCAAACCAACGTAGAATTCCTTTGCCAAAGCCACAGCTTCTCTATGAACTTTCTTATTGTTTCATTATTGTCGACGGAAATTATATTGGGAGTAGACTTTTTGAATGAATACAAAGCAATCTTAAACTTTCACGATCCTGAAATAAGTTTAGAGAAAGAAGGTAAGTCAATAGCTTTGAAATTTGAAGATTGGCTCTCAAACCATGACGAGGAAATTAATCGGCTTTACCTCGTGTTAGACAACAGTTCAGAATTTTCGGCGGAACTTGACACTAAGAATCACTCTGCAAGTAGTGGCAGGGATGATATCGACGGCGTATTTGATACTAATGAGTTAATTCAGAATAAAATTCAAACAATTGAGAATTGTAATAACACTGGTAGGCAGGACCTTTTTAGATTTTACAAGCAAATTCCACAGTTTTTACTCACAAAACAGTAACAATCAAGGGATTTCAATACCAATTTCGTGTTCGTGAGCATACCAAATTTTGTGTTAGACCATACGTAATTTCGGCACATTATAGGGACCGTGTTAGAACATAAATACAATTTATGCTTGACGAGGGCATTATTGAGCCTGCAGTAAGCTCATACAACAATCCATTACATGTTATTGAGAAGAAAAATGGATCGATCAGGCTTGTCTTAGATTCGAGACAAATCAATACTATCATCATTCTTGAAACAGACAGGCCGCAAACGTTGGAAGAACTTCTTCAAAAGTTTAATGGTGTAAAAGTGTTGTCTTCTATTGATCTCAGATCCAGCTTTTATCAGATCGAACTTCATCCAGAATATAGAAAATACATAGCTTTTCTTTGTTTTGGCGTCTGTTATCAATTTCGGAAGCTTCCTTTTGGTTTGAACATTTCTACCGCAGCATTCATTCGTGGGCTAATTCCATATTACCTGAGTTCTTAAAACGTCACATCACCTTATATGTGGACGATATCCTGATAGCAGAAGCCTCAAAGGGAACAACATAATCGCATCCTCAACAGTGTGTTACTTATTTTTGCAGAATCTGGAATTACAGTTAACTTGGAAAAGTCTGAATTCGGTAGGACAAAGGTGAAGGTTTTGGGACACATTATTTCTTCTGAAGGCATTCAGCCGGATCCTGAAAAGTTAGAAGCAATCAGAGCCATTCCAGTTCCATCCACAAAAAACAAGTCCACAATTTTCTAGGTCTCCTAAATTTTTACCGTCGTTTTCTGAACATGCAAATTCTAGTTACACCAAAACTTTGTTCTTTCACTGGAAAAAATACTATTTGGAACTGGGACGAACAAGCACAGTTGGAATTCAATTCTTTGAAAGAAGCGCTACTTGACGCGCCGATAGTAGCTCATCAAGGTCTGTCACAAGAATTATGCCTTAGCACAGATTCTTCTAAAGTCAGGCTGGTGCCCATTTAGTTCAAAAAGCCATAGAAAATGACACTACTGTTCATAAAACCATTGCTTTTGCTAGCCGAGTGCTAATAAAACCTGAAAAAAATTATTCCGTTACTGAATTAGCTTTAGGTATCGTTTGGGCATTTAACAAATTCCGTTTCTTTCTTTCTGGTAAGCACGTAAAAGCATACAGTGATCATCGAGCATTACAATTTCTTATGTCTTCAAAATTAAATCATGACAGGTTAAAACGTTGGGCACTGTTTCTGCAAGAATTCCACTTCACAATAGTCCACATTCCCAGCGAGGAGAACATTGTTGCGGACGCACTGTCACGCGCACCGGCTGGGATTGAGAAAAGTAACACAGAAGGCAACCTCGAGAAAAATTTCAGTGTTCTTTACATTCAGAAAGTCGCCTTTGAAAACTTCATCACCACATCTTTAAAGGAGATTGCTCATGGACAAGATAAAGATTCGATTTGGAAAGACATCAAAAGTAAATGGCATGAAAAAACACACACACAGATTCGGCATTATTATCTGGGTAGAAACAACATACTCTTCAAACGCTGCACTGTTGATGACAAGCTGTGGGTACTTTGCATTCCTGACGATTTTGTTCATAAGCTCATTTGGTACGTTCATTTCAGCTATGCAAATTTTGGTCCAAGAAAATGTTACCATATTCTTCGAACGACTTGTTACTTTAACAATATGGAAAAGAGAATTCGAAGAGTCTATTTGTGAAGTTTGTCAAAACGCTAAAGCATCTACCATCTCACATGGAGCTCCGTTGTTTCCTATCATTCCTTCTAAATTAAAAGGATTTTTGTTCGTTCTAGTCGCTGTTGAACTTACTTCAAAATTTGTTTCTTTCACTCCGTTACGTAAATCCACAGGACGGTCTGTATCCAACGCCTTTGTTAAAAATTTCTTACATGAAGTTGGTCACCTTAGTAAAGTCATTTCAGATAACGGACCGCATTTCAGATCTGCTGTTAGGTCACGCATGCTTCGGAATCAAAAAATCAAACCTGTTTTTATTTCTTTGTACTCACCACACTGTAACCCGTCTGAACGGATTATGAAAAAAATCAATAAGCTTTGCAGACTTTATTGTCACAGAAAGCTTCAGTATTGGGACAGATATTTACACTTATTTCAAATCGTGCTGAATAAAATGCCTCATGACTCCACTGCTTTACCACCTATTCTTGTACTGAAGAATGAAGAACCACCGAACAGAATCAAAGAGCTTGTACCTTTTCCGAATACAGGTAAACTTCGACACAAACACATAATTGATTTGGCTATTAAAAATATAAACTCTGCAGCAGACAAAAGGAGAAAACTGCACGGTAAAGCAAATGCAAAGAAATTATATATTGGTCAGAAAGTTCTCATTAAAGCTCATTCATTGTCACATAAGAAGAAACACTTGAGTCACAAATTCTTTCTGATTTACAATGGACCTTACAGAATCCGAGGTATACCACGTGATAATTGCGTTGAAGTTGAAACTCTGTGTACTAGGAAGAGGAAAGGATTGCACCACATTTCACATGTAAAACCGTTTTTTGAGAGATTATCTGCTTTTTTAACTTAGTCTTTGCAATAAAATTTTCCCCTTCACATTACTAGTACGCTTTGACACACTTAGAAACTGTTAACATGCAACAATGTTTTAAAGTTAACTATCCAGTCAAGAACCCAGGCAACTTATTTAGACAGTAATTACGAATGCATTTTTTTAGTGAACAGACGACACAGTGTTGTTGTGTGTACATTCTTCCTTGTTCGTTGCATGATTACGTAACAACTATAAGGCTTACATAATTAGAACATGTATTGGGACTGCTAATGACATTTTAATGCAAGATTTTCGTTTATTTGAAAATACATGATGTGCGTTCTGAGAGATACCAGATGACACAGCGTGTAGTTTATTTGACAGCTACATGATTATATCACGATGCTACTAATGAGTCACAAATTTATATTATTGCTTTTGCGCTGTATCTCTTTCATATCTGCACAGTTTTTCTGAAATCTTCTGGAAAGTAAAAGATGTTTTAGTAGTAAGTTTTGTGGTATAGCTACAATGAGACAACCCTTTTCGTAGCACAACAATATGTTACAGTATAGTAATTTCTTGATCACAGTAATGTACGTAATAACTACGATATCTATACGTCTATACGCATAGCAATTCATTTTGTTTATTACGAGGGAAGTACATTGACTTCTACAGAACTTTGCTTACGGACGACGATAATTACGACACTTGACACATTTTTTATCCTTAAGTAATGACAGAGATTATCTTACAACTGGACGCACAGTTTAGCGCTACAGTACACGTATTTGAGTGATTAATTTTGTACTTAAAACATTTGTTTTTAAAGATTTTTGAAATACAAAGATACAAAAGTGTTCCGTGATACATTTCATTCCATTGCTGTAATCGGTAACACCTGAGGGTATAATTACATTAATCCTCAGTGGGTACACGCCTACTTTGTGTACTAAGCATGTGGCGAGCGCTAGGAGCCCTAGCTGATATGGTATTTGCTTATACAGCTTTACATATCAGTACCATATTTCTGTAACACAGAACTACACAGCAATCTGATCATTTAACTGAGGGAGACAAACATTCTTTTTACTACGTCAGTGACACATGTTTACTCAATTACACAGTTGGATAACTTCACACTTATGAAATTGTACTTTGTCTGTACTTTGTGAACTGTTCATATTTTTTCGAAACCATTGTGATACTGTCAGAGCTTTGAATGTCGTATTTGGTATGGGATCATGATTTTAAAAGTACGTTTGAGGTAGATGACACTATTGAAACGAGCAGAGAATTTTTTTTAGGTTTTGAAATTATTGCAGAAAGTTACGACGTTTTTGAGATTTGTCTGAGGTTTTATGATGTTATTATTATGATGCAGATGTGTATTATGCTGTTGAGGTATGTTTATGATCAATAAGATGATGCTACAGTATATGAGGAATGTGATTACATGTTTATATGTATATGAATAATGAATAGAAGTCAGGGACTCTGGTTTGTGAAAAAGGATGTTGGAAACCAAGAATCGTACTATAAGAGTTTGACTTGTGTGTCCATGCATGAATGCTATTCATGAGGTTTCGTTTCTACGAATTTCTACTGTAATTTTTCGATCAGTGAAATTTTTTTATATAAGACTGTCACTGTAGTGCAAACTTCTGTAGTAAATATTTCGGTAAGAAAGCTAAGTGACCTTGACATAATGCGTTGTGGGCGCCCCGCTGCACCAGCTGCCTGGAGAAAAAGCCATTAGGTGGAGAAAAAAGAGGCCATTAACCTCGCTATTGACATTCCTTTGCAGAAAGCATTGCAAGTATGACACACTATTACTTGGAAACATATGATTATACTGTGGAGCATGTACTTTGTGCCACTTACTGAAATGCTTATGAAATGATGGGAAATATTCTTGCATCTGCACACTTGATTATGACAAGTGTCTTTCTATGAGAGTTGAGAGAATTTCTATTGACTTATGAAATGCCACATGGCTATTGAATGATGTTTTTATGCTTTGCTTTGTATATAGTTGCGCATTTAATTTGATATCTGGTTTCCAGCTCTATTGCAACATTGGTTTTATAAAATTAAATTAAATGCATTTGCTAATGTGAACACTTTCTGTCAACAGATCTATTAAATAATAATTTTATGATCCACATTCTTCAATAAAGGAGCACTTGGAAAGGAAAGAACAATAAGAAGGGACTAATAATAGTAACTGCATACATAATTTTCTTTTTAAGTTCTTGGTAATTTTTTGTAGAATAAGCTGTTGTGGTGCACCACTTTAATGACATAGACACTAAGATGCTAATAGACGTTTCCCTTATCTGCATTGTTGTCTTTAGTGTACTATTTTTTCTGATTGTGGGTTTGTCACGTTTAGATATAAGTTATTGCATTTGTTGCTGCTGTTTGCCAGGCATAGTTCTACTGAATTTTACATTGTATTAAGCCAGTTTTACCACTGATTTATGTTTCTTGTTGCTGCACATTGGCTCATATTAGTTGTAATGTTGCATTTGCTTTGCAATTTAGATATACTGCTGCTTGCTTTGCCATTTTGCATTTTTTTGTCATTGCTGTTTGTGTTAATTGTTTTGTACTGCTGCATTCCCTCATCCCTCAGTTTATGTATCTGAGGTCAGTAGATTTAAGTTAGCTTAAGGGGGGGGGGGATACTATATAAGAATAACTATGGAGAGTAGGGAAAGAATGCATTGAGAAGTTATATGAAAAATAGTAGGGCCAAAATGAGTAGTGTACAATCAAGAATAATTATTTTGAAAGAGGATATGAACAAAACAGTGGGGTTTAAGGACAATAGGTATAGATAGGACTTTTTGGGAATAACGAAGAACTAAGGGAGATCTCCAAGAAGTAAATATTTGCAAATCAAATATTACAAGTACCTCAGTAAAATAAACCCTGTCCTCTCCTTTTGTGTTATCCCGCTATGTATTTGTGTGCCCTTGTGTATTTGTGTTCTTCCTGTCTCTGTGTACTGTTTCATAAATTTTTTTCTCTTCTAATACTAAGCTACATGCACTATGATGAGGAATACTGTTATCTTCAAATACAATTTGCATTAATACTATGACATTTACTTTGTAAAGATGTTTAGACATTATTTATTCTGTTCTGTTTTAATGCTCAAGTGTGAAATTAATGTTTCGAAAACTATTCTCATTATTTTATTTACTTACTTATGTCATAGTTCCTGTAACACTGATGTATATGTTATCTGTATTATTATGTTTTTAATGACGTTTTCTGTGTCTTTGCAATTATATTCTCATGTTATAAAACTGTAATTGACACAAGTTCATCAAAGAAATGGTTCAAATGGCTCTGAGCACTATGGGACTTAACTTCTAAGGTCATCAGTCCCCTAGAACTTAGAACTACTTAAACCTAACTAACCTAAGGACATCACACACATCCATGCCCGAGGCAGGATTCAAACCTGCGACCGAAGCGGCCGCGCGGTTCCAGACTGTAGCGCCTTTAACCGCTTGGCCACCACAGCCAGCCAAGTTCATCAAATTAAGTAACTTGTAACTATTCATTTCACTGCTCACATTGCTGTTGCATAGTATATGCACAATATGTGAGCAGTTGGGGCTGTTAGTGTTTGCACGTGTGTTAATAATTCAGCAAGGGACTGGTTAACAGCATTGCTGATTCTAAGGACAATTCCAAAAATTTTGTGAGTGCTCAATTGGTGGTTTATGGACTTGCTACATTATCCGCAAGACTCTTCGATGATGATTGTGCACCTGCACAGTCGCAACAGATGGCTGCTGGCCATCTCTACAAGCTCTACAGTGGGTCTGGATCTTTCATGGCCCACCAATACCATTATTTCTACAAGGACAGCAGTGGGTCTACACCTCTGGTGGCCCATCAACACCGTAATCTCTAACAGGACTACAGTGGTCTGCTCTGTGATGACCTACCTATCAATATTCTTCAAAACTTCTACTGACTCTGCTGCAGGTTTGCTATGTTGTGGCCCATAATATGTCTGCATTTCAAGTGGTAGCATTGTCTTTCCGTTGGAAGGACAACACTACTTCTTCAAGACTTCATGGAAATCAACTACGTCCGTGTGCATTTTCTTTTACTGCTCAAACTTTGAGGAAAAAAACACTGCAATTTTACTGTGATGAATGATCAGAACTGTCTTTATGGACTGTGAGAAAATTTTAGCTTTTGACCAACATTGTATCAATAAGTGTGTGCATCTGATTTCGTTGTTATTGTAACTTTGAAAAAATTCTTCAAATCTTTATTGGCCACTGCCCAAAACAATTGGTAAAATTTTTTGTGGGGAAAATGGGAGCTATGTAAGTAGGCTGTTTCGGTTTTCATGTTGGTAACGTCACATAGCGCTCTGTATGAAAATCACTGGCTGTGCTGTGTAAAGTCTGTGGCTGATTTGCATTGTTGGAATATTGCTATTGTAGTGTTGGGCAGTTGGATGTGAACAGCGCATAGCGTTGCGCAGTTGGAGGTGAGCTGCCAGCAGTGGTGGATGTGGGGAGGAAGATGGCAGAATTTTAAGAGCGGACGATCCGGACGTGTGTCCGCCAGAAAGAGTAAATTTGTAATACTGGATATCATGAACTGATATATATATATATATATATATATATATATATATATATATATATATATATACACACATATATAATGACTTTTGCACATTATTAAGGTAAACACATTGTTTGTTTTCTACCACAATCTTTCATTTGGTGACTATGCCTATCAGTAAATAGTGCCTTCAGTAGCTAGAATCTTTTATTTAGCTGGCAGTAGTGGTGCTCGCTGTATAGCAGTAGTTCGAGTAACGAAGATTTTTGGTCTAAGGCGCTGCAGTCATGGACTGTGCGGCTGGCCCCGGCGGAGGTTTGAGTCCTCCCTCGGCCATGGGTGTGTGTGTTTGTCCTTAGGATAATTTAAGTTAAGTAGTGTGTAAACTTAGGGACTGATGACCTTAGCAGTTACGTCCCATAAGGTTTCACACACATTTGAATATTTTTTGAAGATTTTTGTGAGGTAAGTGATTCATGAAAGGTATAGGTTATTGTTAGTCAGGGCCATTCTTTTGTAGGGATTTTTGAAAGTCAGATTGCGTTGCGCTAAAAGTATTGTGTGTCAGTTTAGTGTTGATTAGAATAAGCAAGAGAGTAATGCCTAAGTACGTTCAGTTTTGCTCAGCTGTTTGAAAATCAAATAACGTAGAGGTTTATCAGCACAGTAATTCATTAATTTTTCAAAGGGGACGTTTCACCTTTGATGATGGACTACATTTTCTGAGAATTCTTCCAATGATCCCCAGTCGAGCATCTGACTTACCCGTTATTAATTTCATTTCGTAGTTTCATTGCAAATCGCGCTGTATGCATACTCCTAGGTATTTCATAGAAGTAACTGCTTCCAGTGATTGTTCTGCGAGATTCTAACAGTACAATGAAGGTTCTTTCTGCCTTTTTATTCGCAGTACGTTACAATTTTTTATGTTGAGACTCAACTGCCGCTTCCTGAACCAAGTTTCGATTGTCTGCGGGTCTTCATTTCACTACAGATTTATAGTGTAGCGAGTTCTCTTTATACAACAGCATCAAACGCGAAAATTCGCATGTAACGTCCGACGTTATCTACTATGTTCATTATATACAGGGTGAACATTAATAAAACCAACAAACTGCAGGGACAGGTTCTAACTGGAAATGGAGGAAAAAAGATCTTATGAAGTTGTGTCTGGATATGGAAGGTGTACGTTCAAGGATAACAAATCGTCCAGGAACGGCACCAGTTCAGACGTCGCATTATCGACTGCCGCAGTCTTTCGCACGCTCCGACCTCTCTCCCTGTAATGTCACAGGCGTTGTGAACTCGCTGTTGAAGGTTCTGCATATCAGAAACGGTTCAGCATACACAGTGCTTTTCAGATGCACCCAGAGCTAAAACTCCAGGGGGTTTAAGTCCACTCATCTAGCAGGACATGCTACAGGGCCCCGGAGTCTCACCCAACATCCGGGGAATATGTTGTTGAGTTGTTGGCAAACAATAATGTGGAAGTGAGGTGGTGCTTTGTCATGCAGAAACCACATAACCTGTCATACTGCCAAAGGCGCGATTTCAAGCAGCAAAGACAAAGTATTCTGCAGAAAGTCGAGATACGTTCCTCTGTCGAGGTACTGTGGAGTAATAGCCGTCGAAGTATATGGTTGCTACGAATCCCTGTCCACAGACTGATGCTTAACCGACGGCGATGAGAGCTCACAGATGACGATTATGCAGATTGATGAGGCCAGTTCTGGTAGAAAATGAAACGCCTACTGCCATCCTTTTCATTTTGTTTATTTTGTAGCTACCAGTTTCGGCGCTTCAGCGGGCCATCTTCAGGCTGTAGTTGATGCTGAACGGTTGACACGATCCCTATATATATATGGCATCAGTGGCCAACATAAAGGGTTATGCAAACTATCTGAAAACTTTGGTGTCAGCATTCCTACCATCAACTGCCATCATAATCGGTTGCCTTTTGGTATTGCCAGTTCGCCTCTATTTTGCAGCAGATTTTCTAGCACGTAACACGTAAGATAGCAGGCTCAGCCAATTACTTAGATGACATATTGGTACCAAGCAAAGAGGCCCTGAACCTTGGTAACAATCTTCGTTCCCTGTTGGCTGTGTTGCAGCAGGCCAATCTTAAGGACAACAAGGACAAATGCTGCTTTTCATAAATCAAATGGAATACTGAGACCAGGTATTCAGTTCTGCAGGGATCAGGCCAATTCCCCAATATGTGAATGCAATTCAGTATCTCCCTCCTTTCTCCAGCACCAGCAAATTAAAGTCAGTTCTGGTCCAACTAAATTACTCTTGCAGGATTATTCCTCATGTGGCGGCCATGGCCGAACCCTTAAAGAAACTGCTTTGAAAGATTGTGAAATCGTATTGGTCTCCCGACTGCGACAATGCATTCCAGGCACTAAAGAATGCTCCCCTTCGCTCACTTGTCTATCAGTTTCTTAGCTGATGACACTTCCAATTACAGCCTGCATGCAGTCTTGTTCCAGGTTATGGATGAGTGGCCCATTGACTTTAGGTCTAAGTCTTTTTCAAACGCTCAAATGAACTATAGCCAAGTTGAAAAAGAAGCATTGGCCATTACAGTTGGGGTCAAGAAACTGCACAATTATGTATTAACATTGCTAACTATAACCAATGTTTACGTTACTAACTGATTATAAACCCTTACCTCAGCTCTTTAAAATGTCAGCTTCTGTCTCCACAAAAAAAAAAAAAAAAAAAAAAAACCTTACTTACTTCAGCAGTGGGCCTTGTTCTTGTCTAGTTATCCGTACAACATTTAGTACTTCTCCACCTCCAATCATTTTAATGCTGATTAACTTTCTCGCTAACCTCCTGGACAGGACGTGGCATTCAATGAAGATCTAAACGTATATTTCCCCTTAGATGCTGCGGCGGAAGAAGTGGTCACCAACATGCCACTGGACACCAAGCTGCTCACCCAGCCCTTTGGGAGGTTCTCCACTGGATACACATCAAGTGACTAGCCAACTACTGACAGCTTCATCAGCTGAAATCTTACTGGTGCTGCTGGAACAGTTTATCTACTCTCCAGGGGTTCCTCCTCCTACAGAATGGCACTGGGAAGACCAGAGCCATAATCCTATGTCAGCAGGTTCTCACTCTCTTACACGAGAAACATTTGGGTGGTGGTGCTCACAAAGAGATTAGGCTGCCAATGTGTCTATTGGCAGGGCATGGACAAGGATATCACCACACTGGTTACTTCTTGTTACACATGTCAGTACCTTCCTTGCCCTGATGCATCAGTCACTTGGTCCTGTCTCCACATCGATTTTGCGAGGTCATTTCTTGGGCACGCCTGGCTCATACTGGTCAACGCCAGTATCAGGATTCCATACAGCTCACAAATATCCAATCCTTCCACAAGTGTGGTCATACAGGTACTCAGCCACATATTTGCCACTGAAAGTTTGCCTGAGACAATTTTTACAGATAAAGAGTCCCAATTCGCTTCAGCAGAATGTACCACTTTTTGCTCCAATACTGGTACTGAACTACTTCACATGGCCCCATTCCATCCCTCTTCCCATGGTCGAGTACAACGGTTTATTCTCACATTTAAAATGTAGATCTCCAAGCAGACCCACCACCACCCTTTAGAGAAAGCTTTATAGCATCTTACCTGTCTGCTCCTAAAGACGGCTCTACCACTGCAGAACGCTTATATGGCCGTGCTCACCAATCTTTACATTATTTACTTTCTTTAATGCATCCTTCCCTGCATGCACCCTCCAACCAGTGGGGTCTAGCGTCGCCGACTTTCCCTCCAGGACCCAGTTAGAACATTGGTTTACCCAAAAGGTTGTCCCCATTGGGTCTAAGGCTTTATCTCTCGTCTGCTCGGGTGGGGGGGAGGGGGGGAGGCATGGTGAAGTTTAGCTTACAGGCTCATTGTCTCATAAACGTGTTAATCAGTTGCAGCCCTCTCATGGGGAGATTCCTGTTTCCTGGGACTTATCTTCCTCTTCTATTCCTGATAATAACTCTGCAAATCGCCTGGAGTCAGAGATGCTCCCACCACCAAGGCCTGGCACTGCTGATAGGGCCGCAGCCTTCACACCTTCTCTTCCATTGGCACTACCGACACCCACAGACGTGGGTCCCAGCATCCTGGCCACCCCGACCACCAACACAAGCCTGGCAGAACAATAGGACGTCGAGATGCATTGTCCTCTCTGCCTGTATGGAGGCGGAGGAATAATATGTGCTGACTGAGCGTTTGTAGCGCCATCTTCCATGGTGTGTAAAGCAGGCCCCAAACTGAGTAGGGATCATCTTTTCCCATCTTCTTTTATTCATAGACTCTCATCAGCAGCCACCAGATAGCCTCACCTGTGCCACAAGAGGTTGTGGTGCACACAGACCAAATTTCTTCTGTACAACACATGACTTGAAATGGTCTACATTGTATCCTGGAGCGGGATCCTATATAGCTCCGTGCTGAGGCTCAGAAGGTCCACAAAGTGAGCGACATGGGCCACGAGAGAAGGGCTTACGTTGTGCATCAATCAGGTACTCTTTCCTGTGCCATCAAAGTATCTGTGGTGCCATCCAACATCAGCATACCGCCGAGATATGAACCCAGGAACTCTTCACGTCCTTGGCCATCCAGTTAGGTTAGATGGTCTTTGATGCTACTCATAACGAAGCATCAAAGTAACTGTTTTGTCGTATAGTTTTTCCAGCGACATTGAACTTCTGTCTTCGTTTATATTATTCTTTTTTTCATTCCTCATTGTGGGCCTCAGAATTGGCCAGTAGATTGGCTACTTTGTATGTCAGAAGAGACATTTCATTGACACTTTAAAGTTAATAAAATCCTTACAAATTAATTGGAACTTTTTCTGTCCGTAGTCTACAGACATAGGAATGAGCATTGAGTAGCCACTGCATGCAGAGCTATGATAAGTGAATATTGTCCCAGCAAGCTGGTTCATGTCAGTATGCACTGTGTGTATGATAGTGAAGAAGCTAAATGTAATCATGTTACAACTGTGGATCTGTTCCTCATTCAGCCACTTTTATGTTAATTCAGTATGGAACTTGTTATCAAACATGTGCTTTGTTGATGTGTATTGTGAATTTGCATATTCTCCTATATGAATGCTATTTACACTAAGTGTTTAAGCTAGGGCCATCAGTCTCAGAAGCAGTGTACCCAGTTTGTCTCCATAAAGAGAAAATTCTGTGTGCCTGTGTGATAAAGTGCTCCAGGAGTTTGAATGGCATACATCCGAAGTGGCGCATGGGAAGCAGCCCAGCATACCCCTAGTTTGATGTGGGAAACTGCCTAAGAACCACATCCAGTCTGTCGAGCACGCTGATCCCTCATTGTTAACACACTGGGCGAGTATAGTTTAGATCACATATAGCACCCCAACCCGAAAGGATTTGCATTAACATGTGTTGCAGCCCAGGTGGGCTTATATGTATGAATTTTTTTATATATGTGGGTAGTTGTGTAGTGTATTGGTAGTTCGTGTCTTGGTTAGTGAGGGTAGCTAGTAGTAGTAGTGAGGCAAACTAAAATTAATAGCGATTTTACTCAGTTTTCTACTATAGATAAATGAATATTTTCTGGTACAATAGCTTGCTGCTGTCATAAGTGTTGTTCAGCTGAATAATTTTATTGCACATGTTTAAAATTCTTAAGCTTCTTTCAACTGAGCATGGAACAGAGTAGGTTAGTGCTGGCCTAGTGTGCCTGTCAGTATGGCAATAGGGTGAAAAGCCTATGTGATAGACCTCAGATTGAGGCAAACAGAAACGCAAGTGCTGGCAATCTACCTTCCAAGGCCCTGTGAGGTAACACTATGCAACACTGCAGCTCAAGTGCCACTACAACATCAGACATATACGGCTTAGAACCTATCTCGGAGACCCAGAAATCATTATTGAATTACCACAGCTGACAGATACTGTAAATCAGGGTACACCTAGAGGCTTCACCTCATACATGTGAACTTTCCCCATTACATAAAGAGACTTTCGGAGCTCAAGGACAAACTCAGTCATGCAGTTGTTCTATACAAACCAGCAGAACCAAAGAGAATGATAGTCTATGGAGTATCAGTGGAACCACAATAAGCTGACTGATGATCCTCAGTCTGTTACTTGCTTGCTGACTTTGGCACTGAGGCACAGATAAAGTGAGGCGCACTGTGGTCTGTTGGTGCTGCATACCGGTAATTGCAGATGAGAAGACTGGTGAGTGGCCAGTACACCTCCATTACTGGACCACCATCGATCATCTACAAGCCGCCATCTTCGAACTGACGAGGGAAGGTTCGTCCTCACAGCATCCTGGGCATCTCTGCTTGTCCACGGACATCCTACAAAGGACAAATTCAGTCATGCATTTGTTCTGTACAAGCTACTAGAACCAAAGAGAATGATAGTCTATGGAGAATCAGTGGAACCACAATAAGCTGACTGATGATGCTCAGCCTGTTACTTGCTTGCTTACCTAGACACTGAGGCACAGCCAAAGTGAGGCACACTGTGGCCATGGTCTGCTGATGCTGCATTTCGGTCATCGCAGATGAGAAGACTGGTGAGCGGCCAGCACTCCTCCATTACTGGGTCACCACTAATGATCTACAAGCCGCCATCTTCGCAATGACGAGGGACGGTTCGTCCTCACAGCCTCGTGGGCTACTCTGGTTGACCAGGGACATCCTAGGCCGCAGCCAGTGGTCTCCACGTGGGCGCACAATAGGCTTTCTTCGGTATTGCTGAGGTGATAGCCGAACTGTCATTGTGAAACGCTCAGCTGGGTAGCACCTTCCTCACCCTTCCACTGTCACTGATACAGGATGCAGCTATGGTACTGACATTAGGTGATTACGTGGGAATTCACTGACAAGGTACCACCACCCCTTCATAGGATGTACACTTACGCAGACCTGCTGACTGCAGCTCTGAGAACACTTATACGTCCCAGTACACTGTGCGCCGGCCGGAGTGGCCGAGCGGTTCTAGGCGCTTCAGTCTGGAACCGCGCGACTGCTACGGTCGCAGGTTCGAATCCTGCCGCGGGCATGGATGTGTGTGATGTCCTTAGGTTAGTTAGGTTTAAGTAGTTCTAAGTTCTAGGGGACTGATGACCTCCGATGTTAAGTCCCATAGTGCTCAAAGCCATTTGTACACTGTGCATGATAAATAAATATCACTACAGAAATTGCAGTATCACTGATGTCTCTGACCGTGCAGTGGACCACTCACCCACACACTACGCTCAAACTCTTGATCACAATGTGCCCCCGTGCACTGATCGCAGCATAACTATTGAATGGGAAAATTGGAAATTTGTGGTAACATATTATGGGACCAAACTGCTGAGGTCATCGATCGCTAAGCTTACGCACTACTTAATCTAACTTAAACTAACTTACGCTAAAGGCAACACACACACCCATACCCGAGGGAGGACTCGAACCTCCGACGAGCCGCTCGAACCGTGACAAGGCACACTAGACCGCTCGGCTACTCCGCGAGGCATTCTGAATGCTGAAGCCTATAGGTCTATAATGTAAAGTTTTTAGTCAATATTTGGGTTGCACGAGTGGGCTTGTATGAAATTTTTTGTATTAATTATTTTAATTATTTCAAGAAGATATTTCGTGCTTTCCATCGTGTTATTCATGTTCTGTTCAAATTTCTCCAGCGCACTGAAAGTCTTTGTTTTTATAATAGTTTTTTCTGTCTAGGTAAGTTGGTATTTTGCGTGGTAAATAATAAAACAATTAAGTCCCACATCTGCACAAACTCCAGCCCAAATCCCGATTCTACCTAAATCCCTTGCCGTAATTGTTCATTTGAAAAGGACATATCTGGTTTCATTCCCCAATCATAGTTTGTAAACATCTATCACGTCATCATCGTTAATAGGTTCATAAATACTAAACTTAAGATACTTCCTCGCCATGACGTCTCAGATATCGTCCCACCCGAGCTCGCTTAAAGGGTGGGTAACTTAGTTAAGTTCCGCATCTGTAAAAATGAACACGTCGTCAGTTCTCGCACACGGCGGCCGTATGAAGTAGTGCTCGTGTTGTGCGCCGTGTGTGTAGAGCGGCAGCTTGCGCAGAGAGGACGGCGCTATTAACGGCCACCTTTAGGCCGGGCAGGCCGTGGCCCGCAGTACGTCAAACAGCGGCGGCGGTCGCCCCTGCTACAGGAGCGGCCAGTTGGCGGGCAGTTTAGGCGCGCCCCGGGCCGGCCTGCGTCTGCCTGGCCGCGCGCCGTGAATGGTGGGGACCCGCCGTGAAATTACATCTGTAAATCTCCCCGCCAGCGAACAATGGCCCGGGCTGCGCCGCGCTGCCTTTGCGGGCCGAGGTTCGCCGGGCCGGCCGCGGGCAGTCGCCCGGTAAACGGACAACAGCGCCGAGCGGCAGGCTGCGGTACCTCCACCTGACCAGGGCCGCGGCTCCCTGTGTTAATTACCCACCAGACGTTTGGGCTGCGGTCAGGGGTGGACTGCCGCGATTACGTTACCAACAGCCGCTTCCTTAGGCCGGTATTACACTATCAAATTTCTTTGTCAAAGATTTGATCAAAGATGTGATCCAATATTCCGTCCAATATATTTGACAAAGATCTTTGACGTAGCGCTAGAGGGGGTATTACACTGTCATCAAATTTTTCGTCAAAGTTCAAGATGGCTGACAACAAACTTGTTACTAACCGCAGCAGTTCTACATACTCCAATTGCATTGTGTGCACATGCGGAAAAGAAGTGGGGCAAAAAATGGAACCATACATACGAGGTTGACAGTCTTAAAAGTCCTGGGATTACAACTTGATAATAAATTCAGTTGGGAGGAGCACACCACAGAACTGCAGAAAGGCCTTAACAAATCTGTATTTGCAATTCGAGTGTTAGCAGACATAGGAAACATAAAAATGAGAAAGCTTGCATACTTTCATTCCATAATGTCATATGGGATAATATTTTGTGGTAAATCTTGAAGTCAAACACGTTTTCAAGGTCCAAAAGCGTGTAATACGTATTATTTGTGGAGTAAATTCACGGACCTCCTGCAAAAACCTCTTCAAAGAACTGGGTATACTAACTACTGCCTCTCAGTATATTTACTTCTTAATGAAATTTGTGGTAAATAATATATCTTTTCTTCCAACAAACAACTCAGTTCATACATACAATACCAGGAACAAAACTGATCTGCACAAGGACTTAAAAGCGTCTATGATCTATTCTGTTACTCGTTTTTATTCTCTGTGGGTGTTTTTAGTATTTGGAAAAAGGGACCGATGACCATCGCAGTCTGGTCCCTTTAATCCCACAAACCAACCAACTTACTTTAGTTCAAAAAGGGGTCCACTACTCAGGAACACTCATCTTCAATAATTTGCCAGGAAACATAAAAAATTTAGTTAGAAATAAAGATTAGTTTAAAAGGAGCCTGAAAGACTTACTACTGGCCAACTCCTTCTACTCCATTGGCGAAATTTTTAATAGAAACAAATTATGTATTGTATTTATTCACACTATTAGTATTGTTATTTCAGCTTAAAAAAATCGACATGTTCCACATCCACGAGGCTCTCCTCAGCACGGATCTATGGAACGAAAAACTAATCTAATCTGGGTGAAGCCGTGGGTTTTACGACGGCACGATAAAAGCATTCAACAAAACTTGTTACGTGAGCTTACAGTGGAAGACGTCAAGTCGTACATCAATTACTTAAGAATGGATGAGCATACATTTCTGTATGTGCTCAATGAAGTGTATCCTCATATCACAAAGCACAATATTCACTTAAAAACTGCTACATCTTCTGAAGACAGGCTCACTATAACACTCCCATTCCTTGCTACAGGAGAGGGTTATGTTAGGTTAGGTTAGGTTAGATCAGGTTAGGTCTCCAATCTTCTTAATCTATTTTTGTATTCAGGGTGCCTCATGTTGTAAAGCGCCTCATCAGCTTCAGACATCTCTATTAATTTTGTAGTTGTCGGCACACACCAATTGTATTTACCGGCAATGGTTATAAAAACACTACAGACGACAGTACGCTGCAGCGAATCAGCGATGCTAGCGCTCCATGTGGTAACATGTCACATTGCAGTGAACAGAAGACAAGCGGTTTCTTTGATCAAATATACAGCGAGGCCCTAGATTTGATCAAATATTGGCCGACATTTGACAAAGTCCCTATTACACTATTAAATATCTTTGACAAAGATATTGGACAAAGATATTGGACAAAGAAATTTGATAGTGTAATACCGGCCTAAGGCTCAAGCTCACGTAACAAGTTTTGTTGAATGCTTTTATCGTGTCGTCGTAAAACCCACGGCTTCACCCAGATTAGATTAGTTTTTCGTTCCATAGATCCATGCTGAGGAGAGCCTCGTGGATGTGGAACATGTCGATTTTTTTTAAGCTGAAATAACAATACTAATAGTATGGATAAATACAATACATCATTTGTTTCTATTAAAAATTTCGCCAATGGAGTAGAAGGAGTTGGCCAGTAGTAAGTCTTTCAGACTCCTTTTAAACTGATCTTTATTTCTAACTAAATATTTTATGTTTCCTGGCAAATTATTGAAGATGAGTGTTCCTGAGTAGTGGACCCCTTTTTGAACTAAAGTAAGTTGGTTGGTTTGTGGGATTAAAGGGACCAGACTGCGATTGTCATCGGTCCCTTTTTCCAAATACTAAAAACACCCACAGAGAATAAAAACGAGTAACAGAATAGATCACAAACGCTTTTAAGTTCTTGTGCAGATCATTTTTGTTCGTGGTATTGTATGTATGAACTGAGTTGTTTCTTGGAAAAAGAGATATATTATTTACGACAAATTTCATTAAGAAGTAAATATACTGAGAGGCAGTAGTTAGTATACCCAGTTCTTTGAAGAGGTTTCTGCCGGAGGTCCGTGAATTTACTCCACAAATAATACGTATTACACGCGTTTGGACCTTGAAAACGTGTTTGACTTCAAGATTTACCACAAAATATTATCCCATATGACATTATGGAATGAAAGTATGCAAGCTTTCTCATTTTTATGTTTCCTATGTCTGCTAACACTCGAATTGCAAATACAGATTTGTTAAGGCCTTTCTGCAGTTCTGTGGTGTGCTCCTCCCAACTGAATTTATTATCAAGTTGTAATCCCAGGACTTTTAAGACTGTCAACCTCATATGTATGGTTCCATTTTTTCCCCCACTTCTTTTCCGCATGTGCACACAATGCAATTGGAGTACGTAGAACTGCTGCGGTTAGTAACAAGTTGTTGTCAGCCATCTCGAACTTTGACGAAAAATTTGATGACAGTGTAATACCCCCTCTAGCGCTACGTCAAAGATCTTTGTCAAATATATTGGACGGAATATTGGATCACATCTTTGATCAAATCTTTGACAAAGAAATTTGATAGTGTAATACCGGCCTTACTAGCACGCGAGTCGGGTTATCTTGACGCTGCCGTGACATTATCACCTCTCGTCTGCCGATACTGATGCCACTTTCCATCAGCTCGTTTCAGTGGATAGTGCAGAAAGGGGATAATCTGTCACGTCGGAACAAATTGGTACACTTAACAATAGGCTCGTCTACGATAAACTACTGACCGATGCTGTAGACTGCGGTTGAACTGCATTGGTCTTCGGTAGCAGACAGGATCCCATCTCTGTACGCCCTTTCGAAATTTTCGACCGTGTCCCTAAGAAACTGGAGGAGGATGCAGGGATGATGCTGTCTATATCTGAATCTACATATACGGTCCACAAATCACAGTACAGTGCGTGGTGGAGGTAACTTTACAGTAACATTTGTACGCGAGCGAGGGAAAAACGAATGACTCGATCGCTCTGCACATGCTATAGTCTTTTCATCGCTGCGCGGGATTAGCCGAGCGGTCTCAGGCACTGCAGTCATGGACTGTGTGGCTGGTCCCGGCGGAGGTTCGATTTCTCCCTCGGGCATGGGTGTATGTGTTTGTCCTTAGGATAATTTAGGTTAAGTAGTGTGTAAGCTTAGGGACTGATGACCTTAACAGTTAAGTCCCATAAGATTTCACACACATTTGAGCATTTGAATCTTTTCTTCTCGCGGACATGCTGCTTCTGCGTGTTGCAGTTAAAATTACTGGAGACCACCTTCAGTACCCGGTGTTACGCAGGACGTTTAATATTTGCCACGCAAAGCCCTTTGATTGGCTGACACTAAATGGCTCTGAGCACTATGGGACTTAACATCTGTGGTCATCAGTCCCCTAGACTTAGAACTACTTAAACCTAACTAAGCTAAGGGCATCACACACATCCACACCCGAAGCAGGATTCGAACCTGCGACCGTAGCAGCAGCGCGGTTCTGGGCTGAAGCGCCTAGAACCTCTCGGCCACAGCGGCCGGCATGGGGAAGTGCAATGGCTTTAAATCGTAGGGCATATTTGAGTCACTGGGTGTCAACGGAATGTGACGAATGAATACGTCTTCACCTATACTCAAAAGCATCTGTTGTACATTTTGTCATAGATGTCTCATTAGAATCTGTCTTGTATAGTTCCAGCTCACTTTTCAATGTTTCAAGTAGGGCTGTGTTTGAGCATGACTCAAATTGTTCAAACAGTTTACGTTGCAGTTCGGGAAAGCTCGGATTCTGTTCGATCGCCAGCCGGGGTGGCCGAGCGGTTCTAGGCTCTACAGTGTGGAACCGCGTAGCCGATGCGGTCGCAGATGCGAATCCTGCCTCGGGCATGAATGTGTGTGATGTCCTTAGGTTAGTTAGGTTTAAGTAGTTCTAAGTTCTAGGGGACTCATGACGACAGCTGTTAAGTCCCATAGTGCTCAGAGCCATTTGAATCATTTTCTGTTCGATCTTTTGATCGGCCTGCGAGCTTGTGACTTTCGTTGATATGATATCCCCAACATGCCTAAGCGTTTCTGTCGTACTGTGAATTTTAATAATAAAAGTAACTGTAAAACACTGACTAAAAAAACGTCTATCGTATTTGTCATGTACACTCCTGGAAATTGAAATAACAACACCGTGAATTCATTGTCCCAGGAAGGGGAAACTTTATTGACACATTCCTGGGGTCAGATACATCACATGATCACACTGACAGAACCACAGGCACATAGACACAGGCAACAGAGCATGCACAATGTCGGCACTAGTACAGTGTATATCCACCTTTCGCAGCAATGCAGGCTGCTATTCTCCCATGGAGACGATCGTAGAGATGCTGGATGTAGTCCTGTGGAACGGCTTGCCATGCTATTTCCACCTGGCGCCTCAGTTGGACCAGCGTTCGTGCTGGACGTGCAGACCGCGTGAGACGACGCTTCATCCAGTCCCAAACATGCTCAATGGGGGACAGATCCGGAGATCTTGCTGGCCAGGGTAGTTGACTTACACCTTCTAGAGCACGTTGGGTGGCACGGGATACATGCGGACGTGCATTGTCCTGTTGGAACAGCAAGTTCCCTTGCCGGTCTAGGAATGGTAGAACGATGGGTTCGATGACGGTTTGGATGTACCGTGCACTATTCAGTGTCCCCTCGACGATCACCAGTGGTGTACGGCCAGTGTAGGAGATCGCTCCCCACACCATGATGCCGGGTGTTGGCCCTGTGTGCCTCGGTCGTATGCAGTCCTGATTGTGGCGCTCACCTGCACGGCGCCAAACACGCATACGACCATAATTGGCACCAAGGCAGAAGCGACTCTCATCGCTGAAGACGACACGTCTCCATTCGTCCCTCCATTCACGCCTGTCGCGACACCACTGGAGGCGGGCTGCACGATGTTGGGGCGTGAGCGGAAGACGGCCTAACGGTGTGCGGGACCGTAGCCCAGCTTCATGGAGACGGTTGCGAATGGTCCTCGCCGATACCCCAGGAGCAACAGTGTCCCTAATTTGCTGGGAAGTGGCGGTGCGGTCCCCTACGGCACTGCGTAGGATCCTACGGTCTTGGCGTGCATCCGTGCGTCGTTGCGGTCCGGTCCCAGGTCGACGGCCACGTGCACCTTCCGCCGACCACTGGCGACAACATCGATGTACTGTGGAGACCTCACGCCCCACGTGTTGAGCAATTCGGCGGTACGCCCACCCGGCCTCCCGCATGCCCACTATACGCCCTCGCTCAAAGTCCGTCAACTGCACATACGGTTCACGTCCACGCTGTCGCGGCATGCTACCAGTGTTAAAGACTGCGATGGAGCTCCGTATGCCACGGCAAACTGGCTGACACTGACGGCGGCGGTGCACAAATGCTGCGCAGCTAGCGCCATTCGACGGCCAACACCGCGGTTCCTGGTGTGTCCGCTGTGCCGTGCGTGTGATCATTGCTTGTACAGCCCTCTCGCAGTGTCCGGAGCAAGTATGGTGGGTCTGACACACCGGTGTCAATGTGTTCTTATTTCCATTTCCAGGAGTGTATTAGGGTCACATGAAAAGACAGTGGATTGCGTAACGGACGGACCTTCTATACAGTAGTTATAATCTATGTTATGTCTTCAGTCCTACGTGGATTTCACTATTATTGCAGCAGATTTGTCGCAGGTTTTTCCTCGAGTACCAGTTCACTCAACGTGTCCGACAAAGTCTCGCCACAATGACGTCGGTTTTCTTCCAAAGATATCTACGCAATTTCCCAGAGTGAGCGACCTATTACTAATAGGGCAATATTACTCGTGCCTGCTTGAGTGCTCAAACCCCTAGAGCAGCAATTCAGAACTTGTGGCGCTCGCGTTTCTGCTGATTCACTGCACTTCCCTACGAACATTCTCACAACATTATGGTTACAATGTCTGTGTTTATACAATAACTGTATCTTCACATTACAAAGTCTTTCAGAAAAGCATGCATGCAAAATATTTATTTCTCCCTGTGTAGGAATCACGAAATATGCGAGTGTCAGGTTGTGGACTCCTTGGCAAATGGAATTTTGAATCGATCCTTGGAGTTCGTTCGGATGGCAGAACTGATTAAGCCAATCGCTCGCGATATGCGTGAAACTAGGCTGGAGTCCCGCTGTGGCACAAATTTTTATGTGGCACAAAAGGCTGACGTCAATCCTGATTCGCAAAATGCGAACTCACTTCGTAACAATCTATTAAACTTGCTTCTTTCATTAGTTACTACTACTTTCGCTACTTAGTACTATCCTTAAATATTTAAACAGTCCAACGTGTGCCAGCATTTGCTACTAATACTGTCTTTGATATAGTCATAATCTTGCATTTATCCACGTCTTCATAATCCTGTCATTCAGTATACTATGTACAGCTATTGTGAAAGCTCTGCATGTTCTTAACAGCTTTCAGCTGCATAGATTCCCACAGATAACAGGACTGATAACGAAAATTATTTGACCTTATTATAGTTACATAATTCTGTTATCCGTCTCCAGCTGATAGCTCATTGCGTGTCTACAGATTTCTATTCGACACTGAACCCCAATACTGTCTCGCTGCCATTTACAGCGGGTAGGTAATGAAAATGGCGAAAAAAATCTGCTTTCGATACTTTTAAGCCACAGTGATGATTCTTGACATGTCACTACCATGTCAGTGTTAGTTGAACATGCTCAATGGTCTTTTGCAATGAAGTAATATTTGCATTTACCGTGCATTTGTTAATGAAGGCCGGCCGTTGTGGCCGAGCGATTCTAGGCGCTTCTGTCCGGAACCGTGCAGCTGCTACGGTCGCAGGTTCGAATCCTACCTCGAGCATGGATGTGTGTGATGTCCTTAGGTTAGTTAGATTTTAGTAGTCCTAAGTCTAGGGGAGTGATGACCTCAGATGTTAAGTCTCATAGTGCTCATAGCCATTTGAACGATTTTGTTCATGAGGACTTCAGAGACACAGTATAAGTACGCACCGGGGAAGGACAGGGAATAAATTCTTCCCAGTATTCGTCTTAACGCTTTATCGTGAACATTAATAAAACAGACAAACTGCAGGGACGGGTTCCTGACTCGAAATGGGGAAAGAGGGACATTGAACGTATTTCCGGAAATGTATTGTTGCCACGACAGATGGCAATGACGAATTAAAGTTCGTGTAAGCACGTATCATGTGTTCCTTGTGTGTTGCAGGTTGTGTGATTGACACAGCATACTGCAAACAGCAGAATGATCTGTTATTTATGTCGGGAACAAGCCGACATTGTGTTTGTGTACGACGGAGCAAATGGAAATAGTCGAAAGACAGCGCAGTTATACCAAAACACGTACCCTCACAGACACTAACAACATCACACAATATTTAAGGGCCTTTTTGGTGGTTATGTGATGTTGGGTCCTTTGGGACTGACGAACGTGCAGGAAGGTGGCGGATTGTGCGTAAACCAGATTTGGAGGATTGGGTTCTACAGGATATTGAGCCGAAGACGGCGAGACTATTGTTAGTACATGCTCCAGGTGTCAAAGAAAGATTATATGTGTCCTACATGACAACCTCTGTCACCTGCACCGAGTGCAAGGATTATCAGCAGCGTATTTCTCTCAATGGAATCGATTTTGTCGATGATTTTTCCATCAGACCATCACAATTATGGGATTTCTGTCATAAGTCCTCTTTACTGACGAAGCAACCTTTACCATAATTGACATCATCAGTCTGCATAATCGACATCTGTGCGCTGAAGATAATCCTTGGGGAATGGTTGACCCATCACATCAGCATCAGTTAAGCATCAAAGTGGGCAGGGATTCTTTGTGACCACATTCGTGGACCGGTTATTATTTCACAGCGCATTGATGGAGAAATATACAGGGTTATTACAGATGATTGAAGCGATTTCACAGCTCTACAATAACTTTATTATTTGAGATATTTTCACAATGCTTTGCACACACATACAAAAACTCAAAAAGTTTTTTTAGGCATTCACAAATGTTCGATATGTGCCCCTTTAGTGATTCGGCAGACATCAAGCCGATAATCAAGTTCCTCCTACACTCGGCGCAGCATGTCCTCATCAATGAGTTTGAAAGCATCGTTGATGCGAGCTCGCAGTTCTGGCACGTTTCTTGGTAGAGGAGGTTTAAACACTGAATCTTTCACATAACCCCACAGAAAGAAATCGCATGGGGTTAAGTCGGGAGAGCGTGGAGGCCATGACATGAATTGCTGATCATGATCTCCACCGCGATCGATCCATCAGTTTTCCAATCTCCTGTTTAAGAAATGCCGAACATCATGATGGAAGTGCGGTGGAGCTCCATCCTGTTGAAAGATGAAGTTGGCGCTGTCGGTCTCCAGTTGTGGCATGAGCCAATTTTCCGCGGGCTACGCGTGAAACTAGCCCGCACGCGTTCAACCGTTTCTTCGCTCACTGCAGGCCGACCCGTTGATTTCCCCTTATAGAGGCATCCAGAAGCTTTAAACTGCGCATACCATCGTCGAATGGAGTTAGCAGTTGGTGGATCTTTGTTGAACTTCGTCCTGAAGTGTCGTTGCTCTGTTATGACTGACTGATGTGAGTGCATTTCAAGCACGACATACGCTTTCTCGGCATCTGTCGCCATTTTGTCTCACTGCGCTCTCGAGCGCTCTGGCGGCAGAAACCTGAAGTGCGGCTTCAGCCGAACAAAACTTTATGAGTTTTTCTACGTATCTGTAGTGTGTCGTGACCATATGTCAATGAATAGAGCTACAGTGAATTTATGAAATCGCTTCAATCATTTCTAATAGCCCTGTACTTATACTTCCTATTGAATACTCTGCCTATGGCTGCCTGAGAGTGTAACTTTGGCAATACAACAGGTTATGTGCTTTTTGCATGGTGGAGCATCACCCCACTCCCTCATTACAGCTCGCTGACACCTCGACAACATCTTTCCCTGTCGTCGCATAGGACGCACAGGGCCTGTAAGTATGGCCTGCTAGGTCACTGCCTTTAAAAGCTCTGTATTTTTGTCACTGGTGAAATCTGAAAAGCATTATGTATGATAAACCACTTTCTGGTGTGCAGACCCTTCAACTGCGTCTTCACGACACCTGTGATGCTATTCGAAAAGAGGCCGGAATGTGCAAAATATTGTGGAAATCCATGATGCGACGTATGGACACCTGCGTTGCATCCCTAGGAGCCCTCTTTGAACATCTTTTGCGACGTGGATGCGATGCACCCCCATACTGTTGAAACGTCCACTTAGAAAAATTATTGAATTACTGTGCTGATAAATCTCTTACATTATTTGATTTTCAAACAGCTGAGCAAAACTCAACGTATCAGACATTTCGCTCTTTACCTGTTCTGATCAACACTAAACTGACACACAATATTTTTAGCGCAACGCAATCTGACTTTAAAAAATCCCTACAAAAGAATGGCCCTGACTAAATTAACCTATACGTTTCACAAATCACTTACCTCACAAAAATCTTCGTTACTCGAACTACTGCAATACAGCGACCGCCACTACTGTCAGCTAAGTAAAAGATTCAGAGTACTGAAGGTACTAACTACTGATAGGCATAGTTAGCAAATGAAAGATTTTGATAGAGAACAAACAATGCATTTACCTTAATAATGTTCAAAAGTCATAATATGTATAGCAGTTCATGACAGCCATTCTTACAAATGTACTGTTTCTGATGGACACACGTCCAGATCATCCGCTCTCAAAAATCCGCCATCTCTCTCCCCACATCCACCACTGCTGGCGGCTCACCTCCAACTGCGCAACGCTACGCGCTGTTAACAGCCAACTGCCCACTACAATGACGAATATTCCAACAACAATGCCAACCAGCCACAGACTGCACACAGCACAGCCAGTGATTTTCATACAGAGCGCTACGTGGCGTTACCAATATAAAAACCTAGACAGCCTACTTACACTGTGTTCCAGGACGATCTTTTATCACTGCCCCCACACCTCCCATTTCTGAACACGTGTCCTTGGGAATTTTAATCTTCCACTTCCAGTCAGGAATCTTTCCCTGCAATTTGTCTGTATTATTGATGTCCACCCTGTATTTGTATGTCCGGACCAGGTCGTCCGCTGTGGCCGAGCGGTTCTAGGCGCTTCAGTTCGGAACGGCGCTGCTGATACAGTCACAGGTTCGAGTCCTGTCTCGGGCATGGATGTGTGCGATGTCCTTAGATTAGTTACGTTTAAGTTGTTCTAAGTCCAAGGGACTGACGTTAAGTCCCATAGTGCTTAGAGGCATTTGAACCATTTTGGCCAGACCAGGATCTGATTCACTGTGCTCTCAAAGACCAGACCAGCGTCTCACCACAGCTTCACTTTGCACTGTTCAGTTATTTGGGTCCTCACTCGTCCATTCTCAACATTTCGAGGTCTCACACGAATATTTACGTTTCTGTGTGCCAATGTTCGCTCGGAGAAACCCTCTTGCTGAATGGTCAGAAAGAATTCTTCAATATAAATTCCATTATTGTTGACTTCAATCTTCCCTTCACAATCGGTCTCTTAATCCCACAACATTAAGTCTAAGGAATACAGTTGTTAAGGTTGGAAGAGCTAACCCGTACCTTCCCTCCACGTTCGACTTTGAGCTACAGGATTAAGGACGCTTTTGAATATGCCAATCAGCTTCGTTCACTGGGTTTCGCTTTGGAGTTGTAGGAAGTTTCCCAAGGCCAGCACAAAGAATACCCGCTGCACACCATCATTCCAAGTACACGGTATTTATCAAGCAAATCGGGAAAGCCACTCCAAAGACGTGTCTTCCTTTTTGCCTTTGAAAAGAGAATTATCGGACTATCTATAGTTAGTTTATAGCTCTTCTCAATTTGGTACTCCTTTTAGTGTAATTGAGGTGATGCTCCACTCGCTCTTGAGAGGTATGTGACAATACTAATTGTGTAAAAAGACAAACTCACCTCGTCCGTAGATTAATTATTCGAAGGAGTTTAATACTCCGAAGGATTAGAACTATGACAATTTCTGAGGAAAAGAGATATCTCACCATTTACAATTTGAACAATCTGCGGAATATAGAAATGCAGGCGAATGAAACTGCCTGCCGGACAGTGATGTTTTTATTTTGCAGGAAAGTGCTCTGCAGAGCTTTCTTTTGTTTTCTTTTCACGGCAGTGCCAACGCAGTCCTGAATACAAAAAGCTATTTGCCCGAATTAATCGCATTTGGGAGTATTCCCTGAGGAGAGCTCGACTTAAGCGCAATAAAACCGCCTTCATGATCAGGGTGTCCTTTACGCCAGGCAAAGTGAGCTGTTCTGGCAAAGAAACCTCCTTCAAAAATTTACTTCCGCCAAACTTTTGCATACCTCGTAGGACCAGCACAGCTGAAAGAAAGGATACTGCAGAGTCTGTGGATGACAGACAAGGAGACTGTTACCAGAATAAATTTTCAGGTTACAGTCAATGTGAGGAGATTCGAAGCTACCAGATGACGTACTGGCGGAAGTGAAGCTGTGAGGATGGTTCTCAATCGTTCTAGGTAGCTCAGGCGGTAGAGGACTTGCAGCGAAAGATTTCCGATACGCCACACAGTTTTGATGTGACTGTTATTGTTGTTGTGGTCTTCAGTAAAGAGACTGGTTTGATGCAGCTCTCCACGCCACTCTATCCGGTGCAAGCTTCTTCACCTCCCAGTAGCTACTGCAACCTACATCCTTCTGAGTCTGTTTATTCATCTCTTGGTCTCCCTCTGTGATTTTTACCCTCCACACTGCCCTCCAGTACTAAATTGGTGATGCCTTGATGCCTCAGAATATGCCGTTCTTCTAGTCAAGTTGTGCCACAAATTTCCCTTCTCTCCCATTCTATTCAATACCTCCTCATTAGTTATGTGATCTACCCATCTAATCTTCATTATTCTTCTGTAGCACCACATTTCGAATGTTTCTATTCTCTTCTTGTCCAAACTATTTATCTTTCATGTTTCACTTTCATACATGGATACACTCCAAACAAATACTTTCAGAAACGACTTCCTGACACTTAAATCTATACTCGGTGTTAACAAATTTCTCATCTTCAGAAACGCTTTCCTTGTCGTTGCCAGTCTACATTTTATATACTCTCTACTTCGACCGTCATCAGTTATTTTGCTCCCCAAGTAGCAAAACTCATTTACTACTTTAAGCCTCTCATTTCCTAATCTAATTCCCACAGCATCACCCGATTTAATCCCACTACATTCCATTATCCTCGTTTACCCTCCTTTCATGACACTGTCTATTCCGTTCAACTGCTCTTCCAGGTCGTTTGCTGTCTGTGACAGAATTACAATGTAATCGGCCAACCTCAAAGTTTTTATTTCTTCTGCATGGATTTTAATTCCTACTCCGAATTTTTCTTTTGTTTCCTTTACTGCTTGCTCAGTATACAGATTGAATAACATCGGGGATAAGCTACAACCGTGTCTAACTCCCTTCCCAACCTCTACTTCCCTTTCATGCCCCTCGACTCTTATAACTGCCATCTGCTTTCGGTACAAATTGTAAATAGCCTTTCGCTCCCTGTATTTTACCCCTGCCATCTTCAGAATTTGAGAGTATTTCAGTCAACATTGTCAAAAGCTTTCTCTAAGTCTACAAATGCTATAACGGTAGGTTTGCCTTTCGTTAATCTATTTTCTAAAATAAGTCATAGGGTCAGTATTGCCTCACGTGTTCCAACATCTCTACGGAATCCAAACTGATCTTCCCCGAGGTCTGCTTCTACCAGTTTTCCATTCGTCTGTAAAGAATTCGTGTTAGTAATTTGCAGCTGTGACTTGTTAAACTGATAGTTTGGTAATTTTGACACCTGTCAACACCGGCATCCTTTGGGATTGGTATTATTATATTCTTCTTACACATTTTGTCTTACACATCTTGCTCACTAGATGGTAGAGTTTTGTTAGGCCTGGCTCTCCCAAGGCTGTCAGTAGCTCTAATGGAATTTTGTCTACTCCTGGGGTCTTGTTAGGACTTAGGTTTTTCAGTGCTCTGCCATACTCTCACGCAGTATCATATCTCCTATTTCAACTTCATCTACATCCTCTTCCATTTCCATAATAATGCCCTGAAGTGCCTCGCCCTTGTATAGACCCTCTATATACTCCTTCCACCTTTCTGCTTTCCCCTCTTTGCTTAGAACTGGGTTTCCATTTGCGCTCTTGATAATTCATGCAAGTTGTTCTCTTTTCTCCAAAGGTCTCTTTAATTTTCCTGTAGGCAGTATCTATCTTACCCCTAGTGAGATAAGCCTCTACATCCTTACATTCGTCCTGTAGCCATCCCTGCTTAGCCATTTTGCGCTTCCTGTCGATCTCATTTTTGAGACGTTTGTATTCCTTTTTGCCTTCTTCATTTACTGCATTTGATGTGACAGAAAGTTGCAAATCAGTACACACTTCACTACTGAGTGAAAAAACGTCCAGATAAACACACGTTTCGCCATTACTGTAACATCTTCAGAAAGTGCACGAATTATTACAAAACCAATATTAATGTCGGGGATTCTTCAATGTTACAGTCACCATTATCCTTTCTCACGTTTTACACATTCTTCAATGTTACAGTCACCATTATCCTTTCTCACGTTTTACACATTTGACGTTTCGCCATTACTGTAACATCTTCAGAAAGTGCACGAATTATTACAAAACTAATATTAATGTCGGGGATTCTTCAATGTTACAGTCACCATTATCCTTTCTCACGTTTTACACATTTGCTTACCCATAGGCAACCAGCACATAAAAGTAATAATAACGGAACGCCTGACACGAAGCGTCCGCGAGAGTGCGCCGTCGCTGGCCACGCGTTAAGCCCGCTCGGCGTTCGCGCTCAGCCGGCGAGGTGTGAGTCGTTCCTGAAGCCTCGCTGAGTGCTGCCTCCGGTGACTCAGCGTCTAATGGGGCAGGGACAGAACAGGTGGCGCCCTCGCGCTGGCCCCTGCAGGTGCGTGCAGCCGAGCGGACGCACGCACATTCCGTGCAAGGAATAGGTGACGCGGTGGCATACCCAGGAGTCAGCTACCCCAAGCTGACGTCAGACACGAAGATAATGATGCCTTCTTGACCTGGAACAAAGACCTTGTAAAAAAGCCCGCATCTCGTAGTCGTGCGGTAGCGTTCTCGCTTCCCACGCCCGGGTTCCCGGGTTCGATTACCGGCGGGGTCAGGGGTTTTCTCTGCCTCGTGATGGCTGGGTGTTGTGTGCTGTCCTTAGGTTAGTTAGGTTTAAGTAGTTCTAAGTTCTAGGGGACTTATGACCACAGCAGTTGAGTCCCATAGTGCTCAGAGCCATTTGAGCCATTTGAACCTTGTAAAAAATAACTAGACTTACTGATGGCGCTGCAGTCGCGGGATAATTTGAAACTCCGGCTGGACGCCATTATAGTGGTTGTAGTCTGATGTGTTGTGTAGTACTGTTGTTCATGAAGATGGTTCAAATGGCTCTGAGCACTGTGGGACTCAACTGCTGTGGTCATCAGTCCGCTAGAACAGAACTACTTAAACCTAACTAACCTAAGGACATCACACACATCCATGCCCGAGGCAGGATTCGAACCTGCGACCGTAGTGGTCGCGCGGTTCCAAACTGTAGCGCCTAGAACCGCTCGGCCACTCCGGCCGGCGACTGTTCATGAAGACCCTGATTCAACGTTGTATATTTGTTGGGGCGTACATACAGTATTTGTTACTCGTAATTCTACTGTCTGTACGTTCCTATCAAAAGAAGTACAATGGTGGAGAGTTGTGCAGCGATTAATTGTACAAATAAATTCGAGAAAGGAGCGAATATTACATTTCACAGATATGTGAATATTTTAAGTTGTTTTGTATGTCAGTTCACTTACTTAATAAATGATTTTGTAACACGGTATTAGCATAATGTCTGTGCATCTATTTGCAGGTTTCCTTTCTCAAAACCACAGCTGTTACGAAAATGGTTACACGCTGTCAGAAGGCAAGATTTCCGACCGACAGAATACCATTTTATATGTTCTGAATATTTTGAAGAAAGTTGGCTGATCGGTTGTGTTTTCATGGTCTAGATTAGGTTGAAACTTGATAATTTGGTCGTGAGTTGCCAAAGCACTATCCCATATATAACGCACTTCTCCTCATAAAATCTGAAGCAAGGTAGAGTCAGAAAATATCTATTAATATAGTGGGCAAATCTTAGAGTATTTTGATGCATTTTGCGTACATCTATCGTAAATGAACTACGAAAACTGCTAGGGGTCCAGTACATAACTTTTAGCTACGGCAGATTCCATGTAGTACGTAAGATAAATTCTTAAACAGTGACTAGTTGCTGTTTGTTCATAAATTAAGAAGTATATTGTAGTAACGTATTTAAATGAGGCATTATGTTTGTGACCTAACTCAAGGGAAGGCATTTTATAACCAAAAGCGATATATAAACATTCGAACTCCGCGCGTCAGTTTACCACTCTAATGGCCGCCGCCCAGCTATTCAATTTGTCCGCTCTTCACAGTCGACCACTCGTGCGGTTGAGGGGGCCTGACCTGGAGCGTGTCCCCATGTTTCCTGGTAGCATGGATTCCTCTGACGAAACAGCGACACGCCATCGTTATTCAGTCACTGGAGAGCTCGAATATAGAGACCACCGTATAGCGTGCCGCTACGTCTGGGGAGTATGGGAGTTGTGCCGATTGATGGTGGGGCTTATTAACCAGACTGCGCCTTCCAGTGTGACACCGATGTGGGATTATCCCTCCTGACCTTAAACTGCACCCAAAAATGAAGTGCAGCGCCTACGCCATCTTTGAGTTACAACTCAGTGACGCCGTGCAGTACATGGCCTACCTGTGGGAATGTCGCCAACGATTGCAGAGTTCACCGCAGTACCGAGAAATTTTGCCAACACTTCATCGGTTGCGTTATTGTACGGATATCAGAGGACGCTTCACTTACAGTGAATACTTTCGCTAGAAGTATCCCTTTTGTTTCTCTTTTGTCATCATAGTTTTCCATTTTTTCTTAGTTTCTTACCTGATACACTTATTTCAGTTTTTGTTACTAAAATTGTTTCTCAAAGCTCAATGTGAATAACTTGTCTCACATTTCAGTTGTATTTATTTCTGTTTTTAATGGATTTCGATTATGAGAAATATTGACCTGCTATTCACAATTACATTTTTTTTCTGTTCATGTATTGTTGTTACGATGTTTGTTCATAAATAAATTTAAAAAAAATTGCATCCTTCCGGCGCATAATTTTTGGTAGTCGGGATTACATTCGCGCTGTCCTGACGGCATGCTGCCTTGCAGAAACAGGAAAATCGCGCAGGGAACGAAATCACAACTGACGACATCTCTTTGCCCTACACCTTAAGGGGAGACGTATGTGAAACGCAATACTTTGGGAAAAAAACCTAATAAAGTCCAAAGTTATCAAAACAATGTAAATAACTTTGGCACAGTTGTTTTTATTCATATGACCGGTTTCGGTTCATCGAGAACCATCTTCAGATCTGTAACGATAATGATACTAATTTACTATTTCACGAAAGCAAATCTTTTTCATCCTATCTAATCAAGATAAAATGTACCAGAACGTACCTGATATTTCAGTTACAGGGGTAACCCGTCAAAATCCAGGAAGTTTCACATGCTGTGTCACATGAAACTGGTTGGCAGAATGCACGTCATTTATATTAATTATAACACTATTACCGACAGGTGGCGTCTGGTACATTTGTTACATTCCATTTGCACATACTGTATTCAGTAGAGTTTTTTGATTAACTTTTATCTCCAAAAATACTTAATTAAAATGTGTAGATTTCAAGGTTAAAATCTGTAATTATCAAAGCTAAAAAACAGTAAAATTATCATTTTTATACGATCTAATAAAACATAGAGCGATTTCTATATCTATGGTGCTGGTGTGGACTTGTTATCCTCTACGGTCTGCTTCCGTGGTTCTCGCCATTTCCGTGTTGTGCCGCGATCCGCTCAGTTGTCTGATGTCCATCGCCGCGGGCAAAAGGGCCGCACAGGAGAGCCCCGTCAACGACGCCAGGCGCTGCACGCATCTTCCAGCTTCTCCATCTCCTCCCTCGGCAATAACCGAGGGAGGACTCGAACCTCCGCCGGGACCAGCCGCACACCCCATGACTGCAGCGCCTAAGACCGCTCGGCTAATCCCGCGCGGCTGTTAGTTTTGGGAAAAGAAGAAATTTGTAGATCTTTCACGGCTCAAGATAGTAACCATGGTCTTATTCTCGTAACACATTTTCTTTCGAGAAGAAGGCCGTTAGCAAACGTAGCACAATTTCTTACAAATAAAATCAAAAACAAATCATTCATCAACCTTAGTAATAAACATGATAATGTGTCCCTATTAAACACAATGACCTAAGTGAGAGAATATGGTTCGTACGAGATTTGCACCTATTATTTTTCAGGCAGGCAGCCGACCTTGTAACACATTTGAATAAATTCCTGTCATAAGACGTTTTATACATTCGCTAGCAACGTGAAGATTTTCATCACGAACTGAAGATAAAACTTCAGAATCCAGAGCACTCTGACATTTTATTCACAAGGAAAATAGCAGCGGACGGTACAATAGAGTTCACGACTATTGGCTTTGAGTGCACTAGTTCGTAATAAGTATCCTCTGCACTTTGTGGCTTTCCTCAAACTAATGCTGAATTCGATGGGGCTGGAGTTGTGTTTAATTTGTGGTGATAAGCTGGAGGGAGAATTGGGGGAGGGGGGAGGGGAGGGAGAGGGCAGCTGACTTTCCCTGATCCTCGTTGTGTACGGCCTTTTCCCCATTCGAAGGACGAAGTGCAATAAACAACGGAATATGACATCGTAGCAAGAGGCACTGTGTAAACGTTTGGAACTTAACAGAGAAAAGGCGACAACACAAGCTACAAACAGATATATCATCTGTATATTTCGTTAAAGAATTTGGTAACGTGAACAGAAGCAAAATTTTGACTATAATGGAAGGAAATGCACATCCCTGAAAATTTATAATGGCCACAAGAAGCCTCTACCAGGAGTAACAAAATATAATAAACACATTAGTAATAAGAACAGAAGGAATTTTAGTAAGCAAAGGACTACGACGAGAAGTGTGCCCAGTCCCAGCTACCGCTGAATCGGCCTAGACGATAATAATGATCTATACGTAAAATTAGCTATGCTTGGAGGTATATGTGACACCATTTACAAATTACAAAAAATTTTGAAAAAGAAAGAACTTTCACTCTTCTGGCAGTTCTTCGTGGCAGTCAATGCTGGCTACCTACAAAAACATCATTAGGTAAAATAGAAGCTCAGAAATGAAATTTCTAAGAAGAACAAAAGAATACACGAACAGATCACATAAAAACTAAACTGCAACAAGACCTGTGAGTAGATTGGAGTGCAAGCAGAACAACCGAATAGGGCAGCGCTTAGTGCGAACACGTACAAAGAATGGGAAATAAACGACTTCGGAAACTAGCCTTGGCTTATAAACTGAGAGGAAGAAGAGATGTTGGAAGTCTTAAGAGGAGATGGACACGTAGTTAGAGAAGGTGGAACGGGCCTAGTACCTAATCCACGAAGTGTAGGAGAATAACAGTGTCTATTGCTTCCCGTCCAGTTCAAATACTGATGATGAAAGTTTCTTCTATCATTGTGATTCGAACCGGATACCTCAGAGTCGATAACTAGCTCTAGGAATGAGGATGTGTACAAATTAGACGTACGGTTTCTGCGATTTTGTCTCGCTTGTTCCTGTTCTAAAAGAAAACTAATTGTAGTGGACTGACAAGACAGCCAGTCCACAGTGACGGGTACCCGAAAGGCACGCGTTTACACACGCCGGCTGGCGTTATGTCTGAAACAGGATACGTAATGAATGCTATAAAGAAAAGTACGTAGCTGCTGAAATACTTAACTTTAATCCATTGTATACAGCATTCTTGATGATACAAGTGAGACTCTCTCTAGAAATGATTAATGGCGCCTTGCTAGGTCGTAGCCATGGACTTAGCTGAAGGCTATTCTAACTGTCTCTCGGAAAATGAGAGAAAGGCTTCGTCAGTGTAGTCGCTAGCAAGTCGTCCGTACAACTGGGGCGAGTCCTAGTACGTCTCTCTAGACCTGCCGTGTGGTGGCGCTCGGTCTGCAGTTACTGACAGTGGCGACACGCGGGTCCGACATGTACTAATGGACCGCGGCCGATTTAAAGCTACCACCTAGCAAGTGTGGTGTCTGGCGGTGACACCACACTAATATACGCTCGTAACTGGTCTTAACTACAGCCCATAAACCGGCGACTAGCTTCGCTGTGCACCTGGAATGGTAAACGTACGGCCGGTGCTGTCATTGCGCCAATGATCCTGACGAGAACTCGGTGACGACACTGACTGTGCACCAGCTACGTCTGAAATACGGGCTCGTCGCAGAGGGATTTTACGGGAGGGTGTTAAAGCGAAGCAACGTATTGTTCGTGGTTGACTTCCGTTATAAAACTTCCGGATGGCAGCTTGCGTCCAGTCGCTGTCCAGACAGCTTTCATCGTACTCCCAGAGAAGCCCTGTTTACTACTGCTATTGTTTCGAGTCTGTTATTCTTGAATCTCGTCGTGATATTACACCGCCACCGGTTCTGCACATTCTGAATCTCTATTACGTAATACAATAAAACCACTAAAATTGAGACTGAATGAGAACCGCTTCTTTTGGATAACGCAATCTATCTGTTCCCCCTTCCCAACCAGGCCTCATAATTGAGTTTCAAAATATTCTCTGTCTTCCTTACAAGGGAACATCCCCATCGCACCCCCCTCAGATTTAGTTATAAGTTGGCACAGTGGATAGGCCTTGAAAAACTGAACACAGATCGATCGAGAAAACAGGAAGAAGTTGTGTGGAACTATGAAAAAATAAGCAAAATATACAAGTTGGGTTGTCCATGTGTAAGACATGTAATATTAAGGGCAACGAGAAGCGAGGAGCTCCATGGTCACGTGGTTAGCGTGAACAGCTGCGGAACGAGAGGTCCTTGGTTCAAATCTTCCATCGACCGAAAATTTTAACTTTTTATTTTCAGTTTATGTGAAAAACTCTTATGTTTTCATCACTTTTTTTGGAGTGATTATTACATCCACAAGAAAACCTAAATCGGGCAGGGTAGAAAAAACTTTTCACCCATTCGCCAAGTGTACTAGTTAGGTGGGTCGACAACATATTCCTGTCATGTGACGCACATGCTGTCACCAGTGTCGTATACAAAATATCAGACGTGTTTTCCTGTGGAGGAATCGGTTGACCTATGACCTTGCGATCAAATGTTTTCGGTTCCCATTGGAGAGGCACGTCCTTTCGTCAACTAATCTCACGGTTTTGCGGTGCGGTCGCAAAACACAGACACTAAACTTATTACAGTGAACTGAGACGTCAATAACGAACGGACAGATCATAACTTTGTGAAAATAAAGAAAGCAAAATTTTCAGTGGAGAGCAGCTTTTAACCGAGGACCTCTCGTTCCGCAGCTGTTCACGCTAACCACGGGACCACGGCGCTCCTCGGCTCACATTGCCCTAAATATTGCATATCTTACGCATGGACGACCCAGTTTGTATATTTTGCTTATTTTTTCATAGTTCCACACAACTTCTTCCTGTTTTCTCGATTGATCTGTGTTCAGTTTTTCAAGGCCTATCCATTGTGCCAACTTATAACTAAATCTGAGGGGGGTGCGATGGGGATGTTCCCTTGTTAGTATACTCTTCACATTTATACGGCACACTCAAGTCGGGAAGAGCACTGAAGCTAGCAGATAACGTTTAGTTTCTAGCAATATGTATGACACAATAATTACTTATATGCAAGAACAGAACAGCTAAATGGAGTACTGAGAAGTAACAAGAAACTAGAAAATGCTATGACAGTTAACAAGAATTCTTCTATTAAACAAAAAGAAATTTAACGATTGCATTTCAGTTTTTAGACTCTGTAATCTAGATTGTCAGTTATAAAATTGCGCCCTCTAAATGACGTCATTCATTATGTATGTATTCGTTCAACGAGCTGTCCCAGGTATCCAGTGTTTACTGCAATGGCGCATCTGCATCTGCGTCTACATTTATACTCATGAAATCACCTTTTAATATGTGATAGAGGGTAGGTAACGGCTCCCATTTTGCTCCGATCGGTTCATCACTATACTATGCGACTGTCCGTCTGAATGATTCGGGAACAAGGCATCGCTATAGAAAGTAGCTGAAACGAAGTGAAAATAATCCTACAACTTAGAGTCTTAAATGACAAGAGTCCATCCCACAACGTTCTAAAGGTAAAAGTCTAATTATTTGATTATTAATATTAGTTTTGTGGATACAGTTTGCACAGAGGTAGTTACCGGTACTCACGCCCTATTTTGTTGGGCGGAATCTCAATAACAAATAATGATACCAAATGACTAACGATAACTATACAGTCTCAACAACTAGATTATCGGACAGCTGTTATCGATATTTGAACTCTAGCGTGCACTGCCAACTGGATACTGATACTTGCAGATTTAAAACAACAAAAATGTCTATTAACAGCACATAAATCCCAAAGGTGCCCTCAAGGACATTTTTGCAAATAACATACTACTGTATAACAATGCTTGATTGTTGACTACAAATTAAAGCTGGCGTTTACATTGAATTACCCCAACCGAAAACTGATTTAAATCACTCACTGAATTACATTTTATAAACTTTAATTAACGAAAGTCAATATATCCCTAAATTAGAGCACGCTAAGCAGTACACGTCAACGTAAAATAATTACTTTAATTAAAATTCAATAAAAATATTTGTAACTAATATTTGTCAGTTTTAATATTAATGATGTTAAAGCTATAAACATTCAAGTATTTAGTTATTCTCCCATGTAAAACTTTACATCTTCTTAAGAAATTGAAGACAAATTTTGAATAAGCAAAATTAGATCGGGTACATTTCATTTGATTTCTTTATTCATAATGGTATTCACACGTTCAACTACGACCTTAGGACACGGGACCATGTAATATTTTTGTCTAATTGGCCTGATGGCGAGACGTGGTATTGGTATATTACACTACTGGCCATTAAAATTGCTACACCACGAAGATGACGTGCCACAGACGCGAAATTTAACCGACAGGAAGAAGATGCTGTGATATGCAAATGATTAGCTTTTCAGAGCATTCACACAACGTTGGCGCCGGTGGCGACGCCTACAACGTGCTGACATGAGGAATGTTTCCAACCGATTTCTCATACACAAACAGCAGTTGACCGGCGTTGCCTGGTGAAACATTGTTGTGATGTCTCGTGTAAGGAGGAGAAATGCGTACCATCACGTTTCCGACTTTGATAAAGGTCTGATTGTAGCGTATCGCGATTGCGTTTTTTCGTATTCGCGATATCGCTGCTCGCGTTGGTCGAGATCCAATGACTGTTAGCAGAATTTGGAATCGGTGGGTTCAGGAGGGTAATACGGAACGCCGTCCTGGATCCCAACGGCCTCGTATCACTAGCAGCCGATATGACTGGCATCTTATCAGCATGGCTGTAACGGATCGTGCAGCCACGTCTCGATCCGTGAGTCAACAGATGGGGACGTTTGCAAGACAACAACTGCACGAACAGTTCGACGATGTTTGCAGCAGCATGGACTATCAGCTCGGAGACCATGACTGCGGTTACCCTTGACGCTGCATGACAGACAGGAGCGCCTGCGATGGTGTACTCAACGACGAACCTGGGTACACGAATGGCAAAACGTCATTTTTTCGGATGAATCCAGGTTCTGTTTGCAGCATCATGATGGTCGCATCCGTATTTGGTGACATCGCGGTGAACGCACATTGGAAGCGTGTATTCGTCATCGCCATACTGGCGTATCACCCGGCGTGATGGTATCGGGTGCCATTGGTTACACGTCCCGGTCACCTCTTGCTCGCATTGACGGCACTCTGTACAGTGGACGTTACATTTCAGATGTGTTACGACCCACGGCTCTACCCTTTATTCGAGACCTGCGAAACGCAACATTTCAGCAGGATAATGCACGACCGCATGTTGCAGTTTCTGTACGGGCCTTTCTGGATACAGAAAATGTTCTACTGCTGCTGTGGCCAGCACATTCACCAGATCTCTCACCAATTGAAAACGTCTGGTCAATGGTGGCCGAGCAACTGGCTCGTCACAATACGCCAGTCACTACTCTTGAAGAACTGTGGTATAGTGTTGAAGCTGCATGGGCTGCTGTACCTGTACACGCCATCCAAGCTCCGTTTGATTCAATGCTCAGGCGTATGAAGGCCGTTATTACGGTGAGAGGTGGTTGTTCTGGGACTGCTTTCTCAGGAGCTATGCACCCAAATTGCGTGAAAATGCAATCACATGTCAGTTCTAGTATAATATATTTGTCCAATGAATACACGTTTATCATCTGCTTTTCTTATTCGTGTAGCAATTTTAATGGGCAGTAGTGTATGAGACAGTCAGTGGAGCGAATTAATGTGGTATGCGGAAGCTGTTATGTTGTGCTATATAGAATAAACACAACAGTGTGACACCCGTTGTATCGTGAACACGTACTAGGTGAGTGGTCTTAACACTTAAAATGACTGAAAAATGAATTTCTCCTCTCGATTTGGCAATCCAGAGTATGCTCTTAATGGAAGAGACGCTTTTTCTGGCGTCTGATTAGTTACCATTCAAGAACACACACGCCCTGGCGCGATTATGTTCTGGTCGGGTCTGGCAGAGGTCGCTTGCGTTGAAAGAGTGACTCACGTTTCAGCTAAGTGGTTTAACCAATGAGGGATCATGTTAACGCTGAAGGAGAAAACTGTGTGTCGTGTGGGCTCATGCTGTAAGTGGAACATATTTCAATATCTTTTTGTTTGCCTCAAATGCGTTCTTCTCCTGATCAATGAAACTGTGTTGAAATCTCTGAAATGTTTGGATACTCACTGCCAAAACAATGGCCATAAAGCCCACTGTGGTCTGAATCTATATATCCCATGCATACGGTTAGGACGCTTTGAACGATCCCGTAATCTTGTAAAGGTGAACTTGTTCTAGCCAATATCCAGATTAGTTCTCGGGCAGTCTTTCAGACTTAGATTATAATAATAGTAGTCACTCATTTCCACCCGTAAGATCCGTAGCGCTATAGACATCGGCGCTCAAGTTGATGCCGTGGTTCTTGACTTCAGGAAGGCATTTGACACCTTCACACATTGCCTTTTAGTGAAAAAAAAAATTATATCCTATCGAGTACCGGGCCACATTTGCGACTGGATTGAAGGCTTCCTTGCGGATAGAGCTAGAACGTCGTTCCTAACGCAACGGATGTGATGGTAATTTCTGGAGTGTGATAGGACCGTTATTGTTTGCAGAGTATATAAATAAGCTAGCAGAAAGCGTCGGAAGCTCTTTAAGACTGGTCGCAGATGATGCGGTTTGTCTACTAAAAAGTAGCTACGCCAGAAGACAAAGAAAGCCACTACTGTACAACTACACTATTGATGACAAATTTCTGGAACCAGTACCTACCTTAAAGTATCTAGGAGTGACTATCCAGAGCGATCTATGTGGAAAAACCACATAAAAAATAGCAGGAAAAGCGCATGCCAGGCTGAGAATCACAGGAATAATCTTAAGGAAATGTAGCTGGTCCACAAAGGAGCCGGCCGGAGTGGCCGAGCGGCTCTAGGCGCTACAGTCTGGGACAGAGCGACCGCTACGGTCGCAGGTTCGAATCCTGCCTCGGGCATGGATATGTGTGATGTCTTTAGGTTAGTTAGGTTTAATTAGTTCTAAGTTCTAGGCGACTGATGACCTCAGAAGTTAAGTCGCATAGTGCTCAGAGCCATTTGAACCATTTGAACCACAAAGGAAGTGGTTTATAAGGTGTTCGTTCGACCGATTTTTGAGTATTGTTCATCAGTCTAGGATCCTAACTAAGTAAGAGTGGATAAAGAAATAAGAGAAGATCCTCTATTAGCCGCGAGAACGTTACAGATATACCCAGCAAACTCCAGAGGTAGACGTCACAAGAGAGGCGTTTCACCAACTACGACATATCGAATGTACGAACAGTGATCCAATACTGTAAAATGCTTTTTTTTTCCAGTCTCTTTTCACAAATGACGATGACCGGTTTCAGTCTGTTATGATCTGAGGATGGTCATAACAGACTGAAACCGGTCATCGTATAAAGAATTCATTTGTGATCAGAGACTGGAATAAAAAAGCATTTTAAAAGAGGCCTTGTCCATCACGGAGGGGTTTTGTATTGAAATTTCGAGAGAGAACTTCCCCCAGAATGTCGGACAACTTATTACCTCCTCCCACATACAGCTCACGTAACGACCACTACGACAGAAGTCGATAAATTAGAGCTCTTAGCGAAGCTTACCGACAATCATTCTTGCCACACGCCATTCGCCAATGGAACAGGGTAAGGGGCATCAGTTAGCGATGCCAGATGTAACCTCCGCTTGCCTTTCGGAATGTGAAGTAGATAGAGAATCTTCGGACTTTGATTGTTCCAGCTTCCTTATCTTCACGGTATGTGGAAGGAGTTGCTTTGCGTGCCAAACCGACACTGTTAGTTTCCGACGACCCTATGGCGTTTGAAATGTTCAAAATGTTCAAATGTGTGTGACATCTTATGGGACCTAACTGCTAAGGTCATCAGTCCCTAAGCTTACACACTACTTAACCTAAATTATCCTAAGGACAAACACACACACCCATGCCCGAGGGAGGACTCGAACCTCCGCCGGGATATGTCGTTTGAAAACTATGAACCTTTTCGTACCGCACTGTGGAGTGTTTATCCAAGTGCAATTAATGATTGATTTGGATTCTCGTAACCATCTTGACTCTAGGAGACCACTGGCATGGTTTTCCGACAACTTCTTGCAACGCTGCCTCGTCATCTATTCGCTCCATACTTTAACTGCGCCTAATGATTTGATCTAATAGACGTTCCCCTCGCCAGATAAACACAGGTGCAGAAGCAACTATAATTAATTGATTTCTTGTGAACGTCAGTCTGGCTGCGGCTGTCTATGCGTGATACGAGCGGACAGCCCAAACCGCCCACTGCAACGAATCCCGGTCGCGACCGAAACTACACGTCCGCTCCTGAGCAGGGAACGCCGGCAATGCGTCACACCCGCGACCATCCATCACTTGGCTCGCGTATTAATATATTTTACGTTCCGCACCCCCGCGGGCTGTGATATATAGCTGCACAGAGATTGAACTGTTCATTCGTCAATCTGGCTTCTCATATAAACTTTATTCAGTACTGCGCGCGTTTCAGCATCATGTGCCATCGATTCCACGTCCAGCCGAAAACGCGACAGGAACCGTGACCTGCAACGTTCCAGAAATCTCCACTACTCATTTCCAACCGATCGTTTCGAGCGATAGATATGGCCACTTATCTTTCAGTTGCTTCACAGTTGTTTATAGTGTGCGGGCGTATTCAGTGGATAGTTAGCACTAATTCTGAAATGAAATCGATAGTTTACTATGTGCTACTTCGTTTAGCGGCAGTTCTATTTCAACTTCGGGAACTGTCCTCCATCACGCAAAGGCACATACATCGATTATTCATAATATTTCTTCCCTATTACTAAACTAATTGTAGATAGTGGGCAAGAAGAAGGAAGTACGAATATGGATGGTATAAATTCGGCTCTCTCAAAGTCATAAGAGCAAAATAAAATTCGTCATTCTCGTTGTTTACGCGTGCACATTTTTAGTGCATTACTGTGAGGCTCTCGAGCAGGGTCTAGAAACAGGTAAGGAATGGCGCTAATATTTTCTGTTCTTTTCTGCTCCTTCATTTAGTCCATTATGGCGGCAGTGCCAGACTGACAGAACCAGTTCAAGAATTGCCACTGCAGCATTTTTAAGCATCTCCGTTCGTGAATGCGTTACACTTTCTTGGTACTCGTCTATGGCAACTCCAGCGAAACAAGTACTGTTTTGTACCACAGCTACACGTTTCAAAATAAACTGGTTCTGACTTAAACTTCCAAGTGTTTGATGGCTGTAACACATTCGAATGAACGAACGCTAATGTCATCAAACAAGACATCTGGAATTTTTGCGTTTTACGCACATAAATTATAAATGACACTTTATTATGACGTATTTGGGCCGAACTAAATGTTCTTAAGGGAAACATGCTGTAGGACTTGTTTGTACTGTTCTCGGGTCTCCAGACAGGTGCAGTCTTTTTCAAACCACGATATTTCGACAGCGTTCCTTGCCGTCATCTTCAGGTGATACCTGCAGACTGAGCGTCTCCGCTGAATCTCCACCCCTTTATACTCTGATCGCTCCCCACCCCTTTCCCCGCGGCCTGCCGCATGCGGTGCCGCGTGGAGGGGTGGTGGGGAGGGGCGGGCCGCTGGCTGCTGGATGCGAACTGTGGACCATCAGATTCCCTGTGGCCTTCGTCGGGCGCGGAAGTCGCTTTGGGTCGGCGCTGTGCTTTTAGTTGGCTGAGTGCTGGGTCCCAGGCTTTGCTAGGGTTGAACCCGGCGTCTCTGTTGATCAGTCCATCAGCTACACGTATTTCAATCGCCTCCTTCCGAACACAGTCCCAAAAAGACGAGGCCTGCCGTAAAACTTCCGTTTTCGCGTACTCCACAGTATCTCCATGTGATGTACCACAACCGCAGATTTTGTAGGCTGCTTCAGTTCAGTGTGCCTTCTGTGTTCCTGGCATCTTTCTTCGATTGTCCGTACAGTTTGCCCGATGTATGCCTTACCGCATTTACACCGAATACGGTAAACACCCGGTTTGCGGAGCCCCAGGTCATCTTTTACTGTACCTAGCAGGGCACGCGTTTTCGGAGGTGGGGGGGGGGGGGAGATACTTTTGATGTTACGCCGAGTCAGAATTCTGCCGATTTTGTTGGATACTTTGCCGGCGTAAGGCAGGTACGCCATTGTCTTCTCGTCTTCTTCGTTCTTTCTCTGCTGAGCTTGTGCATTCTGCCCGAAAGCACGTCGAATTTGACTCTCGTTATATCTGTTTCTCTTGAAAACGTCCTTAAAGTGGTTACGTTCTCCTTGTAGGCTTTCCTCATCCGATATTGCGCGGGCCCTGTGTACCATCGTTCACAGTACACCCTCACGCTGTGAAGGATGATGGTAGCTGGTAGCGTGGAGATACAGATCAGTGTGGGATTCTTTCCTGTATACACTGTGTCCCATGGTGCTATCTGCTTTGCGCTTGACTAGGACGTCCAGAAACGGGAGATCACCATTATCGTCCACCTACATGGCTAATCTGACATTAGGATGCAGAGAATTCAGATGTTGGAGAAACTCTTGAAGTTTTTCTCTTCCATGTAGCCAAATCACAAATGTGTCATCAACATATCTGTAAAAGCACACAGGCTTCAGTGCTGCAATTTCCAGTGCTTTCTCTTCGAAGTCCTCCATAAACAAGTTTGCTACCACTGGTGACAGGGGACACCCCATGGCCACACCATCCGTTTGTTCGTAATGGTTTCCATCGAAGCGAAAGAATGCTCTGTGGTACAGACAACCGACGATGTACTGTGAGGGAAGTCAAACGAAAACGAGGCGGATGGAAAAATAAATACGTAAACCGTTCATTATTTCAAAATAAGTCGCCATAACCGTTAACACATGAACCAACTGTAAGACAAGGTGGGCAATATCTTAACGTAAAAAAATTTTCCGGGTGCCAACGGACCAGGCGCTCACCTCTTCGACCGATGCAAATGGGCGGCTACGAATATCTTTCTGCAGGGCTCCAAAAACATTGGAATCGCGTGGGGAGAGATCGGGACTGCATGGAGGATGTGTAAGGGTTTCCCAGTGAAACCTCTGCAGCGTACTCAAAACAGGTTTGCCAACGTTAGGGCGGGTACACATTCCGTTCTATTACGCTGTAGAAATTTCGCTGGCAAGCCCTTACGCATTATCCTTACAGTCCCGATCTAGCCCCATGTGATTTCCATATTTTCGGAGCACTGAGCTAAGATATTCGTGCCTGTCTTTTCTCTTTGGATGAAGAGGTGCACCCCTGCAAACAATTATGGTTCCGTAGCTGACCCCACTGCTCTCTTTGGAGCCATGAAAAGGACCAAAATTTAGTTAAAATGCTGTTAATCCAGTTTTACGCAATTATTACGTTTGTATTGGATGTTGTAAGTCCTCAGCTATTAAAAAGCATGAAGCCTACCTATTGATGAATCTTCAGTTCTATCGATAATGAAGCTTTTACAGACGTGATTGTGATTTACACAACGAACAAACGAACTTCACAATACAACAACTACATGATTTAGAATATACCTCACGTCGCAGATATTACTCCACAAAGTATAAAATTTAACACTTATATCAGATAGTTGACTCGGACAATAATGATTTTACGGAAATACGACACTAAAAACACTTGTCTTGTGGGTTGCATTCAACAAAATATTATGAAATGCAAAACATTCTCAATTTTCTTGCCCCGTCGATTCGGGATGAAATCTCGAGCTTTAGATGATAGGCTCCATCGCCTTTTTTTCTTTTTTTTCCTTTATTGTATTTCAATTCCCCTTAGGGGTGGGCTGGCAGGAGTATATGCGTTGCTCTTCAGCCGAAAGGCATACAACAAACAATAGAAGACATTTAAAGATAACAATGGAGAAAACATGGTGAACATAGGTACGAAAAAGGGGGAACATCATGGAAGACAATAGACAAAAGAGGGGTCGACTGTAAAACGGAGCCGACCGGTGTGGCCGTGCGGTCTAGGCGCTTCGGTCTGGAACCGCGTGACCGCTCCGGTCGCAGGTTTGAATCCTGCCTCGGGCATGGATGTGTGTGATGTCCTTAGATTAGTTAGGTTTAAATAGTTCTAAGTTCTAGGGGACTGATGACCTCAGATGTTAAGTCCCATAGTGCTCAGAGCCATTTGAACCATTTGTAAAACGGTGATAAAAACCGTAAAAAAGTAGCACACACAAAAAGACCACATACTGGGACAATTAAAAGAAAGAAGGCGCAGTATGACCGGAGCATAAAAGTATCGATGGATGGTGTAGCACATAACAAACAGTGACAGTAACACTAAGTACACGGCCAGCACACAATTAAAATCACACCTCTCGTCGCACAGGAGAACAGCACCAAACACAACACTGACGTGGCACGATGATCAAAACGGAGGATCTGCCAGGCGCAAGGAGATGAGGGAGAAGGGAAGAAGGGTGGGAGGGGAAGAGAGGGGGTGAGGGAGATGCACGGGGGGCGCGCCAATGAGGGCCAGGTAGGGAGGGATGTGGGAGCTTCCGTCGTCGTGTTCAGTAGCATCTGGCTGTCTTCACTGCTGCTGTATAGGCCTTGTATAGCCCGTGGACGGCTTCTGATTGGTCGGCGTTACGTACTGCTGTCGCAGGCGGAGTCAATGTGTGCACCGGTGGCGCCACCGCTTCCGCGGGATCGTAAACACTGCAAGGAATGTCTCTGCTGCTCCTTTGTATCGGGCGTTCGTTTCCATGCACCGCTCAGATAACATCCGCTATCACAGTTAAAGCTCTTCTCGCTCTTTGAACACGCAAAAGCTCATTCTGATGAGGACCACTTAATTCGAAAATTAACTACCCGAAGTATGTGTTCCGAAAGAATGGCTATGGTGCGAGATATAAAGGTAGCGTTCTCGAAGAAAAGCAAACGTGAAAATGCTACACACTCACAGGATGAAACGTCGATTGCGATTGTTCCTTTTTATGGTGCTGTATCCAGTAAAATTGGAAGTGTCCTGGATAGACGCGGTATAAGACCCCTTTTTCGTCCTACTAAGAAAATTAAGGAGATAAGGCGCTCTGTTAAGGACAATCTTGGCCTCAGGGTCCCTGGAATTTATAATCTTCCCTGTGAGTTGGTTGGTTGGGTTGTTTGGGGACAGAGACCAAACCGCGAGGTCATCGGTCTCAACGGAGAAGGGAAGGAAGGGGAAGGAAGTCGGCCGTGCCCTTTCAAAGGAACCATCTCGGCATTTGCCGGGAGCGATTTACGGAAATCATGGAAAACCTAAATGAGGATGGCCCGACGCGGGATTGAACCGTCATCCTCCCAAATGCGAGTCCAGTGTGATAACCAGTGCGCCACCTCGCTTGGTCCCTGTGAGTGTGGAAGCAATTATATACGTGAGACCATTCGTACCGTTTCCGACCGCTTTGCAGGCCACCAATGGCATATTACAAATAGAAAACTAGAGAAATCGTCAATTGCGGAGCACAGCCCCACTTACAAACATGAAATACTGTTTGATGAAATCAAAATTTTGTCCTATGCCTCCACGTACTGGGATTCTGTTATAAAGGAGGCTGGGGAAATAAGAATGAGCCAGAAGAAATTTAACCGTGACAGCGGATATTATCTGAGCGGTGCATGGAAACGAGAACCCGATTCAGAGAAGCAACAGAGACATTCCTTGCAGTGTTTACGTTCCCAAGGAAGTGGCAGCAGTACGTAATCGCCGACCAATGAGAAGTCGTCCACGGGTTATAAAATGGTCTCCACAGCAGCAGTGAAGACAGTCAGTTGCTCCTGACGATGACGATGGAGGTTATCGTCGAAAGCTCGAGATTTTATCCCGAACTGATGGGGCTAGAAAACCGAGAATGTTTTACATATCAGTTCCGTCGCGAAAGACTTCGTTCTCATAAAATATTATGAACACACACACACACACACACACACACACACACCTGGCGCCGCAAAGAGCAATTAGACAACATTTCTGTGAAACTAACGTAAAAAAAAACGAGGAGTGTGTGAGAAAAATAATTCTTATAGTCGCGTGACTTGCGTCTAAGTTATAGATGACCGCATTAAAACAGTATAAAATTATTTTTCCATATATAGTTCAATAAAAAAATTAATAAAAATTCAGACTTCAAGTACACGTTAATCGAGTACATTTCAGTACGCCTTACAAAAATATGATAAAGTAATGTCACATGCATACTGTGCATAAAAAATTTTCGTTCTTGTTTACATATTTTATAAGGAAATGCGAAATAATCGAACATATCAGATACTATAGGATACGATTTAGAGTCTGTATTGTACAGTAAGCAGCTAAAAGAAGCAGTTGCTCAGGTAAAAGATGCGTGTTACGGTGCTAAACTTAGCAGGTCTGACAATCCAAATTTATGAGAGGTTGAAAGAACATCCCCAAACGTAGACCAAACGAACCATGCAATTAAAAAAAACATAAGTGACAAACTTGTAAAAGAACAAGCTATCATCATCAAAGCTGAAAAGGGAAACGCAGCTGTCCTGATCTGTGGTGGGGATCACATACAAAAAACAAACATTCTTTGCAGAAAATAGTATTAAGGAAATAACTAAGGACCCGACAAGAAAATTTCATACTGAAGTAAGAAGTACAATAGATGAATCTGTGTTTCTCTTGTCAAACACATAAAAGAAGTACTTAAAAGTTATGAAGTCTTCCAAACCGAAATTCCGGGCTCAAGTTAAGTTACACGAAGAGGACAAGAACATCCACACTGTTGTCACTAACTTTAGCTGCCCGAGTTATTTCCGCAGTAAACGGCTAAACAAAAAAATTAAAGCTTTGCATACTTTCCCTGAAACATATTGCGTTAAGCACAACTTCAAAGTTGTTCATCATATTAAAGGCCTTGATGTACTTCATGACAAAATATTAGTTTTAATTTATGTTAAATATTTATGTATCAATGTTCCTATTAAAGAAACTATCGTGATAATTAAAAATAACATATTAAAATATAAATAATCAGTTTAGGTGAAATTACAGAACTGGTAGAATTCCTGGAGATGAGACTTTCATTCAGCTTTTTCGTGTTTAATAATAAGATATATACGAGTATAAGCACGCTGAGGGTCTGGTTCACATGACTTGGATATTAGCTTTTACCAAAAACATTCGGTGATTAAAGATCGAGTATCCAGAATGAGATTTTCACTCTGCAGCGGAGTGTGCGCTGATATGAAACTTCCTGGCAGATTAAAACTGTGTGCCCGACCGAGACTCGAACTCGGGACCTTTGCCTTTCGCGGGCAAGTGCTCTACCAACTGAGCTACCGAAGCACGACTCACGCCCGGTACTCACAGCTTTACTTCTGCCAGTACCTCGTCTCCTACCTTCCAAACTTTACAGAAGCTCTCCTGCGAAACTTGCAGAACTAGCACTCCTGAAAGAAAGGATATTGCGGAGACATGGCTTAGCCACAGCCTGGGGGATGTTTCCAGAATGAGATTTTCACTCTGCAGCGGAGTGTGCGCTGATATGAAACTTCCTGGCAGATTAAAACTGTGTGCCCGACCGAGACTCGAACTCGGGACCTTTGCCTTTCGCGGGCAAGTGCTCTACCAACTGAGCTACCGAAGCACGACTCACGCCCGGTACTCACAGCTTTACTTCTGCCAGTACCTCGGTCGGGCACACAGTTTTAATCTGCCAGGAAGTTTCATATCAGCGCACACTCCGCTGCAGAGTGAAAATCTCATTCTGGAAACATCCCCCAGGCTGTGGCTAAGCCATGTCTCCGCAATATCCTTTCTTTCAGGAGTGCTAGTTCTGCAAGGTTCGCAGGAGAGCTTCTGTAAAGTTTGGAAGGTAGGAGACGAGGTACTGGCAGAAGTAAAGCTGTGAGTACCGGGCGTGAGTCGTGCTTCGGTAGCTCAGTTGGTAGAGCACTTGCCCGCGAAAGGCAAAGGTCCCGAGTTCGAGTCTCGGTCGGGCACACAGTTTTAATCTGCCAGGAAGTTTCAAAGATCGAGTACTTTAAGAGGTTTGTCGATGACCTTATGTGACAGGAATGAGAAAGACAGAAAGCAGGTAGCTACAAAAATGTGCACCATGCTTCCTAAAACGCGTTTTACTTAGGAGCGGAGAAAGATAATACCATGACTAAACCGATTCAAGGGCTAGTAGTAAATCTAACTTACGATTTGCCTTTAGAACCCAAAATATGTTGGGACAAAGGGTTCGTCATAGCATCTCCCAGTGGAAGAATAAATATTTACACTATGGCGGTTATAACATGTGATGGCTACCAAAAGAATTCTATGGGATAGGCATGTCGAACATTTAAAACTCGCTTCAACGAACAGACGCTTAAGCAAAGTAAAACTGCAGTAGGTACGCATTTATCAGCACACAACTGTCAGATCCCTAGTACTGACTGTATCATGGAGATTTTACACAGAGAAAATAAGAGGTGGTATCTTGAAGTGTTTGAAGAACCTGAAATTTATATTGTCAAAAGAAAGAAACCTGACAAGAATGTTATCGAACATAATTACTTTTTCCGTAAACCTTACTTTAATATTTTTGACGATGTCCTCGAGTATGTCTATAATGCCTGATGTTCTTCCTCGTTCCGCGAACATGGATGTGTTCATCATGTCAGTTGGGCGTGACGGAAAGCGGCTTGAGCGGATTGATATGCGTAAACACACCGCAGCACCGCCCATCCCTCAAACTGCTTTGTTAGGTAACGCACTCTAGCGGCCACTGACTTCTCAAACTATTGTCACTTAACACCTCCAATGGCTATGGTTATTTCATAGCTACACTTCCTTTTATTCTGTTTTTCATTGGTTATTTCGTAACTAGACTTCTTTTCTCTATTCCTTTTAACTTTTACAAGAACGCTCAGCGTATTTCTATTTTTGTTATTTAAAATGAAGACAATTTCTTAAAGTTCCAGATACATTCGGTAATTGTGCACTGTCTTTTAAGTATGTAACCAAGAACGAAAATGTACGATTCATAGCGTGCGGTCACAATGTTTATAACATTCATTTTTTATCTATTATTGTGTAACCTGTCACGCATGCTGAAATGTGCTAGATGAAGGTGTCCTTTAGGTCTCAATTTCTATTAACAATTTAATCTAATAAGTAAGTAGGTCGCTATTGTAGCGTTGGGCAGTTGAAGGTGAGCCGCCAGCATTGCTGTATGGGGGGAGAGAAATGGCGGAGTTTTGAGAACGGATGATCTGGACGTGTGTCCATCAAAAACAGTAAATTTGTAAGACTGGATGTCATGAACTGCTATATATATTATGACTTTTGAACACTCTTAAGGTAAATACATTGTTTGTTCTCTATCAAGATCTTTCATTTTCTAACTATGCCTATCAGTAGTTAGTGCCTTCAGTAGTTTGAATCTTTTATTTAGCTGGCAGTAGTGGCGCTCGCTGTATTGCAGTAGTTCGAGTAACGAAGATTTTTGTGAGGTAAGTGATTTGTAAAAGGTATAGGTTAATGTTAGTCAGAGCCATTATTTTGTAGGGATTATTGAAAATCAGATTGCGTTGCGCTAAAAATATTGTGTGTCAGTTTAGTGTTGATCCGAATAGGTAAAGAGCGAAACGTCTGAGTATGTTCAGTTCTGCTCAGCTGTTTGAAAATCAAATAATATAAGAGGTTTATCATCACAGTAATTCATTAGTTTTTCTAAGGGGACGTTTCAAATTGTAAAAGGAGGAAGAGTTTTATGCTCTTTTAATGTAGTAATCTACGGCTTAGGCATGTATCACGTGACTATAAGAACAGTTTTTCGTATCACATCCATGGCTTATACGTTAGTTTCAAACCATTGTTGACAAACTACACTTTGCAGCGCCAGGTATGTGTGTATTCATAATATTTTGTTGTTATTTTCACAACCTATAGTACAGGTGTTTGTAACACAGCACTTCTGTAAAATCGTTGTTGTTACCTTTTTTGTTCTGTCCGCCGCTCCCTGATGAACACCGACAAGGTAATGAACGCACGTGATGCCACATAACAGCGCATAAGGCTTCACTCAGAACTGCAGAAGTCTCATCTGTTACACCCCCTTTTTGCGTAATACTAGTGTCAATCGTCAATTAAAGCTCATGGTGTTAACATTAGCCACTTGAAGTAAAAATCTGAAACGCGATGATTTTTCTGTTATATAGTTATTGAGAAGCCACATCAGCCACTGTAATTTACGACAAGTTAGATAAGTAATTAAAGATAATTGAGGGTCACTGTAGACCATTTTGATAGTTTTCTCTTTTGTGGAACTTAATTTAAACCTAGATTATAGATGTGATATGGCATAGGTCATCCTTCGATCCATTGTAGAACTTGTAAACCCACTCAGGGAATATTCGTTCACATTTTTGTTGAACGCAGTTGGTTTTTACCATCCTGTATTAAAACATTTCCTTTTATCAATAGTGCAATTTATAAACAATGTTTTGTGAGTAGAATAAAATTTCCAGTGGTAAACTTAACTGCTTTTTCGACGTTATTTTACCAGCTAACTAAAGATAGGAAAGCCTTGAACCCCTTCCACTAAATTTAGTTAGTATTAAGATTCTTTTACAGGGAGTGTAGTGGAGCTGACGCTTAAATCATTAAGTATTTAGTTATATCATCGCTAGTCTCACTGAACTCTTCTGAACTCTACATGTCATGTGTAGTCTGACGTCTCCTTACCAGCAACAGGTCCCATGTTCAAACTAGTCAATTCCCTAAAAAAACATGCTCAGAGCGTCGTTGCGCGAAAGTGGTAGGGAGACACGATATAGAACAAACAGACACCATGCAGAATGTTAGAAAATGGCGACCCTGCCAGGATGGTAAAATACCATGATTGAAGGTCGACCACATGCCTAACTAGGTCAGAAAAACATCACGTTAAAAAATTTTCGTAATAATAAATTTTTTTTTGAAAGGCATACATAGTCGAAAACAGTAGCTGCAGTGATAGATAGTAAGAAAGTATTCAATAAAAAGTGAGACATTCTAGCAGAGACAATAGCATAATTAAGTTACGAATTTTAAAAATTGTTAGACTTAAGTTTTCTCCTCAATGCAAGCGCACAGGTGGTGGATACATCGTTGACAAGTTGGTTCTGACCCAACAAGTAAGTGAATGGATTGTCAGTCTTGGGTATAATAAGTGTCAAGTCGTGTGAACAAAAAGTTTATGAAACGCGTGAGATCGCATGAGCGCATGTTGACTCGAAGTAGGGCGCGTGAATCGCTTTTAAAACAGAAAATAAGGGATTCGGAAAGATTAGCATTGGCAGATCGAGACCTTGACCGAATTGAGGTAGAGACCCAGCATGAAAATGGACAGAGAATAGAGGACAGTACAACAGACGATGCAGTATCGCGAGAAATAGGACATATAACGCACCATAACGAGGATAATGAACGGCAAGGCATAGAAAACATAAGTCAGCATACGGCAGAGGAGGCAGGAAAGTAGAGAGACAGTCGATGAGGATTTCTAACTTGCGTCTTGAATACGTAGAATCATAGTACAAGTAATCAGAGCTCCCTCACCACGGAGTACAAGGAATGCGTGCAGAAACGTGTCACAGCACAGTTCAATGCAATCGGTTGCGAATCAACACTTGGGCGAAAACACAGAGCGTAGGACGTCGGAAGAAAACGCAATAGGACCCACCAATCTGGCAGAATTATTACAACAAATTACGGAAACCATGACAAGGCAAAATAAAGACATAGCGAACCAAATTCAAATTCAGAATGCAGAAACCACGAGACAAATGCGTGCGATTAAAGAACGAAACAAAAAAATTCAGTTACATCTAAGTCATATTGAAGACGAGGCAAAATAATCTCGAGAAGTGATAGGAAACTTAATAACAGGTCACAATCAATTGAGAACAGACATTGACAATGTATAAGCGGATGTACAAACATTGCGTAATGATATTCAGGACGAGATCAAAACATTACGTAACAACACCCAGGGAGAAGTCAAGAAAGTAGAGAAACAGATAAACGTAATTACTAGACAAGCAGCAGGTACAGCGCGTGAAATTGTTGAAAACAGTGTGTTACACAAACGTATCACAAAAGCAGCGCTGAAAAGATATGATAATCGCATAGTCAAAACAGAGGCGCAAACGAAGCGACAATTTAAGAAATTGCGAACAGAGTTGTTGTAAACCATTGAAGAGCGTAGTGAACAGGATCGACCAAGCACAGAGTCTGCAACCACATCCGTATCTGTAACAGCACCGGAGTACAAGCAATTAACGAAGATATTACGCATTTGCGATTCCAATCACAGGCGGAAAGTAACATACGTGAAATCAGACAGCCTGCGCAGCAACAAACACGTTTCGAAATTCTTGATGAACAAACGTCATCACAAACATATGCGGAACCACAAATGTATGTTTCAAGACAGTTTGGATCGTGCAATGAAGCAGCAAGGTTAGCCAGACAAGATACCGAACCAATACCTGACAATGGAAAGCCAGGTCGCGAAGAGTACAGTGCAATGCATTCAGCTACACGTTCACAACCGATGGAAGGAAATTATTGCGTACCACTCCAACGATACTACGCAAGGGTAGGCGAAAGTTACAGTGGACAATATCCAATGCATCTACCACAACCGGAAAGAACGACGGGAGAAATGATCAGAAACAAAAGTGGCGAAGAACCGCGAATTTCATATGGAACTATGACGAAGTACGACAGCGATCATTTCCTCACAGTCAGAAAATTTCAACATTTTAAAGAAGGAAACTCATTACATCCACGAACTTTTATTGATCAATTCCGAGTAGGATTACCAGAACACTGGACGCTAACACACAAATTAGAATTTATGTGTGCACACATGTTAGGAACAGTCGCAGAAACAATGCAAAATGTTGCAGCGACATGCCGATCGTACGAAGATTTCAGAGAGAAGTTTCTCTCACGATATTGGTTGGTTGGCTGTTTCGGGGGAAGAGACCAAACTGCGAGGTCATCGGTCTCATCGGATTAGGGAAGGACGGGGAAGGAAGTCGGCCGTGCCCTTTCAAAGGAACCATCCCGGCATTTGCCTGTAGCGATTTAGGGAAATCACGGAAAACCTAAATCAGGATGGCCGGACGCGGGATTGAACCGTCGTCCTCCCGAATGCGAGTCCAGTGTGCTAACCACTGCGCCACCTCGCTCGGTCACGATATTGGTCCAGCGAAGCACAGAACAGAGTGAAGTACGAATTATTACAGAACCCATATTTTGAAAATTCAGGAGAGAAGAGTCCCGTGAATTTTTTCGAAATAATGGCAAAGAAAAATCAATGCTTAGATGTACCATACAGTGAGGGAGAGTTGATTAAATTATGCGCGATGAAGCTAACATTGAAATACCAGCAATCATTAATAGGTCGCGGAGGCAATGACGTCGAAGCATTTAAAGATATTCTAAGGGAACTAGAGTTCTTATTTTCGGAAGATGACGCAAGAAAAAGACGAAGCGCACGTGAAAACGAAAGCAAAAAGCAGTGGAATCCACAAGACACAGTACGAAGAAACAATAATTACAAACCATGTGATAACTTCGCACCAAGAAACGACAATAGATTTCAACAAAGAACCGGTTATGGATTTAGAAGAGAATAAATATAATTCACCCAGGAACGGCAACAACTATTACAGAGGGAATAACGACAACCGGAACGGGTACTGGAGAACCAATAGACCGACAAATTATCAACAATGAAACCACTATCAACAAGCGGAACAAGGAAAGGGAATACAGATAGAAGAGGTGGAGGTAAGACCGCCAATCCCCGATAAACGTTCGAATTGACAGCTAAGCGCCCATGCCAAAGAGAATGACGCACCGACCCAGGACAATTGCAGCACCTTGAACATAGAAGTAAAAATCTTATCCCGAGAAGAAAAGAAGGAAGAAACAAATCCGCAGGGACCAGATGAAAACGAAGACAAGAAAATAACAATATCGTGTTCGGACGAAATTAGTTGGGAGAATACTGGCGAGGAAGATGAATTACCAGAGGCATGCACAACGAATGTAGGAGGAAAGGACGAAGTAATGGGTATTGCAGAGCTATTTGAGATGGAAACCAGGGAAAGCGAATTCAATGAGGATAATGCGCAGTCGACAGAAGTTGAAAATAAGATATGAGTGGGCACATAACCCAACGTATATAATGAAGGAAGTTATGAAGCGATAATTAGAGCATTTGAAACGTCCCCTTAGAAAAATTGTACAAGACTATGCTTAAACTAACACACAATATCTTTAGCGCAACGCAATCTGACTTTCAAAAATCCCTACAAAAGAATGGCCCTGACTAACATTAACCTATACCTTTCACAAATCACTTACCTCACAAAAATCTTCATTACTCGAACTACTGCAATACAGCGAGCGCCACTTCTGCCAGCTAAATAAAAGATTCAAACTACGGAAAGCACTAACTACTGATAGGCATAGTTATCAAATGAAAGATTTTAATAGAGAACAAACAATGTATTTACCTTAATAATCATAATATATATAGCAGTTCATGCCATCCAGTATTAGAAATTTCAAAACTCCGCCATCTCTCTCCCCACATCCACCACTGCTGGCGGCTCACCTCCAACTGCGCAACGCTATGCGCTGTTGACTTCCAGCTGCCCAACACTACAATGGCAGACAACAATGCAAACTAGCCACAGACTGCACACAGCAAAGCCACTGATTTTCATACAGCCAGTGATTTTCATACAGTGCACTACGTGGCGTTACCAATATAAAAACATAAACAGCCTACTTACAAATGTTGTAAGAATGTGTTCATATTCTTACCCATTTAGTTTTTCCAAGCCAATAACCACGATATCACGCCCATACTGAAATGTCACTTCCTCCATACTTCACTGTTGACACAGCACATGAGGTCAGGTATCGTTCTCCGTACATTCGCCAACCCCAGACCGGGATAAAGCATAGTTAGTCTAACAGCATGAAATAATAAAATGCTATACACCACGACACTATACAAAAATAAAAACCGATTTTGAGGTTTCTTGTAGAAGTTAAGACTCAAAATATCTTAGAAATGTAACGTGGAAAGGGCGCCAAAATTTGTAAAGCTTTTTAAGAAGGCGTAAAACAATGTAGGTAGTAGACATATGTTACACGATTATAAGTAAAACTTTTGTAAGAACCATTGTAAAAACTCCAGCAAAGACCAGATGCAACGACCCACAAGTTGCAACGTGAGAAGTATCAAGAAAGAAAAGGATGTAATTAGCAAGACATGATTCCTACAAGGCAGAAGCGTCGAGAGAAGGGAAAGGACAGCGACACCAACAGAGGGCCCTTCTTGTAGCGGAAGGGGGCAGTAAATCTGTGAACCACAGGGTGGCGGAACCCTGCTGGGACAGAACACGGAACAACAGAGTGACGTCTCGGAAGGCCCCAACTCAGCGGAGCGAGCAAAAAAAGGCCCGACATGGCAAAAAAAAAAAGTGTAAAAGTCACACTACTGCTATTACACAGCACGCTGATGCACGAAACTGAAGAAAACTTCCACAAAGTAAAAATGACACGCCCAAACAATTTATCAAACTGTTACTAAGAGGAGAACTTCAAAGCGACTAGATATCAATAAATATTTCCATATCCTGCCCAGAGAAGAACCTAGAAGCAAGTAAGAAGCAGAGAAAAAGCAGGAAGAACAGAAGTTGAAGATTGGCAAGATTGAGACCAAGAAAGAAGATGGGTGAAGAATAGACGACATACCTTCCCAAATCCCTATCCTATTGTAAACTAGTCGTCTGCGAAGTATTACAACGAAAAACGACCGCTTTCAGCGACACATATCGATGACTTTCACGCATACAAAGCCTGTAAACCATGAGATTCTGCACTCGCAGCTCCATTCCATAATGGGACCTCCACAACAGCAACACACACCAGCAAAGCCAACAAGGAACGATGAACGAAGCTGTACATCAAATACTTGCCCACATCCATCTCACTCAAGTCCATCACCTTTGTGCAAAAAACATTCGCCAAACTCATGCTTAAACATTCATAGGATTGTGTGAATGTGTGAAATCAAATTATGTGATGCAGGAATTGTGCAAAAGAAACATGTGAAAAACTAAATAAGTTAAGCACACCAGACAGCTAATAAACTACAAAATAACAGTCACTGACTATGGACTTAAGTAAAAAATAGACTATCGATAAAAATAAGTCATTAGTTCTGAAATAGACAGTATATAAAGAACAAAAGTAAGGAATAATAAACACTAAATCTATATGCCACTTATTTTCTCCTCATAAAAATAAAAGAACCACTATATTTTACTTATTTTCTCCTTATAAAAACAAAGAATAAAAAATTATCTTGTTGGATGTTATCTTTTTAACATTTGTACCATTTGTTAGGATAATATCTCAATACTTGTGTATGTATATTTCTTTGTCAAAGCAATTCTTGGAAAAATTCTTATTTGTTAATGTAACAATATTGAAATGAATGTTTAGAAACAAAAACATTTCACTTGTACATGATATTTAGAAAATGTGTTAGGAATTGATTTTACTTAATTACTACATTTATAAAAACAATATTTCTAAGAAAATCGATGTGAAAGACTCCTCACTTTCGATAACAAACTTCTTAAAAAACAAACTTCACAATTAAATAAAGAAAGAAAATAATTTAAAAAATAATAATTATAATACAATAAAAATATTCTTCACTTGTCAGTATAAACATATTTTTGATAATAATGTGGAAGGATACAAAAATATAAAAATATAAATTAGTAATACAAACTAGCATAGAACAGAATAATGTGGCTGAACAGTACGCAACAAAATTTAGATAACGGAATACTTTTTGACTGACATAGACAACGATTCAATCACTGCCTAACTTCAGTGCAAAAATTAAGTTCGAAGGGTGGTGATATGTAAGGTGTCAGGCAAATCCAACACCTTCCATGAAAACCCTGACATGATAAGCAAATCCAGTAATATGTCACATAGCTCCAAATTAATTGTGACATTAAATTAACCAAAGTAATATGAGTAACGAGTGAGCAAATGGAATACCACAGACTAACACAAGAATGCCTAAATGCATGTCATACCTTCCCACTGTGAGACAGACGCAGTTCTGAGGGGAGAAACGAGAACAGAAGCCGAGAGAAGAACCGTGTTAAGCTGGAAGGCCCTACGATCTGTGACAGACACCCACATCACCAGCTAACCGCTAGGACCACCCCCCAGCCTATGCTAAAAGCTAGAGCCCTCCAGAAGAACAGTATAGATCTTACATTAACACAAAAAGGGTCATGCCCCAGCCGCAAGTTTTAGCATTAGACTTTTTCGTGTCTCTGTTACGTCAGGACCACCCCCCAGCCCATGTTAAAAGATAGAGCCCTCCAGAAGAACAGTATAGATCTTATGATAACACTAAAAGGACCACACCAGCTGCAAGTTTTAGCATGAGACTTTTTCACGTCTCTGTTACGTTGCAAACTTTAAAAACATTGCCCCACCATGAAAAGTATACCGTTTCTCATTGGATGGACAGAATTTTTGTAGGCGGAGCTTAAGGTTAATATTGAGACCCTGATTGGTCAGATGAAAACACAGCCAGATAGTTTATTTAAACCAACTTCGGTAAATTGTAGTAAGGAGAAGTTAGAGGAGAGTTGCTTCCGAGACGGCGAGGTGAGAGGAGCTGTTCTGCCCGCCGCCCCCTGATGAACAACGACAAGGTAATGAACGCACGCGATGCCGCATAACAGCGCATAAAGCTTCACTCAGAACTGCAGAAGTCTCATCTGTTACACCCCCTTTTTGCGTAATACTAGTGCGATCGTCAATTAAAGCTCATGGTGTTCACATTAGCCACTTGAAGTAAAAATCTGAAACGCGGTGATTTTTCTGTTATATAGTTATTGAGAAGCCACATCAGCCACTGTAATTTACGACAAGTTAGATAAGTAATTAAAGATAATTGAGGGTCACTGTAGACCATTTTGATAGTTTTCTCTTTTGTGAAACTTAATTTAAACCTAGATTATAGATGTGATATGGCATAGGTCATCCTTCGATCCATTGTAGAACTTGTAAACCCACTCAGGGAATATTCGTTCACATTTTTGTTGAACGCAGTTGGTTTTTACCATCCTGTATTAAAACATTTCCTTTTATCAATAGTGCAATTTATAAACAATGTTTAGTGAGTAGAATAAAATTTCCAGCGGTAAACTTAACTGCTTTTTCGACCTTATTTTACCAGCTAACTAAAAATAGGAAAGCCTTGAACCCCTTCCTCTAAATTTAGTTAGTATTAAGATTCCTTTACAGGGAGTGCAGTGGAGCTGACGCTGAAATCATTAAGTATTTGGTTATATCATCGCTAGTCTCACTGAACTCTTCTGAACTCTACATGTCATGTGTGGTCTGGCGTCTCCTTACCAGCAACAGGTTCCAGGTTCAAACTAGTCAATTCCCTAAAAAACACGTTCAGAGTGTCGTTGCGCGAAAGTGATAGGGAGACACGATACAGAACAAACAGACACCACGCAGAATGTTAGAAAGTCTCCAGCTCTAGCCGAGGAAACAGTCTTCGACATTTCCCAGCAGGGAGGTGCTCTCGATCGAGCCCCAGAGGGAAGCCCTCTCTCACGTCATACTCCGCTCCCTATTGAACACACGGCGTCTACGATTGCGCTCGGGCAAAGAATCCGTGCCGTCTTTAAGAAACATTACCTCCCACTACACGTGCCATAAATCTGCCAGCCAGTCACCTGAAACTCATAGTCCTTTCAAAGGCTTTTCTTGAAGGTTCCATTACTCCTCCTATATTCTTACAAGGGAACCTCCCCATCGCACCCCCTCAGATTTAGTTATAATTTGGCACAGTGGATAGGCCTTGAAAAACTGAACACAGATCAATCGAGAAAACAGGAAAAAGCTGTGTGGAACTATGAAAAAAATAAGTAAAATACACAAACTGAGTAGTCCATATGAACATAGGCAACATCAAGGACGGTGGGAGTCGAGAAGCGCTGTGGTCCCGTGGTTAGCGAGAGCAGCTGCTGAACGAGAGGTCCCGGTTCAAGACTTACCACGAGTGGAAAGTTTAATTTTTTATTTTCAGTTTATGTGACAAACTCTTATGTTCTCATCACTTTTTTGGGAGTGATTAGCACATCCACAAGAAAACCTAAATCGGGCAAGGTAGATGAATCATTTTACCCTTTCGCCAAGTGTACAAGTTAGGTGGGTCGACAACATAGTCCTGTCATGTGACGCACATGCCGTCACCAGTGTCGTATAGAATATATCAGATGTGTTTTCCTGTGGAGGAATCGGTTGACCTATGACCTTGCGATAAAATGTTTTCGATTCCGATTGGAGAGGCACGTCCTTTCGTCTACTAATCGCACGGTTTTGTGGTGCGGTCGCAAAACACAGACACTAAACTTATTACAGTGAACAGAGACGTCAATGAACGAACGGACAGATCATAACTTTGCGAAAATAAAGAAAGTAAAATTTCCAGTCGAGGGAAGACTTGAACCGCGGACTTCTCGTTCCGCAGCTCTCCACGCTAACCACGGGACCACGGCGCTCCTGCCTTTACATTGTACTTGATGTTGCCTATGTTGCACATGGACTAGTCAGTTCGTATATTTTGCTTATTTTTTTCATAGTTCCACACTTCTTCCTGTTTTCTCGATTGATCTGTGTTCAGTTTTTCAAGGCCTATCCACTGTGACAACTTATAACTAAATCTGAGGTGGGTGCGATGGGGAGGTTCCATTGTTAGGAGTCCACCAATAAAACTCGGTGGAAGGCGTTGCCTAAAAGGATGTCCTGACACTCTTTCTCCATCTACACTATTCTGAAGAGAGCAACTTTCCGCAAGCTCTATCTATATGAAGGTGGTATCTGTTCATTTCGACATGTCCGAAAGAACAGATACCATCTCCATATAGATAAGGCTTACCAGCCAATGGTCTTCAGTGCGGATGCTCTCACATTGCTCGAACGCTTACGGGAATCGGTAGATTGACTGCACCGAGTAATCAGTATGGCGGGCAGAGGCATTACAAATGTAGTGTGTGGACAGTAAGTTGGAAATGTTGGTCTCACGGGGAGCGTGTCAAGATCAGCCCCTGCAGTCGCACTGTCCTCTGTGTCCTCGTTGGCTCAGTCGAATAGAGCGTCTGCCATGTAATTAAGAGATCCCGAGTTCGAGTCTCGGTCGGGGCACATTTTCAACTGCCCCCGTTGATATTTTTCAACGCCTTTAAGCAGCTAATGGTCTGAATTTCTTTGTAATTTCATCCCACAATCTCTGCTCACATTGTGGGGGTTTTGCCACCTACAGCATCAAACTACAGCCGCCTTGGTCTGTTCTCTCTCTCTGAGGGCATAAATGTCCGCCCTGCAGAACATAAGTCTCTTTGCAGCCCCTTCTCAGCTTATAGCTGCCACTGAGGAACGTGTGTCCCCAGTACCGCTTTTCTAGAGCGGCATGTAACCACAACATACAACTTTCAGTAATAATTAACACTTCACGAGGAACCAGCCGTGGTAGCTCCTGAGAAGCAGGAATCATAGAAGTACTGGTGAAGATGGTATAATTAACCATCATATACCATAATATTTTAGTCACGCAGTTATTTTAAACTGATATAAGTACAATCAACATTCAAGTGTAATACACTAAAAGCCATTAAACTTGCTACGCCAAGAAGAAGTGCAGATGACAAACGTGTATTCATTGGACAAATATATAATTCTAGACCTGACATGTGATTACATTTTCACGCAATTCGGATGCATAGATCCTGAGAAATCAGTACCCAGAACAACCACCTTAGACAGTATTAACGGCCTTGATATGCCTGGGCATTGAGTCAAACAGAGCTTAGATGGCGTGTACAGGTAAAGCTGCCCATGCAGCTTCAACATGATACCACAGTTCATCAAGAGTAGTGACTGGCGTATTGTGACGTGCCAGTTGCTCGACCACCATTGACCAGACGTTTTCAGTTGGTGAGAGATCCGTAGAATGTGCTGGCCAGGGCATCAGTCGAACATTTTCTGTATCCAGAAAGGCCCGTACAGGACCTGCAACATGCGGTTGTGTATTATCCTGCTGAAATGTAGGGTTTCGCAGCGCTCAAATGAAGGGTAGAGCCACGGGTCGTAGCACATCTGAAATGTAACGTGCAATGTTCAAAGTGCCGTCAGTGCGAACAAGAGGTGACCGAGACGTGTAACCAATGGCACCCCATTCTGTCACACTGGGTGATACGCCAGTATGGCGATGACGAATACACGCTTCCAATGTGCGTTCACCGCGATGTCGCCAAACACGGATGCGATGATCATGATGTTGTAAACAGAACCTGGATTGGCGTTTTGCCATTCGTGCACCCAGTTGCGTCGTTGAGTACACCATCGCAGTCTGTGATGTAGCGTCAAGGGTAAAGGCAGCCATGATCTCCGAGGTGATAGTCCATGCTGCTGCAAACATCGTCCAACTGTTCGTGCATATGGATGTTGTCTTGCAAATGTCCCTATCTGTTGATTCAGGGATCGAGACGTGGCTGCACGATCCGTTACAGCCATGCTGATAAGATGCCTGTCATCTCGACTGCTAGTGATACGAGGCCGTTGGGAACCAGCACGGCGTTCCGTATTACCCTCCTGAATCGGTATTCCATATTCTGCTAACAGTAATTGGATCTCGACCAACTCGAGCAGCAATGTCGCGATACGATAGACCGCAATCACGATAGGCTGCAATCCGACCTTTATCAAAGTCGGAAACGTGATGGTACGCATTTCTCCTCCTTACACGAGGTATCACAACAACGTTTCACCAGGCAACGCCGGTCAATTGCTGTTTGTGTATGAGAAATCGGTTGGAAACTTTCCTCATGTCAGCATGTTGTAGGCGTCGCCACCGGCGCCAAACTTCTGTGAATGCTCTGAAAAGCGACTCATTTGCATATCGTAGCATCTTCTTTCTGTCGGTTAAATTTCGCGACTGTAGCACGTCATCTTCGTGCTGTAACAATTTTAATGGCCAGTAGTGTACAATTTATGTTTTAACGTTGTCAAGTATTAATGAGAAAAAACAGTCAAGAAATGGTTAAGACAGAAAAAGAATCCGCACAAGGGCGAGGAACCAGATAACCGTTTTCTGTTAATCGGAGCCACATTTATCTTAAGGACAAGGCTGTAGTTCAAAGCGATAACATAAACCAGGCGCCAGATGAACATCAAAACAACAAAATTAAAGTAGCTACAACAGTTAATACTCAAGCAAAATCTTAAGACTACAGTAAGAAAGTGAATAACGTAACTCAATAATTCTGCGCTTAACGGGACATCCACAATCGTTCATTGGACGGTCAACCCGCGTAGACGAGGGCCGTACCGTCCGGTGCAAGCACGGGGCCACAGCCTCGCAGCGGACCTGCCGGCGTGCGGCAGCAGACACCCCAAGTAGGACCTGAAACATGGAAGTATTTTAACTTTCACACTCTTAAAGTTTACAATATTAGCAGCCCGCGTCCGCCTGTGAAACACAACGTAAAATCTGCTGCTTTGTTCTCCGATCTCGAACTGCTGTAAGAAACAATTTTAAATTCACTTTTTCACCTGCCCGCTTATTGCGGTATGATTGCCCTTATCATCAGATTTGGATCTGCCGCTGCGGCGGCTCGCTCCGCCGTCTCGCAGCCCTGCACCACGAACGCCACCCAAAAAGCTGAAAATGTCTTAAATAAACGGGTAAAATACCAGGCAACCTTTCTAATAATACTATGCAATTTCTCATTAAATAACTATATTTAAAACTTAAATAATGACAAGTTTACACAACTTTCTTTGTAATCAGCGCCTAGTGGTGTCCTGCTTACAATCTTGACAAATGGAAGCTACCTATGCGTTAAACATAGCGTCACAGGTTGCTCCTCTCTACGTGACTCCAAGAAGTCGACAACAACATTATTATTCTTACTCTAGTATTTATACAATGGCTGATTGTCATGAAATCTCTATGTTTTTCTGTAATAATTCTTTTCTGTGGCCGTTTCAGTACTTGCCGACACAGATATTATTTCACAAATCTAGTACTTAATCCTTTATAAATACAAAATATAATATAATTGTCTCTGGTCTATCATTATTCAGAGTCCACAGACGTAATCAGTGCCCATATATAAATAAAATTGTAATTTCTTAGTTATAGAGCATGTTTTACCAGGAAACATTATAGACCCTCACACAGATGCCGAGCCAGAAGAGCCACAAACTAAATTACAGTTCAACTCCATAAAATTCACACTCTGCCAGTTAGCTTCTATGTGGATGATAATATTCACGGCACAGATGAAGGCATAACGAAGTTATACACCATAGCCTGCATACACATAAGAGGTAGCCTACCAAAACTTACTAGCAAAAATCAACCTGCAAATATAAACAGATGTATATGTATAGATCTCCGCAAATAAGTAGAAAACTCTCTTGAAGTGCTGTGCTTGTAAGTAAATGATAACTTACTTACTTTGATTTTACAACTATCAGTAAGAATAACATTAAATATGCACAAGAAAGTTTTAAACACTAGAGACGACTTAAAGCTCCTTGGAACCAGTGAGGGAAAACAGTTGTACGGCTCAGTGATAAAGCAAATTTCTGATCACAGCTCAACTAAAACTAGGCTACATATAATATAAAATTTTCACCTCAAGTAACACAGGCTACAGCCCGCCGTTTCATTACCCATAACAACTTGGAACTGAAACATTATAAAGGCAACTTAGCATTAACACTGAGAGTTTGAGGAAGCACCGGATCACCAAAGCGTCAAGCCTGATGCAAAACAGATACCTTGCGGGCTTATTTGCTAATCAATTTCAAACAGTCAGAATTACTAAAAACGGCTGCGAGCAGAAATGTAATATCAGCGAGCTATTGTGACCAGAAACAGTCAATCACCCGAGCTACAACCTTACATCCGCGGCTGATAGCAGCAGAAGACCACTTCGGGTTGAGTTAGCAGTCCTCGCAAACGACCTCCCTCCAGCATAAGGCGTCCGAATAACGCCACACAGCCGCACCCCCGTTCGAAATGCCAGCGAGCCTCCATGTGCGGCATTCAACGGACGCTGTCCGCCGCTCGTGGTCTCGCGGTAGCGTTCTCGCTTCCCGAGCACGGGGTCCCGGGTTCGATTCCCGGCGGGGTCAGGGATTTTCACCTGCCTCGAGATGACTGGGTGTTTGTGTTGTCCTCATCATTTCATCATCATCCAGGAAAGTGGCGAAATTGGACTGAGCAAAGGTTGGGAAATTGTACGGGCGCTGATAACCACGCAGTTGAGCGCCCCACAAACCAAACATCATCATCACTCAACGGACGCCATCACGGTACACTTTAGATGCTCGTTGCCACAAACACTATAAGTAGTCGACCTCCAAGAGCTAGCTACTCACTCTTTCCCTCGCTGATCTCTAACCAAAACCAGCCAAGGAAGCAAGACCGTGAAGAGACGACAACACTAAAGATGTCAAAATAAGAGTCGACTGCAACATGTGAGCCACACCGGCTCAGGCCCACTTCAGCTTTTCTGTTAGTGCCCAGCCCTAATTAACTCCCAGGCATGCGGTACTACAGAAACTGTAAGTAAGTGGTGCTATCAAGTATCAGCCCATGAAATGATTAATAAAACGACTGTGCTCTATAAACAATGATCTAAATCTGCGGCAATATTAAATGTATGGAGGCAAAATCTTGCTGCCTTACAGTACCAATCCCTTGTGAACTACACACATCGAAAAAATGTTTGCATCATCCCATTTCCTGGAACTCCTGAAGATATCCATTGACTGTGGATATTGTATCATAGACACAGTCCCTTTGACTGTTCAGAGATGTCACTAAAGCCGCCCAAAGATGTAAACAACCACGCCTGAGAGGAGGGGGTCTGACAGCCGATCACTTCCAGTTATTCCACCGGGTAGGAGCTACACGGCTCGTGTTGTCTGTGGTTCGGCAATGCCTAGACGGTCAATACCGCGGTTCGATCGCGTCCGTGTTGTTACTTTGTGCCAGGCAGGGCTGGTTCAAAAATGGTTCAAATGGCTCTGAGCACTATGGGACTTAACTTCTGACGTCATCAGTCCCCTAGAACTTAGAACTACTTAAACCAAACTAACCTAAGGACATCACACAAAACCATGCCCGAGGCACGATTGGAACCTGCGACCGTAGCGGTCGCGCGGTTCCACACTGTAGGGCCTACAACCGCTCGGCCATCCCGGCCAGGCAGGGCTCTCCGCAAGGGAAGTGTCCAGGCGTCCCGGAGTGAACCAAAGCGATGTTGTTCGGACATGGAGGAGATACACAGAGACAGTAACTGTCGATGACACGCCTCGCTCAGGCCATCAAGGGCTACTACTGGAGTGTATGACCGATACCTACGGCTCATGGCTTAGAGAAAGTCTGACAGCAATGCCACCATGTTGAATAATGCTTTTCGTGCAACCACAGGACGTCGTGTTACGACTCACACTGTGTGCAATAGGCTGCATGGTACGCCACCTCACTACCAAAGTCCATGGTCAGGTCCATGTTTGCAACCATGACACCATGCAGCGCGGTATAGATGGGAACAACAACACGCCGAATGGACCGCACAGGCTCGGCATCGCGTTCTCTTCACCGATGAGTGTCGTGCATGCCTTCTACCAGACAATCGTCGGAGACGTGTTTGGAGGCAACACGGTCAGGCTCAACGCCTTAGACACAATATCCAGCGAGTGCAGCAAGGTCGAGGGCCCCTGCTGTTTTGGGCTGGCATTACGTAGGGCCGACTTACGCCGCTGGTGGTCATGGAATGCGCCGTAACGGCTGTACGATGCGTGAATGCCATCCTCCGGCTGACAGCGCAACGATATCCGCAGCATATTGGCGAGGCATTCGTCTTCATGGACGAAAATTAGCGCATACATGGTGCACATCTTGTAAATGAATTCCTTCAGAATAACGACATCGCTCGAATAGAGTGGCCAGCATGTTCTCCAGACATGAACCCTATCGAACATGCGTGGGATAGATTGGAAAGGGTTCTTTACGGACGACGTTACCCACCAACCATTCTGAGAGATCTATGCCGAATTGCCATTGAGGAGTGGGACAATCTGGATCAACAGTGCCTTGATGAACATGTGGATAGTACGCCACGACGATTATAGGCATGCACCAATGCAAGAGGACGTGCTACTGGTTGGTGTGTAGAGCAATCTGGACCACCACCTCTGAAGATCTCGCTGTATCGTAGTACAACATGCAATGTGTGGTTTTCATGAGCAATGAAAAGGACGGAAATGATTTTTATGTTGATCTCTATTCCAATTTTTTTGTACAGGTCCCGGAACTCTCGGAACCGAGGTGTTTCAAAACGTTTTTTGATGTGTGTAATTTTCTTCTATAACAGGTTTGTTTGCGTGGCCATTGTACAGGAACATGATGAAAGACTCCCACGATCCCGCTAACTTAATATTTATTTAAAAACAAAGAAAAAATGAAATACCGATCGAACATACGCATTAGCAAAGACATTAATTAGGAATGCTCGGTAAGGCGCAAACAAAAGAAAATAATTTATCATTAAATTTTTTGTACAGTTGTTTTTTGTTGGCCAGCCCTGGTGGCCCAGCGGTTCTAGGCCCTTCAGTCGGGAACCACGCGGCTGCTACGGTCGCAGGTTCGAATCCTGCCTCGGCCATGGATGTGTGTGATGTCCTTATGTTAGTCAGGTTTACGTAGTTCTAAGTCTAGGGGACTACTGACCTCATATATTAAGTCCCATAGTCCTTAGAGCCATTTGTTTTTTGTTTCTAAGAGAGAGAATCAGACTTTAGAGTATGTAGCAGGACGACGTACTGTGATAGTGATGTACTCTATTGTAAGAGTGAATAATACAAGGTTAAAGAACGTATCAAGCATTTTTATTTATTGGGATAAAGGGAAGAGAAAAATGAAGAAGAGTCCTCTGCTGCCTGCAACTTCAACTAGGTCAGCGAAGTCCGAAACGAAATTAAGTTAGGCACAAAACTGACATTTACGCAAGTAATTAAATTTTTCTTATTCTATTTATTATTTTCATTTTTAAATATATTATACCATCCTCAGCAGCAAGCACAGAAACACTTGATTTGTAAATAAAACTGCCTTATCTTGCTGTAGTTTATTTTCCCAGACACGTTTCGCCTTTTTCTTACTCTAACCCATCTTCAGTGGAATTGATTGTTGGCATCTGCGTTTCCTCTCGTCTGGTCTGGATGTCGCGCTAAAACTTTATTTCCGAAACGTAAGCACAATTTTGTATTCCAAATTTTTCTTTCACTCTGTTCACCATGTTTTTCCTTCTTCTTTGTAGTGCACTAATATTCTTTTGCCACTAGTTACAGCTATAACTTCTCTTATACCTCATATTTGGAAAATGACTTCTGCTGTTAGTTTACTAAGCATCTTGTAACTGTCGATGCATTATACAGACCTCTCCTATTACGTTGTGTGGAGTGGGGAGTGTCCGCAGCTCGTGGTCGTGCGGTAGCGTTTTCGCTTCCCGCGCCCGGATTCCCGGGTTCGATTCCCGGCGGGGTCAGGGATTTTCTCTGCCTCGTGATGACTGGGTGTAGTGTGATGTCCTTAGGTTAGTTAGGTTTAAGTAGCTCTAAGTTCTAGGGGACTGATGTCCATAGATGTTAAATCCCATAGTGCTCAGAGCCATTTAAACCATTTTTGAGTAGGGAGTTTTGGACGGACACTAGTCAGTTGGGGCGCAGCAACAAGAGGTCCGTGCAGCGCTAGGACAAGCCAGGGCTGCTGGCGGCGTGCTGCCACTGCCGGAACGAGGAGGCGTAGCTGCGAGAGCGACGGCTTCGTTAAGGCCTGAATAAGAAAGATTTGAAATAGAGAAAAAGCTCCTGTTTAAAATATGTTTTGAACAATTGAATCTTGAAATCTTAATTTAAGTCGGCTGAAGGTCTTGCACAGTACTCTAGACAAAAGAAAATCACAACCTAAAAACAACAGAACAGTGGTTTTCAGAAGTGTTCCAGGGGTCGGCCTGAGGAGGCAACTCTAACGTAAGATTTCAGCTAATAATAAAATTAAGTAATCAGATGGCAACCAAACCGAGGAACGGCTGAAGGACCGACCAACAATCTAATCAATTCCCTTACGCCGACCAACGGCACGACAACGGAAAAATACCAGCCGAGGACGAAGATACCGTCAAAATTGGCGTCTAAAACAGCCAAGGCACAATAACCATTCAAAAATATGAACAACACCAAAGGCTGTACCGGACAGCATCAACACGGCGAGGAAACACACACTCACTGCTCTCTCCCAACCGACCGACTGCCTACTCCAGTGCGCAGACAGCATTTGTAACTGCTCAGTGGAAATCACACACGTTAGACACAGTTCCCCGTAAACACTTGCGCCAAGAACTCCGACAATCCTAAAACCAATCACTGTGCAAGAACAAGGACGAATCACAAGTCGACACAAGCAGAGTTCCATTAGCGGTCGGCGACGAAATACACGTCGTCCGATGAGACGACCGACCGAACGAACAACCGCGGTCGTCCCCACTCAAGTAATGTGTATCGGCAACGGTCGGGCGAGTCCTGGCTGTCCGAAGCCCACTGCAGCTCCATCCCGACTCCCTTGTTGTCCATTCGGAACTCGGAGACACGGCGATGGCTCGGACCCAACCAAGCAGAGGTAACACTTGCCCATTGGCGACCCGACATCTCTGCAGAAGGAAGGAACCGACCCACGTCCGGCAAGATGACCAACTGACGAGGCCCTGAAACGGGCTAAAGACCAAAGACACGTCGCCCGATGGGACGACCGACCGAACGACCAACCAACCAACGGTCGTTCCCGCTCCAGTCTCCTTCCGTCGGACAGTGCATTTATGTCGCCAGCGGTCGGCAAGTACTGGCTGTCTTGACATCACTGTGAAACGTCCCCTTAGAACAATTATACACGACTGTGCTTAAACTAACACACAATATTTTTTAGCGCAACGCAATCTGACTTTCAAAAATCCCTACAAAAGAATGGCCCTGACTAACATTAACCTATACCTTTCACAAATCACTTACCTCACAAAAATCTTCGTTACTCGAACTACTGCAATACGGCGAGCGCCACTACTGCCAGCTAAATAAAAGATTCAAACTACTGAAGGCACTAACTACTGATAGGAATAGTTAGCAAATGAAAGATTTTAATAGAGAACAAACAATGTATTTACCTTAATACTCATCAAAAGTCATAATATATACAGCAGCTCATGACATCCATTTTTACAAATTTCAAAACTCCGCCATTTCTCTCCCCACATCCACCACTGCTGGCGGCTCACCTCCAACTGCGCAACGCTACGCGCTGTTCACATCCAGCTGCCGCTGCCCAACACTACAATGGCAGACAACAATGCAAACTAGCCACAGACTGCACACAGCACAGCCAGTGATTTTCATACAGAGCGCTACGTAACGTTGCCAATAAGAAAACATAAACAGCCTACTTAAAACTGCTGCTGCGTCCCGACTGAACTCCGGCCGACCACGAGCCGGAAAAACTCGCAGTCGCTCCAGAGATAGTACGACAGTGCACGATAAGCGCTGCTGCTTCCACTCACGGGCAAGCCAACCAGAAACTTAGTGAAGCTAGTAAATCGAATAAGAAACCAGGTGACAGCACCGTAAAGACAAGACGACAAGCAATAAACGGCACGAACACGAGCCGCGCACGGCTCATTTCTGAAGCACAGGTGGATGATTTCGCCCCCGCTACATGGTACACCGAGGCACTGATTCTTCTCCACCATCAGGCTGGAAAACTCTGCCAGGCTTTTAAATCCAGAAGGCTCCATATCTCTATGCACCATAAGCCCGCCCGCATCTCGTGGTCGTGCGGCAGCGTTCTCACTTCCCGCGCCTGGGTTCCCGGGTTCGATTCCCGGCGGGGTCAGGGATTTTCTCTGCCTCGTGATGGCTGGGTGTTGTGTGCTGTCCTTAGGTTAGTTAGGCTTAAGTAGTTCTAAGTTCTAGGGGACTTATGACCACAGCAGTTGAGTCCCATAGTGCTCAGAGCCAGCCATAAGCCCGTTTTTTATTCTGTGTTAGGTGGTGCGCGAAGAGTAGCGAGTCAAAAACGCCTGTTTAAACTCTTAATAGACTGTGCATGATTTTGATATATTTCACATGGTCTCTATGATCATACCTCTTGGTGCGCACGTAGAAAATCTATCTTTCTCTTCACTGACCAGTATGGAAGCGTGTCTTCAAAATGGCTCTGAGCACTATGGGACTTAACTTCTAAGGTCATCAGTCCCCTAGAACTTAGAACTACTTAAACCTAACTAACCGAAGGACATCACACACATCCATTCCCGAGGCAGGATTCGAACCTGCGACCGTAGCGGTCACGCGGTTCCAGACAGCGTGTCTTCCTCAGACTGCTTTATATATGTGTGGGGATGCAGGTTGTCCCTGTCTTCCTTCTAGTGCTGGAACTTTCTAACTGAGAGGAAACTTTTGTGTTCGAACGCCACTTCAGTGCCTCGTCTATTCCTTTCAGTCGCGGTACTTCGTTCCTTCGTCTAGCACGGACGTTTGTTTTTCCCTGTTGTTATCCACCTGATGATATGACTCACTCATGTCCATGATGTACATGTCACATTTTCATAATGGAATGCAGTTGTTTCCCGATTTCACTGAATATCAGCTATCGGTTCAGTTTCCTGTCGGTATAACGCCTGTACATGGTGACTTAGTTTCTGGCAGTTGTCAGGTTTCTGTACGCCGATCACTCTCATCATACATGTTACTGGTACACTACGTACTTCGCGTTGCGCGTGCCTACGCTGTCTCGAACTCACGCTATTTTCTACTGTGTCCATGACACTTCGTCTGCACGTGTCCAAAAATGGTTCAAATGGCTCTCAGCATCTATGGTCATCAGTCCCCTAGAACTTAGAACTACTTAAACCTAACTAACCTAAGGACATCACACAACACCCAGTCATCACGAGGCAGATAAAATCCCTGACCCCGCCGGGAATCGAACCCGGGAACCCGGGCGTGGGAAGCGAGAACGCTACCGCACCACCACGAGCTGCGGACCGCTGCATGTGTCCATTTCCTGTAAATTTGACAGCGATTCCATAGAGGACTCTTTTCTCTCAAAGAATTGCTGAAGTCTCTGATCTAAACGTTTCTCCCCTCTGGTGATCCTGTCTGTTCCCGACTAGATATTTCATTTGGTGTGTTTCCACGGGACTGCCACGTCCTGAATCGTACGAAGTTGGCCCATTAAACTTTCTCCTCGCTACTTTCAGGCTATACGACTCATCTAATTGGTAGTTCCAGATGCTCACTACTGAAACAACATGACTACGTGGCTCTTATTCGGCATCTGAGTGGTCTGTCACTGCCTTATCATAACCAGTATCGTCTGCATATTAAAACTTGTTTTCTGGAGCCGGTAGTCCAGCCAGAGTGATACTGCCAGCATCATCCAAAATGTCTTTTTGGAACATCACGTTTTTGCTCCATTTTGATGCTGTTTCCGAATTTATTCTGTTGACTAGCGTTACGCACTTTACATCGCGTCAGCATCGCCACAGCTTCCAGTTCTACTAACACACATACAAATAATAAAAATAATCATAACACATATGAAGCACTACCTGAACTTTAGATGGGTCTCACAGTTCCTATTTGCTAAGGATACGTTACAGCACCCTAACTTTCTCTCATAATGAAGTACAAGAAATTCTGTGGGAATAAAAGAATAACCTAATACCCGACACAAACAACAAGAAAAACAGCATTGGAAAAAAATAGTATGTGAGGTCAGAACCCACAAAAAATTGTGAAAAAAGAATATAAGATCAGCACTCTGCAGAACATATATAATTAATCCTACTGTGATAATTTATAATATACAAACTGCAATTGTAACCAAGCTAGTTACAGTTCCATGCAACTGAAATCTAGCTTTGTCACTAAGCTAGTGTCCAATCTTCCTATAAACTCAGCCAACAACAAATTGTGCTGAAAGGACAAGTCCAAACCACTTAAAAATGTTCCAGTTTTGTGAAGTATCCTGGACCATACTAACCATTATTTTCCGTAAGCCCCCGTTGTCCTTCTAACATATGGTGTGTCTATGTATGTTTACCTGATATTCTATTCGCAATGGAATTTTTTTACCAGGAAATTATTAAGATGGCCTTGCCATTGATAGCCTACGTCTAGACTGAAGTATCGTGTTGTGGTTTTACTTTACTTCAGTAATTCCTATCGGAATGCTAATAGATTGAATCACAGTGTGTATCCCGCACATATTCTACAAAAACATGAAGAATGGAAAAAAAATTAAATATGAAGTACACAATACTGGTTTCTACGCTACACGTGATTTCGAAATTATCAGAACCTATGTTTGACTTTCTTCGCACTTCTCAAAATCTAATCGCCAGATTCTCCAATGTGGCTTTCGCCAGCGAAGTCTCTAGCTAGATCCCCGGAGGGAAACGTCTTCGATTTTTTCGTTAGGGAAGTGCTCTCGGTCGATCCTTGCGCAGAAGCACTTGTCACATTACATTCTGCTGATTTCTGGAGGTTTGGCATCCACATTTGCGCTCAGACAACGAATCCCAGTGGCCGTTCTGAGAACATTACCTCCAACAACATGCAACGGAATTTACCAGCCCATCACCTGAAATTCGTACTCATTTCAGAACATTTTACCGAGACTACCATTTCCCCGCCTACATCGTTATGACTCCGCCAGTCAAAAACGCATTTCTACTTTTTCGACGGGAAGCTTTCCCCTACGCTTCCAGTGAGAATCATACTCGTAGGTCAGCTCGTGACCATCATTTGTGACTTTGCACATTCCTTTGCACTAAAATGATGTCGTTTAGCCTTCTTCCGCCGCCCCTCCCCCCTCAAAGTTCTTTCTCCAGGTACACTGTCTGAAACATTTTTCCTCCCACTGCAGAGCAACCTCCGACCTGCTCTGGCCATATTATGAGGATCCTGCCTCCTCCGCTATCTTAAACCTCTGCCACCACGCTCTGCTGTCTTCCAGGGTAGTTAATTTCCACCCCTGCAGAACACGATAAGTCTCTTTCCAGCCCCTCTTTAATCGATAGCAGCTTCTGAGGAACACGTGGCCAACTTCAGCTTTTCTGAAACGTCCTGGCAGATTAAAACTGTGTGCCCGACCGAGACTCGAACTCGGGACCTTTGCCTTTCGCGGGCAAGTGCTCTACCATCTGAGCTACCGTAGCACGACTCACGCCCGGTACTCACAGCTTTACTTCTGCCAGTACCTCGTCTCCTACCTTTCAAACTCATTCTGGAAACATCTCCCAGGCTGCGGCTAAGCCATGTCTCCGCAGTATCCTTTTTTTCAGGAGTGCTAGTTCTGCAAGGTTCGCAGGAGAGCTTCTGTAAAGTTAGGAAGGTAGGAGACGAGGTACTGGCAGAAGTAAAGGTGTGAGTACTGGGCCTCAGTCGTGCTTCGGCAGCTCAGATGGTAGGGCACTTGCCCGCGAAAGGCAAAGGTCCCGAGTTCGAGTCTCGGTCGGGCACACAGTTTTAATCTGCCAGGAAGTTTCATAGCAGCGCACACTCCGCTGCAGAGTGAAAATCTCATTCTTTAGCTTTTCTGTCAGTGCTCAGCCCTAATTAAATCCCAGACATGCAGTACTACAGAAATTGCTAGTACGAGGCGTCAACCAGTATCAGCCAATGAAATGATTAATAATCTGATCGTACACTGTATACAGTTGTCTAATATAATTATAAATCTACAAATATATTAAATGATTACGAAATTGAACAAATTCCCATCCTCGAGATAGGATACCATCCCCTCTCGAGTCTACAAACAAAATCCCTCGTAGTGTCTACACCAAGGCCAACTTCGTATTCATTACCCCCAACATTTCTTTTTCTTTGCTTCCTGCTGGCTATCACTATCTTTTCCATGACATGCTGCTCTGTCCTACTGATGTACATTACATTACAATTTACTATAACTTTTAGACCTATTGGCCAACATTAATAGAAAGAGTTTCGTATTAGGGAGTGCTCAAATATGCATTGTAACTATACCAAACGCTGCATATTTTAGATTAATACTGATAAAATATTAAGTTAACTCGAATATTTCGTTGTATGAAATAAATAATCTGTATATTTATAATATTAAGCAAGGATGTGGAAGTTTAGAAATAACGTGATATAATTTAGCATGTGCGTCTAGACATTTGCGGAAAGATAGACATCACATTTACATCTTTAAAATAATGACCGACAATGATTCCTTCAGCGCATACAGACATCAAGCTCGAACTCTTACAGTCAGCGGCGAGATGCCTGGAGTAATGACACTAATGAGCAGGTTCATACACGTTTAGTGTGTGTCTATAAGTACAGAATTTTGATCTGACGGGAGGCATGGTAGGGTAGCCCGTGCGCTCGTGGTGGTCACTGCGCATGTCTACATCTACGTGGATACTCTGCAAATTACATTTAAGTGCCTGGCAGAGGGTTCATCGAACTACCTTCACAATTCTCTATTATACCAATGTCGTATAGAGCGCGGAAAGAACGAACACCCATATCTTTCCGTACGAGTTCATATTTCCCTCATTTTATCGTGGTGATCGTTTCTCTCTATGTAGGTCGGTGTCAACAACATATTTTCGCATTCGGCGGAGAAAGTTGGTGATTGGAATTCCTGAAAAGATTCCGTCGCAACGAAAAACGCCTTGCTTTTAATGACGTCCGGCCCCTAATCCTGTATCATTTCTGTGACACTTTCTCCGATACTTCGTGATAATGCAAAACGTGATGCCCTTCTTTGAACTTTTGCGATGTACTTCGTCAACCCTATCTGGTAAGGATCCCACACCGCTCAGCAGTATTCTAAAAGAGGACTGAAAAAGGTAGTGTACGCAGTCTCCTTAGTAGACCTGTTACATTTTCTAAGTGTCCTGCCAGTAAAACGCAGTCTTTGGTTAGACTTCCCCACAACATTTTCTATGTGTTCCTTCCAATTCAAGTTGTTCGTATTTAGTTGAATTTACGGCTTTTAGATTAAACTGGTTTATCGTGTAACCGAAGTTTAACGGATTCCTTTCAGCGCTCATGTGGATGACCTCACACTTTTCGTTATTTAGGGTCAACTGCCACTTTTCGCACCATTTAGATATCTTTTCTAAATGTTTTGCAGTTTGTTTTGATCTTCTGATGGCTTTATTACTCGACAAACGAGTGCGTCATCTGCAAACAACCGAAGACAATTGCTCAGATTGTCTCCCAAATCGTTTATATAGATAAGGAACAGCAAAAGGCGTGTAACACTACCTTGTGGAACCCCAGAAATCACTTCTGTTTTACTCGATGACTTTCCGTCAGTTACTCCGACCTGTGACCTCTCTGACAGGAAATCACAAATCCAGTCACGTAACTGGGACGATATTCCACAAGCACGCAATTACACTACAAGCCGCTTTTGTGGTACAGTGTCAAAAGTCTTCCGGAAATCCAGGAATACGGAATCGATCTGAAATCCCTTGTCAATAGCACTCAGCACTTCATGTGAATAAAGAGCTAGTTTTGTTCCACAGGGACGATGTTTTCTAAACCCATGTTGACTGTGTGTATGGATGACGTTATTGTCTGAACATCTGGCCAGTAAGCAGGAGACCTTGGTTCGGATCCTGGTCTGACACAAATCATCAACTTACCTCATTGATACAAATCAATGCTTGCTGGCAGCTGGCGTCTTCAATTCCTGTATGCCTTGAAGAAACTTTCGCTGGCACTTGCGGATCACTATGATATTTACACACGGTCTTAGCACTCTTTTGTTTCAGAGAAACAGTATGCTTTATTCAGCTACGCATTGGGCAGATATTAAATTGCTGCGACGAACAGTTCCAGGCCATAGATGTACCTCCAAGTGTTTTCTGACATTTTCATAAAACCGAGCTTTTTCTGTGGATGATGATTTGAATCATAGTGTAGGCAACGACCCATGTGTATCAACTTCTGTCATATTGTGTCTGATTTGCTGGAATCGTCCACGGGAGCGAAACTGTGCAAAATGTGACACACCATGCCATGCACTCATGTTCGCAGCAGCAGTCAAAAATGGTTGTGAGCACTATGGGACTTAACATCTGAGGTCATCAGTCCCCTAGTACTTAGAACTACTTAAACCTAACTAACCTAAGGACATCACACAACACCCAGTCATCACGAGGCAGAGAAAATCCCTGACCCCGCCGGGAATCGAACCCGGGAGCGGGATGCGAGAACGCTACCGCACGACCACGAGCTGCGGACTCAGCAGTGCTCAAACCGCCATTTACGGTGCTGATTACGTTCATCTTTAGCCCTGGTGACGCTTAGTGGCTGACAGACTAACTGCTTCCACCTCAAGAAAGCAGTTTCTACATTAACTAACCAGAAACATGACTCTGTACTCAGAGGACTAAGTATGTCTGTAGAATATATAGAATATACAACTTCATGTGCATCTGCAGTTAAAAGAACAACTGAAGTGGATCTTCCTACTTTATTTACTGGATAGTCTGTGTACAATCGAATTTCTAATTGCAGAAAGGGAACACTAATTGCGGAAAGGGAACGCGTCCACTTTTCAAATTTCACAAGAGAGACAAAAACCTGCCTTATACAGAAACTTTAAATTAAAATTATTCTATACTTTTTGTAAAAACACTTGCTTGTAAAGTGCTATAGATTATGCAATTTTCATCCAGCTTTGTGTTGCTGGCAACTTAATTTTTTTTTCCTACTGTACAATTTGCAGTAAACTGCACGGAACGTTAATAAAGGGTTTTATATTTTTAGGACACAAATTTACTTTACATATTTTCCTCAAGTTAAATATATTGTAATCATTATTACATCAAAATAAATTCATAGAATTAAGCATTCTCTTCAGTTTCATCTGCCTTTGTTGTCGGATATGTCAATAGTTCATTCGAAAACTGCATCATTTTTTCCAGAATGTAAATTATACTTTATTTAATATCATCCCTTTTTAACATAACCCTAGCAATACCAACACATTTTCCGTAACTTGTACTACCAATGAGAGGAACACTTTGTGCTCCTCACAAATATAAAAAAATAAGCCAATAAAAATAAAAATAAATTAATAAAAAAAGTAATTTCGTTAATTCCCGTTAACTTTTATTGACAACGGCTTTTTTAAATAGGTGCTGGCGTATAAGTTGGCTCCAGAACCCGAAAGATATCTTTTAGCTTTTAGCATCATCTTACCAATACATACGCATTTTCCGTCCTGTGTACAGACAAAGGGAAGGTGGGGGGTACTTTATGATCACCAAAAAAAAATTCACTTTTCGTTAAGTGGTTAAGTGTCGTTGAGTTTTATACACAACATATTTTTTAAAGATAAACTGTTGCGTAGGAAGGTTCCTGAACTTTAAAATATGAAGATAAGATTTGTTGCAAAAGTTCATATTTGCTTCTAAGGGTTTTGGGTTACTCATTAACGAAAAATTCAAAACAGTTGCGGGATATTGTGTAATACATAATTAAAAAAATAAATCCCCTTGCCCACTCGGTATTCTGAGACAATGTGTAATTTCCCAGCTGGCAGGTCATTGATGTTTATCTTTCATTGAGCTATCTGTCATGTATCTTTGCTGAAACTAAATTCATGATTGACAGGCGAAAGATATCTTTTGCTCTTTGGAGCACCTTTTCCATAAGAATCATTCAAAGGCAAGTTTCTTTTTTGTAGACTTTTACCGTCAAGTATTATAAGCTACAAAGTCTTCTATTTTTATGACGACAGTGCTAAGTTTGTCTGTCTTAAGGACCGAATATGAGGTTTATCACCTCAATAACAGGGTAATGTCATTCCTCATTTCTCAGTTTTTTTCCTGACGAAACCAAAATCCCTGTATTGTTAGCAGCAGAAAGAGAACACGTCCAAAATATATTCCCCTTCTACAGTGAACGGTGAATTACACTTGTTATAGAGACGCTTTATTGACTGCGGAAAAGTTCCGTATCCAAAGCAAACGATGCCCCTTCCAAGTTGGATTTCTTTGATTCAATACAATGAATTTTGAAGATTTTGCACATGTTTCCTTTTGGCTATTAGCGATTGAATTACTCTTCGACCGATGAAAAATGCTTTAAGGTGGATTGGGCAATTGGTTAGTCTCCATCTTTAATTAAAAATACAAACTAATGAGATGTTTCTTTTAATGTCTGCGTGCCCCTATTAGTAACTTTTTCTGCGTGTAATTTGTTTTACAACTCTCTAAAATTTTTCATTATTGGTTTACCTTCCCTTGATCATTGTTCAACCATTAAAATGTCAGGGGCCTATTGCACTTGGTGTTGCCTCATAACTAGTTTCAAGGATAGAATAATAAATTCTATAGCAGTAGGAAATAATTTTTTTATTGAACTACCATTACCACCACTGTGGACCCTAAAAGTTTGCTTCACTTCGCACTTCAGTGCACTTTGGACTCGTGCTGTTTCTGTGGCACGAACCGCGTTGGACAGAGCGAGGGGAGATCAAAAGCTACAGCCGCTTTTGCTCACAGCGTGACAGTTGAAAGGGAGGAGAACCCTAAAAATAATGGCGGCTGTGTGTTAGGGAGTCACGTGTGAACTGCCCTGTTGCAACCTTTGTTGAAACAGAACTCGTCCAGAAGTGGAGAACGATAACACGCCGTGAACTGTGTAGCAGGGAAAAAAAGAAATGTAACAGCTCAGTATACTTAGACGGTCTGATGAAAATAACATTATTTCAGAAAGAGAGATGCGCGTTCGGAAGTACTATGTCTCCGATCCTCGTTTGCCATCCAGACTTGAGTTTCCCGTGGCTACCTATATCGTTTAAGTGACGTGCTGAAAAGACACGTCTTATTTCTTTCATCGTCACTCGTTCAATGTGAAATTGTACTCAGTCTCTGATATCCTAGTTCTCTACGGTACGTATCTCAATCTGTTTTCTAACGTCCAGTCTCTACATAAAATGAGCTGTTTCATCGTCCTACAGCTATTTTATTTCCGAGGTAGCAAAATCTATTGACCTCTTCGAGTGCCTGTTGTCTGAAGTCAGTATATGACCATCTGGCACTTTTGCTCTCTGCTCAGACCATTACCTACTTTTGTTTTTGTTTATGTCCAGACTGTAGCTACCAGCAACCATACGTTCCATTTCATTAAGCATCCGACACAATTCCTGTTCAATTTTAGCGTCTACTGTTGTGTCCTAAACGAATTGTGTAGTTCAGGTTTCTTATTCACTTCCTATTGTCTCTCCAACACATAAAACGAATCACGGTGAAGGCGATAAGCACGACCCGTCTCATTTGTTTTCTGATTATGGCCTCTCGTATCATACTGTCAGTGTTGACTCCTACAGCCTGGTTCGTATAAAGAGAATGAATGACGTTTCCATCCCTATGATAACACACTGCCTGAAAATAAGACAAACAAAGTTATTACATTCGACAATATGAAATGCCTTTTCCAAATCTACGAATGCAACCCATGTTTCGTTGTACTTTCTCGAACGGGCTTATGTTATTAACCGCAATGTTGGAAGTTCTTCTCTAGTGCACCTGCTCCTAAAACCTGCATGGTCCTACCCAAAAAGAGTTTTAAGTTAACATTCTTCTATGCACAACTTTTATTGAGAAAAACGCATTAGTCACATTGTTTGTGTGACTCCTAGAAGGAATACCACTCTATAGGAGAAAAAGAGAAGATTAGTTTCGCGCTGAGTCGACCATGAGGTGATTAGAGACGGATCACAGTCTCTTATTTGGGAAGGAAGGGGAAGAAAATCTGTTGCGTCTTTTCTTATGACACACACACTACTCACCAGTACTATATTGGTGATCCCTTGATGCCTCAGAATGTGTCCTACCAACCAATACCTTCTTCTAGTCAGGTTGTGCCACAAATTTCTCTTCTCCAAAATTCTATTCAGCACTTCCTCACTAGTTACGCGTCCACCCATCTAATCTTCAGCATTATTCCGTAGCACCACATTTCAAAAACTTCTATTCTCTTCTTCCCTAAACTGTTTATCGTCCATGTTTCACTTCCATACAAAGCTACACTTAAGACAAATACTTTCATAAAAGACTTCCTGACACTGAAATCTATACTCGAAGTTAACAAATTTCTCTTCTTCAGAAACCCTTTTCTTGCCATTGCCAGTCAACATTTTATATCCTCCCTACTTCCACCATCATACGTTATTTTGCTTCCTAAATAGCAAAATACATCATGGGCTCTACCATGCATATTTTAAGAGCTATAAGCAGTTCTTGATATTCAATACCGCGAAACAACTCTCCTCTATTGCAAGCTCTTTGCTTTCCATATGTTGACAGTGATAGTAAGGATCAGAAAGAGTAAGAAAACGTCCAGTAAACAAGGGCTCTTAAGTGCACACCTTAGAGAACTAGTTCAGTAGATAAGATGTGTTTCACAGCAGTGAAGATGAACAAGTTCTTATAGCTCGTAAGTTACGCATTTTAGAGCCCAAGTTTACTGGACATTGTTTCTATTTTTGGTCCATAAATGGAAATGGAATGGGCATTGAGATGCACTTAGTTACGACTTTCGTCCAACGAGGTCATTGACCACGCGACATCACCCTTACCAGTGATGTCATCGCTATTATGAGTGTCGTTATCAGCGGAAAGACACACCCTCATTAATTCCTCTGCACCCCTGCCGTATCTCCAGCCAATCTTAGCGCAGTATTAAAAATCCAAGATGGTGGAATATTCCAATTGGATAAAAGAATATTTAACCAACCCCCACCTCCCCTCGCTTCCCTCCTCTTGTCACCTCTAACCAATCATAGCACAGTATTAAGTACAAGAAGATGGAAACTGATCAACTGTGTGCTTTATACCCAATGGCCACCCATCTCTATCTCTAACCAATCAGAGTGTAGTATTAGAAAATAGTCCAGCTGTCTGAAGGGGAAATAAAAAACACTCTCCCCTCCCCCTGTCTCCAGCTGTACTAAACATCCAAACTATGTTCGTGGTAAATGTAACACCCTAAGCAAAGTGTAGTGTTCAAGTGATGCGTAAATGGTGTCAAATTACATTATTTTCGACGCACCACATCATCTGAAGCCCTCTCCCCACTCTCTCTCCTTGTCTTCAGCCAATCAAGATGATGGAAACAGACGAACTGTTTGATTTATACCCTTCCTCTCCCAACTTTCCAAGGAATCAAAACGTAGGATTAGAAAAAAGCCAATTTTTGTCAGTGGAAAATTAGAAAGCTTATCCCTTCCCTTTCCCCCATCCCCATTAGTGCAGTATTAAAAGTGCAAGATATGGAACAGACCAATAGTGTGCTCTTCACCATCTTGTCCCTCCTCTTTCCAGCTAATCAGATTGTAGTATCAGAAAGTAGCCCAATTGTACTAGTGGAAAACTAAAAACATCCTCCCCTTGCCTATCTCCAGTCAATCATAGTTCAGTATTAAAAATCCCACAATGTTGGAAATAAATCTATTGTGTGCTTACGCCCCTCTGTCAGCTCTTTCCAATCAATCAGAGTGTTGTATTAAAAAGACGCACCGGATAAGTAGTAACTCTCACTTTCCGTGAAAGTCACATGTCACTGGCTTAATACTAAAGAGGAGTCAAAGTCAAAGTAAGGCACTATTTACCTACACATTCATACCTCTCGAATAACATTCAAGTGTCTCCAGTGCCCCTCCTCTTTCCAAACAGAGCGTAGTATTAGAATGATGTGCCAGATATGTAGTAAAAGTAACGTGCGCTCTACTTGAAATAGTATTTCCTTCAAAGTCTAAGATCTGCATATTTGCAGCATAACAATGACGTCATGTTACATTATTTACGTACATTTTGACATAATATTAAAGCAATGTTACTGACAAAGTTATGCATATGCATACCTCCGGCGTAATATTTAAAATGACTCCATGTTTGCAAATACGCATTGTTGACAGGTAAACAGATAACTCTGTACTTAATACATCAAATTCTATACATACAAACATGTGAACTCTACTAATCATTTCTTCTCCCTCTCTCTCTCTCTCTCTCTCTCTCTCTCTCTTTTTCTTCCTCACATACACACACACACACACACACACACACACACACACACAACACTGCATCAAATTACCTTGTAATTGTATTACTGAGGGAAGAGAAGGAGAAACAAATAATAAATGTATAACAACAATTATAACGTTTAAAAGTATTCACATCGAACTTTTTTCAATTTATACTGCCACACAAAGTGGAAAGATAGGAATTTAATGTACATTCTACATCGACCTCAACTCTTTATACTGCATCGTACATTGCAAATAAAAGATTCTTGCAATTTGATTAGATATTTGAGACAGCTCGATTAGAAAATCAAGTTTTCATTACTAAATCCGCCTTAATGGCATCAATACGCAATGAATATCATTTTGTGACCAAACTGTGTACGTTTTGAATGATATACCTTTAATGTAACAGTCGACTAGCTTGTTATACTGGAACAGAAAGAGTTCTTTGTAGTAGATTCTGTATACCTGTTGTACACTTCAAAAACTACGTAGTGTTCAGAATCCGTAAAGCACTCTCTGAAGCGAGTGCATTACTCGCCCATTGATTTCTATAAAAGCTTTTGAATAGCCAATAACTTTACATGCGAGAGCTAAACATTCTTCCGTATAAAACAAGGAGTCACAACAATCTTCTTCGAGATGTGTAACATTAAAATATCTTTTCCTTCCTTTGCATGATAATTTATGAATGGGAACTGACAATTTGTACACACAAACAATTACATATCCATATTTTGAACAAGAGGCTGCGTCTGTGTTATGCTCTCTTCCGCGCTACAGTATACACATATTACAGTTGTTGAGGAAGCCGAGTTCGGTGGAACCGATAGCCGAAAATCTTGACGGTAGATACATCTTGCAGTCGTTCCCATCAACCAGGACCATTGCTCCAAATTTTCTGGTAAGGGATTTTAGGCTTAATCTTAGATGACGTCTCTCCTTCTCCAATGCCGACAGGATTACAGTGCGTACTGTGCTGCTCAGACTTCTCAAATTCTGTAACACGGAACTGCTGCTTTCATGTATTATTGCAAGTAGCTGATAAGCAAAAGACACTGAGGCCACAAAAGGCTTGGGATACCGATAGGCACATATATAGATGGCGGTAGTGTCGTTTACACAAAGTATGAAAGGGATGTGCACTGGCGGAGCCGTCATTTGTACTCCGGTGATTCATATGAAAAGTTTTCCGACGTGATTATGACCGCGCGGCGGGAATTAGCAGACTTTGAACGAGGAATGTTAGTTGAGGCTGTACGCGTGGGACTTCCGATTTCGGAAAAAGTTAGGGAATTCAATATACCGAGATCCACAGTGTCAAGTGTCTGCCGAGAATACCAAATTTCAGGCATCACCTCTCACTGCCTTGAAACCTCTTCCCGTGGCTTGGACGTCCTCCTCTCGCCCTTCTCGGCGCCGTTCTGCCCATGTGGGCAATTGCTGACGGTCCGCCGCATTTTAACGTCCTGCCCGGATTTTAACACACTGCGTCTTGATCTTGGCCTGCCCTGTAGTCTAGATGCCATTTTAGCGGATGACCCACGAGCAGCTGCTCGCGTTCTTCATTTTATCAACTTGACCAACCTCTCTAAGGACCTTTGATTATGCTGTTTTTTTTTTTTTAATCCCATGCCTGTCAGTCTGTCTTTTATCGTGTTTTCCCTTTTAGTTGCTGTTTTAAACTTGTGCCTGGCGGTGCATTCCTAACGTAGTCTGGGCGCTAATGACCATTGAAGTTTTGCGCTCTAAAACCACGCCGGCCGAAGTGGCCGTGCGGTTAAAGGCGCTGCAGTCTGGAACCGCAAGACCGCTACGGTCGCAGGTTCGAATCCTGCCTCGGGCATGGATGTTTGTGATGTCCTTAGGTTAGTTAGGTTTAACTAGTTCTAAGTTCTAGGGGACTAATGACCTCAGCAGTTGAGTCCCATAGTGCTCAGAGCCATTTGAAGCCATTTTCTAAAACCACAAAAAAAAAAAAACGGACAACGCAGTGGCCGACGCCTTCACTCGACGACCGAGAGCAGCGGCGTTTACGTGGAGCTGTCAGTGCTGACATACAACAAACTCTGCGTGAAATAACCGCAGGAATCAATGTGGGACGTGCGGTGGACGTATCTGTAAGGACAGTGAGGCGAAATTTGGCATTACTGCGCTATAGCAGCAGTCCCTTTTGTGAAATGCTACGATTAGGAACGTAAAGAAAATGGGCAATGCCTGTTTTAATTCAACAACTATGTAATGGAAAATGTGGGCGTTACCTAGATGCTGTGTGTATGAAATAATTAACTGCGAGCTGTTACTCGCTCGACGTCCAAACAGCATCTGACAAAGGGAACGCATACTGTGACTCTTAAATACAGAAGATCACTGCGCTCACCAGCGCGAATGACACGGTGGGCAACTTTATTTAAACATATACGCCAGTAATCAAAATATCCACGGGTGTGCTGCCGGTCTGTAGTGTCCAACGGGCACAATATTTCGGCGATCATACATGTCGCCATCATCAGGTGAACTGACGGACTGAGCTCCTGTGAACGTGCCGGCACGGAGATCCGTACGCTATGGCTGCTCAGAGGGAACTGGGTTCGGTCGCGGCGGCGGCCGCTTTAAATACCCTCCGCCCGCGGCACGCTCCCTCCGCCGTCCGCGCCCCGCGCCACGGTCGCGCGGTGGAACAGATTGCGACGGCGTCTGAGATGACGTCGGAGTGATGGCTCTGTTCGCCGTGGTCGTCACAACTATACGTTTGCTCGATTTACTCTTGATTAACCCAATCGCTGGTTCCCAAGCCTTGCTAAGATTATAGCCACAGTCACGGTTTATGAGGTCGTCATTGGTGCGAATTTCGATGGCCTCTCTAACAACGCTGTCCCAGTATCTCGACGTCTGTACCAGGATCCTCGTGCGGTCATACTCCATGGCGTGATTTTCCGACAAACAATGTTCAGCGACCGCCGACTTGCTCGGATACATCAGTCGAGTGTGCCTCTGGTGTTCACGGCATCGATCCTCGACGGTACGCATCGTCTGACCAATATACGACTTGCCACATTGACACGGAATCTGGTACACGCCGGCCTTCCTCAAACCGAGGTCATCTTTGGCGCTCCCCACCAGTGCACGAGTTTTATTTGGAGGACAAAACACAGTTCCGACCTGGTGTTTCTTCAGAATGCGGGAGATTTTCCCCGAGAGTGCGCCTGTGTATGGAATAAATGCAGTGCCTACCTCCTCCCTCGTGACTTCATCCATCTCAACAGGTTGTGCTGCAGTGGTTGGGCGGAGAGCACGTTGAATCTGTCCGTCAGTTCACCTGATGATGGCGACATGTATGATCGCCGAAATATTGTGCCCGTTGGACACTATAGACCGGCAGCACACCCGTGGATATTTTGATTATCAAATGCGCCGGGAGAAACTCAAGAATCACATATACGCCAGTAGATTATCTTTTTTTTGATACCCACAATACGTGGTAAATGATCTATATGGAGTTAGTATCTCTTGGATTTAATGCTTTGTATATAATTCAAATGAATGTCGATATCTTGACCCAGTTCCCTGCGATTATATCCTACACTTTTTTGGCGACATTCACTTTATTTCCCATACGTTCTGGATATAAGCGATGATTCGTGTTGCTTCTCTTCAATAAATAGTATTTCGTTATCTTGTGAATTGCTGCCCATCGTTTTTCAACCCGGCAAGGAAACTAATCGCTCCAACGATTTATTCTCGTCTAATTATGCCGGCGATTTTCTGTATACTGTCTTGCGATCGTGAATGTCGACATCGTTATCATCGTTATTATCCTCTTTTCCTCTATCTGGTGCTGTCATAAATTCATCGCTTTTAACTTCTTCATCTGTCTTCTTTCGACATAGCTGTTACAATAGTTCAGAATCAGGTAAAAAGGGGAAGTTAAAGTGCATGTCTATATAACTGTATATCCTTCTTATCTTCTGAGAAAACCTGGCAAGATGTTTTAGGCGCAGCTGTATTAGTGTCTGTAACTGATTTCTTCCCAAGCGGATAAGGATGTCACCTCTCACCACCAATTTTATCTAAAGCAACCACAACGATATGCATAGATTTATAATCTCTGTTGTAATGTACCTGCCCGTATGCGAGATGACTTTGCTTATGAGCATTGGTAGTCTTGACATCTTTATCATGATTCTGAAGTTATTGCGTTGTGTAACTCTTTTCAGTCGGTTAAGTATTGAACACTCACCAACCATCCATTCTCTTGTTCTTGATACAGATCTAATGCCCTATAAAGTGTCATGCGTTTTGCTTCTTGGTCCAACCAAAAAATGCTTCAGGTGTGATCTTCTGTCTCTTTTGCACCTCCGTCACTATCTTCTACATCGACTACACGTTCATTTTCTCCTTTGGTAAATACATTGGTTTCTTTCGCTTCATATTTGTCTATCTTCTTTCACAATAAATGTCTCATGCCTTGAAACGGTTGAGAAATGAGTTTAAATACATTTACAATTACGGAGTCAGTAGCTTCAGATTGTCTTTATTGAAGTAATGCTCATTTACTGCGGATATTTCCTCGAGATTTCAACACCAATCTCTTAATACCACCCTTCGGTCCAGTATAATTGAGCGACATGTCGACAACTACACTGCTGAATCACAACTAAACCGATTGCAAGCAAAGGTCTCAATTTATACCGTTCCTTACAGCATTAGGCATTAGTTGTTGTTAGGTGGCAACTATTAGGCATTAAGAGTTAGGCGTTAGCTGTTGTTAGGTGTTAGCCGTTAGGTATTACTGGGTGAAAACTTAGGGAGAATGGTGATCACCCAAGAGGGAAATGGTGATCGTCCAAAGGGGGAATGGTAGCCATCCTGTGAGAGAGAGGGAATTATTGAATTATAACTTCGTATGAGAGAGGTATTTAATGGGTTTAGTACGTATGTGACATTATATATATATATATATATATATATATATATATATATATATATATATGTGTGTGTGTGTGTGTGTGTGTGTGTGTGTGTGTCATTCTACGTATGTAACGCATATTCATGTCTGAGACACTGGAATCATTTTAATGTTACGCTAGAGGTATGTACAAGAAGGAAAACAACTGATCACTTTGGCCTTAGCTTTAATGTTAAGTCAGAGTTAACATAAAGAAATGATTACTTTATCACAGGTGTGTTTAAAGAATACAGTAATTTTGTGGATTATGAAATGCAGAGAGAACACACGTTCGTAAGGAGTACAGAATATTTGATATATAGAGACTCCATTTTTAGGTATATAGTACATTTATTTGACCTTGGAGACATTTTAATGTTACAAAAGTGTTATGTGTAGGTAAAGAATGCAGTGTAGCTTTCAGGAAAGTAATGGATATTTCCTTGACTTTACTCTGAGGGTTATGTAATTTTTTACTGCGTATCTGGTGCATCATTTTAGTGCTACATTCTGATTGGTTTTTTAAGAGGAGAGGGAGAAATATAAAGATATACCTCCGAATTTAAAATGAGAGTTATGTAACGTTTTAATGCATATCTGGCTGCCCATTTTAATGATACGTTCTGAGTAGTTGGTAAGAGGAAAGGAAAGAGTATAAAAACGCACAGCTGACCTGTTTCCATCATTGATTGATTAGAGGCAAAGAAGGGGAGAGAGGGAATATGAGTGACTTGATGTGTACATTGGAAATAATATAATGTTACAGCATTGTTATGGGTCATTTTAATGCTACACTCTAACTGATTGGGGTTTTTAATATTTCCATAAAACAATTGGGCTGTTAGGCCCATCTTGGAGTTTTAATACTGGGCTATGATTGGTCGGACTGGTCTGTTTTCGTCACCTTGGGATGTTTGCTACAGCACTACGATTGGATGTAGATAAAGGGTAGGGAAGCGTTTGAAATTTTCCGTTAACGCAGCTGTGCTAGTTTCTCCACCTTGAATTTTCCACTGGATTCTCTCATATTTCATATTGCGATATGGAGTACTGAGCTGCGATTGATTGGATAGGGGGAGGGGAGGATATTTTTAACTTTCCACGAACACAGTTGCCCTATTTTTAATGCTGCTAAATGATTGGATAGAGATAACGATAGCGGCATAGCCTCCTGCATATAAAGATGGTATCACTAGTAAGAGCGATAACGTCATGAGTTGAAGGTCATCGATGATATCATGCATGACCTTAATGATAACGTAAGACCTTTGAGGTCAGTGACTGCAACCACGATCAAAGTGAGATGGAATGCTGAATGTACACAAAATGCATTCTTACGTTTATACTACCAGTTCTCAAAATATGGAAAGTGAGGAGGTTGCAGTGGAAAAGATTTATTTCATCGTATCGAAGATGAAGAAGTGCTCATCGCTCTTAAGGTATGCATTTTAGAGCCCATGTTTATTAGACATTTTTTCTCTTGATCTGGTCCTTATTAACACTTCTGACAGTTTTTCGGTGGAGGTTTGGTTCAACCTACTTCTGCTGGATGACCCTGTATGTAAATCATCTTGTAGATAATGTCGAAGGCTCAAGAAGCTTTCGCGCGGATGACCTTGTCGTACATAGGAAAGACACAACGCAAAGAACTACAGTGCCCTGAAAGGGGGCCGGCAGAGTATCGATGCTTCCTGCTCATACTATCAATTGACCCACAACATAATAAAATGCAACGTACTGCACACAAATTTGCGGAGAGATCCATTATTGCTGAATTACACGATTGGAGATCAATGAGAGGGAACAGCAACAACGGTAATAGTCTTGGAGTACCTATTAGGAGCGAAAACATATCGAACAGCCGGATACACTATCTGATCAGGAGTATCCGCTTACCACTATGTAATGTGGAATGGACCACTAAATGTAATGAAAGGCTGAACTTCGTCTGAAAATATAAAAGGGGGTGGGGAGTATTGTAGTGTCAGAAGTGAGACACTAAGAGCACAGTCGGTCAGTCGGGAGAGCCCACTGACTCGCTAGGTGGACTAGTCATTGGATGTCACCTGAGTAACGAATCCCTTAGGGATATTTCAGTCCTTATAAAGCTGCCCAAGTCGACTGCTGGTTCACATGACATGAAATGGAAACGCAGATAAACAACTACAGCTACAGCAAAATCGGGTTCTCCTCATGGACTAACGAACAGGGAACATGGAGCACTGCGGCGAGTGGTTGTAAAAATCGCATGAAATCAGCGGAAGGAATCATTCATGACTTCCAAAGTGTTATCAGTAATCCACTTAGCACAACGCTGAATAGAGTGGATGTCAACACTCAAGAGCCTCTCGTAAGCTACAGATTTCTATAGTCAATGCTAAACGATGCTTGAGTTGTTGGACAGAGCGACGCCACTGAATGACTCGAAAAGACTGACACGGAGTGATGAGTCACGCTGTACCCAGTGGCAAGGCGTCGGAACGGTCTGGGGTTGCCGAATGTACGGAGAACGATACCTGACCTCATGTGCTGTGCTAACAGTGAAGTATGGAGGAAGTGACATTTCAGTATGGGCGTGATTTCGTGGTTATTGCGCTTGGAAAAACACTAAATGCGTAAGAATATGAACACATTCTTACAACATTTGTAAGTAGGCTGTTTAGGTTTTTATATTGGTAACACCACGTAGCGCACTGTATGAAAATCACTGGCTGTATGAAAATCACTGGCTGTGCTGTTTGCAGTCTGTGGCTAGTTTTGCATTGTTGTCTGCCATTGTAGTGTTGGGCAGCTGGATGTTAACAGCGCGTAGCGTTGCGCAGTTGGAGGTGAGCCGCCAGCAGTGGTGGATGTGGGGAGAGAAATGGCGGAGTTTTGAAATTTGTAAGACTGGATGCCATGAACTGCTATATATATTATGACTTTTGAACACTATTAAGCTAAATACATTGTTGGTTCTCTATCAAAATCTTTCATTTGCTAACTATGACTATCAGTAGTTAGTTCCTTCAGTAGTTTGAATCTTTTATTTAGCTGGCAGTAGTGACGTTCGCTGTATTGCAGTAGTTCGAGTAACGAAGATTTTTGGTGAGGTAAGTGATTCGTGAAAGGTATAGGTTAATGTTAGTCAGGGCCATTCTTTTGTAGGGGTTTTTGAAAGTCAGATTGCGTTGCGCTAAAAATATTGTGTGTCAGTTTAAGCACAGTCATGTATAATTTTTCTAAGGGGACGTTTCACATTGTGACTGTGCACAGTATAGGAATAGATTAGAGACTATTATTGAGTAACAGCATGACAATACACACTGTCAGCAAGCAGTGCACCACTATCGGCCCTTACCAAATTGGCAATGACCGATAATGTTAACCGTCTGTGAAGGGTTGCGCCTGAACGTGACAGCACCTAATGACAAGGAATCTGATTGTAATTTCGTAATCAAAAAATGTTCAAATGGTGTGATGTCTTATGGGACTTAACTGCTAAGGTCATCATTCTCTAAGCTTACACACTACTTAACCTAAATTATCTTCAGGACAAACACACACACCCATGCCCGAGGGAGGACTCGAACCTCCGCCGGGACCAGCCGCACAGTCCATGACTGCAGCGCCTTAGACAGCTCGGCTAATCCCGCGCGGCATTTCGTAATCGCGAAGTTAGTGAAATAGTAACAACAGCAAAGTAAACGTGTTGTGAACATACTTTCTAATAATACGAAAGTAAATTGTAATTATTTATAGATGCGATCGCCAGTCTAATTAGGGAATGCGGTATCAAGTTTTATAGCAAAGCAGAAATACGGTTCACCGAAGACAACTAGCCTCAGTTGAGACCCAAACTAATCACTTCTAACACAGTTACTCTCAATGTTTTACGGTAACTTACCCTACACACTATCTCACAACAACGCATCCTGTTGGCAAAAACTATTACGCAGTGTAATGAACAAACACAGAAGGGTGTATGAACGTACTAACAAAGTCTGACTCGCAGCAACATGCACTACTACTATTTTAATTAACTGACACAACAAAGATTGTGCTATTGAAACACTGCTGATTACTATGGGTTTTAGATATTTGCACGTGAAGATACTCTATACAAATGGACATTACCATCATAACTAATAAGAAAAGTTTTGGTGCACAATAAATGATTGTACTGATAGTTACACTTTCTGAGAAGGAGACTTTACTTTCATTTATCACACAGGTTAAGTAGCTTATGGGGTCCGTTAAACTGATACGGTTTGAAGAACAATAATCAACTGTAAATAGTAACACTCAAAATTAAGAAAGTGGCAAATACCTTTAGTCCCAATTTTAAGTATAATCAGTAATGCAAAATTAGTTCAACAGTTAACAATGGGACCTAGAAACTAGTCACTCACTGCATTCAAAATCAAACTGGCTTTATAATTGACTACCCAACTTAAAAAACTATTTTGAAACAACGTAAACAAAGAAACAAACTATTATAAGTTTACAAACTTGTTCAAAGGGAACTAATTCTGCAGTCCTTCTGTAACTTTCACTTACAGACAAGCACTTTACATTTTTGGTATTGATTATTTTATTCGCAGGTTCTTATTTAATGAAAAGTTTTCTTTATGAACAAACTTTAGCAAACTTTAAGATGAAAAATAATGTGCAGTAAATCGATTACCACTCTACAGAAAACTAACCGAACTTCGTTAGTGTGCTTACGTTGTTCATCTGAGTCTCACATCTCAGTCAGTAGTGTGAAACTTCCTGGCAAATTGAAACTGTGTGCCGGACTGAGACTCGAACTCGGGACCTTTGCCTTTCGCGGGCAAGTGCTCTACCAACTGAGCTACTCAAGCACGACTCACGCCCCGTCCTCAGAGCTTTACTTCTGCCAGTACCTCGTCTCCTACCTTCCAAACTTTACAGAAGCTCAACTGCGAAAGGCAAAGGTCCCGAGTTCGAGTCTCGGTCCGGCACACAGGTTTAATCTGCCAGGAAGTTTCATATCAGCGCAGACTCCGTTGCAGAGTGAAAGTCTCATTCTGGAAACATCTCAGAGTGTGTTTACATTTCGCTGCGTGCGGTTGCAGACGTAGCCATTATAAAGCTAAGTTCTATAAAAGACGTTTGTGCACTGTGTTAGAATATTAAATTTAGTAGTTTTCAATCGTTCTTCCAAATATTAGCAGTGTGTTTACGTTTCACGGCGTGCAGCTGCTGCTGCTGCGGTTCTTAAGTTCTGACAAAGTTGTTTGTGCACTGTTATACAGTTATTCAAAATGGTTCAATGGCTCTGAGCACTATGGGACTTAACATCTGAGGTCATCAGTCCCCTAGAACTTAGAACTACTTAAACCTAACTAACCTAAGGACATCACACACATCCATGCCCGAGGCAGGATTCGAATCTGCGACCGTAGCGGTCACGCGGTTCGAGACTGAAGAGCCTAGAACCGCTCGGCCACAACGGCCGGCTAACAGTTATTAAATTTAATGGTTTTAAATGGTCTCTCGTGCTGATTGTGGCGAAAAAACGGTTTAACAAACTTTTGGAAACGTACGCTCGATGTGTTTTTTAGCGTTTTCTGTGCATTGAACTCGTTTGGTAAATTGCGTGCGGTAGTTTTCAGCTTACATTTCGTAGTGTTTCTAGTGAAATACATCAGTAAAATTTTCATTCACTGTTTTAATCTCATTGAGTGTTTCAGTGGCAGCTTGGAGTTTTGGTTTTGGCAAATACATTTTGTGCAGTTCTGTTGGTACTGGTATTAGTTGTGGTTTATCAGTATTTATAAAAGTTGTTGCTTTGTTAGTAGAGAGAGAATTTCAAGACCACTATTATTAGTTCTGTAACTACTCGTGTAATTGAACTTAGGTAAAGCAGACGTTTAGTTTTTTACAGTAACTGTAACATTTTGCCAGGAATGAGAAGTGTGGGCTCTTTTGTAGGTTTGTGGGTAGTGGGTTACGGTGTGGAATTTGTTAAATGTATTGTCATTAGGGAGAATGCAGTGGGGGATCCAGCGGGCATTCTAGAGATATCCTCTCCTGGGAAAGGAGGATCTGTGGTAGAAATAAGTTCATAGAGGAGGAGGAGCGTAAGATCTGTGCCCTTCAGGTGCAGTTACAATGTGCAAAGGAGGAACTAGATAGGTTGAGGAGGGTGAATGGTAGTGGGGAATGGGAACTGGCAGCTGGCAAGAAGGCAGACAGCAGGAGGAGGAGGTATTCAGACAGTCGTACTTTGCGTATATGCAACAGATTTGACAACTGTCAGAGCTGAGTGGAAAGCAGCCTCTTGTAGCTGTAGGTGTAGGAAACATGCAGCAGTCCTCAGCAGTTACGAGGCCTAGGTCAGTTGCAATGTCTAACAGAAAGAAGGTTCTGCTGCTAGGTAGTTCGCACTGTAGCGTTGTGGGCCAGCAGTTGCAGGAAGTGTAGGACAGTGAGTACCAGGTCACCAGCATTGTGAAGCCTAGTGCAGGGTTGGCTCAGGTGACTGACAGCATAGGGGAGTTATGCAGGAATTTCACGGAGAATCAGGTAGTGTTAGTGGGTGGAGCAGGGAACAGTCTTGATAGGGACGAGGGATTATATGTAGGTGGTGACCTGGTAAAGATAGCTACTCAAACTGGTGGCACTAACGTGTATTTCGTGCAACTAACGTCATGATCATGCTCATCTTGATACGGCTGTTAGGCGTGTTAATATGGGGCTGGGGAGGGCGCTGTTGGTAGAGGCCATGGGTCACATTCCAGTGGTGCCAGTTGAGTCTATCAGTAGGTCGGGTTTCATTAGGCATGGCCTGCATCTCAGAAGGCATGGGTGGGGGAGGCTGGCAAAGCTCATAGGTGACAGCGTAGTGGGTGGTGGTGGTGGGGTCATTCATGGAAAAATTCCTGTAACAGTTGGTCTTAGAGCTGCACCTTTTTAGACTGAAGTCTGCTGCTTAAAGGAAGTCCCTCTAACTAAGGGCTCACCTTCAGAGGAAGTCATGTTTCCAAGTAGAGAAGGAATTAGCATATTTCATCAAAATATAAGAGGTATTGGAGATAAAGTTAGTGAACTGCTTATACATGTTGACTCTGAAATTATTGGTATATCGGAGCACCAATTAAATAATTTGCAATTCAGAGTCTTCCTTTACCAGTATACAGATTAGTTGGCTGTTTTCCAAGAAATTCCTTACGGAGTGGGGGAGTGGCTAGTACGTAAACAACAGTATTCCGTGTGAGTTCATAGGCGTATAACGGCACTGCACTGAACAGATATTTGAATGTTGTGCAGGGGCAGTTGAATTTAGTGAAACTAAACTTCTAATTGTTGTTGTTTACAGGTCTCCTAATTCTGACTGCAGAACACTTCTGCTCAAGCTAGAGACGGTTCTTGGTTCACTTCATAGGAAGTACAAAAAATTGGTTATATGTGCCGACTACAGTATTAATTTTGCATATGACTGTGCAAGGAAAAGAATGTTGGTAGATCTCATAAACTCATATGATCTGATGCAGACTGTGTTTTCTCGTCGGCAGGGGTGGCCGAGCGGTTCTAGGTGCTACCGTCTGGAACCGCGCGACCGCTACGGTCGCAGTTTCGAATCCCGCCTCGGGCATGGATGTGGGTGATGTCCTTAGGTTTAAGTAGTTCTAAGTTCTAGGTGACTGATGACCTCAGAAGTTACGTCCCATAGGCCTCAGAGCCATTTTGGTTTCTCCAGCTACAGAGGAGGGGAAAAGTAGTACAGCCATAGACAATTTTTTTTTCTTTCTTCATTACTAGATGAGCATTCTGTTAGTAAAAGGGTGAATGGCCTATCAGTCCACGATGTACAAATTTTAACACCAAAAGGCTTTTGCGCTCAAACAGATGTCACATATAATTACAAACTGTGTTTGTTGTTGTTGTGGTCTTCAGTCCTGAGACTGGTTTGATGCAGCTCTCCATGCTACTCTATCCTGTGCAAGCTTCTTCATCTCCCAGTACCTACTGCAACCTACATCCTTCTGAATCTGCTTAGTGTAGTCATCTCTTGGTCTCCCCCTACGATTTTTACCCTCCACGCTGCCCTCCAATACTAAATTGGTGATCCCTTGATGCCTCAGAACATGTCCTACCAACCGATCCCTTCTTCTGGTCAAGTTGTGCCACAAACTTCTCTTCTCCCCAATCCTATTCAATACTTCCTCATTAGTTATGTGATCTACCCATCTAATCTTCAGCATTCTTCTGTAGCACCACATTTCGAAAGCTTCTATTCTCTTCTTGTCCAAACAAACTGTGTAGGAAAGCTAATCCAACGGCAATAGAGAGTTTCTTAAACCTCGACAAGGAGAAAGAGTGGCAGGATATTTATAGTGCTTATAACATAGATGACAAACATAATGCTTTCCTTAACACATTCCTCATGCTCTTTGAGAGTTTCTTTCCGTTAGAACGTTCTAAACGCAGTACTAGCAATAAAAGGCAGGATGGGTGGCTGACTACTGGGATAAGGATATCATGTACAACAAACCGGGAATTATATCAAAATATTAGAAGTAGTCACAATCAAGGTACAGTAGTGCATTACAGCCACTATTGTAGGGTGCTTAAAACGTTATTAGGAAGGCAAAGGGTATGTGGTACGCAAACAGAATAGCTAAGTCATAGGATAAAACTGAAACGATATGGTCAGTTGTGAAGGAAATGTCTGGTCACCAGTACAAGGTCGATGATATAAATAAAGTCAGTTCACAGTAAAAATATTTCTGTTTCTGATAAGTCAAATATATTTACATACTCAACAGCCATTTTCTGAGCTTTGTTGGTGGATTAAATAGAAACTTAGTTTCTACAGGGAATCATGTAACTCCCTTGGCAAATGGCTTTCCGATACTGATGTATGAAATACTCCTCTGTGATAATGACAAGGGGGAGATTGAGACAATAATTAAATCACTGGAGACTAAGGACTCTCATTGATATGATGGAGTGCCTAGCATAATATTAAACTACAGTGCTGCACAAGTTAGATCAGTATTTAGCCATATTTGTAATTTTTCCTTTAAGACTGTTCAGTTTCCTGAACGATTAAAGCACTCAGTAGTAAAACCGCTTTGTAAAAAGGGAGAAAGGGATAACGTAAACAATTTTTGACCTATTTCTAGGAAATCAGTGTTTACTAAAGTGATTGGAAAGGCTATGTATGTAAGGATAATTGATCATTTTATATCACATAATTTGCTATCATGTGTACATTTCTGCTTTAGAAGTCGCGTAACAACTGGAAATGCTACATTCTCTTTTCTCTGCGAGGTACTGGATGGGTTAAACAAAATATTTCGAACGCTAGGCACATTTTTTAGATTTAACTAAGGCGTTTGATTGTGTTGATCACAAAATATTGCTCCATAAATGCGACCATTATGGAATAAGGGCAGTAGCTCACAATTGGTTCACCTTTTACTTTAACAACAGTCAGCAAAAGTTGAGAATGGCTGTGATGTGGGGTCTGCGTGGGATAAAGTCAAATGGGGGGTGCCCAGGAATCAGTGTTGGGGCCACTCCTGTTCCTAATTTATATAAATGATATGCCCTCTAATATTACAGGTAATTCTAAAATATTATTGTTTGCTGATGGCACAAGCTTGGTAATAAATGATGTTGTGTGCAACATTGGCTCAGTTTCAAATAGTGCAGTTCATGACATCAGTTCATGGCTTGTAGAATATAAACTAACGCTACATCACAGTGAGACTCAGTTTTTACAGTTCTAACACTCAATTCAACAATACCTGACGTTTTAGTTTTACAGAATGGGCATATGATTAGTGAAACTGAACAGTTCAGATTTATAGGTTTTCAGACAGTAAATTGTCTTGGAAAGCCTACATTCAGGGTCTTGTTCAAAGACTTAATGCTGACATTTTTACTACTCGAACGGCAAATGAAGTAAGTGATCGTTCGACACGAAAATTAGTCTACTTTGCTTATTTTCATTCGCTTATGTTGTATGCTATTATATTTTGGGGTAACTCTTCCCATTATAAAAGGATGTTTTTGGCTCAGAAATGCAGTTCGGGCAATAAATGGTGTAAGTTCGTGGGCCTATTGTCGACCGATGTTCACTAGTCTGAGTATTTTGACATTGGCCTCTCAATGTATATGGTCTTAACTGTTCTCTCTGGTTAACAATATCAGCATATTCCCAAGAATTAGCAGCTTTCACTCAGTTAATACTCGGCAGAAATCCATTCTGCGTTTGGATCGCAGTTCCTTAACTCTTATGCAGAAAGGTTTGCAGTATACTGCAGCATCCATTTTCAGTAAGCTACCACAAGAGTTCAATAATCTTAGCAGTAATGCACCCGCTTTCAAATCGAAACTGAAAAGTTTCCTCATGGGTCATTCCTTCTATTCTGTTGAGGAGTTCCTTGAAAAATTAAGCTAATTATTATGTTATACTGTTGATTCCGTTTACTTAAACTTACGTCTTGACATTTTTAGGTCCATAAACATTTTATTTTTATCTGTTATTACTTTTATGTTGTAATTGCATGTACTGACACGCTCCATGACCCTGTAGAATTGCTGCTCGGTTTTGTCCTAAGGAACTAGACGTGTTAATAAATAAATAAAATTCATACTTCACAACGTTAATAAAAATTGCAAAACGTTCTAGTGCCAAAATTTTCAGTTTAATTAAAACAGGATAGTCAGAATCAATTCACTTGGAAAGGACCCTGTCTAGGAATGTATCTGGGGATAATCACTGGTATGCACACACAATTTAGAAGTTAAACAAAAAGCTATTATTGAGTACATAATACCTGATCCATTGGATGCACATTTTTAGATAACTGTTCCGCTGAAGGTGGTGGTGCTTGTGGCAAATTACAGTTGCTATAAACTTGGCGGTAAAACAACTATCATTCTTGATGTTAGCCTCGCCCGGATATAACTCTTCTTAGAGTCGTAAATTTAACCAAACGGGGTCAATAACAATACCATGGTCGACAGGCCACTTTACATGCCACCCGAGGCTAATTTATATGTTGGAAAGCTCCTCTTGCCTCAATTTATACATCCAAATTAACCACAACAGTTGACTAATGCTGCCGCTGACCACCCAGCATTACATCCAGTACTCGAATTGCCACTCGCCACACAGGAATCAAGCGCCATGCTCGCCAAACTACTTCCGTAGCGGTGGGGCGTTACTACAGGTTTTACATTTAGCTTCCCTACTAATGGACCAGTAAAATATACACAGTTTTTTTTTTCCACGTCGACATTGCTCCAGACCTCTGTGTCCAACATCATCACCTTGTCTGCTTTTGGCTCGTGAAGAAAGGACTGCGATTCCTCATAGTCATCCAGACACCACATTGAGAGTGTTCCAAGCAGAGTTAAAGCTGTCATAATGGCGATAGGAGGACGCACCCCTTGTTAATCTCTTCTAAAAGGTGTCCAGAACTTTTTACCACATAGTTCAGAAGTAATTCTACGATCATAAGATGTCAGATGAGGATGATTAAGAGAATCTTATCTTAAGGTAATTTTAAAATGTATTTACGATTGATTCTTTACTAATTCTCGTTTGTCTATGTCTTTTATAAAATAACATTAATGGGGTACAGAAGAAGAAGAAGAAGAAGAAGAAGAAGAGGAAGAAGAAGAGCTACACGTTTGTAAAAAAGACCCTGGTCTTAAGGGTAAGAACGTTACGGAAATGCTCAACAAACTCTAGTGGCAGACGCTACGAAAGAGGCCTCATATTAGATTAGATTAGTTTTTCGTTCCGTAGATCCATGCTGAGGAGAGCCTCGTGGATGTGGAACATGTCAACTTTTTTGTTGCTGTTTAAGCTGAAATAACAATACTAATAGTATGAATATATACAACACATCCCTTGTTTCTATTAAAACATTCGGCAGTGGAGTAGAAGGAGTTGGCCACTAGTAAGTCTTTCAGGCTCCTTTTAAACTGAGCTTCATTTGTAACTAAATTTTTTATGTTTGCTAGCAAATTATTGAAGATGAGTGTTCCTGAGTAGTGGACCCCTTTTTGAACTAAAGTAAGTGCTGTTAAGTCCTTGTGCAGATCATTTTTGTTCCTGGTATTGTATGTATGAACTGAGCTGTGTTTACTGTTAAAATCTCGAGATCGTACATCCTATGACCAATGAGACAATACACTACCTTTTCCCTTTAACAAATCGAGATATGAGAATGTCAGTACAAAATCACTGAAGCTGGAACTAATACAAATGTGCTTCCCGCGCGCAATTCACGATTGGAACAGGAATGGGGGTAGATCGCTCGATGGCTAGACGTACCGTCCATCACATTTCGGAAAGATAAATTGCAAAAACACATAATATCAACAAACAAACAGCATTAGTATTTGTTCGTAAATGTGTAGAAAATGAAAAATTTTGATTTTGCAGGTGAGCATTTTAACACAGTTCCTGCTAGGTGCCGTACGTACCACTGTCTTCGTATTACCAAGATCTACAGTTAGTTCCAGAAAGAGCACTGACACCACATTGCAAAGAGCTATACTTCTTAAATACAGAGTTCCAGTTTTTAACGCAATGGGACATAGCAGAGTTAAAATTGCAAGTTGTATGTAAATATTAAGAAATCGTGTCTTTTAAACAAACACGTTCCACGCCTAAAGTAGGTAAAATGAATGTGAAAACATTAATGATAAATATGGGTTCAAAGCAAAGCGTTAAGGGTACAAAATAGATTACGCTAGTTAGATAGATGGGATAGAGCATTGCTTTAATTTAATGAAGCAAAAGCATTGAGCAAGGAAGGAATTTTAGTTTGTCTGGAGCACAGCGTATCTTCGAGCTCATAATTTCATTAAATAGGGGCAGAACTTCGTCCACAAACATCGGAGCTGCGATAGGAAGTGCGGAGGATAAAATTCACTCTCACCGTAGCTTATCTAATGTTACTTCTTGGTCTTCCACATCGGAATATAAAAGAGATCTGCAGCGGATAGGCACTTGGTGAAGGGAGTGGCAACTGACCCTTAACATAGACAAATGTAATGTATTGCGAATACATAGAAAGTAAGATCCTTTATTGTATGATTATATGATAGCGCAACGAAAACTGGTAGCAGTTACTTATGTAAAATATCTGGGAGTATGCGTACGGAACGATTTGAAGTGGAATGATCATATAAAATTAATTGTTGGTAAGGCAGGTGCCACGTTGAGATTCATTGGGAGAGTCCTTTGAAAATTTAGTCCATCAACAAAGGAGGCGGCTTACAAAACACTCGTTCGACCTATACTTGAGTATTGCTGATCAGTGTGGGATCCGTACCAGGTCGGGTTGATAGAGGAGATAGAGAAGATCCGAAGAAGAGCAGCGAGTTTCGTCACAGGGTTATTTAGTAAGCGTGATAGCGTTACGGAGATGTTTAGCAAACTCAAGTAGCAGACTTTGCAACAGAGGCGCTCTGCATCGTGGTGTAACTTGCTGTCCAGGTTTCGAGAGGGTGCGTTTCTGGATGAGGTATCGAATATATTGCTTCCGCCTATTTATACCTCCAGAGGAGATCACGAGTGTAAAATTAGAGAGATTCGAGCGCGCACGGAGGCTTTCCGGCAGTCGTTCTTCCCGCGAACCAGACGCGACTGGAACAGGAAAGGGAGGTAACGACAGTGGCACGTAAAATGCCCTGCACCACACACCGTTGGGTGGCTTGCGGAGTATAAATGTAGATGTAGATTTCATTGGAAGTTCCTTGCACAGCAGACGCAGCTTTTGGACCATTTCCGGGATTCTCGTACGCGTTGACAGAAGGTGCCGCTAGCTGAGCGGATGCAGCCTTATCCGCCCTCCCCACCCCCACCCCCCACCACAGTGTTTTCACTGCCTGCACGGTCGCCACAGCCACCGCCGGCGCTTGTGCCTCTGCTATCGCTGCCGCTGCACCGCAGCTACCCAGCGGCCGTCCGCCACATCCACTCTTATCCGGCCCCCGCGTCGTTAATCACCGCCGGCCAGCTGGCGCCTGGAGGGCAGGCAACCCACAGGCGTCAGGAGCGCTGCAGGTTAGCCGCACCACATCCTGCACGCGTCACGTGTCCGCAAAGGAGAACCACTCCTCACCCGCGTCTATCTACGTCTCATTTTGCACCCCTCCCCCTTCCCACCACTCTCTCATTCTTTCTCTGCTTGCCTCTCCTCCATTTTCATGTGTACGTACGATATGGGACTGTGGTGTGAAAACGTCGAAACAAAGCTTAAGAAACTTACTTATGCTCTCCTTGTTCTAAGCCAAACTGCAGCTAGGTCAACAGTGACTGTGACATATTAAGCGTACTTCAGTTCATTACTTCGGCTGTGCTAAATTTCTGGTCACACTCAGACCCAAGGGAAAAAAGTTCTTAGCACGCAGAAATAAGATGTGAAGGCAATGTGAAACATACACGTATTTAGAACACACTTCGTTAAAGAGAAAATGATTAACCTGAACCTGCCTTAACACAAACGAATCTACTCGTTTCAAAAAAATCTTTCAAGTCGAACTGTGGAACTACAATAAAATGAAACTGTCCATGGACACAACACACGAAGCTCCTTCGATATCCCCGTGTTTCAGCCAAGAATTGCATTGTGTCAAAGAAGTTTTCCATACACAACACTTAAGTTATTCAGTTACCTAGCTACTATTTTCAAACAGCAGCGACATAAAAATTCCTTTAAAGTAATCTTAAGTCATTTCTGGTGCAACAATTCTTTACTCAGCAAAGTAATACTTGTATTATAAAACGTAACTTCTGTAAATTGAATTTTAATTGTGGATAACTTGTGGCATTTAAGTTTTTTCGCTGCCTGCAATTTATGACAGTAATTTATGAACTCAAATTTTCTCTCTCTCTGTTTCTCTCTCTGTCTGTCTTTAGCGTTCTCCCTCTTTCTCAAACTGGTCTTATCCCATATCCAGTGTACTACGTAATGAATCAGAATGGACCATTAAATTATGGCGATGATGATGACGGTGATGCTGATGAACAGATAAACTGAGTTTCAGAAGGAAACAGACTTTATGAAGGAACGCTCATCAAATAAAAATACACTGACTAACCTTTACGGAAGAGCTTTTAAAATACACCTAAACCCCATTTGTAATGGTGATGGCGAATTCCAATCAAAGTAGTACCGAATACAAAAATTATTTTGTTTGTTTAAACGTATTGTACAATATCATGTATGACGTAATTCCTGTCTCAAAGACCTAGATGTCTCTCCTCAGCACATTCTTTCAGGAAAAAAAGTAGAAAATAGACTTTTGTACACAAAGTTAAAGAAGAATATCAAATGTATCACATTCTATAAATAGAGCATGAATTAAGGACTATCGAGTGAGGCGGCATTCAGTTTCCCACAACAGCTCTGAACTGAAAAAAGGACACAGAGCTCAACAGATAATATTAAGGAAATGGTAAGAATTTTACATTTCTGTAACACCTAAGAACTGAAGCCTGAAAGGTGCCTGTTAGCCGACTCCTTCATTTCCTCATTATATATTTTACTTTTTGAGAACCGTTACATATGTTTTACTACTATCTTTGAGATCTTGCACTAACCAGTTCCAGTATACATTGATACAGTCACTATCGAAAACCCTTTGCTAAGTCACTGCATTAGTATTGCGTCTTTAGCGAGGAGGTTGGTTCTTATCCAGTAGCGAACATTGGCGTTTTTCCAAACGACGTGACTTCCTTGTTCAAAGAGAGTCAGCCATTATATTGCATTACATTACAATGTCACATCTAGTCTGGTGCCGTTCGTGAGTTGGAAAAGTGCTTTCGAGGTCGCAGTCTGCTCTAATGAAGTCACCTTTGTTTGATGAAGATCCATGTTGATGAGCAGACATTATCATGTGCAAGAAATCCCATAAGATCAATTAAATTTATATTCAGTAGTGAAGAATAGTTTTCCGTGTGAGGTTAAAAGGATTTGTTTATTAGTATCGCTCTGCAGGCAAGTGTTCCGTCGTGTGCCCCTGCGCAGTGGAATAGATCCGAAGAAAATGCGGACTTAAAATTACTTGGAAGCTGGTTACCGACACATTTAAAAAATGGTTCAAATGGCTCTGACGACTATGGGACTTAACTTCTGTGGTCCCCTAGAACTTAGAACGACTTAAACCTAACTACATCACACACATCCATGCCCGAGGCAGGATTCGAACCTGCGACCTTAGCAGTCGCGCGGTTCCGGACTGAGCGCCTGAACCGCTAGACCACCGCGGCCGGCAGACACATTTACAACTTCATTGCACTTCATACAACGTTAAATATTCCGATGTTAAATGCTCTTGGATTATAACATTGCCATTTATAACGTTGATTCTGAATGGCTTCTCTGGAGAGATCGTCACACTTTGTAATGAGAAGTGTAGGTTTGATTATCCCTACAAAGTTGTTAAGTGTGTCAGTTGTCACTGTAAGAGCCCATTCCGCTATGATACGCAAGCACGCCGTTTCCAGTCATTTTCACGTTCATGGATCACCTCCCAGCTGCATTCTGAATTTATGTGCACACGAACAGGCAGAAAGTCCCACACCATGACTGGACGCTATGGGCGGAAAGCTAACACACGTTACAAGTACTGTGTTTCTTCTATGGAACTATTTATTCCTGTAACATATATGATATTTCGACATGCAGACCCATTCTTTCCGTTCCAGTGAATTTATGCACGTGAGCTGTGAGTGACAATTTCTCATGCGTATTCAAGTCAGCGTCACTTACGTTCATCTCCTGACGATTACATACTTCCAGTGCGCATAACATTCAAGTATAAAGGCTTATTTCACTACCTACGAGAGTATGCATAGCTAACACGCAGCCCTACCATCTGATCATACTTTACTGCCAATAAAATTGCTACACCAAGAAGAAATGCAGATGATAAACGGGTATTCATTGGACAAAAATATTATACTAGAACTGACATGTGATTACATTTTCACGCAATTTGGGTGCATAGATCCTGAGAAATCAGTACCCAGAATAACCACCTCTGGCTGTAATAACGGCCTTGATACGCCTGGGCATTGAGTCAAACGGAGCATGGATGGCGTGTACAGGTACAGTGCCCATGCAGCTTCAACACGATACCACAGTTCATCAAGAGTAGTGACTGGCGTATTGTGACGACCCAGTTGCTCGGCCACCATTGACCAGACGTTTTCAATTGGTGGGAGATCTGGAGAATGTGCTGGCCAGGGCGGCAGTCGAACATTTTCTGTATCCAGAAAGGCCCGTACAGGACCTGCAACATGCGGTCGTGCATAATCCTGCTGAAATGTAGGGATTCGCAGGGATCGAATGAAGGGTAGAGCCACGGATCGTAACACATCTGAAATGTAACGTCCACTGTTCAAAGTACCGTCAGTACGAACAAGAGGTGACCGAGACGTGTAACCAATGGCACCCCATACCATCACGCCAGGTGATACGCCAGTATGGCGATGACAAATACGCGCTTTCAATGTGCGCTCACTGCGATGTCGCCAAACACGGTCTCCGAGCTGATAGTCAATGCTGCTGCAAACATCGTCGAACTGTTCGTGCAGATGGTTGTTGTCTTGCAAACGTCCCCATCTGTTGACTCAGGGATCGAGATGTGGCTGCACGATCTGTTACAGCCATGCAGATAAGATGCCTGTCATCTCGACTGCTAGTGATATGAGGCCGTTCGGATCCAGCACGGTGTTCCGTGTTACCCTCCTGAACCCACCGATTCCATATTCTGCTAACAGTCATTGGATCTCGACCAACGCGAACAGCAATGCCGCGATACGATAAAGCTCAATCGCGATAGGCTACAATCCGACCCTTATCAAAGTCGGAAACGTGATGGTACGCATTTCTCCTCCTTACACGAGGCATCACAACAACGTTTCTCCAGGCAACGCCGGTCAACTGCTGTTTGTGTATGAGAAATCGGTTGGAAACTTGCCTCATGTCAGCACGTTGTAGGTGTCGCCACCGGTGCCAACCTTGTGTGAATGCTCTGAAAAGCTAATCATTTGCATATCACAGCATCTTCTTCCTGTCTGTTAAATTTCTCATCTGTAGCACGTCATCTTCGTCGTGTAGCAATTTTAATGGCCAGTAGTGTATACTGGAAATACTTACGATTAAAATAGATACATAACTAGATAGAAGTAGATTCATAGAGAATGATACCGTGAATGTAGACTGTGTTGTTGTTATCTTCAGTGTAAAGACTAGTTTAAGTATTTATTCACGCTACTATGTCCTTTGCAAGCCTTTTCACTTCTACATAATTCCTTAAACTACATTCTTTTGAATGTGCTCACTGTACTCGAGTCCTGATCTCCCTCTATAGTTTTTATTCCCTGTGCTCCATTCAACAGAGGTCTTCTTTTCATCAAGCTGTGTAACATATTATTTCTCCTCAGTTCGATTCTTTAAATCCTCAATGTATATCCCACCTACTAATCTAATCTTCAGCATTCTTCTGCTGCACCACATTCCAAAAGCTCCTTTTTCTCTTGCTGTTTCACTCCTACACATCATTACACTCAAATCACTTGCTTTTAAAATACTCTGTAACAGATAAATTTAATTTCGAACTTAACAAATTTCCTTTTTTCATAATTATTTTTTGCTACCGCCAGTCTGCATTGTATATACTCCGTACGACTACCATTGTCAGCCGGCCGAAGTGGCCGTGCGGTTAAAGGCGCTGCAGTCTGGAACCGCAAGACCGCTACGGTCGCAGGTTCGAATCCTGCCTCGGGCATGGATGTTTGTGATGTCCTTAGGTTAGTTAGGTTTAACTAGTTCTAAGTTCTAGGGGACTAATGACCTCAGCAGTTGAGTCCCATAGTGCTCAGAGCCATTTGAACCATTTTTGAACCATTGTCAGCTATTTCCAAGTAGAATAACAACGTTCATCTATTAATTTTAACCTCTATCTCCTAATATAATTCCCTCTGCGTCGCCTGATTTAATGTTAATGTTCCACTATCCTCGTTTTACTTTTGTTCTTACTCATCACATAAACACTTCCGAAAACAATATCCATTCATCTGATCTTTTACCTTATTTGCAGTCTCTCACGAACTGCCCCGATTTTACTTCTTCTTCCTTCTTGAAAATACACAGAAACTTAGAAAGAAATAGATATATGAGGCAGTTAAACAGAAACAAAGACTAAGAGGTTTTATATATAGAGGGTGCTCAAAAATTTTGCGTTTGAGAGCGCTGCTGTAGTGTAGATGCAACGTAGCAGGATGCAGTTGCAGGTATATAAGCACCCACATGTAGACTAGAGATTAACGTGACATTCGTGTTTTTCCGATGTACATGCGGTAAATGAGGAAAAATGAACTATGGTGATGTTATTACCAAATGCTTTCAAACAGGACCTACAAGCTGCCAAAGGACCACCACCGGTTGACATCTATCAGAGAGTGAAGAATGTGTACGGTGCAGCATATCTGCATATCTATCGAAAACCACCGTTGTGGAATGGTGCGCCAAGTTCCCCGCTGGTGGCGATTTAACGCAAGACGCCGGTCGATCTTTGGAGTCGCCCCCATCGATTAGGAACCAGTTCAAATGGGAGATACTCGAGCATCCGCTTTATAGCCCAGATCCCTCCCCATGCTATTAGAACGCTTTTGGTACCTTAAAAAAGGACTAGAAATGTCGACAATTTCTGTTGGACGAGCATTTGGAGCATGTAGTTACGGACTGCTTACCGCACCAGAACACGGAGTTTTACCAAACCGGCATCTTCAACCTGGTGTGTCAGTGGGATGATTGTCTCAGTGCACACAGCGATTTAGTCTGAGTGTCATACCAATTGTAGACTGTATGATCTCCGAATGGAAACTTCTTGGTCACCACTTATAGTAATTGGAAGGTATCCTAGATTAAACTAACCAATCAGTTCTGCAACTTACAGAATGAAAAGTATACGGACCTAGATGTAAGGTGCCACTATTTGACGAAACTATTTATGACCAAAATAGAAGATGTTGTTGGTAGCAAGACAAAAAAATCTCAAATTGCACGAAACATTTGTTAAAGAGAATACGAGAGCAAATCAAACAATAATGGGAAGGTGATGGAAGGTGTTGAATTAAATGAAACTATTCAGGTATCTCTTTAGAAAATGTGAGAAGATACAATGAAAATTTGGCAGGAGAATAAATTTGAAACAGTAACAGTATGAGTAACTGTAAACAGAAAATTATGTTGGGCTGTAGCATACGATATAATAGGGCAAACGGTACAATAAGTAACGACTAATACATATATCAAAACAAAAGTTCTGCAACACCCCGATATGCCGAGCAGGTGTTTTGTTATTGTAGTAGTTCCTCTACCGAAGTGTAGGTAATTCCTGAAGTTGTTGGTAGACATACTCGCAGTTACCATGAGCGTTACCTATTGGTAAAACGCTGCACTCGAATTGATTGCAGCGTTTAAGTTGACAATAAGGCATCATTTGGCATGTATCGAAGACGTCTATGGAACGATGGAGTGAACATACATCATGCCACGAAGGACGACCATGTCCCTCCAGATCTGAAGTCGGCGTTCGGAGATGCTACTGGACATCATTTCTCTTATAAGACGATTTCACTATGCGAATCTGCATTCCTGACAACCACGCCGAGCACCGCGACGTACAAAACACCATGGACTCCGTTACTGATCGGCAAGAAATAATGTAGAATGGACGTAGCAGGATTGGCGTCGGCTTTGTTTACGGACGAAACTCGGATCTGTTTGTACACTGACAATCACAGACAGCGTGTTTGGAGAGACTCCAGTAATATGGAACGCGTCCAGCACTCTGCCCCACCTGTGCTACAAGGCGGTGATGGAGTGAAGTTGTCTGGAAACGCGCGACCGCTACGGTCGCAGGTTCGAATCCTGCCTCGGTCATGGATGTGTGTGATGTCCTTAGGTTAGTTAGGTTTAAGTAGTTCTAAGTTCTAGGGGGCTGATGACCTCAGATGTTAAGTCCCATAGTGTTCAGAGCCATTTGTACCATTTGGAGTGAAGTTCAACGTTGGTTCCATTACATGGGGCCCCACACACTTCTCGTGGTTATTGAGGGCAGTCTTACTACATGACGGTACAGGGGCGACATTCTGCAACAGTAAGTCCGTATCGCCAACATTTTCGTGACAGTTTCACCTTGATGGATGGTAATTCACCTGCTCATTGTGCTGTTGTCGTCAACATGTTCCTTCAGCATGCGAGGCTCTCCAGGCTGAAGTGACCCACCTGTTCGTGTTACAATTCCAATATTTATATGCACAAGTAGAAAAACATCTTCATCGTAACGTACATTGAGAAACTAATCTTTATACACTGAAGAGCCAAAGAAACTGGTACACCTGCGTAATATCGTGTAGGGCCCCTGAGAGCATGCCGCTGGCATGGACTCGACTAATGTCTGAAGTTGTGCTGGAGGGAATTGACACCATGAATCCTGCAGGGCTGTCCACGAATCCGTAAGAGAAAGAGATGGTGGACATCTCTTATGAACATCGCGTTGCAAGGCATCCCAGATATGCTCAATAATGTTCATGCCTGGAGAGCTTGGTGGCCAGCAATAGTGTTTAAACTCGGAGGAGTGTTCCTGGAGCCATTCTGTAGAAATATTTTACTTCTGGGGTGTCGCGTTGTCCTGCTGAAATTGCTTAAATCCGTCGGAATGCACATGGTCATGAATGCATGTAGATGATCAGACAGGACGCTTAAGTACGGGTCACCTGTCAGAGTCGTACATAGACGTATCAGGGGTCCCATATCACTGCAACTTCTCACGGCCCACACCATTACAGAGCCTCCACCAGCTCGAACAATCCCCTGCTGACATGCAGGGTCCATGGGTTCGTGAGGTTGTCTCCATACCCATACACGTCCATCCTCTAGATACAATTTGGAACGACACTTGTCCGACCAGACAACATATCCAACATCGGTGTTGACGTTCCCTGGCGAGGCGTAAGGCTTTTTGTCGTGCTGTCATCAAGGGTACACGAGTGGCCCTTCGGCACCGAAAGCCCATATCGATGTTCTGCTGAATGGTTCGTGCGGTGACACTTATTGATGACCCGGCGCTGAAATCTGAAGCAATTTGCTGATGGGTTGCACTTCTGTCACGCTGAACGATTCTCTTCAGTTGTCATTCGTCCCGTTCTTCCAGGATCATTTTCCTGCCATGGCAATGTCGGAGATTTGATATTTTACGTGATTCCTGATATTCATGGTGTAAAATGGCAAGGACTATGCCCCTTACAAGAAGTCATTAAAGATCACCTAACTCACGTTGAGCGAACAGTAGGGCCGAACAAAAATGACTGACAAGGCACAATGCATCTTGTAGAGGGTATAGTATGGATGTATTGGAATAATTAATGTCGGGTGATGGTTTCAAAGTAATTCACACGACACGAAAAACTTTCTGGAAACGCGTTGATTTACTGGAGGCTAGTTTATCCCAGGGAAGTATACAGTGACCATGGCTGGCCGGCAGAGGAGCGGTGAAGGGAAGCTACAATAGGCAGCTTAGGGCAGCTCAAGCTCTGAGAAAGTGGTAAAGGGGCATGGCCTACAGCTATCTTAAGATGAGTGACAGTGAATCGGTGGTTGACCCCATGCTGGTGTACCGGGAAGTAGATGGAGAACTTGTACGCCTGTTGATAAATGTCTGTTGTCCTGTTTTCAGTGAAACATGCGAGAAAGCCGCGCAAACCTACGGTAGAGCGGTCAACAGAGGTCAAAATATGCATGTTCATGACTATAGCAACTTCACGCTGAATTCACGGTCTGCAGAGTCTGAAGCAAATCAGGTGAAGAGCGACAGAATGAAATACGCTGGCCTCCAATGGGAACGTAGGACCAAGGAATTTGAAGTACTCTCCTGGGAGTCAGAATTCCGGAAAAATTGGTGTTTGTGCAGAGGCTAACCTTGATGGGTGGCCTGGGAGGAGCTAAATAGCAGAAATTGAGAGGAAGGGAAATTTTGTGGGAATTTGTTCACTTCCAAGAGCAGGCATTTGTCAGCGCTGGGAAGTGACGCATAATTAACGCGACTTGCGCTGCAATTGCCGTAAGTGATTTTGCTGGAAGGGAAACTGAGGCAAAGGGCAGACTGTGAGAAGTCTTCGTAGAGGTCTTCCGTTCCCAGCTTGCCTAGAGTGCGGATGTGGCGTTCTTGACTCAGCTTGCCTGAGAAAGAGTGAGCATATCTGCACTTTAGGACTTAGCAAATGGAACGATTGAGCTTGGAGGTAGAAAGTTTTCGTTCAGCTATGTACTGAGCAAGATAGCTAGGAGTGAATAGACGAGCACAGCCTTGCAGCACCACAAGGTTGGCCGACGTCCACACAACGACGCAGCTCCACCACGCTGTATTCAGTGATATTGCGTCCGCTCCGGCCACTGATTAATTTGTTGGATCATGTCAGCAAAGTTTCCACGAGGGTTTCATGGGCCGTATATTGTAGAATTCTTCTCACACTTCACATTATGCCTGGGTCAGTCGATAGGAATTACTTTTGAGTTATCGGGCTTTACTCCACGCAAATGCAATTTCTTACCACTGCCTGATAGGACAGTCTTGTAATGTGATGATTGAAGGTCGGAGTTAAAATAAATTTGTGCTAATCGACTGCATCTGTTTTCAATCAAGTAGTTGAAATCCCAAGTAACTTTCTTAATTAATCTTATGTTCAACATTTGCATCTGGTGTTCAATAGCTGAATATAACATCAATGTGCACCCATTTTTAATTAAAAGTGATCAATTCTGAATAAATTAATGTCAACACTGCCACCACAGTTTGTAACGGAACTGAAATGATGATGGGCTGACAGTAATTTGGAGCCCGCGCGTCGGAAACGGGCGCGCTTGTGTGAGACTGCCAGGGAGTGCACCCTGATGCCATCTATTGGCGAAACTGGGAATTAGCGCTACCTGTCAGACAATGCACTAAGCTCTCGGAGCCAAATGTATTCTTTTTCTTGGTAATTATAAGTTATTACTGTATAATTTAATGTTGTAAAGCGCTAGTAGTAAATCATTATGACTGGTATGAACTCCAGGGTAATAAATATAAATATTCTTAAATACTAAATGATTTCGGTAAAAAGGTGGTAGGGGAACGCCCCCACTCTTGGTGATACGAGTGTAGCTAGGGGTAGCTGGAGACACAGGGATTGAACAATGGAATGGCCTGGGGAGTGTTGATGTGATCGGACGTGCGTAACTGTGCTCATGCAAAAGCGATTGTGCAACAGAGAAGAGGCGAATATTGTCGCCGTTTTTGGAGTGAAACGCGACGAATGGTTGTTGAAGCCGCCTCTATGCCACTGGGGCTGATTGTAAGAGTTCCTGAGCCCAGATTTTATGGCGGACGTGCAGTAGCTTATACGAGGGCTACAGCTCGTAGTTCCAGCCGCCATTAAGGGCCTGAGGCGTGAAGAGCTGCGTTAGCCACATGCATCTCACCACCAGCACCGACACGTCTACCCAAGGCAAGACTGCTTGCAATTGTTAAGTCGAACTTTGTATGCATGTAAAAGGAGAATACCAGTTTTCTTTTATGCAAGTGCAGAGGACAGAATATAGTAATGAGTAAAATTACGACGCATGTTGTTCATTGTAAAGTGTAGTAACCTCAAACATAGTATAGTGAAATCAGACTGAGGCCACCATCGCCTCTTTCATTTACAATTCTTTTGGTTGTAGAATACTTTAGCGTATAAGAATGTTGAAAAGAGCAATGGTCACACCAGAATGAGTCGCCTATTTATAGTTACTTAAATTTTTCTGAGTAACCTTTCAAGTAAAGTCACTTAACTAATTCTGTATCAATTGTCCAAAGAGTAATGTCCAAAATCATTACATAAGTTGAAGGATAGAATTTTGTTAACCCAAGTTGCATAAACTGTCTTGGTAGTAATTACCAAGCCAACTCACAGAAATTGAGAGAGTATTTGCTTTGTAGAATCACCTAGAATGATCAGAAATAGTAATATTCAGAGTTAAGTTTAAATTCAACTCAAGCCACTTCACTCCTTCAGAGCTGGCGACCATAGTTATAAGTATTTTCAGGAGGATTCGACGGTAAGTCTGCTGCTCTCGTCGTGCTGATAGGATTATCCACTGCTGCTAGCAGTGGTGATTAGATACATAAGCTCACTACCAAGTTAAGTGGGTCAGGTAGGCAGTGTTACCGTGTGAACTGTAGGGCACTGTAGGCCGTGGATCGAACCCGTTCAATCATCACAGCTCTTAGGGAAATAGTCCGGTTAGGAGTGTACTAATCATTAGGTAAATACTGGCGAGTAACGGTCAAAAATGTATACGCAAGTGAATTTAGCAAGGTCCACGTAGCACCTAGTTAATGTGGTGCAATGGCGAGGGTAGGAGTGGAGTAAAAGTGAGCTGAGCTTGTGGCAGCTGTGCTGTATTCAAATATTAACAACGTGAATTCACTACTACCTCTTACCATTAGGACTGAGCTATTTACAGTTAAAACACGTAGCAGTAAGCGCAAAGGCGTGACAGCTACAAGTCCGTATTGGTTTTATACATACGGAATTAGGAAGCGGGTCATTCGGTCAGTGGAGGGGGTTAAAACAACCGAGTCAGTTGAGAACATGCCCCATTTACTGATGGAAAGATTCGGCGGTTCGGTCGCAAGTTCAATCAGGAGTCACAGGGCCATATTACGTTTTTGCGTTATCCGATATTGCGGCAGTTTTGCACTCTCTGTTGATCTGTTAGTCAATTAGTTGGGGTGAACAGACGCCAAAACCAGCTAAGTGACGGGTGGGGTGTTACAACGGTACACTCTTGAAATGGTTGTACGGGAAAATCTCCACTTCATCGCTACCTCGGAGATGCTGTGTTCCATCGCTCGTGCGCCGACTATCACGTTCAAACTCACTTCAATCTCGATAAGCTGCCATTGTAGTGGCTGTACCCCATCTAACGACTGCGCCAGACACTTCTTGTCTTATACTACCGTTGCCGACCGCAGCGCCGTATTCTGCCTGTTTACGTACCTCTGTATTTGAATACGCATGCCCATACCAGTTTCGTTGGCGCTTAGTGTAATTTACGAGAGGGTAACGTACTTAAATTTACAATATCATGTAGCAAAACAATTTAAATGAGATGCAAAATCAGCTTTCAAACAGTTATATATTACCAACCTATGTGCCCTATTCCACTGGGTGGAAGTTCGCGGCCAGGTGTCTGCTAGCGGAATAATCTTCACTAAATAATGCCGAACTAGCCTTGCCACGAAAACTGAACGTAATATCAAATTCTGTGTCTCACCCTATTTCTTATGCACTGTACAATCTGCTAAACAGCAATGACGTCCACCAAACAAAGGCAGCCTTCCTTCGAACAACAGGACACAGCGTAAGACTCCAATGTAACAAGACAAGTATAGGAACGATCAACAGAACGGAATGACTGAGTCTGTACAAACAAGAACGCCCACGTGACTACCAGTCTGGAAACGAATTCTGTTGGTCTAAAACAAACCGACTCACCGAAGACTTAAAACTGTCACAGTGACCTACAAAGAAGATGTATGGAAAATGAAAGTGCCGAATCAGCAGGTACCTTGCATCATTTAGCAATTTGTCTGGGATTCACAGACATTGAGAGAAATATTCGACTCGGTTTCTGCAAGGTCTCTACAAACACACCTGCAGGAAAGGGCATTGATTGAGACATGTTAGTATACTGAAGAGTGTACACGTCATAGCTACAGCTTCCATAAGATTCCATCAGGATATGCCATATTTTAGAGTGAGTTGGAACAGTAACAACTGCTACTCCTAGTCCCAAAAATATAGCATTAATGTGTTAAAAGGACTGGTTCAAAAGCGATCTTAGTAGGAAAACAGTGTGAACAGAAACATGAAGGAGCTAGGGAAGATTATTGTTTAATATATCACCATAAGTGCATGCTGTTTCATGTACGAGTAACAGTATTTTTTCATGGTTTATTGTAGAGTGTGTGGAGATAAACATTTTGACTTTTCAATTCGGTGAAATGCACAAGTCTATAGATAAGTGATGTACAATATTTTGATTAGCCTTGCCTACTCCCCAGTTAACTACAGTGTGTTTGGAAATTTCCATTACAAACATCTATGGCTTCTAGAGCGGAACAATTACATAATATTTTGAATAGGAACGCATGTCCAGAAACGTAATGTTTCCTCTCTACGACGGTTTCAATTCAGATGTGTAACGCGTCCAGGTCTGCTGAAGGAAAGAAAAAAACTCTCAGACTTGCTTCTCCTGGTACGCAATAAAGTAGACAGGATGACGTGTACTACATCACACTACTTCTTGTGGGGTCGTATGCAAAGTTTAATTTACGGACTCCTGTAGAAACAGAAGAGGATCTGGCACAAGTTCTGGCGCTGCGCTAGAAACTGAAGAGGCAACAGGTGGGATGGAGAGTGTGTACCAGAACATACTTCGTAGGTACAATGTCTGTAACAACTTTGATGGTCTTCACATCGACCTGCTGTTGTAATGCTTCAGTGTTCTTCTGTATGTGCAGTATACTGGGATGCTCTGCGTTTTGGAGAAATGTAAATACGTAATCTTTCAGTGTTAAAAAAAATGCACTTGAGTGATAAATGGATGTTTCGTTATGTTTCCTTCCGAACTTTTACCTATAAATGGTACTGCGTCACACCTAGTTCAATTCCCCAAGCAGAAGTGGACAAGTTAAATATCTGAACTGAAACCATCGTAAAACGGCTTCTCGAACTGTATCGATGTCGATATGTTCTTATCTTCGGCTCTAAGATGTTGCCCGGCCGGCGCAGCTCTGCCTGGGGTCGCTTGGAAGATCAGCATGCTGGGCCCACAAGGACTGTATGAGAGTTGATATGATGGTGGGAGTATCAGTGGAGCAACCAAGCAGAAACGGGGCATTTTGCCGCCACCCACCTGTCACTGTTTTGGAGTAAGCTGGGAATAATGTGCGATGTCATGTTGGCCTGTGTTTGGTTTGCATTACCGAGGAACCTCAGGCGTGGATTACTGAAAACCCGACGAGCTGCTAGGAGCGTGTTTACCCGGAATTCGTGGATCCACCGGTTCTGGTTATTGGTATTGAAGTCCGCGCCCCCTTGGAATTTGCAGGCTGAAATGTATGACCAAGAATTTATATGTTAATAAGGTCTGTTAAAAGTTTTAATTAAATTTCTGTGTATTGCTTCCTGCTGGAAGTTTGATCTGTGAACTTTAAGTGTCCGTGGCGCCTTCCATTTGCGTTAATGTTAGTGTCCGCCTCCACAAGGAAGCTTGTCGTGAAATTCGGTGGCAGCGTATTACTTACCTGGCTTAAGTGTTTCTACCTGTCTGTTATTAATTCTCGTCTTCCTTGAGGCAAAAAACTATCGGCTGACATTAGCTCTGGTGCACGTTGTTGGTTTTTTATTATTATCGCTGACTGTCTATTCCTGGTATGAAAGTGGACTTCTGTGTTGTGTAAATGTTATTAGGATTAGTCTTAGTAACTGTGTGACTTATGTTTAATTTGAACATTTTGGATAAGTGCTATGCTCAATTTGTAGCTGTCGTCTGGCGGAACATTAGCCGTCTTTCTGGACTTGGCTCCACTGTGTTTTAGTCACTGAGGCTAATGTACTGCTCATTCTGCTTCTGGTCACGTATATCGTGTGTTCATTTTATTTAAGTGGTTTATATTGAAATTTTAGTTTGTTTTAGGACACACTGTCCGCTCTGAGAACCGATAGAGGTACTGAAGGTACCCTCCGCCACACACCGTCAGGTGGCTTGCGGAGTATGGATGTAGATGCAGATGTAGATGTAGGCCTGGAGTGTGTGCGGGCCCAGGAGCCATAGAGCTATAGGCAGTTGGCTGGAGATTGATTCAGCCATTTGTTCCAGCAGGATTTGCTATCACTATTTAATTTTGAAATCTACTTAAGCCAACCCGTAAGTGGTGTCATAAATTTTCTGCTAACTTCGATTACCGCTCCGTAATAAATCGCATTGACTACTGGGTACGTAATCGTTATACACTACTGGCCATTATAATTGCTACACCGAGAAGAATTGCAGATGATAAACGGATATTCATTGGACAAATATATTACACTAGAACTGGCATGTGATTACATTTTCACGCAATTTGGGCGCATAGATCCCGAGAAATCAGTACCCAGAACAACCTCCTCTGGCCGTAATAACGGCCTTGATACGCCTGGGCATTGAGTCAAACAGAGCTTGGATGGCGTGTACAGGTACAGCTGCCCATGCAGCTTCAACACGATACCACAGTTCATCAAGAGTAGTGACTCGCGTATTGTGACGAGTCAGTTGCTCGGCCACCATTGACCAGACGTTTTCAATTGGTGAGAGATCTGGAGAATGTGCTGGCCAGGGCAGCACTCGAACAATTTCTGTATCCGAAAAGGCCAGTAAAGGACCTGGAACATGTGGTCGTGCATTATCCTGCTGAAATATAGGGTTTCTCAGAGATCGAATGAAGAGTAGAGCCACGGGTCGTAACACATCTGAAACGTAACGAAATGGTTCAAATGGCTCTGAGCACTATGGGACTTTACTTCTAAGGTCATCAGTCCCCTAGAACTCAGAACTACTTAAACCTAACTAACCTAAGGACATCACACACATCCATGCCCGAGGCAGGATTCGGACCTGTGACTGTAGCGGTCACGCGGTTCCAGACTGTATCGCCTAGAACCGCTCGGCCACCACGGCCGGCTGAAATTTAACGTCCACTGTTCAAAGTGCCGTCAATGCGAACAAGAGATGACCGAGACGTATAACCAATGGCACCCCATACCATCACGCTGCGTGATACGCCAGTATGGCGATGACGAATACACGCTTCAAACGTGCGTTCACCTCGATGTCGCCAAACACGGATGCGACCATCATGATGCTTTAAACAGAACCTGGCTTCATCTGAAAAAATGACGTTTTGCCATTCGTGCACCCAGGTTCGTCGTTGAGTACACCATCGCAGGTGCTCCTATCTGTGATGCATCGTCAAGGGTAACCGCAGCCATGGTCTCCGAGCTCATAGTCCATGCTGCTGCAAACGTCGTCGAACTGTTCGTGCAGATGGTTGTTGTCAGGCAAACGTGCCCATCTGTTGACTTAGGGATCGAGACGTGGCTGCACGATCCGTTACAGATACCTGTCATCTCGACTGCTAGTGATACGATGCCGTTGGGATCAAACACGGTGTTCCGTATTACCCTCCTGAAACCACCGATTCCATATTCTGCTAACAGTCATTGGATCTCGACAAACGCGAGCAGCAATGTCACGATACGATAAACCGCAATTGCGATAGGCTACACGAGGCTTCACAACAACGTTTCACCAGGCAACGCCGGTCAACTGCTGTTTGTGTATGAGAAATCGGTGGGAAACTTTCCTCATGTCAGCACGTTGTAGGTGTCGCCACCGGCGCCAACCTTCTGTAAATGCTCTGAAAAGCTAATCATTTGGATATCACAGCATCTTCTGCCTGTCGGTTAAATTTTGCGTCTGTAGCACGTCAACTTCATGGTGTATCAATTTTAATGACCAGTAGTGTATATTGTAATCTTGGCTGTGACTTGAGCTTGCACGTACTGTAATCTATTTGTGCTCCATGGAATTTTGTTAAAACTGCTTGTGCTCTGGTGTCGGTGCTGTTAACCGATACTTGTCAGGCCTGCTCATTTTGAGCCCAGTCGGTGTACACAGCCACCTGTTTATGCGATTCTGTGAGCAAGCCTTGGGCTACAGCTGTCCATCATCTGCAGTGTTACTTCTTCCAATCGCAGCTGTGGCCGTTAATGCTGATGTTTAAAATTGGATTGAATTTTCAGAACATTCGTGAGTCATTCTGTTTGCACATTAAAAGAGGCTCCCTTTTTATGACCTTACTGCTTCTTTAAGTTATTTTAACATTTTACATACATTCCCTGTTATCTCCAAGTTGACCCGGTTCGATTCACTCAGCCGAATCGTCGTACATATAGATTCGAACGCTCTCTAAATCGTCCGAACTAATTTCTCTGCCTTGTCTACTGTAAAAACGTCTCATCTAAAACAGTACAGCAATTCTAACAAAAGTCCCGGATCTCTACGTCGCTGGAAGTGAGTAGGAACCTATGAATGTTTGCGACATGTCATATATCACTAGCAAAATGGAGTCTGTAGAAGTTATTCAAGCAAAAAAACCTGATTGCTGTCAGCTACGAAGTGTTTGAAGTGGTATTCAAAATGTATTTGAAAAGTGACCTACATGCTAGAACTTCCGTATGTGACACACATACATTGTCTTTGCAGCAACTACAGCAAGAGACTTCATACATGCATACAACACAGGCACCCTTATGTGCAAGTTCTACAGTGATCTGAGCATATACATCGCTTATTTCAGTTACCATAACTTTATTTCTCTCTTTAATAACTACGATGTCGGTGGAACGTAAACGTCTAAACTTCCTTGAATTTAGTTTACTTTCCTTTCTTGTACGAGACAATGAACTGGATCGTCAGTTTGAATTACCGATCTAAAATTTATATTATTTTCATTTGGGAATAAGCATTTCTTTAACCATTCAGTTAATAACTAACGCTGGTCGGTCCTAGGATTTTCTTGTAAGCAAAACCACAATTTTTTCTGTAACCACTGACGATTCTCTTAATTAAAGCAAAACTTGTTTGATTCAAATAAGACATTACGCAGTCACATAAGACGGAATACCCCCACAATACTTGCAAAATTGCGACTGTGGAAGAGAAGACTCAGAAACAAAACAAAAATATCGAAGTTTTACATCTTTAATCTCCTATTACCATATACACGTAAAATTCCAGTTTGTACCGTGGTTCGCAGTCCAAGTGAAACTGCAGTTGCCTATATCACAGGGTAGGTAAGTTAAACGTCGGTGCCTAGGGCATACTACCGTCAATACGATAATCCAGAGAAAAACGCTTTTATTCTCTTACCAACATTTAGGGTTGAGAACAGCTGCAGTTATTATGCTACTCGTAAAACGTTTACAGACCTAAATATACAAAGTAATTTTCAGGATGTCACATTTACATGTTACGTCGGTAATGTGCGCTGACTATCTGGGGAGCAAATTTTCTCAAATTCGTATTCGTTTAACCATAAACAGGAGAAAGAACACAGGAACTCTTATAAAATTTGTGTAGGTGAACAGCTTGAAATCCACTAACAAACTGAATAGGTAAACATTTGTATCAGGATTATAATTTTGTACTTTAAAGACGGCCGCGGTTCGAATGCTGCCTCGGGCATGGATGTGTGTGATGTCCTTAGGTTGGTTAGGTTTAAGTAGTTCTAAGTTCTAGGGGACTGATGACCACAGGTGTTAAGTCCCATAGTGCTCAGAGCCACTTGAACCATTTTTGTACTTTAAATCATGAAAATTACATGGCGATGGGCTAGCAAATCCGATATTGTACCACACTGTATGTTCGCCTAACGCATTGCAGCAGCTGTAATATTCTGACGTGTCCACCGAAATATGCGGACTATGGGGTCTGGCGTTCTGATTAGCAGAACGCTGGAAACTTCCCTATCAGGGCCCTGAAATAGAGGCAGATTGACTCACAGGCACGAGGGTGCACGCAGCAGTCGTCAAACGTCAGATGGCCGACTCAGGACGAATAAGTTCTCCCTCGTGACACACGATTTGACCGATACGATATGCAGTTCCATTGTCGGTACAGTTGCGTACTGCCACAGGCTCTTAGTCCAGCACAAGATACAGACCACAAGTCTCACCCACCAGGAAAAGACCTGAAGTTCAATCGAACGAGCCTCTACCTATTGACTGTTCTGTTGCCCTGGTAGCCAATCCTGACACAGCACTGGGGTTCTCACGCATATCCTGAGAGTGGCCAATCAGCGACACCAAATCCACCTTGTCTGAAAAAAGATTTTAGACTAGGCGTCGTTCTCACTGTAAGCATAGCCATGTTCTGGCGAAAAACATCTACCTAGGTGAGACCACTGCCCCTCACAAACGGAGTGACCTAATATTTCCAGGCCGACAGTTTCCAATTTCTGAAAGAACGCTGCTAAGCTTCCCAGACAGTTTTTCCCTTGAAATATATGTTTTTGCCGCGTACTGAAAGAATCCAGCGATTTTCTGTCGTCAAGGGAAGGCTACAGTCCAACCTCGACCAGACACATTCTCCATCCCCTCTGTCTGTATCGTCCCAGCTTCTAAAATGAGAATGCACGTTATTTTATGACCTTGTCACCTTCTGCACAAAAGCTCAGTTTACAGCAGTCTCTCTTAAAAGGCTTCCTCCACCCACTTTCAGTCATCCAGCCATCTTCCGTGATGGCCTGGTGACTGGTCGAAGTAAAATGTTTCGTGAACCAGCATCCTTCTGTCCGACCCTAAGTGGAAGGAGTAGAGGGCTTCGGCCATAAGTCACTCTGCAGGTAGGCAGTGTTTCCCAGAATCATTCGCACGGCCAGGTCGCTGCACTTAGCATTTATGGCCCCGCATTCACCTCGTTCCCTGTTCTCGGTCGCCTCCGCTGCAGTCCCCTGGGTACAAGCTCTCTACAAGTTACACATGTAGTTACATGAACATTCTGCCCAAAATTTCCTCATGTGGAAAAAGTCATCAACCACACATAGCAAATGTAGTACCGGGGAACACTGACATCACGTCCTAAAGTATGAATGTTGATCTGACTGACAATGTTGTTAAAGTGAGAGAGTAGTGTGCCATCTCTGAAAGGAACTTGAGCTTCCATCCAATGAACACAAGGCAGTGTAATGATCATAATGTTGTGTTCTCATCCTTAATTCAGCAGCAGCAGCAGCAACTAATCATTTACTTTTGGATAAAGGTCTCCGCAAGTCTTTGTCATAATCCATAGCCTATAGCCGTCCGAAGTGGCCGAGCGGTTCTAGGCGCTACAGTCTGGAACCGCGCGACCGCTACGGTCGCAGGTTCGAATCCTGCCTTGGGCATGGATGTGTGTGACGTCCTTAGGTCAGTTAGGTTTAAGTAGTTCTAAGTTCTAGGAGACTGATGACCTCAGAAGTTTGGTCCCATAGTGCCCAGAGCCATAGCCTTTACCTATAATCATCTGTAGTGATGGCGCGAGGTTGCGCAGTGTTGAAACAGAGCTCTCTTACTCGGCAGCAAACAGTTAAAACCTCTGTTCAGCGATCCAGATACAGTTTTCCCGTGGTTACTTTAAATCGTACAAGGCAAACGCTGTAACTGTCCCTTTAAAATTGACACACTCGATTCGTTCCCAATATCCATGGGACCTCAGTCTTTACCTCACTTTATTGCATTGATGTTGTGTTAAGGAAACAATCAGTTACCAACATCCATTAGGATGTAAGAAAGATGTTGACTTGGAGAGGATATTGTCATCCTCATTGTGAATTTCCAAGGTTTGTGAAATCAGTCTCAGAAAATGATTGGATAATTTCTATTGGTGGGCTGCCTACACCTTCCCTACTTTCAGACCACTGCTAATTTTGTGCAGCCAATTATAATGTGACAGCAAACTTGTTTTATAGCTGTTGTTGTTGCGTTCATTCTTTTCTTGACAGCGGGATTTTATAGGTTCATACTTGGTTTTTTGTTTTAATTTCTTTTGTGATTTATACACGTAATATGACTCCACCATTATCAAGAATGTTAACTTTAAAGATGAAATAAATAAATTATCCTAATAATCCTATCATTCCGCAAATTTTCAGTTAAAATAAGTAAAACAAATACACTATAAATAAATGAGAAACTGTCGAATGAACATCAAAGCTAATTGTGCCTGATTTGATAAAAGAGTAAGAGTTATAACGGGTCTAATAAGGAGAAGAAATAAGACAGCAATGTAAGGAATGAAAATTATTTTCGTGCATGATAAGAGTGCAATTGGAAGAGAGAGAAACACGTAGAAAGACCATTCTACGTTTGGTAGTTTGTATAGTTAACTTCGATACGGATGGTTTTTTCTAGTATTGTGCAACGATTTTATGTGTGCGTTCTAAGTGTGCCACAGGATGAACATATTGTAACTGAAACTTGTTACGGTTGTAACTGCAATGTAGAGAAGTTTTAATATTCGTTCTCAGGTTCCACTCCTTTGTCGTGAAACTAGCTTATGAGTAACCTCATATCAGCAATATAATAATACAAGTGAATGGCAATGGTAATCATTTTCCGAAACGGATCTGGATTTCTACAAGAATTGTAAGTTGGCTACTGAAGTACAGTCAGTTCCACAAGAAAGTGTACGCCGTTATCTGTATGAAATAAGACACTGTTATAAATATATGTTCACATGAAAACAAATGATATTGCTAATTGCACAGTCACCTAATAGTTAATCCAATCGTCGCCATTATCGATTATATCGTGGCACTTACGCCTTCTCTCCGGTAATTCATCCACAACTCCAACCTCTAAATATCGTTTGACCCACTTCGCAACGAATGTCTTTGAGTTCCTAAGAATTTTAACAGCAGCTCCATACGAAAGCTTTGGTCCCTTTGGATGATTTACAAGGAACACTGCCTCGTGACGCTTCAGAAACATTCGACTGTCACACTTTATCTGTAGACCGTGCAAAAGCGCAATGGTTACAGATCCGTGGCCACTGCCAGAGATGTCGCTGCGGACGATACATTTAAAATTATGGTGTACACTTTCTTGTGAAACTGACTACGTACTCACTCTTAGTGTGAAGAAATGTTATTACCAGACTACAGGAATAAAGGATAAAATGGGAGGGAGCTTAGAATCAAGAAAAGGTTTAGCTGAACGGAATACGACAAGGAAAAAGGCCATTATTGTCTCTGTAAGCATTATTCTATGTCATTCTTAAACAGAGATGTCAGCACTGTTATGCAACCAATCACACAGTGCAAACTGTATACTGCACTCTTTATTAATCTAGTGATCAGGCTACTACAATTTGAGCATTCTGTGGTAAATTAATATAATTTTACCATGTAATAGCGTCTATTTATAACACAGCAATTGTGTACTCAGAATGATACTAACGTTATTTCCAAGTGGACGAACTTGCATCCAGATTAATCGGAGACGTTAACTATTTCAGTTTAATTTCATCTGTAATTAAAAGTGTAGTTGTGACTCATTGTAAGCGTAACACTTGTAACAAAATTAATCTGTTGTGATAAGTCAAATATCCAATTATACCTAGTATCTCTGTAACTGTTTAAAATCTTTGCTGCAATTTCGATCATCAACAGCCTCCTACGTCTTCATGTAAGGACGCATTTCCATGTTACTTATCATTTACGAGTAATAATGATAATAGTTAAATTCATTTATATATTATTTCATAGTAATCAAGTTGAAATCCTTTTAATAAAGATGTTCAGAAATTATGTCTTTTCAGTTTTAATAACATTGGGAACGATGGATTTTTCGACGTATCGATTTTGCGCCATCCGCGTGCTATGCACATTTGCATTTTTCGTAAGTCGAACCATGTAAACTAAATTTCTTGTCACGAAGTTCCATTACTGTTTCTCTTCGTGTGATGCACCTTATAACACAAATACTGGCGTTGCGGGTGCGTGTGCTACACTATGTCCAAATAACGGAGCTTACAAACTTGTCACGAGGAAGCCAAGTATAACACTACCGCTGCAGTTTGCCTAAATATGACTTAAAAGCACAGTATGTGTTACCCTGTGGGAGGATTTTTATGAGTTTGACCATGTGTTGTCTAACAGACAGAGGGAATCGAACATGAAGTTCGTAATAGTAGCAGTTGGTAGACAACAGGAAGACTAAAATTTAGTAAGAAATTACAGTAACAGAGTTCCTGTAAATAAAATATAAAATGGTCGCCAGCCTAATTAGGCATAATAATGTGAACACTTTATTTCAAATAGACTCGTCTTTACTCTTGCAAAAGGGAACTTTCATAAGTACTTTCTTTGTAAAATGCAATGAACACCTGTTACAACTAGACGAACTGCACAGGGAGTAGCAGTAGTTACCAACAGCATATGTAAATAATCATAGAAACAAATAAAAAAATATATGGACTTCATCCGTATTGACAATAATCTTCACTTTTACCCTTCACTACCATAGCACAGGAATTGTTCCCAGAAAGGCTTACACAAGATTAAGTGACATATGATAAGTGATAAACTTTGGACAACACACATATACACATCATAAATGCAATAACATCAATAAGATTATATATATATATATATATATATATATATATATATATATATATAGAGAGAGAGAGAGAGAGAGAGAGAGAGAGAGAGAGAGAAAACAACTGTTCAGTTTGATTTGTTCCTGATATAAAAGAATGAAATGGGGGCCCACAAACTATACATTCTTTATATGTGCAAACTATACACACCTGTCAAAAACATTTTGTATTGTGATAAAAGCTGAATACTGCCCCACTTAAGATCATTTATCTTGAAAAGTTTTAACATTATTTGAACTGACAATACCCTCTACAACTACAGAAATGACTTCAACTAAAAGTTCAATTTTAATTAACTTCAAGACCAAATGCTTTATAAAACTAAGCAAGTGATTTTTACTGACAATTTTTATACTGCTGAACATTAAAACACTGATATTTATAAAATGGAAGCAAACCAAAACACATTGGAGATTTTCATTTATTCAGTAATTAATGTCTCCCTTTATATCACTGAAATTAATAATCTAACTACTCACTTCTGTATATTTTTGCATTCAGAACTATGCATTGTTAAATAACACAGATGATTATCATTTTTTCACACATGGGGTACTCGGATATTGGTCATTATGAGGAGAGAACCCTGATGGGTACCATGAAAGGAATCAACTCATGGTTCGAACACAAAGTTTAGTATTATTTGCATTATTATTGCAAATTAATACACACAAGTACACTTGTTCATACTGATATACAGTTCTAACCTCTAGAACATGATGAGGTGGCGGCGAAATAGTGGTGGCGAGCACGTGGCGGCTACCTGGTGTCTCCTTTAGCATTAATATGCTCTATTTAGTTCTTCTTGGCGACGTGAATATCATTTTCATAGCCATTTCCAATGCGAGAGCACCATTTTACAGCCACAATTACACCCGAGGCCATTCCATCTCAAATTAGATACTCGATGCCTCGCTCGGCAGCTGCGCTGTTCACTCGTCGGCTGCTGGCTACTGACTACTTACCGTGCTCTCTCGCTTCCCACCCAGATTGAGCGCCAATTCCACCTTTTGGCGCGCTCCAATTCACTTCCGTTGCGGAGGGGAAGTACTATTCTTTTTCATTACACAATGCAAGTTCCTATGTATGAACCAGTTTTTTACATTATTATTTCCTTTACATAAACAAACCTACTTTAGGAAGTCTCATTATTTAAATACATAGTTACAATTCTACAAAACATATTTCGTAAAACTATTTCCTTACAGTGAATCAATGACATTAAGCAGTAAAGAGAAAACGCTTTAAAATTCACATCATTAATTAGACTGAACAACTACTCCCTATCGATCACGGTTTTTCCTACGCTAATTCAAGTAATAACTGTGATATTCCATTGGACAAAGCCACAGACAATTTTCCAATACGAGTTTATATTCTACAGACAAAAACCTTGGCGTTTAACTCTGTCGTACTTGCCTATTTCTTGTCAACCTTCCTGCGTTACATTATACAGGATGATTTTTATTAACGTTTAAGAACCCTCGAAGTGATGTAGATGAGGCTGAGACATTTACTGTAACACACATGGGGCCGCAAATGTCGGGAAATATCCCAAAATTGGACGACAGATGTTGAACATGTGACGTCACCAGATGACGTACCTCGCCGTACGAACAGCAACTGGGCTTGCTGACTCTACACTCGCCAGTAGAGGGCGGTGCTACACTTTGCTCCTCTACGCCACCCTGTTTTCGAACACACACTGTAAATGTGATCGGTTGTAAATGTAGCAGTTACAAAATTACTGTCCTCACTGTAAGCAGACAAAAATTGTTAATATTTTGTGCTTCTTTCCTTCTGTCCCCTCTTTTGTTTACATAATTCTTTTTAGTAAGGAGCACGTCAGTCATCTACTGGTAGCGATGACGCAGCATGGTAGGCTTCCACAGCACTATACTTTGAAATTCATCAGTGGAGAACACGAGACTGGAAAATAAAATGTTGAACGTTACCTAAATGTAAATAGGTACTTGTCTAACACAATGCAAAAAAATACTTCCCGCCACGAGCGAGACACGAGAACCCTGAGCTTCACGCACTGAAGTAGAGCATGCAGTAGGCACGGATTCGCACCGGCATTAATACTTGACATGTGTTGGGATGATCAGGTGCTACAGACCGACAGGCTCCACCTCTGCACTTGCGGCAAGGTACGTCATTTCGTGACGTCACATGTTCATCATTTGTAGTCCACTTTTGGGGTATTTGCCCGACATTTGCGGCCCCATGTGTCTTCTGTTAAACTACTTGTCCCAGCTTCATCTATGTCGCTTTGGCGGGGTCTAAAAATTGGTGTCACCCTGCACATACTACCCTCACGGTCCGCTGTCACGAAGCTTCACTGTTCCCTAACAACGATTCTATACGTGACTGCAAAGAAAACAAGTAAAGCAGAATTATTTTGATAAAGGGATAAGTTTCGATTGAATCAAAACTTAATTCCTGAGAATACGTCTTTCTTTGCTACGCTCCTGCTGGGCTGTACCAATTTCTGAACAATTAGCTTTCGGAAGAATCAGATATAAGCATTACCATTTTTTAAGTAAGGGATTCGTTACACACTGTTTTATACGAAGTCCATATATTTGTGGTCGGGTACGCTATAAGATAGTAGCTTCAACCTAATATGTTGTTGTTGTTGTTGTGGTCTTCAGTCCTGAGACTGGTTTGATGCAGCTCTCCATGCTACTCTATCCTTTGCAAGCTTCTTCATCTCCCAGTACCTACTGCAGCCTACATCCTTCTGAATCTGTTTAGTGTATCCATCTCTTGGTCTCCCTCTACGATTTTTACCTTCCACGCTGCCCTCCAATACTAAATTGGTGATCCCTCGATGTCTCAGAACATGTCCTACCAACCGATCCCTTCGTCTAGTCCAGTTGTGCCACAAGCTCCTCTTCTCCCCAACTCTATTCAAAACCTCCTCATTAGTTATGTGATCTACCCATCTAATCTTGAGCATTCTTCTGTAGCACCACATTTCGAAAGCTTCTATTCTCTTCTTGTCTAAACTATTTATCGTCCATGTTTCACTTCCATACATGGCTACACTCCATACAAATACTTTCAGAAATGACTTCCTGACATTTAAATCTATACTCGATGTTAACCAATTTTTCTTCTTCAGAAACGCTTTCCTTGCCATTGCCAGTCTACATGCTTTCCTTGCCATTGCCAGTCTACATTTTATATCCTCTCTACTTCGACCATCGTCAGTTATTTTGCTCCCCAAATTGCAAAACTCCTTTACTACTTTAAGTGTCTCATTTCCTAATCTAATACCCTCAGCATCTCCCGACTTAATTCGACTCTTGAAGTCTGAGGGTATTTAACCCTGTATTCACCTGACCAAAAGTCTTGTTCCTCCTTCCACCGAACTACACTAATTCCCACTATATCTAACTTTAACCTATCCATTTCCCTTTTTAAATTTTATAACCTACCTGCCCGATTAAGGGATCTGACATTCCACGCTCCGATCCGTAGGGCGCCAGTTTTCTTTCTCCTGATAACGACAAGAAGGGCCTGACAAAAAAAAATGTTCTACACAGTTGAAAGGAACATGGTTACAATGTCAATCCGCTTGATCTGATTTCCGCATCGATGGTTTTTCCTACGCTATTTCAGGTAATAACTGTGATATTCCGTTGGATGAGGCCACGGACGATATGTTTCTTGCACTTCTCCAGTAAGAGTTTATATTCTACAGACAAAAACCTTGATGTTAAATTCTATCCTACTCGCCTAGTTCTTGTTAATGTACTGACCAAAATAGAGATGTTGCGACATCTAATTTCGTGTAATTCGAGCAGTCCGTCCTGGAACTAAAATCTTTGCTTCTCAACATTAGTAAAAACGATATAATGGTATTAATTTGGTTTCAGACCTGCATTAAGTAATTTTAAATGGTGTTACCGAAAACACTGAGTGCGGGCCTGACGGATTTGTGCTCAAGGCCCAAGGAATATTAATATGCTGGTATCTAGAGGCACGTGAATTATTCAACTCCATTTGGCGCGAACCGTCTGCGTCAAGACAGCTAACGTCTGCAACTCACCTGAACGTTCACGAAGCACTCTTCAATTTGTCCTCATCGAGTGGTGTAGCGCAGTGCTTACCACACGGGACACGGATTCGGGAGGACTACGGGTCGAACCCATATCCGACCATCCCGATGTATGTTTTCCGTCATTTCCATAAATCGCTTAAGGCATATACCGGGATGCTTCCCTCGAAAGGTCACGGCCTTCTCCATCCGTCCCTAATCCGAGGCTTTGCTCTGTCTCTAATGACTTTGTTGTCCATGGGACGTTAAATATTAACCCCTCCCCCCCCATCTCCAATTTTCTGTTATAGCGGAGGTAACGTTGTCTAATCTTCGTATGAGAAGACGAACAAAACAATTTTTCAGTCATATGACTAAACCATACCAATGTCGGAAACAACTGTGGTAAATGATAACGTAAGTGAAATATGTGTCTGGCCAGGTTTAACTGAGTGACTCAAAACTGAGCAAATAAACAAATGAAACGCAGATGGTTTTAAAGTTCACGCTGAAATTTAACAGAATATGGTAGAAATGTTAAAATGTCACACTCTGTGCTTGTTTTGGTCATTAAAAATAATCGCTAGCTCATCAGGGAAATAAAAGGAGAGGATATTCACAAAGGTGTTGTTAGATAAGCAAATGAACAACATGACTCCTAGATAAATGCACTTTGGGAAACATATGTTGTCTATTTTGAACTCCACTTTCTGCAAATTCAAATGAAGTGCATTAATAGTGTAGCTCAGCGATACTGACAAACTTCAAGGGGTTGTAGTGGTGCATTGACAAACAAATTGTGGATAGGAATTTACGTCCAGAAACATCATCCAACGACTGTACAGGGCGTTGTAATTAGAGGAACAGGGCTCGCCGCTAGGCAGCCAACGGTACTTCGTTCGCTGACGGGAGGCAAGCGGAACTTCTCGCAAACTGCGTGACAGCGCTCACGATGTCAGATGGCGTTACACGCGTCGACGTAATGGCAGAGGAGACAGCGTAAAACACACACACACACACACACACACACACACACACACACACACACACACAAGCACACAAGCATATACACACACATACATCTACATATACACACACACATTCGGTGCCGAAGAGACAGTCCAGCGCGGAAGTTGATCCGTATAATTCCAATGCCCTGTATCAAAGTTTCTGCTGCATGTTAAGACAGCAATTCCGCATCTGTCTGACGACTTAAAAATACACTACAGACATCCTCCATCCTCATGAGTTATGTCTCATGTGACAGTATCTTGGTACCATTTGTCAATAGCACACTGCTCGTTCACACATGGCACATGTCTGTATGAACTGTCTATGCAATTTTGTGATGTTTGGGTACACTCGTGGCCAGCAAGATCGCCAAATCTGTCCCCAATAAAACGTGGGTTGTACGAACTATCTGTATAATTGTGTGTTGTTTAGGTACCAGCGTGGCTAGCAAGATCTCCAGATGTGTGCCCGACAGAACGTGTTGTACTAGCTCTGACGTCAACTGTGCTCTAGGGCCAATATCCAGGACACGAAGAGTCACAACAGTTTATAACACTTCCGTCTGCTACTGCTGTACCATAACATTAAAGTTGGAGGCAGGTTGTGAAATAACACTATCTTGTTAAAGCAGTTATGGTATAACGCAAAAGAGCAGTGTTGCCCTCTGAGAGGAATTTTGTTACGTTGACCGTATTTTACCTGACGGAGGTGGTTTATCGGAAGTGACAGTCAGAACTGCGTAAATTTTTAAACATTAACAAACAATAATTTACCTATCTACACTGTTCAAAGAATAAGCAAAACGGTCGCCAGCCTAATTAGGCAAGAGAATGATTGACATTCTTGTTCAAGAAAATAAGTATGAGTAACTTTAACGGACAAACACAACCTATACTTAGCCACACGCGAGTGCAGTAAACTCTGACACCTGCATATGTTAGCGTTAAGGTTAGAACTAACAGCTAGAGCAGAACAATCTATTTACATAAATATAACGGATAACAATATACACTATTACTTTGAGGGCTTATTCAAACTGAATGGTCATTATAACATTACTCTTAATATTCACTGTAGAATCATAAATTGGACATAGGTTCAGTATTACCATTCAAACATTTTCCTACCTGACAAAAAATTGTAAATGTAGTTTACTGCAAAATGATGAACTGGTCATAGGCTAGGTTTCCCTCAGCTAATTATTTTTCTGTTTAGAATGAAAGTTAAATGTATTTCACTAACAAATTACTTCTCACTGTCTTTTGAATAAAGAAGTTATTGCTTTCATAAATAGTGGTCTATTAGTTGTTATTTATCATGAGCATAAAGGGTAACCTGTGGATGCTATTACACTATTAATATGCACTTTCAGTACCCAAAAGAAACAAGTGCTTAGCAAGCATGTGTATATAACTTTCCACTATTGCAGTTTTCCACTTGTACTACAGTGAGACACAAAATTAACATTTGTGAAATACTGACTCACGTTTTGCGATTTAGAGCAAGCAGCAATGTTATTATTTACTAAGAAAAACTTTATAAGCCTCAGTCTTAAGAACTTTTAATTTTGAAGTTGGCAACAACATATTTATAAGCAGTTTTAATAGAAAAATTATTTTCTGCAAGCATCAATTACTTTAGTTCACTTTCTTGCACAGTAACTTTAACTTTCTTTTTACTATGTTCAAGAGACATTAATTAGAAAAACACTAGGCTTTAACGTTCTTTCAGTAAGGACACTCGGTAATCACTTTAGTTCAAAAGGAGGGGAACCTGAGAGGTGTTATGATAAGGAAAAAAAATCAGGGTAGGTACATAAATTCAGTTATAAATTACCTTATATTTGAGCACACTAACACATCCAACAAGCTGATCCTTCACTGTACATTATTATAGTGTTCCGTTACAGTGATTGCGCAATGTGGTGGCGATTGCATGTTAGTAGGTGGATTTGCAGGTAGAATTGCTGGACTCTGTCGTTTCTTGGTGGCGATGATACATACCAATTTCAGAATAGCTCCAGCTCTTTACCCATCCATCGGAGGCATTGGAGAGCGCCAGGAAAAGCCTCTCTCAGAACCAACACAATTGACGACTTTTACATCAGCAGTTGAAAGTTTGGTAGCTCGTCCCCGACTGATTCTCAATTCCACCTTCTCCACCTAGGCCAACCACAATTGGCGCGCGCTACTAAGTTCCGTTCCCGAGGGGAACCACACTACCTTTGACATACAACATAACTAAGACTCCTAAGTGAAGGTCAGCAATTAACATAACAGTAACCAAACATATTAATTAAAACAGAACATTTGGACATATTGACATTTCTAAAAAAATTATTTAAATAAAATTATTTAATTCTAAAGGTACCCAAAGAGATTATACGTGGAAGAAAAAACATATAATTTGCTTCCTACACTCTAAAAGACATCAAAGTTTTTACAAAGAAAGGAGTATACAAATTTGGGTTATCGATTCAATCAAACACATTTACAGAAGCTCAACGATGTAACATTAAATAAAACAAAAGGCAAAATAAATCAGTAGAGTATCGGAGCTATGGTGTTACAAGTTGTGCGCCAGGATGCCTCGGGAGAGGATTGGGTTTACGACAAGCTTTCCAGCTGAACCAGTACATGCATTCAGCCGTCAAAGGTGCATCCTCATACTGGTAAGTGTGGTCCCACTGCTCAGTTATTTATAAATCTGACTCGATTTTGTAATCACTGCACGTCATCATCTGAACACCGAGGTTTCATTTCGTTACCTCACTCCCATTTGGCCGGCAGGGGTGGCCGAGCGGTTCTAGGCACTACATCTGGAACCGCAAGACCGCTTTGGTCGCAGGTTCGAATCCTGCCCCGGGCATGGATGTGTGTGATGTCCTTAGGTTAGTTAGTTTTAAGTAGTTCTAAGTTCTAGGGGACTGATGACCTCAGCAGTTAAGTCCCATAGTGCTCAGAGCCATTTTGAACTCCCATTTGGGGTTCTGTAGGGCAGTATACTTTCTCACAACTAATAAAATGTTGCGCACATTGTGGCGTGGTTGAATGGGTTTCTCATTTAAACCCAACGTTTTGTCCCCATCTGCGGAGGACAAGAGGGATCCTAACTTCTTTGAGTTGTAAGTAGGCTGTTTAGGTTTTTTTTATTGGTAACGCCACGTGGCGCTCTGTATGAAAATCACTGGCTGTGCTGTGTGCAGTCTGTGGCTGGTTTGCATTGTTGTTGGCTATTGTAGTGTTGGGCTGTTGGTTATTAACAGCGCGTAGCGTTGCGCAGTTGGACGTGAGCCGCCAGCAGTGGTGGATGTGGGGAAGTGAGATGGTGGATTTTTGAGAGCGGATGATCTGGACGTGTGTCCATCAGAAATAGTACATTTGTAAGAATGGATGTCATGAACTGCTATATATATTATGACTTTTGAACACTATTAAGGTAAATACATTGTTTGTTCTCTATCAAAATCTTTCATTTGCTAACTATGGCTATGAGTAGTTAGTGCCTTCAGTAGTTTGAATGTTTTATGTAGCTAGCAGTATTGGCGCTCGCTGTATTGCAGTAGTTTGAGAAACGAAGATTTTTGTGAGGTAAGTGATTTGTGAAACGTATAGGTTAATTTAGTCAGGGCCATTCTCTTGTAGGGATTGTTGAAAGTCAGATTGCGTTGCGCTAAAAAATTATGTGTGTCAGTTTAAGCATAGTCATGTATAATTTTTCTAAGGGGACGTTTCAGAGTGTCCGATTTATGAGTGCTTCTGTGCAGTGGCGTCATGTCACATGCCTTGAATACCCGAGCACAATTGAGCGTTGTCGACTACCGTCATCCGCTTTGTTATGACCCCATGGTGGAAGATTTTTTTTTGTTGTGGTTTTAGGGCGCAAAACTGCTATGGTCATTAGCGCCCAGCCCGTGACTTAAGACAGTAAAACACCGAAATTGAAAACCAGCAGCAATGGAAACAAACTCATAAAATTGGAGAAACTAAAAGTAGAAAGAATGCTTAAAAATCCAGTACAGACAGGGGGTGGTTGTCCCCCCCAAAAAAAACTTCAAATGACTGACGTCATTTCACTGTCACTAATAAACTGGAGAACGCGGTCGGCTGAGCGCGTGTCATCTGCTAAAATCGACGATAGATCAGGCGATAGCTGTAGACGGGAGCGTAACGGATTAAAATAGGGGCATTCAATTAAAAGGTGTCTGACCGTCCACGGCTGAGAGCAGTGGGGACAGAGTGGAGGAGGATCACCGCTTAAAAGATGTCTGTGGCTAAAAAGACAGTGCCCTATCCGGAGTCGAGCTAAAATTACCTCCTCCCGACGACGCGTTCGGGAGGAAGAAGTCCAAGCGCAAGGAAGGGCTTTCACTTCCCGCAATTTATTACGGGGAAGTGTTGACCAATGCGCATGCCATAAATGAGCAACTTGGCGACATAAACCGCTCCGTAGATCGGTGAAGGGAAGCGACTGAATAGCTGGCCGAGGAAGAGAGACTGCAGCCTTGGCCGCCATATCGGCCGCCTCATTCCCACAGATACCAGCGTGTCCCGGGAGCCAGAGGAACGCCACCGAGACGCCCCCCAGGTGGAGCAAGCGCAGACAGTCCTGAATCCGGTGGACCAGAGGGTGCACAGGGTAAAGAGCTTGGAGACTGAGGAGAGAGCTGAGAGAATCTGAGCAGATAACGTACTGTATCCGCTGATGGCGGCGGATGTAGTGGACAGCCTGGAGAACAGCGTAAAGCTCCGCAGTATAAACCGAACACTGGTCGGGAAGTCGAAAGCGATTTGGGGTGTCGCCAACAATATAGGCACTCCCTACACCTAATGATGTTTTCGAGCCGTCGGTGTAAATAAACGTGGCGTCCGTCATTTGTGCACATAGAGCAGCAAATGCCCGACGATAAACAAGTGTAGGGGTACCATCCTTGGGAAATTGACAAAGGTCACGGAGCAGGCAGATCCGGGGACGGAGCCAAGGCGGTGCTGTACCCCAAGTTGTCAAAAAGGTTTTCGGAAAGCGGCAGGAAAGAGAATCGAGCAATTGACGGAAGCGGACTCCCGGGGGTAGTAGGGAGGAGGAGCGGCCTGCATACCCTACATCAAAGGAGGCGTCGAAAAAAAAGGTCATGGGCTGGATTAGCAGGCATGGAAGACAGATGGCTAGCATAACGACTCAGGAGGACTGCTCGCCGATTGGACAGCGGAGGTTCAGCAGTCTCAGCATAAAGGCTTTCCACAGGGCTAGTGTAAAAAGCTCCAGACACTAAACGTAATCCACGGTGGTGGATAGAGTCGAGACGCCGAAGAATAGACGGCCGAGCAGAGGAGTAGACTATGCTTCCGTAATCCAATTTTGAGCGCACTAAGGCGCGATAGAGGCGGAGAAGGACCACTCGGTCCGCTCCCCAGGAGGTACCATTCAGGACACGGATGGTGTTAAGCGATCGCAGACAGCGAGCCGAAAGATAGGAGACGTGGGAGGACCAGCACAGTTTTCTGTCAAACATAAGACCCAAGAATTTAGCGACGTCTGAAAACGGAAGGTTGACAGGACCTAGATGTAAGGAGGGCGGAAGAAACTCCTTACGTCGCCAAAAATTGACACAAACGGTCTTACTGGGTGAGAAACGGAAGCCGGTTTCGATGCTCCACGAGTGGAGGCGATCGAGACATCCTTGAAGACGTCGTTCAAGAAGGCTGGTCCGTTGAGAGCTGTAGTAGATCGCAAAATCGTCCACAAAGAGGGAGCCCGAGACATCAGGAAGGAGACAATCCATAATTGGATTTATGGCGATGGCAAACAGTACAACACTCAGCACGGATCCCTGGGGTACCCCGTTTTCTTGGGAGAAAGTACGGGAGAGAGTAGTGTTCACCCGCACCCTAAAAGTGCGCTCTGCCATAAATTCGCGAAGAAAAAGGGGCAGCCGGCCTCGAAAGCCCCAAGAGAACAGTGTGCGGAGGATGCCTGTCCAACAGGTATCGTATGCTCTCTCCAGATCGAAAAATATTGCTACCGTTTGGCGTTTCCGGAGAAAATTGTTCATGATATAAGTGGAGAGAGCAACAAGATGGTCAACTGCAGAACGATGCTTCCGGAATCCGCATTGGGCTGGTGTTAAAAGACTGCGGGATTCCAGCCACCAAGCTAAACGGTAATTCACCATACGCTCCAAAACCTTACAGACACTACTCGTGAGAGAAATGGGGCGATAGCTAGAGGGGAGATGTTTGTCCTTTCCAGGTTTCGGAACAGGAACGACAATAGCTTCCCGCCACCGTTTGGGAAAGGTACTGTCGGTCCAAATTCGATTATAAAGGCGAAGGAGGTAACGCAGACTAGGGTTTGATAAATGCAGCAACATTTGGACATGGATACCATCCGGTCCCGGGGCGGAGGAGCGAGAAGATGAGAGGGCATGTTGGAGTTCCCGCATGGAGAAAACAGTATTGTAGCTTTCGTGATTTTGAGAGGAGAAAGCAAGAGGTCGCACTTCCGCTGCACGTTTCTTCGGGAGAAACGCTGGCGGGTAATTTGAAGAGCTCGAAATCTCAGCAAAGTGCTGACCCAACGAGTTAGAAATTGCGACGGGGTCCACTAAGGTATCATGCGCGACAGTGAGCCCAGAGACCGGGGAGAAACTAGGCGCGCCTGAGAACCGTCGAAGCCGACTCCAAACTTCCGAGGAGGGAGTGAAGGTGTTAAATGAGCTAATAAAGAATTTCCAGCTTGCCTTCTTGCTATCGCGGATGACGCGACGGCATCGCGCACGGAGCTGCTTATAGCGGAGACAGTTGGCCAAAGTAGGATGGTGACGGAAAATGCGAAGAGCACGTCGCCGCTCACGTATTGCATCACGGCATGCCTCGTTCCACCAAGGAACTGGGGGGCGCCGGGGCAATTCGGAGGTGCGTGGTATTGAACGTTCCGCAGCTGTAAGGATAACGTCGGTAATATGTGTGACCTCATCGTCGACGCTGGGAAAGCGACGGTCATCGAATGTCGCGAGAGACGAAAAAAGTGTCCAATCGGCTTGGGCAAACTTCCAGCGTCGCGGGCGCATATATGGCAGTTGAGGCTGCAGTCTGAGGACACATGGAAAGTGGTCACTCGAGTGTGTATCATCAAGGGCGAACCATTCGAAGCGCCGAGCTAGCGGAACAGTACCGACCGCAAGGTCCAAATGAGATAAGGTTGTCGTGGAGGCAGACAAAAATGTGGGGACCCCAGTGTTGAGGCAAACTAGATCCGCTTGGTGGAAGACGTCTAGCAATATGGAGCCACGTGGACAAGGATGTGGAGATCCCCAAAGCGGGTGGTGGGCATTGAAGTCCCCAACCAGCAAATAGGGGGGTGGAAGCTGACCAAGAAGATGAAGGAGATCAGCTCGTGCCATTGGTGTGGACGATGGAATGTATGCAGTACAAAGAGAGAGCGTGTATCCGGAAAGGGAAAGACGGACGGCGACAGCTTGGAAGGAAGTGTTTAAGGGGATTAGGTGATAATGGAGAGTATCATGGAGAAGAATCATGAGTCCTCCATGGGCTGGAGAGCCTTCAACAGAGGGGAGATCATATCGGACGGACTGAAAATGAGGGAGAACAAAGCGGTCATGGGGACGCAGCTTCGTTTCCTGAAGACAGAAGACGACCGGCGAGTAGGATCTTAAGAGGATCGACAATTCATCCCTGTTGGCTCGAATGCCGCGGATATTCCAGTGGATAATGGACATGGGGTGAACAGAAAATGGAGGACTGTGACCAAAGTTTCCGTCAAGTCAAAGACTGCTCGGAGCTAGCGACCGACAGCATGGAATGGCAGTCAGCCGAAGGCAGAAGATCCTGATCCATAGGTTGGTCAGGAGCAGCCCCTGCCACCAGCGATCGGCCGGTTGACCGGCCACCAGCAGTGCGCCTCGGCGACACAGAAGACGGCCGAGGGCGATTTCCGCCAGGTGGTGCTGTAGATGGGACACGCCTTGGCGGAGAAGGAGAGGAACTGGGTTTCTTTGTAGCCTTCTTGGAAGAATGATGTTTAGATGGAGGAACCGATGGTTGGGAAGTTGCGGTACGTAAAAACTCTTCACGAGTATGCTCTTTTTTCGAAGACTTGGCGTCCGACTTTTGGGCTCGAGATTTAGCAGAACCCGACGAAGGGTGAGCCATAGAGTGGGCAGGCGAAAGTGGTGAGGTTGAACGAGCGATCTTTGCGCTGGCCGATCTGACGACCGTGGCACTAAAGGTGAGGTCGCAAGTCTGCGTGGCCGCCTCCTTTGTTGGTCGAGGAGAAGCAAGGACAGTGCTATATTTTCCTGTCTGAGGCACGGTGGGCTTGCGACTGGCGAATAATTTTCGAGCAGCAAAGGTCGACACCTTTTCCTTCACTCTTATTTCCTGGATGAGCTTTTCGTCCTTAAAAACGGGGCAATCTCGAGAGGAAGCAGCGTGGTCACCCATACAGTTGATGCAGCGAGGGCATGGAGGTGGACAAGCACCCTCATGGGCATCCTTGCCACACGTAACACATTTGGCTGGATTGGAACAGGACTGGCTGGTGTGATTGAACCGCTGACATCGATAGCAACGCGTAGGGTTTGGGACGTAAGGGCGAACGGAAATTATCTCATAGCCAGCTTTGATTTTCGATGGGAGTTGAACTGTGTCAAATGTCAAGAAGACAGTGCGGGTTGGAATGATGTTCGTGTCAACCCGTTTCATTACTCTATGAACTGCCGTTACGCCCTGGTCAGACAGATAGTGCTGAATTTCTTCGTCAGACAATCCATCGAGGGAGCATGTATAAACGACTCCACGCGAGGAATTTAAGGTTCGGTGCGGTTCCACCCGGACAGGAAAGGTGTGGAGCAGAGAAGTACGCAGCAATTTTTGTGCCTGGAGGGCACTGTGTGTTTCTAACAACAGGGTGCCATTCCGTAATCTGGAACAAGACTTTACAGGACCTGCAATTGCGTCGACACCTTTCTGAATAATGAAAGGGTTGACCGTGGAGAAGTCGTGACCTTCATCAGTCCGAGAAACAACAAGGAACTGTGGCAACGATGGAAGAATCGTCTGTGGCTGAGACTCAGTATACTTACGTTTGTGAGCAGACATAGTGGAAGGTGAGGAAACCATTGCGGAAGAATCCCCCATGATTACCGGCGTCTCCGATGGCGCGCTCCTCCCTTGTGGGGGCCCTCTCTGAGGGCACTCCCGCCTTAGGTGATTGTTCACACCTCAGGTCACACCTCCCGACAAACGGACGGAGGGACCAATCGGCATTTTCGGAAGGTATCAGCTCGGGTAATCACCCCTCCCTGGGCCTGGCCGTTACCAGGGGGCACGTACGTGTCCTACCTGTCTACCCGGGGCGGGGAATTACGCGTTACCCCGTCACCGGCTACGCACGAAGGGCGTGGGTCGGCCTTCAGACACGCACAGGGAGGAAGAAAGAGAAAGGGAAAGGAAAGAAGAGAGGTCTCAAACGCCGCAGCGGAGAAAAGGGAAAGAGAAGAGGTAAGGAAAAAGGGAAGGACAAAGGAAGGAAGAAGACATAAAAGCAAGAAAGGCGAAGAATGCAGTACATTTACGAGCGTCCGTCTCCGGACGTAGGCACAAACCATACTCCCAGATGGGGAGAAAGGGAAGGAAAGAGCCAGAGGTGAGGGGAGGAGGGGCGAAGATAGGGATGGGGAAGGATGCGGAATGGGAAGGTATGCAGCCTGGAAAGGAAGGAAGGCCACATTAGCTCGGGGTCCCATGCTCGCTACGCACGTATCCACAAAAGAGTTGTGGACCCCCTGGGGGGCATGGTGGAAGAATAATGCATATCTTTTTCAGCACCGGTATCCACATGTAATTTAATCTGCCCGCCTCCTCCTTCCTAATGAAATTGTTGTGGCGTTTTACAAGCTCTATTACCTCTCTATGGCCTTTAATGGTATCCGCTTGCGGCTGTTAGAACTTGAGTCCTACCAAAAGGAGTGTGATGGTCTTCTGGCTGCAAAGCATATATTGCAACAACTGATCTATCAACATATCCCCTTCTGCAGTTGTCATTGTGCTTTTTTAACAGTTATTTTTGTAAAATCCACGTACACCTCCCCACAACTACACGGAATCCTATACATTCTTGCTTTTTCAAGTGGTTAGCAAGCAACCTCGGATAATTTTAGGTGATGAGGTGTGTTCAGGGTGGGTTTGTGGATTACTGCGGTGTTCCTTTTTCTTTCAAGATTTTTCCTATGCTGTCAGTAACGTCCTAAGTGAAAGGCAGGAAGCCTTTGATTTCACAGGCGCTTGTGCCTCGCTATGATTTCTGCGTTTTGGTCTTAATGCTCTTTTAACTTCAGGGGACGAATAACCGTTCTCGATCAATGAATTGGTGAGTTGTTTTAATTCTACGTCAAACAACTCTGCTTTGCGTGGTTACTTGCTGTATACAGCTTGTGCCGTATTACCTGTGATATTTCCTGCCGGGAAACTTTATATTTTATAAGTAGATTTACTTGTAGAAGTAATGGACCAGCAAACGGCTGCAGGAGACAGTTCAGTTGTGACTTCGGTTCGCGAGTTGTGCCTGGATAGCTCTATCACTAAGAACGTTGCCCCAAAATGGTAAAGATACGCGTCGAGTCTCTGAGCAGCGTACAGTTTTAGTCCGCCAGCAGACTTCAGTCGAGCGTTGGCTTCCAAATGCGCCCCGTTCTTGCGCGTGTTGCAGTACAGCCAACCCGACGTTACTCCTTAATGACGGCATTAATTTTTAAGCGATGTGCAGTGCCGGGTCACGGCTGTTCCGCCGCCCTCCGCTCACGCACGCCGTGCCGCCCCGCGTCACGCATGTTTACGGCCGCTGCCCTCCCCGGCACGCACGGCGTCGAAGGAGGCGTTGCCGCGGCCAATACACGATACCGTGGCGGTGCGCTGCTCTCTCCATAATTTAGCGCGGAGGCAGGCTCATTACTTGGGGTTCCGTAACCGCACGGGAGCGCCCTGTAATTAAACGCCAGCTGGCTGGCCCGGCCTGGGACCGAATGGCGGACCACCTCGTGTGTACCCGTGTGTCCGCCCCCGTGTTTGCTCGCTTGTTTGACGGCTTACCGCCGTAGCCGTCCCGGTAATTGTCTAATACGCCCCGCAGAAATGAAGACTTGCCGTTACTGATGCGGGGGGGTGCATCGCTGCGTCGCACGGAACAACTGACCTAATGGCTCACTACTAAACTGGGTCGAGCTACATTACTGCAACAGGCGGGAAAACTGAAGCGCATTTCGAATTTTGCTTTTTCTCTCTCTCTCTCTCTCTCTCTCTCTCTCTCTCTCTCTCTTTCCCGTGTTTCTCTTTCCTATCTCTCTCTTGCCTATCTCTCTTGCCACCCTGTGTTACCTATCTCTCTTGCCACCCTCTCTTGCCTATCTCGTCACCCTCTCTTGCCATCCTCTCTCCCCACCCTCACTTGTCTCTTTCAACTCTTTCTCTCCCTCATTTACAAACCTCTCTCTTTTCCAATGATCCCTCGTTCTCTCTCTCTCTCTCTCTCTCTCTCTCTCTCTTTAAATTCTCTCTTGCCCCTCTCTCTCTCATTCAAGTTTCTCTCACTCTTGCAGCTCTCACTCTTTCAGCTCTGTCTCTCACTCTTTCAGCTCTGTCTCTCACTCTTTCAGCTCTGTCTCTCACTCTTTCAGCTCTGTCTCTCACTCTTTCAGCTCTGTCTCTCACTCTTTCAGCTCTGTCTCTCACTCTTTCAGCTCTGTCTCTTCCTCTCATTCTCTCTCTCTCTCTCTTTGCTAATCCCTCGTTTTCATGATTTCGAAAATTTATTTTATATTTAAGGTTGGTAGCTATTTCTTCGCTTAATCTACGGGCAGAAAGACGTGTGTGCCATATGTCTCATTCGGTGTGTTATAGAATTTTAACTCTTTGTGTAATGTACTGGCAGTTCAGTTCTCTAGAAGGCATGTAACACAGTGCTTTGAAGAAACAAAAGTGGACCTAAAAAGACTTATGTCATAAGTATATACAACTGGTGCAAGTTTGAAGAGTGTGTAATCAAAATGGAAAATAAAATTTCGTCACAACCTTTCAAAATTACAAAATGTCTAAAGCAGGGAATCTGTCTTCTAAAATCTAAATTTAGAACTTCTTCTAGCACCTGAGTGAACGAACAGCACAAAAGATAAAAAGCCAAAAGCGAAGGTATTACAACTTTTGCTGTCGTACTAGCCTGATCACTCATCTCCGCTATTTCGGTACCAGCTTCACACTACGTATGTGCTGCGTAAGAGCGTGATGAAAAGGCGAACGAGACTGATGCCCGTCAGATGTCTCAATAGAAACGATAAATGGTTTCTAAAGGAACGTACGACTGCACGTACGACGATACGGTGCAAAGTTCAGCTAGTCACATATGACTAATGAAGCATACAAGTATAATTTGCAGACGAGGAAATAATGCACTATCACTAACATGTCTAAGGCTGCGTACAGATAAGTCAAATTATGTGTTATATACTTTTACTCGAAGGTGATAGTTTCACAGGGGCTTGAGAGATGGAGTAATCGGTCCCTAACTGCCCAAAAATGACACGGTTACTGCTCTGTGTAGTCATGAAGCAAACAGTTGTAACTTCTCAAAAACAAGTAATGTATGACTAAATAAATCTCGGATGAACAGCCTAGTGTGAGTGTACAATCGACACAGTATTTCGGCAATCGACCTTGTTGCCATCATCATGTGTGCTGATGTACTGCCAAGGGACGGCAGGCGTGAGGTATGTATCACATCCACGCCACGGGCGCTCTCTCGGCGTTCCAATGGAACATTTGAGGAATAAGGCTTGGAATCAGCGCATCTAAAAACTACCTGATTCTTCAGATACATGGACGACACGTTTGTTATTTGGCCACATGGAAGAGACAAGCTGACGAAATTTCTCGCACATCTCAACTCAAGACACGAGAATATCAAGTTCACCATGGAGGTACAATCGGCTTGCATGCTCCCCTTCTTGGATGTTCTCGTCAAAAGACGAGATGACGGTGGGTTGGGGCGCAGCGTGTTTAGAAAGAAAGCTCACACCGACTTATACCTGCACGCGGATAGCTGCCACCACCCTGCTCAGATGAACGGCCTGCTGAAAACTCTTGTACACAGAGCTCGTGCCCTCTCTGACGAGGACAGTCTCCAACAAGAATTGGCCCATCTGAAGTCCATGTTTCTGAGGCGTGGTTATAAGGAAAAGCAAATCCGGGATGCTCTACGTCCGACACTCGCAACACAACCGGCGGAAACTAATGAAGAACCTGAGGAAAACACGGCCATGTCATTCATTCCGTTTTGTGGGGCCTTATCGGAAAAGGTTGGACTCATTTTACGCAAATATCAAGTAAAAACCGTCTTCTGCCCTCCAACTAAAATCAGAGCATTTCTTGGCAATGTTAAGGACGACCTTGGTTTACGTAAATCAGGGGTTTACAAAATACCTTGCCAATGCCTTAAGGAATACATAGGTCAGACAGTTGGCGCCATTGAAGAGCGATGCCGTGAACAACGGCACACTGCGGTTATCTACACCGATTATTCAATTGTATAAAAGCAATGAGAATAAATGAAAAATTTTAAAAGAAAAACAGCGCTATAGCTATAACTTTAAATTAACAAAAAATTACTTTAAAAAATATAACTTTAACATAACTGCAGATCGGAGTTCATTAGTTGTGAAATTAAGTCAATTATCAGGCCTTGTGAATATGAAAGATAACAGTCTGTAAAAGCTGTTATGTTTCATAAATACACAAATAGCAAGATCTTATACATACGTGAATTAACTACAATGGAAAACATTCAGCACTATGATGTTATGATAGCCTGAAATATCTACACACCAATCAGCCCAATTCTCGACGTTTGGCGTTCACATCGGCCACGCGTCTGAATTCCGTGCTCGAGAGCTCAAGTGGCAACAACAGGCAGGAGGGCCTACGCACACCAATAACGACTTCTAGAACACAAAAACCCAGTATTAATACACAGTTCACTAAAATACTAAAACTAACAGCCAAGCACTGGGTAGCGCCAAATGCAGGAAGAGATGTTAAACGTTATACTGTGACAATCGCAGTTACTATTAAAGCAATAGTTCATTAAATAGTCTCGAATGACTTGAAATTTCACTTGATAAATTTATAAAGCAAAGCTAGCTCAAGTTGATAATGACCAGACAATCCGCACACAACCTTAAATACCAAGGTACCATTTGGCGGCGCAGAATTGTTACTATTATAGTTGCCAACAAGGAAGAAGTTTGCAATTCCAATTTAAATTAGCGGCTGAAGTTTTATACACAGAATAGACTTTGATTCATAAAATTTACCACCTGACATGTAAAGAATAATAATAAAAAGGAATCGCCGAATGTCGGCCACACATGGAATTCAAGATAAATACAACGGAACCAGGGCACAGCACAGGAACACGGACTTGCAATACCAAGAACCCCGCACCCACATCTAAGTGGTTTAAGGAATGACTAGCGAAAATCAAAGTGGCTACACGGGGCATTCACATCCAAAGGTTTCACCACAAAATGGCTTGTCATTTAAAGTTAGTCCAGTGCTCGCTGTTAACATGCTAACATGCACGCCGGGGTAAACTCCCGCGCTCTTCTCAGTATTGGAGATAGACACGACTCTTAAACAGAGCCCATGTTGACCTGTGTCTGCTTCCGCACTCCAGTTCCACTCGTCACCAGACCTAGGCGCCGGAATGTCAACACCGTGCGTCCTCGCAGTACACCACGCGCCGACTGGCTACTCGCAATGCTCCGCGCGCTGTCTTCCCTGTCACTGCCCCAACCGGGTATCTCTCGCGAGACGCTGCCGTCCTAAACAGAGGGCGCTAGCCAACCAGGACGCCGCAAAGCGCATAACTTCCACAGAGAAACTATCCTGCCAAGAGCATCGGAGAAAATCATGGCTCACCAACACCTCTTTTCGAGCTTTCCCGTAAAAAAAGGCACAGTGACTGTTAGTAATGTCCTTGATTTCATGACCAACGCGTCTTGTAGGTTCTCTCTGTTAACAAGTAATTGGAAAGATTACGACTCCCATTGCAATAATTTCTACCTTAGTCATAGTTTTCTCTGTTAATCTTGTAACCATTGAGGCCCTGCAAACACCCAACATTTTCTCTCAGCTCTGATCTCCACAACGTACTAATTACAATTTATATTTTAAAACAGAGGGTCAATTGTTTCACAGACGGCACTATCTCGGCCATATCTCCCCATAAGAAGATTTCATTCTCTATTTCCAACAGTTCTGCAACCACAGAAAACCTTGCCCTGAGTTGCGCCACTTCGTGGAAATGTGGGTCTGTGTCCTTCACCGCACCTAGGGGCGAACGGCCTCCTGCAACACCTGCTTCAAATGCCTCTGAGCACTATGGGACTTAACTGCTGAGGTCATCAGTCCCCTACAACTTAGAACTACTTAAACCTAACTAACCTAAGGACATCACACACATCCATGCCCGAGGCAGGATTCGAACCTGCGACCGTAGCGGTCGCGTGGTTCCAGACTGTAGCGCCTAGAACCGATCGGCCACCCAGACCGGCAGATCACCTGGAAGCAAGCATGAGATCTGTCAGTAGCGCATTGTAGTGCGCTATCCTTGTGTGCACATTTTGAAGAATTCTTTTTCTCCATATCAACGCTAAACCAATCTACCTGTTTCCAACGTGGGTAAGCTCCCACACATCCTATGTGCCTTTTCATCTCTCGGGCTATGCATGTCTTACGACTGAGGATCAAAAACACGTCGTGAAGGCATCATCACGTAAATACGATCTGACCTCAGGCAAAGTTTAATGCACGTTCAACTCTAACGAAGAAAGGCGGGCGAAATTCTTGTTCATTGGAATATGTCCACAGTGCTTGAAGTGCTTTCCTTTCGTCACATATAAGGCTCTAAGTACGATCTCCACGACTTGCTTTCATTCAGAATTACATTCATATCTGTACCAACACACTTACGTCGTCGCAATGAGAGACGTGGAAGTATGTAGACTGCATAAACACATTCCATCCACAATAAAAAAAAAGGATTATCAAGTTTTAGGATCATGGACATTCCCCAACACAACCTAGAACCATACTGCGCGCAGTCGCATTCCTATATATGTCATAATAATAAAATGATTGACAAAGTACGAGATGTAAGTCAAATCTCGACTGCAGAACCTCCAGCACATGATGCAATACGAGGGCGTGAAGAAAAGTAATGCCATGGAATTTTTCATGTGAAAACTCATAGATCTTTCTAAGTAAACCAAACGTTAGTAACATTCTACATCTTAATACTTCATGTCTACATACTTATGTCACCCTGGCGAGGGACACATTTTCACAACGAGAGACCCGTTTGTTGATACCGTCACTGAAGAATGTTTGACTTGTTGACGTAGCCACATCCTCACCTCCCTTTGATTCATCACTATCAAAATAAAGTCTTTGAAGATGTTTTTTAAGTTTCCGAAACATGAAATTCGGATGGAGCATAATGGAAACTGTATGCAGGATGACCGACGTCAGTGAACCCAAGGCGTCGGATTGCTGCAGCGCTCGTGTGTGATCTGGCGTTGTCGTACTGGAAGAGAGGGTGCTGCATCGGTGGACAAGTTCTTCGAATCCGGAAATCAATTACATCACACTGTTTCTCACACACAAATACAAGCAGTATATGTTACACACAGCCATTTTACGCTCTACAGCCCTCGTGCGGCAGACGGCTACTGAAGAATAAAGATATTCTAAGTAGGATGTTTACGTTTTTATATTGGTAACGCCACGTAGCGCTCTATATGAAAATCACTGGCTGTGCTGTGTGCAGTCTGTGGCTGGTGGGCATTGTTGAAATAGTCGATATTGTAGTGTTGGGCAGTGGGCTGTCAACAGCGCGTAGCGCTGCGCAGTTGGAGGTGAGCCGCCAGCAGTTGTTGATGTGAGGAGAGAGATGATGTCACGAACTGATATATATATATATATATATATATATATATATATATATATATATATATATATATATAATGACTTTTGAACACTATTAAGGTAAATACATTCTTTGTTCTCTGTCAAAATCTTTCATTTGCTTAGTATGCCTATTAGTAGTTAGTGCCTTCAGTAGTCTGAACCTTTTATTTAGCTGGCAGTAGTGGCGCTCGCTGTATTGCAGTAGTTCGAGTAACGAAGATTTTTGTGAGGTAAGTGATTTGTGAAAGGTATAGTTTAATGTTAGTCAGGGCCATTCTTTTGTAGGGATTTTTGATAGTCAGATTGCGTTGCGCTAAAAATATTGTGTGTCAGTTTAGTGTTGATCAGAATAGGTAAAGAGCGAAGTGTCTGAGTACGTTCAGTTCTGCTCAGCTGTTTGAAAATCAAATAATGTAAAAGGTTTATCAGCACAGTAATTCATTAATTTTTCAAAGGGGACGTTTCAATATAGAACGTTAATGAAATTTGTTTTACTTAAAAAGGCTATAAGGCTTTTCCCAAAAAAAAAAAAATTCGGAGGGATTGCTTTTCAGCACGCACTGGTCTTCCTTATGTACTTCAACAGTCATCAAGGCTCAAATAACGCGACATAATTTGTTATAAATCGTGACGCCCCGAAAGCTCACTGCTCAGAAACTCAAAGGCATCAAATAATCTGTAAGCCCAGAATTGACTGTAAAATTTATGAAATTAAAAATAAGTTCATAGCTCTCTTAAGACTAATACGCCAAAGAGATACTATACTGAAAAAACAGGGTAAAGCGATACGTTCGTTTGTCGAAATCCTCTATGTTCGTTCCTTTGTGTGCAGCGATACGACACACGCGATTCTCTGCAGGCTCTCAGCAGCTTGCGTGTCAGGACGGCAAAAATCAGTAACTACACTGAAGCGCCAAAGAAACTGGTATAGGTGTGCGTATTCAAATACAGAGATACGTAAACAGACAGAATACGGTGTTGCGGTCGGCAGCACCTATATAAGAAAACAAGTGTCTGGCGCAGTTTTAGATCAGTATTGGCTGCTACAATGGCTTTACGCCTCGCCGGGCCCTGTCAACACCGACATTGGACTATTGATGACTGGAAACATGTTGCGTGGTGGGACGAGTCTCATTTCAAATTGTATCGAGCGGATGGACGTGTACAGGTATGGAGACAGCCTCATGAATACATTGATCATGCATGTCAGCAGGGAACTATTCAAGCTAGGGGAGGCTCTTTAATGGTGTGGCGCGTGTGCATTTGGAGTGATATGGGTGTCCAGGTACGTCTAGATACAGGTGGCACATACGTAAGCATCCTGTCTGATCACCTGCATACATTCATGTCTATCGTGCATTCCGACGAACTTGGGCAAATCTAGCAGGACAATGCGACACCCCACACGTCCAGAACAACTACAGAGTGGCTCCACGAACACTGTTCTAACACTTCCGCTTGGCCAACCAGGTCAAATCGTACGAGGATTTCCATAGTTGTTATTGACGGCTGCTTGCTCTCTTTGTCTGGCCTTGACCCATGGTGGATCAAATCTTAAATCCTGATATCCCAAAGACTGAAGTGTTCGGTTAGGGCTCATGTATCTTTCACTGAATAAACCACTTGCGTGTTCAGTATACATTCACATAATTCCTAAATTATTGTCCTATTGCAACGCCCAGACGCCAAGCTCGGTGACTCTGTACACTGGTGCACAGAAGTGCAATCCAATCTTTACAGTGCAAGGTGGTCACAGCTAGCGGAACGGCACACACGCACAACGTCTTGCACTAGGCGGTGCGATGCTTGGCATGTCTACGCTCTACTCGGTACGTCTCGGATTTGTTGGGTACTCCTCGGTAAAGAACAGCGTTTCATTTAGAAGTGAAATGCTAAGGTATTCCTTTAGACACTTGGAGCATAATTTTTCGATCGACTCAGTTCGGCAGAATCATGGTGTAAGAGCTGTTTCTCATTAGGTATTTGTTCGTGCTATAAATGAAGTTTACAAATCCAGTGACTATATGCAGAAAAAGAGGCACTCTAACGACTCATCATCACAGGTCTTTAAAAACTGAGGGGTATCACAGAGCAGAAAGATAAGACTCCTCGATATCTGCTATGCAGTCGCATAATGGACGGGTGTCGCAAATTTGCTACGAAATGGCAGAACACACCATACAGAAGGAAATAAAGATCTAGTTGATGACGTAAGACCAAACAATTACAACAATCGACAGACGACTTGTGCGGAATTCATTGATTGGTACGTTACCAAGACTAAATTTGCAGGCATGGAGCACGTGATGAAACTGACGGTGCGAATTGTAAAGTTACTATACCGTTAGTTGCAATGGTTTTGGATGGAATTCACTGAAGTGTAGGGAGATATTATATGTTGCAAAGTGCATTAATAAAGTCAAGGGACACGGCTCGAACGATTTTTTGAATTAAGACCCGATATTGTTGAATTTCTGAAGGGAAAAGGAAGCAGAAACGAACATAAAAACGTCTGGAACGAATTGCAGACCTTGCGGTTTAAGCGGACCGTACTGTGTAATGCCTGAACTAAGATGTTGAAAGCTGAGAAAAACTCATTTCTGATTTTACGGGGAAAAATTTAAAAATAAAACCACATTTTGCAAGAAAGAACTTCTGACATAAAACAACGTCCATTTCCCTGACGGTAAAGAAAACGCGAATTTTGAAGAATACATTGTGACACTGAAAGAATTATAAGAATAGTTTTCTAAACGTTTCGAAGAGGTTGTCTGCTTTACATCTGTTTTTGAGATATTTTCGAGACCGTTTGCCGTTTCAGTTGAGAACGCCCCTGTTACGTGCAGATGGAACTGACAGATCTGCGATAGAATTTCAGTTTGAACGACAAATTCTTTTACGTTAAAACTGTTCGCTAGTTCTATATTGTTTTCCTCAGGAAGAGTTTTCACTTCTCCATTATGAAGTTGCAAACGTGAAACTGTGTATCGATTGACGTATGTATGTGAAAGGTGTTTCCGATTATGAAACTAAATAAGTTACGATTAAGTAGCAACCTGAATGCAGAAAATCTGCGAAATTGTCTGCATCTGTCCGTATGCTGACGGTTTGTACTAGATATAAAATTCTATTATGCCTTCAGCGTGACAAAAATATTCAATAACTACTGAAAATTTCGGCGTGTTTCGGTTTTTCCCTCTCTTTCCCCTCTTCCCTATCAGATAGCATCATAGTGGGGGAAGTGTGCACTCGGGCAACTTAGATCCGCATGAATGCAAGAGCTCCTTACGCTCTCAGAATTCTTGACAATCCCGGTTGTAGCCTACTCATAGCTACTAAAAGACTTCCACAATAATACATTCTCACAAAATGTGTATTCCTCTGCTGCCTTCCATATTTCATCCATCAGAGCTACCCAGTCGTCTGCTGTTGCATTCCTTTCCACTGTTTCAGTACAACGTTGCCTAATGCTCCCTCTGAGACTCTCAACAACCCAATGTTCCTTCCATTTACCCTATCCCACCTCCCTAAAGTCCTACGTTTTTTTAGTTTCTTCAGTTCCATTCTTCAGTTCACGAAGATTAAATTAAGGTCTGAGTTCAATCTGTTCAAAAATGTTCAAATGTGTGTAAAATCTTATGGGACTTAACTGGTAAGCTCATCAGTCCCAGAGCTTACACGCTACTTAATCTAAATTAACCTAAAGACAAACACTATCACCAATGTCTGAAGGAGGACTTAAACCTCCGCCGGGACCAGCCGCACAGTCCATGACTGCAGCGCAGTTCAGTCTGCCCCTTGATACGCTTTACTGATTTAAATCGGTTTCTAAATCTTTGTCTTACAATTATACATATGATCTGAATCCTTCGTGTAACTCTAGATCTCTTCCACATACACAGCCATCCAAAATCATTCTTAATCCAGGTATTAGCAGTCATTAAGTTGGTACAAAATTGCACCACAGGTATCCTGTGTTATTCTTTTCCCCATTCCATGTTCTCCTCCTACTTTTCACTGTTTTCTTTTCTAGCTATCAAATTCCAGTCACCTATCGTAATTACATTCTCATCTCTCCTATTCGTCTGAAAAATTTCCTTAAGTTTTTTCCATATGTTCATCAGCACCAGAGATAGCCTGCGAGTGTTGACTTCATGTCTATCGTGCTCTGATAGTAGCTTACACATATTCTTATTTTCTTATCCGTTATTAGGCAAGCTCCTGCATTATCCCTACTTGATTTGGTGTTGATAACCCCTTACTGACATGATGGGAAGTCTTGTCCTCGTGCCACCACGTTCGGTAGTACCCACTGTATTTAACATTAAGGAATCAGAAATTCTACATTGCAACCCACAGAACACCAGTTTTGTTTCCCTGTTAATATCCACACGAGTAGTTCCCAACCGGAGATCTATAGAACAGATACCCAATTAATGGCCTGATCACCATTAAGACATGCATAACCTAAGGTAAAGAATAACGGTTGTAGTTACCCCTTGCATTCAGCTAGTCTCAGTAACAGTGGAGCAAGGCCATCTTGGGAAATGTTACACTGTGCAGTGGTCAATCATTCGGACTGCTGTGCCTGCAGTTATTGAAAAACACTGCTGACCCTCTTCAGGAAACACAAGGTAGTCTGAGATCTCTCCAGATACCTTTCTATTGTGGTTGCTACGGTAAATCTATCTGTATAGATGAGGTATGCAAGTCACCTCACCTCGACGAACTCCTTTGTCCATAAGGGGAAAAATAAAGCATAAAACCAAGTTACACTATTTGAGGAATCATTATACAACTGTCATCAAAGAAGACAGAACATTTCACAATATTAGTAATTCTTTACAGCGTTCTTCTAAGGTAGTGCTGAATGGTTAGAGTAGCTGCATACCGCAACTCATTGTTTGTGTGCACACACTCAAATGCTAACAGCAATCATATTAAATTTTTGTCACCACTGTGCTGGAAGACACGTTCCATTATTGAAATGCAGCGAATGTTTATTGTACAGGTTTATTCATTACTACTATATGTTGGTTGTATACATGGAAGAACCCTGGAGATACTAAAAGGTATCTGATAGATTATATAATGGTAAGACAGAGACTTAGGAACCAGGTTTTAAATTGTAAGACATTTCCAGGGGCAGACGTGGACTCTGACCACAATCTATTGGTTATGACCTGTAGATTAAAACTGAAGAAATTGCAAAAAGGTGGGAATTTAAGGAGATGGGACCTGGATAAACTGAAAGAACCAGAGGTTGTACAGAGTTTTAGGGAGAGCATAAGGGAACAATTGACAGGAATGTGGGAAAGAAATACAGTAGAAGAAGAACGGGTAGCTTTGAGGGATGAAGTAGTAAAGGCAGCAGAGGATCAAGTAGGTAAAAAGACCAGGGCTCTTAGAAATCCTTGGGTAACAGAAGAAATATTGAATTTGATTGATGAAAGGAGAAAATATGAAAATGCAGTTAATGAAGCAGGCAAAAAGGAATACAAACGTCTCAAAAATGAGATCGACAGGAAGTGTAAAATGGGTAAGCAGGGATGGTTAGAGGACAAATGTAAGGATTTAGAGGCTTATCTCACTAGGGGTAAGATAGATACTGCCTACAGGAAAATTAAAGAGACCTTTGGAGATAAGAGAACCACTTGTATGAACATCAAGAGCTCAGATGGAAACCCAGTTCTAAGCAAGGAAGGGAAAGCAGAAAGGTGGAAGGAGGATATAGAGGGTCTATACAAGGGCGATGTACTTGAGGACAATATTATGGAAATGGAAGAGGATGTAGATGAAGATGAAATGGGAGATACGATACTGCGTGAAGAGTTTGACAGAGCACTGAAAGACTTGAGTCGAAACAAGGCCCCCGGAGTAGACAACATTCCATTAGAACTACTGACGGCCTTGGGAGAGCCAGTCCTGACAAAACTCTACCACCTGGTGAGCAAGATGTATGAAACAGGCGAAATACCCTCAGACTTCAAGAAGAATATAATAATTCCAATCCCAAAGAAAGCAGGTGTTGACAGATGTGAAAATTACCGAACAATCAGTTTAATAAGCCACAGCTGCAAAATACTAACACGAATTCTTTACAGTCGAATGGAAAAACTAGTAGAAGCCGACGTCGGGGAAGATCAGTTTGGATTCCGTAGAAATACTGGAACACGTGAGGCAATACTGACCTTACGACTTATCTTAGAAGAAAGATTAAGGAAAGGCAAACCTACGTTTCTAGCATTTGTAGACTTAGAGAAAGCTTTTGACAATGTTGACTGGAATACTCTCTTTCAAATTCTAAAGGTGGCAGGGGTAAAATACAGGGAACGAAAGGCTATTTACAATTTGTACAGAAACTAGATGGCAGTTATAAGGTTCGAGGGACATGAAAGGGAAGCAGTGGTTGGGAAGGGAGTAAGACAGGGTTGTAGCCTCTCCCCGATGTTATTCAATCTGTTTATTGAACAAGCAGTAAAGAAAACAAAAGAAAAATTTGGAGTAGTAATTAAAATCCATGGAGAAAGCTTTGAGGTTCGCCGATGACATTGTAATTCTGTCAGAGACAGCAAAGGACCTGGAAGAGCAGCTGAACGGAATGGAGAGTGTCTTGAAAGGAGGATATAAGATGAGCATCAACAAAAGCAAAACGAGGATAATGGAATGTAGTCGAATTAAGTCGGGTGATGCTGAGGGAATTAGTTTAGGAAATGAGACACTTAAAGTAGTAAAGGAGTTTTGCTATTTACGGAGCAAAATAACTGATGATGGTCGAAGTAGAGAGGATATAAAATGTAGACTGGCAATGGCAAGGAAAGCGTTTCTGAAGAAGAGAAATTTGTTAACATCGAGTATAGATTTAAGTGTCAAGAAGTCATTTCTGAAAGTATTTGTATGGAGTGTAGCCATGTATGGAAGTGAAACATGGACGGTAAATAGTTTGGACAAGAAGAGAATAGAAGCTTTCGAAATGTGGTGCTACAGAAGAATGCTCAAGATTAGATGGGTAGATCACATAACTAATGAGGAAGTATTGAATAGGATTGGGGAGAAGAGAAGTTTGTGGCACAACTTGACTAGAAGAAGGGATCGGTTGGTAGGACATGTTCTGAGGCATCAAGGGATCACCAATTTAGTATTGGAGGGCAGCGTGGAGGGTAAAAATCGTAGGGGGAGGCCAAGAGATGAATACACTAAGCAGATTCAGAAGGATGTAGGTTGCAGTAGGTACTGGGAGATGAAGAAGCTTGCACAGGATAGAGGAGCATGGAGAGCTGCATCAAACCAGTCTCAGGACTGAAGACCACAACAACAACAACTATATGTTGCTGAATAATTAAACTAAAATCAATGTTTAATTAATGTAAGTAATTGCACAAAATAATAACTGTAGTAAATTTCGCCTGCATGAATAAAGCAATACATAAGACAGAGTGTGAACTGAGCCTTATATACACATGCTGGGAAGCGGAGGACAAGTAACGCAGCACTGATAAAATTTAATGTAAACAAAATGATTGAGTAACCTAGATACTGAATAACATTATCTCGTGGCTTACAGTAAACTAATTGATGAAAGGACACAAAATGCACATAGTTTATGATAGTGAACTTTTGTAGAAGATAAACTGTATTGTCAAATGGCAATAAATTAACCAGTGCTCGAAAATTGTAAATTCCTATGACTGACCGTAGATGACTGCTTCTATCTTTACTAAAGAAATGATTTCGCTTGCTCTGTTGCTGAAATATGAATGCTTGATTCCTTTGCATACTTTACAACAGCCTATGGTGTCAAATTTTGGAATCACACAGTAGATTCGCTATGGACGTTCTTAACTAATGACTGAGCAATCAGTATGACATATCCTGTCAATTTACGAGATTGTCTAGGTGTATCGGAATTCTAGCTGTGCTGCCCCTTTATGTATACTCCATCATGGGATTGTGAATTATATAAACTTATTCAATAAAACCTTCAACATTAACTCAGTGAACACAATATGGGAAATATGTTTTACAGAATATTTGTTGTAGAGAAAGTACATTGTACAGAAAAGGGTGCAATATTCTGTAGTGCAGTGAATTTACAGAATCACCAGAGTTGCAGAGAGGTTTGTTTTTACTTAAGTGGTGACCACTGTGCTGGAAGCCACGTTCCATTATTGAAATGCAGCAAATGTTTATTGTACAGGTTTATGCATTACTACTATATGTTGCTGAATAATTAAACTAAAATCACTGTTTAATTAATGTAAATAATTACACAAAATAATAACTGTAGTAAATTTCGCCTGCATGAATAAAGCAATACATAAGGCAGAGTGTGAACTGAGTCTTATATACACACGCTGGGAAGAATATTTGTTGTTGAGAAAGTACATTGTACAGAAGAGGGTGTAATATTCTGTAGTGCAGTGAATTTACAGAATCACCAGAGTTGCAGAGAGGTTTGTTTTTACTTAAGTGGTGACCAGTTTCGGACTTTTTTGTCCATTATCAAACCATCCACCTAAGTCCTGCCATAACATGATATGAGCGCGCGGCTGGCCACTTTGCTTGTCTGAGAGGCTGAGTGCAAGATAGTATTTGTATATGACTGTCCAGTGCTACATGCAGCACTGCATGCTTGCATCTCCCAACAGCAAAAGTGTTCCCTCATCGATTGCCCAGCAGCAAGTCCTCTTCTCGGACTTAATTCTCTGTAACTAGACTGTTTCTGCCAGTGTAAGGACCTTGCAAACCACTTGCAGGATACCTTGTCAGTTTTGACCTGGCCACTTTGCTTGTCTGAGAGGCTGGGTGTAAGATAGTATTTGTATATGACAGTCCAGTGCTACATGCAGCACTGCATGCTTGCATCTCCCAACAGCAAAAGTGTTCCCTCATCGATTGCCCAGCAGCAAGTCCTCTTCTCGGACTTAATTCTCTGTAACTAGACTGTTTCTGCCAGTGTAAGGACCTTGCAAACCACTTGCAGGATACCTTGTCAGTTTTGACCAATAATAACTTTCTAAATAAATTAAACAAACTCACGTTATCGTGGATTTTGTGATGGTTAACCCGTTATGGCGTGGCATGGGGAAGAAGGCAGAAAATCTCTTCTACTCCATGGCAGGTTTCTAAGCCTGACCCATTGAATAATTTACATGCAAGCACATATGTATAAACACAAGATCTACAGGAATAATTACTGTGAGCCGATCGGAGTGCCCATTGCAAGGATTTTAAATGAACAAACTTATGTCACATGACCCCACAGAAATAGTGGGTCTCATGCTTCTCCCATTCTGCCAGCTTCAGCTGGATTCAGTATGTTGTCGTTCCAAAAGGTTTTCTTCAGGCTACTCGCACAATGGAGTATTGTTGCAGATAGTTCGTCCCCTAAGTCACCTTCTACGCTGAGATGGGACGTAGCGAATTTTACACTGTCTACCTGCTATGGAGGGCAGTTTTCAACTCCTAATATGTTAATGAGTCCGCGGTCCTTTTAATTAATCTTTCATGTTGCGCAAGGCAGCTAGAAAGAGCTCTCCAAGAAGAACAAGAGGTCCGTTTCCATAACCAAAGGAAAGGGGAAAAAAAAGAAACAGCTACCTCAGCAGTCAGTGGTAGTATTGAATATTGTCTGCAGTTATGATGCAGCCCTAAGAATAGACTACATTTTCACTGGGGATATGCATATAACTTTACAAAATATGTTAAATGACAATTTGGGGATACGTTGCTACGGACAATAGACACTGTGCTGAGTGCTAAACACATGAAACTATTAATTCTGTTGTGAAGTTTAACAAATTGAGGCGAAATGAGAATAACCCTAAAGCAGCAAAAGAAAAAAGTAGCTTTAAAAAAGGCGATAATCTGCTATGAGCGAATGTGAAACCAAGTTTCTTTGGAATTCAACCCCTGCTAACTTCATAGGGTAAAGCAGTGATTTGCAGAGTGGAAGCAAGAGGTAAAAACAGCATAACTAAACTCGTATGCCAACTTTATAATGAAAAACTGTTTTCATCAATAAAACCCAAACTGTACGGACATGTTATCTACTATATCGATATTTTCAGAATGACCACTGAAGTTCCTTTGTAAATAAAAACGAAATATGTGTCGTTTAAAAATACTCTTTAATTGCAGTAAGCTTTTGATGGAAAAACTAACAGTAATTAATTAAAATTGCTGCTGTGGAAGATGGACTTGGAAACAAACGTATTATATCAACTGAAAATGATAATCATCGTTCTTCTGTTTCATGTTTATATGGACATCTGTACTACCACTATTTTAATTATTTATGTTTGTACTAACGGAATAAATCATTAGTTCAATAAATATATACGCATTGGTGTCTCCTACAATTAGTTATTGGAAAGTTTGCAACATGTTTGTTCGTTTTATTAATACTTCGTTTATTTTAACTTGTATTTTACGTAATTTCAAAGTTGAGGTAATTTGGACTGCAACATCGTGGCATAAAACAATTTTGCTGCAAGTTCAGCTGTTGGATAAGGAAACAGACGGTGCATAGCTCAACCCTAGGACAATAGCGAGCTAATATTTCGAACAGAGTCTTGCACTTACCCAACTGAGTGTGCGTAAATTATATCATCATGCATTTGAGTCATAAACAGTTTTCTCAGTTTAGCAGTCGTGATACACGTCAGACAAGTCAGACAGCCGCAAGTTTGGGATGGATTTGGCTTTTTCTGTAATGATTTGGGCCCAGTTATTTAAGTTGCTGTGAATATGGATCAGGATGTCTGTTTCATCGTTCATGACGACCAAGTGTTGCTCCTCTTCTACATTTTCATGATGAGTATGCTATGTAGATTCCTCTTTTCCAGTATAATAAAAGTTGCATTCGTAAGGCTGTGCACTTACGTTTCTGATATGATGAACCCTAAAGTACACAGCCATCCCTCGACTCCCCCGCTAAATCTGTCTCCAGTAAAATGCACCCAGTGAAATTTGCTCCCAGGGAAGGTTCATCCACCCTTCCATCCGAACTCCGCAACTTGCCTGCCGGGTTGAAGAGCCAAGGGGCCTTACGTAGTGTACTGATGAAGAGGACTGGAGATTCTTAAATAAGAAGTGCAGAGAAGGGATCATCATTTACTTTATATTAGCTGAATACCCTACGTCGCCCAAGTTTGTTAAGAGAGATATGTCAGATCCCTCTCATATGTGTTTGCTTTTCTGAACTGTTCATTGACTTTTGCCCCTTGCTAAGCGTTTGCTTGCGTAACCAAAATCTTGGGAAGATTAGTGCCATTGTACTCTTTATATTTACTTGTATTATAAATAGTAATCTGGATCCACACTCCTGACACCTTTCCTAATCCAATTAATATGAAACTCCAATCTCACAGTAGTTAGCAAGGAGGTAGATTAATAAAAGTAACATGTGAAGATGCTGCTGCATGTCTCATTACTTATACCTGGATCGAGATGGCTGTTTGCTGTGATCAAAAGTTGGTTAAGAGTGGTTTCCACCAGTTATTTCAATGTGAGATTAAGCAGAAACAGTTGCAGTTGCCTTTATAATTACTTCCTTTTAATAAAATCTAGATAGAAAATTCGATACTACACTGAACAGGTCAAATAGCGAGCAGATCACATCATATTGAAATAATAGTTTTTCGTTCATATAAGTTAACGTTCAGATGGTCGAGGTCCACAAGTAAATTGCACTCCTCTTCCAGCAGGAATCCTCGTGTTCCCTGCGGACAAAAGAAAGCACCAGTAAAGGATATAGCCGAGCCTCTGCCTTGGGAGGTCACTTTAAAAGCCCAGCAATGGTTCTCGTGGCCGATTATCAGCCCTATGCGCCAAGGCGGGAACGGTGAAGACAAGCCTCCCTGTAGACGCCATGGCACCAGTCCAGAAAAAACAGATCAGACCCGCAAACGACATGCTAGCACTAGTCAAGAGTTGACTGCCTCCTCAATAAGCAGGATGTTGCATCCCTGGTTGGTGTTTACCGGCACCATGGAAAAAGTTAAGATGCTCTCAAAAAATAATGGGAATGAAAGATGGAGAGACGAGCATTTGCTCACGTGTCGTAGGTTTCCGCCAAGACTGGAGCTCTCTTTGTCCGCTAATGATTAGCACGGAGCTTTCTGAGCCCCAAAAAAATGAGATGACGGGTCTTATGTGAAAAATTCTAATAAGTGAGCAAGTAAGCGTGACAGACAGAAATTAATGGCGTTAGACGTCAGTGGGCTTCGATTTAAATCAATGGGGAAAGTTGAATATTTGTGCCAGACCGGGATTCGAACCCGAGTCCCCCTGCTTACTCTTTTTGTGAAACATTACGAGTCCGCGATGCTAGCAACTGTTTTTAATTATCTGAGAGGTTTATTCAAGTGACATACTAATTACAATTTTTCACTGCTTTGAAGCAAGTAAAACATCCGTCTTTTTACTTTTTTTAGGGTTATAGTCAGCTACAGGCTGGAGGGGACAAGTTTTGCAGGGGTCGAATCCCGAGGCATGGCCACGATAACTCCACCCTCCCATCGCTAAGTTGCACAATCACACGTTTATTTTCTTTTTATTCTTTTTTTTTGTACGTATATTCATTAAGGAAACAGAACTAGTACAACCATCCAGGACTCTAAAAGCCCTGCAACGCGATGAAGGGTGGCAGGAGGACCGAGTGTAATGTTTTGTTACGAATTTGGCGGTCGCCTGCCACAGCCGGAACATGTCACCTTGGTGCGAGCATTTTAAAATTGCTCTTAAGAAAAATGGCAAAATATACGCAACTACAGGAACGGTGCACAACCTCCACGTGTGCAGTCTGCAAGTACTGCGAAGACTCGAGTCGCAAGTAATGAGCATCTGGGTATAGATATCCCAAGGTCCAGTTCGTGGTCCAGAGAAGTGCCCAAGACTTTGTGGCAGGAAAATATTCCACCGGAGTAAAGAAAGGACTCTGGGTTAGTAAAAAGCGGCGGCGCTCGCAGAAAACTTGCTATCAACTTGTAACGCCAGAAATGCATATCCTCCTATTTCCATCTATTGTACTATAAATTTTTTCCTTATTTTGTTACCTGAAGATATGACGTTTCTGTGTCTTTGTATATTATAATTGTTTTACTATTTGTATATACATGCATTTATGTCGATGTATAATTGGTTTGTTTTGTAAATACTATTTGTATTTTTACGCTGGGTCTTGCCTAGGGAAAACTATGCTATCGAACGAATACATCGACAGGTCGTGTGGAGAACCAAAGTGTTTAGGATCTTTGGTAGTGTTAACTCTGTCGCGTAGAGCGCGGGCAGAGGGAGAGTCTGGCTGGGGTGGTGCAGTGGAGCAGGTGTGTTGTGTGACGCTCCCGCGAGATGCCGCGCTTTCGGGGTTGGGCAACATGTAATTGCGCTCAACTTGCTATAATAGTTTCTGACACGGTGTCGGGGACGGGAAGCATTAGCTGGCGCACATCAAGAGCCCGTTTCGCCTGGTGACCGTGTCGAGAAGAAGGCGCGCCAACATCCAGCGTCTGCAACAGCGACGGCCGACAATGAGTGACCGTCGCCACCTGCTCGATCGACAGCTTCAAACCTTCAATCAACCAACAAGGAAGACTGGAAGCACGTAAAGTTTTAGAACTGTATGGCAGACCTCAGCTTTTCAAATTGTTCCATTTTCATAACTAAATTACAGCAATGTGGCATGAACCTTTGTTGCTCATTGTCTCAATTGCATTACCAAGCAGGGTCCCTTCCTTTTCCGGAATGAACCCGAGTGTCGTTGAAATTCAAACGCCAGCATCATTCGATTTCACTGCTTTAATTTCAAAGTTCAGTTAAGGTATTCATAGCTGGCTACAATATTTAGATTACACAAGCACAAATTAAGAGTGCGAGTTTTGTTACCGTATTTTAGCTTACCTGTGACTGCAGCTCAGCTTGGTACGTACTAAATTTTACTATTGTTAATTGTTCAGAATCATTTAATTCAAGTTCAAAGTTAAATCTCTTATTTCTAAATTGTGTAGATTCAAGTAGCTTTTGAGGTAGTCCAAGACTAACCGTATTTTACTGAATTTCGATGTACTTCAGAAAGAAAGCTCACTATTAACTTCAGTCACTAAATTAACTTTCGATTTTTCGGTTTTATTAATTCTTTTGCTAAATTAAGTCAGAGTGTAGCGAAATTTATTACTTCTGACAAACTTTCAGTTTCCACACTACACTTGTCAACCTTCAGTTGCCACGCTTCTAGTGCTAATTATATGTGTAATAATCTTTCTTTTTCAGTTACTATAGTAATTGTCCTTGGGACTGGCGACCGTAATTTCCCCCAAATCTCAAATATCTTATTACCGCTAGTTGATTGTTAACGTAACGGCCGCACATTTACTTTCTTTATTAACTTTACCCCTATTTCAAAATTAATTTCCACCAGTTTCATTAGCATTTTTCCTTTCATTTAGATGTAACCCTTTCCTCCCTCTTTACCGACAAATTAACCTCGGTGACGATTGCTTTTCCCAAATTTCCATTAGGTACACGCGGTTTAATTTTTCACTGTCATTAAGGTCGATAAGTGAGGGGGAGGTTACAAACTGCGTTGCTGATGCAGTCGTCCTTCCATGTTCGAAGACGGGAAACAGTCCCGCAAGTCAGGCAGGAAGGTCGGCATCAAGACTACCACAGAGTCGACGACAGAGTCACATTCGCCATCTGCGTCTGCCACGGGCACAGCCGGTGCAGTCACTGGAACAGAGAAAATGACTGAAGCCACAGCGTCAGTCACCTTGTCCACAACCAGCTCAGGAAAGATCGGATCACTAACAATCAACTGTTCGTGTGGTTCTGAGAGCCGCCGGGCGGCTGATGTCGAGTTAATCGCGGTCACATATGTGACCGGAAGTATCGTAGACGATGAGGGAATTACCATTCCTCCAGTCCGTAATTGCGTCTTCCGTCGCAGCAGATATTCATGTCATGTGGTCGTCTTTTCCACATCCAATACAAATATGCGGCTGTCTGTCGTACATGATTATGGTCCGACATCCGCCATCTGCTGACAGTCAGATAAGACGCAACACGGCTCCACAGATCAATTGTCATTCGACGCACCCAGGTAAGAACAGGGTATGAGCGGAAGTGGGCCTAGCATTCTGCCTTATGATCACGTACAACGCCGTATGACCAAAAGGCCGCTAAGACGTAGTCTGCAGGTTCCTCGAATGGCACTAGGAACACGCTAATAGTTCCAGTGCCTGATCCCGCATGTTCGACTTCGACCACGTCGACTTTACCGTCAACGTGATGGAAACGGAGTCCCTGTTACGTCTCGTTTAAAACGCGCTCGCACGCCGCGTCATTGGCCATTTTAACGTAAACAGTGTGACTAAGAATCGAGAGTTGGATACCCAGAATTTCCAATGACGGAATCTACGCCTTCTCAGGAAGGAAAAGTTCCACATCTAAGGCTTTCCGTAGTGAATATTCCTGACAAAACCTGAAACGTAATGTCGATTTTCTGTACTTATTTGCCATGATCGCAATGCATGAAGCCTGCCCGCAGGATACGTCGCAGTGTAAATAAACACGAACTCACAAGCTCCTTATTGATTTAAATCAATGTCCGCTGGCAGCAAACTTCATTAATTCCTTTGCGTCTCATTAATCTTGGATGCAGGATCAAAACAGGTTTTTGGTAGAATTATTTTTGTTGACACGCCCGAGTTAAAGAAACGAAAAAGTATCGAGAGTGGTGGAGAGAACATTTGGTGTCGGAGGCCGGTGGAGAGCAGCTGCTTTCCAGTTCTGAGATCGATGGAGACCAATTGGTGTTCCTTTGAGATACGAGGCAGCAACCAGAATGGTCAGTGTTCTTGCTGCGGTTTCAGCACTGAACGAAGATCAGTAGCTTACAAAGCTTAGGAACCTTAAGGTAAAAGTTAGAGTCAATTCAACGCCATACTGATAATTCTTAACTTTATCATTTCAATTCTTTCTTACTTCGGGACTCAGTGTTTGTTGCAGTGAACCTTGAGTTACCATGATCTGCTCACTATATTTCCCAGCGCACGCTTTAATGATGGTGCATGTCTAACGTCTCATAGGTACCATGAGTAATGCAATTATTTCTCCCACATCATTATAGTCGATTCAGTTTCGTTTTCTAGAGGTAATAGGTCTTTTTTACTATGTCTCCCAGTATCTTGAGCACCCAGTTCACATACATTATTTGTAACTGAGAGTTTAATACCTCGTGTATTTCCTGTTGTTTTTGAAAGAAGACGTTCTCCAGATTTACTTTTTCCCACGTGTATAGAGTTTTGTAAAATAAATATGTGGTAAGCGAATTCTTCTTGATGTTATTTTGGGAGTTAATTAATCTCACATCATTTCAATATAGATTAGCTAAAGTCATCAGCCATACTTATAAACAAGGTGTACTGTTTGCTTTGAGCATTCTATGGTGCAAATCTTCTATCAAATACCAGCTTCTGATCAGCCTTTAGGCCATACGATGTATTCCTTTATTTTGTATTAATCTTTCCTGCTCAGGCATCTGACGAACCTTGTGTTGACTCGTTAGTAGAAACAAATGGCTACATCTTACTTAGTTTGTACCCACATTCGAGTAGTAATAAATAGGTTTCAATGTGTTTAGTCCGGTCCTCCGTTAGTCCATCTAACTTCTTATCTCTCTCTATGTTCCTTTTCTCCTTACTCCTATTTGTCCATTTCCTCCTCCCCCTCAATTTATCCATTCCTTCATCATTATCTCCTCCTCTCCCCTTTTTGTCGCTTTCCTTCTCCCCGTTTTTCTGTCCATCTCCCTTCCTCCTATCTCTGTCCATCTCTTCTCCTTTTCTTTGTACATCTCTTGCTTCTATCTCTCTGTCAATCGTTTCCTCTCCCCCATCTCTGCTCGTCTCCTTCTCTCCCATCTCTCTGGCAATTTCCTCGTCTTCCCTGTCTGTCCATCACCCCTCCCCTTCTCTCTCCCCATCTCCCCCCTCCTAATTCGTGAGCATCTCCTCTCTGCCCTCTTCTGTTTGTCCAACTCCTCCTCCCTATCTGTGTCCACATCCTCCTCTCTCCTTCTCTCTCCATGTTACCACCCCCACCCTCATAGCAGGATGATGGTTCTTACTCCCCACAGTATATATTTCCATGTAGTAAGTAGTATGTGCATAAAGGTTGGTTGAAATCTATCCAACGGTTTAGGAGGATCTTTTTATCCAATGGCTGTGCCCATGTACACACATGTCTCATTTATTTCACATATATTTAACCTATTTCAAACACATAAGTTTCAGACACGTTCAGAGGTGTGTGTGAATACTGCCTGCCACGATTACAGTTAATACTTAAGAAGTAATAAATTAAAACACCATGCATGGTGTGGCAGTTTTACTGCATGAGCAGCAAAAATACAGTAAGTGATAGACGTTATTCGTATCATCATTTTGTGGATGCTCTCAGCAAGAAAAAGTTTCGTAAGCGTTTGAAATTATTTATCAAATTTATTGCAAGTCACTAAGTACTCCCATTCTAAAATACCGGACGAATAAAGTCTGGGTATTCGCGTGTCGTGAGCTACACTTCTTATTAACCAACATTTTGATAGGTAGGTGGTTCTTACCCCCACAGCTATAGTTTCCAGACAGTTAAGTGATGGCTACAAAGTTTCGTTGAAATTGGTCCAGTGGTTTAGGAGGAAATGTGGAATTTACATACATATATACACACATACATACATTTTTATAGTTTGTATTGATTCTGCCAGATCAATAACAGTCCACGGATGTACTGCCGATTCATGGTGCCCTACGGGCATAGTATTTCGACGATCGCGTTCTCTAAATCTGATATCAAAACAAGAATATATAATTCTCCATAAGTGTAATTCTACAGCTATGTCTACATACATACTGAGCAAAGCGCTGTGAAGCTTATAGCAGAGGGTACTTCCCTTGAACAATTGTTATGCCTTCTTCCCATTTCAATCATGCACGGAACGCGATAAGAATGATGCTTTAAACATATCTGCGTACGTTGTAATTAGTCTAATCTCGTCCTTGCAAACCATACCGGAGCTATACCTAGAGGTTTGTAGTATGTTCCGAGATCATCACTTAAACCTGGTGACTGTAACACACTACCTAGATTTTGTTGCGACAATTAGCTTCTATCTTCAAGCGTCAAACAGTTCGGTTTCTTCAGCATGTTCATAACACTTTCCCTAGACAAACAAATCTGTGACCATTCGGGCTGCCTGTCTCCGTATATGTTCAATACCCCTTGTTAGTTCTGTTTCGTATGGACTCCCCACGCTTGAACAATATTCTGGAACGGCTGACACTAGTATTTTTTAAGCAGTCTGCATTGTAGACTGATTACATTTCCCTCATATTCTATCAATGGACCGAAGTCTACCACCAGCTTTACCTACGACTGAGTCGACGTGATCGTTCCATTTAATGCGTCTGCGTCTGGGTATCTGCATGAGTTCACCTATTCCAACTGCAACTCCTTGATATTGCAGTCCTAGAATATAACGTTTTTTTCGTTTTGTGATATGCACAGTTTCACTTTTGGAACATTTGAAGTAAGTTGTCAATCTTTGGACCACTTTCAAATCTTATCAGTAACCGACAGAATATTTCTGCAGGTTTCCTTCAGACAGTACTTCATCGTACTCCACATAAGTACTTCATTATACTTCATTATCTGCAAAAGGTCTGAGGATACTATTCATATTGTCTGTGACATGAATATTATCAAACATGAACAACAAGAATCCCAGCACACTTCCCCGTGGCATGCATAAAGCTACTTCTACCATCTGTGGATGACTATCCACCCACGATAAAATTCTGCGTCCTACGTATCAAGTGATCCACAATCCACACACAAATTTTACTTTATATCCCTTACGATTGAACATTTTACTATCATCTTGCGTGTAGTACCGTGTCAAATGCTTTTCAGAAGTCAAGAAATACAGCATTAACCTGACTGCTCTGATCCATACCTTTCAGGATATCATAATAAAATTGGGAGTTGTGTTTTACGTGCTTGGTGCAGTTGGAATCCACACTAGCTGCACTGATGAAAGTCATTCTGTTCGAGATTCCTCATTATATATGAGATCAGAACATGTTCTAAGGCTCTACAGCAAATGGATGTCAAGGACACTGGACGCTAATTTTGTAAACAACTTCTGCCGCCCTTCTTGTAAACGACTGTGACCTATCCCTTCTTCCAGCTACCGCCAAATGAGTTTCGATCAAGCTATCTAAGGTAGGTTGTGTTTAAAAGAGGGGCTAAATCATCCACAAAATCTATTACGAATTCGATTGGGTGTTGGAGCAGTATTCAATTTCAACTCCATTGACACTTGTATCAGTATAACTCACAACTGCAATGGGACGAGGATTAAATTAAAGGTAATACCTCTGGTTAGTTCTGCATAACTGTCGTTATTGCTAAGTGTAAGATAATTGATATGGGATACCAGTTCAATTTTACACAGAATACGCGAAGGAACTTGCCCCTCTTCTTGCAGCGGTGTACCGTAGGTCTCTAGAAGAGCGTAGCGTTCCAAAGGATTGGAAAAGGGCACAGGTCATCCCCGTTTTCAAGAAGGGACGTCGAACAGATGTGCAGAACTATAGACCTATATCTCTAACGTCGATCAGTTGTAGAATTTTGGAACACGTATTGTGTTCGAGTATAATGACTTTTCTGGAGACTAGAAATCTACTCTGTAGGAATCAGCATGGGTTTCGAAAAAGACGGTCATCTGAAACCCAGCTCACGCTATTCGTCCACGAGAGTCAGAGGGCCATAGACACGGGTTCACAGGTAGATGCCGTGTTTCTTGACTTCCGCAAGGCGTTCGATACAGTTCCCCACAGTCGTTTAATGAACAAAGTAAGAGCATATGGACTATCAGACCAATTGTGTGATTGGATTGAGGAGTTCCTAGATAACAGGACGCAGCATGTCATTCTCAATGGAGAGAAGTCCTCCGAAGTAAGAGTGATTTCAGGTGTGCCGCAGGGGAGTGTCATAGGACCGTTGCTATTCACAATATACATAAATGACCTGGTGGATGACATCGGAAGTTCACTGAGGCTTTTTGCAGATGATGCTGTGGTGTATCGAGAGGTTGTAACAATGGAAAATTGCACTGAAATGCAGGAGGATCTGCAGCGAATTGACGCATGATGCAGGGAATGGCAATTAAATCTCAATGTAGACAAGTGTAATGTGCTGCGAATACACAGAAAGATAGATCCTTTATCATTTAGCTACAAAATAGCAGGTCAGCAACTGGAAGCAGTTAATACCATAAATTATCTGGGAGTGCGCATTAGGAGTGATTTAAAATGGAATGATCATATATGTTGATCGTCGGTAAAGCAGATGCCAGACTGAGATTCATTGGAAGAATCCTAAGGAAATGCAATCCGAAAACAAAGGAAGTAGGTTACAGTACGCTTGTTCGCCCACTGCTTGAATACTGCTCAGCAGTGTGGGATCCGTACCAGATAGGGTTGATAGAAGATATAGAGAAGATCCAACGGAGAGCAGCGCGCTTCGTTACAGGATCATTTAGTAATCGCGAAAGCGTTACGGAGATGATAGATAAACTCCAGTGGAAGACTCTGCAGGAGAGACGCTCAGTAGCTCGGTACGGGCTTTTGTCAAAGTTTCGAGAACATACCTTCACCGAAGAGTCAAGCAGTATATTGCTCCCTCCTACGTATATCTCGCGAAGAGACCATGAGGATAAAATCAGATAGATTAGAGCCCACACAGAGGCATACCGACAATCCTTCTTTCCACGAACAATACGAGACTGGAATAGAAGGGAGAACCCATAGAGGTACTCAAGGTACCATCCGCCACACACCGTCAGGTGGGTTGCGGAGTATGGATGTAGATGTAGATGTAGATGTAGACTGATCATCGTAAAATTTTATATTGAATAAGATACTCTTTAAAGAGACAGAGTATGCATCATTTTTAATGTCGTAATGCATAAAAGTTTTTTCCCATACAGGACTGAGTGTGAAATAGAAAAGAAGGAAAGTGGTTGAAATCTGTCTTTCGTCCCTGTACAGGAGACGTACTGGGCTCGGCAGTGGAGAGTGCAGACTACGTACCAGACGCGCGTTTTCAACACATAAACGTTATACTAGCTAGTGTTCGGCTTGTACAGCATTAAATCAACAAATTGCGGTAGTTACAGTAACTGAAAGTCGCTATAATCTCAACGCTGTGGTAAATACAAAATGGTTCAAATGGGACTTAACATCTGAGGTCATCAGGTCAACAGTCCCCTAGAATTAGAACTACTTAAACCTAACTAACTTAAGGACATCACACACATCCATGCCCGAGGCAGGATTCGAACCTGCGACCGTCACAGCAGCGCGGTTCCGGACTGAAGCGCCTAGAACCGCTCGGCCACAACGGCCGCCTGTGGTAAATACAAATGAGAGCAGTTCTCATTAATCATTACAGACGTAAATGAAGTAAATGTCCCACAGCACACACTAAATGCGTAAATGAAGTTAATGTCCTACAGCAGACACTAAATGTTCCAAATAGGGGCGCCTGTATTACAATGGAACGCCGCCACATTGAGAGCACAGTTTAACTATGAAAAAGAAGCCTGTCATATTTATTTTGTAATAGGCTGAAAGCAGATACAATCCAAAGATTTAACGTATAAGATTATTATTACTGCTCCTGTATCACACTTAAATGGTTTACAATTAATTATTCGAACCAAAAGCTGAACATCAATTCACTTAATTATGGTTGCTTTCTTTTAGCTAAAGAAGCTAATGTATCTCACAGAGAGTTAAACAAAATCAGTGCCCCAACGGAATACACGTTGACATACGCAAAACACTACTAATTACAGTTTTGGTGAAGCTTCATTGGTACAGAATGTACTGTTAATAACTTATAGGTGCTTCAGGCTATTTGAAATACTGCTACAGAGTTGGGATTTGCTTTCCAGTTCTGTGTAGCTCGCAAACGCAAGTAGAAAACGAATCGAAAACCCAAATAAGGGAAATCACTGAAGAAGCAACACAAGTTCGAGAATAGACCTCGCAGTTTATGAGATGGTCAGGGCAAAAGTGGCGTTAACACTGAAAAGCGGCGGTCACTGAAAGACTCGGCAAGGTGGGCCGTGCCGCGAACGGGCGGCTCTCTCTCTGTACGGCCTCACTGACATGTCTCCACACCGTCTCTTCGTCTTCTCTGCTTTCGCCTCTGTTCCCAAAACCAGATTATTTGGAGGAGAGTGCGGCGGCGCGGTCCTTACCGTCCCTTTACGACGGACCTGCACCTACCTGTGAACATTGTCTCGGCATATTATCAGTAGGGAAGCCGAGCGAAACCTACTGTACTTCGACGTGAACCAGGCTGCAATTAAAGTCACTAATCTACGTTTCGGGAGAAAGTTTTCACACGAAATGAAAGGTTGGAAATTTTGTCCTCAATTAATATGTTCTGAAACTTAGGTGAACAAGTATCACCGCCAACCCCGTCTAGTCTTAAAACAGTCACTCACAATCCCTTTCACTCACGTTAGCAAGTTTATGGCGTCGCATTTCCCGAAAACGTAATAGCCACAAAAATATGGATTGTTTTTGATTGAGAATGCTCGCCAAATATTAAGTCTGTCGGTACCAAATGCAGTCACAGTTTTTAGCCACCGATCTGCTCAATACGCCACGCGGAATATATGTCTCTTCTCGTCACAAAATTCACTTAAAAATTCCGAAGTTACTACACAGCCATCGGAATAATTATGCCGTCACTTTACAACACTTTTGATGTATGAAACACTGCTAGGTCCGGCAACTCATCGTTTCCATCGGAACTACTACTACACACGTCCGAACTGTTTCATGGCTAGGCTCCCCCTCTTCTCTAGAATACTCTAAGTCTTCTCTATCAGCAGAGAAAGGTGCGCGAAGAATACTGCTTTACCAATGGTCAGTTTACTCAACAGCCAATAGCAAAACAACATTCTCCCGCGTCAATCCGCGCTTTTCATCAATAACCAATCGCAAAACAGTAAACCTAACGACTGCACTTTTTACCGATGTAATTATCTAATATGCTGAAGTTTTGCTTATGCATAAAGATATTTACTATTGTTATTTATACCTGAATTAACTTTCCCTTTTCCATAAACTTACTTTACAAATCTATTCTACAAAAATCCCCTTTGTCCATATCCATAATTCTTCGAAATGTTCCCACACTAAATCCTACTACTTAACTCGTTAAACAATTATCTTCATATTAACTTTAAACCATACTCACGCATCATTCATACTGCCAAAACACATTTATAATATTTTACATACACAAAAAGACATAATAACACTTTATGAAAATACTAGAACAGTTTATGAAAAACATTCTATTACTTTATTGCACTCTAGTGGGCACAATCGAAACTAAAATCACAGTCCCCTTATCCAATATTCTCCTCTATCGGCTGATACATAAACTACGTGCGCGTCCAGTCTCGTGTCACCATCTGTCACTATCCAGCTCTGAGACAAATCTCCCACTTAACCGCCTTATAGGCAGGATCGTCATACGGCGCTACGCCTCAAGAGGATTGACTTTTGTCGAAGTGACGAGGAATAATTCCCCTGGATGCACACAAACGCAGGAGAAGGCCTATATCATCACTTATTGTATCTCAGTTAACTAACCAGAGATTGATATACACCATATGTGCGGTGCCACCAATCACTGGCTCAAACATTTCTGCTGTTTTCGCTGATCAATGTGGTTGGTACATGCAGCATCCTATGAAGTCACTTTGAATGTAACGTGATGAATTGAAAGTTTCGCAATAGCTGGGCCCGCACTTGGATTCGTCGGATAAAATACAGTGCCTATCCTCGCCAGATTCCAACTCCCACCCCATCTGCTGCTATACATCCACCTTTCCTTGCGGGAAGCGTAAAATGAGCTGACAAATACACCCCCCCTATCTAGTTACGAGGAGCGCCAGGGGGAAGCCCCGGCTCTCAGGTGGCGCCGCCAGCGGCCGGGCGTGTAATTACCGGATCAAAGACACGCCGCGGCTGACGTCCCGTGTCACCGAGCCAGAGCAGCCGGCGGTAAACACGCCAGGCGTGTGGAAGGCGCCCTCCCTCCCCCCCAACCCCCCTGCCACAACGCTTCCACAATAACTTGGCCGCAAACTCCCTGCCGCCTCGCTTCTGGGAAAACCGATCGGCTTACGACCGGAATTATGACGTTGCCTGTTTACGAGCCGCAGCGCTCCGTTGTGTCGGGCGAAGTTTAGCGGCTGATGGTTTAGTAGCACAAGGCCGGAGTCGTGTTCGCGGTGTGACGGTGTGTTCCGCGAAACACGATTACAGTCTCCTCTTGTAATGATCGACATCGGTACAAGACCATCCTGCAATCGACATTTTTTCTTTATTACGTCCCTCTTCATCGTAACGACGAAACTGTAACAACGCTTCCAGATATTGCCAGTATACATCGGCGCTTTACGAGTACAACTTGATCCGTCGTATTATAGACGACAGCCATATTGGCTAATCGCTCGCATACTGAGAATGCCTTTATCTCTTAATACTCCTCGAATAAACGAGAGATTGAGCTATTAATTGTCGCACCTGCTTGTTATGTATGTATGTATGTATGAAATGCTAAGGACTCAGATGATTAAGTTAATTTCTTGGATCATGGTGACATCCATTACACGATAAAAACTGGTTACTAATAAAGCGTTTCTTGACACAGGGCTGAATGATTTAACAGAAACCTTCAGAAAATTCTTAACAGCTGTTGATCTGCTTCTGCGCCTGCATTTTCATTTATAGTCTGCGAACCACAATGAAGCATAAGGCAGTGGGTACGTCCCGTGTATCTGTTATTGTGGCTTTTTCCAGGGACATTATCGTATGGACCGCAGGAAGAATGTTTGTTTAAATGTCTCTGTACGTGCTGTAATTAACGTAATCTTATCTTCACTATCCCGATGGGAGAAACATGTAGGGGGTTGTAGTAATTCCTAGAGTCATCATTTAAAGCCGGTTCATATAACATTGTTAACAGGCTTTCTTCTGATAGTTTCCGCGTGTCCTCAGGACTTTATCAATTCAGTTCTTTCAGCAACTCTGCAACACTGTCCCTTGGGTCAAACAAGCATGGAATCATACCTGTCGCCCTTTTCTGTATTTGGTACGAGTCCCTAACACTTTAGCAATATTCGAAGGTTGGTTGCACGAGTGACTTGTAAGCAAACTCCCCAATATTCTACCAACGAAACTGGAGACTGCTACCTGCTTTACCCAAGACTGAGCCTAAGTCTTTCTCTCCATTTCATGTTCATACTTAGTGTTACACGCAGATATTTGTATGAGTTTACCGATTGCAGCTTCGTCTCACTGGCATTATATTCATAAGATACTTCGTTTTTTTTTCGTTTTATGCACAGTTTTACATTTCTCGACATTTTAGGAAAGCTGACAATATCTGCGACATTCTGAAATCTTATCACTGTCGGACTGAATATTTGTGCAGCTTCGTTGAGAGTGTATTTCACTTTAGATAACTGGATGGTCCGCGAAAGGTCTGAGGTTCCTTTTAATGTTTTCAGCAAGGTCATGACACTCCGTCCAAGATAACACACTGCACCATCCCTCTCAAGAAATCCTCAATCCAGTCACAAATTCTGTCTGATAACCCATACGAGGGCACCTTTGGTAATAAGCGTAGGTGTCGTACTGAGTCAAATGTTTTTCATAAATCGAGAAACACAGCACGTACCTGACTGTCTTGATCCATGCCTTTCACGATGTCATGACAGAAAAGTGGGAGAGGGTTTCTCATGATATGTTTTCAAAATTCGCGTTGATTGTCATGGAAGAGGTAGTTCTGTTTGATATGCCTCATTATATTTGAGCTCAGAATATGTTTTAGAATTCTACAACAAATGTATGTCAAGGATACTGGACGGAAGCTTTGTGGATCATTTCTGTTACCATAGTTGCAGACACGTGTGACCTGTTACATCTTCCAGCTACTGGGCACTGTTTTTTGTTCATGACAGGGATTCCGTCGGGCCCTCGGGTTTTGTTCAGTTTTAACGATTTCAGCTTTTCTCAACGCCACTGACACTAATATCCATTTCACTCATCTTTTCAGTGGTACGATAATTAAATATGACAATACTTCTGGCTTCTCGTTTGTAAACGAAAATTTGAAAAGAGAGTTACGCATTTCTGGTTTTGCTTTGCTATTCTCAGTTAAGTTCTTTCTTGTACATGAGTGAACACTAGCGTTGATGCCACTGATTGCCTTTACATACGACCATCATTTCTTTGGGTTTTTTGAAAGATCTTCCGAAATATTCTGCTACGACAGTCTTTGAAGGTGCTACGCATTGCTCCCTTGACTTGCAAAACTTCCAAAAGTCTTTCATTCGCCATCTCTTTACCTTCTTTATTTTATGCCTGTTGTGCAGTACTCTGTGTTTCTTTTGGAATTTCTTTACAGTGTCTGTATACCGTGGATGATCTCTTCCATCTTGAACTGTTCTACTGGGTGCATATCTATCCACTCCATAGTCAACTATTCTTTTAAACTTTAGTCATAGTTCCCTTACATTATCCAGTTCTGTGCTAAAGTACCTTGTTGAAATACCAACTATTGCTCCTTTACGTAGTTTACAGATAATATAACATTGCTGTCTATTTTTGTTGCCCTTTGTACTTTGGTATTAAGTCTTGCTATATCTGCATGATGGTCACTGATACCTATTTTGACGTGGACAACGTCAATGAAGCCATGTAGATATCTTCCCATTAAATATGTTTCCATCGTGGGTGGGGTTGCGAAGTACCTGTTAGGGAATATTCAGAGAAGGCATTTAGTAACGGTTCGCAGTATATCTTGATATGTCTCATCCAATCATTATAGTTCAAAATGGCTCTGAGCACTATGGGACTCAACTGCCGAGGTCATTAGTCCCCTAGAACTTAGAACTAGTTAAACCTAACTAACCTAAGGACATCACAAACATCCATGCCCGAGGCAGGATTCGAACCTGCGACCGTAGCGGTCTTGCGGTTCCAGACTGCAGCGCCTTTAACCGCACGGCCACTTCGGCCGGCCATTATAGTATGATTAGAGAATTTATGTACAAGCGAACTGATGTTTTCCAAGACGCTAATCCACGCGGGTGTAAAATGAATGTGCGCAACGGAAAATAATAAACTCTGAAATGATGATTTGGCCCTGTCTGACTACCCCCTGAAGCAGACCTTAGGATCTCTTAGTTCTCTTTCGTATTTATATAAATTACAATGTAAACATAAACGAATGATGAAGGCAACCAATACTACTAAATGATAAACGTTGTTTCTCAATATGTATTTATTATAGATTAAAATAAGCACTTTAAGTACAATTGTCTATATTTCTTAACTAAAATTGCAGGTCAATTGCCCACTCTGCCCCTTATTATGACTGCGCGATCTAATATCAATAACGCGAAATGACTGACATTATCTACGTACCAAAGACTAGAAGACACTACTTTCAAAGATGATCTACGTTGGTGTGGAACCTCAGTGGTAATAAACTAACGTGGTCGCAGCTATGTAGCTTTAGAGGCCTAATAAGCCGAAGAAATTTGCGATATCACCGCATGTACTGCGTCCGGTGCGTCGAAGTGACGGTTCTTATACTCGTCTGCGACGATGGAAGAACTCCAGCCACAAATAAACTCTTTCGAACACTAGGACGGTAGAAGGCGGTCCACTGACAAATATACTCTAATACTGCGTTCTCCTCTCTGCGTTCTACAGATGAGAAACGCAAACTCCCAGCCACAAGGACGGAGTTCAGATAACGTCTCAACGTAGGCAGAAGAAGTGCTCTCAATTACTGAACGCTGCATACTCAACTACGACTTCCAACCCAGAGATGAAGTCCAGAATCGTATAGGTTCGCAACAGTACAGTGCCTAACTGTTCTAACTATAAACTCTCCTGAGAACAGAGACAGCAAGTCCGTCTGTAGCAACAAAGCTGATGCCGAGCGACCGTCACACACGGGCGCTCACTACGGAAGGCCTCGTCTCTCCAGCGCTGGCTTCCCAGCAAGGCTCGGCTCCCCACCCTCGTAATTCCGAAAACGAATCATATTCCCGAAACCACGGAATATTCTCCCTCTCTACAGATTCTCCCGAACGCCGACCAGCCATATTTCAGCCTTTTGTCGTCCAGCGCGGAAAGTTTGAGAGGAAAAACCTATACTCGTACAATGGTATGCTTCTGAGTAAAAATCCTTGGAAATAACCCAGCCTGTGTGGTTTCCGAGCTTCCGCTTCTCCGTTCCTCTCACCTGCGTTCAATATTTGCAGAGTCCCCTGTTATCCTTCCGGTCCTGCAACAATAGTGGCCGGCCATCACCCTATTGTGCTGCAGAGCTCAGGTGCCACGGCGTCCGTCTAGCTATTCCCAATTTTTCAGCTGGACCAACAACTGTACGAGCCTTCCACCCAGAGCTTGTGTTCTGCTGTCGTTTCATCTCCACTGGCGTTCCAACCTCTATTAGTATAGGCAGTCATTCATTACTCCCTTCTGTTAATAAAGACACTCCGTCACCTTTCAGGCAATAAGCGTTAAAAATTATTTACAAGGCGTATGTGGTGATGTCAGTCTCCTTTAAATACGCATATATACGATGTACAACCTAAGAAATGATACCTAATTGTGGTTGTAGTTCATGGCAAAGTACGTAGATGAGTGCTTGTAAGGTTCGAAATTATAGCTACCTTACAGTTTTCTTCAACGTTTCCATTTGCATCAGAAGATGAGTCTGGTAGGCGATAGAAGGATCCAGTTACCAGCTCATGCCACCCCCTCCTCTCCCCACGGATACTGAGGCTTACCCAAAAGGTCTAGCACACAGCTTTAAATACACTCTCAGTGGATTTGAGTTTCTTGTCTATTATAAAAAATACACCACCTTTGTTTCCCATAAGGTATTATTTCGATATACTCTTACATTTTCTCCAAAGACCTCATTGCTAAGACTTTCACGTATCAACCAGTTTTGTGTAACTAGTATTATGTGAGTTTTACTGCTTTTCTAGAGCGCTCAAGCTCTGACACATTGTTGCGAATGCTTCTGCTGTTAACTATAATGGTTTTAATACACTCTCCTGTGGGGGGAATTCCTTTGGATATTTTGGGTCTCATACAGCTGTCGTTATCTGGACTGGATGGAGAGTCGGCTGATCTGAGGAACTCTTGTGTGTACCCCAGACACAGTCAGCCGCCCCTGACGTGTAGCACACACCTAACCCTTTTAGGGGGACCCTACGATTCTCAACTCTGCTGCGCAAGTCTAAGAAGACATACCTCAGCTTGTCATAGAACCTTCGGAGTCTCTGGTTCAAGCCTTCCACACGACTCAGAATCAGGTGGCCACGGTCTGTTGTGAGGACAGTACTGCAGATCGTGAGCTTCGTTGAAACTCCTTGAAAAATGGTGGTACACTTAACCTTCTGTGTTACTCGTCGGAATGATCCAAGTAGGACCTCAGAGCCCACATGACACGCATTGTTCGAATATGCACCACAATCTGTAGTTGGTCGCACCCTGTTCCCCCAGTGGCTGCCGTAACAGATTCTTTAACACGCTGAATGAGGCCTCCAGGCATACACACTGAGTGTACCCGGTATTTCTTCCCATCTTTTGGTGACATTTTTCTAAGGTATATCTCTTTGCCGTACATTAGAACTGCCGACAATTGATAGACGCCTCCCTCTTTGTGTGCGACCCCCTTGACAGAGGATACAACAGGTTTCAGAACAGATGCTGCAAGTCTTACAGGCTCGTATTCGGTTTCAGTGGAAAACAGCACCTCGAACCTGTTGATTATCAGAACGGCTGCAACATCCCGAGTTCTCCCGAGTCTCTTTCTCTCATGTGCAGCACGCCTAGACACACAATTGAGGCGGCTTCCAAAAGTAGCGATGAGTCTTGTATTTTCTGTAGAAGAGACAGTATCCTCAGGAGAGGACAGTACTTAAGATACCTTTGGTATCTCTGTTACACAACTCTTGGTAGCCCTCCCAACTCACCAGTCTGCAGCAGCTTCCAATCGATTGAAAGAAATCAGAGCGATTTCGAGCTGCCTAGTATTAGCAACCAACTAATGCAGCGCCCGAGAAGAGCAAACACAGTAGGGCTGCATTACGTCTGGTGCAATATTTCACAGAAAAGTAAACAAATAACGTGCCTGGTGCTGTAGTCTACAGGAGAGTAAATAAATAACTTTATACTAAGCTTGCTGATTCTCTTTTAAATTATGATTCTCATATACTACAAGTATTACCTGTAGTATTTTGCAACTGAAAGTGATCTACAGCCGAAAAGGATATGTATCTGACAATAACAGAAAAATGATGGAGGTTTTACTGTGTCTCTAATACGTTTTCCAGGATATGGTCACATACAAAATACGACAGTAGCATTAATTTGCGATAGGTGCAGACAATATAACTCCTATTAAAGGAGAGAACTAATGTAATTCTATATGTTACTTACTTACAGCAACTGTAAATCACAAACACCGACTTACACTATTCGCCATTAAAATTGCTACCCCGCGAAGATGACGTGCTACAGATGCGAAATTTAACCAGCAGGAAGAAGATGCTGTGATATGCAAATGAGTAGCTTTTCAGAGCATTCACACAAGGTTGGCGCCGGTGGCGACACTTACAACGTGCTCACATGAGGAAAGTTTCCAACCGATTTCTCATACACAACCAGCAGTCGACAGACGTTGCCTGATGAAACGTTGTTGTGATGCCTCGTGTAAGGAGGAGAAATGCGTACCATCACGTTTCAGACTTTGATAAAGGTCGGATTGTAGCCTATCGCGATTGCGGTTTATCGTATCGCGACATTGCTGCTCGAGTTGGTCGAGATCCCAAGACTGTTAGCAGAATATGGAATCGGTGCGTTCAGGAGGGTAATACGGAACGCCGTGTTGGATCCCAACGGACTCGTATCTCTAGCAGTCGAGATGACAGGCATCTTATCCGCATGGCTGTAACGTATCGTGCAGCCACGTCTCGATGGCTGAGTCAACAGATGGGGACGTTTGCAAGACAGCAGCCATTTGCACGAACAGTTCGACGACGCTTGCAGCAGCATGGACTATGAGCTCGGAGACCATGGCTGCGGTTACCCTTGACGCTGCATCACAGACAGGAGCGTCTGCGATGGTGTTCTCAACGACGAACCTGGGTGCACGAATGTCAAAACGTCATTATTTCGGATGAATCCAGATTCTGTTTACATCATCATGATGGTCGCATCCCTGTGTGGCGACATCGCGGTGAACGCACATTGGAAGCGTGTATTCGTCATCGCCGTACTGGCGTATCATCCGGCGTGATGATATGGGGTGCCATTGGTTACACGTCTCGGTCACCTGTTGTTCGCACTGACGGCACTTTGAACAGTGGACGTTACATTTCAGATGTGTTACGACCCGTGGCTCTACCCTTCATTCGATCCCTGCGAAACCCTACATTTCAGCAGGATAATGCACGACCGCATGTTGCAGGTCCTGTACGGGCCTTTCTGGATACAGAAAATGTTCGACTGCTGCCCTGGTCAGCACATTCTATAGATCTATCAGCAACTGAAAACGTCTGGTCAATGGTGGCCGAGCAACTGGCTCGTCACACTACCCCAGTCACTACTCTTGATGAACTGTGGTATCGTGTTGAAACTGCATGGGCAGCTGTACCTGTACACGCCATCCAAGCTCTGTTTGACTCAATGCCCTGGCGTATCAATGCCGTTATTACAGCCAGAGGCACCCAAACTGCGTGAAAATGTAATCACATGTCAGTTATAGTATAATATATTAGTCCAATGAATTCCCGTTTATCATCTGCATTGCTTCTTGGTGTAGCAATTTTAATGGCCAGTAGTGTAGTACGAAACAGGTTAATCAAAACACTCGTAAATTACGCAAATCTTTAGAAGAGGCCAAAATTTCTCAAAAATATACCTGTTTCATGTAAATACACTGACGGATAGAGAAATCGCAACACCAGAAGAAAGAAACGTAGTATTACGAAAATTTGGGAGTACATTTGTCTATGTAACATTGCTAGAATACAGGTTAATGTAAGCGCGAGATATCCTATTAAGAAGGTACATTAATAACTGGTGTAACCATGAGAATGTTGGATGCAACCACACAAACGTACATCCATAGTATTGTAGAGGTACCAGTCTGTGGGATAGAGATCCAGGCATGCCGCACTTACTCGGTCAGTGTGGGGACGGCTAATGCTGTTTGTTGATGATACTGGAGTTGCCGACTGATAATGTCCCATATCTGCTCGACTGGAGACAAATCTGGTATCGAGCAGGCCAAGGCTACACGTCGACTCTTTGTAGAGCATGTTGGATTACAACAGCGGTATGCAGCGAGCGTTATCCTGTTGTAAAACACCTCCTGGAACATTGTTCATGAATGCCAGCACAACAGGTCTAATCACGTATGAATTTGCAGTTAGTGTGCGTGGAATAACCACGAGAATGTTCTTGATGTTACATGAAATCATAACTCCAGTGCGTCTCACATGAAAGTTTGTTACAGGGCCTCAACTGGACTCCTAACCAACATACGGCCATTACTGGTACCGAGGCAGCACCAGCTTTCATCAGAAAACACAACTGACCTTTACCCTGCCCTCAAATGAACTCTCGCTTGACAGCACTGAAGTTGCAATTGGAGGGATCTGTGAAATTCACTCTACAGGGCGTCTGACTGGGACCTGTCCTTGAATTAACCGATTTCTAACGGTTTGTTGTGTCACTGTGGTGCCAACTGCTGCTCAAATTGCTGCTGGAGATGCGGTAAGGCGCCCCAGAGCCAAATGGTGAACGCGATCGTCTTCCCTCTCGGTAGCGCCAAGTGGTCTACGCAAGCCCGGTCTTCTAGCAAGCGTACATTCACGTGACCACCGCTGCCAGCATTTGTGTTCAGTGGCTACATTCCTCCCAAGTTCTTCTGAAGCATCACAGAAGGTAGACGCAGCTTCTCGCAGCCCTATTGCACGCTCTCGTCAAACTCAATGAGATGTTGATAAAGGCGTCTTTGTGTCCTTAAAGGCATTCTTGACTAACAGCAACTCACCACGTCCAGTCACAAAGGTAAACAAACGCTTGTTTGTTTATAGTAAACATGATTTGTCTCCTCGTACTGGCGCAACCAGCACCACACTTAAGGGGCTCCGGAACGCCCTATACTTGCAATGTTAAAATAACGCTTATAAATTACATCTTTCCTCACAAAGTATTTGAGGTAGGAAGTTGAACTATTTACAGATTATTTATTGGAATATGGGTTACAACTTAACAAAGGGATTTTACAAAATTTTAGTTCAGTTATTAAAGATGATTTTTTTTTCAATTGTAATGAAAATTCACAACATTTTTTTGCAATTTTTTATTTATATATTCAAAAATATACAGTTTTTTGGAAAAAGGCTGTGTTAAATTATGCAGAAGGTACTGTGTAACGTTTACTGAAAGTTTGAAACAAATATGTTTGGAAGATCCTTAGAAAACATGTAATTAGTATGAGAAAATAAAAGTTTTGGGAATCGAGCGACAAAGATTGGATTAACTTTTTAGTGTATTCCAGGTCCATAGGATGGATTATGTTCATCCTCTGCAAACTCCTCCTCCAGCTTCCTCTTGTTCCTCCTCCTGTTTACTCTTGCTTGTATTTCTAGACTCTTTACAGCCCTGTCTGCAGCCCGAAGGCGTTCCTTGTCTAAAGCAAGCATCGCTCGTACCATGTTAGAACCTATCTTCATTCCCATGTTTCTAAATACCTTGCACCTTACAATGTTGCCATCATTGAAAGTCGCAACAGCATCATACACACCAAAGTGAAGTGTTTCTATTCCAACAAATACAGTCTTGGGGATTCTCGACCATATAACACTATTTACACTTTTATTGGGGTTTTGAGTTTTTCCGTGAATACACTTTTTCAACAGTTCAGGTGCTGCTAAGTCTCTCAAAATAGGTTTAGCCACAACACATACTTTATCTCATATCACTAAAATGTACCTGATGAACACGGACGTTAATAATAACACCATTTGACAGCAGTTTAACAGCGCCACAGTGGGTCACGCCCATGTAGAACACATTTCAATTAAAAATAGTTGTAGTCTTCGGAATTGAATAAATTATATATCTATTAAAAGGTAATAGTCTGCAGATTCAGAAAACGCAAAAAAGTAAAAATTGAACTTTTCATGATTTTGAGCCTTTCCGGAGCCCCTTAAGCGAGTGGAGCGAAATTTTGAAACACATCATCTTTAAGATGTACAGACACGTCTACCAACTTTCCTTAATGTGGCACAACCCCTTCTTGGTGCTGCGATTCGGAATGCTAGTTGTGCACGAGGAAACTGTGGCCAAAGCTGCTGAAAAGCACAGTTACGTTCACAGTTGAGGATATAATACTCCATAACACATCACGTTACTGAGAAGCACCGATTACGTTTAATTTACTGTTTAATACCACACAACATATAATGACACCCGCATGAAATCAACAAGAAATACGTTTAAATTCCACGCCTACATTTTGTGGCTAAGTCTTCGAAATGAATTTATGTGCCGGATGTAATTTTACTCGAAGACAAAATAAATTAAGGGAGTCGTCTTCTACACGTAAGTATGAGTCAATAAACGAGCGAACTGCACGGATTTTGTCAATTGGCTCATTTTGCGTTTCCTTTTACTCTAGTGTGTCCAAGAAGAAATTGCTGCTTCAGAATACCTTACAAAAAGGACACGAAATGTAGAGCACAACAATTCGTTAACATGTTATGACTCTTTCTATTTCTCAGTATCTGGATTTGCATAAAATCTGATAATTACTCAACGGAACACATATTGATCAACTATTTGTGTAATTTTCTTTTTAGTGCATCCATCATTTTGTGGTCAAATTGAAGACTTCGTTGCCACTAACAGGATTTGTGTGATATTGCACTCCGCTTTATTTTACTTTCCTTTAAGGAACCAAAGAAAAGTTTTTGTTTTCCTTCAGATTGGTAAATTACGTAACTGTGCAGGTTTCCTAGCCCACAGTTTGATCGTTTTGCGTAATATCTACCTTAACTGCGGCTGTATTTCATAACTGAAGAAATGACGTCAGAGAGCAAGGTGAGAACTTTTAAAATAATGATGAGTAACAGACACTCGCAATACTGGTAATCCGAATAAACATAAAATGCGACAGGAGACTGTGCCTCTCTGTGGTCACGAGATGTGTTTAAAGTATCGCTCTCATTCGCAAGTACTCGGCGTGTCTATACTGCAAGAAATTATGAAGCATTTCCACGAACCGATTCTGCAGACAAGTTCTGGATGAATATAAACGTCAAGGCAGTACACAGATTTCCATGTATCATATATTGCAACTTCCATATCGTTAACACGTGTGACACTCAAGTCGGGAGACCGTACAGCGAGATGACGAAAGTCATGCGGTAGCGAATGCACGTATACAGGTGGCCGTAGTGCCACGCACACGTGGCGCAAAAGGGCAGTGCATTGGCGGAGTTGTCATTTGCACTCTGGTGATTCATGTGAAAAAGCTTCCGAAGTCATTATGGTCACATGACGGGAATGAACGAGGAATGGTAGTTGGAGCTACATGCATGAGACATTCCATTTCGCAAATCGTTTGGTAATTCAGTATTCCGCAATCCACAGTGTCAAGAGTGTTCCGAGAGTACCAAATATGAAGCATTACCTGTCACTATGACTGACGGCCTTCACTTATCGACCGAGAGCAGTGGCTTTTGGATAGAGTTGTCAGTGCTAACAGACAAGCAACACTGAATGAAGTAGCAGCGGAAATCCATATTAGACGTACGACGAACGTACCCGTTTGGACGGTGCGGTGCAATTTGGCGTTAATGGTTTATAGCAACAGACGACCGACGAGAGTGCCTTTTCTAACAGTACGACATCACCCACCGCGCCTCTCCTGGCTTTGTGACGATATTGGTTGGACCCACGACGACCAAAACCCGTAGCCTGGTCAGATGAGTCCCGATTTCAGCTGATAAGAGCTGATGGTAGCGTTCGAATGTGTGGCAGACCCCACAACAATAAAAGAAACGTTATGTCGATAAAGTTCGTTGGAAGGACAGCCTTTATTGTATGCCTGCTTTACCTAACAGTATTTAAAAGGACTAAGCTACTGTACTAAATGTAACCGTACGTAAGGAAACAGTATTGCAATTACTGTTCTGCTAACTTACATTCCCCATAGATGAGTAGCATTTCTACCTTCTCGTCGTTGGTGTACATTCTACTCAGACAACTCTTCAACTGACGATGGTTGACGGAATGACGGGCGTGCATTCTACTTATGCTTATATTTGTCCTCTGTCAACGTCAGCAAGTGGATGTGTTCCATTACCCCGAGTACCTGCACTAAACGCTGGGAGCGTCAACGTCAGTGTTGTGTTATGTAATTAATAACGTTGTGTTTCACTGAATGGTACACTTGATACATTTTTGAATAGATCTTTAGGAGAGGAAACGAATTACCGAATAAAAATACAGGGTACTATTTAAAAAAGTCATAACGCTGTTCCTATCTTTGTAAAAAACAAACGAAGCAGTCATGCTGATTAATGTCCCCCTGACGGCTAAAGAACATTTGCTTGAAACATTTTGTTATTTGCATCTGGACAAACCGTTATTTGTGGTGGTCAGGATAAATGCGACACCTTGCATATCATCTACAGTCACTCGGTCTATCAGTATAGCGTACGAAAATTATGTGATATTAAAATACACCAATAAATTTATTGCTTTCCATTTTTCCCAGTGAGAAGATGACAATTATCAGGCGTTGATTCGGTTTAGATGTCGAATGGACATAAAATTACGGAAAATGACCAGACTGTGAACATCACGACTCCCCATTACCACAGTGGGGTTGGTCCTCAACCAGCAGTCAAAAAAATGGTTCAAATGGCTCTGAGCACTATGGGACTTAACTTCTGAGGTCATCAGTCCCGTAGAACTTAGATTTAATTAAACCTAACTAACCTAAGTACATCACACACATCCATGCCCGAGGCAGGATTCGAACATGCGACCGTAGCGGTCGCGCGGTTCCAGACTGTAGCGCCTAAAAACCGGTCGGCCACTCCGGCCGGCAATCAGCAGTCATTTCATCAGCACTCCCTATGATGGATGATGACGGCCACGTGGTTGTATCCTGAAATGTGAGTGATACTAAGTTAGAGCAGAAATTCTGAAAATTACGTTTTCATCAATAATGTTGCTCCTTTAAATGAAACAACAAGTTTACTGGTACCAGTCACCACAACACCAAACTTGTTGTTTCATTTAATGTCAATAACAGTCACGATGAGGCCAAACCTAAAACGTTCGCGTTTAAAGTTAAAATGTTGCTTCTTATACGCTGCATTCTGCCTTGTTACATTGCGACGACGCTTAAAGATGACGTCCCATGGCGGTGAGGAAAGTGAAAGTTGCGAGGGACCAGTTGTTGGTGGTCGTGGACTGGGAAATGCAGCCAAATCAACGGCACACTTTATTTATCAAGAACTGATGCAGTAGCCACAGGTGGCATAAAAAAAAATGGTTCAAATGGCTCTGAGCACTATGCGACTCAACTGTTGTGGTCATAAGTCCCCTAGAACTTAGAACTACTTAAACCTAACTAATCTAAGGACAGCACACAACTCCCAGCCATCACGAGGCAGAGAAAATCCCTGACCCCGCCGGGAATCGAACCCGGGAACCCGGGCGTGGGAAGCGAGAACGCTACCGCACGACCACGAGATGCGGGCACACAGGTGGCATCCTGATGATGAGCGTTGGCCCTGGGCGATAGTACCCACAACAGCATTACACAAGGAGGTGTGTCGGCAGTACACAGCAGGCGGCAGGTAGAGTCGCTGCGACGTTGTAGCACGTGGTCGCATCACGATTCCCAATGACAGCAAAGGGCGTAAGTGCTGAAGATCAGAAACGGAAAGCGTATATGTCGAGGAATGCATACATTAGAAATCAAGGCGCTGCTATTACATCAGTGCTGTGTCGGCTTCCTTCCTTCGCGACGTAATTCGGCGAGTATGGTAAGTGAGAGCAGTGGCGGTGTGGCAGCTATCCTGCACGTCGGCACGTTCTCTGTTACAGAAGCGTACAGGAACATAAAGTTAGTCGTTACTTAGTATGGTGGTGGAGCGGGCATTCCAGGTGTTATACAATAACACTGACAGCACGAAATGACCGATTGTCGAGATCAAACGGCCTCTAACGAAACTGTGTTTCGTGAGACTGAGGAGGTTCAAATGGCTCTGAGCACTATGGGACTTAACTTCTAAGGTCATCAGTCCCCTAGAACTTAGAACTACTTAAACTTAAGTAACCTAAGGACATCACACACATCCATGCCCGAGGCAGGATTCGAACCTGCGACCGTAGCGGGCGCGCGGTTCCAGACTCTAGCGCCTTTAACCGCTTGGCCACCCCGACCGGCAGACTGAGGAGGGTCTAAGACGAAAATTAAATGACGATGTGTGTAAAATAGCAAATGTGCTCCTTTAGAAGAATAGTGATAACAAGAAAATTTAAATGCCTTAGTCCATGCTTCGGACAAAAAACATGGTCGTTTAATGTGAACATAATGGATGTATTCTGGCCCATTCCACCTAACCCATGATAAAATATATGTGCTCTGTCAAACTAAAACAGGGCACAGAGCAGCGTTACAGCTATATTCCTGCCACAAAAAATGCAATACTTGTGTATTATATCTTGAATTTATGGGCTAATAGCGAGTTGTGTCACTTACCTTTCATTCCTGTAACTTTTGCGAATACTACTGTAATTTATTTCTAATTAATCAGTACTTAGAGAATATGCTAAATCACTGCATCCTGTTCTCTTGTACTCTCGTCACAGACTAAGTAATGTGTTGAAAATGTGTGTATGTCGATGAAATTCTTAAACATTATCTAAACAGATATTAAATATTGAAATGAATTTTCAGCAGACTTCGAAAATCTTTTATACACTGAAGCGCCAAAGAAACTGGTATAAGCATGCGTATTCAAATATAGAGATATGTAAACAGGCAGAATACGGCGCTGCGGTCGGCAATGGCTGTATAAGACAGCAAGTGTCTGGCGCAGTTGTTAGATCGGTTACTGCTGCGACAATGGCACGCTATCAAGATTTAAGTGAGTCTGAGCGTGGTGTTATAGTCGGCGCTTGAGCGATGGGACACAGCATCTCCGAGGTAGCGATGAAGTGGGGATTTTCACGAACAACTATTTCACGAGTGTACCGTGAATATAAGGACCCGGTAAAACATCAAATCTCCGACATCGCTGCGGCCGGAAAATATCCTGCAAGAACGGGAATTGTTCAACGTGACTGACGTGAAACCCTTCCGCAGATTGCTGCAGATTTCAATGCTAAGCTATCAACAAGTATCAGCGTGCGAACCATTCAACTAAACATCTTTGATATGGGCTTTCGGAGTCGAAGGCCCTCTCGTGTACCCTCGATGACTGCATGACACAAAGCTGTACGCCTCGCCTAGGTCCATCAACGCCGACATTGGTCTGTTGGTGACTGGAAACATGTTGCCTGGTCTCACGATTCTCGCTTCCAATTGTATCGGGCTGATGGACGTGTACAGGTATGGGGACAATCTCATGAATCCATGGACCACGAGCAGGCGACTCTTCAATCTCGTGGAGGCTCTGTAATAGTATGGAAGGTGTGCAGTTGGAGTGATATGGGACTCCTGATACGAATCGACACGACTCTGAGAGGTGGCACGTACGTAAGCATTCTGTCTGATCACCTGAATCCATTCATGTCCATTGTGCATTGTGACAGACTTCGGAATTTCCAGCAGAAAAATGCGACAGCCCACGCGCCCAGAATTGCTACAGAGTGGCTCCAGGAACACTCTTCTGAGTTTAAACACTTCCGCTGGCCACCAAACTCCACAGAACGAAGATTATTGAGCCTTGCAACGTGCCGTTGAGAAGAGATCCCTACCCCCTTGTACTCTTACGGATTTATGGAAAGCCCTGCAGGATTCACGGTGTCCATTCCCTCCAGCACTACTCCAGACGTTAGTCGAGTCCACGTCACGATATTAGGAAGGTGTGCCAGTTTCTTTGGTTCTGCAGTCTATAAGAGGCAGTCGAATGAAGACGAGACAGGTGGGAAAAATAACATACTGTTTCCTACCAGAGACAGACTAGCAGACCAGTAAGTTATTACTGCCTATTGACGCTCGCACGAGTCTAACAACAGTCCCCTTTCAATCTTTCGATTCCTACCTGCATAACTAACACTTGTTGTGATCTTGTTGCCTTTCTGTAACGCCAGGCGTTCAGTTAAAAAATTGTTCAGGACTTCGGACTAGTTTAGAACAGGTATCAAGCGTTCTTTCGATAACTGGTTGTTGAAAAATGTCAGGAACACTTGTTCGATCAATTTTGTTTTGACTATACTGGACTTACGTGTGAATCACCATTGCCAATTTTATCTCGTTGTTGTTGCTATTTTTGTGGTCTGGACTCCAAAGACTGGTATGATTCAGTTTTCCGTGCTAGCCTATTCTGTGTAAGCGTCTTCATCTCTCCATAAGCGCTGGAAACGGCAACCATTAGAACACGGTTACAGCAGTCGCGATTTGGTGTCTCTCACCAATTTCTACCTCTAACACCCCACAGCCCACTACACTTCCCTCCATTACCAAACTGACTATTTCTTGATGCTGACGTCTCAGAATGTATCCATTCTTATAGTGATGATGCACTATAAATATATTTTCTATTTAATTTGTATTAGTAACTCTTCATTGGTTATCTGTTTTGAGCTTCAGCATTTCTCTTTTTCGTAAAAGCCGTTCTCTCTGTTGGCAGTCAGCATTTTACATCCACTGTACTCTGGCCGTCGTTTGTTTCTTTTCCTTCACGTGCAGTAAACTAGTTTACTACATCCTGTGCTTCATTTCCTAATCTAATTATGTCAATATCATCTCATTTAATTTGACTAGATTGCATTACTTTTATTTTACTTTTGACTGATGTTAGTCTTGTAAAATCTTTCCATTCAAACGATCATCCAAACCCTTTGCCATCTCTGAAAGAATTACTGCATCATGAGCAACCATCAGAGTTTCGATTTTTTGCCCCGGATTTTATTTAATACAGTTTCCACAACATTTCTCTTACCTTCCTTTACTGCTTGCTAATTTTACAGATTGAATAGCAACGGTGATAAGCTACAGAACTGTCCCACTGTCTCTGAATTACTTTCATGTTGCGAAACTCATGACCGCAGTCTATTTTCAACAGAAGTTGTAGATAACCTTTCATTCCAAATTATATTCAGCACCCAGAAGAGTGTATTCCAGTAAACACCAATATTCATACTGTTAGCCTTTTCCAAAGGTTTCTTCAATTTTCCTCTGTGTAGCATCTATCTCTCCCATGGTTATGCGTGCCTCGACCTAGACAAAAGAAATAAACACTGGTGGTTGACAGTCTCGAAGTGAGCGAGATCCAACGATGCACTGAAACTTGGAAAAGTAAAAGTATGGATTCCTCACATAACAAGAAGAAAAGAAGGCTATGTCAATGTGCCACCGGAAATGCATAGTTACTGAGTTTTTTAAGCACGTTACTGTTACGCAGTGCAATCTGACTAATGCTGTTTCCTGAAGGAAGATGTATGATGCCGCTTACATGTGTTACATAAGTAATCAAGCTGCCAGTCAATGTGATTTGGGCCCGAATATTCTTCAGCACTTGCAGGGGAAGTGTACTGAGCTCCAGTTACATACGTATCTGTCGAGATATCCGTGGTTAATATGAGCAGTCTGTTCTGAAGAGACACCGAAGTACTAGGAACATGAATTGTATCCGTAGCCATTATCAAAGGCTTGTACGGGGTTGTTCGTCATCGTTTGTGACTGTGGTTTGCAGTCTGCAAATTTACACCAGCAAGGTGCAATCAACCACGTACGGTTTGGCAGGTGGTAATGCGTTGGAGGCACTTACACTATGTGATCAAAAGTACCTGGACACCTGGCTGAAAACGACTCACAAGTTCGTGGCACCCTCCATCGTTAATGCTGGAATTCAGTATGGTGTTGGCCCACCCTTAGCCTTGACCACAGCTTCCATTCTCGCAGGCATACGTTCAATCGGGTACTGGAAGTTTTTTTGGGGAATGGCAGTCCATTCTTCACTGAGTGCTGCACTGAGGAGAGGTATCGATGTACGTCGGTGAGGCCTGGCACGAAGTTGGCGTTGCAAAACTTCCGACAGCTCTTCTATAGGATTCAGTTAAGGACTCTGTGCAAGTCAGTCCATTAGAGGGATGTTTTATTGTCGTGTAACCACTCTGCCACAGGCCGTGCATTATGAACAGGTGCTCGATCGTGTTGAAAGATACAATCGCCATCCCCGATTTGCTCTTCAACAGTGGGAAGCAAGTATGTGCTTAAAACATCAATATAGGCCTGTGCTGTGATAGTTCCATGCAAAACAACAAGGGGTGAACGCCCCATCCATGAAAAACACGATTATAACATAGCACCACCGCCTCAGAGTTTTACTGTTGGCACTACACACGCTGGCAGATGAGGTTCACCGGGCATTCGTCATACCCACACCCTGCCATCGGATCGCCAAATTATGTACCGTGATTCGTCTACACAACGTTTTTCTACTGCTCAATCGTACAACATTTACGCTCCTTAAACTAAGCGAGACGTCGTTTGGCATTTACCGCAGTGATGTGTGGCTTATGAGCAGCCGCTCGACCATGAAATCCAAGTTTTCTCACCTCCCGCCTAACTGTCATAGTACTTGCAGTGGATCCTGATGCAGTCTGGAATTCCTGTATGATGGTCTGGATAGATGTCTGCCTATTACACATCAGAACCCTCTTCAACTATCGGCGGTGTCTATCAGTCAACGGACGAGGTCGGCTTGTACACTTTTGTGCTGTACGTGTCCCTTCACGTTTCCACTTCACTATCTTATCGGAAACATTGGACCTAGGGATGTTTAAGAGTGTGGAAATCTCGCGTACAGACGTATGACACAAGTGACACCCAATCACCTGACCACGTTCGAAGTCCGTGGGTACAGCGGAGGGCCCATTCTGCTCTCTCACAATGTCTAATGACTGCTGAGGTCGCTGATATGGAGTACCTGGCAGCAGGTGGCAGCACAATGCACCTAATATGAAAAACGTATGTTTTGGGGGATGTCCGGATACTTTTGATGACAGAGTGCAGCTTGTGCATGTACGCAGTTCACTGATTACTCGACCGAAAGATGTTTGAAGGACTTCATCGCTGCATCTGTGAAAACGGGACTTCGACACGTCCACGAGGCAGCTGGTTTCGGCCATTCATACCACACCAAAGGATGAGAAAGTCTGAAGTCATCAGAAGGCAGTTAGTCTTGCAGAGGATTGTGCCGCACGTGACGTCCGGGAGACGTTTACGCGCTGTACCCATATCATCTGCGGCGTGTAAAAGCCTTGTCTCCATCAGATTACACAGGTCTGCAAAAAAATATTTTTTGAACTTTGTTTGAAATTTGATAACTGACTTATGTACTTTTCAGCGCTGATTTAAAAAAATGCAATTAATTTTCTTCTATCACGTCAGGTTTTCTCACAAAAAGGGAGTATTTTTGGGCATAATAACAAAATTTAAGCAATTTATCACATTTTTTTCAACGTTATAAAATTTTATTTTATTTATAAATCATGTTCTAAACTACATTTCCAGTACACTTCCATTCCTCTTTAAGCTCCTAAGTCCTTATAATAACGCTTTCGCTTTCTGTCGAAGCTTCTTTTATTGCTTTTCCGGTTGTGGACTCGTTGAGGATCATCTCTTTTTATCATCCAGCAGTAGTCCGCTATCATGTTGACGTTCCATCTTCCTTGATATCTTCTTTCCATTACTTTAATGTCTTGGTGGAATCTTTCACCCTGCTCTTCACTTCAAGGTTTGCAGGGAAGTAGTCAAGATGTGAGTGGAGAAAATGAACTTAAATGCTCATGTTACAGCCCAGCTTCTTAAAGTTGTCGAGCATGTCTGCGACGATTGTCTTGTAGTTTGGATCTATTTTATTTCCTAGCAAACCGATAACAGCTAATTTAAAAGATGTCCATGCTGCCTTTTCTTTTGTTTCCATTTTGTCCAGGAAGTTGGGATCTGTCATTAGTTTTCTAATGTCTGGTCCGACAAAGATTCCTTCCTTTAGCTTTGCCTCGGATAAATGTCCACAAAGATGTCTGAAACGCACCCCTTCTTTTGGAAAAGCCTTAACAAATTGTTTCATCGGCCCCAACTTAATGTGAAGTGGTGGAAGTAACACCTTTTTGGGATACACAAGGCTTCTCCTCTCAACATTTTTAACTCCTACCTGGTTTTTCGCAAGGGTCAAGCATTTTTTTTTTATGTTGTGTTGCTTTCTGTCTCTACTGTCTCATTCATAGAGAAAGCAAAGGAACTTTGTATAGCCAATTTGTTGACCAAGCAGCATTGAAATCACTTTTAAATCACCACATAGTGTCCATTTGTGGTCTGATTAGCAGAGTTTGCTTAAAACCTGTTCAAGGCTTTCGTAACATTCTTTTAAGTAAACCGAGTGTCCAACTGGTATTGAAGCATACTTGTTGCCATTGTGTAGAAGTACAGCTTTATGGATTCTTTTTGAAGAATCAATAGAAATTCTCCACTCATCAGGGGAATATTCTATTTTGAAACGTGCCATAAGTCCAGAAACGTCACTGCAAAACACCAGCTCCCCTTCTTGAGAGAAGAAAGATACAAACTCCTTTTCCCTCGATCGATACCATGGAAAGGATTTACCCGGAGCTAACATACGTTTATCTTTCAATCTAGATCCTAAAATCTTTGCCCATTCTTTAGAAAGTCCTAGGTCTCTAACTGAATCGTTCAGTTCAGATTGTGAGAATGGAATGGGATCGGTTGCGCCAGGATCGTAGCAATCTCGGTCTTCTTCACTATCACCTTGCTGAGCCAACAGCTTTGTTCATCTATATCACCCAAAGAATCTGGAGGAGAGGTATTGGTACTTCATGCCCATGAGGAACAGGGCGAATGGCTGATTGAATGTTAGGGTAAGAAATATCCTTTTTGTTTTTCAAATTGAAACCTCGTACGTTGCAAGAACAAAAATTGCAGTCAACACTATGATTTTTGGGCTCCCTCCAAACCATTGTTATTCCAAAATTTAAGGACTGCTTTTTACGTTGAAACCATTGCCTCAGTTCTTCAACACACACTGTACAATCTTTGTGTGGGACCGAAGGCTTATCTTGATTGCCTAACGTTATACCAAAATAGGAGAAATACACTTTTCAAAGAAAATCGGAAACGTTTCTTTGTTCTTTTTAACGGTATAATTACCACAAATGTAGCAGAAGCAATCTGGCGAGTTTATACATCCTCTGCTTGTCATTGTCCATTGTCCATAAAACAAGTTCACAACACAAGAAAACAGTCACTACTTTAAAGCACTAGCAACAACAACACATGAACAGCACAGAGTGAAGAGGTACTGTGAAGTGAAGGACATCAGCAGAAGCTCACTGCTTGGTGACGGCGGGGGAAGGGGCAGCGCGACAGACAGGCACTGACATGAAAATACTGCTGGTTTCTCCTAATTATTCTTTATTTTACATATATCTAGTAGAAAAACGCCTAAATAACGGTTTATGGAGATCCTAGAAACCAAAATTCAAACTCACTACAGTGCTGAAATATCGAAAAAAGCTAAACCTAGACAAGCAGTTTGTGAAATAAATGTACGTGAGGGAAGTTTTTCACTGTTTTACCCGCAATCAGCTTTGAAAACACTATAAAAACCATTCAATAAATTTGAAACGATTTTTATGTCGCAGACCAGTGTTATCCTTCAAGAGTAGCGTTCTGTCTTTGGTTCCTTCAGGAAAAAAAAAATATGACGCCCAAATTGGGAGCTATTATTTTATTCACAGATGAAGCGACAATCACAAAGGACGGAATCCACAATCTGCATAACCAGCTGTATTTTATTTTGCCACAAACTCGCCTTGATGCAGCTTGATACACGTGAAGTAGCATATGGTACAAAAGTGGAGTGAGGTACAAGCAGCAGATGGTACAGTATGTACTATTCCTGTGGGAGAGTCCGCCAATTGTACTGAACTTGCTTCTGATTGGTCGGCACATTAGTGTGTTCGACGCCAAAACGCCTTACTTCTCTTATTAATTATTTATATACTTTTCATTGTATTTAACCCAGTTTTCAGTATCACAGTCTCTCATGGTTACCTTACTAGTCTACCGTTTTCGCTTATTAAATTTCACTACTTTCGAGAATGATAATAGTTAATATGTTACAACCGAAGTGCTTCGGGTACCTTCGGGTCGCTTTTCTGCGCCTGGGAGACGAAGTACTTTGGTTACGCTAGACAGACTGTTTCTGGTGTTCTTCACAGCCGGACTTGTATCTGTGTTTCGGACGGACATGTCGTACTCTATACCGGAAGTTGTCAGAAAGGTTACTGTACTATTAAGAAAGCTATGTCAAGTGTTGTAGAAGACAGCGTAAAAAGTGATGTTTTAAAATACACTCCTGGAAATGGAAAAAAGAACACATTGACACCGGTGTGTCAGACCCACCATACTTGCTCCGGACACTGCGAGAGGGCTGTACAAGCAATGATCACACGCACGGCACAGCGGACACACCAGGAACCGCGGTGTTGGCCGTCGAATGGCGCTAGCTGCGCAGCATTTGTGCACCGCCGCCGTCAGTGTCAGCAAGTTTGCCGTGGCATATGGAGCTCCATGGCAGTCTTTAACACTGGTAGCATGCCGCGACAGCGTGAACGTGAACCGTATGTGCAGTTGACGGACTTTGAGCGAGGGCGTATAGTGGGCATGCGGGAGGCCGGGTGGACGTACCGCCGAATTGCTCAACACGTGGGGCGTGAGGTCTCCACAGTACATCGATGTTGTCGCCAGTGGTCGGCGGAAGGTGCACGTGCCCGTCGACCTGGGACCGGACCGCAGCGACGCACGGATGCACGCCAAGACCGTAGGATCCTACGCAGTGCCGTAGGGGACCGCACCGCCACTTCCCAGCAAATTAGGGGCACCGTTGCTCCTGGGGTATCGGCGAGGACCATTCGCAACCGTCTCCATGAAGCTGGGCTACGGTCCCGCACACCGTTAGGCAGTCTTCCGTTCACGCCCCAACATCGTGCAGCCCGCCTCCAGTGGTGTCGCGACAGGCGTGAATGGAGGGACGAATGGAGACGTGTCGTCTTCAGCAATGAGAGTCGCTTCTGCCTTGGTGCCAATGATGGTCGTATGCGTGTTTGGCGCCGTGCAGGTGAGCGCCACAATCAGGACTGCATGCGACCGAGGCACACAGGGCCAACACCCGGCATCATGGTGTGGGGAGCGATCTCCTACACTGGCCGTACACCACTGGTGATCGTCGAGGGGACACTGAATAGTGCACGGTACATCCAAACCGTCATCGAACCCATCGTTCTACCATTCCTAGACCGGCAAGGGAACTTGCTGTTCCAACAGGACAATGCACGTCCGCATGTATCCCGTGCCACCCAACGTGCTCTAGAAGGTGTAAGTCAACTACCCTGGCCAGCAAGATCTCCGGATCTGTCCCCCATTGAGCATGTTTGGGACTGGATGAAGCGTCGTCTCACGCGGTCTGCACGTCCAGCACGAAAGCTGGTCCAACTGAGGCGCCAGGTGGAAATGGCATGGCAAAGGCAAGCCGTTCCACAGGACTACATCCAGCATCTCTACGATCGTCTCCATGGGAGAATAGCAGCCTGCATTGCTGCGAAAGGTGGATATACACTGTACTAGTGCCGACATTGTGCATGCTCTGTTGCCTGTGTCTATGTGCCTGTGGTTCTGTCAGTGTGATCATGTGATGTATCTGACCCCAGGAATGTGTCAATAAAGTTTCCCCTTCCTGGGACAATGAATTCACGGTGTTCTTATTTCAATTTCCAGGAGTGTATGAAAAAACAGGATATATTAATGAGAGGCGTCCCCTACCATCATTGTCGTTACTACAGATCGTGCCCTCTGTAGATACAGAGACTAACCTGGGTAATTGGAATATCACAAAAAGCACAATCACAGGTTCGAGATGACAGCGTGGCAGCCTCCGCCGAAGAAGGTCCCACGGCTGACGAGCTGTCTTCTGCGCTGGGGACACAACTGTAGAAGACAACAGGTTGGTGGAAAGAATAGGGACTCTTATTCAATACTTTCAGATCTTCCCAACTTCCAGATCTGACTTCCAACACAGCATGTGTGGGCGAACACAAATTCCCACGAAACTGTCCAGTCGTCTCACCAAAAGAGGTTCTCCACTGATATACGCGCAGCCACTGGCGGCGACTGCTAACTCGGGCCATACATCCTTCCAGAGATTTCTTGCGTACTGCACTGTACGAATACTTAGAAGATATTCCACTTGCATCCCTCCGAATAAGTATTTCAGGGACGATGGTGATCCCACACATTTCAGTCTGCCTGCCAGGAGGCATCTGAATGCACATTTTTCTGAACGCTGGATAGATGGAGGTGTCCCGGTTACTTGGCGACCAACTTTCACCAGCGGGGACTCTTAAAGTCTCCCGGGTAGTCGACTACTGCATACACATATTGTGGCAGCCTTTGAGTCAGTACGAACTACACGAGACATTTTTCATCGTGAAACGAATTCATTGAGGCTACGGAAGGAGGCCTGTGTTGAGGCAGGACGAGGTCAGTATGAACATTTCTCTTGTTGCGTAACCAGAGTGTACCAGCTGGCGTTACGCTTGTGCAGTGCAGTTTGTAGGAACTGCAAGTCCAATAAACCTGCAGTGATGAAGTCCCGGACCCATGTTGACACTGACTTTTCTTCTTGTTGTATGAGGAATCCAATAACTGAAGTTTTGCCGCCGAGCTTCGGAGTGCCCTGCAGAAAAAGAATAAGTAGTCATGGAAATGAAATGATAGGGGTGACAGAGGATGAAACGGGCAAATGAACGAAACCCAATAAAAATCTAATAAGTAGTCATGGAAATGAAATGATAGGGGTGACAGAGGATGAAACGGGCAAATGAACGAAACCCAATAAAAATCTGAGATAGCACACGAGATACCGGATTTGACGAAACGACAGAATATAAAAATGCAGCCGTGGTGCAGGCAAAAGGGAATACAGATCACCAGAAAGAGCAAAATACTAAAGTAGAAATGGCGAGAGAAAAACTGGATTTTATCGTACAACTTTAAGAAGGAAATTGATGGCCGCTGCTAGATGTGATAGGTACGTACTTCTTCATCCATACTCCTGAAGCCACCATACGATGCGTGTCGGAGGGTGCTTTCGGTACTACCAACCTTCCTTCCCTTCGAGCGCGGAAATAAATGTTTATTGGCAAATGAGCTCCACTTTCTCTGAGCTCCTGTTTCTCTCATTTTCTTGTTGTGGTCATTTCGTGGGTTGTATCTGGGATAAGTAATATTATGTCGGACTCTTCCAGGAATATTGCTTTCGGAGTTTGAACATTACGTTTCTCTGTGGTGGACAGTGCCTATCGTGTACAGTTTGCCACTTTAGTCTACTGAACACCTTTGCAACGCTCTCGCACTGACTAAACGACTAAGTGACGAAACGTGTCACTTTTCTTGGATCTTCTCCGTCCTCCTATTAATCCAAAGTGGTAAAGGTCCAAGACTGTAAACCAGTACTCAAGATTCTGTCGATCTAGTTAGTTGTTTCGTTTATGAATGGCATTTGCTTAAGACTGCTGCAATTAATCCCATCCTGACACGTGCTTCTCTCACAAAAAGTTTTTTCTTTTTTTGTTTTTTCCAGTTTTGGTGGCTCCAAGCGGTTATTCCTTAGTGTTATACATTAATTACCGCTTCCAGTGATTTGTCATCAGTACAGCTAAGATTTATGCATATTTGCATGATAGTGCATATAAATGCATACTTAAGGGGTTATTACATATATAAATAACTTTTGCATATTTATGCATATATTTTACTTTTGCAGCAATGATTATTGAAATACAAGTATTTCACCACAATAGTTTAATAAGAAGAGTAAGACCTGAGCTAATTTCTCTTTTATTGCTCTGTTTGTGTAGAATTACTTCTCTGTCATATTTACAAATCCATAAAAGGGCGCCTAAAATGAGGCGAACATAGCAATCAGCAATGAGCGGTTCCTGTACTATAAAAATATGTCTCTCGACAGCTTAACAAAAACTAAATAGCGATCAACAATCATGCGACAAACCTTTAAAGTTCGGTCGGCCATCGTGTCATAAAAGTCAGTAAGGTATGTATTGTGTAACAAACGGAGCCGGCGGCGGCAACAATGACATTTCCGAGAATGAAAAAGTTCCATTGTCAGCTACATATAAATCAGTAACTAGTGCCCTGTTCTTCGTGATTTCTGAAGTGTGTGCAGAAGGAGACCATATTACCACAATGCCGAAGGAGAAGAACAATAAAGCTTATTTACTTCGACAGTGGACTGATGGAAATTCTACTCTTACAACAGATGGAAATGTAGTATTGTGCCAAGTGTGTGAGAAGCACGTACGTTCTATTTTTGCTTTCTCAAAGTTAAAAACCAATGGTATTTTCGAGTTAGTTTTTTACTTAATGAAAATCAACTCACTTTATTTTATGCCATTGTTATAGGTGCCCTGTGATAAAAAATTCCAGATTACACAACATTTACAAGCAACTGCTCATAGAAATGCTGCTAATAAAAATATCTCCAACATCCAACCCTACCAGCAGCATTTTCTGCAAGCAGAAGTGGAAAAGATGGCAATGATAATTTTTCGAAAGATCTCTGCAAAGCTTTAGTTTCAGCCAACATCCCTTTCAATAAATTAAATAATGTAGAATTTCGAGGGTTCCTCGAAAAATATACCAAACGGAAAGTTCATGATGAATCAACAATAAGGAAAAACTATCTTGGCAAAGTTTACGAAGAGGTAAGTTTAAACATTTATTTAATGAAATTAGTTTGCATGTCAGCTAACACCATATCCCCCACCCTCCATTTAAGTTTCATTAAAACTTTTCAATTTTTTAAGAATTTTAAATATATTGCACAAAAATATTTTAAAATCGAAAGATAAAATTTCGTATGGTCTGTAGTGTCAACGAGTTTAAGATCAAGAAACATTTTGCACTTATGGTCCCTCCGCCCCCCCCACCACCCCAAAAAAAGTGAGACCCATATTACCATAGCTGTTCTTTACAAATTTTCAATAAAATAGTTCTTTTCAGGTAATACAAGAGATCAGAGACGATATTGGGGATTCAAACGTGTGGCTGTCTGTAGATGAAACGGCTGACTCATGTGGGAGATATATTGACAACGTTGTCATCGGAAAAATGGCGGAATCTGAACCAGGAACACCTCATCTCATTCTCTCCAGAGTACTGGAAAAAACAAACCATTCTACTATTGGTAGGGTTGTTCGTGATGCATTACGCGTTTTGTGGCCCGCTAAAGAAAACGAGGAAAAACTCCTGGTGATAGTTACAGATGCAGCAGCATATAGGATTAAAGCTGCTAAAGCTTTGCAGGTTTTTTTCCCAAGGCAGTTCACATAACTTGTTTAGCACATACTCTTCACCGACTGGCTGAAGAAATTCGAGCATATTTTCCAGAAGTAAATGCCTTCATTTCCTGTGTGAAAAAAGTGTTTGTGAAGGCGCCATAAAGAGTAAAATTATTTACTGAAATGATGCCAGGTATTCGTTTACCCCCACAGCCTGTCATCACGAGTTGGGGAACATGGGTAGAAGCAGCTCTGTATTACAGTGAGCATTTAGAAGAAGTGAAAAGGATGCTGCGCGTGATGGACAGAAACGAAGCAGCAAGTATCCCAGCTGTAATGCTTGCAATGAGAAGAGTCTCCAGAGTAAATTAGTCTTTATTAGGACCTATTTCAGTAAATTCCCAGCCAAAATCACACGTTTGGAAGAAAAAGCAATGCCTCTATTTTCTGTTATTGAGGTCTATGAAACAGCTATCTTCGGAAACATGCAAGGAGAATTAAGAAAGTGTCTTCGCAACAGAATTGAGAAAACTGAAGTAAGGAATCCAGGTTTAATGTTTCTTCGGGCTGTGAATAAGGTGTTACAAGGAGAATCTGAAAAACAGCTTAATGGTTATTCTGTAAGTGACATAGCCCCTTTTCGGTACTGTCCTGTGACTTCGTGTGATGTAGAGAGATCTTTCTCTTCGTATAAACACATTTTAAGTGACAGAAGAAAATCATTTCCTCGAGAAAACCGTGAAAAACATTTAATTATTTGTTGCAATAAAAGCAACTGATGCTAAAGTAGACTAAGAGAAAGAGACAAACAGACAGTAATAAATATTAACCTTGTTAATTAATGTTTTAAGAATAATTGTATAATCAGTTTACTTTAGGAGGATTAAAAGATGTGAAAAAGTTGAAATAATGAATTTCATTTGTTATGCACATTTTAAAGTTTTTGGAGCACATTTATCAGATTTTAATGCATAGATGCATGCATATATTCATACATTTCAGAGGATATAAATCCGAACACTAGTCATCAGTAGCGCAATGCAACACAAGTGGATTTATTCGTTATTTTTGCGTAAAACGTTACATTTATTTACTTTCAGAGTTGACCGCCAGCCCTGCACCGTTCATCGATACCCTGCTGTTCTTTTCATAATTCGCAACAGTCTTGTAGCTTAGCTACCTCCCTATACGCAAAGGGATAGTCCGGGACCGGGATTACTAGAAACGTGATAATGAATACAGGTCGAAGCAATGAAAAACTACGCCGCTCTAGCACTGCCTTGGTAAAAATTTTAATTCTATGCTTTGGCCTGTATTATTTATCATAGATAAATCTGAGAATTAATAAGTCTCTGGAACATGTAATTATTTTAAACTGTAGCGGTCCAATCACAGTGTCTTGGGGTACTCCTAAATTTACTTTCCACATGTCTATTTTGTCCCGTTAAGAACGACATGTCAAGTATTTTCCATTGCCACTCACTTTGCTTCTCTCTATCGTTCTACTTTGTTGGGAATTCGGGTTTGTAGCCATTTGGTTCAAGAATCACAAAAGAAGGTTGTATACATGGAAGAAGCCTGGAGATACTGACAGGTTTCAAATAGATTATATAATGGTCAGACAGAGATTTAGGAACCAGGTTTTAAATTGTAAGACATTTCCAGGTCAGATGTGGACTCTTACTACAATCTATTGATTATGAACTGTAGATTAAAACTAAAGAAACTGCAAAAAGGTGAGAATTTGAGATGATGGGACCTGGATAAACTGACTAAACCAGTGGTTGTAGAGAGTTTCAGGGAAAGCATTAGGGAACGATTGACAAAATGGGGGAAAGAAATACAGTAGAAGAAGAATGGGTAGCTTTGAGAGATGGAATAGTGAAGGCAGAAGAGGATCAAGTAGGTAAAAAGATGAGGGCTAATCCTTGGTTACCAGAAGAGATACTGAATTTCATTGATGGAAGGAGAAAATACAAATACAATACAAATAATGGAGTAAATGAAGCAGGCAAAAAGGAATACAAACGTCTCAAAAATGATGTCGACAGGAAGTGCAAAATAGCTAAGCAGGGATGGTTACAGGACAAATGCAAGGATGTAGAGGCGTATATCACTAGGGGTAAGATAGATACTGCTACAGGAATATTAAAGACACCTTTGGAGAAAAGAGAACCACTTGCACGAATATCAAGAGCTCAGATTGAAAAGCAGTTCTAAGCAAAGAAGGGAAAGCAGAAAATTGAAAGGAGTATATAGAGGGTCTATACAAGGGCGATATTCTTGAGGACAATATCATGGAAATCGAAGAGGATGTAGATGAAGATAAAATGGAAGATATGATACTGCGTGAAGAGTTTGACATAGCACTGAAAGACCTAAGTCGAAACAAGGTCCCGGGAGTAGACAGTATTCCATTAGAACTACTGATAGCCTTGGAAGAGCCAGCCCTGACAAAACTCTACCATCTGATGAGCAAGATGTATGAGACAGGCGAAATGCCCTCAGAGGTCAAAAATAATATAATAATTACAATCCCGAAGAAAGCAGGGGTTGGCAGATGTGAAAATTACCGACCTATCAGTTTAATAAGTCACGACTGCAGAATACTAACACGAATTCTTTACAGAGGAATGGAAAAACTGGTAAAAGCCGACCTCGGGGGAGATAAGTTTGGATTCCGTAGAAATGCTGGAACACGTGAGGCAATACTGACCCTACGACGTATCCTAGAAAATAGATTAAGGAAAGACAAACCTACGTTTCTAGCATTTGTAAACTTAGAGAAAGCTTTTGACAATGTTGACTGGAATACTCTCTTTCATATTCTGAAGGTGGCAGGGGTAAAATACAAGGAGCTAAAAGCTATTTACAATTTGTACAGAAACCAGATGGCAGTTATAAGAGTCGAAGGACATTAACGGGAAGCAGTGGTTGGGAAGGGAGTGAGACAGGGCTGTAGCCTATCCCCGATGTTATTCAGTCCATATATTGAGCAAGCAGTAAAGGAAACAATAGAAAAATTTGGAGTAGGAATTAAAATCCATGGAGAAAGCTTTGAGGTTCGCCGATGACATTGTAATTCTGTCAGAGACAGTAAAGAACCTGGAAGAGCAGCTGAACGGAATGGAGAGTGTCATGAAAGGAGGATATAAGATGAACATCAACGAAAGCAAAACGAGGATAATGGAATGTAGTCGAATTAAATCGGGTGATGATGAGGTAATTAGATTAGGAAATGAGACACTTAATGTAGTAAAGGAGTTTTATATTTGGGGAGCAAGATAACTGACGATGGTCGAAGTAGAGAGGATATAAAATGTAGACTAACAATGGCAAGGAAAGCGTTTCTGAATAAGCGAAATTTGTTAACATCGAGTATAGATTTAAGTGTCAGGAAGTCGTTTGTGAAAGTACTTGTTTGGAGTGTAGCCATGTATGGAAGTGAAACATGGACAATAAATAGTTTGGACAAGGAGAGAATAGAAGCTTTCGAAATGTGGTGCTACAGAAGAATGCTCAAGATTAGATGGGTAGATCACATAGCTAATGAGGAGGTTTTGAATAGAATTGGGGAGAAGAGGAGCTTGTGGCACAACTTGACTAGAAGAAGGGATCGGTTGGTAAGACATGTTCTGAGACATCGAGGGATGACCAATTTAGTATTGGAGGGCAGCGTGGTGGGTAAAAATCGTAAAGGGAGACCAAGAGATGAATACACTAAGCAGATTCAGAAGGATGTAGTTTACAGTAGGTACTGGGAGATCAAGAAGCTTGCACAGGATAGAGTAGCATGGAGAGCTGCATCAAACCAGTCTCTGGACTGAAGAACATAACAACACAGCGACAGCCAGATGATGATACATGTTAACACATCATCAGAACACTTTATAACACGAACATGTTTTCGTTTGAGCATTACGCACTACCATTAATTGGAAGCTTTCCGAAGGTTTATATACTTAACAGGAGGCGCCCGCTGTACTACAGGGTGGGAAGCGCCGCTAGTTTGGCAAACTCGGCGCTCTCAGGAGGGCGCCGCCGGTACAAGGTTTATGCGGAAGGCGAAACATCGGCCTAAGCCGAGCCCGTCCACTATTTTCATCCAATTCGGCGCCAACTGCCGTCGGCTGTCCAGGGGCGAGGTGCGGAGGGGGGCGGCAGTTTTGATCCGACACGGAAAGAGAGGCCAGCGAGTTTAATCGGATTGGCGATGTAAAAGCCAGCGGCTCAGGCCGCGTGTAACAAAGCTAATAAAAGTGATGCAGGGCCGGACAGGATTTGACCAGCTAAACGCCGCAGCGCGCCGGACCCGCACTGTCACCGCCCGGCCAAATGTACTGGACTCTGGCCTGCCCAGCTCCACCCCACAGCACGGCGCTGTTTCGTCTACTGTGTGTGGGTGTGGGCGTGGGGTGGGTGTACCGTGTGGCCTGGGCACGCGGCCAGCGTGGCCCGTGGCACGGCACCTCACTCCTACAGCGCCACTGGCAACATTTCAACGCCATTAGAATGATTCTTTATTGTGTGATTGTATGACAGCGGAACAAACACTGGTAGCAGTTACTTCTGTAAAATATCTGGGAATGTGCGAGCGGAACGATTTGAAGTGGAATGATCATATGAAATTTTTTGTTGGTAATGCGGGTGCCAGGTTGAGATTCATTGGGAGAGTCCTTAGAAAATGTAGTCCATCAACAAAGGAGGTGGCTTACAAAACACTCGTTCGACCTATACTTGAGTATTGCTCATCAGTGTGGGATCCGTACCAGATGGGGTTGGCGGAACAGACAGAGAAGATCCAAAGAAAAGCGGCGCGTTTCGTCACAGGGTTATCTGGTTAGCGTAATAGCGTTACGGAGATGTTGAGCAAACTCAGGTGGCAGATTCTGCAAGAGAGGCGCTCTGCATCGCGGTGTAGCTTGCTGTCCAGGTTTCGAGAGGGTGCGTTTCTGGATGAGGTATCGAATATATTGCTTCCCCCTACTTATACCTCCGGAGGAGATCGTGAATGTAAAATTACAGAGATTCGAGCGCGCACGGAGGCTTTCCGGCAGTCGTTCTTCCCGCGAACCATACGCGACTGGAACAGGAAAGGAAGGTAATGACAATGTCACGTAAAGTGCCCTCCGCTACACACCGTTGGTGGCTTGCGGAGTATAAATGTAGATGTAGATGTAGACATATACGCTATACCGAATGCTGCCCACATATTCATCCTCTCAAGGTAGGTTTAAGTGGCCCGATGTCTGTGTGTGTAATTCCAGGCTCCTCATATGCGACAGTGTAAAATCAAAATAAGTGGTTCATTCAAAAAATTTTCATGAGATTGGATACATCGTGACTGATTCCATCCTGCAGTGGATCCAGATGGAATTACTTTCATTACGCAGTGCACACTACGCTTCAGAGCGAATTTTATTCTTTGGGTTATTGGATAAGTCGTAGCGTTACCCCAAAGTTTAATGAACGCAACAGAAACACATAACAGAGACTTTACTCATCAGCAATACACTACTGGCCATTAAAATTGCTACACCACGAAGATGACGTGCTACAGACGCGAAATTTAACCGACAAGAAGAAGATGCTGTGATATCCAAATGGTTAGCTTTTCAGGGCGTTCACACAAGGTTGGCGCCAGTGGCGACTCTTACAACGTGCTGACATGAGGAAAGTTTCCAACCGATTTCTCATACGCAAACAGCACTTTGTAACGCCGGAAATGCATATCCTCCTATTTCAATCTATTTTACTATAATTTTTTTTCCTTATTTTGTTACCTGGAGATATGACGTTTCTGTGTCTTTGTATATTGTAATTGTTTTACTATTTGTATATACATGCATTTATGTCCATGTATAATTGGTTTGTTTTGTAAATACTATTTGTATTTTTACGCAGGGTCTTGCCTAGGGAAAACTATGCTATCGAACGAATACATCGATAGGTCGTGTGGAGAACCAAAGTGTTTAGGATCTTTGTAAGTGTTAACTCTGTCGCGAGGAGCGCGGGCAGAGCAGAGTCTGGCTGGAGGAGGGCAGTGGAGCAGGTGTGTTGTGTGACGCTCCCGCGACTTGCCGCGCTTTCGGGGTTTGGCAGCATGTAATTGCGCTCGACTTGCTGTGATAGTTTCTGACACGGTGTCGCAGACGGGAGCGTTAGCTGGCGCACATCAAGAGCCAGTTTCGTCTGGTGACCGTGTCGAGAAGAAGGCGCGCCAACATCCAGCTTCTGCAACAGCGACGGCCGACAATGAGGGACTGTCGCCACCTGCTCGATCGACGACTTCAAACCTTCAATCAACCAGCAAGGAAGACTGGTAACACGTAAAGTTTTAGAACTGTATGGCAGACCTCAGCTTTTCAAACTGTTAAATTTTTCTCACTAAATTACAGCAACGTAGCATGAACTCATTGTCCCAATTGCATTACCAAACAGGGTCCCTTCCTTTTCCGGAATGAACCCGAGTGTCGTTGAAATTCAAACGCCAGCATTAAAGTAATATCATTCGATTTCACTGCTTTAATATCAAATTTCTGTTAAGGTATTCATAGCTGACTACAATATTTAGATGACACAAGCCCAAATTAAGAGTGCGAGTTTTGTTACCGTATTTTAGCTTACCTGTGACTGCAGCTCAGCTTGGTACGTACTAAATTTTACTATTGTTAATTGTTCAGAATCATTTAATACAAGTTCAAAGTTAAATCTCTTATTTCTAAATTGCGTAGATTCAAGTAGCTTTTGAAGTGATTGTTGAGGTAGCTCAAGACTAACCGTATTTTACTGAATTTCGGTGTGCTTCAGAAACAAAGCTCACTATTAATTTGAGTCACTAAATTAACTTTCAGTTTTCCGGCTTTATTAATTCTTTTGCTAAATTAAGTCAGAGTGTAGCGAAATTTATTACTTCTGACAAACTTTCAGTTTTCACACTACATTTGTCAACCTTCAGTTGCCACGCTTCTAGTGCTAATTATATGTGTAATAACCATTCTTTATCAGTTACTATAGTAATTGTCCATAGGACTGGCGACTGTAATTTCCCCCAAATCTCAAATATCTAATTACCGCTTGTTAATTGTTAACGTAACGGTCGCACATTTACTTTCTTTATTAACTTTACCCCTTTTCAAAATAAATTTCCACCAGTTTCATTGCATTTTTCCTTTCATTTAGATGTAACCCTTTTCTCCCTCTTTACCGACAGATTAACTTTGGTGACGATTGCTTTTCCCAAATTTCCATTAGGTACACGCGGTTTAATTTTTCACTGTCATTAAGGTCGATAAGTAAGGAGGAGGTTACAAGTTGACCGGCGTTGCCTGGTGAAGCGTTGTTGTGTTGCCTCGTGTAAGGAGGAGAAATGCGTACCATCACGTTTCCGACATGATAAAGGTCGGATTTTAACCTATCGCGATTGCGGTTTATCCATCGCAACACTGCTGCTCGCATTGGTCGAGATCCAATAACTGTTATCAGAATATGGAATCGGTGTGTTCAGGAGGGTAATACGGACCGCCGTGCTGGATCCCATCGACCTCGTATCACTAGTAGTCGAGATGATAGGCATCTTATCCGCATGGCAGCAACGGATCGTGCAGCCACGTCTCGATCCCTGAGTCAACACATGGGGACATTTGCAAGACAACAACCATCTGCACGAACACTTCGACGACGTTTGCAGCACCATGGACTATCAGCTCGGAGACCATGGCTACGGTTACCCTTGACGCTGCATCACAGACAGAAGCGCTTGCGATGGTGTTCTCAACGACGAACCTGGGTGCATGAATGTGAAGACGTCATTTTTTCGGATGAATTCAGGTTTTGTTTACAGCATCATCATGGTCGCATCCGTGTTTGGCGACATCGCGGTGAACGCACATTGGAAGCGTGTCTTCGTCATCGCAATACTGGCGTATCATCCGGCGTGCTGGTATGGGGTGCCATTGGTTACACGTCTCAGTCACCTCTTATTCGCATTCACAGCACCTTGAACAGTGGACGTTACATTTCATATGTGTTACGACCCGTGGCTCTACCCTTCATTCGATCCCTGCGAAACCCTACATTTTAGAAGAATAATGCACGACCTCATGTTGCAGGTCGTGTACGGGCCTTTCTGGATACAGAAAATGTTCGACTGCTGCTCTGGCCAGCACATTCTCCAGATCTCTCACCAACTGAAAACGTCTGGTCAATGGTGACCGAGCAACCGGCTCGTCACAATACGCCAGTCACTACTCTTGATGAACTGTGGTATCGTGTTGAAGCTGCATGGGCAGCTGTTGCTGTACACGCCATCCAAGCTCTGTTTGACTCAATGCCCACACACGTCAAGGCCGTTATTACTGCCAGAGGTGGTTGTTATGGGTACTGATTTCTCAGGATCTATGCACCCAAATTGCGTGAAAATGTAATCACATGTCAGTTCTAGTATAATATATTTGTCCAATGAATACCCGTTTATCATCTGCATTTCTTCTTGGTGTAGCAATTTTAATGGCCAGTAGTGTACAATCTTCTTCACTGTTTACGACAGTCTGCCATCGCTGGGGTAACTTTTCGAATCCTTGATTGCACAAATGACGGGATTTTGAGGCGAAGAACATGTCGAGTCATGTTCGGTGCGACTTTTCTTCCGGAAAGGATATTACTTGAAGGGTGTTCGATAGGAAGGTGAAGCTCTGAGGGTGCAAGATCAGGTGAATAAGGTGGGTATGTAATGATTTCCTAAGCCAACTCCAATATAGTGTTTTTTGTCAGTTTAGCGGAATGCGGGCCGGCATTATTGTGAAGTAGCATCGTTTCAAGCAGTCTTCCTTGTAGTTGTTCTTGGATTGGATCTGGTAAAGTGTCTCAGTTGTTGACAATAAATGGCAGCAGTGATGGTGGGACCTCGGGGAAGCAATTCATACTAGACCACGCCGTCGCTGTTAAACCAGATGCGTAATGTTATCTTTCGTGGATTATCGCAGGTCTTTGTATAGGGAGTTGCTGCTTTCTTTAGGCTCAACCATTGCCTTTTTTCCCCTTATTTTAGCATAAAGACATCATTTCTTGCCACCAGTAACGTTACAGGATAGAAATGGTCGGTGTTGTTCACGAGCCAATTGACGAGGAACAAGCAGAGGTGTACACACGGCGACCCGCTTACGTTTGTGATTTTGGCTTAGAGCATGCGGTACCCAAACACCTGCTGTTTGGACCTTTCCCATTGCGTGCGAATTTCGCTCGCTGTTGGAATGATTAGAGCCAGTTCTCGAGTACATGGGCATGGATCATTTTGATCGATCTTCGTCAGATCCCGAAGGTCTCCGGAAACGTGGAGAGTCATTAACATCAAAATGACCCTCCTTAAAAGGAGAAAACAACTTTCTTGCTGCGCTCTGGCCGATGGCGTTATCCTCATACATGGCCTAAATGTTCCTGACTGCCTCTGCTGTTGTGATCCCTCTATTGAACTAAAACAGAAAAATATATTGGAATCATCCACTCACTATCTCCAAATGATAAAATGACAATACGTAAACTCAAATAGCAGCAGTAAACTATAAACAAACAATAGCAATAGATAAAATAAAACTATAGCAACCGAAATATCAACAAGCAAAACAAAAATCCTACGAACTTACCCACTAATCTAATAGATACTTTCGTTACCTTTACATCTTTTTCTTTCTGGTTAAACGACCGTGATACGGGGGGAGGGGGGGGGGAGGGGGGGGGCAGGGGCTGAAGTGAATGCGGCCGTTAGGACACTCTGACTAGTAGCTCACAAATTGACTTTGGTATTGAGTTTCAGCTGAAAACTTCGGGTTTCTCTTCAAGAACAAAGAAAGCCAGTTACTTTGCATATCTACAGGAGTGTTTGGGGGGGGGGGGCGGAGGGGGGGGGGCGAAGTGGACCAGTTCCACAGAGTGACATTCTTCGGAGTGACTCTTCCAGGAAACCTGTGTCTCTTGCTGGTATAAGCGGCTTTTCACAGGCACAGGCCCACTAAGAAGTCTAACAGCGAAGTGCAGTATACTGTAGTCTACAACACATCTTCATGCGCAGGGAGAAATAATGGTTGTACTTGCATTTCATTTGTATGTGTTCTCTCTGCAACGATTTAGTCTTCGGTGTCCAGCCACACAGATTTTGTTTCGTAGAATCTCTCAGCGGGACACCTGGATGCTTCCCTGGATGAGGCATGGACTCTGAGATAATCTTTTCGGTCTTCATTAATGCATATTTCACGAATTGCAAGAGGAATTTAGAGACTTTGTATCGTTTGCGAGGAAAACTAGCCTCATATCGTCCACCACTAAACTTTTTACAAGACTGCTAATGAGTATGACGTGCGTCGAACTGCTTTTTTAATAATTAGGTAATTGCCAGTGGTTGGGACGTTTCCTTCTTCACTGTAACTTTTGTATGCAGGTCACACAAGCCAAAAATGATTTTAAGTCGCTGTCCGTTTGAGTTCTTTTTAAAACCGTTGCAGTGGCCTCATTAGTTTTAGTTGCTCACTACTTTCTTCTTTATCTATCGAAATCTGAAATTAATTTGTCAAACTGGTGGTCGTCTTCTCGAAGGTTTCTTTGAATGTGTAAACATTTGGAAGAACTTTTGGTATTAATATATTTATCTCCCGGTTCCCTCTTCCAGAGACGTTGTTAGTGTGATTTCGCCTTGCACTGCAGTTTCACACATCTTTTAGCGTACGCTCGTTATCGAGCAACCGGTCCAGACGTATTCGTCTAAGTCCTGATGCATTTGCTTTTCAGATGTGCCCTCCTGAACAAACCATCGTCCAACGTTGCCAGGGAAAGATATGCTAGCGCTGTGGGTTTCTTCGTTTTCCGCAGCAAAATGCATAAATCGTTTATGAGATGTTGGGGACATTTATTAATGAATCCAAAAACTGATATTAGTCTTGACCACTGTGTTCATTAATTTTATTCTGCCTTACATGTTTCGGCCTTACGCCATTCTCAAAGGCTCAGAATATCTACAACACATCTTAGGTAAGAAACTTTTCCTGATAGACAGGTACAAGGCCTGTTTCCATAAACATTGGTTAAAATGAAAATTACAGTTTTCAGTCTATGTTTCAGAAAGCAAACTTCTAGCTGATGGTATGATAGCAGTCTCGAGGCCCATTATGAGAGAAGCAGGGTTCCACCCATGCACGTTGGTTGTATCAATTAAATATAAATATCATATGTATCTCGCTCTTTGTTCTCCAGAAAAAAGTAGATAGCTGGAGTAGTGTTTGTTTCCAGCCATGAACTTTTATGATCGGTGTGAAACACGAACTGCCCAAATTGTTTGTTCGAACTTTCGGACGTTCCATCCACAAAGAATGATTCACAGCTTGATAAACACGATTTCCCCTTTTCGCTGGCAGACAGCAATGTTCTTTCACTCGGTCTCCTGTTGTCATCTGCAAATAAAAATTTATTGCCATCGTTTAACAGTAAATTATTTCCTTGCAAGAATGTTCTCCGGGATCGGCATTTTTCTTGCGTTGGTCGCATGCATTTTCTCCTAATGCGATGCAGTTTCAATGTAGGATCTCTAAGTGATGGTAACGATGTTACACTGAGTCGTAGCCCCGATTGAAGCCCTGGTATTTCTACATCTACATCTACATCTAGATGTAGATGTAGAAGAAGTAGGACTTCACTCGAGGCTACGACTTATTAAAATCGTTACCATCACTTAGACGTGCCACACAGTAACTTCTACGTAAATTGATAAAATTGTAGTATTCGTTTCTTTTCATGCTTTCTTTGGCCTAAAAAATGTTTTCCTACTGATTCATTTGGAATACGAAGATGGCTGCTTTCTCCTGAAATTGTGTTATTGTTAGTGGGTAAAATTGCTTTGTATTTATTCTCTATAGCGTCCACACAACGCTATTTAACTGTATAGTCTTTGCTGGTATAGTTCACAATGGTATGTACTAATGCCCCCTGTAAATTAATAAAGGATTCCCTTTGGCGGTCTCGGTAAACTCCACCTTCACAACACGAAGTACATGGCATTTTACTTGCAGATCAACTACAGTACCGAACTCTGGGAGAAAGACAAACATCACGGCCGACTGTCGATGAACTGGCGTGCGGACAGGGTTCAGTGCAGTAAGTGACCTCTCCCAGTAGTACGACGCAGGTAGCGACGGACAGCCGGTTGTATCCTACTTCCTGTTCCGATGTCAGTTACCTCTAGTGTCCTGGACTGCGCAGAAATGTCAGCAAATTCGATCTCTGTACAACAATCACCTGTACGACTGTCACGAACTAAGAAGGAGGGTACTTTGAGTACCACACCCCGTTCCCTCTCGTCCCGATCCAGTTGCTAGTGGTCTGCAGCAGGAGGACTGTTGGTTAACCTTCGTGTTACCTCGGATCTCACTAATTGTATATTCGTGTTCTTTTAGTGAGGTATACAGTGTGGTCCATTGATCTCGACCGGGCCAAATATCTCACGAAATACGTGTCAAACGAAAAAACTACAAAGAACGAAACTTGTCTAGCTTGAAGGGGGAAACCAGATGGGGCTATGGTTGGCCCGCTAGATGGCGCTATCATAGGTCAAACGGATATCAACTGCGTTTTTTTTTAAATAGGAAGCCCCATTTTTATTACATATTCGTGTAGTATGTAAAGAAATGTGTGTTTTAATTGCACCACATATTTCTCTTTGTGATAGATGGCGCTGTAATAGTCACAAACGTATAAGTACGTGGCATCACGTAGTATTCCGCCAGTGCCGACGTAATTTGCTTCATTATACATTACCCGTGTTAAAATGGACCGTTTACCAATTACGGAAAAGGTCGATATCGTGTTGATCTATGGCTATTGTGATCAAAATGCCAAAACGGAGTGTGCTATATATGCTGCTCGGTATCCTGAACATCATCCAAGTGTCCGGACCGTTCGCCGGATAGTTACGTTATTTAAGGAAACAGGAAGTGTTCAGCCACATGTGAAACGTGAAGCACGAACTGCAACAAATTATGATGTCCGAGTAGGTGTTTTAGCTGCTGACGCGGCTAATCCGCACATCAGTAGCAGACACATTGAGCGAGAATCGGGAATCTCAAAAACGTCGGTGTTGGGACTGCTACATCAACATGGATTGCACCCGAACGATATTTCTATGCACCAGGAATTGCATGGCGATGACTTTGAACGTCGTGTACAGTTCTGCCACTGGGCACAAGAGAAATTACGGGACAGATTTTTTGCACGCGTTCCATTTAGCGACGAAGCGCCATTTACCAACAGCGGTAACGTAAAACGGCATAATACGCACTATTGGGCAACGGAAAATCCACTATGGCTGCGACAAGTGGAACATTAGCGACCTTGGCGGGTTAATGTGTGGTGGGGCATTGTGGGAGGAAGGATAATTGATCCCCATTTTATCGATAGCAATCTAAATGGTGCAATGTATTCTGATTTCCTACGTAATGTACTCACTGTTGAGAGGAATGTCGGTATACGTGTTGCCAAATGCATTGAGGTTGACGGACATCATTTTGAGCATTTATCGCAGTAATGTGGTATTTACAGGTAATCACATTGTAACAGCATGCGTTGTCAGAAATGATAAGTTCACGAAGGTACATGTATCACATTGGAACAACCGAAATAGAATGTTCAAACGTACCTACGTTCTGTATTTTAATTTAAAAAATCTACCTGTTACCAACTGTTCGCCTAAAATTGTGAGCCATATGTTTCTGACTATTACAAAGCGAAAAAGTGGTCCAACTAAAACATACATATTTCTTTATGTACTACACGAATATGTAATAAAAATGGGGTTCCTATTTAAAAAAACGCAGTTGATATCCGTTTGACCTATGGTAGCGCCATCTAGTGGGCCAACCATAGCGCCATCTGGTTTCCCCCTTCAAGCTAGACAAGTTTCGTTCTTTGTAGTTTTTTCGTTTGACACTTATTTCCTGAGATACTTGGCCCGGTCACGATCAATGGACCACCCTGTATGTACGAGGGAACACCATTTTGGTTGATTCTCCAAGGAACCTACATTCTCCGAATTTTAATGAGAAACGACATCTTGATGAAAAATGCCTCCCCTAAAGCGTCTGCCACTGGAATTGGATGAATATCTCACGCTTACTGAGTTAACTTATTACGACACTCGCCATTCTTCTTTGGATCTTCTGTATTTCCTCTATCTGTCCTAACTGATGCAGATCGCAACTGACGAGTGATGTTCAGGTATTGGTCGAACAAGGGTTCTGCAAGATACGACCTCCGAGGGTGTGGTTCACTTCCTGAGGATTCTTTCAGTGAACCTCGGTCTGATATCTGCCTCCTCTTCAGTTAATTTTATGTGGTCGTTCCACTTCAAATCGCTCCATACTCATATTCCTGGATATTTTCTGCGTTTGACTGCAATTATGGAACCTTACAATAATGCATCTTTCTAGTTATTTGTGCCCAACACGCTACTTTGTTTACGTTGCGGAACAACTGTCAGTACCTGCAGTAAGCGTTGATCGTCTCAGGTCTTTCGGTATTTCGCTACTGCTTTCAGCCGTCGCGACTTCTCACTAGATAGCAGCACTATGCGCGAAAGCCTCATCAAAGTTCTGACGTTGTGCAGTGTTTTATTTGATAGGAACTTTTCAGTTGTTTTGCAAAGCTGGTCTGTTACTTACAGTGTTCGTACGTTGTTCATTAGGTGACATTATGGAACTGAATGGAGCATCTTCTGAACGTCTAGTGACGCGCCAAGGGGTACGTCACATCGGCCAGTATTTGCTACCTCGCGGACGAACAGAGGTAGCTGGGTTTCACACGATCGTTGTTTCGAATTCATTACTGTTCCAACAAAGGATGTTTACCGTTTCCAGAAATTCAATAATATGCTAGCATAAGAAGCATTCCAAAATTCTTACGTCCAGCAATGCGGTTTTCTTCAGAAAATGGATGTGGAGTATTGTTTGTAGCTGGCTGGAAGGATATATGAGAGCGATGAAGATTCTTTAAGGCATTTTCTGAACGCAGTATAGACGTCATATTCTATGCCATCAGGTTTAAGCTTTGTGGTTCGACAGTAACAGCTCTCCATCTCCATTCACTGTGAATATATGATGTATTCACACAATAAATCCTATTAGTCGAATTGATAGTATAACATAAATTATACCTAGTATTCCGAATGATTCAATTTTCGCTCTTTCTTCACATATAGTATTTAAAACAATACCAAATACTGGTAAAATTAAAATGTAAACCTCTGGGTGTCCAAAGAATCAAAATAAATGTTGATATAGAATTGGGACTCCTCCTCCTGCAGGGTCAAAGAATGAAGTGTTTGGATTTCAGTCTTTTAATAATTTGGTTAATGATGGTTAAGTCCCATACTCCAAGGAGCATAGGGGACGATGTGGGTGACAGGCACTGCTTTAGCTGCTGCTAAAACAGGATGTGAAAGGAGAAGAAGAGTTACAATGGCAAGAGACCGAACAGATAAAGGTGTATGGTCTGAAGTTATACTTTCCGGTCGTATATTAATTGCTGTTGTAATAAAGTTTATTCCACCACGAATTGATGAAACCCCTGCTAACAGTAATGAGAAAATAGCTAGATCTACTGATGCACCCTCATGTGTATAGCTCCTACTAGTGGAGGGTAAACTGTCCTTCCTGTACCAGCACCATTATCTACTATAGGAAATGTAAGAATAAGGGTTAATGAAGGAGGTAATAATCAAAAACTTGTATTATTTATTCAGGGAAATGCTATATCTGGTGGTCAAATTATTAGTCGTACCAGTGAGTTACCAAATACACCAATTATAATGAGAATTACTATAAAGAAAATTATTACAAATGTGTGGACTGTAATAGAAACATCAAATATTTGATTATCCCCAATTAGTGATCCCAGTTGATGCAGTTCAGCATACGTAAGCGTTCTTGTTAATGGTTCTACTATTCCTGCCTATGCTCCAGAAAGGAAATATAAAGTTCCAATGTCCTTATGGTTTGTTGAGAATAATCGTTTTTGCTGTAAAATGGCTGACATTATAGGTAGTAGACTGTAAATCTACATAAGAGTTATTTTCTCTCTTACTATTAATTGGCCTTATATTCAATTATGATTCCAGACTGCAATTCTAGAGGTATGAAGTTTTCCTATGGACTAAAACATTATTCTTTTAATTATAGCTTTGAATGTTAATAGTTTGATAACCTAAGACCTTAGTATATTGAAATTAGGGTTGATTCCAGTGTTGAGATAATAACAGTTATAGGAAGATTTTTGGTTTTTGCGACTTTATTTTTTTTGATAAAAAATTTTCGATGTATAATAAAATTAGTGCTGACAATGTAATCTGTATATAATAATAAAGTGAGATTGTGGTTAATACAACTATGATTGTTATGCTGGTTGTTATATTGTTCTCTATTAGTGACTGTGTAACAATCCATTTTGGTAGGAACCCAAGAAATGGTAGTAAACCTAGTAAGGATAAGAGTCATAAGAATGTTATACATTTAATTTAGGTTTCTATGTTTCTCGAAGAATAAATCTGGTTTTTTAAAGAATTTATTTGCTTGGATAGTAAAACTATAATTAATCTTAGTAAATAATAAATAATTAAATGTAACTCTCATGTGTATTCTTTAATGGTTAATAATCTAATTATTCATCCTAGAAGGCTAATCGAGGAATATGCCAAAATTTGATTAGTAATATTTGATTTAAACCTCCAATTGCTCCAATAATGATTCTTAGAGTAATAATGGCTCAAATAAATATTCTTAGTTGAATTCAATATGATAAGACTATTAGTGGAGCAATTTTTGGTCATGTTACTGATGTTAAGCAGTTATTTCTGCTTGATAAATCCATGACATCTAGAAATCAGAAACGGAAAGGTGCAACCCTTAATCTTCAATAATAATCTAGATCTAATTATTATTAAAGAGTTAAATTATCTTTCTGACCCTATTGTATATTTTATTTGAATCAGCAGAATTGAAAGTAGTAATAATGTCGATGTTATCGCTTCAACAATAAAATATTTAATTGATGATTAACTTATTATTATGTTTTTATTTTTTGTTAGAAATAAAATAAACGAAAGTAAGTTGATCTGTATTCCTACATCATTTACCCTATCAAGGTAACCCTTTAATCAGGCACTTCATTCGTTTTTTTGTAGTTATTATATAAATTAAAATCTTTAAAAAAATTATATTGTCTAGAATTTACTTTGTTTTGAATTAATTAATTATGGGTTGAATTAATCTTTAATCACACACAAACACACACACACAGACACACAAACACACACACACACACACACACACACACACACACACACATATATATATATATATATATATATATATATATATATATATATATATATATATATATATATATATATGTGTGTGTGTGTGTGTGTGTGTGTGTGTGTGTGTGTGTGTGTGTGTGTGTGTGTGTGTGTGTGAGACATAATATAAGTTTCTATTACTAATATTAAATCATTATAGTAATTTATATATTTACTGAGTGCTATAGCTGTCTATATTTTTAGTATAGATTAGTTTATTATAATATAAAGTATATAATATGTAAACAAATATTTATTATTTTAGTAGAATTGAATATTAGTTACACAAATATTTTATTTATTATAATATATTACATTAATATAATCATTCATTTTAATTAGAGTAATATAATTTTTTTCCTAAAGAATAGATTATTTAATTTCGAAATACTGAAGTTAACTTAATATGAAGTTAATATCGTTTTAATAACTTATTATATTAGATTATAAAATTGTGTCTAAAATATTTATTATATCATTTAATCTTTCTTTATTATTAGAGAAAAGAAAGATTAAATAGAAAGATATAATATAATACATTCATTGGTATAAAGGTTCCATATTTACCTTTATTTATATATAATATAAAAATTACTGTGGTCATGAATGGGGGCAGGTTTTTTCTTGTTATTTGAATGTTTTGCTTGTATCTTCTTCAAATATTTCTATTTCATCTTATCTATGACGATATTAAATTTTTTACACCTTATTATCTTTTTCCGAAATTTTTATTCTTGCTTGTTTATTCACTTTTTCTTTGTTTTATATCATAGTTCTGTTTAACTAAATGTTCTGTTTGCAGAAATTTTATTTAATTATCAAGTGATCTTGGACTTAGCAGTTGATTTTGTATTGGTATGATTCGCGTTAGCAGCTGCAGTTAAACGATTGTTACAAGTGAATTATTGGTTAAAACAGTTATCGATATTACTTGGATTAAAATATCAATTTGTGCAGTGAAATGTTAAAATTTATTTATAGCCCTTTTCATGAATCTGTGTAATTTACATAATAAATTAGGTTTAGATAACCTATTATTTTAAATATTAATTATACTTGTCAGGGTATTATTAGTTAAGGCCTTTAAAACTATGGAATTTGGCAGTATTTCACTCCATTCATAGGAATCTACTCTCTGATTGATAATACACGATTTACTCTACCTAATTTACTTCTCTGTATATTTCCATTATCAGGATATTTTTTCAAGTTATAATTTTCAGCATTTATAATTATAAAATATTTCAAGTCAAGGGGCAGATTATAATTAAGAGTCGGTAGATTTTTGTTTAAAATAGATTTTATTGAGAAATACTTTTGATGAAGGGTGATATGATAGTAATTTATTTGTTTTTTAAAATGAAAGTGGCTCTGAGGTGTGTACAAATCACACATTGTTCTCATTATTGATTATTCTATTGAAATTATTTTAAGGTAGCCTCAGTTTAGATGACGTAAGTTGTAATGTAGTTGATGTAGTGGGAAGTGTATCTATGAAGAGGTTCAAGATATAACTTATTAATAAAGTATTTGACTTACGCTGAAAATTTCTCTCTGCAAATCAGGATATTTTGATTATTAAGTGTGTTGTATTGGTTTTTTGAGTATTTAATTATTTAATATAAATAATGCTGTTGTTTTTGTCTTAGCATATTTTATAGAATTGATTTCTCAAATTATACTGTATTGGTAATGTGATTAACTTATGCAATATCAATTTAAATGTTTTAAAGTAGGTTTTATTTTTATGTTGTTTTGTATCATGATTTATCAAAATTTTAGTATTAATATTACTTCTCTCAATTAGGATTGATTTATAAATAATTTATAGTTAGTGTGTCATAATTATTGTCAAGTTAATTATATAAATCAAATGGTAATCATTTCCTAAGATATCTACCTCCTTTAAAAAATTTATATTTTAAGTTAATTGTTTTTACTTAATTTTTAACATAAATAATAACTTATTTAATCTTTAAGGATGAAGCTTTAAAGTTTTAACCTATAATTTGTTTGTTTTGAAACATAATAGTAAGCTTTAAACCAAATTTGTTTAAGATTATGTTTTAGTTCTTCATTTTATATTTTGATTTTAGGTTTTGTATTAAGATTCTTAATTTGCTTTAATAATATTATTAATAATGATAGTATTAGTATATGTATTAGTTAACTTATTACAAGGAACTAAGAAAAATTGATTTCCACCTGTTTATAAAAAACATGTCTTCTTGAAAATATTTTGTAGTCTGGCCTGCTCATTGAGCGAATTTTTAATGAGCTGTGGCATTTTGACTGTGCAAACACAATCATTATTCTCTCAATGATTCACTGGAATAAATGGATTGACAAGAAATCAAAAATCTCTTAATACATTTTTGTGATTAAATTTTAAGTCAAAAGACTTAGACTTTTCTTTATGATGAGAAGTCCTTATAGTGTTTAACATTTTACTTTTCTATACTTTTTTGTTGATTTTATATAATTAAGCTCTTCATCATTTTATCATTTATTTATGTTTGTTGTTTTGTTCCATAAACTATGACCATAAAATTATGTTACCTTAGCATTAACAGTGTAATTGTTTTCAAGAGCTTATATCGAAAAAGCAAATTGGGACCGCGAAGTTGGCCTAAGAAAAATTGTTAGTGCAAAAGTCCATTAATTAGTTCTGTTTGACCTTTAAATTCTTACATGAACTGAGTTCAGACCAGTGTGAACCAAGTTGGTTTCTGTACTAAGATTATTTACCCATATTAGTACAAAAGGAGCATATGGTTAAAATATGTTCTTATGTTAGTGATTAATATTAATTGGGTACTATTTTGACAGATTAATGTGGTGAATTTAGAATGTATTTGTGTAGATTTTTCTACATATAGTATTGATACTTGATGATTTATTTTTGCTTTTTTTAAATTTTATTTTATTACTTATTTATATTTTAATTAGTGTGCCTTTTTAACTTCATTAGTCTGAAAGTCTTCAGATTATATTCAAATTCGTAAAGGTCCAAATAAGGTAGGGTTTGTAGGGATTCCTCAGCCTTTTAGTGATGGTATTAAATTGATTGGTAAGGAGCTGCCTATTCCTGTTACACCTAATTATTTACTCTATTATTTTTCTCCTACTTTTAATTTAATAATGTTTCTAGCTGTTTGAATGAGCTTTCCTTATTTAACTTACATGTGTTCTCTTCCAACGGTTTTATGATTTTTATGTTGTACTAGATTATGTATTTATACTGTAATAATTGCTGTTTGATCGAATTAAAATTATTATATTTAGGTTCTTTACATTCTGTTGCTCAATCAATTTCATATGAAGTTTGAGTAGTTTTAATCTATTATCTTTAATTATTTTAATTGGTAGTTTTACTGTATTTGATTTTACTATCAACTTTATTGTTGGTTTATAATTATTTCTTTTTCTTTAGCTTTACCATGTTTTGCTCCTTTGAAGGTTTCAGGGTTTAATATTGAATATGGTGCAGGTGGTTTTCCTTTAATTTTTTTGGATGAATACATAGAATTGTTTTTATGAGATTGTTGTTAGTTTTAATTTTTGAGTCGTAATTTTTGTTCTTTTATATTTTTTATTACACTTGATATTAAAACTTTTGAGTTTATTTGAGTACAAGGTATTTTACTCTGATTTCGTTATGGTAAATTAATGTTTTTGCTTAGACATAATTTTTTTACTATTGTCTTTGAATTTATTTATTTTATTTATTGGGTTAAAGATGTTGTTTACATCATTTATATAGTGAAATTTTTTGAGAATAGTTTATAGGAGAGTTAACTTCAAGGTTTATGTTTTCAAAACATATTCTTTTCATAAGCTAACTAAGTTACTTATTTATTCCTTAATTAGCTTGTGTAATGTGTTTGCAACATGTAATTAAGAAGAATGTAAAGTAGATAATTGATAGGATTTGTCATGTTATAATACGTGACTCTTCAACTGGTCGTTTAGCAATTCATTTTAGTAAACATACATCAGCTACTATGATTCAGAATAGTATTTGATTGATAGGGTAGAATTGAATAAATCAGATTGGTGTTTTATTATATAATGGTAAAATTATTAAGATTTTAATTGATAGAAATACTGCACTTCTTATTTATTAGGAATTAACCATAGAATTGAATAAGCAAACAGGAAATATCATTCTGGTTAAATGTGAACTGGTGTTATTACTGGATTGGCAGGTACAAATTTATCTGGGTCTCCTAAAACACATGGGTTAATTAGACATTATACAATTAATAATGATGTTATTAATACACTCCTGGAAATTGAAATAAGAACACCGTGAATTCATTGTCCCAGGAAGGGGAAACTTTATTGACACATTCCTGGAGTCAGATTCATCACATGATCACACTGACAGAACCACAGGCACATAGACACAGGCAACAGAGCATGCACAATGTCGGCACTAGTACAGTGTATATCCACCTTTCGCAGCAATGCAGGCTGCTGTTCTCCCATGGAGACGATCGTAGAGATGCTGGATGTAGTCCTGTTGAATGGCTTGCCATGCCATTTCCACCTGGCGCCTCAGTTGGACCAGCGTTTGTGCTGGACGTGCAGACCACGTGAGACGACGCTTTATCCAGTCCCAAACATGCTCAATGGGGGACAGATCCGGAGATCTTGCTGGCCAGGGTAGTTGACTTACACCTTCTAGAGCACGTTGAGTGGCACGGGATACATGCGGACGTGCATTGTCCTGTTGGAACAGCAAGTTCCCTTGCCGGTCTAGGAATGGTAGAACGTTGGGTTCGATGACGGTTTGGATTATTCAGTGTCCCCTCGACGATCACTAGTGGTGTACGGCCAGTGTAGGAGATCGCTCCCCACACCATGATGCCGGGTGTTGGCCCTGTGTGCCTCGGTCGTATGCAGTCCTGATTGTGGCGCTCACCTGCACGGCGCCAAACACGCATACGACCATCATTGGCACCAAGGCAGAAACGACTCTCATCGCTGAAGACGACACGTCTCCATTCGTCCCTCCATTCACGCCTGTCGCGACACCACTGGAGGCGGGCTGCACGATGTTGGGGCGTGAGCGGAAGACGGCCTAACGGTGTGCGGGACCATAGCCCAGCTTCATGGAGACGGTTGCGAATGGTCCTCGCCGATACCCCAGGAGCAACAGTGTCCCTAATTTGCTGGGAAGTGGCGGTGCGGTCCCCTACGGCACTGCGTAGGATCCTACGGTCTTGGCGTGCATCCGTGCATCGCTGCGGTCCGGTCCCAGGTCGACGGGCACGTGCACCTTCCGCCGACCACTGGCGACAACATCGATGTATTGTGGAGACCTCACGCCCCACGTGTTGAGCAATTCGGCGGTACGTCCACCCGGCCTCCCGCATGCCCACTATACGCCCTCGCTCAAAGTCCGTCAACTGCACATACGGTTCACGTCCACGCTGTCGCGGCATGCTACCAGTGTTAAAGACTGCGATGGAGCTCCGTATGCCACGGCAAACTGGCTGACACTGACGGCGGCGGTGCACAAATGCTGCGCAGCTAGCGCCATTCGACGGCCAACTCCGCGGTTCCTGGTGTGTCCGCTGTGCTTGTACAGCCCTCTCGCAGTGTCCGGAGCAAGTATGGTGGGTCTGACACACCGGTGTCAATGTGTTCTTTTTTCCATTTCCAGGAGTGTACAAATGTAAATGAATCCTTCACAGTAAATTATGGGTGGAATGGGATTTTTTCAGTATCTCCATTTAATCATAGGTGGTTATTAGATATTGTTTGATGCAGGAAGAATAAGTGTATGCTGCTATAGCTGCAATAATAAATGGTAATACAAAATGAAATGTAAAGAATGGATTTAATGTTGCATTATTAACAGCAAATCCTCCTCATACTCATTGGACTAAATCTGTTATTAAGTATGGGATACTGATAACAAGTAAGTAATTGCTGCTGCAGCTCAGAATATTTGACCTCACAGTTGAACATGTACTATAAATGCAGTTTCTATAAGTAAGAACAGAATTACTGTTCCAATTATTCAGGTGTGTATGTACACATAAGATCCATAATAGATTCCTCGCCCAACATATAAGTAAATGCAAATAAAAAATATAGATGCTCCATTTGCATATAAAGTTCAGATGATTCAACCATTATTTATGTCCCAGCTGAAGTGAACTTCACTACTGATCGTTATTTCAGACTTTGAGGTATAATGTATACCTCAAAATAGTCTAGTCACGATCGGAATTACTAAACATAATCCTAAAAATGACCCAAAATTTCTTCAAAATGAAATATTCATTGGTGCTGGTCGATCAGTTGGAGAATAATTAATAATTTTAATTAAAGGGTGTCCTAATCATAAGGGTTTATTCATTAGTAAAATTATTTTATTTTATGAATAGGTCATTAGTTAATATGAGTGATTTTTAACTACTTCTAATAATGCTAAACATAAATAAATTATTATCATTATTGTAATAATTAATGTTGCTCTATTATATAATTTTTCTGCAGCTATTTTATTTCTATATACTTGAACCAATGAATATTTATAGTTTCTGTTTTTCTGAAAAAGTCTAGAAATATTATTATGTTCAAAATAATTAAAGTTGATATAATGAAAATTCGTATACTTCAAGTAACAATTAAAGTAATCGATTTAGGTTGAAATATTTCATTTGATGCAATTCTCGTGATGTAAATAAATAGAACTGTTATACCACTAAGAAATGTTAAAAATAGCATATATGATATCAATAACTTTCCATTATTGTTCCTGTTATTAGTCCAACAAGATATTTTTGAAGAACAATGAAAAGTATTATTGGCACTGGATGCTTAATTTAATAATATATTATTTATTACACTTAGAACGGATTTATGGTGATTTCTTTTAAGCTCATCAATTATAGCTGCCCCTCCTTCATTAAATAGTGAGCATTAAATAGTATTATGTCTTGATCTTCTTTTAGATTCTTTGTTCTTATTTTTTTATCTTTTTTTAGGACTGTGTATACTTTATATATATATTCCTATTCTCAGCATGGTAATTATTATTCTTAGGTTTGTACCTGTCCTCTTGATTATTTTTAGGAATACCAAATTTCACTTTTACATTGATTGCCTTTAGACATTCTTTCTTTAAAGGCTGAATATTTCTTTGTTTAAATTGCTTAAGTATTTTAATTAAAAGTATTGTTTTGTAGGATCAGTTATGAAGTTTTTCATCTTATGCCACTTATTTATTTTCTGTTTGTTCTTTAAGTTTTTTCTTTATTTTTTCTAGAACTATAATTTTGATTTACTATTTCAGAATTAAATATAAAGTTCTTGTTGAGTGAGAACTTTTTACTTTAAATGGTGCTATGGTTGTGATGACTTAAATCTTAGATTGAATATCTCTTATTTTCTTACATAAATATCTTCTTTGGTAATTTATCATACAGTGAATTACTTATCAGGTGAGAAAAATATCGATCGTTTTATTTTTAATGTTTTAATATTTATTCTTTCAATATGATTTTTAATTATTAGTTCTAATTTGATAAAAATTTTACTAGGTTGAGATGGTTTGGGGTTGCTTTCTTATTATTTAGTTAATTATTATCAAAATGAAAAGTCCCTAATTTAAATGGTAGTTTGGTTGTGATGACTTTAATTTTAGATTGAATATCTCTTATTTTTATGTCTTCTGTTATATAAATTTCTTCTTTGGTAATTTATTATAGAGAGAATTAAAAGTCGGGTGAGTAAAATTTAAATTGTTTTATTATTTTTGTTTTAATATTTATTCTTTCAATATGATTTTTAATTATTAGTCCTAATTTGATTAGTATTTTACTAGGGTGAAATTTTAGGGGTTGGTTTCGTATTGGTCAGTTATTTATTAGCAAAATGTAAAGTCTTATAGGGCTGGTATATAATTGCTTTATCTAATCAGATTGATAATGTTGCTATTTTAATTTCTATTGCTTGAATATTAAATTTTGGTAGTTGTGATTATTTTTATTATTATAACTTTATTTCGAATTCTTTTGAAGTAAAGCTTGTGACCGTATTAATAGTTTTAGCTGCCATTACTATGACAGCTCAAATTACTTTTTCTTCTTGACTTTCTGCTGCTATAGCTGCTCCTACTCTGGTTTCTACCTTGGTTCATTCTTCTACCCTTGTTACAGTTGAGCTCTATTTATTAATTATAAATAATATATGTATTAATTATAAATAATTATAAACAATTATAAAAAAGTTAGTAGCTTTCATATTGGCTTTACATTTGCTTAATTGGAACTTTACACTTCAATTATATTGTTAACAGTAATACACCTCTTTTTGGCTTCAATAAAGAATAAGGGTATATTATTTATTAACCTCTCAGGTCGAAACTGACTGCATTATTTCGCTTCTTATTCTATTTGAGGTTGATTGATTATATCCATACTTTTTGAATGCAACCCAAATGCTATAGTTAACAACAATGCTTTTAGTTTGCTCATTGCAGAATCCTTGATTTCATTCATGATATAGTCCTTCTAATAGTACTAGAATGAAGAATATTGTTGATACTGTTCAGAATATGTCTGATATTTTAAAAATAATTACAATTGGTACAATTAATGCGATTTCTACATCAAAGATTAGAAAAATTACACCAGGAAGAAAGAATCTGAGGGAGAACGGTATTCAGGCTGATCTTTTTTGGTGAAATCCACATTCCAATGGTGATCTTTTTTCTTGGTCATTGATTGATTTTTTACAGTACTGTTTTGAGAATTGTAACAATTATTGTCATAATAAATCTAATAACAACTCTTGTAGACAGAACTAGGATTGTTTTTCTTGATTTATATCTATCTTTCAGATTGGAAGTCATTTGCCTATTTATACAAAAAATATCTACCTCGTCAATAAATTGAAATATATAGGAATAATCATACTACATCTAAAAACTGTCAATATCATGCTGCGGCTTCAAATCCAAAGTGATGTCTTGGTGACAATTACTTATTGAATGTCAAAGTAAGCATGTTGTTAAGAAGCTTGTTCCAATAATTACATGAAGTCCCTGGAACCCGATTGCAACAAAGAATATTGATCCATATACTGCATCTGCAGTAGTAAAAGGTGCTTTTCAATATTCATATGCTTGAAGTATTGTGAAATGCAGTCCTAATAACACTCTAAGTTTTTTAAAACAAACCTACGTTTTTTAAATGGAACCACGTTAGTTTCGTTAGCACATCTGAACAAATAAACACATACGTAATCAGTGCCGTTTGTTGAATTGTAAAATGTTAATTACATCCGGAGATATTGTAACCTAACGCTGACGCTTGAAACCTCTGACGTTCAGTTGTGTGTTGTAACAAACACGAGCCACAGTCGGCGAGCAGCATCTGCAGGGACATGTTTACGATGATGACCGTGTTTACGAATTGTGGCTGTAGTGCACTGTTGTGGTTTGGTCTAGCTGTCGCAGTGTCCGCATGTAGCGCTTGCTGCTATTGTTATTCTGCATTCGTCTCCGCACACAGACCAACTGTAGTACACCGTGTTACCAGACGTCTGTGATAGTGTAGTGTTGTAGGAACTGTGACCATGGTGTATTCGAACTCTGAAAAGGCGGAGAGGATACTCATCTGTGGCGAGTGTCGACGAAATGCAGCTGAAGCCTGCAGGGTGTATGCAGAATGGTACCTGGACAGAGAGCATCCAACGTGCCGCACATTGCAAAACATCTACCACCAACTGTATGCAATGGGTATGGTTGTAGCACGCAAACGGGTCCATAAAAGACCCGTCACAGGAGAAATGGGTGCAGTTGGTGTGTTAGCTGCTGTTGCCATGAACCCACACATGAGTACACGGGACATTGGGAGAGCCGGTGGACTGAGTCAAAGTAGAGTCATGCGCATACTGCATCGTCACCGCGTTCACCCGTTTCACGTGTCGCTACATCAGCAATTACATGGTGATGACTTTTTTTAATCATCGAGTGCAATTCTGTCAATAGGCATTAACAGAGAATGCGTTGCAGTTCTACCTGTTCACTGATGAAGCAGGTTTCACAAACCACAGGGCAGTGAATCTACAGAACATGCTTTTCTGGTCCGTGGACAATCCTCGCTGGTTCAGACAGGTAGGGCGACAGCGGCCGTGGACTGTAAATGTATGGTGTGGAATCCTTGGCGACTACCTCATTGGTCCTCACTTCATTGCAGGGGCCCAAACAGCAGCAACATACATCGCATTTCTACAGAATGATCTGCCAACAATGCTCGAAAATGTCCCACTGGAAACGCGTCGACGTATGTGGTACCAGCATGATGGTGCACCTGCACATTCCGCAATTAACACTAGGCTCACCCTTGACAGGATGTTCGACGGACGTTTCATAGGACGTGGAGGATGCATAAATTGGCCAGCCCATTCTCCTGATCTTACACCTCTGGACTTCTTTCTGTGGGGTACGTCAAAGGAGAATGTGTACCGTGATGTGCCTACAACCACAGAGGATATGAAACAACGTATTGTGGCAGCCTGCGGCGACATTACACCAGATGTACTGCGGCGTGAACGACATTCATTACGCCAGAGATTGCAATTGTGTGCAGCAAATGATGGCCACCACATTGAATATCTATTGGCCTGACATGTCGGGACACACTCTATTCCACTCTGTAATTGAAAACAGACACCACATGTGTACGTGTACCTCACCCCTCATGGCAATGTACATGTACGTCAGTGAAAAGACCAATAAAAAGGTGTTAGCATAAGGACGTAATGTGCTGTTCCAGTCTCTTTTGTACCTAAGGTCCATCACTGTTCCCTTGGGATCCCTACGTAATTTGGTGCTTTCCGATACACACGACCAAACAGCGGAGGAGTGGTACTCAAGCGTCAACTTTAGGTTACAATATCTCCGGATGTAATTAACATTTTACAATGCAACAAACGGCAATGATTACGTATTTGTTTATACGTTCAGATGTGCTAACAAAACTAACGGGGTTTCATTTAAAAAACCTAGGTTTACGTTAAAAAACATACTTCCGTGCATTTTTTAATGGTTTGTATTAACCAATTACACTAGCCCCTCTCCTCACGTTCGGTCTGTGGAATCTATTCGTCAGTATTTGATGTGGTTCACGAAATATATCCAGCGGCAATGTTAGGTGACTCACCCTGCATACTGTATGTGTTCTGGCCAGAGGCTGATCGCTCCATGAAGCCTGTAATTAGATTTCCTAGTGCCCACTTCATCTGAGAAATACATTTATAGCTACAGCTTATAGCTCTTAGGAATTAGGACATTGTCTGGGATTCATAATCAAAAACAATTCTCTCTAAAATTTTCACTATATTCTGAAAGTCACAGACCAAAAAGAATCCACACAATCCAACTACCAGAGCAGTTCAGAGTGTAATGTGCTGATGCAACTATAACTATTCAAATTAAATGTTTAAGTGAATGCTCGCCATAATTTGATGATAATGTTCATCAAACGAAATGCTAAATAATGACAGAATGTCTGTCCCGCGGCGGCACGTGAAAATACGACATACGCAAACTGAAGATAGATCATTAAAGTCATCCCAGAATTAACACTTCATTCGAAAACGATTTCATGGTTACGCGTATCCCGAGTAACTTATTACGGCGTCCGAGGCTGTTTATAGCAATGATACCGACGCGACGCAACTCCTGGCACAGGTGGTGTGCTAATCAACGTCGGGAGAGAACTGGGGCCTTTTCTTTTCACGCAGCGTTCTTATATATAAAGACGCGGTGCGGACGGCTAAGGAAACGCCTGATCAAATCCGCTCTCCCGACTAGCCGCTGGGCTAGTAATGCACCACTTTAAGTCATCGAATAAATCATTGCTTCCTTTGTTCAAAAAATGGTTCAAATGGCTCTGATCACTATGGAACTCAACATCTTAGGTCATAAGTCCCCTAGAACATAGAACTACTTAAACCTAACTAACCTAAGGACATCACACACACCCATGCCCGAGGCAGGATTCGAACCTGCGACCATAGCAGTCCCGCGGTTCCGGACTGCAGCGCCAGAACCGCTAGACCACCACGGCCAGCGCTTCCTTTGTTGATGGCCGATGAAGCTCTAAATTTAATTGTGCAATCAGCACACAGGTAAGTAATCATAATATAAGTCTGACGTGGCTAAGTCAAATATTTTGGGCGAGAGAATAGCTATCGCTATAGTTTTATAGTTATTGAGTTGAAACTTCTCACATCTTTATGATTATAGCGGATCTCCCTTCTAATTAAATTTAAACATCCTAGCTTTATTTATTCGCCTACTTAATCTATCTTGCTTCCTTAATTTCTAGGACAAAAACCAGAAAATCATGAATTTCAACTAAAATTTTAATTTGTGAGATCCAGAATACTGTTTATACTAAAGTATTATGCAAAAGGAATCTAAATATAAATTTTTAAGTTTCTAGCTCTTTTCTGTTGCGCAAATGATTTTTACAGAGAAAAATCCAAATTTCGAAAATGGTTAAAGTTATTGAACTGATATTCAACACATATTGATTTAGTATTACTCTTGACATGCTAGAAACGTTTCAGGTTATTTACTTGATTTTTAAAGTATTGCACAACATTTATGACATCAGAGCTAGTTACTGCGGACTGGGCTGGCCCACAACGGAAAGACTGATGTGAATTTTATAAGGCGTGAGTATGCTGCTTCCCTACATCACCCTCTACTTAATTTTTTTAATGTAAATGGGAAAAAAATTAATTACAGGAAGGGAAGCAAGAGTACAGCTTAACTCCCTATGAAAATTAAAACTGAAATGTAAACATATAGAAATATTAAAAGAAAACTTATTACCTACTTCCATTATTTAATTTGCTGGCATGTTCACTGCCTCTTAAGCAACACTATCACTCAAAATTTAAGCAAAATCAATGAAACACTTTGGCATACATATTACCTTAGACAGACAAACACATAAAATATGTAAAATTATGAAAATCTTAAATACATTAAATACAATTTTACATACACAAATTCAAAGAAAATAACACAGTTATTCATGATACATAAACAGATAATTATATCTTAGCAGTATTTTCTAAACCTGAAAGAAAATTTCACAAATCATGACAATTTCATTTTTACACACGTGGTTGTAGCCGCTTTGGCTGGCGTTCTACGCTTCCATTCACAAGGGTAGGAGAGGGGAAGTTGCTATGGTGTGCGTCCTTCATGTTCACTCTAAATTTCATGGGGAAAGCGGAGTGGTCACTGTGAGTTGTGTCCAAGACACTCCATGCTTTCACGCAGCTACCAGGCTGTCATTATCTGGTTTGTCCTGTAGAACATACAAAAAGAGTGCCTCAGACTCTGTTCACTTAATATCTAAGGGTGGGTCACAATGAAATGGGGATATATACATTTTATCTTTCAATATGTTACTGGAACAAAGTTAACAGAACTTTTTCAATTTTATTCTCAAGGTTACTTAACTGTCATAAAATCGATAAATAAATGGCACAAAACGCCGTTAGTCATGTACTAGAAAAAATTTATGCTCAAGGCATACAATCATAAATCCTATTTAATCTCAATTTATTATTTCTGGTGTGGAACACCGAACCAATGCTTGGTACATTCCTGATACATTTGTATTTTATTTACTTAGCTGACTCATCTTCGATTACCTTATTCTTAGAGATAGTGTGAATATATTTGATTAGCAGTTGTTTTCTCAGCTTCTTTATATATGTGAGTAACTTGTGGTAATAGTAGTTCCGAGTGTTCAAAACATACTACGTTTAGTTGACTACTAACTCCACTTATTGGTCCTATGCTGCTGTGTCAGTTTCACATCCGCAGTTATGTACTTACTTCATCGAAGTGTATTTATGCCGAACTATAAATAATGTTTCACGTCTGCCATTATGTTACTCAATTATGTTGCTAGTATATGTACTTATTTAACACTCACTCTATTAACATTTAACGCATAGGATAGCACATTTATTTCATATCTACAGTGTATTGCAGCTGATCAGTGTGCTCACGTGGCAATCCATTTCCACTCGATCGGACGCTGAAACCACAGGTAGTCTCTCGCGACCTACCACTAAAGTGCATTAAGTAATTATGGAAAAGCGTAATGCTAAATTCCTTAAACCTAAAGGACACCATGAGCCGCTCTGTCTCATCTAACATAAGGGTACCTATGGTCGCATTCACGCTTCCAACTCATAACCTCAATACGTGTAGATGTGTCACCACACACCCAACACCAAAATAATGGCCAGCTCCAACCTTATAAATATTTCAAGGACGTGTCCTTCACGTCTCAACCACAAACACTGTTCAATTCTATTACACTGCCATTCGTTGCTACACAAGGTGAGTTCATTTCTACAACTTATTTATCTATTTTTCATACGGCTAAGCACTCTCTCTTACTATTTATTAGTTAGCTCTAATGCATACACTAGGTCTCATTGCCACTCCAGATCCTGCTTAGAAACGAACTTGTACATCTTTTTTAAAATATTATTGTGGGACCATTTCCAATAAAACGACGCTTTGTACTTACAATATTACCAGGGTTCTATACATACTTGTTACTCAAATACCTTTGTACCTTAATTACGTCATACTTCTCTATTGTTTATGTCACTGTTAGGTTTGTCACATTAGGTATTTTCTTCACTAATCGGTGGATAGAATGGTTACAGAACGGCTTGATAGCCATGACGGAAAATTTTTGTATTGCAAAGACGGAGTCGAAACTTTGGTGGATAGGAAAGATGAAGAATGAGTGAGATCTGAAATGGGAAAGAAGATCTCACACAGCTGGGACTACACAGCTGCCACATGTGTAGAGGTTACAGAACAACCTCCTCCCTACAGAATTCATTAGCTTAATACTGGCTTGATAGTCATACCGGAAGATTTTAGTATTTGAGAGTAAGAGCCGAAATTTTGGTGGATAGGAAAGATCAAGAATGAGTGAGACCTGAAATGGGAAGAAGATCTCACACAGCTGGGACTGCACAGCTGCCACACTGTGTAGAGGTTACAGAACTACCTCCTCCCTACAGAATTCATTCACTACCTATGAACTTCTTTACGTCGATCACGTTCCTGAGACCGAATAGCTTTTTACTCTTAGGGTACTCTAGCCTATATGCATTGGCATGTGGTTTTCCTATGACCCTGAAAGGTCCTTGGTATACGAACATGAATTTATTTGCTTCTGCATTTATTTTCTTCGATTTTTCCTTGGTTTTGACAACGACTAACTGACCTATTTCAAAACTGGTGGGTACAGCTTTTGCGTCATGACACTTCTTCCTTTCCAATGCTCTTTTCCTTATATTTGCCCTAGCCTTTAACTTCTTCTCGTCTGTGGATATTTGCGTTAGAATAGGGAATTCTACCATATCTGCAATCACATTGTGTGGTTCTTGGCCAAACATCAATTCGCAAGGCGCAAAACGAGTCGCATCATGCCTTAAGTTGTTAATTACACTCACAAAATACTTCATGTGCTCTGCCCAACTTGAGTGTTTCCGAGCACAGTAAGTCCTGCAAAGCCTATTCAATTCTCTCATAATACGTTCACTCATATTTCCTTGGAGGAAATACGCAGATATTTTCAGATGTTTCACTCCAGCCTTATCCAGACATTCTTTAAATCTATCAGAAGTAAATTGAGGCCCATTATCCGACAGAAAATTCTTCGGAACGCCAACGTTCATGAAGAAATCTTTTTCCAACTTTTCTACCAACGTTTTTGCATTTGCTCTTTTAATTGGGTATAGCTTAACATATTTACTAAATCCATCCACAACAACAAAAACGTGGGTGCACCCACCTCTCGAAGCAGGAAGAAGACCAAACAAATCACAAGCCAGTAATTCTAGCGTTTCAGTTGGCTATACTGAATGCATATCCCCTTTTATTCTGGTGTCAGCACCACGGACTTTCTGGCACACTACCCAAGATGCTAGACGCCTGGCAACACGGCAGTACATGTTGTCAAACACAACTTTTTCTTTTAATTTTGGAATGCACTTCCTTGCACCGTAGTGCCCATACATCAGGTGTACATAGTCGATTAGTAAGTCTACATGTTGTTAGAGAAAGCACAGCTTCCACTCAGAAACACCTACCTTTTTCCTCCTAAACAAAATACCTTTATGCAGACAGTAGTATTGCGAAACCTTATGATAGTTCGCATCTCCCAAATGGTTCTTTACTAATTTCAGCTGGTCATCTGAATTCTGCTCACGTCTCAAGTTCTTAATCACCCTCTTTAGTGCACTTTCTTCCTTTACTTCGTGCAAAACAAACATTCGTACTTCACTTAGATCTGTTGCTGTAATTCCCGTGTCATCACAGAGCTCCGCACTTCTAGATAACCCATCAGCTACCAAATTATCTTTCCCTTGAATATACACTCCTGGAAATGGAAAAAAGAACACATTGACACCGGTGTGTCAGACCCACCATACTTGCTCCGGACACTGCGAGAGGGCTGTACAAGCAATGATCACACGCACGGCACAGCGGACACACCAGGAACCGCGGTGTTGGCCGTCGAATGGCGCTAGCTGCGCAGCATTTGTGCACCGCCGCCGTCAGTGTCAGCCAGTTTGCCATGGCATACGGAGCTCCATCGCAGTCTTTAACACTGGTAGCATGCCGCGACAGCGTGGACGTGAACCGTATGTGCAGTTGACGGACTTTGAGCGAGGGCGTATAGTGGGCATGCGGGAGGCCGGGTGGACGTACCGCCGAATTGCTCAACACGTGGGGCGTGAGGTCTCCACAGTACATCGATGTTGTCGCCAGTGGTCGGCGGAAGGTGCACGTGCCCGTCGTCCTGGGACCGGACCGCAGCGACGCACGGATGCACGCCAAGACCGTAGGATCCTACGCAGTGCCGTAGGGGACCGCACCGCCACTTCCCAGCAAATTAGGGACACTGTTGCTCCTGGGGTATCGGCGAGGACCATTCGCAACCGTCTCCATGAAGCTGGGCTACGGTCCCGCACACCGTTAGGCCGTCTTCCGCTCACGCCCCAACATCGTGCAGCCCGCCTCCAGTGGTGTCGCGACAGGCGTGAATGGAGGGACGAATGGAGACGTGTCGTCTTCAGCGATGAGAGTCGCTTCTGCCTTGGTGCCAATGATGGTCGTATGCGTGTTTGGCGCCGTGCAGGTGAGCGCCACAATCAGGACTGCATACGACCGAGGCACACAGGGCCAACACCCGGCATCATGGTGTGGGGAGCGATCTCCTACACTGGCCGTACACCACTGGTGATCGTCGAGGGGACACTGAATAGTGCACGGTACATCCAAACCGTCATCGAACCCATCGTTCTACCATTCCTAGACCGGCAAGGGAACTTGCTGTTCCAACAGGACAATGCACGTCCGCATGTATCCCGTGCCACCCAACGTGCTCTAGAAGGTGTAAGTCAACTACCCTGGCCAGCAAGATCTCCGGATCTGTCCCCCATTGAGCATGTTTGGGACTGGATGAAGCGTCGTCTCACGCGGTCTGCACGTCCAGCACGAACGCTGGTCCAACTGAGGCGCCAGGTGGAAATGTCATGGCAAGCCGTTCCACAGGACTACATCCAGCATCTCTACGATCGTCTCCATGGGAGAATAGCAGCCTGCATTGCTGCGAAAGGTGGATATACACTGTACTAGTGCCGACATTGTGCATGCTCTGTTGCCTGTGTCTATATGCCTGTGGTTCTGTCAGTGTGATCATGTGATGTATCTGACCCCAGGAATGTGTCAATAAAGTTTCCCCTTCCTGGGACAATGAATTCACGGTGTTCTTATTTCAATTTCCAGGAGTGTATCTAACCTCCAGGCGAAACTGCTGGAGATACAATGACCATCTTACCTAACGAGCATTCCTCAACTTACAGGTCTTTAAAAAGGTCAACGCCTTATGGTCACTGTAAACAATTATCTTGTGACCTAATAGATTTCTGTACCCCAAATACTATTGCCAATGCTTCCAGTTCTGAGATGCCATAATTTCTCTCTGCTGCCTGTAAAGATCGACTTGCGAAAGTTATAGTCTTGTACACTTCTTGTTCGTTCTCTATTTCTACTTGGAATATCTCCACAGCTATACCATAGCCACTAGCATCAACAGACATACAGAATGGTTTTTCAAAATCAGGATGATGTAAAATAGGACTATTAATTAAAGATTGTTTAAGCACCTCGAACCCCTGTTGGCATTCTGCTGTCCAAACCCAAGGGGCGCATTAAAAGCCTGATCACTAACAAAACGCCTATAGAAGCCGAAAAGACCGAACATCGATCTCAACTGCTTGTTGTTTCTGGGAGCCTCAAATTTTTCAATGACTGCTAGCTTGCCTGGGTCAGGCAGAATACCTTTTCCATTTATGATATTCCTATTTCCTCTTTAACGCACTCTGTCTTTTCAATCTTTAGTTTCATGCCAACTCTCTCAATAGCCTCTAACACTTCCTCTAATAAAACTATGTGTTCTTCCCAGGTAGGAGTTGCTATTAACAGATCATCTACGTAGACTGTGATTTTATTCATTAAGGCCGGTCCTAAAACATGGCACATTACATGTACGAAGGCACAAACAGAGATATTAAGTCCGAAAGGTACCACACGGTATTGGTAACAAACTCCTTCGTACAAGAAAGCTGTGTACTTCTTTGAACTTTCCGCCAGTGGCAAATTCCAATATACACACGTGATGTCCATAGAAGTTAAGAATTTTACTCCCCGGAACTTTTGCAATAACTCGTCCATGTTCTGCGGTCTGTCACTTTCCCTAACCACTATTTCATTCAACCAACGAGCGTCCAAGACCAATCTGACACTCCCGTCTCTTTTTGGTACAACAACAAGAGGATTATTGTACTCACTGACCGCTTTTTCAATCACACCCCACTCTAGCATTCTTTGTATCTCCTTTCGAACCGCCTCCTTCCTAGCTACATGTATTTGGTATGGCTTCCTGAAAAACACTTGGCCAGGTTTTACCTTTAATTGACATTCATAACCTTTGACCAAGCCAGGTCGATTTGAAAATATCTTATGATGCCTTTTTAAAACCTGTCTCAGTTCTTCCTTCTGATTAGCTGAAATTTTATCGATTTCCTACAATTTAGCTTCTATTTTGTCCAAAATAATTGCTTCTTCTGTGTTTAGCTTACTTTTATTAAGATTAACCCTTCTAACACCAAGTATTTTTTGTTAAACTGAGTACCATTGGGGTCTTTAGTGACCTAAATGGAATTTATTTTCTATTAATGATAGTTTTAATAATGGTAAAATAAAATCACATTCCTTATTTTTTCCACAATCTAAAACATGATGTCAGTGACATTACATTAAATTAAAATGAGTATTTTTTAAATTATTTATCTCCATAAAATTTACAAACGGTTCTCATGAAACTACAAACATTTTTGATTAAATTCCGAATTGACATTTATGACGCATTACACATACAGCAATAAACTGCAGAGTGGTTTTTACTCACAGAACATCCACATTTTGAACATTTATCGGTGAATTTTCTATCCTCAGACCTTTTACAAAACGGACACCTTCCTCTTATTTTTGTCTGTATTGCTGATGGAAGTACTGGGGAAAGAATTTTGTCTGGTTTTCTTCCGACGAGCTGCTTTCTTAATTCTATGAGAAACGCCCGTCTCTTGTAGTTGGTCCTTTCCGCCCAGTCTGGTGTAAGATGTAGCGATATGATACATGCATTCAGTGTACTGACACCAATAATGTTGTAAAATAATACCATTGGCCACCTTCTGCTCATACTCTTTGTAGTGTGCGTTCTAACCAGCTTGTTCATGGTATCTACTGATTATGTTTTATTATAATCCAGAATCATTACTGGCTTGCATTCTTCACGATGTTCCATTTCCTTCCTTGAATGCATTGTACTGAGCAAAGTTACAGCTTTTCCCTGTTTTGGACAATATGAAACAAAAATAGATGAATATTTGAGTCGACCTTTGGTCTGAGTGAAGGCTTGTGGTAGTTCTCCTTTATTTTTTACTAATTGTCCCTATGAGTGTGAGACTGATTTTCAAAAGTTCTCTCGTCAAACTAAGGCTAGTGAAAAAATTGTCAGTTGTTACATTTCTGGCCCTGTTTTCTAAGCCTTTCACCATATCTAAAGCAACTCTCTTACCTTGACCAACTTCACGAGATTCATTTTCTTGTCGACCAGTGCAAACTTGGAGAATGAGAACGTAAGACATTGCCCTATCACATACAGCCCATATTTTCCTGGTTTTGAAGGAATATATTGCCAAAATGGACATCAAACACGAAATGCCACAAGTTCTCATCAATTGTTACGTTGCTGTGAGCAACATATGCGTCTTGAAATGTGTGTACCCACATTTCTAGTATTTCTCTAATGGGAGCCAGCTTGTCAGAAGCACGATTGTGACGTCTCACATCTGCGTCATCAAATCGGATGCACCTTGAAATTAGCGTAGAGCGATTTCTAGCCATTACTTCACTAAAACTGGGTTTACCATCATCTTTGTTCCACAGATGTGTAACTGCTTCATTATGGGCCTTGTAAGCACCTGCTAGGATCAAGACACCGATAAAAACTTCAGTTCAATGGCGTCTACTGGTTTCCATTTACTACCGTAAACAAGACTTCACTATTTGTTAGTCCACTTTAGAATTACATCAACAATGTTTCTCCTAAGAAACAACTGAAAAGCTGATTCTATGGAGTCTACATTTTTCACTGCGAATTTTGTTGGACCTGGCTTTACTCGCATTATGTTCCATCTCTCTTCTCTTCCACAAGCTCTTCTCAACTCGTGCTTGTGCCACAATTCTTCTTTGTTTTTAGGCCTACACAAAATTTAAAAAATATACAAAGGGTATATCTTGGCACTAGACCCTAACGCACATTTACAAAAATACAGTGTGTACTTGCATATAACAGTCAGAAATATGTGTTACTTCCTATTCAGGCTGGACATCTGCGCTGTCCAAATCTTCTTCTGAACTTCCGTCTGATTGAGGAATATTCTCTTCTAAGACGTCAATTTCTTCATCGTTGCATGAGACATCAGAAACTATATCGCTGATATCACTATTTGATTCTCGAGATAGAGGATTGTCCTGCAGTAATATTTCAGGCACTTCGTCTTTGGAAAGGTGATGACACATTTTCCACTAAATGCAACACACACAATAGTAGTCTCCACTTGTATGGAACAAATAAGTATTGGCAATAATCACACGTTACAACAATATTTACAAGAATAAAACAAAGGAAATACAGCAACAGTTACGGATTCAATGCAGCATTATTGGGTAGTAATACCGAAAGAGAGAAATGGGGTCGCATTTAACCCCAATGGTATTCAGTGGTTCTCTCTTGATTTTCTGCAAAACTAAATATTTTCAAAAATGTATATTAATATATTACGAACCCATTACTTAATTCAGGAAAAGTTCGAATTTTTCATAATTTTTAGGAACAGGAAATAAGGTATATTTTACAGAAAATTACGGCCTGGGGTCATTATAGACCCCACGGTATTAGGAGGGTTAATACCTTCGTCCCAATATCTCCTATTTTTCAGAACTCGTATAGGCAGCTCCCAAGTTTCATCATTAGTTACTACATGTTTATCAATAAAAGGTACCGTAATTACTCCGGTTATCGGCAAGACCATTTTTAACTGCCTTCTTTCAAAGTCAACAACACTCTGATATTTTGACAAGAAATCTATGCCAATTGAAACCTCAATACTGAGATTGTTTACAATTAAGCATGGATGATCAATTAAATTACCATTAATATTAAAGGGCAACAAAGCTTGTTGCTTTACCGTTTTTCACACCTTGCCAGTAGCACCAAATATCCTTAGTCCTGACACCCTCATTACTATAAGCTTGTCTTTACTAGGTAATGCATCAAAGAAGGACTGAGATATCGCACTCACCTCACTTCCACTGTCTAAGAGACAACGTACATTGATATCCAACATATTCACTATTATTATAGGGTGGCTTATTCTAGGTTGTACAGGTGGTTCCTCAAACTCATCCAATAGCTCCTTTTGGATTTGTCTCCAACTAAAGTGATCGACATCTGTCTTCATTACATTTAGGTCAAAGTGTGTAGGGGTTTACTGAATTACATTTTCAGCTGCCTTTTCCAGTCGGTCTATTAATTTTAAATCGAAACACCGCACTACTTCATTACATTTAGTTTGCTGAACATGACCTAAATTACTGTAGTCTGAGCGATTCTGCGCCTCCAGACCGGGCATAACACTAGTTACAGCTAAACCACTTTCACTATTATAGTCGGGTTCCTTCTCCAGTGACAACTGGTCACAGCTACTGGGTTCATCGACCCCCAACAGACTATCCTCTACATTCTCACTTACCTGCTGGCCTAAATCTATTAGTACAGTATCAACATCCTGCACAGGCACTTTAGATAAGAGCACATCATCCTCATCATAAATATAAGCATGAATTTCTTCTGCTTCTTCACCTGACAAAACAGTATTTTGTAGCTCTTCCCTACCGTTAAACTGCTGCGCCTTGTCTTTCTCTTCCCACTTAGAAAGCGTCTCTAACACGGTATCTATCAAATACTGTGAGTGATCTAATATTTCTGCTGTATCCTTAGATGCTACCGACCCCTCATCCACATGTTCAGTCTGAGTATTCTGATCTGTCTTACCAATTACTGTAACTACTGGCTTAGGAAAACAAACCGCCTGGTGAGCGCCAGTGTCCTCATAGACGGGAACTAGTTTTCCTGCCTCGCCCTACTACTGTTTCCTTTATTTCCATTATAGTTAATTGGCACAGCATTGCTTTCCGCACTGTTGTTTACCAGCATAATTTTGTTCAGAACAAAATTACTATCATTTGGATGCCATTGTTGGTTCTGATATATATTTCTCCAATTCCTACCTCTCTTAGGATGGCGAACACCTACTGTTCTGATGTTTACATTGCCATTCTCCTCGTTCTTAAAATTACTATTAGTGTTATTAGCATTTCTGTTATTATGTGCTTGCTCCTCAATGGCAGCCACACGCTCTACACGTTCCAAATATTCAATGAAACGATCCAGATTGTCTCTAGGGGCAGATATAATTCTAGTTTGCCAATACCATGGCAGTTTGGCTTCAAGACCTAGTATTATCATTTCAGGTTTTAGCTTTTCGGCCAAATGTGACAAACGTGAGATCCATGACCTAGCAAACTCTTTAATAGATTCCTTGCCTGCATTGAAGCGTTTTCCACTCCAAAATTCTCTCAACACTTCATTTTGCTTATTACTAGACCAATACTCATTAATGAAAGCTGTTTTAAATTCCACTAATGTTTTACACTTCAACATAACATCAGCTGACCAACGCATGGCGCCACCTGCTAAATGGCTTCTAATAAATGAGATTTTCTCTCGTTCAGACCAAGTTGGTGGAATCACATCTTCAAAATCGTTCCAGAAATCTAGCGGGTGGATAGTTTTAACTGGATCGAACCGCAAGAACTGCCGACACTCGATGAAAGCGGCGTTTGCAGCTACAACTTGTTGCATACTACCATTACCGGAAGTTACTGAAGCTACTTTACTCTCAATGTTAGCAATGTTAGTACTAATATTTTCTACTCTCATTTCAACATTATCTACTCTTTGCACAATATGAGTAGTATCAGTTGTATCACTTTTGATTGCATCTACTTCTGCTTGACATATGTTTACTTTTATATTAACATCTTTAAACCTATCTGGGTACAGTTCAGATTCCGCCTCGATCTTTTCTGTTAACTTGTACTCCAGCTTCGCATCTTCCATTTGGAAGTCTTTGCGAACTTCAGCAACTTCGGATTTTACTGTTTTATACATCTCATATAACTGTTGAGCAACCTTTTTCTTAATATCCTCATGGTTGTAATCAATTTTATAATTTAAACTGTCCAGATCCTCTTTCAACTTATTGCAGCCAGTCTTGAAGGAAGTTGTTAATTCAGCTTTATTGGATTCTAATTTATTGTCCATTACCTCAAACCGTTTATTAAAATTAGTTTGGCTGGCCACAATCTCATACTTTAATTCAGCTGTCATTTTAGCATTACTGGTAGCTATTGCTTGTAATATAACATTTAAATCAATAGCCCCAGTATCTTTGGGTTGCTCACTAGCTGGTTCTTTATCACACTCAGGTGACGAAAAACTAGCTCCAATACCAGAATCATCAAAACTAAATGAAACTTCTGATTGATCAGTCATATCTAACTTATCCTTTTTAAACTCTACCACCTCTGATGACTGTTTCGTTTTTAATTCATCTGATAAACTATCATCCCATAAATTAACAATTTCTGTTTTCTGCTTTACTACAGGGGTCTCTATTATTTAATCATTGCCCCTTTTCACACTAATGTCAGGAGACAATACTTCATATTTCACTTTAACATTACTGTTTTCATGCATATTTACACTTGAACCGTTGTGTGGATTTACAGTTCCCTCAACAGACATAGGTTCTGATTCAAGTTTAACCTCAGTTTCTTCTGGCGGTGTCATCGCCGAAAGTCTTTTAGTGCAGGTTAGTAAAAATTTTAACAGCTTTTCACTTAACTTAGTTCCTTCTGCACGACGTATGGCGTTGCCGGCGTGGCGTACCAGGATTACTGAAGCGATGCGGCGCGTTGAACTGCAGACGGCACTTCGACGGCTGCTGTCTGTTTGCGTGGCCCGCAACTGCAGGCGCGGCTCCGGTTGCTCCGGCGGACGACTGCGGTGAGGCGAAACTGGCTTCTTGCAATGCCGGCAGCGCCGCTAGACTCAGTGCCAGCTCCGTCAATCCAGATGCGTTGTTAATCCAATTGCGTCGTCCACATACACACATAACACTGTCACTGTTCTATTATTCAGTTGCGTGTCGCATTTCACTCCCGAATCCGAATATTTAAAAATCACTTTCACTTTTACTCAGTTTCTTTCCCGGCCGATTAGCAACGTATGTGGGGCAGCGGGTGGATTATTTGTATGTATTAAATGTTTCGTATTTATTTATTTAATGCTGTTGTTAGCCGTTCTCAACACTGGCTCTCTAACTACAGGATTGGCAACCAGAAAGTGATTAGAAAAACGTGAAACCTGTAATTAGAATTCCTAGTGCCCACTTCATCTGAGAAATACTTTTATAGCTACAGCTTATAGCTCTGAGGAATTAGGAGATTGTCTGGGGTTAATAATCAAAAACCATTCTCTCTAAAATGTTCACTATATTCTGAAAGTCGCAGACCAAAAAGAATCTACGCAATCCAACTACCAGAGTAGTTCAGAGTCTAATGCGCTGATGCAACTATAACTGTTCAAATTAAATGTTTAAGTGAATGCTCGCCATAATTTGATGATAATGTTCATCAAACGCCACGCTAAATAATGACAGAATGTCTGTCCCGCGGCGGCACGTGAAAATACTACATACTCAAACTGAAGATAGATCATTAAAGTCATCCCAGAATTAACACTTCATTCGAAAACGATTTCATGGTTACGCGTATCCCGAGTAACTTATTACGGCATCCGAGGCTGTTTATAGCAATGATACCGACGCGAAGCGACTCCCAGCACAGGTGGTGCACTAATCAGTGTCTGGAGAGAAATGGGGCCTTTTCTTTTCACGCAGCGTTCTTATATATATAAAGCCGCGGTGCGGACGGCTAAGGAAACGCCTAATCAAATCCGCTCTCCCGACTAGCTGCTGGGCTAGTAATGCACCACTTTAAGTTATCGAATAAATCATTGCTTCCTTTGATGATGGCCAATGAAGCTCTCAATTTAAATATGCAATCAGCACACAGGTAAGTAATCATAATAAAAGTCTGACGTGGCTAAGTCAAATATTTTGGGCGAGAGAATTAATTTAATTACACTACACGCAGTAGACGAGCTCTGAACTTGTCCTTTGGAGATATGCTATCGCTATAGTTTTGTAGTTATTCAGTTGAAACTTCTCACATCTTTATGATTATAGCGGATCTCCCTTCTACTTAAATTTAAACATCCTAGCTTTATTTATTCGCCTACTTAATCTATCTTGCTTCCTTAATTTCTAAGACAAAAACCAGAAAATCACGAATTTCAACTAAAATTTTAATTTGTGAGATCCAGAATTCTGTTTATACTAAATTATTATACAAGAGGAATCTAAATATAAATTTTTAAGTTTCTAGCTCTTTTCAGTTGCGCCAATGATTTTTACAGAAAAACATCCAAATTTCGAAAATGGTTAAAGTTATTGAACTGATATTCAACACATATTGATTTAGTATTACTCTTGACATGCTAGAAACGTTTCAGGTTATTTACTTGATTTTTAAAGTATTGCGCAACATTTATGACGTCAGAGCTAGTTACAGCGGACTGGGCTGGCACACAATGGAAAGACTGATGTGAATTTTATAAGGCGTGAGTATGCTGCTTCCCTACAGTGTCATGCCATGCATCAACCCATGGATCTTGTAGTGGAATGTAAGAGAAGCATACCATGGAAGGATAACTTTGTCAACCCAGCATCTGTCGTCTCGCTTAAGAATAGATTCGCTGGATAGTTAACTGTCGCCGGGAACCGCAGATCCTTCCAAGACGCATGTGCGTAGCAAACGCTGAGCCGTTAATTGGCCATCATAGAAACCTCCCATGCCGAGTCCGTGGGCGAAATTAGCGGTACCACTACGAGACAAGGTCTTCTAGCTCGACTATCACCAGATCTCACTAAGCAACAACAGAAGTAGCTATTTGCCATTCTTCAAGAGTTCTCTGAAAGGATCAATCCACAGGTGAAGAACAAATTAGACAAGTCGATGGTGAAGCACCGGATTAGCACTGGAGACCATCAACCAATAGGCCAGAGAGCATACCCTGTGTCAGCAACGGAATGTCGAATAATTCGCGACGAGGTAGAGAAATGATGAAGAATGACATCATTCAGGCGTCGCAGAGCCCACGGTCGTCACCAGTGTTCCTCGTCAGGAAGAAGTATGGCAGTTGGCACTTTTGTGTTGATTACAAAAAGCTTAATAAGATATCTAAAAAGGACGTTTTTCCTCTTCCACGAATTGACGACACACTAGATTGTCTGAAGGGGGCTAAGTTTTTCTCAACCATGGACATGTACTCGGCATACTGGCAAATCGAAGTAGATGACGCTGATCGTCAGAAAACTGCGTTGATCACCTCTGAGGGCCTGTATAAGTTTAAGGTAATGCCATTTGGTTTGTGTAATGCACCAGAAACTTTTGAACGGATGATGGATAATCTTCTAAGGCACCTAAAGTGGACTTTGTGTCTTTGTTATTGAAATAGCATTATAGTGTTCTCAGACGCATCTGATGAACATATAAAAAGACTGAGGGCCATTCTTAAGTGTCTCCAACAAGGCGGACTGAAACTGAATCCAAAAAAGTGTCCCTTTTGAGCAAAAGTAATCTAAATACTTGGACACCTTGTGTCAAACGAAGGTATGCGGCCAGACCCAGAAAAGGTGAGATCTATAACGCAATTTTCTATTCATAAAAGTATTAGAGATATGAGAAGCTTCCTCGGATTATGTTCTTATTACCGTCGTTTTATCAAAGACTTTTGTCTCGAAGCCAGGCCACTCCAAGAGTTGTTAAAAGCTGATGCTAAGTTTATCTGGGTTGGTGCTCAACAAGATTGTTTCTATGTGCTGCGAGAAGCTCTGATGACTGACCCTGTACTTGGTCTGTATGGAGAGAGAGCACCTACAGAACTACACACAGATGCCAGAGGGTATGGGATCGGTGCTGTTCTGGTGCAAATTTCGGATAGAAAAGAGAAGATTATAACCTATGCTTCTAGGACACTTACAAAAGCGAGGAGAAACTACTCAACTACAGAAAGAGAATGTCTTGCTGTGATCTGGGACATATGCAGATTTCGACAGTATCTCTATGGAAGGCCATTCACGGTTGCAACATATCATCATTCACTGCGTTGGTTGACAAGTCTTAAGGTTCCAACAGGACGACTCGCCAGCTGGGCACTACGTTTTCAAGAGTATGACGTTACCATAGTGTACAAAAGTGCAAGAAAACACCAAGAAGTCGATAGTGTACAAAAGTGCAAGAAAACACCAAGAAGTCGACTGTCTCTCAAGAAACCCTGTGCAAGACCATCAAGTCTTTCATGAAGATAGTGACTGTCTAGCTGCATCCCAGGATCTCTCTGCTGAGCAGAAGAAGGACGCCAAGATTTCTGAAATTATGCTTGCCTTAAATCGGTCAGAGGATGTGAAACGACAATTTAAGGTAGATAATGGATTTCTTTGCAAGAAAAACTTTGATCCGTTTGGAAAGAGGTGGCTACCAGTGATTCCTAAACAAATGCGCTTAGTTGTTCTACAGAAATTCCATGACTCACCTGAGGCTGGACATCTAGGACTTATTAAGATATACGATAGAATCAGCAAGAGATTTTTCTTGCCAGGTTTATATAGGAGTGTCCGTTCAGAAACCACGTGACCGACTCATACCAATTCCACCAGCCGAAATGCCCTTCCAGCGTGTTGGGATTGACCTCCTCGGACGGTTTCCAACGTCTGCTAGTGGTAACAGATGGATTATTGTTTGCACTGATTATCTGACACGCTCTGCCATTACAAAAGCCGTGAAAACAGCCGAAGCATTCGAGATAGCCAGATTTATCATGGAAGACATTGTATTAAAACACGGTGCCCGTAGGTCGTTCATTACGAATCGAGAGAAAGTTTTTCAATGGAATCTTGTAACAGAGATAAACCGTCGGTGCAACATTACTCATCACATGAAGACTGCCTACCATCCACAACCTAACGGGCTTACTGAACTTCTTGGCCGGCCGGAGTGGCCGTGCGGTTCTAGGCGCTACAGTCTGGAGCCGAGCGACCGCTACGGTCGCAGGTTCGAATCCTGCCTCGGGCATGGATGTGTGTGGTGTCCTTAGGTTAGTTAGGTTTAATTAGCTCTAAGTTCTAGGCGACTGATGACCTCAGAAGTTAAGTCTCATAGTGCTCAGAGCCATTTGAACCATTTGAACTGAACTTCTTTAATAAGACGTCGGCCGACATGCTATCAATGTTCGTCAATGTTGAGCCGAGCAACTGGGATGAGGTGCTACCTTTAGTGACGTTTGCCCACAACACCGCAAAACAAGACACCACAAGAGTTACTCCATTTTTCCTTGGGCATGAGCGTGAGGCGACTACCACGATGGAAACTCTGTTTCCGTTACTTCCTGATGAAGTGGACGACGACTACATCGGCCAGGTGTTAACCAGAGCTGAGGAAACTCGTCATGTAGCTCGACTCCGCATGCTGCAGGCTCAAGAAAACGATCGCCGAAGGCATGACGCTTGCCACAGCCCTGTTGTCTACCAGCCTGGTGACCTCGTCTGGATCTTCACTACTGTACAGAAGGTTGGGCTCTCTGAGAAGCTCCTCAGGCGCTGCTTTGGTCCTCATAAGGTTGTAACACAGTTGTCTGATGTTACTTATTAAGTTGAAGATTTCGACCCTGACACAAAATGACGAAAGATCAGAGTTACGGTCCACGTCCTTCGAATGAAGCCCTATAAGGATCCTGCAACCCAGGGTAAATTCGAACCTCCAGTGACAGGAAACAAGCGAAAAGGTGGTGAGGAGCGTAGCAGAAAAAAAGTTCTAAGAAGATCACCGCCAGGGCGAGAAGTCATCACGAGCCGGGGTATGCAGGACCGATGACTCGTTCCGGGAGTAGGACGACGTAACACCGAGACGCAGTTCTCATAAGGAGACAGCAATGTAGCAGCAGAAGCTGATTAGCAACGTGGCGTACTGGATATGATACCAAATTGTCCCATGGAGGATCGTCTGTTCAAAACTCACCTGGACTGTACAAATTTAATTTCTGTATTCGATTCAAGTACATTCTAAAAGTATCCACAATGCCAAGAATCACTGTATTGGAATGTTCTGTAGCTGTATATATACTGTATGTGTTCTGGCTGGAGGCAGTTCACTCCGCACTCCTGTATGTGCAAGTACTGAATAAACCTCCGTTAAGTGAAGTTAATGTTCGTCACTCATCTAATTACACCTTCTTCTATGTGACAATATGATTAGTGTGATTAATTCATCCAAATAATATCAACCTTAATCATATAGGAAAAGCAACTGCGAATGTTAATGGTAAATGTCTTGTTCTAGTAAAAGCGAAAGGGAATAGCCGTATGAAATTATTGAATAAAATTATAATGAGAATTGAAATAAAAATGAATGTTGTTCCATTCAATGATTTTGGTCCTACTGATGATTTAAATTCGTTATGTAGAGTTAAATTTAGTTTATTTCAGATAATATTAATTCGTGATGGTGTAAGTCAAATTAATGATGGGAATTGAATGTTCAATTTAATGATAAATTAAAGATATTAGTAGATGGATTAAATGTTGAGAATAGATTTGTTATCATTTTCAGGTTTGAAAACTTGCGTTTTCCGATATTCAGTTTTCGAGGTATCTATATATCAACTGAGCTCACCATATGGCCAGTATCCCATTAAATGGTATTGGGAATGTTCATTCGATGGATAGCTGCTTTTGTAGCTGTCTTAAATATCGTTAAAACTAGATGCATTTAGGCAGCTACTGTCACAGAATGGTGCTGACTAAAACAAAAAATATTATCTGTTTGCTTCTAGGAGTTATTTTTTGTTGAAACTAGTCGTTTACGTGCAAGACAGTTTACTCCAAATTGCATGACAAAGGTCTCAAGTTGTGCTGCTCCCAGAATTTTTTATGACGCTTTCTTTTGTATTTGCTATTATCTACCATGGTATTCAACGACACAGCTGCTACTGTGTACAAATAACGTATTTATTTTCCATAGTTTCTGTAACATCCTCTCTGATCTTCCACCGTTTTGATTTTAATACCAGGTCCATTAGGAAAATGGCTAATACCTCGTTTGAAATTCTGTCGTTTCCGATCAACATGGTTGAAACTACAAATATTTATTTTCCACAATTTAACATCCTCTCTGGTATTCCGCCGTTTAGGTTTTAATACCGGGTCCGTTAGGAAAATAGCTAACAGCTGAATTAAAATTCTGTCATTGACTATCAACGCGGTTGAAACAACATTTAATTATTTACTCTCCAACTTTTTCTAATGCAAATGTTCTACTTAATACCCTCGGAAACAGAATATAACTGACTGCAAACCGCTGTGAAATTCATGGCAGATGTTTTTTAGCATGGTACCCCACGTTAGGGATCCTTCTCAATCCATTCGTGCTTGGAATGCGGAAAGAAATGATTAACTGTTCGTCCTGGTATTGGTCTAATCTTATCATCCAGGTCGCTATGGGAGCGATACGTAGGGCTTAGGATATCCTTGGATTCTCCTCGTAATGCTGATTTTGAAATTTGGCAGGTAGGCTTTTACGGTATAATTTGTGCCTATATTTAACATCCCAGCAGTTCAAGTTACACAAATCTTCCGCGTCGCTCTCCAGATGGACAGACATACCTGCAACTAAAGGGAAATTTATATGATTTAGCTGTTTTGTGCATTGAAATAATTCAGCAGCTGCTCTTAGAAATTTCTGACCGGGCTGGGACTTGAACTCGGTTTCTCCGCTTCGCGTTGAACGCCTCGGCCCTGCAGACACCCTTGCCACCCAACACAAATTCCCAAGTGCTCCTCACGACTGGTGTTTTGGCACCATTCGTTTTCCCCGTTGCCCGCAGTCTCACTGTATTCCCGCAAGGGGACGAATGATAGTATGCATCTGCATTGGAGTAGTCCTACTGCTCGTCGAGATGTACCTATACAATTACACGTGGGGTGTCTGTTCTTTCGGGCTTGTCCCAAAGAACAGACACCATACATACACTCCTGGAAATGGAAAAAAGAACACATTGACACCGGTGTGTCAGACCCACCATACTTGCTCCGGACACTGCGAGAGGGCTGTACAAGCAATGATCACACGCACGGCACAGCGGACACACCAAGAACCACGGTGTTGGCCGTCGAATGGCGCTAGCTGCGCAGCATTTGTGCACCGCCGCCGTCAGTGTCAGCCAGTTTGCCGTGGCATACGGAGCTCCATCGCAGTCTTTAACACTGGTAGCATGCCGCGACAGCGTGGACGTGAACCGTATGTGCAGTTGACGGACTTTGAGCGAGGGCGTATAGTGGGCATGCGGGAGGCCGGGTGGACGTACCGCCGAATTGCTCAACACGTGGGGCGTGAGTTCTCCACAGTACATCGATGTTGTCGCCAGTGGTCGGCGGAAGGTGCACGTGCCCGTCGACCTGGGACCGGACCGCAGCGACGCACGGATGCACGCCAAGACCGTAGGATCCTACGCAGTGCCGTAGGGCACCGCACCGCCACTTCCCAGCAAATTAGGGACACTGTTGCTCCTGGGGTATCGGCGAGGACCATTCGCAACCGTCTCCATGAAGCTGGGCTACGGTCCCGCACACCGTTAGGCCGTCTTCCGCTCACGCCCCAACATCGTGCAGCCCGCCTCCAGTGGTGTCGCGACAGGCGTGAATGGAGGGACGAATGGAGACGTGTCGTCTTCAGCGATGAGAGTCGCTTCTGCCTTGGTGCCAATGATGGTCGTATGCGTGTTTGGCGCCGTGCAGATGAGCGCCACAATCAGGACTGCATACGACCGAGGCACACAGGGCCAACACCCGGCATCATGGTGTGGGGAGCGATCTCCTACACTGGCCGTACACCACTGGTGATCGTCGAGGGGACACTGAATAGTGCACGGTACATCCAAACCGTCATCGAACCCATCGTTCTACCATTCCTAGACCGGCAAGGGAACTTGCTGTTCCAACAGGACAATGCACGTCCGCATGTATCCCGTGCCACCCAACGTGCTCTAGAAGGTGTAAGTCAACTACCCTGGCCAGCAAGATCTCCGGATCTGTCCCCCATTGAGCATGTTTGGGACTGGATGAAGCGTCGTCTCACGCGGTCTGCACGTCCAGCACGAACGCTGGTCCAATTGAGGCGCCAGGTGGAAATGGCATGGCAAGCCGTTCCACAGGACTACATCCAGCATCTCTACGATCGTCTCCATGGGAGAATAGCAGCGTGCATTGCTGCGAAAGGTGGATATACACTGTACTAGTGCCGACATTGTGCATGCTCTGTTGCCTGTGTCTATGTGCCTGTGGTTCTGTCAGTGTGATCATGTGATGTATCTGACCCCAGGAATGTGTCAATAAAGTTTCCCCTTCCCGGGACAATGAATTCACGGTGTTCTTATTTCAATTTGCAGGAGTGTATAATTCTATAAACTTGTAACCATTTGTGTTGTTCTTCTTTGTACACATTCAGTATCCGTAGTTAGTGCAATCTGCCATGGGTACCACATACGTCACGAATATTTCAAGACAGGACGTAGAAGTAATTTGTAAGACGTCTGTTGTAAACTAAGTGCATTTCCCAAACATGCTGCCAATGAACCGAAGTCTGCTGCCTACATTACCCACCAGTGACACTATGGCTATGCGATGCTTTTACTTGATATCAATGTGAGTCGCTGATGTTGTACTCATAGGATAGTACTTTTCTGCGTTTCGTGCAGAGCATAATCTTTTGTCCATTTGCACCACTTTCAAATCTTATCTAGATCTGGTTGGATCGCCTTCCCTCCAGTGATTCCCATTTGAGCTCCCGAAGCGCCTCCGTAACACTTGCGAGTTGTTCTAACCTGCCAGTAACAAATCCGACAACCCGCCTCCGAATTGCTTCGATGTCTTCCTTGAACCCAACCAGGTACAGACCATAAACACTTGAGCAGTACTCAAGAAAGTACTATGCGCGGTCTCCTTTACAGATGAACCAGCCGGCCGCGGTGGCCATGCGGTTCTAGGCGCCGCAGTCCGGTACCGCGGGACTGCTACGGTCGCAGGTTCGAATCCTGCCTCGGGCATGGATGTGTGTGATGTCCTTAGGTTAGTTAGGTTTAAGTAGTTCTAGGGGACTGATGACTTAAAAAGTTAAGTCCCATAGTGCTCAGAGCCACAGATAAACCATAGAATTCTCTCAATATACCGAAATCGACGTTCGTCTTTCCTACAACAATCGTTGGATGCACGCTCCACTTCATATTGTGTTTCAACGTTGCTCCCAGATATTTAAACAACTTGACTGTGTCAAGCAGGACACTAATAACGCTGTATTCGAAAATTACGGGTTTATTTTCCCTACCTCCTATATAATTTACATATTTCTACATTTACAGTTACGGTACCTGCCATTCACCACACCTGGTAGAAATTTTGTCTGTCTCATCTTATACCCTCCTACAGGCACTAAACTTCGACACCTTACCGTGCAACACAGCATCATCAGCAAACAACCGCAGATCGCTGTCCACCCTGGCCGCCTAATCATTTAGGTATATAGAAGGTAACAGCGGTCCTATCACACTCCCTTGGTGTACTCCTGACTATGCCCTTGACTCTGATGAACAGTAGCCGTCGAGGACCACATACCGGTTTCTACAACGAAAAAAGTCTTCGAGCCACTAACGTATCTGTGAATCTGTTCCATATGCTTGTACCTTCTTTAACACTTTCCGGAAATATAGAAATATGGAATCTGCCTGTTGCCCTTCATACATAGTTCGCAGTATATCATGTGAGAAACCGGTAACCTGAGTTTTGCACGAGTGGTCTATCTTGTTGACTCGTAGACATAAGCTTCTCGGTCTGGAGAAAATTTGTTATATTCGAAATGAGAATATTTTCAAGGATTCTGCAGGAAACTGATGTTTAGCGACGGATGCCCTCAGAGGTTAAGTCCCATAGTGCTCAGAGCCATTTTGAAACTGATGTTTAGGGATGTTGGTCTGCTATTTTGTGGGTCTGTTCTTTTGCCCATTGTATACACAAGTGTCACCTGCGCTTTTTACCAGTCGCTTGGGACATTGCGCTCGGCGAGAAATGCACGATAAATGTAAGCTAAACATGGGGCCAATGCGGTAGAGTACTCTCTGTAAAACCGAATGGGTGATCAACACGGATATGGTGATTTACTTGCTTTCAAATCTTTCAGTTGTTTCTCTGTGCCAAGGATGCTTATTACAATGTCTTCAATACGCGAGTCTATCCGATGGTGAAATGACTGTGTGTTTGTACGATTCTCCTGTGTGGAAGGTTTCTTCAAGGCGAAATTTAAAACTTCTGCTTTCGTTTTGCTGTCTTCAACTGCCATACCAGACCGGTCAACAAGGGACTGTGAGTAAGCCATAGACCCGATTACCGATTTTATATACGACCAGAATTTTCTCGCTTTCTCTGACAGATATTTTGCTAAGGTGTGAGGTGCTAGTTGTTGTATGCTTCGTGCACAGATTTTCGCAGACACTTGTCGTCATTTGTGCTTTCTCTTTTTAACCAAGATGCAACAACCTCTGCTTCCTCAGCATATTCCAAATTTCTTCATTAAACGATGGTGAATGTTTTCCATCATTTATTGACTAACTAGGCACATAAGTTTCCAGACCACGATTTGCAGCCTGCTTAAACTTTGACCGTAATTCCATCCATCGTACTGGAACTAACTGATTCCAGTTCGCCGTATAAGTGAGATCTTAATAACTGCTTATCTGGTCTATCTAGCAGAAATACGCTAGTAACCTTCTTGACTGATTTATTAACTTTCGTAACCGTAGTTGCTACAATGACATTCTGATCGCTAAATCCCCTTTCTATACTGAAGTTGTCGATAAGATACAGCGTATTTGCAGCTATTCGAGACAGTTTTACGAAAACGTGCTTAAAAGTACTTCACATGACTATCTGTCTGTACTCCCCGCAATAAATCCATAGTCATTCTACTCTATGCTCGGTAGGTTAAAGTCGCCTAAAACTAGTAATACATGACCTGGATATTTTTTGCGATAATGACCATAGACATTCTATGAGTGACTTTAAAACTGCCACAGAAGAATCGGGTGGCCTTTAAAAACGTCGAACAATTAACTCAATTAACTTGGTTTTACCTAGACCTGTTAAATGTGATCAGATAACTTTACTTTCACACTCAACGTCGACCTCAATACAGATAATACTTTTGTCATCTGCAATAAATACTCCCACTCCTTTTTTCTTTTTGAGTCATCAGTCTTCTGACTAGTTTGATGCGACCCTCCACTAATTCCTCTCCTGTTCCAATCCCTTCATCTGAGAGTACCATTTGCAACCTATGTCCTCAGGTATTTGCTGCATGTATTCCAATCTCTGTCTTCCTCTACAGTTTTTGCCCTCTAGTGTCATGGAAGTAATTCCCTGATGTCTTAAAAGATGTCCTATCCCCCTGTCAAATCACTTTGTCAGTGTTTTCCACATATTCTTTTCCTCTCCGATTCTGCACAGAACCTCCTTATTCCTTACCTTATAAGTCCATGTAATTTTCAACATTCGCCTGTAGTATGACATCTCGAATGCTTCGATTCTCTTCTGTTCCGGTTTTTACACAGGCCATGTTTCACTACGGTACAATGCTGTGTTCCAGATGTAGATTCTCAGGCACTTCCTCCTGAAACTAAGACCTCTGTTTGATTCTAGTAGACCTCTCTTGGCCAGGAATGCCCTTTTTTCCAGTGCTAGTCTGCTTTTGTTGTCCTCCTTGATCCGTCCGTCATTGGTTATTTTGCTGCCTTGGTAGCAGAATTCCGTAATTTCTTCTACTTCGTGACCATCAATTCTGATGTTAAGTTTCACACTGTTCTCATTCCTGCTACTTCTCATTACTTTCGTCTTTCTTCGATTTACTCTCAATCCACATTCCGTACTCATTAGACTGTCCATTCCATTCAGCAGGTCATGTAATTCTTCTCCATTTTCAATCAGATCATCAATGTCATCGGCGAATCATATCATTAATATCCTTTCACCATGAATATTATTTGGAAATTTGTGGTAAGGTCTTATGGGACCAAACTGCTGAGGTCATCGGTACATAAACTTACGCACTACTTAATCTAGCTTAAACTTACTTACGCTAAGGGCAACACACACGCCCATGCCCCAGGGCAGGGGGGACTCGAACCTCCGACGGGCGACGGGAGGGGTGATGGGGGGAGCCGCACGGACCGTGTGTGCAAGACGCCTGAGATCGAGCGGCTACCCCGCGTGGCTCACGAATTTTAATTCCACTCCTGAACCTTTCTTTTATTTCCATCATTGCGTCCTCGATGTATAGATTGAACAGTAGGGGGGAAAGACTACATCCCTGTTTTGCACCCTCTTTCATCCGAGTTTTTCGTTCTTGATCGTCCATTCATATTACAACCCATCGTCTCCTCTACATATTGTATATTAACAGTCTCTCTCTATAGCTTACCCCTATTTTTCTCAGAATTTCGGACATGATACACCATTTCACATTGTCGAACGTTTTCTCCAAGTCGACAAATCCTATAAATGTGTCTTGATTTTTATTTAGTCTTGCTTCCATTATCAACCGCAACGTCGGAATTGCCTCTCTAGTGCTTTTACCTTTCCTAAAGCCATCGTTCCCTAGCACACCCTCAATTTTCTTTTCCATTCTTCTGTATATTATTCTTGTCAGCAACTTGTACGCATGATCTGTTAAGCCGATTGTGCGTTAATCGTCGCACTTGTCAGCTCTTGCAGTCTTTGGAACTGTATCGATGATATTTTTCCGACAGTCAGAGGGTACGTCGCCAGACTCATACATTCTACACACAACCGTTAATAATCGTTTTGTGGCCACTTCTCCCAAAGATTTTAGAAATTCTGAGAGAATGTTATCTATCCATTCTGTCTTATTTGATCTTAAGTCCTCCAAAGCTCCTTTAAATTCTGATTCTAATACTGGATCCCCTATCTCTTCTAAATTGATTTGTGTTCCTTCTTCTACCACATCAGATAAATCTGCCCCCTCATTGAAGGCAATGTATTCTTTCCTCCTATCCGCTCTCTATTCTGAATTTAACAGTTGAATTCCCGTTTCTCACTAAGTGTTACCACTCTTGCGTTTTAAGTCACCGAAGGTTGTTTTGACTTTCCTGTATGCTGATTCAGTCCTGCCGACAATCATTTCTTTTTGGATTTCTTCACATTTTTTATGCAGCTATTTCGTTTTAACTTTCCTGCACTTCCTGTGTATTTCATTCCTCAGCGACTTGTATTTATGTGTTCCTGAATTTCCCTGAACATATTTGTACTTCCTTCTCTCATCGATCAACTGCATTAGTTCATCTGTTACCCACTGTTTCTTGACAATTACCTTCTTTGTACCTATGTTTCTCTTTACAACTTCTGTGGTCGCCCTTTTTAGGGATGTCCATTCCCCTTCAACTGTACTGCCTACTGAGCTATTCCTTATTGCTGTATCCATAGCCTCAGAGAACTTCAAGTGTGTCACGTCATCCCTCAATGTTTCTCTATCCCACTTCTTTGCGTCTTGATTCTTCCTTACTAATCTCTCAAACTTCATCCTACTCTTCATAATTACTACATTGTGATCTGAGTCTATATCTGCTCCTGGGTACGCCTTACAATCCAGTATCTGATTTCGGAATCTCTGTCTGACCATGATGTATTCTAACTGAAATCTTCCCGTATCACCCGGCCTTTTCCAAATACACCTCCTCCCCTCGTGATTCTTGAACAGAGTATTCGCTCCTCTCTCATTCCTCGTCTTAACCTCATATTCTAATGTAACATTTTCTTCTCCTCCTTCCCCTACAACTGCTTGACTATTAGATTTTCATCTCCCTTTAGGTACGGTATTATCATTTAAATATCCTCATATACTTTCTCTATCACTTCATGTTCAGAGTGCGACGTCGGCATGTATACCTGAAGTGTCGTTGTCGGTGTTGTTTTCCTGTCGATCCTGACAAGAGAAACTCTATCTCTGAACTGTTCACTGTAACACACTCTTTACCCTACCTTTCTATTCATGACTAATTCTACTCCCGTTACACCATTTTCTGCTGCTGTTGATATTACCCTATATTTATCTGACCAGAAATCCTTGTCTTCTTTCCGTTTCACTTCACTGACAGCTACTACCTCTAGATTGAGCCTTTGAGTTTCCCTTTTCAGATTTTCTAACTTCCCTACCACGTTCAAACTTCTAACATTCCACGCCCCCACTCGTAGAGCGTTATCCTTTCGTCGATTATTCAATCTTTTCGTCATGGTCACCTCCCCCTTGGCAGTCCCCTCCCGACGACGTTTTGATTACTGATCAAAGACGTTACCCCTAGACCAGGGCTGCACACTCTCTCGCTCTTATGGCCTCTAATCTGTCTTTGCTATGTACGTTCAATGAGTCGCTAATTATCTCTGAGATTTCCAGGTAGGGTTTCAGTCAGCTCGCCTCCCCGAGAATGATTTGAGCGTGAGAACTTTCCTGGAGGGCAGTAAATTCGGGAACGTCGTTACGATTATTTCGAAAATATACCGATATAATTTTAAGAGCCGAAGCGTCTCCACTCAAGGTCCTTTCCGTAGAAAATAGTTGAATTTCGCTAACGTCAACGATTTAATTTTTTGCAGAAATCAAAGCTTATCTAATATTGTAACTAACATCTATTCGTAAAATTTTTGTAAAAGACGAAGTATGTGGCGTTGTCTTCTCCTTCTTCTTGCTTTGACCATCGAAGAGAACGGTCTTGTACAATTTTTTGTCGGAATGTTATGCGGGAAAGATAACTATGTGTTAAAAATGCTTTATGTGTTATTCAGTAGAAAGATGTTTAATGTCGTACTAAATTAATCAAAACATTTAATGTATTTTTCCATCCAGTTAAACAAGTTGAAAGTTGCCGGTTTGGTGACGCAACGCTCCCGTGCCATCAGCGCGTTCATACGCAGTTCAACATTTACAAGTCGAGACTGCCTTTAGCGAATTCCGATTGCTATTATTATTGAAACTTCTTGGCAGATTAAAACTGTGCGCCGTACCGAGACTCGAACTCGGGACCTTTGCCTTACGCGGGCAAGTGCTCTACCATCTGAGCTACCCAAGGACGACTCACACCACGTCCTCACAGCTTCACTTCTGCCAGTACCCCGTCTCCTACCTTCCAAACTTTACAGAATCTCCCCTGCGAGTTCGACTCTCGGTTCAGCACACAGTTTTAATCTGCCAGGAAGTTTCATATCAGCGCACGCTCCGCTGCAGGGTGAAAATCTCACTTTGGTTATTATCATGCAAATCACTTCATTGCATTGAAACACTGCGCCACCAAGCTTTCCACTTACCAACGTCAGTACCTGGCATTGAAATAGCCACGTGCATGGTAAGGAATATATCACATAATATAAATTCTGGAAATACTGCACTTAATGAAAAGTACATCATTGGGAATTATTTAACTTTTTTCTGGGGGGGGGGGGGAGGACTGGAGTGGGGTCATTAGTCTTCTGGTTGGTTTGATGCAGCCCGCCATGAATTCCTCACCTGTGCCAAACTTTTCATTTCAGAATAGCATTTACAACCTACGTCCTCAATGGAAAATGAGCGTTTGGCGTCATTGGCAGGGGGGCCCCTTGGGGACGGGTCCAGCCGCCTTGGTGAAGGTTTACTGCATTCGACGCCACATTGGGCGACCTGCGAGCCAAATGGGGATGAAGTGATGATGAAGACAACACAATACCCAGTCCCTGAGCGGAGAAAATCTCCGACCCAGCCGGTAATCGAACCCGGGCCCGTAGGACGGTAATCCGTCACGCCGACCACGCAGCGGATACGTCCTCAATTATTTGCTGGATGTATCCCATCTCTGTCTTCCTCTACAATTTTTACCTTCTGCAGCTCCCTCTACCATGGAAGTTATTCACTGATAACTAACTAGATGTCCTATCATCCTGTCCTTCCTCCTGTCAGTGTTTCTCTACATATTCCTTTTTTCGCCGATTCTGCGAAGAACCTCCACGTTTCTTACATTTTCAGCCCCCCCCCCACCCTAATTTGGAAAATACTTCTGTAGCACAACATCTCAAATGCTTCTATTCTCTTTTGTTTTGGTTTTCCCGAAGTCCAGCTTTCACTAGCATAAAATGCTGAGCTCCAAACGTACATTGTCAGAATTTTCTTCCTCTAATTAAGGTCTATGTTGCATACTTGTAGACTTCTCTTGACCAGGAATGCCCTTTTTGTCAGTGTCAGACTGCTTTTTACCTTCTCCTTCCTCCGTTTGTCATGGGTTATTTTGCTGGTTCAAATAAATGGTTCAAATGGCTCTGAGCACTATGGGACTTAACAGCTATGGTCATCAGTCCCCTAGAACTTAGAACTACTTAAACCTAACTAACCTAAGGACAGCACACAACACCCAGTCATCACGAGGCAGAGAAAATCCCTGACCCCGCCGGGAATCGAACCCGGGAACCCGGGCGTGGGAAGCGAGAACGCTACCGCACGATCACGAGCTGCGGACGGTTACTTGGCTGCTTACTTAGCAGAACTTCTCACCTTCATCCACTTCGTGATCACCAATTTTGATGTTTAGTTTCTCGGTATTCCCATTTCTGCTACTTCTTATTGCTTTCATCTTTCTTCGATTTACTCTCAGTTCATATTCTGTGTTCATTAGACTATTCGTGCCACTATTCGTGTTATTCTTCTTCATTTCTACTGAGGACAGGAATTTCATCAGCGACTGTTATCACTGATATCCATTCACCTTGCATTTTAGCCCAACTCTTGAACCTTAACCATATGAGCATTTATTTCTTTGGCGATTGATAATACTTTTAAATTCGCACTGCGGTACCATCACCAACTGCACAGATTCGTCTTATTATCTGGGACAACAGTAGCAGGCATCGTGCATGCTAAGAGTGGAACAAGGCATCTCAGTTAAAGAGCCTGAGTCTGATGTTGGTTTCAAAGGGCACCTGTTGATACCGGCCATTCAGAGTTAGAAATAGTCGTATTTAGCATTTCATTACATATGGCTGAAAGTTGTTTTCTTGACTCTCAAACTCGTTCATGATTTAATCTTGACTGTGCGCGTATGCTGATATTAATTCCTTATAGATATTCTCTTGACTCTGCTTTAATTGCCCCCCTTCTAACAGCCGTGTACCGCAAGTCTCTCGAGGAACTGAAGGTCCTAAATGATTGGAAAAGAGCACAGGTAGTTCCAGTTTTCAAGAAGGGTCGTCGAGCAGATGCGCAAAACTATACACCTATCTCTCTGACATCGATCTGTTATAGAATTTTAGAACATCTTTTTTGCGCGCGTATCATGTCATTTCTGGAAACCCAGAATCTACTCTGTAGGAATCAACATCGATTCCGGACACAGCGATCGTGTGAGACCCAACTCGCTTTATTTGTTCATGAGACCCAGAAAATATTAGATACAGGCTCCCAGGTAGATGCCATTTTCCTTGACTTCCGGAAGGCGTTCGATACAGTTCCGCACTGTCGCCTGATAAACAAAGTAAGAGCCTACGGAATATCAGACCAGCTGTGTGGCTGGATTGAAAAGTTTTTAGCAAACAGAGCACAGCATGTTGTGCTCAATGGAGAGACGTCTACAGACGTTAAAGTAACCTCTGGCGTGCCACAGGGGAGCGTTATGGGACCATTGCCTTTAACAATATATATAAATGACCTAGAAGATAGTGTCGTAAGTTCCATGCGACTTTTCGCAAATGATGCTGTAGTATACAGAGAAGTTGCAGCATTAGAAAACTGCAGCGAAATGCAGGAAGATCTGCAGCGGATAGGAACTTGGTGCAGGGAGTGACAACTGGCTCTTAACATAGACAAATGTAATGTATTGCGAATACATAGAAAGAAGGATCCTTTATTGTATGATTATTGATAGTGGAATAAACACTGGCAGCTGTTACTTTTGCAAACTATCTGGGAGTATGCGAAGGAACGATTTGAAGAGGAATAATCATATGAAATTAATTGTTGGTAAGGCGGGTACCAGGTTGAGATTCATTGGGAGAGTCCTTAGAAAATGTAGTACATCAACAAAGGAGGTGGCTTACAAAACACTCGTTCGACCTATACTTGAGTATTGCTCATCAGTGTGGGATCCGTACCAGGTCGGGTTGACAGAGGAGATAGAGAAGATGCAAAGAAGAGTGGGGCGTTTCGTCACAGGGTTATTTGGTAAGCGTGATAGCGTTACGGAGATGATTAGCAAACTCAAGTGGCAGATTCTGCAAGAGAGCCGCTCTGCATCGCGGTGTAGCTTGCTGTCCAGGTTTCGAGAGGGTGCGTTTCTGGATGAGGTATGGGATATATTGCTTCCCCCAACTTATACCTCCCGAGGAGATCACGAATGTAAAACTAGATAGATTCGAGAGCGCACGGAGGCTTTCCGCCAGTCGTTCTTCCCGTGACCCATACGCAACTGGAACAGGAAAGGGAGGTAATGACAGTGGCACGTAAAGTGCCCTCCGCCACACACCGTTGGGTGGCTTGCGGAGTATAAATGTAGGTGTAGAATTGTTCCGCAGTTTATTTTATTGCGTTGAGTAGCACCACCATATCCTACTGACATGTGAAGATGTCTCGGCTTTACTAACAAGTGGGTATTCTTTAGCTCTTCCCATTACTGTATCTGTGATATTTAGACTTTACTTGCACATAATTCCACGCTGGCCGGTGTGGCCGAGCGGTTCTAGGCGCTGAAGTCTGGAACCGCGCGACCGCTACGGTCGCAGGTTCGAATCCTGCCTCGGGCATGGATGTGTGTAATGTCCTTAGGTTAGTTAGGTTCCAGTAGTTCTAAGTTCTAGGGGACTGATGACCTCAGATGTTAAGTCCCATAGTGCTCAGAGCCGAGCCATAGTTCCACTGTTAGTTTTGTGCCTATGGATCTTTCCTTAGTGACGTTTGTCATATCTGAGTCTCTGTAACCTGCTGCATAGTGTTTCCCTCATTACCAAAACGACGACAATTTTACAACTGAAAATAAAAAGCTCAGAACACAACTTTAACTATCTGCTTCCACACAGATTTCCGCACGTGCCAGATAGTTCCAACGCTTTGCCTACAACAGCAGACTATGCACATCAAGAATTTTTTACACACTCTCTCTTATTTCAGTAGCTGTTGATTTCTGTACAGTGACGTGGCACTGAAACCGCGCCCCTCACTGCGCGCTGTTGTGTTATTCATCCCGAGCTGCTCTCATCTAATTAACTACCTGATCCCGTAGCTGTGCCGCTCTAACCTCTAACGCACGCCTGTGCAGCGGTGCTAGATTTAAGAGGTATGTCGGTTCGAGTTCAAGTGGTGGATGAGATTTTCACTGCCATTAGTTGGGAAACAAGTGTAGGAGAGGTGGTGGTGTGAAGTTCCTAATTATCAGTCGGACGTCATAAGTTGGTTAGTGCCCTTGGTGCTGTTCAAGAGGAGTAGGTTATGTGCTTCACCCTCCCTCTTCTATCATGGTCGTCATAGAATAAAGCCTAAGATTACGCTACACGAACATATAATACAACTCTCACATAGTTACAAAGAAAGTGACCAAAGTGCGCTGAAGAAAAACATCCTTTCCACCTAGGGGCTGACCAACCATTGGGATATCTCAAACAACAATGCGATATGACATTTGATTTTTTTAATCCAATGTTGTGTAGACGGACTTGCCAAATACGATTTTTTCCTGCGACGTTATACTTTTTACCCTCTCTTCACACTGACTGGTCACTGTTTACCTTAACTGTTCCCGATAATTGCGTTTTAGACTTCACTGTATCGAATATTCTTCACCAAAAAGGAAGATCTTTCACCACAACCCAAATGTAACTTCCCTCCTTGAATATACGAGGTTTACGACGGCATTCTGGAAAGTAACGCCTCCGTTTCTTTATATGAGGACTCTTAAAACTTTTTTAAATGAAACAAACTTTATTAACATTCTACATATTTGTTCTTCATGTCCACACATCTGTTTCTCATTATACTCAACGTGGTGACGAATACATTTCTGCCAACGAGAGACCAGTTTGTCGATACTGTCACTGTAGAGTGTCTGACATTGTAAGCGGAGACACAACCTCTTCTGCTTGCACCACTTCATCACTATCAAAGTTAAGTCATCGAACGTGTTCTTTAAGTTTTGGAAACAGTTGACAATCGGATGGGATCAAGTTGGGACTTTATGGAAGATAATAGACGACAGTGAATCCAAGACATCGGATTATTGCAAATGGCGGTGCGTTCGTGTATGGTCTAGCATTGTCATGCTGAATGAGATTGTGCTCTATGTGTGGACGGAACTCTTCGAATTCGAAACCCGATTACAGCACGCTCTTATTTAGGCACCATCTTGTTACGTTACACGCCGACATCTGATAGACTACCATTCGGAGTCCTCTAGCGGTAGAGGTCTGCAAATATGTATAAAGCATGTAAAATATTAATAATGTATGTTTTATTTAAAAAGCTTTAAGGGTTCATCATCATCATCATCATCATTTAAGACTGATTATGCCTTTCAGCGTTCAGTCTGGAGCATAGTCCCCCTTATAAAATTCCTCCATGATCCCCTATTCAGTGCTAACATTGATGCCTCTTCAGATGTTAAGCCTATTACTTCAAAATCATTCTTAACCGAATCCAGGTATCTTCTCCTTGGTCTACCCCGACTCCTCCTCTACTGCTGAACCCATGAGTCTCTTGGGTAACCTTGCTTCTCCCATGCGTGTAACATGACCCCACCATCTAAGCCTGTTCGCCCTGACTGCTTTAAGGGTTTTCGCATAAAAAATTCGGAGGCACTACTTTTCAGCACTTTCTCGTACTTTTTGTTGACATTTCATTATAATAATTTAGTTCGTGGCTATCATACCGAGTAACGGAAAGTTAACGTAGACAACACGCCTCGTTGCAAAATCCGGCATTGTTGCCTAAAATGAAATCCTGGCCTTTTCTAAATGTTACGGTTCCTCAAAATTAGCTGGAAAAATGTTGCTTTGAAAGAACTGAACGTACTGTGGGGAAGCAGCCTATTCACGCCATATATAATTCATATGCTTTCCATTGTGTGCCAGCCTAGTCCACTCTAACTGGCTATGACGTCATGAATGTTGCGCAATACCGTAAAAGTAACGTAAATAATCTGAAAAGTTAATAGCATGTCAGGAATGATTCTAAAACGATAATGTGTTAAGTTTCAGTTTAGCAACTTTAACAGTTTTGGAAATTTGGACGCTTTACGTAAAAATAATCGGCGCAACAGGAAGGAGCTAGAAACTTCGAAATTTATATTCGAATTCCCTTTTCGTTGTATTTAATGGAAACAGAGTAATATTTTGGTTGAAATACTCGATTTTCTGTTTTTGTGTCCTAAAAGATAGAATAAGTAAGTGATTAGATAAAGCTAGGATGTTTAGATTTAGGTAGAATGGAGATATGCTATAATAAGAAAGATGTGAGAAGTTTCCAAAAGGTCTCTGTAAAACTATAGCTGTATCGTCTCTCCAAAGGGCAAGTTCAGAGCTCATCTATTTCGTGCAGTGCAACTAAAATAATTCTCTCGCCAAAAGTATTTAACCTAGCCACATTAGAATTTTCTTACAGATACTTAACTGTGTGCTTATAGCACAATTAAATTGAGAGCTTCACTGGCCTTCAGCGAATGATGCAATTAATAATTTAATAACTTGAATGATGCTTTATGTAGTGGACTGACAAGACAGCCAGTCCACAGTGACGGGTAACCGAAAGGCACGCGTTTACACACGCCGGCTGGCATTAGGTCTGAAACAGGATACGTAATGAATGCTATAAAGAGAAGTACGTAGCTGCTGGAATAGTTAACTTTAATCCATCATTTGTATACAGCATTCTGGATGATACAAGTGAGACTCTCTCTAGAAATGGTTAATGGCGCCTTGCTAGGTCGTAGCCATGGACTTAGCTGAAGGCTATTCTAACTGTCTCTCGGCAAATGAGAGAAAGGCTTCGTCAGTGTAGTCGCTAGCAAAGTCGTCCGTACAACTGGGGCGAGTGCTAGTACGTCTCTCAAGACCTGCCGTGTGGTGGTCCTCGGTCTGCAATTACTGACAGTGGCGACACGCGGGTCCGACATGTACTAATGGACCGCGGCCGATTTAAAGCTACCACCTAGCAAGTGTGGTGTCTGGCGGTGACACCACACTTTACTAGCCGAGCGACTAGATAGGAAGACAAATGTTGTCGGCTGCGCCTTCGGCGGTCCGCACCACGGCTATATAAATAAGAGCGCTGCGAGCTAGAGTAAGGCCATCTCCGGCGGTACACCGAAAGGTTACCGCCCTTCGATAGTGCACTTTTCGCGCTAATCGAAGTGTTAGGGGTTCCAGGTGCCAGCCAGCCAGCCAGCCAGCCAGCCCGCCCGCAGCAGCAGCAGCAGTTCGCGGTCCCGGCCTGCAGCAGTGGTCAGCCAGCCAGCCAGCCAGCCAGCCAGCCAGCCAGCCCACCGGTGGCAGCAGCAGTCCAGCCAGCAGCAGTCCAGCCAGCAGCAGCAGCAGCAGCAGCAGCCGCCGCCGCCGCCGCCCCGGCCCCGTCCGCGGCAGCAGCGTCCCTGCCTCTCGCCGTCGCCGCCGTCGCCGTCGCCGTCGCCGTCGCCGTCGCCGTCGCCGCCGTCGCCGCCGCCGTCGCCGTCCGTCCGCCGTCCGTCCGTCCGCCGTCCGTCGTCTCCCAGTGTGTGTCCTGTCCTTTTAGTGCTGTGTTTTTTCTTTCTTCTTCTTGTCGTCATGTCCGCCCCCACCACCACCGTCACTACTACCACCACCGCCATCGTGTATACGTCCCCTTCCGCCGCCTCCACCACAATCACTTGGTGTGCCCAGTCCCACCCCCCTCCTTCCATCCCTCCCCTCCTCTCTATCCCTTCGCCCTCGCTCTTTGTCGCCCCCTCTCCCGCTTCCTCCTCTCGTTCTGATCCCTTCCCCCCACTCCCCCAGCCTGTCACTGCAGCTCCGGCTAGGGTGGTGGCCCGTCGGGCCACTGCCCACGCCCAGCTCTCCCCGTCGCCATCGCCATCGCCATCACCACCGCCACCGCCGTCATCATCATCGTCGCCATCGCCATCACTGCCACATTCGCCTGCACCGTCACAGTCACTTCCTCCGGCGCCGACTGCTGCGTCCGTGCCGGGACCTGTCCCTTCCCACCACCTCCCCATCGTTCCCGTCCCTCTTGTCACCACCCGCCCATCTGCCGCTGTCAAACGCCCTAGTGGCGCCTCCACTTCCTCTACTCCTAAAAAGGCTCCACCCCGCCCCCCATCCCCACCCCAAAATGCCATGGACGTCTCCCCACCAGGCCCCGCTCCCTCCTCCTCCTCCTCCTCCCCACCCGGTCTCTACAAATATCTCCTGTCCCGTCCCGATCCTTCCTTCCTCGAGGCCCGGAATCTCTCCCTCCTCCTCCGCCAACATTTCCCAGGCGCCCCCATCTCTCTCCTTACTCCCAGACGGGATTCTGTTCTTATCTCCTCCCCCAGCCCAACCCTCCATACTGACATCCTCTCCCGCCTCCCCATCACCCGTTTTGGTCCTCACGCCTCCCTCACCCCTGCTCCCTCCCCATCTCCTACCCGCCAACCCCAACCCCCACGTCGCCCGCCGACCCTCACCGCCGTGATCACTCGGCTTAGCCCGTCGATCACGGAGGAGGAGGTGCTGGCGGAGCTGAAGGCCCATCCCACCCTGGAGGTGCGGGCAGTCCGCCGCATTTTTAACGCGACCGGCCCCACCCGCCTTATGCGGGTTTTCTCTGAGGACGCCCCCTCCATTGACCGTCTCCTGAAGGAGGGTGCCCTCCTCTTCAATCAACGGTACAAGGTCGACCCCTCCCGTTCCCCCCCTCAATCCCTGCGCTGCCAGAGATGTCTGCGCTACAATGCACATCCAACAGCAGAGTGCCGCGAGGCCCCAACCTGCCCGCATTGTCGGCAAGCGCACTTCCTCCGGCAGTGCCCCAACCTCCAATCCCCTCCCTCCTGTAATACCTGCAGCCTCCCCCACCCCACCTACTCCCAAAAGTGTAAAGCCCGACCCCCTCCCGCCACTCCTGAACTCACCGTACCTGTCCGTCCCCTGGACGCCCCCACCCCTCCTGGCAATTCCCTTCGTCCCCCCCCACTGCTGAGGACATCATCAGGTTCCTCACCATTGTCCTCCAAAACGTCCATCCCTTTCAGCGCCCCCACACCTTACAACAGATCTCCCTCGCCGCCCGTTCCATATTCCACCTTAAAATGTACGCCACCTTTTCCAATAACCAGGCCCATTTCACCTTCTCCCGCCTTGACACCCTCGTATAAGTCCTTATCATGGCGCGACAGCATCGTATCCTTTTCAACAATATCCGCTCCCTTCCCGCCAACAAGAACCTCTTCCTGCACACCCTTGCTACCCACCGTGTGGATGCCTTCCTCCTTAATGAAACCTTCCTCCAACCCCACCACTCCATCCACACCTCCCCCTATCTCCTCCACCGCTCCGATAATCCCCTCCCAGTTGCGCGTGGCGGAGTTGCCATTGGCCACCACCGCCAGATCCCCGTTCGGCTCCAACCTCTCCTTCCCGACCCCACCGAACACCTGATCCTTAGTCACTTCTTCCCCGGCCTTACCATTACCTGTGCCACCATCTATGTCCGCCCCAACGCCCCTCTTCCTTTCGACTTCCTCTCCCACATCGACCGTACCTTCTCCTCCTATGTGATCGCCGCCGACCTCAACATCCATAGTCGCTCCGCCGCCCAGTTACGGCGGTGGCATCGGTTCCTCTCCTCCCTTCAAGGCGACCTCATCCCCATCCCCCAGCACACCCGTCCCGAATCCAACTCCACTCCCGATGTTATTCTCTCCTCCCCCAACCTCCTTGGTCGCATTACGGTGGATGTCCTGGAGCCTATTGGTAGCGACCATCTCCCTGTCCTCCTCACCGTTTCAGACGGCCGTCACCCCCGCCCCGACCCTCGTCATGACCCTCCCCCTAAGTACATCCATGACTATTCCCGTGCCAACTGGAATGCCTACCGGGATACCCTCTCCACTCAGGTCGATAGCCACCCTCTCGCCTACCGCCGTCCCGATGATGTCACCCATGCCGCCTCCTTTCTCCAGCAGACCTTGTCTGAGGCCGTGGAGGCCCACGTCCCTACTGTTGCCATCCACCCCCACCGTCCTACCTTACCGCCACAGGCCGTCCTCCTCCTCCGTGAATCCCGTCGTCTCTACCGTGCCTTCCTCCGCACGCGTGACCCGGACACACTACGACGCCACCGGCAACTACAGCGACACATTCGAAATTTGCTCGCGGCTAAGAAACGCCGGGACTGGCGACAGACATGCACCCGTTTAAATGCTACCCTCCCTATAAACTCGTCCAAGTTCTGGACCGCCTTCCGTCGCCTTACCGGAACCAAACCCTCCCCCTACTATCCTCTTCTCCACGATGATCACCCCTTCCCTGACGCCCTTAGTAAGGCCAATCACTTTGCCTCCTACCTGTCCGATGTGTTTTCCATCCCTGATGATCCCCAGTTCGATTACTCCCTCTTCCCAGATATCCGCGATCGAACTGACACCTCTGTCCCTCCCCTCGCTCCTGGTTTCCAGTACTTGGACAACATTCCACACACAGACCTTAATGCCCCCATCACCACACAGGATCTCATCACTACACTCCGCACCAAACGCAACACCGCTCCTGGTCACGATCGTGTCACCTACCGTCACCTTCGTGAAGCTCCTGTCTCTTTTCTCTCCACCCTGGCCAGGCTCTACAATGTAGTCCTGTCCACTGGTTACTACCCCGACCTGTGGAAAACCTCCCGTATCCTCATGTTCCTCAAACCTGGCAAACCGCCGTCCGCCGTTTCCTCCTACCGTCCCATCAGCCTTACCTTGGTCTTCAGCAAGGTCCTGGAATCCATCCTCACCCGCCGCATCCACCAGCATCTCCGCCAGCACCGCCTCCTCCCCGTTACCCAGTGTGGCTTTCGGCCGTCCTTCTCTTCCGACGATCTTCTCCTTCACCTCACTCATCTCCTTTCCGAACAGCTCAATTCCCGTCGCTCCGCAATCTTCCTCTCTCTTGACCTCGAACGCGCATATGACCGCGTATGGCATTCCGGTCTCCTCTTCAAGCTCCAAACCTTCGCCCTTCCCATTAACTACGTTCGTCTGATCGGTTCCTTTCTCTCCCGCCGTCCTTCCCATGTCACCATCCATAACACCGATTCCTACACCTTTTTCCCCTCCGCCGGTGTGCCCCAAGGCTCCGTCCTCTCCCCCGTTCTGTACTTGTTGTACACGGCGGACATGCCGCCGCCGTCACCCCCCATCCACCTTCTCCAGTTTGCCGATGACACCGCCTTCCTTGCCCTTGCCCCCACCCTGCGACGCTCCCAACACCTTCTCCAATCCCATCTTGACCGGTTCACCGCTTGGTGCAACCAGTGGTTGCTCAAGGTCAATCCTTCCAAAACCCAGGCGATCATTGTAGGCAAAACCACTCCCTCCTTCCGCCTCCTTGATTTCTATCTCACCGTTTATGGCCGTCCCATCGCTCTCACCCCCACCCTTAAGTACCTTGGCGTCACCCTCGACCGTCGCCTCTCCTGGACTCCCCATCTCCAGACAATCCAAGCCAAGGCACGTTCCCGACTCCGTCTCCTCAAGCTCCTTTCCGGCCGAACGTGGGGTCTGGACCCCTCCACCATCCTCCACACCTATAAGTCCCTCATCCGCCCTATCCTCTGTTACGCCCATCCCGCCTGGATCTCCGCCCCCCCTTCCTTTTATAAATCCCTCCAAATCCTTGAACGCCATGCTCTCCGCCTTGCCTATCGCATCCGTCTCCCTTCCCCCACGCGGATCCTGTATGACCTTCTCCCCTTCCCCCACCTCCTCCTCTTCCTCGAAAGGATACGAATCCTATACACCTCCCGTAAACTCGATCCTCCTCACCCGCTCGTCTCCCCGATCCTCTCCCACCCCCGCCTGCTGCCGCGCCTGTACTCCCATGTCCCACCTGGTCTCCATCTCTCCACCCTCCATACCCTCTCCCAAGGTGGCTTCCGCCAGCTCCCCCTCCCTGATGATGTCCTCCTCCCCTGCATCTACCCCTCCTATCAACTTTGATCCTTCCCCCCCCCCTCCTGTGTCCTTTCCTTTCGGCACCCTCCCTCCCCCCCTTTCCCTTCCCTTCTCTTTCCTTTCCCCCTCCCTCCTACCCTCTCCTCCGGGCTTCCCCTCCCCCTTCCCCTCCCCCTTCCCCTCCCCCTTCCTCCCTCCCCCTCTCTCCTTTGCCCGTGGCATCTCTGCTCTCCCCTCTCCCATCTCCCCTTCCTCCTCCTCCAACCCCCCTCTTGGCAGGTCCCCGGACTCGTACACGCTCAGTGAACATTCGCGCGCCGGAGACCATCGCCACCAGTGTTTAGTGTGTGTGCATCGTTGTGTGTTTCGTGCAGTCCCGACTCAACTGTTCACATGTGCCGTCGCCGTTCTCCGTGTTTTGTGCGCCATGTTTCCAAGTGTTAGTGTTTTTTCGTCCAACGTGAACGGCTTCTTGTCTCTTGTTTATTTTGTATCTCCATGTTTTTGCCCGCCGTCTTTTTTGTATATCACCTCTCTCTCATGTTTATTGTTCAACTAAAGGCTGAAGAGCAGCGAACCATGCTGCTGCCAGCCCACCTGTATAGGTGTTTAAATTACAATAAAGGAAAAAAAAAAACTAGAGTAAGGCCCCAGCTCTCTTCTAGATTGGTAGCAGCGCGCACTCCGTGTCGGAAGCCGCGTCACGTTTGTGCAGTTGCAAGGAACAGCCTTGGATGCCGTATTACGTAACTCGGTATGCACGTAACAATGAATTCGCATTGGGATAAAGTGTTAATTGTGGAATGACTCCAGTGATTCATTCTAAGTTTGCGTATGTCGTATTTTCACGTGTCGCCGCAGGACAGACATTCTATCATTACTAGCGTGGCATTTGATGAGTATTAACATCAAATTTTGGCGAGCATTCACTTTGAACATTTACATCGACAACGATTCTTGAACAGTTTCGTTATCTAGGAATAGTAGGATCAGCAATAGACTTTGAACAGCTCTGATAGTACAATAGCTGATAGTAGCTTTGATATGATTAAACATTTATTTGAAATTTTACGCTTTATCGTTTTCAGAATATAGTGAAAATTGTTATAGTAAATTGCATTTTCTATGACCCCTGGACATACTAAATCCTTAGAGTAATGAACTTCAATGATCAGTAACTTTATTTCTCCATCAGAGTTGGCACAGTGAACTTTAATTACAGGCATCACGTTTTGGCTGATCACTTTCTGGTTGCCAACACTGTAGTTAGAGAGCCTGTGTTGAGAATGGCAACAATACAACAGAAAATTAAATTTTTCCACCCGCTGCTCCACAGTATCATTTTACTTCGTTTATTGCTTGCGTAAGCAACACACTTTTTAAAATGCCTAGACCGAACCATGTTCCTACTAACAGTTACAGTTATTCCACTTTCACACTGCAGTGTACCGTAGTGTATTGCTATACACATTAATGTTTCACGCTACGACAGCTCAAGGTGGTCTTGTATAACTGTTTAATAATAATGTATCTTGCGAATATTGACAGCACTGATTTGGCCACTAATTTCGTACTAAATTAAGTAGACCCGCCTCAAATAAACTGAATTTTTAGTCACTATTGCCCTACAAATTGACAAAATCTTCCAAATTCATATATCATCACGTCTGCAAACTAATCACACAATTTTGGTTTGCCTCGACTGCACATAGCCGTTCCGCTCGAATCCCGAATAGTAACGCCCTGCTCGTATCCTGGCGGTGACCAGGAACGCCTGAGCATTATTGAACGAAAAAAACAAGACAATGCTTATGCCGAAACGGGCGAACTATCTGTAGTAGTACACGCTACAAAAGACCTTGGAGAGCACACAAGGGAACGCAGAATGAACAGACAAGCTCTTTTAACTGGAAAGAAAATCCAACAAAAATGATTCAATAAAATTTAACTGTCAGGTATTCGAAAAAGTAAGCACCGCTAGAACCTCATCATAAAATTTAAAGAGCGGTCTATGGACAGAAAGTACAACATTCTTCAGTCTCCTACGTATCTGTCTCGTAGAGATTTTGCCTATAAGATCAGCTCACGCAGAGGTTTTTGCACTGTCATTCTTTCTAACTTCACCTGCCAAAGGAATGGGACAACGATAATCACTCTCTGCCCCATATTCAGTACATTTGTAGAGTTGCGTGTTTATAAGTACACTGACCCTGGCTTGTGAACACGGAGCAGCTTTCACATGGAAAGGTACTGCTAACATCAAACGGTTTCGTTTTCCTTCTAAATGCTGTATTTAGTCCAGAGCTATTACTCTGGGGAACTTTGATATTATTACACTGCTAAACACAGCTCAGGCCGAGACGGACTGCTGGAGCAACTAAGCAGCCGCGCAGCAGCGAACAGCAATTTGTAAACAAGCCCTCATCACCTCGTAAGCCGATCAGGAGGGCCTGGGGAACACTAGTGCCGCCTGGCGGCAACTGCTCCAAATTAGGCGGAGCGCAGGCACTCCCAGGGCAGCAATTAATGGCGGCACCTGCGCCTGAACGGAACGCAGCCAGCCATACCGCCTGCGAGGCGGGCCCACCTGCAAACAGGGGTGATGGCCTCGCGCACCCGGAGACCGAAGTGTGTTGAGACAGCTCAGGGCGAATTACTGTACGATGGTTATACTGGCAAGCTTTTGTTTGGATCAGGAAGCAACATTTAGCAGATGATATAAGCATTTTTCTCGTGATGCGTGAAGTAGTCAAATATAGAAATAGTAAATATAGTATCTGTGAAAATTAATAAATGATTTTCAAAAAATGAGAAACTTATTAATTCGCTATAATACTGCGTATTTACTTTCTTCCTGTGAACAATAATCCAATTCCTTTTTAGATTAGATTACATATAATTTTAGTTTCATGCATCCATAGTGAGTAAATTTTTAAAGACGTAGAACACGAGATAAAGGAAGAATAAATGACACATACTTATAAAATAAGATATAGCTTTATATTGCTTCCACAAACTCTAAGTGGAGTAATTGTCATGAGTACGAAACTAGTCATGAAACCGTAAACAAATTTTGATTTAAGAGTGGATAACATTTTGTTACAGAATGGTAAATGTACTACACACAAAGGAGCATAAGATAATTCTCTCTCTGTTGTAGCCACGCAACGGCAAACATAAAACCAACTAACAATACTTATATACTACATTCAACAAATCACTACATTGAATCTGAACAGAAACCAGATTTTATAAAACACGTTATTTACTACTGTTAATAATACATGGACATCAGTCGGTCCTATTAAGAAACCCGTCAATGGAGTAAGAGTTTGCCACCAATTAGTTCTAAAGACGCCTCTTAAGCTGCACTGTACCAATAATTAAATGTTTCGTGGTTGCAGGATGTCACTGAAAATACGTGTTCCTGTGTAATGGACACCTTTCCAAACCAATGTAAGTGATTTTAAAGCTTATTAAGATTGTTCATATTTCTAGTACTGGTTTAGTATATCATCAGATTGCTTGCACATACTGACGAAATAGTGTGGCATACTATTAATATCCAAAACGTAAAGTCAATTCCCGACAAGACCACGCAAATTAATAGCTTGATGAGGTATGTACCAGCACTGACGTAATTGTTGAACACGTTTATCGTCCTCAGGTTTTTTATTTATTTGACTGAAGTTAGGATGTTTCACCATTTTCGAGCAACTAAAAGCATAGAAAAGATGTGTTATGCACAAAGGTTCATAGAAAGAAAAATTCTTTCCATATAAAATATTTTGAAATTGCAGCTTAGTCGCAATTACACAACATAATTGAAAATATGCACGCAATCATAAATGCAACTACCATTCCGAACTACCGACGAGTATAAGAGATATCGAGGCTACCCAACAGTCATACATCCACAAAAGAATGACGTAAAAACTACAGAAACTTGTCTATATCCCTCTCAATTCCCAATTTAGTCAAAAATATTAATTATAAGAAACAATTCTATGTCGAATCACATGTAAAACAATTTTGCATTACAATTCAAGCACGTCAGAATATTAACTACGACTTCTAAGAACATTTACATACAAATATAAGTATAATCCAGTTTTGTGTTGGAGACTGATACGTATACAAGCTGTTTCAGTGAGAATGAAGGAGAAGGGCATATGTAGTACTAGGCTATAACGAATTCTGAACTGGAATCGATTTATTCAAACTTACAAGGCGTAAGGTATTGCAAGAAAAACTGACTCTGCGATAGGTGAACCTAAGAAATGTTGCATTTACGACCTACGTTTTCTGTATTTGACTCGTTGCAGTCAGGAATGAGATGAATTTTTGGACTACATCGTTACAGGAGATGAGACTTGGATGTCTCACATGATTCCTGAGTCCAAGCAGTGGCCAATGGAGTGGTGATACCCATCGTCGCCAACCAGAATGAAAGTCAAACAGACAATTTCGGCATGAAAGTTCATGACAACTGTGTTTTGGGACAGGAAAGATAATTTGTTACAGGATTTTACGCCGAGAGGCACGATAGACATGTCTGATGCGTACTGTGTATCATTGAGAAACATCTGGTGTACCATGTGCAACAAGCATCGTAGTCTGTTGTCTCCTAGTGCGATACTGCTCTATGACGATGCAAGACCACACATTTTTGCACAAACACAAGGCTAATAACATCTTTTGTGTGGAAACAACTGGATCGTCCACGTTACACTTCAGATCTTGCACCTAGCGATAGTCATTTGCTTCGGTACCGAAATGAATTTCTTGGTGGTGAATGGTTCAACGACGATTAGAACTGATAACTGCAGTCAAGGATAGGGTTTCTTCACAGGTAGCAGATTTTTTGGCGTCAGAACCCAAAAGCTGGTTGAGTGGTATGACAAATGCTTGAACAAGAGTGTAAATTTAGTAGAAAAGCAAACGAAAATTTGTTGAATAGGGACAAAAATGTATTTTAATCTTATTCACGGTATTTTTCTTCTTATTAAAAAGGGCATATTATTTAAAAACAATTCCTGTTATGAGAGGTATCGGTACACATGTGACAGCATGCGTTCCTAACATATTCCAACAGGCATAGAACCGGGATTTTCTGGTGCTTATACCTCTGGTTCTATTGGTGATAAAAAACTAGGGTCGAGCGTTCCGGAAAGCCTTTGGGATTGGTAACATTTGTGTACCCAACAGAAGGATCGCCATAATGTCACGATTCTACAGTACAGAGGCAAAGTATGAATATTACACACATCGTCCTGCTTAGGCAGATGGAGCAAATCGGTTGGTTCTTTTTGCATTTGATGTAGTCTACAGTGAGCATGATGGTACTTACGGACACATGAATAGTTCATGGGAAGTTCCTCGGAAAACCACACAAAAGGGTTTTTACTATATTTCCGCTGTCATCGGCTAAATAAAACCCAGCCGAGGATTCCAAGACGACTATGCACAGCAAATGATTCAAATTTTTACGATATTTTGCTAAGATTCCGATCTCGAACAAATTTTAAAGTTTTCTTGATATCTTTATCCATTTACGATCTACAGAGGTTCCGAGCTACCCTACACACGTAAAATACGCCCTCGAAATCCTGTGTCAGCCTAAAACATAGTTTATAAAGTGAGGTAACAGGGATAAATATACTGTAAACTGTATCCATTATCAGCTGAGAACCGTATGTTGTAGTACTGAAGCACATGCAAAATTTTATTGCAAATAAAATTGGTTTGAGGTTTAAAATTAGCTTTGCGTTATTTCAGTTTCACGTAAGTAAACTATCAAAATTGTAGTGTCGAAGATGCGTCTTTTGATATGAGTTACATATCCTGCTGCAGCGGGGGAAAGAAGGAAACCGGTGCAAGAATGCTTCTATCGGCGCACAAAAAATTCAAGCATGTTCCTGTTTATTTAAAACACTCTCACTGTAAAGCTGGGAACCAACTGCCTCATTCTAATTTCCTCAGAAACTTTAAAAATTTCCGAAAAATTTTGGCATGCAGACATATTCGCACTTTTTTATGCTGAGTAAGACGAAGACAATGGCAGAGGCAAAGAGATTAAAGTAATAAATACTGAAAGACAGTAGACAGTGATTGTGCTATAGAAAGAGCGATGGAGACAATGGCAGTGTGAGAGAAAGGAAGAGACAAAGTGGCAGTGAAACATAGTCGACAGTGACAGAGCGAAGGAGATAATAAAATAAATAAGGAATATAAATAAAATGGATGTGAGTGACAGCCAGCGATAATTAGAAACAGTGTATATGACAATGACCACTAGGATGAAGCAGACAGTGACAATGAGAAGAGCCAACAGCAGTAGGAAGGACGGAATAAGATATTAGCAATGAGAGAGCAAGCGGGAGACAGCGGCAGGGAGACGAGGCTGTAGTAGTAGAACGAAGGGGCTTGTGGCTGTGACACAGGAGACAGAAAGAGTTAATGACAATGAGTTGGGCTGAATGAGTAAGTGAGAAAGGATGGTGCGAGCGACTTATAGCGATGGACTCGTGGGTGAGAGTGAGTTGTTAAGCGGAGCTTGTGGGAGTTTGAGGTTATATGGATGTATAAAAACATAAAGAAACCTAACATACTCGCATACCAAAATTTTTGAGAAAGGGTTAAAAAGTTCTGTGGAAGGTAGAATGAATCAGCTGTTATCCCACTTTTCAGTCAGAGTCTTTTAAATATGTAGGTACATTTTCGCATATTTTGTGCTCCGACATGAGCGTTTCTCCCCTGGTATCTTACGTATGTAGTCACTACCGTTGTAGGACGGGTAAATTCAATCTTCCCGGAGACGTACCTCATGAAGGTTGAGGGCAGGAAACTCCACTGATGCACTGTAGGTGGCGTGATGTGAATACTGGAGTGGTCAGGTCTGTTTAAAGATCTGTAAGGCTGGCGTCTACTTTCATAAGCTGAATCGTTCAGTCCATCAGCCGTAGTGAAACGCTACTTTATCTCAGATTAATCCAACTTCTTCTTCTACAGATTTCACATTGTCCTAATATTATCTGCACAGAGTCTTCTATTCCTTGTTTCAGTTCAACGAATGTGTTTCTAATCATTGGTCACAACTGAGACAATGGATCAATTTTATCAAAACAATGTTGTATGCAGGATTATTACACAGATATATATGATGACGAAGCAAGAAAATACTATAGAGCAGTGCTGAGATAGATTTCGAAATACAAGTCAGTGCCAGGATCTTTATCTTGCCGTAAAGACGCAAAGACAGCCGACCAGCTCAACAGCTGTTGTATATGGGCTCGCGGATTGCTACACACGCCGATCGGGGTAGCCAAGCGGTTCTAGGCGCTCAGTCCGGAACTGCGCGACTGCTACGCTCGCAGGTTTGAATCCTGCCTCGGGCATGGATGTGTGTGATGTCCTTAGGTTAGTTAGGTGTAAGTACTTTTAAGTTATAGGGGACTGATGACCTGAGAAGTTAAGTCCCATAGTGCTCAGAGCCATTTGAACCAATAATACACACTCAATAACAGGAAGATAATCGTTAGCTTAGGGAGGTTTCTCTGTTTAGTCGCCTAAGTGACAAACAGATTCCACTACCCACAAGTGGACCACTTGGTGGTCTTGCCAGTCGTTAGTGAACCCAGAAACTGTGAGTTACCGCCGTTGTCAGGATTGATTCACAAAATAGCAGACACAGTGTTCCGCTCAACTCTTCGTATGGCACGCTAAAGGAAACATTGCTGTTCTAGCAGAAATGTGGAAAGAGATTTACACCTCCCATTTGATGTATCTGAGAACACTGTAATGACTTTGTGGACGACATCTTTCAACATCAGAGCATAACTGAAATAGACAGCCGTCACTTGTCTTTGACCTAACTGGAAATGAATTGGGCATTCGAGGACCGGGGACTATAGTCACAACATGGTCACCAGAAAGTGTTCTGACCTCCAGCCTCCACTTTCCCAGTAATAGTGTAACACTATTGTCGATATTACATTTAATGGTCTTATATAACTTCTGTGTCTGTTTCCACTTAATTTGATTTCTGTATAAGAATGCTCTTTGATGTAACAGCCATGTAAATGCTTTATTGATTATTTATACAACTGTAGTTAATGTATAGATGTAATGTCTAAAGTAATGTGCTGTAAAGGAATGAAAATATCATGCTTTACTGGTTCATGCATAGGGAAAGTGGGTTTATAATCATGTAAAACTTGGAGCGAATTCCCTCGCAACGGAAATGGCTAGACGGGAATAGAAAAGGTGGATCTGGCGACGAACTTCAAAGTTTCTGTGTGGCATGAACCAGTCGGTGGCTAGCAGGCCATGAGTGTGCATCTTGTGAACTGATAGAGGCGAGAATAATTGCAAGATTATAGAATATTGTCTCGGATGCAGAAGTAATGCGGCTTATTATTTGTGGCATACCATGGTTACCTCTGTACTTTGAAAATCACAAACTAAGAAGAGAATTTTCGGAGCTCGTCACAAAGGAAGAGCCATGGATACTTTTGCCACCTGTTTTTGAATAGTACAGGAGATCGACATTGCCACCATCTTCATGTCAGATTATCAATTTTGTATTGCATAATTACATGGACCAGTTATATAGTTTCATTTTAAACAATAATTTTGTGTACGGTAAATTTTTTGTTGAACCACTGAATTCGATCATTAGTCATTTACTAAAATATGGTCCTGTTCCAAGTGCTACGATGAATCCGAGTATCCTGTTTTACTGAATTGAAAAGCAATTATTTTTCTTAACAAATTTAACAAACTTTGTAGAGCTGTAAGGTATATATGATCATAAGTTTTGAAATACTCCATGTAGCTTTCATAAATGGACAACTGAAGTATTCCTTTCAAAGATCCTTTCTATCGAAATACTAATGTTTACAATTTCATGTGTTCTGTAGTTAACAGTGTTTTCCATTTCGTGTTGTAACTAAGATGTTCAGTCACGATCTGAATCTACCGATAAATTCGTTTCTGGATCTCCATGCTGGTTGTTGAGTCAGATTTAAAAGTCACATTATAATAACAGCAATCAAAAATAAGCAGCTGGCTACGGTTACACACACTGTACTAGATCCAGGTGCCACATATTCCATTTGAGCAAAAGAATGTAAGGTAGTGAATGGTCCTTGTGAATTCAAATAATAATTAGTACAAAAGATACTATTAATTGATAACTATTTCAATAGCGTTAAGTTCCTATAATTAAACTGAAAGAAGAACCTCTTTTCCATGTCAATAGAGCTCCACCATTAGTAATCATTTACCCATAACTATCATCATCTTTCTATGTAATGTACAGATGGTAAGTGTATCGAGAGCCAGTTATTGCCTAAATACTTCTCCAGCCTAGCTCAAGTCAATTCACTGGAACATTACATGCTAAATTGTGCTACTGATCTGTATCTAATCAGAAAATCAGAAGTTAAGTATCAAGCAAAGTCAACCGACATTGTTAGCTTTCTTGATTAATCATGCTTGTACTGAGTACAACTTTGCCTAATTAGACTGGCGACCGTTTCTTTTTACGTAATTACAGTTTGCTTTGAACTAGTAGAACCTTGTCTCGATTCTGGTTTGTTTTGCTATTGTTTCCTTTCAATAACAATCTTTCCAGAATCAAAAATAGTCCAGTACCCTTCCATCACACAGAGTCAAGGGCACAATAATCCTTTCACAGGAATGACATTATCGGTATACTGCAAATTTAGTAGTAGCTGATACTGTTATAATAGCAGCCTCTACCTCCTGCCATGATGGAATGTCTGATTCAAACTATTCGTATCTGTCGTCCATAAATTATTGACGTACGAGAGCGACTACCCTGTACTGACTATCTGCTTGGCATTGGCGAGAGGACGCCACTCACGAAAGGGGATACCCATAGCCCATTGGCGATTTTTAAGTAGATGATTTATCCATATCACTGTCTCCTGTGGTTCAGTGTCTCTAGCACACTATTTAGTGCAGACGCTATCTCCGAAATTCATGTTCTTTCCTGGGACTCGAATACCTCTTAACTATCTACTTTGATCTCTAGTGTTTAGTAAGTTAGTTCCCCATAGCTATGCGCTCCCACAGCCCTCCATCATCAAGCTATTTATTCAGTAGATACTGATAAGCTAATAGTTTATTAATACTCGTTTAATAGCGTGAGGTGTACTTCTTGGAAAGAAATGCAGCATCGATTCGCTAAATCCTCGGTAGATTTATGGGGACCACACCCTGCCTATTTAACCCATGTTAATTTAGGCAAGTATTTGACCCATTTCTGAAAAAAAACTATTTCGTGCAGGACCTTAACATTTTTATTGTATGTTACATGATGCTAATAGAGTCAACTGTACTAAAATTTACTTTATGCATTTTATAGTTTTTAAGAAATAATTTTTTAAATTTATTAACAAAAAATATTAAGTTTTTTCTGCAGAAAATATTTTTTTGTGAACTTCCTAATAGGGGAATATTAATGAATGTAGTACCAGAGGTGGCATTTTATGTTATGCAGAGTCTCTGAAAATTTCATTCATTTATCTACGATAGTTTCTGATATAATGGGGCATATGTACTGAAAATTTTAGTTTGCGGGAAATTGACTTTAAAGAAAAAACTTTTGAAATTTGTTACTTACAGTTAATTAAAACTGTACTGCTGCATATGATGGCCCTTCTTTGGCCTCTAGAAGGTCTTCCAGCTTCTTTTTACCTTCCTGGATGTTTGTCTTGCTTTCTTGGCCATATTAGATGCAGACCTGTCTGCATCAGCTATACTCATTTTATCGTAATGTTGCAGCCCAGTGACTATATTTTCACCATAATTAATTCCCAGCTTTTTCAGTACCCAACACTTTCGAATATTACCACAATTGAATGTAATAACAGCATCATGAACTGCTAGTTTCATTGTATGCATACCTACAAACAAAGTTTTAGGAAGGCGGTTCCAAATTATGCTGCTGAAACATTCATTTGGGTTCTGTGTCTGCCCATGAAGACATATCCTTAGAAGGTCAGAATGAGCTAAGTCTCTGAAAATAGGTTTAATTGCTGTAATAACAGCAGCAGGAAGAGAATACTGGTGAGAATAAGATTCTCCAGTTGCCTGTGCGCTATTGTATTTACACCACGAATTTTCTCCTGATGGACATAATCCATGACATGGCTGACCATCAGTAGAGGACTTATGGAAGAATATGCACCAAACATCTCTATTCATAGCCTCCAGATTTTCTTTATTTCTCGTAATTGCCTGCCCACAGTATACCTGCAAGTTTTTTATAACAACTACTCGCAATGACACTTGAACAAAACTAACTACGTGTTTGAAAGCCTATTGTTTGCAAACAGCAGAAACAAAAGAATACCGACCGTTGCATTCCAAGGATAGCCAACACACTCGGGAGTAAGAAAAATATCCCTAACGTGCAACGTAGGGGATATAAAAATCTAAAACATATGCAGATAAGTGGGTGACAGAAAAGTGGGCGTGGCACATAAACACACATGGTAGGAAAATGCTCTTTAACTGCTCGAAAAAAAATTTTCAGCAAAATCCTTTCCAGAGTATTTAAATAAATCCTTAATCTATCGAAATATGATGAAAACCGAAAATCGATTTTTTTCGACCTGAACCACGGAGTGGTCCCCTTAAGGTGGTATGAGCACCAGACGCCTACGCACATGTCACGCACTCTCATTAAATTTCAGCCTGGTCGTTTCTTGGACGGAACTGGCACACGATAGCGTCCCAGATAAGACCCAACGAGGCGAATGTGTTGATCAAGCTGTCAACGTACGATCACTATCGAACTCCACAAGTCACTGTATTACGATTCTGGCCTTTTCACACGGACAGGTATCGTGCTGGAAACAGCCATTGTCATTGGGAAATACATCAAGGTATGCAGATGGCGCATAACAAAGTTCACTTTGTCCACGGCTGTCATGGGGCCTTAAATTACTACCACACCTCCCAAGAAAGCACGGGTAAAAATCTCCTATAGAATAATACTATCCTTAGTGCCCTGCGACTGTGGTCCGCTGCAAGCACTTAAGTCTGACATAATACTGTTTAACCATTTTTTGTCAGCACGAGAGGAGTAGGACGTCAGAAGTTCGTCTTCCTCTGTTGGTGTCGGATGCCAACCACTTTCGTGCTGTCGAAATATCAGAAAGATCGTTAAACAAGTATCGGCCGAAGACCACGGGACGAATGCCAAAAGCCAGTACCTCAACAAGTGGCTACGAAACCTCAACACTTTTCTACTGAAGAGTGAATTGCAGCGCAATCATGTACATGTTTCGGGCAGAAGTTCGATTGGATGACGCCGTGTCCGGACACGATCACCAAGCGTTTGTAACAAACTAAAACATTTTCTAACAGTCCCTGAGGAAATTTTCAGACACTTAAACTGGGAAATAGATGAAAAAATGTATGTTAATGGAACATTCCTGCATCCTTCGTATTTTTATGGTGATATCGCACTGTTTGTGCACAGTCCAGATATACTTCAACAAGAAAGTGAAGAACTTTGTGCAGCAAATTTGAAAGTAGGTCTGAAAATCAGTTTTAGTAAGAATAAAGTAATCAGTAAACAATTTTTTAAAAAATCACAAATTAAAAATGAAATCGAAACTTTGAAGCTATTCATCGCTGAACAAATGATTTAGGTATAATCTCGATAAATTAGTCTTGAACAATAAATAGACGCTCGGCCACCTGGCGAAATATTTCGACTGTCCACAGAACTCTGCACCTCAGCAGAGTAACATGATTTTCCGAGAACTAGTGGTTGAATACCTCGGCTCGGTCACACCAGATAAGATGGAAATAAAAAAGATAGTAAAACGCTTCAAAAATAAAAAAAATCATCATGTAAGGATTGGAACAACTGGTATACAATTGGAATCTCAGATGCCTGGAGAGATGCAATCATTCACCCATTACATAAAAAAGGATACAAAACAAACATCAGCATCTACAGAGGCTATCACTTCTTCCAGGCGCATATAAGGTAATCTCCAAAGCAGCACAGACTATAATCGAAAACCACTGCAGTAGCAAACAGGCATCCGAAGAGCGTGCTTTTCGGAATCCTGTTTGGTACTCTCCAGATCACCACGCACGTGTTAGATGTTCGCTACTACAGTCTACATCAAAACCACAATGTCAGTAACGGCTCGTGGAAAATTTCGTCAATGTGGTGCAATATTTTATAAGTGATAGTCTAATAACGCGAGGAACAAAATGAAAGGAACAAAAAGAATTATGGTACTATTGCTCCATGGCACTATTACGTCAACAATTGCTCAAAACTTCCTCATAGACTACAGGTAAACAGATGTGTTTCACTACGTTCTTCTGATACGTGCAACATAATACTGTTGCGATATTAGCTTTACCTAATGCACAAAAGATCACGTATGTTTTCTATATGTTTATGACTTTCACTGCGTTCTTTTAAGAAGTACACATGCCAAACATGTTTGGCATCACCTCGGTTCCGAGAGTTCCGGAACCTGTACAGAAATTTGGATTAGAGATCAACATAAATATAATTTCCGCCCTTTTTATTGCTCATGAAAACCACACATTGCATGTTGTACCACCATACAGCGAGACCTTCAGAGGTGGTGGTCCAGTTTGCTGTACACATCGGTACCTCTAATACCCAGTAGCATGACGTGTTGCATTGATGCATGCCTGTATTCGTCGTGGCATACTATCCACAAGCTCATCAATGCACTGTTGGTCCAGATTGTCCCACTCCTCAACGGCGATTAGGCGTAGATCCCTCAGAGTGGTTGGTGGGTCACGTCGTCCATAAACAGCCCTTTTTAATCTATCCGAGGCATGTTCGATAGGGTTCATGTGTGGAGAATATCCTGGCCAATCTAGTCGAAAGATGTCGTTACCCTGAAGGACGTTATCCGCAAGATGTGCACAATGGGGGCACGAATTGTCTTCCATGAAGCCGAATGCTTTGTCAATATGCTGCCGATATGGTTGCGCTATCGTTAGGAGGTTGGCATTCACTATCGTACAGCCGTTACGGCGCCTTCCATGACCTCCAGCGGAATACGTCGGCCCCACATAATGCCACCCCTAAACAGCAGGGAACCTCCACATTGCTGCACTCGCTGGATAGTGTGTCTAAGGCATTCAGCCTGACCGAGATGCCTCAAAACACGCCTCCGACGATTGTCTGGTTGAAGGAATATACGACACTCATCGGTGAAGAGAACGTAATGCCAATCCTGAGCGGTGCATTCGTCACGTTGTTGGGCCCATTGTGTGAACCACAACAGCCTTTTAAATAAATTAGAATTCTATGGTGTCACGGGCAGTGCTGCAAAATGGTTCAAGTCATACCTCGCTAACAGGAAACAAAGGGTGTCAGTGCAAGGGACTAGTGAATTAAGTCATCAGTCATCATCAGAATGGGAAGAAATTACATGTGATATCCCACAAGGATCCATCTTAGGGCCATTGCTTTTTCTTGTGTACATTAATGATCTCTCATCAGTTACACTGCCAGAAGCAGAGTTCGTTTTGTTTGTAGATGACACAAGTATTGCAATAAATAGTATGTTGAGTGTAGTTCTAGAAAGATCTGCTAATGATATTTTCATGGATATTAATAAACGGTTTAAAGCCAACTCACTGACATTAAACTTCGAAAAGACTCCCTATATGCAGTTCAGAACTTGTAAGAGCTTTCCACCCAGTATACGCGGATGCATAAAGTATGAAGAAGAGCAGATAGAAGAGGTTGACGGTCTTAAATTCCTGGGACTACAACTTGATAATAAATTCAGTTGGGAGGAGCACACCACAGAACTGCAGAAACGCCTTAACAAATCTGTATTTGCAATTCGAGTGTTAGAAGACATAGGCGACATAAAAATAAAAAAGCTTGCATACTTTGCCTACCTTCATTCCATAATGTCATATGGTATGATATTTTGGGGTAACTCTTCAAGTCAAACAAAAGTTTTCAGAGTCCAAAAGAGTGTAATACGTATTACTGTATTTGTGGAGTAAATTCACGGACGTCCGGTAGAAAACTATTCAAAGAAATGGGTATACTAACTACTGCCTCTCAGTATATTTACTCCTTAATGAAATTTGTCCTAAATAATATATCTCTTTTTCCAACAAATAGCTCAGTTCATACATACAATACCAGGAACAAAAATGATCTGCACAAGGACTTAAAAACACTTACTTTAGTTCAAAAAGGGGTCCACTACTCAGGAACACTCATCTTCAATAATTTTCCAGCAAACATAAAAAATTTAGTTACAAATAAAGATCAGTTTAAAAGGAGCCTGAAAGACTTACTAGTCGCCAACTCCTTCTACTCCAGTGACGAATTTTTTAATAGAAACAAATGATGTATTGTACATATTCATACTATTAGTATTGTTATTTCAACTTTTCTTTAAACTGACATGTTTTACATCCAGTAGGATCTCCTCAGCACGGATCTATGGAACGAAATACTAATCTAATCTAATCTACCGCGATGCATGGTGTCGTGGTTGCAAAGATAGATCTCGCCATAAACGTCGGGAGTGAAGTTGCGCATCATGCAGTCTACTGCGTGCAGTTTGAGTCGTAACACGACGTCCTGTGGCTGCACGAAAAGCATTATTCAACATGGTGGTGTTGCTGTCAGGGTTCCTCCAAGCCATAATCCGTAGGTAGCGGTCATCCGCTGCAGTAGTAGCCCTTGGGTGGCCTTAGCGAGGCATGCCATCGACAGTTCCTGTCTCTCTGTATCTCCTCTATGTCCGAACAACATCGCTTTGGTTCACTCCGAGACGCCTGGACACTTCCCTTGTTGAGAGCCCTTCCTCTCACAAACTAACTATGCGGACGCTATCGAACAGCGGTATTGACCGTCTACGTATGATTGAACAACAGACAACACGGGCCGTGTACCTCCTTCCTGGTGGAATGACTGGAACTGATCGGCTGTCGGACCCCCTCCGTCTAATAGGCGCTACTCAGGCATGGTTGTTTACATCCTTGGGCGGGGTTAGTGACATCTCTGAACAGTCAAAGGGACTGTGTCTGTGATATAATATCCACAGTGAACGCCTATCTTCAGGAATTCTGCGAACTGGGGTGACGCAAAACTTTTTTTGATGTGTATATTAATACGTCCGAGACTTTCATTCCCCATGTACACCATGCACCACTGTCCCCAGACAACAACCATGTAAGCAATCAATTACATTACACCCTCAGATTCAAATCTTTCAATACACTTTCATATTAAATTTCCTAGTATATTTGCTTTTCTTAATACCAAATACAGCCTTCTGACTTACTAGGGTATTAATTATAACTAAATTTGAAATATTAGTTTCACATATATAAGCTGAATTGTTGGAAAACATTGAAATTTTATAGTTGACAGTTTAGCTTTGTGACAAACAAATTTCAAAAAATTATGGTAGCTGTGGGAATCCAACCTGAGCCGACTAATTTCCTGGTGGGCATTTGACCACTGAGCCGCAACACTAATACAAAAAATGGTTCAAATGGCTCTGAGCACTATGAGACTTAACATCTGACGTCATCAGTCCCCTAGACTTAGAACTACTTAAACCTAACTAACCTAAGGACATCACACACATCCATGCCCGAGGCAGGATTCGAACCTGCGACCGTAGCGGTCGCGCGGTTCCAGACCGAAGCGTATAGAACCGCTCGGCCACACCGGCCGGATAACACTAATACATCAATAGTTGGTCAAAAGTTCCTCATTTTCTACACATAGATCTTTAGAAAACGTTTCACCTTTTCCTACAGACCACTCAAGGGAAATATTCTAGTGACATGCAAAGGGCATCCACCTGCTTCTACACACTTTCTCCTTCAAAGACCTACTGGAAAAGGACGTTTTTAGCAGACCATCTACGGGATTCGCTATAATGCTTGCACATTAGTTTACGTTCATTTTCAAATGAAGATACTGACCCTGTGCTGTAAACGCCGTAGCACCCTTAGTGTTGGAAGGGGTGACGTACGTGTAGTAGAAAACAGGCAGCTTCTCCTAGCTAATAGTAATGTGGCTTGCCGTCATTTCAGCACTCGACACTGGTTTGTAATTACCGTGAAGAGACATGTTTTCATTTGTTCTATTTGCATACCAACATGCATTTTCAGAGAAATGGCAAATTTTAACACGATTTCCGGGTCTCATTCAAAGAAAAGTGTTGTACTTTTATTGATTTCCGGCTCGCATTCAAACATAAGCGACATAATTGAACTCAGATATTTACAGTGTTTTTCATCTTTGTCTTTGCCATAAAATTTTTCCCTTCACGTTACTAGTATGCTTTGTCAGACTTAGAAACTGTTAACATGCAACAATGTTTGAAGTTAAATATCCAGTCGAGAACTTATTTAAACAGAAATTACGAATGCATTGTTATAGTGAATAGACGACACAATGTTATTGTGTGTGTACATTCTTGCTTGTTAGTGGCACGATTACGTAACGACCATAAGGCTCACATACTTAGAACATGTACCGGTACTGCTAATGAGATTTTAATGCAACATTTTAGTTTACTTGAAATACATTCTGGATTTAAAGTACTTTCTGAGAGATATCAGATGACACAGTGGTTAGTTTATTACACAGCTACACGAGTGTATCACGACGCTACTAATGAGTGACACAATTTATATTATTGCTTTTGCGCTGTATCTGTTTTATATCTGCACAGTTTTTATGAATTGTTATGGAAAGGAAAACATGTTTTAGTAGTAACTTTTGTGGTATAGCTACAATGAGACAGCCTTTTCTGTAGCACAACAATACGTTACAGTACAGTACTTACTTCGTCACGGCAATAAGCGTAACAATTATGATATGTATACGCATAGCAATTCACTTCGTTTATTACGAGGTAAGTACATTGACTTCTACAGAACTTTGCTTACGGACGACGATAATTACGACACTTCGCACATTTTTTACCCTCAAGCAATGACAGAGATTATGTTACAACAAGACGCACAATTTAGCGCCGCCGTACACGTATTTGAGTGATTAATTTTGTACTTAAAACATTTATTTTTAAAGATTTTTGAATTACAAAGAAAGCACAAGGACCCCTAGCTAATATGGTATTTGATTATACAACTTTACACATCGGTACCATATTTCTCTAACACATAAATTACACAGCTACCTGATCATTTAACAAAGAAACAAACATTTTTTTTACTACGTCAGTGACACATGTTTACGTAATTACACAGTTGGATAGCTTCACACTTATGAAATTGTATTTTGTCTGTACTTTGTGAACTGTTCATATTTTTTTTGGAACCATTGTGATACTATGAGAGGTTTGAATGACATCTTTGGTATGGGATCATGATTTTTAAAGTACGTTTGAGGTAGATGACGCTATTTAAATGTGATTACTTGTTTTTAAGTATATGAATAATGAATAAATGTTAGAGACTCTGGTTTGTGAAAAAGGATGTTGGAAACCAAGAATCGTACTTTAAGGGTTATGACTTGTGTGTCCATGCGTGAATGTATCACAAGACTGCTATTCATAAGATTTCGTTTCTACGCATTTCTACTGTAATTTTTCCGTCTGTGAAATTTTTTTATATGAGACTGTCACTGTAGCGGAAAGTGCTGTCGTAAATATTTCGTTAAGAAAGGTAAGTGACGTTGACGTAATGCGTTTTGGACGCCCAGCTGAGAGATAGTCGTCTGAAAAAAGAAAGCCATTAGGTGGAAAAAAGAGGCCATTATCCTAACTATTGACGTTTCTTTGTAGAAAGCATCGCAATTACGACACGCTCAAACTTGAAAACATATGATTACACTGTGGAGCTCTTAATTTATGATATTTACTAAAATGCCTAATGAAATGATGAGAAACATTTTACATCTATTGTCTTTCTAGTTGAGAGATTACTCGTTTTGTTTAATATCTAGTTTCTAGCTGCACTGCAGCATTGGTTTAAATAAAATTTAATAGATGTACTAATATAGATATTTTATGCCTACAGATCCAGTGAATACTAATTTTATGATCTACTTCCAAAAAAAGAGGGAGCACAAAAAGACATTTCCCTTCACAGGAATTGCATAGATAAATTTCTTTTCAAGTACTTGTAATATTTTTTTTTTTACAATAAGTTGTTGTGATGCATCACTCTAGTGTTAAGATGTGACATAGTTATTAGACATTTCCTATCTTAAACTGTAATATTTTTTCTGCTTGAGCTTTGTCACGTTTAGGTAAAAGTTATTGCATTTGCTGCTTCTGTGTGCCAGGCATAGTGCTATTGAATTTCACTTTGTATTACTCTGTTAAGCCAGTGTTACTACTGATTTATTTTTCTTGTTGCTGCACATTGGCTCATATTAGTTGTAATGTTGCATTTGCTCTGCTAATTTAGATTTACTGCTGCTTGCTTTGCCAATTTGCATTTTTTTGTCATTGCTGTTTGTGTAAATTGTTTTGTGCTGCTGCATTGCCTCGTCCCTTAATTTAGCATCTGAGCTCAGTAGATTTAAGTTAGCTTAAGATGGGTTAGGCTATATAAGAGAACGAGTTGTGATGAATTGGAAGAAATGCATTGAGAAGCTACAAGAAAATGGTTTGGCCAAAAAAGTATTTTGAAAGAGGATATGACAAAAAAAGTAGGGTTTAGGGACAACAAGTTTAGGTAGGATTTTCTTGAAAATAAATGATGAGGTAAGATAATGGAAAATAAATAATGAGGTAAGAAATATGTGAACATATAAATACAGAAAGCATGCTTGGATAGGATTTTTTTGGTGGAAACAAATGTTTTGGGTTGGACTGCAGTACCAAATGTTACACTGAAAACAAACCCTGTCCTCTCCTCCTGTGTTATTCTGCTATGTGTTTGTGTACTCTTGTGTATGTGTTTTTCCTGTCTTTATTTGTTTAGCTAATAAGATTTATGTTGTAGAATTTTTCTAGTACTAAGCCACATTCACTATGATGAGGAATACTGTTATCTTCAAATATATTTTGCATTAATAATATGGTATTTTCTTTGTAAAGATGTTTATAGACACTATTAATTCTGTTCTGTTTCAATTCTCATGTGTGAAATTAATGTTTCGAAAACTATTCTCATTATTTTATATATTTACTTATGTCATAATTCCTGTAACACTGATGTATATGTCTATTTCTATTCTTTTGTAAAGCACATATTACTACAAATGTTATCTGTATTGTTATGTTCTTTAATGATGTAGTTTGTGCCTTTGTTATTATATTCTCATGTTATAAAATTGTAATTGACACCAGTTCATCAAATTAAGTAACTTGTAAGCCTTCATTTCACTGCACATATTTCTGTTGGTCATAGTATATGCACAATATGTGAAAAAAGAGCACTGTTAGTGTTTGGACGTGTGTTAATAATTCAGCAAGGGACTGATTAACAGCGTTGCTGGTTCTAAGGACAATTCCAAAAACTTTGTGCCTGCACAAGTCGTGGTTTATGGACTTGCCATATTCTCCCCAAGACTCTTCGATGGTGGTTCTGCACCTGCACAGTCGCAACAGATGGCTGCTGGCCGTCTCTACAAGGACTACAGTGGGTCTGCACCTTTGATGACCCACAAATACCATTATTTCTACAAGGACTGCAGTGGGTCTGCACCTCTGGTGGCCCAACAACACCAGTGGGTCTGCTCTGTGATGACCTACCTGCCAATATTCCTCAATACTTCGACTGACTCTGCTGTGGGTTTGCTCTGTTGTGGACCATTACCTGTCTGCATGTCAATAGTGAGAATTATCTTTCTGTTGGAAGGACAACACTACTTTTTCAAGACTGCATGGAAATCCACTACTTCCATGTGCATTTTCTTGTACTGCTCAGACTTTGAGAAAAACACCGCAATTTTCTGTGATGAATGATCAGGACTGTCTTAATGGACTGTGAAACAGTTTTAACTTTTGACCAACATTGTATCAATAAGTGTGTGCATTTGATACCTTTGTTATTGTAATTATGAAAAATTTTATCCAATCATTATTGGCCACTGCCCAAAACAATTTGTAAAATTTTTTGTGGGGAGCATGGGAGCTATGTAAGTAGGCGGCCTGTGTTTTTATATTGGCAACGCCACGTAGCGCTCTGTATAAAAATCACTGGCTGTGCTGTGTGCAGTCTGTGGCTGGTTTGCATTGTTGTCCGCCATTGTAGTGTTGGGCAGCTGGATGTTAACAGCGCGTAGCGTTGCGTAGTTGGAGGTGAGCCGCCAGCAGTGGTAGATGTGGGGAAGTGAGATGGCGGATTTTTGAGTGCGAATGATCTGGACGTTTGTCCATCAGAAACAGTACATTTGTAAGAATGGATGTCATGAACTGCTATATATATATATATTGTGACTTTTGAACTCTATTAAGGTAAATACATTGTTTGTTCTCCATCAAAATCTTTCTTTTGCTAACTATGCCTATCAGTAGTTAGTGCCTTCAGTAGTTTGAATCTTTTATTAAGCTGGCGGTAGTGGCGCTCGCTGTATTGCAGTAGTTCGAGTAACGAAGATTTTTGTGAGATAAGTGATTTGTGAAACGTGTAGGTTAATTTAGTCAGGGCCATTCTCTTGTAGGGATTATTGAAAGTCAGATTGCGTTGCGCTAAAAATATTGTGTGTCAGTTTAAGCAGAGTCATGTATATTTTTTCTAAGGGGACGTTTCAGATGTAATCATTTTTAACTTTAGTTTGGAGACTTGGGCATGAAATGCGTAAACCACTTAAAGCTGAGTAATGATCCGCTAACAGTGGGTAGACACATGTTGGAAATTAATTGGGCCAAAAGTAAAATAAACTGAGAAGGAAGACGAAATTACGACAGTAATGAATTTCAAATGGGGTTGAGTAGGGCTTTCAGCCAGATGGACAGTTGGTAGATGAAGCAAAGAAATTGGACCTTGGATTCCAAGAGATAAGAAAATATCGAGTCAGGGAATTAAAGAGCGGACGGTGGGGGGGGGGGATTAAGCCGCCCGTGCGGCCGAGCGGTTCTAGGCGCTTCAGTCCGGAACCGCGCTTCTGTTACGGTTGCAGGTTCGAATCCTGCCTCGGGCATGGATGTGTGTGACGTCCTTAGGTTAGTTGTTAGTTAGATTTAAGTAGTTCTAAGTCTAGGGGACTGATGACCTCATGTGTTAAGTCCCATAGTGCTTAGAGCCATATTGTGAGGGGGGGGGGCGGGATTGTAAAACATGTAGAAGGAACATATCAAGTAAAATGACTATAATACATGGAAAAGCCGAAAGAAGACCTATACGCAATAACAGATGACTGCTGACCGATGGCAATGATATTTCTGGTCATGACTGTGTTGTTGACGATGATTGGATGGTGGTGGTGATGATGAAGACATTGATGAAAGGTAAATTGTTGTTGTTATTGTAAAACGATGATGACGACAACGGCAACTATGACGATGATGATGAGATTGTTGATGAGGATCTGATGATGATATTGACGAGATGACGATGGTGATAATGATGTCTCCCTTCAGGAAACAAATATGCATTAAAGATGTGGAAGTATGAGCTTGGATTATAAGGTCATTGAGGGTAAGTACCCCTGCAAGAGAAATGAAGCAACTTTTGTTCAGTGTTACTTCGAGCCTTGTTTCAGCATATTAGAAGGGAGGAGGGGTTTGACAACTCCCGTAATGAAAGTAGAGCCTAAAGTCTCACACAGCTTGGTACTTGTCCTAATTTTGCCTTCCTCCTCCTTTTCTCCTTCAGTGCAGAAAATTAGCCATATTTTGTCCTACAAGTAGGACAGCCTTATATGCAATTTGCCGAAAAGCGAGCATGCTTTATTGCTTCGCCACTCCCTCACACCCCAGTTCTCTGTTTAATTCTGTTCCTCGTTGCCCTTGCCACTTCAGCGCCCTGACACGCTTTAAAACAATATCACAAGCACACCGGACAAAACCACCCTTCCACAGATTCAGCATTCAGTCGGAAGATGGCGCGCAAACAGCGAAACAACTCCGTAACAATTACAAACAAATCATTTGTACCTCGGTTCAGCGAGCTGATTTTGTTTGCGCTTCTGTAGCGAGAATCCAGAGAAATCTAATAACTGTTTATGACGCTGCTGCAAAATTTAATTAACGGAATTTAATTGTTTCTGTTTACAGGCAGAGAGATGACGACAGAGCACGGGTCCATATCGGAACGATAAAGCCGGAATTTTGGGCAGCGGATTATATTTAATAACTGCAACGAGGTATTCACTATAGAAACACGAAATAAACACTTTGTCATCGGATTATCAGCTCTCCTTCATGTCATGGGCCACCTGGTGTCTCTTCCAGTCAGCGAGCTTACTAGAGGCTTCACTTCATCTCTTCTAAATAATATAATTGTCACGTCCCGTTTCCATATTTACATAACATTAACGTTAAAACAGGAGGTTGATTAAAATCACTTACATATAATTGTTCTACCCGTAAAAAATTGTAACTTCTTTTCGGAAATAAGGATTAAAATCGGTATTTTGCCCTCATTTGATTCAGCAAATTCTTTTTGTCTCTTAATTTGCACAGCTGTGTAGACATTGTGTTACATGTAATTGTATAAATGTGAATTGGAAATTAACTAGGAAAGGTAACTGAGCCTTAACGAAGGAATGAAACACATGTAAATAAAATATTTTAAATCCTTGAATGTCTCCTTGTTCTCAATAAATTTCCTTTCACATTACTTTCTAAGTGAACTAAACAGTCCTATGATTTAGTATTAACCGAAATTTCAAGCTAATTACCATGAAATATTTTTCAACGTACAGTTCTAAGTGACAAGAAACGTTGAAAATTATTCAAAAAATTCTAGGCGGGAGTAAGAAGGAACTAATTAAACTTTATGAAACTCATGTTTTATTGTAGACACCATAGTGCAGGGTTTTGGTAGAGTGGATTCTGGCCTGGGGGTTGTCCAGGCATGGGCTTACATTAAAAAAATTTTTTTTTTCAGAACGTAAGTATTTTCGCACGATCACAGTGACATCACTTATCACTAGAATGTTAGGCAGTTAATAAAAAAGTCAACAAAGTCCTGCCCAGAGCTAATACTACTATAAAAATGCTCATAACACAATAAAAAAATAAATAAAAATCTTGCTAAGCAGTACAATACACCAGCAGCTTAAACAAGTTTGAGTCCCTGTGAGCATAATATTAACACTCCCCGTCCATAGTACATTGCAATTTGGCAGTCATATAAACACAGTACAATAAGTGAATAAAATCACAACAGCATCTGCTTCTAATAGCAAGGGCCTCCTCAAGCAACTTACTGCTGTTACATACAATGGGGCTTCCAAGGCTGTCTAATACAGAGACGACTATAGCAACGGACTCACGTTCTGGAGGAAGGTGCCTCAAATCCCCGTTCGGCCATACAGATGCGTCTTTTCCGTTACTTCCCAAAATCACTTTCGCCATTTCAGTGTTTGCGAAGAGCACGGCTCACTTTCTTCCCTAGCCTCTAGCAACTCGAACTTGTTACCTGTCTCTAACGATCTGTCTGTCGACGCGACGCTAATCTAAGATCTTCCTTTCTTTTTAGCAACAATGGCATAAAATTCAGAAAACTTACAATAGTTGATCTCACCCTCAGAGTGATTATCAATAGAGTACATAACTCTCTCTTCAATAGCAGTGGAACACGCCCTTAGTGTGGAGATAAGATAGAATGAAAAACCATACCATGCCACCAGCGCCATGCCGTGTAATACCAGAACTTTCAACAAATACTTCGTATTGAAAATACAAACACCAACCACTGCCTTCACTGAACACAATACCTGCTGTAAACTAATCTCAGTCTGACAATTTGACTGCTGCACACCCTCTGCTGGAGCGTGAAGATCTCTTCCCCCTTATCAGACACCTACACCCCCCTCCCCCCACGCCCCCGAAAGTCTTGTCTCCTGTTCCACCACTTCGAAAAGGAATTTAACCACAACAAAAATTTAAACAGAAGGTAGCAAAATAACTTTATAAAGCTAGGTTTACTACAGTTCCTTCTGATCACTTCCAGTTAAAGCTGTGAAATATGTACCCTTCATTCCCTTTCCATTGCCAAATCTTTAATTAAGACGCTGTCTACCCATCAACTTCTCCGTTGATCTATTCAATCTGAAAAAATGTCTGGCATACCGACGATCCCCACTGTCTCCCCCAGATTTTTTCGATCTCACTGCCACCTGAACTCCCTTGGGGGATATCTTAAAGGGCAAAACCTCCAAAACAGGTCAAATGTTAGCCAGTGGGGAACTGGTCCTAAAAGGAAACATCATTCCTTGTGCATCTCATGCTTAGCCATATTAAATCCATACGTTAATTATTTCAAAATTTTGCTCCAGTATATGCAATCTGAATATGCAGTTAATGATACCTGCAGACTATGTTTAATTCTTCCTGAGAGCGATGGGTTTGGGTCGTATGGTCTGGTTATCGAAAGCTTAATTCTCATCCTGAAGCCTGCTGCCCCCGTCGAAGTTTCAAGTCCTCCCTCGGGCATGATGTGAGTGGTGTTCTTAGCGTAAGCTAGTTTAAGTTAGATTAAGTAGTGCCTAGGGACCGATGACCTCAGCAGTTTGGTCCCATAGGAGCTTACTACAAATTTCCAAGTTTCTCATCCTGAAACAAAACTCCTCGAAGGTTCTGGATGTAAATGCAGCAGCGTTAACAATACTAAAACTCCAGAAAGTCCAGAGTTACTAATAACTCCTTTCAGTCAATATATGACAACTTGTACGGTCTCATTCCGGCTAGGAAATACCCAGAATGAACTTGAAAAGGCCTGCACGTATAATAGAGTGTACTTGTTTCCTGCCTGTGGCCTTGTAAACGCAGCAACAAAATCTATATGTAACTTCTCTATCTGCCTTTCTAGTGGTTTTGATGCCGACGTACCTTGTTCCCAGTCCTTTAGTGGTTTGCTTGTTGAAGATGTCTTTCACATCTGCATTCTATCCTTATATCCCAGTCCATCGCTTTCAAAATAAATTCCTTCAGGATTTTGGAGTATGTTTTATACACTCCTAAACGTCCAACTACTGGTGACTGGTGATAATACGCAAAGAAAGAAGGTATTATTTCTGTGTGGGCTACAATGCTAGGCCGAATGCTGCCATGATTATTACAATAGATTATACCAATTTTTAAGCATATTATGGCAAACTATTTCCCTTTCCCTATGCTCTCCTTGAGGCTTTATCCTCTTCCTGGCATTTGGCGACGCATTAAATAGCGCCAGGAAGTCACCCAATAATAGACTCATCCATTCTGATTTCTTACCTGGTTCATTTCCACCTACCTCAAATTTCTTTCCGATCTCCCTGAATCACGCTACTCAAGCTGTCTGCAATAACATTATCGGTCCACTGACATGTTTAAATTCGAATTGAAAGGATGAAATACGCATGGCCTAAGGAGCAATTCTGTTTGTGTATCTAGTGTTTGTCAGCTCCCAACTAAGGGTCTGATTCTCGATTTCTAATTGAAATTCTTTGTGCTATAGGTAGAGCGTCAATTTCTCCATCTCAGTCAAAACTGCCAAAGCTACAAGCTCATAAACAGAGTAATTTTTCTGTAATGGGGACAGTCGTCCCAAGGGAAGAATACTACCCATCTGAAACACCACAAAAACTATTAGCACCACGGAGGCGTCAATTTGGACACCAACCCCCTCATCAAAATCAGATGTGGCAAGGAGAGGAACCTCTAAGTCCCGTATATTCCTCCCAGTTATTACTTAAAATCGCTAAATCGTTTAGGTAATTGTACACAAACTTGATCTTAATATCAAGAAACAATATATCAGATAGTTGGATAAAACCGCCCCAGTGGCAAGACCAAAGGGCAACCAATTAAATTCAAATGATTACGTTCTCTGTAATCATCCATTGGACTGGATTTCCGCGACTGTTTTAGTACATGAACGTAGTACAAACTCGTTTAGCTTTTTCATGCAAGGTACCAACATCACTTGTAGAATAACAGTCAGCTCTGTGTGGTATTTTATTAAGTTGGTGAACCCCAATTTATCAGTCAACACATCATTAAATTCACCACACTACTAATTTAATATTTCCTCTGACTTGGTACTCAAAGACCAAATTGCACTACGTCGTGTTTCCCCTACGTCCTATTATGAGGTAGGTACTGGAGACTGTTCAGCCACACACTGCCTCCAAAGTACGAAAATATCTCTCACTGACAACAGTGTCTCATCTACCAGTATCAAGATGACCACGTATTGACACGTTACTAATGTCGCAACTAAGGAATGGGGGCAGTGATCGAGCTCACACTTCCTGCTGCATTGTTTAGGACATCGTCAACTGCTCGTGTTCAGTTTCTGCCATTGCTGCAGGCAATTCCTCCTGAAGTGTCCTACGGTACCACAGGGAAAACAGTCATTAGATCTGGTATACTATTTCCTCTATGTCTTTGAATGTACGAAATGGTTGAATGAACATGACCCATGAATGACCGTCTAGCTTTATCTCTTCCACAATAGCTTCTACCACTTCAACTCCTGTCTTCAAAATATAGAAAGAGCAGAGATTTGTGTACACCTGATTAGTATACTCCTCAAATGTCTCCCTTACACTACCACCATTTCGCTTTCAATTACGGCGTTAGTTATTCTTCTTACCAAACTACTTCCTGCACAAGGATACAACTGCAGTATTTCCAAATCCAGTAACCAAAACACCAAGTCTACAGATACCATGCCAAACCACGCTCTGCTATCAGTTGTCTGGGGGTTGTAAGGGTGTCAGCTAAAATTGTAAATGGCTTTACTAACAACAGAAATATTTCAACACAGATACAGTGACATCAAAAGGCTCTTAGGCAATGAATAAAAAAACCAACATTATTCCATCCAGAGGTGGTGCTTATGTAGAAAACCGGACAAGTGTGAGTAGAACTCGCGTTCTGAGTGTTCTGTACAAACATCATCATGTTTAGAGACAGTTCATCTATAGATTTCGATGAATGAGTTCGCAAATATCAAAATATATAACATAAATGACTTAGAATCTTAATGGTTTTACGCCACCAAGATACTGCAGACCTTATTATTTCATATAAATTTCAACTTGATATCTCTACCTTTTCTTGAGTAAAAGGCTGCTTAACTGACGGTCAGACAGATGCAGAACAGCGTGATCCCATAAGGGTTCTGTTTTTGCCCATTCATGTATGGACCATAAAAAAGGTCATAACACAATAATAAAATTAAATTAAATTAAACTTCTGAATCAATACAATGCAACTGCAGCTCAAATACCTATCAGCGGTTGTTACACACAATTGGGCAACAACCGAGTACAACAGAGTATAAAGTACAATATTCACACTCTTTGTCCTTAGTCTGTTACAATACGGCCACAATACACAGTTCAGTAAATTAATAATATCACGACAAGATCTACCTCTGATGCCTAGGACCTCCACCAGCAACTAACTACTGCTACACCAAACATGACTACCTGGTCTACAGACAACAGCGCAATAATACACTCCTGGAAATGGAAAAAAGAACACATTGACACCGGTGTGTCAGACCCACCATACTTGCTCCGGACACTGCGAGAGGGCCGTACAAGCAATGATCACACGCACGGCACAGCGGACACACCAGGAACCGCGGTGTTGGCCGTCGAATGGCGCTAGCTGCGCAGCATTTGTGCACCGCCGCCGTCAGTGTCAGCCAGTTTGCCGTGGCATACGGAGCTCCATCGCAGTCTTTAACACTGGTAGCATGCCGCGACAGCGTGGACGTGAACCGTATGTGCAGTTGACGGACTTTGAGCGAGGGCGTATAGTGGGCATGCGGGAGGCCGGGTGGACGTACCGCCGAATTGCTCAACACGTGGGGCGTGAGGTCTCCACAGTACATCGATGTTGTCGCCAGTGGTCGGCGGAAGGTGCACGTGCCCGTCGACCTGGGACCGGACCGCAGCGACGCACGGATGCACGCCAAGACCGTAGGATCCTACGCAGTGCCGTAGGGGACCGCACCGCCACTTCCCAGCAAATTAGGGACACTGTTGCTCCTGGGGTATCGGCGAGGACCATTCGCAACCGTCTCCATGAAGCTGGGCTACGGTCCCGCACACCGTTAGGCCGTCTTCCGCTCACGCCCCAACATCGTGCAGCCCGCCTCCAGTGGTGTCGCGACAGGCGTGAATGGAGGGACGAATGGAGACGTGTCGTCTTCAGCGATGAGAGTCGCTTCTGCCTTGGTGCAATGATGGTCGTATGCGTGTTTGGCGCCGTGCAGGTGAGCGCCACAATCAGGACTGCATACGACCGAGGCACACAGGGCCAACACCCGGCATCATGGTGTGGGGAGCGATCTCCTACACTGGCCGTACACCACTGGTGATCGTCGAGGGGACACTGAATAGTGCACGGTACATCCAAACCGTCATCGAACCCATCGTTCTACCATTCCTAGACCGGCAAGGGAACTTGCTGTTCCAACAGGACAATGCACGTCCGCATGTATCCCGTGCCACCCAACGTGCTCTAGAAGGTGTAAGTCAACTACCCTGGCCAGCAAGATCTCCGGATCTGTCCCCCATTGAGCATGTTTGGGACTGGATGAAGTGTCGTCTCACGCGGTCTGCACGTCCAGCACGAACGCTGGTCCAACTGAGGCGCCAGGTGGAAATGGCATGGCAAGCCGTTCCACAGGACTACATCCAGCATCTCTACGATCGTCTCCATGGGAGAATAGCAGCCTGCATTGCTGCGAAAGGTGGATATACACTGTACTAGTCCCGACATTGTGCATGCTCTGTTGCCTGTGTCTATGTGCCTGTGGTTCTGTCAGTGTGATCATGTGATGTATCTGACCCCAGGAATGTGTCAATAAAGTTTCCCCTTCCTGGGACAATGAATTCTCGGTGTTCTTATTTCAATTTCCAGGAGTGTATTTGGAAAACGTTCAGCTATGTACAGCAGGTGAACACACCCTTAGTGTTATTAACCAAGATGTATATGTGCAGACTGAAGCGACGAATAAGAATCTGTACAAATGGCAGGATTACAGCCCGAGTCTGCTGCTCACTAGGCGGAAGCGTTAACCACTACGCCATCCTGACACAGAGTCTCTGTACAGCTGCACAGACTACCCTAGCACGCCTCCCTCCCTAATCCCAATTTCCATTCACGCCTCATCCCACTTGATATTCTCCCTATACCTGGACAGCATTGCGGAGGCTGTCCAACTGTACCGGAAAAGCACCTAAGCATCGAACAAAATGGAGGATCCTGCCTGAAACTCTGGCATCTCTAATGTACGTATGTAGACTGAGGGAGGCGTGCCATCGTAGCCTGTGCAGTTGTGCAGAGACACTGTGCCAGGGTGATGTACTGGCTAGCGCACCTGCCTAATGAGCAGGAGACCCAAGTGTGACTCCCGGCTTTGGTACAAATTTTGATTCGCAGTTTAGTCTGCATATGTACGTCATAGATGTTTGAGACTTGAAAAGGTCTCTGGAACCACTTAGTTTCATTTGATTAACAAGACAATACAGAACTCTGTCTCGTACAATGCTTGAACATGCCCTCAGTGTGGGCATGAACACAATCGTGTGGCCCCACAATCGTGCCATTTAACTTCAGAGCTTGTAACGAAGAGTTTGTATTCAAAACAAAACAAAGTTTTTAACAGCTTTTTTGCAGTATACATGAAAGTAAAATATCACTTGCTGTCACAGTGAGAATGATTTTGGTACTGAGCTGCAGTTTATACCATTGTTTACCAACGAACAATATCCTTCCTATGAGATTGTAATGGGATTTATATATCCCTCGTCTGCTTTTTCTCGTTTCTTGCGCATTCCATGTTGTTGTTGTTGTGGTCTTCAGTCCAGAGACTGGTTTGATCCAGCTCTCCATGCTACTCTATCCTATGCAAGCTTCTTCATCTCCCAGTACCTAGCCGGCCGGAGTGGCCGTGCGGTCCTAGGCGCTACAGTCTGGAACCGGGCGACCGCTAAGATCGCACTTTCGAATCCTACCTCGGGCATGGAAGTGTGAGAACTCCTTAGGTTAGTTAGGTTTAATTAGTTCTAAGTTATAGGCGACTGATGACCTCAGAGGTTAAGTCGCATAGGTCTCAGAGCCATTTTAACCGTTTTTTAACCCAGTACCTGCTGCAACCTACATCCTTCTGAATCTGTTTAGTGTATTCATCTCTTGGTCTCCCTCTGCGATTTTTACCCTCCACGCTGAACTCCAACACTAAATTGGTGATCCCTTGATGCCTCAGAATATTCCCTACCAAACGATCCCTACTTCTAGTCAAGTTGTGCCACAAATTTTTCTTCTCTCCAGTTCTATTCAATACCTCCTCATTAGTTATGTGATCTACCCATTTAATCTTCAGCATTCCATTAGAACTAATGACAGCCTTGGGAGAGCCAGTCCTGACAAAACTCTACCGTCTGGTTAGCAAGATATATGAGACAGGCGAAATACCCTCAGACATCAAGAACAATATAATAATTCCAATCCCAAAGAAAGAAGGTATTGACAGATGTGAAAATTACTGAACTATCAGTTTAATAAGCCGCTGCTGCAAAATACTAATACGAATTCTTATAGACGAATGGAAAAACTGGTAGAAGCCGACCTAGGGTAAGATCAGTTTGGATTCCGTAGAAATGTTGGAACATGTGGGGCAATACTGACCTTACGATTTATCTTAGAAGAAAGATTAAGGAACGGCAAACCTACGTTTCTGGCATTTGTAAACTTAGAGAAAGCTTTTGACAATGTTGACTGGAATAATCTCTTTCAAATTCTGAAGGTGGCAGGGGTAAAATACAGGGAGCGAAAGGCTATTTACAATTTGTTCAGAAACCAGATGCCAGTTATAAGAGTCGAACGGCATGAAAGGGAAGCAGTGGTTGGGAAGGGAGTGAGACAGGGTTGTAGCCTCTCCGCGATGTTATTCAATCTGTATATTGGGCAAGCAGCAAAGGAAACAAAAGAAAGATTTGGAGTAGGAATTGAAATCCATGGAGAAGAAATAAAAACTTTGAGGTACGCCGATGACATTGTAATTCTGTCAGAGACAGCAAAGGACTTGGAAGAGCAGTTGAACGGAATGGACAGTGTCTTGAAAGGAGGATATAAGATGAACATCAACAAAAAACAAAACGAAGATAATGGAATGTAGTCGAATTAAGTCGGGTGAAGCTGAGGGGATTAGATTAGTAAATGATACACTTAAAGTAGTAAAGGAGTTTTGCTATTTGGGGAGCAAAATAACTGATGATGGTCGAAGTAGAGAGGATATAAAATGTAGACTGGCAATGGAAAGGAAAGTATTTCTGAAATTTGTTAAGATCAAGTATAGAATTTAAGTGTCAGGAAGTCGTTTCTGAAAGTATTTGTATGGAGTGTAGCCATGTATGCAAGTGAAATATGGACGATAAACAGTTTGGACAAGAAGAGAATAGAAGCTTTCGGAATGCTTCCAAGTGTAGGATGTATAATAATTATGTGTAATAATTATGTGTAATAATTATGTGTTATTTATGGTTGTTCAAAGCAGTAAAGTACGTAAAGCCTTATTATAGGTTAAGTGAACATTTTAGAGACTTTGACACATTGAGCCACAATATTCTGAAGCAGCAGCAGTTGAACAAGGGAAGTCGGCACATGTGTCGACACTGATCATGTTTCTGCCCAACGTGAGAAGCCAATGACCAGCGGAGTTTGCGCAGCAGCAGTCAACACTTCATCAGATCAGCAACAGAGCAGACGGACAATGCTTCCAAGGAGAAAAATGAGCAGCACTGTTCGCACGTCAGCGGTCAATGCTCCAGGAACCGTCAGCATACTGAACTCACGTGAGTGACACATCGGGCGATATGGAGGGCAATGCCCGACCACGCCATGTAATACAATGGAAATCCGGCAGGTACTTCGACATTGGTTACGTTTCAGTCCAATGTCAGTAACATTGATCAATGACCGAAGAGTCAGTCGCTACCGAAGAAACTTGTGCGACATTGGCGAAAACACCGAATAAATACTTCCGACAAACGGGCGTGTGGTGGTCCTTGGAGGAGGTTCTTTGAGGAAAGAAAAATAGATCAACGCAGAAGATGCCATCCCAGATGTTACCAGAAAGAAGTGATACTTACCCAGATGGCTGGTGAGAACGAAGGGACTGCGGCCTCACCAAATGGGTCACCTGTGAACCTAGAGATTTATGAACACAACCAGAAGACGCCGAACTTGAGGATGGCTGGATCGATTCCGGGACGGAGTATTCCGCGCCGCGCTTTGCCGCTTGTTAAGAGCGCGGCAAGGGAATTCACAAGGAGTAGACCGCACCGCCGCCGCAGTGAGTCGCGGGCACTGTACTGAATGGGAGAATAATCCGCCGGCGCGCCGCTGCAAAACGAGCCGCTGCCACGTCAGTTATCATCGGACCTTGCGCGCTGCCACTAGGATTTAAGCAAGTTAAAACACACTGTGTTAGTCTGTTTGTTAAAAGGGTCTAATGTCTCAATAAATGACTGCTAGTGGAACCACCAATGTTTTACTCCACCTCACCCTCCGAGCAAGGAAATAGCCCATTCCACAGCCCACGAAGAGCCTCGTTCCCTCCCGTCATCCCTGAGAAAACAATAACCTATGCTCCCACCTGTCACTGACGCTCAGTATCTTGTCACTAAAGCCCGTCCCGCTACACATGAATTATACTGTCAATGCGTCTTTTCAGTAACACAAGGCGGATCAGCCGCACAGTCCATGAAGCAATTATTTCCTATCACTGATGGGCTTAAAGTTTTTTTCCCGATTTCGATTCATTCATTACTGTTGTGGACTGGCAAGACAGCCAGTCCACTAGGACGGGAGGCCGAAGGGCACGCGTTTAAGCTCACGCAGGATGGCGTGACGTCTGGAACAGGACAAGGTCTTTATAGTAGCAAAAATAGTTCGTAGCTTCTGGAATACGTAACTTTAATCCATAATTGGTGAACATCGGTCTGACGGTACACGCATCACAAGATAAATACCAATTGATAATGGCGCCTTGCTAGGTCGTAGCAAATGACGTAGCTGAAAGCTATGCTAACTATCGTCTGCGCAAATGAGAGCGTAATTTGTCAGTGAACCATCGCTAGCAAAGTCGGCTGTACAACTGGGGCGAGTGTTAGGACGTCTCTCTAGACCTGCCGTGTGGCGGCGCTCGGTCTGCAATCACTGACAGTGGCGACACGCGGGTCCGACGTATACTAACGGACCGCGGCCGATTTAAAGGCTACCACCTAGCAAATGTGGTGTCTGGCGGTGACAACAAAATTACCATTATATTTTATATTTATGTAGCCTGAAGTAACTAACCGCAGTTTAAAGGTCGACTGTTTTGTGCCCTAGAAGTTGGAACACTACCAATTGTTTTTTTTATTTACCGTACTTTTATGACATCAGCAGAAGTGCTAAACAACTATTTACAACAAATATATACATTTCCGCTCAGTTATATACAATCTCAAGTTCGTATTTGGGTCATAGCCCTAAATCCAGGTTTGAAATCCAGTCAGAAGCTCCTGTGGACGAATTCTGAAGGGCTTCTATTGGCCCTCTGAATGCTCCGAGCGAACATTCAAATCTTATATGATGTACTGTTTGCTGCTCTTCACCACAGTTACATTCAGGGGCTCCAGATCTGCCCCCATCACTACTGGTCCGATTCAGTACGCGTCAGTGTCGTCAGGGTAGATGAATACCCTCTGGTCGCTCCCACGGAGCTTTGGTTAGTTGGTGATGCTTCAGAGAAGATTGGTCTGGTCTTTTATAGTTCCAGGCTTTTGTAATATCGAAGTTATTGTCCTGTCCACCCCAGGTAGCTGGGTGGTCAGCGCGACAGACTGTCAACACCAAAGATCCGGGTTCGATTCCCGGCTGGGCCGGAGATTTTCTCCGCCCAGGGACTGGCTGTTGTGTTGTCCTAATCATCATCATGTCAGGCGAGCGGTCTACCCGACGGGAGGCCCTCGTCACACGATATTATTATATATGTTATTGTCCTGCAAGTTGATTGCTGCGCGCCTTGACGGTTTTTGTCCCTTAATCGCTAGGGCTCTAATAATGAAATTTCAGAATGAATTGGTAATTCTGGGTTGCTTTTGCCTTATTATTGTCCACACGTTCAGCAGTGAATGTGATCACCTTGTGGATTATGGTGGAATATTAGTAATGCTCGCAGCCAGTGCGTGTTTGTGTACCGTAATTAACAGTAAAAGCTGAAGGATGAACATATACGACAGTATGAGAGAAGTCGTCGCAGTGAGCCACTGAGACGATCACCTGCTACCTCTAAGCATAAAATGGTTCAAACGGCTCTGAGCACTATGGGACCTAACATCTGAGGTCAACAGTCCCCTAGAACTTAGAACTACTTGAACCTAACTAACCTAAAGACATCACACACATCCATGCCCGAGGCAGGGTTCGAACCTGCGACCGTTGCAATCACGCGGTTCCGGACTCAAGTGCCTGGAACCGCATGGCCACAACGGCCAGCACTCTAAGCATACATTGTGAGAAATTCTGCTAGTATGGTGACCCATGAACAGCAAGTGAATTTACGCCAACTTTGATCCCAGATGATGACTTAGTCGAAAAGACTGAATTTTATGCACACTTGTACTAATTGGGTTAATGTTTCATATTCAAGTCGGTAGTGGTCCACATACACATATTCACGGTTATCACGCTAACGGTTCTTTTGTAGGCCCATGTTAAATGAAAAATTTCTGCTTCTATCACGGCGTACTTACGCCTGTTCGGCCTTCATTGTAAATGGACTTCCAGCTATTATTGTTTTGAAGGGGAAGCAGGGAACGTATGGCACAGACGCACATGAACGTGACGAGGCAGCGAGCCAATAGCGGCTGGGTCTCCCGCCACCTCCTCCTCCGCCTCCACCCACCCCCGCCACCACCACCCTCCGCCCCCAGATGTGCCGAGCGCGGGACATCGCCCGGGCCCGCGGCCAGCCCCTGTGAGGCAGGCTCGCCCGCGGCGCACGTCAGTCGCAGCGGGTGCCGGTGGAGAATTATTAGACTTTGAAACGCCTTAATAGACAAAAGGAACGTCCGCGAATTATGGCCGCTCCTTTTTTATACGGCTCCGCTCTCCATCACTACACCTACATCGCGAGCTAGCCGGAGGGACAGAGACAGAGGGAGGGAGAGTGAGGGGGAGGGAGAGTCTGCCAGGAAGCGGCCGGGACGCGGGGGAAAGTGGATCCGTCTGCCCTCGGCGGCCATCTGCACGAGGAATGAAAGCAATGAAGCCGCCGAGAAATACGAATTTTTCTCAATTACCCTGGGACTCGGAAAGAGGTGAAGGAAGTTTTTACGGGAATGGGACGGGGTAGCGAAGGAGAAGAAGGGGAGGGTTCGCAGTATATCGCAATTAGCGTAATTCGCAGTGAAATTTCCTTCTGGTGGGCTGGCTGTTACCCAGGCAACGAAATAAAATATTCTACGTGGAGAGAGTACTTTAATTTACAGCTAGAATCCGTCGTCGCTGTAACCATCTCTACTTCTTCAGCAGCCCACCACTTCTCTAGAGCATAATGTAGTACTCTTCTTCTTACAGTTCAATAGTATTGACAATTTTTCGACTGGCTTGTCCGTTCTTTCTTTAGAACAAATTGTTTCAGACCTGGTCCACCCAGTTCAATCATTAAGCCTCACCAGCAGTCACCGATGACGTCTATGCGGATGAATTTTCGTTGACATTTTGAAGAACGAATGATTAGGCACCAGGGAAGGAGCACAATCTCGGACTGAAAAGGAATGGAGAAAAAAGGCTGTTGGGTCATTTCGATAGAACCAAACTGGTAATAAGCTGAAGAAATTAAGAGAAATCACAAAACATATACACCTATAGGGCTAGATTGGGATGAAATCCTGTTACTTTCGAGTACTAGCAAGGCTTGTCCTGTAATTCTAATTATCTATTTACTGACGAGCATGAAATATCGATTGCGTGTACAAAACCGTCTGATTGCAGTAGACAGGAATATTTCTGAATCCAAACGTACATTTATATACTATCGCACTTAAATCTCCGTAGTACATAATTCCATCAGCATTTTAATTTTCTTGCAGATTTCTGGTTTCTTCGATATCAAATATACTAAATACATTTATTTGTGTGTATGAGTAAATCCAATATACACTTACGGTTTTCCTTTTTCTGTAAACACCAAACTACAGTAACATTTATTAGAAGACAGAAGAACACATAAATCATTGTGGTACACCAAGCTTTGTGGGGGCTACTTAATTAAATCACACCTCATTTTTGGTTACTTGCAAGGATTGTAATGCATTATTTCTTGCTTGTAGTCAAGCAGAAGGGCAATGGGTTGGTGAATTAATGTTGCCACAGAAACACATTGACTACTCGATGATCATTCATGACAAAGACATTTGAAAGCCAACAAGAAGAAATTTTACATAAAATGTATAGGTGAATGCCAGCAGCAACAAATTACCTCGAGAATATCAAATTTTAGAAGAAATTCAGTTACCTTTATCTTTAAAGTCACCCATGGTGCCTTTTTCAAGTGTGACCGCTGCATACGGCGGCGCAGTCCATGCTGTGTTCCCTTAGTAAACAGTAGTGTACCTTCTATCGCCATGATTTTTTTGTTCATAATTATCGATATCGGAGATACAACCAACGTAATGAGCCACAATTCTTTGAAATTAATCAGTCAAAATAGAAAGGTTCCGATATTACCAGTACAGAATTGGCAAACTACCAGAGCACTGGTGGCGCAGTCTCGAACTTAAATTTTATGTTCGAGTGAAGATTGTTACAGGGAAGGAAGAACTAAAATAAACTTTCCTTACCGTGCCCAGCCTTTCCATTTCGTGCATCTGGGGATGGGATTTCATGAGCGAGAAAAAAAAAACTAACCTCTCCACAGTTTGTATAGAATTGAATAACGACCGTACCAGGGTAAAATTGAACGCAGTAACGGTACTGGGACAACAAGGCAAATATTTTCAGAACCTGATAGTGCGGTGTGTCGAGCCAAATTCACTGCACATCACGACTGAATTTAATATAGAAAAGGGTAGCTCAAACAAATGATGGTGTCTACGAAATGCTCATTGAACATAAGGTAGTCGGATCTGGAAAACTGACCCCCTCCCCCATCCTAACAATTGGGCTTGCCACAGGTATTGCGAAGGTACATCCATGTTTCCGACGAGAAGCTTGGTATACCAAAGATTACGGGTGCCATATGGAGGTTTATCCCCATCTTACATTTTGTTGTGCCTACTACTCAGTCCGTGGATGAATAAAGAGGCGATGGCTAAGGAAATACGTAAAATGTTGGACTGACAAATCATCGAAAAACTACAAAAAACCCACAATATAATGTAGAGGATAAGATCCTATTTAGATTACATCCATGGGCCTCATTATCAAGGAAACAAAACAGGAAGTGGCAAAATATATGTACAGGGCTGTATGGAAATCTGATCATTCCCAAAGAAGGAAGTTACCTGGTTATTCATCAGACTCTAGAGTCATGAAGGGAATATTTCCCCAAAAAGACATTAAGAAATATTTCAAATAATATGTCATAAATATAAATAATTTCAATTAAGAAATTATTTTGAAATAATTTCTGTGAAAGGTATAAAAATTGGTGTGGATTGGCAAGACAGCCAACCCACTATGAGAGGAAGCCGAAAGGCACGCGTTTTAGCTCACGCAGGCTGGCGTGAGGTCTGGAACAGGTCAAGGAATTAGACTAGCAAAAAAGGACGCAGCTGTGGAATACTTAACTTTAAACCATAAATGTTGAACATCGCTCTTGACGGTACATGTTTTACAGCATCAATAGTAACTGGTAATGGCACTGATGTGTTGGCAAATGTGCCAACACCTTGTAGATAGAGGAGGCCGAAATGTACGCTATCTAACGCAGACGGGCGTGAAGTCTGGAACAGGATACGTTATTAATGCACTAAAGAAAAGTACGTAGCGTCTGTTTACTTAACTTTAATTCATCCTTGTGGTACATCGCTCTTGACTATACAAATGAGACTCCCTCCAGATATGGTTAATGGTGCCTTGCTAGGTCGTAGCCATGGACTTAGCTGAAGGCTATTCCAACTGTCTCTCGGCAAATGAGAGAAAGTCTTCGTCAGTGTAGTCGCTAGCAAAATCGTCGTACAACTGGGGCGAGTGCTAGTCCGCCTCTCTAGACCTGCCGTGTGGTGGCGCTCGGTCTGCAAATACTGACAGTGGCGACACGCGGGTCCGACATGTACTAATGGACCGCGGCCGATTTAAAGCTACCACCTAGCAAGTGTGGTGTCTGGCGGTGACACCACATTCCTCCCCCGCAAATCGGCGAACGGTCGTGTTATAAGGCTTCCGCCCGCCGTGGGGAGGGCCCCATGTTGACGTATGCGATGAGGTGGGGAGCCTAACAACAGGCGAGGCTGTGCCACCCGCACCCGGCCATTCGGTCCGAGGGGAGCTAGGAAACGCCTGGAAACCTACTCCAGGGTGCACGTCAACATGCGGTGTATGCGCCCGTAAAGAGACAGGAGGGGCCGAAGGGTCGACCTCCATTGCGTCGGGGTATCCGACGCGCGATGACGCCATGTGGTCCGGAGCGGGCAAGAGTTCCATGGCGGAGGACAGCTGGTCACGGGAAGCGATCGGCGGCGCGGGACCCAGGGAGGCGCTTGGCGGCTGCAGCGACGCGTCCACTGCGGGCGGCGCCGGCGGGAGAACAGGCGGCGGCGGCGGCGGCGGCGGTGGCGGCGCGACGCAATGGGGCAAAATGGAAGGCACCGTCGGTAACACCTGGGGATGAGGCGAGCCAGTAGATGGGTCCCCAGGGTGCTGACCGGACGGCACCGTCGCTGAAAGCAGACGGGGAGCGGCAGAACCCGTGCGACGACAAAGGCGCAGCTGATTGAGATGCCGACGCACCTCACCAGAGGCCCCCAAAACCAAATACATCGCGCGGCCGAAGCAGCGAAGAATGCGCCCTGCGAGCCAACGCCGTGAACCGCGATAGTTTCGATAGAATACAATGTTGCCTGGAGCAAAAGCAGGAGTCTGCCGCTGCACAGGAACCTGATGCGGCGGATGCAGCAAAGACATCAAGGTTCGATGAGGACGACCGTGAAGCAACTCAGCCGGCGAGCGACCATCGCGGGGCTGAGAGCGAGACGAAGACAAAAAGAGCAACAACGCGTCCTCCCGAGAATGCGACTCTTTCAATTTCAACATCTGTGACTTGAAAGTCCGGACCAAACGTTCAGCGGCACCGTTTGACTGAGGCGAAAACGGCGCGGATGTCAGATGTTGAATACCATTGGCCTTGCAGAATGACTGAAATTCTGCGGACAAGAATTGTGGGCCATTGTCGGAAAGACCTTCAATGCGAAAGATAGCGGATAACGCTTGGATGGTGGCAGATGACGTCGTGGAAGACATCCGGCACGCAACGTAGGTGCGCCCAGTTGTTTGTACGTGGCGTGATTGAGCAATGAAACTGCAGCTCCGGTATCGAGCTGGAACGGTTTCACTAGTCCGGCAAAGTCCAAATCTACAAAAAGTTTATTGTCCTGCTGACGACAAGAGCGACTGTTTTGTGCAACTTGAACAGACACTGGTACAGAATCACTTGCGACGTGACGGGATTTCCGTCGACGTCGACGCACACTTTTTGTGGGACAAACACAGTCACAGTTAGAGAGAGGAACACTGGGCATTAACTACATGAATGTCCATGGGCGAAGGTTCCCGAGCCTGAGTGTCCTTGATTCGATTCCGGCGCGAAGCAAAGGGCCTGGAATGGTTGTGAGTGTCCGATCAGAGCTTTTTCTGGCAAACACTTTGAACATGTCCTTTCTTATTACAGAAAAAGCAAATAGCTTGGCGTGACGGGCAATTCTCACGCGAATGTCTAGTTGCACACCGCGGGCATGATTTCAGCACTGCATTTCCTCGCTTGCGCGGCATACGCGGCGGTGCGGACGTGCGCGAAGGCTGTTTACAGTTCCGTGCAGCGCGCCCGGTGGGCCGGTTAATGCGACACACAGCTGGCGAAGTTTCAAATGATTCCTGAGCAAAGTCAAGTGTGTCTTGCCTATCCAAAATGTCTATCAGTTGTTGAAGGGAGGGATTGACTAGTTTCAAAATCTGTTCCCGTATACGAACATCAGAAACGTTCTGTGCAATTGCATCACGCACCATAGTATCTGAATAAGGGAGTCCACAGTCACATTCAAAAGCACAATCCCTAGTAAGGCCTTGCAAAGTTGCAACCCACTCCCGATTAGTTTGACCGGCCGTACGTTTTGTACGAAAGAACGTATACCTTTTTGCAACGACATTGACTGTTTCCTTGAAATAGGCATCTAAAGCCGACAAAATTTCTTCGTAGGACAGAGTTGCTACGTCGCGTCGGGGAAACAATTTCACTATCACATGGTAGGTGGACACACCTACACACGAAAGCAAAAACGGCTGCCGCTCATTACCTTGAATTCTGTAGGCGGCGAGATGGAATCCAAATTGGCGTGACCACTCCGTCCAGATTTCCTGGGTTGAATCAAAATTACGGAAGGGGGGTGCAACTGCGTGTTGTGGCTGCAGTAGCGATGAAGCGGCGGCGGCCGCATCGTTTTGCAGCGCACGTTGACCCTGGACGAGCTGTCCAAGGGCATCCAATAACGCCTGCGTCTGCTGATTCTGCAAGCGATAAAATTCGGACAGTACATCTGGAGAATGTGGCGAAGCCATGACACAAGCAAATCAGAGCAAGTTTAAAGAACACGTTTTCCTCGTTACCAATGATGTGTTGGCAAATGTGCCAACACCTTGTAGATAGAGGAGGCCGAAATGTACGCTATCTAACGCAGACGGGCGTGAAGTCTGGAACAGGATACGTTATTAATGCACTATAGAAAAGTACGTAGCGTCTGTTTACTTAACTTTAATTCACCCTTGTGGTACATCGCTCTTGACTATACAAATGAGACTCTCTCCAGATATGGTTAATTGTGCCTTGCTAGGTCGTAGCCATGGACTTAGCTTGTAACGTTGTAACTTTAATTTTGGTATGCTGAAATCGGAGCTAACAGACAATGAAAGTGGGTTAAAAGCCGTGATCTGTCTGGGGACGTTAACCGTGGATTACTGGGCAACTGTTTCATCAGATATTTAGTCTAGGTTTACCAAGCAGACTAACATTAATGATAATCTTTTAATAGTCATACAAAACCGGTAAAATATATATATAAAAGGGAGAATTTAAATAAAAAGAAAGAAATCAGTTTATATTTGGAAATTTATTTTAAGATTGTTCATTGAAATTTCAGCATATTATACGTGAGTTATATCTGAGCTGGTGCCTTATTTACGATTGAAAAGAATGTGAGATTGTAATCTTATGGAACACATAAAATATGGAGCCAAGATTTGGAAAACTGCATACAACACTCCATTCATAAAATAACACACGAAGAACATTGAAACATAAGCAAGAAGAAATTAACCACAACCAACAGAGTCAGTTTTTACCCAAAGAAATTACGTTCATACCACAATCCTGTCCGTCATGTAATTACCACACACTGGTATACTAAATTCATATTAACTCTTTGTGAAGTCTTCGCAAAAAGAATAGCTGAGGGCTACTTTGATGATTACACCACATGCTCCACGTGGTCAACTTGGTTTACACAAAGCGTACAACTCCACAATAATTTTGATAATTAAAATACATTAGATCGAAAAGCAATTGACAAAAGAAAAACCTTGAACTGGTTACTAACGTCTTACTATTAACCTGATGGGTCAAACAGTTATATAAGCACGTGGTACTGGTCTCGCAAAGTACACCCCACGTGGGTTGAACATAAAGAAAAGCATAAAGAAAAGTTGCTATATTAAAAAAATATTCTCAAGACGAGACGTTATAATCTCACGCACATTCGGATTTAAGATTGATGAACTTAGTTAGAGTTACTGATCAACACGTGGTTCCACTTTACTCACAAAGTAGTAACAAAGCAACTACCAAAAAATAATCTGAACTTCACACGATAATTACACTGCCCTGCAATTTAAGATAACATCGGATATTTTAGACCTAAACCCGAAATAAAGGTGATTAAATTTTCAGTTAGGCTGAACTTAAGAAATCCATTGTCCTACGGACTTAACAGACACGCGCTTAGCCGGAGAAATCCATTGTCCTACGGACTTAACAGACACGCGCTTAGCCGGAGATCTTACCACTTCAGACGCTCGCCACGGCCACACTGCAACTGCCCTCCTGCCTAGCGTGCTTTCTGAGGGTGGCTCACAAAGACCAACGGAAGTGGCCAGAGGGGCAGCTTCCTATACCAACATGACAACGGACGGACAGGACCATACTAAGTATAGAAACCTCTTTGCTTTTAGGAAGCGTAGCTACCTGTTCCGACGTTGGTCCTACTGTTCTCTAGCAGACAGCCTTGTCTGCTACCCTCAAGCATGCAACTAGAAATACATATGCTCATTCATCCTCTCACACAAAAGGGAAGGGGGATGACAGTATCTTATCATATACAGTATATAAAAGAAAGCGGATGTAGGTTCCGTATGAGACTGTGTGACATGAATTACATATAAGAATTACATATAAACTGTGCTTTAAAGTGTAGTAGTGTGACAGATCGTTCTTGTTTATGTGTAAAAGTAACACATTCCACTGCTCAGTCTCCTCCCAGATAGTCAGAAACGCCACAGTACATTTAGAAGAGGAATTTATTCCATAAATGGCAACAGACTTAAGAAATGAAACATGAAAGGAATCCAACAGAGACCTTTCAAGCTGAAGGCTATTCTAACTGTCTCTCGGCAAATGAGAAATTCTGCGGACATGAATTGTGGGCCATTGTCGGAAACAATAGTCTGTGGAAGACCTTCAATGCGAAAGATAGCGGATAACGCTTGGATGGTGGCAGATGACGTCGTGGAAGATATCCGGACAACAAAAGGAAAATTACTGAATGAATCTACCACAACCAACCATCGAGAATTCCAGAATGGGCCAGCAAAATCGATGTGTAAGCGTTGCCAAGGGGAAGTGGCTTTTGGCCATGCAAAGAATTTCCGCGGTGGTGCTGATTGTTGTTCGGCACACACCATGCAAAAGAGCACATATTCGTAATCGCGGCATCGATTCCGAACCAAGTACAGTGCTGACGAGCAAGTTGTTTCGTTCTCACTACACCCCAATGTCCTTGGTGGAGAAGCTGTAAGACAGAGGACTGTAACGAACGTGGGACCACGACCCTGGACTGATCATTATCAAAACGCAACAGCAAAACACCACGCCGTACAAAAAGTCTCTCCTTGTGAGCAAAAAATCGGCGAACCAACGGATCCCCGATCCGTGACTGTGACAAGGGCCATTGAGTACCAACGAAACACATAACAGTAGCCAGGACAGGGTCGGCAGCTGCGGCTGTAGCTACACGACGAAAATCAATCGGAAACGATTCGACCACGTCATCGGTTTCCGAATCAATGAACATGCAAACAAGTCCGGAGGAATCGAATGCTCTATCCTCAGCAACAGGCAAACGGGACAACGCATCGGCGTTTCCGTGTTTAGCAGTGGACCGATAGAAGATATCGTAGCGGTACTGCGAGAGGAAAATAGACCAGCGAATGAATTTCTGCGCTGTACGTGGAGGTACAGGCTTGGTCGGATGAAAAAGCGATGTCAAAGGTTTGTGGTCCGTGATGATGGTAAAGTGACGACCATACAAGAAATCATGAAACTTTGTAACACCAAATACGAGAGCCAATGCTTCTTTCTCGATCTGTGAATAATTTCTTTGCGCAGACGAGAGCAATTTGGACTTAAAGGCAATAGGGCGATCTTGCAATGCATCGTTGGCACAAGCACAGCACCGATCCCGAAATCCGATGCATCCACCATCAACAATAGGGGCTTCCGGGGATCGAATGGCGTAAGGCAAGTATTGGAAAGCAACGCCGATTTCAAGTGGCGAAAGGCGCGTTCGCATTCCGTCGTCCAGACGAACGGAACACCCTTACGGCGTAAGCGATGAAGCGGAGCTGAAATGGAAGAGGCATGTGGCACATATCTGTTATAGTAATTTATTTTTCCCAGCACACTCTGTAGCTGCTTCAAATTCTGCGGCGAAGGCAAGTCTTGTATGGCACGGAGGTGCTCTGGACTGGGATGTATGCCTTGGGCATTAAGTGGATGTCACAGATAGGGTAAGTCACGAGCAAAAAACACACATTTGTCCTTCCGCAAGCGAAGACCATTTTGTCGCAAGACCTGAAATAATGTTCTGAGATTGGCTAAATGTTCTTCTTCCGTCTTTCCGGAGATCACAATATCGTCCAGATAGTTTGCTGCAGTAGGGGCCGACGCACAAACAGTTTTTAGATATTGCTAAAACAATGCAGGGGCGGATGCACACCCGAATGGCAGTCGTTTGAATCGATACAAACCAAGATGCGTGTTAACCACCAAAACGCGCTGGGGTTCTTCGTCCACCGGTCCAACGCATCTGCTAGGTCCAACTTCGAAAAATATTTACCCGGGCACAGTTTGTCAAAAAGATCTTCCGGGCGGGGTAAAGGAAAAGTTGCTGTCACTAATTGTGGATTCACTGTTGCCTTGAAGTCCACACAAAGTCTCAATTGTCCGGAAGATTTTTGCAAAATTATTAAGGGTGATGCCCAGAGAGAAGCCTGCACACATTCAATGACACCTTGTGATTCCAAATCGTGTAATGTTTTTGCGACCTCATCACGCAATGTGTGTGGAACATTGCGCGCTCTGAAAAATTTCGGTTGCACGTTTACTTTCAGTTCCAAATGTGCTTTATAGTTCTTAGCGCAACCGAGGCCTGGTGCAAAAATGTCTGCAAATTCTTCACATAGACGAGAAACACTGTCTGAAGGCACAGTCTGGTTCACTGATAGGACCTGATTTACTATAGACAAGTTAAACAACTGGAATAAATCGAAACCAAACAAGTTCACTGCAGAAGAAGAACGAAGGATGTAAAATGACACAAGTTTTGTTTGTCCCTTGTATGTTGCAAGAAGACTGCACTGTCCTAACACAGGGATCGCATGTCCTGAATAACTACTTAACATTTGCGGCACGCAACGGAGGTGTGCCCAGCTGTTTGTACGTGTCGTGATTGATCAGTGAAACTGCAGCTCCGGTATCGAGCTGGAGTGGTATCACTTTGCCATTAATATCCAAGTCCACAAAAAGTTTATTGTCCTGCTGACGACAAGAGTGACTGTCTCGTGCAACGTGAACTGAATCTGGTACAGAATCACTTGCGACTTGACGGGGTTTCCGGCGATGTCGACGCACACTATTTGTGGGACGAACACAGTCACTGTTAGAGAGAGTGGCACTGGGCGGATTGGCATGAACTATATGAATTTCCATGGGTGAAGTGTCACGAGCCTGAATATCCGTGGTTCGATTCTGATTCCGGCGCGAAGCAAAGGGTCTGGAATGGTTTTGAGCTTCCAATTTGAGCTTTTTCTGGCAAACACTTTGAACATGTCCTCTTTTATTACAGGAAAAGCAAATAGCTTGGCATGACAGGCAATTCTCACGCGAATGTCTAGTAGCACACCACGGGCATGATTTCACTGTATTTGCTTGCCGGCGCGGTACACGTGGCCAAGAGCCAGGTGGCTTTGGCGCGGCCGGGCGCGAGGACTGTTTACTGTTCCGTGCAGATCTCCCGGCGGGCCGGTTAACCTGACACATGGGTGGCGAAGGTTCAAATGATTCCTGAGCAAAGTCAAGTGTGTCCTGCCAATCCAGTATGTTCATCACTTGTTGAAGGGAGGGATTGACTAGTTTCAAAATCTGTTCCCGGATACAAACATCAGAAACATTCTGTGCAATTGCATCACACACCATAGTATTTGAATAAGGAAGTCCACATTGATACTCAAAAGCACAATCCCTAGTAAAGCCTTGCAAGGTTGCAACCCACTCCCTATTAGTCTGACCGGCCGTACGTTTTGTACAAAAGAAGGTATTCCGTTTGTCAACTACATTGACTGATCCTTTGAAATATGCATCTAATGCAGACAAAATTTCGTCGTAGGACAGAGTTGCTACGTCGCGTCGGGGAAATAATTTGACTATCACACGGTAGGTGTGCACACCGACGGACGACAAAAGAAAAGGCTGCCGCTCATTACCTTGAATTCTGTGGGTGGTGAGATGGAATCCAAATTGGCGTGACCACTCCGTCCAGCTTTCCAGTGCCGCATCAAAAGGACGAAAAGGTGGTGCAACTGCGTGTTGTGGCTGCGTGAGCGGTGGAGCGGCGGCTGCCACATCGTTTTGCATTGCACGTTGACCCTGGACGAGCTGTCCAAGGGCATCCAGTAAGGCCTGAGTCTGCTGATTCTGTAAGCGATAAAATTCGGAGAGTACATCTGGAGATGGTGGCGAAGCCATTACAAAAGTAAATCAGGGTAGTATAGTTACGAACGCGGTCCCATCCTCGTCGCCAAATGTTGTGGATTGGCAAGACAGCCAACCCACTATGAGAGGAAGCCGAAAGGCACGCGTTTTAGCTCACGCACGTTGGCGTGAGGTCTGGAACAGGTCAAGGAATTAGACTAGCAAAAAAGGACATAGCTGTGGAATACTTAACTTTAATCCATAAATGGTGAACATCGCTCTTGACGGTACATGTTTTACAGCATCAATAGTAACTGGTAATGGCGCCTTGCTAGGTCGTAGCAAATGACGTAGCTGAAGGCTATCCCAACTATCGTCTCGGCAAATGAGAGCGTATTTTGTCAGTGAACCATCGCTAGCAAATTCGGCTGTACAACTGGGGCGCGTGCTAGGAAGTGTCTCTAGACCTGCCGTGTGGCGGCGCTCGGTCTGCAATCACTGATAGTGGCGACACGCGGGTCCGACGTATACTAACGGACCGCGGTCGATTTAAAGGCTACCACCTAGCAAGTGTGGTGTCTGGCGGTGACACCACAAAAATCAGAAGAAAGCTTTTAAGGTCATCTAGTAAATGTTAAATGATAACGGCTAACAGTAAACAGTAAATGGTAAACGTAAAATAATAAACAACAATGGTAGCGTGTAACCACTTGTTCAGTTTGGTGTGTAATTAACACATAGTTTTAATGCATCCCTTCTTCTAACGAATCGTTTCGGGAAGGTATTTTAATAATATAGCAATAAAAATATTTTAAGGGAGAAGGATAGCAACTAAGAGTAAAGCTATTATAAGAAATTAAAGCTCAGCGCCGTAGCTTATTTTATGTTATATAAGCCCAAAACATGCTTTGTACGCTAGGTCTAATATATTGTGTAAGAACCTTGTCCATTAACACTAGTCACTTCGATGTGATGTGTAATTGCGTATTGGTTTGGAAAACAATACACCAGCACTAGTAAAACTGTGTTTCACCCGATTTATCCAAAAAAGTGAATTCGCCGTATGGTTGGCATTGATTCCAACGATCCCGAGCTTTTCATAAACCTGAATAATCAATTAACGAAACATAGTCATTTTCGAGCAGTTAAAGAAACTGAAATGGTTAACAGATAAAGATTACGGACAGCATTGAAGTGATAATACTTGATATTTGCATTCTGAAGTTTAATGTAGCGAACACTACGCTAGCCGGTAATGAAGTGTTTAAGTGATTTTCGAAGAGAACCACAGAAACTTTGGTTCCTCCGCCAGTCAAACTAGCTGGGACGAACATTATTGTATTTCATATGGTCATTAATTTATCTATTGCTAGATATGTAAGGGAGGTAATATAGTTCATCAATCCAACTGGAAATAAATAAAGTACCTTATTTTAGCGTAGGCTTGGAAAATCATCGATACAACTTGTTGTGTATCGACGTGCATCGTTAGTTTTTGTACGATTCGCAAGCATTTTCAAGCATCTTTTTTATGCTACACCCAGAGGGAAAAGTGGCGATAACGCAGTCTGTGTCTACTTGTGTCAAAGTTTTCCACCAGCTGCACTGAGACTAGAGTGTCCACAAATACGATAGCTAACTTGTCATCTTCAAAAGGAAAGCAAAAATTTCATATATAAAATTTCACCATCATAAAACTACTACGACAAGAAAAAGGAGGACCGGTACAACAGGTAACAGTAAATGGCATACTGGTAACAGGTAATGGGTAACGGTAAATGGCAAAACATAAATGGGCAAGAGGTAACAGTCAATGGTAAATATTAAATGCTAAACACGCTGGTCATGCAGCCCTCGTCAGTAACTTTTACCATGCGGCCATTCACATTGCTACCATTCTGTTACCCTTACCCAGTGGCTGATATCCTATAATAAGAGCTAGCAAACGGGACAATGTTCCAAAACCAACTCTGACGTATAAAATTTCTGGAAAATATCCAATTCAAAGACAGTAGTTTCCATTCTGTACCAGCATGATTTAGTATTATCATGAGAAGATGCCAAATATCATTTAGTAATCGCGAAAGCGTTACGGAGATGATAGATAAACTCCGGTGGAAGACTCTGCTGGAGAGACGCTCAGTAGCTCGGTACGGGCTTTTTGTTAAAGTTTCGAGAACATACCTTCACCGAAGAGTCAAGCAGTATATTGCTCCCTCCTACGTATATCTCGCGAAGAGGCCATGAGGATAAAATCAGAGAGATTAGAGCCCACACAGAAGCATACCGACAATCCTTTCCACGAACAATACGAGACTGGAATAGAAGGGAGAATCGATAGCGGTACTCAGGGTACCCTCCGCCACACACCGTCAGGTGGCTTGCGGAGTATGGATGTAGATGTAGATGTATTTTGTACTTATTATCATCAAAAGTAGACAAATATTTTGAGGGGGCATGAGTGTGCTGCAAGATAAGTTTAATACACTACCATAGAATCACTCTAACGCAAGGGACCAGTAGGAAGCATAGCAGTCTCATTTCTTACCTATAAGGATGTATATTAGTGCTGTGCTATAAAGTTTTGCATTATGAGCAGGAGGAGGCAAACTTCCTGTAATGCACCAGAAAGTTAATACCCTAGTACGAAGGCGCTGTAGCGTCTGGTAGACTTTGAAAGCATAGCAACTATCATTTATTACTTATACGTACGTGTACTACTACTGTTCGGTATGATACTCTAGCAAAATGTCATATAGGTCCACTGTGTGACAGCAAAAGATGTCAAACGTTCTCAACTGCAGGTTGAAGCTAATAACCTGTCATAGGGCATGGGGACAGTATAATGTTTGGATGACATTGATATCAGCTTTAGAGATGAGTTTTGACGAATTTAGATGACAGAATAACATGCAGCATGTGGCTTGAGGCATGCATGTCGTATTGTGTCTAGCCGAAGGACAAATGCACTGAATGTCAGTTACACGAGAATTGTCGGAACAAGCGAAGGTCAGTCAGCAAATTCAGACTTCCCAAAGCCTGAAGGCCCGCCTTGTGATGCCTGACAAGCATTATAGAACAACTTTATTTGTGGAAAATAATTAATCTGAATCTCTGTTGTACCTTAGAAAACTAAACTTAGCACATACGCGAGTAGTGCTGTAAGTTTTTCGTTGGGAGACACGTATTTGAATATAATGCGAAAAAAGAAGTCATAGCATTTGGATATTTTTGAGTGTGCCCAAAATGGCTGCATTGAGATTGGTTGTTTCATTTTAATGGTCTGTAAAAAACTTTTACACGTGGAAGTATTGTAAATTATGCCCTTAATGTAAAATTTTGAATAAAAGCTTTCGAACATAACATAAAAAATATAATGGCTTTCTGATACTTTTGAACACCACAAGGATGGCTACATTGCGAGTAGCTGGTTCATTTTCAAAGTTTGTAAAGTACTAGCCTGTAGGGTTGGTGTAGTGGGGTGTCGTGGGGATGTGATACGAAGCTCAGTTCGGCTATTTCCACCATTTTGCATTTTTAAATTTCCACCAAAGGCACCTTGGCTTTATATGTTTCCCACCATCTGCCATCTTGATATCATCATGTCACCAACTTGCATATTTTTAGGTTTCCCACTAGTTACATCTTGAATTTTTAAATTTTTATTCATCTACCTTGAAATTTTCAATATCTCACTATCCACCATCCCTGATTTTTAAATTTACAGCAATTTTTCGAATTTATGGCGTCATTTGTTCGAGGCCATTGACGACATCATTTCCCTTGACATGGAGGCAACCTATATTAATACTTACAAAGGTCATTTGAATACTATTATTATTCCATATTACAGTTTTCTTAAGCTCAGAAAGTTGTACATAATGCTGCCGTCAGTTGCCCAATGCTGTTAAAGTCCTGAAAGTTATAAATTTAAATTTGACAAGAGACTGAAGCAGTTTCTCCTTGACAGTTATTCTGTAGAAGAATTTATATTTGTAATTTCTGAAAGGAGATGGGTAGGAGTTGCTAATTCATAACTGTAAAGATACTTCGCAAATGGTTAGCTTGTAGGCGTATTTACTTATGAATACTAGCTACTCATATACATTATTTGCACCTACATACATTAAATAATTCGCCTCTTTGATGTGAGTATAATCATTCAAATATCTGCAGTTGACTATAAAACATTTCTTCTAACAACGTGATTCGTAACCTCATGCTCGTATTCCAAGGTCAGCATACTCCTTAACTTCGTTTGCTTGATGATACCAATTTTGATGTTATGTTTATCGCTAAGCTTACATCTGCTGCTCATTACTTTCGTCGTTCTTCAGTTTACTCGCAAACCACATTCTGTACTCATTACAATTCTCATTCCATCTAACAGAACCTGTAATTCTGCTTCAGTGTCACTGAGGATAGCAACGTCATCAGAAAATCTAAAATTCTTAGCCTGTTACCTAGGATCTTCTTTTGCCACTCTTGACCTTTCCTTTTACTTTTCCTCGACGTACAGATTGAACAGGAGGGGTAAAGGACGGTCTTAGAATCTTTTTCATCTGAATACTGTTCCCTCTTGGTTCTTGTACATACGGTATATTACCCACCTATCCTTATAACATATTCCAATTTTCCTCAGAATTTCTAAAATTTTATACAATTGTATTGCGTCGAACACGTTTTACAGTTCGACGAATTCTGTGAACATGTCTTGACTTTCATTAAGTCATGCTTTTATTATCAATCGCAAAGGCAGAACCTTTTCGAAAGCCAAACTAATCTCCGAACAACAGGTTCCGTTCTTCTGTATATTATTCCCCTCATCAAGTTGGATGCATGATCCTTTAGGCTGATTGTCTGATAGTTCTCGTACGTGTCTGCCTTGCTACCTTCGGAAATGTGTGCATAATATTTTATGTATGTCTGATGGTAAGTTGCCAGTTTCATAGATCCTACACACCACCTTCCCCCAATTACTGCAGGAATTCCGAAGGAATGTATCTATTCCTTCCGCCTTGGTCAATTGCAAATTTCCCAAAGATCTCTCTCATTTCTTTCTTTTTTTTTTTAAGACATCGGTGTTCTGACTTGTTTGACGTGACCCTACGCGAGTTCCTCTCCTGTGCCAACCTCTTATCTGAGAGTAGCACTTGCAACAAAAGTCCTCAGTTATTTGCAGCCGGCCGATGTGGGCGAGCGGTTCTAGGCGCTTCAGTTCGGTACCGCACTGCTGCTACAGTCGAAGGTTCGAATCCTGCCTCGGGCATGGATGTGTGTGATGTCCTTAGCTTAGTTAGGTTTAAGTAGTTTTTAGCCTTGGATGTTAAGTCCCATAGTGCTTAGAACCATTTGCCAAGTTATTTGCTGAATGTATTCCAATCTCCAGCTGCCTCTACAGTTTTTGCCCTCTACAGCTCCCTCTAGTACCATGGACGTCATTCCGCGATGTATTAACAGATGTCCTATCATCCTTTCCCCTCTCTTTGTCAGTGTTTTCCACATATTACTTTGCTCTCAGATTCTGCGCAGAACCTTCTCATTCCTTACCTCATCAGTCCACCCAATTTTCAACATTCGTCTGAATCACCCCATCTCAAATGCTTCGAATCTCTTCTGTTCCGGTTTTCCCACAGTCTGTGTTTCACTACCACACAATGCTGTGCCCCAAACGTAAATTGTCACAAATTTCTTCCTCAAATTAAGACCTACGTTTGATACTAGTAGACTTCTCATGGCCAAGAGTGTGCTTTTTACCAGTGCTAATCTGCTTTTGATGTCATCCTTGCTCTGTCCGTCATTGGTTGTTTTGCTGCGTAGGTAGCAGAATAATCTTGGGTTGTGATGTCATACTAAGACTGCATCAGGATTCTACATCAGTCTTGTTTTGTCAAGGTCGGCCATCTTGTCTCTGTACATTTTATCCAGGCCGGCCACCTTGAATCCCCATCTTGTATTCTCAAATCACTTCGTGACCATCTCGCTGTTCTCATTTCTGCCACTTCTCATTGCTTTCGCCTTTTCTCAATTTACTCTCAATCAATATCCTGTACTCATTAGACTGTTCATTCCATTCAGCAGGTCATGTAATTCTTCTTCACTTTCACTCAGGATAGCAATGTCATCAGTGAATCATATCATTGATATCCTTTCACCTTGAATTTTAATTCCACTCCTTAATCTCTCTCTTATTTCCATCACTGCTTCTTCAATGCAGAGACTGAAAAGTAGGGGCGAAAGACTTCATCCTTTCTTTACACCCTTCTTAATCAGAGCACTTCTTTCTTGGTTTTTCGCTCTCATTATTCCCTCTAAGCTGTTGCACATATTTTATACTACCCGTCTCTCCTTATAGCTTAACCCTGTTTTTCTCAGAGTTTCGAACATCTTCCTCAATTTTAAATAGTCGAATGCTTTTTCCAGGAAGACGACTCCAATGGATCTCTCTTGATTTTTCTTTAGTCTTCCTTCCATTATCAACTGCAACTTCAGAATTGCCTCTCTGGTGCCTTTACCTCTCCTAAAGCGAAACTGATCGTCACCTATTACATTCTCGATATTATTTTCCATTCTTGTCAGCAACTTGGATACATGAGCAGTTAAGCTGATTGTGCTTTAATTCTCGTACTTGTCAGCTCTTGCAGTCTTCGGAATTGTGTGGATGATATTTTTCCGAAAGTAAGATAGCATATCGCCAGACTCATACATTCTACATACCAATGTGAAACGTCGTTTTATTGCCTCTTCGCCCAGTTATTTTAGAAATTCTGATGGAATGTTATCTATCCATTCTGCCTTATTTGTACGTAAATCCTCCATAGCTCATTTAAATTCTAATTCTAATACTGGATCTCTCAACTCTTCTAAATCGACTCCCGTTTCTTCCTCTATCACACAAGACAAGCCTTCCTCCTCATAGAGGCTTTTAAAGTACTTTTTCCACATACCCGCTCTCTCATCTGCATTTAACAGTGGAATTCCCGTTGCACTCTTGTTGTTACCATCCTTGGTTTTAATTGCCCCGGAGGTTATTTTGACTTTCCTATATGCTGATTGCCCTTCCAACATTCACTTCTTTCTCCATTTCTTCACATTTTTCATGAAGACACTTCGTCTTAGCTTCCCTGCACTACCTATTTAGCCGGCCGGTGTGGCCAAGCGGTTCTAGGCGCTTCAGTCTGGAACCGCGCAACCACTACGGTCGCAGGTTCCTATCCTGCCTCGGGCATGGATGTGTGTGATGTCCTTAGGTTAGTTAGGTTTAAGTAGTTCTAAGTTCTAGGGAACTGATGACCTCAGATGTTAAATCCCATAGTGCTCAGAGCCATTTGAACCATTTTTTTCTACCTATTTACTTCATTCCTCAGCGTCTAGAATTTTTGTATTCCTGAATTTCTCAACATATTTTTTCTTCTTTCTTTCATCGTTCAAGTGATGCATTTCTTTTGTTACCATGGTTTCTTCGCATTTACCTTCTTTGTACCTATGTTCTTCTTTCCAAATTCTGCGATTGCCCTTTTTAGGAATATCCTTTCCTGCCTGCCTCCTGGGCCATTCGATAGCTGTATCGATAGCCATAGAAAACTTCAGGCGTATTTCGTCATTCCTTAGTACTTCTATAGCTCAGTTCTTTGTGTATTGATTCTTCCTGGCTAATCTCTTAAACTTCAGCCTACTGTTAATCACAGCTACATTGTAATCTGAGACTATATCTGCACCTGGTTACGCCATACAATCCAGTATCTTATTTCGGTATCTCTGTCTGATCATGATGTAATCTAACTGAAATCTTCCAGTATCACCCGTCATTTTCCAAGTTTATATCCTCCTCTTGTGATTCTTGGACAGAGTATTCACTATTACTAGCAGAAATTTATTACAGAACTCAATTAGTCTTTCTCCTCTCTCATTCCTTGTCCCAAGGTCATATTCTCTAGTCACCTTTTCTTCTACTCCTTCCCCTGCAACTGCATTCCAGTCCCCCATTATTACTATATTTTCATCTCCCCTTAGGGCACTGTGTTATCCTTTCAGTATTCTCATATACTTTCTCTCTCTCTTCATCGTCAGCTTGCGACGTTGGCATATATATCTGAACTGTCGTTGTCGGTGTTGATTTTCTGTCGTTTCTGATAAGAGTGTCTCTATCACTGAACTGTTCACTGTAACACACTCTCTGTCCCACCTTCCTATTCATAACGAATCCTATTCCCGTTATACCATTTTCTGCTGCTGTTGATATCACCCTATACTCATCTGACCAGAAATCCTTGCCTTCTTTCATTTCACTTCACTGACCACTACTATATCTATATTGAGCCTTTGCATTTCTCTTTTCAGATTTTCTAGCTTCCCTACGACGTTCAAGTTTCTGATATTCCACGTCCCGACTCGTAGAACTTTATCCTTTTCCCATGGTCACCTCCCCTGTGGCAGTCCCTCGGACAAATAATAGTCCCATACGTCTTCCGCATTGACCCCCGTTACGTCATTAGACAAGTCCTCACCAACTTAGAGCCTTACTTCTGCTCTTTCCACTTATTCACTTTCTTGTTTTCGCTTAACCGTAGAATTACCATTGCACTCTCAATGTTGACGCCTATCCTCCTAACTTCACCGAAGGTTGCTTTGACTATTCTATATGCTGAATCAGTCCTTCCGACGATCTTCTTTTTCGCTTCTCTATATTTTTCCTACACTCATTTTGGCTTAGGTTCCTTTTATTTCCAGTTTTTTTCCATTCCTAAGTGGCTTCCGCTCTGCGTTCCTTAATTTCCTGAAAATTTTTCTTCTTCCTTTTTCTGTCGATCAACTGAAGTATTTCTTCTGTTACCGAATCTTTCTTTGCAGAGACCTTTTTTCTGCAAAGTCTGGATGCCCTTCTTAGAGATGTACATTCCTCTTCAGCTCAACCGCTTTCTGTAGTATTCATTATCGTAGTAGCTACAGCATCAGATAACTTCAAAAGTATCTCATCATTAATTAGTATTTAAATAACTAGCTTCTTTTAACAGTGATTTTTCTGGACGAAACTTAAACTTCAGCCTAATACTCATCATTACTAAACTGTGTTCGGAGTCTATATGTTCCTCTGCTATGCCTTTCTATCCTATATCTTGTTTCGGAATCTCCGTCTGACCAGCTGAAACCGTGCCGTATTTCCGGGTCTTTTCCAAGTATGCCATCTCTCTCGTGATTTTTGAACAGTGTATTCACTACCGCTAACTGAAATGTATCTCAGAACTCAATTAATTTTTTCATCTTTCATCCCTACTATTTTCCTTCTTACCCGTAATACTGCAGTCCAGTTCCCCATGTTTACTGAATTATCATCTCCTTATACACAGTGAATTATCCATTCGTCATCCTCATATATTTTATCTCTTCTTCCCTTGTTAATGACGTCGGTATCTATACCTGAACTGCTGTTGTTGGCGATGGTTTGCTGTCGAATCTGATCTGAACAACTCTATCTCTGAACTTCTCACAGTAACTCCCTGTCTGCCCAACTTTCCCATTCATAACGAATCCCATATCATTTTCTGCTGTTCGTCGGACCATAAATCGTAATCATATTTTCATTTCGCTTCACCAACCCCTAGCATGTGTAAATGAAAACTCTGTTTCCCTCTTCCTATTTTCTAGCGTCCCAACCATATCTTACCTATTGGTTTTACAGGCTCTGATTTGTAGAATGTTACCCTTTCGTTCGTTGCACGGTAGAATAGTAAGAAAATGCAGGCATGAAATTTTCTTAAGAACCACTGGTGACGGGTAAGTGGGATGCGCCTGCCGGATACGAAATGGTGTCGAAACGGAATACCAACACGAGGCGTCCGAAATGCAACTAGCTATGTGCACATGACATGAGGATATGTAAGAGGAAAGCCAAGAACAAGTGCTTCAGCACTTCAACAGTTATGTGTAACAGACAGAAAGTGCTATTGCGACGAGGCTAAATGTAGTAACTTCACTTAGTGATGTCACAAGAACGCCTTCCACGACACAAACTTCGCATAAAGATACACTCTGAAAATGTTATGTTAAACGCTAGAACAGCAGAGTGCACCGACAGGCTAAGAAAACGAGAGCACATTCCGTTACCAGTCTGGGGGGAAAGGGATGATCACGTCATCACCTGCCATAAACTGTCCGCCCTCTCCAATCTCATTCTCGGGGTTACATGATTCCATCTGCATTACGGATAGCGGTGGAATACCAGCTCTATTAAGTAGCAGGATACTCTGGTGAATTCAGCAAGTGACAACAATCAGACGCCAACTTGGAGTGCACTGCTCCAGATCCACAGCCATCCAGTCATGAAGAGGATCTCTGATCTGCAAGTCGCAATCCTGCCAGTCACAAACGTGACTAGTTGAGGAAGTGGGCCAGGCCGGTCTTCTGTGAATGATGAACAGATATGGCCACCTGTTGGGCGCACTTGTCGCCGCTACTGGGGCAGTGACAGTCCCGCCTCGCGGTATGTATAATGGGACTGCCACTCAGGCTGCCTTCCGTGTTGCTGCCGCGTCTTCCAGCTACACACCATCTCGACAACCGACAGCAGAGGAACGCAGATTCCTGGGGCCGAGCCTAAGTGCACCTTCATTCATCGAGGGTGCGGAGGCTTCGGAGGACGACTTCAGCCACGCCAGGCTGAGGGGACACGCAGATGCTGCATCCTCCTGCGACGAATCTACAACACAGCCAACGCAGGAGGACCTGTACTCAGCCAGCTCCTCGCCAGGGACTGACTTGCCACGTCGCGATTTCATGCAGCGCAGACGCAGCATGCTCCCCGCTAGGCAGCTCCAGGAAGAAGAAGGAGTGATTGTAAAACTGTCGCCAATAAATATCTGTTAACTGAAAGATGTTTCATTAGCGCCCCGGAACTCTACAGGATCACTCAATCCTGCTCTCCACTCGACCTCATGATAACAACGCGACCCCAGCTTGTGTCGTAATAATTGGATATTCTATCTTTTTCTCAAAGCCACGTCCATTTTAGCAGTACCCTCCCAGAAATCCGAATGGGTGATTAATCCGTAATCTTTTCCCAATAGAGAGATTATCACGGACCTTTTTGAATTACAGACCATATGTCCTTTGGATACACATTCGCCGGCCGAAGTGGCCGTGCGGTTAAAGGCGCTGCAGTGTGGAACCGCAAGACCGCTACGGTCGCAGTTTCAAATCCTGCCTCGGGCATGGATGTTTGTGATGTCCTTAGGTTAGTTAGGTTTAACTAGTTCCAAGTTCTAGGGGACTAATGACCTCAGCAGTTGAGTCCCATAGAGCCATTTGAACAATTTTTTTTTTTTTGATACACATTCGGTCACTTTAATCGATTGGTTTCTATAGCCCTCCGCATCCTCATGCTGCAAACCGCTGATTCTTCCGCCTTTTAGAGGCAGTTCCCAACCGAAGAGCAAGAAGTTGCCCTGAAACATTGTCTGCTCCTCCGCTCTATTTGACACGTCTGTGGTCAGAACAAGGGTGACTCGTTAGACCGGGAGTCTTCTACCTCCATTGCTGATGATTATAATTCAGAATTTAATTTGTGGCTGTCATCGAACCTATGACCTACGACTTTATTACTAATAAAAAAAAAAAGTTCAAAGATGTGTGAAATCTTATGGGACTTAACTGCTAAGGTCATCAGTCCCTAAGCTTACACACTACTTAATCTAAATTATCCTAAGGACAAACACACACACCCATGCGCGAGGGAGGATTCGAACCTCCGCCGGAACCAGCCGCACAGTCCAGGACTGCAGCGCCTTAACGCGGCTATTACTAATCAAAGACACTACCCCAGGCCGTGGACCTAACCTAAACACAACTTTGCAGCGAATTGAATGGTACACAATTCAATTTTTGTGTTATTCAATTAACAATCCAAAGTCGCACAGCTTGCCACACTAACGTGAATATTCCATTGCTGATCATTTCAAGGATGTAACAATTATGTCTCCACGCAACTTACGCACTGTATACTTTCTTTGCGTTGGTTCACTTAACATGATGGCAATAGCTTTATCTAGTAGCAAAAACCCATAAGCAATAGTTTCTGTATCAGGGAAATGGAGATCCTCAATAAGTGTTTCTCAACGCAGTGCAATCCGTCCAAATGATGCAATTGGCTCTGAACACTATGGGACCTAACGTCTGAGGTCATCAGTCCCCTATAACTTATAACTACTGAAACTTAACTAACCTAAGGACATCAGACACATTCATGCCCGAGGCAGGTTTCGAACCTGCGACCATAGCTGTCGTGCGGTTCCAGACTGAAGGGCCTAGAACCGCTCGGCCACACCGGCAGGCAGTGCAATCCGCATCTCCTAATAATTCTCTTTTACACAGTCGCACACCCCTTCCCATTTTTGTGTTTCGCAATCCTTGATTTCTTCTTCTTCCTCCTCCTACTTCATCCTCCCTCATTTTTTTCGCCGTCAAAAATGGTTCCCGCACTGTAATGAAGTCGAAGGTACGCTGTTCAGCTACCACGCCTTAGAGGCTCTACTTACAACAGATTTTAGTATTTTCCTGAGCCTGCAGAATCGCTTTCCAGTGTTTAAACATACCAATGTCTTGACGAGAAGTTTCCACTTTTTCTGTGCAGCAGTCAGTGTTTGGTGTCTGATCTGTGACTATGTACTTCGTGGTGTTCCCGTGTATCAGCTAGCTGCCTGTTCCAGAGCAGACCTGGTTAGAAGCGTACGCAGCAGGGCCTCAGCTGAACGCACTGCCGTCGAGCCCGCGGCGGGGCTCCGCCCAAGGCGTGTTCTCTCCTCGGCTGGCTGCAGAGCTGCTAGACAGCACGGCCGGCCCCACGGAGCGTAACCCGAAACGGCGCGGCATCCTCAGGACGGGCAGGAGAGAACCCCGCCAGATGAGCGTTAATTAAACCCGCGCCGCAGGGATTAAGAGCGCCGCCATAAATACCTGCTGGCTGACAGGTCCCACTCTGTCACCGCTGCCCCAGCCTACTCCTCCTCCTCGAGAAGACTGGCGCAGCACAGGACAACAAGGCTACTACTCCTCTTCACCTGCTGGCCTGTCTGACCAGTTAGCCACTCACTGTGAGGTTCCAACCACTCGTGCTAGCTGGTGGTGTAAATGCCAAAATATAAAGGATGAAACCGAATTCCAAAATTTTGATAAAATTTTCTCGAGCTTCCAGCCGCATCCATTGGTTTAAAACCCACGACCTTTCGGCCGAGTTCTCCACGGCCATTGTCAAGTGGTGCCTGTCGAATGATTTCTGCTGCTGTCCTTAGACAGCCACGCTGTCTTCAGTGACGTCACTGGTGCTCACTCCAGGTTTTCTTCTGAATATTGTGGTTTAGAGGACCTGTGGCCTACCAGGGTGGTGAGGTAGTTATAATTTATTTGGTTTGTTACAACAGTTACCTCTGTTTTTGTCAAATTACCTCTACAACAGTGAAAAAGTTTGTCATACGCACTCATAAAACGTACAACAGAAACAACAGTCTTGAGATGCAAAAATGCTTCTACGTGTTTGCTGTTGCAATACGAACCGCTCGGTATAGCGTTGTTGTACTACCTTTCCGTTGCACTTGGTGAACCCATACTCGAGGTTCACATCGGCCAATTCATCATCAATAAACATGTATCTACTGGTGTATATCACTGTTAACACACGACTAACACTGCCCGAAAAACAAACCCGAGAATGAACAGAGCATTGCCAGCTGCGAGCTCGAGCGTGAAGAATAAGATGGACATTGATGTTTCCACACCAAGAACTGCTGGAGAGCCGGCCGGGGTGGCCGAGCGATTCTAGACGCTATAGTCTGGAACTGCGTCCGCTACGATTGCAGGTTCGAATCCTGCCTTAACGAGCGAGGTGGCGCAGTGGTTAGACACTGGGCTCGCATTCGGGAGGACGACAGTTCAATCCCTCGTCCGGCCGTTCTGATTTAGCTTTTCCGTGATTTCCCTAAATCGCTCCAGGCAAATGCTGGGATGGTTCCTTTGAAAGGGCACGGCCGACTTCCTTCCCCTTCCTTTCCTAATCCGATGAGACCGGTGACGTCGATGTCTGGTCTCCTTCCCCAAACAACCCAACCCAACCTCCAATCCCGTCAAGGGCATGGATGTGTGTGACGGCCTTAGATTAGTTAGGTTTAAGTAGTTCTAAGTTCTAGGGGACTGATGACCTCAGAAGTTAAGTCCCATAGTGCTCAGAGCCATTTGAACCATTTTTGAACTACGGGCGAATGGAAAAAAATTGGTTCCAAACTGTGGAGTCCTGCCTACTCGTCTCGTATAGGGTGCCTAAAGGATGCTGCGTTCTCGGAATGCTATACAACAGGGGCGGTGCAGTGTGCAGTAAACAGGTGTTCTGCGTGCACACAGGGGCAAGCTGGCCACCCGCTTCTGTCACCTCCCCACCATACCGTCTCTCCGCTTCTTCCTCTGTAATGCGTTTTGTTTCCTGGCCTGCTTTATTGAATGAAGGAATAAGGTTAGTACGAGTGCTTGAAAGAAATCATGGTTTGAAAGAGTACCTATTACCTACGATACGTTGTATTTAATTATCACAGGTGGAGTTTACAATACGTTTAATGTCTGGAACAAAATTTCTACATACAGACAAACGCGAACAGTTACGTAAATTTTCATTCCTGATGTTTACTCTTAACCGAAACTTATTAATTTTCATAACAGAAAAAAATCTCTCGCAAACGTATGTCGAGCCAAACATATTATCTTCGCGGCTTCACGATGGAGACGAGGAAACTCTTGCTGTGGAAAGTTGTGATAAAAATCTATTACACGTCTTGCCAAAAAGAACTTACTCTCATACGAGAATTACGCTGTAGAATCTACAGTGTAGATCTGTTAATTCCATTTGCAAACTGGGATGAATATCATCTACAGAAACAGCAAATTGTCTCGAGAACTATTCAAAACCTTGGGATAAGTATGATATACCCCCAAATCGCTTGAGAATTTCCTCTTTTATTGCACTAAGTACGGGAACATATTGAAATTTATTATAATGGGGTTCAATATTAAACTTCCGCTGACCAGCGAGAATACTGTCATTTCGAATTTTCACGTTTTTGCACAAAGAAAAAATGATTCTCCCATTCCTTTTTAAAAGATAGCAAAACCTTTTTAAAAGATAGCAAATCTCCACTTCTTCGTTTCCTTGATTCACTCTGCATTTTCCGGTTCTTGAAATACAACGTTCACTACGTAGTGGTCGCTTCGCTTCAACGTCCACAGCTTAACCTGGTACTACACTGCCGCAACCTGCCGGCTGTCGCCACTGTCCCGGTCGACGATAGCACGCGAGCAGCACACGTGCAGCGCTGTGTGCTCGTGAGCCGCGTGCAACGTTTGCCCGCCCCTGCTATACAACAACTCAAGCAAATAACTTTAGTAGTTTTATTTTCAATAAAGCAGATTGAAGATACTCAAGTTTGAATCAACGAGGGTGTCGCAAGCGATGCGCGACATGCAACATAAATCCGACTCCTTTGCTATATACAATGTTCATGCAAGTTTGACACACAGTTTGTGGATCACTAACAACTGTTGTCGTACCGTTCTCTGCTAGGCCTGTCCGTATACTTTCCGAATACTGGGCCAACGTTGAGACGATACTGAGCGGCCGAGGCTGACAGGCGCGGCGCATATATTCTCCTACTGTAGAGGCCGCTCCTGCCGTGGTGCGGTCCTAGTCAGAGCACCATTGGCCGACGCCGTTTCACCGCCTTCTCTTCTCTTGCGTTCATCTTCGTTCCGGCGCTTGTGGTTACGCCAGAACACAAACAAACCACACAGCACACACTGTCGACACTTCCGCTGTACTGGATGTTCTAACAGCCCTACCACAACAAAGGTCAAAAATTAATTATGATTGTAGTGTTGCTCACGCCGCTAAATATTGCATTTTCGGGCAACAACAAAGTTATATTATGTGGCAGGTATCATTAGAGCACAGTTAATAAAGTCATGTCTTGAAATAATGGATAAACTAGGCACTCATCTTTTCGTGTTTCCCACGCTGGTCTCGTTGTGAACTCATGGCTCAATCGTCGAAAATCTAGGTAGTGACGATTCCAAGCTCGGATGCAAAGAGGCCTAGGTGTTATTCGGCGATATTCAAAAGTTTTATAGATGTGTTTCGTAAATCATTCTTGAAGATTAAACTTTTGCAAGTTAAGACAATGGTGATGTAAAAAAGTAATCAGCACTCCGAATTTAAGTTACACTTCTTTTTTATTACTTTTGTTGCAACATCACTTCACAATATAAAACATACTTGAAAATATCTTCCTCGCTGTCAAAGTTCACATTTGATAAACTGTCTACAATTTGCGTCTTTTCAACATGACGACCAAGACTTGACTCTCTAATAACCGATTACGCGCCCAAAATTCAGAGTTACAAGTACGTCAAAGATCATAGTGAAAAAAGAAAGTATACACATAAGAATAATATCATTGCAATATAAGCATCAAAGTACCTCTACATTAATGAAATCAAATCTGAATGCTGTCACAGATATATGTTAACTATTTTACAGAAACACAGTAGAATAATGCTGGTATCGAGAGGTTGAGGTGAGGTGCCGTAATGGTTACGTAACTCAAGTACCATTACAAGGTATAGAGATAAATTGGAGTAACAAAACAACTGACATCATACAAAATTGTTAAGGCTTTCGTGGCCACTTGTTGACAAACTGCCTATTGGCTTCTGTCTCGGGTTTTTCGGACGACGTTCATCTAATAATTTTACTGACGTTTCGCCAGCACGAGTGGCTAGCATTGTCAAAGCTTCATTCTCGATTGCCAGCAATGGAGGGTGAAGTTTTGACAATGCCAGCCACTCGTGCTGGCGAAACGTCAGTAAAATTATTAGATGAACGTCTTCCGAAGAATCCGAGACAGGAGCCAATAGGCAGTTTGTCAAATGACATTATGTACAGAAGGTGACAGAATTGGCTAGACCCCTCTCCTCTCCTTGTCGTTAGGCTGAACTGCACAGCTTTACTGCCTCTTACACAGCAAAACACACAAGGTGACGACGTGCTATCAATATACTGTCTACAGACGTGAGCTTGAAAAACTATCCGAGAACTGGCAGACTTTTTTTTTAGATAATGAGAGATGCTATATTTCTGCTGGTTACTTTATCTCTTAAGCTTATCTGCTGAGTTTAATAAAGTAACGATAGAACGCATTTTAGTATACAGTCTACGAATACAATTGAATTATAACTTACGAAAAAAGTTTTTTTTAATAAATCAGAATATCCCAAATTATCATCAATTAGGAGCACTATATATATTTTTGGCTTTGAAACAATCTGTGTCTACGTTCAGCCCCCAATCATACTATAAGTAGCGTTGTTGGATGGATTACACGAAAATATGCTTATGTCCCAGCAGGCGTAGATATACAACGTAATCAAGGTATCAAATCATTCTGTGCCATGATTGAGTCAATACAACTGACAGAAAGAGGCATCACAAGTGTGCAAATCTCCAAGTGTTTTACATTTAGATCTATAGGTTACAGAATTAAGTAGCTACATATTTTATGCGGGAGAAATTGTCTTAAGATTTATTTACCGGCTGTCACTTTGCTTGCTAGTGGCTCTTCTACAGAACAGGGAAGAATCATCCCTCCATCGCGATTAGAATGGAAAACTGTTGAAAATTCCTCTTGAAGAGCGAACAGTTTTCCACTAAACTAGCATGCAACTGTAGCAGACATTATTCACTTGCTATCCCAATGATGGCTAAGATGCGGAATTCACAACATGTATGGTAAAGTAAACTTCAATGTTTGTTGCAACAGCTTCCAGGACTCAAAACATAAAAACTCTATCTCTATGTCATTCCTCAAGTCCTAATCATTCAGAATATTTAATCACAGCCAGTGCTCTGCTTGAGCTGGCTAGCAGCGTGAAAGCTCGCGGTTCAAAGATGTAGCAGCGATAGTTGCCACCTCATTGACAGGGGGCACAAATATCTAGTACAGGCCAATCCATAAATTTGTATTAGTGTAACTATGATCTGTGTGTAAACAGTAGCTACAAAAAATGTCCGACTGCATCTTGAACGTCATAAATAAAGGGCACGGAAAATAATTTGGTTGGCCCTCTTCTGCAGTAGCCGTTATAGCCATGTTTGTTTTTGTCTTAAGTGCACTGCAATCTAAAACTCATTCAGTGAAACCAATTCGCTTTTTTAAAATCACCAGACGCTATTAACATTACGAGTAAATTACATTCGTTTTAATATTATATACTTGAAAACAATTTACTTTTAAATGCTTTCACTGACTGCACTTCCAACATGTAATAATACAAATCAAAAGAAGATAAAACACTGATTTCGAAGTCAATGACCAACATATACGACTCAGAAGCTGCGAAGAAAACTAACAATTGAATAATTGCAGCAAAACTTCGATTCCAGTTTCTGATAACATGAAAAGAAAACATATAGTCTGCTCATAATTATTACAATATAAGCGCTAATGATGCCTTGTCAATAAAAGCGAAAAGTGGCTGATTTCGTTCTTTATAATTTTCGGACAGGTAATGACAGAGAGGAAACAAGCAGAGGTTATCCAAGGCTAACATGGGGTGGAATTTCTGCACATTATCTTACACTCGGTGCATTTTGCTCGTAATTGATTTTCAGGTTGCTTCTCACCAACGACACCTCTAGGCTATCACAACATCCACATGAGAATTTTCGAAATGTAACTGTTAAAACTTAATTGTATATTAAATATTATGTAAGATGAGGCTGAATCTAACTCAGTGCACAGTGCTAATTGTATCATCACTTCATCTTGGAGACTATTGGAATATCTTCGTAACGCTTTTATGGTAGATCCTGTGCACATCAACTTGTCTCCTTATAAAACTGCTCGTTGGTTCTTGCTTAGCAAAAAAGTTGAGGTTCATATAAATAAGGTAAAAGCAAAAGAACAAATAGTCAGAGAGACTAGACACCTCGTTTCTTTCATCACCATAGAATAACACCAAAATACTAAACTGTTGATCCTTTGATATCTCAGAATCTGTCCTAGTAACCGATATCTCCTCTAGTCAGGTTGCGCCAGAAATTTCTTTTCTTTTCAGTCATAGTCAGAACTTCCTCTTTAGTTATATGACCTACCAATCCAATCTTCAGAATTCTCCTGTAACACCACATTTCAGAAGCTTCTGGTTCCTTTTTGTCTAAACTGTTTATCGTCCATGTTTCACTTTCTCACATGGCCGCATTCTGTACAAATACTCCCAGAAAAGACTTTCTAACACCTAAATTTATATTAGATGTTAACAAATTTCTCTTCTCGATAAACACTTTTCTTTCTGTTGCCAGTCCACATTTTATATATTCTCTGCTTCAGCCGTCACGAGTCATTTTACTGCCCAAACAGCGAAACTCATCTACTACTTTAAGTGTCTCCTTTCCTATTCTATTTTCCTGGGCATAACCTTATTTAAAAAGGCTAAATTCAATTATCCTTCTTTTCCTTTGCTGATGTTCATCTTGTATCCACTTTTCAAGACACTGCCAATTCCGATCAAATGCTCTTCCAAGTCCTTTGCTCTCTTTGACACAATTAAAATACTATCGACAAATCCCAAAGTTTTTATTTATTTTCCCAGAATTTAAATTTCTTGCACATATTTTTCGTTGTTTTCTTTTACTGCTTACTCAGCGTACAGACTGAATAACATTGGGGATAGGCTACAACCCTGTCTCACTCCTTTCGCAATCCTGCTTCCTTTTCGAGCCCCTCAGCAGCCATTTGGTTTCTGTACAAGTTGCAAATAGCCTTTCGCTTCCTGTATTTGATCCCTACTACCTTCAGAATTTGAAAGGGAGTATTCCAGTCAACATTGTCAAAAGCTTTCTCTAAGTCCACAAATGCTGTAAACATAGGTACGCCTTACCTTAACCTATCTTCTAAGATAAGTCGTAGAGACAGTATTGTCTCACGTGTTTTACATTTCTCCAAAATCCAAACTGATCTTCTCCGATGTTGGCTTCTACCAGTTATTCCATTCTTCTGTATGGAAAACGGGTTAGTGTTTTGCAACCATGACTCGTTAACCTCATATTTCAGTGATAATCACATCCTCAGCACCTGATTTCTTTGAAACTGGAATTACTACAGTCTTCTTAAAGTCTGAGGGTATTTCGCCTGTCCTATATATCTTGCACAGCAGGCAGAAGGGTTTCGTCAAGGCTGGCTCTCCCACGACGATCAGTAGGTCTGACAGAATGTCGTCTAGTCATGCGGCTTTGTTTCGATTTGTGTGTTTCAGTGCTCTGTCGACTTCTTCTCGTAGTATCATGTCCCCCATATCCTCTTCATCTGCGTCCTCCATCATTTCTATCGTACCGCCTGCAAGTTCTTTTCCCTTGTATAGTCCCTTTATATGCTACTTCCACCTTCTAGCTTTCCCTTCTTTCCTTAGGACTGATTTTCTATCTGAACTCTTGATATTCTTATGGCTGCTACTCTTTTCTCCAAAGACCTCTTAATTTTCCTGTGGGAGTATCTGTCTGTCCTCTCTTGGTACACTTTTGCATTTCCTCTTAATCTCAGTGTTTAGACGTATGTTTCCCATTTATCCTGCTTCGTATAGTGCATCTTTATATTTTCTCCTTTCATCAGTTAAATTCAATATCTATGCAATCATTTCTATTAGTCCCTGTCTTTTTATCTATTTGAGCTATCGTTGCCTTTACTATTTCATCTCCCGAAGCTACACATTCGTCTTCTACTGTAATCCTTTCCCCCGTTCTATTCAATCGTTGCCCAGTGCTCCCTATGAAACTCGGAACAACCTCTGGTTCCTTCAGTTTATCCAAGTCCCATCTCCTTAATTTCCTAACTTTTAGCAATTTATTCAGTTTTAATCTACAGTTCACAACGAATAACTTGGATAACTTGTGATCAGATTCCACACCTGCTCCTGGAAATGTCTTACAATTTAAGATCTCCATTAAATTTCGGGCATGCAGCGCAAATAAAATTTCCTCCACTGATATTTCGGCCGCGATGTAATTCATCCATCCTGTGCGGCCATACCACAAATGTGTCGTCCATGCACCTCCAGAAGACCGTTGGTTTCAAACTTGCAGAGTCCACTGCCCTGTCCTCGAAGTCTTCCATGAATAAATTAGCTACTACAGGGGAGAGAGGGCTTCCCGTAGCAAGGAAGCTATAGAGATTAGATTAGCTAATAATTTAATAAATAGAGATCATGGTTTTAATTTGGACAAAGCATGGAATACGGCTCTTGGGGTAATTAGACTGCAAAGAAGTCGTCGTGGTGTCACCGCCGCCGATCATAGATCGATAACCGAATCGAATGTCTGTACGCCTTCGCCACAGGCGGCGCATATGTAAGCGTATTTCTTTGCCGCCTACCAGCGTCTGTGACCCACATGCGCAGTACCGCCGCGGTGGGGCGTATAAGACCGCGCTTGGCATCTTGTCGTCAGTCTCCTCCCTCCTTGTTTTTCCCCCTCCTCCAGGTCCCCCCCCCCCAATCTGCCTTTGGCTCGGGAGTGCCATATTTGTGCCGCCATTTTCGTGCAGTGTTTTACAGTGTGTGTTTTTCCAGTGAGTGTTCCGTGTTGTGTCTTTTGGGAAGTGTAGCAAACAGCCATCATACTGTCTCTGGGTGTGATTTTTTATCTCTTGCGAACAGAAACCAGACTGTCGCCCTGTTTTTTAATTGTGTGTCTACTATGTTACTTGTCTGATTCCTGTGTCTTTTATCAACATTGCCAACCCCCTTTTCCTTTCTGTTTTAACTTTCCGCATTTTTACGCCATTGTACACTTTACGTCACCATTTTATCGCCTGTTTTTCCTTGTTTCTTTCTTCTTCCTTTTTTTTAAAAAAAGTCTGTAGGCTGTAGAGCAGCGTACTAAGCTGCTGCCAGACCGCCCCCTTCGGGGGGAATTGAAAATCAATAAAGAAAACAAAAAAAAACAAAAAAAACTTGTCGTCAGTCTTGTGATTCTGTGTGAGGATGGTCGGACGATACGAAGCCGAAATATCAGTGGAGGAAATTTTATTTGCACGGCTGCATGCCCGAAATTTAATGGACTATTCATTACGCCGCGAGAAGTTGAAAACGCACTTCAATTTAAGATCTGATTCCAAAATCTCTATCTTACTATTATATAATCAGTTTGAAACTTTTCGGAGTCTCCAGGCCTCTTCCATGTATACAACTTTCTTTCACGATTCTTAAACCAGTGTTAACAACGATTAAATTACGGTCTACGCAGAATTCTACCAGGCGGCTTCCTCTTTCATTCCTTTCCCCTCTCTCCATATTCACCTGATACTTCTCCTTCTCTTCCTCTTCCTGTTACTAAGTTAGAATCCCAGTCCCCTGACACAATTATATTTTCGTCTCCCTTAACTATATGAATAATTTCTTTTTTCTCGTCATACGTTTCTTCAGTCTCTTCGTCAGCTACTGAGCTAGTTGGCATATGAAATCAAATGATCGAGTGACACTGTTGGCCGAGAGGCTCCGCCCAGGGAATTTCATCCGCCGGGTCTTATTTCAAGTGACGCCACATTGGGCGACTTGCGCGTCGATGATGATGAGGACAACACAACACCCAGTCCACGGGTGAGGAAATTCTCTAACCCGGCCGGGAATCGAACCCTGGCACGCAGCATGGTAGACAAGCACGTTACCACTCAGCTAAGCAGACGGAGAGTTGGCAGATAAACTTTTACTACTGTGGTCAGAGTGGACTTCGTGTCTATCTTGGCTACAATATTACGTTCCCTAGGCTGTTCATAGTACCTTACCCGCATTCCTATTTTCTTATTTATTATTAAACCTTCTCCTTCATTACCTCTATTTCATTTTGTATCTATAACCCTGCATTTTCCTGACCAGACGTCCTGTTCCTGCTGCCACCGAACTTCACAAATTGCCATTATATCTAACTTCAACCTATACACTTCCCTTTTTAATTTTTCTAACCTACCTCCTAGATTAAGGGATCTAACATTCCACGCTCCAGTCCTTAGAATGCCAGTAGTGTGTTTCCTGATGACGACATCCTCCTGAATAGTTCCCGCTCAGAAATCCAAATGTGGGACTATTGTAGATCCAGAATATATCCAAGCGAACGCCATCATCATTTAACCATACAGTAGAGCTTCATGCCCTCGGGAAAAATTATGGTTGTAGTTTCCCCGTTGCTTTCTACCGAACGCAGAACCAGCACAGCAAAGCCTTGTAAAATCAAGGCCAGATGATAAATCAACCAGACTATTGCACTGTAGCAGCTGGAAAGGCTGCTTCCTCTCTTCAGGAATCATACGTTTGTCTGGCCTATCGACAGGTAGCATCTACGATAGTCTATCAGTATCGCTAAGGCACCTAAGCCACCGCACCAACTGCAAGGTCCGTGGTTCACGGGAGAACAAACCACAGATATGTGTAATTTAAAACCTCTTGGAGTCATTTTAGAGACTCGAGTTCGCAGTGAGGATTGTCCGCTACCCAATATTATCATAATCGCTGTCTGGACACGCAATTATACCATTATCGGAAAAATTTGTTGTCAGCCAAGATCAACTGTCTTAGCCTTGGTACCAACGAAATAGTTTAATTAAGCCTCACCAATCTCGCCTTGACCAGCGAATCGAGGATAAACAGTTCATCAGTTCTGCACTTCTACCGTCTCTGTAGCAGTTAGATAACCTCCACATAAGTTCCAAAGTCGTAATACCGAACGAGAAACGTGCGCCGCTATAGCCAAACTAGCATCCTTTAATTTCGTCAGAATGCGCAGCTTACGAGGAGAACCCACGCACCAGAAGTGACTCTCTGACACAGTCGAAACTTTGACTGGTGAAGTAAGGGGTGCAAATAAAGGGACACATATTTTGTCTAGGTTGTCAACACTTAATATGTTCATGCTACATAATCAGTTCACGCACCAGCATTAAACCAATGGGTTACGTAGTGGCTTAGAGCACAGTTTCGAAATTTTGGCCCCCATGTTCATATCCAACAATATGTTGTTTGTTTTCTTTTGTTGATCCCACAGTCACATTTTTTAATGTGAATACCATTACGAAAAGCGATGTCGTTAACGTTGCTAAATACCTCGCGATATGACCATAATCTCGCAACAAACTAAGAATATCAAACATCACACCCTGTCATGTATACTTTTTCCGAAAGGCGAAGAATTACATGGCACATTCGCCCACTACAGAATAAGTGCCAGACTCTCATGGCACAGCAGAACGGAAATCCCAAGTACAAACCATGAAATTAATAAATTGCACACCTAGATCCATATTCAATTGGTTTGTCGTGTTATTATCGCCCCGCCACAAGGTATTTAGCAACGTTCGAGAGGTTGCTTTTAATAATACGATTCAAACTAAAAAAAATATACACTCCTGGAAATTGAAATAAGAACACCGTGAATTCATTGTCCCAGGAAGGGGAAACTTTATTGACACATTCCTGTGGTCAGATACATCACATGATCACACTGACAGAACCACAGGCACATAGACACAGGCAACAGAGCATGCACAATGTCGGCACTAGTACAGTGTATATCCACCTTTCGCAGCAATGCAGGCTGCTATTCTCCCATGGAGACGATCGTAGAGATGCTGGATGTAGTCCTGTGAAACGGCTTGCCATGCCATTTCCACCTGGCGCCTCAGTTGGACCAGCGTTCGTGCTGGACGTGCAGACTGCGTGAGACGACGCTTCATCCAGTCCCAAACATGCTCAATGGGGGACAGATCCGGAGATCTTGCTGGCCAGGCTAGTTGACTTACACCTTCTACAGCACGTTGGGTGGCACGGGATACATGCGGACGTGCATTGTCCTGTTGGAACAGCAAGTTCCCTTGCCGGTCTAGGAATGGTAGAACGATGGGTTCGATGACGGTTTGGATGTACCGTGCACTATTCAGTGTCCCCTCGACGATCACCAGTGGTGTACGGCCAGTGTAGGAGATCGCTCCCCACACCATTATGCCGGGTGTTGGCCCTGTGTGCCTCGGTCGTATGCAGTCCTGATTGTGGCACTCACCTGCACGGCGCCAAACACGCATACGACCATCATTGGCACCAAGGCAGAAGCGACTCTCATCGCTGAAGACGACACGTCTCCATTCGTCCCTCCATTCACGCCTGTCGCGCCACCACTGGAGGCAGGCTGCACGATGTTGGGGAGCGAGCGGAAGACGGCCTAACGGTGTGCGGGACCGTAGCCCAGCTTCATGGAGACGGTTGCGAATGGTCCTCGCCGATACCCCAGGAGCAACAGTGTCCCTAATTTGCTGGGAAGTAGCGGTGCGGTCCCCTGGCACTGCGTAGGATCCTACGATCTTGGCGTGCATCCGTGCGTCGCTGCGGTCCGTTCCCACGTCGACGAGCACGTGCACCTTCCGCCGACCACTGGCGACAACATCGATGTACTGTGGAGACCTCACGCCCCACGTGTTGAGCAATTCGGCGGTACGTCCACCCGGCCTCCCGCATGCCCACTATATGCCCTCGCTCAAAGTCCGTCAACTGCACATACGGTTCACGTCCACGCTGTCGCGGCATGCTACCAGTGTTAAAGACTGCGATGGAGCTCCGTATGCCACGGAAAACTGGCTGACACTGACGGCGGCGGTGCACAAATGCTGCGCAGCTAGCGCCATTCGACGGCCAACACCGCGGTTCCTGGTGTGTCTGCTGTGCCGTGCGTGTGATCATTGCTTGTACAGCCCTCACGCAGTGTCCGGAGCAAGTATGGTGGGTCTGACACACCGGTGTCAATGTGTTCTTTTTTCCATTTCCAGGAGTGTATATGACTGTGCGGTACCGTTCTTCGCACACTGCTCGTGGTACTCTGAATTGTTATGCTTTTAATGTTGTTATGGTATTTATCATCCTTCGAATTACACTGGTTTTCTTCAAGAATACAAGCAAAAAATCAATACAAAAATTAGAATACTCGAATTTATATGTTTTCACTTCCAATTACTGTTAATTATATGAGGTTATATAAGATTTGTCATAATAAGGCCTATTTTAATAATATTTTGAAATGCTTATTTATTTTGCCAGCAATCCGACGGTATTTCACAGTGTCACAAATAATGCTGATCTCATTCATGTCGCCGGCCGGAGTGGCCGAGCGGTTCTAGGCGCTTCAGTCTGGAACCGCGCGACCGCTACGGTCGCAGGTTCGAATCCTGCCTCGGGCATGAACGTGTGTGATGTCCTTAGGTTAGTTAGGTCTAGAACCGCTCGGCCACAGCGGCCGGCGGCGAGACTTATCTAAACTATTTCGGTAGTACCGGGGCGAAAGGAGTCGGTATGGGTGTGACTATAAATTTTTGCAGTAATGGTATAACTGCATCTTGTAGTCAGATCGCTTGCTGCATTGCACTGGGGTTGTGATGACGATAGTTTAGCGTGTTGAACGCTACACATTCTGACCCAGAGTTATTAAAGAAAGTGCCTAACACGATTCTAAGAGGTTTCCAAGGGCACATATTTAGTGCTTGCTAGCTGTGTAGGAGCTGTTTCAAAACGGGAGCTCTTACGGAAGCAATGATTTAGGTTTGATTTCGGTAAGTATAACTAATTTTATAAACCTCATTTCATCTACATTCGTTGCCTTACCAGTGTTCAATTTTTTTCAGGTTATCCTACAGGAAAATTAAGTCTGAGATGTCTAGTCCCATGTTCGTTTGCCCCACTGGTTTTACCCTATTTGTCCCTGACCCTCAAGGTTCTACTCAAAGAAGAGGCGAAGAATAATTGTATCAGGCGACAGATTGATGTGTGCAGGATCGAGCTTAAAGGTGTTGTTAAGCCTGCCCAACTGTCTCCGACATGAAATGAAATCACAGTTAGCGTTGTCCGTTGCGTTAGATTCAGCAGCAAGTTTCGTAATACGTAACAAACCAATCTGTTTTAATCAGTACATTTCGATAATTCTTATATGTTATGGTAGGCTAGAGGCGTCTTTAGTGTGAAGCCACCTTAAAATAAACTAAACGCGTCAACTGTGAGGCACTTTTTGCTTTTATTAACAAAGCATCACTAGCAATTATATTGTAATAGTTATGAACAGACGACACTTTTCGGTCCTTATTTTTGTACAATGACTCAAGTACTCTCCAATGCTGTTGTCTGCACTTTTTGTTCCTTGTTTCACATTCTCAGCAGAACTACATCATCTTTCATGTTATCGGACTTGCACTGCAACATTTCATTGCACCGTTTACTTTTCTGGTTTGAAATCGTATGTTTTTCGCAGTTAAAGAAAGTAGTTCCTGTATTTTTGAGTTTTGTAACCATTGTTATTATGTGTTAGATGTGGCGCCAATGAAAGGTATAAAAACAAAACTGACTGTGGCTTCTAGGCACAAGAAAGCCGTCCATATCATTTGCCGTGGCCTTTATTTATGATGTTCAAGTTGCAGTCGGTGCATCTGGAAATTATCTGTAACTACACTTTAGACCCAAATCACAGTTACACGAAAGCAAATAAATGTCGTTGACCCATAAAAGGTGTTTCTGTCGCTAGTCCACGCGCTGGCAGTTGGTACGTCTTTGAAGCATGTGGCAGTGGTGTCTGATTAATTCTTTTTTAGGGCAGAGATCGAAGTTCCGTTGCAGAGAACTGTGTATTCAGTTGTGATTCTGTTCCCTTCAACAGCGGCTTTTTGTATTTGATAGTTTTCTTCACTTATTAGTTGTTCCGAGGGGGGGGGGGGGACTGTCTTTTGTTGCATTTGAGAATTTTGAAGTCAGTGTTGATGGTCGTTCGGCTGAGTTTCATACGCATAAGATGTTCAGAAAGTGCAGGATGACAGCTGTTACTTTTCAGTCTCTTCGTGTTCTGTTCACTGAGTGTATAATGACAGCTGTTACGTTCTAATCTCTTTGTGTTCTGTGTATCCAGTGTTGAAGTTCCCGCTTGTCTGACCTGCAGTCATGGCATGTCAGTTGGTGAATACCAGATACGTTGTGTTTGCCTGTGGTTGCTGTGGTTGTATTGGTTGCCCTCAGTTTTGTCTGCATTGAGTTGCCTGTCTTACAGATTATTTTTAGACCTTTTTTGAGTATGTTACCTGTTCTATGGGCTGCTTTGTTGTAGCAGAGAGGGTACCATTTGCTTGTTGTTAAGGATGTATTCTTATTCACGTGTGCTTGTGTGTGTGTGTGTGTGTGTGTGTGTGTGTGTGTGTGTGTGTGTGTGTGTGCGTGTGTGTGTGTGTGTGTGAGAGTGTGTGTGTGTGTTCTGTGTATTCGTATTCTGTTCGTTTTTTTGTTTTGTGTGTTTATGTTCTGCGTATGTGTTTTTAAATTGGTGACAGGCTGTTTGTTTTTCGGTGCTAGGCGTCCCCTTTATTTTTGCTTTGGTTTTGAGATTCAATTTCTCTATTAAATTTCTATCATATCCGTTCTCTATAGCTTTTCACGTGATTGTGTGTAATTCAGTTTCGTAATTGTCTTCACTGAGTGGAGTTTCGTTCACTCTGTTGAGCATATATTGGAAACCAGCTAGTTTGTGCACAGTCTGATGATTAGAGTATTTTTGTGCAGCTGTGCTGATGTTGGTGACTTTGCGCTGAATATGGAGAATTAATGTTGGTTGTCGTGTTTGTGTATTATGAGGGTTTTTGGGTAAGCTGTGTTGATATCACTGTGGAGTTGGTGCCTGTGATGTTTGCTTTAGTTTTGAGATTCAATTTCTGTATTACACTGGCTCCTGGCTGCACGCTGAATCTGTAAAGCGACGCGCAGTCTCCATGGACGGGGTTGGTTACAGTGTCTTTTCAGTGACGACCCTGTAGGGGAAGAAACCAAGAACATGTGAAATGCTCCCCCGTTGCCATCACTGTCTTGGCCAGAGGGTCCTTAACAGTACTGATTGCTGGATCTCAAAATGAGAGACATTGTACTGACTGGTACTCCTCGGGAATGTTCGTCTCGAGGCTGCCAACGGTAGGTGGGCATGGATAGTTGTAAAATCGTATCTATTCTCTATAGCTATTCGCGTGATTGTATGTAATTCAGTTTCGTAATTGTCTTCACTGAGTGGAGTTTCGTTCACTCTGTTGAGCATATATTGGAAACCAGCTAGTCTGTGCACAGTCTGATGGTTAGAGTATTTTTGTACAGCTGTGACTATGTTGGTGACTTCTGGCTGCATATGTAGAATTAATGTTGGTTGTCGTGTTTGTGTATTATGAGGGTTTTTGGGTAAGCTGTGTTGATATAACTGTGGAGTTGGTGGTTGTGATTGGGTGTTTCAGTTGGTTGGTATTAGGTGTCAGCTACAGAGCGATTCTGTGTTGTTTGGGTATTACTATTATTCCAAATCTTCTGTTTTCCGAGTGTCTGAGGAAGATCTTGGCTAGAAGTCCACTGACCGTTGACACCATGGGAGAACCGTCTTGTTGTGCGCAGAACCGGTTTGCAAATGAGAAACAGTTTTGTTCTGTGATTAGGTTTGGAGTGGTAACTATTTATTTTATGTGGGGTTTTACTTTGTGTTCTTCTAATTGTTCTTTCACAATGTTGATTGTTTCGGCACGTGGATATTCGTGTACAAGGATATGATTTGAAGTGATGTGAGTACTGCTCTTTTTGGTATGCTAATGTCTTTGATCCAGAATGAGATTTTCACTCTGCAGCGAACTGGGCGCTGATATGAAACTTCCTGGCAGATTAAAACTGTGTGCCGGACCGAGACTCGAACTCGGGACCTTTGCCTTTCGCGGGCAAGTCCTCTACCGACTGAGCTACCCAAGCACGACTCACGTCCCGTCCTCACAGCTTTACTTCTGCCAGTACCTCGTCTCCTACCTTCCAAACTTAACAGAAGCTCTCCTGCGAACCTTGCAGAACTAGCACTCCTGAAAGAAAGAATATTGCGGAGACATGGCTTAGCCACAGCCTGGGGGATGTTTCCACAATGAGATTTTCACTCTGCAGCGGAGTGGGCTCTGATATGAAACTTCCTGGCAGATGAAAACTGTGTGCCGGACCGCGACTCTAACTCGGGACCTTTGCGTTTCGCGGGCAAGTGCTCTACCGACTGAGCTACCCAAGCACGACTCACGCCCCGTCCTCACAGCTTTACTTCTGCCAGTACCTCGTCTCCTACCTTCCAAACTTAACAGAAGCTCTCCTGCGAACCTTGCTGAACTAGCACTCCTGAAATAAAGGATATTGCGGAGACATGGCTTAGCCACAGCCTGGGGGATGTTTCCAGAATGAGAGCTTCTGTTAAGTTTGGAAGGTAGGAAACGGCGTACTGGCAGAAGTAAAGCTGTGAGGACAGGGCGTGAGTCGTGCTTGGGTCGCTCAGTGGGTAGAGCACTTGCCCGCGAAAGGCAAAGGTCCCGAGTTCGAGTCTCGGTCCGGCACACAGTTTTAACCTGTCAGGAAGTTTCAATGTCTTTGATGTTTGTCTCAGCTGTTTAGTGTTGTGTATGTTTCCGTTGTTTGTATATACATAATGTTTGTGTAAGCAAGTGTTATTTCTCCGCCTTGGTCATACGTGTGTGCACTTCTGAAATTTACAATCAGACATATAAGAATGTCCTTCTTGTGAAGCTTTAGTTGGCTGTTCAGTGAAGGTGCTTGGTGTTCTTTTGTTTTAGCCATTTCACGTGTTGATTTGTGAATATGTGTAAGATATCTTTCAGAAGTTTCTGCTTATTTTACTGGTATTTTTGTGTTGGGTCTCCGGTTACCTTTTCTATGTTTTTGTCTTCTAGAAACTTTAAGGTAATGTCTTCGTGTCCCTCCTGTTTTATTACTATTATGGTGTTACCCTTGTCTTATCTCATGACAAGAGCCCCGCTCTCATCAAGTTAGTTCATTATTTTCCTGGAAGTTTTTTTTTTTCTTTTTCGGTTTTTGTTCCTGCCAGTATGCTGTTTCCGTTTTCCTTTCGTCTGCATCTCTCTTCTTCGGCAACTACCTCTCTTGTTAGACCTGCACTGAAGTTTGAATTATAGTTTCTTTCTTGTTCTGTATTAAGCACTCACTTTCTGCGATAAGACTGACTACGTCTTGTGTGTAATGTGTGTGTTGACCTTGTATTTAGGTCCTTTCTCTAGCTAAATTATTTCTTGGTTAGTTATCTGTATGTCAGTAAGGTACACCAGGCGTTTATAGATAATGTGTGGCTTTTTTTGTGTTCTGTTTTTATGTATAACGACTTTTTTTGTTTCAAAAGTATGTTTGGATCATGTTGTTGTTTTTCCCATTTTATTTTTATTAGTATTTATGAGGGATACATGAAAGGAACCTCCACGAAGATTACAATAAGAGAAGAACAAGAAATGAGTAGCAATCGAGTGTTCCCTGAACAACGTCAGAGGACGCTACGAAGCGCGCTGACGGCAGATCCTCTCACAAGCGGTCTCTATTCAAATTGACTGCATTCCGACCGGTCTTTCTCAAGGCCATTTGTTTTTATTTCCATAAACATCGAGAGATTTTCCTGAGCGAAAGAAGTTTTAGTAACAAATTTATTTCAAAAATATACATGTGACGTTTTGTTAGTTTAGGAAACACACAGGGAAAGTACTAGTAACCGTCCAAGAATTGCTCGTATGGAATTAATACGGGAAAGGCCTCACGACAAATACGGCAGTGCCATCTTTGACAGACCAAACGTGAGTATCACATCAGCCTCATTGACTGCAGACAACAACATCGGGCTCCTCACAGTGCGAACTCCATTACTCTGTGTAACAACTGTCTACAAACCCCCCGATGCCAATTTCAGCAATAAAACACCATCCAACTTCAACGATCAGTACGTGAACATTGTCAAAGACGATTTCTATTGCAGAAGCACATCATGGGGATACCCAGATACAGACACAAACGGAACGAGTCTAGAAACATGGGCTGAGGCTCTTGATCTACATCTGATCCATGATCCGAAGCTCCCACCTTCTTTTAACAGTGGCAGGTGGAAAAGAGGATACGACCCAGACAACAACCGAGTGAGGTGGCGCAGTGGTTAGCACACTGGACTGGCATTTGGAAGGATGACGGTTCAAACCTATCTCCGGTCATCGTGATTTAGGTTTTCCGCGATTTCCCTAAACCGTTTCAAGCAAATGCCGGGATAGTTCCTTTGAAAGGGCACGGCCGATTTCCTTCCCAATCCTTCCTTAATCCGAGCTTGTGTTCCGTCTCTAATGACCTCGTTGTCGACGGGACGTTAAGCACTAATGTCCTTCTCCTCCTCCCAGACAACATCTTTGTTCCTTCAAAGGTAGCTGTACAATGTGTGAAGACTGTAGGAGAGCCCATCCCCCGTACCAAACATAGACCTATCATATGCGCTGTGAATCCTGTAGCAGCGCCTGAAGAGGTACCATTCAAGAGGAGGTTTAACTTCAAGAAGGCTGACTGGGAGAAATTCAGTGAAGATATTGACTCAAAAGTGATAAAAATACCACCGCAACCTGAAATGTACGACATCTTCATCAAATGCGTCCATCAAGTTTCGAGGAAAACTATCCCGAGAGGATGCAGAACTCAGCACGTTCCAGGCATGTCCAGTGACGACAAACTGTTGTTAGAAAGATACCAAGCTCTCTATGAAGAAAATCCATTTGAAGAAGAAACGATTCAAGCTGGTGAAATATTGCTTCAAGCCATTTCAGCAACTCCCAAAGCCAAGTGGAGTAACCTGGTAGAGAACTTCGACAAGAAGCTGAACAGTAGACAACTGCTTAAAACCTAACTGGCAGCCCTGTAAAACCACAAGACAATTTTACGAGTGTGACTCCTGATAAAGTGGCAACCCAGGTCCTGCAGAACGGCAAACTACAAGAAAAGACGCCCAAATAAACTCTTCAGCGCGACCCACGGCTGAACTCGAAGCTGCCATCTCCAGTCTGAAGATGCATAAGGCTGCAGGTGTCGATGACCTGGAAACTGCTTAAAACCTAACTGGCGGCCCTGTAAAACCGCAAGACAATTTTACGAGTGTGACTCCTGATTAAGTGGCAACCCAGGCCCTGCAGAACGGCAAACTACAAGAAAAGACGCCCAAATAAACTCTTCAGCTCGACCCACGGCTGAACTCGAAGCTGCCATCTCCAGTCTGAAGATGCATAAGGCTGCAGGTGTCGATGACCTTAGAATTGAACAGATAAAGAACGTCGGCTGTAAAACGATGGAGTGGCTACTGAGCCTAATGAACACATGTGTTGCCAAACCACATATCCACAAAATGTGGCGGAATTCACGAGTCATTGCAATACTTAATCCTGGAAATGAACTAAACGATCCGAAAAATTTTCGACGTACCTCCCTTTTATGCCACACCTTCCATATATTAGAACGGCTGGTACTTAACCGAATCAGTGCCACCCTCGAAGTGAAGCTTATCCCACAACTAGCAGGCTTTAGTGCTGGCAAATCATGCTGTAATCAGTTCTTGAATCTAACCCAGCACATCGAGGACGGTTTTGAGAGTGGTGACAGTACTGGAGTGGCTTTTGTTGATCTAACAGCTGCACACGACACTGTGGATCATACGAAACTGTTAATGAAAGTGTATGACATAACTAAGGACTACCAACATCCTGAGACGCCCTGCTAAACCAGCAGAAGAGGACAGGTAGTTTAAATTGTGAAAAGGGGCCAAAATAAACGGCTGTCAGTTACACTCGGACATACAACTATATTTATTTGACCAAACATTACAAGAGCCAAAAAAACTTTAAAAAACACAGCCTTAAGGGTAAGACCACTTTAATTTAAAATCGCCTGAAAGCCAATAACTTAAGACTCAAACCAAAATCAGTTTTTTTAAAGGGCAAAAGGCTTTATCTTAAAACAGTTCTTTAATTAGGCTGAAGGCCCAAACAATCTGACACCTTAAGAGCAAAACAACTTTAATATTAAAATCGGCTAAGGGCCCATCGCTTAAGACTCAACCAAAATAAATTATTAAGAGGCCAAAGGCCTTACCATAAAACAGTTATTTAATTAGGCTGAAGGCCCAAACAGTCTGACCCCTTGAGAACAAAACAACTTTAATTTAAAAATCGGCTGGAGTCCCATCACTTAAGACCCACACCAAAATAAATTTTTAAAAGGCCAAAGGCCTTACCTTAGGACAGTTCTTTAATCAGGCTGAAGGCCCAAACAATGTTACACCTTAAGGGCAAAACAACCTTAATTTTAAAAAATCGGCTAGAGGCCATAAAAATACAAACAACAATGACAAATATGAAAAGGCAGTACACCCAACGGTGCTCAGAAGTTTCCGAGGGTCGGCCTGGAATTCAAACACTAACGCTCGCTTAGGTGAGACAGGCACTCGGTCCAACCATTCTCGATCTGACGACAATCCAACCGACAGACAGTCAATAGACCCACCGACAAGGTAACTTCTGGTCCACCTGGTAGCACACAACAGGGATTCAATGGAACAACGTAAAAAGTATTGGCGCCCACAACCAATTATATATTGAGCTGTCAAACTACACACCGTGCTGGACAGCGACAACACGAAGAGGAAAATACACTGCCTGAATTTACGTCAACGGCCAGGGCAGGTAACTGGAACGTTAACGGCCACAAGGCAGAAGATTCCGCTGGTGCTCTTCAATTCAAAATAACCAAGTACAGTTAACTCCAACGGAGGGTGGCTAAAATTTGCCAACTTGAAAACACCCGTTGTTGTTTGTCCCAACATCCAACAACGAAGTCCAAACGACACAATGTGAACAGTCGTGACTTGCTGGTAGATTAAGTCAAAACTCAACTTTCGTGACCAGGATTGGTGAGCCACAGACCTCGTAGCAATGGGAACAGCAACACACACTCCGACCACGGATAGACGCCGCCAGCGGCCCCAGCCAAACCACGTGCCGCGGAAATTTCCTCGCTGCTCCACGCCAACCGACCAACTGATCGCACACATCACAGCCGGAAACTACACTCCTGGAAATTGAAATAAGAACACCGTGAATTCATTGTTCCAGGAAGGGGAAACTTTATTGACACATTCCTGGGGTCAGATACATCACATGATCACACTGACAGAACCACAGGCACATAGACACAGGCAACAGAGCATGCACAATGTCGGCACTAGTACAGTGTATATCCACCTTTCGCAGCAATGCAGGCTGTTATTCTCCCATGGAGACGATCGTAGAGATGCTGGATGTAGTCCTGTGGAACGGCTTGCCATGCCATTTCCACCTGGCGCCTCAGTTGGACCAGCGTTCGTGCTGGACGTGCAGACCGCGTGAGACGACGCTTCATCCAGTCCCAAACATGCTCAATGGGGGACAGATCCGGAGATCTTGCTGGCCAGGGTAGTTGACTTACACCTTCTAGAGCACGTTGGGTGGCACGGGATACATGCGGACGTGCATTGTCCTGTTGGAACAGCAAGTTCCCTTGCCGGTCTAGGAATGGTAGAACGATGGGTTCGATGACGGTTTGGATGTACCGTGCACTATTCAGTGTCCCCTCGACGATCACCAGTGGTGTACGGCCAGTGTAGGAGATCGCTCCCCACACCATGATGCCGGGTGTTGGCCCTGTGTGCCTCGGTCGTAATGATTGTGGCGCTCACCTGCACGGCGCCAAACACGCATACGACCATCATTGGCACCAAGGCAGAAGCGACTCTCATCGCTGAAGACGACACGTCTCCATTCGTCCCTCCATTCACGCATGTCGCGACACCACTGGAGGCGGGCTGCACGATGTTGGGGCGTGAGCGGAAGACGGCCTAACGGTGTGCGGGACCGTAGCCCAGCTTCATGGAGACGGTTGCGAATGGTCCTCGCCGATACCCCAGGAGCAACAGTGTCCCTAATTTGCTGGGAAGTGGCGGTTCGGTCCCCTACGGCATTGCGTAGGATCCTACGGTCTTGGCGTGCATCCGTGCGTCGCTGCGGTCCGGTCCCAGGTCGACGGGCACGTGCACCTTCCGCCGACCACTGGCGACAACATCGATGTACTGTGGAGACCCCACGCCCCACATGTTGAGCAATTTGGCGGTACGTCCACCCGGCCTCCCGCATGCCCACTATACGCCCTCGCTCAAAGTCCGTCAACTGCACATACGGTTCACGTCCACGCTGTCGCGGCATGCTACCAGTGTTAAAGACTGCGATGGAGCTCCGTATGCCACGGCAAACTGGCTGACACTGACGGCGGCGGTGCACAAATGCTGCGCAGCTAGCGCCATTCGACGGCCAACACCGCGGTTCCTGGTGTGTCCGCTGTGCCGTGCGTGTGATCATTGCTTGTACAGCCCTCTCGCAGTGTCCGGAGCAAGTATGGTGGGTCTGACACACCGGTGTCAATGTGTTCTTTTTTCCATTTCCAGGAGTGTATAAGCGCCACGCTGAAGATAGTACAAGGTGCGAATATCGATACACACCGCTGCTGGCACACGCGGAGAGAGAGGATAACAGCATAATCGCGATAACTGCGGGAGACTAATCACACAATAGCAACCAAGGTTTAATCCAACGCATAACATGAGCCAGCCACGGTTCACATCCCTTATTGGCACGTTCCTCCAGAACAGAAGATTCCAAGTTTCATTACAGGGTAAGAGGAGTAGATGGCGAACGCAGAAGAATGACCTCCCCCAAGGCAGTGCGCTCGCTCCAGCACTGTACAATACACAAATGACCAGCCAATACCAGCAACTACTAGGCTCTTCATCTATGTCGATGACACATCAGTAGCTGTTCAGGGACCAACTTTTAAAGAAGTAAAGGGAAAACTGTCTCTAGCTATGGATGAACTCTCCAAGTACTATGATGCCAACCACCTGAAGCGCAATCCCAGTAAAACTCAAGCGAGCGCCTTCCGCTTACGAAACAGGAAAGCGCAGCAAAAGCTGGGCATCACATGGCGAGGAGAGCAACTGAAACATTGCCCAACACCAGTCTACCTGGGTGCCACACTGGACAGTGCTCTAACGTACCGTCTGCAATGTCTGAACGTCAAACAGGAAGTCAGTACTCGCAATGGGATACTTAAGAAACTCATTGGCAGCAGCTGGGGAGCCAAACCGCACCTCCTAAGGGCTTCTGAACTTGCGATTTGTGTATCAACGGCTGAGTATGCTGCTCCTGTGTGGAACGCTTCAGCTCATGCTAAGCAAGTCGATATTACGGTCAACGATGCTGCGTGGATCATTTCAGGATGCTTGAAGCCAACACGAGTGCAGAAATTGTATCCGATTGTTGGAATGGCCTCACGCAGTATCCGGAGGGCCATTGCTGCAGTCAATGAGAGAACAAAGCAGGAGAATGACCGCCGACATCCCCTGTATGGTCCTCAGGCAACTAGATCCTGCCTTAAATCCTGCAAGAGTTTCCTTGCTGGGACTGCGCCAATGGAGGGAGCACCAGAGATAATTCGTCTTGCAGCTGTGGAAGAGCTCACTGCCCGTAGATGTATCATCACAAGAAGAACTAGCTCCTGGCACAAACCTACAATACCCTGTGTGGAGGTCCCTCAACCGCCTACGAGTGGGCGTTCCCAGATGCAAGGCCAACCTGAAGGAATGGGGAATCCTTCCAGCGAGCGCAGACGCCTCTTGCGACTGCGGGGCTGAAGAAGATCCGAGCCACCTATTTGTATGTCCTCTCCTGGACAACCCGTGCACAACACAAGATGTTTATGAAGGAAATGACAAAGCTATCGCAGCTACTATTTGTTGGAAATGCTGACCGGACACGGAAATGAAATGAATGAGTGTTTCTGAGTTTTATTTGAGAGTATTTATAACGTCATTTCATATTTAAGAGATTTCATCTGGTTTCCTTGCTCCAGATGAATTTCGAATGATTTGGCATTGAGTTCCTGCTTCTTTTTATGTAGATATCTAATTTCTTATATCAGCCAGCCAATTTCGGATTTGTGCATGTCGTGTTAAGTTGCGGGCAATTTGGTGTGCGCAACGTGGTGAGCTACTAATATGCTCATGCTGTAAATTGTGTGTGTGTTTTTTTAATATGCTGTATGTAATAATGCTTAGCACCCGCTCCTTGTATGACGATTGTCCTTTACTATGTTTCACTGGAGACAGTATTGGCGGCTCCCTGTCCAACAAGGATGTTGAACTACACGGCTCGACACCTGTTTCACTATCACTTTCACTTGTTAAGCACGTATCGTCATCATTGTACTCACGTACATTTTCCGCACAGTCGGGCTTATCGGGCACCACACATTGCACTGACGTATCTTGCAGAAACGCTAATACAGTCCTGGAAATGGAAAAAAGAACACATTGACACCGGTGTGTCAGACCCACCATACTTGCTCCGGACACTGCGAGAGGGCTGTACAAGCAATGATCACACGCACGGCACAGCGGACACACCAGGAACCGCGGTGTTGGCCGTCGAATGGCGCTAGCTGCGCAGCATTTGTGCACCGCCGCCGTCGGTGTCAGCCAGTTTGCCGTGGCATACGGAGCTCCATCGCAGTCTTTAACACTGGTAGCATGCCGCGACAGCGTGGACGTAAAGTATGTGCAGTTGACGGACTTTGAGCGAGGGCGTATAGTGGGCATGCGGGAGGCCGGGTGGACGTACCGCCGAATTGCTCAACACGTGGGGCGTGAGGTCTCCACAGTACATCGATGTTGTCGCCAGTGGTCGGCGGAAGGTGCACGTGCCCGTCGACCTGGGACCGGACCGCAGCGACGCACGGATGCACGCCAAGACCGTAGGATCCTACGCAGTGCCGTAGGTGACCGCACCGCCACTTCCCAGCAAATTAGGGACACTGTTGCTCCTGGGGTATCGGCGAGGACCATTCGCAACCGTCTCCATGAAGCTGGGCTACGGTCCCGCACACCGTTAGGCCGTCTTCCGCTCACGCCCCAACATCGTGCAGCCCGCCTCCAGTGGTGTCGCGACAGGCGTGAATGGAGGGACGAATGGAGACGTGACGTCTTCAGCGATGAGAGTCGCTTCTGCCTTGGTGCCAATGATGGTCGTATGCGTGTTTGGTGCCGTGCAGGTGAGCGCCACAATCAGGACTGCATACGACCGAGGCACACAGGGCCAACACCCGGCATCATGGTGTGGGGAGCGATCTCCTACACTGGCCGTACACCACTGGTGATCGTCGAGGGGACACTGAATAGTGCACGGTACATCCAAACCGTCATCGAACCCATCGTTCTACCATTCCTAGACCGGCAAGGGAACTTGCTGTTCCAACAGGACAATGCACGTCCGCATTTATCCCGTGTCACCCAACGTGCTCTAGAAGGTGTAAGTCAACTACCCTGGCCAGCAAGATCTCCGGATCTGTCCCCCATTGAGCATGTTTGGGACTGGATGAAGCGTCGTCTCACGCGGTCTGCACGTCCAGCACGAACGCTGGTCCAACTGAGGCGCCAGGTGGAAATGGCATGGCAAGCCGTTCCACAGGACTACATCCAGCATCTCTACGATCGTCTCCATGGGAGAATAACAGCCTGCATTGCTGCGAAAGGTGGATATACACTGTACTAGTGCCGACATTGTGCATGCTCTGTTGCCTGTGTCTATGTGCCTGTGGTTCTGTCAGTGTGATCATGTGATGTATCTGACCCCAGGAATGTGTCAATAAAGTTTCCCCTTCCTGGGACAATGAATTCACGGTGTTCTTATTTCAATTTCCAGAGGTGTATTTTACCTGGCACGTCTTTCTCATTCTGCGAAGTTCCTGGATTCTGACGAAATTGCAACTTCGCCAACTTGTATTGTAGACACAATGCAATGTTTGATTTTTTATCGTTGGAATTCCTCTTCTTTGAATCAACACCATTAGCACTGTAGCATTGTTGTGAGATACTTGTCGACTAATCAGTTCGACTAGGCTTTGAAGCCCAACGCTGTGTTCACCATTAGGTATCTCCATTCGCGTCGCCAGTTCTAATTAGAAGCCAATATTGTGTTTCATGGTATACAATATGTGAGGTGTCGAATGCCGTAAGCATCATTCGCCTTTTGTCACCTCGCGCTAAGGGGTTCCTTGTTAGTCCTTGAGGTATTTTCAAATAATGCAGCATATGTATCGTAATAGCTTCTCCGAGTATAACAGGGAGTAGTTTCCTACGTAATGGCGACATCAAAGGACATTCCAGAATGTCCAGTGCAGGTCGTGACTACTTGAACACTCTTGACGTCATGCTATCAAACAGCAGTAAATTCACTTATCGACTGTTTTGGTCCCTCGTCTGAACAGCTCGCGCATACAAGCCGCCGTCCAGCCTTCTCACACTCAGAGACATTCAGATACATCATTTTTAGGGTGAAAGTGGTGTTCACAGCGATATTAAGGCAATGAGCGGAGCAGTTCAGTGATAGCAACTCCGCAAGGAATAATTATGTTAAAAAATGGTTCAAATGGCTCTGAGCACTATGGGACTTAACATCTATGGTCATCAGTCCCCTATAACTTAGAACTACTTAAACCTAACTAACCTAAGGGCATCACACAACACCCAGTCATCACGAGGCAGAGAAAATCCCTGACCCCGCCGGGAATAATTATGTTAGTCGTATCATATGCGGAAAGCGTTATTGTTCTCAATACACGAAATGTTAGTCCCACTTTCTCAGCTACCTGCAGCATTTCTGAGTTAACATTTTTTGGCGTTTCTGATTCAGACTATTATTTTTTTTTCTTTTCCATTAAATGTACATTCCCTGTAACTGTAATGGACAGAGTCATGTAACAGCTTTTAGTGAAATCTTCGGTCAAAATTTCGTTTGCAGCGGGGACGCACATATTCTATACGGCATCTAAAAGCTGCGGCTACCACAAAAGAAACAAAACTTATCCGAATCTGTGGAAAAAATTAATATTTGGGTCGACATTTGTAAAACTCTTAATTCCTCTCTCTCAAACCCCACCCTATGGGGAGAGAGGGAGAGTTTTAGTTTCAGCGAATCAAAATTTACGAAGTAAATAAGTACTTTTTATTTATCCGTAAACATTTCCCACGCAAAAATGAGAACATGGATTTTCTTGAATTACAGCGCCAACTACCAACAATCAAAACAAATGCTTCAGACAAAATGTACGAAGTTTTTTATGTAGAATCTGATTGTGCAATAAAAAATGGGGGTTCCCATTTGAAATTTTAAAGTTGCCTCCCGCCCCACCACAAGGGGGCTGGGGTGGCGGGCTAATTTTAGCACCAGCAGATGTCCCCTCGAAAATAATCAACTTTGTATTGTACACATTTTTTCGTGTGAAGCTAATTTTTCTAGTTATTCTGGTTTGTCAACTTGAAATTTACATCCTGTACAAGGAAAAACCAATTAGTTGCTGCTCTTTCGCCAGTTTTCGTTCAATGTTGGTTATTGGTGAGAAGTTCGTATTATGCCTCATCTGTCAGCACGTGTTGGAATTCGAAATGGCGGAGTCACGACCTGTCAAGACTATGGTTTATCGGTTGGCTACATTATTTCTCGCGTTGGTGAGCATCTCACAAGTGCCAAAGGAATTTGGAACCTTTGGGTTCAGGAGATCCATAAAGCCATGCGGAGTATCAAAGATCTCATGCAACTTTGGCATGGTAGGATAGCTATACAGGGTTGGACAAAAATATGGAGACACCGTGTAACGCAGGAAATGCATATCCTCCTATTTCCATCTATTGTACTAAAAATTTTTCCTTATTTTGTTACCTGAAGATATGACATTTCTGTGTCTTTATATATTGTAACTGATGCATTTATGACAATGTATAATGGGTTTATTTTGTAAATACTATTTGTATTTTTACGCTGGGTCTTGCCTAGGGAAAACTATGCTATCGAACGATTGCATCGATAGATCGTGTGGAGAACCAAAGTGTTTAGGATCTTTGGTAGTGTTGGCTCAGCCGCGTGGAGCGCGGGCAGAGCGGAGTCTGGGTGGAGTAGGGCGGTGGAGCAGGTGTGTTGAGTGACACTCGCGCGAGTTGCCGCGCTTTCGGGGTTCAGCAGCATGTAACTGCGCTCGACTCGCTATGATAGTTTCTGACGCGGTGTCGCGGATGGGAAGCATTAGCTGGCACACATCAAGAGCCCGTTTTGCCTGGTGACCGTGTCGAGAAGAAGGTGCGCCAACATCCAGCTTCTGCAACAGCTACGGCCGACAATGAGTGATTGTCGCCACCTCCTCGATCGACGACTTCAAACCTTCAATCAACCAACAAGGAAGACTGAAAGCACGTAAGGTTTTAGAACTGTATGGAAGACCTCAGCTTTTCAAACTGTTCCGTTTGCATCACTAAAATACAGCAACTTAGCACGAACCTGTGTTGCTCATTGTCCCAATTGCATTACCAAGCAGGGTCCCTTCCTTTTCCGAAATGAGCCCGTGTGTCGCTGATATTCAAACACCGGCATTAAAGTAATATCATTCCATTTCACTGCTTTAATTTCAAAGTTCAGTTAAGGTATTCATAGCTGGCTACAATATTTTGATTACACAAGCACAAATTAAGAGTGCGAGTTTCGTTACCGTATTTTAGCTTACCTGTGACTGCAGGTCAGCTTGGTACTTATTAAATTTTACTATTGTTAATTGTTCAAAATCATTTAATTCAAGTTCAAAGTTAAATCTCTTGGTTCTAAATTGTGTAGATTCAAGTAGCTTTTGAGATGATTGTTGAGGTAGCCCAAGGCTAACCTTATTTTATTTTATTTCGTAGTGATTCAGAAGCAAAGTTCACTATTAATTTCAGTCACTAAATTAACTTTAAATTTTCCGGTTTTATTAATTCTTTTGCTAAATTAAGTCAGAGTGTAGCGAAATTTATTACTTCTGATAAACATTCAGTTTCCACACAACACATGTCAACCTTCAGTTGCCACGCTTCTAGTGCTAATTGTATGTGCATTAACCTTTCTTTTTTGGTTACTATAGTAGTTGTCCATAGGACTGGCGACCGTAATTTTCCCCAAATCTCAAATATCTAATTAACGTCAGTTAATTGTTAACGTAACGACCACACATTTACTTTCTTTATCAACTTAACCCTTTTTCAAAATTAATTTCCACCAATTTCATTTGAATTTTTTCCTTTCATTAGATGTAACCCTTCCTCCCTCTTTACCGACAGATTAACTTCGGTGACGATTGCTTTTCCGAAATTTCCATTAGGTACAAGCGGTTTAATTTTTCACTGGTTCATAACCACTAGAAATGTGTACTTGAACATAAATGCAGATGGTAGTCAAGTCTGCAGGTTACGCTACGGCAGTTGTACAATGTCCTGAATACTTTCCAATGTCAATTGTCGTTCGAACAGTGTTCTGTGTGGTGGTGAATGCATTATGTCGGAGCTGCTATAACTTGTGTCGAACGTGGGAAAATTTGTGGTGTTCGTATGGTGGGTGCTTCCGCAACTAATAGAGCCGAAGTAGTTGGTGTTTGAAGGAACAATGTATTGATGATTTATACGACATTCAGGGAAAGCGAAAAGACATCATCTACTAAATCACAACGCGAACGAACCTGTATGTAGAGTGATCGTGACAGACGGTAGTTTAAGAGGATTATGACGAAAAATAAGAGAATGACAGATGCAAAAGTCACTGCAGAACTGTATGTCGCACTAGTGAATACTATTATCACCAAAACGACACGAAAGCAGCTCCGGAAATAGTGAATTGCAAGGAAGGCAGGAATTCTAAAGCTGCACAGTAGTGATGCAAATGCTCCTAACAAGACAACCTGGAGCCAGAGTCATAAAAGCTAGATTATGGAACATTGGAAGAATGTCTTTTGTTGTATGTCTTGGTTGACATTATTTCCAACTACTGGCAGAGTTTAAGTTGTAAGACTGAGACACGGTGGGGAATTGGCGATGATTTGGGCAACCATATCGTGGTATTCCATGAACCCCTTAGTTACTTTGCAATGTAACATTACTGCCAAGGACTGTGTGATGATTCTGGTTATCAGGCCCATCTCATGGTACAATGTTTGTTCCCCAGAGCTGACGTCGTATTTGAGGAGTACAGGGTCACCGTTCGCACAGCTCACATCATCCATAACTGGTTTTGTGGACACGAGGATTAACTGTTGCATCTGCGCTGGCCATCTCAGTCACCAGATCTCAATATTAGTGAACGTGTGTGGTTACTTCTGGGAGAAGCGTGCGTGATCACTCTCAACCACCGTCATTGTTACCATATCTTGACACCGTTATGCAGCAGAATTATATAAGATGTCCTTGAAAACAATAAAGTACCTCTGTTTCATCATGCGGAGGCGTCTGCAAGCTGGTCTGAATGTCAACGGTGTTCCTACATCGTGTTAGATTTGGCGTTTCCACACACAGTCTACGAAAAGAAAACGACACACCAGAAAGAAATTATCGGAATGGGTCGGAAATCGGCAGAAGTGATGTATATGGCCAGACAGACAAATGATTACAATTTTATAAAAATTTGGTGATTTATTCAAGAGAAAGGGCTTCACAAATTCAGAAATTCAATAACGTGTTGCTCCATATCTGGCACTTATGAAAGCTGTTATGTGGCTTGGCATTAATTGACAGCGTTCGTGGATGTCCTCCGCAGCGATATCGTGCGGAATTCTGTCCAATAGCTCCGTTAGACTCTGAAAATACCGAGCTGGTTGGAGGGCCCTGCCCACAGTTTTCCAACGAGAGATTTGTCGACCTTGCTGACCAGTGCTGAGTGTGGCAAGCAAGAAGAAGAACCATTGAAACTCTCGGCGTGTGAGGCCGGACATTGTCTTTGCTGAAATGTAAGCCGAAAATGGCTTTCAATTAAGGCCAACAAAACGGGGCGTTAAATATCGTCGGCGAAACTTTGTGCTGTAAAGACGCCGCGGATGACAACTAACCGGGCATGTTATGAAATGAAATCGCACCTGCGACCATCAATCACGATTACTGATATCGATAGTGAGATACTACTTGTGACATTCATTTATGTCAGAGACAGCAAAGGACTTGGAAGAGCAGTTGAACGGAATGGATGGTGTCTTGAAGGGAGGATATAAGATGAACATCAACAAAAGCAAAACGAGGATAATGGAATGTAGTCGAACTAAGTCGGGTGATGCTGAGGGAATTAGATTAGGAAATGAGACACTTCAAGTAGTAAAGGAGTTTTGCTATTTGGGGAGCAAAATAACTGATGATGGTCGAAGTAGAGAGGATATAAAATGTAGACTGGCAATGGCAAGGAAAGTGTTTCTGAAGAGGAGAAATCTGTTAACATCGACTATAGATTTAAGTGTCAGGAAGTCATTTCTGAAAGTATTTGTATGGAGTGTAGCCATGTATGGAAGTGAAAGATGGACGGTAAATAGTTTCGACAAGAAGAGAATAGAAGCTTTTGAAATGTGGTGCTACAGAAGAATGCTGAAGATTAGATGGGTAGATCACATAACTAATGAGGAAGTATTGAATAGGATTAGGGAGAAGAGAAGTTTGTGGCACAACTTGACCAGAAGAAGGGATCGGTTGGTAGGACATGTTCTGAGGCATCTAGGGATCACCAATGTAGTATTGGAGGGCAGCGTGGAGGGTAAAAATCGTAGGGGGAGACCAAGATATGAATACACTAAGCAGATTCAGCAGGATGTAGGTTGCAGTAGGTACTGGGAGATGAAGAAGCTTGCACAGGATAAAGTAGCATGGAGAGCTGCATCAAACCAGTCTCGGGACTGAAGACCACAACAACAACATATGAGTTGCATCTTCTATTGTTCATTGTTTTTATGTCATTCTGAAGGTAGTCTGCGTAAACCAGTTTTGTTGGCCACTGATGCAATGTGTACACGAATGGTGTTAACCCCCTTACCGTCGTCAGCTACGATGAGTTCCCCAGTGTTCTCGGTGTTTTTGTGCGCAGTTTACATATGTGTGTGGGCGGCTCTCCCGTATTGGCGTATGCTTTCTCGATTAAATGTTGTAATCCTCAGAGTTTCAGCCTTGTTCTCATACACTCCTGGAAATTGAAATAAGAACACCGTGAATTCATTGTCCCAGGAAGGGGAAACTTTATTGACACATTCCTGGGGTCAGATACATCACATGATCACACTGACAGAACCACAGGCACATAGACACAGGCAACAGAGCATGCACAATGTCGGCACTAGTACAGTGTATATCCACCTTTCGCAGCAATGCAGGCTGCTATTCACCCATGGAGACGATCGTAGAGATGCTGGATGTAGTCCTGTGGAACGGCTTGCCATGCCATTTCCACCTGGCGCCTCAGTTGGACCAGCGTTCGCGCTGGACGTGCAGACCGCGTGAGACGACGCTTCATCCAGTCCCAAACATGCTCAATGGGGGACAGATCCGGAGATCTTGCTGGCCAGGGTAGTTGACTTACACCTTCTAGAGCACGTTGGGTGGCACGGGATACATGCGGATGTGCATTGTCCTGTTGGAACAGCAAGTTCCCTTGCCGGTCTAGGAATGGTAGAACGATGGGTTCGATGACGGTTTGGATGTACCGTGCACTATTCAGTGTCCCCTCGACGATCACCAGTGGTGTACGGCCAGTGTAGGAGATCGCTCCCCACACCATGATGCCGGGTGTTGGCCGTGTGTGCCTCGGTCGTATGCAGTCCTGATTGTGGCGCTCACCTGCACGGCGCCAAACACGCATACGACCATCATTGGCACCAAGGCAGAAGCGACTCTCATCGCTGAAGACGACACGTCTCCATTCGTCCCTCCATTCACGCCTGTCGCGACACCACTGGAGGCGGGCTGCACGATGTTGGGGCGTGAGCGGAAGACGGCCTAACGGTTTGCGGGACCGTAGCCCAGCTTCATGGAGACGGTTGCGAATGGTCCTCGCCGATACCCCAGGAGCAACAGTGTCCCTAATTTGCTGGGAAGTGGCGGTGCGGTCCCCTACGGCACTGCGTAGGATCCTACGGTCTTGGCGTGCATCCGTGCGTCGCTGCGGTCCGGTCCCAGGTCGACGGGCACGTGCACCTTCCGCCGACCACTGGCGACAACATCGATGTACTGTGGAGACCTCACGCCCCACGTGTTGAGCAATTCGGCGGTACGTCCACCCGGCCTCCCGCATGCCCACTATACGCCCTCGCTCAAAGTCCGTCAACTGTACATACGGTTCACGTCCACGCTGTCGCGGCATGCTATCAGTGTTAAAGACTGCGATGGAGCTCCGTATGCCACGGCAAACTGGCTGACACTGACGGCGGCGGTGCACAAATGCTGCGCAGCTAGCGCCATTCGACGGCCAACACCGCGGTTCCTGGTGTGTCCGCTGTGCCGTGCGTGTGATCATTGCTTGTACAGCCCTCTCGCAGTGTCCGGAGCAAGTATGGTGGGTCTGACACACCGGTGTCAATGTGTTCTTTTTTCCATTTCCAGGAGTGTATTAGAGGTCCGTCATTTGTAATTGTGGATTGTTGGCTGTCTATTACAATCAGTCTTGTGATGTGCGGTTACGGTAACCCTCTCCTTTCTCCCAACTTCGTCCCTCCTTCCGACCACTACCCATTACATGTCACGTTTCCGCCCTTTTGTAGCTGTTGTAGCATTGACTAAGTACGTGCCTCTTACCCACTCTGATTGGTAGATGGTTGTTTCACGATACAATTGTTAGTGGACTTAGTTTGGATTATCTGATCACGCTCGGTTTCGTACATGATAAATAGGTTGTAGCGTACTTTAGGGGATTTTTCTGGTAATGATATATGCTGGCGTGTACGTTGCTGTCATTGGCCTCTAATTAGGAGCTTACTACTAGAACTGTGTCCGCTGCCCCTAGATTTATAACTAGATATCTTTTCATGTTTTCTTCTCTTTAAAACGCAACTACACTCCTGGAAATGGAAAAAAGAACACATTGACACCGGTGTGTCAGACCCACCATACTTGCTCCGGACACTGCGAGAGGGCTGTACAAGCAATGATCACACGCACGGCACAGCGGACACACCAGGAACCGCGGTGTTGGCCGTCGAATGGCGCTAGCTGTGCAGCATTTGTGCACCGCCGCCGTCATTGTCAGCCAGTTTGCCGTGGCATACGGAGCTCCATCGCAGTCTTTAACACTGGTAGCATGACGCGACAGCGTGGACGTGAACCGTATGTGCAGTTGACGGACTTTGAGCGAGGGCGTATAGTGGGCATGCGGGAGGCCGGGTGGACGTACCGCCGAATTGCTCAACACGTGGGGCGTGAGGTCTCCACAGTACATCGATGTTGTCGCCAGTGGTCGGCGGAAGGTGCACGTGCCCGTCGACCTGGAACCGGACCGCAGCGACGCACGGATGCACGCCAAGACCGTAGGATCCTACGCAGTGCCGTAGGGGACCGCACCGCCACTTCCCAGCAAATTAGGGACACTGTTGCTCCTGGGGTATCGGCGAGGACCATTCGCAACCGTCTCCATGAAGCTGGGCTACGGTCCCGCACACCGTTAGGCCGTCTTCCGCTCACGCCCCAACATCGTGCAGCCCGCCTCCAGTGGTGTCGCGACAGGCGTGAATGGAGGGACGAATGGAGACGTGTCGTCTTCAGCGATGAGAGTCGCTTCTGCCTTGGTGCCAATGATGGTCGTATGCGTGTTTGGCGCCGTGCAGGTGAGCGCCACAATCAGGACTGCATACGACCGAGGCACACACGGCCAACACCCGGCATCATGGTGTGGGGAGCGATCTCCTACACTGGCCGTACACCACTGGTGATCGTCGAGGGGACACTGAATAGTGCACGGTACATCCAAACCGTCATCGAACCCATCGTTCTACCATTCCTAGACCGGCAAGGGAACTTGCTGTTCCAACAGGACAATGCACGTCCGCATGTATCCCGTGCCACCCAACGTGCTCTAGAAGGTGTAAGTCAACTACCCTGGCCAGCAAGATCTCCGGATCTGTCCCCCATTGAGCATGTTTGGGATTGGATGAAGCGTCGTCTCACGCGGTCTGCACGTCCAGCACGAACGCTGGTCCAACTGAGGCGCCAGGTGGAAATGGCATGGCAAGCCGTTCCACAGGACTACATCCAGCATCTCTACGATCGTCTCCATGGGAGAATAGCAGCCTGCATTGCTGCGAAAGGTGGATATACACTGTACTAGTGCCGACATTGTGCATGCTCTGTTGCCTGTGTCTATGTGCCTGTGGTTCTGTCAGTGTGATCATGTGATGTATCTGACCCCAGGAATGTGTCAATAAAGTTTCCCCTTCCTGGGACAATGAATTCACGGTGTTCTTATTTCAGTTTCCAGGCGTGTATTTTAGTAGTGTGTGACACATTTAGTCTTTATGCATGGGTTTATCTTTCCCCTCACTTAGGTGCCGCTGCACACGACTTGTGGCATTGCCAGTGATTTTGTTGTAATAGTGCATGTATTGCCATCTTACAGATTGCAGTCACGTTTTCATAACCTTACATTAAACAGAAGTATTGGACTTACTTATGACTTAATTACTGGCATGTTGTGTGGCCTTCTCACTGGTTGATTAATAATGTGGTTTGTCTTTTAGGCGATATTTATGGCCAGTATGTTCCTTTTAATATTTTGATTGCAGGAATGTAATGGCTTTTGGTTTTAATGTGGCTAGAAGACCAAGGTGTGTACTGGTTACAGTATATTTATTCATAAGTATATGTAATTTTAAATTTCATTTTATTTTTGTGTTATCTTGTGTTTAATAAATATTAGTACTTTTTGAGTAGTTTGCTAGTCAGAAAGGTTTTCTGATACTTCATAAATAGAAGTTGAGTTATCCATTAGAGTGCACCGCATCCTTCCAGGCTGGTTAGATGGCGTCCTTGTATGTTACTGCTTCATGGCAGTACGTAATATATGGATGCATTCTCACATGAACTTTGTTCACCATGAATAGTTTCTTGTAAGGGTTTTTCATATATTCTGCACATGTTACGACCATAGGCTGTGTCCTACATTTGGTCCTCTGACATGTCTTGGACATTCTTTTCGTTTATATGAGATTACTGTTCCCTTCAACGGTTTAAATCTCAGCATTTTATACCTTCGCATGACTCATGACGGACTTATGTCATTTTGACAGCTCACCATACCGACATTTAGATTTTGTTGAGCCTCTGATTCAGCAAGGACTACTTTCTCACAGATGTGTCGATGTTGTTCATCCTGAACGTTATCTTGAGTCCTATATATTCATTGTATTGTATGACATAGGTGATTCTCTACATTTGGTCTCTTGGCACGTTTTTTGGAGGTTCATTTTATAAGCCTGACATAAATATGCCTATATTCGGTTTTCAGCTTAGCATTTGTACCTCTGATGTGATGCTGTCCTTGTGTTAGGACTACTTGCACATAGATGCATTCTGAGGTTGTAGATTCTTCCATACATTTATCATTTACTACAATTATTTTTGTAGTTCAGTAGGTTGTTTCAGGGTTGTGCAGATAATGTATCGACCAAGTGGCCAATAAAAATCATGGAATATTTAACTAACGAAGTTATTATTAAATAGTATATTTGTACAATGGATGGAGTGGAAATTCGTTATGGCATATTTTAGGTACGGTATGTGACAATGGATGTATTTACTGGTTTTATCAAATAATTACTATAAATTCACTTTCAGAGCCTCGTCCTTGATTTTCATTCTGTTTTTAATCTGTCATTGTATTTCGAGGTTGATAATTTGTTTGTTTTTGTTGTTGTGGTCTTCACTCCTGGGACTGGTTTGATGCAGCTCTCCATGCTACTCTATCCTGTGCAAGCTCCCTCTTCTCCCAGTACTTACTGCAACCTACGTTCTTATGAATCTGCTTAGTGTATTCATCTCTTGGTCTCCCTATATGATTTTTACACTCCCCACTGCCCTCCAATGCTAAATTTGTGATCCCTTGATGCCTCAGAACATGTCCTACGAACCGGTCCCTCCTTAATGTCAAGTTGTGCCACAAACTCCTCTTCTCCCCAATTCTATTCAATATCTCCTCATTAGTTATGTGATCTACCCATCTAATCTTCATCATTCTTCTGTAGCACCACATTTCGAAAGCTTCTATTCTCTTCTTGTCCAAACTATTTATCGTCCATGTTTCACTTCCATACATGGCTACACTCCATACAAATACTTTCAGAAACGACTTCCTGCCACTTAAATCTATACTCGATGTTAACAAATTTCTCTTCTTCAGAAACGCTTTCCTTGCCATTGCCAGTCTACATTTTATATCCTCTCTACTTCGACCATCATCAGTTATTTTGCTCCCCAAATAGCAAAACTGCTTTACTACTTTAAGTGGCTCATTTCCTAATCTAATTCCCCCAGCATCACCCGACTTAATTCGACTACATTCCATTATCCTCGTTTTGCTTTTGTTGATGTTCATCTTATATCATCCTTCCAAGACACTGTCCATTCCATTCAACTGCTCTTCCAAGTCCTTTGCTGTCTCTGACAGAATTACAATGTCATCGGCGAACCTCAAAGTTTTTATTTCTTATCCATGGATTTTAATACCTACTCCAAATTTTTCTTTTGTTTCCTTTACTGCTTGCTCAATATACAGATTGAATAACTTCGGGGAGAGACTACAACCTGTCTCACTCCCTTCCCAACCGCTGCTTCCCTTTCATGTCCCTCGGTTCTTATAACTGCCATCTGGTTTCTGTACAAATTGTAAATAGCTTTTAGCTCCCTGTATTTTACCCCTGCCACCTTTAGAATTTGAAAGAGAGTATTCCAGTCGACATTGTCAAAAGCTTTCTCTAAGTCTACAAATGCTAGAAACGTAGGTTTGACTTTCTTTAATCTTTCTTCTAAGATAAGTCGTAACGTCAGTATTGCGTCACATGTTCCAATATTTCTACGGAATCCAAACTCATTTTCCCCAAGGTCGGCTTCTACCAGTTTTTCCATTCGTCTGTAAGGAATTCGCGTTAGCATTTTGCAGCAGTGACTTATGAAACTGATAGTTCGGTAATTTTCACATCTGTCAACACCTGCTTTCTTTGGGATTGCGATTATTATATTCTTCTTGAAGTCTGAGGATATTTCGCTTGTCTCATATATCTTGCTCACCAGATGGTAGAGTTTTGTCAGGACTGGCTCTCCCAAGGGCGTCAGTAGTTCCGCTGGGACGATGTCTACTCCCGGGGCATTGTTCCGACTCAGGTCTTTCAGTGCTCTGTCAAACTCTTCACGCAGTATTGTATCTCCCATTTCTTCTTCATCTACATTCTCTTCCATTTCCAGAATATTGTCCTCAAGTACGTCGCCTTTGTATAGACCCTCTATATACTCCTTCCACCTTTCTGCTTTCCCTTCTTTGCTTAGAAATGGGATTCCAACTGAGCTCTTGATATTCATACAAGTGGCTCTCTTTTCTCCAAAGGTCTCTTTAATTTTCCTGTAGGCAGTATCTATCTTACCCCTAGTGAGATAAGCCTTTACATCCTCACATTTGTCCTCTAGCCATCCCTGCTTAGCCATTTTGCACTTCCTGTCGATCTCACTTTTGAGACGTTTGTATTCCTTTTTGCCTGCTTCATTTACTGCATTTCTTTTTTTATTTTCCCCTTTCATCAATTAAATTCAATATTTCTTCTGTTAGCCAAGGGTTTCTACTAGCCCTCGTCTTTTTACCTACTTGATCCTCTGCTGCCTTTACTACTCCATCCCTCAGAGCCACCCATTCTTCTTCTACTGTATTTATTTCCCCTATTCCTGTCAATTGTTCCCTTATGTTCTCCCTGAAACTCTGTACAAACTCTGGTTTAATCAGTTTGTCCAGATCCCATCTCCTTAAATTCTCTTCTTTTTGCAGTTTCTTCAGTTTTAATGTACAGTTCATAACCAATAGATTGTGGTCAGAGTCCACATCGGCCCCTGGAAATGTCTTACAATTTAATACCTGGTTCCTAAATCTCTGTCTTACCATTATATAATCTATCTGATACCTTCTAGTATTTCCAGGATTCTTCCATACATATAAACTTGTCAAGGAGCCAAGTGTTAGCTATGAAAGTTATGCTCTGTGCAAAATTCTACCAGACGGCTTCCTCTTTCATTTCTTTCCCCCAATCCATATTCACCTACTATGTTTCCTTCTCTCCCTTTTGCTACTCTCGAATTCCAGTCCCCCATGACTATTAAATTTTCGTCTCCCTTCACTAGCTGAATTGTTTCTTTTATCTCATCATACATTTCATCAATTTCTTCATCATCTGCAGAGCTAGTTGGCATATAAACTTGTACTATTGTAGTAGGTGTGGGCTTCGTGTCTATCTTGGCCACAATAATGCGTTCACTATGCTGTTTGTAGTAACTCACCCGCACTCCTATTTTTTGCCTCTATTTGATTTTGTATTTATAACCCTGTATTCACCTGACAAAAAGTCTTGCTCCTCCTGCCACTGACCTTCACTAATTCCCACTATATCTAACTTTAACCTATCCATTTCCCTTTTTAAGTTTTCTAACCTACCTGCCCGATTAAGGGATCTGACATTCCACGCTCCAATCCGCAGAAAGCCAGTTTTCTTTCTCCTGATAACGACGTCCTCTTGAGTAGTCCCCGCCCGGAGATCCGAATGGGGGACTATTTCACCTCTGGAATATTTTACCCAAGAAGACGCCATGATCATTTAATCGTACAGTAAAGGTGCATGCCCTCGGGAACAATTACGGCTGTAGTTTCCCCTTGCTTTCAGCCGTTCGCAGTACCAGCACAGCAAGGCCGTTTTGGTTAGGGTTACAAGGGCAGATCAGTCAACCATCCCCTCTTCAGGAACCACACGTTTGTCTGGCCTCTCAACAGATACCTCTCCGTTGCGGCTGCACCTACGGTACGGCCATCTGTATCGCTGAGGCACGCAAACCTCCCCACCAACGGCAAGGTCCATGGTTCATGGGGGGGGGGGGGGTGAATATACCGTTTATGTATACAGAACTGAAGATGGTGCACTGAGGCACCGAAACTGGTAGCCATACAGTAAATGATGTCATAAGGACAATTGCAAGTGTTTCATATTCTTACGTAAGTGAATGGCTGAAGTCTCCCAGACTTCAGTCACAAGGATGCACATACGAAAACCTACATCGGCCAGTAAGGTTTCCGGACCTCTACGGAACTGAGAACGTTTGCAGCATTATGAGCGGGTCTCTCCAACCAGCACCGGAGTTCGATGATCTAACGCGACAACTGAACAGATTCTGACATGAAATCCCTCAGGAGGACATCCAACAACTACGTCAATCAATGCCAACCGGCATAACTGCTTGCACAAGGGCCAGAGGTGGACCAACACGATACTCACTTGCTTTATTTGTGAAGCTCTTTCTCTTGAATGAATCATCCATGTTTTCTGAAATAGTAATCAATTGTTTATCTGTACTTGTACATCACATAATCACATCCACGAATTTCCGTCCCATTCGGATACTTCTTTCGTAGTGAGTCGTTCTTTCGTTTTTCATTTTAAACATGTAGGCCGGCCGCTGTGGCCGAGTGGTTCTAGGCGCGTCAGTCCGGACCCGTGCTGCTGCTACGGTCGCAGGTTGGAATCCTGCCTCGGGCATGGATGGATGTGATGTCCTTAGGTTAGTTAGGTTTAAGTAGTTCTAAGTCTAGGGGACTGATGACCTCAGATGTTAAGTCATATAGTGCTGAGAGCCATTTGAACCATTTTAACCATGTAGAACGCAGTATAGCTGCGTGACGTATTTTCTGTAAGGAAATGATGTTTTTGCAGCAAGACAGTTATCCACAGAGGCAGTGTGACGACATCTGGAACACCATGGTCTGAGAGCACGGCGATCATTGTCAGAGCATCTACTGACGCGGCAGTAGAAACAGGCGAATCGACAACGGTGCAACCAACGACAACCGTGGACACAAGAGTGGCATCACGCTTTATTTTTTCAGACGAGTCTCGGTTCTTCGATCGCATAACGATGGATGGATCCGTTTCTGAAAGCTTAGGAAAACGAACATGTCCGTATTGCACTCATCATCGAAGCCAGCACTTTCCGTGATAGTATGCGGGCAAGCCGCGGTGGCCAAGCGGTTCTAGGTGCTTCAGTCCGGAACCGCGTGACTGCTACGGTCGCAGGTTCGAATCCTGCATCGGGCATGGATCTGTGTGATGTCCTTAGGTTAGTTAGGTTTAAGTTCTAGGGGACTGATGACCCCAGATATTAAGTCCCATAGTGCTCAGAGCCATTTGAACCATTTGGTAGTGTGCAGTGACTTTAGGTACCAAACACAATAACTTCTGGGTGGCATAACGGGTCATGTGGACAGTAGCCGCTACATTTCTGACGTATTTAGACCGGTGGATGTCCCCTATTTGTCGTGCCTTCGTAATCTTATCCCTTAACAAGGTAACACAAGGACGCATGCACCTAATTCTGCCTTAATGTATCTCTATACAGAGGGTGGCCAACTGTTGTCCAGCTTAGTACGTTCTCCAGATCACCCACTGACATCTGACCATGACTTGCTGAGAAACTGGCGCGTCAGCGATTGCAAACACTACGGTTTTGAACGCCGGCATTAAGTTGAATCAGTATTTAGTGACTTACCCATTCTGTTACCCATGCTGGATTAAACACGATGCTCAACCGCGTCACAGACAGTGTTGCTCCCAGAGGTAGCAACCTAGGTCTACTGAATTTCTTATCCAAATCATCGACGTATTCAATCATTAAATACTTATGGACGTGGCTCGTAGTTACGTAGAACTTTTTAAAGGACGTCATGTTCGCCATTGACTGTATTGACTGCAATAGCGAAATAGATAATTTCACTATTGCAGTTTCCGCCTTTATGCCTTCTGTGTTTTTCCATCAGTTGCAATGTATAATTTGTTCCTTTATTGATATATTTTATTGTGATTTCGTCCCATATGGGCGAGAGGTCGGTCTGTCAGTGGTTCAATATTCCGCTCTCCAGACGAGCAAATTAAAAATTGTAATGAGAATGAGAAAAAATTAGTGCTGTTTTTCTATTTTAAATTAAAAATCAAAGACGGACAGCTAAATGGTTCAAATGGCTCTGAGCACTATGGGACTTAACATCTATGGTCATCAGTCCCCTAGAACTTAGAACTACTTAAACCTAACTAACCTAAGGACATCACATAACACCCAGTCATCACGAGGCAGAGAAAATCCCCGACCCCACCGGGAATCGAACCCGGGAACCCGAGTGCGGGAAGCGAGAACGCTACAGCACGACCACGAGCTGCGGATGGAGACGGACACCTAAAAAACGAAAATACACACATTTTAAAAAAGGGGCGCAGAATGGTGAAATCCTTCTGACGAAAAACACTGAAGCAATGTATTGTCCACTTAAAATCTGAAGGGGTGTGGGTAGAAGAGATAGGGGTCAATTAAGTAGGAAAACTGTGGAGAAAAAGATGGGGATTGAGATGTTTAGTGGGGGTACATACCGTAGGAAGTACAAACGATGAGTTGGGGTTTTGTGTGTGGGTAGGATAGTGGTAACAAGGCTGTATATAGGTAAAGAAAGTGATATTTATGATTACTGTTGCCATCTTCTGCATGAGCACTCTAGCCACTGCAATATCTTAAGAACAGATAACATTTGTGCCTTTACACCACCCTGTCACAGAATAACTTTTTTATCCTGCCCCATTATATCTTAAGACTATATCATCACACAGTTGTATGCTGTGAACGGACGTAAAATAGTGTTATGAAGCTTATAACTGTTATCGCTGGAATGTATTATCTGTGATAAATGCGCATAAAATACGAGGTGCAACAATAAAGTAATCAGACTGATTTTCTTTGCAAGATGTGGCAACCCTGCAGGCTTGCGTAGGCACAATATCTTTGACCTTGGTCTGTAAGCTGCTTCTGGTACAAGTGGCACATCGATGCAACTGCTGAGTCGTGGGTTGTGCTGTAATAAGTTGACACATGTTCTTGTCTCTCGTCACGGAAATGGAACCGCATAATATTGCGCAACAGTGTGCCATTTCTTTTTGCGTTAAATTGGGTGAAAACGTGACGAAAACTTACGGTAAGCTTCAGAAGGCTTTTGGAAAGGAGGTTATGTCAAGAGCTCAACTTTTTCGTTGGCATAAAATGTTTAGTGAAGGCAGAACGAATGTTGAAGATTAAGACCGCAGTGGACGACCATCAACCTCACCAACGGATGTCAACTTGGCCAGGGTGCGTGAACTCACACGATCTGATCAAAGATTATTCGTGAAAATGATTGCAGAAGAACTGAACATCAATCGAGAAACGGTTCGTCTAATAATAACTGAAAATCTTGGTATGTGTAAGATTTGTGCATAAATGGTCCCCAAAAATCTCACACCACAACACCGAGAAACACAGATAAATGTGGCAGACGATCTGTTAGAGCAAACGGAAATCAATCCAGAATTGTTGATCAATGTTATCACTGGTGATGAAAGTTGTTTTTTTCAGTACGATCCAGAGACAAAACGCCAAAGTTCGTAATGGTACTCAGAGGCATCACCCAGGCCAAGAAAAAGCTGGAATGTAAAAGTCAAAAGTGAAATGCGTGCCTGTATGCTTCTTTGATTCCAAGGGAATTGTTCATAAAGAGTGGGTGCTTCCTGGACAAACAATTAACCAATATTACTACAAAGAAATTTTAGAAAGACTTCGTAAAAGAGTTCTTCGTGTCCGTGCCAACATTGCTGATAATTCGATTCTGAATCACGCTAATGCGCCATCCCATACTGCTCTGTCAGTACAGCAATTTTTAACCTCGAAACAAATTTCAGTACTACCACAGCCACCTTACTCACCAGATATCTTTCCGTGCGACTTTTTTCTATTTCCAACAGTCAAAACTGCGGTCAAGGGACACCATTTTCAAACAACACAAGATGTCCAAAAAGCTGTGACGAGGGTCTTGAAGGATATTACAGAAGGTGCGTTCCAGAAATGTCGCCATCAGTGGCAGAAGCCCTGGAAAAAGTGTGTGCAATCAGAAGGGAACTACTTTGAAGGAGACAACACTAAACTTGACGAAAACGGTAAGCAACATTCTTTTTCACGTAAGTCTCATTATTTTATTGTCGCACCTCGTATGAGATGCGAATGTATTTTTGCTCCAGCGGTCTCAGTAACCCTGCAAACAGTGTGTTAGAACATTAATTTACAGCGGATTTTGTTAGGATATTAACATTGATAACACTCCATGTGCTTTACATCATTTCACGATGTACAGAGCTCCGCACTCGTTTGACGTTACTGTATTCCTGCTGTAAAAAAGCTTAGTTTAACGACAACATACATAAAAGTCGTGGAATTTGAAAGTCATCTGCTGAAGCAAAATGTTATTCCTAGTGCCTTTTTTTTAATATTGAAGTGTTGGCAGAAGAGCCAAAACCTTGTAGCTAGAGAAGGCCGAAAGGCACGCGTTAAAGCTCACGCAGACTGGCGTGAGGTCTGGAACAGTTAAGGGATATTATAGTAGCAAATAAAGTACGTAGCTGAAGTAAAACTTAACTTTATTCCATAATTGGTGAACATCGCTCTTGATATCACATAAGTGCAATCTCAATATCAATTGGTAATGGCGCCTTGCTAGGTCGTAGCAACTGACGTAGCTGAAGGCTATGCTAACTATCGTCTCGGCAAATGAGAGCGTATTTGTCAGGGTAGCATCGCTAGCAAAGTCGGCTGTACAACTGGGGCGAGTGCTAGGACGTCTGACTAGACCTGCCGTGTGGCGGCGCTCGGTCTGCAATCACTGACAGTGGCGACACGCGGGTCCGACGTATACTAGCGGACCGCGGCCGATTTAAAGGCTACCATCTAGCAAGTGTGGTGTCTGGTGGTGACACCACAAATATAATACTGTCTAAACGCCATCTCGTGCGACTCTGTGCTCTTTTTTTTCTAGCTTCTGCAGTATAATTTGATAATGAAAAAAAGATCGAAATTACAATAGTGAAATAGATAATTTATACAGTCAATGGCGAACATGATGCACTTTAAAAGTATTTAATCATGTACTCTTTGTACTAAACTGTAAACGCGAAAGCAGTTACATTTGTTTATTTTGTATCCTCCCCGTTGTTATAATCTAAGAGGCCAATTGTGTACATGATATAATTACAGATTCATGCAACATGACACGATGAATTTCCGAGGTATTGCGTACCAAAATTCGGATTCAATATGTTCCACCCCTTTAGTGTAACGCTATAGTTAGAATCAGGAAAGGTTAAAAGTTAGGGGAAACGAAAAATTAATAACGGGAAAAAGTTTCACGCGTTTTGATCGTATCGTATATCTACTGAACTGGAAATATTACCTGGAGAGCAATAAATATTTTTCCAGAACTGCATCATTGGCTACAGACATTTGAAGAGCAATTGTAATTTTATGCCAGCAGCAAATAGGAACGATATGTAGCGTATGCTCATTACCAAGCCCTGTAGATATGCAACCTGACCGCGAAACCAGAGAAGTAGTGTGTTCGGTGTAAACCGAACGCGTGGAAGCGCGGCACCACATTTGCTGGTGACCATCTAAAAGTGGACTGCACGGACTCATCGCAGTTTTAACAACGACCACTCACTGTTATGTAGATACAACTGCGAAATTTTTGTAGATAGTGCTACTGAAACCGTACAATGAAACGAATAGTCAATGTGAAGCTGTTACCTAACGAAACGTCATAGTGAACAACCAAACACTACCATGGGAAATATACGTAAAGCTGTGTAACAGCTCGCGAGGGAGTAAAAAAGAACGAAAAAAGAGAAAAAGAAAAAAAGAGGTCAAATTAATCCCGAAAATGTACCGCAGGTTACTGCCAGTGGACACACACAGTCGGCTAATAAAAACAAGTTTTCGTCAGGGTCTCATGCTAACTGCCCGCCACGTTCACGCACCACCTGGTTAACCGGCCCATCTGACCGAGCGGTTCTAGGCGTTACAGTCTGGAACCGCGTGACCGCTACGGTCGCAGGTTCGAAACCTGCATCCGGCATGGATGTGTGTGATGACCTTAGGTTAGTTAGGTTTAAGTAGTTCTAAGTTCTAGGGGACTGATGACCTCAGCTGTTGAGTCCCATACTGCTCAGAGCCATTTGAACCATTTTTGAACCACCTGGTTAATGACATGCAGTTAACCACTCTCGTCCTGCTGGGCGTGTAATCGGAGTCTTTGATAAGGAATATTCGAATAAGAGCTAGTCATAGCAGCACACAAATCTACCTGTATCCTACTCCAAGGCTAACTCACGATCCAGATTAATAACACTTCCACGTCAGTCAGCAAGGTCTGCATATACACTCCTGGAAATTGAAATAAGAACACCGTGAATTCATTGTCCCAGGAAGGGGAAACTTTATTGACACATTCCTGGGGTCAGATACATCACATGATCACACTGACAGAACCACAGGCACATAGACACAGGCAACAGAGCATGCACAATGTCGGCACTAGTACAGTGTATATCCACCTTTCGCAGCAATGCAGGCTGCTATTCTCCCATGGAGACGATCGTAGAGATGCTGGATGTAGTCCTGTGGAACGGCTTGCCATGCCATTTCCACCTGGCGCCTCAGTTGGACCAGCGTTCGTGCTGGACGTGCAGACCGCGTGAGACGACGCTTCATCCAGTCCCAAACATGCTCAATGGGGGACAGATCCGGAGATCTTGCTGGCCAGGGTAGTTGACTTACACCTTCTAGAGCACGTTGGGTGGCACGGGATACATGCGGACGTGCATTGTCCTGTTGGAACAGCAAGTTCCCTTGCCGGTCTAGTAATGGTAGAACGATGGGTTCGATGACGGTTTGGATGTACCGTGCACTATTCAGTGTCCCCTCGACGATCACCAGTGGTGTACGGCCAGTGTAGGAGATCGCTCCCCACACCATGATGCCGGGTGTTGGCCCTGTGTGCCACGGTCGTATGCAGTCCTGATTGTGGCGCTCACCTGCACGGCGCCAAACACGCATACGACCATCATTGGCACCAAGGCAGAAGCGACTCTCATCGCTGAAGACGACACGTCTCCATTCGTCCCTCCATTCACGCCTGTCGCGACACCACTGGAGGCGGGCTGCACGATGTTGGGGCGTGAGCGGAAGACGGCCTAACGGTGTGCGGGACCGTAGCCCAGCTTGATGGAGACGGTTGCGAATGGTTCTCGCCGATACCCCAGGAGCAGCAGTGTCCCTAATTTGCTGGGAAGTGGCGGTGCGGTCCCCTACGGCACTGCGTAGGATCCTACGGTCTTGGCGTGCATCCGTGCGTCGCTGCGGTCCGGTCCCAGGTCGACGGGCACGTGCACCTTCCGCCGACCACTGGCGACAACATCGATGTACTGTGGAGACCTCACGCCCCACGTGTTGATCAATTCGGCGGTACGTCCACCCGGCCTCCCGCATGCCCACTATACGCCCTCGCTCAAAGTCCGTCAACTGCACATACGGTTCACGTCCACGCTGTCGCGGCATGCTACCAGTGTTAAAGACTGCGATGGAGCTCCGTATGCCACGGCAAACTGGCTGACACTGACGGCGGCGGTGCACAAATGCTGCGCAGCTAGCGCCATTCGACGGCCAACACTGCGGTTCCTGGTGTGTCCGCTGTGCCGTGCGTGTGATCATTGCTTGTACAGCCCTCTCGCAGTGTCCGGAGCAAGTATGGTGGGTCTGACACACCGGTGTCAATGTGTTCTTTTTTCCATTTCCAGGAGTGTATCATGGAGTCCAGTTAGATGAAATGAGGAATACTATTAGCTATCCATAGAGAAATCAGTGAAAAGTACGCACTAGTTCCTTGTGAGGCGGTGGCATGAATTCCAGGCTGAAGGGTGTGGACAAAAATTTGAAAACACCACAAACACAGCACACTACTAAGCCTACCATTGTCAAGGAAAACCGTTGTGCCGGCCGCTGTAGCCGAGCGGTTCTAGGCGCTTCATTCCGGAACCGCTCTGCTGCTACGGTCGCAAGTTCGAATCCTGCCTCGGGCATGGATGTGTGTGATGTCCTTAGGTTACTTAGGCTTGTTGTTGTTGTTGTGGTCTTCAGTCCTGAGACTGGTTTGATGCAACTCTCCATGCTAATCTAACCTGTGCAAGCTTCATCCCTCAGTACTTACTGCAACCTACATCCTTCTGAATCTGCATAGTGTATTCATCTCTTGGTCTCCCTCTACGACTTTTACCCTCCACGCTGCCCTCCAATACTAAATTGGTGATCCCTTGATGCCTCAGAACATGTCCTACCAACCGGTCCCTTCATCTTGTCAAGTTGTGCCACAAACTCCTCTTCTCCCCAATTCTATTCAATACCTCCTCATTAGTTATGTGATCTACCCATCTAATCTTCATCATTCTTCTGTAGCACCACATTTCGAAAGCTTCTATTCTCTTCTTGTCCAAACTATTTATTGTCCATGTTTCACTTCCATACATGGCCACACTCCATACATATACTTTCAGAAACGACTTCCTGACACTTAAATCTATACTCGATGTTAACAAATTTCTCTTCTTCAGAAACGCTTTCCTTGCCATTGCCAGTCTACGTTTTATATCTTCTCTACTTCGAGCATCATCAGTTATTTTGCTCCCCAAATAACAAAACTGCTTTACTACTTTAAGTGTCTCATTTCCTAATCTAATTCCCTCAGCATCACCCGATTTAATTCGACTACATTCCATTATCCTCGTTTTGCTTTTGTTGGAGTTCGTCTTATATCCTCCTTTCAAGACACTGTCCATTCCGTTTAACTGCTCTTCCAAGTCCTTTGCTGTGTCTTACAGAATTACAATGTCATCGGCGAACCTCAAAGTTTTTATTTCTTCTCCATGGATTTTAATACCTACTCCGAATTTTTCTTTTGTTTCCTTTACTGCTTGCTCAATATACAGACTGAATAACGTCGGGGAGAGGCTACAACACTGTCTCACTCCCTTCCCAACGACTGCTTCCCTTTCATGCCCTTCGACTCTTATAACTGCCATCTGGTTTCTGTACAAATTGTAAATAGCCCTTCGCTCCATATATTTTACCCCTGCCACCTTTAGAATTTAGACTTAAGTAGTTCTAAGTCTAGGGGACTGATGACCTCAGATGTTAAGTCCCATGGTGCTTAGAGCCATTTGAACCATTTGAAAACCGTTGTCACTAAAAACAACTTGGTTGCCTCGGAGTCGATAAATACAGGAACTGTACCGTTTCCAAGGAAAACGTTTATCATCCTTCCTGCAAAGTAGTGGCAAGTAACGATGATGTAAGAGGAAAGTGATCAAGTAAACGTCTCTCTAAATTAGAGCCCGTGGCTCAATAATCCTGAGATATCGTGACTGTGGTGACCAGGGGAGATGCGACATTTCATGCTCGTGCTCACAAAACCAGTACTGGATGATGCCAGGTGTGCATCAGGGGCCCCATCATGTTGTGACACAGCATCACCATTGGGGAACAAACATTGTACCATGGGATGGACCTAATCATCCAAAATTGTCACATAATCCTTGGCAGGGATGCGATCTTGAAGAGTAACTATGGGGCCCATCGAATAACGGTATATGGATGTGCATATCACACCACTTTTGGGATGTAAACGCAGTCAGTAGTTGCACATAGTATGGAACAAGACTCATCGGACCAAATTACTGCAGCGCGGAGTGGCCCCGCGGTTTGAGGTGCCATGTCACGGACTGCGTGGCCCCCCTCCCGCCGGAGGTTCGACTCCTGCCTCGGGCATGGGTGTCTCTGCGTTGTTCTTAGCATAAGTTAGTTTAAGTAGTGTTTAAGTCTAGGGAACGATAACCTGAGCAGTTTGGTCCCTTAGGAATTCACACACATTTGAACCAAATTACTTTCTTCGATTGCTCCACAGTCCGGATTCAGTGGCTTCGGCACCACGTTTTCCTGGTACAGGAGTTTGCGTAACTGACGAGTGGTTTCGGAATTCCATGTCGCCCTCAAAATCCCCAGTTTATAAAGTCCCTCACCGTTGTTTTGGTGCTGACGGGGTTCGCGAATGGCACACTCAGCTCCGCAGTGACTCTTGCAGCTGTCGCCCTCTTTATCTTCCGTCACAGTCCTCTTCAATAACCGTCCGGCACGATCATTCAACACGCATTTTCGTCTGCGTTGTGACTTATTGGATGATGTTATTACGCTTTCCCTTGTGGGGTACAATTCGATACTGTAGCTCTTGAAATACCAACCACTTCGGCCACCTTCGTTACGGAAGCAGCCACCATACCAGGACTAACAATCTGCCCACGTCCCAGTTCACTTAGCTCCGCTTTCACAACTGCGCAGAACACTGTTTCGACCGCGCCTGACTCTTTCAACTTATTGCGGGTCCTGCACATACGCCGTTCATGGTCAAATACACTCCTGGAAATGGAAAAAAGAACACATTGACACCGGTGTGTCAGACCCACCATACTTGCTCCGGACACTGCGAGAGGGCTGCACAAGCAATGATCACACGCACGGCACAGCGGACACACCAGGAACCGCGGTGTTCGCTGTCGAATGGCGCTAGCTGCGCAGCATTTGTGCACCGCCGCCGTCAGTGTCAGCCAGTTTGCCGTGGCATACGGAGCTCCATCGCAGTCTTTAACACTGGTAGCATGCCGCGACAGCGTGGACGTGAACCGTATGTGCAGTTGACGGACTTTGAGCGAGGGTGTATAGTGGGCATGCGGGAGGCCGGGTGGACGTACCGCCGAATTGCTCAACACGTAGGGCGTGCGGTCTCCACAGTACATCGATGTTGTCGCCAGTGGTCGGCGGAAGGTGCACGTGCCCGTCGACCTGGGACCGGACCGCAGCGACGCACGGATGCACGCCAAGACCGTAGGATCCTACGCAGTGCCGTAGGGGACCGCACCGCCACTTCCCAGCAAATTAGGGACACTGTTGCTCCTGGGGTATCGGCGAGGACCATTCGCAACCGTCTCCATGAAGCTGGGCTACGGTCCCGCACACCGTTAGGCCGTCTTCTGTTCACGCCCCAACATCGTGCAGCCCGCCTCCAGTGGTGTCGCGACAGGCGTGAATGGAGGGACGAATGGAGACGTGTCGTCTTCAGCGATGAGAGTCGCTTCTGCCTTGGTGCCAATGATGGTCGTATGCGTGTTTGGCGCCGTGCAGGTGAGCGCCACAATCAGGACTGCATACGACTGAGGCACACAGGGCCAACACCCGGCATCATGGTGTGGGGAGCGATCTTCTACACTGGCCGTACACCACTGGTGATCGTCGAGGGGACACTGAATAGTGCACGGTACATCCAAACCGTCATCGAACCCATCGTTCTACCATTCCTAGACCGGCAAGGGAACTTGCTGTTCCAACAGGACAATGCACGTCCGCATGTATCCCGTGCCACCCAACGTGCTCTAGAAGGTGTAAGTCAACTACCCTGGCCAGCAAGATCTCCGGATCTGTCCCCCATTGAGCATGTTTGGGACTGGATGAAGCGTCGTCTCACGCGGTCTGCACGTCCAGCACGAACGCTGGTCCAACTGAGGCGCCAGGTGGAAATGGCATGGCAAGCCGTTCCACACTACTACATCCAGCATCTCTACGATCGTCTCCATGGGAGAATAGCAGCCTGCATTGCTGCGAAAGGTGGATATACACTGTACTAGTGCCGACATTGTGCATGCTCTGTTGCCTGTGTCTATGTGCCTGTGTTTCTGTCAGTGTGATCATGTGATGTATCTGACCCCAGGAATGTGTCAATAAAGTTTCCCCTTCCTGGGACAATGAATTCACGGTGTTCTTATTTCAATTTCCAGGAGTGTAGTAATATTGGAGACCTGGGCCACTGACATTCAATTACGACACAGAACTGCGCGCTACTGTTCAAGCCGTGGCACACTCGGCCGAGTACGGATGCTCACAGAAGTAAAAGTCAGTGACAGAGCCCAGCTCTGTACATGGAGAATAGATAAGTGGCCATGGGGCTGTAACGATAGCACAACCAGCAGACGTCTGTACAACTTTTTCCCCATTATCAGACTGATATCGCAAATGGGTGATCATAGAGGGGGAACGGTGCGCTTCATTACTAGGCATGGACCTTACCCCGTACATCTACACAGAATAGTGAGTCAGGCAATAAATTTCGGCAGTTGCGGAGAGATAGAAAGTTCTTTGCAATTCGCGCCAATCAGAAACGATGAACGGACTAAATGTCTTCAACTTGTACATAATTGTTGTGAACACCGAAGGTTGAAAGTTATTTAACTCTACTACGAAAAGAATATCAGAAGCACTGCAATATATATTTTACAGTTGGGAACATAGTGATATTTGTGCCGAAGTACAGGACACTATAACTGGAATCGAAATGGGACAACAGTAAAGAGGTTTCGAGCGCATGCCAATGATAAAAGCAGCAGAACCAACACTTGAAGATGTTTAATAAGGAAACAATGAGGAGGAAAACTCATCTGATATTCTGATAGAGATGATGATGGTCTAAATTAGAGAGGAAACGTAACTTCCTGCCACATAAAAACTGTATGCTTACTCGGGACTCGAAACTGGGATATTTGCCTTTAGTTGGCCAGCCATTGAAACTGGTTCGTAATTTTTTTTTTTTTTGTTCTCGTGAAAGAGACATACGGAAATAAGGGCCGTTGCATCTCTGATAGTAACCAAATTCTGACTAAGATAAAAAAAAAAAACAGAGATTAGTTACTCAACCTGCAAATCTTACAGAAATAAATTCTCAATTATCTGCCTGCGAGTTTTGAAATATTAACAACTCCTAACAGGTGTACTGCAGTGCTCCTGTACGTAACAGACAAGGTGCCTCGTCCTGCCGCTGCAACTGTGTGATCGGTAACGCGCTAAAAAATATTTCAGAAGTAATACTGCGTTTCATGCAGAAAGCAATGCATGGTCATAATAATTGCACTAACTACTGCCACATTTTTTCTTATATGTATAAATTGAATGATCAAGGAAGGTTTGGTCAATAACAGTTAAATGGTGTAAAAAATGAAAGAAACCAATGAAAACCGTAATTCACCATATTTCCAAAATAGGTTATTTGAACACTGACATACTTTAAAAAGCACTCCGTCTTCAGACCACAAGTGGCCCATCGGGACCATCCGACAGCCGTGTCATCCTCAGCTGAGGGGCGTGTGGTCAGCACACCGCTCACCCGGTCGTTATGATGGTTTTCTTTGACCGAAGCCGCTACTATTCGGTCGAGATGCTCCTCAATTGGCATCACAAGGCTGAGTGAACCCCGAAAAATGGCAACAGTGCATGGCGGCCCGGAAGGTCACCCATCCAAGTGCCGGCCACGCCCGACATCACTTAACTTTGGTGATCTGATGTGAACCGATGGATCCACTGCGGCAAGGCCATTGCCACTGACAAACTTTACACAGACCGTAATTATTCCATAATGTCAGTACTGAATAAACACATCTCTGGGCACAACAAAGGTACGAATATTACTTTCAATGTGTGCAGACACCAATCTGACAAAATCCCTCCAGTGCGTAAGCAAGAAACAAGTACGCGCAACCAAGAAGGCGTATTACCAAAAATCCTCAACTGATACCCAAGTCTCTTCGTGCGCTACCATGACGATCACAGCAGCTGCGACCTGTCACGTCGCGCGGCTTCTCTCTACCGCAGGCTCCGACCGATCTCTTCAGATTCCTCTAAACAACTGTTCACAGAGTTTGTCTATGCACACCACAGGAGAATCATTGGTCCACTTTGCATAAAGAGGTATTAAAGTCCAAATTTCACACCCCACCGCTGAGCTACCCAAGCACGAGTCATGTCCGCCCCTCACACCTTCAGTACCGCCAGTACATCGTCCCCTACGTTTCACACTGCAAAAAAATTCTCCTGCGTAACTTGCGAGACTATCACTCCTCGTAGAAAGGATTTTACGGAGACATGGCTTAGTCATTCTCTTGGGGATGTTTCCAGAATAAATTTTCACTCTGTAGAGGACTGCTCACTGATCTGAAATTTCTCGATAGATTCAAACGGTGTATCGGACCTGCTGTGTAGTCCGAACAAGACAGAGCCAGGGCAAAAGGGCCGGCCGCGGTGGTCGTGCGGTTCTAGGCGCTTCAGTCCGGAGCCGCGGGACTGCTACGGTCGCAGGTTCGAATCCTGCCTCGGGCATGGATGTATGTGATGTCCTTAGGTTAGTTAGGCTTAAGTAGTTCTAAGTTCTAGGGGACTGATGACCTAAGATGTTAAGTCCCATAGTGCTCAGAGCCATTTGAACCATTTGAACCAGGGCAACAGCATCACAGGCTCAAAGTTGGCAGCTGGTGCCAGTACCATGGAGACTCGTCACTTGCGCGAATTGTACCAGCGTCACGGGCGGCGCTGAGGATGAAGATATAGACTTCGACTCCCCCAACTGCCGGCCGAGTACAATCCGCCAATGACCGGGCGACAACAAACGGAAGCCTACTCGGAAGACAGAAGAGTGGCTCTCGCCCACTTGTTTGTAGATCACCGACCTGGGCTAACAGACAGGGAACGTCATTTAGTGGACTCTTAGAAGTGAACAGACAGCTGTTGTAAATTGCATGTGCTATGTACTGTGAAGTTTACATACGATTATTTTCACTTAGCCATTGAGGGACTGTTTTGTGTTCTATTACAAACAGTGTTGCAGCCTTCATGATTCAACTAGTCACAAGGACAAGTAAATCTTTTAACTCATTTTTGTGACTTTGTTACTAGTTTTTGGAGTAATTTAGAACCTTCGTCCCCTATCCTGTTACCTGACCCTGGGGCATAGCTGTAAAATACACTCCTGGAAATTGAAATAAGAACACCGTGAATTCATTGTCCCAGGGAAGGGAAACTTTATTGACACATTCGTGGGGTCAGATACATCACATGATCACACTGACAGAAACACAGGCACATAGACACAGGCAACAGAGCATGCACAATGTCGGCACTAGTACAGTGTATATCCACCTTTCGCAGCAATGCAGGCTGCTATTCTCCCATGGAGACGAGCGTAGAGATGCTGGATGTAGTCCTGTGGAACGGCTTGCCATGCCATTTCCACCTGACGCCTCAGTTGGACCAGCGTTCGTGCTGGACGTGCAGACCGCGTGAGACGACGCTTCATCCAGTCCCAAACATGCTCAATGGGGGACAGATCCGGAGATCTTGCTGGCCAGGGTAGTTGACTTACACCTTCTAGAGCACGTTGGGTGGCACGGGATACATGCGGACGTGCATTGTCCTGTTGGAACAGCAAGTTCCCTTGCCGGTCTAGGAATGGTAGAACGACGGGTTCGATGAGGGTTTGGATGTACCGTGCACTATTCAGTGTCCCCTCGACGATCACCAGTGGTGTACGGCCAGTGTAGGAGATCGCTCCGCACACCATGATGCCGGGTGTTGGCCCTGTGTGCCTCGGTCGTATGCAGTCCTGATTGTGGCGCTCACCTGCACGGCGCCAAACACGCATACGACCATCATTGGCACCAAGGCAGAAGCGACTCTCATCGCTGAAGACGACACGTCTCCATTCGTCCCTCCATTCACGCCTGTCGCGACACCACTGGAGGCGGGCTGCACGATGTTGGGGCGTGAGCGGAAGACGGCCTAACGGTGTGCGGGACCGTAGCCCAACTTCATGGGGACGGTTGCGAATGGTCCTCGCCGATACCCCAGGAGCAACAGTGTCCCTAATTTGCTGGGAAGTAGCGGTGCGGTCCCCTACGGCACTGCGTAGGATCCTACGGTCTTGGCGTGCATCCGTGCGTCGCTGCGGTCCGGTCCCAGGTCGACGGGCACGTGCATCTTCCGCCGACCACTGGCGACAACATCGATGTACTGTGGAGACCTCACGCCCCACGTGTTGAGCAATTCGGCGGTACGTCCACCCGGCCTCCCGCATGCCCACTATACGCCCTCGCTCAAAGTCCGTCAACTGCACATACGGTTCACGTCCACGCTGTCGCGGCATGCTACCAGTGTTAAAGACTGCGATGGAGCTCCGTATGCCACGGCAAACTGGCTGACACTGACGGCGGCGGTGCACAAATGCTGCGCAGCTAGCGCCATTCGACGGCCAACACTGCGGTTCCTGGTGTGTCCGCTGTGCCGTGCGTGTGATCATTGCTTGTACAGCCCTCTCGCAGTGTCCGGAGCAAGTATGGTGGGTCTGACACACCGGTGTCAATGTGTTCTTTTTTCCATTTCCAGGAGTGTAGTAGCAGGGAGAAATTGTCTTAGCGGTGTGCTGCACCAGAAACCTTTGCGCGAACTCACAACAGTGGTAACTCAGCCTCCACGGTAGTAGCGACAAGGCCTTTACGTAACTGGCGACGACGGTTTGCAAAAGGACCAGATTCGAACCTGGAACCTAGGTATTTCGCATGCCATTGCAAGAGCAATAGCACTTGGCCGCGAAAGGCAAAGGTCCCAAAGTTCGAGTGTCACTCCGGCACAAATTTTTAATCTTCCAGGACTTTTCAAATCAGAGCACAGTCAAAACTCATTCTAAAGAGGAAATGTTTCGAAGCATATTACAAGCTTGTATGATTGCACAACTGATAACACAGGCATGTGATACTGTGAAGTATAATTTCTTGCACCGTCGTATTGTGTGGACTGACTTCTAACAGTTACTATGTTCTTAAGTTAGTCCTGTGAACGGTTTATGTAAAAGAGAAGCTAAATATTCATTTCCGATAATTATTTACTGACTTCAAAATATTTGTTTTTTTTTATTTTCTTATGCTTTTCAAGTTTAGATGATTGCACCAGATAAAATTATGTGACATAATTCAAAATGATTGGAAAAGGGCACAGGTCATCCCCGTTTTCAAGAAGTGACGTCGAACAAATGTGCTGAACTATAGACCTATATCTCTAACGTCGATCAGTTGTAGAATTTTGGAACACGTATTATGTTAGAATATAATGACTTTTCTGGAAACTAGAAATCAACTCTGTAGGAATCAGCATGGGTTTCGAAAAAGACGATCGTGTGAAACCCAGCTCGCACTATTCGTCCATGAGACTCAGAGGGCCATACACACGGGTTCCCAGGTAGATGCCGTGTTTCTTGACTTCCGAAAGGCGTTCGATACAGTTCCCCACAGTCGTTTAATGAACAAAGTAAGAGCATATGGACTATCAGACCAATTGTGTGATTGGATTGAAGAGTTGCTAGGTAACAGAACGCAGCATGTCATTCTCAATGGAGAGAAGTCTTCCGAAGTAATAGTGATTTCAAGTGTGCCGCAGGGGAGTGTCGTAGGATCGTTGCTATTCACAATATACATAAATGACCTTGTGGATGACATCGGAAGTTCACTGAGGCTTTTTGCGGATAATTCTGTGATATATCGAGAGGTGGTAACAATGGAAAATTGAACTGAAATGCAGGAGGATCTGCAGAGAATTGACGCATGGTGCAGGGAATGGCAATTGAATCTCAATGTAGACAAGTGTAATGTGTTGCGAATACATAGAAAGAAAGATCCCTTATCATTTAGCTACAATATAGCAGGTCAGCAACTGGAAGCAGTTAATTCCATAAATTATCTGGGAGTAGGCATTAGGAGTGATTTAAAATGGAATGATCATATAAAGTTGATCGTCGGTAAAGCAGATGCCAAACTGATATTCATTGGAAGAATCCTAAGGAAATGCAATCCGAAAACAAAGGAAGTAGGTTACAGTACGCTTGTTCGCCCACTGCTTGAATACTGCTCAGCAGTATGGGATCCGTACCACATAGGGTTGATAGAAGAGATAGAAGAGATCCAACGGAGAGCAGCGCGCTTCGTTACAGGATCATTTAGTAATCGCGAAAGCGTTACGGAGATGATAGATAAACTCCAGTGGAATACTCTGCAGGAGAGACGCTCAGTAGCTCTGTACGGGCTTTTGTCGAAGTTTCGAGAACGTACCTTCACCGAGGAGTCAAGCAGTATATTGCTCCCTCCTACGTATATCTCGCGAAGAGACCATGAGGATAAAATCAGAGAGATTAGAGCCCACACAGAGGCATACTGACAATCATTCTACCCACGAACAATACGAGACTGGAATAGAAGGGAGAACTCATAGAGGTACTCAAGGTACCCTCCGCCACACACCATCAGGTGGCTTACGGAGTATGGATGTAGATGTAGATGTAGATATATGTAGAACATTTATCGGAGTTCAGTAAAAACATTACAACCACCAATCTAAAAACGTGTTGTACCGCTTCTCAAACACAGGACATGCTTGGCATGAATTCTACAAGTCCTTCACAGGACTGCAGAAGTATGTGGCACCAGATGTCTAAGCACACGTCAAGCAATTCCCGCAAATTACTGGGTGGTGCCTTACAGGCACGCAGCTGGCTCGCGATGTGTGTTCCAATGGGTGCAGATGAGCAAATTTCCTGACCAAGACATCAACGTGACTTAACTACAAAGCCCCTGAAACCACTGTGGCACGATTCTGGCCTTGCAACACGGACAGTTGTCCTACTTCAAGCATGAAGCGTTGCAGGTGATCCGCAATAATGTTCAAGTAGTTCACTGCTGCCGTGATTCCTTCGATCACCACCACAGATCCCGTGGAAGCCCATCTCAGTGTACCCCATGGCATAAATTGGCCCTCACCGACCCGCATCTGTGGCGCAGTACATGCTTCGTGCAGCCATTCGCCTGGATAACGGCGTGTAAGGACCTGACCATCGACTTGGTGTAACAAGAAGTTGGGTCAATATAGGAACACGTAGACTCAGTATTCAACAATGGTCTCTGAACGGTGTGCTCCGAAACATATGTGCCTACACCAGCGCTGTACCCTGCCATCAGGTCTACCTCAGATCACTGCCTGTTCTTGATTAGAGAGTGGAGGATCCTCCGACCTCTACGTTTTATGACGAGGTTTGGTCGTTCAGTGCCACACGGCCTACACGTTATTTCACCATCCTTCTTCCATTTTCCACAGATGCTCGCGACAGTAGTACGCCGACAGGCGACAAGATTCGCTGTTTCAAAGATTCTCGTTTTCAGCCGCAGCTACACAACAACGTACCCTTCATGAGAACCCCTTATATTAATGGATTTCCGTATTTGCAGCCCATATCTTTGCTATGGTGACTGTCCATTCGCGTCTCTTACACTTATATCCTTTCCTTACTGCGTCACGTGCCCCTAACACCACCGGGAGACATTCAACCTTGCAGTGGGCAGTGGTCATAATGCTTGGCTCATACTGTAGAAAACACTCTATATTACATAAGATAAAATCACATAAAGACAACAATTATGTGATATAATCAGTGCATGTATCCAGAAGTATAGATAAGGAGAAATATGGAAATCTCGCCATATTTTCGAGTTTCATTTTACAATGACAAATGGAATGGTATATGCATATGGTAATGGACCTACACATGGAAGTAAGAGCTACTCTATAAGTTCTAATATTATTTAAATTTTAAAATATTGTACGGGGGACTAGTCCTTGGATGATTGCATTTATCACATTAAAACACTATATGACAAATGCTGTCTACAATGAGAGAGGAATCACAGTTTGCTGAGAGTACTGATTTTAACAAACGACTCGTTTTATTGGTACTAATTTGACCTGTTCTTAATATATTAATAATGAAAAATTCTTTACTCATTAACTCCGAGATGAGAAATCATTGGGGGGGGGGGAGGGGGAGGAAGGGAATTTGTTGCTGATTCCTCGAAGTTCACTAACGATATCCATTCAGTTTTCGCTATGTTGGTCAGCCTGTTACGAAAATCACGCACCTGGGGGTAATTCGGTCGGAACTTGGTGCTGCACCTTCACCACAAGTTCCTCCTTGTAACACGTGCGTACCAACGTGGCCCAGTATCTACTGCAGATGTATCGTGTTACATACTACTTGCGTAAGGTTACCTGGGAGTGGGATGACCGGGCCAAATAAGAACTCAACATCATTCTTATCATGATATTTATTTTCAATCCTCAGGAAAAGTAGATTTACCAATTATGTCAACAGGACCTTAACATATTAAGACAAAACTATGCAAAAATTTGAGAACAATTACTGATAACCGATCAACAGTGTTATCAAATATTTCAGTAAGATTAAATAACTAAAGGTTTGTGTCAAACATGAAATATGAAAATTTACATTTCCAAAAAACGTTATTCTCTTTCAGAAAATATACAAATTTTCTGTGCCATTGGTTACTATTGTCGAAATATTTACAGCGAACTTCAATAAGAGAAACAGGAGAATCATCCACCAATTAAAGTTAAGTGCCATTCTCTTCAAAGGTTCTAAGAAAACACACTTCAAAACAGACAAAGCACAGACTTCTTCTAGAATGAGTTTCACTAAAATACAACAAATAATTCAGGTTCACTTAAAAAGGACTTAATTAAAAGGAAAAATTCAATTAAAGCTGCTCGATTTGAAACCACCATACATCGAGCAACGTGGTCGGAACGAAAGGACCCGAAATTACTTTGGGAAGGCCCGAAACACCATTCACCACTCTCCTCCTTTTGTAAGCAACTCGTGGGAACACTCCCCAAGGCGCAAACATACAATGAAAGCCTGATAAGTATAGAAGTAATTTTTAAATAAAAAGACTAAAACTTAAGTCATCAGATAAATTAACAAACGGCGGAACTGATCCCACTTGGCACTCAAAACGGGTCAGAACACTGCTACAGAAACAACGAAAACAGCATGCCAAATTTAAATGAACGCAAAATCTCCAAAGTTGGCGATCTTTACAGAAGCTCGAAATTTAGCGAGGACTTCAATACGAGATGCTTATAATACCGGGTGATCAAAAAGCCAGTATAAATTTGAAAACTAAATACATCACGGCATAATGTGGATAGAGAGGTACAAATTGACATACATGCTTTGAATGATATGTGGTTTTATTAGAACCGAAAACATACAAACTTTCAAAAAATGTCCGACAGATGGCGCTTCATCTGATCAGAATAACAATAATTAGCATAACAAAGTAAGACAAACCAAAGATGATGTTCTTTACTGGAAAAGCTCAATATGTCCACCATCATTCCTCAACAATAGCTGTAGTCGAGGAATAATGTTGTGAACAGCACTGTAAAGCATGTCCGGAGTTATGGTGAGGCATTGGCGTCGGATGTTGTCTTTCAGCATCCCTAGAGATGTCGGTCGATCACGATACACTTGCGATTTCAGGTGGCTGAGCAGACGATCACACCAAACGACGCGCGCAAGAGATCTTCCACGCGTCTAGCAATATGGGGTGTTTTTCTTTTGGTTCTAATAAAACCCCATGTCATTCCAAGCATGTGTGTCAATTTTTACCTCTCTATCTACATTATGCCGTGGTTTATTAAGTTTTCAAATTTATACTGACTTTTTGATCACCCGGTACTTTTCACAACGAAACGTTGTCGAAACGTGGCAGAAACACAAAGACATTCTGGTTGCCTGTAACGTATGCTAGTTGCAAGATACAACCTATACCTTCTCTATGCAATAGCAATGGAAATACTAGAGACGACAGTGCTGCTAAAGCAGGGTTACTAAGCATAGCCTTCTGAAGTTCCTTCACCAAAGAAGACGAAGTAATTATTCCAGAATTCGATTCAAGAACAGCTGCCAACAAGAGTAACTTAGCAGTAGATAACCTCGGAGTAGCGAAGCAATTTAAACCATTTAATAAAAGAAAGTCTTCCGGCCCAAATTGTATACCAATTAGGTTCGTTTCAGAATATGCTGATGCAATAGCTCCGTACCTAACAACCATATACAACCGCTCGCTATACAAAAGATATGTACCCAAAGACCGGAAAGCTGCACAGGTCACACCAATATTGAGAAAAGGTAGTAAGAGTAGTAGGCTAAAATATTTCTACAGGCTCATATCATTGGCGTCGATATGCAGCAGAATTTTGGAACATATATTGTGTTCGAACATTATGAATTACCTGGAAGAGAACGGTCTATTGAAACACAATCAATACGGATTAGGAAAACATCTTTCTTGTGAAACACAGCTAGCTCTTTATACCCACGAACTACTGGGTGCTATTGACAAGGGATTTCAAATTAATTCCGTATTTATAGGTTTCCAAAAGGCTTTCGACACACAAGCGGCTTGTAACGAAATTCCGTGCTTATGGAATATCGACTCAGTTATGTAACTGGATAGGTAAATTCCTGTCAGAGTGGTTGCAGTTCGTAGAAACCGACGAAAAGTAATCAGGTAAAAGAGAAATGATTTCTGTCGTTTCCCAAGGTAGTGTTATAGGCACTCTGTTGTTCCCTATCTACATAAATGATTTAGGAGACAATCTCAACAGCCGTATTAGGTACTTTGCAGGTAATGCTGTCGTTTATCGCCTAGTAAAGTCATCAGAACATCAAATCAAATTGCAAAAAGATTTATAAAAGGTGTCTGTATCGTTCGAAAATTGGCAGTTGACGCTAAACAACTAAAAGGTGAAGTAATCCACAAGAGTGCTAAAAGGAGTCCGTTAAACTTGGGTTACACAACAATTGTGTCAAATCTAAAGGCCATGAATTTAATTAAATACCTAGGAATTTCAATTACGAAAATCTTACATTGGAAAGAGTAAATAGAAAATGTGGGGAAGAGAAATGGAGAAGGCAAACCAAATACTGCATTTTATTAGCAGAGCACTTAGAAAATGTAACAGATCTACTAAAGAGACAGCCTGCACTATGCTTTCCTCTTTTGGAGTGGTGCTGCGCGGCCTAGGATCCTTACCAGATAGAGTACATCGAGAAAGTTCAAAGAAGAGCAACACGTATTGTATTATCGCGAAATAGGAGAGAGAGTGTGACTGACATGATTTGGGATTTAGGGTGGACATCATTAAAGCAAAGGCGTTTTTCGTTGCGAAGGAATCTTCTCACGAAGTTTCAATTACCAACATTCTCCCGCGAATAAGAGAATATTTTATTGACTCCGACCTGCCCAGGGAGAAACGATCATCATAATAAAATAAGGGAAATCAGAGCTCGCACGAAAAGATACAGCTGCTCATTTTCATTTTTCCGCGTGCTGTTCAAGATTGGGCTAATAGAGAATTATTGTGAAGGTGGTTCGGTGAACCCTCTGCCAAGCACTTAAGAGTGATTTGCAGAGTATCCATGTAGATGCAGATTACAAGCTGGCAGCGTAGACAAAACATTTGTGAATAGTCGCTAAGAGATTATCAGGTAACAGACCAAGGCAATACCACGCACTTACACCTGACACTAAAGATGTTCGGCGACCAACCGAAATTCAGCTTCAAATCACGCTACAGGAGGAAACGGTAAATACTTAACCTCGGGACGAAAAACCTAAGTGTTATGAACCTCACCAACGTAAACACAAACCTTGGGTTGGAAGTATAACCTACCAAAATATAAGCTACAAGCTTCGTGTCGGTGAGATGCACAAGGTTACGGGTTCCAAATACACTACTGGCCATTAAAATTGCTACACCACGAAGATGCCGTGCTACAGACACGAAATTTAACCGACATGAAGAAGATGCTGTGATATGCAAATGATTAGCTTTTCAGAGCATTCACACAAGTTCGGCACCAGTGGCGACACCTACAACGTGCTGACATGAGGAAAGTTTCCAACCGATTTCTCATACACAAACAGCAGTTGACCGGCGCAGCCTGGTGAAACGTTGTTGTGATGCCTTGTGTAAGGAGGTGAAATGCGTACCATCACGTTTCCGACTTTGATAAAGGTCGGATTCTATCCTAACGCGATTGCGGTTTATCGTATCGCGACACTGCTGCTCGCGTTGGTCGAGATCCAACGACTGTCATCAGAATATGGAATCGGTGGGTTCTGGGGGATAATACGAAACGCCGTGCTGGATCCCAACGGCCTCGTATCACTAGCAGTCGAGATGACAGGCATCTTATCCGCATAGCTGTAACGGATCGTGCAGCCACGTCTCGATCCCTGAGTCAACAGATGGGGACGTTTGCAAGACAACAACCATCTGCACCAACAGTTCGACGACGTTTGCAGCAGCATGGACTACCAGCTCGGAGACCATGGCTGCGGTTACCCTCGACGCTGCATCACAGGCAGGAGCGCCTGCGATGGTGTACTGAACGACGAACCTGGATGCATGAATGGCAAAACGTCATTTTTACGGATGAATGCAGGTTCTGTTTACAGCATCATGATGGTCGCATCCGTGTTTGGCGACATCACGGTGAACACACATTGGAAGCGTGTATACGTCATCGCCATATTGGCGTATCACCCAGCGTGATGGTATGGGGTGCCATTGTTTACACGTCTCGGTCACCTTTTGTTCGCATTGACGGCATTTTGAACAGTAGACTTTACATTTCAGATATGTTACGACCTGTGGCTTCATTCGATCCCTGCGAAACCCTACATTTCAGCATGTTGCAGGTCCTGTACGGGCGATTCTGGATACAGAAAGTGTTCGACTGCTGCCCTGGCCAGCACATTCTCCAGATCTCTCGGTAGTTGAAAACGTCTGGTCAATGGTGGCCGAGCAACTGGCTCGTCACAATACGCCAGTCACTACTCTTGATGAACCGTGGTATCGTGTTGAAGGTGTATGGGTAGCTGTACCTGTACACGCCATCCAAGCTCTGTTTGACTCAATGCCCAGGCGTATCAAGGCCGTTATTACGGCGAGAGGTGGTTGTTCTGAGTACTGATTTCTCAGGATATATGCACCCAAATTGCGTGAAAATGTAATCACATGTGAGTTCTAGTATAATATATTTGTCCAGTGAATACTCGTTTATCATCCGCAATTTTTATGTCCAGTAGTGTAATTAAAGAAGGTGACTTGGTGATTTAACACACAAGGTACTTGGCGAGAAAAATGTTTTGGACCTCATGATAATGACACTGAACATAAAGGAAATTTACAAAAACCCAATAACTTAAATTACACAGTGAAGTCATAGCTCTATGACAATTACAAATGGAAACTATCGTGTTTTGGTACAAGTGACATACTCCTCAAGACTCCTGGCCAGACACAGGTACAGGGAACAACAGGAGGAGGCTGAACCGAGCCCGATATAGAATCAGCAGGGTACAAATACGCGCAAGAAACGAGCTAGCCACAATTATCACTCTCATTGCGGGGAGGAAGATCAGTCTTCACAAATTCCGCGCGGTCTCAGCACCGAACTGGAAATAGCGCACCGAGCATACAAAGACGCTGTGCCTGTTTGCCTCCAAAGCCGGTCCTCCAAAGGAACAGTGTGTCCATTCCTGTTGCCGATGCACATCCCTCGTGTCCAGAAAATGCTTAGCCACACCAACTTGGAGGTCGCACGGGCGGTAGAACAAACAGCCGGCCCGTTGCCCTGCAGACCTGCGCTGTCTGCGCTGCTTCATTCCCTCCTCACTCCAGCAGCGCTCGGGACAAACATGCCACGCCCCCTACAAGCCAAAAATGGTGTTCCGAGACACGTGAGAGAGCTATCGATCCCGCAATGGTTCATAACACTTGCTACGTTAAGACTTCTCGGTATATCATTGTACCAAGGGATATACTGTTTTGCCCCCATCGACCTCATAGTAGACAGTAGCACAGTTTTCCATTCAGTAAACCACGCGAAAACACTGTATCATACCACAGGTACGGCGCAGAACAAAGATAAACTCAGAACATACAGCGTCACCTGTAGATGCCGAGGGGGAGAAACAAGGACCAGTGTCGTAGTGCGGCCAGGGAGAACCTGCGCGGCGCACGGTGTGTGCGTCAGATAGCGAGAGGCGGCGATTCATTAGGGGCGAGTGTCGCCTGTGTCAACAGGGGCAGCCTCCCCTCTGTAGAGCACTCTTCATTCCCCCAGACCGGCCAGCGGTATTAACCCTTCCACTCGGCAACCCACAGGGGCGGTACCGATAATTAACTGACTCCTCTTCCAACGTTCCATCCGGAAATACTAGGTCTGAGCGCAGGTTTCAATTATCCGATCCTCTCGCGCACTTGTGAAACTCTTTCCCGTGAATCTAGCGGTGCTTGATTCCTCATTAACAAGTTTGCCTACCATCCCTGTTACTCATTCCCCTTCAACTCGTCGTCATTTCGTCTGGTTACACGTCTGGCGTGTGCCAGCTTCTGGCACAACCCACCCACGCTACCTCGGATACGTGTAAACGAATTAAGACATAAGCCGATGATTCTCTTTTATATCTCCTGTGCTTATTTTCATTTGTAGTTCGTCTGTCGTCTCGTTTATCGATATTTAAAGCGAAGAGTCGAACTAAAGGCAGAAATTCGCGCGTCTGCTTTCACATGGCATAAATACGTTCTTTGCGTGTTTGCCTGTGTGTTTTGTGCCGGCCGGGGTGGCCGAGCGGTTCTACGCGCTACAGTCTGGAACCGCGTGACCGCTATAGTCCCAGGTTCGAATCCTGCCTCGGGCATGGATGTGTGTGATGTTCTTAGGTTAGTTAGGTTTAAGTAGTTCTAAGTTCTAGGGGACTGATGACCTCAGATGTTAAGTCCCATAGTGCTCGGAGCCATTTGAACCATTTGTGTGTTTTGTGTGTGTGCCATCAAGTGTCTGACTGGATGTGGCCTTCCACAGGTCACTCTCCAGTCCCCACCTCTTCACTTCAGAGCAGCACATTCACCCAACTTCTTCAGTTATTATATTTGTTGAGTATATTACAATCTTTGTCTCGCCCTATGGGTTTAACACTCCAAGACTGCCTTTAGTACCTTGAAAGTTAATCCTTGATGTCTTAGCACGTAAAAGGTTTTCCTCCTTTCTACTCAGGAAGAGAACACGGCAAGTGCCATATCCCTATTTCGCAGAAACTTTGCTCTGTGCAAGAGGGGTCAAAGGAAGCAAGAACGTGTTTCGGATTATCTGTATGTACTGGACCGTGTCTGAGAAAATGACGGTCAAAGTTTTCGAGCTACTTTATGTGCATTTTGCCGAAGAATGAGTTCAACAGAAGTGGTGGCACAATGGTTAGCTTCGCAGCTTAACAGTTTTGCGCCCCGTGTTCGAAACCGTATAAATACTTTTATTTATTTTTTCCATTTATCTACCCATTTCCATAAGGGGTAACTACACGAGTACTTCCAGTGTATATTGAAATAACGTTGTCCTTATTCGTCTACTAATTATATGTCTGGCGAATAAATTCAAAAAGCATTAATTAATTAATGACAAAATTATTTGAAATTATTTTCGGTGAAATTGGAGTGGCGTACCTTGATTCATAATCAATTGCAAGCGCCAGTTTTCGGTAAAGTGGTCATGTTTTACCGCGATGTAATTGCCAATGCGTGAAGGCATCGACAACGTTAACTACTTTCCTGTCACGAGTCAGATTCATTCGAAGAAATGTCGCAGTGGGAAAACTGCCTTCGCACTATGCTCATGGTGTTCGGAATACCTACGTTTCGAAGGTTTCCTCGATCGGTAACATCCAGAGGAATGCATCAGATATTCCTGAAGAATAAACATAAGAATAAAATGTAAGAGTTAATAGAAGAACGAAATATAAAAACATGATAATTTAAAAAGATTTTAACCCCTGAAAATACTACACACACATATATTATATAATAAATGTGCGACGTTTATTGTGAAACCCAGTTATAATCTTACAATTAACGCAATTGTATCTCTTAACTTGATGAGAAACATTCACGTAGTAACTTTCTACGGACATGGATAGATAAATAACGAAGTTACATTAAATAAAATAAATAAAAATAATAATCGGGTTTCGATCATGGGGTGCAAAACCGAGAAACTGCGACGCTAACCACTAAGTCACGATCTCGGCTAAGATGGCGGCCCTCTGAAAGGTGGATGTAGTACACCAGACACTTTGACCGTCAATTCTCTGAAACGGTCGGGTATCTGCGGTTAAACAGAGACACGTGTTCGCTAATTACTACTCCTCCTCCACTGCGTGAGGTTTCTAGGAAATCGGGTTACAGCACATCCTGTGTTCCCCACGCCAGTGAGTTCCACATACACTCCTGGAAATGGAAAAAAGAACACATTGACACCGGTGTGTCAGACCCACCATACTTGCTCCGGACACTGCGAGAGGGCTGTACAAGCAATGATCACACGCACGGCACAGCGGACACACCAGGAACCGCGGTGTTGGCCGTCGAATGGCGCTAGCTGCGCAGCATTTGTGCACCGCCGCCGTCAGTGTCAGCCAGTTTGCCGTGGCATACGGAGCTCCATCGCAGTCTTTAACACTGGTAGCATGCCGCGACAGCGTGGACGTGAACCGTATGTGCAGTTGACGGACTTTGAGCGAGGGCGTATAGTGGGCATGCGGGAGGCCGGGTGGACGTACCGCCGAATTGCTCAACACGTGGGGCGTGAGGTCTCCACAGTACATCGATGTTGTCGCCAGTGGTCGGCGGAAGGTGCACGTGCCCGTCGACCTGGGACCGGACCGCAGCGACGCACGGATGCACGCCAAGACCGTAGGATCCTACGCAGTGCCGTAGGGGACCGCACCGCCACTTCCCAGCAAATTAGGGACACTGTTGCTCCTGGGGTATCGGCGAGGACCATTCGCAACCGTCTCCATGAAGCTGGGCTACAGTCCCACACACCGTTAGTCCGTCTTCCGCTCACGCCCCAACATCGTGCAGCCCGCCTCCAGTGGTGTCGCGACAGGCGTGAATGGAGGGACGAATGGAGACGTGTCGTCTTCAGCGATGAGAGTCGCTTCTGCCTTGGTGCCAATGATGGTCGTATGCGTGTTTGGCGCCGTGCAGGTGAGCGCCACAATCAGGACTGCATACGACCGAGGCACACAGGGCCAACACCCGGCATCATGGTGTGGGGAGCGATCTCCTACACTGGCCGTACACCACTGGTGATCGTCGAGGGGACACTGAATAGTGAACGGTACATCCAAACCGTCATCGAACCCATCGTTCTACCATTTCTAGACCGGCAAGGGAAGTTGCTGTTCCAACAGGACAATGCACGTCCGCATGTATCCCGTGCCACCCAACGTGCTCTAGAAGGTGTAAGTCAACTACCCTGGCCAGCAAGATCTCCGGATCTGTCCCCCATTGAGCATGTTTGGGACTGGATGAAGCGTCGTCTCACGCGGTCTGCACGTCCAGCACGAACGCTGGTCCAACTGAGGCGCCAGGTGGAAATGGCATGGCAAGCCGTTCCACAGGACTACATCCAGCATCTCTACGATCGTCTCCATGGGAGAATAGCAGCCTGCATTGCTGCGAAAGGTGGATATACACTGTACTAGTGCCGACATTGTGCATGCGCTGTTGCCTGTGTCTATGTTCCTGTGGTTCTGTCAGTGTGATCATGTGATGTATCTGACCCCAGGAATGTGTCAATAAAGTTTCCCCTTCCTGGGACAATGAATTCACGGTGTTCTTATTTCAATTTCCAGGAGTGTATATCATTCCCTACCGATACTATAGAGGAACTCATTTCTTCTCTTATTGGCCCACTCCACTTTCTGTAACACCATAAGGCAAACACTTCGATTTTCATCTTTTCCTATTTATCCACAGTCCGTGATTCACTACCGTACACTGCTCGCTCTAGATGAACCGTCTCAAAATTTCTTCTTCATGTTGAGGCCTATGTTTTATACTAGCAGAATTTTTTAGAGGGAAATACTCTCTTTGTCTGTGCTAGTCAGCTTCTTGTATCCTCACTGCTTCGTCATGAGTTAATTTACTTCCATGCTAGCAGATTTTACTTACTTCGACTGCTACGTGATCTCCAATTTTCATGTTAAGTTTATCGATAACCTCATTTTTGCTACTTCTTATTACTTTCGACTTCCTTTGGTTTACTGTCAGTGCGTATTACTTGCATAATATTGTAAATTTTACAGCTTAGCTCACAGAAGGCCTACTCACAACCGTTTATTCAAAAATGTTCAAATGCGTGTGAATTCCTAAGGGACCAAACTGCTGAGGTCATCGGTCCCTAAACTTACGCACTACGTAAACCAACTTACACTAACTTATTCTAAGAACAACACATACACTCACGCCCGAGGGAGGACTCGAACCTCCGGCGAGAGGGGCCAAACGGTTTATTGTGACACAAAATTTCTCATAGTTGACTATGGCTACATGTCGGGAACTTCCCTCTCATCATACGGTAAGTTACTAAACATAGCTCTCTCTAAAATCTGATAATGCATCAAGTGTCCAAAAGTTTGCAGCTAACCGTTTTTGTTCGTTTCATTACCGCCACATCTTCCTTATATTAATATTTGCCTCTTGGTGTGCTTAATTTCATAAGCGTGTCGCAACGCCAGAACCGACAGTTTGTACTGAAGACGTTTCCGCAATGGTTCCTAATGAAATACCGGTTCGCAGGGGAAAATTCTTTTTTATCATCATCTATGATAAGGGAATGTAGACGTGAGTCGGTGTTGGATTAGTTTCAACTGCCGAAGTTTATCTTCATGAAAAGAGCCTACCGCTAACAGAAATTAATTTACCTCTCAACAACTCAGAATTTCGTCAGGTATGAAGTAGTTTTAAGTACAATTTTTTACGGCTGAAGAGTATATAATCCTGACGTGTTCCTTAGCTAATACCTCTACGATGATGATGTAAAAGCGAAATCGGTCACTAACAATAAACACATCAGATCTAAAGTGTTTAATATTATCACAATACTAAGTATTGTTGAAAAGAGTACACAGGATTTACATGCTGTACTGACAAGGGTATGGTGTTAATGTCAGAATACGTGTATGAAAAGTCCCCAATATAAATACAAATGTATCTATATTTCAATCCACTGGAGGTAGTTTTTAATAAATTTAGATGAATCGCACGTTTTAAATCATGAATTAAATTATACAAAAAATCTTTGATTTTTTGCTTCAGGTGCTTTTTGTTTTAAGGTCTATTACGCTTTCCGATGATCATGCCATCATTAACATGTAGAATATACAGGGTGTTTCAAAAATGACCGGTATATTTGAAACGGCAATAAAAACTAAACGAGCAGCGATAGAAATACACCGTTTGTTGCAATATGCTTGGGACAACAGTACATTTTCAGGCAGACAAACTTTCGAAATTGCAGTAGTTACAATTTTTAACAACAGATGGCGCTGCGGTCTGGGAAACTCTATAGTACGATATTTTCCACATATCCACCATGCGTAGCAATAATATGGCGTAGTCTCTGAATGAAATTACCCGAAACCTTTGACAACGTGTCTGGCGGAATGGCTTCACATGCAGATGAGATGTACTGCTTCAGCTGTTCAATTGTTTCTGGATTCTGGCGGTACACCTGGTCTTTCAAGTGTCCCCACAGAAAGAAGTCACAGGGGTTCATGTCTGGCGAATAGGGAGGCCAATCCACGCCGCCTCCTGTATGTTTCGGATAGCCCAAAGCAATCACACGATCATCGAAATATTCATTCAGGAAATTAAAGACGTCGGCCGTGCGATGTGGCCGGGCACCATCTTGCATAAACCACGAGGTGTTCGCAGTGTCGTCTAAGGCAGTTTGTACCGCCACAAATTCACGAAGAATGTCCAGATAGCGTGATGCAGTAATCGTTTCGGATCTGAAAAATGGGCCAATGATTCCTTTGGAAGAAATGGCGGCCCAGACCAGTACTTTTTGAGAATGCAGGGACGATGGGACTGCAACATGGGGCTTTTCGGTTCCCCATATGCGCCAGTTCTGTTTATTGACGAAGCCATCCAGGTAAAATAAGCTTCGTCAGTAAACCAAATGCTGCCCACATGCATATCGCCGTCATCAATCATGTGCACTATATCGTTAGCGAATGTCTCTCGTGCAGCAATGGTAGCGGCGCTGAGGGGTTGCCGCGTTTGAATTTTGTATGGATAGAGGTGTAAACTCTGGCGCATGAGACGATACGTGGACGTTGGCGTCATTTGGACCGCAGCTGCAACACGGCGAACGGAAACCCGAGGCCGCTGTTGGATCACCTGCTGCACTAGCTGCGCGTTGCCCTCTGTGGTTGCCGTACGCAGTCGCCCTACCTTTCCAGCACGTTCATCTGTCACGTTCCCAGTCCGTTGAAATTTTTCAAACAGATCCTTTATTGTATCGCTTTTCGGTCCTTTGGTTACATTAAACCTCCGTTGAAAACTTCGTCTTGTTGCAACAACACTGTGTTCTAGGCGGTGGAATTCCAACACCAGAAAAATCCTCTGTTCTAAGGAATAAACCATGTTGTCTACAGCACATGTGCACGTTGTGAACAGCACACGCTTACAGCAGAAAGACGACGTACAGAATGGCGCACCCACAGACTGCGTTGTCTTCTATATCGTTCACATCGCTTGCAGCGCCATCTGTTGTTGAAAATTGTAACTACTGTAATTTCGAAAGTTTGTCCGCCTGAAAATGTACTGTTGTCCCAGGCATATTGCAACAAACGGTGTATTTCTATCGCCTCTCGTTTAGTTTTTATTGCCGTTTCAAATGTACCGGTCATTTTTGAAACACCCTGTACTTGTGTCATGCAAATGTGATGTCTATTTGTAGACAGCAATGGGACAAATACATGGTATATGAGAATCCACAAGCACATTCCAGTATCTAAAGATAAGGATATCCTTTGATGACGATAGCAAGGCCATTGAAACGTGAATGGCACTCACGTGTTTTAGTGTGTTAACTAATCAGTCCAACTACGCATGAAACGGTTTAGACATTACACTTATTCAGCTGCGCACCGATGTAATCTCAAAATCTATACACAGTGTTTCAAAATGGTACAGAAACCTTTTAGAGGTACTGACGAGGACGTCTGCGGGACGAATTCTACTTCATAGGAACCAGTCACCGGCTATCTCAGTCAGTGCCGTTAGAAGGTATCGAAGATCTGGGGTTCAGCCCCAAAGATATACCGTGCAAGCAGGGCTTACGGATATCTTTGATTTTTGGTGACTGATACAGTCACCCGGGATCCTTAAGAAACGTCGTGGTTTAAATAATTCGATAATCTTTGTTTGTTTGAAAGACTGTATTAGAAACACAAACAAAAAATAAGAGGACCATATTAATGGTTAACAAATACATCTGACTCTGTTGGGTTTTCTTAAGTCACAGTTTCCAAACGAACAAACAGATCAAAGTCCTGCGTGCTTCGTTCATTCTGCCAGGAGGCATCACCATCCATAATTGTGATGCTCTGTGGTGCGATTACCCAGAAGTTTAGGATCTTACGTCCTATCTTGGGAACGGTCTTTGAGGCACCCTGAAATCAGTCGGTAACGTTCTGTTACACCTTACATACAGGCTTGGTGAAACGTCACGATCCGGAAACGAAACACTATGCTCGCCGACAAAAATGTATACGCAGTCCTCGTCTATGTAAGTGGATATTTGATCAAGGTTTTTCCAGTTGCTAAACTTCATTCAGAAACTACGTTTCTTAAAAGTCTGCAAATTACATGTCTGTGACTGCGGTGACGTCTTCATTGGCAAAACGCCATCAAACCAAAAATATCCGTTAGAGGTCAGAGGATGTCAGAACTGACGAATAACGTTGATGTTAAAGGCGTTTAGACATAAACCACCCTACTTACCGATTTCAAAATGGGCAGTATGAAGAGCGGAATCATTGTGACGAAGGAGTCTTTATTTTGTAAAGCGCACTACCTATCTAGTTTTAATTTACTTATTTCATACAAACAATCAAGAATCTAACCATTGTGTATCTCAGATATTGCTTGAACGTCTGCAAAGAAATTTTTGTGCCACGAACAACGACGATAACACTGCTGTCATATGAGATCTGTTTCGCTTTCTGTGGTGCTTCCATTCACTGCTTCAATTCTTAATTCATTTCTGGATTGAAACTATGGATCCAAGTATCATCCTCAGAAAGTATTGGATGTATTAAATGGAGAGGATTCATTCAAAAACAGACCAAATTTTGCTGAAATGTTGCTGGAATGTTTCGGTTGCACTCTCGAAAAGCGGTATCTATCACATTAAAACGTACCTAGCGAAGTCTGGATTATTTTTAAAGAATTGTGTTTCTATGTAATTTACGAATATGTCTGCGACTGTGCCTGTTAATGAATTCCTAATACCAACTCCATCCCACTGAAAACATATTTTTTCATTCAGTGAAAATGAAAGCAAGCGATGTTTCAAGTAGTTTAATGAACTCAGATATTTCCCATGATTCACCGTTTTGTGCCTAAGCAAATAAGCTTTTATGATAGCAATATCTTCGACATCTGGAATATTAGTATAAAGATTCTTAATACCAGGTGAGGCAAACCTAGCACAATTTGGAATATCCAAAGTGTATATTTGTCCTACTAATTCGAAAGTATTCATGATCTTATAATTTTCTTCTAAAACATAAAAACGTTTAGAAGTTCATTTAGTTTTCTGTTCGGTTTGCAAAATGAAGAATTCTTATTATTCACTATAGGGCAGATCATCACATGTCACTCATGTAGTCTCCTTGCCACATCAACTGCGGTAAATGCAGATTCATGACTATATTTTCAATTGGTAAAAACAAAAAGTTATTATTATCAATAAGTTTCCTTAAATTAACGTAAAATTCAGGCATTAGGTCCTTATCTATTTCTGTAATACCATTTTTATTGAAAAATTCTAGCGTTTTAAAGGTGTAGTCCCTTTCATTAATAACAATTAAGATACTATCTTTATCAGATTTTATGATAATTGCTTGATTTTCAATTAATTTTTTGTTAATGCTTTGAACAACTCTAGCGTTATGGTTCTTTGTATACTTACTTTTATGTTTGTGTTTTAAAATAAAATCTTTGGTTTTAATACTATTTTACAGATTACCAGCTTACTGCATTTAGTGTATTTAGTCACAGCTCTGATGTCAGCAATAACACGTTTAAAATTTGCACTGTTAAGAGAGGGAGTTATATTTCAAACCCTTATTCAGTAATGTATTCTCTGCCGACATAAACTGAATATTAGTAAGATTCGAAATCCTTGGAAAGAAATTATGTACATCATTTGTACATGCAGGAAGAATTGGTGGTTGTCCTTAATTACTTTATGTGTAAAGTTAATATTTTCGTCTGCCAGAGAAGGTAGGTTAGAAAATACTGAACTTGAAAGTAGATCGCTTAATAAAATACGTAATTCGTAGATTTTATGGTTGAAACTCTGTTTTCCTTTAAAGGAATTCCTAATTTAAGAATTAATCCAAAAGACCTCGTTCTTCTGTGGGACAAAACGAATGACAGGAAAGTTAGATTTGAAACGCATCTTGACATATTTTGGAACGACATTGTTTGCGACACATTACTTATTAAAACCAGTTCTGCTGTTTAATTTCAAAATCTTAGTCCTAATCCCTCTAAACATTTTGAAATTTCCCTACACATGACTAGGCACTGCTTGTTTCTGTTGCAACGTTATCGGTCTTGTTAATTTTTTTTATATAATAAAACAGTCCCTACAGCGTAAAGGTGTTTATTTATTTACTGGTGACCGATGTCGACAGCTATTCTGGTCATCATCATACCGCTTACTCTGTGAAGAGTGTAACATGAAAGTATTTAGAGCAGTGTAAACTACAAGCACAAAAATAAACATAGCACATCAACAAACACGTAAAAGAAAGGCGGCCCTACCCATGAGGGCCTGCTGAAGCCGGCGATTAGCAGGCGCCACTCTAGGAGGCACGTAACCATTGCTGCAGGAAATGCAATGTGGATCGCTTAAATAGCGAAACCTTCACCCACTATCTCCAGCAAATACATCACTGTCAGAACAGTGGTCGAAGCCGGTCACCAGTAAAAAAAATAAACATCTTTATGCGGTTGGGAATGTTTTATTATACAGGGTGATCAAAAAGTCAGTATAAATTAGGAAACTTAATAAATCACGGAATAATGTAGACAGAGAGGTAAAAATTGACACACATGCTTGAAACATATGGGGTTTTATTAGAACAAAAAAAAAAAAAAACAAAAAAAAAATTCCCAAAATGTCCCACAGATGGCGCGTGAAAGAACTCTTGCGCGCGTCGTTTGGTGATGATCGTGTGCTCAGCCGCCACTTTCGTCATGCTTGGCTTCCCAGGTCCCCAGACCTCATTCCGTGCGATTATTGGCATGGGGTTACCTGAAGTCGCAAGTGTATCGTGATCGAGCGACATCTCTAGGGATGCTGAAAGACAACATTCGACGCCAATGCCTCATCATAACTCCGGACATGCTTTACAGTGCTGTTCACAACATTATTCTTCGATTGCAGCTATTGTTGAGGAATGATGGTGGACATATTGAGTATTTCCTGTAAAGAACATCATCTTTGCTTTGTCTTACTTTGTTATGCTAATTATTGCTATTCTCATCAGATGAAGCGCCATCTGTCGGACATTTTTTGAACTTTTTTTGTTCTAATAAAACCCCATGCCATTCCAAGCCTGTGTGTCAATTTGTACCTCTCTATCTACATTATTCCGTGATTTATTCAGTTTTCAAATTCATACTGACTTCTTGATCACCCGGTATAAAAAATTTTAACGTAACAGCTGACTCTCCAATAGAATCAAAGTAAAATGTTTCAAAAAATTTCTGTGTAAATGTTGTATTTAAAAAATCGCTTAATAAGGCATCGCTTATTGCAACTTATCGTATAAAAGGAAGTATTTTTGTTACATTTTTGGAGAAATGTATCGGTTACAACGTCCAATGCTCATTTTTGCTTATTACCTATTTCAGGATTCCGAACAACATTGTTACATTTATTATCACACTGTTGTTTTCTATAGATTGTTGGTTTCAAATTGGTAAGAGTCTTAAACAGGCAATGCAACGATCGCTTTAAAGTTACTGCAGAAAAAGTATTTAATATTGAACAAAAGTGACACGCATGATGGTGATTATAAACTGGAGAAACACATGTCGGCACCGTGAAGGAACGGCTTGCCTCACACTCAACGATTTACACTATTTGGAAGGACAGGGGGAAAATACAACCTTTTTTCGAACCCAGTTCTACAAAAATCAAGTAGGTGAGGTCATCCGAACAGAAAGATATTGAAGAAGCTTTACTCACACGTTTTAAGCGGCCAAGATCGATTAATGTGTCCATCAGTGGACTACACTTCAAGCGAAAGCCAACGAATTTCTGCGCCTGTTGGGGAGACGGAATTTCAACTCTTCTTCATCTTGGATACCTTTCCGAGCTCGCCATGATATTATCGCTGGGAAATTTTGTGACGAAGCTGCCGGTGTACCTGATGGCTTAACAGACGGGTGGTTGTCTAATGAAAAGTCTGTTTTGTGTGAAGATTACAAGCTAGATTTATATCTTCAATGCAGATGAAACTGGTTTGTTTTAAGACATGACCCCACATAAGACACTGAAATTTTAAGGCGAACAATATTCAGGCGGGGTAATGTCTAAGATAAGAAGCACAACTATAGTTGCTGCAAATACGACAGATTCGTATAAAAAATCTAAGAAATATTCGCTACCCACTTGTAGTTTATGAAGATAATGCAAAATATTGGATGACATCAGACAGTTTTGATAAGTGGTCGCGTAACCAGGTCTCTCAGCTGAAATCAGAGAAAGGAAAAATTATTCTCCTAGTCGATAACTGTCCTAATCGTTCAGTAATCGACAATGTGCAGTGCATATAGCGTAAGTTTTTACCTCCGAGCATCCCTTGAGTTGTACAACCTATAAAATTTGAGAAAATGCAGTACAGGAAAATGAACTTGTTACAAAAAATGTAAGAAGGTAAAGAAACAATTATTGGTGCAATTTTAATGACACCGGAAGATATTACTCAAAAGGCAAATGCCAGTATTGTTTTAAATATGCAAGATTCACAGCTTCACGGCGAGGGCGACACGATTTAAACAGCAGCTGATGGTGCTGATGGGGAGGACGACGATAACATTCCTCCGGCGGAATTAGTGCAAGGTCTGCGTCCACCTCTGTCGACTAGAGAAATAGAGGACTCAGCTCAGGCAGATAACAATCTTACTACGTACGCCTCAGCGAGTGAAGAAGAAATTATAGCTAAAATCCAAAGCCAACTAGTGACTGACAAACATGAAAATAAACAATAATAGTTTGTTGTGCCATGAGCTGGCAAAGCTCTCAGTGGAGTGAAAACTTTCAAGAAAATTATTATTTTCAGTGAACAGATCAGTATACATGACAATAATGAGACGTTACAACGAATAAATTGTCAACTCCAAAATGCGTATGCGCATCTTAAAGGCAAAAGGCAGACAAATATAAGTGACTACCTTAAGTAGGACGGTATACTGCAATATTCGTTACTGTATTACATGTTACAGTTAAAGCAACTGGTTACAAAATTAAACAGTGCTGTCTATGTTATGATTATAGAAGACCAGAAAATTAAATTTTAGTATGTGTCTTTTTTTCAAAATACAGAAGTGGAAAAATGGTATCTTCATTACCGATGTTTTGTGTTGTGAGTTCGATATTTTCGCCGTGCTGGGTACAGTACATCACGTCTGTACAACATTTTAAAGATAATCATACAAGAAAGTGTAAATCTTCGTGTAATTTATGTATGGGATACTATCTTTTCGTTTTAGTACTGTTGATTAATTTGTGTAATATAGTAAGTGGAATGAACGAACGAAGTTGTGTCATTAATTGACTATAATACTATAGGACTGATGGGTCATTAGGACATTCTGTGTACAGGAAAGCGACTCACACAGATCTGTATCTCCAGGCGTCAAGCTGCCATCACCCAGCACAAACAGCCGGTGTTCTCAGTACCTTAATACATCGAGCGCATATAATATCGGATGATGAAAATCTCCACGCAGAATTAGAACACTTGGAGAAGGTTTTCAAAGAGAATGGCTACACTTCTCGCCAAATACGGAAGGCCATGCGCAACTATCATAACAAGAAGCAACGCACTGAGGACGCAGATGATGACTTTAAATCAACTGCGTTCCTTCCATACGCCGGGAATGTGTCGTCGAAAATAGGCCGATTACTGAAGAAAAATAAAATCAAGGTTATCTTTCGTCCACCAGCTAAGAACCGGGCCCTGGTTGGATCCGTTAAAGACGATTTACAACTGAAGAAGGCAGGCGTCTACAAAATTCCCTGTGAATGTGGCGCTGCATATATTGGCCAGACGACAAGAACTGTCCATGAACGATGTATAGAACATGAAAGATACACCCGTCTGCGGCAACCGTCAAAATCGGCAGTAGCAGAGCACTGTATTTCTTTGGGACATTCAATGGAATACAATGTAACAAAAATTTTATCCCCGGTTTCCGGTTTTTGGGATTCCGTAATCAAGGAATCAGTGGAAATACGTCTTGCCAATAATCTTATAAATCGTGACAACGGCTTTCAGCTGGATAAAAATTGGAATCCTGTTATTAAAATTATACAATCACAGCGGAATCGACAGTGTCATTCGATACTCAATGACTAGATGAACCTTTATTTCCACCACCGAGGGCAGCACGTACAACTCGGGCGCGAGATTCGGCATAAATACCGCGACTGCACCTGGGCTCTTCAGTAGTTGTGTACTCACCTGATGAGGGCCGGACGTCTCTGGGCCGAAATATCGTGGCAGAATGTCGACGGGATCCGGCTGCATACCCGGAAATTATTAGAAGAAGAAATACGCCGGGAAAATTTCAGAAGTCACATACTATAGGACATTTACAGTATGTTTAAAGACGCAAAAATTTCATCTCATTATCCAGTACCGTGTCCGTTGCACTTCTTTCTTCACTTATTAAAGGTTTTTACATTTTGTTGGCAAATTATTGCTGTACGTACTACATAAACATAAGAAGAATTCCTCCACAGTCACTCCCTACAAATAGTGTATTGTAAATACTGTACGTGTGTTGTATTTCTGCTATTTTTTGCAGTTTTAACTCTTTGGTAGGCTACAATTTACAGATACGACATTTTTATCAAGAAAACAAATCAGAAAGCAGGATTTTGCGACTATCGGATATAACGACCATAAACCATCCGTCCCTCCGACTTCGTTACAAGTTTCGACTGTATTCATTTTGATACTAATTATACAATTTTTGACTTAATGTGAGCTTATCCTGTGTAATCCTAGAAAATTCTCAAAACGCTGCGTGATAGCTGTGTGGCCTTCAGGCAGTACTGAAACGTCCCCGTAGAACAATTTATACACGACTGTGCTTATACTGACACACAATATTTTTAGCGCAACGCAATCTGACTATCAAAGATCCCTGCAAAAGAATGGCCCTGAGTAACATTAAACTATACCTTTCAGAAATCACTTACCTCACAAAAATCTTCGTTACTCGAACTACTGCAATACAGCGAGCACCACTACTGCCAGCTAAATAAAAGATTCAAACTACAGAAGGCACTAACTACTGCTAGGGATAGTTAGCAAATGAAATATTTTAATAGACAACAAACAATGTATTTACCTTAATAGTCATAATATATATAGCAGTTCATAATATCCAGTATAACAAATTTCAAAACTATGCCATCTCTCTCCCCACATCCACCACTGCTGGCGGCTCACCTCCAACTGCGCAACGCTACGCGCTGTTCACATCCAGCTGCCGCTGCCCAACACTACAATGGCAGACAACAATGCAAACTAGCCACAGGCTGCACACAGCACAGCCAGTGATATTCATACAGAGCGCTACGTAACGTTGCCAATAAGAAAATAAAAACAGCCTACTTACATAGCCCCCATGCTCCCCACAAAAAATTTTACAAATTGTTTTGGGCAGTGGCCAATAATGATTTGATAAAATTTTTCATAATTACAGTAAGAAAGATATCAAATGCACACACTTATTAATACAATGTTGGTCAAAAGCTAAAATTTTCTCACAGTCCATAAAGTTGTCCTGATCATTCATCATAATAGTAATTACAGTTTTTTTTTTTCACAAAGTCTCATTAGTAAAAGAAATTGCACACAGAAGTAGTGGATTTCCATGCAGTCTTGAAGAAGTAGTGTTGTCCTTCCAACTGAAAGACAGTGCTGACTCTTGACATGCTGACAGGTAATGGGCCACAACAGAGCATACCCCCAACAGAGTCATTCGAACTTTTGAAGAATATTGGTAGCTAGGTCATCACAGAGCAGACCCACTGTAGTCCTGGTAGAGAGTATTGGTGGGCCACCAGAGGTGCAGACCCACTGCAGTCCTTGTAGAAATTGTGGACAGGCCCACTGTAGTCCTCGTAGAGATGGCCAGCAGCCATCTGTTGTGACTGTGCAGGTGCACAATCACCATTGAAGAGTCTTGCAGATAATAGAGCAAGTCCATAACCACCACTTGTGCACACACAATTTTTTTGGAATTGTCCTTAGAACCAGCAATGCTGTTATCCAGTCCCTTGCTGAATTATCAACACACGTGCAAACACTAACTGTCCCTACTTCTCACATATTGTCCATATACTATGACCAACGGAAATGTGTGCAGTGAAATGTAACTTACAAGTTACTAATATGATGAACTGGTGTCAATTACCATTTTATAACATGAGAATACAATTACAAAGGTACAAAATACATCATTAAAGAACATAACAATACAGATAACATTTGTAGTACAGGATTTACAACAGAATAGAAATAAACATATACATCAGTGTTACAGGAATTATGACATAAGTAAATACATAAACGATCAGAATAACTTTTGAAACATCAACTTTACACATGAGCATTAAAACAAAACAGAGTAAATAATGTCTAAGCATCTTTACAAGGTAAATAACATATTATTAATGCCAATTATATTTGAGGATAACAGTATTCCTCATCATAGTGAATATAGCTTAGTATTAGAAGAAGAAAAAATTCTATGAAACTACACAGAGACAGGAAGAAAACAACTACACAAGGGTACACAAACACATAGTGGGATAGCACAAAAGGAAAGGACAGGGTTTGTTTTCAGTGTAACATTTGGTACTGCAGACCACCCCAAAACTTCATTCCATATATCTTTCCTCTTATTTCATCCTTTGTTTCCACTAAAAAATTCTATCTAAGCATGCTTTCTGTATTTATATGTTCACACATTTCTTACCTCATCATTTATTTCCAAGAAAATCCTACCTAAACCTGTTTTCTGTACTTTTTTTCGTGTAACTTCTCAATGCATTTCTTCCAATTCATCGCAACTCATTCTCTTATATAGTCTACCCCCTCTTAAGCTAACTTAAATCTACTGAGCTCAGATGCTAAACCAAGGGACGAGGCAATGCAGCAGCACAAAACAATTAACACAAACATCAATGACAAAAAATTCAAATTGGCAAAGCAATTGCAATATTACAACTAATATAAGGCACTGTGCAGCAAACAAGAAAACTAAATCCGTAGTAAAACTGGCTTAACAGCGTAATACAAAGTCAAATTCTGTAACATTATGCCTGGCAAACAGCAGCACCAAATAACAAAACTTATATCTAAACATGACATAGCTCAAGCAGAAAAAATATTACACTAAAATGGCCATGTCTAATACCTATGTCACATCTTAACACTAGAGTGATGCATCATGAGAACTTACACTAGCAGATAAGTTACCAAATCGTAAAGAAATTATTTATGCAATTCCTGTGAAGGGAAATGTCTATTTATGTGCCCTCGTTTTCTTGGAAGTAAATCATAATTTCTTATTGACTGGATCTGTAGGCATAAAATAACTATATTAGTACATATATTGAATTTTATTTTAACCAATGCTGCAGTGCAGCTAGAAACTAGATATTAAAGAAAATGAGCAAATATGTACAAAGTAAAGCATAAGAACATCATTCAGTAGTCATGAGGCATTTCATAAGTTAGTAGAAAAATCTCTCAACTAGAGAGACAGTAGTATTAATCAGGTGTATAGACATAAAAATATTTCTCGTCATTTCATTAGGCATTTCAGTAAATATCATAAATTAAGAGCTCCACAGTGTAATCATATGTTTTCAAGTTCGACCATGTCGTTTTTGCGATGCTTTCTACAAAGGAATGTCAACAGCGAGGTTAATGTCCTCTTTTTTTCTCCACCTAATGGCTTTCTATTGTCAGACGACTACCTCTCAGCTGGGTGCCCACGACGCATTACATGCAGGTGGTCACTTAACTTTCTTACTGAAATATTTACTACAGCAGTTTCCGCTACAGTGACAGTCTCATATAAAAATATTTCACAGGTCAAGAATTTGCGTTACAAATCTGTAGAAACAAAATGCTATTGATATAACAATGTCCAAAAAACTTTCGTCGGCATTGTAATACATTCACGGATTTACATACACATTTCATAACTCTTAAAGTACGATTCTTGGTTTCCAACATCCTTTTTCACAAGTCAGAGTCCCTAACTACTATTCATTACTCCTTACCTTATTCGTCGACACTTCTTCGTATATTTCATCTTAATAAATATGTAGCATAATCAAATTCCTCATATAACATCGGCTTATTGATCATAAACATACCTCAACAGCATAATACACATCGTCGTCGTAAAAATAACATCATAACACCTCAGTCAAATCTCAAAAACGTCGTAGCTTTCTGCAATAATTTCAAAACCTAAAGAAAATTCTCTGCCCATGTCAAAAATGTCATCTACCTCAAACATTCTTTAAAAATCATGATCCCATACCAAATACATCATTCAAAGCTCTCATAGTATCACAATGGTTCCAAAAAAATATGAACAGTGCACAAAGTACAGACAAAATACAATTTCGTAAGTGTGAAGTAATCCAACTCTGTAATTGCGTAAACATGTGTCACTGACGTAGTAAAAAGATGTGTGTTTCTCTGTTAAATGATCAGATAGCTGTGTAATTTATGTGTTAGAGAAATATGGTACCGATGTGTTAAATTGTATAAGCAAATACCATATTAGCTAGGGCTCCTTGTGCTTGCCAAACACATGGTACACAAAGTAGGCGTGTACCCCCCTGAGGTTTATTGTAATTATACCCTCAGGTGTTACAGATTACAGCAATGGAATGAAATGTATCATGGAAAACTTTCTTTGTAATTCAAAAATCTTTAAAAATAAATGTTTTAAGTACAAAATTAATCACTGAAATGCATGTCCTGTAGTGCTAAATGTGCATCTTGTTGTAAGATAATCTCTGTGGAAGTGTCGTAGTTATTGTCCTCCAAAAGCTAAGTTCTGCAGAAGTCAATGTACTTACCTCATGATACACAAAAGTGAAATGCTTTGCGTAGAGATATCTTAGTTATTACGCTTATTGTTGTGATGAAGAAATTACTGTGCTGTAACGTATTGTTGTGCTACGGAAAAGGCTGTCTCATTCTAGCTATTCCACAAAAGTTACTACTAAAACATGTTTTACTTTCCAGAATAATACAGAAAACTGTCTCATCTGGTATCTCACAGAAAGTACCTTAAATCCAGAATGTATTTTCAAGTAAACCAAAATGTTGCATTAGAATGTCATTAGCAGTACTGGTAAATGTTCTAAGTATGTGAGCCTTATAGTCATTACGTAATCGTGCAACTAACAAGCAAGAATGCACACACACACAATAACACTGTGACGTCTGTTCACAATAACAATGCATTCGTAATTTCTATTTAAATTAGTTCTCTTGGTTCTTGACTGGATATTTAACTTCAAACATTGTAGCATGATAACAGTTTCTAAGTGTGACAATGCATACTAGAAATGTGAAGTGAAACGTTTTATGGCAAAGACAAAGTTGAAAAGCAGATTATCTTTCAATAAACGGTTTTACATGTGAAATGTGGTGTAAACCTTTGCTCTTCTCAGTACGCTGAGTTTCAACTTGAATGCAATTATCATGCGGTATTCGTCCATAAAGAATACTGGAATTTTGCTCACGGTTAGCGTGAATGTTATTTTTCCCTGAGCCAGCGGGCGCAAGTGGCTGCCTGCGGTGCGAGTCATTGTCTATTTCTTTGTTGGCGCGCGTCGTTATTGGGATTAGGAGACCTAACTTCTACAAATTCGCCTTGCCGAGAGGGCTCTGCTCTGTTTAAATCCCGCCAGTTCTGATGCAGTTCAGGTCTGTCGTTACGATCATATCGTCTGTCGTCATGTCAGTACATTCCATAGTTTCTTTCCTGTCGGTCACGTGGTGGAGAATTTCTCCCTGAATCGTAACTGCACGCTGGACTGTTGTGTCTGAAGTTATTCTGCCTCCCTTGATAATAATTTTTTTTGGTTCCCATATTGTCTGTTTCTAAGGTAATCTCTGTCATATTCATTACTACGAAAATGCGATCTTTCTCTGTAACTATTATTACTCTGCCAGTGGTTGTCGTATGGGTGGTGTCTGTTTTGATCACGATTTGCGTTGTAAGAATAGCCCTGTCGTGTCCAGTTATTGTTTCTGTCGTCACGGAATTGTGACGTATGTGTCCTGTAGTGATAGTTTTCCTGTTTTCGCATCCAGCGACTGTCTGTGTCAATTTCTAATTCTTGTAGGAGTCCATGAAAAGCTTCAATGTCGTCTTTGCAACGTCCTGCCAAAATAATATGTCGTAAATGTTCAGGCAGTTTGATTAAGCAAATGCGGATGAGTTCTGAGGGGCTGTATGGGTTTGACAGGTACTGATTCTTGTGGAAGATGTCTTCAAAATATTTCTCAAGACTGGAAAATTCAGATTGTTCAAAGTGTTTCATCATCATGATGCTATGTTTTACTCGGTCTTGTGTGACTTGAGACCAATATGCTGAGAGGAAGGCATGGTAAAATTCTCGTTCACTGTGGCAATCGTGAATGACCGATCGCATTCTTACAGCTGGTTCATTCTCTAAGTAGCCACACATAAATTCTAACCTGTGCTCCAATGACCAGTTGGGAGGGAAACAATGAGAGAATTGATGGAGCCACGCTTGTGGATGAATATCGTTGGCAGAATTCTTAAACGTTTTGAATTTACGTGTAGTAATGAACAGCTAATAGTCAAAATCATAGTGTCGGCGAGTAGCATATCGGTCATTGTTACGTTGTGTCGGCGGTTCCATCTCAAAATTCGGTGTACCTTGCCAATTTCTTTCATAATTTCCGAAATGCCCTGTGCTATTATTTTGTGGCTTTTCCGTATTTCTAAGTTCCTCTTCCCATGTTGGAGCGCGAGTGTCCTCTGAAATATGTAATTCATGTATTACCTGCGTCAACTGATCTTGTACTTCCCGGATTTCTCTTTTGTACTGTGTATTGATTTGATTTTGATTTTGTTTGAATTTTCTTATTTGTTCATACTCTTCTGTGTCAGTGAAGGCTACGGGTCTTGTGTCATTCAGATCATCATCTACCTTTGTAGATAAGTTAGTGACCTGATCCGAAAGTTCGGCTACTTTCTCCGATAGTGTACTTATTTCCTCCATGTGTCTTTCTGAACCAATTTTCAGGGTATCTACTGTGTCCTTTAAATTTTCCTGAGTTTTTGCAAGTTGCGTAACCGAATCAGTAGATGCAACTGAGTCAATTTTAGATTGCAAGGTCTCATGATTTTCATGAACAATAGTTTGCAGTTCTTTTATGGCTGCTTCGTGATTCTGTAATGCATTTTCATGACGCGAAAAATAGGTTGGAAATGCTCACAAATTTGTGTTTTTACGTCATTATAGACCTTTTGACATTTCGATTCGATGTTATGTAACTCAGTAGTTAAATCTTCACGTGTTTGTTCAAGTGTGGTGTCTAACTTTTGAAGATTTTGTTCCATTGTGTCTAACTTTTTAAGATTTTGTTCCACTGTGTCTAACTTTTTAAGATTTTGTTCCACTGTGTCTAACTGTTGCTGTGTTTGTCTCTGGTATTGTTCCATTGTGTCTAACTTTTGAAGCTTTTGTCCCATTTGTTGCATTAATTGTAATAACAATGCATTAGTGTCTGGAATCTGTTCCTCTACGCTTTTCGGCAGTGCATTTGCACCAGCAACATTCACATTTTGACAAGCAGAAAATGTATCTTGACTTATTTGAGAAAACGTTGAGGACGCAAAACCTGAATCTACAGTATTTGCAAAATTGTGTCCTATAATTTCGGATTCCTGAGGCGAGCTGTTGCCGACCGATCGATCGATAATGCTTCCTTGTTCACTACCTGTTTCACTGCCTACACCATTATTTGCCGCCCGCTCCATTTCCCTATGAACAATTACCAAATTACTACTTTCAACATTAGTTAATTCATTACTCGGTGGCGCTAACAAACTGCTTTCGTCTTCACTGTCATTTCTCAGTTTACTTTGGAGCCTAGTATTACGTTTTTCACACGCCATTATTGTCACAATATTTCACACGACAACACAAAAAAAACACAATTTGAAGAGCAAAAATAAGAGAACACATTAACATAGAACTGAAAATAATATCTAGTTAATTGCAGCTGCGAAATACTTGGTGCAAATCTACATGCATGCCACAACTGTTTTACTGTGCAACAACGAAAAACCACAACTACAAAGGAAATTCTCTCTATAATTACGCGCTAGCAATAAACAAAAGCTACACTAATTACACAAACTACAAGAAAAAAATCAGAAGATTCCAGTGAGGTATCCTAGGCTAAGGGTCGACATATGAAACGTCCCCTTAGAACAATTTATACACGACTGTGCTTATACTGACACACAATATTTTTAGCGCAACGCAATCTCACTATCAAAGATCCCTTCAAAAGAATGGCCCTGAGTAACATTAAACTATACCTTTCAGAAATCACTTACCTCACAAAAATCTTCGTTACTCGAACACTGCAATACAGCGAGCACCACTACTGCCAGCTAAATAAAAGATTCAAACTACGGAAGACACTAATTACTGCTAGGGATAGTTAGCAAATGAAATATTGTAATAGATAACAAACAATGTATTTACCTTAATAGTCATAATATATATAGCAGTTCATAATATCCAGTATAACAAATTTCAAAACTCCGCCATCTCTCTCCCCACATCCACCACTGCTGGCGGCTCACCTCCAACTGCGCAACGCTACGCGCTGTTCACATCCAGCTGCCACTGCCCAACACTACAATGGCAGACAACAATGCAAACTAGCCACAGGCTGCACACAGCACAGCCAGTGATTTTCATACAGAGCGCTACGTAACGTTGCCAATAAGAAAATATAAACAGCCTACTTACAGTACAAGTGGACTGACGAAGTTCTTTGTTATATTTACAGAGGTTAAGATAAGATCGAGACGACGACCTGATGGGAGGAGGGTGAATGAAGTCAGAAAACATTCACGACCAACGAAGGCGCATCTGGTTGAAGTCCGTCACCGAGGGCTAGACGGACCTGTTATCCAGCAGTAAACGTCAAATGGGTGAGGATGACTGTGATTGCGGTGCTGATGCTCCTCTAAGCTGTTCTAGCACCTTTCTTTTTATAAGGGACCTTATCTCACCGCGGCCCTCCTCTTCCTGACATGACCCTCCATCTAACAATGGCTATTTTAATCATAATCTTATGCTTCTGTATATGATCGAATATACAGATACTATACGTATACGGAGGGATTTCAAGAAGAATGTTACAGATTATTATGGTGGGCGTAGTGACTATTAGTGAATGCCGCAGTATGTCTCAGAATGACACAGATACGTGATTTATTTTTCATAATAGTGACGAAGTCTCAATAAACAACAGTTGGTACGTCCTAACAGTAAACGACGGAAATCCACTCCTTGATCACGGAGTCATTCGAGAACCTTTGTGTCAACGTCCTCATTGTTGGGAAATCGCAGCGTCGAGCCCCCTCCCCCCCCCCTACCGGCCCCTCCCCCACATGTTCTTTCAGCTTCCCGAAGAGATCCAAACTGCAAGGTGCAAGATCCTCTTTTCCTCCCGGTCAGCACTAACAGTGACTGTGCGGCATTGGTCAGATGTGTGTGTGAATACCTAAGGGGTCAAACTGCCGAGGTCATCGGTCACTGTTGGTCAAATTGTTAACACTTCACTGCGGCTGGAAGCGACATTGCACTTGGAACACACGATTCCAGAATTTCACGATGAATCTGCTTGCCATTTAGACGTTTCACCCACAAGAATTGTACTATACCACGTATTTCATCTTTGGAGTAAGTTATGTCTCCAATTGCCGCACCATTTCGTTTGCATACTGTTTACCAGCAGCGCAGAGCAACTGTCTCTGCAGGAAACTCCGAACACGTACTCTCTTCTGGCAATGCGCCGGCTGCTGTGGCCGAGCGGTTCTATGCGCTTCAGTCCGGAACCGCGCTGCTGCTACTGTCGCAATTTCCAATCCTGCCTCGGGCATGGATGGGTGTGACGTCCTTAGGTTAGTTAGACTTAACTAGTTCTAAGTCTAGGGGACTGATGACATCAGATGTTCAGTCCATTAGTGCTTAGAGCCATTTGAACTATCTTTTGACAATGCGCCACTCTTGTTGCGCAAGGGCGTTAGCGTGGGACGACCTGTGTAATTACGTATATAAGAATGTGACCGCTGTCGCAATTGGTACAACAGCCACCTCTATGAACGATCGGCTATACATCCTGAACAAAAATTCTTGCACTCGGAATCCACAGTGCGATTCCTTGCATACTGAAGGAAACAAAAATGTTTGTACCAAAATTTCGTCCCGAACATATATTCGGTAGAAAATGGACGTCAAAGAAAAGCAATTTGGCAGCGTTGTAGTCACATTTATGGTCTCGTAAACAGACATACGGCCGGGAGTACGGTGTCCTGACCACATATCTCTCCATATCCGCATCCAGTGATGCCTGTAGGCTGAGGAAGACATGGCGGCCGGTCGGCCCCGATGGGCCTTCTTGGCCTGTTCGGAGTTTTCTTTATTTTTTAGTAGTCATATTTACGAGATTAATATTTATTGAATACTCCGTACCTGTGTTGTTCAGTTAGTGCATGGAATATGTATTGACTCTGGGCTAATGGGACATCCATCCACTTTTATATTAATTGCGAAATCATCGTCGATAGATGATTTGCGAGACTGCCTAAGACGACAACATTGGATCATACAAAATAAGCTTAGCTACAAGTATCAATCCGAGTTTCATAAGGTTCTACAGACTGTCTCAGAGAATCTACACTACTGGCCATTAAAATTGCTACACCACGAAGATGACGTGCTACAGACGCGGAATTTAACTGACATGAAGAAGATGCTGTGATAAGCAAATGATTAGCTTTTCAGAGCATTCACACATGGTTGGCGCCGGTGGCGACACCTACAACGTGCTGACATGAGGAAAGTTTCAAACCGACTTCTCATACACAAATAGCAGTTGACCGACGTTGCCTGGTGAAATGTTGTTGTGATGCCTTGTGTAAGGAGGAGAAATGCGTACCATCACGTTTCCGACTTTGATAAAGGTCGGATTGTAGCCTATCGCGATTGCGGTTTTTCGTATCGCGACATTGCTGCTCGCGTTGGTCGAGATCCAATGACTGTTAGCAGAATATGTAGTCGGTGGGTTCAGGAGGGTAATACGGAACGCCGTGCTGGATACCAACGGCCTCGTATCACTAGCAGTCGAGATGACAGGCATCTTATCCGCATGGCTGTAACGGATCGTGCAGCCACGTCTCGATTCCTGAGTCAACAGATGGGGACGTTTGCAAGACAACAACCATCTGCACCAACAGTTCGACGACGTTTGCAGCAGCATGGACTATCAGCTCGGAGACCACGGCTGCAGTTACCCTTGACACTGCATCACAGACAGGAGCGCCTGCGATGATGTACTAAACTACGAACCTGGTGCACGAATGGCAAAACGTCGTTTTTTCGGATGAATCCAGGTTCTGTTTACAGCATCATGATTGTCGCATCCGTGTTTGGCGACATCGCGGTGAACGCGCTTTGGAAGCGTGTATTCGTCATAGCCATACTGGCGTATCACCCGGCTTGATGGTACGGGGTGCCATTGGTTACACGTCTCGGTCACCCATTGTTCGTACTGACGGCACTTTGAACAGTGGACGTTACATTTTAGATGGGTTACGACCCGTGGCTCTACCCTTCATTCGATCCCTGCGAAACCCTACATTTCAGCCGGATAACGCACGACCGCATGTTGCAGGTCCTGTAAGGGCCTTTCTAGATACAGAAAATGTTCGACTGCTGCCCTGGCCATCACATTCTCCAGAACTCTCACCAACTGAAAACGTCTGATCAATGATGGCCGGGCAACTGGCTAGTCACAATACGCCAGTCACTATTCTCGATGAACTGTGGTATCGTGTTGAAGCTGCATGGGCAGCTGTACCTGTACACGCCATCCGAGCTCTGTTTGACTCAATGCCCAGGCGTATCAAGGCCGTTATTATGGCCATAGGTGGTTGTTCTGGGTACTGATTTCTCTGGATCTATGCACCGAAATTGCGTGAAAATGTAATCACATGTCAGTTCTAGTACAACATATTTGTCCAATGAATACCCATTTATCATCCGCTTTTCTTCTTGGTGTAGTAATTTTAATGGCCAGTAGTGTATAATGGTGGCTCTGCGTCATTGGGTTGAGAGTTGCTTATTACTTTGTAGTATTTCACTCTTGTTCTCGAGACATCTAATTTTCTTCTCATAAATTATCCATTCGGTTTGTAAGAAATGTTATTGACGGACAGTCGCTGTTGTGTTCTGAGAAGGAGCCCAGTATTCTCCAACACGTTTTGTTCTTTTGTTGTATTTAAAGTAGGACCTTTATTTTTTATCATTAAGTGTTATTAATTTACAAAGCAGCCTGGTCCACCGAAGATAATGGTTTTTTTCTGAAGACGCCATTCATCATTACTAATTATTTTGTTATGATCATAATTATCGTAGATCTATGTTCAAGAAGAGACTTCGAGCCGTGGCAAGGTCGACCTTCCTTCACTAGTTATTTCGGGTTGATACCTCTTTAATTTATTGTTAAGTTTTATTAAAGAACTTTTTAAAATTTATGAAACCTTCGAAAGTTTAAAGTTTAGCATGTATGGCGTTTTTGTTTCCTTAAAAGTTTGGTTCTTTGTTTCACTGAAAAGTTTACTTAAATTCAGATTTAAGCTGTCATTGTTTGGCAATGAAAGTAAACAGACGCGTTGCTAAAAGTGCAAGAAATTTCAGCATGTTGCAATTTTACCATTACCGGTCTCTGGTATTCAGTATTCTAAATTAATTCTTTTAAAACGGTAGTCAAACATTTCTTGTCCCAGCACCTCCACTACTTCAGAAGCATTGAACTGCTCGTTTGGCCCAACGTAATATTTGTCTGATTTAAACTTGTATTGAACTTAAGTTCTCAAAAGTACGGGACCAGGTTTGTCTTCGAGCAGTGATGCTTAGGCAGCGAAAGAAGAGTTAGTGTGTAGATGAAGCTTTGTGATAGAAGGCTATGGTTCGACATTTTAGTTCCGGGTCTAAGTGTAACTGTTTTTATTATTATTATTATTTATTTTCTAATTTGGATCTGCCCTATAATCCTCCAGTAGACACTGTTTCTTAAGCGTTATAATGACCACTGGTCACACACGTCAGAAATATTCACTAAGGGTAATAATCAGTTAAAAACAATTACCTCTCATAGGACAGAAATAACTATAAAGTTTTTCAATGATCAGAAGTTGAACACATATTCTGCATTCAGTAGGAGCGGCTAGTTGTAATTTTTTAAATGAATTGCAAGTGACGGCACATCAGTATACTGGAGAGCATAGAGGGGGATAGTATGTGAAAGAGAGCAGAGTAAACGTTTAAATGCAAAAACATGTCTTGAAAAGAGGAATGATAAAAATGATTGTACATTAATTTCTGCGTTAGTATTAAATAGTTCTATGTGTTCTGCATAAGACCTGTTGTAATGGGTGTATAACAATGAAGATGCCAGATAACATATCACGCAGTCGAGTATATTAATGTGAAACGCTGCTCGCTGCAGTAACTGTACAGCGCAGTTACAAACTACTGAATGGAAAAACTTGTTGTACATGGATTAATGTGTTGCCAAATTGCCTTTCTCTGACGTTCACTTTCTATGTAAAATACGCACAGTACAATATTTTGATAGAGTCATCTTTCAACTGTTAGTATGCAAGGAAACGCACTGTGGTGTGCGAGTGTGTAAATTTTCACTCATCGTGTACAAGTACGGCGAGCATTGTGTGAATGTATATACAAAAATTTATTCATGCAGTGAAAAATAAATTATGAACCCTCTACACAATAAGAAACAATTAATTTATATAAAAAGGGACAACGATTTGCAAAAAAGAATTGGAGGAACAAATACAAATGCATGCCGATTCAGCTGATGCTGCTTCTAATGCAGTGATGATTAATAAAACTTGTTCTGTAAGTCGGTCACAGAAATTTGTGTCATCTATATTGTCTCTTTTGTGTCAGACCTCAAACACGGAGTTCAAGAATGCGACTATAGGAAGCTGCCCGCCGCGGCATCTGAGTGATTCACTCTCATGAAACTTGCCACAGTGTTAGCACACAGTTTATGTTCCACAAACTGGCACTTACTAATAGCTCCTTAATCTGCCAGCAGTCTCTTTGTTTCCGTTACGAGGAACATAGGTCAACAAATGCCTCCAAATACAGCATGTGTCACGACTTCCACTTTATGTGATGGGACAATATGATGCTCTCTTAGTACAATCTCAATAGTCGCACGTAGACGAGCAGAGGCCCAAATACTTGGTGGCAAGTGTCAGAGTTACGTGTATTGGCCTCGTATTTTCAATCAGGCTGTAAGTGGATTTAGCTTCGAAACAGATTATTGAAGAATGAGGCCAATTTTAACCTCGACTATTCTGTCTTGAAGAGAAACATTTTGTTGGACAAAGCGGAGGGTGTTCACGGGCATACAGCCTGGATAGAAAGAGACTGTGTCACGAGAATGGGAGCAAACTTTGCGTAAAAATGGTGCTGCCCCTTTCTTTTTGTTGCCGCATAATCACCTTCAAAATCGAAGTATTGCTTGGGGTATAAAAGATCGCCTCCGCAGGGAGTAGACTTGGGAGACTTTAATAAATGTTGGAAGAAGGTGTGGAAAGGCTTTCAAACTGAACAAAACCCATTTGAATTGCTCGCTCCCGGCACGTTTACTCCACTTATGATGGAAACTAGCGCGCTGGAGCAAGCAGTATTGACCGTTTACACCACTCTCAACAAAGGGTTCCGTTAATTTCTAGGCGGTGTTTCATTTAATCAACCGCAACAAAAGCGCAAGTATTCCCATATTGCATGTGTTTCTACCGGTACTTTTTCTCAGATTTACATAAGAATCATATCCATAGACTTTCTGTTACAGATGGCCTACTCTTGGAAAGAGGAGAAAAATATAAGCATATTTTTGTTTTAATGTTAAAGTCTGTATCTTGCTGATCCTGATGCAGTTACACATATCTTTAAAGAGCCAATAGTTGAGATGCAAAAGTTTCGCACCTCGACCAGTACGAGATGAGTTTGAAGAGTAATGATACTTATTTTTCTAAAGCAATCATTTTCTTCTTTGGGCACATCAAGTTTGGCCCTTCGGCAGTTACGCAGCAACTGAGGTCGTGTTTCATAAGGTGTCTACGTCGAGCGCATGCAACACCGACCACGCGCGGAACGTACCTGTTAAGCGGGCCGGTCACCCGACGTATGCAGACTCATCGGCGGCGAATCGGTGACCTCACATGCGCCACTGGAGGTCATGACATCTGCACTATTGGCCATTAAAATTGCTACACCACGAAGATGACGTGCTACAGACGCGAAATTTAACCGACAGGAAGAAGATGCTTTGATACGCAAATGATTAGCTTTTCAGAGCATTCACACAACGTTCTGGCCGGTGCCGACACCTACAACGTGCTGACATGAGGAAAGCTTACAACCGATTTCTCAAACACAAACAGCAGCTGACCGGCGTTGCCTGGTGAAACTTTGTTGTCATGCCTCGTGTAAGGAGGAGAAATGCGTACCATCACGATTCCGACTTATATAAAGGTCGGATTGTAGCCTATCGCGATTGCAGTTTATCGTATCGCGACATTGCTGCTCGCGTTGGTCGGGATCCAATGACTGTTATCAGAATATGGAATCGGTGGGTTCAGGAGAGTAATACGGAACGCCGTGCTGTATCCCAACGGCCTTGTATCACTAGCAGTCGAGATGACAGGCATCTTATTCGCATGGCTGTAACGGATCGTGCAGCCACGCCTCGATCCCTGAGTCAAGAGATGGGGACGTTTGCAAGACAACAACCATCTGCACCAACAGTTCCACGACGTTTGCAGCAGCATGTACTATCAGTTCGGAGACCATGGCTGCGGCTACCCTTGACGCTGCATCACAGGCAGGAGCGCCTGCGATGGTGTACTCAACGACGAACCTGGGTGCACGAATGGCAAAACGTCATTTTTTCGGATGAATCCAGGTTCTGTTTACAGCATCATGATGGTCGCATCCGTTTTTGGCGACATCGCGGTGAACGGACATTGGAAGCGAGTATTCGTCATCGTCACACTGCTGTATCACCCGGCATGATGGTATGGGGTCCCATTGGTTACACGTCTCGGTCACCGTCGGAGTGTGGTACTGGACTTCAGGTCTCTCCACCACATCTTCAACGTGCACTCCAATGATGTCTTCAGAGTGATATCGTTACACCAAGGCAGTAAGACCGAGACACCGAGATCCACCGGTGACGCTGTATCTCAACCTATAACATTAAAAAAAAACTAAAAACAAAAATAAAGAAAAACGGGTGGGCTTCACATCAAGTGAGTCGCTTCTGGTAGGCGAAGAGGCGCCGTCCACCGTCCGACGATTCCGACACATCGACCCCTGGACGGCTACGTGGTCTCCGGCGATGCTGATCCAGGCTTACAGTTTTGATGATTAACTTATACGGAAAGGCCGAACTTGCGACTTGCGTAGTTATATTAAGTTGTGGTTGAACTGCGACGATTTTCCGACTTAAATTCTTTATTGTGGACTCAGAAGTGACCAGTAGAATGGTTTGTTTGGCCAATGTACACAGCATTTCCAATCATTGTAGTAGTTCTGGAATATCTCTCAGATCGTCGGTTGTGCTTTTCTGTACATCAACCAAAGCACCAAAGTAACGCCTTTACAAATGGTTTTTGAACTGGTGGCATTAAAAGAGGTTACTGTGGCTGAGGCCCATTAATTAGTAGACAGGAGATCGGCATGAATTCTGTATCATGATAATGTTTATTGATGGGTGTGCACGTCAGACGGTCCGCTGTTGTGGGTCAGCATCCAAGTATATTCAATGCGTGGTTGCACACCTACACCATTTTCCCGAAACTTTCAAGGATCTCCCGATTAATGGTTAGAGTGACAGTTTGAACTGGAGGCAAAAACTGTTCGTGAACGATCATTCCTCTGAAAAACGAAACCTGCAAATACAAGTTGGATTTGCCCATTCTCTCTTTCCGCTCGCGACTGGGGCACAATGTCTTGTGGTAGTATTCGAATGTACGTCATCCGTGACCGCTAACAACGCGACTTAGGAATACGTGGTCCTCTGCTCAATCGTGAGTGCCTTTGGAATCATCTTTGCATACCCTTCTTTCATGTCCGAATGTTATGCTAAGATCGGATGGTCGCTGAAAACTTTCATGTGTCCTTTATGTAGAAGTAGTTTACCGTAGTACTCACGGAGTAACTCTTTCATACAAGCATATCCATGGCACCCAACAAAGATATATTTGTATACGTATGTTTTTGGATAGGGTCCGCTTTTAGTAAAAAAAAATGTATTTTGCTAAAGGCGAACCCTGTCCAAAAACATACGTATTGTTAAAGCAAACACGGAGAAAAGAGCTTCAACCCCAAGATGATCTATTTCTGTTATTAGTCACGTGCAAGGTGTAGGGGGCACCTTCTTCAAAGTCAAACAATCTGACCTAAGTCCTTTCTTGAAGTGAACGTCTTTTCGTAAGGGCTTCGACTTGTGCTTCATCTCGTCCTGCTAAAAAGGATCATCTGAGCATTTCTTCCCTGTATATGAACTTTTCGCAAGTCACATAGTGCTATCGCCTGGAACACATATTATTTGGTCCGTCATTACTCACACATTTGCTGGCACATGTTCGTAATGCACTCAGTCAATGCAACTTTAGTTCTGATGTTTTCAACATGTAGCAACTGCATATAATAATTCCAATCCCAAAGAAAGCAGGTGTTGACAGATGTGAAAATTACCGAACAATCAGTTTAATAAGCCACAGCTGCAAAATACTAACACGAATTCTTTACAGACGAATGGAAAAACTGGTAGAAGCCGACCTCGGGGAAGATCAGTTTGGATTCCGTAGAAATACGTGGAACACGTGAGGCAATACTGACCTTACGACTTATCTTAGAAGAAAGATTAAGGAAAGGCAAACCTACGTTTCTAGCATTTGTAGACTTAGAGAAAGCTTTTGACAATGTTGACTGGAATACTCTCTTTCAAATTCTAAAGGTGGCAGGGGTAAAATACAGGGAGCGAAAGGCTATTTACAGTTTGTACAGAAACCAGATGGCAGTTAGAAGAGTCGAGGGACATGAAAGGGAAGCAGTGGTTAAGAAGGGAGTAAGACAGGGTTGTAGCCTCTCCCCGATGTTATTCAATCTGTATTTTGAGCAAGCAGTAAAGGAAACAAAAGAAAAATTGGGAGTAGGTATCAAAAAACAATGAAGAAGAAATAAAAACGTTGAGGTTCGCCGATGACATTGTAATTCTGTCAGACACAGCAAAGGACTTGGAAGAGCAGTTGAATGGAATGGATGGTGTCTTGAAGGGAGGATATAAGATGAACATCAACAAAAGCAAAACGAGGATAATGCAATGTAGTCGAATTAAGTCGGGTGATGTTGAGGGTATAAGATTAGGAAATGAGACACTTAAAGTAGTAAAGGAGTTTTGCTATTTGGGGAGCAAAATAACTGATGATGGTCGAAGTAGAGAGGATATAAAATGTAGACTGGCAATGGCAAGGAAAGCGTTTCTGAAGAAGAGAAATTTGTTAACATCGAGTATAGATTTAAGTGTCAGGAAGTCATTTCTGAAAGTATTTGTATGGAGTGTAGCCATGTATGGAAGTGAAACATGGACGGTAAATTGTTTGGACAAGAAGAGAATAGAAGCTTTTGAAATGTGGTGCTACAGAAGAATGCTGAAGATTAGATGGGTAGATCACATAACTAATGAGGAAGTATTGAATAGGATTGGGGAGAAGAGAAGTTTGTGGCACAATTTGACCAGAAGAAGGGATCGGTTGGTAGGACATGTTCTGAGGCATCAAGGGATCACCAATTTAGTATTGGAGGGTAGCGTGGAGGGTAAAAATCGTAGGGGGAGACCAAGAGATGAATACACTAAGCAGATTCAGAAGGATGTAGGTTGCAGTAGGTACTGGGAGATGAAGAAGCTTGCACAGGATAGAGTAGCATGGAGAGCTGCATCAAACCAGTCTCAGGACTGAAGACCATAACAACAACAACAACAGCAACTGCTGAGTGAAGGTCGGTCGGGATTCAGCATAACTTCCGTTAAAAAGCAGGGGTCAACAGCGCTACATGTTCTCACACATTGCTGCCCGTTCATTACTTTTGTGACATTCTACCTATATATAACAAGAAAACATACAACAAGAGCATGCAGTTTCACAAACAGGTCAGATATTCGAAATACAAAATGAAGTTTTCGGAAGAAAAAGATTTTCTTCTTTCCTTTTTCTTGTAATATCAATCAAAAATACTTGTACGAAATGTTAGTTTACGTCGTTGTACGGTCGTATTATCCACTAAAGAGGGTAAGTTTATCAACTAAGTTACCTCTTTCAGATATCTGCAGGAATTTTTTCCTTCTACTTAGTCACCACGTCGTTGACCACCTCTGTCGATATTCCTTTAGGCATAACTAGTTTACAGTAGTACTCATGGCTTACCTCTTTCATACAAGCACATTCGTCCAACAAAGACAGATTTTTATTATTAATCACATGTAGGATGTAGGATGTACCTTCTTTCCTGTCCTGTGTAATACTTTTGATGAATGCACTGTTCCTTTTTATGTTGAGAACTACACGGACTAATGACATTAATGTCACCACCGCCTACATTATACGTCAATGTGCAATAACCACTCACAGACGGCAGGTGGTAGCATTAGCTGTGGAGAATTTACAAAGTGTGTCGGGGGGCACCGGGGAAAAAGTACCGTCGTTTTCGTAATGCGGAAGCGGAGCTACTTATCTGACGTCCAAAAGTGCACACTGTGGGGTCACCGCCAGACACCACACTTGCTAGGTGGTAGCCTTTAAATCGGCCGCGGTCCGTTAGTATACGTCGGACCCGCGTGTCGCCACTGTCAGTGATTGCAGACCGAGCGCCGCCACACGGCAGGTCTAGAGAGACTTCCTAGCACTCGCCCCAGTGGTACAACCGACTTTGCTAGCGATGGTTCACTGACAAAATACGCTCTCATTTGCCGAGACGATAGTTAGCCTTCAGCTACGTCATTTGCTACGACCTAGCAAGGCGCCATTACCAGTTACTATTGAGATTATGAATAATGTACCGTCAAGAGCGATTTTCACCACATATGGATTAAAGTTAAATATCCACCAGCTACGTCAGTTTTTTCTACAGTCTAATTTCCTTGTCCTGTTCCAGACCCCACGCCAGCCTGCGTGAGCTAAAACGCGTGCCTTTCGGCTTCCTCTAGCAAACCTGTGTTGGCTCTCCTGCCAACACACAACACACACCACTGGATTTAAGGCAAACGGCGGAAGCTTTCCCAAAACGGCTAAATTTCTAAACTGCTCGCGTGCCGCCGTGCTTAAAATATGCCGTGCATGGCTAAATGACGCTGTCCCAAACTAGCAACGAGGAAATTGTGGAGCACCACGGGCCATAGATGACAGGGGTGAATTACGACTGCCGAGATTTGCAGGGGTGAGTACCAAGGGATCGACCAGATGCACCAAGAGGCTACCACGTTCAGCGAAAGTTGCTGTTCCTGCATCCATGGTGACTGCTGTTCATCGAAGATGGAGACTGGAATTTTCACGACAGTGCCGCAACTGAGTGTCCAATGAGTGACGACGTGTGGCCTCTTCAGATGAATTTTGTTTTATGTTCCATCGGACAGAAAGCAATCTCCCTGCAACAATCGTCGGAAGGATCCAGGCCGGAGGAGGGAACATTACGCTCCAGGGAATGTTTTCGTTGCATTTCCTGGATGACTTCTTAATTATGAATGGCTCAATTGATCAACACAAGCATGCATCTGTCCTTGGGGACCATGTCCACACCTACACGCAGTTTGTTTTTTCTCGGAACTATGGCATTTACTAGCAGGAACAATGCTTTGTGTCACACAGCTGGCAGTGTACGAGGCTGGTTCGAAGATCACCAGACGGAGTTTACCGTACTCCCCTGGCCACCGAACTCATCGAATTTGAACCCAATCAAGAATCTGTGGGACCATTTCAGTCGAGTTGTTCGCACCATGGATTATCAACAGAGAAATCTAAAGTAACTTCTAACACCGAAAATGCATGATGCATGGCACCTGTTACCTCTATATAACTTTCTTTCTGAATTATATGTAAATATTTGTAATTTAAATGCTTTCTTTTAATAAGTAAGGACATTGCTTCACTGCATGTGTACATTTAGGTAGAACTCTTCTGACATTTCATTGTATTTATCTGTGTTTTTCTGTGAAAGTTATAAGCTCTGGGAAAAAGCCAAAGGAATTGTTATTTGCATCGACTAGCAACGATAATAGCAGTGCTTGTGCGTTGTAAAATCTTTGTTGCGCAGAGCGCGGGGAGAGAGCGAGGGACGGATTCCAGCGCTTGTAGTGTGCGGAAGTGTGGTGTTCACGCTCTCGCAGTAGAGAGTAGCATTTTCGGTGGCATCATGTACGCGCGCCGGCCAGATGTCTAGAGCAGGAGTATGGATAGTGGACGGGCGGAAGAGGCTGTATTAATTACGATTGCTCGTTCCTATAATCAGCCGTGGCTCCACAATATGCTACCGTCTTCAACAGCAGCAGCAGTTCCAGCAACACAGTTTCGTCGTCGGCTTCGAGTTTCGTCGTACGCACAGCACTGAAGTAGAAAGTATTAACGGCAAATCCAGCAGCACAACTGAATGTGATTTGCTTGATAAGATTTATCAAAATAATAATCAGTTAAACTCAGGGTGATTGTGTTCTCATTGCCCCCAGACATTGTTGCCTAGCAGGATCCTTGTTCCCTTCTTTTCCCTAATATGCTAACTGAGTGTCATAAGAAACAAATTGAATAGTTGCAACCAGTTTATTAATCAATAATTTCTCTTTTAAGAATTTTAGCCTCAGTTTACTTTTAATTAACTGTTGAACAACACAGGCTTCAGTAAATGGCTAAAGTAAAGCAATTTCATTTTTTTAAGTTTGAGAATCAATCACTGGAAAATATCCAGATCTAAAGAAATCCACAATTTAAGAGTGTGGAAGTTTTATTTATGTTACATATAGCTCCGAGTACATGGCTGTTTGGTTTGGTACGTATTCTAGTATTTAATTCTGTTTAATTCAGTAAAAAAGGCTCAGTTGTTCAGACAATAATATAAAATTCAGTCTGCAAAATGAGTAACGGCTAAGTAAAAAGTGCTTGCTTTTTTTCTAAATTTCTTTGATGACGTTATGCTGAGGTCACTGGAAGTCATTGTTCATGTAACGAAGTTCAGTACTAAGATACAGTTTAACTGCATATTTTCTAATCATTACTCGATTGTCTTTTTCAAAATTTAATGCCAGACGTAACGTAAGAGTGACTTCCCAGTTTTCTTTATCATTACATACTTAAAATTAGTGTCAAAAAAAAAAAAAAGAAACGTGGCAATCTTTAGTTGCCACGTCAGTGTTTAATAATATATGTTTTTCGTTCCGTCATCATATACAGAATTTTGCACGTAAATTGCCCTGGTGGGCTGGCGACCGTTAATTACTTCCTTTTCGTTCATTAGTGTAACTTTTGGATACATGATCAGTGGTACCCCTTTCTGTCCAGTGTTGTTCGTAAGTGAATGCACAATATAACTTTCATTTTCCAGGTTATAACTCTGTGAAGTTCGGTGGTAGGAGGAACAAGACTTCTCGTCAGATGAATACAGGGTTATAAATACAAAATCAAATAGGGGTAATGCAGGAGTAGGTTTAATAATGAGTAAAAAAATAGGAGCGCGGGTAAGCTACAACAAACAGCATAGTGAAAGTATTATAGCGGTCAAGATACACACGAAGCCCATGCCTACTACGGTAGTACAAGTTTATATGCCAACTAGCTCTGCAGATGACGATTAAATTGAAAAAATGTATGACGAGATAAAAGAAATTATTCAGGTAGTGAAGGGAGACGAAGATTTAATAGTCATGGGTGACTGGAATTCGACAGTAGGAAAAGGGAGAGAAGGAAACATAGTAGGTGAGTATGGAATGGGGCTAAGAAATAAAAGAGCCGTCTGTTAGAATTTTGCACAGAGCATAACTTAATCATAGCTAACACTTGGTTCAAGAATCATAAAAGAAGGTTGTATACATGGAAGAACCCTGGAGATACTAAAAGGTATCAGATAGATTATATAATGGTAAGACAGAGATTTAGGAACCAGGTTTTAATTTGTAAGACATTTCCAGGGGCAGATGTGGACTCTGACCACAATCTATTGGTTATGAACTGTAGATTAAAACTGAAGAAACTGCAAAAAGATGGGAACTCAAGGAGATGGGACCTGGAAAATTGAAAGAACCAGAGGTTGTACAGAGTTTCAGCGAGAGCATAAGGGAACAATTGGCAGGAATACGGGAAAGAAATACAGTAGAAGAAGAATGGGTAGCTTTGAGGGATGAAGTAGTGAAGGCAGCAGAGGATCAAGTAGGTAAAAAGGCTAGTAGAAATCCTTGGGTAACAGAAGAAATATTGAATTCAATTAATGAAAGGAGAAAATATAAAAATGCAGTAAATGAAGCAGGCAAAAAGGAATACAAACGTCTCAAAAATGAGATCGACAGGAAGTGCAAAATGGCTAAGCAGCCATGGCTAGAGGACAAATGTAAGGATGTACAGGCTTATCTCACGAGGGGTAAGATAGATACTGCCTACAGGAAAATTAAAGAGACCTTTGGAGATAAGAGAACCACTTGTATGAACATCAAGAGCTCAGATGGAAACCCGGTTCTAAGCAAACAAGGGAAAGCTGAAAGGTGGAAGGAGTATATAGAGGGTCTATACAAGGGCGATGTACTTGAGGACAATATTATGAAAATGGAAGAGGATATAGATGAAGATGAAATTGGGGATACGATACTGCGTGAAGAGTTTGACAGAGCACTGAAAGACCTGAGTCGAAACAAGGCCCCCGGAGTAGACCACATTCCTTTGGAACTACTGACGGCCTTGGGAGAGCCAGTCCTGACAAAACTCTACCATCTGGTGAGCAAGATGTATGAGACAGGCGAAATACCCTCAGACTTTAAGAAGAATATAGTAATTCCAATCCCAAAGAAAGCAGGTGTTGACAGATGTGAAAATTACCGAACAATCAGTGTAATAAGCCACAGCTGCAAAATACTAACACGAATTCTTTACAGACGAATGGAAAAACTAGTAGAAGCCGACCTCGGGGAAGATCAGTTTGGATTCCGTAGAAATACTGGAACACGTGAGGCAAGACTGACCTTAAGACTTATCTTAGAAGAAAGATCAAGGAAAGGCAAACCTACGTTTCTACCATTTGTAGACTTAGAGAAAGCTCTTGACAATGTCGACTGGAATACTCTCTTTCAAATTCTAAAGGTGGCAGGGGTAAAATACAGGGAGCGAAAGGCTATTTAGAATTTGTACAGAAACCAGATGGCAGTTAGAAGAGTCGAGGGGCATGAAAGGGAAGCAGTGGTTGGGAAGGGAGTGAGACAGGGTTGTAGCCTCTCCCCAATGTTATTCTATCTGTATATTGAGCAAGCAGTAAAGGAAACAAAAGAAAAATTCGGAGTAGGTATTAAAATCCATGGAGAAGAAATAAAAACTTTGAGGTTCGCCGATGACATTGTAATTCTGTCAGACACAGCAAGGGACTTGGATGAGCAGTTAAACGGAATGGACAGTGTCTTGAAAGGAGGATATAAGACGAACTCCAACAAAAGCAAAACGAGGATAATGGAATGTAGTCGAATTAAATCGGGTGATGCTGAGGGAATTAGATTAGGAAATGAGACACTTAAAGTAGAAAAGGAGTTTTGCTATTTGGGGAGCAAAATAACTGATGATGCTCGAAGTAGAGAGGATATAAAATGTAGACTAGCTATGGGAAGCAAAGCGTTTCTGAAGAAGAGAAATTTGTTAACATCGAGTATAGATTTAAGTGTCAGGAAGTCGTTTCTGAAAGTATTTGTATGGAGTGTGGCCATGTATGGAAGTGAAACATGGACAATAAATAGTTTGGACAAGAAGAGAGTAGGAGCTTTCGAAATGTGGTGCTACAGAAGAATGTTGAAGATTAGGTGGGTAGATCACGTAACTAATGAGGAGGTGTTGAATAGGATTGGGAAGAAGAGAATTTTGTGGCACAACTTGACTAGAAGAAGGCATCGGCTGGTAGGACATGTCTTGAGGCATCAAGGGATCACAAATTTAGCATTGGAGGGCAGCGTGGAGGGTAAAAATCGTAGAGGGAGACCAAGAGATGATTACACTAAGCAGATTCAGAAAGATGTAGGTTGCAGTAGGTACTGGGAGATGAAGGAGCTTGCACAGGATAGATTAGCATGGAGAGCTGCATCAAACCAGTCTCAGGACTGAAGACCACAACAACAGCCCTGTTCAGTTTAATTACTTTTATATTTAGTAGACTTTCCATTAGAAGGGTTGATTGTACACTTTCCTTCTACTTACCGGTATCACTTCTTCGGGAAAGGTAGCCTTATACAAATAGAAAAAATCCATTAGGCATACACGCGATCCACGGTCATATTTTATATCGCAAGCAGGATAGGCCGATTAGTAAGAGGGAGGTTACAAACTGGCCATTTCATTGGAGTTGGCACGGCTCCACATCAAAATGGTTCAAATGCGTCTGAGCACTATGGGACTTAACATCTGTGGTCATCAGTCCCCTAGAACTTAGAACTACTTAAACCTAACTAACCTAAGGAGATCACACACATCCATGCCCGAGGCAGGATTCGAATCTGCAAATGTAGCGGTCGCGCGGTAACCGACCGTAGCGCCTAGAGCCGCTCGGCTCCTCAGGCCGGCTGCTCCACGTCACTGTCGGTACATTTCACAACATACCGACTCGCTTCCTGCACGTCCCACAGTGGCCCGCGGTGCAGAAGGTGGTTATTCAGGCTACTGGCACGTGGTCACATTTGGATAGTGTGTTTAGGAAGTCAGTATTGACAACTAGTTTTGCGCTGTGTCTTGTATTAATCAGCGTACTTTTGTTCAGTTGCAGTGGTAGTGAGCATCACCTGGTCACAACATCTTAAATACCTTCTAATTTCGCAAAAATAAATTTCTTACTGATGGCAGATTGTTTATTACAACTGAACACCTTCACCAGCTACTTTAATTGCACCGTTGTTGTCGAAGAGGAACTTCGACTTTTTTTCTCAGTTCGCAAAGGCTACAGCGGCAGGTGCCGATCGTAATTAGGTTCCGCGCCAAACAGCGGCACTCTCAAAGAGAAGCCCGCAGCAAACATAAGTAAGCGGAGGGGAGCTTTTCAAAGCTGCGGCGAATTCCGCGTAGGCTGCAGAACGCGCGACGGGCGAATCGACGCGGCCTCTGCGTAAACACTGTTACCTTGTTTGACAGCAGAAAAACACGGCTTGATGGAAAGTCAATTAATGACGTAAAAGCGGTAATACTGCAAACAGAGGCAGCTGTGGTGGAACTATCAGACGGTAACCTCGGAGAGGCGCTTGTGCGTAACAGAGAATTTTCGTCACATGGACTGTAGACTGCGTATGATTCCTGCAGAGGGTAGTAGCGTTTCAGTTGTGCGAAAGGCAACAGTCTACAAGGCTGACTGATCCGCTCTTTTAATATCAGCCACGCTGGTACTGCAGATTGCTCGAAGCAAGGGAACCAAAGTCCTGAGGACATGCAGCCGCATGCTTACTTAGGATGGCATCCACACGTCCGGGAGCAAAATAGTCCTCCTTCGGATCTCCAGGCAGGGACTACTCATAAGGATGTTGTTTTCAGAAAAATCGATCAACTCTGATCCTCAACCCCTCCTCCTTTCCTCCGTCCTTTCCCTGGGCTCCCTCTTCCTCCCCCCTTCCATCCTGTGTTTTCTCCCCGCCTCTCATCTCCTTTCTCTCCACTCCCCCCCCCCCCGAGTCCTTTTGTACTCCCCTCCTCTGCCTTCCCCTATCCCTCGCCCGTCTGCTCAGCATCCCCCACCCGTATTATGGACCCTCCTCTTCCATTGGTTCCTTTCTCCCCTCCCCCTTCACTTTTCCTCTCCTTCCCCCCCCCCCTTTTTCCCATCATCTGACCAGTTTCCCCCCACCTGCTCGCGGGTGTGGTATGTCGTATTTGTGCCAACTTTTAGCGCAGTGTTTAAGTGAGTGTTCGGTGTTGTGCGTCCTTCCACAGTGTTGCGAACAGAAATCATGCTGTCGCTGGGTGTGCTTTTTATGTCTCTTGCGAACAGAACCCCGACTGTCGCCGTGTTTTTTTAATTGTCTGTCTATTGTTTTTCTGCTTCCTGTGTGTTTTATTAGCTTCATCGACACTGTGTTTTATGTTTTATGCTCCAGAATTTTCTGCCATTTTTACCTTTAAGTCACCGATTTTATCGCCAACTGTTATTATTTTTTATTATCTTCATCTTTTTAAAACAAATTCTGTAGGCTGAAGAGCGGCGTAATAAGCTGCTGCCAGCCCGCCCCCTTTAGGGGGAATCGAAACCCAATAAAGGGGAAAAAAAAGAAAGAAAAATCGAATCTGGCGTTGTGCCTGTCATAGCGTGGTATTTAGACCTCTCTCTCTCTCTCTCTCTCTCTCTCTCTGTCTGTGTGTGTGTGTGTGTGTGTGTGTGTGTGTGTGTGTATGTTTTCCAAAAATGATTTATTAGTGGTTACTATACAATTTTTCCGAATAAGAAAGGCGTAGACATATTTACATCAAGAAGCATTGGAAAACGTCTTTATTACTCCGCCCGTTACAAAAGTTTCAAGTTTTTATCACAGCAGTGAACATCCCTTTCTTTCATAGGCTAGAGCTACAGTGTCACCGCTAAGATCAGTTTATCGTGATCTTGCTCTTGTCCTTCATCTGTTTTATTTATGGCGTGGGCATTACTTTTAGAACGTTGCCAAAACTTTCTGTATATTGGCATATTTCGTTATTTTCCAGCGTTAATTTTGAATGTATAATAAACTGCCACAGTATGTTGCTGTTCGGTGGTCCTGGTGTCTGAAAATTTAGGGCGAATATAACTTTCGCATCACGTGTCACTGCCAAGTAACATGCGTTGATGGAACTGGGACCATACATAGAAAGAACTGCTACGCTACAGCACAGAAGGCAGCTGAAAGAAATGCGCAATGACGAACAAAAATTAGACTGAAGTCACCGTGATTCGAGGTGTTCCCCAGGACATTAGGAAAGCCTGGATATGGCTATTAATAGAATGTGTGACAACCACGAACAGCAATACATTCTCTGCGACGTGCCCCCATGCCGCCCACTGGTTTGGTAAAAGTTCTTATGGTAGGGCGTTACATTCCTCCAGCAGCGCGGTTCACAACTGATGGACGGTCGCTGGTGCATGTGGACCTGCTGTCATATGATTCGTGGCGCCGTAGAAGATCCATGGAGCTGGCTGCATGACCGATCTTTCCGGCGAAGCCATCTTTGACGGCCTGCGATTGGCGGACACTCGCTATTTAAGGAGGAAGTTGCTGTTTACGGGGAGCAGACTTTCGGGGAAAATCGCGTGGCAGAGAGCATGGCGGTACCATCCGCGAGAGGGCTGGTAGCTGCGGACGGGCTGGAAAACCCCAGTATAGCCTGGAGCTCAGGTGTTGGGACGGCGGACGCAAGGGGCCTCCCTGTTACTGCGGAAGTGGATTTAACAGCGACCGCTGTAGGAGCCGCGCTGCCCATAGCTTCAAAATGGTTCAAATGGCTCTGAGCACTATGGGACTTAACAGCTGAGGTCTTCAGTCCCCTAGAACTTGGAACTACTGAAACCTAACTAACCTAAGGACATCACACACATCCATGCCCGAGGCAGGATTCGAACCTGCGACCGTAGCAGTCACGTGGTTCGAGACCGAAGCGCCTAGAACCGCTCGGCCAACCCGGATGGTGCTGCCCATAGGCCACCGGCGCTGGAACAAGAAGAAGACACGTCGCCTGCAACCCCACACCGTGTCTGACGCCATCGCAAGAGTTGCGGCCTTTGGGATTATCCGAATGGCGAGCATCTCGAGCTTGTAGTGCAACTCTCAGGGTGCAAAATTGTGTTAGGCGTCGGTGACTGCCTATTCACGGTGTCAGTATTTGCAAGCTTTGTGTCATTTGGCTCAGGTATGTTCAAATCCAAATCCTTGGCTCAGGTATGTTCAAATCCAAATCCTCACACTACTCTCTCTCCGTGTGTTTGTGTGTGTGTGTGTGTGTGTGTGTGTGTGTGCGTCTATGTGTGTGTTCCTTTACGATAATCCTGTAAATGCATTTATGTATCTAGGTTTATAGAACCACTAGTTTTCATTTATGAACTAAGTTACCCTTTTTTAACATGACGAGTGGTTACTGGCTTGGAGATTCAAAGCAGCTTTGCTTGTATGGTCATGCCATCAGTTAAACTATCTCACTGTTACACAGCCAGACCTGCATTCCGCCCAGACAATCCGGCGTAACATTATTTCCTTTTCTCTCTCAACTGTAACGCCTTGACAGTGTTCCCTCTTTTGCCTTGTATTTAATATCGATTCTTCATGTTAGAGAGACATCTAATTCGGCTTGTCACCAGGATAATCCTCAGGGCCTCCTTGTTATTGGAAGCTGCACTGCAAGGCGTGCACCATCATAACATCTGTAGTGCTTTATTAGTGTTACTTTATTCGTGTTTATTTTAATAACTATAAAGATACTGTGTTGGTTTCTCTTAGAAATTACTAATTTTCTTTTCTTTTCTGTGCTTTCAGACCGACTAAACGAACTGTTCTCTGAGCAAATCAAATTAAACTTGGTGACTCACTAAGCTTTAATCAGCGTTGTGGGTAAAATCTTCTCAGGTATTGTTGAAAGGAAAGTGCGAGTATTAGTTGAGGACCAATTGGATGAAAATCAGTGTGGGTTTAGGCCTCTTAGAGGTTGTCAGGACCAGATCTTTAGCTTACGGCAAATAATGGAGAAGTGTTATGAGTGGAACAGGGAATTGTATCTATGCTTTATAGATCTAGAAAAGGCATATGACCGGGTTCCCAGGAGGAAGTTATTGTCTGTTCTACAAGATTATGGAATAGGAGGCAAACTTTTGCAAGCAATTAAAGGTCTTTACATGGATAGTCAGGCAGCAGTTAGAGTTGACGGTAAATTGAGTTCATGGTTCAGAGTAGTTTCAGGGGTAAGACAAGGCCGCAACCTGTCGCCACTGTTGTTCATATTATTTATGGATCATACGTTGAAAACAATAGGCTGGCTGGGTGAGATTAAGATATGTGAACACAAAATAAGCGGATGACTTAGTTGTGATGGCAGATTCGATTGAAAGTTTGCAAAGTAATATTTCAGAGCTAGATCAGAAATGTAAGGACTATGGTACGAAGATTAGCATCTCCAAAACGAAAGTAATGTCAGTGGGAAAGAAATATAAACGGATTGAGTGCCAGATAGGAGGAACAAATTTAGAACAGGTGGACGGTTTCAAGTACTTAGGCTGCATATTCTCACAGGACGGCAACATGGTGAAAGAACTGGAAACGAGGTGTAGCAAAGCTAATGCAGTGAGCGCTCAGCTACGATCTACTCTCTTCTGCAAGAAGGAAGTCAGTACCAAGACTAAGTTATCTGTGCACCGTTCAATCTTTCGACCAACTTTGTTGTATGGAAGGGAAAGCTGGGTGGATTCAGGTTACCTTATCAACAAGGTTGAGGTTACGGATATGAAAGTAGCTAGGATGATTGCAGGTACTAGTAGATGGGAACAATGGCAGGAGGGTGTCCACAATGAGGAAACCAAAGAAAAACTGGGAATGAACTCTATAGATGTAGCAGTCAGGGCGAACAGTCTTAGATGGTGGGGTCATGTTACACGCATGGGAGAAGCAAGGTTACCCAAGAGACTCATGGATTCAGCTGTAGAGGGTAGGAGGAATCGGGGCAGACCGAGGAGAAGGTACCAGGATTCGGTTAAGAATGATTTTGAAGTAATAGGTTTAACATCAGAAGAGGCACCAATGTTGGCACTGAATAGGGGAGCATGGAGGAACTGTATAAGGGGGGCTATGCTCCAGACTGAACGCTGAAAGACATAATCAGTCTTAAATGATGATGATGATGATGATGATGATGATGACTCACTAAGCTAATCTAAATTATTGTGGTAAGTTTCTCTCATTTAGAAGCATATTTGAAGCACATTAGTGAGTAGTGGCTCTTTTGGCTGGCTCTTGTACACACCTCAAAAAAGTTTTGCATCATCCTGGTTACCAGAACTCCTGAAGACAGACGTTGACTGTAGATGTTGTATCACAGACACAGTCCCTTAGACTGTTCAGAGATGTCACTAAACGGGCCCAAAGATGAAAGCAACCATGCATGAGGATACATACAATCGGCATATAAAACTTCACTCTGTATGGTCGAACACCTATCTACAATGAACATTAATCACAATGATCTCTCCTAACATATTCAGTATCAGCAGGAATTCTCAAAATTCTCAAAAAATAAACCTACCTCATACGTATTGTGAAATTCATGAAAATAATTTTAAATATTTCTGCTGGTGGCAGCTTCATTGAAAAACGATTCTGCTGAAGCTAGAACGTGTTTATTAAACTGTGCTCGGATCAGCTATCGATTCAAGTACGAAGATTTGATCACATGGGTTCAGTTCAGGAGAATGTAATAACTTTCAGGAATGACCGCGGGATCAAAATTATTAAAGGAAAATTTACAATAATTTCGTATTATTATTCTGTAATGAAATCATAATTTCCATAGCAAGGTTATATTTGTCCGCTAACAGTCATGTGGAGTACAGTTCCACAATGTATCTGAATTAGAACAAAAAACAACCCTGCACGAAGTTAAATTCCTTTAATAATATCAAATAAGCGGCATTATAATGTGCACCATGACCTTCCTTCACGGATGAATAAATGAAATACCTGAATCTTGGACATGGAGCAGCCGGCCGCGGTGGTCTAGCGGTTCTGGCGCTGCAGTCCGGAACCGCGGGACTGCTACGGTCGCAGGTTCGAATCCTGCCTCGGGCATGGGTGTGTGTGATGTCCTTAGGTTAGTTAGGTTTAAGTAGTTCTAAGTTCTAGGGGACTTATGACCTAAGATATTGAGTCCCATAGTGCTCAGAGCCATTTGAACCATTTTTGACATGGAGCAAATTATGTCGTTTCGAACAACGGATATATCCTTGGTCACAAAGTCAGTACATCGATCAAACTGAAAACGCTGCTGAAGAAATATTACTCCAATGTCTTCTAGCAATTAACGCTTTCGCCATAAAGATATCTTTATTTAACCAGCATTTATGGATGTTTAAAAAAACAGCAATTTAAACCGACAGAAGAAAAGAATTATCCTCTAGAAGCCTGAATAGGAACTCAAGAACAATTTCTTCGCAACGTCTTCAATGATGGCTCCCTTGCCCTGAATCGGCTGAAGCCAGTGGAAGTCAGATGACTGTGGGACAGGAGTGGTTTGTTTTCGTCCGGTGCCAACATTGGCGGGATAAGAATACAGTGCGTGTGTGTGCAGTAGCCGTTACGAAGTGATTGTCGTGCCCTGCTGTACTGAACCCCAAAGCACGTGACTGAGTAGTATCAGCGCAGGAGGAAAACGATGCCAGTTCAAAAAATGGTTCAAATGGCTCTGAGCACTATGGGATTCAACATCTGAGGTCACCAGTCCCTTGAACTTAGAACTACTTAAGCCTAACTAACCTAAGGACATCACACACATCCATTCCCGAGGCAGGATTCGAACCTGCGACCATAGCGGTCGCGCGGTTCCAGACAGAAGGGCCTAGAACCGCTCGGCCACACTTGCCGGCGAGGCAAACAAATTTCGTCAATTGTTGTCCCGTTGTTTTGTGGAAGTTTTATTCGTTGCCACGATGTAAGCAACATGGTTCGGAAGACGATAAAAAAACCTGTACTGGATCAATAGTCGCCTGTTTCAGTTTGCCAGACTGTAGCACTCTAAAGTCAAAATTATGGTGGAGTGAAAGTTGGGAAACAGAAAGTAAATGCTCCCGTCATAACACAAAAGGGTGAATATGTCCTTGGCGCAGCTTTTCAGCTTACCTGGCAGGTTTAAAGACATTTAGATTTAGACATCTTATCACATTCGCGCTTTTTGCACCTTAACCCATGAGGGGTGTAAGAACAAACTGACCCGAAATAATGTGCTTGCAGACACTCTTTCTTAGAGAATACTCTACCTCTTGTGCGCAGCTCGTGGTCTCACGGTCGCGTTCTCGCTTCCTGAGCACGGGGTCCCGGGTTCGATTCCCGGTGGGGACAGGGATTTTCACCTGCCCCGTGATGACTGGGTGTTTGTGTTGTCTTCATCATTTCATCATCATTCATGAATGTGGCGAGTTTGGACTGAGCATAGGTTGGGAATTTGTACGGGCGCTGATAACCACGTAGTTGAGCGCCCCACAAACCAAACATCATCATCAGTCTACCTCTTCTGCTACATCATCTGCCTTTGCAAGTGCGACGTAACATGTACTTCATGCACAATAGTGCTCCTCCTTATTTCAGTGTTAATGTTGATAGGCTTCTAAATAACATGTCCCATGACAGATAGATAGGTAGAAGAATAACTACTAATTCCTTGTCCTCCACGCTCTCCCCACCTAAACCTATTAGAGCTTTACTTGTAGGAGCATTTGAAAGTAGTTCCTCGCAATAGTAAGTATATGAGAGTAAAGGTGCATCTATAATAAGAAGTATCGCAGAGCGGGGATCCATGTCTCCTAAACTTTAATGATACGTTCTGTTATACTGCACATGACACATACGAAGTTTGATAATATAATAGTATGTGGAATGTTATATGATATGACATCATGTGTTATCTTACTTTATCCGACACGATGCATTAATACTAACAAGTAAAAATTTGCGAATACGTCGAGATGTTTTGATTTAATATCACTAACGTCGATTTGCAGTAGGGTTTTAGAACATATACTGTATTCTAACATTATGAAGTACATCGAAGAAAACGATTTATTGACATACTCAGCGCGCATTCAGAAAATATCGTTCTTGTGAAACACAACTATCTCCGTATACCCATGAAGAAGTAAATGCTATCGACAGGGGATGTCAAATTGATTCCATATTTTTAGATTTCCAGAAAGCTTTCGACACCGTTCCTCACAAGCGTCATCTAATTAAACTGCGTGCCAGTTGTGCGACTGGATTCGTGGTTTCCTGTCAGAAAGATCACAGTTCGTAGTAATAGACGGAAAGTCATCGAGTAAAACAGAAGTAATAAGCGGCGTTCCCCAAGGATGTGTTATAGGCCCTCTATTGTTCCTGAACTATATTAATGACATAGGAGACAATCTGAGTAGCCGTCTTAGATTCTTTGCAGATGATGCTGTCATTTACCGTCTTGTAAAGTCATCAGATGATCAAAATGATTTGCAAAATGACTTAGATAAGATATCTGTATGGTGCTAAAAGTGGCAATTGACCCTGAATAAAGAAAAGTGCGAAGTTATTCATATGACTACTAAAAGAAATCAGATAAATTTGCATTACGCGATAAGTCACACAAATCTGAGGGCTGTAAATTCAACTAAATACTTAGGGATTACAATTACAAATAACCTAGATTGGAACTATCACATAGATAATATTGTGGGTAGAGCAAACCAAAGACTGCGATTCATTGGCAGAACACTTAGAAGGTGCAACAGGTCTACCAACGAGACTGCTTACACATCGCCCTATTCTGGAGTACTGCTGTGCGGTGTGGGATCCGCATCAGGTGGGACTGACGGATGACATCGAAAAAGTACGAGGAAGGGCAGCTCGTTTTGTATTATCGCGAAATGGGGGAGATAGTGTCACAGCCATGATACGTGAGTGGGAGTGTCAATCATTGAAACAACCACGTTTTTCGTTGCGATGGGATTTACTCATGAAATTTCAATCACCAGTTTTCTCCTCCAACTGCGAAAACATTCTGTTGGCACCCACCTACATAGAAAGAAATGATCATCACGATAAAATAAGAGAAATCAGGGCTCACACGGAAAAATTTAAGTGCTCGTTTTTTCCGCGTGCCATTCGAGCGTGGAACGGTAGAGAGACAGCATGAAGGTGGTTCATTGAACCCTCTGCCAGGCACTTTATTGTGAATAGCAGAGTAATTACGTAGATGTAGATGTAAATGTAGTCGAAGGTGCCAGATAAGTCGAATTCCTAGTGTGAGCGTGGGGCTGATCTACTATTCTGTTATTCTGCGCAACGGATTAATCTGAGATGTACTCTTTACCCTGTGGTTCCTGCAAGATGTAATTTCCACCCCTGCACTTTTACAGAAGTAAGACAGACGCTCCTAACGTTCTGAAGAGGAATTCCTGAAAAACTTTCAGCAATAAACATCTTCTGGAGTCGTCAGCTGTAAGGAAATGACAATAAAATTCACAAAATTTCTTACGTAACTAGTGGGATACTTGGGTACTGGAGTAGTGCTAGTTAGTGTAAGAAAAACACGAAACTAACGAAAATTATTATTTATTTTGCAAACATTCTGAGAAATCACAATGGCACTTTTAGTTATGAATTGAACAAGTTATATCCTGGTTCTTTTCGAAATGTGAAGTTACCTCTCAAGGACAGGTTTCGCTAATGAAATTTCTGTACAAAGTTTAAGATTATTATTGACTTGGCAGAATGGCTGAGAGGCGCGCCTACTGAACTTGAATAATAATACTTTAGAATGTTGCTAGGTACGGTAGAGGCTGTCGCGTGTGAAATGCGGTGGAGTGTACTGTTGTGGTGGAAATATGGGGTCGCAATAGCTGTAGCGCACAATAGAGTAAGCTGCGATGACTGCTGTCTGCGCCGCTCGCTGCTGACAAATAAGATAACTCTCGTTCTATCTGGATTGACCTTCGCCAATCAAACTCTCCCTACGCCTTGATGAAGTCAAGGATTCCTATTCGCCGCTAGTCTAACTATTGGCATGGTACACCGGACAGATAGCCAGTCCACCGCGATGCCACTCAAAAATTCGCTCACAGGCGTTTAACTATAACTCTGTCCGTTCACAACACACAATAAGTGTCTCAGCCAACACAGTGAACAATGCTTAATAGCAAGGACTGAATATAGAGTCGCACTTCGATTCTCTCTCGACAGAGGTGCTCTTCCAGTGAAATACTGAGGAGAGACTTGTTCCTCGCTCCAAGAGCGACAACGGAACGGCGTCTCTCCATGCCAGATGTGAAGGGGTATATCTTTAGGTCTCTTCCATTACTCCTTCAGCTCAGGGCGTCAGAAATATCGTCTGCCAATCAGCATTGCTCTTCTGAAACGGGAGAATGACGTTTCGTTTAAGGCGACCAATCCAGAAATCTGTAGTATCGGCGTTTGGCGTTTGCTGTCTTCCTGTGAAAATCTCTGAAACTGCGTGCTATGTGTAAAGAATGCGTACGTTGGACGCTCCCACACAATGTAGCGGAATTTGCTTTTAAGCCAAACACGGGGCCGTTCCCCCTTTCACTCGGGCACACGCTGTCTGCTCCACGGGCGGCCGAGGTTGACTGGTGCTCTGGAGGGACCGGCCTCCCGGTGTGTGGTCCGCCTCTCTCAAACTAAAAGCTCCTGTGACCGTCGTGTCTGGAATGTATATGCCGGCCGGAGTGGTCGAGCGGTTGTAGGCGCTACAGTCTGGAACCACGAGATCGCTACGGTCGCAGGTTCGAATCCTGCCTCGGGCATGGATGTGTGTGATGTCCTTAGGTTAGTTAGGTTTAAGTAGTTCTAAGTTCTAGGGGACTGATGACCTCAGAAGTTAAGTCCCATAGTGCTCAGAGCCATTTGAACCGTTTGGAATGTATGTGTGTACGCCAGCCTCGAGTATTTCAACCCCAGTGCACATTTGTTAATTGCATATCGTTTACATGAATTCATACAACATTGACTTTATCTTATCGAGTTCGGGTTAGAATTAAGCGTCTTGATGTGCGGAATATGATCGTGAGGGCGGAATATGTAAGCAATGAAGGTCAGGAGACCACGACGTCTTACACTAGTTTCCTTCTGTATCGTCCCTAAATCTGTCCAGGACATATTCGCCTTTTTTGTGCTACGATAGGAGCATTCTTCACTCTGGTTCAGCTCCGTGTGAGGAATGTTACAAGAAAATTTGGCCACACCTTTTTGTTACAGGCGAGCTGCCTTGCGCTGCGACAGTTACGGAACGCGCGTTCGTTTGAGGGCGCCTTTTTTACGAGCCCTGCGCTGCGCAATCCGCGGCTGTGCGCAGCCTTTACCAGTGGGGCCGGCTGCTGAAGACGGAGGGCGCAGCCCGGCGGCGGTCCCTCCGCGGGCGAATAACTTGCGGCGGGCTAAGGCGTTCCGGCTTACGCGCGCCGCGGCTGTTGTTGTTTAATCCGGGCGAGAGGCGCGCCTAAGCCCGGCGCATCTGTCTCGGGGCCCGGCCGCCGCCGCCGCCGGTCGCTTCCGCGCCATTACGCCGCGCCGCGCCGCGCCGCCAGAGGCTGCGGCCGCAGACACGAGCCCAGAATTAGCGGCGGGGGCCAGCTGTCGCCCCGGCAACTTGCCTGCCCTGCGTCGCCGCAGATGGACCCCGGCCGGCCCTGCAGTGGCCGCTGCTGCGGCGGCGGCGGGCGGCCTCGTCGCCAGCTGGCGGCATCCGCCGAGGTCTGAGCGCGTCGGAGTTCCGCTGCCCAGGCCGCGCCGGGGCCGCTGCACTGCGACTGCCGCTGCTACATCTGAGCTCACTGTACGGTCTATGTACCTATATCTGTAACGTCGATCAGTTGTAGAATTTTGGAACACGTATTGATATGTCTCCGTAAGCAGAAGAAACTAACGATCAAAGTCCGAACACAATTTATTGGACTGTTCAATTAACCAAAACAAATTCTCCAAGTACAACACCAACACAAAACAGTGATCCGTCTTCGAAACACAACTACATACAAGAATAAGATAGAAAACAACTGTAAAAATTTCCTACTAGTCTCCACCAGAGGCTTCTCCGATATACCGAGCCTAATCCGGAGATCAACGAGAAGATCCGAGCCGGGCTGCCGGGGCGGCAGCTATCCGAGTCTGCTGGCGGTCGATGAACGGCCGATGTGCGGCCGGGCGCCGACCATTATAGCGTTTTTTTTTTCTTTATTGTTATTTCACTCCCCTGCCCCATATGGGGCAGGGGAGGGCTGTCAGCGGCACAATCCGTCGCTCTTCAGCCGAGTGACATGACAACTAAAATAAGAATAAAATGTTACATACATAAGGCGATAAAAAAGGGAAACATAAAACAGAGTAATGGGAGAAAATGGAGGTAAAATTATACCGACATGGAGACGTTCATGGGGGACAGTTAAAAAAGTCACCAGAAAGTTAAAAAACACAGTTGGCGATTCTTAAAACACAGAGAAGACACTAAATGGGCATGCACAGGTTAAAAGTCGGCCACAGTATTAAAAAACACTCCAGAACAACACACTTAAAACCCACTTGTAGCACACACGACGAAGAATAAAACTGCCAGGTGGGACCTGCCGAGGGAAAGGTCAGAGAGGATGGAAAAGGAGGTGAGAGCATGGGGCAGATGGGAAAGCGGCGGGATGAAGACAGAAGGGGCATCAGTGGGTTCACGAAGAGGCAGGAGACACGTAGGGTGGGAGATGAAGAGGGAAGACAGGGCAGGAGGGAGTGCAGAGACATTGAAAGGAGGCACAAGAGAGAGAGCGGGAGTAGGAGGGGGAAGCCGTTCAGGAGGAGGGAGGGGGAGAAGAGGGAGCCCTGAGGAGGAGGCAGGAAGATGGGATGAGAGTTGGTAGGAAGGGTAGATGTCAGGGCGAAGCTCATCATCCGGGAGGGGTAGACGGTGGAAGTTGTGTTGGGAAAGGAGATGAAGGGTGTGGTGATGGAGAGAGGGTGGGACACAATGGTAAAGGCGCGGCAACTGGTTGGGATGGAGAGGAAGGGAGACACCAGGGGGTGAGGGGGATCAAGGCGGCGGACAATATATACTGTGCAGTTGTGTCCGAGGAAAAGGAGAAGGTGTGAGAAGGGGATGTGGTCATAGAAGTTGTGTGTGGAGGACGGAAGGCGGATGCGGAAGACGAGGCAGAACGCATGGCATGATGTCTGGTGGAGAAGGCCACAGAACGTATTGTGTTCGACTATAATGACTTTTGTGGAGACTAGAAATCTACTCTGTAGGAATCAGCATGGGTTTCGAAAAAGACGATCGTGTGAGACCCAGCTCGCGCTTTTCATCCACGAAACTCGGAGGGCCATACACACGGCTTCCCAGGTAGATGCCGTGTTTCTTGACTTCCGCAAGGCGTTTGATACAGTTCCCCACAGTCATTTAATGGACAAAGTAACAGCTTATGGACTCTCAGAGCAATTGTGTATTCGATTGAAGATTTCCTAGATAACAGAACACAGCATGTCATTCTCAATGGAGAGAAGTCTTCCGAAGAAAGAGTGATTTCAGGTGTGGCGCAGGGGAGTGTCGTAGGACCGTTGCTATTCACAATATACATAAATCAGTGTGTGGAGAACATAGGAAGTTCACTGAGGCTTTTTTCGGATGATGCTGTAGTATATCGAGAGGTTGTAACAATGGAAAATTGTACTGAAATGCAGGACGATCTGCAACGAATTGACGCATAGTGCAAAAAAGCAAAGGTTCAAATGGCTCTGAGCACTGTGGGACTTAACTTCTGATGTCATCAGTCCCTAGAACTTAGAACTACTTGAACCTATCTAACCTAGGGACATCACACACATCCAGACTGTAGCGCCTAGAATCCGTCGGCCACTCCGGCCGACCCGCATGGTGCAGGGATTGGCAATTGAATCTCAATGTAGACAAGTGTAATGTGGTGCGAATACATACAAAGAAAGATCCTTTATCATTTAGCTACAATATAGCAGGTCAGCAACTGGAAGCAGTTAATTCCATAAATTATCTGGGAGTAGGCATTAGGAGCGATTTAAAATGGAATGACCATATAAAATTAATCGTTAGTAAGGCAAATGCCAGACTGAGATTCATTGGAAGAATCCTAAGGAAAAGCAATCCGAAAACAAAGGAAGTAGGTTACAGTACACTTGTTCGCCCACTGCTTGAATACTGCTCACCGGTGTGGGATCCGTACCAGGTAGGGTTGATAGAAGATATAGAGAAGATCCAACGGAGAGCAGCGCGCTTCGTTACAGCATCATTTACTACTCGCAAAAGCGTTACGGAGATGATAGATAAACCTCAGTGGAAGACTCTGCAAGAGAGACGCTCAGTAGCTCGGTACGGGATTTTGTTGAAGTTACGAGAACATACCTTCATCGAGGAGTCAAACAGTATGTTGCTCCCTCCTACGTATATCTCGCGAAGAGACCATAAGGATAAAATCAGAGAGATTAGAGCCCACACAGAGGTATACCGACAATCTTTCTTTCCACGAACAATACTATACTGGAATAGAAGGAAGAACCGATAGAGGTACTCAAAGTACCCTCCACCATACACCGTCTGGTGGCTTGCGGAGTATGGATGTAGATGTAGATGTAGATATGTCAGACAGTAACGGGCAGGTAGCTTCATACATGAATCATGCTCTTATGATGAAGCAGTTCCTAACACAGTCGAAAAAAATCTCACCACGCCAAGAAGAATTTGTGCACCATAAACAAAAGATGGTAGGCGCGTTTCAACATCAGAAAAATGATGTCTATGCACTAATCGCATAAGAATGGCGCTAGTTGCGCCACTATAAGGATACTAAATGAATGCCGTGTGACTAGGGCCTCCCGTCGGGTAGACCGCCCTACGGGTGCAAGTCTTTCTGTTTGACTCCACCTCGGCGACTTGCGCGTCGAACTATAAGGATGCAAATCAGGTTTACTTTGAATACACGCTCTAATGATCATGAGCCTTACTTACCTCAGGGACTGGACGCGGTGAGTTGATGTTAGTCAATATCACTTTTACGACGGCAGACGCCATTATCAGAATCCCATTGAGTTTGAACAAGGTCGTGTAACAGACCTACGAGAAGCTGGTTGTTACTGCTGTGATATTACCAAAAGTCTTGCCAGGAACGTTGCGAGGGAACAGCTGATCATATGGGCACCTTCAGTGCTAGATAAGATAGAATTTATTCGTCTTTGCTTTGTTAATTGCAATTATGGCATTGCTTGAGTAGCGAGTAAAAAAATGGTTATAACATTTGTAAAGTTTCTGGGTAAATAATAAAAATGTCATATGAATTTAATTTCATGGATTCAGTGACTGATCATAACACCCCTATCCTGTGTAGAGAACAATGTTAGTACTAAACTGAAGCAATAATCTGGCGGGAATGAAAATTAACGAGGATAGAGAATATAGATCATGTTAGAGCGTGGTAATTATTTACTTGCCCAATTGCTTGAGCTCTCCTCCACGTTATCTGTTGCGAAATCTCAATATGATAATCCCCTAATCGATCAAATACTAACCTCGGGACCGTCCCCTTTCAACGAATCCTTCCGAGCATTGAACCGAACAGGTGAACAGCGTATACAGGGGATCCATTGATCTTGACTGCGCCAAATATCTCACGAAATAAGCGTCAAACGAAAAAACTACAAAGAACGAAACTTGTCTAGCTTGAAGGGGGAAACCAGATGGCGCTATGGTTGGCCCGCTAGATGGCGCTGCCATAGGTCAAAAGTATATCAACTGCGTTTTTTTTTTTTAATAGGAACACCCATTTTTATTACATATTCGTGTAGTACGTAGAGAATGTTTTAGTTGGACCACTTTTTTCGCTTTGTGATAGATGGCGCTTTAATAGTCACAAACATATGGCTCACAATTTTAGACGAACAGTTGGTAACAAGTAGGTTTTTTAAATTGAAATACAGAACGTAAGTACGTTTGAACATTTTATTTCGGTTGTTCCAATATGATACATGTACCTTTGTGAACTTATCATTTCTGAGGATCCATGCTGTTACAGCGTGATTACCTATAAATACCACATTAATGCAATAAATGCTCAAAATGATGTCCGTCAACCTCATTGCCTTTGGCAATATGTGTAACGACATTCCTCTCAACAGCGAGTAGTTCGCCTTCTGTAATGTTCACACATGCACTGACAATGCACTGACGCATGTTATCAGTCGTTGTCGGTGGATCACGATAGCAAATATCCTTCAACTTTCCCCACAGAAAGAAATTCAGGGACGTCAGATCCGGTAAACGTGTGGGCCATGGTACGGTGCTTCGACGACCAATCCACCTGTCATGAAATATGCTATTCAGTACCGCTTCAACCACACGCGAGCTATGTGCCAGACATCCATCATTTTGGAACTACATTGCCATTCTGTCATGCAGTGGAACATCTTGTAGTAACATCGGTAGAACATTACGTAGGAAATCAACATACATTGCACCATTTAGATTGCCGTCGATAAAATGGGGGCCAATTGTCCTACCTCCCATAATGTTGCACCATACGTTAACCCACCAAGGTCGCTGTTCCACTTGTCGGAGCCATCGTGGATTCTCCGTTGCCCGGTAGTGCTTATTATGCCGGTTTACGTTACCGCTGTTGGTGAATGACGCTTCGTCGCTAAATAGAACGCGTGCAAAAAATCTGTCATCGTTCCGTAATTACTCTTGTGCCCAGTGGCAGAACTGTACACGACGTTCAAAGTCGTCGCCATGCAATTCCTGGTGCATAGAAATACGGTAGCGGTGCAATCGATGTTGATGTAGCATTATCAACACCGAAGTTTTTGAGATTCCTGATTCTCGCGCAGTTTGTCTGCTATTGATGCGCAGATTAGCCGCGACAGCAGCTAAAACACCTACTTGTGCATCATCATTTGTTGCAGGTCGTGGTTGACGTTTCACATGTGGCTGAACACTTCCTAATTCCTTAAATAACGTAACTATCCGGCGAACGGTCCGGACACTTGGATTATGTCGTCCAGGATACCGAGCAGCATACATGGCACACGCCCGTTGGGCATTTTGATAACAATAGCCATACATCAACACGATATCGACCTCTTCCGCAATTGGTAAACGGTGCATTTTAACACGGGTTATGTATCACGAAGCAAATACCGTCCGCCCTGGCGGAATGTTACGTGATACCACGTGCAACTATTACAGGGCCATCTATAAAAAAGCGAAAAAAGTGGTCCAACTAAAACATTCATATTTCTTTACGTAATACACGAAAATTCAATAAAAATGGGTGTTCATATTTAAAAAAACGCAGTTGATATCTGTTTGACCTATGAGAGCGCCATCTAGCGGGCCAACCATAGCGCCATCTGGTTTCCCCCTTCAAGCTAGACGAGTTTCGTTCTTTGTAGTTTTTTCGTTTGATGCTTATTTCGTGAGATATTTGGCCCGGTGACTAGCAATGGACCACCCTGTATATGAGATGACTTGGCACACACGCAACCGGCACCTTCTAACATAGATTGAGAGAGAGAGAGAAAAAAGATAACAACGGGGAAGGTAACCACTCAACGTAGCCACTGTACATGATAGCTGCCAGCGGTGGTAACGAGAAGGTGTGGTCGCCAGAAGACTGGGCAATGGACAACTACGTTACAGTAGGGCGAGGGAAAACGATCGTTTTCGGTGTATGACTCTGGTTCATCCTACTGCATTTTGTAATAATTACTTGAGTAGCAGCTGGTGCCATAGTGACACCACGAAGCGTTTACAAATCGGTCACTTCAACGACAGCTCCGAGTCAATTCCCAATAGCGTGCATCCTAGTGACCACAAACCACCACCATTTACGACTTCCGTGGTGTCAAGCAAGAGCTCATCGATGGACACTTGTGTGGTATGTTGTGTTTTCTGATGAATCGTGGTCTGCCTCTGTGCCATTGACGGTCGTGTATTTAATAGAAAGAGGCTAGTTAAGGACCTGCATCCAACCTGTCCGCATCAAGACGCACTGGACCTTCATCTGGAATTATGGTCTGGGGTGCAATTTGGTATGACAGCAGTCGCTTTCTCTTGGTTTGTGAGTACGCTGTTTATGTTTTCTTTATGTAAGTAGGCTGTTTATCTTTTCTTATTGGCAACGTTACGTAGCGCTCTGTATGAAAATCACTGGCTGTGCTGTGAGCAGCCTGTGGCTAGTTTGCATTGTTGTCTGCCATTGTAGTGTTGGGCAGCGGCAGCTGGATGTGAACAGCGCGTAGCGTTGCGCAGTTGGAGGTGAGCCGCCAGCAATGATGGATGTGGGGAGAGAGATGGCGGAGTTTTGTAATTTGTCATGAACTGCTATATATATTATGACTATTAAGGTAAATACATTGTTCGTTCTCTATTAAAATCTTTCATTTGCTAACTATGCCTATCAGTAGTTAGTGCATTCTGTAGTTTGAATCTTTTATTTAGCTGGCAGTAGTGGCGCTCGCTGTATTGCAGTAGTTCGAGTAATGAGGATTTTTGTGAGGTAAGTGATTTGTGAAAGGTATAGTTTAATGTTAGTCAGGGCCATTCTTTTGTAGGGATTTTTGAAAGTCAGATTGCGTTGCGCTAAAAATATTGTGTGTCAGTTTAAGCACAGTCATGTATAAATTGTTGAAAGGGGACGTTTCAGGTTATCCCACGCACCCAGACTGCAAATTTGTACGTCAGTCTGGCGATTCGACCAGATGTGCTGCCGTTCATGAACAGCATTCTAGAGAGTGCTTTCCAACAGGATAACGTTTGCTCACATACTACTGTTGTAGTTCAGCATGCTCCACAGAATGTCGAAATGTTGCCTTGGCCTGCTCAAGCATCAGATCTGTCTCCAATCGAGCACATATAGGGCGACATCTCTAGTGTCATCCACAAGCAACATAACCGTTCTGTATGGACAGACCAAGTACAACAAACTGATATCTGGCACCTGTACAACACAACGTAAGCACGTTTACGTGTTTGCATTCAACATTTGGCTGGTACACCGGTTATTAATGTGTCAGCATTTCATATCTGCAATGGATTATCTCGCACTTACATTAACCTGCAATCCTGCAATGTTAATCACTTAAATATGTTAGACACACAATTGTATTCCCAAAATTTCATTACTCTACATTAATTACTTTTTGGTGTCGCGAATTTTTTTCCTTTGGTGTAGTTTCAACTATGGCCGAAAAGTGTCAGCATCTTAAGGACGTAACTCACAGGTAATCAAAATAGGCCGGCCTCTGTGGCGGAGCGGTTCTAGGCGCTTCTGTCCGGAACCGCGTGGCTGCTACGGTCGCAGGTTCGAAACTGCCTCGGGCATGAATTTTTGTGATGTCCTTCGGTTAGTTAAGTTTAAGTAGTTCTAAGTCTAGGGGACTGCTGACCTCAGATGTTAAGTCCCATAATGGTTAGAGCCATTTGACCCATTTTTGTAGACAAAATAACATATTTTGGAAACATAACTGTATCTTCTTTGAATATAATACCTCGTTTACTATGATTAATTCTTAGTGTGAGTGATAGTATAAGTGCAAAGTAATATAACAAATGAATATTCTTATGTCTACTAGCTTAGTAAATGGAATTATTTCTCTACGAAGAGAGTGAATCATACTCTCTCAGGAAAATTTTATGTTGCGAAAACAAATAACATTTTAGGACAATTTAGTTGGGGTGCACTCAGCCTCGTGATGCCAATTGAGGAGCTACTCGACCGAATAGTAGCGGCTTCGGTCAAGAATACCATCGTAACGACCAGGAGAGCGGTGTGCTGACGCCACGCTCCTCCTATCTGCATCCTCCATTGAGGATGACACGGCGGTCGGATGGTCCCGGTAGGCCACTCGTGGCCTGAAGACGGAGTGTGATAATTTAGTTATTTAAAGAAGGCATTATTTTGAAATTTGTGGATTTTATAAATTTGCTCTTTTAATAAACTGCTCATATAAGCCATTATGTTGCGATTGTTCTAAGGCAAAAGACGCTGGATTGCGTGATTTAATACTGATATCAGGCTGGATATGATGAATATCTTCCAATTAGAGCTAAAGAATTACTTTCTGAAGTCTAGGTTGAGTTTGAAGATCAGCCTTCATCACGTGTCAGGAGCTCTGAATAGATGTGATAGTTTTGCGTAATTATAAGTTACCATTGATGATGGAGTGCTGCAAAGTAACTGCGAACAGGTATTAAAGACAAACGCGCGATATTCCGATTTGTATTTGTAAATTGTGAATTCTGAGTTAACAAAAATGCGCGTGGTGCATTGTGCAGGTCGGGACTGTGAACTGAATGTTCAGAGTGATCAGTTTGTATAGTATTAGAGTAAGCATTCTATTACAGACAATCCGTTTTGTAACCTTGTTGGGAAATGGTTCGGTTACATACCATAAGTGGGCTATTACGAACGACTCTGCTCACGTGTGAGCGTTGAATAAGACTTGCATGGGCTTGACAGTGACTCAGTATCAAACAAGTGACAGCATATTGAAGTAATCATCTTGTGGTGTTGCAGTTCTTCTTCTTATGTCCGTGCTTGCTACGAAGTGGGAAGACGGAATTCCTCTTCCCAATATATTGAAGTTTTCATTCACAGACTATCTATCGTTTAATAGATTATTTAAACTGATACCAGAAAACATTTGACGCAACTGGTAGAGACGTGTAGTGTGGCTAGTTCCCGCTACAGCTTTCTCTAGCTGACGAACATTACGCATTTTCCAACAGGTCAGGCATGTTTACTCTGCTGCAGAGAAGAAATTCGCCGCAAGCTGAGTGGAAATTATTTCCGTAGGACAAACAATGAATGGCGGCAGCATTGCAGGACGTGTTTGTGTGTAGATGTGTGTGTGTGTGTGTGTGTGTGTGTGTGTGTGTGTGTGTGACAGTCGGTTGCAAGGAATCAAAGCAGCAAGATGGGTCTACGCGGAAATGTAAGAGAATAACATTTGTAAGCTTTCTACAGAAACTTATTTATAAATGAAAATACTGAACGTTTTTTTAAAAACTTTGTCTTCGTATAATGTGTTTTTAGATTCGTGTTCAACTGCTGAGCAATACTGACTCCACATTGTCCCTGTCTTGCGCATGTAAACAGTGCCGAGAATCAAATCTTTAATCTTAATGTAATACTGAATTTGAAATGATGAAAATGAATCTAATTAAATGTCAAAAGAAATTTAATGTGGGCTCAGTGAAAAATACTTAACTAAAAGTACTGGAGTACATTATGAAAGTTATGTGACATGAAGTATGACTTGAATTACCACAAAAAAAACATACTGCTCTACTCAGAAGAAAAAAATGTTTCAGATTACCTACAGCATTCACAGTAAATTAATCTGTTTGTGTAGCATAGCACCTGAAAATTCTGACTAGACTGTTTCCTCATAAGAATGCAAAATGAGATTCTCCTTGAAATAAAAGTGACTTATCTCATGCTCACTATGTTGTTTTTTGTCCGTTATACTGACGTTCGCGAAAGAAAATAGAAATCAGCAGATTCAACAGCTAAGGAAAAATAAACTACTCACTACAAAATTTGTTTATGATTGTCGGAAACAATCTGTGGCTTCGTGTGACGTAAGGTTCAATGCACACACGATAAACATATTGAAAACTTTACTAAGAATGATGGAGGTGGGTTTTGCTTAAAAGACAATCATTCTTGAAAAATTAAACTGATTATTGACAAAAAGACCGTAAAACATAAGAAAACTCTAATTATTATGGAATTCTCTCAGTACAAGAATTACAGACATTAACTGCATTATTTGCGACATAATGAAAATAAGGAGATCAAATTGACTCTAATCATGAATATTATTAGTTATCTGAAGGACAAAGATTTCCCTCAGTTAATAGTTCTGACAAACAAACATTTCATTCAAAAATGGTTCAAACGGCTCTAAGCACTATGGGACATAATATCTGAGGTAATCAGTGCCCTAGACTTAGAGCTACTTAAACCTAACTAACCTAAGGACATCACACACATCCATGCCCGAGGCAGGATTCGAAACTGCGACCATAGCAGCAGCGCGGTTCCGGACTGAAGCGCCTAGAACCGCTCGGCCACAGCGGCCGGTTCATTTCATTCTTGCACATGGATTGGTGACCTTGAAAAATTCCTATAAAAAATCTTCTCCATCAATAAAATCAATAACATGTGCTTACACACAAGTTTGCGTACCCATAACAACATATTTCAGACAATTTCTCTCAGATTCACAAATATAAAATCTCGTTCTCTAAAAACTTAACTGCTCGCTACTACGCCTCAAATAAGAATGGCCCTGCGCTGCACAAGTGACAGGCGAGCAAGCGAATCACAGATAAACTTAAACGCAGAGTCAGAGATCTTATCCACTACTCGTACAGCGTGCTGATTCATCATAGTCCCAGTACAGTAACGTTGAATAATTTAAAATCGCAGAAACCATACTAAATACTAAAACGTTACACACTGGAACTGTCGAGTCTCCACAAACTGTTGATCACACAGTGAAATTAATACCGTCTGTGTGTGTGTGGGGGGGGGGGGGGGGGGGGGGGGTTATGTGCGTGTGAGTAAGTGTAAGTGTGAGAGTCATTGAGTGAGTGGGAGAGAGAGAACATTTTCATGACATATGTCTCTTTTTTTAAACAACCCAAAGATAGTGACCGGGCCAAATATCTCACGAAATATGCATCAAACGAAAAAACTACAAGGAACGAAACTCGTCTAGCTTGAAGGGGGTAACCAGATGGCGCTATGGTTGGCCCGCTAGATGGCGCTCTCATAGGTCAAACAGATATCAACTGCGTTTTTTTTTTAATATGAACACCCATTTTATTGCATTTTCGTGTAGTACGTAAAGAAATACGAATGTTTTAGTTGGACCACTTTTTTCACTTTGTGACAGATGGCGCTGGAACGTATAAGCACGTGGTATCACGTAACATTCCGCCAGTGTGGACGGTTCTTCCTGATAAATTACCCGCGTTAAAATGGACCGTTTACCAATTGCGGAAAAGGACGATATCGTGTTGATGTATGGTTATTGTTATCAAAATGCCGAACGGGCGTGTGATATGTATGCTGCTCGGTATCCTGGTCGACATCATCCAAGTGTACAGACCGTTCGCCGGATAGTTACGTTATTTAAGGAAACAGGAAGTGTTCAGCCACATGTGAAAAGTCGACCACGACCTGCAACAAATGATGATGCACAAGTAGATGTTTTAGCTGCTGTCGCGGCTTTCCGCACATCAGTAGCAGATAAACTGCGCGAGGATCGGGAATCTCAAAAACGTCGTTGTTGAGAATGCTACATCAACATCGAATGCACCCGTACCATATTTCTATGCACTAGGAATTGCATGGCGACGACTTTGAACGTCGTGTACAGTTCTGCCACTGGGCACAACGGAAATTACGAGACGATGACATATTTCTTGCACGAGTTCTATTTAGCGACGAAGTGTCATTCACCAACAGCGGTAACGTAAACCGGCGTAATATGCACTGTTGGAAAATCCACGATGGCTGCGACAAGTGGAACATCAACGATCTTGGCGAGTTAATGTATGGTGCTGCATTATGGGAGGAAGGAGAACTGGCCCCCATTTTATCGATGGCAGTCTAGATGGTGCAATGTATGCTGGTTTTCTACGTAATGTTCTACCGATGTTACTACAAGATTTTTCACTGCATGACAGAATGGCGATGTACTTTCAACATGAGGGCACATAGCTCGGATGCGGTTGAAGCGGTATTGAATAGCATATTTCAAGGCACGTGGATTGGTCGTCGAAGCATGGCCTGCACGTTCACCGGATCTGACGTCCCCGGATTTCTTTCTGTGGGGAAAGTTGAAGGATATTTGCTCTCGTGAACGACCGACAACGCCTGACAACATGCGCCAGAGCACTGTCAATGCATGCGGTAACATTACAGAAGGCGAACTACTCGCTCTTGAGAGGAATATCGTTACACGTATTGCCAAATGCATTGAGGTTATCGGTCATCATTTTGAGCATTTATTGCATTAATGTGGTGTTTACAGGTAATCACGCTGTAACAGCATGGATTCTCAGAAATGATAAGTTCACAAAGGTACATGTATCACATTCGAACAACCGAAATATAATGTTCAAACGTACCTACGTTCTGTATGTTAATTTAAAAAACCTACCTGTTACCAACTGTTCGTCTAAAATTGTGAGCCATATGTTTGTGACTATTACAGCGCCATCTATCACAAAGCGAAAAACGTGATCCAACTAAAACATTCATATTTCTTTACGTACTACACGAATATGTAATAAAAAATGGGGGTTCCTATTTAAAAACGCAGTTGATATCCGTTTGACCTATGGCAGCGTCATCTAGCGGGCCAACCATAGCGCCATCTGGTTTCCCCCTTCAAGCTAGACTAGTTTCGTTCCTTGTAGTTTTTTCGTTTGACGCTTATTTCGTGAGATATTTGGCCCGGTCACTATCAGTTGACCACCCTGTATTTCCGTATGTGCCAGGTTTTGAATTGAAAGTGCTATTGCAACACCGTCGGAAGGGATTGCATTAGATGGGTATTTGTACAGAGGCTGAAGACTTCATGCAACACCTGCAAACGATTAATCACAAATAAAAGCCGCCCGCATCTCGTGGTCGTGCGGTAGCGTTCTCGCTTCCCACGCCAGGGTTCCCGGGTTCGATTCCCGGCGGGGTCAGGGATTTTCTCTGCCTCGTGATGGCTGGGTGTTGTGTGCCGTCCTTAGGTTAGTTAGGTTTAAGTAGTTCTAAGTTCTAGGGGACTGATGACCGTAGCAGTTAAGTCTCATAGTGCTCAGAGCCATTTGAACCATTTGAACAAATTAAAGCCGGTAGTCCCAATGAACGGTGCCGCTTTACTGTTGCAAACTTCGCAGCTGCAAAACACCATTTTGTTTCACAGTGGCCATGGACGAAACAACTTACGTGTAAAACAACAACAATTCTAAATCAACTAGCAGAAGAAGGTTGTGATCTTTCTCCTTACCGGATGGGATACAATCGACGTAATATGTAATTTATTAAAAAGACAATCGTGATATCAGTTATCTGAAAACTTAGACAGGTATAGGAAGAAAGAGTTTGTGGTGAAGTTCCAGTTCCCTAACAACAGAATTTACTATTTTAATTTTTTATATAAGTTTTACACTTCGTTACATTCCGTCTCCTTTTTAGACGTAATATTCGGAGAGCAATCGATCGACAAGTAGTATACAAACCGTAACTTACCTTTAAAAAATGTATCGATTCTGCCGCGGTAGACAAGTAAGCGTAATTTATTACAAGGCGATTTGCAAGTGAAATCGAACACAAAGACTTTCGGAGAATTTCGAAGCAAAATTAGACTCCCCACTCCGCTTCCCTCTTTTCTCCTTTTCTGTGTTTTTTTTTTTTTTCCTTCTTTCGTTTTATCGCCGAGGAAGAACGACAGTGAGCGTCGCCCGGCATTAGCATCTGCTTGCGCGGTTTTCCGGGAAGTGCTTCATTTCTCACGCACCCGTTTGTCCCCGAGTGAGCCCTGCAGGGCGCCAGATAATGAACGCCCCTCGGCAGGCGCACGCCGCCTCGCGATTGTCTCCAGCGCGCGCACGGCGACACAGGCGCACACACAAACACGCGCACGGCACACACGCGTCCCGCAAGGAGCCACAAAAGCCGCTTTATCGCCGCCATTCACGGCGAGGCTGCTAAATGATTTATTCTGTGACACCGAGGCCGCTCGACGCCCGACGAGGCGCCCCTCAGAGCTGCAAGTGTACGGCGCCCTCTCTGGACTCGGTGGGGGAGGGGAGGAGGGGGTGGGGCGGAGTGCTGGAAAGACTCTGGAGTCACCACATCTACTGAGCGCGGTGACTCACAAATGCATCATCACGGGGGTATGGAACGAAATTTGTGAACTGACTGAGGATTGAAACTTCCTGGCAGATTAAAACTGTGTGCCCGACCGAGACTCGAACTCGGGACCTTTGACTTTCGCGGGCAAGTGCTCTACCATCTGAGCTACCGATGCACGACTCACGCCCGTTACTCACAGCCTTACTTCTGCCAGTATCCTGTCTCCTACCTTCCAAACTTTACAGAAGCTCTTCTGCGAACCATGCAGAACTAGCACTCCTGAAAGAAAGGATATTGCGGAGACATGGCTTAGCCACGGCCTGGGGGGTGTTTCCAGAATGAGATTTTTACTCTGCAGCGGAGTGTGCGCTGATATGAAACTTCCTGGCAGATTAAAACTGTGTGCCCGACCGAGACTCGAACTCGGGACCTTTGCCTTTCGCGGGCAACTGCTCTACCATCTGAGCTACCGAAGCACGACTCACGCCCGTTACTCACAGCTTTACTTCTGCCAGTACATCGTCTCCTACTTTCCAAACTTTACAGAAGCTCTCCTGCGAACCATGCAGAACTAGCACTCCTGAAAGAAAGGATATTGCGGAGACCGCTGCAGGGTGAAAATCTCATTCTGGAAACATCCCTCAGGCTGTGGCTAAGCCATGTCTCCGCAATATCCTTTCTTTCAGGAGTGCTAGTTCTGCATGGTTCGCAGAAGAGCTTCTGTAAAGTTTGGAAGGTAGGAGACGAGGTACTGGCAGAAGTAAAGCTGTGAGTATCGGGCGTGAGTCGTGCTTCGGTAGCTCAGATGGTAGAGCACTTTCCCGCGAAAGGCAAAGGTCCCGAGTTCGAGTCTCGGTCGGGCACACAGTTTTAATCTGCCAGGAAGTTTCATATCAGCGCACACTCCGCTGCAGAGTGAAAATCTCATTCTGGTGACTGAGGATTCTTTGTTAGTAAGGACGCAGTATGTTACATTGGAAGGAGAGTCATTGATGACAGATGCACAAGTAAGTTCAGCCGTAGTCCAAAGAAGTGTGTTGGAACCCTTGCTCCTTGTGTTGTATATTAATTATCGGGAACAGCACTGAATAGCAGTCGCAGCCTTTTGCAGGTGATGCAATTATCTACACTACAGGCCATCAAAACTGCTACACTACGAAGATGACGTGCTACAGACGCGAAATTTAACCGACAGGAAGAAGATGCTTTGAGATGCAAATGATTAGCTTTTCAGAGCATTCACACAAAGTTGGCGCCGTAGTCGACACCCACAACGTGCTGACATGAGGAAAGTTTGCAACCGATTACTCATACACAAACAGCAGCTGACCGGCGTTGCCTGGTGAAACTTTGTTGTCATGCCTCGTGTAAGGAGGAGAAATACGTACCATCACGTTTCTGACTTTGATAAAGGTCGGATTGTAACCTATCGCGATTGCGTTGGTCGAGATCCAATGACTGTTAGGAGAATATGGCATCGGTGGGTTCTGGAGGGTAATACGGAACGCAGTGCTGGATTACCACGGCCTCGTATCACTAGCAGTCGAGATGACAGGCATCTTATCCTCATGGCTGTAACGGATCGTGCAGCCACGTCTCGATCCCTGAGTCAACAGATGACGACGTTTGCAAGACAACAACCATCACCACGAACAGTTCGACGACGTATGCAGCAGCATGGACTATCAGCTCGGAGACCGCGGCTGCGGTTATCCTTGACGCTGCATCACAGACAGGAGCGCCTGCGATGGTGTACTCAACGACGAACCTGGGTGCACCAATGGCAAAACGTCATTTTTTCGGCTGAATCCAGGGTCTGTTTACAGCATCATGATGGTTGCATCCGTGTTTGGCGACATCGCGGTGAACGCACATAGGAAGTGTGTATTCGTCATCGCCATACTGGCGTATCACTCGGCGTGATGGTATGGGGTGCCATTGGTTACACGTCTCGGTCGTCATGTTCGCATTGACGGCACTTTGAACAGTGGACGTTACATTTCAGATGTGTTACGACCCGTGGCTCTACCCTTCATTCGATCCCTGCGAAACCCTACATCTCAGCAGGACAGCAGGACAATGTACGACCGCATGTTGAAGGTCCTGTACGGGCCTTTCTGGATATAGAAAATGTTCGACTGCTGCCCTGGCCAGCACATTCTCCAGATCTCTCACCAATTGGAAACGTCCGGTCAATGGTGGCCGAGCAACTGGCTTGTCACAATACGCCAGTCACTACTCTTGACGAACTGTGGTATCGTGTTGAAGCTGCATAGGCAGCTGTACCTGTACACGCCATCCAAGCTCTGTTTGACCCAATGCCCAGGCGTATCAAGGCCGTTATTACGGCCTGAGGTGGTTTTTCTCGATACTGATTTCTCAGGATCTATGCATCCAAATTGCGTGAAAATGTAATCACTTGTCAGTTCAAGTATAATATATTTGTCCAATGAATACCCGTTTATTACCTGAATTTCTTCTTGGTGTAGCAATTTTACTGGCCAGTAGTGTATAATTGAATGGTGTCTGAAAATACGGAGGCGTGCTGAAAAGTAATGCGTCCGACATGTTTATGTGAAAACTCTTAAGCACTTTAAACAAAACAAACATTCTATTTTTGTGTTATTCATGTCTAAATTTTTTCAGCCCTCTGCCGTTAAAGGGCTCCGAAATGTAGAGTGTAACGTGGCGATGCGTAACGTATTTATGTCGCTGCTTAGACAGCGTGTTGTAATCGAATTCTGATTCTGAGGAGTTCGCTCACACATGGAGTATCCTCTACTTCAGAATGACAATGTCAGACCACACACGAGCCAGCGCTGCGACACCTGCAACATTCCAGTGTCTAGGGTTCACTTTCATCTATAATCCTCCATACAACCGACTATTGTATGTTTCCGATACTTAAAGAACACCATAGAGTACTTCAGTTTGATAGTGATGAAGCGGTGCGAACAGTGGTAAGGTTGTGGCTTCGTCAACAAAGTCAGACAGTCTTCGGTGACATTATCAACAAACTGGTCTCTCCTTGTGAGAAATGCGTTCGTCGCCAGGATGACTATATTGAGAAATAAGTATCTAAACAAGAAGAATAACGATGTACAATGTTAACAAAGTTTGTTTTACTTAAAAAAGTTTAAGAGTTTTCACACAAAAAATTCGGAGGCATAAATTTTCAGCACGCTTTTTTGTAGATACACAAATATTAAGATAGATGTTGTTACGATTTTAAATTGGTGCAATTCCTGAATGTAAAATTTTACATTGCACAGTCGACAAAATCAATGTATCCTACGGCTATCTTATCAGTGAGTCACTTTTTGAATCAGTCAATTCATAAAATATCTGGGTATAACTTTCTCTGCCTCTCCGACCCTCTCTCTTGTACATGGCTTGGACAGAAATACGGAGATACTGTGAGAAATTCATGCTTCGACATAGAACTAACAATGCCTGTAGGTTGCGCTGCTGTATTTCTCCACGAACGGGACCTGTGCAACGCCTTCTATACGCTGCAAGTGTCAGCCGTGGTCCAAACAGTGTTCTGTGTAGTTGCGAATGCGTTACGCCTGATCCAAGCGAATTCGAACATGGGAAAATTGCTGGTGCTCTTATGGTGGGTACTTCCGTAACCAATACCACCGAAGTGTTTAATATTTCCAGAATCACCGTACCGAAAATCTGCGCCACATACAGGGGAAGCAGAACAAGATCATCGCTAAGTTACAACGCTCACGAAACTGTGTGTTGTGTTGTCGTGGGGGACCTCATTGTAGGGGACTGTGACGAAAATTAAGAGGGCGACAGATGCAAAAGTCACTCCAGCCCTGAAAGTCACTCTCGCGAACCCTGCCAGTACCAAAACAAGACGAAGGGAGTTCCATAAGCAAGGTAAGTGCAGGGACTCCGGAACACCAAAACTAACCAACAGTGACGCAAACGCCCGTAACAGGAAAACGTGGCACAGAATCCATAAAACCTTTTATCGAATGAGTCTTGTTCACACTGTTTCCATTACCTGGTCGAGTTTACGTCCCAAGAGTGTAAGAGGGTTGGAGTTCGCTGATGATTTGGGCTACCGTATCGTGGTAACCCAAGGACCTCATCAGTGTTGAAACGTCCGTAAAACGAAACGTAATGCCGAAGCAGTAACTGGTGAACGAGTTTACGTCCCAACAGTGACACGTTCCGAGGGTTCGATGGTGATTTTGGCAGCCATATCGTGGTACTTCATGAGCCTCATAGCTACTCTGCAACGTCACGTTACTACCAACGACTAGATAGTTATTTTATCCGATCGAGTTTATCCCATGGTACAATGTTTGTTCTCTAATGGTCATGCTGTGTTCTAAGACGAGAACAGTCCCGTTCACACAGCTTGCATCACCCAGGACTGGTTTTGTGAGCACGAGGATGGATTGTTGCATGTCCCCTGGACACCACAGTCACCAGATCTCAATGTTATGGAACCTTTGCGGTCTGCCTTGGAGGGAAGGGTGTGTGTCGCTATCTACCTCCACCATCGTTATCTGAACGCCCCCTTATTTTGCAGGAAGAATGCCACAAGATTCCGTTGACACCATACAGGACCTGTATTCATCCACTCCGAGACGACTGGAAGCCCTTTTGAACGCTTTTGGTTTTCCTACACCGTGTTAGGCGTGGTAATGTGTCGTAATTTTGGAGTTTGCATATTTTTGTCCATCCTCTGTAAACTACTGCCTGCATTTCAAGTTTAAAGACACCAGCCTGTAATCTGTCTTTGTTGTTCTACTTTTCTTGACAAATGAATAAACATAAATTTTCGATTACTTCATTTTCATAAGTCTATTTACTCATTACTGAGTGTCTTGACATCAATTCTTCATACATTTCTTAAGCAACTAAATCTTCCAATAGACGCCTCTATGCACAACGATATTCAGGTTTGCGGAAGGCTTTTTACGCTGTACTTCAAAAGCACTGTTATAACCGATCCAAAGTAGCCCCTGAGGGCCGACAACCCATATTCCACCACAGAGGACGAGGTTGTCTATACCCAAGCCGTACTGTGGTAAACACTGGCTATTTACATACAAGATAATGGAAGCAGACATTTCGAGCACTACTTCCTGCAGGGGGAGCTCGAGCCAGGGCCTGCATGAAGTATCACTACGCCAGAACCTGATTGGCTGGAGACAGCTATTTAGGGGCTAGACCAAGCCCCAAAGTTCAAGGATACGGATCCTGTACACCTCCCGTAAACTTGATCCTCCTCACCCTCTCGTCTCCCCGATCCTTTCCCACCCCCGCCCGCTGCCGCGCCTATATTCGCACGTCCCACCCGGTCTTCATCTCTCCACCCTCCTTACCCTCTCCCAAGGTGGCTTCCGCCAGCTCCCCCTCCCTGATGATGTCCTCGTCCCCTCCATCTACCCCTCCTATCAACTTTGACCCTGCCCCCCCCCCACTTCCGGTGTCCTTTCCTTTCGGCACCCTCCCTCCCTTCTCTTCTCTTCCCTTCCTTTTCCTTTTCCCCCATCCATTCCCTCCACCCCTCTTGCCCCGGGCTTCCCCTCCCCCTTCCTCCCTCCCCCCTATCTCCCCTGCCCGTGGCATCTGCTCTCCCCTCTCGCTCTCCCACTCCCCCTCCTCCTCCTCCTCTCTTGGCAGGTCCCCGGACTCGCCCACGCATAGTGAACATTCGCGCACCGGAGATCATCGCCCTCGGTTTAGTGTATGTGCCGTCGTGTTTGTGAAACAGTGTTTTTCGCCGCCCACGCTCCTTCGTTCGCATGTGTCGTCTACCTCGTCAGGGTTTGTGCACAGTGCCAACAGTTTTCTTGTTTGTCCGTCGAGTGTGAACGGCTTCTTGTTTTTTAATTATTATTGTATCTACTGTTTTTTAACCGCCAGTCTGTTACTTTTCTGTCTTCCTTTTCTCTTTTATTGTGCTGCTTGTAGCTGAAGAGCGGAGTAAAGTTTTTCCGCTGCCAGCCCACCTTGATTGAGGAGCAAAATCACAATAAAGAAAAAAAAAAAAAATCCAAAGTTCAGTTCACGCCGGATGCCGACCTCGTGTACTGCGACCGTTGAAGATTACGTCATCGTCTCTGAAATGGACTGTTAGTAGTGTGTGTGTGTGTGTGTGTGTGTGTGTGTGTGTGTGTTACCACGGACCTTTGTGGAAAATTAGAAGTGTACTTTTGTTTGCCTAAATTAGGAGACTTTTACTGGCATCGTTATTTTTACCTTTCGTTTGTTGTTCAGTCATCAACCTTGTGAACTTACATCAATAAAAGTTGTGTTTGTGAAATATAAGTCACAATAAGCGCCTTAAGGAATATCGTCTCAGTTATGCGACTGGATTTGTGATTTCCTTCCAGAAGTCACAGTTCATAGTAATTGACGGAAACTCATGAAGTAAAACAGAAGTGATTTCTGGCGTTCCCCAATGTAGTGTCATAGGCCCTCTGCAGTTTCTTATCTCCCCAAACGATTGAGGAAAATATCGGAGCAGCGATTTAGGTTGTTTCCAGAAGATACTGTCGTTTATCGTCTAGTAAAGTCATCAGAATATCGAAACAAATTGCAAAACGACTTAGAAAAGATATATGTATGGTGTGAAAATTTACAGTTGACCGTAGTTAAAAAAAATAAATAAAATAAAATAAAAAAGTGTGAGCTCACCGATACGAGTGGTAAAATGAATGCTTTAAACCTCGTTTACACGATAGATCAAACAAATCTAAAGGCCGTAAATTCGACTAAATATCTGGGAATCACGGTAACGAACAACATAAACTGGAAAGAGCACATAGAAAATCTCGTGGGGAAGGCGAACGAAAGACTGCCATTTATTGGCGCAACACTTGGAACATGCAACAAATCTACCAGAGAGACTGCCTGCGTTATGCCTGTCCGTCCTCTTTCGAAGTACTGCTCCGCAGTGTGGAATCCTTGCTAGATAGGATTAACGGAGTACGTCGAGAAAGTTCAGAGAAGATCACCAAATTTTTTTATTATCGAAAAATAGGGGAGAGAGCGTCACGGAGGCGATACAGGATTTCGTGTGCACAAGGATGAATTATTAAAACAAAGGCGTTTCTCGTTGTCGTTGCAGCAGGATCTTCACATGAAATTTCAATCATCAGCTTTCTCCTCCGAATGCGAAAACGTTTTGTTGACGTGGACCTATACAGGGAGAAAAGATTGTTATAATAAAATAAGTGAAATCAGAGCTCCCACAGCAGGACATAGGTGATCGTTTCCCCGCGCTTTGTTCGAGAGTGGAATAGTAGAGAATTATTGTGAAGGTGGTTCGGAGAACCCTCTGCCAGGAACGTAGATGTGATTGGCAGAGTAGCCCTGTAGATGTTGATGTTAACATAAAGTGAAGAGTTGCGCCAGTAATCTTCTTCGCTTGACCCAGCCTTCTAACGGTGCTCTTCCTCGTGTCTTCAGCTTTCGATTTTGTGTAGCTAGAAGATTTTATCTGTATTATCTGCTTTTCTTCACAAAATGCGTCCATGAAACTAAAAATATCTTTGACTGACATGGTAAGACAAACCACTTGTGCTGCTAAGTTCTTCTGTAACGCAGATAATGGTTTTTCTTTGCGTCCAAGGTGCGCGTAACATCATTCGCCAACAACACATCTCGAAGTTACGAATTCGTCTCGTGTCACTAGCTTTCACGTACCAGGTCTCGCAGCCGTTTAAGGACACAAGAACTCCAATGATTCCATCCAAAGTGCATCTTCGTTGTTTTGAATATTGCCTTGTTCTGCGAGATCGTAATGAGTTTAATCACTGTGTCTCGGCCAAGAAAGATCGTCGTTCTTTTTCTTTACCAAACTTCCCTGTGTCATTGATTAGAGATTCCAGATATGTACACGATATGGCGCAGCCGTTAGCACAACTCTCGAGGTCAACGGTTCAAATCTGATCTGCCTGCACCGTGCACGTGGTTCGACAAATGGCATCCATCCAGCGTAACAATGCGCAAGGCACAGCGCTGCTCAACGCAGTAACAAGAGTCATACAGCTTCCCAATCGTCAATGCATTGCGCTACGCCATAGTATTGCATCCAGTATTATATGAGGTACTTATCTTAATGAGTGTAATTTGAAACTTGTAGACTGTATGATTAGGTATAGGAGAGGGCGTGATAGCGCTGATCCTTCAAAATTAAATAAATTAGCAATTTAAAATAAATATCAATTACTGCCTCAGGATTTTTGCAGGTGATAGGAATCTACTATCAGAAAAAGCTGCATAAATGTCCAGTCTAGCGATACAAAGCTTGGGAACACACCCGAAATGCTTGGAAATTTAAAGCTGTGCCCTTGACAACGCGTAAAAGTGTTCTAACGCATAATGAAAATATCAACAAGTCTCAGTTAGTCAATGCATACAAAGAGAGATGTGTAAAAGTTTGTGGGGTTCAGAAATAGAATGATGACATAGACTCCATTGTAGGCAGATATTGGTTCATTGACAGTCTGACAGAAGTTTGAAGATAGACACCTACTAATTCGCTCTCTGTTTGTTATTGCTCGAGTAACAACTATTATACGAGATAAAATATGTTGCTACGGAAAGAGCCCTGAAATACTTTTTGGGGATGCTGTGCTGCGACTTTCTTTGGATAATTAATTTTCAACAAAACAAAATACATTATGTTCTTATTATTCTTCATCTGGGTTTCTATGAAAGGAACATTGTTTCGTCACTACAACACGCATATCTTTCTTGTTTTGCAGTTATTGAGAAGGCTACTAAAAATTATTTCATTATCAATACTGATGTTACAGTACGCAATGTTTGTTCAACATCAAAATTTTGCAGTGGATTTTTGTTAACAGTAAAACACCAATAAGTACCACGACTAACACGAGAACATGCGACTGTTATCAGAGAAAAAATGTTTTTACTGTTATGTTTGCCAGACCAGAACTACGCACAGCAAGATTTCTTTCATGTAATGAAGGTAAATTATCTTTTTGCACTGTTAATAATATATCATCCACAGCCCGCGTCCACATGTAAAACACATCATAAAATCTGCTGCTCTTCCTTGCAATCCCGAAAGCTGAAAGAAATAATTTTAGTTCACTATTACCTGTCCGCTTCTTTGCGGTATGGTTCAAATGGCTCTGAGCGCTATGGGACTCAACGCCTGGCCAACACAGCGACCATCACTGACACCAAGGCAGAGCCAGATTTCAGCAGAAGACACAACAGACCCTCACCCAGTCTTCCAATGAGCTCAGAGTCGTCCTTGAATTTACCGATTGGTGACAGCTCGTTGTGTCAATGTGGTGACAACTGCTGCTCAAATTGCTGCTGCAGATGCAGTACGGTGCACCACAGCCATACGCCGAACACGATGGTCTTCCCTCTCGGTACTGCCACATGGTCGTCCTGAGCCTGGTTCCTTGCGACCGTACATTCTCATGACCACCGCTGCCAGCAATTATACGAGGTGCATTCAAGTTCTAAGGCCTCCGATATTTTTTCTCCGGACTGGAAAGAGATAGAAACATGCGCATTGTTTTAAAATGAGGCCGCGTTCATTGTCAATACGTCCCAGAGATGGCAGCACCGTACGGCAGATGGAATTTTCCCGCCACCAGCGAGAATGAGAACTGTTTTAAATACTTAAAATGGCGACGTTTTCCTTACTTGAACAGCGTGCAATCATTCGTTTTCTGAATTTGCGTGGTGTGAAACCAACTGAAATTCATCGACAGTTGAAGGAGACATGTGGTGATGGAGTTATGGATGTGTCGAAAGTGCGTTCGTGGGTGCGACAGTTTAATGAAGGCAGAACATCGTGTGACAACAAACCGAAACAACCTTGGGCTCGCACAAGCCGGTCTGACGACATGATCGAGAAAGTGGAGAGAATTGTTTTGGGGGATCGCCGAATGACTGTTGAACAGATCGCCTCCAGAGTTGGCATTTCTATGGGTTCTGTGCACACAATCCTGCATGACGACCTGAAAATACGAAAGGTGTCATCCAGGTGGGTGCCACGAATGCTGACGGACGACCACATGGCTGCCCGTGTGGCATGTTGCCGAGCAATGTTGACGCGCAACGACAGCATGAATGGGACTTTCTTTTCGTCGGTTGTGACAATGGATGAGACGTGGATGCCATTTTTCAATCCAGAAACAAAGCGCCAGTCAGCTCAATGGAAGCACACAGATTCACAGCCACCAAAAAAAAATTTCGGGTAACCGCCAGTGCTGAAAAAATGATGGTGTCCATGTTCCGGGACAGCGAGGGCGTAATCCTTACCCATTGCGTTCCAAAGGGCACTACGGTAACAGGTGCTTCCTACGAAAATGTTTTGAAGAACAAATTCCTTCCTGCACTGCAACAAAAACGTCCGGGAAGGGCTGCGCGTGTGCTGTTTCACCAAGACAACGCAGCCGCACATCGAGCTAACGTTACGCAACAGTTTCTTCGTGATAACAACTTTGAAGTGATTCCTCATGCTCCCTACTCACCTGACCTGGCTCTTAGTGACTTTTGGCTTTTTCCAGCAATGAAAGACACTCTCCGTGGCCGCACATTCACCAGCCGTGCTGCTATTGCCTCAGCGATTTTCCAGTGGTCAAAACAGACTCCTAAAGAAGCCTTCACCGCTGCCATGGAATCATGGCGTCAGCGTTGTGAAAAATGTGTACGCCTGCAGGGCGATTACGTCGAGAAGTAACGCCAGTTTCATAGATTTCGGGTGAGTAGTTAATTAGAGAAAAAATCGGAAGCCTTAGAACTTGAATGCACCTTGTACACTGTGCCAAGCCTTTCTGCAGTATCGCAGAATAAAAACACTGATTCTCATAGATCTATTAGGCGGCCTCGTTTAAACACACTGAGGTGTTTATAATGGCGTCTGTCGTCGTAAAGGTGTTCTTCACTAATATCAGTTCACGACGACCAAACTCAAAGACTTTTTTTTAAATCGTATGGCTATGGCTCCCCGTCGGGCAGACCTGTCGGCGGGTGCCGGTCTTTCAATTTGACGCCACTTCGGCGACTTGCAGTCGATGATGATGAGGACAGCACAACACCCAGTCCCTGGGAGGAGAAAATTCCCCGACCCAGCCGGGAATCGAACCCCGACCCAGAGCATTGACAATCCGTCGCGCTGACCATTCAGCGACAGGGGGCGGACAGCTCAGAGGTAACCAACGCTGACAACCGTTACAGCGTGCATTTAAAGCAGATTTGATTAGCATCCTCACAGTGGCGCTACTAGCGCTACTCTTATGCGACTGGTGCGGAATATGAATAGGCACCATCTTCCAGAAGTAGAAACATGACTACCAACTCACGTTTATGTCGCACATCTCCTTCTTGATCTTGTGATTTTTTCCGTTATTGTAGATTGAAGGTTGTTTGATGAACTCCCTACGAAGCACTTCATTGTCAATTCATTGTGAATGGCACAGAAATCTTGTAGCTGTAGATATAGATGTAGAGAAGAAATTGGTTTAAACTTCAAAATCGCAATTTCGTACGTCGCAGGACATTAACGTAAATCGTTCCTTACTCGCGTAAACAATTAGTTCTGCAAAGCGGACGTGGGGAATTGTAAGTTAGCTTATTCTCACGCGTGAGCTAACGTCACCGTGAATGAATCGTATCCAAGTCGAACTACATAAACAACCCAAAGTAGCCAATACCATACCAAAAGGGCTAACTGTAGGCTTCATAGGAGTATGAGAATTGAGTGTATGTTGTTTTTCTTTAATATAGTGTTCATTCTAAACTCCTAACTGTACAGTAGGCTGTTAAAGCCATTTGCAAACAGGCGAGCTGGTAGTGGGTCAGCCTCAACTGGAAATATTTGGCAAGGTATTTCCAATTGCGACTTTTGCCTGAAAACCTAGGGAATCTCTCAAAATCCTTACCGAAAATTCAGAGAAGCGAGATTATTTTAAATTCTGGGACAATATGGCACGACAAGATCTGCAAGTCTAACACGTATGTAAGTGTAAACAACGTCACTGCACAGACTATTTGTCACCTCTTTAAAGGAGCACAGCGGTCCCTCTGGAGCGCTGCAGGTGGTGTGTAAGTGGTACTATGCGGACAGTCCACCGTGACTTAAGTCACTCAGGCGAAGTGTGTGTATGCTTCCCAATGGCAGAAACGAGTTATCGTGTCTGGACGTGTCCATGACTAACCCTACAATGAATGTGATTGTCTCCAAGGAATGGTATGCCACTCGTAACTATGTAACACCTAAGAACAGTCACTATCACATACTCCCCACCGACAGAATTCGTTGTAGAGTATAAGTGACAAATAGTTTCAGACCCGAATGGAATTGTTGTTGTCATTTAAGACAGGTGCCTCCTGACTAAATTCCGAGTGAATACTGCGTGAGATGGACGTTATTCACAGCAGCAAACGAAGCTGCACGTGTTCATAGGGCGAACAACACAGACTCCGGGCAGCAGCTGAGTGGTGGAGTTTAGTGTAGTGCGACGAGGCGCGATTTCGCCTCTCTCCAAACGACGCTCGGCGTCGACTGCTCCAACGATCCTGAAAGGCGTTTAATCCGGGATGTGTGGAGGGTGCAGTTCAGGCCAGAGGTGACTCTAAGATGGTTCCGATGTGCTTAGCATACCATGGCTTAGGCCCACTCATTCAGTTCATATTTACCATATTGTAGGCGTAGATCTTCCGTGAGGTCCTTAAATCTGACCATAAAGGTTATCAGTCAAAGGTTCTCAGTCAACCATAAAGGTTATCAGTCCACTTAGATCACACAGTACATGAATCGGGACTCAACGTTTTCAGTGAACATGATTTGTCTTTTTCTCCTATTCTTCGTCATGTGGACACACCCATCTTCCAATACGACGATAGCCGCTTTCACAGGACGCATACGTTCCTTGTTTGATGAACAATCAGGTGCCCTATCGTACCTCGACTGGTCCGCTAAATCACCCGATCTTAATTCAGTAGGAAATACCTGGGACTATATGGAACAACAGATGAAAAGTACCAATCGATGCCCCCGAAATTAGCTACCTACACGAGCTCCAGTCATCACTGAGTGCCTTGATGATGTACCTGACGAAACAAGTGGACCATCTTCCTCGCCTTATCGACGCCATTATCAAGGTTACAGGCGGTCATCATCAGTTATCTGCTATATTAGCAGGTCCTTTGCCTCTCCATTTTCTACGATCCATTGCTTCCTTCTTAAGGCTGCTGTATGTTGTACCGTCCATCATGTCATCCAGTATCTGGAATCTCTTCCTTCCTCACTTCCTTTTCCCTTCTACATAACCTTCTAAAACTGTTTTTATCAGTCCGTCATTCTTTCTTAATATATGCCCAATCCAATTTCTTTTCTTCTCTTTATTACATCTAGTAACTGTCTTTTCTCTCCCACTCTTCTCAGTACCTCTTCATTTTTTATTCTGTCCATCCAACTTATTCTTTCCATCTTCCGCCATGTCCAGATCTCAAAAGCCTCCAGCCTTTCTCTGTCTTTTTTCCTCATAGTCCATGTTTCAGCGCCATATAGAAGAACACCCCATACAAGACATTTTATGAGTCTCTTTCTGAGTTCTCTGTCCAGACCGCTGCAGAAGATTCTCCTTTTCTTATAAAACGCCTCTTTTGCCATTGCTATCCTTGTTTTAATTTCTGTGGTGCACTTCCAGTCAGTGTCTATCCTGCTTCCAAGATACTTAAAATTTTGCACCTGTTCTAGTGTTTCTCCATTCAGCACAATTTTTATTTCCTTATTTCCTCCTATTGCCAATACTTTTGTTTTATTTGTGTTAATTTTCATTCCATATTTTTTTCCGTTAGTTGCAATGGTGTCCACCAGATCCTGTAATTATTTTTCCCCTGTGGCTAGAAGGACCATGTCATCAGCAAATCTCAAGCACCCTACTCTTCTTCCTCCAATTTCTACTCTTTTGTCATCTAATGAGCATTGGTCAATCATATTTTCCAAGTACAGGTTGAAAAGAGTAGGTGATAGACAGCATCCTTGTCTTACTCATTTCCCTAGTCTGATCCAGTTTGTACTTTCTCCTCTCACTTTAACTGAAACTTTTTGATTAAGGTATAATGAGTTTATAAGTCTTCTGGTTTTCCAGTCCACTCTCTTTTCCCTCATAATAGTCGCCAGCTTGTCCCAAACCACATTGTCAAATGCCTTTTCTAAATCGATGAAGCACATATATAGGTCTCTTCCTTTTTCAATAAACCTTTCTCCCAAGATTCGTAGGAGCCCTATTGCATTTCTGGTGCCCGTATTCCGTCTAAAGCCAAACTGCTCCTCGCCGAGATTCTCCTCTATTACTTTTTCAAGTCTTTTATTAATTATTCTTAACATCACTTCGGCTGCATGTGAAATGAGGCTGATTGTCCTGTGCTCGATGCATTTCTTGGTTCCTTGTTTTTTCGGCAATGGAATCATTACTTTTGTCAAAAAGTCCTCAGGCCATTCACCACTGTCATATATTTTATTACATAATCTCAATATTTCTCTCATTCCATTGTGGTTCAAGCATTTTAGTATTTCTCCCGGTATTGTATCTGTACCTACTGCTTTGCCATTTTTCATTGCAACAATGGCAGCCTTTACTTCTTCCATTATGATGGTCGGTCCTTTCTCTTCATCACTTACACTGTTGTGTGATTCAAGCTCCAGAGTTTCTGGTTTGTTATTTGTGTCATATAGCTCTTTTATATATTCTTCCCATCTCTGGAGGACATCGTCACGATCTTTGTACACTACCTCTTCGTCTTTACTCAAAATTTCCATAGTAGCACTTCCTGCTCTGTTTTGTTCCCATGTCATAGTCTTCACTCTGTTGTATAGTAAGTCGTATCTTCCCTTCCTGTCCAGTTCTTTAATTTCATCACATTCCTCTTTTAGCCATTTTTTCCTAGCCTGCTCTGTTTCTCTTCGCAGTTCGTTATTTAACCTTCGGTATATCTTTCTTGCATCTTCAGTGTTCTTGTTTTTCAATTTTCTTCTCTCCTCCATCTTGGAAATCATTTCTTGTATGACCCATGGTTTTTTTTTACCTTTTCCCTTTTACATATCCTACATTTTACTGTCCTGCTTTAATGATTCCTTCTTTCAGCATATTCCAGTACTCGTTGGCATTGTCAGGTGATTCTTTGTCTCGTAATGTGTTTAGAAAGTCCCGAGACAGCATTTCTGTAATTTGTTCTTTGTTGGACCTTATCTTCTCTAAATCCCACTTCTTCACCATTGTCGCCTTTTTCAGTTTTTTCATTCTTATTTCTATTTCTGCCATAAGTAAGTTGTGGTCACTGTTAATATCTGCACCTGGTAATGTGTGCACCTTCTTGATTCCATTCCTGTATCTTTCTTCTACCAGTATAAAATCGATTTGGTTTCTGTATTTATCCCCTGGTGATTTCCAAGTGTATAGCCTCCTCTTATGGTTCTTGAACCATGTGTTTGCTGCTATCAGCTGCCTTTCCCTGCAGAAGTCAATTAACCATTCACCTCTGTCATTTCTCTTTCCAAGACCATGACTGCCTACTATGTTTCCCTCTTTCCCTTCTCTCACAATGGCGTTCCAGTCTCCCATTACTATTTTGCAGCATTTTTTATTTTCGTCCATTATTCTCTCTATTACATTGTACGTTTCCTCTACAATTTGGTCATCATGTTCTGAAGTTGGCATATACACCTGGACAATCAGTAAATCTTTTTGTGCTCCTTTCAGCCTTACACTAAAAACCCGGCCATTTGCATAGTCTACATATTCCACACATTTAGCCAATTCCTTTGTCATAATCATTCCTACTCCATTGATTCCTTTTACTTCTCCTCCTGAGTAGTACAACACATATTCATCTGACTGCAACTCTCCATGTCCATTCCATCTTACCTCAGCAACTCCTACGAGGTCCATATGATTCTTTTCCATCTCTCTTTTAATGTTTTCTAGTTTTCCTGCTTGTAGCAGAGTTATGACGTTCCAGGTACCAATTCTCGTTTTGATTTTTTGCCTCCTTTCAAGTTGTCGCCCCCCCCCCCCTCCGGAGATCCGAATGGGGGACTATTTTACCTCCGGACACTGATTTAACATGAGAGGAAGCCATTTTTGTGCATAAAATGGAGACTGCATTATGCAGGGAAGATAATCTGCGGTGGTATTCCGTTGCCTTCCGCACTTACCCCTTAGCAGGCGGTACTACACCCTATTAGCGTGGCGTCTCCTTTCGACGAGCTTATGTCAACACGAAGATTTCGATACCTTGCTCTCGCCGATGTTAGTTGTGTATTTTCATTGTATATAATGCGAACTTTCATACTTTCGTATTTTTCTTAGTCAAGTGATGTAGGAGACTGGTGATGACAATGTCAATAACTGAAAAATTTGTAGAATTATTATTAAATATTGAGTTGTTCAGTATTAGACATCAAATCGAGATTATCACAGTGAACAGTCAATGAATGAATGACTGTTAAACGTATCTGTCGACAGCTATCTGACACATTGCGACACTCAGTTTTTCCTAGTTGTGTCGCCATCTAAATGATTACCATTAAAAAAAGGATGAAAATACAGAGCCGTCCAGAAAAATGTACACACTCTTGAACAGTCAATATTTAAGAACAAAATGACATACACTTACAAATATTGTATAGGGGGAAGGTTATTTTATGTGTTCAAGGTGACCCCCCTTAGCAGCCAAACAGCGTTGGCGTCGCTGAAGTGTTGACCGAATTACGACTGTCAGTGTTGCCAGTGTCATAGCCGCTCAGGACGCCTCGATTGTGTCTCGTACATCGTGCAGCGCAGCTGGCTCTTGTTGATAAACTTCATTTTTCAAGGTTCCCCGAAGGTGTGTAAGTAGACTGTTTAGGTTTTTTATTGGTAACGTCACGTAGCGCTCTGTATGAAAATCACTGGTTGTGCTGTGTGCAGTCTGTGGCTGGTTTGCATTGTTCTTTGCTATTGTAGTGCTGGGTAGCTGGGTGTGAACAGCGCGTAGCGTTGCGCAGTTGGAGGTGAGCCGCCAGCAGTGTTGGAGGTGAGCCGCCAGCAGGGGTGGATGTGGGGAGTGAGATGGCGGAGTTTTGAGAGCGGATGATCTGGACAGAGACAGTAAATTTGTAAGACTGGATGTCATATATATATATATATATATATATATATATATATATATATATATATATATATATATAATTACTTTTGAACACTATTAAGGTAAATACATTGTTTGTTCTCTATCAAAATCTTTCATTTGCTAACTATGCCTATCAGTAGTTAGTCCCTTCAGTAGTTAGAATCTTTTATTTAGCTGGCAGTAGTGGCGCTCGCTGTATTGCAGTAGTTCGAATAAATGGTATTTGCTTATACAACTTCACACATCGGTACCATATTTCCATATTTCTCTAACACATAAATTACACAGCTCACTTAACTGAGAGAGACAAACATTTTTTTTCCTGTGTCAGTGACACATGTTTACGCAATTACACAGTTGGATACCTGCACACTTATGAAATTGTAGTTTGTCTGTACTGTGTGAACTGTTCATATTTTTTCGGAACCATTCTGATCCTATGACAGCTTTGAATGATATGTGGTATGGGATCATGATTTTTAAAGTACATTTGATGTACATGACACTATTGAAATGAGCAGAGAATTTTTTAGGTTTTGAAATTATTGCAGAAAGCTACAACATTTTTTAGATTTGACTGAGGTGTTATGATGTTAGTATTACGACGACAATGTGTATTATGCTTTGAGGTATGTTAATGATCAAAAAGCTGATACCATATGAGGAATTTGATTATGCTACATATTTATTATGTTGAAATATTGAAGAAGTGTCGACGAATATGTATATGTGTAATAAGGTAAGGAGTAATGAATAGTGGTTAGGGACTCTGATATGAGAAAACGGAGATTGGAAACCAAGAATCGTACTTTAAGAGTTATGAAATGTGTGTAAATGCGTGAATGCATCACAATGCCGGCGAAAAGTTTTTGGACACTGTTATATTTATAGGATTTTGTTTCTACACATTTGTAACGCAAATTCTCAACCTGTGAAATTTTTTATTATGAGACTGTCACTGCTGTCGTAAATATTTCGGTAAGAAAGCTAAGTGACCTTGGCATAATGCGTTGTGGGTGCCCAGCTGTGCCACCTGCCTGGAAAAAAAGCCATTAGGTGGAGAAAAAAGAGGCCATTAACCTCACTATTGATATTCCTTTGTAGAAAGCGTCGCAAATACGACACGCTCATTACTTGGAAACATATCATACTTTGTGCCACTTACTGAAATGCTTATGAATTGATGGGAAATATTCTTACATCTGCACACCTGATTATGACAAGTGTCTTTCTACGAGAATTGAGAGAATTCCTACCAATTTATGAAATGCCACATGACTATTGAATGATATTTTTATGGTTTGTAGATAGTTGCTTATGTCATTTGATATCTGGTTTCCAGCTGTGTTGCAGCATTGGTTTCATAAAATAAAGTTAAATGCGTTTGCTAATGAACACTTTCTGTCAACAGATCTAGTAAATAATAATTTTATGATCCACATTCTTCGAAAAAGGAGCACTTGGAAAGGAGAGAACAATAAGAAGGGACTAATAACAGTAACTGCATACATAATTTTCTTTTCAAGTACTTGGCAATTTTTTTATAGAATAAGTTGTGGTGCACCACTTTAATTACATAGACATTAAGATGTGAATAGACATTTCCCTTATCTGCATTGTTGTCTTTAGTGTACTATTTTTGCTGCTTGAGCTTTGTCATGTTTAGATATAAGTTATAGTATTTGTTGCTGCTGTTTGCCTGGCATAGTTCTACTGAATTTTATATTGTATTAAGCCATTTTTACTTCCGATTTACTTTTCTTGTTGCTGCACATTGGCTCATATTAGTTGTAATGTTGCATTTGCTCTGCTAATTTAGATATACTGCTGCTTGCTTTGCCAATTTGCATTTTTTTTGTAATTCCTGTTTGTGTTAATTTGTTGTGTGCTGCTGCATTGCCTTGTCCCTTAGTATATATATATGTATGTATATATATATATATATATATATATATATATATATATATATATATATATATATATTCATTCATTCATTTCATTGTTGCCCTTATGGACAGTGTTTGAACTCGAAAATCACATGATGACACAATTTTCACTTCTTTCCTTTCTTCCTCTTCTCTTCCCAAAGTCTCTTCATCCTTTGGCTGTGCTCCTGTTTCCTTTGCTCTGTCCATAATGTTCCTGTCTTCTTTCTCTCCTTTACAATAAATTTTGCACTCCTAACTTTGTTTCTGAAGTATTTCCTGTCTCCTATCATTTGCCTGTTGATCCCTATCTGCCTTAAGTCTTCGTCTATTTCATGATACCAATTTGTTTTCTTGCTTGAGCTGTTTACTACATCAAAAATTTTCTTTGTAAGTCGGTTGTTGTCCATTCTCTGTATGTGCCCATAGAAAGTTAATCTGCGTTTTCTGATCGCGTCTGTTAGTCTGTCAGTGTGCTGGTACAGCTCTTTGGTAGGTCGCTTCATCCATATGCCATCTCTGTGAATTGGTCCAAATATTTTTCTGAGAATTTTGCGTTCTATTTTTTCTGTGTCTATGATGCCTGATGCTCCAATTGTGGTTGTTTCTGACGCGTACAATGCTTCTGGTAATACAACTGTTTTGTAGTGCCTAAGTTTGGCCTGCCTCGATATGCTTTTCTTATTATAATGTGACCATGTGAGTTTGTATACCTTCTGGAGTTTCTTCGTTCGTTCCATGTTAGCCGCCTTGTTTCATCCTCCCATTTGTATGTACTCCCCTAAATACTTAAATTTTTCGACTCTTTCTACGGATCCATATACAGTATGCATGGTGTGTACATTGTTGGTCTGTCGTTCCATATATTGTGTCTTCTCGTAAGATACCTGCAGACCTGTTTTGGCAGCTATTTCATGCAAGCATTCCAGTGCTTCCTTTGTCTCCTGTGTATTATTGCTGAGTATGGCTATATCATCTGCAAATGCCAGACATTTTATGATTGTTTTGGTTTCACGTGTTCTTCCCAGCTGTATTCCTTTAACTTGTTCCTCCCACTGCTTGACAATTTTGTCTAACACCATGTTGAACAGGATTTGTGAGAGCCCGTCTCCTTGTCAGACACCTGTGTGTATGTGGAAGGGTTCCGAAATTTCTCCCATGAACTTAATCTTGGAGGTAGTGTCTGTAAGCGTCTGTTGTATAAGTGCCCTGGTTTTTCTGTCGATACCATATTCTTCCAGCACGTCAAAGAGTGTCTGTCTGTCTATGGAATCATATGCTTTTTTAAAGTCCACAAAGGTAACTACAGTGTTTCTTGCCTGCCTGACTTTCAAAAGTGTTCTCAAGTTCCAGATCTGTTCGATGCATGATCTCCCTTTTCTGAAGCCTGCCTGGTATTCCCCAATTTGCAGATCTGCTTGTGGTTCTAGTCTGTTCAATAGCACCTTAGAGAAAATTTTGTATGTAACTGGTACTAGCGAAATGCCTCTGTAATTGTTTGGATCTGACTTATCACCCTTTTTATGTAATGGATGGATCAATGCACATTTCCATTCCTCTGGCACTTTCTCTGTGATCCAAATTTCGGAGATAATCTTATGGATTTTTTTGGTGATGTTTTCATCTTGGAGTTTCCAGATCTCGGCGATAATACCATCTTCTCCGGCAGCTCTGTTATTTTTCATTTGTTATATATATATATATATATATATATATATATATATATATATATATATATATATATATCTGAACTCAGCAGATTTAAGTTAGCCTAAGAGGGGGTAGACTATATAAGAAACTAACTATGGAGAATAGGGAAAGAATCCATCGAGAAGTTATATGAAAAAGATTTGGGCCAAAATGAGTATTGTACAATGAGAAATAATTATTTTGAAAGAAATATGAGTAGAATACGGGAAGGATGTATAGATAGGACTTTTTGGGAATAATGATGAATGAAGGGAGATCTGCAAGAAGTAAAGAAAGTTTTGTTTGCACAATACTGCAGTAAAACAAACCCTATCTTTTCCTTTTGTATTATTCCGCTATGTGTTTGTGTACCCTTGTGTATTTGTGTTCTTCCTGTCTTAAGTGTTTATCTGATAAGACTTACGTTGTAGAATTTTTTTAATACTCAGCTACATTCACTATGATGAGGAATACTGTTATCCTCAAATATAATTTGCATTTACAATATGTTACTTACTTTGTAAAGATGTTTAGACATTATATATTCTGTTTTGTTTTAATGCTCACATGTGAAGTTGATGTTTCGAAAGTTATTCTGACCTTTTATGTATTTGCTTATGTCATAATTCCTGTAACACTGATGTATATGTTATTTCGAATCTTTTGTAAAGCCTGTATTACCACAAATGTTATCTGTATTGTTATGTTCTTTAATGATGTATTTTGTACCTTTGTAATTGTATTCTTATGCTGTAAATTTAAAATTGTAATGGACACCAGTTCAGCATATTAATTAACTTGTAAACATTCATTTCAGTGCACACGTTTCTGTTGGTCATAGTATATGCACAATATGTGAGAAGTTGGGACTGTTAGTGCTTGCATGTGTGTTAATAATTCAGCAAGGGACTGGTTAACAGCATTGCTGGTTCTAAGGACAATTCCAAAAACTTTGTGAGTGCACAAGTGGTGGTTTATGGACTTGCTATATCATCCACAAGACTGTTCAGTGGTGATTGTGCACCTGCACAGTCACAACAGATGGCTGCTGGCCATCTCTACAAGGACTACAGTGGGTCTGCACCTTTGATGGCTCACCAATACCATTATTTCTACAAGGACTGCAGTGGGTCTGCATCTTTGATGGCCCACCAATACCATCATCTCTACCAGGACTCCAGTGGGTCTAATCTGTGATGACCTAACTACTAATATTCTTCAAAATTTCGACTGACTCTGCTGTGGGTTTGCTCTGTTGTGGCCCATTACCTGTCTGCATGTCAAGAGTGAGCGTCGCCTTTCCATTAGAAGGACAACACAACTTCTTCAAGATTGCATGGAAATCCACTACTTCCATGTGCATTTTCTTTTACTCCTCAGACTTTGAGAAAAAAAAACACTGCAGTTTTACTGTGATGAATGATCAGGACTGTCTTTATGGACTGTGAGACAATTTTAGCTTTTGACCAACATTGTATCAATAGGTGTGTGCATTTGATATCTTTATTATTTTAACTATGAAAAATTTTTTCAAATCTGTATTGACCACTGCCCAAAACAATTTGTAAATTTTTTGTGGGGAGCATCATGGGGGCTATGTAAGTAGTCTGTTTAGGTTTTTTTTAATTGGTAACGCCACGTAGCGCTCTGAAAGAAAATCATTGGCTGTGCTGTGTGCAGTCTGTGGCTGGTTTGCATTGTTCTTTGCTATTGTAGTGTTCTACATCTACATCTACATTTATACTCCGCAAGCCACCCAACGGTGTGTGGCGGAGGGCACTTTACGTGCCACTGTCATTATCTCCCTTTCCTGTTCCAGTCGCGTATGGTTCGCGGGAAGAACGACTGTCTGAAAGCCTCTGTGCGCGCTCGGGAGGTATAAGTAGGGGGAAGCAATATATTCGATACCTCATCCAGAAACGCACCCTCTCGAAACCTGGCGAGCAAGCTACACCGCGATGCAGAGCGCCTCTCTTGCAGAGTCTGCCATTTGAGTTTGTTAAACATCTCCGTAACGCTATCACGGTTACCAAATAACCCTGTGACGAAACGCGCCGCTCTTCTTTGGATCTTCTCTATCTCCTCTGTCAACCCGATCTGGTACGGATCCCACACTGATGAGCAATACTCAAGTATAGGTCGAACGAGTGTTTTGTAAGCCACCTCCATTGTTGATGGACTACATTTTCTAAGGACTCTCCCAATGAATCTCAACCTGGTACCCGCCTTACCAACAATTAATTTTATATGATCATTCCACTTCAAATCGTTCCGCACGCATACTCCCAGATATTTTACAGAAGTAACTGCTACCAGTGTTTGTTCCGCTATCATATAATCATACAATAAAGGATCCTTCTTTCTATGTATTCGCAATACATTACATTTGTCTATGTTAAGGGTCAGTTGCCACTCCCTGCACCAAGTGCCTATCCGCTGCAGATCTTCCTGCATTTCGCTACAATTTTCTAATGCTGCAACTTCTCTGTATACTACAGCATCATCCGCGAAAAGCCGCATGGAACTTCCGACACTATCTACTAGGTCATTTATATATATTGTGAAAAGCAATGGTCCCATAACACTCCCCTGTGGCACACCAGAGGTTACTTTAACGTCTGTAGATGTCTCTCCATTGAGAACAACATGCTGTGTTCTGTTTGCTAAAAACTCTTCAATCCAGCCACACAGCTGGTCTGATATTCCGTAGGCTCTTACTTTGTTTATCAGGCGACAGTGCGGAACTGTATCGAACGCCTTCCGGAAGTCAAGGAAAATGGCATCTACCTGGGAGCCTGTATCTAATATTTTCTGGGTCTCATGAACAAATAAAGCGAGTTGGGTTTCACACGATCGCTGTTTCCGGAATCCATGTTGATTCCTACATAGTAGATTCTGAGTTTCCAAAAACGACATGATACTCGAGCAAAAGACATGTTCTAAAATTCTACAACAGATCGACGTCAGAGAGATAGGTCTATAGTTTTGCGCATCTGCTCGACGACCCTTCTTGAAGACTGGGACTACCTGTGCTCTTTTCCAATCATTTGGAACCTTCTGTTCCTCTAGAGACTTGCGGTACACGGCTGTTAGAAGGGGGGCAAGTTCTTTCGCGTACTCTGTGTAGAATCGAATTGGTATCCCGTCAGGTCCAGTGGACTTTCCTCTGTTGAGTGATTCCAGTTGCTTTTCTATTCCTTGGACACTTATTTCAATGTCAGCCATTTTTTCGTTGGTGCGAGGATTTAGAGAAGGAACTGCAGTGCGGTCTTCCTCTGTGAAACAGCTTTGGAAAAAGGTGTTTAGTATTTCAGCTTTACGCTTGTCATCCTCTGTTTCAATGCCATCATCATCCCGGAGTGTCTGGACATGATGCTTCGAGCCACTTACTGATTTAACGTAAGACCAGAACTTCCTAGGATTTTCTGTCAAGTCGGTACCTAGTATTTTACTTTCGAATTCACTGAACGCTTCACGCATAGCCCTCCTTACGCTAACTTTGACATCGTTTAGCTTCTGTTTGTCTGAGAGGTTTTGGCTGCGTTTAAACTTGGAGTGAAGCTCTCTTTGCTTTCGCAGTAGTTTCCTAACTTTGTTGTTGTACCACGGTGGGTTTTTCCCGTCCCTCACAGTTTTGCTCGGCACGTACCTGTCTAAAACGCATTTTACGATTGCCTTGAACTTTTTCCATAAACACTCAACATTGTCAGTGTCGGAACAGAAATTTTCGTTTTGATCTGTTAGGTAGTCTGAAATCCGCCTTCTATTACTCTTGCTAAACAGATAAACCTTCCTCCCTTTTTTTATATTCCTATTAACTTCCATATTCAGGGATGCTGCAACGGCCTTATGATCACTGATTCCCTGTTCTGCACTTACAGAGTCGAAAAGTTCGGGTCTGTTTGTTATCAGTAGGTCCAAGATGTTATCTCCACGAGTCGGTTCTCTGTTTAATTGCTCGAGGTAATTTTCGGATAGTGCACTCAGTATAATGTCACTCGATGCTCTGTCCCTACCACCCGTCCTAAACATCTGAGTGTCCCAGTCTATATCTGGTAAATTGAAATCTCCACCTAAGACCATAACATGCTGAGAAAATTTATGTGAAATGTATTCCAAATTTTCTCTCAATTGTTCTGCCACTAATGCTGCTGAGTCGGGGGGTCGGTAAAAGGAGCCAATTATTAACCTAGCTCGGTTGTTGAGTGTAACCTCCACCCATAATAATTCACAGGAACTATCCACTTCTACTTCACTACAGGATAAACTACTTCTAACAGCGACGAACACTCCACCACCGGTTGCATGCAATCTATCCTTTCTAAACACCGTCTGTGCCTTTGTAAAAATTTCGGCAGAATTTATCTCTGGCTTCAGCCAGCTTTCTGTACCTATAACGATTTCAGCTTCGGTGCTTTCTATCAGCGCTTGAAGTTCCGGTACTTTACCAACGCAGCTTCGACAGTTTACAATTACAATACCGATTGCTGCTTGGTCCCCGCATGTCCTGACTTTGCCCCGCACCCGTTGAGGCTGTTGCCCTTTCTGCACTTGCCCGAGGCCATCTAACCTAAAAAACCGCCCAGCCCACGCCACACAACCCCTGCTACCCGTGTAGCCGCTTGTTGCGTGTAGTGGACTCCTGACCTATCCAGCGGAACCCGAAACCCCACCACCCTATGGCGCAAGTCGAGGAATCTGCAGCCCACATGGTCGCAGAACCGTCTCAACCTCTGATTCAGACCCTCCACTCGGCTCTGTACCAAAGGTCCGCAGTCAGTCCTGTCGACGATGCTGCAGATGGTGAGCTCTGCTTTCATCCCGCTAGCGAGACTGGCAGTCTTCACCAAATCAGATAGCCGCCGGAAGCCAGAGACGATTTCCTCCGATCCATAGCGACACACATCATTGGTGCCGACATGAGCGACCACCTGCAGATGGGTGCACCCTGTACCCTTCATGGCATCCGGAAGGACCCTTTCCACATCTGGAATGACTCCCCCCGGTATGCACACGGAGTGCACTTTGGTTTTCTTCCCCTCACTTGCTGCCATATCCCTAAGGGGCCCCATTACGCGCCTGACGTTGGAGCTCCGAACTACCAGTAAGCCCACCCTCTGCGACTGCCCGGATCTTGCAGACTGAGGGGCAACCTCTGGAACAGGGCAAGCAGCCATGTCAGGCTGAAGATCAGTATCAGCCTGAGACAGAGCCTGAAACCGGTTCGTCAGACAAACTGGAGAGGCCTTCCGTTCAGCCCTCCGGAATGTCTTTCGCCCCCTGCCACACCTTGAGACGACCTCCCACTCTACCACAGGTGAGGGATCAGCCTCAATGCGGGCAGTATCCCGGGCAACCACAGTCGTAGTCCGATCGGGGGATGCGTGGGACGAGCTGGCCGTCCCCGACAAACCCCCATCCGGACCCCCACAGTGATGCCCATTGGCAACAGCCTCAAGCTGTGTGACCGAAGCCAACACTGCCTGAAGCTGGGAGCGAAGGGATGCCAACTCAGCCTGCATCCGAACACAGCAGTTGCAGTCCCTATCCATGCTAAAAACTTGTGCAAAGAACGTCTGAACTAATCTACAGAGAGCGCAAACAAAACGACACAAAATTGAAGCGGTTATTAAAATACAAGATTGCCTAGTAAATGCAGTAATGCTGCCACTTGTGCACTGCTGACACACTGCTCGGCGGCGGAAGGAGACTACGCGATTTAACACTATTCGAGTACTAAAACGTGATGCTACAACTCTCAAATACTATAATACGCCCGAAATTTATGAATTAAACAATGCAAGTACCAAAAACACGCAAAGAAATGAAGAATTAAACTATGTAACAAATGAGTGAGCTAGGAGTATACGACTTGCTGCTGCAGCTGCTTATCCAACGGCGGCAGGGAGCACACTGACTGTGACCAACTGACACTCTTGGCAGCTGGGCAGCTGGGTGTGAACAGCGCGTAGCGTTGCGCAGTTGGAGGTGAGCCGCCAGCTGTGGTGGATGTGGGGAGTGAGATGGCGGAGTTTTGAGAGCGAATGATCTGGACAGAGACAGTAAATTTGTAAGACTGGATGCCATGAACTGATATATATAATGACTTTTGAATGACTTATATATATATATATATATATATATATATATATATATATATATATATATATATAATGACTTTTGAACACTATTATGGTAAACAGATTGTTTGTTCTCTATCAAAATCTTTCATTTGCTAACTATGCCTATCAGTAGTTAGTGCCTTCAGTAGTTAGAATCTTTTATTTAGCTGGCAGTAGTGGCGCTCGCTGTATTGCAGTAGTTCAAGTAACGAAGATTTTTGTGAGGTAAGTGATTCATGAAAGGTATAGGTTAATGTTAGTCAGGGCCATTCTTTTGTAGGGATTATTGAAAGTCAGATTGCGTTGCGCTAAAAATATGGTGTGTCAGTTTAAGCACAGTCATGTATAATTTTTCTAAGGGGACGTTTCAGGTGGAAGGCAAGAATTGTAAGGTCTGGAGACAGTAGTGGGTATTCCACAGCTCCTCTTCGACCTATCCAGCGTTCAGGTAGATTTTAATCCAAGTAGGATCTGACACTTCTGTGGCAGTGGGGTGGAGCGTCATCTTGTTATAGGTAAAATCTTTTATCTCCTAACATCTCTCGAATGGTTGCAAAAATCGATGTTCGCAGCATATGAAGATATACCTCACCTTTTATGTTGCCTTCAAAGAAGAGCGGTGAGCCGTGCGCGACTCGTGTTCGTGCCGTTTATTGCTTCACATCTTGTCTTTGCGGCACCGCCGTCCCGTTTCTTACTCGATTTACTGGCGTCACTAAGTCGCTGGCTTGCCTGCCCGTGAGTGGGCAGCAGCAGCACTTATCGATAAGAGCACTGTCATACTAACTCTGGAGCGACCGCCAGTATTGCCGGGTCGTCGTGTGTCGGCAGTTGAGTCAGGACAGAGCAGCAGTGAGGTCGAGACAGCCACGACTCGCCCCACTGTTGTCGACACACGTGAGTTGAGTGACCTGGGTTGGTCGTCCGGTCGGTCGACTCATCAGATGACGTGTACTTGGTCGCTCACCGCTTCTGGGTTCCCCGTGTGTGTCGACTTGTGATTCATCCTTGTTATTTCACAGTCACTGATTTTAGTATTGTTCAAGTTGTTCGTGGAAGTGTTTTCGTATAACCGTGTGTAGCTTGTGGTTTTGACTGAGCAGCTATTTTAATGCTGTCTGTGTGTTGCACGTGGTAGTCAGTCGGTTGCGAGAGAGCAGCGAGGAAGTCTCCAAGGCGCCAGGTCAGGCCGGGACCGCTGGTCGGATTGTGAGGCGCTAACTGCGAGAGCTACAAAGTTCGTTGCCCACCGAAACTGGACACTGAAGTTGAGTGATCAGTTAACCTGTTATGAAACCTCAACTGCTGTGACATCTCTTCGTTCATTGCCTGTTGTTGCTTCCCGGGCCGTTCCTGCTAGCAGTGTAAGTAGGCTGTTTATGTTTTCTTATTGGCAACGTTACGTAGCGCTCTGTGTGCTAGTTTGCATTGTTGTCTGCCATTGTAGTGTTGGGGAGCGGCAGCTGCATGTGAACAGCGCGTAGCGTTGCGCAGTTGGTGGTGAGCCGCCAGCAGTGGTGGATGTGGGGAGAGAGATGGCGGAGTTTTGAAATTTGTAAGACTGGATGTCATTATGACTATTAAGGTAAATACATTGTTTGTTCTCTATTAAAATCTTTCATTTGCTAACCATCCCTATCAGTAGTTAGTGCCTTCTGTAGTTTGAATCTTTTATTTAGCTGGCAGTAGTGGCGCTCGCTGTATTGCAGTAGTTTGAGTAACGAAGATTTTTGTGAGGTAAGTGATTTGTGAAAGGTACAGGTTAATGTTAGTCAGGGCCATTCCTTTGTAGGGATTTCTGAAAGTCAGATTGCGTTGCGCTAAAAAAATATTGTGTGTCAGTTTAAGCACAGTCTTGTATAATTGTTGAAAGGGGACGTTTCAGCAGCAACGTACGGTGTGTTGGAGTCGGTGAAATTTTGCCGCCATCTTCCTGTATGGTCTTTAACTATTAAATTGGTTGTTACTTATCAGTGAGGTGCACCAGCAATATTTTTTGCCTTGTGACAGTTAACGCCCCAGTTACCTGCCCTGGTCGTTAGCGTAGATTTCCGGCAGTGTGTTTTTCCTCGCCATGTTGATGCTGTTCGGCACGGCATGTAGTTCGACAGCCTTTTAGTTGTTTGTTCATATTTTTTTCTTGATAGTGGTTATTGTGCCTTGGCTCTTTTTAGACGCCAATTTTGAAGTCGTAGTACTGCTGGTATCTTCGTCCTCGGCTGACATTTTCCGTTGTCGTATCCTCGGTCGGGCAGAAGGGAATCGATTAGGTTGTTGGTCGGTCCTTCAGCCGTCCCTGGGTTGGGTTGCCATCCGATTATTTAACCTTACTCTTTGCCGCCTGTCTCATCTCACCTTACATTAGAGCTGTCTCTTCAGGCAGACGCTCGGAACACTTCTGAGCACCACTGTTCTGCTGATTTTAGATTGTGATTTTCATTTTAGTCTGATGTACTGTGTGAGGCCTTCAGCCATCTATTAATTTAGTTTGTTTTAATTTTAAATAGGGTCTTCAGCCGATTTAAATTAAAAATATGAAGATTGATTTGTTTAATAACTAAAATTTTGAAAGTTTGTTCTATCTGAAACTCTTGTTATCCAGGCCCCAAGTTGTTCATTGTCCAGTGTGTGGCCTTTAGCTGAGCTTTTATGTGAAATATTTTTAAGATAAGACCTTCAGCTGTCTTAAATTAAAATTTTGAAAACTGATTTGTTTAAAACTATTTTTTTTTTAAAATTTGATCTATCTGAAATTCTTGTTATCCAGGCCCTAAGCCCTGAGTTGTTCATGTCTTGTGTGTGGCCTTCAGCCAAGCATTTAGCTGAAATATTTTTTTTAAAAAATAAGGCCTTCAGCCGTGTGTATACTTTAACGCAATTTTTTGTAACTTGTGTTCAGGCCTTCAGCGGTTCTTGTTTTTGGTGTGGTTTTGGCCCTTCAGCCTAGGAGGTATCACAAGTTTTCTTAACTAGGCCTTCAGCCGTATTGTTTTAATTTGATCCTTTTAAGACAATGAGTAATTAAGTTGTTCTTGCAACTAACAGTAACTGTTTACGGCCCCCTCCCCAACTATAACCTATCCACTCTGTCCTGCGAAACCAGATTTCAAGTGGACTAATCAAACCACGCGATAACGAACTAGACCACACATTAGCAACCCGTAGATTAACACGTTTGTCCGCGGGAATGAGAGTTGTGGCGGTTTACAGTACCGTTCAGTTTGAATTGCGCCTCATCAGACCGGGATAACCGCCTCTGCAAACCGTTTGTCCTCGCGAAGCATGCCTTCAAATCACTCACAATACTCCATCCTTTCCTCCAGGTCGTCCTCATTCACAGTATGCAGCGATCTTGGAATGTACGCTTTCCACTTTTCAGCCTTCAGAATTCGTCGCACCCTTGATCGTCTTACCCCCCTTTCACGGGCTCCCTGCTTCGCAGATTTTGGAGGTGACCTAGTAAAACGTTGCAACACAGGAGCGCTGGAAGCTGGACCTGTTGATGAGTTTTGGCGGCCAGAACTTTCCTTATGCACATCTTTTTCTTCATATTTAGCCCGAATACGATAAACTGTTGTACGTGTTGGTGGATGACTGCCGTACACATTACGCCATTGTCGTTGTACCTCCATTATGTTTTCGTACTTCCAGTACCACTTCAACATGGCAATTTTACTTCATTCACTGCTGCTCTGTCATCTGCTGGAAAACATGCTCTAAGATCTGTTCAGGAAACAATAGTCTACACTACTGCTCAAATTTGCAACGATACATCATGTTGTTCCAAAGGTAATAACTATCAAAGAATGTATACATTTTTCTGGATCACACAGTAGATTATATAGTTACTTGACCTTAACCACCTCATTTCCCTTAAGATTCTAACGACAGGACTACTTACTTTTTGACTCCGATAATCACTTAAAAGGAATATGCAACGGGTAGTTAAATTTAACATATTAATTAATGAAACAGAATATCGTGTTTAAATTGGTTAATGGGGTATTTATTGTGCTCCTCCACTAATATATTAAGGGTTGGCGATAAGACTGCAATATAGATACTGTGATTTGCTTTTCAGTACATGGTTCGAAAGATTTATTACCATACTTACCAGAATTTGGATCAAGTACAGATAAAAAATAGTACTCACAAATTAGTAGGTTGGTGTGGTCTTCTACTTTACTCGAAGGTTCAAATGCAGTTTCTCAATGCACAGATCGGAACATCGATACTGGGTGTTTGGGATAACCAAAGGAAACAGGAATTAGTTAAACGAATCCAGCATTCCTACACTTGCTCATACAACAACTAGAAGTATCCATTATTGCTACCAAAACTACAACAAAATCCAGTTGCTACTCGTCAGAGAATATCTTGGCTAAAGATGTAAGATACAATGTGGGCTGATCAGCAGGTGGTTGCAGATGGCACAATACATACAAAGAAAAGCGCCTGTCATAGCTTCGACAAAATTGACAGAAATATAATGAGGCGTAAAGAAACATCCAGGAACGCTGAAAGCGTCAGCATATGTGACAAAATTAATGAAAGGACGAACTAATTACGATCGAGTCCCACAAGCCACGAATGTCCTTTAAACTACCAAACTATGGAACCACAAAAATAATTTCGCTGTGCTATGCTACAGATTGAGATCAATATACTGCCTGGAAATACAGTTTACTCTGTTCACATATGTTTGAGAAACCTAGTTTCCACAATAAAAAAGGATCAATGGGAAACGGAAGAATTCAACAGAAATTTGGAATACGACTCTACCACTGACCACGTGGCAGCGTGGGTGCACAAAACCACTGACTTTCAAGTTCCAAAAACACAATAGTGAAAACACATGAGCGATCTAAGATTCAATCTCGCGCCTGTCTCAGTTATTGTTGTCGTTGTTGTTGTTGTTGCTGCTGTGGTCTTCAGTCCGAAGACTCCTTTGATACAGCTCTCCATACTAATCTATCCTGTGCAAGCCTCTTCATCTCCGAATAATTACTGTAACCTACATCCTTCTGAATCTGCCTACTGTATTCATCTCTTCGTCCCCCTCTACAATTTTTACCTCCCACACTACCCTCCAACACTCAGGAACGCCTTTCTTGCCAATTACAGCCTACATTTTATATGATCTCCACTGCTGGCACAATCAGTTATTTTGCTGCTCAAATAGCAAAATTCACATACTACTTTAAATGTCTCGTTTCGTAATCGAATTCCCTTATTGTCACCTGATTTAATTCGACTACGATTCATTATTTTTGTTTTGCTTCTGTTGATGTTCATCTTATATCCTCCATTCAATACTCTCTCCACTTCCATTCTGCTCTTCTAAGTCCTTTGCTGTCTCTCTGATGGTATTCAGTCTAGTAAAAAGCTTGTGGTCAGTAACCCCCGTATCTGTCATGATGCTAATTATTGGTCAGGAATATTTGTTGCTAAGAGATTAAATATGCTTTCGCAACCATTTACACTTCGAGTGAGCTACTGTACTAGTTGCTCAAAATAATTTTCCGTGAAGGCATTTAGTACTATTTCGGACGACGTTTTATTGCTGCCACTGACTTTAAACATGTATTTTTGCCAACATATCGAGTGTGTATTGAAGTTACCACCATCTATAATTATGTGAATGGTGTACCTTTTTGAAATGACACTGATTTTCTTTGGACTGTTCAGCAACTGTATCATCTGAGTCGTGGGTTCAGTAAAAGGAGCAAATTATTAATTTATTCCAGTTTTTAAGTGTAGCCTCTACCATGCTAACTCAAGGGAACTATCAACTTCAATTTAACAGCATTAAACTCTCCACCACCAACTATATTTAATCTATCCTTCCCGTCACGGTTACATCCTTTGTAAAAATTTCGGCTGAACTTATTTCCAGCTTTAGCCAGCTTTCCGCACCTGTATCGATTTGGGACTCGGTGCTTTCTGTTATAGCTTGGAGCTCTGCTTCCTTTCCAACACAGCTACAACAGCTTACAACAACAATATTAATTGTTCCTATGTCTACCACGAAGAATAAACAGCAATCCAGCACTGGATGCTTGGCGGTAGCAGTCAGCGTGGGACGGGGCAGTGCTCTCGTTGCTGGACTTATGTTCATTCTTCGAGTTTTCTGTCCATATTAATACAGATCGATAAAACAAATACAGCACTAGACCAATCTGCGACACTCCTATCGCATGGACACGTACAATTCCGCTTTAAAAGTCATTTTGTTTGTAACAGGAAACAAACCGAAACTTACCGTCGACACTGGACGTAGGGCGAAAGACGTTATGAGCAGGATTTTTTTGGGCTAATTCTAGCTACACACAGCAGAAACGAAATTGTAAGAATCTGCTGAAACACCAGAGAGAATGCTCCTGATGATTCTTAGGAGAGACATCCTTTATTTAAAACGAAGTCTAAGACTTCTGTATAATGTAAGGCACGACAATTTGTATATCTCCTGCAGCTGTCACAGACAATGGATTTTATTTTGCTGCATTTTCCTTTTTTTATTTAATACTGTTCGTTTATCTTAGAATCAGGTGTACATGATTACACTGAAAACTTTACCATTATTTAATTGCAATAATATTTTACGAGAGCGAGAGTTTAGACGTATATCGATAGGTAGCGACTTTCGACATAACAATGAATGGACAACAGTTATGGAGGGTTGGTTGTTGACCGCTCCGCGACCATCAGAGGAGATACAGCTTGTTTGCCGCTGTATTGTGGGCTGAAAGACTGGTAGATGAAGTTCTTCTAAATGTTACGCGCCTTAGGTTAACATTCCACATAATGGTATAACGACTGCGACACGAGAATAGTACATGGACTCTTCATTGTCGGGACGCTTTACGAGGTACAACGCGAGCTGCTGAGTTGAACGTCAAATGTATCGATCTGCCTAGTGCACACATGTGAAAACAGTGACTAAGGAAAGACAGATTTATCGAATGAACTGAATACAATATTAAGCACGTACTTTAAACTGTGCAACGGCGTCGATGTGCATCTTACTGTGAACTAACGTATCGTAGAGAAGTACGAAAGCAGTGACAGTAATGTATAGCTTTGCCGAGTGAATTAACTTCGATACTAAGCGAACTGTGTGCCACCTACAAAAATGCTAAGCTCGAACTGTGGTCACCAGTATCTGTACTTGCAGTGAAGTTAGTAAACATTACGCCGTTCGGTATGGATTAAATTCGTTTTGCATCATCGACCACCAAAACTGGAACCAAAGAGAAGACGATACGCCTCTTTCGCCGTAACTTCACATTATCACTTTCAAGAAGAAGGCTGCAACGGCGTTTTCAACAAGAATTACTGTTACTGGATTACGTTTGTCTGCAGCCAACGCGGCGTAGATCACCGTATTTCACAGCTAAGTTGCTTTGGACGAACGTAACAATTGTTAAGCAACTTTACTCTTGCTATTTTTTTTAATTATCTGCTAAATAAAACTTCACTATGTATTACTAAAGTCACATGTATGTTTACTGGTACTCATTGTTAACCGTGTTATGAATCAGTAACCAAATCAGTTTAATAATTCTCCCAGTAAATTCTAGCACTTCTGAACAAAAATATATTCGCCGCGTAATATTTTTCACAGTTCTATCTGCAAATACTATCTGACTACATTAAAATCTTTTGGTAATTGCACGCATTACACGTTCCAAACTGACTGCAGTAGTGTAAAATACTTCATATTATAGTCTTGTTTCATCTTATTATACATGTAAGTTTGTATCAGTGTGTTTATACGCTTTTCTCTTTTCGTCGGTGTGTTTAACGGGATTCTGAAGTGGATTATTCAACAGTTCATTCGGTATGTTAATAAAACACGCACGTAGTAAAGGGGTCGCCATTAAGCCAATTAGCTTCGACCAATCTACATCTACATAAACACTCCATGGTGTGTGGTGGAGGGTATATTGCACCACTACCAGTCATTTCATTTCCAGTTCTACTCGCAAATCGAGCGGGCGACAGACGACTCTCTATATGTCTCCGTACGCGCCTCGATTTGTCTTACCTTCGTGATCGTTATGCGAAATGCAAGTTGGTGGCAGTAGAATCGTTCTAGAGCGAATGCCAGTTCTCTAAATTTTCTCAATAATGCTCCTCGAAAAGAACGTTGCCTGCCCTCCAGGTATTCCCATTTCAGTTCGGTAACACTTTTATGTTAATCACGGAAGAATAGGAGGATTTCCGTAAGTAGAGCATCTAGACAGCTGGAAAGCTGTAAATTGTATTGTTTCCCACTGAATATGGTTCATATGGCTCTAAGCGCTATGGGACTTAACGTCTGAGGTCATTAGTCCCCTAGACTTAGAACTACGTAAACCTAACTAACCTAAGGACATCACACACATCCATGCCCGAGGCAGGATTCGAAACTGCGACCGTAGCAGCAGCGCGGTTCCGGACTGAAGCATCTAGAACCGCTCGGCCACCGCGGCTGACCCCACTGAATAAACTTTGTTTACATTTAATAATTTATTATTGCAGTATTCCTGAGCCATTGAGGCAGCTTATTTGCTTTTGCTGGAAATTCCACTGCCGGCGACACTATAATTCGGTAAGTTCTGGGAAGATATAAGTTTCATAATTTTTATGACTCCATACCTCAATCAGTAAAAGTGAAACCCTCAGAGGATCACTTTGTTGCTCGTTTGTCTGCATGTTTGTGTGTACGACTATTAAAAACCCTTTTCCTCTGTAATGGGTTAACATATCAAGTTGAAATTTATTTCGTAGACTAAGGTCTACGATCCTTTGTTGGTGTACAAAACTGAAGCATATAAGTCAGTGCAAATAAAAGATATGCCCATTTATGTCATACACTCCTGGAAATTGAAATAAGAACACCGTGAATTCATTGTCCCAGGAAGGGGAAACTTTATTGACACATTCCTGGGGTCAGATACATCACATGATCACACTGACAGAACCACAGGCACATAGACACAGGCAACAGAGCATGCACAATGTCGGCACTAGTACAGTGTATATCCACCTTTCGCAGCAATGCAGGCTGCTATTCTCCCATGGAGACGATCGTAGAGATGCTGCATGTAGTCCTGTGGAACGGCTTGCCATGCCATTTCCACCTGGCGCCTCAGTTGGACCAGCGTTCGTGCTGGACGTGCAGACCGCGTGAGACGACGCTTCATCCAGTCCCAAACATGCTCAATGGGGGACAGATCCGGAGATCTTGCTGGCCAGGGTAGTTGACTTACACCTTCTAGAGCACGTTGGGTGGCACGCGATACATGCGGACGTGCATTGTCCTGTTGGAACAGCAAGTTCCCTTGCCGGTCTAGGAATGGTAGAACGATGGGTTCGATGACGGTTTGGATGTACCGTGCACTATTCAGTGTCCCCTCGACGATCACCTGTGGTGTACGGCCAGTGTAGGAGATCGCTCCCCACACCATGATGCCGGGTGTTGGCCCTGTGTGCCTCGGTCGTATGCAGTCCTGATTGTGGCGCTCACCTGCACGGCGCCAAACACGCATACGACCATCATTGGCACCAAGGCAGAAGCGACTCTCATCGCTGAAGACGACACGTCTCCATTCGTCCCTCCATTCACGCCTGTCGCGACACCACTGGAGGCGGGCTGCACGATGTTGGGGCGTGAGCGGAAGACGGCCTAACGGTGTGCGGGACCGTAGCCCAGCTTCATGGAGACGGTTGCGAATGGTCCTCGCCGATACCCCAGGAGCAACAGTGTCCCTAATTTGCTGGGAAGTGGCGGTGCGGTCCCCTACAGCACTGCGTAGGATCCTACGGTCTTGGCGTGCATCCGTGCGTCGCTGCGGTCCGGTCCCAGGTCGACGGGCACGTGCACCTTCCGCCGACCACTGGCGACAACATCGATGTACTGTGGAGACCTCACGCCCCACGTGTTGAGCAATTCGGCGGTACGTCCACCCGGCCTCCCGCATGCCCACTATACGCCCTCGCTCAAAGTCCGTCAACTGCACATACGGTTCACGTCCACGCTGTCGCGGCATGCTACCAGTGTTAAAGACTGCGATGGAGCTCCGTATGCCACGGCAAACTGGCTGACACTGACGGCGGCGGTGCACAAATGCTGCGCAGCTAGCGCCATTCGACGGCCAACACCGCGGTTCCTGGTGTGTCCGCTGTGCCGTGCGTGTGATCATTGCTTGTACAGCCCTCTCGCAGTGTCCGGAGCAAGTATGGTGGGTCTGACACACCGGTGTCAATGTGTTCTTTTTTCCATTTCAGGAGTGTATATTTTGATACGCGCAAACTCACCCACCGAAATCTTTAGGTACCTCCCGTTGGCCTAGACCCATGTAATTTGGGAAGATGCGAGGCCTCACAATGCATGTAAGGAAAAATATCAGAAAAGTGTTAAGTAGTGCTTATTTTACACGAACAGAAGATGTCTCTGTCATCTGTGGTCCGACTTTCTTGTTTGTCCACCTGTTAAGACGCCCTTTTCTCAGGAGCGGGTCGACGTATCAAGTTGACATTTATATCACATACAAAAGTCTATAGTGCCTTGCTGGTGTAGAAATGTTAAGACTCCAAGTCAATGCAATCCAAAAATACAGACATTGACGTCACATATTTTGATACAGGGATATCTGTCATTAAAATCATTGAAGTAGGCAAAAAACAAACTTTCACAACGCAGGTAAACGAAAAAAAAATTCAGAAAATTGTTGATTTTTAACTATACCAGACGAAAAAAATGTTTCATTTGTCATCATATCTCAATCTTAAGAATAAAAGATCCCCGGGAACGATATCTTGCCAGTATCAATGTCGATAAATACACTACTGCCCATTGAAATTGCTACACCAAAAAGAAATGCAGATTATTCAAAAAAATTGGTCAAGTGGCTCTGAGCACTATGGGACTTAACATCTGAGGTCATCAGGCCCCTATAACTTAGAAGTACGTAAACCTAACTAACCTAAGGACATCACACACATCCATGTCCGAGGCAGAATTCGAACCTGCGACCGTAGCAGCGCCTAGAACCGCTTGGTCACAGCGGACAAATATATTATACTCGAACTCACATGTGATTATGTTTTCACGCAAATTGGGTGCATAGATCCTGAAAAATCAGTATCCACAACAACTACCTCTGGCCGTAATAACGGCCTTGATACACCTGGGTATTGAGTCAAACAGAGCTTGTACAGTTACAGCTGTCCATGGAGCTTCAACACGATTCATCAAGAGTAGTTACTGGCGTTTTGTGACGAGCTCGGCCATGTAATGGATTTGGGAGATGTGTTATTTTCTACCGGATTTGTCGATACCAAATTGTAAATGTTTTCTTATATTTTTGTCAGAATTTTTTATTGTAATTTGCCTTATTATATGCTAATTTACTTATATTTTTGAGAGTGACAGCATATTGATTACTATTAGTAAATGTGACGAAGAATATCAAAGAGACTGATTACAAGCGGAAGCTTGTGTGTTGTGTAAAATGTCTTTGACGCTGGAGTCGTCTTTGACTGTAGTCAGTCGGAAGTGAACTCGTGGTGTGTGTTGACGGTAGAACAATGTGTAGGTCGCCGTCATAATAATTTGGAAGTGAACAGAAAAAAAGAATTACGTTACCACTTTTTTTATATAAACTTTAAGAAGAAACCACATTCGAAGGAATGGTATTTGAAGCACCAAAAACGAGGCAAACACATTGAACCAGGTCATTTCTGCAGCCGACGAAACTGCATTGTGGAATCATACTTCCACTAGACAACTGAAGCCAAGACAAATATCGCCTTGTAAACATTTTACGGAAAAGGTACTGTCACGAAATATGCCAAATTTAAGTAAATATAATAAATAGTGAGCCTATTTCAGCCACCATTGACCAGACGTTTTCGACTGGTGTCAGATCTGGAGAATATGCTGGCCAGGGCAGCATTCGAACATTTTCCGTATCCAGAAAGGCCCGTACAGGGCATGCGGTCGTGCATTATCCTGCTGAAATATAGAGTTTCGTAGGAATCGAATGAAGGGTAGAGCCACGGGTCGTATCACACCTGAAATGTAAAGTCCACTGTTCAAAGTGCCGTCAGTGCGAACAAGAGGTGACCGAGACGTGTAACCAATGGCACCCCATACCATCACGCCGGGTGATACGCCAGTATGGCAATGATGAACACACGCTTCCAATGTGCGTTCACCGCGATGTCGCCAAACACGGATGCGACCATCATGATGCTGTAAAAAGAACCTGGATTCATCCGAAAAAATGACGTTTTGCCATTCGTGCACCCAGGTTCGTCGTTGAGTACACCATCGCAGGCGCTCCTGTCTGTGATGCAGCGTCAAGGGTAACCGCAGCCATGGTCTGAGAGCTGATGGTCCATGTTGCTACAAACGTCGTCGAACTGTTCGTGCAGTCTTGCAAACGTCCCCATCTGTTGACACAGGGATCGAGACGTGGCTGCACGATCCGTTACAGCCATGCGGATAAGATGCCTGTCATTTCGACTGCTAGTGATACGAGGCCGTTGGGATACAGCACGGCGTTCCGTATTACTCTCCTGAACCCACCGATTCCATTTTCTGCTAACAGTCATTGGATCTCGACGAACGCGAGCAGCAATGTGGCGATACGATAAACCGCAATCGCGATAGGCGACCTTTATCAAAGTCGGAAACGTGATGGTACGCATTTCTCCTCCTTACGCGAGGCATCACAACAACGTTTCACCAGGCAACGCCGGTCAACTGCTGTTTGTGTATGAGAAATCGCTTGGAAACTTTCCTCATGTCAGCACGTTGTAGGTGTCTCCAGGGGCGCCAACCTTGTGTGAATGCTGTGAAAAGCTAATCATTTGCATATCACAGGATCTTCTTCTTGTCGGTTAAATTTCGCGTCTGTAGCACATCATCTTCGTGGTGTAGCAGATTTAATGGCCAGTAGTGTAAGTTTCTGCGGAACACTGCTCGCAAGTGGCCAAATCTTTAGTTCGTCTAACATTACGTGCGACGGATTTGTTACTCGTTTCATTCGTGAGCAATCAGCTTTCTACCACATTCTTTCACATTATTGGAAGTATTTGATTTTTATTTAAAAGAAACACTTTTTTTACGTGACTTAGGCTTACTGGTAGGTAAAGTGGGAATTCTGTTTTCGCTATAATGTGATGAACACCTCCCCACAAATTGACAAACATCGAACTGTTGCTTCACAATATAGCGCTTTCCCTTTTTGTCAGTGTAGTTGTATCTGGATACCACCACGATGTTACACACCTTCCGGCAGCAGGTGTACATATTAAAAAGTGCTGCATAGCGGGAAACCGGACAGCAGTGTGGGGAAACGAATGGAGCGTCGACGAGGCGGAGGTCTCAGCGGAAAGCGGGCGCGAAAAACGCCGCTCTGGGAAGCGAGGCGGCAAGGAGCGGGCGAGGGAAGAAGAGAGGGGCGGCGGGGGAAGGTCGCCCTTTGATCTGAGGCTGCGCCGCGGTCGATGGCCTCGAGGCGGCCGCGCCGCGCTGGGGATGCGGGCGTCGGTAATAACGGCGGCGTCGCGACGCTTGTGGCGGGCGAGGTTGGCTTCCTCGGCGTCGCGGCGCGGCGGGCCGCACTACAGCGCGAGTTCACTCACAATCAGAGGCGCTCCCTTTTTAGTCGCACCCTCTTAACTCGGCGCTCATTTGGGCCGCTCGCGGCTGAATGTCGCCTTTTGAGGCCGCCCGCCGCTGAATGGCCGCCGAGGCAGCCACCTCCGCCCGTTTGCTCTCATTTACTGTCCCTCCGACAATCGACGTTTGCGGCGGAGGAGAACAAATGGCCTCGGCGGCCAGGCTTCCAGAGAGAAATTGTGTGCCTTGTGGATGGAGGCGTAGAGACAGCATCGCCGTGTGTGTTGTTCCTTTTAGGTTTTATCGTGGCAATGTCCTTATTCAGTGCTCTGACACAGGTCCAGTTACGTGAGAGCAGCAGTACATGGTATTAAGTCCCAATAACTATCAGGTTCCACTGGTTGAATGTCAGAATCCGGATAGAGATTTTCTCTGTCAGATTATTGAAATATTCAGTTACTACATCGCTTTAAATACGCTTTGGTGACTCCTTGAGCAAAGAATTGTTGACTTTTGTGAAGTTGGTACCTGACTGAAGACCCGATTACAGGACATTGTGGAAGGGGCTAGAGGTGCCTCAACTTTGAAGCTCCTTTGGTTCAAACGGCTCTGAGCACTATGGGACTTAACTTCTGAGGTCATCAGTCTCCTCCAACTTAGAACTACTTAAACTTAACTAACATAAGGACATCACACACATCCATGTCCGAGGCAGGATTCGAACCTGCGACCGTATCAGTCGCGCGGTTCCAGACTGTAGCGCCTAGAACCGCTCGGCTACAACTGGCCGCCGAAGCTCCCTTAGTTTGTTCCTGTCTTACTTGTGTTGTGACATACGCATAGAACTCTGAACCTGTTGGCCCCACAGCTCTCTCGAGGATGGGCTGCGTGCATGCATTGGCTGACGACATTATCTTTGCTGAGCGTGCCATCTCCTCCATCACCTCACGTCACAGAAAATTAAGTTATGTAACCTTGCTATGGGCTTCAGTAACAACAATTGTAATATTTTTGTTTCATTTTTCTTTTTTTAAAAATGATATTATCCTATCTTGTGTTTTAATTCATGTAAGTTAAGACTTTCGCATTGTTAGGCTAATGATTTGCAAGGCGGAAGATAGTCGTTGCTTAAATTCTTAAATTTCCATACATATTATTATATGACGCCGCCCAGGTTTAAATTTTTGAAGAGCCACGGTTAGCCGTTTGTTCTGTTGATAAATTTTCTTTAAGGTTTTATTACGTAGCGCTGGCCAAGATTTCTTAATCAAGGGGTCTTTTACATGTAGACACAATATATTAATGGGATGCATTTATAAGTAATTGTTCTTATTACCCATCATGTTCTCGGTTTCATGATAGTCGGGACTCTGTTTGTAGATCTGAATTGAGGTATAAGTATCTAGAAGGCCAGCCTGTTCATTTTTATGAGAATAATTACACCGCATCGACATATTTTTCTATTATTTCCTAAATGTGTAAACTCAAAATTAGAGTAAATACCGTTAGTTCTTGTTCAAGTTTTAAAATCAAATGGCTCCGAGCACTATGGGACTCAGCTTCTTAGGTCATTAGTCGCCTAGAACTTAGAACTAGTTAAACCTAACTAACCTAAAGACATCACACACATCCATGCCCGAGGCAGGATTCGAACCTGCGACCGTAGCGGTCTCGCGGTTCCAGACTACAGCGCCTAGAAACGCACGACCACTTCGGCCAGCTCAAAGTTTTATTTAGGTGCCCTGTATCCTCGTTGAATTCAGTCCACTTTAAATTTATTAAGTGGCAATAGCCGTTGGGTACATTCAGAAAGCGCGCCTATTGTAAAATCTGGTGTTTGCACTTTATAATCTTTAATAATAAGTGTTTTACGAACGTTGAATGGTGTTTATCTGTACCAGAGTCCATTCCTTCCACGTAATTTATTCTGAGAACCTGGGCGCCATTTGAATATTTTTCACAAATCTAGATACAATAATAGAATAAAATGGCCAAACCGATGTGATTGACAATTCTGTGTGTCCTGTTTTTATATCTACTCTCCCTATGATTTTTTTTTCTCTTTTTTATAAGATGAAGATAATGTTAACGATAAATGAATCATTAAATACTGATAAACAGTTATAATCAATCTGTTGTTAGAATTATGCAGAAATAAAAAAATATGTTTTACCGGCAGTGATATTCCATGCCGGGAGTTCCTGTTTATAAAACAACCGGCTTACCAGCTCGGCTGCGGATTCGTTGGTAAAGACTGGTCATATAAGGCAAATAACAACACCTAAAATTTTCCCTATGACACATGGACCTTGCCGTTTGTGGAGAGGATTGCGTGAACTACTGACGGCCTTGGGAGAGCCAGTCCTGACAAAACTCTACCATCTGGTGAGCAAGATGTATGAGACAGGCGAAATACCCTCAAGGCTTCAAGAAGAATATAATAATTCCTATCACAAAGAAAGCAGGTATTGACAGATGTGAAAATTATCGAACTATCAGTTTAATAAGCCACAGCTACAAAATACTAACACGAGTTCTTTACAGACGAATGGAAAAACTGGTAGAAGCCGACATTGGGGAAGATCAGTTTGGATTCCGTAGAAATATTGGAACACGTAAGGCAATACTGACCTTACGACTTATCTTAGAAGAAAGATTAAGGAAAGGCAAACCTACGTTTCTAGCATTCGTAGACTTAGAGAAAGCTTTTGACAATGTTGACTGGAATACTCTCTTCGAAATTCTATAGGTGGCAGGGGTAAAATACAGGGAGCGAAAGACTATTTACAATTTGTACAGAAACCAGATGGCAGTTATAAGAGTCGAGGGGCATTAAACGGAAGCAGTGATTGGGAAGGGAGTGAGACAGGGTTTTAGCCTCTCCCCGATGTTATTCAATCTGTATATTGAGCAAGCAGTAAAGGAAACAAAAGAAAAGTTCGGAGTAGGTATTAAAATCCATGGAGAAGAAATAAAAACTTTGAGGTTCGCCGATGACATTGTAATTCTGCCAGAGACAGCAAAGGACTTGGAAGAGCAGTTAAACGGAATGGACAGTGTCTTGAAAGGAGGATATAAGATGAACATTAACAAAAGCAAAACGAGGATAATGGAATGTAGTCGAATTAAATCAGATGATGCCGAGGGAATTAGATTGGTAAATGAGACACTTATAGTAGTAATGGAGTTTTGCTATTTGGGGAGCAAAATAACTGATGATGGTCGAAGTAGAGAGAATATAAAATGTAGACTGGCAATGGCAAGGAAAGCGTTTCTGAAGAGGAGAAATTTGCTAACATCGAATATACATTTAAGCGTCAGGAAGTCGTTTCTGAAAGTATTTGTATGGAGTGTAGCCATGTATGGAAGTGAAACATGCACGATAAATAGTTTGGACACGAAGAGAATAGAAGCTTTCGAAATGTGGTGCTACAGAAGAAAGCTGAAGATTAGATGGGTAGATCACATAACTAATGAGGAGGTATTCAATAGAATTGGGGAGAAGAGGAGTTTGTGTCACAACGTGACAAGAAGAAGGGACCGGTTGGTAGGACATGTTCTGAGGCATCAAGGGATCACCAATTTAGTATTGGAGGGCAGCAGGGAGGGTAAAAGTCGTAGAGGGAGACCAAGAGAGGAATACACTAAGCAGATGCAGAAGGATATAGGTTGCAGTAAGTACTGGGAGATGAAGAAGCTTGCACAGGATAGGGTAGCATGGAGAGCTACATCGAACCAGTCTCAGGACTGAAGACCACCACAACAACAACAACAACAACAACAAAATTTTCCAACTCCAATTTTTCGAAAACGGTTGTTGTTAGCATCTTCCTGTTCACGTATGTTAAAGTCCGAGTCCTTAACTGTGCACCCAACAATATGAATCAGATCAGTGGGGGAGAACTTCGTACGGTCGTCTGGTTAGCATTGGTGCCAGTGAGAAAATAAAACAATTTAAATTGGAGCGCCTTGCGGAGTGGAGCCACAGTGACACTCGGGAAGGAAAAAGAGTGTTGGGTGAGTCGTGTGTGGGGGAGGGAGTGCTGGGGTACTGGTACGGTCGCTATAGGCCGCGCCGCAGGGCGACGCCCGCTCGGCGGCAGATACCGCGACCGCCGACTCTGCCACGTCGCGTCCCGTGAATTCCCGTGTTTCTAAGACTCCCCCAGACGGCAGTCACGATAGCGCCGCGGCTCACTGTGAAATGGCCCGTGACGCCATAAAGATAATGCCTCGCCAAATAATAACCGCGCCGCGCCGCGCCGCTGCTACCGTGGGCGGCAGTTCCTCCGCACAGTACTTAGCGACTGCCTTTACATCCAATGTCCCGCCGACTCGGCGTGACCCCAGGTGACGGAAATTAGTTTCACGTAACAAGAATCCGTGACGCAAAATACAGGCAAGTGGCAGCACTCTGCCGGTGGACATGTGCATGGCAATTTACTGAAGGAAAAAAATCGCAACACCAAAAAGCAATTAATGTAGAGTAACGATATTCCGGAAAATTTAACATTAATGTCACACAACATAACTCGAAGGTGAGAAGCCTAGAGGCCTAGAGGAAGACCACCAGACAGATGGGACAAAGACATCAAGAAGATCGCTGGTAACACGTGGCAGAGAACTGCCCAAGACCGTCCCACTTGGAGAAGACTTCTGAAAGCCTACCTGAATCCACAACTCGAAGAGGCCACATCATCTAATGACTGAATTGGCTGATGATGATGATGATGAACGATATTCCGGGAATACGTCTGTCTAGGTAACACATTTATTTGTTTAATACTGTGCGAGGTGCCGCGGCAAGCAGTGTATTTAACACTAAATTCTTCTAGAATCTTCATATGGAAACGTTGCTCCAAGCCCCCCTTTTCTAACTCCGACTTACGCTGTTGCACATGGATTTAGAAGAAACGCGAACTGACTGTAATCTACCCTGCAGGTGGAGTAGAAAAGAGTTTGGCACCTGCAATAATTTAATTTGATAGAAATAAATTTGATAAAGGAAAGTTTCATTAACGTAGTGAGAAATGAAAGGTTGCTCTACCGTTCAACAGAACGAAAGTTCTGTCCAAAATAGCAATTTGATTTATTATGGCTAAACTCAAAATAATAAACAAAACACATGAAACATTTACAATACGTCAAACTGGATAGTCAAATAAATGCTGTGAAGGTGAAGTTGTCCATAAACTAGCTTGTGACGTTTATGACCAAGTGGTATGTGGAGCCAATTCCTTGCAACTCAAATCTTAAGAGAAACACCCGGCCAACGCAACATTAATTGCTGCTACAGTAGTGAGAACTCAGATAATGAACACCCGAGACAGAACCACGTTAGAAAAGATGGGACCAATCGCGCTCTGCTGAGCTCTGACTATCACATAGCAAAATTCCTTAATCTGCCGGTGCTGCGGACATACATTACCAAGCTGTCTTCTAATTGCAAGGACACGATCTGGCATACCGGAGGCGATGGCTGGTTGCTTCGAGGCCCCGTCGTGGTGATGACAATGTCGCGAGTATAGCCCTAAACAAATTATCCTGGTCTGGTTGTTCCAGACTGAAGACTTCCTAGCAACACATATGCGCCTCTGAGGGTACGAAGAACGCTCGCTACACAATCACTGACGGTACAGTGATTGATTTTAACAAGCGAAGTCACACGGTAACTGCAATACAGTCAACTTAAGCCAAAACTACTCAAGACGGACGACATAGGCCGTTTGTACGCAGAACGCTCAATTGTCAGCTGTACTCGGAAAGTTATGTTGAAGTCGAAACTTCAGAAACTTCGTCAAACAGTTACAATTAAATGAAAGTATATTAGACAACCAACGGAAGGCAGGCTGTCCAGAGCAGCGAGAGCTCAGTCTTGTAACCTACCCCGACCGAAAGGCGAGACTCGACTCTATCAAGAGCACCCCTACAAGCCAAACACAGAACATTCCCACCACCACGACAATGGCCGTGGTTATACGATCCAATCAGCAACTCGAAAACCGGCGGAAAATTCCACTCTATTGCCGAAGCACTATTATTCCTCCAATGGAGATATTTGCCGCCAATTTCTGCGCCGATTTTGCTACGTTTCGGAGCTATCCCCTGAGCAAGCCAATCACAGTTATGATTTTGCAGAAAACGCGGTAATTTGCTCGCCAATACTGCCTGGGAACAGAAGTCTTTCCCACGCCTCGTTGGTAACCCGTCAGAAAGTGTTTTCACTAAGTTTCCGCGAAGTAACCCCAGCTGCTGCTTTAGGTCCCTGTGGGTGTGTCGCTCCCGCTCTTATGACAATTTCGGCGTCTGGACAGCAACCGCTCGACTCCCTCACACCCGTAGGCATAGCCCTTTGAAGACCAGCAGAACCCGCCTGTCACCGGACCACCTGGTTGACGAGAGACGCTGCGTGGGAAGTCTGAGTGTGAAGGAATAGCAATTTTTCACCGCATACAATCAGAGAGGAAAATATCATATCTTATGAGTTCTCAGTACTAGCCTTGTAATGATAATACTCGGCTATACTTACCCAAATCGAATTACTCAGAGTAAGATATAAATATGAGAAGGGGCAAGTCACTATGGGCATCGTAAAGACATGCCACCTCTCAATTGGAAGATCACAGGTTAATAAATGCACAAGATAAACCATTGCAAAGCTGAAATGATGAATACGAGCATTCAAACTTGAATGCATTGTGTTGTACAGGTGTTCGAAGTCGGTTTTTGAGTTGGAGTTCCATGCCTGTTCCACTTCAATGGTCAAGTTAATGCTGGTTGTGGATGACGCTGGAGATGTCGTCCGATGATGTCCCATATGCACAGGATTGGAATCAGATCTGATGATGGAGCAGACCAGCACAACATATCGACTCTGCGCAGCACGCTCAGTTACAACAGCGTTATTTGGCCGAGCGTTATCCTGTTGCCGGCCGCAGTGGCCTAGCGGTTCTAGGCGCGTCAGTCCGGAACCATGCGGCTGCTATGGTCGCAGGTTCGAATCCTGCCTCGGGCATGGTTGTGTGTGATGTCCTTAGGTTATTTAGGTTTACTTAGTTCTAAGTCTAGGGGACTGACGACCTCAGATGTTAAGTCCTATAGTGCTTAGAGCCATTTGAACCGTTATCCTGTTGGAAAACATTCCCCGGAACGCTATTCATGATGGGATCACAACAGGTCGAATCACCGGATTGACGTACAAATTTGCAGTCAGGGTGCGTCATTTGCTTACCACGAGAGAACTCCTGCTGTCATACGAAAACGCACCCGAGACTATGACTCCAGATGTAGTTCCAATATGCCTAGGTTGCAGACAGGCTGGTTTCAGGCACCCAGCTGGCCTCTTTCTAACCAACACACGACTATCACTGCCACCGAGGCAGAACCAGCTTTGAAAATACAGTATAATAGACCTCCTCCCTGCCCTCCAGTGAGCTCTCGTTTGACACCTTTGACGTCGCAAATGGCGGTAATTTGGGTTGCATGGAATGCACGCCTCAGGGCATCTACTCGGGGCTGTCCTTGAACCGATTTCTAACAGCCCATTGTGTCACTATGATGCTAACTGCTGCTCAGACTGCTGCTGGAGATGCAGTACAGTGTGCAAGAGCCATACGCTGAACACTATGATCTTCCCTCTTGGTAGAGCGACGTGGTCATCCGCTGTCCGGTCTTCTTGCGACCGTACTATCCCGTGACCACCGCTGCCAGCAATCGTGTACAGTGACTGTATTTCTGCCATGTCTTCCTGCATTATCGCAGAAGGCACCTCCAGCTTCTCGTAGACCTGTTACACGACCTGGCTCAAACTCAGTGAGGTGCTGCTCGTGGCATCTGTGTCGTCTTAAAGGCTTGCTTGACTAACATCAACTCACCACGTCCAGTCTCAAAGGTAAGCAATGCTCACGAGCGTTACAGCCTGCATTTAAAGCAAACCTGATTTGCATCCTCGTAATGGCGCTACTGGCGCCACTCTTGTGCGACTGGCGTAAATTTAAATAGACATCATCTTTCAGATGTGGAACCACGCTTAACAAATTTAGTTCATGTCAAACAACTCCTTCTTGGTGTTGCGATTTTTTTTCGTTGGTGTATGTGGCGAACGTACAATACCTTCTCGATAAAATATTATGTTCTGTGTATTAACAGTGGGAATTTCGCTTAGGATACTTGTTTCATATTCTTACACTGATACACGAACGAGACTAGCCTTAAAATTCCATTACATTTCGAAAGCTACCTACAACCTGTCTTACCTTAACCTGAATTACTAACTGGCATGCCTGCAGCGTTAAACGCCAACAAATGTTACATTTATTGTACAAAATTCTGACCTGTGAGTAAGTAGCAACAGACTCTGACTTCCATTGATAAAACATTAGTTAGAAAGCAGTCTTCCATGGCGCAATGAATTATATGAAGAAGCCTCCAATACTCACTAACGTAGTGCAAAGCTACAACTAAGACGTCTAACCATGCTAGTGCAACCCACAAGTGTGGATCCGTCTTCTCTTACATATGGTGATCGGAAATAGTCCTAAGAGCTTGAGAGATGGCACGCCACTTTCTCACTTTAACACCATTGTCAGTCAGATTAACTTTCATATCTTAGTCTACATCTACATGTACATTTACATATATACTCCGCTGGCCACCAAGCGGTGGGTGGCGGAGGGCACAATTCACGCCAAAGTCATATTTCCCCCCGTCTGTTCCATTCACTGTGCGATCTGAAAGTTGGTGGTAATAATATATGCTGTACATCCTGGGCGAAGATCGGATTTCGGAATTTAGTGTGTAGCCCCCCCCCCCCCCCCCCCCCGACGTCAGGAAGTCACCAGGGTCTTTTAGCAGTGGAAAAAACATATGTTTCACGGGTACGACTGTCTGGGAAGCTTAACAGCCTTCTTTCAGAAATTGTAAATGGCCGGCCCAGAAAGATGAGATCTCTTAATAAATGAATGACTCTGGTCCCGTTTAGGTAGATGTTTTTGGCAAAACATGGCCGAGCCTACCATAAGAACGACACCTCCCTAGTCTAAAATCTTCTTTTTTCATAATAGAGAGATTTGGGCTCGCTGATTGACTGCTCTCAGGATATACAAAGTGGAGGTATGCTACCCCGGCGTGGGAGCCCCAGCGCTGTGTCTGAATTGGCTGCCACACCAACAGAACAGTCATGAGGAGAGATTCAATGAGTAGAGGGTACTTCGATTCGTTTGTGCAGTGAGGAGGCGGTTTCGCTTTTGCTAATTTGGCTCTCGTACCGAGGCTTGGTAGGGAGTGGTTGTGATCCTTTGCCTTCTTCGTCTTTTGGTCCTCCTCTGGAGGAGAACCTCAGGTCTTCCTCTATTGGATGGAACTTGTGGTCTGTATCTTGTGGTGGGCTAAGAGCCAGTGGCAGTTTTCAGCTGTAACGACAATGGAACTGCGTATCATCTCGGACATATCGTGTGTCACGAGGGTGAACTTACTCGTCCTGAGTGAGCCAACTGATGTTTGATAATTCGAACATGCACAGTCGCGTCTGTTGAACCAAATTGGTTTGGCCAGACCAGCGAACGGATGCGCCTCACACTGAAATCTACCGTGATTTCAGGGCTCTGTTAGGGAAATTTCAGGCGTTCTCCAATGAGAACGCCGGACCGCGTAGTTTGCATACTTTCGTGGAAGCGTCCCAACATTACAACTGCCACAGAGCACCATTGCTCGCCCACAGCGCTCCGTTCTCTACTGCCGGGTGGATCAAGGTGGAAGAATAAAGTACTGCTGCACCTGCACAGGGTTGTTAAATGACATTCGCAGCTTCCTGTTCTCAGGTGAACCATAGTTTCTGGTAGACTTGGTCGTAGTTGATTCCAGTTGAACAGAGTTAGACTTCACAGCGGATTCATGTAAAGAAAGTCAGACTGCGTTCTAAAAGCGATTAATTCAGGGGAGAGGTTGTATAGCTTCCACCCTGCGACCGAACCGCTGAATCTTTCCATCAGTAAATGGGGTATGTTCTCCACTGACTCGGTTGTTTTAACCCCCTCCACTGACGGAATGACCCACTTCCCAATTCCGTATGTATAAAACCAATACGGACTTGTAGCTGTCACGCCTTTGCGCTTACTGCTACGTATTTTAACTGTAAATAGCTCAGTCCCAATGGTAAGAGGCAGTAGTGAATTCACGTAGTTAATGTTTGAATCCAGCACAGCTGCCACAAGCTCAGCTCACTTTTACTCCACTCCTACCCTCGCCATTGCACCACATTAACTAGGTGCTACGTGGACCTTGCTAAATTCACTTGCGTATACATTTTTGACCGTTACTCGCCAGTATTTACCTAATGATTAGTACACTCCTAACCGGACTATTTCCCTAAGAGCTGTGATGATTGAACGGGTTCGATCCACGGCCTACAGTGCCCTACAGTTCACACGGTAACACTGCCTACCTGACCCACTTAACTTGGTAGTGAGCTTATGTATCCAATCACCACTGCTAGCAGCAGTGGATAATCCTATCAGCACGACGAGAGCAGCAGACTTACCGTCGAATCCTCCTGAAAATACTTATAACTACGGTCGCCAGCTCTGAAGGAGCAAAAGAATAAATCAATTTTTGGGCTCGTTTCAAAGTGAAATGGCTTGAGTTGAATTTAAACTTAATTCTGAATATTACTATTTCTGATCATTCTAGATGATTCTACAAAGCAAATACTCTCTCAATTTCTGTGAGTTGGCTTGGTAATTACTACCAAGACAGGTTATGCAACTTCGGTTAACAAAATTCTATCCTTCAACTTATTTAATGATTTTGGATATTACTCTTTGGACCATTGATACAGAATTAGTTAAGTGACTTTACTTGAAAGGTTGCTCAGAAAAATTTAAGTAACTATAAATAGGCGACTCATTCTGGTGTGACCATTGCTCTTTTCAACATTCTTATACGCTAAAGTATTCTACAACCAAAAGAATTGTAAATGAACGAGGCGATGGTGGCCTCAGTCTGATTTCACTATACTATGTTTGAGGTTACTATACTTTACAATGAACAACATGCGTCGTAATTTTACTCATTACTATATTCTGTCCTCTGCACTTGCATAAAAGAAAACTGGTATTCTCCTTTTACATGTATACAAAGGTCGACTTAACAATTGCAAGCAGTCTTGCCTTGGGTAGACGTGTCGGTGCTGGTGGTGAGATGCATGTGGCTAACGCAGCTCTTCACGCCTCATGCCCTTAATGGCGGCTGGAACTATGAGCTGTGGCACTCGTATAAGCTACTGCACATCCGCCATAAAATCTGGGCACAGGAACTCTTACAATCAGCCCCAGTGGCATAAAGGCGGCTTCAACAACCATTCGTCGCGTTTTACTCCATAAACAGCGACGATATTCGCCTCTTCGCTGTTGCACAATCACTTTTGCGTGAGCACAGTTACGCACGTCCGATCACGTCAACACTCCCCAGGCCATTCCATTGTTCAGTCCCTGTGTCTCCAGCTACCCCTAGCTACGCTCGTATCACCAAGAGTGGGGGCGTTCCCCTACCACCTTTTTACCAAAATCATTTAGTATTTAAGAATATTTATATTTACTACCCTGGAGTTCATACCAGTCATAATAATTTACTACTAGCGCTTTACAACATTAAATTATACAGTAATAACTTATAATTACCAAGAAAAAGAATACATTTGACTCCGAGAGCTTAGTGCATTGTCTGACAGGCAGCGCTAATTCCCAGTTTCGCCAATAGATGGCATCAGGGTGCACTCCCTGGCAGTCTCACACAAGCGCGCCCGTTTCAGACGCGCGGGCTCCAAATTACTGTCAGCCCACCATCATTTCAGTTCCGTTACAACCCCAATGTATGCTTTTCAAATCAAACACCATTGCTTTTCTGATTTGTGCTTGTCATTTTTGTGTAAGATTTTTCAGCTAGCTGTAGTTGCGAAAGGATTAATAAAACTTGTCATTATTTTGTAAATTTAAATACGCCACTATTCTTATTCATACGTCCGCAACTATTCACTGTCTTTATTTTATTTTGGCTGTACATGAGTACACTTGGAATTTAAGGTTCAATATCATTAAATTATTTAATCTGATTATTAATTTGAGTTCTGAAAGTGACCACAGGCATAGGCAAGAAAAGGGTCATGAGTAAATTCTGTAATTCATACAAAAAAAGTAAGGGTGTAGCTCACGATTCGGAGTTAATAGTTTCCTTTGTGTAAAAATAATATTTTTTTCTATCACTCAGGCATATATTTATGATTAGAGCAAGTGATGGCTTGCAAGCTTTTATGAGTGTTGCAGGGTAGGTTGTTCTGAGAAATAATTGTTAAGAAAAAGGTTAGATACAATGCATCGTTTCCGAGTTAATTAGTAGTGAAGTTAGAAAATCGTGCCGCTGCGCGCGCAAATGCAAGCGCTAGATACTGTATCCTCATCTGAAAAATTCTGCCAAAGTTTTGTACCATGAACAAAGTGTAAGAACAAAATTGAAAGAAAAACTGCATGTTAATCTAGAAACATGGATTACCCATAGTTCTAAATGAACGTGAAACTGCAGCAAGAGGAAGAACGCCGAAATTTAGTTAACGTTGTGTGCGATATAATAAACGTAATCAAAAATGGTTCAAATGGGTCTGAGCACTATGGGACTTAACATCTATGGTCAACAGTCCCATAGAACTTAGAACTACTTAAACCTAACTAACCTAAGGACAGCACACAACACCCAGTCATCACGAGGCAGAGAAAATCCCTGACCCCGCCGGGAATCGAACCCGGGTACCCGGGCGTGGGAAGCGAGAACGCTACCGCACAACCACGAGATGCGGACAAAATGTAATCATGTGTTATCTATGTATAGTAATAGTCCAAAAAAGCAGTCTCCTAGAAAGTCCTTGTTAATGAACTTTGTCTCTGATGTTAAACAAGAAAGTTTATCTTTTGTTCTGGAAGTAAAAAGCTACCGACTTATTTTCTTGCAGAGGTCAATGTATGAAAGCGTCTTTTCACAATAAATGTATTAAACGTAGTTATGCGTTCCTTCATTTTATCTCCCTCAGTATGAAATAATTAAGAAAATAATAATATAAGAATCTTGTAAGGAGATTTTTTTAGGCCATATACTTTTTTTTGTCGTAATGGCGCACAGGCAGCCATTACGTTCAGACAGGAAGCATCGGTTATCGGTGCACCCGTAGTCTAGAGGCAGCGTATTTGATTAGTGATAATAAACGAGCTCGGGCCCAGGTTCAGACTCCGCCACCGCTTACAATTTGAATAATAATCACCTTTAGCGGTCGAAAACTTCCGATATAAGTGTTCACCCTTATTCCTCCAACGACCTTGTCAGAGAGAGTGGAGTAGTGCAGAGAGGTTAAGGGGAGGGGACTACCAAGGGGGAATTGGCCATGAGAAAAAGACTGAATAACCAACGAAAGGATGACATTCTACGAGTCGGAGCGTTGATGTCAGGAGCATGAACATGGCAGGGAAGCTAGAAAATCTTAGAAGGGTATACAAAGGCTCAGTATAGATATAGTGAGGGTCATTGAAGTGAAATGGAAAGGAGACAAGGATTTATCGTCAGATGAATATAGGGTAATGTTAACAGCAGCAGAAAATGTTGTAACGGGAGTAGGATTCGTTATGAATGGGAAGGTATGGCAGAGAGTGGGCTACTGTGAGCAGTTCAGTGATAGGGTTGTTCTCATCAGAATCGGCAGTAAACCAGCACCGACAGCGATAGTTCAGATATACATGCCGACCTCGTCAGCTGCAATGAAGAGATGGAGAAAGTGTATGAGCATATTGAAAGGGTAATGGAGTATGTAAAGGGAGCTAAATATGTAATCGTCACTGGGGGGGGGGGGGGGCTGTAATGTGGTTGAAAGGGAAGTAGAAGAAGAAAGGTTTACGGGAAAACATGGGCTTCACGCTAGGAATGAGAGAGAAGGAATACTAATTGAGTTCTGCAGTAAATTTCAGCTAGTAGTAGCGAATACTCCGTTCACGAATCACAAGAGGAGGAAGAGGTTCACTTGGGAAAGGCCGGGAGATAAGGGAAGATTTCAGTTACATTACATCATGATCAAGCAGAGATTGCGAAATCAGATACTGGATTGTAAGGCGTGTCCAGGAGCAAATGTAGACTCAAATCGCAATTTAGTAGTGATGAAGAGTAGGCTGAAGATTAAGAGATTAGTCAGGAAGAATCAGTTCGCAAAGAAGTGCGGTACGGAAGTACTAAGGAATGGAGAGATACACTTGAAGTTCTCTAAAGCTATAGAAACTGCAGTAAGGAATAGCTCAGTAGCCAGTACAGTTGAAGAGGAATGGACATCTCTAAAAACGGCAAGCACGGAAAGAAAAACATAGGTACAAAGAAGGTAACTGCGAAGAAACAATGGGTAACAGGAGAAATACTTCAGCTGATCGATTAATGAAGGAAGGACAAAAATGTTCAGGTAATTTCAGGAATACATAACTATAAGCCACTGAGGAATGAAATAAACAAGAAGTGCAGGAAGCTAAAACGAAATGGATGCATAAAAAATGAGAAAAATAGAAAAAGAAATTATTTTCACAAGGACTGGCGCAGCATATAGGAAAGTCAAAACAACCTTTGGTGAAATTAAAAGCAGGGGTAGTAACATTAAGAGTGCGACGGGAATTCCACTGTCAAATGCAGAGGAGAGAGCGGATACATGGAAAGAGACGATATAGAAGAGATAGTGGATCCAGTATTACAATCAGAACTTCAAAAGAGTTTTGAAAGACTTAAAATCAAATAAGGCAGAAGGGATAGATAATATTCCATCTGAATTTTTAAAATCATTGGGGGAAGTGGCTACAAAACGACTATTCACATTGGTGTGTACAATGTATGAGTCTGGCGATTCACCATCTGACTTTCGGAAAAATCATTCACACAATTCCAAGACTGCAAGAGTTGACAAATGCGATAATTATCGCACAATCAACTTGACAGCCCATGCATGCAAGCTGCTGACAAGAATAATATACAGAAGAATGGAAAAGAAAATTGAGGATAAGTTAGATGACAATCAGTTTGGCTTTAGGAAAGGTAAAGGCATCAGAGAAGCAATTCTGACGTTGCTGCCGATAATCAAGACACGTTCATAGAAATTGCCAACCTGGAAAAAGCGTTAGGCAGTGACAAACGGTGCAACATGTTCAAAATTCTGAGGAATATAGGGGTAACCCACAGAGAAATACACGTAATATACAACATGTACAAGAGCCAAGAGGGAATAATAAGAGTGTAAAAAAAGATCTACGTGCTCGGATTAAAAATGGTGTAAGACAGGGATGTAGTCTTTCGCCCAACTGTTCAGTCTACACATTGAAGAAGCAATGAGGAAATAAATAAAAGAAAGCTTGTGACATTCGCCACCTTCGGGTGACCTGCGGAGTATGGATGTAGATGTAGATGTAGATGATTGAAGTGATCTGCTGTCCGGCTACGCATCGTCGACAGGAATGATAACCGAACGGCAGAGGATCAGTTCCCGAAGCTTTTGTACAAAGTTTTAAATATTGCCAGCAACTTACAGGCGACGATCTTCATCTGCTCCTACACAACGAGACACCATTAACTACTGTCTCACATTTCTCGGCATTGACAATTGAATTTTCAACGAAATTCAGGAAGGAGTCTAATAAAAAGCATTAAAGATAGGCAAGGGAATCTGTATTTTCTCTGAACAGATAATAATGAACTATTTTAACTCCAGTGAACTTTAATGAGAACGTTCCCTGTCACGAAATGATTTAATTTTAACTTCAAAATTACTTCGGTTGATTATTTCCTTCGGGTGTAGGAGTAGTAAAGCAAGTAAGAACAGTTAATTATCTGTCTAATCCCCGACCATTTTTCAATTAAAATTAACGGTAATATTACAATGCGACCCCGCCGAGTTCAATACTTGCTCCTCAAAGTGCTCTGTGAAAAAGTTGGCGATGGCTGAAAACAGTGGGGATCACACGGCTGTGCCACCCGTCATATTATAATATTTCTTCAAATGGTTCAGATGGCTCTGAGCACTATGGGACTTAACGGCTGAGGTCATCAGTTCCCTAGAACTTAGAATTACTTAAACCTAACTAACCTAAGGACATCACACACGTCCATGCCAGAGGCAGGATTCGACCCTGCGACCTTAGCAGTGACTGAAACGCCTAGAACCGCTCGGCCACCGTGGCCGGCTAATATTTGTTACAGTACAGGAAGTACGTTGTTGTTAAGGCATGGCGGAACAGCTTGACAATCTCAGATGGAAACTGCTGGGCCAAAAGATCCATCGTGTCTTGTACTGGCACTCTCGCGAAAAGCGCCACACCGTCCAGATTAACCATTATGTCGTTTTGGCCTATCTTTATTTTTCTGAGGGTTTCAAGGGATGACGGAGATTTAACAACGTGACGTTCGCAGTGTCCCAGTTTGAGTGCTAACAACCCTTCCAGATGTTCTGCAATACTTTACATGAGTGAACCGATTGCACTAACTATATGTCTCAAAGGAAAATTTTCCTTGTGTGTCTTCGGTAATCCATATATCGTGAAATGCTGAACAACGTCTAGGAAACGAGCATAAAATACGATTGGAATAGACGAGAGTATTGGCTCAAGCACCATCATACTGGGACTGTGTTATCAAAGAAGCCGCCGAAATTAGAATAAACAGCAACAGTATTAACATAGACCAGAGGTAGGCACTTAATATGGCATGGGGGGTGGGCTTTGGACATTGAGAGAAAGCAGGACGTAGGCCTGGCGCTTGTGGGGACGCAAGAGCGGCGGCTTCAAACGTGACGCCGGCCCTTCCTACCATGTGAGGTCACTCAGTCCCGCCGCTGGACGGAACTGCCCAAGTTGCCTTCCGGTCCTCTCTAAAGATTCCAGACGCTGCCATTACGTCTATCCAAGCAGAACACTTTACTAGTCCCAGTAGTCAGTAACTAAGGGGGAGACAGCTATCAAAAGCTCGAGTGTTTTATTCGAAGTAAAGCCACTGAGACATTGGTGTTTCATTAAAATTTGCATGATTTGATGGGAATCCTCCCTTCCCTGTCAGTCAACAGGGATCCGACTTACAGTGTCTTAGGTGTAGGCTAAACAGCTGAATGTGCACCTCCAAAAATCAGTTATATCAAAATCTGCTGCTGAATAACAATGAACACCATGTTGCTCCATCCATTGCTCTGTACACATGCCTGAATCCTCCAGGGAATTCTGTCCACTGCGTGGTTGAAATGTTGCTGCTCAAGGCTATTCCACACATGGACATGCACAGCTTTAAGGAGCGTTTCCGCGAAGAAGCACTGCAAGTTTCAACTGGTCTCACACACGCACAGTCGTGTTCATATTAGCAGACATCACATGCCATTCCGTCTAGTTGATTGCTCACTCGTGGAGGGAGCTGTTCACGATGTAAGCACAGTGTGCTCGCTAGGCGTCGTCTTGGTAGATGAACCCACCATCCAAATGTTGACCGTAGGGCTGAAGAGCACGAAGGGTGATCCTGCCCTGATAGAGCTCAGTCTGCAAATTATTCTCTATAACAATAGGAGGTTACCAAAATCTATACATCATACAGGCCGAGGGCATGACTGATCCACCTCTCTGCTGAACCGGTGGACCTAAGTGCCTGAGATGTGCGCTAGTACCTCCCCATCTCCACACCATTCTATGGCCCTCGTTAAGAGTCTGTGAAGAGACTCAGGCACAACCGATCCCGATTTTGTTCCATGTGCCTCCTTTACCATTTTATTCGTTACAGTACACAATAGCAAGGGACAGAAATTAGAAACATTTTACAAAAACTATTAACTTTGTCACGGGCATTCCAACGACATCAGAGGCAGACAAGTGAACTGGTATATCACAAGTGGGGTCGGTCGTCTACACATTATAACACCATCTGCCGAGTGTGAACAGACATTCAGCAGAAAGAGGACTGAAGCAGAAAACCAAAGGAAGCGAGAAACCCACTTTCATTAGCTCGTAAGATGTTCGAAGAAACACTATCTCTTTCAGAAGAGCACATATAAAAGAACTGACACAGCAGTAACAGGCTATTAAGTGAAAATAGCAGAATAAGGAGGACACATGCAATCATTATAAACCAAACCTCACACCTTAGCATCACGGTAGCTTCCGTTAAATACTCTAGCATTCGAGCTCTCATTGGGATCAATAGTATTCACAGTGTTAGCGATCGATTCCATGCTCATGATAGTGTAGTGAATTTATGTCATGGGTGCTCCAGCATACTCTGTGAACTAGTTTATGATGTACTCAGTATGGTCGTATTTACCTGGGCAACTTCATTCGGCACACCACCTAGTGTCTAGTGATGGAAAAACTGTCTTTCGACAACACCACATTGCAGAGTGCTGAGAGCACTGAACTTCAAGGCAGAAGCCGGCAGGAGGACCCCTTGGGGTCCACATTTGTGTTCAACACTCAGGCACCTCCAGGTGCTGAAACTTAGCAGCCAGTAGGGAGGAGATCAACCGACCGCATGACTACCGAGGCTAGGTACATCGTGGATGGATCATCGAGAGTTCTTCAAGGGTCATCGGAATCCGCAGTGTGACTGATGCCACTCAGACGGCCAGCGGGAGATCACTTCGTACTCAGCAATGGCTGCTCCTGTTCGCCAACAACCCGGGTGGCGCCAGGGTCGCTAACAACTTATCCCGGACGAGCGACCGATGGGCTGACTGGACAGATGTCACCTAGAACCCAACACGCAGCAGAGTGAGCTACAACCGACGCTGGTGCGGAAGAACGACGACTTGTAAACATTGTGGATGAATGAAATTTTCACTCTGCAGCAGAGTGTGCGCTGATATGAAACTTCCTGGCAGATTAAAGCTTTGTGCCGGACCGAGACTCGAAATCGGAACCTTTGCCTTTCGCGGGCAAATGCCCTATCATCTGAACCACCCAAGGACGATTCACGACCCGTCCTCAGAGCTGTACTTTAGCCAGTACCTCGTATCCTACCTTCCAAACTTCACAGAAGCTCTCTTGCCAACCTTGCAGAACTAGCACTCCTAAAAGAAAGGATATTGCAGAAACATGGCTTTGCCAGGAGAGATTCTGTGAATTCTGCAAGGTAGGAGACGAGGTACTGGCAGAATTTCAGTTGTGAGGACGGGTCGTGAGTCGTGCTTGGGTAGCTCAGATGGTAGAGCACTTACCCGTGAAAGGCAATGGTCCCGAATTCGAGTCTCGGTCCAGCACACAGTTTTAATCTGCCAGGAAGTTTCATTGCGGATAAATTATACAACTCTAATAATGTTTTACTAGGGACGAAGACACTGCACAGGTTCCCAACAGTTTTCCTGGTTAAGGCGGAGGTGTCTTCGCTTGGTCCGTCTGTAATGCTCTATGGAGCTGAGGGGCATTATTGTTTGCACTGGTATTCCTACTGTACACGTAGAGGCCACATTAACTGCTCGAGTTTGATGTATACTGTCTAGATTGATACAGCCCTCTCCTAATTGTCAGCCGGCCGCTGGTGGCCGAGCGGTTCTAGGCGCTTCAGTCTGGAACTGCGCGACCGCTACGGTCGCAGGTTCGAATCCTGCCTCGAGCATGGATGTGTGTGATGTCCTTAAGTTAGTTAGGTTTAAGTAGTTATGTGTTCTAGAGGACTGATGACCTGAGATGTTAAGTCCCATAGTGCTCAGAGCCATTTTTGCCTAATTGTCAGTAAGAACGCAGCACGCAGCTCCGTACCTTTCTCCTCCGTGTGCTTAAGAGCCATAATTTGTCATATGCTGTTGTTGTTTACCACAGGCGACCAGTCCCAGAAATGTCTTCAATGTTTATTGTCTCACGAAAACTTTTCAATCCCGAATGATGTGGCTGTGGTGTGCGCCGATTCGGTCGAATTTTCCTTTCCGAAAATCTTCCACCCACGAAAATGGCGCAGTCTAAGCTCCAAATCACCCTCAGAGATAAACTGACAGACTGAACAGTGTGCAGAAATGGCACTGTCTCATTGGTGACTCGCGGCACACAGCGTTCTTCAAAATTGCCGAGAAAAATTGATCCACTACACAAATAGCTGTATCTTGTGATTTCGTGCAGTCAGAAGTGTATTGAGGAAGAGGTTTCCCATTTTCTTAACAAAAAGGAGAGAAGAAACGGCAAGATATGAGTATTGTGAATAACTTTTTTTAAGTATTAAAGGGGGGTAGGACGTCAAACGGGCCCACTTGGAGCAGGATAGGCACCACAGGACATTTTAATTTCCACTGTCTATACTTCTAAAAGTAAATTCATAAAACTTTGGCAGCATGACCAGGAAGGATTCAGGATGCACACTCGTAGCAGCGGAAGTTCAAAAACATAACAAAATAATTTTTTACATGTGAAATTTCATCATTGTTTCACTTACTATTGGCTGCATTTGTTGCTATAGGTACACTTTTCTTCATAAGTAAGAGAGACTGTTCGATGAATTTTACACAGCATACAAACCATACTTACAGGTACCTCAGACTCTAGAATCTATTTAATATATGAAAAAATGAATGAGCTGTTACGTTTTAAACTTTATGTTTACAAAAATATCAAATTTTGTCGTCAATTATCTCAATTTTTACCACAGTTTTTAATAGATTTGGAAAGTTCTAGAGTTTCATACACCTGTAAGTATGGTTTGTATGCTGCGCAAAATTCATCAAAGAATCTCTCTTACTTGTGAAGAAAAATGTACCTATAGCAACAAATGCAACCAACAATAAGTGAAAAAATGATGAAATTTCATATCTAAAAAAAATTATTTTGTTATGTTTTTGCACTTCCACTGCTATGAGTGTGAATCCTGAATCCTTCCTGGTCATGCTGACAAAGATTTATCATTTTATTTGTAAAAGTATAGACAGCAGAAAATAAAATGTCCTGTGGTGCCTCTCCTGCTCCAAGTCGGCCCGTTTGACGTCCCACCCACCCCCTTAATGCGCGGGCTCTTTATAAGGGAATGATGTTACTACTTTAATGTTAACATTTAAGAGATACTCACTATCTTTTAATTCTGTCCTGTCAGTTGTGTTGGCACTCTCATTAGGGAAAGCCAAAAAAGTTCCGTGGTCAGTGGTGGGTGACGTTCATATGAGAGTTGCAAGAATTGGAATGGTTATTTTGTAGCGCTCGTTTATTACTGAAGAGGAATTGGAAAACCGCTTCTGTATTTTGCATCTTCTTTGAAGATTATTTCTTTGTCTTCATTTAGCTATTTGCATGCCGGAAAGGAATTCATAATAAATTAATAAACACAGGCGCAGCTCCGGCTGTAGCTGAGTGCGTGCGTAATAATTCATCACGACCGGCATCAGCCGCCGCGGGTACTCCATTACGGAACACCGCGTGGGCTGCGTCGCACCTACTGTCATCCCATCGAGTTGTTCGACAACGGGGCTGCGACGGGCGGATGGACGGGTCACCACCGAATCCCGAAACAACCACTGCCTGCAGTGACTCCAACGAGGTGAAATGCATACCCGTCGTAAAGAGGCCATCCCACTGTGGTTAGAAGACACGTGTCCCAGAGCAAATTCGGTTGGTGCTAACGTAAAATGGTTACTCCTTCATAAAACGAACACTTTCTCCTGACGATGATAATGATCGTAGTGACATAAAGCTCGCCCTTACATCCTATTTGACTTAGCTCGGCTACCAGAGGAGATTTACTTATTTGTGCATTTGTTTCACCTGGCAATACCCGCCCACATATCTAACATAAGATCACTAAAGAAACGCAGTGAATAATAGGTCATGAGCTGCTTGTACCATTAATAATAATAATAAATTTTGGGAAACTCTCGAAGATGCAGCACCCAAAATTTCTCCCCATTATTTTAGAATCTTTTTCGGTAACTTCAGTGCTCAAGTGGGTACAGAAAATAAATATCGAACATCAGTGGGTCACATAAGAGAACCAATAAAAATGAGGGAAAAACTCATCTCCTTTTGTGAACAATTCAACCTGCAACTAATGTCCACATATTACAAAGTCCTTCTAAGTACCGGGTGATAAAAAAGTCAGTATAAATTTGAAAACTGAATAAATCGCGGAATAATGTAGATAGAGAGGTACAAATTGACACACATGCTTGGAATGACATGGGGTTTTATTAGAACCAAAAAATAGAAAGGTTCAAAAAATGTCCGACAGATGGCGCTTCATCTGATCAGAATAGCAATAATTAGCATTGTGGTGTCACCGCCAGACACCACACTTGCTAGGTGGTAGCCTTTAAATCGGCCGCGGTCCGCTAGTATACGTCAGACCCGCGTGTCGCCACTGTCAGTGATTGCAGACCGAGCGCCGCCACACGGCAGGTCTAGAGAGACTTCCTAGCACTCGCCCCAGTTGTACAGACGACGTTGCTAGCGATGCTACACTGACAAATACGCTCTCATTTGCCGAGAGCCTTCAGCTTCAGCCTTCAGCTACGTCATTTGCTACGACCTAGCAAGGCGCCATTTATCCTTTGCTATGTATCTAATGAAGCATGAACCATCAGACCGATGTACACCAATTATGGATTAAAATTAAGTATTACAACAACTACGTACTTTATTTATTAGACTCAACTCCTTTAATTGTTCCAGACCTCACGCCAGCCTGCGTGAGCTTAAAAGCGTGTATTTCGGCCTCCTCTAGCAACACGGTGTTGGCTCTTCTGCCAACACAATAAGCATAACAAAGTAAGACAAAGCAAAGATGATGTTCTTTACAGGAAATGCTTAATATGTCCACCATCATTCCTCAACAACAGCTGTAGTCGAGGAATAATATTGTGAACAGCACTGTAAAGCATGTCCGGAGTTATGGTGAGGCATTGGCGTCGGATGTTGTCTTTCTGCATCCCTATAGATGTCGGTCGATCACGATACACTTGCGATTTCAGGTAACCCCAAAGCCAATAATCGCACGGACTGAGGTCTGGGGACCTGGGAGGCCAAGCATGACGAAAGTGGCGGCTGAGCACACGATCATCACCAAACGACGCGCGCAAGAGATCTTTCACGCGTCTAGCAATATGGGGTGGAGCGCCATCCTGCATAAACATCGTACGTTCCAGTAGGTGTTTATCAGCCAGGCTGGGGATGATGCAATTCTGTAACATATCGGCGTACCTCTCACCCGTCGCGGTAGCAGTTACAAAACCAGGATCACGCATTTCCTCGAAGAAAAAAGGCCCGATAACGGTAGATGTGGTAAATCCAACCCATACCGTGACTTTCTCGTCGTGTAATGGAGTTTCCACGACAGTTCTAGGATTTTCGGTAGCCCAAATTCTGCAGTTGAGGGCTTTGATAGAACTTCAGAGCGTGAAATGAGCTTCGTCGGTCCAGAACACGTTACTCAACCAGTCGTCATCATCCGCCATCTTTTGAAACGCCCACACCGCAAATGCCCTCCGCTTCATTAAATCGCCAGGTAACAGTTCATGATGCCGATGGATTTTGTACTTATAGCATCGGAGGGTACGCCTCAGTGCCAACCAAACAGTAGTGTATGGAATGCCGGTGCGACGTGCGACTGCACGAGCGCTGACTTCCCCGTGCATAGACTAACCCGCTACACTCTCCATTTCTTCCTGAACTGTCTCAGCAGCATTACGCCTTGTGCTCGGTCGGCCATTACGGGGTCTATCGTCTAAACAACCCGTGGCTTCGAATTTCGAAATCATTCTCGCCACAGCTGCATTTGTCAAGGACCTTTACCCGTTTGAATGCCCTTCCCATGGCGATAGGATCGTAACACTGAACTAGCACATTCCCCATTCTGATAATAGAGCTTCACTAAAAGCGCCTTTTCAGGTAACGTCAATATGCTGCGACTGCTGGCGCATCTGATTCTCTCTCTCATTACAGCTCCTTTTATACACGATTGTCATGCGCAGTCACTGACGTTTTGCTGTCCAGCGCCATCTGTCGGACATTTTGTGAACTTTGTTGTTGTTCTAATAAAACCCCATGTCATTCCAAGCATGTGTGTCAATTTTTACCTCTCTATCCAGATTATTCCGTGGTTTATTAAGTTTTCAAATTTATACTGACTTTTTGATCACCCGGTATGTAGAAAACTTGAGTTTCTACTAACACGATGTTAGGGGAGTTCCAAATTGATCGTGAGGCGATTACAGTCCGAAACTGAAAAGGAGCCGTGAACGTCAAAGTAAGAAAGAGCGCCAACATCGACCTCTCAGAAATCAAAGTGAGACGTGAGCCAAGCAAACCAGAAGGGAAGATGAACAAGAAACCTAGAATGAACACGGAGACTTCGAAGCAAAACAAAGATAAGGGCCTCAAAAACCTGTCCAACACGGAGATGATCAACTAGGAAGAAATGAAAGAATCCTCAATCAAAGCATCTGAAAAATTTGGTAGTCCCTCCGTGGAAACGGAAGCACAGGAGATGGAAGGAACAGTGTTAATTTTGACGAAACACTTGAAAGAGATTTCAAATTCTGGAGGAGATGGCACCTCAACAACACCGAGGGAAATTAAGAAGACTGCAAGAGAGAAAGGAAATGAACAGCAAAGATCATAAGAGCAGAAAAGGGGAAATAAAGCAATAAAAGAGTTCAAAAGGTGGAAGAAGGGTACAAAAGGAACAACACCAAGGTGTTCCACACGACCTAAAAAGAATTTACATGGGTATCAGCCAACAAGTATGTGCTTTCAGGCGAAGTGATGGAAGCAGAGTTACAAGCGACAGGAAAACTGTTAATGCTTGTCAGGGGATTTCAAATTCCTGCTAAACTGCGAAGAGCCTTGGGAAGGTCTGGATGCTCAGAAACAAATCCACAATTAGACTCCAAATAACCAATCCTTAGTGAAATCACGGATAATAAAGCTCCAGGTTGTGACTATACCGTGACAGAAATGTGAACAGTTGGAGGGCAAGTCTCTTCAAGTGGAATTCACCGCCTTATAAAATAAATACGGAAAACTGAAAACATGCTGCAAGATTCAAAATGTGGGCTCATACGTGCACTCCACAAGAAAGGCAACCAGGTAGATACGAACAATTACGTAAGTATCTCCTTACTTTCATTTGTTTATAGGCTACTCTCCAATGCCCTGCTGAGAAGAGATGGAGAACAGTTCCCATCATCTCACTAGAGAGCAGCAAGTTGGTTTCCAAAAACGCAGGTCAGGTGCAAAACAAATAGTCAACCTCAAGAGCATCCTGTGAACTAGAGCAGTAAGAAGCCAGACTATAGCAGTAACTTTTGTCAACTTCAAAAAGCATACCATTCGACTGACAGAAAAACTTGATTTGCGTTTCTAGAGAAATTCCTAACTGACAGAAACACGAACGAAATATTAATAACCTTTGACAGACACCAGCTCGAAAGTTAAGTTTTTTTCGAGAGTTCTCTAAGCCCTTCTAAATAAAGACAGGTGTTACGTAAGGAGATTGATTATCCCCAATCCTCTTCAATATCTTCCCGGAGAAAATCATGAAAACTGATGAGGAGGTTCTGCGGTTGGAAGAAGTAAATAAAATACACCTTTGAAAGCAAGGAAACAACTTGAAATAGCCCATAAATATGAATTTGCGCAGATACAGATAAGTATGTGGAAGGTAGCTGGGAAGAAACCACGAGCAATAGAAGAAATACTTCAATTAATCAATGTAAGATGGAAATAGAAGAATAGTGTTCAGGAAAGACAGGGTAAAGCAATATAAGTGATTTAGAAATGAAAACAACAGAAAGTTGAGAGGAGCTAAAACGAAATCGCCGAAGGAAAAAACTGTTCTTATCTTAAAGCAAATGATTCCCAGCAGTTAAAGCAATGAGGTCAACTTCAAGACGATGAAACGAATACAGCTGTTGAACGCAGAAAAGAGTACCAATAGCTGGAAAGAGTATATTGACGATCTTTACAAGGGAAAGGGTTTTCTGAAGTGATTGAAGAAGAAACGAGCGTAGATCTGGAAGACTTAAAGGGTGCAGCACTAGAGTTTGACAGCGCTTAGGGGCACTTGTGGTTAAATAAGGCAGAAGGTGTCAGGACATGGATGAGACTTTGACATACCCCTGTGATTTATTTATGAATTTATTCCATTGTAGCCTGTTACCTGTAATTTAAACTTTGGCTGTGTTGATTCGTACATAGATTGTTACACACGTTATGCAATAAATATTATTACCTCCTATATAATACAACGATACCTCCTACTACCTCCCCAGGGATTCACAACATTTAATGAAAAAGATGTAACTCGACAGAGACAGGGTGGCCCTAGCAAACGTGAGAACTGGATACTGTAACTCATACAAGATAACAAACAGTGTGTTCCTCTAACTACGGAATGCAGCAGTGGTCTACATTTACCATTGTTTATTACAATATTCTCTGCTGACAGACATGAATAACGCATTAGTGTTGGATCAGTTGGATCACAAGAAATGCGGAGAAAGATAAAAAGTATTAACTACTGACATGGAAAACTATAAATCTAACATGCGACTACCTCAACGAAGATTGAGTAATTCAGATCGATGAGAGAAATCCGGAATCTGCACATGTTTATCGATACCTAAATCCGTGGTGATTACGCACTGATTGTCTGTGTCCCCCAAAATCAAGAAAGAATTACACTCCAAATTACATCTGGGATTCATTCGCAATGAGACTGCAAACGCTCGCTAATGTGAGGGGTTCTGAAATGTGCCTAGCTGTAACTATGTACCAATAAACGCATATGCTTTATCGCACCCTGCTCGCCAAAACTGCGATCTCTCACCATATTCAGCATTCTGATGGGTGGAGCAAAGTGACCCGTGTGTACTTCCACAGACTGCGACACATCAGCTGAAAACTCTAAGTTAGGTGTTCTCCCTCCAAAGGAGCACACAGAAGTCTGTCCTCTACCGAGAACTGATATGAAGTGTGCTGTGTGTTCTCTATCGATATTTGAGTTCGTTCTGTATTTTGAAACTGTGCCGATACTAGGACACAAATGGCAACTGCTCAGCAAAATACTGCTCAATTGTATATTTCTTAGGACGTCAACAATTTCCACTCCAAGTTAAAGTTTCATAACATCAACCAGTTGTTACATCTTACGTCTGGAGGTCTTCATCCGCCCAGAGTTTCTTTCCCATTTGGCGAGCAGTTCGATGTTTTAGCCATTGCAGCTGCGTCATGTCTTCCCCAACTCTACAATCTATTTAGGTTAGCCAATTAAGAGACCTCTTACAATTTTCTAGACGCATAGTCCTCCACCTCGCTTAAGGTGGCAACAGATGGGTGGCTGAAGGAGAAAAGAATTTCTGCTCACGAAGCAGGCTATTCTCTTCTCACAGCATGCCAAGATGTTTACCTACCTCTGACTGCCCCTCACATAGCATCCGTGAAAAGTGAGTCTTTGGCGCAAAAAAATTCCTTTGTAGATTGCTTGCCTCGGGCGCTCTTGCTTGTAAAAATCGCTGCCTTCACCCAAATGCACGTGTATGTCAAGCCACGTTAGCTGTTTCCATGACTGCAGACTTGGACCCACAACATTCAGAGCACAAAGCAGTATGTGAATTCGGCAGGAAGGAGGCTAGTTGTCGCCAGTTACTGACAATAACAAGACAAAGCAACCAGTACCCAGTTCGTTGCAGTCACTGTGGTTGACATAGTCAGCCGGAATGGCAGCCATCAGCTGTAGGACACCCTAGCATTGTGTCACTGTCTTGGCCCTCCATCAGTCACTCAGCTGAACTGCAGAAAAATTCATCCAAGACCTCCACCAGGGAAAAAGAAAGTTAGACAGAGTTAGATGACTTCATCTGGCAATCACTGATGTTATTTATTACATTCATTAATTTTTTATCAAAAAACAGGGATTTAACTCAGTTCTGATTTCCAATCAAATTATGATTAGCAGATGAGATGATCTATCCAGCAATATATTGTCACGTATCATCACTCCCATTTCTGGAAGAAAACGTGTGCAAATTTAGTTCCACTGAGACTTGTCACAGTGCGTCTACATCAAGAAAATTTATCATTGGTATTTTCTACTCTCAGTGACAAGGATTTCTCAGGATAACCAGGAGAGGTTCTTTTCCAGGGAAACATCCTGATATTCACCATATTCACTCATTCTGTAAGTTACCTCAACTGTTCACTCCAAATACTGGTCTGAAGGGGAACACAGTATGATAATGCTAGCTCGTCCTCTTTATAGATCTCTACTCTGGTTACTCTCTAGATATTTTCCACGTTCGTACTTAGATGTTCCTACAAACTGGCGTAGATTCTGACTCATTCTTATTCACATCCAAGGATGGTTTGCTTGACTGTTCACATACACTCTTTATTAGAAAAATTCTTTGTCAAATCACATTCACTCCTTATTTTAAACAATTCTGTATATTTTTTTACTAACTTTCACACATGTGTCTATTGCAGATGACAACACAGATAATACAAATATCTATTTAAACACAAAACTGTGAAATTCAGTTAAGATTCCAGTATCACCAGTACATATATTCTTTGTAAAAAATTGGAAATACAATTTGAGCTTCTATTGCTCCATATAACGGATAGCATCAGAAACACACAATGAAAAAATCAACAGCATTTGATACACTGTAAATATGAATTAAGTGGACTATCAAGGTATCTTCATGAAATAAAGCCATTTAGCAATTTTTGTAACGTGCACAAAAAATAATAGTACATACTTGTAAATAGAATTACTAATAGTGAATAAAACTTCTAAGAATTAACCTAAAATGTCTGAAACATGAATTACATACTCTCTACAGAGGGACTCAACATTTCACAATAAAGATACAAAACTTTACAGTCGTTAAAGGCAAGATTCTAAAAATCACATAACTGATGGTGTTATGAAGAATATGCCATTACACTGGCACTTGTGTCATGTACTGAAATCACAAAACAATAATCTACACATTCAAATGTCGCTGTTAATTATCAATACATACTGGTCAGTCGCTGAAACGGAAAACTATAATACACATTACCAATCTTCTCTTTGGGGTTTCTCTTAGTTTGTTACCTGAGCTTGGTTTACTTCATTTTGTCTGCGTGAGCCAAAGACATGCAGTTTCTGTTCACTGGGGGCAAGTCGAATTCATTTATGGCGTCCTACCAATGATGCATGGTTCCAGACAATCTTGTGAAACTCGCTTCAGTTCAATGTTTCTCTAGCCTCCTCTACCTGTTACCGAAATCTCGTCATTCACTACATATTGTTCAGTCTATAAACTGCCACAACACCATCTCACTATCAAGGGTTTCAACCCAAAAGCTATGTATCCACCATCTCCACTTGGTTTGGTTTTCACTCATTCTTAATATGTCTATTGAATGAATAAAATTCTGACATCACAACAATGCTTCTTAACATTTCAAACAAAATATAGTGTCCTTGTAGTTGCTTGAGAATTATGTCTCCAAATAGTAGTTCATCTTGAGATGCCTAACGTTGGTTACAGGAAATGTGATCGACCTCAGTTTCTGTCATTTATCCCCCCCCCCTCCGATACAAAGATGCTTTCACATTAGGTGCAAATTGTCTCATAATCATTCTCTCCTTGGCATATGATCTGCTTTATGTTTGTCCAGGATTGCCTGTAAAGGAAGTAGATATATTCTCTTTATTCCGTCATGAGGGCAGTAAAAATGACAATTGTCATAATGCAGACACCATGTGGATATCATTGTACCAGCAACCATTTCTGTAGAAGTGTGCTTATCATTCAATTGTGTTGTTCTCTCCTGAGTAGATAGATGAACCGTGGGGTCGTTGTGGAACTCGAACGACTTCTCCTGGCATCTCCCCACAGGGATTTCGATCGTCTGGAATAGGTAGTCTGCTGTGTGGTTTCAGATAGTGGTGTCCCATTGTGCAGTCCCACTCAGGATATGGGCCATGTGTCCTTGAGTAGCTGATTGGGTGAAGATGGCAGCCTGGCTCATGCCATAAGTCACCTTGGGGGGACACCTCTTCAAAAGCAGCTTCTAGCTCAGGTGCAGACAAGGCTGGACCTCCAACTGGGTCCCCACAGTGCCACACCCATAAATCAGCTTGCACTCTTGTGTCTCGCCTCCACATGTGGCTCCGTACAACCTCAGTGTTATAACTGAGATTGACGTTACTACAACAATTATATTTTTCTAAACCACAAAGCTATTAGTTTTCAACACAAGACTATTTAACTGCTTTAGGAAAGCAACGCAAAAATTTTAAATTAGTTTTTCAAGAGTTAAGTTATATTATCAGCATATTCTTAACAGCAATTTCTTACTTATCAGTTCATCATTTTAGCAATAAGATAACATTATCATTTTTCTGTAACTAAATGAAAAGAGTGGGATTAATTCTTTTCTCATCTTAATCTATTAATAACATGTTTACAATTTTGTCGTCATTGGGAGTGCAGGTAGGTTTGTCAGAAGGTAATGGTTACAGTTTCTACTGTCATTTCTTTACAATATGCTGTTAACTGCGATATGCACTACTAATTAGGATATTCATTGATGTAAGTGCATTCGTCTCAGTATCATCTGATCAAGATTCACATGGACTCCATAGACCATCTCACGACCTTATTACTAACTAGTTAATTTCTTTACTCCTTATGACACAGTCGTTTCTCTCTGACATACTAGTAAACACAGAAACAACATCGACAACACTCAACGCTACATTACTTCGCAAAAACTATTTATTATGTTAAGTTAAATTCTTGAACATTTCATCCCTACCACCACCTTACCTTGGTTGTAACCATGTACTTAATACTCACCTCCTGGAGTTTATCTTTTGTTCGTCTGCATACTTCGCGAGTCTACATAAATTATCATGATGGTTCTCCCTTGCCACGCCTGAAAAAATGGATCTCTCACATCATTGTCCTTTCCTTTTTTGCTGAGTGGAGTTCTTCCATTATGGCGATACTCTTCCTGTGAATGACAAAATTAGACACACAACTAAAAGCTCATCATTTCGTCACTGGCCTCATATCCACTAGGTCCTTGCTTCATATTACTGCAACATCATCAAGTCACTGGCTCAGTGCATTTCTCACAACGAGCTCCACTAATTCCCATAATTAACTACTCATTACACATGACCTCAAAACAACGCGAATAAGTCTTGCACACTTCATCATCATTTTGGGTACTTTCCGTCAATGACGTGCATAACATTGCTGTTACTCGAATCAACCTGAAGCTACTGATCACACAGAAATCAGTACTCGCGTAAGTTTACGATTGCTATTAAAAGGACAGGGCTACACACATATTGTAGAGATATACTCATTCTTTTTATGGACAATGAGACAGGTTGCATCGTATCTAAACATTGATACTATACTCCTAGAACTTTATAACGTTCAAAATTGATGTTCCCCATTCGACTTACGACTTCATAGTGTCTCATGTTCGACAACATTACTCTGTACTATTTTCTTATTCGGTAAGCACCACAATAGATACAAAAGAATTTGTTGCACTGATATCTACCCTTGTTCAAGTATCTCCTTGATCTCCTCTTAGTCCTTGTATTCACTGAGGCTGTTGAACCGATACCCACATTCTTTTCCTCTGTGTATTTAATGAAAGAAACATAATATAACCTTCTGTTAAACGTCATTACAAAGAGTATTTAAAAAAGTTTTTTTTTTACTCAAAAACAAGTTCAGAGATGTTCAATATGGCCCCCTCCAGACACTCGAGCAATATCAACCCGATACTCCAACTCGTTCCACACTCTCTGTAACATATCAGGCGTAACAGTTTGGATAGCTGCTGTTATTTCTCGTTTCAAATCATCAATGGTGGCTGGGAGAGGTGGCCGAAACACCATATCCTTAACATACCCCCATAAGAAAAAATCGCAGGGGGTAAGATCAGGGCTTCTTGGAGGCCAGTGATGAAGTGCTCTGTCACGGGCTGCCTGGCTGCCGATCCATCGCCTCGGGTAGTTGACGTTCAGGTAGTTACGGACAGATAAGTGCCAATGTGGTGGCACTCCATCCTGCTGAAATATGAATTGTTGTGCTTCTTGTTCGAGCTGAGGGAACAGCCAATTCTCTAACATCTCCAGATACTGTAGTCCAGTTACAGTAGCACCTTCGAAGAAAAAGGGACCAAAAACTTTATTGGCTGAAATGGCACAGAAAACGTTCACCTTAGGCGAGTCACGTTCATACTGAGTTGTTTAATACACCACCTATCAGGAGGTTTAACAACATACTTCGTTCGAAATGCACGCTGAACAACTGTCGTCGATTCACTTCTGCCGTACTCAATAACACAAAAAGCTTTCTGTTGAGCGGTCGCCATCTTAGCATCAACTGACGCTGACGCCTAGTCAACAGCGCCTCAAGCGAACAAATGTAAAACTAAATGAAACTTTATAGCTCCCTTAATTCGCCGACAGATAGTGCTTAGCTCTGCCTTTTGTCGTTGCAGAGTTTTAAATTCCTAAAGTTGTGGTATTCTTTTTGAATCATCCTGTATATTACTTCACGTAACCCACCTAACATAAAGGGAAAATTTATATACTAACAAAACACTATTGTCTATGACAGAACACTCTCCTTAATACCACCAATATGCACTTCCGATCTGCTCTGAACCTTTCCGAAACAGATCACCTCAGGGGTAGTCCTCAATGTCACTGTCCTGTTCTTCATATCAAATACCTCTTATGGACTGCGTCTCCCTGAATACCAGCGCCAGACTACCTCACGTAGTTTCACCATAAATCTTTCCTCTTGTTCTTCTTTCACGTTTCATCATTTTGAGAATCGTACTCGGTATCAGTCCGCACATCCTCCTCAGGTGCATGCAAGAGAACGTCATAAAACTCTCTCAGATTGTAAATGTCAAAGTTTGGACCTCTGTCTTTGAAGATGTTACACCCCACATATTAAGTGTCCTCATCATCTGACTAACTGGTGACCACGTCCTTCCAGTCGTTGTTATTGTCTTCATACTCGTTAAGCCATCTTCTTCACTCTCATAGGTTAATGACTTCGTAGTCATGTCCGCCAGAGAGACTGATAGTTGCTCAAGTGCACAGTTTCTTTTGTCTTAGGATCTTGCTTCACCGTTGTTCATACCTCTTCACCATCCATCTTCCCTTCCTAAAGTCACTGGATGACATCATCAGTGTCCAAGAGTCCTAAAACACTGAATCTGTCTTCTCCTATTCTTCTGAATTTCTTTAAATTTTAATTTGACCTCCTGATCATTCACAGGTAAAACAGCAAACCTTTCCTGGACGTGCAAAACTATTTCCTACTGCTTTAAGAAATCGTCCTGGGACTGCTTTCGCTGCAGTATTTTCAACAACTAAAAAATTCACACTGAACATGTGTGACTGGCGTTCAAAATTCACTGTCACTTGTTCATTTACCTCAGTAGTTTTGCCGCTCATGTCTCCGTGCACTTCATTCCAAGCATTTTAAATAATGGCGATCGCTTTTCCTTTTCGCATGCCTCATATACTTCTTTATAACGCACTGAAACCTGTGCCACCACTCATATTTACATTTATTCTTTGGCAGGCAATACCCTTCTCAATTACCCCTCGAAATAACGTTTTCCGGAGTTCATCAGAGTTAATAACCAAGTCTGAGTGACGTCGGAGCCACCATTGCTAGTCACTTCCTCCACCCATCTTTCTACTCATGACTCCACTGGTTATATTGTGGGTTAGGGTTGTAGATCTCTACTATCTCCGCTCTTCCACCTCTGTTTGGTCAACCACGGTCATTTCTCCCACAGTACGACCACTCATCCTTCCTATGATCAGCTGACCAGTGACTTGCTGATTGTGCCTGTTCCATTGAGTATAATTTCATTTTGGTAAATGTTTCATTCTACAGTTGTAACTGCCCTGTCCTACCCTCTATAGGTGACAATTACTTTGTACAAACTGTACAGATTCCCATGCGTCAGCGTTGTGGTCACAACCTTGCAGTAAATTTTGAAAGTCTCTCATATCCTGCATGCCTCTTCCGACTGTAGTGATTTGACACTGTATTCGATATGGGAACTTTGTTAGACAAATTCGTATCAGCTTGGCCAGATCATGTGAGGTATCCAAGAGCTGATTACGACTGACCATTGTCTTGAAATACTGTATCGTGCTCTGTTGCCTTGAGTTTCCATATGTTTATGTTTCCCTGGGTCAATGGAAGAATCCGTTTCCACCCGTCTTTGACCCGTGACGTAAGGGTGTTTTGGTGTGTGGCGTCATTACGTCACGGTATTTATGAGTTGGTTGTGTTTGTAGATGTCGTCTTCTTGTGTTTCATGGTGCCCTCTGGTGGCGTGTGTGTATGTGCTGAGTATAATGTGTATATTGGTTTCAATTGAGCCTTGGTCTTGGACGTGTGAAGTCGTTGGTAGTGTTTGTAATTCCAAACGTAAGGTTTGGAAGTTTTTTCAATGCGTTATCAATTATTTTTTTATGTGTTTGTCGTTTTCGTTAGGCGTTAATGGTTTGTTGTTTGTAGTGTGGTAAGACGTTTAATTCGTGTGTGTGTGTGTGGGGGGGAGGGGGGGATTGGGCTGGCCGACCTTGTTTGCCTCGCCTGAATTTTTTATGGTCTGTTCTTCTCGAGTTCGATGTTTTTTGTATTTTTGGTGCACTGAATGTGTTTTAATTTATCTAGGGAATTTTGATTTGTGGATTTTTGAGGCGTGTGGTTTTGGTTTTATTTTTGGTGGTTGTAGTAGTTGGTTTTTTGGTATAAGTAGTTGTGGTTGACCTATATAGGTCACTGGAAAGAATCGATTACCAGTTTTGTAGTTGTACATGTTGGCGTTTTGGTATCAATAGTTGTGGTTGACCTGTATAGGTCACCTGAAATGACGGATTCCCATTATCGTAGTTGTAGGTGTTGGTATCGTCATATGTAGTGTATTGGTGTTTTGGAATCGTTACCTGTGGTTGACCTGTATAGGCCAAGGGAAGTGTCCGATTCCTGCAGATTTTGTTGGTGTATGTTGTAATTTTTATTTTTGTTCGTAATTTTGTGTTTTGGGATCGTGGTGTGTGTTTTTTTACTATTGTATTTAGCTTGTCCTCACCCTACAACCCCTAATTTGCCGCGATTGTCCCGTTAGTTTGATTTTGTTTTTGGAGGGAGACGTTATTGTGTTATTTATATGTATTTTCGTGTTTATTGCCGTCTAATGTAGTGACGTCATAGGCGCCAATTGGAGACGCTTCGAATAGCCATTTCCGCCATATTGATGACGTCATGGGTCGAAGCAGACGGACACTTCTGTAATCCCGTTTCCCTCACTAATATCCCCTGTTTTAATTGAACGTGGTTTGCCTTGGACAAACGTTCGTTCAGGAACACATGCCCTGAAACTGTCGTACGCTCTGCAATCATTCGCAGTCACTCTTATGTGCCCACGGCCTCTTTGAGAAAGTGTGCGCAAATAAAATTACTCCTCATCATGTGATACTAAGACATAGGGAGCACCTCCTGGTACTGATCGATCCAGATCTTTGGACGGAAGGGTCAGGGAACAGTGGCTATATCCGTACTACGACAAAAGCCTGCAAATCTCATCTTCATCACACCTCATTGTGTGCAGATGAATGAACCAGTGTGCGTCTGATGTAACAAAGAGTGTCAGTCGGATAGTGCAGCTCCTCTCCCTTGCGTAGCAAATCCACCCACACTAGTTTCTAACTCTTCCCCATCGTTATTCGAACTACTACTGTGATCCGTCTCCCACTGCTGCTGAAGCAATGCTTCTCGATTTTACTGATTAATGTACAGCTGTGTTTCTTTAAACTGCAGCAAATCTATTATTGGACAGAAAGGACTTCCTGACACTTAAATCTATACTCAATATTAACAAATTTCTCTCCTCCTGAAACACATTTCTTGCCATTGCTAGTCTACATTTTACGGCCACTCTGCTTCAGCCATCATCAGTTATTTTTCTGCCCAAATAGCAGAACTTATCGACTACTTCAAGTGTCTCATTTCCTAATCTAATTCCCTCAGCATCACCTGATTTAATTCGACTACATTCCATTATCCCCCGTTAGTTTTTGTTGACGCTTATTTTGAATCTCCCATTCAAGACACTGTCCATTCCGTTCAACTGCCGTCCCTAGTCCTTTGCTGTCTCTTACAGAATTACGATGTCATCGGCAACGTAATAATTTTTATTTCTTCTCCCTGATCTTTAATTCCTATTCCAAATTTTCTTTTGTTTCCTGTACTGCTTGCTACGTATATAGATTGAATAACATCGGGGATAGGCCACAGCCTCGTCTCACTCCCTTCTCAACCACACCTTTCCTTTCTGCCGCTCGACCCTTATAACTGCATCTGGTTTCTGTACAAATTGCAAAAAACCTTTCGCTTCGTGTATTTTACCCCTGTCAGCTTTACTTTGTAAATTAAAAATACAATTATACAGTTTCAATTTTGCGTGTCATCGATCAGACAGCGTTTCCGTAATTACATTACTTGTATTGTTCAGGACCACAAAACAGATACACGAGTATAAAGAACAGCAGTTCAGTATACTTTAGTACTCATTTCATGAAAATAAAAGCTAGTAAAGAAGTTGCAGAAGACAAATACATTTAAGCCACTCTGCAGCTAACAACACATAAAAGATTCAAAACTTCCAGAAACAGCAACACTTTTGTTATTCGAATTGGAAAGCAAGGCATGTCCATAGCATACACAGTAGACAATTATATCCTAAACTGCATTTCAAAACCGATAAGGAACAGAAATATACCAGAAAGCTGGCATATATCAATTGCAAAGTACCACAAGTATCAATTGTGAACACAGGTACTTGAGCAAACAGGTTGAACGCTGGATGTTCGATACACAGAACCCTTGAGAACCTAGAAGTATTAGAAAAATCATTGTACATTTGCAGAATATCCCAGAGAACACAATCACAAATAAACCTCTAGATAGCAAGACATGAAAATAATCAGAATAAATAATAAGAAACACTTTCTAATTTCGGAAGAAAATTATCATATAGAACTACATAGAATCAAAGCTGAAAAAGAAATGAAATGTCGTGTGGTGAGGGCCTCCCGACCGGAAAAAAACAACCTTTGAATGATCAAGTGTACATGAAATATAAGTCACTGTTTACATTAACTGATAAAGTAGTAGAATAACCCCCTGAGCAGATAATTATCAGAATAATGTCACACAACCCCTTTCCCTACTCCTCTAAGCCAATAATCCACTCATACGAACGTCTTCAACTTTTTAGCCAGTTTCTGACATCTTTTAGATCAACATCAACCTTCTCAATCCCCTCTCTGACCTATCATGAGGCATCCATCCACATGTCTTGACATTATGTTAACACGTGGGAAAATAATACACACGAAGACGCGTATATAAACACACACACACGCACGCACACACACACACACACACACACACACACACACACACAGAGAGAGAGAGAGAGAGACAGAGACGGACAGACAGAGAGAGGGGGAGGGAGAGAGGGAGAAATAAACTGCTTTCAGCAGTTATGGTACATTTCCATTAATTTTACATTAAATTTTAAGTTAGCCAGGTAACTTAGTGTTGCAGTAGAGCTTCAAGGAATATGGTTTGCAGCGTCGGAGATCGATATTCTGCTATCACCTTAGCTCAAGTCCTTCCAATCCATTAGATTTGCCTTGTTTTAGCTTACGTTGACGCTACACACATCCACACATCAAAAAGAGAGAGAAAGAGGGAGTGACCGGGGGGGGGGGGGGTTGCGGTGAGAAGGGAGACTGAGGGGAGAGAGAGAGAGAGAAAAAAAACAGAAATCAGTCAGTTTAGCGACAGTTACTCCATCAGGTTGACAGTTCTTACGTAAATGAATAAAAAAGAAACACGAAGTGAACGTATAGCTACGTCAGGAAGTACTCAAAGTTCTCGTAAGAAAAATTCGCAGTTAGTACTAGATCGCAGCGGTGTTACCTTACAGAATATGTAAAGTACAACAAAAATGTCGTGACGCGAAAATATGTGGATGTCTCATAGGTGAAGTGACATTGCGATCTCTAAAATATGGTCAGATGAAAGGAAATGCTGATTAGTCCGCACATAAAAACAAAACTGTATTGAAGAAGCCTTGATGCAAAAGATGAAACGCGTCTGGAACATAAATAAGATATTGATTGCAGCAACAAAATGGCCTTTCTGTTATTAAAACAGTTTTATGTATACTCGGAATCATACTCTGAAACCACTTTCATTTCCCACCTTCCCTGTCCCTTTCCGGACGATGTGTACGTAAAACAGCTGTCGACAAATGAGCTATAATTCCTCTCATTAGTTCGCCATGGTCACCTACGTGAGACGTATGTGGGAGAAAGTAATATGCTTTCCGACTCTTCTTCGGAAGTACTCTCTCGGGATTTCACCTGCAAATCTTTCCGTTATGTTCAACGCCTTTCTTTCAGCGTCTGCCACTGAAGTTATTTGAGATTCTCCATAACGCTCTCGCAGTTACTAAAAGACACCGTGAGGGCGCGCGCTGCTCTTCTTTGAATCTTTTCTGTCTCCTCTATTAAACCAACATGGAGGAGTCCACAGACTGATGACTAGTATCCAAGAATCAGTCGACAAAGTGCTCAGCACGCCACGTTTTCCACGATGAAATATATTTTTCTAATGACAGCCTGGACTCTGTTTTCCCCCGAATTAGTTTTGTGTGGTCATATCACTTCACGTCGCTCCAAAAGTTTACTCCACGGAATTTTATGGTTGTTACCTTTTCCAGTAATTTTAAACTAATGACGAACTAGATCCCTTCACATATTCACGCACAGTACATTTACATTCATTTACGTTAGAGTCAACTGCCAGCCCTTGCACCAACGGTCGATCTCGCCTAGGCCTTCCTGCACATCGCTACAGCTGAGGCGATATCACGAGCCAACTCCCACTGCTATAGTTTTTATTCTCTTCTATTTCCCAAGATTTCTAATGGAGACGCTGTTGGTGTTGTTCTGTACGCACTTATCAATTGTAATAAGACTGTGTAAGGTACTCATTTTCAGATTACATTTTATTTCCTTATTTTCCCGATTTGAATTTTATATTGGGACAACACAGCCATTCTGGCGCGAAGCAATTAACTTTGTTTAATAAATATTTTGTGGTAAAAGCCACTTTTTCCACTACGGATATTAGGAGAAGCCTATTGGTCTTAAACGCTTTCTTAGAATAATATTACGACGACGCAAGAAATCAGTCATTTCAATGGGCAGATGAATAATATTTAAGATTGCGAAGTTGTACGAACAGCTACGATGGTTCACGATTGTAAGCACAAGATCCAGAATGCGCGTCGTAGTAGTCAGTCGCCGCCAGGATGGATTCGCCATCTAGTTCTTGTGATGTACTGAGATACTACTCAAGAAGAGTTTGAGTCAGTTGGAACCAGAAGTACCCAGGACGTCCGCCCGCAGCAGAAACATCGCTGCTCGCAGACCGATCACGATGCCCGCTAGAATTTCGCCCCATGGAGCGGCAGCAAAATTTGGAAGACATAAGCGTGCTTAAGCAACCGTGTACTAGCAGAAGTCAGTTGCAAGTCATTTAGCAAGTCAGTCCGAGTTTTGCTAGGGAGTTGCTGCACGATGTTCGTCGCGTCTTCCTGTCTTCAAGTCGTTGAGTGAGATGGAAACAGTGACCGATAGATATAGACAGTAGTTAGTCCTCAGAAGAAAGAGAACAGTGATTAGAATTATCGTGTATGCACGTATGCCACTGTTAGTCTGGAACTGTTCCTCGAATAGTGCATCAAGATAGAAGATTAATTTTCTCCCGACTTTATTTCAGAAAACACTGTTTAGTTCAAGTTCCTCGAACTGTAGTCGCCGCAGGGCAGATAAACGAAACTTGCATTCTACAATTGCTTTAATCAGCGTCATCCAAGTTGAGTAATATATGTTGCTATTCGGTACTCAACACTGATCAGTCCACAACATTTCTGTCGTCAGACCATGCTCTGAAGACATTGCTAGTTTTGAATTAATAAGTCACATATTGTTTCATTTATCAGATTTCGTAAATAAACACATCATAAGGGCACCCACGGACATAATTTCAAGAAGTATACCTTCCCGCTTCTTTACTTAGAAGTTACAGGATGCACTTCTCAGAGAATGCGATGGCGCTGATACTGCTACGAGAGCTGTGTGGCACAACAGGTAGGAAGAATCCTACGCGACGACTCACTAAGATAAACCAAGGACTGGTTGTCTTAATCAATGGGAGTCTCGTATGGAAAAGCACGGCCAGTCATAATGCACGTCTCTTGCGCCAGACTCACTCAGGTGAAACAGTTCTGGAGGTTTAATAAAACGGGGGAGTGATCTTACAACCAGGGTGGCCAAGCGGTTCTAGGCGCTACAGTCTGGAACCACGCGACCGCTAAGGTCGCAGGTTCGAATCCTGCCTCGGGCATGGATGTGTGTGATGTCCTTACGTTAGTTAGGTTTAAGTACACTACTGGCCATTAAAATTGCTACAGACACGAAGACGATGCTGTGATATGCTAATGATTAGCTTTTCAGAGCATTCACACAAGGTTGGCGCCGGTGGCGACACCTACAACGTGCTGACATGAGGAAAGTTTCCAACCAATTTCTCATACACAATCAGCATTTGACCGGCGTTGCCTGGTGAAACGTTGTTGTGATGCCTCGTGCAAGGAGGAGAAATGCGTACCATCACGTTTCCTACTTTGATAAAGGTCGGATTGTAGTCTATCACGACTGCGGTTTATCGTATCGCGACATTGCTGCTCGCGTTGGTCGAGATCCAATGAATGCTAGCAGAATATGGAATCGATGGTTTCAGGAGGGTAATACGGAACGGCATGCTGGTTCCCAGCGGACTCGTATCACTAGCAGTCGACATGACAGGCATCTTATCCGCATGGCTGTAACGGATCGAGCAGCCACATCTCGATCCCTGAGTCAATAGATGCCGACGTTTGCAAGACAACAACCACGTACACGAACAGTTTGATGACGTATGCAGCAGAATGGTCTATCAGCTCGGAGACCTCGGCTGCGGTTAGCCTTGACGCTGCATCACAGACAGGAGCGCCAGCGATGGTGTACTCAACGACGAACCTGGGTGCACGAATGGCAAAACGTCATTTTTTCTGATGAATCCAGGTTCTGTTTAGCCCGCATCTCGTGGTCGTGCGGTAGCGTTCTCGCTTCCCACTCACGGGTTCCCGGGTTCGATTCCCGGCGAGGTCAGGGATTTTCTCTGCCTCGTGATGGCTGGGTGTTGTGTGCTGTCCTTAGGTTAGTTAGGTTTAAGTAGTTCTAAGTTCTAGGGGACTGATGACCATAGATGTTAAGTCCCATAGTGATCAGAGCCATTTGAACCAGGTTCTGTTTACAGTATCATGATAGTCGCATCCGTGTTTGGCGACATCGCGGTGAACGCACATTGGACGCGTGTATTCGTCATCGCCATACTGGCGTATCACCCGGCGTGATGGTATGGGGTGTCATTGGTTACACGTCTCGGCCACCTCTTGTTCGCACTGACGGCACTTTGAACAGTGGACGTTACATTTCAGATGTGTTACGACCCGTGGCTCTAACCTTCATTCGATTCCTGCGAAACCCTACATTTCAGCAGGATAATGCACGACCGCATGTTGCAGGTCGTGTGCGGGCCTTTCTGGATACAGAAAATGTTAGACTGTTGCCCTGGTCAGCACATTCTGCAGATCTCTCACCAATTGAAAACGTCTGGTCATTGGTGGCCGAACAACTGGCTCGTCACAATACGCTAATCACTACTCTTGATGAACTGTGGTATCGTGTTGAAGCTGCTTGGCCAGCTGTACCTGTACACGCCATCCAAGCTCTGTTTGACTCAATGCCCAAGCGTATCAAGGCCGTTATTACGGCCAGAGGTGGTTGTCCTGGGTACTGATTTCTCAGGATCTATGCACCCAAATTGCGTGAAAATGTAATCACATGTCAGTTCTAGTATAATATATTTGTCCAATGAATACGCGTTTATCATCTGCATTTCTTCTTGGTGTAGCAATTTTAATGGGCAGTGGTGTAGTTCTAAGTTCTAGGGGACAGTAGACCTCAGAAGTTAAGTCGCATAGTGCTCAGAACCATTTGAACCATTTTGAACTTACAGCCGCCACAAGGTGCTTGTCAGGAGCTGTGCCAATTCTCCTGTGCCCAGACAGTGGCTGTTAATGAAACTACAGCCGTCAGGACTGCCCCATGCTGTTGTCTGGATGTGTGAGAGCCGTCAAGGTTCTGCAAGAGCAGGTGCATCCAGGTTTCTGCAGCGATGCTATACGAGGTGCATTCAAGTTCTAAGGCCTCCGATTTTTTTTATCCGGACTGGAAAGAGAAAGAAACATGCGCATTGTTTTAAAATGAGGCCGCGTTCATTTTCAATACGTCCCAGAGATGGCAGCACTGTACTGCAGATGGAATTTTACCGCCAGCGGCGAGAATGAGAACTGTTTTAAATACTTAAAATGGCGACGTTTTCCTTACTTGAACAGCGTGCAATCATTCTTTTCTGAATTTGCGTGGTGTGAAACCAATTGAAATTCATCAACAGTTGAAGGAGACATGTGGTGATGGAGTTATGGATGTGTCGAAAGTGCGTTCGTGGATGCGACAGTTTAATGAAGGCAGAACATCATGTGACAACAAACCGAAACAACCTCGGGCTCGCACAAGCCGGTCATGACGACATGATCGAGAAAGTGGAGTGAATTGTTTTGGGGGATCGCCGAATGACTGTTGAACAGATCGCCTCCAGAGTTGGCATTTCTGTGGGTTCTGTGCACACAATCCTGCATGACGACCTGAAAATGCGAAAAGTGTCATCCAGGTGGGTGCCACGAATGCTGACGGACGACCACATGGCTGTCCTTGTGGCATGTTGCCAAGCGATGTTGACGCGCAACGACAGCAAGAATGGGACTTTCTTTTCGTCGGTTGTGACAATGGATGAGACGTGGATGCCATTTTTCAATCCAGAAACAAAGCGCCAGTCACCTCAATTGAAGCACACAGATTCACCGCCACCAAAAAAAAATTCGGGTAACTACCAGTGCTGAAAAAATGATGGTGTCCATGTTCTGGGACAGCGAGGGCGTAATCCTTACCCATTGCGTTCCAAAGGGCACTACGGTAACAGGTGCATCCTACGAAAATGTTTTGAAGAACAAATTCCTTCCTGCACTGCAACAAAAACGTCCGGGAAGGGCTGCGCATGTGCTGTTTCACCAAGACAACGCTCCCGCACATCGAGCTAACGTTACGCAACAGTTTCTTCGTGATAACAACTTTGAAGTGATTCCTCATGCTCCCTACTCACCTGACCTGGCACCTAGTGACTTTTGGCTTTTTCCAACAATGAAAGACACTCTCCGTGGCCGCACATTTACCAGCCTTGCTGCTATTGCCGCAGCGATTTTCCAGTGGTCAAAACAGACTCCTAAAGAAGCCTTCGCCGCTGCCATGGAATCATGGCGTCAGCGTTGTGAAAAATGTGTACGTCTGCAGGGCGATTACGTCGAGAAGTAACGCCAATTTCATCGATTTCGGGTGAGTAGTTAATTAGAACTTGAATGCACCTCGTAGTTCTGAAGGCCACACATCTGGCGGCGAACTCGGCGCACAAGGTGGTGGCAGTGACGTAGGTGGGAGCTGAGGACAGGGAGCGGCGTGACCAGCGCCGACGCGCTCGCCGGAGGTTCGCGGGTAGGGACGGCAGGGGTTAAGCGTAGATTCCGCAAAGATGCTGTATTATGTGCTGCTCCCTGGCGCACTTTGCAGGAATTTATGATTATTCACAGAAAAGTGGCTCCTCCCGGCGGGAACAGGGGCGGCCGGGGCTGAGTGTGGTAATTCCTAAGTGGGGGTTAGCGGCGACCCGACGCGACGCGGCCGCGGCCGCTCCCCGCCTGAATATTTAATGCCGCATTATCTTATATCAGCGGCGCCGGCAGCGCCGGCAGCCGCAGCCGACGTCTTTAGCCGCTTAGCGCGGCGCGTCGCCGTGATGTATCGCGCGCGCATGACGCTGTCGCAGCCGCCGGGTCAATGTGGCAGCGGAACGACGCGACAAGCGCCGCCGCCGGAGAGAAATGGAGCGCGGCTGCGGGCAGACAGGTGACGCTCGGGCGACGCGTAGAGGTCTCTGCCCAGGAGATCGGCCGTCTGGCTGCTGCTGCCGTTGCTGCAGCGTCTTTCCCACAGGGCACAGTTCTCCGGCCTCGCAATAAGTTGTTCTGAACCTCTTTTAATTCTATCGGAAAACAACGACAATTGGGCTTCATGAAGCGAAATGCGTGGATACATGTCGTACATTAGATTTTGTTGTTGTTGTTGTGGTCTTCAGTCCTGAGACTGGCTTGATGCAGCTCTCCATGCTACACTATCCTGTGCAAGCTTCTTCATCTTCCAGTACCTACTCCAACCTACATCCTTCTGAATCTGCTTAGTGTATTCATCTCTTGGTCTCCCTCTACGATTTTTGCCTTCCAATACTAAACTGGTGATCCCTTGATGCCCCAGACATGTCCTACCAACCGATCCCTTCTTCTGGTCAAGTAATGCCACAAAATTCTCTTCTCCCCAATCCTATTCAATACTTCCTCATTAGTTATGTGATCTACCCATCTAATCTTCCGCATTCTTCTGTAGCACCACATTTCGAAAGCTTCTATTCTCTTCTTCTCCAAACTATTTATCGTGCATGTTTCACTTCCATACATGGCTACACTCCATACAAATACTTTCAGAAACGACTACCTGACGCTTAAGTATATATTCGATGTTAGCAAATTTCTCCTCTTCAGAAACGCTTTCCTTGCCATTGCCAGTCTACATTTTATATTCTCTCTACTTCGACCATCATCAGTTATTTTGCTCCCCAAATAGCAAAACTCCATTACTACTTTAAGTGTCTCATTTACCAATCTAATTCCCTCGGCATCACTTGATTTAATTCGACTACATTCAATTATCCTCGGTTTCCTTTTGTTAACGCTTATCTTAAATCTGCCATTCAAGACACTGTCCATTCCGTTCAACTGCCCTCTCTAATCCTTTCCTGTCTCGGACATAATTACAATGTCATCGGCGAACCTCAAAGTTTTTATTTCTTCTCCAAAATTTTAATAACTACTCCGAATTTTTCTTTTGTTTCCTTTTCTGCTTCCTCAATATACAGATTGAATAGCATCGGGGAGAGGCTACAACCCTGTCTCACTCCCTTCCCAACCACTGCTTCCCTTTCATCCCCCTCGACTCTTATAACTGCCATCTGGTTTTTGTACAAATTGTAAATAGCCTTTCGCTCCCTGTATTTTACCCCTGCCATCGTTAGAATTTGAAAGAGAGTATTCCAGTCAACATAGTCAAAAGCTTTCTCTAAGTCTACAAATGCTAGAAACGTAGGTCTGCCTTTCCTTAACCTGTCTTCTAAGATAATTCTTAGGGTCTGTACTGCCTCACGTGTTCCCACGTTTCTGCGGAATCCAAAACGATCTTCCCCAAGGTCGGCTTGTACCAGTTTTTCCATTCTTGTGTAAGGAATTCGCGTTTGTATTCTGCAGCCGTGACTTGCTAAACTGATAGTTCGGTAATTTTCACATCCTTCAACACCTGTTTTCTTTGGGATTGGAATTATTACATTCTTCTCGAAGTCTGAGGGTATTTCGCCTATCTCATACACCTTTCTCGCCAGATGGTAGAGTTTTGTCAGGACTGGCTGTCCCAAGGCCGTCAGTAGTTCTAATGGAATGTTGTCTACTCCCGGGATCTTGTTTCCACTCTGGTCTTTCAGTGCTCTGTCAAACTCTTCACGCAGTATCGTATCTCCCATTTCATCTTCATCTACATCCTCTTCCATTTCCATGATATTGTCCTTAAGTACATCGCTCTTTTATAGACCCTCTATGTACTCCTTCCACCGTTCTGCTTTCCCTTCTTTGCTTAGAACTGGGTTTCCATCTGAGCTCTTGATATTCATAAAAGTGGCTCTCTTTTCTCCAAAGGTCTCTATAATTTTTCTGAAGGCAGTATCTATCTTACCCCTAGTGAGATAAGCCTCTACATCCTTACATTTGTCCTCTAGGCATCCCTGCTTAGCCATTTTGCACTTCCTCTCGATCTCATTTTTGAGACGTTTGTATTCCTTTCTCCCTGCTTCATGAGATTTTAGCAGCGCATATTGCTTGATCTAAATACACTGCCGTAAAAAATTGCTATGGTCTTTTAGAAGTTCACATTTCACTCAAGATTTATTGTTGCAACAGTGTATGTGGACTACATTTACGTATCAACAGCACATGCGGTACGGAGGTATGAGGTATCGACTCAGGCTGGAATATCTATTTCAGTACGTTCTGTCGCCTCTATGCGCGGCAATGCTGGCGCTGACTTTGGCATCCAGTCGATCGTGCAAATAGCGAATACTGTGCTAGGATATGTTACGCCACGCTTGCTCGACCTGTTCACGTACTTATATAAGTTTCACTTCTCGTCTCATCATATCTCACACGTGCTCAATTGGATACGAGTCTGGAGATCGTGCTGCCCAGGGATGTTGCTGCATGTCTTGCAGAACACATAGACTGCATTCAGCGTGTGGGAGATCATTAGCCTGCTGGAAAAACAGATCATCTTCCCTTTCCAAGAACGGCCAAAGAATGAATCTAACGATGTTCTGCACTGACCGAGAGCTGGATGGCGTCTTCTCCAGAAACCCTAAAGGTGAATGAGACATGTAGCTGATCGCATACCAGATCGTAAGGCCTGGGATGAGGCCAGTGTATCTTGGACGAACGCACTCTGATACAACGCTCACCAGGTCTGCGTCGTACGTGCAAACGACCATCAGTTTCAGGCAGATAGAATCTGCTTTCATCGCTGAAGACCATGGTACTCCATTCCATCTCTGAAGTGACCCTCTGACAGCACTAGCCGAGTAGCGCTCGTCGATGCTGTGGCGTGAGTGGGAGAGAGGTTAGAGCTGTGTGTGCCCATAGTCTCACTGCTAATAACCGGTTCGCAACAGTTCAAGTCGATATGTCTGGGCTCCAAGCCCTCGTACCTATAGTAGCTGTGCGACCTGCTACCGCTGCCCTCACAATAACACGATCCCAGCGGGCGTCTGAACTACGTGGGCGTCCAGAAACTCGTCTACGGGTGTGGGAATCGTCGCGTGACCACTGATACCAGCATCGTTGCACAACTGACTCGGCACGTCCGTCTTGCGTGGCCCGAAACGACCAATCGCAATCGGAAGGCCGCAATTTGACTATTCACACGTCCTCAGTTGCCTGTAGGGAGCACGGGTGCGTCTCCGTGGCTTGCTTGCGTGCTTACTTCACACGTTCGCACCTCACTGACCCTTCTGGCTGTGAGCATTGCCTATTAAGTGGTCGACACAGATGTCACTCCGATAGCTGTGCTACCACGCTACCTGTTGGAGGACGACGTGGGACCCATTATCAACACATCGGCTGTCCCCCAAGTGGCATATGACGTCATAGGATCGAAATCGATCTCATTTTTACAGCTGTACTAATTTTTCCGACAGTGTATATAAACATGGAAACGGATTTGTGGTCAATAAAACTGTAGCACCAGCAAGGTTAGAAAATGACGAAATTTTCCTTGTTGTCCGCATACAGCATAGTAGGGAGAAAACATGATTAAACTTGTACCTTACCTCAGAGCTCCCCAAATATGTGACGCTTTCTGACTTTTTTTAAGTTATAACTCCGTTAACATTTCACGTGGAAAGCTAAGAATTTTACTCTACATAACTACACATCTCTTCTTTCGAATTCCGTCTTTTCAAAACATTTGTCTCTTATGCGAATGGGTGAGGAAATTCTTTCGTGTCTCACATTGGTGGAAGTTCAACTTTCCCCTCTGTGCGAGACTCTTCATTTTACATAGCAACTCATCCATAGTGGACGTGTCACATTCTTGTAGGGGCCGTATTGGAATTTACAAGTTCTTCTCGCAACAAATTGTCAATTTCAATCCACAACATTTCAAAAAATAGGCTTTTGGAAAGAAATTTTAAAAACAGATCAAAGTGATCTTGTAAGAATGGAAACACACACAAAGACACACACAGACACACAAACACACACACACACACACACACACACACACACACACACACACGCACACACACAAACGGTACACAGGACGGGAATTCACTGCTTCAGGTCGTCAACAAAAAGAGATCTGGTGTGATTTCTTGTGTTGAATCCATTCGGTGAACAACTTGGTGTGCCTTATAACAATTAGCATCAGGAGAATTGGACCACGTTCAGAAATTTTCTTGTTCAGTCATGGCTGATACTAGTGCTTCTCCTATCGAGTCGGGAGCGGAAAGCCTTAGCGCAGAGCATAATTTCCCATAGTATTTCACAACTACGTAGAGACAATACTCTTGCGTAGTATGAGGTCGGCCACCCCTTCTGCAGCAATCGTGACTTTGTATGCTGACGTTAAACTTTTCTTCTGGAACTCTCTAATATCTGCAATGTTTTTCGGTGTACAAGAGAAAAATCTGCAGTTGGAAACCAGCTGCCGAAACAGTCATCTACCAAGGCAATAGACTACACTCCTGGAAATTGAAATAAGAACACCGTGAATTCATTGTCCCAGGAAGGGGAAACTTTATTGACACATTCCTGGGGTCAGATACATCACATGATCACACTGACAGAACAACAGGCATATAGACACAGGCAACAGAGCATGCACAATGTCGGCACTAGTACAGTGTATATCCACCTTTCGCAGCAATGCAGGCTGCTATTCTCCCATGAAGACGATCGTAGAGATGCTGGATGTAGTCCTGTGGAACGGCTTGCCATGCCATTTCCACCTGGCGCCTCAGTTGGACCAGCGTTCGTGCTGGACGTGCAGACCGCGTGAGACGACGCTTCATCCAGTCCCAAACATGCTCAATGGGGGACAGATCCGGAGATCTTGCTGGCCAGGGTAGTTGACTTACACCTTCTAGAGCACGTTGGGTGGCACGGGATACATGCGGACGTGCATTGTCCTGTTGGAACAGCAAGTTCCCTTGCCAGTCTAGGAATGGTAGAACGATGGGTTCTATGACGGTTTGGATGTACCGTGCACTATTCTGTGTCCCCTCGACGATCACCAGTGGTGTACGGCCAGTGTAGGAGATCGCTCCCCACACCATGATGCCGGGTGTTGGCCCTGTGTGCCTCGGTCGTATGCAGTCCTGATTGTGGCGCTCACCTGCACGGCGCCAAACACGCATACGACCATCATTGGCACCAAGGCAGAAGCGACTCTCATCGCTGAAGACGACACATCTCCATTCGTCCCTCCATTCACGCCTGTCGCGACACCACTGGAGGCGGGCTGCACGATGTTGGGGCGTGAGCGGAAGACGGCCTAACGGTGTGCGGGACCGTAGCCCAGCTTCATGGAGACGGTTGCGAATGGTCCTCGCCGATACCCCAGGAGCAACAGTGTCCCTAATTTGCTGGGAAGTGGCGGTGCGGTCCCCTACGGCACTGCGTAGGATCCTACGGTCTTGGCGTGCATCCGTGCGTCGCTGCGGTCCGGTCCCAGGTCGACGGGCACGTGCACCTTCCGCCGACCACTGGCGACAACATCGATGTACTGTGGAGACCTCACGCCCCACGTGTTGAGCAATTCGGCGGTACTTCCACCCGGCCTCCCGCATGCCCACTATACGCCCTCGCTCAAAGTCCGTCAACTGCACATACGGTTCACGTCCACGCTGTCGCGGCATGCTACCAGTGTTAAAGACTGCGATGGAGCTCCGTATGCCACGGCAAACTGGCTGACACTGACGGCGGCGGTGCACAAATGCTGCGCAGCTAGCGCCATTCGACGGCCAACACCGCGGTTCCTGGTGTGTCCGCTGTGCCGTGCGTGTGATCATTGCTTGTACAGCCCTCTCGCAGTGTCCGGATCTGACACACCGGTGTCAATGTGTTCTTTTTTCCATTTCCAGGAGTGTATTACACTAGTAGGCGACAAGGCATGTCTGTGCAACATTTAGCGTCATCTTCTCCATTGATGATCGTCGCAGTCGGGCACCGGTGCGTTTAACTTCGACGCTCCGTAGCGTCGTTGGATAAAGTTGCCGGACACGTGTTCCTAACCTCATTTTTTTCTTCAAGACGCCTTCTACAAATCCTCGCAGTTTGTCAGCATCGTTTTGTAACATCCTGTATATATACACCTGCTACCTCGGAAAGAAATGCAATTGGCCGGGAATGCACCTATGTCGGGAACTCTCACAATGGAAAGCAATACATAATCCATAAATGTAAACAAAAATCGCTTTCAACAAAAAGTTATGTTTTTTAAATGGCACATGTATGTTTTTTCTACAGAAATGAAAACTAGAGGTACAAATAATGGCGGCAGATATGTTTTCACTATTCTAAACCACACACGTTCTGAAATGCGTAGACTGTAAAGAACGGCGACTGCGTCACAGTTCCTGCCGTAATGCCCAGAGCAAGGATTGCCTACAGCAGGCTTCATCACAGAGCAGGATACCAGCATTACGGCATTACTGCACTGAGGTAGAAACTGTGGCACCGTTTCCATACGGTCTAAGTATGTATTCCAGAAGGTATAAGGTTTAGAGCAGTGAAACCAGATCTGTCATCGCTAATTGTACCTCTAGTTTTCATTTCAGTAGAAAAAAACTTACGTAAGCCACGTAAAATATCGTAACTTCCTCTTGGTACTGATCTTTGTTTACTGCCAATTGTCTGAGCCCCTAACATAGTTGTACCCCTGGCACATTGCATTTTTCACATTTTATTTCATTTCGGAAGTGTATGACATGGCAAAGTTAGATGGGGCACCCTGAATATGTAATTTGGGATTCTGAGAGGGAGGGAGGGAGAGAGACAGAGAGAGAGAGGGGGGGGGGGAGTGAGGGAGGGAAAGAGGGAGAAATGAACTGCTTTCTGCAGTTATGGTATATTTCCATTAATTTTGCATTAAATTTTGAGTTAGCCAGGTAACTTAGTGTTGCAGTAGAGCTTCAAGGAATATGGTTTGCAGCGACGGAGATCAATATTTTGCTATCACATTAGCTCAAGTCTTTCCAATCCATTAAATTTGCCTTGATTTGGCTTGCGTTGAACCTACACACAGCAAAAATTTAGTACGCGGCTCGTGGTCTAGTGGCTAGCATTGCTGCCTCTGGATCACGGGGTCCCGGGTTCGATTCCCGACCGGCAAGGGGATTTTTCTCTGCCCAGGGACTGGGTGTTTGTGTTGCAATCATCATTTCATCATCCTCATTCGTGACCGGGGCTAATTTGGGTTGTGTAAAGGCTGGACTGTGAAAACAACTGGGACTTTGTACCGGCGCTGATGACCGCGCAGTTGAACGCCCTACAAACCGAACATCATCATCAAAAAATGTTTTACATCACCTCGGTTCCGAGAGTTCCGGAACCTGTACAGAAATTTGCAATAGAGGTCAACATAAACATCATTTTCGCCCTTTTTATTGCTCATGGAAACCACACATTGCATTTTGTACCACCATACAGCAAGACCTTCAGAGGTCCAGATTGCTGTACACACCGGTACCTCTAATACCCAGTATCACGTCCTCTTGCACTGATGCATGCATGTATTCGTCGTGGCATACTATCCATAAGTTCATCAAGGCACTGTTGGTCCACATAGTCTCACTTCTCAATGGCGATTCGGCGTCGATCCCTCAGAGTGGTTGGTGGATCACGTCGTCGATACACAGCCCTTTTCAATCTATTCCAGGTATGTTCGATAGGGTTCATGTCTGGAGAACATGCTGGACACTCTAGCCGAGCGATTTCGTTATCCTGAAGGAAGTCATTCACAAGATGTGCACTATGGGGGCGCGAATTGTCATCCTTGAAAACGATTGCCTCGCCAGTATGCTGCCGATATGGTTGCACTATCGGTCGGAGGATGGCATTCACGTATCGTACAGCCGTTACAGCGCCTACCATGACCACCAGCGGCGCACGTCGGCGCCACATAATGCCACCCCAAAACAGCAGGGAACTCCACCTTGCTGCACTCGCAGGACAGTGTATCTAATGCGTTCAACCTGACCGGGTTGACTCCCAAAACGTCTCCGACGATTGTTTGGTTGAAGGCATATGCGGCACTAATCGGTGAAGAGAACGTGATGTCAATCCTGAGCGGTCCATCCGGCATGTTGTTGGGCCCATCTATACCGCGCTGCATGGTGTCGTGGTTGCAAATATGGACCACGCTATGGACGGTTGGAGTGAAGATGCGCATCGTGCAGCCTAATGCGCACAGTTTGAGTCGTAGAACGACGTCCTGTGGCTGCACCAAAAGCATTATCAACATGGAGGCGTTACTGTCAGGGTTCCTCCAAGCCATAATCCGTAGGCAGTGGTCATCCACTCTACTAGTAGCCCTTGGGCGGCCTGAGCGAGGCATGACATCGACAGTTCCTCTCTCTCTGTATTTCCTCCATGTCCAAACACCATCGCTTTGGTTCACTCCGAGACGCCTGGACACTTTCCTTGGTTGTGAGCGCTTCCTGGCACGAAGTAACAATGCGGACGCGATCGAACCGCGGTATTGACCGTCTACGCATGGTCTATGTACAGACAAGACGAGCCGTATATCTCCTTCCTGGTGGAATGACGAAGTGATCGGATGTCGGCCCCCCTCCGTTTAACAGGTGCTGCTCATGCATGATTGTTTATATCTTTGGGCGGGTTTAGTGACACCTCAGTACAGTCAAAGGGACAGAGTCTGTGACACAATATCCACAGTCAACGTCTATCTTCAGGAGTTCCGGGAACCGGAGTGATGCAAAACCTTTTTTTATCCGTGTACTTTAACTATGGCGTTGCGCTGTGAGAAAGTAAGTGACGCTACGAAATACACGATGAAGCTGGTGAGACCGCGATTTAGTTCACTTATGAGTCACTTTCCATATAAAGATGATGTTTCAGGGCACTAAAATCGAGGGTCGTAGTATTTTATGAACTCACAGAGTAAAAAGTAAAATTGTGAATGGCTTTCTAACTGATGCTTCAAACCTGATATAACCTAACTGAAATTTGCCCCATATCCTTAAAAAACAAGCTATTGTCTTGTATTCATGCAATGTGTATCGTTATGCAGCGCTATGTGGTACAATATTATTACTTATTAGCTTTTAACGTGTACTTCATATTTAACGCGCACTTTCTATTCCTTGTCAATAGCACTAAATACACAATATTGTTTAAGACAGGCTATATGCTGTCCTGGAGAAGACGTACTAATATGTTTATGGTCGTAATCAGTCACAGAACATTATTAGTTCAAATGTTTGTATTGCTTATATGGAAGTAGTACAACGCGTTTCATACTTCAGTCAATCAACTGGTGCCATTTTTGCTGAGGACTAACACAAAACATATCTACATGTTGCAAAACAAAATGAAATAAATCATTCTGTCTTAACCTGTTGTAGCAAGCTTTTTTTTGCTATTGCTGATGTTTGTTTTTTGTTTATTCAGCAACATGGTAAATTCAATTGGTGCTGTAAATGCAGTATAACAGTGAAGTTATACACTCCTGGAAATGGAAAAAAGAACACATTGACACCGGTGTGTCAGACCCACCATACTTGCTCCGGACACTGCGAGAGGGCTGTACAAGCAATGATCACATGCGCGGCACAGCGGACACACCAGGAACCGCGGTGTTGGCCGTCGAATGGCGCTAGCTGCGCAGCATTTGTGCACCGCCGCCGTCAGTGTCAGCCAGTTTGCCGTGGCATACAGAGCTCCATCGCAGTCTTTAACACTGGTAGCATGCCGCGACAGCGTGGACGTGAACCGTATGTGCAGTTGACGGACTTTGAGCGAGGGCGTATAGTGGGCATGCGGGAGGCCGGGAGGACGTACCGCCGAATTGCTCAACACGTGGGGCGTGAGGTCTCCACAGTACATCGATGTTGTCGCCAGTGGTCGGCGGAAGGTGCACGTGCCCGTCGACCTGGGACCGGACCGCAGCGACGCACGGATGCACGCCAAGACCGTAGGATCCTACGCAGTGCCGTAGGGGACCGCACCGCCACTTCCCAGCAAATTAGGGACACTGTTGCTCCTGGGGTATCGGCAAGGACCATTCGCAACCGTCTCCATGAAGCTGGGCTACGGTCCCGCACACCGTTAGGCCGTCTTCCGCTCACGCCCCAACATCGTGCAGCCCGCCTCCAGTGGTGTCGCGACAGGCGTGAATGGAGGGACGAATGGAGATGTGTCGTCTTCAGCGATGAGAGTCGCTTCTGCCTTGGTGCCAATGATGGTCGTATGCGTGTTTGGCGCCGTGCAGGTGAGCGCCACAATCAGGACTGCATACGACCGAGGCACACAGGGCCAACACCCGGCATCATGGTGTGGGGAGCGATCTCCTACACTGGCCGTACACCACTGGTGATCGTCGAGGGGACACTGAATAGTGCACGGTACATCCAAACCGTCATAGAACCCATCGTTCTACCATTCCTAGACCGGCAAGGGAACTTGCTGTTCCAACAGGACAATGCACGTCCGCATGTATCCCGTGCCACCCAACGTGCTCTAGAAGGTGTAAGTCAACTACCCTGGCCAGCAAGATCTCCGGATCTGTCCCCCATTGAGCATGTTTGGGACTGGATGAAGCGTCGTCTCACGCGGTCTGCACGTCCAGCACGAACGCTGGTCCAACTGAGGCGCCAGGTGGAAATGGCATGGCAAGCAGTTCCACAGGACTACATCCAGCATCTCTACGATCGTCTCCATGGGAGAATAGCAGCCCGCATTGCTGCGAAAGGTGGATATACACTGTACTAGTGCCGACATTGTGCATGCTCTGTTGCCTGTGTCTATGTGCCTGTGGTTCTGTCAGTGTGATCATGTGATGTATCTGACCCCAGGAATGTGTCAATAAAGTTTCCCCTTCCTGGGACAATGAATTCACGGTGTTCTTATTTCAATTTCCAGGAGTGTATTTAACGCACACTTTCTATTCCTTGTCAATAGCACTAAATACACAATATTGTTTAAGACAGGCTATATGCTGTCCTGGAGAAGACGTACTAATATGTTTATGGTCGTAATCAGTCACAGAAAATTATTAGTTCAAATGTTTGTATTGCTTATATGGAAGTAGTACAACGCGTTTCATACTTCAGTCAATCAACTGGTGCCATTTTTGCTGAGCACTAACACAAAACATATCTACATGTTGCAAAACAAAATGAAATAAATCATTCTGTCTTAACCTGTTGTAGCAGGCTTTTTTTGCTATTGCTGATGTTTGTTTTTTGTTTATTCAGCAACATGGTAAATTCAATTGGTGCTGTAAATGCAGTATAACAGTGAAGTTATATTACGTGGCTCGGTGTGTAAATGTTATCAGAAAATGCAACACTGCTTATCGTCTTGACACGTGATGCCACTGAATACACATTTCTGTGTGTCAAATCTGCTGGTTTTGTAGACTTGGATAGAACGTGTCACATATTTTAGTAAATATTTGTTACTATATTTTTGTTAGTATTATCATGTAGATATATTGATACGCCGAAACATTATAACCTCCTGTTCAGTGGTACGCCTTCGGAATACAATACAGCAGCGATGCTGCGTGATATGGACTCGACGAGCCCTTGGTAGGAGTCCGAAGGTATCTGGCACCAGTTGCCACTTACAGGTCACATAAATTACGGGCTAACGGCCTGTGGACGCGGAGCTGCCGCCCAATAGAGTCCCAGTGTGATCCATCAGGTTCATATCAGGCGAATTTGTTGGCCCAAACAAGAACGCCAGTCCACAACCATGCTCCTCAAACCACTATAGCATGATTCTGGCCTTGTCACATGGACAGTAATCCGGCTGAAAATGGCCATTGCCTTCAGGGAAGACATCAAGCATGAAGAGATGCAGGCGATTCGAAAACAGGTTCACGTTGTCCACTGCTGTTTTTATGCCTCCAATTACCATCACAGGCGTCATGGAAGTCCGGATGACTACCCTCATAGCAAAATACTGCCTCCATCAACCCGCACCCTTGACGTGATAGATGTTTCGCGGAGCTGTTCGCCTGGATGACAGCGTATTTGTGCTAGATCATCGACCTGTTGTAATATACATGATTCATCCGACCAGGCAATACGTTTCCATTGATCCACGATCCAGTTTAGATGATCCTGTGCCCACTGCTATCACAATTGATGATGTCATTGATTCAACGTGGTGACATGTTGAGGCCCATGTTTAACGATGTGTTCAGAACAGAATGTCCCGAAACACTTGATACAGCACCAGCACAGTGCTCTGTCGCCAGGTCCGTGACATATCGCTGCCTATCCAGTTTGACAGAGCGGGCAAACCCCCGATCTCCAACTCCTGTGTTGAGGCTCGGACGTCTGACGCCTCGCTCGATTAGTCGTGGCTTCACCTTCCTGCAACCACTTTACACAGACGCCCACCGCAGTAGCACGTGAACAGCTGACCAGTTTCTTCGTTTTCGAGATGCTCATTCCCAAAATCCTGCGCATAACATCCTACTGTTTGTAAAAGTCACTTGCGTCAACGGAATTCTCCATTTGCGCCCCGTAGCGGCGCTAGAATTATTCCCCATTCGTCCCTGCATCCGTCATAATTATTTCGCTCGCCAGTGAATTCCATCAGGTCTACATTGTATCATGTGGACTGACTAGAGATCGTTTATTGAAACTGTGTGGGTTGTACACTCCTGGAAATGGAAAAAAGAACACATTGACACCGGTGTGTCAGACCCACCATACTTGCTCTGGACACTGCGAGAGGGCTGTACAAGCAATGATCACACGCACGGCACAGCGGACACACCAGGAACCGCGGTGTTGGCCGTCGAATGGCGCTAGCTGCGCAGCATTTGTGCACCGCCGCCGTCAGTGTCAAGTCAGCCAGTTTGCCGTGGCATACGGAGCTCCATCGCAGTCTTTAACACTGGTAGCATGCCGCGGCAGCGTGGACGTGAACCGTATGTGCAGTTGACGGACTTTGAGCGAGGGCGTATAGTGGGCATGCGGGAAGCCGAGTGGACGTACCGCCGAATTGCTCAACACGTGGGGCGTGAGGTCTCCACAGTACATCGATGTTGTCGTCAGTGGTCGGCGGAAGGTGAACGTGCCCGTCGACCTGGGACCGGACCGCAGCGACGCACGGATGCACGCCAAGACCGTAGGATCCTACGCAGTGCCGTAGGGGACCGCACCGACACTTCCCAGCAAATTAGGGACACTGTTGCTCCTGGGGTATCGGCGAGGACCATTCGCAACCGTCTCCATGAAGCTGGGCTACGGTCCCGCACACCGTTAGGCCGTCTTCCGCTCACCCCCCAACATCGTGCAGCCCGCCTCCAGTGGTGTCGCGACAGGCGTGAATGGAGGGACGAATGGAGACGTGTCGTCTTCAGCGATGAGAGTCGCTTCTGCCTTGGTGCCAATGATGGTCATATGCGTGTTTGGCGCCGTGCAGGTGAGCGCCACAATCAGGACTGCATACGACCGAGGCACACAGGGCCAACACCTGGCATCATGGTGTGGGGAGCGATCTCCTACACTGGCCGTACACCACTGGTGATCGTCGAGGGGACACTGAATAGTGCACGGTACATCCAAACCGTCATCGAACCCATCGTTCTACCATTCCTAGACCGGCAAGGGAACTTGCTGTTCCAACAGGACAATGCACGTCCGCATGTATCCCGTGCCACCCAACGTGCTCTACGAGGTGTAAGTCAAATACCCTGGCCAGCAAGATCTCCGGATCTGTCCCCCATTGAGCATGTTTGGGACTGGATGAAGCGTCGTCTCACGCGGTCTGCACGTCCAGCACGAACGCTGGTCCAACTGAGGCGCCAGGTGGAAATGGCATGGCAAGCCGTTCCACAGGACTACATCCAGCATCTCTACGATCGTCTCCATGGGAGAATAGCAGCCTGCATTGCTGTGAAAGGTGGATATACACTGTACTAGTGCCGACATTGTGCATGCTCTGTTGCCTGTGTCTATGTGCCTGTGGTTCTGTCAGTGTGATCATGTGATGTATCTGACCCCAGGAATGTGTCAATAAAGTTTCCCCTTCCTGGGACAATTAATTCACGGTGTTCTTATTTCAATTTCCAGGAGTGTATTTTGGATGTGGTTAGTGTGACGTCCCCTCTCCGCCGCGTGCTGGCATTGTCGACGCCGTGGGGCTGTTACTGCTACAGCTCGGTCGGTGGAGTCGAGACGCGATGCGCGATGATGGATGTCTCCGTCGGTTAACGAGAGACAAGATCGGAAGACGCTCTTAAGAAATCGTTCCTCGCATAATGATTAAAGTTTGAGTCCACACAGATTCCTTATTAATGCGAACTGCGTACTCTCATTGTCTCTTATGGTTTGAAGTTGAATTATTGTGTACCCGGTTAACATCTTAGTGCAGTAATTGATGAATCTTCCCTCATGCGCATCCTCCACATCACCAAAAGCGAGGAAAAGGTTCAATTGCAGATCGTATTGGTCGTTATTTGTTCGTTGCTAAGTAAAATTGTTCATTTTATATGACGCGAGATCCACAGATACTCTTTAACAATTGTAAGTAGGCTGTTTATATTTTCTTATTGGCAACGTGACGTAGCGCTCTGTATGAAAATCAATGGCTGTGCTGTGTGCAGTCTGTGGCTAGTTAGCATTGTTGTATGCCATTGTAGTGTTGGGCAGCTGGATGTTAACAGCAGCGCGTAGCGTTGCGCAGTTGGAGGTGAGCCGCCAGCAGTGGTGGATGTGGGAAATGAGATGGCGGATTTTTGAGTACAGAATGGATGTCATGAACTGCTGTATATATTATGATTGTTAAGGTAAATACATTGTTTGTTCTCTAATAAAATCTTTCATTTGCTAACTATGCCTATCAGTAGTTAGTGCATTCAGTAGTTTGAATCTTTTATTTAGCTAGCAGTAGTGGCGCTCGCTGTATTGCAGTAGTTCGAGTAACCAAGATTTTTGTGAGGTAAGCAATTTGTGAAACGCATAGATTAATGTTAGTCAGGGCCATTCTTTTGTAGGGATTTCTGAAAGTCAGATTGCGTTGCGCTAAAAATATTGTGTGTCAGTTTAAGCACAGTCATGTATAAATTTTTCAAAGGGGATGTTTCACAATGTCTTAATTATCTTGCGTCGTAATATTATGTATATCCAAGCCTTCCTTGACACAACTAACAGTGCACGAATTTACTTCCAAGTTAGTCACTGTTCATTAACTTTTGATGGGCAATTACCAAATATTCATAGCATGATGGAGGCGACACGTTGAATTTCCACTTTTGATGAACTATTTTATTGTTCCTTTTCGCTAAATACTTTATAAACATCACGCCACACGCACACACGGTTAATTAGCACTGGCAGTTCCGTTACTTTCAAGTATCGTGACAATTACGACAGCTTTAACCCTCGGCGCAATTGTATCTTCTTCATGTATTCGTGTCAATGTCTCCTACTCGAGACTAAATGTGTATTATAGTCTCTTGAAACTTTGTCCATTCCTTTCTATAAGTTGACTTACATGAATTTTGAGTCCAATATTACCTACTTCCGTTAATAAAGTACAACAACTCGTTATACACAGTCAGCATACTATCTCGGTTCAAGTCTCTAGTCTGAATATAGGTTCACAAAATCCGTGCGTCTACGTCACGCAACAATGACTCTTCAAAGTAAACCAATCTCGTGGCGCTCCGTTCGCTCAACTATGGCAAGAGCTGCTCTCGTATGACTTGACAGCACGATAGCTAGCAAGCGACTTACCTTTTCCGTGAATGAGTATTGTAGACGCATTTAATTTCCTCGTTGCATTTACAACTCTCTTCCACATAAAAGTTATCTCTGACCGACATTTCTTTGGACTTAACTTTCATGGTATTAATTTGCAATTATTACTTAGATGTTCGGCAAGTAACTAGAGATGACCTTTCTTTCTTCTTCCTTTCCACCAAAACACACTCTGTAATGCTTAATGTTGGTGTTTATCAAGGCTTTCTGGTGTTATATCATCGGCAAAGTTGTACCTGTCAGGATAACTTTTCTCTACTTTACATCATGATGGTCTTTCCTTATTGGGTTTTGGGGTTTATTAGGGTGTTACAGTAGTCATTCCGTATTCTTGTGGCCCAAGTCTAAAGTAATCACCGAGCGAGGTGGCGCAGTGGTTAGACACTGGACTGGCATTCGGAAGGACGACGGTTCAATCCCGCGTCCGGCCATCTTGATTTAGGTTTTCCGTGATTTCCCTAAAACTCCAGGCAAATGCCGGGATGGTTCCTCTGAAAGGGCACGGCCGACTTCCTTCCCTAATCCGATGAGACCGATGACCACGCTGTCTGGTCTCCTTCCCCAAACCAACCAACCAACCAATCTAAAGTAATCAACATATTCTTCGAACCGCTTTTTTGTTCTTATATCAAAGAGAGTGTCACTGAGAGTGCGTAAATACATGCTCTCCCGGTTTATTGTGTCTTTTTGTGTCTGATTGACGTTGAGTAAAACTCATATGCTAATGTTATTGTTTATAACTATTGGAATACAATTTATTTAAAAAAGTTTTCCAATTTTATCTGAGCTTTTTTCCGAGATTTAGTATCCTTGAATAGTATTTATATAATTTTCGTCAATGCAGTTAGGCGCCTGTTCGTTTTTATCTGCATTTTGCTTCACCTTCTTACGCATTGTGTTAGTCTTTGTTGGTTGTTTCAATTATTTGTAGCAATCTTATTAGTTGTCTTCATTTTTTGGTTGCCGTATTGTGGACTTGTCGGGAACTTGTAGACCTTGCGGATCAGAGCTTTGAATGCAGCTGCTTTATGCGAGTTTGGGTGCGTAGTACTCATAGCTGTGGTGGTTGGCTTTCTGGCGGAGGGTTAAGTGTTAATTACAGATATTGCCCTGTCCACATAAGTAACACCTAGTTTTTCTTCATGTTCTATTGTGAAATTAATGTTTTTGTATCGAAAACTAAATATATCATGTAATTATTCAATGGATTCTTCAAATAATTAATTATCACCTACACATCTTTAACATGAGATGGTTTTGGCATCGTCATGTATTACAGCTCAATAGTCCATTTTTATGGCACTAATGGAAATATCTGCAAGGAGGTCAGTTATTGGACTTCACACTGCTCATCCATGCCTTAATACAATAACAATCTGAATAGCTTGTAAGGACGTTGCGCGGTAAAGAGTGCTGAGAAATAATTACTAGGGGGAAGAGATTCAATACTTTCCACCGTTTTCGAGTTAATTATGTTACGGCATGGAATAGTAAGGTATATAAATTCGAAAAAAATATTAAAACTTATTCGCGTTGCATTAGACAGATTCAAATCAGGGTAGAGACACAGGCGGAAGCAGGAAGAGAGCAGTTATGTCGCCAGTGGGTCAGGTCGACGACAGTATGTGACGAGTAAGGAATAAGCATTCAGCAGAAAAGCGGACGGAAAATCAAAGGACACGAGACGAGCATACTCGTTAGCTCGTATGGTATGCTGCAAGAAACTGTAATTCATAAGAGCACATGGCGAGGAATCGACGCAACAGTTAACAACCTGTTAAGTGAATGTAGCAGATTAAGGAGGACGCATTCGGTCATAACGAGCCGTCCCTTGCGTCACAGCCCCACGCTAACTCCCTACAATACGCCATTTCTCCAACTCTTGTCATGAGTTGATCATCAGTATCAAGGCACTGACAGTAATAGTAATTCCATCATTATGGTGCTGTAGTGAATACATGTCCTATTTGCTTTAGGAGAGGCTATGAAGTAGCCGAAGGTGGGCTCAGGATGATCGCCTTCACTTCGTGCTGCTCGCCGCCTAGCATTTTACATCACATCGCAGAGTGCTCTCAGTACCACACTTCAACGCAGAAGCCAACAACAGGGCCTCTCGGGGTCCACGTTGTCGTTCAACTCTCGGGCTCCTTCTCGTGCTGAAACCTACCAGGGTGAGGGAGGAGACAAACCGACCACACGACTACCCACAAAAGGTACATCGCCGATGGGTCATCCAGGCTCATCGTAGAATTGGGAGTACACTCCGAAGCTGGCGCTGTAGCCACTTCACGCTATGCTGTCACGCCCCCGGGATCGCTGACGTCAGCTCCCGGGTGTGCAGACACTGAGCTGACTCGACAGACGGCAGCTAGAGTCCAAAGTGCAGCTGAATTAGTAACAAACGAGGCAGCTGCAGAAGGACAACGACTCGTCAATATTGTGAATAAATAACTGATCTATAATAACGTTTTATTCATATTTTGTTATCTTAATTATAGGATTCATTGCAGACTTTCTCTGAATTTATTATTGGTAAATGAAAAGGAGGAGAAACCTGCTGTGGAACCAAATTGACGAAGAATTGTGGAAAGATCGAGTAAAGTGGCGAAGTACCATTGATACCGCAACCCGACCAAGTGTTGGATAGAGGGGAAACGAAGATGATGATGATGAGAAAGTTATATTATTATGTCCTTTTCACAAATTTTCTTGGAATTCTGGTGTCGGGTCCTTCCAAATTTCAGTGATGCTACTTTTATTGAAAACCATCGAAGGTTTTTTTATGAATTCTTTTTTCACTATTACCGCTAGTGTACTGACTTTGACTGCTTTGAGACCTGTGACATTACGTGAAACTTGTTCCACACTGGTCGCTTTTTTGTGGACATTTTGTTTTTGTATTGTGTACTTGTCTGCTAGTACAGTTTGTCGATTACTGTTAAGTTTATCTGTCTGCAGAATTTTAATAGAACGAATCATCTTTTTAATATTGTTTTGTGTAGAAAGTGACTTCTAATTATACTTCATACATTTCGTGGGTAATAAACAGGTCGTCATTGTCGAAATATACACTGATGAACCGAAACGTTATAACCATCTGCTTAATAGCTTGTTTGTCCGCCTTTGGAACGAAATGCATCACCGATATTGCGTATCAGGGATCCGACAGTTTTTTGGTAGGTTTGTCGAGGTATGTGGCGTTAGATGTCTGCACACAGGTCATGTAATTCGCGTAAATAACGGGCTACTGATCTGCGTACGTTGTGATGGCGCACAATAGCGAAATTCATGGGTCCCGTAGGGTTGACATGAGGCGAACTTGGGCGCGGAGACATCAACGTGAGTTAACTATAATGTTCCTCAAACAACTGTGGCACAGTTCGGGCTCCGAGACAGGGACTGTCATACTGTTGAAAGATGACATCGCCGTCGAATAAGATATCAAAGATGAAGGGATGCAGGTGGTTCGCTGCTGTCAGCATGTCTCCAATTACTACCATAGGACCCACAGGTCCCATGCAACCGCAGGAGAATGTCCCCCATAGCATAATACTGCTCCCGTTGCGCACTGCACATTTAGAGCCGCCGTTCACCTCGTTGACGTGGTTCGCGGAGACGACCACCGACCTAGCGTAGCAAAAATGTGATTCACCCGAAGAGCTGACAGGTCGGTGGTCGTCCATTGATCCGACTATAGTAATGTGCCCACGGCAATCCTAATCGACGATGTCGTTGGGTCAACATCTGTACACGTAAGGGTGGTCTGCTGCGGAGCTCCATGTTCAACAATGGGCGATGAACGGCGTACTTCGAAAGACTTGTGCGTGCACCAGCATTGTGCCATTTAAGCAGAGATGTCCTACTTTACAGAGAAGGCAAGCCTCCGACTCCCACTTTCTGTCAAGAGTCGTGGACATCCAACCACTTAGATCTTACTGGTAGTTTCTCCGTCCATCAACCTCTTTTCGTAGACGGTCACGACAGTAGCACGTGCACATTCGGTTAGCTTCACCGTTTTCGAGATTGTCTTTTACAGACTATGTGTAATAATAACCAGTCATTTGTCGAAGTCACTTGTCTCAATGGATTTCCCCGTTCGCAGCCCATACCTTCGCTAGGATGATCACCCGTCCATGTCTGCTCCACTTACAAACTTTTGTTACCTCGCCACGTGCCTGCGACGCCACCACGCGGCATCCATTGTCGCGCTGGGCAGTGATCATAGTGTTTTGGCTTATCGGTGTATATCAGGGGTGTTGATTACCCTTGTTCTTCTATTAACTGGCTGCTGAGAATGACTTAAGCTCGTTGTTGTACATCTACATCTACACTGAATAGCCAAAGAAACTGGTAAACCTGCCGAATATCGTGTAGTGCCCCCACGAGCACGCAGATGGCCTCAGAACGACGTGGCGTCGACTCGACTGATGTCTGAAGTAGTGCTGGAGGTAACTGACACCGCGAACCCTGCAGGGCTGTACATAGATCCGTAAGAGTACGAGGTGGTTGAGATCTCTTCTCAACAGCACGTGGCAAGGCATCCCAGACGTGCTCAATAATGTTCATATCTGGGGAGTTTGGTGGCGAGCGGAAGTGCTTAAACTCAGAAGATTGTTCCTGGAGCCACTCCTTAGCAATACTGGATGTCTGGGGCGTCGCATTGTCCTGCTGGAATTCCCAAACTCCATCGCAATGCACAATGGACATGAATGGATGCAGGTGATCAGATAGGATGCCTATGTACGTGTCGCCTGACAGACTCGTATCTAGACGCATCAGGGTCCTATATCACTCCAACTGCACACGCCCTACACCAGCCCAGAGCCTCCACCAGCTTGGACAGTCCCTTGCTGACACGCAGGGTCCTGGGATTCATGAGGTCGTCTCCATACCCGTAAACATCCATCCTCTAGATACGATTTGAAACGAGAGTCGTCCGACCAGGCAACATATTTCAAGTCATCAGCAGTCCAGTTTCGGTGTGAACGGGGCCAGGCGAGGCGTAAAACTTTGTGTCGTGCAGTCATCAATGGTACCCGAATGAGGCTTCGGCTCCGAAAGACCTTATCGCTGATGTTTCGTTGAATGGTTAGCATGCTTACCCTTGTCGATGGTCCAGCACTGAAATCGTCAGCAATTTGAGGAAGGACTGCACTTGTCACGTTGAACGAGTCTCCTCAGTCGTCATTGGTCCCGCTCTTGCAGGATCTTCCTTCGGATGCAGCGATGTCTGACATTTGATCTTTGACAGGATTCCTGGTATTCACGGTACACTTGTGAAATGGTCGTACGGGAAAATCCCCACTTCATCGCTACCTCGGAGATGCTGTGTCCCATAGCTCGTGCGCCGACTATAAGACCACGTTACAACTCACGTAAATCTTGATAACCTGCCATTGTAGCAGCAGTAACCGATCTAACAACTGCGCCAGACACTTGTCTTACGTAGGCGTTGCCGACCGTAGCGCCGTATTCTGCGTATTTGAATACGCATGCTGCGGCGGGGCGGAATCGGTCGTCTACGTTTTTTATTGTTAACGCTCTCCTGGTAGCAGATACGTGCTAGGCAGTGTAAAGCAGCGTTGATGAGCCACCACCTAATACGTACCATACAGAGGCCGCGTAACTCTAGTTGAAAGTCAGTTCCTGAAAGTTCATGATTTAAAAAGTCTGGCGTTCTGGATCTTCAGTCTACTTGCAGAAAAGCTTTCAAAATTAGATTAACTCTGCTTTTTATTCATATTGAAACACATGAAATGGCTATCAAGTCCGTATTTAATATGGTGAAACGTTATCATTCAAGGTTCACTGTCTGTATAACAAATATTCACTTGAAAAGCAGCCAGAATTTTAGTAAGTCCGACCCGACTAATTTACACGTTCTACCAGTCACAGACCCACAACTACTCACGAGTTAAACATTCGGTCGTTTCAGTGTTCTTTGTGAGAGGCGCTCGCCAAAATATTCAGTACAGAGCACAAAACACGCCACGCGGAGTTGTTACTACGACCAGGAAGTTCACATACTCATATCTCTCAAACTATTTAACTTAGAAACACCACACTTTCGTTAAAATTTTTGTAACTTCAGTTGATTCAGTCACTATATGTTCTAACCGAAATTAGCTCACTATATCCTCATCTTATAGAGTATTTTTTAAGGAGCGATCTGACATCGTGTTATCCGTAGACCGGCTAGCAAGCAACGTCTCTTCGAGGTACTCTCCTATATGTCAACTCCATTTTCACACGGGAACAGATTAATTCTGATTGGCTGTTGATCTAAACGACTAATCAGAACGTTCCTTGCAGATCATTCTCGCGGCAAATCTTGCCTTATCCAATCACTAATTTGATAGTAATTAATGTCAGCAAAACTTCAAATTCTTGTATTTTGTTTAATTAAAATAAACGAAGTGCGAAATATTCTTCAAATTGATAAATAAACTTATTCTGCCTCTAACTTCCATTCTGGCTACTTTTATACAAAAGCAACCACACACCGACATACGTCATCTGAATCGTTGTTGCAACGTAACTTTCCCATGCTTCGTTAGTACAAGGTTTTACGTAAAATGAAATATTAAATTTTAACATATGTCCCACATACACTCTCTCAGCCATTCTCACGCACTCAAACGGCAAAATGTAATCAAATAATAATTTTGACCGATTTTTGCATTAAGTAATGCAGTCTTAAAAATAAAATACTAATTAATTGATTTTTATGCACTGATAACTTTCGAATCACTTTTGAAAGACAATCAGATATGATTCCTAGCATGGGTTTTAAAGAAAGCGTAGGTTTGAGGAGTTTTAGGTAATTTTCTTTATCTCCAAAAGTACAATGAGTAAAAATCTGAAATTTTGACAGCATCATTCCATTACTAACAAAAGGCTCTGTACCACATTTGAACAAAATCGGATAATAACTAATATGGATTATTTAGATTCGTAGAGGGTATGAATCTTCGTATCGACTGAATGTTACGCTATGCAGTTCTCATGGCAGGCAGCGTCAGCTGTGCTGTGAGCAAAGCGAAAACAAACATAGCCATCCTGCAGCCACAGTACTAGACGACTGCTTGCCTTGCTACAACGAATGTCATCTCGTAATAACTTGGTGGGTTACAATGCCTATACCAGTTTCCTTGGCACTTCAATGTACATCTACGTGGATACTCTGCAAATCACATTTAACCCATGATCACTACGTTGTTAGAAAAAATCTAATATTTATGATTTTAGTTATATATTCCAGCACATTTCAAAGCTAATGAACTGACGATCTAGAAATGCTCTCTTTCATATCCTGTGTTTCAGTTAATCTGTGACTCGATAGCCAAATTTCAACGATAGCTTCGTAGTTGTGACATTATTTGAAGTGATGCGCTCTGTTAGATTTTTTCTAACACGGGAGTCTTTACGTAACAAATACTTCTCCTTTCGTGGAATGCCGCCTTGCTTCACTTTTAGTTTTTTTCTTGTACATGTAACATGCGGCTATGTTCGTTTGTTTTCTCCTGAATGTGTGCAGCGTAGAAGAAAAGTAAGTATTTTTACTGGGTTTTACGAACTGAATGTAGAAATTGTTTGTACAGAGTACACGACATACTCTGTCGGAGATGAAAATATATCAAACCTTTCAGGGAAGAAGTCATGTCAGAGGAACAGATATTGTAGCTAGATGAACCACTAGACGTGGATATTTACATATAGGTTCTGTCATCAGATACTGACGCACGCTCTGAGCATGAAGAGATCAATACTGCAACGCTTCAGTCAGACAGCGAATCTGGTACCTCTGCTACAGCTGTTTCTCAATACAGAGATCGTGAAACCTTTCTTGGTAAGGATGGAATAACAGAATGGTTGAAGCAACACGCTCCTCCAGCAAAAACTGCCAGTCAGAATATTGTAACACAGCTTCCAGGTGTGAAGGGTGTTGCATAAAGTTCGAAAACAGTTTTGAAATGCTGGAAAGAACTTTTTCCAGATAGTGCATTGGTCACATTGTGGAATACACAAACCAAGAACTTGACATATTGGCAGCATCTTATTCACAGAGTGCTCGACACTGTCCACTGACAAATTTTGAAGAGCTATCGGCCTTCTTTGGTGTACTATATCTCTCAGGGGTGAAAAAGGCATAGTATCTCAATACTGATGAGCTATGCGCCACTGATGGGACTGCACCGGATTTCTTTATTGCATCGATGTTCCATACACCTCTCCAAGCTATACGTTTTGACGACAAATTTAAGAGAGGTCAGAGATAGGAAACAGATAATCTGGCACCTATTAGAGAAATATTTGACGAATTTGTGGATGTTTACAAGAAGAGATATAATGCCGCTGCATTGACAACGATAGACGAGATGTTGAAACCATTCCGAGGAAGTTACAAATTCAGGCAGTATATAGCAAACAAGCTACAACACTGTAACAAAACGTATGCCAATCATGGACTCACAGTAGTAGCTACTCTAAGGAAGAATAAAAGAGAAATTCCACCGGAACTTCTGGACGTAAAGTGTAGGCAGCAGAACACTTACACTGTTTTTCAGCTTGTTGAGCATCAGAGCAATAAATGCTCAAACAATATATAAGGTTGTGAGAGTGTGGGTTTTATTCTGTCAAGCTGCGCAATGGATTGATCCAACAAGTACCCTTTGGCTCCAGCAAGAAACAATTTCCACCTCACATTACTATAGAAGTCAGACAGACGCTCCTAAAGTATCAACAAGAACTGCTTGTAAACATTCAGCAACAACTATCTTCTGGAGTCGTCCGCTGTAAGGAAAAGACACAAAAATATTCTATATTCTTACATAACTAGTGGGATACTTGGGTACAGGAGTATTGTTAGTTAGTGTAAGAAAAACATTAAACGACCTAAAAATACACTCCTGGAAATTGAAATAAGAACACCGTGAATTCATTGTCCCAGAAAGGGGAAACTTTATTGACACATTCCTGGGGTCAGATACATCACATGATCACACTGACAGAACCACAGGCACATAGACACAGGCAACAGAGCATGCACAATGTCGGCACTAGTACAGTGTATATCCACCTTTCGCAGCAATGCAGGCTGCTATTCTCCCATGGAGACGATCGTAGAGATGCTGGATGTAGTCCTGTGGAACGGCTTGCCATGCCATTTCCACCTGGCGCCTCAGTTGGACCAGCGTTCGTGCTGGACGTGTAGACCGCGTGAGACGACGCTTCATCCAGTCCCAAACATGCTCAATGGGGGACAGATCCGGAGATCTTGCTGGCCAGGGTAGTTGACTTACACCTTCTACAGCACGTTGGGTGGCACGGGATACATGAGGACGTGCATTGTCCTGTTGCAACAGCAAGTTCCCTTGCCGGTCTAGGAATGGTAGAACGATGGGTTCGATGACGGTTTGGATGTACCGTGCACTATTCAGTGTCCCCTCGACGATCACCAGTGGTGTACGGCCAGTGTAGGAGATCGCTCCCCGCACCATGATGCCGGGTGTTGGCCCTGTGTGCCTCGGTCGTATGCAGTCCTGATTGTGGCGCTCACCTGCACGGCGCCAAACACGCATACGACCATCATTGGCACCAAGGCAGAAGCGACTCTCATCGCTGAAGACGACACGTCTCCATTCGTCCCTCCATTCACGCCTGTCGCGACACCACTGGAGGCGGGCTGCACGATGTTGGGGCGTGAGCGGAAGACGGCCTAACGGTGTGCGGGACCGTAGCCCAGCTTCATGGAGACGGTTGCGAATGGTCCTCACCGATACCCCAGGAGCAACAGTGTCCCTAATTTGCTGGGAAGTGGCGGTGCGGTCCCCTACGGCACTGCGTAGGATCCTACGGTCTTGGCGTGCATCCGTGCGCCGCTGCGGTCCGGTCCCAGGTCGACGGGCACATGCACCTTCCGCCGACCACTGGCGACAACATCGATTTACTGTGGAGACCTCACGCCCCACGTGTTGAGCAATTCGGCGGTACGTCCACCCGGCCTCCCGCATGCCCACTATACGCCCTCGCTCAAAGTCCGTCAACTGCACATACGGTTCACGTCCACGCTGTCGCGGCATGCTACCAGTGTTAAAGACTGCGATGGAGCTCCGTATGCCACGGCAAACTGGCTGACACTGACGGCGGCGGTGCACAAATGCTGCGCAGCTAGCGCCATTCGACGGCCAACACCGCGGTTCCTGGTGTGTCCGCTGTGCCGTGCGTGTGATCATTGCTTGTACAGCCCTCTCGCAGTGTCCGGAGCAAGTATGGTGGGTCTGACACACCGGTGTCAATGTGTTCTTTTTTCCATTTGCAGGAGTGTATTATTTATTGCAAAAAATATTGCTATAAATATTCCGAAATGCTGTTCACACGGGTGTTGTAATTATAATCAAAAAAGTGTGTGAAATCTTTGCATGTTGAAATATTTTTATGTTTAGTAAAGTACATGTTCCATACCATGTTTATACTAATTTATAATGCTTTGGTATTATTTATTGTATCAACGTGTCTTTGTCTGGCATAAAGAGATAAAAAAAGTGAAAGATCTCATTGTTAGAAAAATTCTAACAAGGGAGTTATCGCGTGGCAACAATATACGCGAGCGACCGCCTGTTAAATGCCTGGCAGAGGCATCTATTATTCCAATTTCGAACAGCGCGTAAGAGAAAACGAAGATCTACATCTTTCCGTGCGAGCTCAGATTTCCCTTATTTTATTATGATGATCGTTTCTCACTATACAGGTCGGCTTCATCAAAATATTTTCGCATTCGGAGGAGAAAGTTGGCGATTGAAACTTCGGGAGGAGATTCCGCAGCAACGAAATACGTCTTTGTTTTAAAGATGTCCACCCCAAATACTGTAACATGTCAGTGACACTCTCTCCCCTATTTGGCGGTAACACAAAACGTGCTGTCCTTCTTTGAACTTTCTCGATGAACTCCGTTAATCCTATCTGATATTATCCCAGATTATGCAGCAATACTGCAAAAGAGGACGGACAAGCGTAGTGTAGGCAATCTCTTTAGTAGATCTTTTACATTTTTTAAGCGTTCTGCCAATAAATAGGAGTCTTCGGTTTGCCTTCCCCATGACATTTTCTATGTATTCTTTCCAATTTAAGTTGTTTGTAATTATAATTCCTAGGTATTTAGTTGAATTTACGGCCTTTAGATTTGACTACTATTAACACATGTAGATGGATAACTGTGGTGTCACCGCCAGACACCACACTTGCTAGGTGGTAGTTTTTAAATCGGCCGCGGTCCGCTAGTATATGACGGACCCGTGTGTCGCCACTGTCAGTAACTGCAGACCGAGCGCCACCACACGGCAGGTCTAGAGAGAGACATACTAGCACTCGCCCCAGTTGTACAGCCGACTTTGCAAGGAACGGTTCACTGACAACTACGCTCTCATTTGCCGAGACGATAGTTAGCATAGCCTTCAGCTACATTTGCTACGACCTAGCAAGGCGCCGTATTCAAGTGATATTGAGATTCTATTAATGTATCATCAAGAGCGATGTTCTACAAATGTGGATTAAAGTTAAGTATTCCAGAAGCTACGTACATTTCTTTATAGCATTCATTACGTATCCTGTTTCAGACCTCACGCCAGCCTGCGTGAGTTCAAGCGCGTGCCTTTCGGCTTCCTCTCATTGTGTCTAGGCTGTCTTGTCTAGACCAACATAACTCCATCTACATGTGTTGCACAGTCATTTAAAGAACGTGAAGCAGTTGGGATCCGTCGGCTGTGATGAACAATTCTAGATGTAACTGATATAATAGATTCTTTAGAAGTTTTCTACTTTTGCATTTATGTCGTATTTCATCCTGAAACCAAATATCATAGCAGTATTTCTTGAAAGTAAATTTATTATGATAAATATGAGATAACTAACGAAAATATGTACTATCTGATCGTGTCTCTAGGACGGTCCAAAATTTCTTCATCACTCATTTGTGCTACTACTACTTACGAAGAAATAACTGAAGGCTTTTTGTTCTAGAGTAGATCCATCAAAGGAAAGGATATGCCACACAGACACGTAAAATCTTAAAATCAAGATGTGCTCAAGTCTTAAATCTCACGCGCAGAACCAGAGTGCAGTACGTCACCTGTTTTGTTATTACTCTGCAAATTCTCTGTGCCTTTCTATGCGTAATAGTCCCTACAGTCTTCCCGTGACGTTTCGGTTCCCGTGCTACAATCTTAAGTGCTTTGGAGCCGAACCAGCCTCAAGAAAAAAAAATCCGTTAGCAGAACCTATAGGTTAGAAGACGATAGCAGACACTATTATGTACACTACTGGCCATTAAAATTACTACACCAAGAAGAAATGCAGATGATAAACGGGTGTTCACTCGACAAACATATTATACTTGAACTCACATGTGATTACATTTTCACGCAATTTGGGTGTACAGATCCTGAGAAATCAGTATCCAGAACAACCACCTCTGACCGTAATAACGGCCTTGCTACGCCTGGGCATTGAGTCAAACTGAGCTTGGATGGCGTGTACAGGTACAGCTGCCCATGCAGCTTCAACACGATACCACAGTTCATCAAGAGTAGTGACTGGCGTACTGTGACAAACCAGTTGCTCGGCCACCACTGACCAGACGTTTTCAATTGGTGAGAGATCTGGAAAATGTGCTGGCCAGGGCAGCAGTCGAACATTTTATGTATCCAGAAAGGCCCGTACAGGACCTGCAACATGCGGTCGTGCATTATCCTGCTGAAATGTAGAGTTTCGCAGGGATCGAATGAAGGGTAGAGCCACGGGTCATAACACATCTGAAATGTAACGTCCACTGTTCAAAGTGCCGTCAATACGAATAAGAGGTGACCGAGACGTGTAACCAATGGCACCCCATACCATCACGGCGGGTGATTCGCCACTATGGCGATGACGAATACACGCTTCCAATGTGCGTTCACCGCGATGTCGCCAAACACGGATGCGATCATCATGATGCTGTAAACAGAACCTGGATTCATCCGAAAAAATGACGTTTTGCCATTCGTGCACACAGGTTCGTCGTTGAGTACACCATCGCAGGCGTTCCTGTCTGTGATGAAGCGTCAAGGGTAAAGGCAGCCATGATCTCCGAGCTGATAGTCCATGCTGCTGCAAACGTCGTCGAACTGTTCGTGCAGATGGTTGTTGTTTTGGAAACGCCCCGCATCTGTTGGCTCGGGGATTGAGACGTGGCTGCACGATCCGTTACAGCCATGCGGATAAGATGCCTGTCATCTCGACTACTAGGCCGTTGGGATCCAGCACGGCGTTCCGTATTACCCTCCTTAACCCACCGATTCCATATTCTGCTAACAGTCACTGGATCTCGACCAACGCGAGCAGCAATGTCGCGATACGATAAACTGCAATCGCGATAGGCTACACTCCGACCTTTATGAAAGGCGGAAACGTGATGGTACGCATTTCTCCTCCTTACACGAGGCATCACAACAACGTTTCACCAGGCCACGCCGGTCAACTGCTGTTTGTGTATGAGAAATCGGTTGGAAACTTTCCTCGTGTCAGCGCGTTGTACGTGTCGCCACCGGCGCCAACCTTCTGTGAATGCTTTGAAAAGCTAATCATTTGCATATCACAGCATCTTCTTCCTGTCGTTTAAATTTCGCGTCTGTAGCACGTCATCTTCGTGGTGTAGCAATTTTAAAGGCCAGTAGTGTAGTAAGACAAACCAGTAATTGTTATCATATGTTACAGAGGCATTGAAAACCTCCAGTTAAAATACATATGTGACATTTCGCGAATCTCTTGGACAGAGGGCTCTGTAGTGTGGAATAAATTCAGTTATGTACTTTTTATTTTAAGTCAGTATAAAAAGAATGAGCTCGCACCGTTTCCCAAGTGACCTCGCAGCCGCTAGACCGCGATCCCTCTTCCACCCTCCCTCCTACGCGATCCTTACGCAACACACGGCAGGTCCCTGGTGGTGCAGCCGCCCCTGCAACAGGCCACAGCGCCCAGTATCCGATGGCGCAGCGTCTGCCGCTGCTGCTTGTTAACGGCGCTCTAATGGCAAGAGCTGCCTCTCGCTACAGAAAATCTCTTCACCTCCGCGGTACCAGCTCTTCCTAGAAGAGCGGCCATATATTTTCAGCCAGTCATCTAATAGGCCCTTCTTAGCGGTACTGTAAGCACCAATAACGTGACGTAAATGGCGGAGATTGGGTAAGCTTACACGCACAATGCCGCTTGTTAGATGTCATGCGTCGGTCTTCAGGCAGCACCAATTAAGTTTCTGCTGTAATTTCATCCCTCACGTTGCTGAAATGCCTTCCTTATTTCATACATTGTTAGCAGGGAAAGGATGTCTTATTCTGCTGGGTTTCTCTTACGCTTACTTTCAATATTTGAATACGGTTATTACAGTCGTTAGCAAGGCAAAGCTCATGGAAATTCCGCGAAGAACTACATTCTCCTTATCATTCACACCTAAATTGCTGAAAGAGCACACACATTTATGAAAGACAGTTATTATCTAAAACAATAAATACAGAACTCAACTGCGGTGTCCGTGATTAAGTCTCATTTTTTGTTTCGTGCTAACGATATGGAAACTACTTGTCACCTACTAAGTCATTCTTTTTCCAAACAATTTCAACAGACTGAAAATTCTTGATTTAGTTTCCTATTTTTTGTGTGAATATCTTCCAATACAAAAAATTCGCTTGCAATATTGCAAATCGACATTTTGTACAAAGACGCTTCTGAATGATACTATTTCTGTCCCTTCATATACAGGTTGCTCCATTGATAGTGACCAGGCCAAATATCACATGAAATAAGCATCAAACGAAGAACTACAAAGAACGAAACTCGTCTAGCTTGAAGGGGGAAACCAGATGACGCTATGGTTGGCCCGCTACATGGAGCTGCCATAGGTCAAACGGATATCAACTGCCTTTTTTTTTAAGAGGAACCCCCATTTTTATCACATAATCGTGTAGTACGTAAGGAAATGTGAATGTTTTAGTTGGACCACTTTTTTCGCTTTGTGATAGACGGCGCTATAATAGTCACAAACGTATAAGTACGTGGTATCACGTAACATTCCGCCAGTGCGGACGGTATTTAATTCGTGATACATAACCCGTGTTAAAATGGACCGTTTACCAATTGCGCAAAAGGTCGATATCGTGTTGATGTATGGCTATTGTGATCAAAATGCCCAACGGGCGTGTGCTATGTCTGCTGCTCGGTATCCTGGACGACATCATCCAAGTGTCCGGACCGTTCGCCGGATAGTTACGTTATTTAAGGAAACAGGAAGTGTTCAGCCACATGTGAAACGTCAACCACGACCTGCAACAAATGATGATGCCCAAGTAGGTGTTTTAGCTGCTGTCGCGGCTAATCTGCACATCAGTAGCAGACAAACTGAGCGAGAATCGGGAATCTCAAAAACGTCGGTGTTCAGAATGGTACATCAACATCGATTGCACCCGTACCATATTTCTATGCACCAGGAATTGCATGGCGACGGCTTTGAACGTCGTGTACAGTTCTGCCACTGGGCACAAGAGAAATTACGGGACGATGACAGATTTTTTGCATGCGTTCTATTTAGCGACGAAGCGTCATTCACCAACAGCGGTAACGTAAACCGGCATAATACGCAATATTGGACAACTGAAAATCCACGATGGCTGCGACAAGTGGAACAACAGCGACCTTGCCGGGTTAATGTATGGTGCGGCATTATGGGAGGAAGGATAATTGGCCCCCATTTTATCGATGGCAATCTAAATGGTGCAATGTATGCTGATTTCCTACGTAATGTTCTACCGATGTTACTACAAGATGTTTCACTGCATGACAGATTGGCGATGTACTTCCAGCATGATGGATGTCCGGCACATAGCTCGCGTGCAATTGAAGCAGTATTGAATATCATATTTCATGACAGGTGGATTGGTCGTCGGAGCACCATCCATTGGCCCGCACGGTCACCGTATCTGACGTCCCCGGATTTCTTTCTGTGGGGAAAGTTGGAGGATATTTGCTATCGTCATCAACCGACAACGCCTGACAACATGCGCCAGCGCATTTTTAGTGCATGTACGAACATTACAGAAGGCGAACTATTCGCTGTTGAGAGGAATGTCGTTACACGTATTGCCAAATGCATTGAGGTTGACGGACATCATTTTGAGCATTTATTGCATTAATGTGGTATTTACAGGTAATCACGCTGTAACGGCATGCGTTCTCAGAAATGATAAGTTCAGAAAGGTACATGTATCACATTGGAACAACCGAAATAAAATGATCAAACGTACCGACGTTCTGTATTTTAATGTAACAAACCTACCTGTTACCAACTGTTCCTGTAAAATTGTGAGCCATATGTTTGTGACTATTATAGCGCCATCTATCACAAAGCGAAAAAAGTGATCCAACTAAAACCTTCATATTCCTTCACGTACTACACGAATATGTAATTAAAATTTGGCTTCCTATTTAAAAAAACGCAGTTGATATCCGTTTGACCTATGGCAGCGCATCTAGCGGGCCAACCATAGCGCCATCTGGTTTCCCCCTTCAAGCTAGACAAGTTTCGTTCTTTGTTGTTTTTTCGTTTGACGCTTATTTCGTGAGATACACTCCTGGAAATGGAAAAAAGAACACACTGACACCGGTGTGTCAGACCCACCATACTTGCTCCAGACACTGCGAGAGGGCTGTACAAGCAACGATCACACGCACGGCACAGCGGACACACCAGGAACCGCGGTGTTGGCCGTCGAATGGCGCTAGCTGCGCAGCATTTGTGCACCGCCGCCGTCAGTGTCAGCCAGTTTGCCGTGGCATACGGAGCTCCATCGCAGTCTTTAACACTGGTAGCATGCCGCGACAGTGTGGACGTGAACCGTATGTGCAGTTGACGGATTTTGAGCGAGGGCGTATAGTGGGCATGCGGGAGACCGTAGGATCCTACGCAGTGCCGTAGGGGACCGCACCGCCACTTCCCAGCAAATTAGGGACACTGTTGCTCCTGGGATATCGGCGAGGACCATTCGCAACCGTCTCCATGAAGCTGGGCTACGGTCCCGCACACCGTTAGGCCGTCTTCCGCTCACGCCCCAACATCGTGCAGCCCGCCTCCAGTGGTGTCGCGACAGGCGTGAATGGAGGGACGAATGGAGACGTGTCGTCTTCAGCGATGAGAGTCGCTTCTGCCTTGGTGCCAATGATGGTCGTATGCGTGTTTGGTGCCGTGCAGGTGAGCGCCACAATCAGGACTGCATACGACCGAGGCACACAGGGCCAACACCCGGCATCATGGTGTGGGGAGCGATCTCCTACACTGGCCGTACACCACTGGTGATCGTCGAGGGGACACTGAATAGTGCACGGTACATCCAAACCGTCATCGAACCCATCGTTCTACCATTCCTAGACCGGCAAGGGAACTTGCTGTTGCAACAGGACAATGCACGTCCTCATGTATCCCGTGCCACCCAACGTGCTGTAGAAGGTGTAAGTCAACTACCCTGGCCAGCAAGATCTCCGGATCTGTCCCCCATTGAGCATGTTTGGGACTGGATGAAGCGTCGTCTCACGCGGTCTGCACGTCCAGCACGAACGCTGGTCCAACTGAGGCGCCAGGTGGAAATGGCATGGCAAGCCGTTCCACAGGACTACATCCAGCATCTCTACGATCGTCTCCATGGGAGAATAGCAGCCTGCATTGCTGCGAAAGGTGGATATACACTGTACTAGTGCCGACATTGTGCATGCTCTGTTGCCTGTGTCTATGTGCCTGTGGTTCTGTCAGTGTGATCATGTGATGTATCTGACCCCAGGAATGTGTCAATAAAGTTTCCCCTTCCTGGGACAATGAATTCACGGTGTTCTTATTTCAATTTCCAGGAGTGTATTTGGCCCGGTCACGATCAATGAACCACCCTGTATATAAATACAGATAATTATTTATTTTGGCAGAAACATTCGTATGATGAATGTCTAGAGTTTTTTTTACTCTTGCTTTTTCGAAATTCTGCTGGATTTCCATCGATTAGCGTTACCATTACCTATCAAATGTAAAATTCGTACGTGGCGAAAAGTGGTTTAGTTTCTTGTAAACAAATTATCAGACATTGGAGACGGCTCATAACATGTTAGAAGTCAAACAATCTCGTAGTTTCCACGTATTGTGATGTCTACCACATCCTAGAGAGTTCGTTGTAATCGACGCTAGTTTAAACTACGAGTAGAATTACACGGAATAGTTTCATTTTGTTCGTGTTTCAAGAACTAAATGTGAGGCGCAGCTGCCTAAATTGAGTATCGTCATCATAGTACCATAAGGCTTGCTATAGATGTATTAATGGTACACAAAAATAGCAGTGACTGTCACAGAAGGGCAGTGTTATGGAGCAGAACGCATACAGTATACAGAATACTGACATCTGTCATGATCAGGTCAACAGAAGACAGACATATGGAAGATCAGTCCCGGAGGTACCAACCCTCCCAGTGGTTTTCGATTTCATTTTTGCTCCATCTTCAGTCTTCTGACTGGTTTGTTGTTGCTCGCCACGAATGTCTCTGCTGTGCCAACCGCTTAATCTCAGAGTAGCACTTGCAACCTATGTCCTCAAATATTTGTTGGATGTACTCCAATTTGTGTCTCTCTCTACAGCTTTTACGCTCTACATCTCTCTCTAGTACCGGGGAAGTTATTCCCTGACATGTTAACACATGTCCTGTCATCCTTTCCCTTGTTCTTGTCAGCGTATTTCATATTTTCCTTTCTTTACCGATTCTGCGGAGAACTTCCTTATTCCTTATTTTACCAGTCAACCTAATTTTCAACACTCTTGTGTAGCACCAGAACTCAAAAGCGTCAATTCTATTCTGTTTCGGTTTTCCAACAGTTAATGATCTGCTACCAAACAATGTTGCCCTACAAATGCACATGCTCAGAAATGTTTCCCAGAAATTATGATTTATGTTTCGTACAGGTAAACTCATTAGACTGCTCATTCCATAGACCAATTTCTTGAATTCTTCACTTCCACAGCTGATAACAAAGCTCTCACCAATTCTTGCCATTGACATCCTTTCATTCTGAATTTTAATCCCACCCTTCAGTCTTTTTTCCTTTCCGTCATTCTTCTTCGATGTGTAGACTGAACGGTAGGGGCCAAAAACGGCATCTTTGGCTAACACCCTTTTAATCCTAGCACTTCGTTCTTGTTCTTCCCGTCTTATTGTTCCTTCTTGGTTCTTGTACGTCTTTCCCTGTAGCTTACACCTATTTTTCTCGAAATTTTGAACACCTTGCACCATCTTACATTGTCGAACGCTTTTTGCAGGTCGACAAATCATATGAATGTGTCTTGGTTTTTCATTTTCGCTTCCATTATCAAGCCCAAGGTCAGCACTAACTGCCTGATTCCTTTATCTTTCCGAAGCCGAAACTAATTGTCATGTGACAAATCCTCCATTGTCTTTCCCATTATTTTGTTTGTTACTCTTGTCAGAACTTGGATGCGTGAGCTGTTAACCTGATTGTGTGGTAGCTCTTATATCTCTTGCTACCGTCGGAATTGCGTCGATGATATTTTCCCAAAAATCCGATGGTTTATCGCAAATCTCGTAGATTCTACACCCAACTGGAATAGTCGTTTAGTTTTTCACTTCCCCCAACGATTTTAGAAATTCCTGTCCAATGTTGTCTCCTTCGTCTCATATGATTTCAAGTTAACCAAAGCTCTTTTAAATTCTGACTCTAGTACTGGGTACTCTATCTCTTCCATATCATCTCCATTTTTTTTTCTTCTGTCACACCATCAGATAGTTCCTACCCCTCATAGAGGCCTTCAGTGTACTCTTTCTACTTGTCCGCCCTCTCCACAGCGAAATTCCTATTGCACTTTTAATGTTGCCTCCCTTGCTGTTAAATTTATCGACGACTGTTTTGACTTTTCTCTAGGCTACTCTGAGTTAGTCCTTCTGATGACCATTTACTTTTCGATTTCTTCATATCTTTGCTACAGCCAGTTCAGCTTCCCTGTCGGGAAATTCCTGTTTATTTCGTTCCTAAGAGATTTATGTCGCTGCATTTCTGTCTTTCTCCGAACATTTTTGTGCTTCCTTCATTCGTTGTTCAATTGTTCTGTTACCCAATGTTTCTTGCTGTTACCTTCCTTGTACCCATGTTTGTTTGTTCAAAATCTCCTTTTGCTCTTTTTAAAGATGCCGACTCCTCCTCAACTTAATTGCCTACTCTGGTTGCAGTATCCACATCTTTAGCGAACATAAACCGCGTCTCATCATACCTCATTATATCTGTATCCGAATTCTTTCACCATTTATCCCTCCAGACGACGCTCTTAAACTTCAATCTGTTCTTCGTCATTACCAGATTATGATCTCGTATCTGCTCCTGGGTGTGCCTCAGAGCCCAATATCTAATTTCGGAATCCAGATGGAATGTTCCCATGTCTCTGGGCCTTTTCTAAATATATGTCCGCCACTTCTGAAAAGCTGAATTTTATAACGAAACTAAATCAGTCTTTCTCCTCTTTCCTTGGTACTACCAGCCTCCTATTCGCCTGTAAACTTCGTTCTTCTCTTTCTCCTACAACCGCATTTCAGTCGCCAAATATTATTATATTTACATCTCTCTTACCCCTTCAGTGCCGTTGTATACTTTCTCTATCCATCAATCTCCTTCTTGCGACCTTGGCATGTATACCTGAACTATTGTTGTCGGTCTTGGTTTGCTGTTGACTCTCATGCGAATAATCCTGTCACTGAACTGCTCACAGTTACTCACACTTTTCCCTATCTTCCTGTTGGTAACGAATCCTATTCCTATTATAGCATTTTCTGCTGCGGTTGACATTACCGTATATTCGTCTGAACAGAAATATTAGTCTTCTTTCCGTTTCAATTCACTGACGCCCATTATACCTATATTTAGCCTTTGCATATCCCTTTTCAGAGTTTCTAGCTCTCCTACCTCGTCCAAAATTCCGACACTCCACGCCCCGACTAGTACAATGTTTCCATGTCGTTGGGTTCACCTTTTTCTCTCCTTGGCAGTCCCTTCCCGGAGATTCGAATGGAAGACTACGCAGGAATCTTTTGGCAATGGCGTGTTTCAGTTACTGGCTACATGTGCTGTGGATACAACTTACGTCTCTTTAATGCAGTTGTTTCCATTGCTTTTCGCAGCCTCATGCTGTTGGACATTGCTAATTCTTCCACATTTTAAGAGTAGTTTCTCACTCTAAGGGCAAGAGAGTGAGTGCCCTGGATCGCCGTGCGCTAGTCCGCCCTCTTTGTCAAGGCCGTTGGCAGAACGAGGGTCACTTCTTATGCCAGAATTCTTTGGCTCCCACTGCTAATGATTTTCGTCCAAATTGTGCGCAGTGGCTAGGTTCCAACCCAGGACTTCGAGCTATTTCATTACCAGCAGACGCTACCCTTTTTTTAAAATCTGCACTTAACTGACTTCTTTTATTCATTTTATTCGTTATTGTTCATGGAACTCGGTCTAGGCGGACGTCACGTGCCATCCATTCAAGTTCATGGTCGATTTCTTCACTCATGTGTTACAAGCTACCGCTTACGCAACCCTAGAACAAGGGTTCTGGCCTTTTAATTTCGTGAGGGTCTCAAAACCTAATGAAGGCTCCAAAGGTTTTAGACAGTTGCACTTGCCCATCGACGCACGGGATTAGCCGAGCGGTCTAAGGCGCTGCAGTCATGGACTGTGCGGCTGGTCCCAGCGGAGGTTCGAGTCCTCCCTCGGGCATGGGTGTGTGTGTGTTTGTCCTTAGGATAATTTAGGTTAAGTAGTGAGTAAGCTTAGGGACTGATGACCTTAGCAGTTAAGTCCAATAGGATTTCACACACATTTGAACTTACGCATCTCCAAGATACCGAGTGATACACTGTCGCAGCTAGAAGCGCCGTGTTTGACAGACGGTGAGACGCGGGTTCTGGCACAGCCGAGCATAGCACGCGAAGTGGTGGCTTGTGGAGTTTTGTATTTGACCAGTAGACGTTGATCAGATATAAAGACCACGAAATAAGCCGTCAGATAGGTTACTACGAGTGTTTTTACCCGGACGAGTGGCCGTCGCAGGTCCACGTATGGTGTTCGAGTGCCTCCTGCAACACTCAAATATTATTATTATTGTAGAGTAATGACGACATCTGTTTACTATCTAGGTCGGAAGAGGAGTTGGAGCAAATGACCAAAGCACTAAAGGAGGCTGCCAGCAAATTTGGGCTAAACATAAACGAAGCCAAGACAGAGTACCTCGTTATGACGCGTGGTCATTGTCAGACTGCTGATCATCTACAATCACTGCAGGTTGGGGACCATTCCTACAAGAGAGTGCAAGAATTCAAATACCTAGGGGCACTTTTCACTGAGAACTCGTCACGTGAAGCAGAGATCAATGCCAGATTTTACCACAGCCTAGCACAACTGTTTCGGTCCAAATATCTCTCCAGACAGTTCAAGATTAGACTGTATAAAACCCTGATCCAGCCTGTTGTTCTATATGGCTGTGAGACATGGAGTATCCGGAAACAGGACTTCCATAAGCTCCTTGTTTCTGAGAGCAAAGCGCTTCGGAAGATCTTCGGTCCGGTTCTGGATGCAGATACGGGGGAATGGAGGATCAGATACAACAGAGAGCTTGAGGAACTATATCAGCAGCCCAACATAGCAGGAACTGTCAAAGCCAAACGAATGCAGTGGGCCGACCATGTGGCCCGGATGGAGGATCACAGATGGCCTCGGAAGTTCCTGGATTTCACACCTACAGGAAAGAGACCACCAGGGAGACCCAAGAAGCGTTGGAGGGATGGACTCCATGAAGATTTTAAGCAAGTGTCAATAGATGTGGACATATGGCGCATAGCAGCAATGGAGAGAATACAGTGGCGGAGGAAACATGTAGATGCGTGCGGTCCACTGGGCCTGATAACGTAGTAGTAGTAGTAGAAGTAGTAGTAGTAGTAGAGTCATGAAATTTCTGGGATACGTTTGTATAGGTAACATAGTGAAGCGATTAGCATTGCAAGATCACAGTAAACGCGAGAGAAGCCACTGTAAATGTGAAACGTTGGTACATTAATTGCCAGTGAAACCGCCAGAACGTTAAATGCAAGCATAAAAACGTGCATACACTGTGTTGCACAGGTGCCGGATGTCAGTTTGTGCGTTGGAATTCCATGCTCGTTGCATTTGGTCGGTCAGTATAGGGATGGTTAACCCTCTTTCTGGATGACGCGATGATGTCCCATATGGGCTCGATTGTAGACAGATTTGTGATCCAGCAGGCTAAGGCTACATGTTGACAATAGGGTTACAACAGCGGTACGTGGGCGAGCGTTATGTTACTAAAAAACACCTCCTGGAATGCTGATCAGGAATGGCTGCACAGACTGGCGTACAATTTTGCAGTCAGGGTGCGTTGGGTAACCACGAGGTTGCTCTTGGTGTCACATGTAACCGCATCCCAGACCGTAACTCCAGGTGAAGTCCCAGTGCGTCTAGTACCCAGACAGGTTGGTTGCAAGCTCTCTACTGGCCTCCTCGTAACATACACTGGACCATCACTGGCACCGAAGCAGGACCAGATTTCATCAGAAAACGCAACAGACCACTACCCTGACCACCAGTGCGCTCTCGTATTGCTGCTGCAGATGCAGTACAATGTGCCGGATCCAAACGTCGAACACGATGGTCTTCCCTCTCGGTAGTGCCATGTGGCCATCCGGAGCCCGGTCTTCTTGGGACCGTGCGTTCTCATGGCCACCGCTGCCAACAGTCACGTGCAGTGGGTACATTCCTGCCAAGTCTTTCTGCAATATCTCAGAAGGAACATCTAACTTCTCATTTTACACGACCAAAATGGTTCAAATGGCTCTGAGCACTATGCGACTTAATATCCGAGGTGATCAGTCCCCTAGATTTACAACTACACTCCTGGAAATTGAAATAAGAACACCGTTAATTCATTCTCCCAGGAAGGGATGTAGTCCTGTGGAACGGCTTGCATGCCATTTCCACCTGGCGCCTCAGTTGGACCAGCGTTCGTGCTGGACGTGCAGACCGCGTGAGACGACGCTTCATCCAGTCCCAAACATGCTCAATGGGGGACAGATCCGGAGATCTTGCTGGCCAGGGTAGTTGACTTACACCTTCTAGAGCACGTTGGGTGGCACGGGATACATGCGGACGTGCATTGTCCTGTTGGAACAGCAAGTTCCCTTGCCGGTCTAGGAATGGTAGAACGATGGGTTCGATGACGGTTTGGATGTACCGTGCACTATTCAGTGTCCCCTCGACGATCACCAGTGGTGTACGGCCAGTGTAGGAGATCGCTCACCACACCATGATGCCGGGTGTTGGCCCTGTGTGCCTCGGTCGTATGCAGTCCTGATTGTGGCGCTCACCTGAACGGCGCCAAACACGCATACGACCATCATTGGCACCAAGGCAGAAGCGACTCTCATTGCTGAAGACGACACGTCTCCATTCGTCCCTCCATTCACGCCTGTCGCGACACCACTGGAGGCGGGCTGCACGATGTTGGGGCGTGAGCGGAAGACGGCCTAACGGTGTGCGGGACCGTAGCCCAGCTTCATGGAGACGGTTGCGAATGGTCCTCGCCGATACCCCAGGAGCAACAGTGTCCCTAATTTGCTGGGAAGTGGCGGTGCGGTCCCCTACGGCACTGCGTAGGATCCTACGGTCTTGGCGTGCATCCGTGCGTCGCTGCGGTCCGGTCCCAGGTCGACGGGCACGTGCACCTTCCGCCGACCACTGGCGACAACATCGATGTACTGTGGAGACCTCACGCCCCACGTGTTGAGCAATTCGGCGGTACGTCCACCCGGCCTCCCGCATGCCCACTATACGCCCTCGCTCAAAGTCCGTCAACTGCACATACGGTTCACGTCCACGCTGTTGCGGCATGCTACCAGTGTTAAAGACTGCGATGGAGCTCCGTATGCCACGGCAAACTGACTGACTGACGGCGGCGGTGCACAAATGCTGCGCAGCTAGCGCCATTCGACGGCCAACACCGCGGTTCCTGGTGTGTCCGCTGTGCCGTGCGTGTGATCATTGCTTGTACAGCCCTCTCGCAGTGTCCGGAGCAAGTATGGTGGGTCTGACACACCGGTGTCAATGTGTTCTTTTTTCCATTTCCAGGAGTGTACTTAAACCTAACTAACCTAAGGACAGCACACACATCCATGCCCGAGGCAGGATTCGAACCTGCGACCGTAGCAGCAGCGCGGTTCCGGACTGAAGCGCCTAGAACCGCTCGTCCACAACGGCCGGCTTCACACGACCACATTAAAATTCAGTAAGGTGTTGATAATGGCGTCTTTGCCGCCTTGGAGGCATCCTACACTACCATCAACTCACCACGTCCAGTCTCAAAGGTAATTAACGCCCACGACCATTACATCGTGGCAGCAAGTTCTGCCATATGGTAGGTACGATAGGCAATAACGTCTCTATCAACAAAACATTACGTGGAGGTACGGGAGTTCCTAACGTACCTGGACTTGGAAGTTTCGTTGATAGAGACATTATTGCCTATCGTACCTACTATATGGCAGAACTTGCTAATAAAGACTTTGGTAAATCTGCTTATATGTCGCCCACTGCATTGTCTTTGTATACTCGTAATAAGAGAAATATATCTGTAAATGAGTCTGTATTCATTTGGGTTAAAGGTAAAGGAGTATGTGAATATGTCAAGTTTGTTGGTGACTGTACTTTCTATTTTCACAAATAAATTCATCTTTATGCAAACTGATCTGTAGTGTCAGCCATTAACCGGACACGGGTACATCACGAACCGGGGGGCTCAAGGATGCAACAGTTTTGTTCTATTAATAGACTTTCGCTTGACCTTGCTGACCTCCGGCAGCTGCATCTGGCTTACGCAATCGTGGCGGCGCGCCAGCGGACGCGCACATCTAGAACATCCAGTGTGCGCGTCCGAGGTAACGTTCCCGCTGGCACTGTGAAAATATTCTAAGTCCAAGCTACTGCATATACTATATGAGTGAGCGAGAGCCGCGCAGAGGCTCATTCGCGCTGCTGCTGCTGCACAGGCAACTGCATTGAACGCCGCCACGATGCCTTACAGGAGATTTTGTCGCCGTTCTAAACAGACAGTTTATAAAACCATCGAAAACATCGAGTTCGCCACAACAGCTGGAGACAAGAAGAACCGCATACCAGTTATTAGTGTTGCTGCTACTGCACTTGTCGACGGACCTTGTGTTTTCTGTGGTTGTAGAGTTAATTTTAGTATTGACATTAATGATACTTTTGATCATGGTAATGGTTGGCACACTGTAGCCATTGTACGTGGAAGTACGGGAGTTCCTAACGAACCTGGACTTGAAAGTTTTGTTGATAGAGGCAACAATACACCAATGACGAAGACGATATGTCGGGAAATTCAGCACCATGGGGGACAGACTGGGCGATGATTTAACAAAGCTGCCAAGAAGCAGGTGCTACAGGTAAGTCAGTAAGAAATCACGAGGCGGATAGCCTGTGTGATCAGACATAGCAGTCAGTCAGTGTAATCAGTGAGTTATCAGTGAGACAGAGAAACAGTGAGTGATAGTCAAATTGACCAATTAGTCAGCGATTAGACAGGGAGGAATGGGACAAAAGGAGACAGTGACCTTGCCATTTGGGGGAATGCCAACCTATTTTAGACTGAGTCTTCAAATTGAGTTCGATTTCTGCATTCATTCTGATGTTTGTCGTCTCCTTGTGACACAATCATTTTGTACTCTATGTCAAAGGGACTTTCCTTCCGTTCCGGTGCTCGGATCTTTAAGCATCTGATCTCAGACTCCAACTATGATGTTGACACTGCCTCTGTGAGATAATTAGCAGATGCTGTACTCGCCGAGAGCGCAGGCGCCATTACCCCGTGTCTGCCTCCAGGTCCATGGTATATCTGGAGGGGATTAGGCCGGGAGTGCGGAAGTAGAAGGAAGGAGCTAGGTTAGCCAGGGCGTCACCTCCAAACCTAATAAATGTCTTTGTTTCCATGTGTTAATCCATCAATTAATTTGTTTTCACTATGACCTGATTTTCATACTTGATTTCACTACATTTTTGGCGCCTGTTATGGCATGATCTAATTTACCTTTCCTAGTTTCTTTAATTTTCTACATTTAGGCGACCACCGTGGGACTATTTGGATATAAATCCCTCAATCACCTTTAAATTTACATTTTATTCGTTATAAATTCAGACTCGATCGGTTAAAGACAATACCTTAGATCTACTGATAAAAAACGTCAGACTGCTATCTTCAACATCTAATGGAATCAGCGATCAAGGATGAGTCATGCAAAGTGTTCAACCTTGTAGTTTTAATGCGAACTTTTACAATATGTCTAGTTTTGTGGCTTTCCATAGATACAGATTAGGGTTAGCTGAGAGTAGCAGCCATTTTGGCCCGCGCCATTTGTTGTCCAGGGTTAGTGACTCAAGGTGAGCAATGATGAGGCGCGTGTCTGTTACAGTCAAAATGTTTGAAATTTTTCACGCATCAAGTTTAGGGACTTGTAGAATTTCTATAGGAGTTCAGGAACGTCGAACTTTCTACAGGAGTTCAGGAACTACTTCATGTATTATTAAAGACTTAACGTACTTTAAAACTCTGTAACTCACTTTATCGTTCTCTTTTACACGAAGAGCGTATCAACAGAGAGAGTTAGGAGGTCACAGTGGGTGGTCAGTTATTAAACAGCGACAATCCGCAGCTACCTCAGTAGAAATGTCTGCATATATACACTCCTGGAAATGGGGACCGCACCGCCACTTCCCAGCAAATTAGGGACACTGTTGCTCCTGGGGTATCGGCGAGGACCATTCGCAACCGTCTCCATGAAGCTGGGCTACGGTCCCGCACACCGTTAGGCCGTCTTCCGCTCACGCCCCAACATCGTGCAGCCCGCCTCCAGTGGTGTCGCGACAGGCGTGAATGGAGGGACGAATGGAGACGTGTCGTCTTCAGCGATGAGAGTCGCTTCTGCCTTGGTGCCAATGATGGTCGTATGCGTGTTTGGCGCCGTGCAGGTGAGCGCCACAATCAGGACTGCATACGACCGAGGCACACAGGGCCAACACCCGGCATCATGGTGTGGGGAGCAATCTCCTACACTGGCCGTACACCACTGGTGATCGTCGAGGGGACACTGAATAGTGCACGGTACATCCAAACCGTCATCGAACCCATCGTTCTACCATTCCTAGACCGGCAAGGGAACTTGCTGTTCCAACAGGACAATGCACGTCCGCATGTATCCCGTGCCACACAACGTGCTCTAGAAGGTGTACGTCAACTACCCTGGCCAGCAAGATCTCCGTCCCCCATTGAGCATGTTTGGGACTGGATGAAGTGTCGTCTCACGCGGTCTGCACGTCCAGCACGAACGCTGGTCCAACTGAGGCGCCAGGTGGAAATGGCATGGCAAGCCGTTCCACAGGACTACATCCAGCATCTCTACGATCGTCTCCATGGGAGAATAGCAGCCTGCATTGCTGCGAAAGGTGGATATACACTGTACTAGTGCCGACATTGTGCATGCTCTGTTGCCTGTGTCTATGTGCCTGTGGTTCTGTCAGTGTGATCATGTGATGTATCTGACCCCAGGAATGTGTCAATAAAGTTTCCCCTTCCTGGGCAATGAATTCACGGTGTTCTTATTTCAATTCCCAGGAGTGTAGGATGTCTCAGGAGGAACGGTCAGCACTCAGAGATATGACAGAAACGATCATTCGAATTAAGAAGGTCTAATAAACATGGGCTCTAAAAGACATATCTTAAGAGCTATGAGCACTTGTTCAGTAGAAGAGATTGTTTCACAGTTGCAAAAATCAACAATTGGTCATAGCTGTCGAGGTATGATTTAGAGAGCCCATGTTTACTAGGCTTCTTTGCTTGGAAGAGCAGTTCCTGTCATATCTCTGAATTTTGACCCTTCCTACCTGGACACGCTGCATTGTATGTCTGTACACGGCATGCTGGAAGACAGAGGCAATGAGTTGTAGGTGCTTTGCTGACAGCCACTATATAATACCTTTGGGTCTGTGGACCCAACCCAAGGCCTGTTGATGGCTCGTATGTCGTTCATACTGCGCAACAGAACAAGAAAATTTAGAACTCAAAAAACAGAGGGTTCGCTGATTCTGAGGTAGATATTTGGAAACGAATTTGGTTGGCAAGTGTAGGTTTACTAGTATGAGAACGGAATGCTACATTACAGAAACATAATTTGCTAACAAATAATTCTGAGCTGACCAATCAAATTTATGGACACACCCAGGAGGAAACTTTACAGAAGCGTATGGGGGAAAGGAGACCGAGTTGTACGCGCTTAGTGGGACGCCGCGTCCTGAGCCTCAGATCTTCCAGTTCCCTTAAGGAGGGGGGGGGGAGGGGGGGAAGGGACGGTCGCGAAGGAGGGAAATTATTCACGGCCTTTCACATGTACGTGAGAGATGACGATTAGAGTATTTACTGGTAAACACAGACGTAGCTCATGCAATGACTGAGTTACTAGCAAACTGATCGCTACTTGGTGATGACAAGCCTTAAGCGCCCTAATAAAAGTCTGCCTGTCTCTCTTCTGTTTCTGTCAAAGTACTAACTAAAACACCACAAAACTACACAGGTACAGCTATTAATACAATTGCCATATCATTGTTTACCTTCAACCTTAGAGTGTGACAGAAAGAAATGTGTTGTCTCAGGATAATTTTGGGAAGAAAAACGTCAATCAACTTCACTGATCCATAATAAGCTAAATTTAAAGGAATTAATGCATTTGAAATAGACTTTAATTATATTTCTATCACGTGATATTGATTTAAAATATCCCTGGCAAGTGCACTTTTAACGTAATAAATGTAATATGTACAAATGATTAATGAATCTATTTTCCTATTAATTAACGTCCAGAAGGAGTCAGAAGGACTTAGTGGGGCTAACTGATAACTACATAAAATAGCTATCAACAAAGTTGCCTCTCCCGTAAAATGGAATTCGATATGGCACATAACAGTAAAGTTTACAATAAAAATGATACTTAACACAGGGCTATACCTGTTATACTATTACCATTCTTCGTTGCTTTCAGAGATTGTTTCGAGATTGCCATGATTTTCTTTAAAGTTTAACTATTCCTTAAAAAACGATGTAAACTAGAGGAACAACAAAATGCCATAGTACAAAGCAGAAAACTCATGGATATAATAGATTAGCCTATATTCTGTGTTGATTAGTTGAGCACGTGTTTTCACTTATTATTTCAACACCTATTTTCCCTGTGTCTTGTCGTTGAATACAAGCGTAGTGTTACAGATTTTTTTTTTTATTTTGACAGTATTATGAAAACGTCTTACATTTCATTTAGTGGAAAATATAAAAAGGTAATGATTTGACGTATTTCATCTCTTTGAGGTATGGTAGAGAAGTCGACATAAATTCGTACTAAGCAAGAAAAATAGATTTTGGTGGTGACACACGTGATACGAGGGTTGTCCAGAAAGTAAGTTCCGATCAGTCGCGAAATGGAAACCACAGTGAAAACCAGAAACGGTTTATTTGTAACATTTAGGTACACCTTCCACCTGTTTATCTACATAGTCACCGCTCCAAGTTCGAGTGTTGTCGTAGTTTTGTATGAACTTTCCAATATCCTCGTCATAGAAAACAACCGCCTGTGCTTGCGGCCGGCTATCTGCACTGATCTGCAGCTCGTTGTCTGTGGAAAAATTTTGTCTTCCTAGCCAGCGGTTCTTGTGAGCAGAGATGAGACTCAGAGGGAGCAAGTTAAGGTCTATAATGTGGGTGATCCAACACCTCATCAGAAACGCTGCAGGAGGGTCTTCACTGCCACTGCAGTGTGCGGCCGAGAATGGCTATGAAGAAGGAACTGCTCGACAGATGTGTTATGTGGGCTGCGTGACAGAGGCGAAATCGCTAACCAGGCCCTTATACTTGGCGGGAGAGGCTATTCCCTACTAAGGGACCGATGACCTTTGCAGTTTGGTCCCTTTAATCTTTAAACCAACCAGCTATTCCCTACTCATCTTTACGTGCTCACCGTTCACTCAAAACTGGAAAGAGCGACGCGACACTATCGACGGGAATACTAGAGACACTGCCCAACATATCTGGGCAAAGCTTTACCAGATTTTCCCAGTGCTTTTCATTTCGCGACCGATCGGAACTTACTCTCTAGATAACCCACGTAAATTCGGAAGAGCAAAGTACGAACAATATTTGTGAAGTAATACTGGACTATACAGATCTAACTGAGGAGACTTCTACGCGAATCAAAGATGGCAAAAACCCAGATGTGCTGTGAGCGACATAGCTGGGAAAACTGAGACCCAGCACTACTTCTAAAAGTGCTATCGGATTTCACAAGACGTTATCTCCTACATGAATGTAGACAGAAGTTTGGGGTCAATTTTAATTTACGCAGAGGACTTCAAAGTTTTTATTTTCAAGAAAACTATCTCACAAGTGTATATCTTTTACATGCATGCACGTACATCCTTCGGTACTTTTTACGATCACGTTTAAGACCAAAGCGTTCATTTTCCTTTCACAATGTTCAAAGTGCCCTCCATCCAGAGAATAGTCAAACTCGTCCCTTATGTTCTGAAACAGTGCCTTGTTTTCTCCACTAGACAGTGCCACGAGTTCCTGCAAAAAATCGTAACACAACACACACACAAATGTCACACTAACTAATGTAAATCCACCCGATGATGGAGGTTTAAATCTTTGAAACGCGTCGTGGAAATAAATAAAACGGTGACTGGTAACAGTAAACTTGTTGTTTCATTTAATAACTAGGAACTGGTTTAGCCGTTCAAAAATGTTACGACAAATTATTGGAAATTCGTGGTAAGGTCTTATGGGACCAAACTGCTAAGGTCATCGGTCCCTAAGGCTACACACTACTTAATCTAACTTAAACTAACTTACGCTACGGACAACACACACACCCATGCCCGATGGAGGACTCTAACCTCCGACGGGAGGAGCCGCTCGGACCGTGACAAGGCGCCCTAGACCGCACGGCCACCCCGCGCGGCTGAGACTTTATTAGAAGAATATACATTACAGGTAATAGAACTGTATTATCGTCGAAACGCTGGCTTTGCAACTGCAGGGTAGCAGAGTGGAGAGTTATTATTAGCAGCGTCGCACCAAGCTTCCCACAGAACCGGTGCACCCACCAGAGGATGACGTCACGCGGCGCCAGTGGAAGAGCTGGCGCCAGCGCCGCGCGGATAATTTGCAAGTGGGCGTCGGTCGCAGGGCGCAGGGCGTGCAGGGCCGCCGAGAATGCCTCATATGAGGCGACATGTCGCCGCATTCCGCCGCGGGCCGGCCCTAAAGTCAGGCCGGGCCGGGTCGCCGCGGCGCCCTCACGTCCCAGCGGCAGCGCCGGCCGACCTCCGCGATGTACCAGGCCATGGCTAAAGGTCAGGTTACTTGTGAGTGAGTGCCCCTGTGCTCAGGACCGCTCTCAGAGGAGTACTCTGTCACTCGTCTCGAGCAAGTCATCAGCCTTACTCTGGAGCACGTCCAGACACAAGTGTACAATATGACGCCACATTTTGTTCCACTCTCATTGCTACCCAAGAAAATATAGGATTGTACCTGTCTCCAAGTCCAGACAAGATTTTTAGAAGGTTCATCACTATCATTGTCTTCAGTGATTAGGTCTTTTGGCCTTTTCCATCTCACAGTTATTAAGGCCAACTCCTTAAGACACATCTAACCTTTCTATTTCCTTTTGTGTTACACTGCCCCTACCTACGGGTGTTATGCAACCGGCAACACTTTCAAAAACCACGCACGATGTTTTCGTATTCCCTCGCTCGCTACATGGAAACTATTAGTCCTACTACAGACGAAACGAACAGGAACTTTTTGAATGAAATTTAAAGTACACTACTGGCAATTAAAATTGCTACACCACGAAGATGACGTGCTACAGACGTGCTACCGATAGGAAGAAGATGCTGTGATATGTAAATGGTTAGCTTTTCAGAGCATTCAAACAAGGTTGGCGCCGGTGGCGACACCTGCAACGTGCTGACATGAGGAGAGTTTCTAAACGATTTCCCATACACAAACAGCAGTTGACCGGCGTTGCCTGGTCAAACGTTGTTGTGATGCCTCGTGTAAGGAGGAGAAATGCGTACCATCACGTTTCCGACTTTGATAAAGGTCGGAGTGTAGCCTATCGCGATTGCGGTTTGTCGTATTGCGACATTCCTGCTCGCGTTGGTTGAGATCCAATGACTGTTAGCCGAATATGGAATCGGTGGGTTCAGGCGGGTAATACAGAACGCCGTGCTGGATCCCAACGGCCTCGTATCACTAACAGTCGAGATGACTGGCATCTCATCCGCATGGCTGTAACGGATCGTGCAGCCACGTCTCGATCCCTGAGTCAACAAATGCTTACGTTTGCAAGACAACAACCATCTGCACGAACAGTTCGACTACGTTTGCAGCAGCATGAACTATCAGTTCGCAGACCATGGCTGCGGTTACCCTTGACGCTGCATCACAGACAGGAGCGCCTGCGATGGTGCACTCAACGACGAATCTGGGTGCACGAATGGCAAAACGTCATTTTTTCGCATGAATCCAGGTTCTGTTTACAGCATCATGATGGTCGCATCCGTGTTTGGCGACATCGCGGTGAACGCACATGGGAAGCGCGTATTCGTTATCGCCATACTGGCGTATCACCCGGCGTGAAGGTATGGGATGCCACTGGTTACACGTCTCGTTCACCTCTTGTTCGCACTGACGGTACCTTGAGCAGTGGACGTTACACTTCAGATGTGTTACGACCTGTGGCTATACCCTTCATTCGATCCCTGCGAAACCCTACATTTCAGCAGGGTAATGCACGACCGCATGTTGCAGGTCCTGTACGGGCCTTTCTGGATACAGAAAACGTTCGACTGCTGCCCTGGCCAGCACATTCTCCAGATCTCTCACCAATTGAAAACCTTTGGTCAATGGTGGCCGAGCAACTGACTTCTCACAATACACCAGTCACTACTCTTGATGAACTGTGGTATCGTGTTGAAGCTGCATGGGCAGCTCTACCTGTACACGCCATCCAAGCTCTGTTTGACTCAATGCCCAGGCGTATCAAGGCCTTTATTACGGCCAGAGGTGGTTGTTCTGGGTACTGATTTCTCAGGATCTATGCACCCAAATTGCGTGAAAATGTAATCACATGTGAGTTCTAGTATAATATATTTGTCCAATGAATACCCGTTTATCATCTGCATTTCTTCTTGGTGTAGTAATTTTAATGGCCAGTAGTGTAGTTAAAATTAGCACTGGGATATTTTTTCGCTAGAGGCAACAGTTTTCGAATTATTCAAGAAAAACCTACAAAAGTGACTTCAAACGCTTGTTTATTGAATAACCCGAAAACTGTGGCCTCCAGTGAAAACCTATCCAAGTACAAAATTTCACTACATTAAATTTCCTATAAAATGTCCTGTCCATTTTTGCTGCAGGACTATCAGTTTGCGTGCAGTAAGCCACACAATATGAAAATCTCACTCGTGGTTTTTGAAGGTGTTTTGTGTTGCGTAAACCAATAGGTACAGGAAACTGAATCACCCTACAGCCTTAGTTGTCTTATTATTAGACGTACATTGGACACGGTCTTTCCAGTTCAGTCTATACTCTTCAGTGATAGTTTTAATGGGTTCAACATTAAGTTCTCGTTTCATCTCAGTGTTTCTTTTGTGGTCCAGTAATGAATATCCCTCTACGCAGCAGAGGAACTTCATCTCTGGTGATTCTGTTCGTCGTAATTGACCAGATGTTAAGATCCAACACTCGCTACCACACAGCAGCAAAGGAAGGCTGTATTCTGTAAAGTTTAATGTTTCTGTCCGTACGTTTTGTTTTATGTACGTTGTATCGTTCCACAGAAACATCTGAATGTGGCCAGTATTAGAACTATATCATCACACTACGAAAATTTAAAATTCAACCCAAGATATTACTTGATTAATTATTTGTCATGTGTAAAAATTTTCGCTCTTGTTGTTCCAAGGCCTGAAATGCCAACAGTTTTGTTTTTTCTGTTAATGTTCTCATTCCATATTCAGCGGCAATTTGACTCAAATTATCTACTAAAGTCTGAGTCTTTTCTTCTGAATCTAAAAATGGTTCAAATGGTTCTGAGCACTATGGGACTCAACTTCTGAGGTCATTAGTCCCCTAGAACTTAGAACTAGTTAAACCTAACTAATCTAAGGACATCACACATATCCATGCCCGAGGCAGGATTCGAACCTGCGACCGTAGCGGTCTCGCGGTTCCAGACTGCAGCGCCTAGAACCGCACGGCCACTTCGGCCGGCCTTCTGAATCTCCTATTATAAGCTGACCATCAGCAAATAAAAAGGTTCACGAATATAAAATTGTCACTTCTTGATATGTCGTTTAACATAATCAACCATTTATGAATGATGTCAGCATAAACGTTGAGAAGACTGTGCAGCCTTGCCTAACCATTTTATTAATATCGACAGATTCTGTCCAGTTCTTTATAGTACAATCCTTGTTTCAGTACGTTTTTCTGGATAATAACTGAACTGCATAACCAGATGTGCTGGAACTCCCATTTCCTTTAGTGATTCCCAGGGCTTTTTCCTTTTCTCCTTGTCAAATGCCTTTTGACAACCGATAAAAGCATAATAAGTTCGTATCTTAATTCTCTTCTTTTCCCTGTTACTTGTGCCAAAGTGAAGAGACAATCGGAACATGATATATCATTCCTAAAACGATGTTATACCCTTAGCACATGTCCTTCCACTGTTGGTATTAATCTCTTGTTTGAAATTTTATGCCGGCCGCGGTGGTCTAGCGGTTCTGGCGCTGCAGTCCGGAACCGCGGGACTGCTACGGTCGCAGGTTCGAATCCTGCCTCGGGCATGTGTGTGTGTGATGTCCTTAGGTTAGTTAGGTTTAAGTAGTTCTAAGTTCTAGGGGACTTATGACATAAGATGTTGAGTCCCATAGTGCTCAGAGTCATTTGAACCATTTTTTTGAAATTTTATAAAATAGTTTCTAACAGGAATTCAGCAGATTTATTCCTCGGTAATTTGTGCTCTGTGAATTACTGTCTTTTGTTGTTACAAATAGAACGTACCAAAGCTTCATTCCATTCCTTTGCCACGTGCCCGCTCAGAAAGTAAACTCACAAAATTTCCTCATAAGCAGTTCAAACCTCCTAAAACTCTGTGTGTCCGATTAGTTATTCGAGTGACGTAACGCTGTGATAAACGCAATGGACCTGTTTTGAAAGAATACATCACCATTTGACAGTATATTACTGTGTTTTTCTTCTGCATAATCTAGATTTCAGCTTTCACACTATTATCGAGTACAGTGTTCTTTGGTCATTAACATCATTTTGCTCTGTGCTGTCCATGGTGACAAATACACAGTTCAGCACATTTAATTAACATTGATATAAATGGTGTAAAGTTAACGTCTTGCTCTACGATGGTTTCAATTCAGGTGAGCAACGCGGTGGTCTAGCGGTTCTGGCGCTGCAGTCCGGAACCGCGGGACTGCTACGGTCGCAGGTTCGAATCCTGCCTCGGGCATGGGTGTGTGTGATGTCCTTAGGTTAGTTAGGTTTAAGTAGTTCTAAGTTCTAGGGGACTTATGACCTAAGATGTTGAGTCCCATAGTGCAAGTTGCCTTTCCTGGTAGGTAGACAGGATGACGAGGACTACGTCAGACGGTCACCCAGAGTCTCTTAACGTCTGCCTTGCTGCGAGACCTGTTCAATGCCTGTGCGTCTCCCATACAGTAAACAAGGTTCGGTACACATTTTCGGAATACACAGCCATGCTCCTTGTGTATGGCGACGCTCGAAGTAACGGAAGAGCTCCCGTACAGGCCCGTACAGGACCTGCAACATGCGGTCGTGCATTACCCTGCTGAAATGTAGGGATTCGCAGGGATCGAATGAAGGGTATAGCCACAGGTCGTAACACATCTGAAATGTAGCGTCCACTGTTCAAAGTGCTGTCAATTCGAACAAGAGGTGACCGACACGTGTAACCAATGGCACCACTTACCATCACGCCGGGTGATACGCCAGTATGGCGATAACGGATACATGCTTCCAATGTGCGTTCACCGCGATGTCGCCAAACACGGATGCGGCCATCATGATGTTGTAAACAGAAACTGGATTCATGCGAAAAAATGACGTTTTGCCATTCGTGCACCCAGGTTCGTCGTTGAGTACACCATCGCAGGCGCTCCTGTCTGTGATGCAGTGTCAAGGGTAACCGCAGCCATGGTCTCCGAGCTGACAGTCCATGCTGCTACAAACGTAGTCGAACTGTTCGTGCAGATGGTTGTTGTCTTGCAAACGTCCCCATCTGTTGACTCAGGGATCGAGATGTGGCTGCACGATCCGTTACAGCCATGCGGATAAGATGCCTGTCATCTCGACTGCTAGTGATACGAGGCCGTTGGGATCCAGCACGGCGTTCCGTATTAGAACCCACCGATTCCATATTCTGCTAACAGTCATTGGATCTCGACCAATGCGAGCAGCAATGTCGCGATACGATAAACCGCAATCGCAATAGGCTACACTCCGACCTTTATCAAAGTCGGAAACGTGATGGTACGCATTTCTCCTCCTTACACGAGGCATCACAACAACGTCTCACCAGGCAACGTCGGTCAATTGCTGTTTGTGTATGGGAAATCGGTTGGAAACTTTCCTCATGTCAGCACGTTGTAGCTGTCGCCACCGGCGCCAACCTCGTGTGAATGGTCTTAAAAGCTAATCATTTGCATATCATAGAATCTTGTTCCTGTCGGTTAAATTTCGCGTCTGTAGGACGTCATCTTCGTGGTGTAGCAATTTCAATTGCCAGTAGTGTAGTTCCTGCACCGCTGCATAGACACGCCCCTGTTTCCACATCGAGTCCTGTTCACAGCTGAATGTAAGTTCACTATGGACTGGGTACCGAATTCGCCAAACAGCCATATCCGGTTTAAAAAAAAAAGCCGTAGTACAGTTGCTTAATCTGCAATCGTTTATTGTGTACACACGACCTGTATCGCGACAGTAGAAGATCCATCTTCTGGTGTAAACTGTAATAATAAAAATATTCTGTTACACGCGAATGGGGATGGATCCTCAAGTCTGAAATATCAGAAAGGAACTATTTGCCTAAAATTTCTAAATTAAAACAAGTTAAAAGATAGAACAGGACGTTACTTACAAATAAAATCATTTAATCAACTGAAGTCATCCTCACTCCAATGTTATCAGGGAAACAAAGGTTCTGTGTCGAAAGGATAACAGGGATCTAAAAAAGAAATCCGAAAAACGGACATCTCAATCTGACACCAATAATGCAATAAAAACTGGGGGGGGGGAGGGGGGAGGGAAATCACATGTTGCGTGGAATTATTTAGAAAAATTGTATAATAACCATTCCCCCATACTGCGCCACCGGGAACGCAAACACCAAAACTATGTAACAGTAAATACTAGCCGTGAGTACTGAAGCAGCACACAACCCTAGCGCAGGAGCGATGCAGAACAGACATGAGATTGGTGAACTGTTTAAAGTGGAAAAGCGGGAACTAACAGCATAAAGGTGGCGGGCCCCTCACAACAGTAAGAGGAAAGATGATCTATGCATTTAAAAAGGAAGAAAAAATAGTACGTTAGATGGTCATCTTAACCCTCCATGTCGTAACTGACTAAAATATTTTTGCGATACAGTTCTGTTCATTCATTAATTGTATCGAAAGGATGGGAACGAAAACTTCTTAAGATGTCAATCAGTTTCAGAATATTGAGTATCCGACCTTCCTATGCAGTGTGCAAGGCAGTTAGTTTACCGCTAACCTGCTCCAGCTGACGCTGGTTGTCAATCAGATGCATTGTCATGTCTTTATGTTCTTTAAATCTCGTATAAAAACTGCAGCCTGTATGGTCAGTGTATCTACTATGGCTTTTATCGCACTCAATACGATACACTCCGCAATCGGAGAAAGGGTCCTTTTTAAAGACTTCACGGTTACTTAACCTAATTCCCAAATTTTTTGGTATGAAAAATTCCGGAGCTATATTGGCTGACACCAATTTCTCTCCAATCCTCTCTGATACGTATCCATGGTATGGAATCTTATAAAACTTGTTCTTTTTCACTTCTGCTTTCAGAGTGATTTCCTTCAATGCCCCTCCACCTCCATCCCACCTCCTTCGCTACCCCTCCCCCGCCCCTCTCCGTGCTTCGCTATCAGTTTTTTATTCAACGAAGTTTGCACCAAATGATGGAACTTTAACTGTTCCGAAACTAGTCGTGTGTCCACAGTAACAGATTGTGAATCAAGTAGTTGCCTTACTGTTTCTTCATTTTTGAAAATGCACTTTTACAGTTACGGCTGGCCCATGAGAAGGACTCTTAGCCATATATGGGCAGATGAAAACCCTCGTGCTATACATGTTCAGTGATTTCAGCTGCGATATGGTATTAACGTGTGGGGAGGTATTCTGGACGGTCCTGTTATTGGGCCATACCCCTTTCCACTCAAGCTAACTGGTTCTGCGTACTTGATCTTCCTACAAAACTTATTGGACCCGTTCTTGGAAGGTGTGCCGCTGAATGTCCATCAGGAAATGTAGTTTCAGATTGATGTTGTACTATTTCATTTGTGACATGCGGCCGGCCGCTGTGGCCGAGCGGTTCTACGAGCTTAATTCCGGAACCGCGCTGCTGCTGCAGTCGCAGGTGCGAATCCTGCCTCGGGCATGGATGTGTGTGATGTCCTTAGGTTAGATAGGCTTAAGTAATTCTAACTCTAGGGGACTGATGACCTCAGATGTTAAGTCCCATAGTGCTTAGAACCATTTGTTTTATGCGGTTTGGAGACTTCTCAACAGACCATATGGTGAAAGATGGATAGGCCGAGGTGGTCCAACATCGTTGCCACCGCGATGGCTGAATTTAACTTCTATGGACTACTTCTTGTGGGGTCGTATGTAAAGTTTAATTTCGGAAGCCCTGTGCAGATAGAGGGAGGTCTGCTGGCACAAGGTGAGTTGGAGAGTGTGTACCAGAACATGCTCCGCAGGTAGAATGTCAGTAATAACATTGGTGCTTCCCACATCGAGCTGCTGTTGTAATGTATCAGTACTGTTCTGTAGTGCTTAAGTTATAAATGGATGTGCGTTATGTTTCCTTTCGAATTGTTACCTCATAATTGTAATGCAACACGCCTGATTCTCCTCAAGCAGAACCGGGCGGGTTAAACCTCTGAACTGAAAACTCTACGTTTTCGGACACGAGTTCCTATTCAGAATATTATGTTCTCACTGCCCTCAACTATTCATAGAAGTTTATAATGTGAATTTCCGGATACCCTGTATATCGAGAGATACGGGGACCATGCCCAGTATAATAATAACAGTAGCTGCTAAAGGCACACTCCGCAAAAATTATTCAGGACAACAATCTGCTAATAGAAAATTCAAAGCTTCTAGTATTCCGAGTGTGTGTAATCATCAATCTACAGCAGTGAAATTTGATCGAGTTTTATTAGGCTGGGTGGCTTGGTACTCCAGAGACGTTGACCAGGTACAAACTTGATGTCAGAACTAAAGAACCACTTTTATCATTTGTTAAAAGTTTTGAAAATAATACTGGGCGTATTACATCCGCAAGCAGATGGAAGAAAGGGATGGGTTCCCAGGAAGATTGCGGGGATGTTGAGTCACTATGTCAACAACAGTCATAATGGCTAGGATAGTCCATTACCTTATGTTGTTGCAGCTTACAGTTCGAAAATTCACGGACGTACAGATCTGTCACCCTACGAGATAAAGTATGGACATAACATGCCATCATCAGCTGAGATAGTGAAACCCATAGTGGGAGAAAAACGTGTATAAGTGCAGACATTTTGCGAAGACTTTATGGACATTAAGACGCCAAATGCAAACAACGAATACAAAGACCCTGGAATGGCAGGAGTGAATGGAGCAATGATATGTCAAGTTGCCTAAATACCATGCAGAGCAATCTGTAATGTATGTTCGTTGTCGATGTCTGTACCAAATGGTCTACACGACCTCGCCGGTATATGTGAATTTACAGCTCCCAATTCGAACATTGGGGGTATTCAACACTTCCAGGGCGTGCCGGAAGCCTTACCACTATTACCGGTCTCAAAAACAGGGAAGTGGAGGTAGTAGAAAAGGAAACGTGGCACGACATAACGATCAAGCTGCTCCTGAGAGGTCTGCATCTACTCTGCCACAAGCATTGAGAAACAGGCTGACATAGAGAAGAAGGTTGGGTGACTGAAGTAGCGTACACGATCGCAAATACAAATGCACTGAGGTACACCTGTACTCGGAGAAATGGGGAACTTCAGGAAAATTTGTACACACTAGAACAAAGATGATTATGTCAATTACACTGGATAGGAAGATCCACGCACTGATCACAGCAGAAGAGTTGTCCCGGTGGCCAAAAGCAGCAGGCTGCAGTGGGCCTCTCCGCGCTGGACCAGACTGCCATGGGGACATGCGAGGCAGGTTTCTCAGGCGAATGGAAGTGAGAGGACGCCCGCGGAACATCTTCTCAGTGGCCCGCCGGTGTCGACGACTGGTTCTAGGTGCTTCAGTCTGGAATCGCGCGACCGATACGGTCGCAGGTTCGAATCCTGCCTCGGGCATGTATGTGTGTGAAGTCATTACGTTAGTTAAGTTTAAGTAGTTCTAAGTTCTAGGGGACTGATGATCTCAGATGTTAAGTTCCATAGTGCTCACAGCCATTTGAACCATCTTCCCAGTGTATGACTCAGTCGTGGCTATCACTTCTGCAACGAGCAAGGCTGGCTCTGAGCACTATGCGACTCAACTTCTGAAGTCATCAGTCGCCTAGAACTTAGAACTAATTAAACCTAACTAACCTAAGGACATCACACACATCCATGCCTGAGGCAGGATTCGAACCTGCGACCGTAGTGGTCACGCGGTTCCAGACTGAAGCGCCTTTAACCGCACGGCCACACCGGCCGGCTGCAACGAGCAAGGATGCCTGAAATTACGGAACAGCGGGATGATGCTAAATGCGAATCAATGAGACATCTCGGGCCGCAACTTCTCGGCTTCATCGACAATAACAGGATCTTCAGGTGCTAATCAAACATTGCTAAATAATATCCTCGATTCCACCAATCCACCGCACTTTGTTTTGTCGATAGCTGATAGCATAGCAGAATGGGCAGGGCAGTTGTTCCAGCATATTCAGCAACAATCCAGTGAGTACCAGCACCGAGAAATGGTAATGAAATTTCTGATAAGGCGTAGGGAAGAAGGTGGGGGGAGGGGAAGCGTAAAGTACTGGCCAGTTAATAACGACAGCATAGCATAACCATTGTTTATTAAACATTTAAAAAATTCTTTTATCAAGACATTAATCACATTATCCCGTGGAAACAGTACTAAATTACAGTAGGCCCAAACCATAGACCTTCAAGTCTATCAAAGATTAGTGTAGATGAATATTCCAATGTTCAGACGTGGCATGTGTCACATAAAATAAAGCAGGCATTTTCTTCAACAGCATTAAAACGTACAATTTAGCAAAACGGGACACATGCCTCCTTTAAGAAAACAGAAATTTACTTAAACAGATTACGAAGATATAATATAGCTTACACGTCACGTACGTCAGTTTTAAGAAAACTTAAATGTACCTAAAATCAATCGAAAGATATTTTGTATCTTAGATGTGATGTACGTCATTTTTAAAAAACTGAAATTTACTTAACAGAATCCAAAGATGTAATATAGCTGACACGTGAAGAAAGTGCCCCCAGGATTTAGAAAATACAACACCTTCCATTAAAACATTCCAAAATTGTACACTAGCTGCACGTGAGATCCGGCACCCTTAAAGGAGGCAAGTATTCCTCAGCTTAAACAATTTACACCCGTGTCGTGCCTGTAAAATCACATAACACCGACTACACTTCAGTAGGATAGAATAAGAAATTTTTGAAAGCCAAGACTATCTATGAAACTTGCGACTCCAAGTTCTGCGAAGAATAACAAGGCAAACGTAAAAGCAACCCATCGAAATTTTACAATAATTTCTGCACCCACGGAAGCCTTACCAGTAAGGGTTTAATACGAGTTACTTCAGTGGTGTATTCAAATAACAGGTAAAAGATTTTGATTAAGTAGTAAGTTTGAAACTGTGGAGGCAACAACACTGAGATGATATTAGTTAGTCTTAGAACAAGATATTAAAACCTCAAGACACTGCTAAACACCTCAACAGGCCATACGCAACCATTTTATTATAGTTAACTACACCGGCGGCGAGACAACATCGCGCTACGCAATGCAGTATAGTGCGGGCAGTACACAAATCTTAACTGAGTCAACGACCAATCGCCACCTGGGCTCAACTGAGTCTCATGAACTTTACAAGTACGCTTCTGCACGTGAACTGGAGTACACAGCAAATTACAGTAATTGAATGAAATACGAAGAACAGAATACAAAGCAACGAAGTATAGACTTCAGTAGGCACCGTCGTGCATGAATTTAGAGTCAGTGCAATTGCGTCTGAATATTAACAGACTTCGAGCGAACGACAGCTACATAAATCTTTTGCAGATCAGTGACTCGTGCAGTTTCAGACAAAATAAAGTAAACATCGCCTGAAACTTATCACGATAATTAGTCACGGTCACAGAATGTCTTAACACTAACCAGTGACAACCCAGAAACACCACCAAGGCCAAAACTAAACTCAAACTTAGACTGATGAGCCAGAACATTGTGGCCACCGACCTATATCGATCCAAACTCCTCCAGGCGATGGCAGCCTCACCTGGCGAGGATTGACGGCCAGTGAGACACACGCCCGGTGCCTGTAGGATCAGTGAGCTTGCTGCCCGTGTGCAGAATGTGGAAGGCGCGCGATCTATCTGAGTTTGACCGATGGCGGACTTTATGACCCGGAGGCTCGGCACAAGCATTTCGAAAACTGCAAGACTTGTCTGTGGTGAGTGTCTTCAACGAGGGGCGAAACCAAGGTGAAACCACGTCCAAATGTCGTAGGGTTGGGCGCCCATCCATCATTATAAATGTCGGAGATCGTAGACTGGGCAGACTGCTCAAACAGGACGGGCGGCGAACGGTGACGGAAATCAAATCAGACAGACGCCGGAAATGCATATCCTCCTATTTCCATCTATTGCACTGCAAATTTTTTTCCTTATTTTGTTACCTGAAGATATAACATTTCTGTGTCTTTGTATATTGTAATTGTTTTACTATTTGTATACATATGCATTTATGTCAATGTATAATTGGTTTGTTTTGTGAATATTATTTGTATTTATACGCTGGGTCTGGCCTAGGGAAAACTATGCTATCGAACGAATACATCGATAGGTCGTGTGGAGAACCAAAGTGTTTAGGATCTTTGGTAGTGTTAACTCTGTCGCGTGGAGCGCGGGCAGAGGGAGTCTGTCGGGAGGAGTCCGGTTGAGCAGGTGTGTTGTGTGACGCTCCCGCGAGTTGCCGCGCTTTCGGGGTTGGGCAGCATGTAATTGCGCTCGACTTGCTATGATAGTTTCTGACATGGTGTCGCGGACGGGAAGCATTAGCTGGCGCACATCAAGAACCCGTTTCGCCTGGTGACCGTGTCGAGAAAAAGGCGCGCCAACATCCAGCTTCTGCAACAGCGACGGCCGACAATGAGTGACTGTCGCCACCTCCTCGATCGACGGCTTCAAACCTTCAATCAACCAAAAAGGAAGACTGGAAGCACGTAAAGTTTTAGAACTGTATGGCAGACCTCAGCTTTTCAAACTGTACCATTTTCGTAACTATAATTACAGCAACTTATTATGAACATTTGTTGCTCATTGTCCCAATTGCATTACCAAGCAGGGTCACTTCCTTTTCCGGGATGAACCCCAGTGTCGTTGAAATTCAAACGCCAGCATTAAAGTAATATTATAGCATTTCACTGCTTTAATTTCAAAGTTCAGTTAAAGTATTCATAGCTGGTTACAATACTTAAATTACACAAGCACGAATTAAGAGTGCGAGTTTTGTTACCGTATTTTAGCTTACCTGTGACTGCAGCTCAGCTTGGTACGTACTAAATTTTACTATTGTTAATTGTTCAGAATCATTTAATTCAAGTTCAAAGTTAAATCTCTTCTTTCTAAATTGCGTAGATTCAAGTAGCTTTTGAAATGATTGTTGAGGTAGTCCAAGACTAACCGTATTTTACTGAATTTCGATGTTCTTCAGAATGAAAGCTCACTATTAACTTCAGTCACTAAATTAACTTTCGATTTTCCGGTTTCATTAATTCTTTTGCTAAATTAAGTCAGGGTGTAGCGAAATTTATTACTTCTGACAAACTTTCAGTTTTCACACTGCACGTGTCAATTTTCAGTTGCCACGCTTCTAGTGCTAGTTATATGTGTAATAACCTTTCTTTTACAGTTACTATAGTAATTGTCCTTAGGACTGGCGACCGTAATTTCCCCCAAATCTCAAATATCTAATTACCGCCAGTTAATTGTTAACGTAACGGCCGCACATTTACTTTCTTTATTAACTTTACCCCTTTTCAAAATTAATTTCCACCAGTTTCATTTGCATTTTTCCTTTCATTTAGATGTAACCCTTTCCTCCCTCTTTACCGACAGATTAACTTCGGTGACGATTGCTTTTCCCAAATTTCCATTAGGTACACGCGGTTTCATTTTTCGCTGTCATTAAGGTCGATAAGTGAGGGGGAGGTTACAATTGGGCAGAGTACAAGTGTGAAGACACAGGGCACCGAGCACTCCTAACGATGGGCCTTCGCAGCCGCCAACCATGCATGTTCCAGTGTTAACACCACATGAGCAACTACGACTGAAATGGACACGTGACCATCGGCACTGGGCGTAGCGTGCCAATGGGAGAGCGCGAATCTGTCGCCTTACAGGGAAACAGCTCCTTGACACATATACGGCGGGACGGAGACAAGCTGGCAGTGGCTCGATTATGCTCTGGAGAACATCCACGAGGGCATCCATGGGTCCAGTAGAGCTCGTGCAAGGCACCTTGACGACCAAACAGTATCGTACACCGGTTGCACATCCTTATACTCCTACATAACGATGACAGCACTGGCGTTTTTCAACATGATAATGCGCCATGTCACAAGGCCAGGAATGTGACGGAGTGTTTCGAGGAACACAGTGGCGAGTTCCAACTGATATACTGGTCCTTCAACTAGCCAGATCTGAACCCGATCGAACATATATGGGATGTAATTGAGCGTAGTGTCGGAGCTCATCGTCCCCTCCTCGTTATTTACGACAGTTAGGTGACTTGTGTGTGCAGATGTGGTGCCAGATCCCTCCTGCGACCTACCGAGGCCTCATTGCTCCTACGAGTGGCCGCTGCTATCCGTGCCAAAGGTGGACATACTGGCTATTGTCATAATTTTCTGGCTCATCAGTGTATTTACCGGGTGATCAAAAAGTCAGTATAAATTTGAAAACTGAATAAATCACGGAATAATTTAGATAGAGAAGTACAAATTGACACACACGCTTGAAATGACATGGGGTTTTATTAGAACCAAAAAAATACAAACGTTCAAAAAATATCCGACAGATGGCGCTTCATCTGATCAGAATAGCAATAATTAGCATAACAAAGTAAGACAAAGCAAAGACGATGTTCTTTACAGGAAATACTCAATATGTCCACCATTATTCCTCAACAATAGCTGTAGTCGACGAATAATGTTGTGAACAACACTGTAAAGCATGTCCGGTGTTATGGTGAGGCACTGGCGTCGGATGTTGTCTTTCAGCATCCTTCGAGTTGTCGGTCGATCACGATACACTTGCAACTTCAGGTAGCCCCAAAGCCAATAATCGCACGGACTGAGGTCTGGGGACCTGGGAGGCCAAGCATGACGAAAGTGGCGGCTGAGCACACGATCATCACCAAACGACGCGCGCAAGAAATCTTTCACGCGTCTAGCAATACTTTTTTTCGGTTCTAATAAAACCCCATGTATTTCCAAGCACATTATTCCGTGATTTATTCAGTTTTCAAAATTATAGTGACGTTTTCATCACCCGGTACATACTGGAAATGATATGCTAAACACGAACTACAGCAGAAATAAGATTTGACTCATCTAGGTTAACGAACACTTCTTGCAGATAAATCTTGTGACTCAGAACATCTAACAACAAAAACACGCACACTCAAGCAATATAAATTATCAGTTATAATAACCACTACATTGGGAGGCGTACTTACATTACGCAGTCATCACTACTGTGACAATAGTAGTGAACAGGAAGGTGAGCGAATCCCACGGGCTTGATAGCTACGTATTTCCGAATTCAAGCTTCGCTTAAGCTTTTCAATTTCACGACTGCAGCAGTAAGTAGCCAGACGTGCAGAAGATTCTATGAATTGCCTCAACTCCGTGCCGTGCAAACACTGGCTGCTGCCGCCAGCAGTCATCAGCCGAGACTACTACAGCAGCACAGCTAGCTACTCGCCACACACCCGGGTCGCCAGTCTTACCTGTAAATACAGTCTCGCCACGCTGCTCGCGTAGGTCCTTACATCTCTCTTCGCCACCGGCGCTGCCTCCAGCGGGTCAGCCCGCCCAATAACGCTTCTATGGTGGCTGCAACGAAACAGGCGAGTAAATAACTATTTTGTGTGGCCATTGAAAAACTACACTCCTGGATATGGAAAAAAGAACACATTGACACCGGTGTGTCAGACCCACCATACTTGCTCCGGACACTGCGAGAGGGCTGTACAAGCAATGATCACACGCACGGCACAGCGGACACACCAGGAACCGCGGTGTTGGCCGTCGAATGGCGCTAGCTGCGCAGCATTTGTGCACCGCCGCCGTCAGTGTCAGCCAGTTTGCCGTGGCATACGGAGCTCCATCGCAGTCTTTAACACTGGTAGCATGCCGCGACAGCGTGGACGTGAACCGTATGTGCAGTTGACGGACTTTGAGCGAGGGCGTATAGTGGGCATGCGGGAGGCCGGGTGGACGTACCGCCGAATTGCTCAACACGTGGGGCGTGAGGTCTCCACAGTACATCGATGTTGTCGCCAGTGGTCGGCGGAAGGTGCACGTGCCCGTCGACCTGGAACCGGACCGCAGCGACGCACGGATGCACGCCAAGACCGTAGGATCCTACGCAGTGCCGTAGGGGACCGCACCGCCACTTCCCAGCAAATTAGGGACACTGTTGCTCCTGGGGTATCGGCGAGGACCATTCGCAACCGTCTCCATGAAGCTGGGCTACGGTCCCGCACACCGTTAGGCCGTCTTCCGCTCACGCCCCAACATCGTGCAGCCCGCCTCCAGTGGTGTCGCGACAGGCGTGAATGGAGGGACGAATGGAGACGTGTCGTCTTCAGCGATGAGAGTCGCTTCTGGTGCCAATGATGGTCGTATGCGTGTTTGGCGCCGTGCAGGTGAGCGCCACAATCAGGGCTGCATACGACCGAGGCACACAGGGCCAACACCCGGCATCATGGTGTGGGGAGCGATCTCCTACACTGGCCGTACACCACTGGTGATCGTCGAGGGGACACTGAATAGTGCACGGTACATCCAAACCGTCATCGAACCCATCGTTCTACCATTCCTAGACCGGCAAGGGAACTTGCTGTTCCAACAGGGCAATGCACGTCCGCATGTATCACGTGCCACCCAACGTGCTCTAGAAGGTGTAAGTCAACTACCCTGGCCAGCAAGATCTCCGGATCTGTCCCCCATTGAGCATGTTTGGGACTGGATGAAGCGTCGTCTCACGCGGTCTGCACGTCCAGCACGAACGCTGGGCCAACTGAGGCGCCAGGTGGAAATGGCATGGCAAGCCGTTCCACAGGACTACATCCAGCATCTCTACGATCGTCTCCATGGGAGAATAGCAGCCTGCATTGCTGCGAAAGGTGGATATACACTGTACTAGTGCCGACATTGTGCATGCTCTGTTGCCTGTGTCTATGTGCCTGTGGTTCTGTCAGTGTGATCATGTGATGTATCTGACCCAGGAATGTGTCAATAAAGTTTCCCCTTCCTGGGACAATGAATTCACGGTGTTCTTATTTCAATTTCCAGGAGTGTACATACTGACATCAACAAGATACATAAAGACATAAAATTCACAATTGAAAGAGAACATAACAAGCAACTTAACTTTCTGGATATAACAACCAAGAAACAAAACAATAAGCATATGTTTGAAATTTACCGTAAACCCACAGCAACGGATATTATCGTTCCCCAATCCTCGAACTACCTACACGCACAAAAGCAAGCAGCACTTCGACACATGCTCCATAGACTCAACACAGTACCACTCACCAAAGAAAGCTACCAAAAAGAACTGGACATAATAATGTAGACAGCGCAAAATAATGATTATAATAATAACACAATCACAAAGCTAAACAACAAAATTAAACGTAAAATAAAAGCAGAAAGCTCCAAAATACAGACAGCAACACAACAGAACCAAACACAAACACGCAGTCTCTTAACGACTACACAGGATAATCAGAAAAAGATAAAAGAAAACACAAGATGGTACACAATGACATACAAACACAAACTCACCCATAAAAATCACCGACATTTTCAAAAGACGGGGAATAAACATAGCATACACAACAGACAATTCTATACAAAAATACATTCCAAAAATGACAAAAAACAGAGACATATACAAGAAAGCAGGAATATATCAACTACAGTCTAACACTTGTGAAGTCACATACATAGGACAAACAAGTAGAACATTTGATGTCAGATACAAAGAACTCATGAGAGCCTGGAAATATGGGACAAACCAGTCCACATTTGCAGAACACCTAAGAGAAAATGACCACAAACCAATAACTGGAGAAGATGACATGAAAACAATTAGAATCAACAATAAAAAAACACGTCCTAGCCGTGCATGAAAATTACTACATACAGAAAGCCAAAGGAGAACGGTAAATCCTGTTGAATGACCAAGTACACATGCCAAGCAATTCATCATTTCATTAATAGATAAAATAATAGAATAACGTTCGCAAAAAGGATTAATATAATAATACTGTCCAACATAATAATAACAGAACCCAACATCATTACATGCACTGATCCATGAACCCCTCCACAGAATATTGAAACGAAAAGTCAAATCAGCTGCCACCAAAGTTTTCAACCACGCGCTAACAGCTACACCCCCCCCCCCCCCAAAAAAAAAAAAATAATACACACACACACGGTATAAACATCATAAATAGAAGTTAATCTCGAACATATTCTTCGGTAGGTTGGCAACAAATAGGTAAACATACCAAAGAGGATGAAACACGTAATGGAGTCGCAATATTTACGTTGTGAAAAACAGTGTCCGACGAAATAGTTGTATCGAGTGACGAAAGAACAATAGTACACCATAAAAAAGAGTGAGAAAGATGGTGAACAGTGTGAGGAAGGCCAGAACACAAAGTTGTGATTATAGGGCGGTGATAAATGTGGTAGTGCGACCTCCAGACCAGATGCGAGGAAACGCAGATCAGCAAATCGTAAGTAATTACTTTTTTACAAAAAAAGTTGACTGTTTAATAATCTAAAACTAACAAAACTGTATCGTTATAGATCCCACTGATGATGCCTTAGAACAGAAAAAGGCGAAGCGCGTGTAGGATAAATAAAGTAAATAGCAGCAGGAAAAGGCAGTTTTATTTACAAAACAAGGCAAGTAAATATTCGACACACCCGCTGCACGGCACAATTTCGCTCTCGAGAATTTTCGCAGTCCCGGTTATTGCTTGTGTGGCCAATGTCCATCATCGATAGACAGCCATCCGTCCACGTAAACTTTTAAACTTTCAGTCCATTGGATACCAACGCAGTGGATCGAGCACAGGGAGACAGAACATTGTGGGTGTATCAGTTACCGTACACCACGTGACAGTGTGTGTGTAAGGAAGAAGAACAGACAGTATGTAAAGGTGCGAGAGAAAATATACGTAGGTACAAGGCAAAATGTAGTCGCAGTAGTACGATGTTCGTGTAGTAGTTCACAGGTTCAGCAGGAGCCGGAAATTTCGAGGACCAGTTTCTCCCAAGGGGGAGGAAATGTCGCAACCTGTCAACGGGTATGCAGTCCAGCCGCCTACGTCATTCTGTAGCTGGACCCTAAAATATTGCTCACGTAGCGTTCTGCAACATAGCAGTCTACCGCAGCAGTGGGCTCGTGCGCAACATTCTCTACGATAATGGTGCATTTGCGCAGTCGTTTATGTCACCAGAGAGGGATCCTGTCGCACTACAGCAGGTCTGAGCCAGCATTAACGATCTCCGCTCAGCCAGTAGCAACGTATCCGATTTGTGACTTTAAATGGTTCAAATGGCTCTGAGCACTATGGGACTCAACATCTGAGGTCATCAGTCCCCTAGAACATAGAACTACTTAAACCTAACTAACCTAAGGACAACACACACATCCATGCCCAGCGCAGGAGTCCAACCTGCGACCGTAGCAGTCGCGCGGTTCCAGACTGTAACGCCTAGAACAGCTCGGCAACATCGGCCGGCTGATTTGTGACTTCCACTGGCGGCGTGTCACTCTCTGTGGCAGTCACTGATCCAATGCGGGGCCGAGCAGCTGCAACCTAGTCGAGCAATATCACCAGCTAGACAAAGCCGATTGTGTACGAGCTTCTCAGCTAGCTGTGATGGTTCGTCGCTTCGAATTGGTACCACCCAGGCGAGGTCACCAATTCCATGCCAGGCACTGACACTTTGCATTTCTCTTGCAATCTGGGTTGAGATCTGGAAGAGACAGAACGTATGTCCGGGAGTAAGTAGTCCCGTGAGTGTATCGGAAATATTTCTAAGCACATGGTCATGGACCTCGAATTTTTCGCTTTTTTCCATAGTGAACTGCCTGAAACATAGATTTAGAAGATTTCACGCCAGGCGTGTTGGGGACTTGTGATATTGGGGACTTGTGTATGGACTCCGAATATTTCTGGTTACGTGACCCAGTCTGAACTTTAAAATCTTTTCTGCGGTTAACTTCGAGAGTAATCTGCACGTAGAATTTCGTTGCTTCGAAATTACGAAAATTTAAGTTTATACTTGTGCCAAAGGAACTGTAACTATCTTTTGTGAATGTTCGTAAGTTCACACGGACGTGTGATCCTATTCAGTTTATTTAAACCTTCGCACAGATGGTTATCAATTTAGTAACGGACAACTGTTAATTGTGGAAAGTGAGATTTCATTATTTTGAATAAACTCAGCTCGTTAACAATTTCAAAACGCTGCGAGTAGTTAATATTATTCCACCGCAAATTCCTGCCTACATATTTTGAACTTGTGACTGAACTTATTTAGTGTCGTCCCTGGACAGAAACGTAGCCAACATTTTAGAAATCTAGCCATGCATTGACGAGGCACTAGGAACGGTGTTTTTTCTTACTTTGCACGTTGGGACTAACAAGTCATTCATTGGTGTAAACGACAGGGTTTAGTTTTTCCATTAGCAATTCGTTAATCATTTTGCCCTTAAAGCAGCATATGACGGTTTTGGCTGAGAGTCAGAAAGAGAATATTCTACATTTCGCAGTATCAATCCTAGCGTCACAATATACAATTTTAGTTCAATAACAACTGCTGCGACAAACAGGTACTTTCTTAACCACGACGAGTGTCTGTGGCGCACCATGGACGCATCGCACTGTCTACTTTTAAGGGAATGTCCTTCGTCACGTAGAAGAGAACCCGATGATAAATATTCGGAACATTGGATTTGGGAGGGTCTCCTGTAGACGACACGGCTCAGAGCTCTTTTCTCTCTGCTGTGTGCACATAGTGAAGTGGCAGATTTGAAAGTTATCTGATCTTCAGCCTTATTTTACATCCAAACAGTACGTTTCCGGGTGTGGGTCTTTATGAAAACTATATCTGCTATTCCCTCTACAGCCCCTACAACCCTGTTATAGGAATTATGAAACGTCTTGTATTTTTGTAGGGCATAGAGGGATGCAGATTACAGCCTTCTTGTTGATTATAGCTGTGTGATCAGCAGCGTTTATGTTTGCATTTGTTATTACTCTTACATTATTTTCTCGAGAAGAGAAATCTAAAATTTGCCCATTTAAAATTTTAGACGGTAGGTATTCCTGAAATTTCGGACTAAGAAGCTTAGAATGGCCAAACAGGATAGCTGTCCTGGAGTTATTGGTCTACATCTGTTTCAAAAAATTCAGTTTAACAGCTACCAAAGTAAAGGTCACCGTTATCGGTCAGGTGTACTAGGCTCATATGGTCAGTCGAGTGTATAATGACCCCCAACAACCCAGAAGCGTTATTTCTTTTATCTCCATAAGAGAAAAGTTCGAAATTAGTTCGTTTCATAGCCACGTATAATTCATGAAAACATTTATAGCAGTGTCAGACCATTCAAAGAAATAGACAGTGACAATCGTGTCCGTAATCAGCCCTTTAACGTAGCCGATAGTGCTATCGCTCAAGCTTGACCCTACCCTTTTGATGGATGGAATTTTCAACTCATTTGGCTGGAAAAGGAAGGAGAGGTGAAGTCGAAAATTTCCTAATCACCAGATTTAACGCCAATGTCCTGCATTCAGTTCCCATCCATTCCACGTAGTCTCACTGAACCACATCCCAGGATCCCCAGTGTAAGTCTTGGCATCTTTTTATCGATTGAGTCCCGAAAACTATCAAACTGCCCGTTCGTCCGGTCAGTTTTCGGTCAGATCCTCTCCTCCACGGTTCTGCCGGATATTTTAACAGTTCACAAAATTTTCGGCATCCCCTTTAACACTTCTTCGAGCACTTCAGGAGTGTTTGATAACTGATGTTGTTATGCGTGCTCTCAGCTCACCCATACCTGTTGGATGGGCTTGCACATAGATGGAGCTTTTCACAAAACCAAACAAAAAGTTACATGCCGTGAGATTAGGCGACCTTGGTGGCTTACGTATTTACGTTAGATCTGTAAGCCCCTTCCACGTACATAAAGTTCATTCTTAACCTTACTTTGCTGAAATGCTAATGATTTCAAAGTAACAGCAAAATATCATAACAACACTGTAATTCAGTAGCTGGGACCCCAATACATAATATTACCAAAAGCACACAAAAATTAATTAATATAGTTAAATAAGACATAAAATTTACTAGTATGTGACAATCATGGTTAAAAGAGCTCTTTTAAATATTTATTTCAGAAGTTTCTTAATGACTCTAATTATGTAGCAGTAATATGAACTTTAAGCTCAAGAAAAATTTTAGTTTTGCTGGCTGGTAGTTATTACACCGATAAATTTTTTTATTCATAACGTGATACTCGGAAAACAGGATAAGATATTGTTCCAGGTATTAATAGCTTGGGATAATGACGACTATGAAATTATAATCATAGTTCACACAAAAATTATATTGTCCAAATCATTCAAAACGCCCACAGGCCTTTAACAGGACTAAAAGTCCGAAGTGGTTCAATTTTTAGACGCTGCACGAGCGAATTAGTAATTGGCGGTAAATATTGCAATTATAATGTCTCATCTACAGATAAAAAATATTTCTTATACTTGCTGCTGCCAAATAATAATCTTCCTCATTCCTCTTGGAGTATTTTTAACACTCGCCAATACATTGTGGCCCTAGGAACTTGCAATGCCTTTCATACCCTCAAAAAATTGCCGCACACATATTCTCTGTCCCAGACACACAGGCACGCACACACACACACACACACACACACACACACACACACACACACTGTGGATGGGAGAAATTAACCGGTTAAACCAATACCGATATTTTAGTTCTGAATAATTGGTATTTTCCGGTATTTATATATTTGATCTCGGTTATAACGGGTTGTTGTCTTCAGTCCTGAGACTGGTTTAATGCGGCTATCCATGCTACTCTATCCTGTGCAAGCTTCTTCATCACCCAGTACCTACTGCAGCCTACATCCTTCTGAATCTGCTTAGTTTATTCATCTCTTGGTCTCCCTCTACGATTTTTACCCTCCACGCTGCCCTCCAGTACTAAATTGGTGATCCCTTGATGCCTCAGAACATGTAATACCAACCGGTCCCTTCTTCTAGTCAAGTTGTGCCACAAAGTCCTCTTCTCCCCAATTCTATTCAATACCTCCTCATTAGTTATGTGATCTACCCATCTAATCTTCATCATTCTTCTGTAGCACCACATTTCGAAAGCTTCTATTCTCTTCTTGTCTAAACTGTTTATCGTCCATGTTTCACTTGCATACATGGCTACACTCCATACAAACACTTTCAGAAACGACTTCCTGACACTTAAATCAATGCTCGATGTTAACAAATTTCTCTTCTTCAGAAACGATTTCCTAGCCATTACCAGTCTACATTTTATATCCTCTCTACTTCGATCATCATCAGTTATTTTGCTCCCCAAATAGCAAAACTCCTTTACTACTTTAAGTGTCTCATTTCCTAATCCAATTCCCTCAGCATCACCCGACTTAATTCGACTACATTCCAGTATCCTCGTTTTGCTTTTGTTGATTTTCATCTTATACCCTTCTTTCAAGACACTGTCCATTCCGTTCAACTGCTCTTCCAAGTCCTTTGCTGTCTCTGACAGAATTACAATGTCATCGGCGAACCTCAAAGTTTTTATTTCTTCTCCATGGATTTTAAAACCTACTCCGAACTTTTCTTTTGTTTCCTTTACTGCTTGCTCAATATACAGATTGAATAGCATCGGGAAGAGACTACAACCCTGTCTCACCCCCTTCCCAACCACTGCTTCCCTTTCATGTCCCTCGACTCTTATAACTGCCACTTACTTTCTGTACAAATTGTAAATAGCCTTTCGCTCCGTGTGTTTTACCCCTACCACCTTCAGAATTTGAAAGAGAGTATTCCAGTCAACACTGTCAAAAGCTTTCTCCAACTCTACAAATGCTAGAAACGTAGGTTTGCCTTTGCTTAATCTTTCTTCTAAGATAAGTCGTAGGGTCAGTATTGCCTCACGTGTTCCAACATTTCTACGGAATGCGAACTGATCTTCCCCGAGGTCAGCTTCTACCAGTTTTTCCATTCGTCTGTAAAGAATTCGCGTTAGTATTTTGCAGCTGTAACTTATTAAACTGATAGTTCGGTAATTTTCACATCTGTCAACACCTGTTTTCTTTGGGATTTGAATTATTATATTATTCTTGAAGTCTGAGGGAATTTCGCCTGTCTCATACATCTTGCTCACCAGATGATAGAGTTTTGTCAGGACTGCCTCTCCCAAGGCTGCCAGTAGTTCTAATGGAATGTTGTCTACTCCCGGGGCCTTGTTTCGACGTAGGTCTTTTAGTGCTCTGTCAAACTCTTCACGCAGTATCATATCTCACATTTCATCTTCATCTACATCCTCTTCCATGTCCATAATATTGTCCTCAAAACGGTTCCTGAATCTCTGTCTTTTTATTTTTTACTAATAACCAGTAAAAGACAGAACTATCAATTAGCCAGAGTAACAGTGCTAAAATTTTTCATTTTTAAAGAAATATTTCTTAAAATCTTATTTGTAAAATTTGCATTAGTTTGCAATTTTGAGTTTTTACAGAAAATGGGGAAAGCGATCACTGCTATTTTAATAACAATGCCGACAGAAACGAGCAACAGCTACCTGGCACAAAAATTGTTGTAGCATTGCCGAGACAATAATTCCTCTATAGTCGTGTGCTGTGACTTAAGATACATGCGTGTACGTGCAGTGTGCAAGGCCTGTCCCCACCTGGTCTCTAATGTAGTTTCTCGTTCTCGTCGTCGTACATCCATTGTATTTATCAATGACGCCAACCCTACGCTGGAAATATTTTTACGAAGTGATATAGCACTAGGCTACAAAGCTTCATCTGCTTTAAAAGACTGAAGATTTGTTACCATTTGTACGAAATAATAGAAGAAGAGGGAAATTATGGTATCGGTAATAAATTAAAAACGTAAGAGTTGGTTCACTGTATACAGGAAAAGTAGAATAAATTGCTCTGCTGCCTGTGTCTACATAATAGGCTTTTATCTGCGTGTAGTCCTCGAAAACGGATAAATGAACATGTAAAACAGAGTTCTTCTTATTCAGCTTTTAACCTTTATAACTCTCTAATAGTAATGCCAAATAGTGGTATGATCCCCAATTACAATATGATTTTTGAGCAGACTTTCGAAAAATTAGAATCAATAGGAGAATACTGGTTATATTTGTAGTATTCAATCATTACTAGAGAAAAACATTGTGATGACTGACTAAGTTTCCTTTTGTTTGCCTATTTAATTTAATATTTTCATTTTATGTATCTTGAAACTGTGAGGGAGAAAATTTTTCAGTCTTTGTTCAATTTCTACGTTTTTTACAGGAAATAATAGGAATAAAAATCCGAAAATCAGTTATTTCGGAAAACATTATCAAACAGCGGTTGCCCCGCCACCCCTAAAACATACGCACTAGATATAATATGTTACACAATTATTTTCAGCCGATGCAGATAATATTTCATTTGTAACATAATCATTTCACTTACATAGTTTATAATGTTTACACAATACTGGCAATCTTCATAATTGACAAGGAATAAAAAAACACATACGTCAAAAGGAATAAAATTAAATACCTTTATAGTAATGCTGTGTTATAAAACTACATACTGTGTTGTAGTGTCACAACAATACTAACGTCTCTCTAATTCAGTACGTTCGAGGATTGTAAAACAAAGAGAGCATTTCTGATGGCTCAGCTAATAGACGATATCGCAACCAATAATATCATACAGCATTTACAATGGTCAATAGTCATCTACTTACTTATTTTTCTAAACATGAAAGTAGCACCTAACAAGAGTTAACAACATGCAGAAATTAACTTCTAATGCTTGTGATGAGGAGTTTATTAGTTCAGAGTAGAGAAGTACTTTAGTTTTTTCAGCAGATATTGAGACTTAATTATTTCAAAACTCAAAGGCCAAGTAACGCGAGCGCACAGTCATTTCCAAGCAAGCTCTAAAGCTACTCACTTTTCGCTCACATCTTTCTACAGCACTATCGCGATTTTTGAGAAATTATCTTAAATTATGTTTCTCTACAGTATCATACAGAAATAATAGGGCTGTTGGTATTTTTCAGTGTCCAAAAGGTATGAACCCTGAGTCGAAGGAAAATAGAATTAAAAACACCCATTCTTGGAAGTTGTACTTCAACATATACCGTACGGTACAGTTTATTCGTTTCTTTGGTTATATAGCTACATCTACATGATTATTCTGCACTTCATAATTAAGGTCCAGGCAGAGAGTTCTTCGAATCACCTTGAAGCTATTTCTCTGCCGTTCCACTCCTGAATAGAACGCGGGAAAAACGAACACTTAAATCTTTCCTTGCGAGCTATGATTTATCTTATTTTAAACTGATGACCCTTTTTCCCTATGTAGGTTGACGCCAACAAAATATTTTCATATTCTGGGGAGAAAGTTACCGACTGAAATATCTTGATTGGCATCCCAATTTTCGTGTCTTATCCGTGGTATTCTCGCCCCCATTTCGTGATAATAAAAAACGAGCTGCCTTCTTTGAACTTTTCCGATTTCATCCGTCAATCCTGTCTGATGCGGATTCCACACTACAGCAAGAAGATGGCGGACATGCGTAGTGTAAGCAATCTCTTTATTGGACCCGTTGCATTTTCTCAGTATACAACCAACAAATTGTAATCTTTGGTTTACTTTCTCCATAACATTATCTATAAGATTATTCCAATTTAAGCTAATCGTAATTTGAATCTCTAAGTATTTAATTGAATTCACAGCCTTTAGATTTGAGTGATTAGTGTAACTGATATTTAATGGATTATTTTTAGTTCGCATGTGGATGACTTCATGGTTTTTATTATTTAGAGTCATTGACACCTTTTGCACCATACAGACATCTTGTCTAAATAGTTTTCAATTGGTTTTGATCATCTAATGACTTTACATGACAAGCATCTTCTGCAAACAATCTAAAATGTTTGCTCAGATTGTCTCCAAATAGGTACATTAGGAACAGCAGAGGACCTACAATTCTTACTTAGAGAATGTCAGATATTACTTCTGTTTTACTCAACGACTTTCTGTCAGTTACCGTGACCTCTCTGACAGGAAATCACAAATCCAGTCGCACATCCGAGACGATACTCCTTAGGCACGCAGTTAGATTAGGAATCGCTCGTGAGGAACTGTGTCCTGAGCCTTCTGGAAATTTAAACATACGGAATCAATTTGACATCCACTGTCGATAACACTCATCACTTCGTGAGAAGAAAGAATTATTTTTTACAAGAACGAATCCGTGTTGGCTATTTGTCAATGAATCGTTTTCTTTGATGTAATTCATAATGATCGAACACAGTGTAATATGTTCCAAAATATGACTGCAAATCGACATTAGTGATATGACTGCTTCCGATACGTTTATAAGCAATAGTGTGTCATAATCACTTCTCTTTTCTCACATAACGTAAATTACAGCACAACTATTTGATTTAGCAAATATTTTATAGGTTTATATGTGTGCATCAAAATTTTTAATAAAAGCTACAATGAAAACGCCCCCATATTGCATAGCTCGCCTCTGTTGTATATGAAAAACGCGGAATTCGTTTTCTGAGTTTGCACATGCAGCTCCTCAGAATGTAATATGTGAGTCTCAGGTTCGTTGCTTTCGTTCAGTCTAGATGCAAGACAGTGTTTCGTCATTTCTTCCCCGTCAAACCCAGACAGAAGCAAAAATCGTTCGCTATTAACTGAAAGGTATATTTCTTATTAACATACCTTTTCATTTAAGTAATGAGTGAGCTTGACAATGACCTTAAAGAGAAAAGTGTTTTCAAGGAAGGAAATATTAATATGACAGTCCAATCCCGTATCTAAATAAAATATTGAACATAAATGTGTCTGAATAATATCTAGTGAACACTTTTGACGCTTTAGTTCGCTGGGCAGGTTGAATGCCCGTATATTGTAAAATTTTTCACCAATAAAACCTTCGTGACAGAGTGGTCGATCTGTAGAACTTCTTCTCCCTGACGTTTCGTTCTCAACTACGGAGAACATCTTCCGAGGTGAGTCGACGACTGGCTGCTAGGAGCTGGGGCCGCCGCTTATATGGAGATCGTAGGGGGTGCCTCCGCACGTCACGTGGCGTCGATGTGTAGCTATCTCTGGCTATCGTCTGTTCTCTCGATTGCAGGCAATCGATTGTCACGTGATTGATGCAACGTCGACTGCCATATCTTGTCCAATTTTAATCCTTCTTCTTTACGATTAAAATTGTATTGATGTTTATGGATTTCAGTTGCCTCTCTATACATACGTGTATAATAATGCGAAGTCCTCGCTAGCACGCTTGTTTCACCAAATTTTATTTCGTGATATATGTATAGAGAGGCAACTGAAATCCACAAACATCAATACAATTTTAATCGTAAAGAAGAAGGATTAAAATTGGACAAGATATGGCGGCCGATGTTGCATCAATCACGTGACAATCGATTGCCTGCAATCGAGAAAACAGACGATAGCCACAGATAGCTACACATCGACGCCACGTGACGTGCGGTGGTGCCCTCTACGATGTCCATATAAGCGGCGGCCCCAGCTCCTAGCAGCCAGTCGTCGACTCACCTCGGAAGATGTTCTCCGTAGTTGAGAACGAAACGTCAGGGCGAAGAAGTTCTACAGATCGACCACGGCAACTTAGCCCGGAAGTGTTTACTGTTGAAGACGCCGGCCGTGGAAGCCTTCATGGGATGCTTCGTGACAGACTACACCTAAATTTCTGGAGCAACACTCTACCTAACTGAGCTACCCATGCCTTCATTACATGACTCACATGTTCGTGCATTTCATGTATGCACTATTATCTCCCACCTGTATTATTTTCGTATCTTTCAGTTTATTACAAACAATATTGTAATTTTGCGCCTTGTTTACTAATAGTCGATTATAACTAGAACTCTGTATCTACAAATGTACGTAACTATATTATTGGAAAAATACCAATGTTATCAAGTAAATATTAAGCCACCAACAGTAGACAAAAGGCAGTTTCGTAACACAGCTGAGGAATGACCAGGTTTTCCCCAAAGTGGTAGCTTTCTTTCTCATTTCCTGCGTTACATTTAACTGGTACACCACAGGTAGTTTTTTACGGTAGTTTACTGTTAATTGAGTTTACGCTTTACGCTTCCACGATTCTCTTTTCCGTCTAATTAGGCACAAAATGCGTCAACATCCATCTCAACGCAATTATAAAGCTGTTTTGAGATATTTTCCGAGTAATGTTTTCAAATCATTGCAACATTGTCAAAAATGGTATTTCCGTTATCTGTTATCAGTTATCAGTATGCGCTGTAGCTGTTCTTTTGCACATTTTTGACGTGATTTTTGCATTTTCGGAAATACCATTTTTGAATAAGTTACGATGCTTTGAAAATGGATCCCAGCCCAAAACTAGTCATCCAGTGAATAAAAAAGTGAAATTTACAGCTTTGGACTGGTTTTCGTTGGACTAATTTTGATAATTATTTTATTTTTCCTTAAATTTTAACTGACCATTGTAATGACACTTCCTTACCCGTTCCTGTAGCTGAGAGCGTTAACGCGCCGCTCCCGGGATTCGCGAAGACGAGTCTGCTGCGGACTGATCCCGCCTCGCGGATTAACGACGAGGGCTGTTGAGTCGGCCAGCCTGGATACGGTTTTTAGGTGGTTTCGCACACCCCACGACGTAAATACCGGGCTGGTACCGACGCTCCTTCTCAGTTACACAAGGCGCAAACATGCAGAAAACGTTCTCACATTTCAACATGAGATTTACTATACATGCAAACAGTTGGGGTACGCAAATTCCGTCCCAGGGTTAGTGATGGTGGTTTAATGTATTGTCGACATCGACGGCGTTAGAGACGGGACACAAGCTCGGAATTGTTCAAGGATGAGGAAGACAATCGGTCTTGCCCTTGAAAGGAACAATTCTGGTATTTTCCTGGAGCGATTTAGAGAAACGACGGAAAATCTAAATCTGGATGGCCAGGCGCAGATATGACTATAGAATGGTCGTCCTTGTGAATGTGAGTCCAATCTGATAACCACTGCGCCACTTCTATCAGCACTTTGGTGGCCGCTCTACCTGTGACAGAGAGCTGAAACTCTAATATGGTGAGTAATGGTGTGACATGACTTTTTTACATCAGTTGTTTAACTGTCCCACTCCATGCCAGAATGCTGTGGCCTGGAGTGGGACAGCTAAATGTGTGGCATAAAAAATTCATGTACCACTGTTAGTCATACATTGCCTGAAAAAAGGAAGCAAAATGGTTGAAATGGCTCTAAGCACGATGGGACATCTGAAGTCATCAGTCCCCTAGACTGTCAGTGATGCAGCGTCAAGGGTAACCGCAGCCATGGTTTCCAAGCTGATAGTCCATGTTGCTGCAAACGTCGTCGAACTGTTCGTCCAGATGGTTGTTGTCTTGCAAACGTCCCCATCTGTTGACTCAAGGATCCAGACGTGGCTGAACGATCCGTTACAAAATTGGTTCAAATGGCTCTGAACACTATGGGACTTAACATCTTAGGTCATCAGTCCCCTAGAACTTAGAACTACTTATACCAAACTAACCTAAGGACGTCACACACATCCATGTCCGAGGCAGGATTCGAACCTGCGACCGTAGCAGCAGCGCGGTTCCGGACTGAAGCGCCTAGAACCGCTCGACCACAGCAAAAAGGAAGCACCGAGAAGACATGGTCGGATGTCAGTATATCTTTGTACGTGTAGACACCACCGGCGGCTATCTCGATTCTAGATGATTGGAGTTCACAGGCAGAGCCGCCACCAAAGTGCCTCAGTGATGTTCCCGTTTAACGCTGTTACCAAGTCTTGCACTGTACACAAGGTGCACGAACAGCGTCGGACGTTCAGTGTTTCTGTGTCATTATCCACAACTGGTCCGAGACTAGCAGCAGCTGGACTAGGAAATTAGTCCCACGCATAGGATGACCTTAATACCACTACGGAAACGGCTGTATTTTGAATGGTGCCGTGACTGGAAAGCATGTTTGCTGACGAATGCCGCTGGATTGTATTCGCTCTTCTGCATTACCACGCACCACCATCGTCGGCGCACATAGCAGCAGCCTGGGGAAAGATCCCGTTCTTCCAGTGTTTTGGAGAGACATAACTGTACTATTCCTAGCGTTGTGCTCTGGGGATCCATCGGGTATGACTTCAGATCACGAGATTGACTCAGAAAACTAGATTGGTGGAAGTCTGAAGGCACTGTGGTACCTAACGGACATACTGCATCCTCATCTGTTACGTCTCATGCGGTAGCATTGCGGTACTATTTTTCAGCACGACAATGCTCGTCCACGCCTGACACACATCACTGCGAGCTGTCGCTGGCAACATCCCCCGATCTGTCCCTGACAGAACGTGAGCTCCGTCCCGGCGCCAGTATCCAGGATATCAATTACCAGTTAGAATATTTGATAGCCAGCTTGCCTCGAGAGAGGATACAATGGCTATGTTACACCCCTGACAAACAAAATGAGTGCATGCATCCAGGTCAGACTTATACAGCCAAGCTATTTGTAAATTTGATTTTCTAATCACTAAAATAAGATCACAAAGGTTTCAACACGTGAAGTTTCATTCCGTTTACTCCTCCTCTTCTAAGTGTAGTGTCGTCCGCAAGATGGGGTACCAAAGCGAGGTTGGCATCCCGCAAAGAAATCACAGAAAACAATGGTAGCTGCATGTCGCGCCGACAAATGAGAAACGCCTGCATAGCCACGCATCCTACAGCTTCGCTATGCCACCGCAATCGATGGTCTACTTACGGCTGAGGAGAGAAGGCTCTCCCCAGTTCGCACTCACCAACCAATCGTCTTAGAAAGGCCATCAGTGTATGCACTGCCTTAGACAGGACCTTAATGTGAATATTATGTCAATTATAATTTATGTGAAGGATCTGTAAATTTTTCTGTGTCAAGTAATACTTGAACATTCAGAGTCAGTTGTACATACTCAAAATATTACTCTGGAAATGGATTCTACCAAATTAAGTAACTCTTCCTACCCATTATCGAAAAAAGTGAACTAATATTTAACGTCTTATACACACATCAAAAAAAGTTTTGCATCACCTCGGCTCCGAGAGTTCCGGAACCAGAACAGAAAATTGGGATAGAGATCAAAACATCTTTTCCACTCTTTTTATTGCTCATGAAAATCACACATTGCATGTTGTACCACGATACAGCGAGACCTCCAGGTTCGCAGCTCGTGGTCGTGAGGTAGCGTTCTCGCTTCCCGCGCCCGGGTTCCCGGGTTCGATTCCCGGCAGGGTCAGGGATTTTCTCTGCCTCTGGGTGTTGTGTGCTGTCCTTAGGTTAGTTAGTTTTAAGTACTTCTAAGGGACTGATGACCATAGCTGTTAAGTCCCATAGTGCTCAGAGCCATTTGAAGCATTTTTGAGACCTCCAGAGGTGGTGGTCCAGTTTGCTGTACACATCGGTACCTCTAATACCCAGTAGCACGTCCTCTTGCACAGATGGATGCCTGTATTCTTCGTGGCATACTGTCCAGAAGTTCATGATGGCACTGTTGAACCAGATTGTCCCACTGCTGAACAGCGATTCGGTGTAGATCTTACATAAACAGCCCTTTTCAATCTATCCCACGCATGGTCGGTAGAGTTCATGTCTGGAGAATATGGTGGCCACTGTAGTCGAGCGATGTCGTTAACCTGAAAAAAGTCATCTACAAGATGCCACGATTGGGGCGCGAATTGCCGTCCATGAAGATTAATGCCTCGCCAATATGCTGCCAATATGGTTGCACCATCGGTCGGAGGATGGCATTCACATATCGTACAGCCGTTACGGCGCCTTCCATGACTACCAGCAGCGTACGTCGGTCCCACATAAGGCCACCCCAAAACAGTAGGGAACCTCCACTTTTCTGCACTCGCTGGACAGTGTGTCTAAGGCGTTCAGCCTGACCGGGTAGCCTCCATCATGTATCCGACGATTGTCTGGTTGAAGGCATATGCGATACTCATCAGGTGAAGTGATGCCAATCCTGATCAGTCCAGCAGCATGCTGTTGGCCCCATCTGTACCGCGCTGCATGGTATCGTGGTTGCAACGAAGAACCTCGCCATGGACTTCAGGAGTGATGTTGCGCATCATGCAACATATTGCGCACAGTTTGAGTCGTAACACGACGTTCTGTAGCTACACGAAAAGCATTATTCAACATGGTGGCGTTCCTGTCAGTGTTCTTCCGAGCCATGATCCTCAGGTAGCGGTCATCCACTGGAGCAGTAGCCCTTGGGCGGCCTGAACGCGGCATGTCATCGACAGTTCCTGTCTCTCTCTATCTCCTCCATGTCCCAACAACATCACTTTGGTTCACTCCGAGACCCCTGGACACTTCCCTTGTTGAGAGCCCTTCCTGGCACAAAGTAACAATGCGGACGCGATCGAACAGCGGTATTGAATTGACCATCTAGGCATGGTTGAATTACAGACAACACGTGCCCTGTACCTCCTTCATGGTGGAATGACGGGAACTGATCGACTGTCGGACCCCTACACCTAATAGGAACTTCTCAAGCGTGGTTGTTTATATCCTTGGGCGGGTTTAGTGACCCCTGAACAGTCAAAGGGACTGTGTCTATGATACAGTATCCACAGTCAACGTCTATGTTCAGGAGTTCTGGGATGTGGGGTCTTTTTTGTATGTGTGTAGTTCTACTCAGTCTCCTTTCGAAGCAAAACAAAACAGCAAAACGCTTTTTCTCAGGCAGTGTAAAGTGGCTTTGGTGAACTACGATATTAAGGAGCCTAATTAAGATTCCCCGCAAGGCTATTACAAATGATTGAAGCGATTTCATAAATTCACTGTAGCTCCATTCATTGACATATGGTCACGACACACTACAGATACGTAGAAGAACTCATAAAGTTTTGTTCGGCTGAAGCCGCACTTCAGGTTTCTGCCTCCAGAGCGCTCGAGAGCGCAGTGAGACAAAATGGCGACAGGAGCCGAGAAAGCGTATGTCGTGTTTGAAATGCACTCACATCAGTCGTCATAACAGTGCAACGACACTTCAGGACGAAGCTCAACAAAGATCCACCAACTGCTAACTCCATTCGGCGATGGTATGTGCAGTTTAAAGCTTCTGGGTGCCTCTGTAAGGGGAAATCAACGGGTGAGCGAAGAAACGGTTGAACGCGTGCGGGCAAGTTTCACGCGTAGCCCGCGGAAGTCGACGAATAAAGAAAATTGGCTCATGCCACAACTGGAGACCGACAGCGCCGACTTCATCTTTCAACAGGATGGTGCTCCACCTCACTTCCATCATGATGTTCGGCATTTCTTAAACGGGAGGTTGGAAAACCGATGGATCGGTCGTTGTGGAGATCATGATCAGCAATTCATGTCATGGCCACCACGCTCTCCCGACTTAACCCCATGCGATTTCTTTCTGTGGGGTTATGTGAAAGATTCAGTGTTTAAACCTCCTCTAACAAGAAACGTGCCAGAACTGCGAGCTCGCATCAACGATGCTTTCGAACTCATTGATGGGGACATGCTGCGCCGAGTGTGGGAGGAACTTGATTATCGGCTTGATGTCTGCCGAATCACTAAAGGGGCACATATCGAACATTTGTGAATGCCTAAAAAAACTTTTTGAGGTTTTGTATGTGTGTGCAAAGCATTGTGAAAATATCTCAAATAATAAAGTTATTGTAGAGCTGTGAAATCGCTTCAATCATTTGTAATAACGCTGTATGTTAACCAAATTAAAAACCATACCTGGCGATTGCTTATTTTTGACCATGGCATGTGTACGTGTTGGAGGATTTTAAAGTCTGGCATCTGCTGAACCAAAATCTCCTGTAGCACCACTTGAAAATACCCCAAAGACAGAAATTACAATTGTGAAATAAATAGTTTCTACATTCAACGGCGAATATGATCTCTTTAATAAAAACTGTGGTGAATTGTGGATATGAGGGGTGTGATGACCTTCCCACGACGCCGTAGTCCAAGAAATGTGATGAAATTTGGTGCGAATGCGCCATCATTAACCCACCTTACAGCTCACATGAGCCGCGCGGGATTAGCCGAGCGGTCTTGGACGCTGCAGTCATAAACTGTGCTGCTGGTCCCGGCGGAGGTTCGAGTCCTCCCTCGGGCATGATTGTGTGTGTTCGTCCTTAGGATAATTTAGGTTAAGTAGTGTGTAAGCTTAGGGACTGATGACCTTAGCAGTTAAGTCCCATAAGATTTCACACACACTGCTCACATAAACTTCTCAGCCGTGAGCTTTTCTTCCGCACGTGTCATCACCTTGCACTTTGAAGCGTCGCCTAGCCCGCGGCTGACGTCACAGGGTGCCATACTTGTGTGTCATTACAGAGTAATATTGTAGGTGCCATGGAGACAAATTTCAAATTTAAGTGTCGAGCTGGGAGACAATTACGGGATTTCGAAAAAATGATCCTTTAGTTTTGTTGCGCAGTGTATGTCACTGTCTTAGGGGCTAAAAGAAATGAGTCCTGCCACCCGCTTGGAATACCGCTCTGACCAACTGGGAAACCTGGCGAAGCTTGCGAATGTTAATGCCAGCCACACGCAGAAGACGCGTTGCCATATGCAATCCACATCTACATCCTACAGACCACCTGGCAGTGTTATTCACAGTCGTTTTGATCGTTTTTGGTGGATTTATGACAGTCTACTGGCTTATAATCTTGTGATTCATTGTCAGAACTAAAAATGCAAAATTGTTATTAAGTACAGTTACAAAGATATTGTGTAAATATTTCTACTGGTGACTGAGGATGGTGTATTGAATGACATTACAGCAGTATCTGCGTCATTTGTAGACTAATAATTATACCCATTACAAGTCGTATGTTTTTAGGTTTCTTAGTACCTCCAAGTAAATGTAGCAAGAGCTAGCCATTACTGCTTATTTTCCTCTGGGTAGCAGGACAGATGTTCGAGTGGCGACACGTGGATACAAAACGGTTAGTCTACACTGAAAGACGTTGTCTGTTTGCAAGAGAATGGTCCAATAAGACATGTCGAAACCTACCCTGAAATTTCTTACACAGGGAGAAGACAACGAAAGAAATGCAATGGTAAAATTTTATCTGCTAAGAGACACTGCAAGTATTTTGTAAGAAATGTAGGAGTCACACATTTTTGCCGCGCGAAGAACAGCTTGTAACAGCGGTTGTACAGCCCTGCCCGCCTAGCGCGCGATTCAGCGAATCACTCACGCAGCGCCGCGTAGCGGAATTATCCGGAGTTCACAGATAACACTTTTAAGCATCTAAAGCCTGGTTTACATCGGCTGAATGGAAGCGAACACATGCGAATGATCATTTGCGGAAAATTCACTACCATTCACTTGTATGTCGTTCGTACTAGAGGGAACGGAAGAGAACACGACGTAGCGAACATTGCCTATGAACGCTGTGTTATTAGTTTTTAGTATTTGGAGCTAATATTCGGCATACAGGATACAATTCTATCTTGTTAGGGCCACAATGAAAAACTCTGCTATTCAGTGAGGATTATTTTGCATGGCGAGTGCACTGTTCTGGACGAAGTATGCAAAATGGCGCAGGGAAGGAAGAATTTAAGTATCTCAGTCTGTATGGAAGCGTGACATGTGTGGAGATAGGGCACTTTACACGGAGTTGCATCTCCATCTCTCCTTAGCACCGGTCTAACATTTTTCTTGTATGTCAGCTGCTATTTTTCCCTAGCTTCTCATTACCATTGAGGGGAAATCGATAAACAGAACACTAATTACTGACTTCGAGCATCATATCAAGAGGTGACACAGCTAGCATCTCCACTACACATGTAAGTCTAATGGTCATATTCTTTTTTTCTTTTTTTTTTCTAAAACAAACCTGGACTAGTGGCAAAGCGTGCGCTTCGTGATCCAGAGAGCGCGGGATCAAATCCCGTTCAGAATACAACTTTTTCACCATGAGTTTCAGCCGAGCATTCGCTTCTCACAGATGTTGGGGTGGTCACGAATGACATGTGTTTCGGATTCCACTTTAAACTGCATCTCTCCATTTTCCGATTAGGTTACTGGGGAAAGTTAGGGACACTTAAGTAGCCGCAGTGGCACCCAATTGAAAGACCTGCTAGAGGCCTACTGGATACGCCAGACAGAGTTCTCTTTTAGTCGTGCTTGTTAGCTCGTTTGCTCCTGTGAAAACCTGGCTTAGACTGTATAAACATTTTTTGAAAAACTTCATATCGACAGCTCAATTCTTAGACGTGTAATTCTGATAAAAGTGGCTAGCAAAGAAAATAAAATCATGGCAATGTTTCATGTCACAGATCACATCCATCAATGAGGACTTGTAATTTGTTGAAATGAAATGTGTTTTGCAGTACTACACTTTATAACAATTCCTGTAGGCCCTTCCTTATAATAATGTTTGAATGTTGTACAGCCGGCCGGTGTGGCCGAGCGGTTCTAGGCGCTTCAGTCTGGAACCGCGCGAACGCTACGGTCGCAGGTTCGAATCCTGCCTCGGGCATGGCTCTGTGTGATGAGCTTAGTTAGGTTTAAGTAGTTCTAAGTTCTAGGGGACTGATGACCTCAGATGTTAAGTCCCATAGTGCTCAGAGCCATTTTAACCTTTTTTTTTTTTAATGTTGTGCATTTGACTATCAGTTCCCTGTTTATTCCCCGTAGTCGTCACAAAAATGAGAAGTGTCTATTGAATCCAAAAATAAACATTTTTCTTGCACTACGCTCACTCGACAAAGGAAAAATTTATGCAGTTAGGCACTTCACAGTAACCACTAGTTTTATTTAGACAGAACTGTGATGGAGTCCGAAATGGTCCCGGCCGTTGTTCTGCATATTGCGCTGCATAACAGGCATCCTTGATCAAATTCGTAAAGCGTGGCGAAGAAAAATGGTAACGTTCAAATGACTGGGGCTTAACAATATCCGCTGATAAACGTGAAATGAGAGAGAGAGGTGTCGAAAGTTATGTTATCTGATAATTTCCTGAAAAATGCTTCCCACTGCCGAAAAAAATTCTTTATCGAAAGGTTGAATCGCACTAGTAGTTCCAGGCGGAATCCACATTACATCTACAGATTCCTCGTCGTCCTCCACCAAAACAGAGGCACCGTTGTGTCCAGACCATGAATTCAACAAAAGCAACGAATTAGTTTCTGCAGCTTCGAACGAAATGTTGAAAATTATTCCTTCCCATATTTCCAGATTTTTGCCACTAAAAAGCACTCCCTCTTCAGGCCACGAGTGGCCTACCGGGACCATCCGACCACCGTGTCATCCTCAGAGGAGGATGCGGATACGAGGGGCGTGGGGTCAGCACAACGCTCTCTGGGTCGCTATGATGGTATTCTTGACCGAAGCCGCTACTAATCGGTCGAGTAGCTCCTCAATTGGCATCGCGAGGCTGAGTGCACCCCGAAAAATGGCAATAGCGCATGGCGACCTGGATGGTCACCCATCCAAGTGCCGACCACGCCCGACAGCGCTTAATTTCGGTGATCTCACGGGAACCGGTGTATCCACGGCGGCAATGCCGTTGCCGGTTTTTGCCACTAAACAGTCCTTTTTTATTTTTGGTCCTAATTTGCCTTGCGTTTTTGAAGACAGACATACAGCTGCGGAAACAGTAAACCACTCATACTTATCGTATACGAATGTGTCATTGCATTCATTTATTAAGCAAACGACTCCGTATTTTATTCACCCCGAAACAATAAAGTGTGGCGTGCACGCAATTCTTTCTTGATACCTGACTGATCAGCGCTACAAATAGCACTTGCGAGGATAACAGCAAGTTTCGTCTTTACGTCAGTCATGAATCTGTCTATAGCATTGTGTATCACTGGCAGCTGTCCTGAACTTTTACGTGACGTAAACTTGGTAATTTTGTCACTTCCTATTCTGTACGATTTCTTGAGCCTGCGTAGTGGGGTCGACGAAACCTGGAAATTAGAAATGTTCATGTCAGATGCAATTCGGAGGGCCCAGTCTCTTAGATCTCCATCGACAACGGTGCGTGGGGTCTCATGAGCAGTTCTAAATCTTTCGAACAGTTTTTCATTCAGATGGTTTGGGATTTCCGTTTGGCGCATATTTCTTACTACATGTAATTCATTCTTGCATTTGTATACAGTACTTCACGCTCCGATTTTAGGAAACGAAAACGCCTTTGCATACTGCGTAACTTCAAGCCTTTTCCCCTGTTTCCTTTAACCAATATTTCACTGCCTTTTCCTCGTCGCTGAAAGCTGTTGCAGTACATGTCATTTTTAGGTTTGGAAGGTACTCTTCTTCAGAACTGTTACTGGCACAACTGACGTAGTCCGAACTACAATTCATGGGATCGTCAGAGTTATTTCCTATGTCTTCTAACGTATCCACAATTTCAAACGAAATGTCAAGGAAATTAGCTAACAAATGACACATATGTACGTCCTCAGGAGAAGAGATTATTTCGGCTGGAAGCCACGTTCTTCATATTTCATCAATGCTAAATTGAGAACGTTAACTGGATTCCACATTACTGTGGAACTAGAAGAAAGAAAAGGTATTATTAGCAGCCATGCTTTATAAAAGCGCAATAAATATTAATTCAGCTTTATCTGTATTGTCAGCACTTACCAATGCTGCAAAAAGCAACTGATAATTTGTAATAGACGTCACTTGAGTGAGTAATTCGAGAGAATAGTAACTGTGTCCTGCAGTGTCAGAGAAACTATTAGCGAACGGTAACCTGAAACGTCCTTTACAAATTACAATCAGGTTGTGTCGTGTTTCCTGTTTACAATGGTACCGCCGGCCTCGGCTGTGTGTGTGTGTGTGTGTGTGTGTGTGTGTGTGTGCGCCTAGTTGCGCATGCGCACTACAGCGCCTGTAGGGGTGTACATTTCTGCCGCCGCCTGGCCCTCTACGAATTTGGATATTTTGAGCTATTTTTTTAAATACTTGCAGTGCCTCTTAGCAGGTAAAATGTTGACAGTGCATTTCTTTCGTTGTCTTCTTCCCGCGTAAAAAATTTCAGGGTAGGTTTCGACATGTCTTATTGGTCCACTCCCTTGTTAGTGGTGCAGTATAACTGAGTATGGGAAGACTGTTCGGTGGAGAGAAAAACAGTCAGCACAATATTGCATGTACATATTAAGGTACCACATTCAAAAATATAAGCACTTTTATGAACACCATGTATATCCATTATCTTTTTTCGAGAATAACATCTCAAACAGAAATCTAGCGCACATCTTGATCACTTGAAACCTCATGTCGTGTCTGCTAATGTGTCATGCTCATAAAATGGTACAGTTAAATTCGTAGAGAAGCCTGAACACGCTTGGCTTATATGCGCCAGAAATGCACTTTAAAAATCTATTAATGCTTAGAAAATTATAACGAAAAATTATTTTTAGTTTTCTGGTAACTAATCAGACACAACGGAGAGTATTTAAAGAAACTAGGACAAATATGGATCAAACTTTGGATGAAACAAAACAATCACTATTGCAATTATTGAGCGTATAAAATTATAAAATAGCGAAAAACCAAGCATAAGAAGAAACGTAATTGTTAATAACACACAATAATTTGGCCAGAAAAGACCATAAAATGAAAAACTGGAAATGAATGACGAATGTTCAACGCAGCCGCCAGGGATCGCGATCTGCAGGTAGACTGTTGTTTCCCTGTTATTCGCTACAGTTGCTGTAATACGACGTTAGCGTGTTACTAAACAGGAGGAACTAAATTATAAAAAATTCTAAAAAACAATAGCTCATGCGTGGTTATGAAACTTTAAACAGAATTCTCAAAAGTTATTCCAGCTTAATAGTTAATGTCCTTAGTTATATATGCAATGCATCACTGGCATAGGAAATTTTTCCAGACAGAGTAAAGTATCCAACAGTTAAACTACTTGTTAAGAAAGGTGACAAAACGAGACTTAAACGATTATCATCCAGTTTCCTTACTGACATCTCTTTCCGAAATATTCGAAATAATGTATTCAAGAGTAGTCGCACACTTACATACAAACAATTCACTGAACATATCATAGTTTGGATGCCAGAAGGGTTGCTCGATGGTGAATATTATTTATACATTCACTCACACATTAGTAAAAGCCTTAAATAATAATATATCGTGAGTTGGTATTTTTTGTGATCTCTCCAACGCGTTTGATCGTGTAGATCACGTCACTCTCTTAGAAAAACTCTAGTTTTATTGAACTGATGGCTCTACACACAGATGGTTTGAATCATACATAACAGAATGCAAAACGTTGTTCTGAATAATTCAGGCAATGTTGAAAAAGTAGAACATTTTAGTGACTGATGGAATAATCACAAAGGGAATCCCACAGGGTACAATTTAGGTTCCACTCCTACTCCTTATACATGTGAATGACCTTTAGCTTAACGTTCAACAACTAAAATCAGTACTTTTTGCGGAAGATACTAGCGTTATAATAAATCCCATTTGAGAGAAAGCAACAGAAAATTTGGTATAATACTTTCCAAAGAATTATTAAGTGGTTCTCTTAAAATGGACTGTCCCTAAATTTTGAAAAAATACGCTATATTCAGTTCTGTATAACAAATGGAGTCATATGGACAACTGTTGAAGCGCATGAGCAATGGTCAATAAATAGGGTAGAAAGCTCTAAATTTTGGGGTTTACATACTGATGAAAACGAACTGGAAGGAACACATTACTGAGCTTCTCAAACAATTAAGTCCAGTTACTTGTTCTTCGTGTAACTGCTGATTTTGGAAGAAACGAATCAATCTGCTGATGTATTTCGCATATTTCCACTGAATAGTGTATTGCAGTATAATTTTTTGAGGTAGCTTATTACTTAGAAAGAAACTACTGATTGCACAAAAGCGAGCGCTAAGAACAATATGTATTGTTCACGAGTGGACCTCATACAGGTCCCTGTCGCAATACTTATATTCGCTAATGATATCCTTTCACAATTTTAGAAGAACAGTGATGTCCACACCTACAACACTAGAGGGGAAAAAGTTACCTTTATTGTCCATTGTTCAAGCTGTCAGTGGCTTAGAGAGGAGTTCAATATGCAGCAACAAGATTTGTCGTTCATTTACCCAATAACATAAAATGTCTGACACATAGCGAAACAAATAGTTTTAAGTCAATTTAAAATCATTTCTCCTGGACTACCCCTTCTAGTCCATTGACGATTTTCTACTCAAAAACTGGTAGCTAGCTAAAGTTTTTGAGTAGAAAATCGTCAATGGACTAGAAGGGGTAGTCCAGGAGAAATGATTTTAAATTGACTTAAAACTATTTGTTTACGGTATATATATATATACCGTAAACAAATAGTTTATCGAAATGATGTGGATCCACATCATTTCGATAAAGAAAACGTCAAATGAATTATAGAATATGTAACTAACTAACTAAATAACAATACACAGATGTATCAAATATCTACTGGAATTACGAAATATGTTATCAACCTGAGTTTCGCTATTACGAACCTATGGAAATCATGACTCAAAATTCGAGCTGAGATTCACACTATCGTTGCTTGTGAAAGCTATATTCACTTATATGGAGGAGATTTTCAAATGTGCTCAGAAACACGAACATAAAACGTGTTCCGCAATTCCACAAGCGAATGACGGTAATCACGTGCATCAGTATGAAGACTCTTCCTGAAAACGAGTACGACGTGTGCTTTTACCAATCGCATTCGACACGTGCTTGCTCAAGCGGCGAACTGTTTAACATGCTGCGCCAAGTGGAGAAACGTCTCTCATATGTTCTTCATCAAATCGCACAAGTATATCATCAGGTCCGTTGAGTGAACTCAGTTCATTTTCGATTCCTGTAATTAGTGAGTTTTATGTTCAGAATATTTGGAGATGCCGCTCTTTTAAATGGTTCCGAATATCCTTTCGGTAACATCACTGAATCATTTAGTAGAGCGCATCCACCTGGCAGTGATCACACAAACGCCAAACCACAACAAAGACAGTACACCACAGATGCGTTTATTGCGTGAAATGTGATAATTAATAATAATCGCGCATTACGGTAATAGCACTGCGCTGTACGATGCGAGAGTTTTCCATTTACATTCAGCTGAAGCAGCTGTTGTCATTACCGAGGGATTGATTTATGGAGTCGCCCAGTGGCGAGTTTGAATTAACCGGGCAATGACCTTTCTCTACGTGTAATAACTGGGAACGAAGCACTGCGAGTCACGTGAATAAAAACTGTTGACTTTGTAGATCATTTCGCTCGCAGTTGCTACTTTTTCGTGATTCCTTTCTCTCTTTCTTTCTGCCTTCTTTCTCCTCTCCATTTCTTTTTCTTAATGCTTTCCTCTCCACACTTAAGCATCTTGCTTCAGAGTGGTTACTATCTTAACCTTGGAAAGGAAAGAAGCAAAACTTAAATGCAGACTCGTCAGAATGCAAAAATTTCTCCTGTCGTCTTTGTTGCAGGTACTCAGATAAGAAGACCAGATTCCGGGAAACAGTGGCATATTATTAAAGGAAATACTTACCACAGATAGCCGAGTTTCGCGGAAACTGCTAAAACAACACCGAGTTTTCATTCTTACAGTAGCTGTCAAAGTTTCATAACGTGTATCATACTGACCTTCAAATGACGTGAAATCTCTCTTCTGCTAGGGACTATGGAATTTGATATCAGAGTACACTACCTGACAAAATAAGTGAAGCAACTACAAGGGGAGCAAGAAACGAAATGAAATTTTGCAGGTTGGAAGTGTACATGATGTTATTTCATTGATTACAAAATTGTGACGAATTTGCAAAGAACTTGGCCGTATGAGCCCACTCATCAATATGACGTTTCACCCCCTCTGCCTTTATGCCGAGAAGTGTGTGGTGCAATAAAAAGCCGAGCCCGACTTGTAACGTTTAATAGGGATAGCCATACATACACACACACACACACACACACACTCTTATGTAACCCAGCGAAACTGACAAATGGGCTTGTTTAGGTACTACTTGAATACTAAGCAGTGAGTAGTGATTCATCAAGAAAGTGAATAAGAAGCGCACAAGTGTTAGCTTTTTGCCAATAACTTCCTAAAGAGAATTTTTCCTCAGTTTTGTAATCACTGACTAAGTTCAAAGGAGTAAGTAAGCCGTCATGATCAACATATAATTTATAGATCTCATTGCCACCTAATGTCACTGTAGTATGCGAGATCACCTCGCAGCACATTTAGCAGGCAGCAACCGTCGAATCAACTTTCGTCGACCGATATTGTTTACGTCTGTAATCTGATAGTATGCAAAGAGAAGTTACTTAATACTAATGTTTTGACTGCAACTCAGTACGTAAATTTCGATAAATTACAATATTGCAGGACCGTAAGTCGAATCCATGGTAGACTACAAGATGGCGGCCATGCAGCGTGGCACTAACGTACATAAGTAACAAAGAATGACTCGGTTTGGATCGAAGTAATGCAGACAGAACTTGGTTACTGAATATACATATTGTTACCAATCAAAAGGAATTGATTTACATGCTCATATGGGTCCTGAGAGCAAAAACAATAACTCTTTCAAAACTTAGTGAGTAGATAATAAATTTGAATCTACCGCTCGAAAGATTAAAAAGATAGTGTTGACAACTAACTTCAGCTTCCATTTAATCAAGCTGGAGCAACCTTCGAGTTTTCATATTATTGGGCAGATGAATACTGTCGTGTGTCTAGGGCGGAATAATCGGGACCAAATGATGGAGACACAGAAGTCCCGTAAGTAACCTAACCACTTTGCCTAAACTTGACCACAGCAAGTAATGTAAGTAATCTCACTCAATAGTTTAATCATCGTTGAATCTCCACACCAACACAGATCGTCTCAAAAAAAAAAAAAAAAAAAAAAAAAAAAAACTTCCAAGTCTGAACACAGGACAGAGCTCCACCGAAAACAGCAGCAGGAGCTAGAATGGTAAAAACTATTACAAATAAAGACGCCACGTGGCTTACAAACCGCGGAAGCTTCACATTGGTCGAAGGGCAAACCGACTCTCCAAAGATGCCAAATCACCTCAGTGACAACGCAAAAGTTTGCTCAAAGAGCTTATGAGTGCAGCAGACACGCATAAGATATTTTCAATGGTAACTGTCATAATCTACTAAATGCAAAGTACTAGAGTGAGTCAAATGAAAACCTTAAAATTGTAATAGCAAATCGAAATTTCGCGCTGTTATCCTGTAAGTTGGCAATCGTGCTACAAACAGCGTACAGAATGGCCTGTAGGCAGCATAGTGCAGATGCACACATACCGTCGCAGTATCAGTATAAAGATGGCCGCCCCACTTGCGACTTGCACCAGGAAAGAACAGCGTTCTGTTATTCGGTTTTTGCGTATTGAAGGTGTGACAGCTATTGAAATTCATCGACGAATGAAGGTTCAGTACAGTGATGCATGTTTGTCACAGCAGCAAGTCTACGAATGGAGTAGGAAGTTCGCTAACGGTGTGACTTCAGTGGAAGATGCTCCTCGTCCAGGTCAGGCACAACGAGTTTTGATTCCACAGAACATTGCAGCAGTTGAAGCCATAGTGAAGGAAAACCGCCGAGTGACACTGAATGACATTGCAACAAGTTTACAGATTTGTCATGGGTCAGCACATCACATTGTGCATGATGTGCTCCAGTTTCACAAAGTTTCTGCAAGATGGGTGGCACGGCAGCTGACTCCTGAAACGAGAGAACGACGTGTTGATGCTTGTGAAGAACTTCTTCGGCGCTTTGAACGAGAAGGTGATGGCTTCCTTGCAAGAATCGTTACTGGGGACGAAACCTGGGTTCACATCCACCAATCGGAAACGAAGAGAGCGAGCAAGGAATGGCGCCATTCCTCATCACCAAGTGATTTCCATGTGTTTGGACTACTCAAAGACGCATTGGGAGAAAAGAAGTTCCATTCTGATGAAGAGGTACGCTACGCGGTGCATGAGTGGTTGCGCAGACTACCAAAAGAATTTTTTTCTAAAGAAATTTATACACTTTGTAAGCTCTGGAGGACTTTCATTGAGCGTGGGGGAGATTATGTTGAAAAGTGATGCAGCTTTGTACCACTTCTGCACAATAAATAGTATTTTAAAAAAATATTTAAGGTTTTCATTTGACTCACCCTCGTGTAATGGGAAAAAGTAAAACAGGCGAGTGAATGGAGATGCAATTGCAATGAACAGCCAACTTTCAGTTGCATACACTAATTCAGCGGTCAAGTGTGTCATACAGTAGTTGTGTCGTCTCGTAAGGCGAGCCTGCTCACAACTGTTGAACTGGTCCTTGATGTCCTAGATTATGGCACTGGGACACAGTTGATGTCTGACCTGGTTCTACGCATTTTCTCTCAGCGACAGATATTGATATATGGCGGGCTACTGATGTACCTCAACATTACACAAATAGTTCATGGAGACACATGCTGTTTGTGGACGAGCTTTGTCCTGTTGCGAAATGAGACCGCTATAATATCCTATGTGAGGTAACCCATGAAGGCAGAAGATACCTGTGACATAACGTTGTGCCATCAGAGATCTCTCAGTCACCACCAGCCGTGACCTCAAAACATACCCTATGATTCCCCACACCATGACAAGAGGAATGACAAGACTTGTGCCTCTCCAAAATATTGAAAGAGTGGAACCAATCCACAGGTACAACCGGCAACAATGGTCATCTGGGATAGTGGAGAATAAAGGTTCATCGTTGAACACACTGAGACATAATTCATTAGCGGTCCATGATTCCCAGTCACGGCATGACTGTCTGCGTTGTGATATTAACAGTTGTGCTCAAAATGACCACCAGCAGAGGCAATATACGCTAACAATACGGTACAGAACGACTGCTACACACGTGCTAGCATTTCAGCGGAGATGGCAGAGCAGACTGCAGTAATACACTCCTGGAAATGGAAAAAAAAACACATTGACACCGGTGTGTCAGACCCACCATACTTGCTCCGGACACTGCGAGAGGGCTGTACAAGCAATGATCACACGCACGGCACAGCGGACACACCAGGAACCGCGGTGTTGGCCGTCGAATGGCGCTAGCTGCGCAGCATTTGTGCACCGCCGCCGTCAGTGTCAGCCAGTTTGCCGTGGCATACGGAGCTCCATCGCAGTCTTTAACACCGGTAGCATGCCGCGACAGCGTGGACGTGAACCGTATGTGCAGTTGACGGACTTTGAGCGAGGGCGTATAGTGGGCATGCGGGAGGCCGGGTGGACGTACCGCCGAATTGCTCAACACGTGGGGCGTGAGGTCTCCACAGGACATCGATGTTGTCGCCAGTGGTCGGTGGAAGGTGCACGTGCCCGTCGACCTGGGACCGGACCGCAGCGACGCACGGATGCACGCCAAGACCGTAGGATCCTACGCAGTGCCGTAGGGGACCGCACCGCCACTTCCCAGCAAATTAGGGACACTGTTGCTCCTGGGGTATCGGCGAGGACCATTCGCAACCGTCTCCATGAAGCTGGTCTACGGTCCCGCATACCGTTAGGCCGTCTTCCGCTCACGCCCCAACATCGTGCAGCCCGCCTCCAGTGGTGTCGCGACAGGCGTGAATGGAGGGACGAATGGAGACGTGTCGTCTTCAGCGATGAGAGTCGCTTCTGCCTTGGTGCCAATGATGATCGTATGCGTGTTTGGCGCCGTGCAGGTGAGCGCCACAATCAGGACTGCATACGACCGAGGCACACAGGGCCAACACCCGGCATCATGGTGTGGGGAGCGATCTCCTACACTGGCCGTACACCACTGGTGATCGTCGAGGGGACACTGAATAGTGCACGGTACATCCAAACCGTCATCGAACCCATCGTTCTACCATTCCTAGACCGGCGAGGGAACTTGCTGTTCCAACAGGACAATGCACGTCCGCATGTATCCCGTGCCACCCAACGTGCTCTAGAAGGTGTAAGTCAACTACCCTGGCCAGCAAGATCTCCGGATCTGTCCCCCATTGAGCATGTTTGGGACTGGATGAAGCGTCGTCTCACGCGGTCTGCACGTCCAGCACGAACGCTGGTCCAACTGAGGCGCCAGGTGGAAATGGCATGGCAAGCCGTTCCACAGGACTACATCCAGCATCTCTACGATCGTCTCCATGGGAGAATAGCAGCCTGCATTGCTGCGAAAGGTGGATATACACTGTACTAGTGCCGACATTGTGCATGCTCTGTTGCCTGTGTCTATGTGCCTGTGGTTCTGTCAGTGTGATCATGTGATGTATCTGACCCCAGGAATGTGTCAATAAAGTTTCCCCTTCCTGGGACAATGAATTCACGGTGTTCTTATTTCAATTTCCAGGAGTGTACGTCGTTGCATATCATCGGGTGTATTTGGTACATCTTTGTAGGCAGCGTTTTGCAGCTTCTGCCGCAGAAAAAAGTCTACAGACATCGAAACCGGGGAATGGGCTGGCCAGGGTACAGGTCCTCTGCGTCCAATACAACGTGCACTGTGGGCTGGACAACCATCATGTTGGTACCGCACGTGCCTCCTAGTCTGCAGAGGAACGTCTTCTTGCGTCCGTGGAAAAGGGTAATTAGGAGGCTGCTATACATGTGGGCGCTCAGTGTCCCGTCTATGAAAAGCAGGCCTGTGAACTTTTGGTTCACTATCAAACACCACACGTTTACAATCCATGGACGTTGACGTTCCACCTGACGAAACCAACGGGGATTGTCAACGGACCAATAGAGCATGCTTAAGCCGTTTACTTAGCAAATTGATGGTAAACGTGACTTCATTACTAAACCAGCATGATACATCTGGAGTATCCTGTCACAATCTCCGTGTACAGAAGTTAATACGATCCCCATCATCGTTTTCATGCAGGTCCTGATGGTTAGATGTTACAGAAATGGAACGTACGTCAATGGAGACAGCGCAGGACTGACTTGTCTGACTCATGCCACTACCTCGTGCGGTTGTGCGGGAGCTAACAAGCGAATCAACTGCAGTAGCTGGAAGGACATTGGCCCGCTCTTCTGTTACTTTGTCTAAGCGTTAAATTATCATTTTCACGTACCTGGGTGAAGACACTGATAAATAACTGCCGAGACTGTTGACGTCTGTTGTGATATCTTGTCGCGTACACTGTACAAGATCCAACTGCATTCTTTCTATATTCTTCATAAACCACCACCATGTCGGTTTTTTCTGCACTGGTAAATCCTATAGTCCATTTACGAACTACTGCTTGGACTGTCCCACAATGACTAGCAAGTCGCAGTACACTCAAGGAACACACAAGCACAGCACACTTTAAGGAAGATAAGACCTACCAACTTCGCAGGTTGAATGGCACAAACATGTATCGATGTGGAAAATTCTCAAAATATGACATCGGGTAAACGACTCGCCGTAGACTTCTCCAACGAACACCACTCCCATTGTAATTAACCCTACTTCTAGTCTGTTAATGTCAATAGTCGCCGCTCCATTTAAAGAAGTGTATTTTTGCACAAAAAATACACTTCCTAGGTATTATTACTGCTGTGTTGGCAGAAGAGCCAACACCGTGTTACCAGTGGAGGCCGAAATGCACGCGTTTTAGCTCACGCCGGCTGGCGTGAGGAGGAAAGGACTATACTGACGTGAGGTCTGGAACATGACAAGGAATGAGAATTCAGAAAGCGGAGGTAATTAGTTTGATACTTAACTTTAGTCCATTAATGATGAACGTCGCTCTTGACGGTACATAATTCACAATATTATCTGTTCAGAATAGTAACTGAATATGGCGCCTTGTAGGTCGTAGCAAATGACGTAGCTGAAGGCTATGCTAAACTGTCGTCTCTGCAAATGAGAGCGTATGTAGAGAGTGAACCATCGCTAGCAAAGTCGGCTATACAACTGCGCCGAGTGCTAGGGAGTCTCTCTAGACCTGCCGTGTGGCGGCGCTCGGTCTGCAATCACTGATAGTGGCGACACGCAGGTCCGGCTTATACTAACGGACCGCGGCCGATTTAAAGGCTACCACCTAGCAAGTGTGGTGTCTGGCGGCGACACCGCAATTACAATCTGTTGATTGGCTAACAGTGCGAGCCCCTGAGTACCAATCCATTCTGTGAAAAACGCGCATCAATACCGCCTCCCATTTCTGTAATATTTGTAGTTCAAGCCTTAGGTGATACGCCCTGCATACCCGCATCGTAGCCGCGCTACGTTGCATGCACGCTACAGTCACACCCTCAAACGGAAACTTCTCCGTCACCCTTTATGTAATCACACAATACTTAAATCTTACTAACAGCAATCAGGATACAGAAATATTGCGCAGGAATACATACTGGAAGAACTGGAGACCTCTAGAGGTGAAAGAAAATATCATGGTTAAATCCTGACCCAGTGTGGTTAGTGTGCTCGTGCTGCCTGCTTTAACATCGGTGGGGAATCCTTTGCGCTAACCTTGTACTGTCGGCGCTCTTATTTGCCCCACATAAAGCGTCATGTAGCACATCCAGAGGGCGCTGACGGCAGGTGTGTGTGATGTGAGACTACCTGTACAAACTGCTGCAAATAAAGCGCAGTAAGCAGCGCGTCCTCGCACTCACATTCCAAAACTTTTTGTCTCTCTCACATTATCTTTACTGTAAAACAGCCGCGCCAGGTGCTCTGGCCCGGGGAGTGGGGGAACCAATGGCGCGCTCACCAGCGAGCGGCGGCGTCGGCCTCGGGGCAGCTGTTGTCCTTGTGCACGGCCTAGCAGGGCCGGCTCCAGCCCAAGTGCCGCCCCGTGCGAGCTGTTAAATTGCCGCCCCCCTTTTTTTTACATTTGTGGAATTTTATTTAAATAAATCTGTAGGAAATGTCAGCAATCAATCGCAATTTTTGTTTTTACTTTTCAGATCTACCTAGGTTTCGGCCACTAAGTGGCCAGTCTCAAAGCTTTTAATATGTGCTTACATCTAAACCGTCATGTTGACAGTTACGTTCAGCATGACGGTATAGATGTAAACATAACTCACATCATTGAGAATAGCCACACTGTTCCGAAATCTATGTAGACCTGGTTCAAATGGTTCAAATGGCTCTGAGCACTATGCGACATAACTTCTGAGGTCACCAGTCGTCTAGAACTTAGAACTAATTAAACCTAACTAACCTAAGGACATCACACACATCCATGCCCGAGGCAGGATTCGAACCTGCGACCGTAGCGGCCACGCGGTTCTAGACTGAAGCGCCTTTAACCGCACGGCCACACCGGCCGGCATGTAGACCTGGAAAATAAAAACAAAAGTTGCGACTGATTGGTGACATTCTCTACAGATTTGTACGAAACAGTCGCTGGGCACCACCTCAAAAATGGAGTCAAACTTGATTGAACAAATCTAGCTAATTTCAATAAGCCTTATGAATTTACAAAAATGTTCAAATGTGTGTGAAATCTTATGGGACTGAACTGCTAAGGTCATCAGTCCCTAAGCTTACACACTACTTAACCTAAATTATCCTAAGGAAAAACACACATGCCCGAAGGAGGACTCGAACCTCCGCCGGGATCAGCAGCACAGTCCATGACTGCAGCACCTCAGACCGCTCGGCTAATCCCGCATGGCATGAACTTACAGTTAACGTAAATAAACATTTTTCAATGGTTGTGAACAGATGATGTATTCAACGGAAAACAAAATATATTTACAATTTAACGATTATTTGGTTTGATCAATAATATTTACAATAACTATTTAATGTTGAACAAAATAAGAAACAAAACAGTAAATAACCAAGACACTGATCATAATATAAAAATTTAAAAAAAATTTAAGTCATCTGCAAGCTCGTGCTCAATCAATATTGTTGCAAAATCATTCAAATGAGTTTGGCTCATCGTTGATCGGAGGTATGTCTTTATCAATTTCAATTTTGAGAAACCCCTCTCTCCACTCGCAACTGTCACTGGGAGTGTTAGGAGAATTCTCAGAGCAATGTTAACATTAGGGCAAAAATTATATCTTCCTATGAACTTCAAAGTCTCTTTTGGACCTATTCCATGTGTAAACAATGTTGAAAGCACTTTTATTTCTTCCCTCAACTCCAGCGCGTCAATGTCACTTGACTCATGATCTTGCAAAATCGCTGCGAGGTTCCTACACTTTGTGTCCAGGCTGTCAGGAGGTGCATTATTCAGCTCGCCGATGTCGTTGAGAAAATCAAAATAATCAATAACATTTCAGTTGATTGAACTCTCATTGAAAGATATGGTTACTATATCTAAAAGATAATATTATAATTCAATCTTGTAACGTTCTGTTGGGCCATCCACTGTCTCATCCCTTCCTTCATAGGTGAAGTGTACTGGCTTCTTACTTCATCACCGGGAAACGCTTATCCGTGGTAACGTTAGATCTTCTAGATCTAATTCTGTAGCCAATTCTTTGGAATCCTTCCAGAAAGACACACATTTTTCTTCTGTTCTGCAGGTCTCAAAATATGCTTTCGTTTTTTCAAGCATTTACACGGCCTCAGAAACATTTATGTCAATGGTCTGGAGGGGCTTACTGACTACACTGATGTGAAGCAGAACGTCGTACCAGATTACCAGAGAAATGAGAAAGGTGTAATTTTTTATTTCATTCACAAGTGACGTTGCTTTGTGAGCGGTCATGCCGTCGAATTCTTCTGATATCTGAACCAGTGCATCATAAACGCCTCCAATTTAAAACCTCAGGGGAGTAAGTGCTTCGATGCGACTTTCCCACCTAGTATCGCTCAGTGACTTCAGCGACAGGCTAGGCAGATACTTCTTCAAGACATCCCTACGTCGAACGGAGTACGAGAAGAAGTCATACAAAGTTTTCACTGTCGAAAACATGGAAACAGCATATTTAGAAGAATAATGGTATATGGAATAATGGTATATGGATGGAGGAAGTCAAGGCTGGACTGCAACAGATAAGAAATGACTGAGGCCACTGCCTAATGGATGGTAGGCCTATTACACTAGAAAACATGTTGGAGCAACATGTCGGCGTACAGTCTGAGATTTTAATCCGTGTGAAAGACTAGAGGAGACCTTTATTCAACAGATCGCTCTTAGTGATGGTATTGGCAATGGAAAAGAAGGCCGTGAGTGACTCGGAGGTAGGTGTTGCTTCTGGTTGGCTGACATAAAATGGCTTGTCCATGCTGGTGCGTATTGCGACACTGCTTCATGCTGAGACACATTATATAACAGTAAAAGTTTCCACGAATTTTTTGAAATTGAATAGTACTACCCATCATTCCACTAAACATAATAAAAAGAATCAGAAATTTAACCTCTCGCTCTTTTAGTAAATTAATTAATGTATAAAATTGAATTAATTCAACTATATACAATGTAAAAAAAATTCTTTAGAAAGTAAGTAAGTCGTTTGAACAATGAGAAATTCTCGGTAGCGATCAGGGATTATTATTACAAAATTTTAATAGGTTACTCAATGCCAAAATGATCAATTTTCAACACGCAGTTATATTCTTAAAGTGATTGGAAATTCAAAGCCAAATACAAATAACTTTTTCTAGAGGCAGTTCCAGAAAGCGGTACAGCAGCGATCACATGCAGACACTGTAGCGGGACACTGCGTCGTCTTCCTCCAGTTCTCTGCAGAGGTCGGGGTATTGCTGATGGCGTTAGCCCAGCATTACAATCCTCTTTCCCCGCTACCACCACCCCAGTTAACATCTGGCACTTGCTGGCAACGATATCTCTGCTGCGTGAGCTTTTCTACGTCTTAATTTTGCGCACCTTTCCTCCTTAACTCGACAGCTACTATTCGACTGCGAGCGGGCGCTCGCAGCCCATCTTCCTCGCTGAAGCATCGACTAGGGCAATTTCAAGATATTCTTCTTCCTCTTCTTCTTCTTTATTTCAATGTTCAGGCAACATGCTCGCATTTATAAGATAATTTTTTTCTGATTTGGCGTCCATTTTACCCTTTTACCTTACACTTCGTCGTTTAAGTTAAACATTCCAGGATTTCTGACATATTTCTGTCCGCTAGCGCAAATTATGTCAGTGGATACGAAGTAATCTCTTAAAGTCAGACACATTTTATTATTGTAACAGCTAAAGTAAAATTTACATATCGAAACAATCATACGTTTATTGCTTATTTAAAGACCTGTTACCTAGTATTTTACATTTTTCATCAATTAATAACACAACTTTTTCTACTACACAATGTTTTAGCAAAGAAGAATCAGGTAATAATAATGAGAGAGAAAAAAAATTAAACAAACCAGAAACCGCAGATTAGCTAAAGGAAAGTGAGGGTGTCGGTAATTTAGAAGAGAATGAAACAAAGATAAGGAAACTTAGATAGGATGATAGCTCGCCACAGTCATTCATTGCCAGGGAAAGCCTCAGAGCTGCATGAAGTCCTTTCCTGTCGATTTGACAGTACAAATTTTATATACAATTTGACTGTACACTGAAGATTAGTTCCCTAAATTAATTATACTTATTAAGGGAAACTAAGGAAACAACAGCTGATCACTGTTTACATGCTATTATGAAATACACTTAAAAGACAATTACAGGGTTATTCTAAATGGCGGAGCCAGTTTCCGAACTTCGTATTTATTGAAGTACAAATACAAAATGAACAGACTTTACACCATTGAAAAAAGTAAGTTTCAAAGTTTTTTTCATAATAATAATAATTATTATTATTATACGAATTTGGCCGTTAAAGACCGTGAAAACAGTTATTTCTTGCGCTTCTGGGAAGTCTTCTTTCTCTCAGTCCACACTTCTTTCATTCTTGCGCTGAAGGCGGCTTTTCTCTCTTCAGACCATTTAGTTCCACAAGTCTTCTTAATTTTCACACCGAAACCCGTGAATGAATTCAGTTTTTTTTCTACAGAGGTTTCTGTTAAATATTGTTTCCTGATCTATGTCCATTTCTTTTAGATCTCTTTCTGCGTTGATAAACCATAAATTTTTATTTTTTAGATTTGCGATGTACGAAAATATTTGTTTTGTGAGCCTATTCGGGTTCATCCTCATGATGTGAGCATAAAAGGAGCATCTTCTTTTTCTAATTTCGTCTGTAATTTTGCTGCACTTCGTATACACTTCTTTGTTGCTTTTTAGTCTGTATACAGGCTTGCCTTGATCATCTGTTATTTTCCTGTGTCCAAGAATTGTCCTCACAATTCTTCTTTCACGATTTTCTATCTGTTCTGCGTATGTAAAATTTGCCAGTGTTTCTGATGCATATAGTATCTGCGGTCTAATGACAGTCTGGTAGTGTCTGAGTTTAATGTTTTTGGATATACATTTTTTTGAATACATTTGTCTGCAGTAGTGAGTTGCTGTCTCTAGTTTTTGTATTCTAGCCCTGCAGGCTGGATGACCTTTTGCCACAGGCTGAATTAGTTCACCAAGATATTTAAAATGTATAATTTTTTATATCAATTTAATTAATTTAATATATTAGGTGATCAAAAGCATCCTGACATCCCCCAAAACATATATTTCTCATATTAGGTGCATTGTGCTGCCACCTGCTGCCAGATACTCCATATCAGCGACCTCAATAGTCACTAGGCATCGTGAGAGAGCAGAATGGGGCGCTAAGCGGATCTCACGGATTCCAACATGGTCAGGTGATTGGGTCTCACTTGTATCATACATCTGTATCCGAGATTTCCCCACTCCAAAACATCCCTTGGTCCACTGTTTCTGATGTGATACTGAAGTGAAAACGTGAAGGGACACGTACACCACAAGAGCGTACAGGCCGACCTCGTCTGTTGGCTGACAGAAACCGCCGACAGTTGAAGAGGGTCGTAATGTATAATAGGCAGGCATCTATCCAGACCATCACACCGGAATTCCAGACTGCATCGGGATCCACTGCAAGTACTATGACAGTTAGTCGGGAGGTGAGAAAACTTAGATTTCATGGTCGAGTGGCTGCTCGTAAGCCATACATCACGTCGGTAAATGCCAAACAGTGCATCGCTTAGTGTAAGGAGCGTAAACATTGGACGACTGAACAGTGGAAAAACATTGTGTGGAATGACGAATCAGGTACACAACGTAGCTATCCGATGGCAGCGTGTGGGTATGGCGAATGCCCGGTGAACGTCATCTGCCGGCGTGTGTAGTGCCAACAGTAAAATTCGAGGGCGCTGGTGTTATGGTGTGGCCGTGTTTACATGGAGGGGGCTTGCACCCCTTGTTGTTTTGCGTGGCACTATCACAGCACAGACCTACATTGATGTTTTAAGCACCTCGTTGCTTCCCGCTGTTGAAGAGCAATTTCGGGATGGCGATTGCATCTTTCAACAGGATCGAGCGCCTGTTCATAATGCACGGCCTGTAGCGGAGTGGTCATACGACAATAAAAACCCTGTAAAGGACTGGCCTGCACAGAGTCCTGACCTCAAATCTATAGGACACCTTTGGAATGTTTTGGAACGCCGACTTCGTGCCAGGCCTCACCGACCGACATCGATACCTCTCCTCAGTGCAGCACTCCGTGAAGAATGGGCTGCCATTCCCCAAGAAACTTTCCAGCACCTGACTGAAAGTATGCCTGCGATAGTGGAAGCTGTCATCAAGGCTAAGGGTGGGCTAGCAACATATTGAATTCCAGCATTACCGATGGAGGGCGACACGAACTTGTAAGTTATTTTCAGCCAGGTGTCCGGATACTTTTGATAACATAGTGTACTTTGTAATAATTTGTAATTAATTAGTTTTTAATAATTATTTAGTAATTAGAAATGTTATACATGTTCAATATGGCTACCACTGGCTGCACGGCAAACATCTATGCGGTAGCCAAACTCGTCCCACGCATGCGAAAGCGTATCTGCTGTTACTAAGTTCATGGCAACAGTTATCCGGTTTCGCAGATCGTTCAGAGTGGTTGGTAGAGACGGGTCGTACACAGCTTGCTTCACACAACCACATAAGAAATAGCCGCAGGGTGAGAGACCAGGAGGTCTTGGTGACCCGAAGTGCAGAGCTAGGTCCTCAAGTCCCCTGTGACCGATCCAGCACAGGAAGGGAGTCATTAGAAGTAAAAGTCTAGTAGAAGACCTACTAGAATTTCCAAATAGAGTTGAATTAGATTATGATAGTAAAAAGAACTTAGTAAAAGACAAGATGAGAAAACAAGCAGATGCGAGAATTCGTCGTCACGACGAAAAAGTAAGGAATCCCAAATTCAAAATAGGTGATCTCGTTCTTGTAAAAACACATGAAAAGTCAAGTGAAATTAATAACGAGATCAGCAAATTTAAATATATATATAATGGACCATTTAAAATAGTGTCCATACCCAATGTGAATGCTTATTTTTTAGAGTACCCATTAACAGGCAAACGCCTGGGAGTAAGAAACATAGTGGATCTCAAAAGGTATGAACCACGAATTCTACCAGATTGAAAATAAATATATAAATAATTATTAAAGTAAACCAATATGTAAATAGTTGTGTTTCTTTTGTTATATGTGAAAGGTAAATACTCACTAAAATATATTGCAGTATTCTAATGAAACTTCTAGTTTAAGTAGAGACTAAACAGACTGGAAAAGACTGAGCTTCTAAGAAAGCCTTAATAGATGTGTAAATAAGTGTTGTGGAAGAGGTAGAAAAGTGAGGAGGTAAAGTGAAAAGGACGGGCTACAAAGTAATAGGCGCATAACTTGTGTTTTACTTGCCTGAAATAAAAGAAGTGTATCTAAAACTTTGTAAAAAAAAAAATTGTTTAAAGTGTACTGTGTTTAGAAGTAAGAAAATTGGAAAGAATATATGTATATCATTTATGTAATGTTTAGCAGGAAAGAGAGAAAGAATTGGTGTTTCATTTTAAATATGTAATATAAGTATCGAGGTGTATCAGTAAGAAAGGGAAAACCCTTGGTAAAAAGCTTATCGAACATTTCAGATTCATTATAGGAGAGACTTCTTATTGAATTATCACTGTAAGATACTTCAATAAGAAGTGGGGCATGTGTAACGGAACTGAAATGATGGTGGGCTGACAGTAAGTTGGAGCCCGCGCGTCTGAAACGGGTGCGCTTGTGTGAGACTGCCAGGGAGTGTACCCTGATGCCATCTATTGGCGAAACTGGGAATTAGCGCTGCCTGTCAGACAATGCACTAAGCTCTCAGAGTCAAATGTATTCTTTTTCTTGGTAATTATAAGTTATTACTGTATAATTTAATGTTGTAAAACGCTAGTAGTAAATTATTATGACTGGTATGGACTCCAGGGTAGTAAATATAAATATTCTTAAATACTAAATGATTTCGGTAAAAAGGTGGTAGGGGAACGCCCCCACTCTTGGTGATACGAGCGTAGCTAGGGGTAGCTGGAGACACAGGGACTGAACAAGGGAATGGCCTGGGGAGTGTTGACGTGATCGGACATGCGTAGCTGTGCTCACGCAAAAGTGATTGTGCAACAGCGAAGAGGTGAATATCGTCGCCGTTTTTGGAGTGAAACGCGACGAATGGTTGTTGAAGCCGCCTCTATGCCACTGGGGCTGATTGTAAGAGTTCCTGCGCCCAGATTTTATGGCGGACGTGCAGTAGCTTATACGAGTGCTACAGCTCGTAGTTCCAGCCGCCATTAAGGGCATGAGGCGTGAAGAGCTGCGTTAGCCACATGCATCTCACCACCAGCACCGACACGTCTACCCAAGGCAAGACTGCTTGCAATTGTTAAGTCGAACTTTGTATACATGTAAAAGGAGAATACCAGTTTTCTTTTATGCAAGTGCAGAGGACAGAATATAGTAATGAGTAAAATTACGACGCATGTTGTTCATTGTAAAGTGTAGTAACCTCAAACATAGTATAGTGAAATCAGACTGAGGCCACCATCGCCTCTTTCATTTACAATTCTTTTGGTTGTAGAATACTTTAGCGTATAAGAATGTTGAAAAGAGCAATGGTCACACCAGAATGAGTCGCCTATTTACAGTTACTTAAATTTTTCTGAGCAACCTTTCAAGTAAAGTCACTTAACTGATTCTGTATCAATGGTCCAAAGAGTAATATCCAAAATCATTAAATAAGTTGAAGGATAGAATTTTGTTAACCGAAGTTGCATAACCTGTCTTGGTAGTAATTACCAAGCCACCTCACAGAAATTGAGAGAGTATTTGCTTTGTAGAATCATCTAGAATGATCAGAAATAGTAATATTCAGAATTAAGTTTAAATTCAACTCAAGCCATTTCACTTTGAAACGAGCCCAAAAATTGATTTATTCTTTTGCTCCTTCAGAGATGGCGACCGTAGTTATAAGTATTTTCAGGAGGATTCGACGGTAAGTCTGCTGCTCTCGTCGTGCTGATAGGATTATCCACTGCTGCCAGCAGTGGTGATTGGATACATAAGCTCACTACCAAGTTAAGTGGGTCAGGTAGGCAGTGTTACCGTGTGAACTGTAGGGCACTGTAGGCCGTGGATCGAACCCGTTCAATCATCACAGCTCTTAGGGAAATAGTCCGGTTAGGAGTGTACTATTCATTAGGTAAATACTGGCGAGTAACGGTCAAAAATGTATACGCAAGTGAATTTAGCAAGGTCCACGTAGCACCTAGTTAATGTGGTGCGATGGCGAGGGTAGGAGTGGAGTAAAAGTGAGCTGAGCTTGTGGCAGCTGTGCTGGATTCAAATATTAACTACGTGAATTCACTACTGCCTCTTACCATTGGAACTGAGCTATTTACAGTTAAAATACGTAGCAGTAAGCGCAAAGGCGTGACAGCTACAAGTCCGTATTGGTTTTATACATACGGAATTGGGAAGTGGGTCATTCCGTCAGTGGAGGGGGTTAAAACAACCGAGTCAGTGGAGAACATACCCCATTTACTGATGGAAAGATTCAGCGGTTCGGTCGCAGCCGTCTCAGAACATTCCATACCGTTGTTTGGGGTATTCTAAATGCTCGACAGGCTCTGTTAGTAGATTTACTGGGACTGCGTACAAAACTGTTTTCATCCGTCGGACATCATCCTTTGACTCACACGATCGGTTTGTGCTTTGTCCTTTGCACACACTCCCAGTCTGTTCAAATAGCTGAAACCAACGGCTAATGCCTTTGAGAGTTGGTGGTCGAATACTGAATTTGGTACGATTTGCGACTCACTTTGCAGGAACGCACAAAACCTTGTGCTCCACAGTCGCCATCTCACTCACAACTGTCAGTGAAACGGAATGATGGCCCTACTGCCGCGCAGACTCTACGGGCCGCTTCTGAAACTATCACCGCCAGCCCCCCGCCGCCAGCCAAAAACTTTTTAACTTCCTTTTTCCATTGGCATAAAGCTAGTTCATTTTGGATTTGTACTTGAAAACATAATAATTTTTGAAAATGGGTCCATCATTTAGAATAACCCTGTATTATAATACTTATTACTGTCAACATTGCATTAGGTCATCGATTTATGCACTTCTGACCAGGATTTCCTTTATTAGTAAGTTTCTACAGGGTGTTTCAAAAATGACCGGTATATTTGAAACGGCAATAAAAACTAAACGAGCAGCGATAGAAATACACCGTTTGTTGCAATATGCTTGGGACAACAGTACATTTTCAGGCGGACAAGCTTTCGAAATTACAGTAGTTATAATTTTCAACAACAGATGGCGCTGCAAGTGATGTGAAAGATATAGAAGACAACGCAGTCTGTGGGTGCGCCATTCTGTACGTCGTCTTTCTGCTGTAAGCGTGTGCTGTTCACAACGTGCAAGTGTGCTGTAGACAACATGGTGTATTCCTTAGAACAGAGGATTTTTCTGGTGTTGGAATTCCACCGCCTAGAACACAGTGTTGTTGCAACAAGACGAAGTTTTCAACGGAGGTTTAATGTAACCAAAGAACCGAAAAGCGATACAATAAAGGATCTGTTTCAAAAATTTCAACGGACTGGGAACGTGACGGATGAACGTGCTGGAAAGGTAGGGCGACCGCGTACGGCAACCACAGAGGGCAACGCGCAGCTAGTGCAGCACGTGATCCAACAGCGGCCTCGGGTTTCCGTTCGCCGTGTTGCAGCTACGGTCCAAATGACGCCAACGTCCACGTATCGTCTCATGCGCCAGAGTTTACACCTCTATCCATACAAAATTCAAACGCGGCAAACCCTCAGCGCCGCTACCATTGCTGCACGAGAGACATTCGCTAACGATATAGTGCACAGGATTGATGACGGCGATATGCATGTGGGCAGCATTTGGTTTATTGACGAAGCTTATTTTTACCTGGACGGCTTCGTCAATAAACAGAACTGGCGCATATGGGGAACCGAAAAGCCCCATGTTGCAGTCCCATCGTCCCTGCATCCTAAAAAAGTACTGGTCTGGGCCGCCATTTCTTCCAAAGGAATCATAGGCCCATTTTTCAGATCCGAAACGATTACTGCATCACGCTATCTGGACATTCTTCGTGTATTTGTGGCGGTACAAACTGCCTTAGACGACACTCGAACACCTCGTGGTTTATGCAAGATGGTGCCCGGCCACATGGCACGGCCGACGTCTTTAATTTCCTGAATGAATATTTCGATGATCGTGTGATTGCTTTGGGCTATCCGAAACATACAGGAGGCGGCGTGGATTGGCCTCCCTATTCGCCAGACATGAACCCCTGTGACTTCTTTCTGTGGGGACACTTGAAAGACCAGGTGTACCGCCAGAATCCAGAAACAATTGAACAGCTGAAGCAGTACATCTCATCTGCATCCGCCAGACACGTTGTCAAAGGTTTCGGGTAGTTTCATTCAGAGACTACGCCATATTATTGCTACGCATGGTGGATATGTGGAAAATATCGTACTACAGCGTTTCCCAGACCGCAGCGCCATCTGTTGTTGAAAATTGTAACTACTGTAATTTCGAAAGTTTGACTGCCTGAAAATGTACTGTTGTCCCAAGCATATTGCAACAAACGGTGTATTTCTATCGCTGCTCGTTTAGTTTTTATTGCCGTTTCAAATATACCGGTCATATTTGAAACACACTGTATGTAGCTGTCTTATTGTGTATTTCTCTCTCTAATGTTGCGCTATGTATTTATGTAGTTTTATAGTTACGTTTGTGTTATGTGTAGCCTTGTGTGTCTCCTTCATCCTCTTTATCTGCACCACTGTATGATGTTGTATTTTCTCTATCACCACTGCTGTCATTTAGTGTTACCGTTATGTTTGGTCAGGGTTCTAGTCTATACGCACTCTATCTTGCGCATTCGTCTAGTAATATTTTTGATCAGTGTCCGCTATTCAGTCTAGATCTGCTCATTGGTATGGACTCCTGAGGGAGCTGCATATGTTGTCACGTGCCATCTTTTGTCCTCTGGTCTGTGTATGCGCGACGCACTGTAGTATTACATCTTCGCGGAAGCCAGTTTCCCTACATGCACGTACTTGACTCGGACGGAAATCGAAACAGTGATATAAAAAGGAAACTAATTTCTTTTATCAAAAATGAAAGGCAGTACAGCTGCGCAACTTCTGCCTCAGGTGGACACGTAGCCGTCGAGTGCTGTGTAGGTTATATTCTGATCAATTCAGAAATGCAAGTACTACACAGGACTTGGTAAGATGATGTGTATCGTGAACATTGTTCTATTACTATTGGTCTTCGTTCCTTGTAAATAATTCACGGCTTAGCAAATTGGAATTAAAATTTACATTTTTGACAATATGCAGCGTAGTGGTTGGGGCATGGAGTGCTGAAGCGTAGCTGGTAGCTGTTACCTGTGTGCATTACGGTTACTGGAATTTAACAGAAACAACTCTGGTTTCCCGAATGAGATTTTCACTCTTAAGCGGAGTGTGCGCTGATATGAAATTTCCTGGCAGATTAAAACTGTATGTCGGACCGAGACTCGAACTCGGGACCTTTGCCTTTCGCGGGCAAGTGCTTTACCATCTGAGCTACCCAAGCACGACTCTCGAGGAGAGCTTCTGTAAAGTTTGGAAAGTAGGAGACGAGGTACTGGCAGAAGTAAAGCTGTGAGGACGGGGCGTGAGTCGTGCTTGGGTAGCTGAGATGGTGCCGGCACGGTAGCTCAGCGTGTTCGGTCAGAGGGTTAGCTACCCTCTGTAATAAAAAAACTGAGTTAATCGATCAACAACGAACTTAAACGAATGTCTTACGACGTCCGCCCCGACCAGATGCTACGGACGAAACCGAACGAAATGAGATTTAAAAGAAAAAAAAAAGTGGTAGAGCACTTGCCCGCGAAAGGCAAAGGTCCCGAGTTCGAGTCTCGGTCCGGTACACAGTTTTAATCTGCCAGGAAGTTTCAACTCTGTTTTCAGTTATCTCCTAAGTTAACATTTTTATGAACCGGATTGGATACCCGATGCTAGCCTTGGTCGTTCTCGTAGAACCTTGTTGAAATAGTCTCTCACACTTCAGGCGATGCGTTGTGTTCTTCTGTTTTACGAAGAGGCGCGGTAGTAGTGCTAACAGTGGATCTCGCTTACGTCCGTGCAGTGTAAGGAAGACCTCAATCCGATAATTTCCGCAAACGGTGGAAAACGAACAGACAAACAGACACAAACATCATTTGACAACGTAGTATGCCACAGACAATTCACCAGTACAGTTTATTCAATAAAGAAATATTTTCAGTAAAACCGAAGAAAGATGACTTTACCTTCTTTGTAAGTCTAGGCAACAAAGCTTTAAGTATTTATTTCTTATTCTTCCTCCATAATCCTCAAAGAATCAAATTTATCTTGTTAAGTTCAATTTCAAGTGGAAAAGACGTAACAAAATTGTCAGTGGCGATGCCATAAACTCCTTTAAGACAGTCAGTTAGATCCAGCACTGTTCTTTGTCCTCCATTTGTTTCTGAGGCATTCCCTTCTTTTCCAGTGTAGTCTTGTAAGTTCAGTGCATAATATGAACAACAAACGGACAAATCCCTCGAAAAAAACAAGTTGTTTGTCAACTGTAAAATGTAAACAAGGATTGTAAATAGATTTGCAGTGCTTGGAAAACAATGTGAAGACCTTTCTCACAGCAGAATGTTTATTATTCTTTCTCATTTCGTTTCTTGTGATGTCATCAAGTATGAAACAGCTGAAATCGAGTTCGAGACAATGAAGCAAGGAAAAAGGTCTCTTTTGTACACAGGATCTGTGGTCCACAACAACTCCATAGACTCCCTAAAACCTTCCAGAACAACAACAGTTACCAGAACCCCTAAAAAAAGTACATTTCATCAACAGCCATCGGCAACCATCGTTTCTAATTTTCTATATGTCTTATGTTCCATTCCTCATAATATGTCCGTGCCTTTCACTGATACAGTCTACAAGAATCTTTAAAATAGTGTCATCAACCAACCAGTCGAAAGCATCTCTTACTGATTCAATTCCACAAGAGGCTATTATAAATCCTGGAAGCATTTCAATAACGCGTACCTTTTGGTGGATTTCTAGACGAAGCTATTGCGTTTATACTCATATAGTTTTTATCATTTGGCATATTTTCAACATCATCTTCAACGCTACAGTTTTCTGTTTCATCTGCTCTTTCTTCTTCTACCTCTAATACATTCCACAGTTTCCGATGATTCTGATTCATTGTCACTAGCAAGGTCTTCACTATCATTCTGCATCAGGGAAAGTACATAACTAAAATTCACTAGGTACTTTAGATGATAGCTTTCACGATATCTTTCTCACATTTTTAGTTCACTAACAGAAACGGAAATTGTAAGTCTCATATCAGTGCCAAATGATGAACCAAATGAAGTCAGATAAAACGACAATGTCTGTTCATGCTCCCAACAATGAGCATAGTTATTTCCATTGGAAAGAAGAGAAATCGTATCCCGAAAAATATATTTTTGTATCGCACCAACTACACAGTGAGACCAACAGGGACCCCCTTCAATAAAAGTAAGTGTGATTTTTGTCTTATTCACTTAGACATGTAACCAACACAAGAGAAACGAGGTAACGAACGCATCTGACAATAACAAAAAGTGTCACTAAGCACAACCGACGTTTTCACGTCATAATAGAAAAAAAAGGTTTGCTGTCTCGACTGAACTCGCCTAGTAATCGGAAGGTTAAAATGGAGCGCAGTTTAGCCACACTACACCCCTTCAGTGTTTTATAATTAGAGCATTTAGCAACTGCCAACAGGCGTTGAGGATAACCTTTTCTCTCTTATACGCTTAACGTGCAATATTTTAACACACTTTTAATGTAATCAGATGTTAGAAGCTACTTTATACATCAGAGTTTACTGGTCATAAATGGAACAGGTAGGGACAGATTCTGTCGAGGGTCCACCCTGTCTCCAACCGCTTTCAACATATACAGATGAAATCTTGCACTGCTGTAATGCCAAACGAACTAAAGATGTAAACATGCTTTCAGCACTGTTGTATTTTAATGTACAGATTATACTGCAAAATACGATGGATGCTCATCAAATAATACGTTATCAGTAACGTATACTATGTTTCGAATATGATTTTAAATAAAGGTAAAGCCCTTCTCAACCAAAAGAATGGATTGAGTACTCTACTGCTTTACTACACGTGGTGGTATCGGGGTGGTATAGGTATTGTGTCTTGTCTTCCTCCAGACTTCTAACTTAGTTAATCAAGTATAGAGGGATATAAAGTCTGACACTGACTCCGGAACAAGGTGCACTTTGGCATATTTCACGCATTTAAATTATTTAGAGAAACCGAAGTTATACGTGGTGTTCACAAAGGAAATGTGATGGGCCAATATGAGTGGCCCAATTAGACTTTTGGAAACGATATCGTTGTTCACCGTCTCGTGAGATCAACAGAAAATCGAAATTATGTAAACAGCATATTTGACTGACGCGAAAAGCTGCGCCGGAGATGAACAATATAAAATGTGAGGGCTCCACAGGACCACTAAGAGAATTCCGTTATATTTTTGTTACACGACAATCGACACAAATTTGGACGCTCTCAACTCAAATACAAGTGTAAGGGCTACTTTTCGGAGCAAACTGAATTAGAATGAAAATATCAAAACATTACTGGGAATGTGAAACAAAAATTGTATTTTATTCTCGGAACACTTTCAATGTATGGCAGCTACACTAAAGGAACTATGTACACTGCTTGTTCGTGTTTTTCCACAGTATTACTGCGCAGATTGGGACCCTTATCGGGTAGGATTGATAGAGGATTTTAATATGTTTGTAGTAAGAAAATATTTTCTCTATCACAGAACATAAGTTTGTTTTGTCGTGCTTACCAGTTATAACCGTGACACGCAATCCTACGGTGTAAAAAGAACCCCCACTGATATCACAGCAATTTCAGTTGGTGGGAGCATTTTGTGCCATCAAAGCAACAGCTAAAGAGCGCCAACCCGAATCCTGATATATCCCTCGTTCATCATGTGCTGAACGTCAAGATCATCAAAGCAATATGGCTCTGGCGTAAATCGAAAGACCTGATAAGCAATTGAACACAGCCTTTGTTACTGGCCAGTGCCGGCATTCATGTAAACTGGTTGAAAGGCACGCTGTGCTTGCACTCATTGCTGGCGTATAACACACGCCAGAAAGAGCAATTACTGCATTTTTTTTCACATCCTTTGGTGTCCACTCGGGCGATGGTAGCGGTAGTAAACAGCCTGTCTCTTCAGTTTCGCTCTTCGCGCCAATGATTCACTTCTCTCACACATTTAGTATTAGCGTCATTTATTGTGCAGCACAGCGGTGAAACTTTTTTATGAATAGCTTCAAATATTTGGGCTTATATAACACAGAAAGAAAGAAACTCTGACTGGACAAAGACGGTGGAGGATAGTATCATTTTCCAATAATCTCTGCCAGCATTTCGCAAAAGTACCGAAAAGATAATTTTGGTGTCCATACGCGAATTAAATATCCAGTTCTTAGAAGTGCGTCTGCTGATGACAAAAAGTTTATTTCAGTACGTATGGAGTGCATACGGGAAGTTCGGTGTAGAGTAAAGCGCTTTTAGTGTTTCTCTGTTAGCAACACTTGGTGGGAATACAGAGCTCACTAGCCATTGCTGCAGGGCATAGTGGCATAAGGACCAGACATTTGCCGTTGCTCCTCGATGACTTTTTTGAATTCAGATAAGAATGCGTTCTATTAGGATTGAAAGAAACATACCAGCCTCGTAATGTAAGTGATTTTAACCAAACAGTCACTGCAGTTTAATTTATTGCATGAGTTCTTAAGTCTACATGATATTTTTCACTTATCCACTCAGAAGCAGTGTAACGCACCTGTTTATTTATATAGTTAGGTAGCCTGATGGCAAAATATATTGTTAAGTAGCCTGGTACATTATTATCTGAATTTAAATTGAGATTTGATTCAGAAGACATCTCGGGTCGCCACCTGAATTGACCTACCACTTAATTACCCTGAATGTTTGCTCGAGACATAAAACAATTAGTCGATAGGACTCAATTCAGAAAAAAATAATGAAATTTTGATTAGCTTGATAATTCTTGATTAATTCTATAGGAGAATCAGCTTGTAAAATGCTCTTAAATATACTAAAAAATTATACAATACGTGTAAGCTAGGCTGGCCGAGAGGAGACTCGATAGAAAATTTGGTAAACAGTGTGTGGATTGTTGAACATCAGGGATGGCTTTTGCTATATATATATTTCATGATTCAATCTTTAAAAGGGAAGCAAATGAAGAAACGTATATTTAAAAGGAAAACCTTAATCTACCATGGAGTGCTGCTACAGAACATTGCTGTTAGAAAGGTCCGGAATGCATGTAAGAATAACACGATTATTTGAAATAGGCAGTACCTTAGTAAACATGGATTACAGACGTACACATTCAAACTATCACAGAGCAAGAAATCACTTAATAATTTAATAAGAGAAAAAAGATCCAAACTGGGTTAGACGGAGACTAGCCTCGATGGTCGAATACTTTAACAGAAAATTAAGCCCAAATTTATAAAAAAAAAATACGCAGGACGGCAATTACGAACAATGAATAGGAACTAAGTATTTGTTTGAGTAATTCTTCCAAAATTCAGGTGTCACGAAAAATCAATAATAACCTCGTAGCTACCCAATCCAAAGAAAAGTAGATAAAATATAACAAAAATTCGCGACAAGAAAGATCTTGTGAATCAAGCAATAAAACTCGAGAAGTTACTTAAGCAACGAAAGTGATTCAGTTTCTAGTAAAGGATACTAAAATACAATCTTGCGAACAAAACAGGTGGTAATGGCTATCAACAATGCACACCGAAAACTCACTGAAATCAGCACAAAACACAGTGGCCTTGTTCTTCATACGACTACCGAATGTTAAAGTCACTCACACACTGCTTAAATCAGTTACATTATTTATTCAAAAATCTAGTCACACTCATAGATTCACGTGGCCTCGTGCCTCACAATCACAAAGGTATAGAGCACAGAGAAAACACTGCTATAAATTTCAAAAATCGCGAAATTATTCTCAATTTTTGCCTATGCAAGGTATCCCAAGTTATTGTGTAATGACTGAAACCTATTAATGAATGAATTAAGAAATCACTTAAGCTGAGACTTACACATTCAGTAAATTACGACACAAAGGACTAAAAGTAGAGGTTACCACTTCGACGATTCCCAGAACGGCGAGGAGTAGTCTTCGAAACCAGAGAAGCATCTCCAGTAAATATAGGTTCAGAGAAGCACACTTTCGACGATAATATTTGTTCATAAGAGGACATCAATGTAACGTCCATCCGTGGAAATACATCCCTCTGCCCTTCGGAGAATCAACCAGAAGTTGGAATGCCTTAGTTGTTTTTTAACATGCCGACATGCATTGAAGAAGCAGACTTGCAGAATCTCCACATCATTGAATGGAGGGGTGTAGCCAATTTATTCACATGTCAGATAGCCAGAAACCTAAAGAGTCGCAAGAGGTTAAGGTGTGACCCTCCTCTCCCCTCCTCTTCCTCATGCATGCTGCGTGAATGAGGCTCTTCACCGTTTACCTTTTGGGACGTTAGAGGACCTGTGCGCCTAAGACCCTGTAACAGTCCGTCTAACAGCTTATCATTTGTTACTCTTCAATGTGGATATTATTCAGCGTAGAGAGTACGCACTCGCTTATTACTTCCATTTGACAAACCGTAGCAGAAAAATCACATACGCCGTATTACGTGAGTACTAGTAGGCAACCAATCTTAACAAGTGGCCGAAAACAGAAAATAAAACGTGCTGATCAGTTCGTTAGAACAAATAACACAATAACCGTAGACACAAAAGTGAAGTTATTTGTAGAACTCCATGATACATATTCAAAGTTGCGAGTTATTTATTGTTCAATAACGCACATTAACACGACTGAAACTGCAGTACAAGACAACTCCAATTCTAATTCCCAGACTAAGGAGTGCCGAGAGTACTGTGATACAGAAAGACGTCAAAATATACCGCTGAATTAAGGCCAATGCTTAGGAATTCACTCATATACGCAAACAAAAGTGTATCAGCCCCTCCTATGAAGAAGTGATCCTGTCTCAGAAGGTATTTATTTTCGGACCCAAGTTTTTTTCACGTTTCGATGAGTACTGCAAAATGGTTCAAATGGCTCTGAGCACTATGGGACAACATCTTAGGTCATCAGTCCCCTAGAACTTAGAACTACTTAAACCTAACTAACCTAAGGACATCACACACATCCATGCCCGAGGCAGGATGCGAACCTGCGACCGTAGCTGTCCCGCGGTTCCGGACTGCAGCACCTAGAACCGCACGGCCACCGCGACCGGCTCGATGAGTACTAATACGTCTCAAAATATGCAACCTTTTTAAGGCACTTTATAGAGTAACTTGAGAGACAGGCTAGAAACAAATCTCACTCCTCTGTCAGATAATCCCTCTCTTCTGAATTTTAACTGTCGACATGTGTCTTCCATATGTCTGTCCACATGAGAGATACGACATGGGTTAAGGTAATCATATGGGATAAATTCTAGTGTCTGATACCACCCGTCGGCTTTGACCAATGACGTCATACGTAAGGCAAAGCTGCTGCAATGAACAGTCTATGAACGGAACGGATCATACTCGCAAATTTCATTTAAATGAGTTGACGATGACTGAAATAAGTAAGACCAAGAGAGCAATTACGTGTGCATACATGATATTATATTTTCCACACGCACTGCAAAAACGATCTAAATAATGAACCGTCGAATAGTTGGAATCGGTAACTAGAAGCAACCTATGTACGAGGTCATTTCTAGTTATCGATTCCAATATTACTGTTTGTTGCGCAAGAATCTTATAACATATCTGAAACGTGCTTAAAAAATGATCTTCTTAGTGAACTACAGAATGCGACTAGACTTTCAAAAAATGAAAATCTTTACACACATTACTGAACACGCAAAGAAATAAAACGCAAAAATGACCAAGCCGTGGAATCGATAACTATACTACAAGAAAGTCACACCAGTTACAGTAACTCCAACACAACACTTATTAAAACTCATACAGCAGGAATGAAAGTAAAATTAAGAGCAGTATAGCAAAAACATCGAAAAGAAAGACATAAAAGTGGCTATATAATAAGCAACTCACCGCATATGAACTTCCAAAGGAGTCAAAGATTGAGGCTGACAAAAACGAAATATGGACATAACAAGAAATAATAATGTCAGAAGGTCAAACTGTAACGAAAGAAGCAAAATCCGAAATAACTAATGAAAAAAAAGAATAAAAAGAAACACAAACTGCCAGGCTCGAATGAGGTACCACCCAAATCAGTTCTTCCCTACCACCCGCCCTCAATCAGATGCAAAATTTTAAAATAAAAAAATAAATGAAACCATGAGTCAATCACATAAACCGGCAGAGACACAGCAATACCCCTCGGCCCACCATTGTAACCAGAAAATATTAAAACGACAGAAAAACCTTCCTCCAGAGAAACCAAAAAAGTAGCACTCGGACAAGACAGTAACATAAAAAAAACGAAACGTAAAACAAGAAAAAAGTATCAGACCTACCAACACTTAACTAACAGAACGAGGCTTTTACATTTTGCTGACTACTTTCATAAAGGCAAGAAATAAACAATAACCTTTTGGAATACTCTTCCTCCAACAGTATTCATCTAGATAACCTTGCAACACTGAACTCCTTCTCTTTCCCCGCCCGACAACAGATTTTACAGCCGCCCAATACCCCTCGATAGTATTAGTACATGCCCCCGACTTATAATCTTTAAACTGGATATTGTGATTGACGACCAAATGATGATAACCCCTTTCACCCAACCCCTTGTATGAAGGAAACCCATCCGACATGACTACAGGACCTTCTTCCACATTTTCTTCTATTAAAGATGTCCAGACTTTCTTTGTCAGATTTGGTACAACCCTAAATACAACATCAGCACAATCTCCTCCAGAAACTACTACTCCATAAACCTAAAGCCCAACAACCTCGTGCCCCATTTCGTACTTTCTCTTTCCAAAATGTAACTCATCTACTTCAACTATAACCCCTGCCCTCCCCCCCCCCCCCACCCCCCCCACCCCATGATACCCTATACTTAATAAATTCCCCGCAGACTTCTCTAAAAAACCAGAACCAGTCGACTACAGCGCCACACGAAACCCCTGCTTCGTGCATGACAGATTAGTAAGAATATTCATAGCAAAAATAGTAGGTTAGCATGACAATTACTTCTAAATTCAGCCTCGATCTTTCGAACCACGTCCCACTGCGTATGGATCTCTATATGTTATTTTTTCTGCACCTCCACATGTATTCGTCGGAATTTCGTGATAACCCAACCTTCGTCAAAACCATATAATTTCGACAGACACTGCACTTGCAAAATTCAGCAATACCGCCCAATGATTGCAAAAATTTTATAGTTGATTTACGGTCACTCATTTTCTGAAGCAGAATTTTCGCAATAAAAACAACTGACTCATCCATAACGAACAGCGTGAGAAATCAAGTCCTTATAAATCACAACTACTTATTAATCACGACTACCCTCATTAACAAAAGATGCCGAAAACAAATTACGAGATGAAAATAAAACAATCTACATCGAATTTTTAATATCTGCGCGTAACGAGGAAATCCAGAGAAATCACTTAACGATCATCGACAGCAATCTGCGGCACAAACAAAATAACATCACACATTACGTCATTGGTCAAAGCCGACGGGTGGTCTCGAACACTATAATTGTCCCATCATATGTTTAAGTGAATGGGATATCTTACAACAAATAAGAGGCGCTTAAGAAAACCTTGTGTGGTGTCATATTACATGTAACTAGTTGCGGTCTTCCAAACAGCTAGGCCTACAATAGTACAAACTGACAAACCTCTCACTGTACTCCATACTGCGAGAGACGATCAGGTGGCAGAGCAGTTGCCAGCTTTCAAACGGGACGTAGAAAGCTCTGCCGTCTGTAGTGACTGACCAAGCTGCAACAATACTGCGCGTTACCACAGAAACGTAAACAAAATTGCGATTCGGGACTGAAGGTTGTTGACGGGCGAGGCTGCAACGCGAAGCTCTCTTTAATTGTCGCTCAACTTAACTGATCGAATGGACTATAGTGATACTGGATACTGAGGTGATCAGTTACGCTGCTCGCTATTAAAATTAGAGCGCCAGTAAGGAGAGCAAATAATTTCACTTGATATTCGTATAGAGTATAGAACGAAGAACACTTGATAGAACTGTAGGTAATTTTAGGGAATACGGGGTGTAAAGTTTAATACGCAGAGTTGGAACCTCTGGCAGTCATAACGGCTATAGAGTCGCAGTACATCGAGCCGAACTTGGATGAGAGGTGTGCCTTGCCAAAGGGCTTTTGTTTGTGGCCGACTAGTGGCGGTATGCCAGTGTCTCTGCAACACACGACAAGTTATTTCTGTTGGTGAGAGATCTAAAGAATGTGCTCGCCAGAGCAAAAGTCGAACACTATCGAGATAGGTCAGAAGATCACTGGCTATATGCAGTCTGGTTTTATGTTGTTGGAAGATATCGCGATGCTAATTTAGAAGATAGGGCACATCCGCCGACCTCAACAAGTCAGAACTGTCTCGCTGCTGTTCAGATTACTGGCTGTGCAACCAGAGGTGGCCGTCTTGTCAATCAGCGGCAGCTCATACAGTCCTAACACGTATGACGATGATGAATGTAATACAACATTCTTACTCCTCGGAGCCTCCACAAACGGATGCGTCCAATACGCAGAACTGGTCCTCATCCGGAAAGAGGAAGTGGTGCCGCTCGTCTGACCATTGTTGTCGTTTGGTACACCAAAAAGAGTCCCTACCTCTCCCTGCTGCCGCGTCGTGGGTAGCAGCAATAATGGCCATCATGGTGACAGTGCTGCTCGGTAAATTGATGTACTGGTCTTGTGAATATTTCTCTTACTTCAGAAAACCCCATTCTCTGACGTGCCCTGGCTGTACGAACATTCATGGCCAAGAAAACAATATGTCTGTCCGCTCGGGAGCTAGTCATACAGGGCGCTGAGATTCTGCGTGGCGTTGCTTATGGCACTCCTGAATCCATCGATTCCATATTCGCATGACAGTCGTGATCCCGACGAACAAGAGTAGTAATACAGCATCCAGGAACAGCAATGTCCAGTCACGACAGGCCACGCTCATACAGGTGTCCGATTCAGACACGTTTCTCGGTCTCACTCGAGACGTAACACGACTTCCTTACACACAAGCGCCTTCCAAATGTGATTTATGTTTGAGAAACCCGCTGCGTATTTCAGCTCATACGCACAGAGCAGGAGGCGTTTCTACTCCCTACTTCGTGCAGAACCAGAGGAAAAATGTTCCTACCGCAGCCAAAAAAAAAAAAAAAAAAAAAAAAAAAAAAAAAAAAAAAAAAAAAAAAAAAAAAAGTGGAGTATAACCTGCCTCTTTGTAGCTTCCTCAGCATCTTTGAAATTTTTTACAAAAATTTTGGCATGCGAACGTATCCATGCTCCTTTTAACATGTAACTCACCTCTCACATTCACAAGATCCTCTAACTGTAGCTCGCTCTCACGCACTAGTCCATTGCTGTAAATCGCTCCTACCCGTCCACTTTCAACCGTCCATTTTCACTCACTCACTCAGCGCAACTCATTGTCATGATCTCTTTCCATCTCTGTAACAGTCACTGTCTCTTGTCTCACAGTCTCCTTCGTGCCCAACTTCTCCTGTCCCATCTCATTGTCACTGTGTCTCTCTTAGTGCTACTATCTCATTCATTCCCTTTCACTGCTACGCTCTCTTTTAACTGTCATTATCTCTCTGTTCCTTGTTGAATGTCATAGACTCAATTTCTCATTATCACTGACTCCCACCCACTTTCATTCTCCTCCTCCTTATTCCTCTCTCACTGGCACAGTGTCCTTTACTCTCTTTCTAGCACCGTCAACTGTTTTCCTCTGCCACAGTGTCCATCTCTTCCTCTCACACTGACATTGTCGTCTTCGCTATTTCTATACCACAATGACTCTCTACTACCTTCCAGTATTTACCACACTTCCGACTTTTTTAGCTGCTACTGTCTTCTTCTCTCTCAGCATAAGAAAGGGCGAATATGTTAGCACGCCAAAATTTTTGGGAAAATTTTCAAAGGCGCTGAGGAAGGTAGAATGAGGCAGCTGTACCCCATTTTTCACTCAGTCTGTTAAACAGGAGCGTACTAGCTTTTTTGTGCTCCTACAGCACTCATATAAAAGAACTACGTGCGTCACAAAAATTTTAGTAGTTCACGTGTGAGAAACTGAAAAACGAAGAACTATTTTTACGCCTTATACCAGATTCTACGAGCACAAAATTTTTTCATTTGTTTCAGTACTATAATGGAGTTCCCAGAACCATTCTGGTGATAACGGAGAGCGTATTTCTGCTTGCTACATCACTTTATAAACTACGTTCTCGCCTCCCACCGGACTTTACAGGCGTTCTTTACGTGCGCAAGTTGGGCAATTTAGAGCATCTGTATCTTGGAAATGGGTAGAAATATCGGCACAATTTTCGAGGCTTTTGGAGATCTGGATCTCAGAAATATATCGTAAAAATTGCTGTGCGTAGGCATCTTGGAATCCACAGTTCGGCTGTGGTACTAAAAAGCACGTTTTTGGGCTAGGCCTACTTACCGATAACGGATAAAGATTTTTTTAAACCGGAAGACAGCATTTCTAGATAAACGCCTAGAGAATACGCCGTTAATATATGAACCTCTTTTGCCCTTAGTTATTTATAAATCCGTTGCTGACGGCGAAAAATGGTGAAAAACGCTTTTAGGGTGGTCTCCAGAACCGCCCACTTACTAAATGGTGCCTGCATAAGGCCCTTAAGGCCCACTGTAGACTACATCTAATGCAAAAAACAAAACAAAAATGATTTGCTCCATTTGCCTAAGCTGAGGCAGTGTGTAATATTCAAACTTTGAGTCTGTACAGAACGGCTATCTTTCTGATGGGTACATGAAACACTTGACACCATTCTGTGACCAACAGCACCCGAGGTACGGGCCCCGGAAAAACCTCATTCTTAAGCGCGGCGTTTTGGTCCCTCGTATCACCGCATACGTCGGTGCAGACACGTTGCCAGAAATTTCCCCCTGTCTTCCGCAAGCCGAGTCGTGATGACCGCAGAAGTAGCAGGCGGCGCGACGCGACGTTCCGGCCGGCTATTGATCGGCTGATCCACGCCACGCGACTGTCAGCTGTCCGTCCCTCATCGGCACCGGCGCAAATGTGGGTCACCTCCGACATCGGACCCGCGGCGCTCCCTTACGCTTACCCTTACCCCCACCCCGGCACACAGTGCGGGCCGTGTGCACAGGGCTGAGTGGCTGGCGCAATTTGCAGGTGCCAGAATTAAAGTCAAACACAATCTCGCGGCGGTGTCGCGGTGGACACGCCATGACGTCACATCCAGCGGAGACAAACCAAACACGCCACCCGACCCGGCGCCTCGCGTGCGCCGGCGCTGGGAGCAGAAGGCGGCCGCCTCGCCGCGGGAAAATAATTATTGCCACAAAGAGGTGGCGCCACCGAAATAATTTAACGAGGCGCTGGGCAGCCAAAACACAAGGCGGCCGGCAGCCTGACCTATCGACTCAAATATTTTCTGCGCCACTCCCGCGCAAGCGGCACGGTACTGCGTCTAGTAGACGATTAAAGTTCAAGTCACATTTACGTAACACCACCTGTACCATATGGGCTGTTCCGTTTGGTTTCGGACAGGAGGAAACCTTCTATTATTTGTTATTTTAAGTAGACGTTAAATTAACATCTTTTGCCGACTCGCAGCTGTGATAGACAAGTGCTTCCGGGCTCTTTTATTAGTCAAAGTAGTGTAATAAAATCACGTGATTCTGATACTCGTAGATCAAGAACTATTCAAAGTAAAATTCTCAAATAAAGTTCAAAATGAAGGTAACATTGTATAGTTCCATGTGGTATTTGTGCGGTATTTACGGAACTTACATTTCATGTAATTTTCATCATGTTCCATATTTTCTTTCAATTTTAAATGGAATATAAATTACGCTACATTGCTCAGCATTTGATTTAAAAACAATATTGGTAAACTTTTTATAGTATTTTCAATGGAGAACCGCAGGAGAAATAAAAAAGTTAATAGACTCAGCAGCACCACCAATCAATCACGACGAGTCCATTGTCGATCGCCTGCTGTTTGTTTCGCTGCACCCTTCGAAACCTTCGTACAGCGTGCGCTTAAATATTTAATATTTAATTTTTTTCTGAGTTTCAGACAAGGGGCTCCATAAAACTTAAAACTGAAATCAATGTTTAAGAAACGAATTTCAATCCTACGTAAATTTAAACTTTATAAAACTGTGTTTATGCTTCGTACATGAATAAAAGGTTTTTAAAAGTTGTATTAATTATTGTTGTGAATCTGCATGAACAACATACAATAACCTTCAAAATTAATCGTAGTTAATCGTAGTTCACTGATATGCGATATCAGGTTCTTGAATTATAAACTGTCGCTTTCAGAAAATGACGGAAGCTTTACCGAATTTTAACTCGAGTACTAGTAAACATTTAAGAGAACTTTATGGAAGGTGTTTTCTTCTACCATAAATGGTTCAAATGGCTCTGACCACTATGGGACTTAACATCTGAGGTCATCAGTCCCCTAGAACTTAGAACTACTTGAACCTAACTAACCTAAGGACATCACACACATCCATACTCGAGGCAGGATTCGAACCTGCGACCGTAGCGGTCGCGCGGTTCCAGACTGAAGCGCCTAGAACCGCTCGGCCACACAGGCCGACTTACCATAAATGACACAAGTAAAAATCATAAACTATTTTAAGAAATACCTTGTCAATTTTCACACTTTTCGTCCGATTTGAAAGGGAACAGCCCCTATATACATGTCGCATCAACTTCGTATAACTACTGTACACCACAGTCATCTGAACCCGCTTACTGCGCTCATCTCTTATTCTGCTTCAATATTTTTTACCCCCACACTCCTTTCCGTTAAAATTAACTATTGCTTGATGTCCATAATGTGTTCTATCAGTCTAACCATTATTTTAGGCACGTTTATTTTTCATGACTGGCACTACCCTTAGTGAAAACTGAACACTTTAAAAAGTGGTTGGAGGACGGCGAAACCACAGAACGTGGACATCGATGGCTTGCCTGCACGGTAAACCACGGTGGACGACGGTGCTTTGCAGATCTAACAACACAATACAGTGATACTGCAGGCACAAGTGTTTCTGAATGCGTTGCTCTGCGCACTTTATTGAACTTGATGTCCGCAGCAGACTACCCTCACGTGCCCTCAGGACTCGACCGTGAATCAATGGAAACGTGTCGCATGGTCGGATGAATCACGTTTCTCGTTACACTAGCTCTATGACCGTGTCAGAGAGCGCCATCATCCAAATGAACGGCTGCATGAAAGAAGCTCCACGTCACGGATAATGTTATGCTATTCACCTCGTACCTGCGCTAATGATGAACAGCGCTATGATAGCTGTACATAATTGCGAACCTTCTGCATCCCTTCACGCTTGTTCTTCGGTGGCAGTGACTTCTTCCAGCAGGATAATTATTCGTGTCACAAGTACAGAAACGTGCAACAATAGTTTGTGTAATTATTAGATATAATGCCCGCTTGTTACACAAAGCAATATTTTATCATGTGACTTAAACATGCATGTTACAGCACCTTTGTGCATCATCACTGGGTTTTCTTTATTGAAAATCGTGAAACGTGAACATTTTTAGGGATAAGTTGATAACGATCCTGTGGAAGTTAAAGTTAAATAACAGTTTTTGTTTGTTTTTGTCATCACCTTAATTTTACATTATACTCTTATATAGGACCATTTGTATATAATAATGTACTGGTAAGCAGAGTTCTTGTTTTTCGAAATAAACACATCAAATCAGAAACTGCTAATTGGAGTAATCTATAAACCTCCAAACGTCGGTGCTATGTCCTCCTTTCAGTCTGCCCTGTCCTCGCTCGTGACACTGTATGAACACATAATCATTATGGGCGACACAAACATCGACTTACAGTTAAAATCTCCCTCTGCAGAAAAACTAAGGAGACTGTTCCACTCCAATGATATGAGTTTAACACCGCTGGACCCAACTCATCACACACCACACAGCCATACACTCATAGATATAATAGCAACAAAGCGACCAGATAAAATAATTCGCGCCAATCAGACATCCGCTCCAGGACTCTCTGCTCACGACGTGATATTCTTAAATTACTCAGTGCATACTACCAAAGAAAAATCTCACCTGGTAACCTACAGAAACCTAAAAAATGTTAACCATGACGCTCTTCAAAAGGATTGCTCAGACATCCCTTGGCATGATATAAGCAATGAACCGACTTTAGACGGAAAAATTGGGGAATTATGTCGCAAAATTATTACAGTGTATGATAAACATGCTCCTCAACGCACTGTCAAGGTAAAGAGAGCTCCCGCTCCGTGGCTCACCACTGCATTACGCCAGTTAATGAATAAACGTGATGCTGCACATAGGGCCTTCAAGCGTGACCCAACTCCCGAGGCGTACGAAGCTTATAGGAAACTCCGAAATAGAACCAAGCAAAGCGTGAGGAATGCCCAAATCAGACATGCCCGCTCTGTCGTATGCGGTATAACAAAACCTGCTGCACTGTGGAAAAAGCTGCGCAGTTTCGGTATAGGGAAGCGAAGATCTGACGCTGTTTATCAAGCGTCTGCAGAAGAATTCAATGATTTCTTCTCAACAGCTATAAACTGCCACGCAGCGACAAATTACCAGCCCCAAGATATCAATCTCCCGAGAGACAAGTTTTTCCTAAAACATGTAACTATTGGCACAGTACACAAGGCAATTATGAGAATCTCTTCCGAGGCAGTAGGAAATGATGGAGTGAGCATTGGCATGATTAAGAACGTCGTAGACACTATTACTCCAGTTATCACAGACATCTTCAACCTGTCTCTTGTCAGTAGTACATATCCTACTGAGTGGAAGCAAAGTTTAATTCAACCTATACCCAAGACTGACAACCCTAAGTCGCCAGGTGACTACAGGCCGATCAGCATACTACCTGCAATATCTAAAGCCCTAGAATACATCGTCCATGAACAGCTGACGGATTACCTCAAAACTCATAACATCCACAACAAATATCAGTCAGGCTTTCGAAAGCACCATAGTACAGCAACTGCATTAATCAAAGTAACTGATGACATTAAACATGCTATGGACAGACGTGAAGCTACCATCCTAACACTGCTTGACTTTAGCAAGGCTTTTGATACAGTTGACTTTGATATATTACTAATTAAAATGAAACAGCTGAATTTCTCAAACAGCGCTATACACTGGTTCGACAGCTTCCTCAAAAACAGAAGTCAACAAATCATTTGTGGGTCGGAAAAGTCATCATGGAAAAACGTGCGCTCTGGAGTTCCCCAAGGCTCCGTCCTTGGTCCATTACTCTTCTCACAGTACATTAATGATATTTCTTCAGTGATTCACTCCTGCAACTACCATCTATATGCCGACGACATCCAACTGTACATAAGTGCAAGCCCCAAGAACATTGCTGACGCAGTAGCGAGTATGAACGCAGATCTTAGCTCTGTTTCTCGATGGGCACAGAACCTAGGTCTGAAACTAAACCCCAAGAAATCCCAGGTCATACTTATATCTCATCCAAAGTTAATCAGTCGGTACTTTCGCAAAACAGTCCCTCAAATACTCCTCAATGGTACCCAACTACCATACCAAAAAACAGTAAAAGACCTTGGAATAATCTTGGATGAACACCTAAACTGGGAAGAACAAACAGTCACAGCTTGCCGGAAATCGCTCTCCTCCCTACATGCAATTCAAAAATTTAGAAAAATATTTCCAACCCATGTTAAAAAAAAATTAGTCCAAACACTAGTCTTGCCTAATCTTTACTACTGTGATGTAGTTCAACACGGCACAAATAGTGAAAATTCGAGATGCCTCGAGCTAGTGATGAATGCTTGCGTTAGATACGTATGCAATATACGGTTGTATGATCATATCAGTCCTTCATACTCCCAGCTAGGTTGGATACGCCCACATAAGGCACGCGATCTCCACACGATGTGCTTACTTCAACGATTTCTTAGCCACTGGTGCCCCCAATACTTATCTTCTCACATTAAACACCTATCATCATTCCACAACCGCAATACCAGATCGGATATGTGGTGTCACCGCCAGACACCACACTTGCTAGGTGGTAGCTTAAATCGGCCGCGGTCCATTAGTACATGTCGGACCCGCGTGTCGCCGCCATCAGTACTTGCAGACCTAGCGCCACCACATGGCAGGTCTAGAAAGACGGACTAGCACTCGCCCCAGTTGTACGGACGACATTGCTAGCGACTAGACGTACGAGGCCTTCCTCTCATTAGCCGAGAGACAGTTAGAATAGCCTTCAGCTAAGCACATGACTACGACCTAGCAAGGCGCCATTAGCCTTACCTACTTTGAGAGTTATAGTATAAATGTCTCAAGAAGAACGCTGTATTCATCAGAGAATAAAAGTTAAGTATAAAGCAACTACGTACTTTTCTTGCTACCATTCAATAGTTATCCTGTTCCAGAATTCACGCCCGTCTGCATTACTAGCGTGCCTTTCGGCTACCTCAGAGTGGCGTGGCTGTTTTGCTACGCCACAACAGGATACATCTACCATCTTGGCTGTACCTTTACATAACACAAAATCTTTCTCTGTGTCATTCTCCATCTCAGCCATACGACTATGGAACGCGCTCCCCTGTGATCTGCGTCTTATCCAGAACCACTTAACATTCAAGAGGGAACTCAAGACTTACATATTAGGGACGGTATAGCCACCATTGTCGTGCTCCTCTCATCTTTTTCTTTCTCCTCTCCATCATAGCTTCGAATTTTACCATTCTATTTCTCCTCCTCTAACTTATCTACCTTTTCTATATCTCTTTCACCCCATTCTATCGTCTTATGTCTCTGCTTGATGAGAATAACACACAAGCTGCAAGAATATAACGAGAAAATTCCCAGCTAGCAATAGGACTGACATTCATAAAAGAAAAAATATGTTCACTTTCCTATACATAGTCATTACTATTATTATAATTCTTGATTATTTTAATTATTTTTTGATTGTTATAATTATCATTGTAGTACTTTTATAATCTCTAATTTTTTTCTGTAACATTAATACTGTATAACATGTTATATGTCCTCAATGTTCTGTAGAAACTGAAATCTGTTGAATCTGAGTATGCCTGGTTAGGTGTAAGAAAGGGCCTGAAGGCCCTAATCTTGCCAGGTAAAATAAATGCATAAATAAATAAATAAATAAATAACTTCTCATCTGCAACCAGACGATATTGATGTGAATTTGGCTGGCGAGTTAATACATTACTTTAAGCGTAAACGTAATTTTGTTGTGTCAGGTAAAAGCGAATATATGCAAGAAATATCGTGATACAACAAAATTATGTTTAAACATAGAGTGATGTGTTAACTCGCCAATCAAATTCACATTAACGTTGTCTGGTTGCACATGGCAAGCTACCAATACGTGACAATGTACAATGTGAAATTAAGATAATGACAAAAACAAACAAAAACTGTTCTTTAGGTCTGATTTTCTTAGATTAGTCTGAAACGTCCCCTTGGAAAAATTAATGAATTACTGTGCTGATAAACCTCTTACGTTAAGTGATTTTCAAACAGCTGAGCAAAACTGAACGTACTCAGACATTTCTCTCTTTACGTATTCTGATCATCACTAAACTGACACACAATATTTTTTTAGCGCAGTGCATACTGACTTTCAATAATCCCTACAAAAGAATGGCCCTGACTAACAATAACCTATACCTTTCATGAATCACTTACCTCACAAAAATCTTCGTTACTCGAACTACTGCAATACAGCGAGCGCCACTACTGCCAGCTAAATAAAAGATTCTAACTACTGAAGGCACTAAATACTGATAGACATAGTTAGCAAATGAAAGATTTTGATAGAGAACAAACAATGTATTTACCTTAATAATGTTCAAAAGTCAACATATATATATATATATATATATATATATATATATATATATATATATATATATATGTGTGTGTGTGTGTGTGTGTGTGTGTGTGTGTGTGTGTGTGTGTGTATCAGTTCATGGTATCCAGTATTACAAATTTACTCTTTCTGATGGACACACGTCCGGATCGTCCGCTCTCAAAATTCTGCCATCTTCCTCCACACATCCACCACTGCCGGCGGCTCACCTCCAACTGTGCAACACTAAGCTCTGTTAACATACAGGTGCCCAACACTACAACAGCGAATATTCCAACAATGCAAACCAGCCATAGACTTCACACAGCACAGTCAGTGAATTTCATATAGAGCACTACATGGCGTTATCAACATAAAAACCTAAACAGCCTGCTTATAAGTTGTTACTTAAAATGTATTCACATTGCACCGACTTGAATAAATAAAGACCACCGATGATGGCACAGAGATGCTGCAACATGTCTGGTCCATATGAAAAGCTAGGGTTTCACCTAACAAGGGACCTTATATCCAATAATTTCAACTGCGACCACGGCAAATGCAAGAGCAGCAAGTTCAAATGATGAGTAGTTTGAGCAACGTGATAGTGGACTCTTGTTCATATCTTAGCCACCAAATTCATGTGATCCGAAACCGATGGAACACATTTGGAAAGCAGTTGGTAGCCAGCTCCGTACTGCAGTCTACTTCCTCCTTCCTTGAACTTCCACCTATAGTCCACATTACACAATGTCTTGTATGAAGATTTGCGAGGAGTGAAGATTACAATAAACTCTCTAGTTTACTTAGCTTGCCATGTTGAGTTGGTTCCAGTTCTTCTTGTCTAGGGGTCTGATTCTTGAAGCTGAAAAATGTCACATCGGGTCCTCTGGTTGGTTTGAACTAAATAAATCTGAAGAGTGTTGTTGCAGCATTTTTTCAACGTAAGCATATTTTGTCAAATTTTGGTACATCATACAGTCTTTTAATTGTTCACGTTAACAAAGCCGAAATTGCACTGTTCGTACCAAACTACAAAACTACATTCGATCACAGCAAAGTCATGATTACAACTACTCCACTCTGCGGAAATAATAAATTCCAAAGGGTTTACAATTTTTCTTACCAAATGAATTTTTGCTAGCTTTAATTCTGATTATTATCTCATAACTGAATCCAGAAATAATCATTGTAAACAATATGGCATTGCATAATTAATAATAGGAACTGTAAGTGAGCCAATACTTCGTAATTTCAAATGTTTCTAAAAACAATAATCTTAACTTTACATGTAGAACTACTACTTATCGTTTGTAGCATCGACACTAAAATATTTTATAAAGTGATTCCATCTCATAAGTTTTAGCTTGAAACTGTGTATAAAATTATGTGAAAGTTTTCAGAAAGGCAACTGAAATAATACTGACCTGACAAAAATTCGAAAATAACACTGGTATCGACAAATACTGTTGAGGAAAAGTAACGCTGGAGGAGGGTGTCCGTTGCAGTACCGCCAAACCACCCACCCATAACCTACAACTGCGTGACTTTTGTCTATGTGCCTGGTGCCACATACCACAGGGAAACTAACAAGGGTGGTCGAATCCATCTCCCGCGAAATCGCTGTTGCATTGCCATACAAAAGTGCTGTTAAGTACAGGGGTTAGACCAAAATATGGAAGCACCGCGAAAAATGCATGCTTGAACGTAAATGCACCTGCTAATCAAGCCATCAAGTAGCAAAGGTGTATTTGACCATGAACTGCACCGGTGCAATGTACTTAATACGTTGCAAGTGTCAATCGCAGTCAGGAGAGTGTTCTGTGTAGTTGTGCGTACATTACGTCGCAGCTCAGTGAATTAGAAAGTAGGGAAGTTGTTTGTAATCATATCGTGAGTGGTTCCGTAACCGAGGTAGCCGAAGCGTTTGATGTTTCAGAAGGTATCACATCACAGATTTATACCACATGCGGGGAAAGAGGAGTAACATTGCCTGCTAAGTCACAATGTGGATAAAGTGTGTGCTGGATGGTCGTGATGGACGGTCACTGAAGAGGATTGTGGCTAAGAATAAAATGAGGACAGCTGTAAATATAACCGCAGAACTGAATGTCGCACTTTCGAATCCTATCAGCACTTTCGAACCCTGTCATCAACAAAACAATACGAAGAGAGCTCCCTAAGCAGGGAACGGCACGGCGATCTTGAATTCCAAAACCACTCAGTAGTGATGCAAATGTTCGCAACAGGAAAACGTGGGGCAGAAGCCATGAAAACTGTGGAGCAATGGAGGAAAGTCTGTCGTTAGCGAGAGTCTTGTTTCACACTGTTTCCATCTTCTGGCCGAATTTACAGGGTGTTTCAAAAATGACCGGTATATTTGAAACGGCAATAAAAACTAAACGAGCAGCGATAGAAATAAACCGTTTGTTGCAATATGCTTGGGACAACAGTACATTTTCAGGCGGGCAATCTTTCGAAATTACAGTAGTTACAATTGTCAACAACAGATGGCGCTGCAAGTGATGTGAAAGATATAGAAGTCAACGCAGTCTGTGGGTGCGCCATTCTGTACGTCGTCTTTCTGCTGTAAGCGTGTGCTGTTCACAACGTGCAAGTGTGCTGTGGACAACATGGTTTATTCCTTAGAACAGAGGATTTTTCTGGTGTTGGAATTCCACCGCCTAGAACACAGTGTTGTTGCAACAAGACGAAGTTTTCAACGGAGGTTTAATGTAACCAAAGGACCGAAAAGCGATACAATAAAGGATCTGTTTGAAAAATTTCAACGGACTGGGAACGTGACGGATGAACGTGCTGGAAAGGTAGGGCGACCGCGTACGGCAACCACAGAGGGCAACGCGCAGCTAGTGCAGCAGGTGATCCAACAGCGGCCTCGGGTTTCCGTTCGCCGTGTTGCAGCTGCGGTCCAAATAACGCCAACGTCCACGTACCGTCTCATGTGCCAGAGTTTACACCTCTATCCATACAAAATTCAAACGCGGCAACCCCCAGCACCGCTACCATTGCTGCACGAGAGACATTCGCTAACGATATAGTGCACAGGATTGATGACGGCGATATGCATGTGGGCAGCATTTGGTTTACTGACGAAGCTTATTTTTACCTGGACGGCTTCGTCAATAAACAGAACTGGCGCATATGGGGAACCGAAAAGCCCCATGTTGCAGTCCCATCGTCCCTGCATCCTCAAAAAGTACTGGTCTGGGCCGCCATTTCTTCCAAAGGAGTCATTGGCCCATTTTTCAGATCCGAAACGATTACTGCATCACGCTGCCTGGACATTCTTCGTGAATTTGTGGCGGTACAAACTGCCTTAGACGACACTGCGAACACCTCGTGGTTTATGCAAGATGGTGCCCAGCCACATCGCACGGCCGACGTCTTTAATTTCCTGAATGAATATTTCGATGATCGTGTGATTGCTTTGGGCTATCCGAAACATACAGGAGGCGGCGTGGATTGGCCTCCTTATTCGCCAGACATGAACCCCTGTGACTTCTTTCTGTGGAGACACTTGAAAGACCAGGTGTACCGCCAGAATCCAGAAACAATTGAACAGCTGAAGCAGTACATCTCATCTGCATGTGAAGCCATTCCGCCAGACACGTTGTCAAAGGTTTCGGGTAATTTCATTCAGAGACTACGCCATATTATTGCTACGCATGGTGGATATGTGGAAAATATCGTACTATAGAGTTTCCCAGACCGCAGCGCCATCTGTTGTTGACAATTGTAACTACTGTAATTTCGAAAGTTTGTATGCCTGAAAATGTATTGTTGTCCCAAGCATATTGCAACAAACGGTGTATTTCTATCGCTGATCGTTTAGTTTGTATTGCCGTTTCAAATATACCGGTCATTTTTGAAACACCCTGTACGTCCAAAGAGTTAAACAAAACGGGGGTTCGGCGACGATTTGGTCAGCTATATCTATAGTATTCCACAGGCTTCATGATTACTCTGCAAGGCCACATTACTGCCAAGGACTGTGTGATCTTTTCGGCTGATCATGTCCACCCCAAGACATATCGTCTGCCCCCAATAGTTATGCTACGTTCCAAAACGACAGGGCACCTGTTCACACAGCTCACATCCTCCAGGATTAGTTTTGTGGGCACGGGGATGAATTGTCGTACCGGCCATCGACATCACAGTCACCGAATCTCAATATTATTGCGCAATTGTGCTCTACTTGTATGAATATCAAGAGCTCAGATGGAAACCCAGTTCTAAGCAAAGAAAGGAAAGCAGAAAGATGGAAGCAGTATATAGAGGGTCTATACATGGGCGATGTACTTGAGGACAATATTATGGAAATGGAAGAGGATGTAGATGAAGATGAAATGGGAGATATGATACTGCGTGTAGAGTTTGACAGTGCACTGAAAGACCTGAGTCGCAACAAGGCCCCGGGAGTAGACAACATTCCATTGGAACTATTGACAGCCTTGGGAGAGCCAGCCTTGACTAAACTCTACCATCTAGTGAGCAAGACGTATGAGACAAGCGAAATACCCTCAGACTTCGAGAAGAATATAATAATTCCAATTCCGAAGAAAGCAGGTGTTGACAGATGTGAAAATTACCGAACTATCAGTTGAATAAGTCACAGCTGCAAAATACTAACACGATTTCTTTGCAGACGAATGGAAAAACTGGTAGATGCCGACCTCGGGGAAGATCAGTTTGGATTCCGTAGAAATGTTGGAACACGTGAGGCAATACTGACCCTACGACTTATCTCAGAAAATAGATTAAGGAAAGGCAAATCTACCTTTCTAGCATTTGTAGACTTAGAGAAACCTTTTGACAATGTTGACTGGAATACTCTCTTTCAAATTCTGAAGGTGGCAGGGTTAAAATGCAGGGAGGAAAGGCTATTTACAATTTGTACAGAAACCAGATGGCAGTTTTGAGTCCAGGGGCATGAAAGGGAAGCAGTGATCGAGAAGGGAGTGAGAAAGGGTTGTAGCCTATCCCCAATGTTATTCAATCTGTATATTGAGCAAGTAGTAAAGGAAACAAAAGAAAAATTCGGAGTTGGAATTAAAATCCATGGAGAAGAAATAAAAACTTTGAGGTTCACAGATGACATTGTAATTCTGTCTGAGACAGCAAAGGACGTAGAAGAGCAGCTGAACGGAATGGCCATTGTCTTGAAAGAAGGATATAAGATGAACATCAACAAAAGCAAACCGAGGATAATGGAATATAGTCGACTTAAATCGGGTGATGCTGAGGGTATTAGATTAGGAAATGAGACGCTTAAAGTAAAAAGTGAGTTTTGCTATTTGGGGAACAAAATAACTGGTGATGCTCGAAGTAGAGAGGATATGAAATGTCGACTGGCAATGGCAAGGAAAGCGTTTCTGAAGAAGAGAAATTTGTTAACATCGAGTATAGATTTAAGTGTCAGGAAGTCGTTTCTGAAAGTATTTGTATGGAGTGTAGCCATGTATGGAAGTGAAACATGGACAATAAATAGTTTGGACAAGAAGAGAGTAGAAGCTTTCGAAATGTGGTGATACAGAACAATGCTGAAGATTAGATGGGTAGATCACATAACTAATGAGGAGGTATTGAATAGAATTGGAGAGAAGAGAAATTTGTGGCACAACTTGACTAGAAGAAGGAATCGGTTGCTAGGAAACGTTCTGAGGCATCAGGGGATCACCAATTTAGTATTGGAAGGCAGCGTGGAGGGAAAAAATCGTAGAGGGAGGCCAAGAGTTGAATACACTAAGCAGATTCAGAAGGATGTAGGTTGCAGTAGGTACTGGGAGATGAAGAAGCTTGCACAGGATGGAGTAGCATGGAGAGCTGCATCAAACCAGTCTCTGGACTGAAGACTACAACAACAGTACCTTTTCTACTGATAAGTCAAAGATGTGTGATCGCTATCCACCTCCATGATTGTTACCTGAGCACTGTTCTGCACAAAGAATGGAATGAAATGCCCTTGAAAACCATACAGCACCTATATTTATCCATTCCAGGACGAAGCTGTTTTGAATGCCAACGGTTTTTCTACCCAGTATTAAGCACGGCAATGTGTTATACTTGTGATGTTCCCATATCTTTGTCCACTTCCTGTAGGTCTTCATAAAGTTCTGACCCGTCAGTGTTGTTTCCAGCGCTTGAGGTAGAGTTTGTAAGCGAAACGAAACCTTCATGTGCCTTATACGTTGGACACGGAACCTGCTTAACTTAACTTCAACAAACGTCAAATTAATAGTTTCGTTTCTATTCATGTGTTCCTTCTAACTATATATTTAAGTCTTTGGTAGTGTTTTGTTTAGGCTGATTTTGTACAGTTGATAAATTAGGTGTATTTCAGCTATGCAGTTAATGAAATAGTTTTATTCTAGGACTTTCATAGTCCACTGGGGTGACAACCTCCACACTCATCGCAGCAGATGCCACCTGAACGTTCGTTTTAGAGCTGGGCAGTCGATTTCAGTTGTGTAACGACATTACTAATCAAAGGTTTCCATACAAGCCACAAGAGAATTCACCTGAATTGATGGAATATAGGGCTGTTAGAAAAACACCTCTGTATAGACATTGTTACCAACACTAGAGCCTGGAGGTGGATACCTGTAGGTTTGCTTCTTTTTCTTTTATCCTCTTTCCGTAAGCTTATAACGCTACCACCTTGAACGGCAATCTATGCTAACGTTATACCACTGCGAGGAATTTTTGAGAAAGCTGTCTATGAAATAACCTAATGGAAACAGAAAAATCAAACTGCGATTCGTTTCCGAAACACTCCAGCAAATTATAACCAACAGCAAACAGATGCGTCAGGAACAGACGTTCTTCCCGCACAAAAGCAAGTTGTAACATGCCATTTTAAAACAGGTTGCCAGCCTAATTAGGCATTCTTGTGTCAAGCAAAATGAGAAAGTAGAAGGCTAACCTAACTTTCGCTGACATACACACACTAAACTCTTTCCTTATAACTGTTCATACTACAACACAGTAACCTAACCTTGCAGATAAATGTGCTACTAACAAACAAATGGCCTATCAGATAGTAAACAGTAACATATGTCTCTCAACAAAGAGTACCTTAAATGAACTTGGTGTAACAGTTGATAAAACCAGTTACCGACACACGTAAAACTACTGAACAGGGAAAAACTTGAAATGACTCTGAATTTAAAGCGGGGGGGGGGGGGTTGCTAATGATCATTATCTATAAGTTCATTGCTTAGTACAGTGTCTCTAGGCCTGTGCATTAACCAACGTCCATTAGAATAGATAACACACTAAATAGTTCTTTCTTAAACTCGGTTTGAAGCAACTAAACAGAATGCAGATCTAACTACACTGGCTCTGAAGTAGCCTTTGCATTGATTCATAAACTAACTTGCCTAGTACATAAGGTCCCTTAAACTTTCATGGTTTGAAGAACCATGCTCATATAAAAAAAAATACACCAGTATGAGAAATTGTAAGTATTTTTATCATTAATTATCAATTAAGGAAAGCACAACAAACTATAATTCTTTAAATAACAAGTGAGCTTTCATAAGCAGTCTTTTGACCTACTCAGAATTATAATTGGCTGTACAAATGACAACACAATATTAAATTCAAGTTCAACCACTTTCTCATAATAAATTAGGACACTCGGAGTTAAATTCACTACGATAGAATTCTTGTTCATGTTTGTGATTTGGGATAATTACGGGTGTAAGACAGAGTTTTTAACAGCACTACAATTCTTCTTTCTTTTAGTGTTCAACCCAGAGGTTGGTTTGCAGCAGAGCGCCATTCCTCTCTTCTGTCTGCCTTCCTCTTCATTTCCACGTATGTGTTACATCCAACGTCATTCATGGTCTGTTGCATGTATGATATCCTTGGTCGCCCCCGTCGATTCCTTCCCTCAATAGCCGCTTCTGCTATTGTTCCAATGATGTTGTTGTGTCGTCGGATGTGCCCTTGTTTGTGTCTCCTTGTTTGGATGTGCCTCCACAGAGATCTGGTTTCCTGTACTCTTCTTAGCACCTCTTCATTTGTTACTTTGTCTCTCCAGCTGATCTTCATCATCCTTCTATGGCACCACATCTCCACGGCCTCTAGCCGTCTTCTCTCTTCTCTTCCAGTTGTCCAAGTTTGACATCCGTATAGGGTCACACTCCACACACCACAATTATTATTATGAAATCGATTAAATCTCACAAATACCTGGCCCATTTACAAAGTGCCAAATATAAACAATTTAGTGGAAGGATGGTGGTAGTGGTGGCTTAATTTCCAGTGGCTATTAACCTGGCGCCAATGCAATCATAGAAATACTGTAGGACTCGCCCTGTTATATCTCTACTTGGTGTCGGAATTATGTTTTTATAGGGCCAAAAACCATGCCATGATAATGGCATCATCAAATGCAGCAACCGAGGCACATAAATGCTGACCCTAAGCTCTTCTGGCCTCAACACTCCAGGAATATGAGCCACAATGATCCGCTGCTGCTAACGAGATGTTAACCACAGCACTGCTCAGCCAAGACTCCTTAACCGTCACAAGGGACGAGTTGCCACTTGCGATTCAGCCACACCTTTTCCACTCCGCCAGACTACTTCCGTAACTGCGATGCTTCCCTACATCTTTTACATTCAACCCTATGGACCAAGTCACTTACAGTACCTATAGTTTACTTAAATCCACAAACATAATTTAAACAACATTGTTCAAAAGTTTCACATAATTGAAACATGTATGTCAAAGAATTTCCATGACAGATATAACATTATACGTATTCAATACTAAAAATAGACATAGAAATATTGATACAGATACAAAATAGGTTAATAATAGGTGTTACAAGCTACTTAATTTGTTTCATAATGTTGGGTTTTAGTTTTCTGTTTTGCTTTTGTCATTAAATAGAATGTTGAATTTCAAAAGTATTATTCACTCTTAAATATTTGAATCAATCTAAGAAGTTTTAGACTGTGAATGTTTCAAAATATTGCGTAAATCAAACACACGTGGCAAGCTAACAACTCTAGTATATAAATGAGAATAATAATTTCCAGTATAGAAACTATACAGCCAACCGGCTACAACATACGCAACCAGTTGTTGCTGCCAGCCATGTTTAAAATTGCGAATAATAATAATAATCTCAAGCGGAAATGAAGTTCTAAATTAAATTTGAGATAGAAAAGAGCATATAAATTTTTCAAGTATTGTATATAGCCCTGTTGTGTCTAGACAAGACAGTCTAGACACAGGGTGAGGTTACCGAAAGGGCACGCGTCAACTCACACCGACTGGCGTGAAGTCTGGAACAGGATAAGTAATGAATGCTAATAAGAAAAGTACGTATCTAAGTTAATACTCAACTTTAATGCATCCTTATGGTACATCGCTATTGACGATACAAATTAGACTCTCTCCAGATAGGGTGAATGGCGCCTTGCTAGGTCGTAGTCATGGACTTAGCTGAAGGCTATTCTAACGGTCTCTCGGCAAATGAGAGAAAGGCTTCGTCAGTGTAGTCGCTAGCAAAGTCATCGTACAACTGGGCGAGTGCTAGTCCGCCTCTCTAGACCTGCCATGTGGTGGCGCTGCAATTACTGACAGTGGCGACACGCGGGTCCGACATGTACTAATGGACCGCGGCCGATTTAAAGCTACCACCTAGCAAGTGTGGTGTCTGGCGGTGACACCACATTCCTCCCCCGCAAATCGGCGAACGGTCGTGTTATAAGGCTTCCGCCCGCCGTGGGGAGGGCCCCATGTGGACGTATGCGATGAGGTGGGGAGCCTAACAACAGGCGAGGCTGTGCCACCCGCACCCGGCCATTCGGTCCGAGGGGAGCTAGGAAACGCCTGGAAACCTACTCGAGGGTGCACGTCAACATGCGGCGTATGCGCCCGTAAAGAGACAGGAGGGGCCGAAGGGTCGACCTCCATTCCATCGGGGTATCCGACGCGCGATGACGCCATGTGGTCCGGAGTGGGCAAGAGTTCCATGGCGGAGGACAGCTGGTCACGGGAAGCGATCGGCGGCGCGTGACCCAGGGAGGCGGTTGGCGGCTGCAGCGAAGCGTCCTCTGCGGGCTGCGCCGGCGGCGGCTGCGGCAGCGACGGCGGCTGCGCGACGCCATGGGGCAAAATGGAAGGCATCGTCGGTAACACCTGGGGATGAGGCGAGCCAGTAGATGGGTCCCCAGGGCGCTGACCGGACGGCACCGTCGCTGAAAGCAGACGGGGAGCGGCAGAACCCGTGCGACGACAGAGGCGCAGCTGATTGAGATGCCGACGCACCTCACCAGAGGCCCCCAAAACCAAATACATCGCGCGGCCGAGGCAGCGAAGAATGCGCCCTGCGAGCCAACGCCGTGAACCGCGATAGTTTCGATAGAATACAACGTCGCCGGGAGCAAAAGCAGGAGTCTGCCGCTGCACAGGAACCTGATGCGGCGGATGCAGCAAGACATCAAGGTTCGATGAGGACGACCGTGAAGCAACTCAGCCGGCGAGCGACTATCCCGGGGCTGAGAGCGATACGAAGACAAAAAAAAGCAACAACGCGTCCTCCCGAGAATGCGACTCTTTCAACTTCAACATCTGTGACTTGAAAGTCCGGACCAATCGTTCAGCGGCACCGTTTGACTGAGGCGAAAACGGCGCGGATGTCAGATGTTGAATACCATTGGCCTTGCAGAATGACTGAAATTCTGCGGACATGAATTGTGGGCCATTGTCGGAAACAATAGTCTGTGGAAGACCTTCAATGCAAAAGATAGCAGACAACGCTTGGATGGTGGCAGATGACGTCGTGGAAGACATCCGGACAACAAAAGGAAAATTACTGAAGGAATCGACAACAACCAACCATCGAGCATTCCAGAATGGACCAGCAAAATCGATATGTAAGCGTTGGCAAGGGGAAGTGGCTTTTGGCCAAGCAAAGAATTTCCGCGGCGGTGCGGATTGTTGTTCGGCACACGCCATGCAAGAAGAGCACATATTCGTAATCGCAGCATCGATTCCGAACCAAGTACAGTGCTGACGAGCAAGTTGTTTCGTACGCACTATACCCCAATGTCCTTGGTGGAGAAGCTTTAAGACAGAGGACTGTAACGAAACTTGGGACCACGACCCTAGACTGATCATTATCAGAACGCAACAACAAAACACCACGTCGTACAAAAAGTCTCTCCTTGTGAGCAAAAAATCGGCGAACCAACGAATCCTCGATCCGGGACTTGGACAAGGGCCATTGCGTAGCAACAAAACGCAAAACGGGAGCAAGGACAGGGTCGGCAGCTGTGGCTGTAGCTACACGACGAAAATCAATCGGAAACGATTCGACCACGTCATCAGTTTCCGCATCAATGAACATGCAAGCAAGTTCGGAAGAATCGAATGCTTTATCCTCGGCAACAGGCAAACGGGACAACGCATCTGCGTTTCCGTGCTTAGCAGTGGACCGATACAAGATATCGTAGCGATACTGCGAGAGGAATATAGACCAGCGAATGAATTTCTGCGCTGTACGCGGAGGTACAGGCTTGTTCGGATGAAAAAGCGATGTCAAAGGCTTGTGGTCTGTGATGATGGTAAAGTGACGACCATACAAGAAATCGTGAAACTTGGTAACACCAAATACGAGAGCCAAAGCTTCTTTCTCTTTCTGGGGATAATTTCTTTGTGCAGACGAGAGCAATTTGGACGCAAAGGCAATAGGGCGATCATGCGAACCATCTTTGTGCGCAAGCACAGCACCGATCCCGAAATCCGATGCATCTACCATCAACAAAAGGGGTTTCTGGGGATCGAATGGCGTAAGGCAAGTATTTGAAAGCAACGCCGATTTCAATTGGCGAAAGGCGCGTTCGCATTCCGTCGACCAGACGAACGGAACACCTTTACGGCGTAAGCGATGAAGCGGAGCTGAAATGGAAGAGGCATTCGGAATATTCCGATGATAATAGTTAATTTTTCCCAACACACTCTGTAGCTGCTTCAGATTCTGCGGCGAAGGCAAGTCCTGTATGGCACGGAGGTGCTCTGGACTCGGATGTATGCCTCGGGCATTAAGGATATGGCAAGTCACGAGCAAAAAACACACATTTGTCCTTCCTCAAACGAAGACCATTCTGTCGCAAGACCTGAAATAATGTTCGGAGATTTTGTAAATGGTCTGCTTCTGTCTTTCCGGAGATCACTATATCGTCCAGATAGTTTGCTGCAGTAGGGACCGACGCACAAACAGTTTGTAAATATTGCTAATCCAATGTGCTTTGCACGCGTGGGTTCGAATCCCATCCTCGTCGCCAACTTTTGTTGTGTCTAGACAAGACAGTCTAGACACAGGGTGAGGTTACCGAAAGGGCACGCGTCAACTCGCACCGACTGGCGTGAAGTCTGGAACAGGATAAGTAATGAATGCTAATAAGAAAAGTACGTATCTAAGTTAATACTCAACTTTAATGCATCCTTGTGGTACATCGCTATTGACGATACAAATTAGTGTCTCACCAGATAGGGTGAATGGCGCCTTGCTAGGTCGTAGTCATGGACTTAGCTGAAGGCTATTCTAACGGTCTCTCGGCAAATGAGAGAAAGGCTTCGTCAGTGTAGTCGCTAGCAAAGTCGTCGTACAACTGGGGCGAGTGCTAGTCCGCCTCTCTAGACCTGCCATGTGGTGGCGCTAGGTCTGCAATTACTGACAGTGGCGACACGCGGGTCCGACATGTACTAATGGACCGCGGCCGATTTAAAGCTACCACCTAGCAAGTGTGGTGTCTGGCGATGACATCACAAGCCCCATCTGTTTTAGACAACAAGGCAACATGTTTTATAATTACAGCAATAAATATTAATGATCTCAAGCTGAGAAGAAATTAGAGATTGAATACGAGGCAGGAAAGACGAGACACAGCTCAGAATGCTACATGTGCGCAAAATGTAAGATAAAGAGAGACACTGCAATGGGCTTCGTGACCAAACAAACAAAGAGAAACCGAAAGGACAATTTAACATATCTGCAGCCGGCTGACGCATATCGGCATACGGAAACTGCCGTTAGCAGTTTGTGTCCTGACGCTCTAGGCTGGTTTGATGCGAGAGCTCTCGCCAGCCTGATGCGTTACGCCTATCGGTAAGTATATCCGCGCTCTGCGGTACTGATAAACACGTAGGCCTATACCTAACACCAGCATCTACATGCACGCCTATACCTCTAGATCACTGTTTAGTGCGTAGCTGAGTTTACTTCTTATTTTACCGTGCATTACGATTTTATCGGTCTCTAACGTATAGAGAGAAGTATGAATGAGTCCTCTAATGCGAGTTCTTATTAGCATAATTTTATGTGCACAGTATCTTCGGGGGATGAAGAATATTCACAGAGTGTGCCCTCAAAGACGGTGTTTGAAGTTTAATAAGCAAAGTCTCTCGATGCTGCCGACATCTTCCTTCGAGTTGCTTGGAGTTTACATTTTTCCACATTTCCGTTACTCTGTCTCACCAGGCAGGCAGACCTGCACTGGCCTTCCCTGTCTACGTTCGAAGTTGTAATATCCATGACACTATGTTCTAGCCACAAGATGTTAAAATGAACTAAGTGTACAAACTTCAACAAATATTATCGATACTACGTATAAAAAAGACTGTATCGTGTAAAAATGACGATAATTTAATTTCTGTGTGAATTAAAACTATTATCAGAGAACTACATTCATAGACAACGACAATAATAATCTTTTTTTGTTATCTGTGATAATTGTGGTTCAGTTGTTCTTCCTGTACTAACGGATGAACTGTTCGGACGTGAGACGTGTGAGGTCTGTAAAGAGAAAACTTGTAACTATATTGTTAATTATTATTTTAGAAAATAGAGTCGCTATTGTCTAGACGTGGATTTGTATTTATTTCAGTTGTAATCCAATGTAATTAATGTTTTTAAGTGTTAATTTTCAGCTCCGCAATTAGGAGCGCAGCCATTAGCGCTAGTAACTTACAGCGGAGTTTACTAGTAGCGGGTATAAAAAATATGACGTAATTTCCATTGAAAATAATTTTAAATGCTAAAGATTAGAGATAAAAAGCTTAAAGACTTTTATCTAAATATATTAACTTGATATAAAAGGAATCGAGAATAACAATAGACAGATTGACTATCGTCAGTCTGCCGCCATCTTAGCAAAAATATCTCCGCGGCATTTTTGAATCGAGAATTTTGACAAACATAAATGTTGTTAGATATAAATGAATGGAAGTAAATGAACACTGGCGGTCCCGAATCTAATTTAAAAGACAGAATTCAACTCAGATTGAATCTTTAAAAATAGTGCTCACAGCACCTTACGTAATATCAATTTCTTATTTGCTGATGTATGAAGCCGAAGTATTTCCGATGATTTACATGAAACATTTTAATAGGATACATACGTCAGTGTTGTGCGCGAGTTGTATTTTGTGACTAAATGTTCCTTTTGCTAGAGAAAGGTGCTTCCATCTTAAGTAACAGTTGTGTAAAATCTGATAAATGATATGCAATTTAGTGCCACTCACACGACATTACATACAACATTTCTACACAACGTCAAGTGGAGATTTCTTTAGTAGAGTGACAAATATTAGCCGGGATAATCATTTTTGAGATGAAACGAATTGTTACGCTGACAATAGGTAGCTGGTTTTATATTTTTTTACCTACCTGAAATATCAGTTATAAGTCACGAAATACTATAAACCGGTTCCACCACAAAGTCCACTCATTGTCCAACTTAATACGGGCCCCACACAATAAAAGTGTTTTGTATACAATCTCTTTTGTACACAAACTAGAATTTTCTACAGTCCTATCAACGAACTGAGGTCGCCAATATGCTTTACCAAATCAATGTTAACCACAAATGGTTGTGTGACGTGGGTTATGGTACTTAAGACTCATTAAGACTGTAGTGAGGGAATTTTATGCACTTACGCCTAATGAAATGCATGCATTCACATTTCTCTACATTACTCAGTCTTTGTAGCAGACTATTTTTCACAATCTCACTGAAGAAGTGCAGTTTTCATCGGATGAAATTTCCTCAGAAATAACTTACAATCTTTGAAGATCCTGGCATGGCAAATAATAATATCCCCTCGATGTCATTAATGTGTAACACGGCCAGTAATGGTGGAATAAAAACGACCCTGTGACTCACCGCGGGAGAACCTGCAACTACCAGTCTACAGTTATGAGTCGAAGAAGGAAGGAAGGAAGAAAGTAACTGGGAAGGAATTGAGACAGTTGTCGTCTAGTATTCAATCTGTACCATGAGCAAATAGTAAAGGAAACGAAGGTGAAATTTGTAAAAAGAGTTTAAGTTCAAGAAGAAGAAATAAAAATATTTAAGGTTTCCCAATGACGTTTATAAACGTCAGGGCGGGAAATGCTTTGTGAAATCGGTAGAACGAGAGACACAGTAACTCATAAGACGAATATCAACAAAAGTGGAAGAACGATAATGGAGGGCAGTCGAACTAAGTAAGGTAACGTTGGCAGATAGACATTACGAAATGTGATTTTTAATTTTATTTTGTGTTAATATTATTTTGCTATTTGGACAGAGAAACAACTGTCATTGGAAGAGGTAAAGAGCATGTAAAATGTAGATTGACAATAGCATAAAGACTTGTTATGGTAGGGAATAGTAGGTTACGTCGAACATAAATAAATGTTAGGAAGTCTTTTATGGGCATATTTGTCTGGAGTGTAGTATGGAAATAAAATGTGGACGATAGATAAGAAGAGAATAAAATTAAAATTACCTCTATACTGTGCAAGCAGCCTTACGGTGTGTGGCGGAGGGTACTTTGTGTACCACTGTCACTTTCCCATTTTTCCTGTTCCAGGACGACTCCTGGTAAGCCTCTGTACGGTTTCGAATGTCTGTAAGTTTATCTTCGTGGTCTTTTCGTGACGTATACGTGGAAGGAAGCAAGATACTGGCTGATTCTTCTATGAACCTAAGCTCTGAAAATTTTAACAGTAAACCACTCCTTGATGCAGGACGTCACTCTCGCATCGTCTGCAAATTAAGTTGGCTGAGCATCTCCGTGACACTCTCGTGCTTGCTATATGAACCTGTAACGAATTTTCTTTGAATCTTCTCTGTTTCATCAATGAATAACAATTCATCTATGAATAACAATAGCAGGTACTCCAAACGCGAAAGCCACGATAATAGTAGTTAACAAAAACCTCATAGTAACGCATATCACCCAGTTTTGCCCTGAACACATCGCCGCAACAGAAATAACAAGACGGACAGGATGTATGGCTCATGTAGTCTATTTACGCTCAGCACTCGTATGATATAGAACCTTTCTTAGACAAAATAAAAGACATTGCACGACACTCAGAAAGAAAAAAGCTGCTCATTCTAACCAATACCAAGGCGAAATCCCCCTTACGGAACTCAGATACAACCGACGACAGAGGACAAAAAAATTGCTCTGAGCACTATGGGACTTAACATCTGAGGTCATCAGTCCCCTAGAACTTAGAACTACTTAAATCAAACTAACCTAAGCACATCACACACATCCATGCCCAGGCGGGATTCGAACCCGCGATCGTTGCGGTCGCGCGGTTCCAGACTGTAGCGCCTAGAACCGCTTTTTTTTTTAAGTGCCACCGCCACTCTTCATCCTATAACAAAAAAATCTGGTCCACTTCAGGCGTTGGCTCCTGACTGAACCTACCCCAGAGAGCTGCCTATATACCAGGGGAAATATGGGAAATCAAGGTTAGGACTATCCTTACAAACAAAACAAAATCTTCCTTTTTCTGAGTTTTATTTTTATGTTTATTTTTTATGTGTATTTTTGTTGTGTAATTGTTCAGAGGCCTTCTGCGCCTTGCAGGTAATATGTTGAGTCACGTCTTCTCGAAACTGATGTGTTCCGTTCAATTGATCAGAAATGTTCATTGGTTCAAACAGGAAACCTTCTTCTCTTGGCTTAACACATTCCAGCTGCGAGGCGGGTCGTGGAAAGCACTCCCAAGGAAGTTCGAGAAAAATTGCCTGTCTTTTCGGTGACGGACAACGACATAATGACGGTCATTGAGGTATGTCCAAAAATCGAGTACAGAGTCTACAGTTTGTCCAAATCCAGTTCACAGCATTGGTCTTTATCCGAGGAAAATAGTCACGTTCCGGAAATAATAATGAAAGGGGAATAATCCGATCCGGAATGTCCCGCGTTAGAAAAGCCACAATACGACGAATCAATTGCCAAACCTCCGCCGCTGGTCCGCAAACAAACCGATGTTCGTCATTGTCTGCCACTCCACACGTGGAACATAGAGGTGATTGGGCGACTTGGATACGATGAAGACGAGATTGGTTGATTTGCTTACCATTGGCAGTTAGGTACCAGACAGATTGAACATTCGTGTCAAGGTAACAGGCGAACACTGCGCGCCATACATGACGCCAGTCAACCTGGCGGATCTTTTGTTCAATCGCGTTAGGTGGACGACCTAATTGGAGGACATTGTATACTGCCTTTGTCTTGAGTAAAAGCTGTCTTGGTAAGGTGAGGCGTAGATAACTGAGTTCAAGAAAGAAGTATCTTACATAATGGAACTGGTCCGGAACATCCGAGATCATCACTGGGGCCGACAGTGAGACCGGCGTATATGCCGACAGGAGGAGACCAGTGAGGCTCGTTGGGCAACGTGTCCATACCGTCATCTGGGAGCTGACAAATAGGGCGCGAGCTCTATCCGGCACGTGAAACAGACCTATCCCACCTCGTTCACGGGGAAGTGCATAGTTAATTTTGAACAACAGCCCAGAGCTGGCGGAAGATGCCATCGCTGCCATCATGCGACGTGCCACAGTGAGCGGGAAAGGTAGAACTTGTGCTACATGGGGAACTCGGGATGCGATATATATATTGACATATCGAGCTCGTTGGAGAATATCTAGGGATCGAAGGCGATGGTCCATAAGACCTGCTCTGATCATTAAAAGGAGGCGTCGGCAGTTGATGGTGGCTGAACGCCGGAGATCAGATGAAAAATCTATTCCCAAACAGCGAATGGTATCAACGGTGGTGAGAGGTGTAACGCAGTCCACAGGAAGTCCCGTGCCAATGAACATAACTTGTGACTTACGTACGTTTATAGAGCTACCCGACGCCGCACCATAAGTCGCTACCCACGTCAAAACAGCTCGAACATCGTCGGCATTACGTAAACAGATGACTACATCGTCAGTATAGACCGTGCAACAGTATCGGTAGCGATCTATGGACAACCCTACCAAACGTTGTCTTAGTTCACATAGCATCGATTCCAAGGAAAAGGCGTACAAAATCGCTGATAGAGGGCAACCTTCACGTACGGATCGACATATTTTTATCGGAGGAGTGAGTCTGCCATTGTACATAATCCTGGATGAGGCACACCGCAGAAGGCGCATCTCTACCGCGATAACGGCGACTGGAAAACCCATATGGTGGAGAACGGCCGTAAGGAACGAATGGTCAACCCTATCAACAACTTGACTAAAGTCCAAAGACGCAAGTGCCCCAGAGAGGCGTTGTGCCTGGCTAACGGCGATCATATCCCTGTAGCGGCATAAAGCAGTGCGGATATTATTATTCCCTCCCAAATGTGCTTGGTCTGGCAACACAACATATCGGGCAACGTTTTTAAGTCGTGCCGCCAAAAGGAGAGTGAAGATTTTCATATCACTGTTAAGGAGGGTGATGGGCCGATAATCACTGATATTGTTGCCACCATGAGGTTTATGTATAGGAATAATAATTCCTTTCATGAAAGCGTCCGGCACAGGTACTTTCGGAGACATCAAAAAAATGGTTCAAATGGCTCTGAGCACTATGGGACTTAACAGCTGTGGTCATCAGTCCCCTAGAACTTAGAACTACCTAAACCTAACTAACCTAAGGACATCACACACATCCATGCCCGAGGCACGATTCAAACCTGCGACCGTAGCAGTCGCGCGGGTCCGGACTGGGCGCCTAGAACCGCTAGACCACCGCGGCCGGCTCGGAGACATCAGTTCCTGACAGATGGAGGTGAAGCTGGACTCTAACAAATCACGAAAGGTGCGATTAAATTCGAGGGGAAGACCGTCGGGTCCTGGGGAGCGATTGATGGTTCCTGCCCGGATCGCATCGCGGACTTCATCATCAGTCACCTCTGACATCAAGTCAACCGCCGCATCTCCTGGAATACCACCGAAGGTGACCTGTGAGACTTCCTCGATCAACTCTGGGGAATGTGGAATTGCGGCGTAGAGCTGCTGGTAGTGGGCGTGAAGCACATTCCCTATTGGAGATTGGGTTACGTAGCGACGCCCTTCTTGTTCTGTTAGGACGTGAATCAATTTTCGGCGTCGATGTTGGCGTTCTTGGATATGGTACATCGACGGATGTTCATGAGGCATGCGATCAGCAGTACGAGATCGTACTGTCGCTCCTTACAAATGCCTTCGCATGAGATTGGAGATTTGGGCCTTAGCATGGTTCATCCTTGTATGGCGCTCAGGGGAGGCTGGCATCGTGGAGCATTCTCGTAGGATCCTGTAGTAAGTCCATAGTGCTCTTCCTCCAGGCGACTACATCTTTGCCATACCGGATCAAAGTTTTTCGAAGAGCAGGTTTTGCACACTGGATCCACCAGGATATGGTACGTGGGACGGCATCTATTACATGTGATCCAAGTGCCTTCTATTAGAAGTCGACAGTCAGGTGAATCAAGAAGTGCCATGTTCAGTTTCCATAAACCACGTCCGTGCCATACTGCCTGCCTTGTGAGAACAACATCACTGAAGTAAGCCTCATGATCTGAGAAAGCAAAATGCCAGATTTCAGCCTGTCGAGTGTGTTGAATTAGGGATCGCGAGATGTAGATGCGTTCCAGTCGGCTAGAGGAGTGCGCAGTGTAGTACGTAAAGCCCGAAAGATCACCGTGAACATGTCTCCAAGTGTCGACAAAATGTAGTTGCGTGACGACTCTTTCCAGAGCTGCGCATAGTGAGTGACGCGGCAATTGATCCTGAGGTCGCTGGGTGCAGTTGAAGTCTCCACCCATGACCCAGTCATCGTGTGGTCCCATAAAAAAAGGTGTAACTTCATTAGCGAAGAAGACAGTGCGTTCACGACGGTAGCTGGAGCCTGACGGCGCATAAACGTTGACGATGCGTACACCAAAGAGAGTAAGGGCCATACCTCTGCCGTTGGGGAGGTATAGGACATCTTCGGCAGGAAGACCTTCTCGTTATATGATGGCAACACCACTACCGGTATCCGAAGCGGGAGAAAGATGCGCCGTGAAGCCATGTGGTGGTGAAAAATCGGCGACATGCACTTCCTGAAAAAGCGCAATATCTATGTCCGCATCATAAATCATATGGCGGAGCAGCGCTAGTTGGTGGGGTGCACGTATGGTCGCGAGGTTAATCGTTGCGACACGGTAATGCTGGTGATGGAGTCTCACAGTCACAGGTGGGGCTCCTTCTTCAGGAGCGAGAGGTCGTCGATCTTGCCGGTCCGCTGAAGAGGCTGCTATTGTGGAGAGTTTGCGGGCGCGGGCGCAACCGATGGGGGCGCCCCATCATCAGCACCGTCCACCTCAGTCCCTTCGATCTCCACGTCGTCTGCCCAGGAGACTGATACTGCGGTAGGGCAACGGCTGTGCACATCATCCACGTGGAGAGAAGACGTAGTTTTTGGCTCAGCAGAGAGGCTCTCTTCAACGTCGACCTGTGGGGGCGACGGCGCCAGTAAGGAGGGGTGTTCGTTGCCAGTGGTCGCCTGTGGCGGGTCGGTCGCATCAGACGTTTGGTCATCAAAGAGCGGTTTGTCGTCCATCTTCGGGTCTGCATCCCTGGTATCCATCCGTAGAGTGGATTCATCAGGGAGTCTACGGCTACGTTTCTTTCTCTTTCGTGTCGATCCTTGTTTTCGAACATGTCGTTCAGAGTCCGATTGCGGGTGGCTTTCGTCTGACTCCGGACCAGTCTGAAGGAAAGCAGAAGTAGGTACCACTCCCGGATCAACGTCCATCTCAGTATCATTTTCAGTCACCGTCCTGCGAAGATTCGGCAGGTCAGGATCTGGCTTCTGTGGCACCTCAGAAGGAATCTCAGTAGCGGTTGCATCTACCTGATCAGACGACATCAACGGAGCAGGAAGGCCCTGTGTAGAGGTGCTAATTTCCTGGGCAACCTTGGCATATGTGACAGGGATCAGAGTGATCACCGCTGGGGACGCTTCCTCGCCGACAGGCGTCTGGATCAGGCGGCGTCGCATGCAGGCGGATCTGACGTGGCCTTCTTGTCCACAACCCGCACATGTTCGGGGTTGGCCGTCGTACATGACAATGGCTCGCACCCCGCCAATTGTCAGGTATGATGGTATATGTTTTTTTTTTCAGTTCAATTTTGACCTGACGCACACCATTAAGGACATGGTAGGTCGTGAAGGTTTGCCATTTTTCCTCTACGTAACCGATGACATTACCGTATGGTTGTAACACAGAGACAACTTCGTCCTTCGGCACTTCAAAAGGTAGTTCAAACACCCTAATCGTGCGTTGACCGTACTCTGCGAGTTCAAGTGTTACAGCTCCGAAGTGACCATCAGAGTATTTGAACTAAGTCCATTGGCATGTCGGCGAATAACATCTTCACACACCTCGGTGTTTGTCATTTTAATACAAACGGCACTACTCGTGATCGAAAAATGGATTCCGAGAACGTGGTTAGGATCTAAATGAACTTCTTCACGTAGGAACGTTTCAACTTCATGTGAACGTGGTCGCGCACGGCGGTATGCGCTCGACATGGTGTTCATGGTGGACGGACACAAGCCTTAAAGCTACGACGCGGAAGTAAACAACGCCGGCAGCGGAGCAATGGCCGGCGCGCGGGGCCGTCCGCACGCTGCCACGGCTGAGGGCCGACTGCGAACCGCTCGGCCACTCCGGCCGGCGCCACAGAGGACAACTAATGGTTGTTGTGGTAAATGAATGCATCCTCTTCATACTGAATAGGGAGAGTCAACCACCTACCTACCGCGAAGACGCCGGTGGTGTAACATAGCCCTTTCTCTAGGGAATCTCTCCCTCTAGTCAACACATGGAGGGTATTGGATAGAGCCACACACAGCGACCACAACTCAGTCGTCATAACCACAGACAGATTAATTTACTCATTGGAAGAGCTGACTGGTAAAAAGTTCGAGACATTGTTGAGGCGTCGTCACTAAACACTGTTCAAGGCAGTAGAGATTACAAAACGCATGTACTGACAGAGGTCCTAAAAACAGCACAGGAAACAGCTATACCACGGCAGAAACTGGCCGGGGACAGAAACAACCGGGATCGACTGAACTGGCAAGACTAAGGAAGGATTCGCGGTACAAAAGAAAGTACTACCAACAAGCAAAGGCAGCTCCTGAAAAACAGACAAGATTTGACCTGTATCGTGACGATAAACAATAATACCAAAAACAACTAAAAGAACGAGGCGAGACTACTGGACTAATTTCGTCAAACCCCAGCTACAGAACGATTCTGGGGACAACCCTTCAAAATAGAAACAGAACTAGTCAAGACACCGACAGATTTGTCAACACTAAAACAAGCAGACGGCTCGATGACCAGAGGATGGAGAAGCACAGCAGAATATCTTCTGAGCAGGCTCCTCCCAGATGACGACCCCACACAAGACGAGCGACACCGTGCTGCCCTAAGAGAGAGCACGAGGCAATCCTACATCACTGACAGTGTAACCATACCATTCTCACAAGAAGAAGTCGCGACGGCAATCAGCAGGCTTAAAAACAGAAAATCACCCGGCCCAGATAAAATACTTTCAGAAACATTAAAACAAACAGTAACACAAACCACACCTTTTCTTACTAACATGTTCAACGAGGCATACTAACAGGCAGAATTCCAAACCTCTGGAAAACTGATAATTTAGTAATAATCAAGAAATCACAAGACAAAGAGCCTACAGACACCACAACATACCGACCGGTCTGCCTCTTAAACACTCTCGCACAGGTACAGGAAAGGCTCTTGGGTTACCGCTTACAATCGCACAGAAGCCTCCTCGACCTTACGCCCCATCAATTCGGCTTCAGGGAAGATAGACCAATAGAAGATGCCGTCAACCAACCACTGACAGTTACAAATAGCATCAGTGGCAAATATGTGACCGCCATACTAATCGACATAGCCCGGGTTTTTGACAATCTGTGGTGGTCCTCCCTCTTCGCGAGGTTAAGGGAAATGAGAATATCAGCTTCCCTTTACAATAGTCTCCTCGACTACTGCAGAGGCAGAGTGGCGGAGTGGAGGGCTGGTACACAAAAGAGAATAACAAAGGGATGTCCACAGGGCTCGGTCTGCGGACCAATATTCTTGGATATCGCAGTCGAGCCCTTACTGAACACCCTGGACAGTGACGACAGGATAAGAGATGTGGTGGCTTACGCAGATGACCTGCTCTTAGTGGTGTCAGCCAACTCGAGAGCAGCACTAGAGACAAAAGGCACGCAACTGCTTCAGAAAATTAACAGTTTATGAAAAGAAAATAAATTAAAAATCGCTCCCAACAACACTGTATATTTACTGCTCAGAGAGACACTACAGTGTGTAACACCATAGCTCTTATGCTGTACGGACTTTTGTTTCATTTAATGTTACATCATTGAGCTTCTGTAGATGTGTTTGATTGAATAGATAACACAGAATTGTATACTCCTTTCTTTGTACAAACTTTGATGTCATGGTTTGGTTCAATGCAAAGTAGTGTATCTGTACTGTAAATGCTTTGTCCCATTTGGAGGGAACAAAACTTACTGTATATGATTGTAATTTTGTGTGAATAATTTTTTTGTACAGATGTCAATATGTGTAAATGTTTTGTTTTATTTAATGCATTTGTTTGCTGTTATGTAAATTTCTGATCCTCACTTAGGGTTCTTAGTTAGTTTGTATGTAAATTGTGTAGTGGTTCCCCTCAGGAACGGAACTGTGTAGCGCGCGCAGATTGTGGTTGGCCTAGGTGGAAAAGGTGGAACTGATAGTCAGTCGGAGACGAGCTACGAGTCAGCGACGAGCTACGAGTCGGGGACGAGCTACGAGTCCGTGCACTGTAACAGATGCATATTGTGCTGGTTCCGAGAGTGGCTGTTCCTGCCGCTTTCCAATGCCTCGGAAGAATGGATAAATAGCTGGAAATATTCTGGGATTGGTATCAATCATCGCCACCAAGAAATGACAGAGTCCAGCAATTCTACCTGCAATTCCACCTAACAACATGCAGTTGCCACCACATTGCGCAATCATTACATCGGAATACTACAATGATGTACAGTGAAGGATCAGCTTAATGGATGTGTTAGTGTGCTCAAATGTAAGGTAATTTATATCTGAATTTATGTACCTACCCTGATTTTTCTCCTCATCATAACACCTCTCAGGTTCCTCTCCGTTTGAGCTAAAGTGATATCCGAGTGTCCTTACTAAAAGAACATTAAAGCCCAGTATTTTGCTCATTAATGCCGCTTCAACATAGTAAAAAGGAAGTTAAAGTTAATGTGGCAAGAGGGTGAGTTAAAGTAAATGTTGTTTGCTGAAAATATTCCTATGAAAACTGCTTATTAAAGTGCTGTTGCTAACTTCAAAATTAAAAGTTCTTAAAACTGAGGCTTATAAAGTAAATGATCACATTGCTGTCTGTAGTAAATTCTAAAAGGTGAGTCACTTTCTTGCAATTTTGTCAACATTGTGTTTCGCTGTAGTAAAAGTGGGAAACTGCAATAGTAGAAAATTATATGTTCATAATTGATAAGTGTTTGTCTCTCTTGTGTATTGGAAGTGCATATTAATAGTAACGTTATAAAGACCATTCACTTTGTGTAAGCCCTGAAAGTAATAGTGTGTTTCGGTATATGTTATAATTTTGCAAATAGTTTGTGCTACTCTAACTGTTAGCTTCAATCTTAAAACATATGTGTGTGTCAGAGTTCATTGCACTCGCGTGTGGCTAAGTCTAGGTTATGTTTGTCCGTTATAGTTACTTATACCTACTTTCTTAAACGAGAACGTTAATCTTTCTCTTGCCTAATTAGGCTGGCGACCGTTTCCCTTATTCTATAAACAGTATAGCTAGGCAAAATTTTGTTTGTTACTATTCAAATATTTACGTAATTCTGACTTTCATTTCCGATAAGCCACCTCCGTTAGGAACAACACGGTCAACCTAGCAAAATTCCTCTCAGAGGGTAACACTGCTCTGTTGCTTTATACCATTATTAATCCAACAAAATAATTCTGTTTTGAAAATTGCCTCCAGTTTTGACGTTATGGTATAACAGTAGCAGACGGGAGTGTTATAAGTGGAATCCAATTCTAAAATTAGACAATACAGGCATACAGAGGAAGCAAGCCACACGTTGTCTAGGACTGCATCTTGACGAAAAGCAGATTTTTAACTATCATATCAAATTGACAAAGTCTCCAAAGTTATGCACGAACTAGCAAGGCTCAACACAACTCAGTGCAAATTACCTATTAAGACGATAAGGAACGACCTCATTGCGATATTTGAATCCATTGCATGCTTCGCCGCGAAGTTCGTGGGCTCACAGACTGAACATACAGGCTAACAAATCAATTGCAAGACGAGGTCAACGTAGTGTACTCCTGAGAATGAGCGGGACCTTCGACACCACGTCACTAGAGGCACTTCGCGTTGTGATGGGGATCTGCCCTGTATACATAACAATACGTTATAGAGCTGCACTTCACTGGCTTAAGACGGACAGGCTTGATAAAGTCACCAAAATTACAGGAACCAACATTATGAAAAAAAACACAAATGAAACAATGGTGGATAAAAACGTAGCAGAGAGAGTGGGACGCATCCGACAAAGGTCGCCGAGTACACTCTTTCTTTCCTGACGTACGCGAAAGATACAACTGAAACATGTCGACCAAAGGCGGGGGATAGTTCATTTCCTGACAGGCCACGGACCGTATCCGGTACATTTAAGCCGCTTGGGACTAACTAACGATGAAATATGCGTTTGCGGAGAAACTGGGACAGCAGAATATCTCACATTGTTATGTAACACGCTAGCACAAGTGAGATCTATACAGAACGACAGTGACATCACCAGAATAACACTTAATCCCGATGATTCGAACACAACAAATAGCGTAGCCGATATTCCATCGAACATACTGCATGAAGAATACAAGCGCCAAAACCCATATGGAAGGGGGCGTAGAGAAGCACAAAAACCACAACAAACCACGTGGTAAGACACAAGCACGACCACAGATTCCGAAACCGAGGAAGGAACCAACACACTAAGTGAACATAACTCAGAAGTGATCAACACGTAAGGGACCCAAACCAACAACGCATGACACTGCATGCCACAACACTGATACAAACAACACAGCATGCAGTAACAATCATAAAACAAAAAATCACCGACACCACATACTAAGACTCTAGTAATAACGTAACGTCGCTTGAGAGGAGATGGCTCGAAGAACTTTTATTCCGAGGCTTCTACTCCCCAATGTGTCCGCCCCAACAGCTGAACACCTTGAACGAGAACGAACAGAAGAAAATTAAAAGTCACTTGGTTTCTTATTATTATTTACTATTACCTTGCTTCCGGAACATTTTTTTTTTCAAAACATTTTGTTCAAAATTACTCGTGTTCGACTTCCAAAGTATTTGTGTGATTCGAGAAGAATTGTTAAGTTTTTTTTCTTTCTTTCTTTCTTTCTCTCTCTCTTTTTTTTTTTTTTTTTTTTTTTTTACAGTGTTCAGTTTCTACTCAGAGAAGAGGTTTCTTTGTCTTTCTTACATCGGAGAATGGGAATATTGTGTTAAGATTTCTGCACACTTAGTGCTATGACCCAACAGGGAACATGAAAAAGGGGTGGGAGGGGTTTGGGCCTCGACGCACTGGCAGTGCCGTGAACAGACCCCACTGCTAGTGCGGCGTGTATCACGCCCTGACCATCCTAAAAATACAAAAAAATAAATAAATAAATAAAAAATAAAAAAATAAAAGTGGTCAGTAACAATTGGATTTCTGGAAAAAAAGGTGGATAAAAAAGTGGATAGAGAAAAAAGCGTAAAAAGTGGTTAAGGCAAAAAAGTGGTGTCCTAAGGGCAGTCCTAAGGGCCCGGGTTCGATTCCTGGCTGAGTCTGGTATTTTCTCCGCTCAGGGACTAGGTTTTTTGCTGTCTTCATCTTCATATCAGCCCCATCCGGCGCACAGGTCGCCCAAAGTGGTGTCGAATGTAATAAGACCTGCACCAAGGTGGCCGGCCTGCCTCGCAAGGGGCCTCCCGGCCAATGACGCCAAACGCTTATTTCCATTACTCCCCAACGATATACTGCACTGTATTTAAAGTATACTTCACACAAGCAGTAATGTATTGTTCGTCTTATTATGTGTCGATAGAAGTATATTCTCTTCTTTATTTAAAGCTACAATGAATTAATTTTCTACATGAAAAGTATTTTCTGTATAAAGTATATATAAAACTAAAAATCTAATGTATTAAGTTATTTAAGGAATAAGTAACTCAAGTAGCAATGAACTACATCCTTTTTCGCTAACAAATTTACAAACATAAGTGTATTTCTCGTGTAAAGCTAAAATTCATGTATTCCATCTATCAAATGCTCAGTCAGTATTTAATCTGTATAATACCAAGTGCATATATCTAAGGTATCACATAGAATATACCGCAACTACCAACAATAGGACAAACAAGCAGCTGTTGAATATCATGTTGTGTCCTGAGTTGCAACAGTCCCAGTAATATGCCAATACACACAAACACAGTAAAGGTTCATAGGCACAAACCATTTCAGATGAGAATAGCTGGAGTTCTAACCAGGTCTTCTCGGCTGAAACAGGTAGAAACAGGCCATTACCAACCAACATGCTACATAAACTATACTATAAATCCAGATACAGTACATCACTTCCCTCTACATACTGCAAATTATTTCCACCACACTCATTGTATTAAATTTTTCTTATTATTTTTCTTTGAAATTTGCATGTATAAATTATATTCTCATCGACTGGGCAGAAACAAATTGTATAGAACCATTTAACAACTGTTAAGCACTCAGTTCGCTGTAACCTTAGAGAAATTTTTATATTATGTTATTTATATTATTTAAAAAAAGGCATTAACAACTGTATACCAATGATATTGGAATACTGAGAAGTTTTTGCTGTTGGATTCAGAAGCATCCTACCCACCTTACATTTCAAGTTGGTGGGTTACTCTGTATTGCTAATGAAATAAATAAATAAATATGAATCCCGTCTGGTTTGGATCCCATACTGACGAGCAGTATTCAAGTATTAGTCGAACGAGTGTTTTCTAAGCTACTTTCTTTGTTGACGGACTACATTTCCCGAGGATTCTCCGAATGAATCTCAGTCTGGCATCTGCGTTACCCGTGATTTATCTTATGTGATTGTTCCACTTTAAATCACTCCGTACGCATACTCTAAGGTGTTTTATGGAAATAGCTGCTTCCACTGGTTGTTCTGCAGTCGTGTGATCATATTTTAATGGGTCTTTCTGTACAAAATTGACAAGGCTTTTGTGTCCATTTGTTTATGCATTGCCTGCTGGCGTCTGTCTCAGGATCTTCAGCAGACGTTTGTTTAACGATTTCTCCGACGTTTCGTTAGCACGAGTGGCCACCATAGGCAAAAGTTCACCCTCCATTGCTGGTGACGGAATGAAGTGGAACCCGCGGCCTGACATGAAATGTACCTGTCACGCCAATGATTTGGGACTTTTCGTGGTCATTACCGACACTCACAGGTATCAGCACAAACTGTCCAATTATTACTCTAGCCAGAAAAGAGAAATGGTTAATACGCTCGGAACTTTGTATACCATATCCGTGGCTCTCTGTCCCCTATTTCGCAATAACAGAAGACAAGCTGCACTTTTAAGAACTTTGCCCGCATCTCGTGGTCGTGCGGTACCGTTCTCGCTTCCCACGCCCGGGTTCCCGGGTTCGATTCCCGGCGGGGTCAGGGATTTTCTCTGCCTCGTGATGGCTGGGTGTTGTGTGCTGTCCTTAGGTTAGTTAGGTTTAAGTAGTTCTAAGTTCTAGGGGACTAATGACCACAGCAGTTGAGTCCCATAGTGCTCAGAGCCATTTGAACCATTTTTTATGAACTTTTCCGATGTCCTTCGTTAATCCTATCTGATGCGGAATCCAACACCGCACAGCAGTACTCCAGAAGAGGGCGGACAAGTGTAGTGTAATCAGTCTCTTTAGTAGACCTGTTGCTCTGAGTGCTCTGCCAGTAAATCGCAGTCTTTGTTTCGCTTTCCTCACAACATCCGTTCCAACTTCAGTTATTCGTAATTTTAATCCCTATGTATCTAGTTGTGCTATTAATGGTGTAACCGAAATTTAGAGGATTCCTTTTCGTACTCATCTGGATGACTTCACACATTTCATTATTTAGAGTCAATTGCCATTTTTCGTACCAAACAGATATCGTGCCTAAATCAGTTTGCTTTTGGTTTTGATCATCTAATGACTTTAAAAGACGGTAAATGACACTATCATCTGCAGACTATCTAAGAGGGCTGCTCAGAGTGTCTCCTAAATTGTTTATACAGAGCGGAAACAGCAGCCTAAAACACTTCCTCCGGGAAGGCTAGATATTACTTATGTTTCACTCGATGACTTTACATCAATCACTACGAACTCTGGTATTTCTGATAGGAAATCAGGAATCCAGTCACACAACAGACGATACTCCGCAGGCACTCATTTTGATTAGAAGTCCCTTGTGAAGATCGGTGTCAAAAGACTTCTAGAAATTAAAAAAAAAATGGAATCAGCTTGACATCCCCTGTCGGTAGCACTCATTACTACGTACAATAAAGAGCTAGTTGTGTTTCGCCAGAACTACGTATCTTTTCTAAATCAATTTTGGCTATCTGTCAATAAATCGTTTTCTTCGAAGTACTTCATAATGTTCGAACACAGTATATGCTCTAAAATCATACTGAAATTTGACATTAGTGATATGCGGCTTTAATTCAGTAGATTGTTGCTGTTTCCTTTCTTGAATATTGGTGTGCTCATGCGACTTTCCATTCTTTAGGTATGGATCTTTCGGCGAGCGAGCAGTTAAATTTGATTGCTGAGTATGGAGCTATTGCACAAGCATACTCTGAAAGGAACCTAACTTGCCTTTATTAAGTGTCTGAATAAGATCAACAAAAGAACAAAAGGGACTCTCTAGCAATGTTCGGGAATGTACTGCATACTGTGTACCTGTCGAAAAATCTGTGTTGGTATGACTGGACAATAAACTAAGAAGCGTATCATCGAACAAAAAATGTACTGCAAGTTGGAACAGGTTAAGAAACTGCCTTGGCGGAGTATACGCTCTGTGGGACGGACATTATAAAATTTGCTGGCGCGAAGACTCCCAGTGCAGAAAAGAGCTAACACACACATTTGTTCAAGGGTGCCATAGAAATTCACGAACAGAACAGTTGTTTTGACAAGAAAGAAAAAAGGCTTGAAGTCAACGGATCGTGGGTTCCCATGCTACAGTGGACGACCTTTGTAGGTAGCAAGGGTCTGCAAGGTGGGATCCTCAGACGTTGCGACAGATACACTCAATCTCTGGCCGTGAGCTCGGCTGCTGTCTGCCATCGGCTGTGGAACCTGAACCCATTACAGTGCCGGTCACTTATGCTAGCGAAAAGTCAGAAAAATATTTAAACGAACGTCGGCCGAAGATTCCGAGACAAATGGCACTCTCAAGCAATACGCCAGAGAATAAAAACCAAAAAAATATGGTTTCACAAATAAATGATGAACATTAGATTGGTAGATCGAATAACCAAGGAAGAAGTAGTAAATCCAATCTAGCATTTGTGGTTGGTTGAGGTGGGAGGTGACAAAACAGGGAGGTCATCGGTCCCGTTATCTAAGGTGAAGAAACAACACAAACAGCATAGTCCGGTTAAGGAGAAGAGAAAACGGGCAATTAGAGAGGTAAAAGGAACGTCAGGGCTACAGGAAGAGGTAAGAACAGGAGCAGGTGGCGGGGGTGGGTGGAGGGGGGGGAGGAGATAAACGGAGAGAGCAGGGCGCCCAAGCATTGAGGCATCAGCACCGCCACAGATCCTTTCCGATCCCCAAACCATAACATGGTCACAATACAACGGAGACAACACCAGGAGAAGAAGACACAAGAAAAGGGGAAGCGATGTAGCTTTAAAAGCCAGGCGAAACGAAAGGAAAAGAGGGGGAGAGAGAAGCCGGGCGCTGTGGAGGCAAGTTAAACGCTAACTGAGGGAGTCCAGTTCCCGATGGAAATTCAAGGACTTAAACCTACCACTTTCGAGAAGAAAACTGAGGACAGATGTGGCCATGCAAGGGTCGTTCGCTAACACCTGCAACAAGGTAAGTGGGATGGCATACTTACTGCGAAGGGCCAAAAGGCAGGGCAGTCTATCAAAATATGGATCACCGTGAGGGGGGCTGCACAACTACAAAGGGGTGTGGGGTGGGTGCAGCTCATTGTGGAGTAAAAACCTATGGATCAGTCTAGTACGACCAATACGAAGACGCCAGATGATGATAGATTCCTCAGGAGAGGTGGAAGGAAGAGCACCATGTGATCGGGTTGCCTTGATCATGCAAAGTTTATTATACAGGAGGGCAGTCTCCCAAGAGTCGGCCCACAACTAAGCAAAAAGGGATTTCGTAAAGCCGTAAATCCACCTATGGAGGCGACAGAGGGAACGGGATAGGTGGCCGCCGCCTCAGCCAGACGATCAATAAGTAAATTACCCAAGATATCTACGTGGCCAGAACCCCAAAGAAAATCAACCGAACAAGCAGCACCGTCAAGATTGGCGAGAAGGTCGTGAAGGGTGCAAACCAGGGGATGGCGGGAAAAACACTGAGAGATAACCTGAAGTCCACTCATTGAGCCCATAAGTAATAAGACTCAATGTGAGTAAGTACCGTTTAATAAATCTGAGTGCTCGAAAGATGGCCATCAGTTTTGCAGTAAAGACCCCCACACATGGCAGGCAAGAGACAGTGTTCTGTGCGAGCAGAAGGCGTGAATGCATATCCCACCTGATCGGCAGATTTAGAGACATCGGGCATCGCTGATAAAAAAATTGAAAATCATTGGAGCTAGGAGCGATGGAAGCTTTCAGACCGCAGAAGACATCCATAAAAATCTTTGGATGAAGAACTAACTGGTGATGGGGAAGAGGTGGTCGGGATAGAACACGGGGAAGAGAACAAGAAGGGAAATGAAATTCACGGTGGGGAGAAGTGAAGTGCAGCTTAACTGGGAAACCCACCCAAGGGCAGGCAGCAGGTGAGCAATGAGTCAAAGTTGTGAAAAGAATAGGAGGGGTGAGTAGGAGAAGATTGGATGGTAATGGCATAGGAAACCAGGAAGTGGAACCGCTGAACCGACAGGGAACGGACCCCAACTTCAACCAGAAGAGTGTGAAAGGCGCCGGTGGCTAAAGAGATACCACTATGGTGAACCAGTAATAAGAGGAGCAGTGTGGAAGGGCAGCTTATTCATAAACTTGACAACTTGACAATCTTAGTAAAGACGAGACAAACTGCCCAATAACGGAGGATAAGGATCAAACGATTCATACCAAAGAGGTTTGGGCAAGGAAGTGGAGGATAATGAGTTTACAAAAACATCCAACTATTCAGACAATGGAATAGAGAAACCGAAAGAAGACCTAAGAAAAGGGATTGGGGGACCATATACAGGTGTTTGGTGTCGAGGTAGAGCTCTGGATCAGTATGGACTGTAGTATGGGGAAATTGAAAACTGTATAAGAGCGTCCGTGTGGAAGCACGCCATATGACACTCTGTAGCTGCCATTCCACAGAGGCCATGGAGTGGGAGTTAGCCCAAATAGAGAAATCATCTACATCCAGAGCAGGGATGACCTACAGTCTGGCAGAAGCCACAAATCTAGTAATAGCGATCATAAAAAAACACATAATACGGAGACCTGTGCAACGCTATTCTCCTGCGTGCACAGAGAACTCAGGATGTGCCAACCTGAATGATGGGACAGGAACAGGCGAATAAAAGACGGGAAGAGGCCCAAAAGATCCCATTCATGGAATGTAAGGAGGATGTGATGGCGCCAAGCCAAGTCTTAGGTCTTACGAAGATCAAAGAATACTGTGACATGACAGCAGCGCTGAGAAAAGGCCTGCCAAACTGCAGTTTCCAATCGAAGCAGATGATCGATTGGAGACCAACCCTCCCGAAAGCCTCACTGTTAAGGAGATGAAAGGTCCCAAGATTCAAGGACCCACCATCAATTCTAGTAACTTGCAGGGTACATTGATCAAACTGACTAACCAGCAACTATCAAGGTGTAACCTCCCCCTCACTTACCGACCTTAATGACAGTGAAAAATGAAACCGCGTGTACCTAATGGGAGTTTAGGAAAAGCAATCGTCACCGAAGTTAACCTGTCGGTAAAGAGGGAGGAAAGGGTTACATCTAAATGAAAGGAAATGTGCTAATGAAACTGGTGGAAATTAATTTTGAAAAGGGGTAAAGTTAATAAAGAAAGTAAATGTGCAGCCGTTACGTTAACAATTAACTAGCGGTAATTAGGTATTTGAGATTTGGGGGAAATCACGGTCGCCAGTCCTAAGGACAATTACTATAGTAACTGAAAAAGAAATGTTATTACACATATAATTAGCACTAGAAGCGTGGCAACTGAAGGTTGACACGTGTAGTGTGAAAACTGAAAGTTTGTCAGAAGTAATAAATTTCGCTACACTCTGACTTAATTTAGCAAAAGAATTAATAAAACAGGAAAATCGAAAGTTAATTTAGTGACTGAAGTTAATAGTGAGCTTTCTTTCTGAAGCACATCGAAATTCAGTAAAACACGGTTAGTCTTGGACTACCTCAACAATCATTTCAAAAGCTACTTGAATCTACGCAATTTAGAAATAAGAGATTTAACTTTGAACTTGAATTAAATGATTCTGAACAATTAACAATAGTAAAATTTAGTACGTACCAAGCTGAGCTGCAGTCACAGGTAAGCTAAAATACGGTAACAAAACTCGCACTCTTAATTTGTGCTAGTGTAATCTAAATATTGTAGCCAGCTATGAATACCATAATTGAAATTTGAAATTAAAGCAGTGAAATAGAATATTACTTTAATGCTGGCGTTTGAATTTCAATGACACTCGGGTTCATTCCGGAAAAGGAAGGGATCCTGCTTGGTAATGCAATTGGGACAATGAGCAACAAAGGTTCATGCTAAGTTGCTGTAATTTTGTAGGCAAATGGAACAATTTTAAAAGCTGAGGTCTGCCATACAGTTCTAAAACTTTACGTGCGTCCAGTTTTCCTCGTCGGTTGATTGAAGGTTTGAAGCCGTCGGTCGAGGAGGTGGCGACTCACTCATTGTCGGCCGTCGCTGTTGCAGAAGCTGGATGTTGGCGCGCCTTCTTCTCGACACGGTCACCAGACGAAACGGGCTCTTGATGTGCGCTAGTTAATGTTTCCCGTCCGCGACACCATGTCAGAAACTATCATCGCAAGTCGAGCGCAATTACATGCTGCCAAACCCCGAAAGCGCGGCAACTCGCGGGAGCGTCACACAACACACCTGCTCCACTCGCTACTCCCGCCACACTCCCTCTGCCCAGCCCGCGCTCCACGCGGCAGAGTTAACACTACCAAAGATCCTACACACTTTGATTCTTCACACGACCTATCGACGTAATCGTTCGATAGCAGTCTTCCCTAGGCAAGACCCAGCGTAAAAATACAAATAATATTTACGAAACAAACCAATTATACATCGACATAAATGTATAAATATATATATACAAACAGTAAAACAATTACAATATACAAAGAGACAGAAATGTCATATCTTGAGGTAACAAAGCAAGGAAAAAAATAGTACAATAGATGGAAATAGGAGGCTATGCATTTCTGGCGTTACACGTGCCCCACATTGTCTGATGATGTTCTTGTAACGTAAACAGACTCAGAAAATGTCCCAAAAGAGAAACAGCGGAAATGCATACACTCAAAACATCAAAAAAATTTAGCATTCGTCTAATTAATCATAAACCAATTTTTATACAATAATAATTGAGTGGAGATACTCCTAATCTTATTCCACTCTGTCATCTTCATCAAAATAAAACAGGTTGACAACATATTAAAATTCATAGAAAACATAGAAAATCGTTTAGTTATTCCAAAATCGTCAAAATTCGTAACACTATCAAGAAATGGAATACTATTTACAAAATTAATCAGAGTACATGGTCATAAAACCAGGTAGATCAAAATACGCAAATTAATTATTAATTGCATAGAATAAACATTTTATATAACCTTTTCATAATTAATACTCTCGCCATGAGTGTGCACTTAACGCTAAACAAGAAAATAATATACAGCAGATCGTCAAAAACATAAATATTGACAACAGAAATCTTTCACATCAGCTGTCCGGGAAGAAAAACAACTCCGCCTTCCGTACTCGCAAGTACAAAGAGTGCCGACAGCGGCACAAGAGCCGACAGCGGTACAAGAGCCGATAGCGGCTTCGCCTCGCAAGTATTGTTGCGCCCGCCTGTGCGGCACGCTTGATCTCACTCGCCTGCGTAACGGCATTTCCAGAACGTCCGTTTCACTGAATTCTTTAGGAAAAACTCACTCCCGAGTAATCTCAAGGAGTCCGTAAACACTATCACAGCGGATAACTCAACACTGTCCATCATGACACGCATGTACTAGCCTGAAACTTAAAACAGCGTCTAAGTACATCGGCAATGACTAATAAAAACACACATTCATGAAATATTACAGCAAGTTACAATATAATATTTACATTCCTTAATCTACTGTGACTCAGCTGAAAACTTAAACTAGCAGCTTGGATTTTTCAGATGATTACTAATCAGTTACTCTTAAATCATTTAGTCAAAATTAATTACTTATTAATTACAACTTCTTTAATGACCTCTAGGTCAGGCAAAAGCATCGTAACATGGCACATCCTTAAATCTTACACTCTATATTTACATACTGTACAAATTACCCATTGTGTGGTATTAATCGATCCTAGGTTGGTACAATTTCAAGTCTACAGTGTTCCGTGTACCTAATAGCTTTCCAGAGCTTGGATACTCTAAGCAATAAGCATTTGTGTGAGGTATACCAATGACTTTATATGGTCCATTATAAACAAACTTAAATTTAGAGATTTCATGGTCTATCTCGCTCGATTTCTCGTGAGCTTTTACAAGTACTAAGTCTCCGATTGCAAACTTAGCAAAACGCGCTTTTGCGTCATGACGATGGATGCGACCATCGGTTCTTGGCTTCATTACTTCTCGCAAACGATCTTTTTTCACACCAATACTAATGTCAATCCGTGGAGGGAATTTGATTATCTCTTCCAATTCACTTTCTACACTTTTTTCAATGCCGAAATTCCTCACGTTACGGCAGTTCAAATTCATTCCTACGTCAATGTCATCCGGCCAGTTAACAATGTGTATAGGCTGGTATTGCCTATGCACACCGTCTCCTGCCTCGTCAAAACCAACTACCATTGTTTTATCTTGTGACATACATGTCAAAGTTTTGCTTTCGCAATTAATCACTGCACGGTACTTTAATAGCCAATCTAACCCGATAATTACTTCCGTAGTCAAGTCTGGCACGACGACAAACTCTTGTTGAAATCGTGCCCCACATATCTCGAAGTTGACAAAAATCTGTTTTGTGACCGGTTTACTGGCCTTCCCAGTAGCACCGATAATTTTCACTCCTCTTACTGGCATAACTACGATGCCAGGTCTGTCTTTCAGTAACTCAAATATTTTCCCAGATACAGCACTCAATTCTGCACCGGTGTCAATCAACACGTTTAGTTGTAGGTCGTGCATTTTAACAGCCACTACTATCTGTCTACACTTGTCCTCGACTGTATCTTTATTTTCCCACAGTAAATCCTCGTCTATATCCAGGTCATTCCAGAAAAAAACCATCCGGCTTTGATCCTAAATCCGGCTTATCTGGCGGCCTTTTCAGCCTCTGTTCACATACAGTTTAAATTTCAACACGTTTGTCCTGAGGCTTAGTCTGTAGCTTCGCCTCCAATACCGAAACCTTTTCCTGTAACTCGTCAACTAGTGAGTGTTGCTTTGCTATCAATTCATTAATCGTCACCTTCGTTGATTCCACTTTGGTCAGATTAATCTCATCCGCCAATCTACCTGGAGGAATGTGTCCAGTAGTTTCTGCAATTACTTCCGCTAGATCTGCGCAACCCACACTGCTATCGTCTGACCGTATAATGTCAGCTCTAACCTCACAAACGCTGTAATCTACGTGCTTTTCTACCAATCGTGTCCGGCTGCCACTAAAATTCTCGTAATCTTTCTCCTTAATACTTTCACAATGTTTAAACTGGAGGTTTGCGTCAGATGGGTCGGCTACTTCTACCACTACAACTTTCGGTAAGGTCTGCCGGTTAGGGCCAGAACTTTCCGTTACTACTTCAACATCCAACCCTTGCGGGACGAAACACGACGAATCTTGCTCGTGCTCCCCATTAACATCAACTATTTCTGGTAAAGTCTGCCGGTTAGGGCCAGAACTTTCTATCACTTCACAAACACTATCTTCCTGCGGGACGAGACGCGGCAAATCCTGCACGCGCTCCCCATAAACACTTCTCCCATACAGACCCCTATAATCTCTTAGTTCGTCGTACAAGCGACCGAACTGCCTTAACCAGACCTCATCCCTCTCTACATCCCCGCGCTCGATGACGGACGTTTTATCCGACATCTGATCTTCTCTCAACACTTGTGAATCATTATTAAACTCAATCTCCAGTTCCGCTGTGGGTATTACAGCTGCCACTTTATGATCGATTTCCGGAACACTACTTAAATTGTTCTCACTGACAGCGAATGTATTTTCTACTGCCGTGTATACAGCTGATCTACTACTTGTGGGCGCACTCTTTTCTCTTCACACTGGCACACTCTCCCGCCGTTGATTATTCCATACGAAATTTTCATAATGACGATACCTGGGTTTTCTCCTGTTATTGGGCCGCCACAATTTCTCCACGCCCGCTCGGCCCCTCACCGGCGCGGCTAATGGTTTCCCTGTCTCGTCCTAGCAGATACGCTCACCGGATGCTGCTGAGGCGGCTGATCACACCCTCTGGCGTTATTACTATTCTGTGAAGCCCGTATCACGTTAGTATGATACTGGTTTCTGTCATTCCTGTTATTATTTGCATTGTACCGATTGTTATTACGGTCCGAACCATTATTGTTATTGCTGCGGTATGCATTATTCCCATGGTTATCGTTGTTATGGTTGGGGTGGTACCCGTTGTTGTTACCACGGCCTCTACCACTGTCGCGATTATTGCGCCAATTGTCCTCGTCCTCAACTCTTTCCAGGAAATCATTGATTGTCCTGTAATTGCTTCCTACGTAGCGTTTTGTATCATCTGGAAGCTTCTTGTAGAGTTCCCAGACTATTTCGGATTCCGTGCGGCGATCACGCAAATATTCCAACTTGCGGATCCAGCCCTCACAAAACTCCCTCATCGAACCGCGCGAATTCGCATCGAAAGGCCTCGATACGACAAATTCGCGCCAGACACTTTGCTGTTTTTGCTCTGACCAGTATTCAGCCAGAAACAAATTTTTAAACTCGTCAGAAGTCAGGTTCGTAATGTTGAGGTTTAAGCCCCAACGCTTGGCATCACCAGCCAGCACATCAATAACCGCATTAATTTTTCTCTCATTAGTCCATGATCTGGGTAAAACTCTTTCACAATTTTTAATGAAATCCGTCGCGTGTATACCGCCTTTTTTCAAGGGGTCGAACCGCTCCTCTTTCGTCAACAATTCCGAACTATGTGCACAGATTGGCACATAGCTCTGTTTTTCGTCAAGTTTCTTTTCTAATTCCGACACTCTCGTAATTACTTGGCAAGTGGTTGTCGCAAGCGTTTCCACTTCCCTCTTTTTCTCTTCGCAGGTATTAGCCTGCTCCCTCACTTTAGTGTCTACTTCGGACACTAAAGCCTTTAAAGTTTCCACCTTCTGTTGATCCTCTTTTTTCACTAATTGAATTTGTTCCGTCACCTTATTCTCGATGATCGGAGCAACTGCTTCTCCTACACTTTTCTCGATTCTGCTAATTTCGGAATCAAAACGAGTATTTATGCTCGCAATTTCCGCCTGAACGCCTATCATTTCCTGTTTAAGATTACCGATTTCGGTATTAATTACAACAATATCTTCTTTGATTTTATCAACTTTTGTATTAACAACTCCAACATTGTTGTTAACAACATTAATAGCTTTGTTCTGATTGTCTAGCTTTCGTTCAATTTTTTTAGACTGAGCTTCTTGCTTGGCAGACTGAGCTTCTTGCTTGGCAGACAGAGCTATAATTTCTGCCGATTGACTCTTGATTTCATTAATCAAAACATTCAATAAATCAGTTAAATTCCCGGAGACTACCGGTTTTACTTCCGTAGCTGGTTCCTCTATATATGTTCCCCCGTATTCATCATCAAGGGGTACAGATTTGATTTTCGCTTCCGATTCCGAAACATTTCAAGTTTGAAATTCCATTTCTGCTCTTTGTTGCGTTTCGGCGGTCGCGTCTTTCATGCTAGCCGCCTGCCCCTGAACAATGGGAACCGCCGTGCGCGTTTCCCACTGTTCGACCGATTGTTCCGTATCCAAGTCTACCAAATTTTGGAAATTGTTGCCTTCACTCATTTTAATAATTTTCAATATAAATGACAAATCTCAAATATAATTAGGATTACTCCCACTACTTATTCTCGCTGACGTAACGGCCTGTACGTAACCAGTACTTTGTTACGAGATTTGCACAATGCAAAATTCGTGTCCAGAACAACCTCAAATCCGAAGATTGTCCTGTCACCAGGTCGCCACATGTAACCTCCCCCTCACTTACCGTCCTTAATGACAGTGAAAAATGAAACCGCGTGTACCTAATGGGAGTTTAGGAAAAGCAATCGTCACCGAAGTTAACCTGTCGGTAAAGAGGGAGGGAAGGGTTACATCTAAATGAAAGGAAATGTGCTAATGAAACTGGTGGAAATTAATTTTGAAAAGGGGTAAAGTTAATAAAGAAAGTAAATGTGCAGCCGTTACGTTAACAATTAACTAGCGGTAATTAGGTATTTGAGATTTGGGGGAAATCACGGTCGCCAGTCCTAAGGACAATTACTATAGTAACTGAAAAAGAAATGTTATTACACATATAATTAGCACTAGAAGCGTGGCAACTGAAGGTTGACACGTGTAGTGTGAAAACTGAAAGTTTGTCAGAAGTAATAAATTTCGCTACACTCTGACTTAATTTAGCAAAAGAATTAATAAAACAGGAAAATCGAAAGTTAATTTAGTGACTGAAGTTAATAGTGAGCTTTCTTTCTGAAGCACATCGAAATTCAGTAAAACACGGTTAGTCTTGGACTACCTCAACAATCATTTCAAAAGCTACTTGAATCTACGTAATTTAGAAATAAGAGATTTAACTTTGAACTTGAATTAAATGATTCTGAACAATTAACAATAGTAAAATTTAGTACGTACCAAGCTGAGCTGCAGTCACAGGTAAGCTAAAATACGGTAACAAAACTCGCACTCTTAATTTGTGCTAGTGTAATCTAAATATTGTAGCCAGCTATGAATACCATAATTGAAATTTGAAATTAAAGCAGTGAAACAGAATATTACTTTAATGCTGGCGTTTGAATTTCAATGACACTCGGGTTCATTCCGGAAAAGGAAGGGATCCTGCTTGGTAATGCAATTGGGACAATGAGCAACAAAGGTTCATGCTAAGTTGCTGTAATTTTGCGAGGCAAATGGAACAATTTTAAAAGCTGAGGTCTGCCATACAGTTCTAAAACTTTACGTGCGTCCAGTTTTCCTCGTCGGTTGATTGAAGGTTTGAAGCCGTCGGTCGAGGAGGTGGCGACAGTCACTCATTGTCGGCCGTCGCTGTTGCAGAAGCTGGATGTTGGCGCGCCTTCTTCTCGACACGGTCACCAGACGAAACGGGCTCTTGATGTGCGCTAGTTAATGTTTCCCGTCTGCGACACCATGTCAGAAACTATCATCGCAAGTCGAGCGCAATTACATGCTGCCAAACCCCGAAAGCGCGGCAACTCGCGGGAGCGTCATACAACACACCTGCTCCACTCGCTACTCCCGCCACACTCCCTCTGCCCAGCCCGCGCTCCACGCGGCAGAGTTAACACTACCAAAGATCCTACACACTTTGATTCTTCACACGACCTATCGACGTAATCGTTCGATAGCAGTCTTCCCTAGGCAAGACCCAGCGTAAAAATACAAATAATATTTACGAAACAAACCAATTATACATCGACATAAATGTATAAATATATATATATACAAACAGTAAAACAATTACAATATACAAAGAGACAGAAATGTCATATCTTGAGGTAACAAAGCAAGGAAAAAAATAGTACAATAGATGGAAATAGGAGGCTATGCATTTCTGGCGTTACAAAGAGACGACAAATCCTTGCCAGGCTTAAGGGCAAGATCCACAATACTGTCTCCACATTGAGAGGGGAAAATATCTTGGAGCCAAATAAATATAACCACCTCGAGGAGATACTGTCATTCTGGAGGACTGAGGTGTTGAAGCAATTGGATATGGATGGAATCAGGGCCAGGGACTGAATAGTGGAAAGAAGAGTGGGCCAGAAGAATTGTAGGATTTCACCTGACAAGGAGTAAAACATAAGAGGGAATCTTCAGCCCACTGTTTCCAGGGGGAGGGAAGAGGCTCGACAAGAGGCTGACGCTGATGCTGTCGCAAAATGGGTCGTGAGGTGTTCTGTGAGAACTGATGGGTCTGTAAAAAGGTCATCTGGAAGAGCAAGGCACGGAATGGAAAACTGCTCCTTACGACGTTGGAGAGTGCAGAGTGTAGTCCACAATCATGGCAAAGGGATGGAAGAACCTATAGAGGAGACAAAGTGTTCCTATCACACCCGACAGCTCTGTTTGATTAAGTAACAGGCTTTGGCGAGAAGACATTTAAAGGTAATAACACAGGTGGGGAACAAGAGCTCCTTAAGATGTTGCAAAGCGCAACGAAGATCATAGATGGTGGTGACAATGGGTGTGTTCCACCAAGGAACTGATCAAGGCGAACAGTGCCTGTTGAATGGGGAATCACAATGCGAGAAGCACAGATTACCTTATAGGACAGGTACTCTACGACTGTATCAATACAACCTGACAAAGAAGGTTTAAACACGACCTCGGAGGTATACAGAGAATGATGAAAAGCGCAGCAATGTAACCCAGTCGTCGGGAGGCGGGCAGGGACGAAAGATTCAACAGGAAGTGGTTACTATCACAGAAGTCATCGTGTGGCGACAATTATAAGGAAGGAAGAAGGGAACGAGAAGTGAGTGAAAGATCATTGGCGGAGAAAGTGCCACATGCAGCCTAAAATGAGTAGGAGAACCATCATTAAGAAGGCACAGGTCGTAGTCCGCAAGACCACGACCACAGAGTCCAAGTGGACTTGTATGCCAACTGCTTCCAATATGGTAGGAAGGATGTTCCATGTATTAACAACATTCATACAGACCGACATGTAAACGCCACTCGAAGCCATCAAAGTTTCGACCTGGTTCTGACAGAAAGCCTGGAACCTATTAAGGGTTGTTGAGTCAGCATCAGTGAAATGAGATTCCTAGAGACCTACACAAGTTGCCAAGTAAAGGGAAATGAAGGATTGCTGCTCTAGGAGGTAACGGTAGAGTCCATTACAGTTTCATTGAATAAGCATGGATCGGGTATGCAACTAGGAGGCGAACAGAATGGAGCCAAGTACACCACCGGATCACCATCCATCACCAATGAGGAAAGGATAATATCAGTAAATATGAGGTCAGACTCAGTTTGCGAGACGGCAAATGTCACCTCTTGGGGCACTGGAAAGGGGGGGGGGGGGGGGGGCTTGTCGGAGGTAGACAAGGGCACGGCATGGAGGAAGAGGAGGCTTTTGCAAGATCCAGAACTGAAAGAGAGTGGGCGATCTTGGAGCGCACAAAGGTGTGTCTCGTGACCAAGTAGTGGAATCAGGCCTCCAGCCTGAGAGACACTGGGTGGAGGGATCCTGCAAGGGGAGTCTCATCTCTTGCAGGTGACAAAGAGAGGGGATACTTCTCTGGCTGGGGAGGGGGAGCGGCACCTGGACGGAGGGTGTGGGAACCACAGAGGAGCGGAAGGGAGAGGATAGGGGGCTGGACCGTAAGGAAGAGGGAGAAGGGGGAAAGGATGTAACAGCGGCAAATGTAGAAGTCATCGATACAGGTCGAAGTCGGTCATATTTCTGATGAGATTCAGTGTAAGGTAAACTATCAAAGGACATAAACTCCTGTATCTTCTTTGCCTTCTTATATGCTGGTCAATCTGGTGAGCTTGGAGTGTGACGGTCGTCACAATTAACATACACATGCGGCCGAACACACGGGCTCCCCTCCTGGAGAAGGCGTCCACATTCAGCATACAGAGGGTCCACCATACGGTGGGAAAGCATGTTCCCGAAATGTAAGCACCACATGGGTGATTGCATGTACAGCCTCACATCACACCAATAACTCATAAGCTTGATCTTCTCCAGGAAGGTATTTTCCTCAAAAGCCAGAATAAAGGTGCATTATTGTTGTGATTGTCCTTATGATCTTTCTGAACATGTCGAGCAAAGTGAACGCCCTGTCGTTCCAGACTGACCCAGAGTTCCTCAACAGTTTCAAGGATGAGGTCCTTATGAAAATGACTCCCTGAACCGTATCCAAGGACTGGTGAGCAGCAATGGACACCAGGATGTCATCAAGACGATAACGAACACGAAGATCTGCAGATTAGGCGGCAGAAGAAGTCTTGATAAACAGAAAACCGGACAGGACATTACTGTGACTCCAATTCGCCAAACTTGTCTTCGATTTTTCCGTTAAAAATAAAGGCTTTCTGAAAATGAATGTGTCCCTACCCGTCCTACTGCAGACTAGGTAGCGGAGAAAATGTTTCAACCCAACCAGTGATCATGGCCCTCCTCTCAGAGTGCGAGGGTTAGTTTATATTTTATGTTACCTAATTATGATCTTCAGCTCGGAGTAGTCTGCGAAACCCAACTTGTTAAACATTCTTATCATATATAGAATAACTTAATTTTTATTAAAAACCAGAAATTGGAACTCTGAACTTTTATGGCTGTTGTTGCGGTTTTAAAAACAACACATATTAGATAATAAGTATCTTGTTACAGGAGACCTAGTGGGTAACGAATGATAAGCGTTTTTTCAATGCCTACATATATACATTATTGATATAAACTTCTAGTCACTGGTATTCCTTGTCAGCGTAGACTCTTTGCCGCATTTGACTACTCTGCCCATCAAGACTCCAAGCTCATCTTCAACTCTCTTAGAACGGCAAGGAGCCCAGGCGGAATACGTCATGCAAATAATCATATAAACAAAGTAGGACTTGTCGACTGATAAATCTTCTTACATAATAATTAAAAATATATACTGTGAACGATTAGTGTAGATAATAAAAATGCATATAATTCTACTATTATAGTTTGTTCATTTATATTCAAAATTAGTACGAGATTTCACTTCCACTCAACGAAATTATTTATTTCGAAACTTTGACTAAAAAGTATCTGGAAAAAATCGTACCCCTTATAAATGAACAAACGTTTGACTGCTAATTAGTTTTCTTCTATAATAAACCAATGCAACAATAGCTTTTACTGAATTTCTCGAATAAAAACAGTACGGTAAATTTTTTTCATTCAACAAATGAACAAGTTCATACGTTCGCTGTACCACTATCACAGACATGTAATGGGAAGAATTTTAAATTTTTAATTATTCACACTACAACTGTTGGACAATAGTCCACATTTTTAGGACTATTCATTACACGTATATATACACTGAAGAGCCAAAAAACTGGCACACCTGCCTAATATTGTGTAGGGCACCAGCGAGCATGCACGAGTGCCGCAACTCGACTTGCATGGACTTGACTAATATATGAAGCAGTGCTGGAGAGAATTGACGCCATGAATCCTGCAGGGCTGTCCATAAATCCGTAAGAGTACGAGAGAGTGGAGATCTCTTCTGAACAGCACGTTGCAAGGCATTATTCATGCCTGGGGAGTTTTATGGCCAGCGCAAGTGTTTAAACTTGCACATTATTGGTGTACATTTCTCCCAGCTCTTTTTCCTTCTCTCATTAGCAAATAATTCACATTATAGACCCGTGACTCCTGTGTACCAACACCATACTGTGGCCATTCAACGCACTTTATGAGGGAATTTCCTTATACTTGTTCCCCTACAGCTTCCACTGGGGAAACCTTTGTAATTGTATAAAGCAACTCATTTAGTACCTCTTCATATTCTCCCACCACATCCGTCCATTTTTAATGTCTACCCACCCAAGTCCGTCAAAGCCTGCCTAAGTCGCGCATGACCCTTGCTGCTGGATTAAGTTGCGCATGAAATTTAGAAATGAAGATATAATTCACACCTCCTACCTCCAAAATTCTTTAAACTGTCTGCATAAAAGCTGTACTCCATTATCCGACAGCAAATTTTTGGGTTTACCTACACTTTTTAAATGATCTCCTCGTTTCATAATAACATTGTGATAAGTTGCCTTCCGTAACGAGCATAAGTTTGTTAGTTTAGCCCAGCATTCCAACGCCACAAATACAAATGTCACTCCTCCCCCGCCTCTAGGCAACGGACTCTGAAAGACCATGGCCGATGAATCCCACCAATTTCGTGGAATGATGGGATACAACGCAGTGTTGGCACCAGAAGTTTGTACCGTAACTTTCTGATTTATCTCAGAGGATCTCAGGAAATTCCTGACTAGGCGATTCATATTCTTAAAGTAGTAAAATTTGTTCATATGCATTATACACTTCTTTAGGCTGAAATGGGCATATCCTATGTGTACATACCACATAATGCTAAAATATATACCACATAATGCTATTTTGTGGTATGCATAGTAATCATCAAAAAAATGGTTCAAATGGCTCTGAGCACTATGGGAATTAACATCTATGGTCATCAGTCCCCTAGAACTTAGAACTACTTAAACATAACTAACCCAAGGATATCACACAACACCCAGTCATCACGAGGCAGAGAAAATCCCTAACCCCGCCGGGAATCGAACCCGAGAACCCTGGCGCAGGAAGCGAGAACGCTACCGCACGACCACGAGTTGCGGGCAGTAATTATCTATGTGAGTTGTGTTCCCTATGAAGAAATATTCTTTTATACAGTTTTTTGTATCAGTATGACTCTGTTGTAGGGCATCAAAATTCAAGGTTTGGAACTTAAATAGTGGCAACTGTTTATCCACAACCGATACATAAGAATTACATATTTTCACTTGTTACTGTCCTTCAACGTAGTCACCAGCGTTGTGTAGAACCAGTTGCCAGCGATGTGGAAGGCGTAGTATACCGTTAGCAGTGTCTGTTCTGTTGATGGTGCGAATGGAGCGGTCTACTGCCTGTCGAATCTCTGGAACAGTTCTGAAGCGAATGCCATGAAGTGGTTCCTTCATCTTTGGAATCAAATCAAAGTCACAAGGACTTAAGTCTGGGCCGGCCGCCCTGGCCGAGCGGTTCTAGGCTCTACAGTCTGGAACCGCGCGACCGCTACGGTCGCAGGTTCGAATCCTGCCTCGGGCATGGATGTGAGTGATGTCCTTAGGTTAGTTAGGTTTAAGTAGTTCTAAGTTCTAGTGCTCAGAGCCATTTGAACCATTTGAACTTAAGTCTGGGGAGTATGGTGGATGGTAAAGTACTTCCTAGTCCAATCGACCGAACAGAGCAGCCACAGCTTGCGCTGTATGCGCCCGCGCATTGTCATGCAAAATGATGGGTGGGTTGGCAGAAAATATCGACGCTTCTTTCGCAAAGCTGGTCGCAGGTGATGCTCCAAAAACGAACAGTAATATTGAGCACTGACGGTCTGCCGTGGAGGAACGTAATGCATTAGGATAACACCATCACAATCGGACAGGAGAATCACCATAATTTTAGACCGCTCTATTCGCACCATCAACAGAACAGGCTCTGCTAAACGGTATACTACGCCTTACACATCGCTGGCAAAAGGTTCTACACAACGCTGGTGACTACTTTGAAGGATAGTAACAGACGCTAACACGCAACAGTTTTGTATCGGTTGTGAATAAATAGTTGCCACAACCCCCGTATAACCGCGACGGTCCTCGTGGTGTTCATTTTCTAAGTTTTCACAAAAAAATTTTTTGTCTTTCTTGTATGTATTTACTTTTAGAATATAAATAGCAAACGTGAACCATTCCTTTACACTTTAGTTTGATTGAAGATCTATAGGTAGTCGAGACAGTGCACTGGGTATTAGATTATCGATTATCTTTCCCCTTTCATTATTTAATAGTAAAGCGAAATTCTTGTAGAAAGAAAGCTCATCGTGTTAACTTATTGTGTTGAAATTTGTTCTTTAATAGAAATGTTAATGCACAGTGGTATTGTCTCATATCCCGCTAGAAGATATTTACGTTTCTTGAGTGTCCACTCTACTAACAATGTTTCCTTTTCCGTAATGCAATAATTTCATTGTGTGAGCATTCTACTGCTGATTTTGTCTGGTTTTGCTCTAATGTGTGGGCAGGTACATATTCTTGGAATATGTGACAGCCC